>NC_059096.1:112994-2512994 GCF_020497125.1 Mauremys mutica
GTCCCCACTAATCCCACTGTGCCCCCAGGACCCCTACAGCCTGGAAAGAGTGCTGGGGGGGCCCAGAACCCCTTAAGCCCCCTTGGGACCACTAGAACCTGGAGAGAGGTCTGGGGTATCCCCCCGAACCCTCCAAGCCCCCCCGGGAAGCCTACAGCCTGGAGAGAGGTCTGGGGGTCCCTCCGAATGGCCTAAGCCACCCCGAGACCCCTACAGACGAGAGAGAGGGATGGGGGGTCCCCCCGGACCACCTAAACCCCCCGAGGAACCCTACAGCCTGAAGAGTTAAAAAACTATTAATTTTAAAGGAATTTCATAAACAATGTGTTAATTATTTGGAATTGAACCATTACCAGTAAAAAAAAATTCCATTTTAATTCAAAATGTTACTTTGCACATTATCTGCACTCATGAGGATTTTTGGCTTTGTTTATATATTTACCATTAAACAAGTTTTTTTATGTCCTTATGGAGCATTTGTAAGCCTTTCAATAAGGCTAAAACTACTGAAATAGAAAAGCAAACAAGATGAGGCAGTGAAATTGTTGCATACTCCATAAGGCCTCAATCACACACACCACCTACCACTAAATCGCTATTGGGAAAAGTCCTTTGCTTGTTTCCCCATCTGTAATGTGGGGATGATCACACACCTTCCTTTGAATCTGTGAATGAGAAGCCCTGACTAGGACCTAAAAGAGCTGTTCCAATTCTGCTAACCCTAGACCCCCGTTCTCATGCATACCTTCTTGCCTTGGTGCCGTTTGAAGCAAAATGCACAAATTCAGTTACTGGAAAACTTGTTTATGCTGCAGATTTCATGTTCGCTGATGCCAAAGAGCTCTGCTTTATAAAGGCAGAAATCTGTCCTTTACACAGCCAGGCCCAGGAGGGATTTGGCCCTGTTCCTGCAAACACAGGTGCACACGAGCTGCGCTACACGTGCACGTGCAGTCGCTGGGCGTTTCCAGCACCAGGCCCCTCCCCAGCACCCAGGCAACCCGCAGAGAATGGCCAAGTCCGGCGCTCGCAGGGGAACGTGCCGCCGGGGAGGATCCAGCGGGCAGGGACTAGGGCGGCACTTTAGGGAGCGATTCGGGGCCCCAGCTGCAGCTAGCCAGACCCCAATAACCCTGAGCGGCCGCTGGACATCACTGGGCCTGCAGCTCCCATGGCAGCACCCCAGGGCCAGCAAGGCGCTGCCTGCGGGTTTACGCGACGTCCGCCCCCGCGCCCCGCCCTGACAATGGACCGGAAGTTACGTTCCCAGAGATGTAAAAGCTCCAATATTGTCCGACTAGAAACAGTGGCCGGAAGTAGTTGGTGCGGGACTTTCACACTGTCTGTCGTGCCCAGTCACTGCGCGTTGTTTGCCGCGGTAGCGCTTTAAGAGTGTCCTACTAGAGTGATTGGTTGCGCTAAGCGCGGTAATACAGTCCCACCAGGGACAGTCTCCAGAAATTATGTACTACGGCAAACTCACTAATACTAACCCCCCGGGAACAGTGACCGGAAGTCATTCGCCGCGGGGTGCCCCAAAGTATTCCCTTGCGGAAACGGACCGGAAGTCTTTTACCGCAGTGCCCTCTCTAATAGCGTCCCACGGGGAAAGCGACCGGAAGTCTTTTGCCAGGCGCCGTTTCTAATAGTATCCCATCGGACGCAGTGACCGGAAGTAATTTCTCCAGTTCCTGCTCTAACAATGTTCTACGGTGAACTGTGACCGAGAGTTCTTTGCCCCGCTACGTGCGCTAAGCGTCCCACCGGGAGCAGCTCCAGACGGTTTCGCTCTAACAGCATGGCACCAAGAGCCGTTCCCGGGCACCGCCATGGCCATCGAGCGGAAGCTGTCCTGCCTTTACCGCTGGGGCTACTGGGGTGGGGGAACAACCGGCTGGAGGGGCTTGGAGAATAGGGGCGGCGATGAGCAGCGGACCTGGGAGAGTTAGGGGCATGGGGGGGTCCCTGCGGCAGCCCAGCACTGGAGACTACAACGCCCTGGTGCAGCCCGGGGTGGTACGCGCGGCTCCCTAAGCACAGCAGGGAGACTGTTCCCACGCATCCCCATCACCGCCCTCGCCTCTGACTTTCTCCAGCCTCGCCTCGGGAGCGCCCTCAACACGGTAAGTTCCGGTCAGGCCTCACAACGGCTGGCGGGAGATGGAGTCAAAGGGAACACACCACCTTTCCCACAATGCACCGGTTCCCTCCTCCGCCGCCGCCGCCTGCCCAGGGTCTCTTCAGCAGAGCGCGTCAGCTGCATGTGTCAGAGGCCGCTCCACCCACTGAGCTGGGCACTACGCTCCTGCTTTGGATCCCCCCGGCACAGACCAGGCAGCCCCTTCCAGCACTGAGATGGGGTGCTCAGAACTGCATGCAGTATTCCAGCTGATTTACAGAGAGTCCTTATGGTCTATGTGACAGGCTCCCTGGATTACCACCTAATGTATTAGCATTTCACTGAGCCTCTCTCATGCAACCAGGCTGGGTTCCCTCTCCCTGCTTTGCTGAATTAGGCTCTCCGGTCTCTTGAGCCGGCCCCCGCCCATGGAACCTGGTGCCATGAGATGCTCCCTGCAGTACTTATCCCCCTTGGGTACCTGCCTCTCAGCAGCCCCGTTGCAACCTGGTCACTGCCTGGAGATCTGCCACTGTAGCCAGGTCACTCTCCCGGTAAGAAATACATGTGATGGATGGCACTCGTTGAAAGCGTCTCTGGTTAGAGTTCAGTCCCTGCTCAGTGCAGAGGGAGATTGATAGGGGAATCCAGGCCCACTCACTCCACTGGACTCTGGCCCAGGGGCCTCTGACAGTTACCAAAGGTCTGGCACCCAAGAATGTCTGAAGGCTGCCCTCTCTGAACTACTTCCTCCCCCCGATGGTCCAAGTTTTGATGGCTGTAGTAAAAAGGGAAATGAACAAAAAGTACTTTTTGCGCCTTCAGTCTGGCTGGGCCTTGGGAGGCTCCTGAAATATTACTGCTCCTCAACTTGCTAGCCTCATTCTGTTTCTGAGCTGTGTCTTGCTTCCTTTCTAAGCCCCACCTCCATCTGGAGCATGTTTTGGTGTGGCTGGGCATGGTTGTCTGGGCTCAGAGTTGCTCTCTAACCTCTTCAGTCTTTAAAGTGTGGAGTTGTAGACACCCTGTCACAGTGCACACATGTATAGTGTGCATACAGACACCATGCCCCTACCCCACATGCACTGTAGCCATTGTGGGAGGTGGTGATTATGGACAGCGAGATTGTCTGCTCAGGCAGCTTGGGACAGTTTGATGGCAGGTTTTGAAGATGAATGTTTTAATTCTATAGACCATAGGGATTCAGCTAAATGAGTGAGAAACAAATGATCATATACCTATACTGTTAAGCTGGCAGGCTACTGCATTCTTACCCAACTGGATCTTTTTTTTTTTTACATAGTTAATTTTTACAATCCTAGGTCCACTGTGTTGTATTCAGCAAGCCTGGAGGTTACATTGCAGATCACTATGTTGAGAAAGGAGGTAGGGAATAGAGCATCTCCCAGTGATGTGAGTTAACTGTTGTGCTGCAATATTTTTGAAGACTCTTGTCTTCCTGTTTTACAATTGGTAGAAGAGTGTTTGCAAAGTCCAGTTACCATTGCAGTTTATGTTAATACTGAATTGCATAGATGCTAACAAAATGTCAACTTTGATTTACTGACAAAAAAAAAACCTCATTAACACAGCGTTAAGGTTGCCCAGAAGTGGCTTGTGCCCTTCCAGAATGTCATGTTCAGCAAAAATCAACCCATGAAAGTCAGGAACTACAGCGTTAATGTTCATACAGATGCAATCTTAACTCTTCCTCCCTTGAGCTGGCAATAGCCACTGGGAATTATCTGCATGCATTCCAGCTGCATTCAATATATTAGATGTAGCGGTACTGAATATTGGAGGCATTAGTTGGAACAGCTAGGTAGAGGTTTGATTGTGGTATGCTGATCTGGGGATTAGTCTGAAGAGTGTCTCAGAACTAAATTTTAATATAAGATCTGGGTCTGAGGCACCCGCCTTCCCCATCTCTCCTCCCCCGCATATGTTTGATAAAAGGAAAGGTGTGTGTGTGTGTACCTTGCTAGATCTAATATGCATAATTTCAGCATTGCATTCTGTAAGTTGTGTTAGTGGCAGGGCATATGGGCTGTCATGAGCTCTATTCGCTGAGTGACATCCACTATCTGTAAAGGCAAGTATGTGTGCTATGGGCACATTAGGTCATCACTCAAAGAGGACAAAGTTAAGATTGCATTGTTGTGTATCTTAACTCTGTAATTCCTGGTATTCAGAGGTTTGAGTTTTGCTGAACTTGGCATTCTGGAAGGGCATCAGATAACACAGAATTAAGGTTGCCTGATGGTAACAAATTTTTGCCGATGAATACTGTATCTTTGCAATTAAGTAGCAAGTAAAGATTTTATAAGCTGCAATCTTAATGTAGCTTTTCAGAGAATGAAGTTGTGTTACTATTGTAAGAAGTAGGTGATTGTACTCTGAGTGAAGTGCAAATAATGGCAATCAATATAAACTAGGGCTGTTAAGCAATTAAAAAAATTAATGGTGATTTAAAAAAATCACAATTAATCATGCTGTTAACACTAGAATACTTCATGCTGTTAACACTAGAATACTTCATGCTTCAACCACCATTCCAGAGGACATGCTTCCATGCTGATGACAGGTTCTGCTTGAAAATGACCCAAAGTAGTGTGGACTGACACATGTTCATTTTCATCAGCCGAGTCAGATGCCACCAGCAGAAGGTTGGTTTTCTTTTTTGGTGGTTTGGGTTCTGAAGTTTCTGCATCAGAGTGTTGCTCTTTTAAGTCTTCTAAAAGCATGCTCCACGGCACTTCAGATTCTTAAACCTTGGGTTGAGTGCTGTTGCTATTTTTGAAAAATCTCACATCAGTACCTTCTTTGCATTTTGTCAAATCTGCAATGAAAGTGTTCTTAAAACGAACGTGTGCTGGGTCATCATCCGAGACTGCTATAACATGAAATATGCAGAATATGGGTAAAACAGAGCAGGAGACATACAATTCTTCCCCTAAAGAGTTCAGTCACAAATGTAATTGATGTGTTTCTTTTTAAAATGAGCATCATCAGCATGGAAGCATGTCCCCTGGAATGGTGGCCGAAGCATGAAGGGGCATACGAATGTTTATCATATCTGATATGTAAATACTTTGCAATGCTGGCTACAGAAGTGCCATGTGAACACCTGTTCTCACTTTCAGGTGACATTGTAAATAAAGAGCAGGCAACAGTATCTCCCATCGATGTAAACAAACTTGTTTGTCTTAGCAATTGACATAATAAGAAATAGGACTGAGTGGACTTGTAGGCTCTACTCAGGGCATCCCAGAAGAGGGGAAGGGAACCAGCTGTGGCTCCTAGATTCCGTGACCCCATCCATGTTTGAGCAGCCTGAAGACAGTTCTAACGTACACCAGCTGGCTGTTGTCCCCAAAGGATCATAAATTAGATAGGGAATAGCCAGAATGCAGCAAATGCCAACCACTTGCCCCTCCCAGTCTCCAACATGCCTTCTGCCAACCTAACATGCCCCCTGTGCTAGAGGTTTTAGGAGAAGTGGGCCAGGAATCAGATATGCCAGCTCTACACCCACTGGAGATTCCCAGGTAATCCCCAGCAGGGTAATTAGGTTCTCTCTTCAGTTGCCAAAAGGAGGCAGAGATTCTACCTCAATGTGTAGAGTGTGGCCCTTCTTGACTTTTGAGATGATGTTTGACCCTGAGGCTAAAGAAGTTGGATATCACTATTGTAAACTATACAATGTTTTCACAAGTTCTTAGCCCCAACCCCATTAAAAATTGCAATCCATGTCTTTAAACACAAAAGGAAAACAGCAAATACACCCCCCCCCCCTGTTTCTGTCGCCTCCAAAATCAAAGCAGCCAGGTTGCAAAAAATAATCTAAAAACCACTCCGTGGCCTACTTTAAGAGTCCCAGACACCACAGTCCTCTCCAACACCTGTTTGTAAAGATTTACAATATGCTTAGAAGGCAATGAACGTGGACTATGTCACATCAGAAGAGAAGGAGTATTTCAAATTGCGCGATCCCACAGAATTAGCACTGCTGTCAGTCCATTCCCTCCCTTCCCCAATCAGCCCAACATTCTCCTCTCACATGCACACATTTGTTCTCTTTCCCTCTTCTGTGAGGCCACAAAGAAAGAGGCTTGGTGCTGCCAGAGCTTGGCAGTTAGAGGAAGCCACTGCAGCGTGGGAACTGGGTTGTAGTTGAAAGTATTAGCCATGCCAGAGAAGGGAGCCATCCTGACTCATTTACCGCTGGCAAAAAGTGCGCCCCAATTATCAGCTGCATGTAGAAGAATCAAAGAACCCGTACAATTTCCTTAACAAAATGTTGAACTTTTATTAAATACAGTTCTGAAGCAGTGAGGTTACAATAATTCAACCAGTTTCTAAATTCTGACACCTCCTCAGCCAAGAACCTGTTTCCAGACTAAGCACAGGGTACAGCTACATTAGTTTCAAGAGTTATCTTTTTCTGTTCCTAGTCCCTTCTAGCCAATAGGAGCACAGCAAACATAGAATCATAGAACTGGAAGGGACCTCGAGAGGTCATCTAATCCAGTCCCCTGCTCTCAAGGCAGGACTAAGCATTATCTAGACCATCCCTGACAGGTGTTTGTCCAATCTGCTCTTAAAAATCTCCAGCGATGGAGATTCCACAACCTCCCTAGGCAATTTATTCCAGTGCTTAATCATTCTGACAGTTAGGAAGTTTTTCCTAATGGCCAACCTAAACCACCCTTGCTGCAATTTAAGCACACTGCTTCTTGTCCTATCCTCAGAGGTTAAGAACAATAATTTTTCTCCCTGCTCGTAACAACCTTTTATGTACTTGAAAACTGTTGTCAGACTATTCAGTGGTCTAATCCATGAACAAACGAACTCCAATTTTTTAGTTGCTGGATCACTGTATTGGATAACATACATTTTAAACCCCACCTGATAAACAATTTTAAAAAATTACTCTATAATTTTGGTGAAGTTACACCGCTTGACATTTTCTTTTTCCTAATGCTTATTTGTGAAATATTGGCTCTAAGGGCTTGTTTAGATTAGGAAAATTTGCACGGGTGTTACTTCAGTACTCCTGTTTTACACTGGTGCAAAATCCCTATCAGTTTAACTACATCTGTATAGTTATACCAGTCAGGGGGAAGAGGGGGCAAAATACACACAGCATGGAGTCTGTACACTTAAGAATCTGGTGATAAAGGGGGACTAGGCAGCTGAAACCAGTCTGCAGTACAGTATCTCAGTCTGCTCTCCTGCTTATTACAATAAGTACAGCATTTATAGGACACATTTTTAAAGCATATTACAAACATCAATTCATTTAATAGGGCACTAATTATTGTACTCAATAAGATAAAGCTAACATAGAACAGTAGCACAGACAAGCTTGTTTGTGTTCTTCACAATACTAGAGATTAAATTGCAGCAGCCTGGATTTTACTTATCAAACCAATGACTTGGTGCATGCAGGGCTAGAACTGGAAAGCCAAATATAGGCCACGAGTTTTTCAAGCCCTTTTGGATGAGTACTATTACCATAATCCCTTCTGGTTTTAAATGTGCAGGATTTGTGTTCACTCAGGTACTTTTCAGACAATTTTAGAGTCATATAAAACGTCTTTTTTTTCATCATAGGGAAGGGAGAAGAGACGCTCTAGCTGCTCCATTTTCTGCTGCCTTTCAGTATTCACATCTGCCCGAGCTCATTTATTATAAATTCCCATCACCAACAGACAGTTATTTAAGGAAAAGATAATCAGCTCCTCCAGTCACTCTACCTCACCCTAAAGAAGCAAAAGGAGGGCACAAGCCTAATTTTTAAAATCTTTTGCAGGCAACTTTTAAACCAGAGAATTTAAATGAGCAAAGTGTGTACATTCAAAAGTGATGGTTTCCACAGCAGTGTATACTTTGGCAGGTCAGCTGTCTATGTTGTTAAATGTATGTGTCACTATGTATGTGCACTGTGTCCAAGTTAATGTTTGTCTTAATTTTTAGAATTTCCTTACGTGTCTATATTTAAAATCACATTCTTTACACAGCATCAACTAACAGATTTGTAGTTTGACATTTGATTTCTTTTGTAAGAATATGGGGAAAATGAAAAGGAGGACTTGTGCATTTAAAAACTCAAGAGCACAGCCACATAAAGAAAATTAAGGACCTGTGCCCATGGTAAGGACGGCTTGCTAAAACTCTTCTGGCCTCTTAAAAAGCATCTGAAAAGATGCAGCTCTTGTGGTGGGTTTTTTTTCTGATTCTCTCCATTATTAAATCTATTTCAAATTTTGCCCATTCTCTAGCTGAAGTGTATCCCCAGACTGCACAAAATGGAGTCCAAACACCTGGTTTAATGGCCATACAATACAAGGAAAATGAATACTTTGATGTAATTCATGTTTCAGTTAACACATTGCCTGTATCATTTTTCCCTCCATCCAATGTACAGTATAGCATTGCAGCTCTAGTGTGTGTACAAGCAGTTCAAAAACAGAGACACAGGCTAAGCCATCTATCAACATGTTTCCCGTTTTCATTAGTTTTTGTTTCCTAACCATGCAAATTTGTTGGAAGTTCAGTTCAAATTCCTGAAGAATTTGGGAGATGTTTTCCCTCCCCTTTCTTCAGCAAAGGCATATCAATATTTCTTCCCCCACCCCTGGGAACTCCAACTGTTCACATGTCTTCCTCTTATCTAAAAATAGAAAGTGACTTTACTGCCACAATTCCCAGCCTCAGAGCTTGGATTACCAAAGGGATTCCAAATACACTATACTGCCCTAGGACTGGCTCTGGTCTCTGTACATAACTGACACCTAATAGTTGAAGGGAAATCCAAATAAGGACATTATCAATCCCATAGTGCCTGTAACTTAACCATCCTTTAGAAATAAGGAATATTGTGCTAGCATGACATAAACGGTTACCTACCTTTCGTAACTGTTGTTCTTCGAGATGTTGCTCTTGTCCATTCCATTCTACATGGGCAGCTTATTGGTTTAGGGGTATTAGCCCAGGAGGGGGAATCAGGAACTTCTGAATTCTAACCCTGACTGGAGATCCATCTGCTTTTGTGACAATGGGCAAATCACTTAATCTCTGCTTGAGTTTCTCTATCACAAGTGGTGCTGTGATGATTAGTTAATAGACCAAGTTCTGTTCTGTTATGCCAGTGTAGTCCCACTGACTTCGGTGAAATTGCATTAGTATACCAGAGTAGAATTTGATCTTCTTGTGGAATGGTTTGAAGAAGCAAAGCATCATATACAGTAAGTACTAAATATTATTTTATTAAATAGTTAAGATATGATTTTGTTTGCTCTCCATAGTCTGGAAACAAGTCATTTTTCCACAGGGAAAAGATGAATAACAATTCTAGAATAGAAACTGAAGCAAACATTTGATTATTTGATAACTATGGAACTAATGATGTTAAGAAAATAAAATACGAGTCCAGTTCTTACCATTTTCTAAAATTCAATAAGTCAAAATATAATTTTTACTCATGCGTTTGAGACACTGCTGGTCACCTACCTTCTGAAAAAAATCGTTATCTTTTCATATCATAGGACTGTAGTATTCAGGGCCATACTCATTTCTGTGCCTCTATTGTCTCACCAACTGTTTTTGATAAAATGTACTAATTTCAGATTTAATTCTTTTAGTGTAAGAGAAAAATGTTTTGTACTTTTTCTTAATCTACTTCTTTGTCCAAATCCTTTAATCAATCTGGCTGCTGGCCATTAGAACATGTGCATCCTGTCCTGGGAAGCTCACAGAAGTGTAATGGATCCTCCAGTGGCACAGCAGTTCATATAGCCCCTGCTGCTACCTCCCACCAACCCCCCCCATTGCTAGCACAGGAGATGTGGCTGGGCATCTTTATGGTACACAGTTCCCCAGTGATGGCTTTAGTCCCTTAAGGGTGTTAAGAGATGGCATAGATTAGACCACACACAGGGCTACTATAATATATGATGTGGGGGGAAGGGGTGACAGGGAGAATACCCACATTATACACAGCAGCCCTAGGATCAGGGGAGTGTAAAGGTGAGGTTTATGCTGCCATTGAACCCTCCCCCACTCAACCTGCACTATGTGCACTTTAGTCATAGCTGAGAATCTGGCCTCTTATTTCAGAAAGACTTCTGAAAGGGTGGAAAACCAGACCAATCTGTTACAGTAGTGCTGATACACATCTTTAAAGCGGAGACTTGTTTATTTGGCACAATGAACTTACAGTATAGCACCTTGTACAGTTACCATGCTACATAAATCATAATTTGTATTGAATATTATAGAAAAATGCTAATTAATTTTGAAAATTGTTATTTATGAAGAATCCCTTGGCAAAACCATGTTATCACAGTAGTATTCCAAAATAATCCTGAAGGACAGAAGTCTAAAATGCAATTCTGTTATTTAGGAGAGGCGATCAGAATTCATTTTTCGAAGTTTGGCAGGCAAATTATCCTCTAGTCTTGTCCCTAAGGTGAGCATACCTTGAGGCTTTTTCTGTAACTCAAGATCTCCAGTAGACTGAGTCAAAGACTCAGATTTGATTCTGAAGGCCTTCAGTTGTATCCTTTCATCACCATCTTCATTGCTGGGAACAGAACTTATCTGCTGAATTTTTAAGAGATCTCCAGTACTGCAAGCTTTCTCTACATTGCTGGAACTCATTCTCAGGACTCTTCTCTGAAGGCCTTCCTTTCTGGAGCTAAGTTTTTGCAGTTTACTAGGAAACTTGTTTGTTTTCTCTTCTAAAATATCAATACAGTCAAGTGAGCAGATGTGTTCCCTTCTGTTTCGGTTGTTACCAATAGGAGTATTGAAAGGAGATGGAAGAGACAGGCTTTCCTCCTGTTGTTTAACACTATAAGGAGGTGTGGGGACTTCAAAGGTGGCATGAAACTGAGAGTAATCCACACGAAAAAAGCCATCCTCTAGGGACATTACTGGGAGGAATCTGTGGCCCCAAAGAACTTCATCTTCTGTGTAGGAGGTCCTAGCCTGACACGTCATTCCTACATAAACAGACAGGATCGTTAATCTTATAAAATGAAAGAACAGATCAACATATAGTAGGAGGAGAATATATGGTAAGATTGCATAATAAAAATCAATCCTATTCTACATCAAACAATATGGAGATAATGTGTTGCTCCATCTGGTGAGCGCCAATCTCCTAACAGTTGAGATAGTGTTTCTAAGTACTTAGTCAGATTTGCTTATACAAATATTTGATTAACTCTGTCTTGTCATTGTACCAAACCAATTTATTTTGAATAGTGGGGAGATGTAATTACAAATAAAATAATAAAAGTGAGGTAACATATACTTCAGGGAGTATTCTCTTACTAGGGGTATTGGTGTGCTACTTTAGTTGTACTAGTGTCTGGGAAGTTCTCTCAGAAGTGGTCTGAAAGGCCCATTACTCAGCTGGGTATGAGGGTTAAGGATTGTACTCCCGGCTTGAATTTAGAGAGTTCTCCAGCAAAGATTAGGAGTGCCAGGAACTAGAGCTAGATTAATAACTTTTTAACACACTGCCCCTAGCATGCTGAGCTCCTTTCTCACCAACACAAACCTAAAAACATCACTGCTGACATCATGTTACAACAGTCTCTGATATTGTTACGTATGCTATATTGTAAAAGTTATGAGATTTTTTGCCTCACTTAAGGCACAGATTCATAGATTACTATATTTTAATGAAGACTTGTAAATTGATCATGAAAACATTTTAGCTGAGGCACAAAATCTGTTCCAAGCTTACCATGTTGTTAGGTTGATGGAAACAACCAATATGAATTTTCCAGGAGAACAGAATTTGAATGACTGCCTTGATACAATATTATACCATTGATTAAGAGAAATATTAGGACTAAAGACAAACTGAAAGTGTCAACATTAAAATACAATATGTAGACCAGCTGTTCTCAAACTTTAGCAACCCGAGGACCCCCATTTTGATTTAAACATTTTTAGAGGACCTCCAAACCCGAGCAGCCCCAGCTGGGCCAGACCGCCAGACCGAGCAGTCCCAGTCACGGATTGGGGGCACATTGCCGTGGCTCCAGCAAGGAGGGGGCTCAGGCCTGGAGCAGGGGGTTGGGGCATGGGAGGGTGTTCAGGGTTCTGGGTCTGGGAGGGAATTTGGGTATGGGAGGTGCTCAGGGCTGGCAGGTGGGGCACAGGCTCCTGGAGGGAGTTTGGGTGCAGGAGGGGCTCAGGGATGGGAGTTCGGGTGCAGGAGGGGTGCAGGCTCCGAGAAGGAGTTTGGGTTCAGGAGGGGGCTCAAGGCTGTGGCACGGGCTCTGGGTGGCGTTTACCTCGGGGGGCTCCCCAGAAGCAGCGACATCTCCCTCTGGGTCCTAGGCAGAGGCACGGCTGGCCAGGCAGGCAGCTCTGCACGCTGCTGCTGCCTCTGTTGGCAGGCGCTGCCCCTGCAGCTCCCATTGGCCACAGTTCCCGGCCAATGGGAGCTACGGAGCCAGCACTCATGGCAGGGGCAGGCATGCAGACACACACACACACCGACGTCCCTGCACCTAGGAGCCAGAAGGACATCTGGTTACCATACCCACTCCACCTCTTCCTCCACCCACCTTGCTCCATCTGTGCCCCTCCTCTTCCCCACCTCTTTCTGCCACCTCCCCCGAGCGCCACGTCCCACTCCTCCCCCTCCCTTCTGCATGCTGCTTAACAGCTGTTTTGTGTCATGAAGGAAGCACTGGGAGGGAGGGGAAGAGTTGATCAGCAGGCCTGGCAGCCCCAGACAAGTCATGACTCGCAGATTGCTTGGAGCCAGACATGACTCACGGACCCCCCGGAGTATCCTCACAGACCCCCAGGGGTCCATGGACCCCAGTTTGAGAAACCCTGACATAGACCATTTACTTTGTTCAAAATCTTACCAGTAGTTTCAACAATTCCTTCAAGGATGACAACGATCTCAAACTGCTCACTTCTTAGCGATCTTTGAGAGAGACAAAAAAAGGGGCTTTTGGGGTTGATTTCATGACAGATGGTTAAAGGAGAAACTAAAAACAGCTGGTCAGCTCCAGTTCCAAATCCAACATCCAACTCACATTGATCTAATGGCAGGAATTCCCCTTCAGGTGTCTGTCGGGACTAAAGACAAAAAGACAGTTAGGCCCCAGGCAGTATATGAAGTTGTGACTGGGTCTAAATGTGTATCTCTGATAACATTACTATTTAAACAGCAGTTCTCTGTGTCATCATATGGAGGTACTAGTATATTACACTAGACACTCCTAGATCACTCTGTATAACTGATCCTGTCATTATTTACTACTCCCCCAGACTGTCATCTAGAAGCTTTGCTAACAGTGATTTTATATTTTCGTCCAGGCCATTGATAACGATATCGATTAGCATTGGGCCTAGAACAGATCCCAGTGGGACCCCACAAGAAACAACCTGACTGAATGATGAGGCTTCATTAACAATTACTTTCAGATCTACCAGTTGTCAATTTTAATCCATTTAATATGTGATACATTAGTTTTGTATATTGCTATTTTTTTTTTAGTTAAGTCATGTGGTACTAGCTCAAAGGCCTTACACAACTCATGTCAATTTATCAACCAAACTTGTAATATTAAAAAAAAAAAAATTTGACAAGTCCTATTCCATAAAACCATGTTGACTGGCATTTTTCACTGCTTGCAGCCTGTATCAAGCATTTCAAGATTTTGTCCAGAATTGGTATTCTAGAAACTCTCCTATTATTACACAGGTCATTTCATTTATCCTTTGTAAATATTGGCACAATATTACCTTTTTTCAGTCATCTCGAACTTCCACAATATGCCAATATTTATTAAAAAATCAACATCAATTGGTCAGAGTTCTTCAGCCAATTGCTTTAAAGTTCTTGAGTGCAAGTTATTTGGAACTTGGAGATTTTAAATGTTCAGAAACTTTGCCAATGCTATTTAACATTCTCCCTAGTTACTTCTGGTTGGAAATTATGTAGTTATTATTGCTATGATATGAATAATTATCCAGCTTCTTCCTAACTACAGAACAAATATTTAATACACATTTCTGCCTTTGCTGTATTATTATAAGTTTACTATTACCATCACGAGACATCCTGTTCTTTAGATCCTTTGTTAGACCTGGGGTGAAGTCATAGCCCCACTGAAGTCAATGGAAGCTTTCACCTTATGTGATGGACTAGATGCCCTAGCAGGAGTTTTCCATCTTTAATTTCTACAATTGACTACTGCATCTCCAAATTCCCTCTTCTCACCACTAATACCACAAAAAACTAGAATGCCTGATTGTCTGGTATAGGTCGGCAATTATATAACCAGCTAATTAGCTGGTGGGGTATTTCAGCTATATTAAATGTCTGTTTTAGTTCTTCAGATATTCATGTGTTTTTTGTCTGTTTCCCAGCTAAGAAGTTGTGATGTCGTCTTATCCCAAATAACAAGGCTTTCACCCTCTTTGACAGGAATCAGTTTCTCCATGGCTAATGAGATCAATAAGAATGTCAGCTGCATGACTTTTAAAACGTTTTTGGTGAAGGTTACAAGACTGACAGTGCTAGAAACTAAAAGCAAACAAGAATTGTGCCCCATGGTAATCACAAGAACCTGGACTAAGGGTGAAGGCTTTGTCAGACTACTGAAAAAAGTGGCACGGGCCGAGGGATGTGTTGGCCACTTTCTGCCACCCCCGTTGGCCTGGAGCGGCGAACCGCGGCCAGTGGGAGCCAAGATCGGCTGAACTTGCGGACACACCAGGTAAACAAACCAGCCCGACCCCCCAGAGTGCTTACCCTGGCAGGCCGTGTGCCAAAGATTGCTGATCCCTGTATTAGATATACAATTCAATTATTCCATAGAGTTTAAAATCATCAAATTTTGGTGTAGACCTGTTTATAAGCCGACCCCCACTCTTTGATGTGTCACTTTTTTACCAAAAATATTCGGCTTATGAACGAGTACATATGGTAATTATTATTCAACAGCATGATTAATCACAATAGAATTACCATTTATTTAAATATTTTTGGATGTTTTCTACATTTTCAAATATATTGATTTCAATTACAACACAATACAGTGCTCACTTTATTTTTATTACAAATATTTGCACTGTAAAAAACAAAAGAAATGATATTCTTCAATTCACTTAGTACAAGTACTGTAGTGCAATCTATTTATCATGAAAGTTGAACTTATAAATGTAGAATTATGTACAAAAAAACCTGCATTCAAAAATAAAACAATTTAAAACTTTAGAGCCCACTAGTCCACTCAGTCCTACTTCTTTTTCAGTCAGTCGCTCAGACAAACAAGTTTGTTTACATTTGCAGGAGATAATGCTTCCCACTTCTTGTTTACAATGTCACTTGAAAGTGAGAACAGGTGTTCGCATGACTCTGCTGTAGCTGGCATCACAAGGTATTTACATGCCAGATGCACTAAAGATTCATATGTCCCTTCATGCTTCAACCATCATTCCACAGGACGTCTGTCCATGCTGATGACATGATCTGCTCGATAACGATCCAAAGCAGTGTGAACTGACACATTCACTTTCATCATCTGAGTCTGGAGCCACCAGGAGAAGGTT
This sequence comes from Mauremys mutica, assembly GCF_020497125.1. Taxonomy (NCBI): domain Eukaryota; kingdom Metazoa; phylum Chordata; order Testudines; family Geoemydidae; genus Mauremys; species Mauremys mutica. The sequence continues at coordinate 128,713 of NC_059096.1, forward strand.
GGTTTTCTTTTTTGGTGGTTCAGGTTCTGTAATTTCGGCATCAGAGCGTTGCTCTTTTGAGACTTCTGAAAGCATGCTTCACACCTTATCCCTCTCAGGTTTTGGAGGGCACTTCAGAGTCTTAAACCTTGGAGAGTGCTATAGCTATCTTTAGAAATCTCACATTGGTATCTTCTTTGTGTTTTGTCAAATCTGCAGTGAAAGTGTTCTTAAAACGAACGTGTGCTGGGTCATCATCCGAGACTGTTGTAACATGAAATATATGGCAGAATGTGGGTAAAACAGAGCAGAAGACACACAATTCTACCCCAAGGAGTTCAGTCACAAATTTAATGAATGCATTATTTTTTTAATGAGCGTCACCAGCATGGAAGCATGTCCTCTGGAATGGTGTCCAAAGCATGAACGGACATACAAATGTTTAGCATATCTGGCACATAAATACCTTGCAGTGCCAGTTATAAAAGTGCCATGCGAATGCCTGTTCTTGCTTTCAGGTGACATTGTAAATAAGAAGCGGGAAGCATTATCCCCCATACACATACACAAACTCATTTGTCTTAGCAATTGGCTGAACAAGAAGTAGGACCGAGTGGATTTGTAGGCACTAAAGTTTTACATTGTTTTGGTTTTGAATGAAGTTATGTAACAAAAATTCTACATTTGTAAGCTGCATTTTCATGATAAAGAGATTGCACTACAGTGCTTGTATGAGGTGAATTGAAAAATGCTATTTCTTTTATAATTTTTACAGTGCATATATTTAATAAAAATAATATAAAGTGAGCACTGTGCACTTTGTATTCTGTGTTGTAATTGTTGTAAATCAATCTATTTGAAAACGTAGAAAAACATCCAAAATATTTAATAAATTTCAATTGGTATTTTATTGTTTAACAGTGCGATTAAAACTGCAATTAATCATGATTAATTTTTTAATCACGTGAGTTAACTGCAATTAATCGACAACCCTAGAAAAAAAATCTTAGAATTCTGAGTTACCAACTAAACTTCATCCAAGTGAGTATTATGCCAGTTGAAACAATGACTTGAAAAATTTGCATTAAATTGTATGATCTAACTAAATAAATAGATAGTGTATTTAAAAGCTGAGAGATCATATTTCTCACACTTTTTAAACACCAAACAGGTTTATAAAAAATAAGAATTGTCTCAAACCTCCATCCATCTCACCTAAGTCTTCTCAAGGTTTGGAAAAAGGTTAATAAAATCTCACTTTAGGTTGTGGAATTTCTATCACTGGAGGTTTTTAAGAGCAGGTTAGATAAACATCTGTTAGGGAAGGTCTGGATAATACTTAGTCCTGCCTCAGTGCAGAGGGCTGGACTAGATAATATAGCGATGTCCCTTCCAGTCCTACATTTCTATTGTCTATGATTTTAATTAAACTTTGTCTTTAATTAAAATTGTGTGTCTGCAACTCTACCCATAAGAATTAAGAACCACTACAGAGGTCATGAGACTGTAAATCAGCAGTAACGTGAGAGAGACAAGGCCAGATTTATAGATTATAAGGCCAGAAGGAACTGCATAACACAGGCTATAGGTCTTCCCTTAATTCTTGTTTGAACTAGAGTATATATTCCTTAGAAAAACATCCAATTTTGATTTTAAAATTTCCAGTGATTGAGAATCCACAGAACCTTTGTAAATTGTTCCACTGTTTTATAACCTTCACTGTTAAAAGTGTGCCTAATTTCTAGTCTGATTTAGTCTAGTGTCATCTTCCAGCCCTTGGATCTTATTATACCTTTGTCTGCTAGACTGAAGAGCCCTCTTATCTACATGGGGAACAGAAATTTAACTGAGCAAGTTAACCTCCTCTTTGTTAAGCTAAACAGACTGATCTCCTTGATTCTTTCGCTGTTAGGCATGTTTTCAGTGGGGTTTTCTCTGAAGCACACCTCAATTTATCAACATCCTTCCTGTGTAGACCAGAACTGGACACAGTATTCTAGGAGAGGTCACAGAAGTGCCAAATATAGAGGAAATATAACCTCCCAACTCCTACTTGATTGTCTCCTAATAATACATCCAAATATTGCATTACTGCTTTTGGCCACAGTCTCTCACAGGGAGCTCATTTTCAGTTGATTATCCAGCAGCTACTAAAGTTAGACATTTTTAAATTAGCAGTTCTGGATAACTTGCTATCAAGAGTCTTAAAAGAGCTGACTGAGCTTGCTGGACCATTAGTGTTGATTTTCAGTGACTCTTGGTACACCAAAGAAGTTCCAGAAGACTGGAAGAAAGGTACTGTTGTACCAATATTTAAAAAGAGTGAATGGGCCAATCAAGCTAATTATAGGCCTATCAGGCTCACACTGCTCACAAGCAAGATAATGAAGCAACTGATACAGGACTCAATAAAAAATTAAAGGAGGGTAATATAATAAATGCCAATCACCGTGGATTTATGGAAAATAGATCCTGTCAAATTAACTTGGGGTTTTTTTGGTTGATAAAGGTACTAGTGTTGATGTAATATACTTGGACTTCTGTAAGGCATGTGACTTGGTACCACACATCATTTTGCTTTAAAAACTAGAATAATATAAAATTAACATGGCACATATTAAATGAATTAAAAATTGGCTAACTGATAGGTCTCAAAATGTAATAATAAATGAGGAATCACCATTGAGCAGGTGTGTTTCTAATGGGGTCCTGCAGGGATCAGTTTTTGGCCCTATGCTATAACATTTTTATCAATGATCAGGATTAAGAGGACAGGTCTCTGATACAGAGTGCTCTGAACTGCTTGGTAAGCGGGGTGCTGGCAAACTGTGTTTTGATATGGCCAAATAAGAAGTCATACATATAGGAACAAAGAATGTAGGCCGTACGTAGAAAATGAAGGACTCTTTCCTGGGAAGCAGTTACTTTTAAAAAGATTTGGAGGACATGGTGCATCATCAGCTGACCATGAGTTCACAGAGTGATGCTGTAGCAAAAAGAGCTATTGCAATCTTTGGATGTATCGAGTAGGAGTAGGGAGGTTACGTTACTTCTGTATTTGGCACTGGTGCAACTGCTATTGAAATACTGAATTCTGGTCTCCACAATTCAAAACAGATGTTGATAAATTGGATAGAGTTCAGAGAAGAGCCATTAGAATGATTAAAGGATTATAAAACCTGCTTTATAATGATAGACTCAAAGATTTCAGTTTCTTTAACTTAACAGAGAGAAGGGTAAGAGGTGACTTGAGTACTATATGGGGTAGAAATATTTGATAATGGGCCCTTCAATCCAGCAGACAAAGGTATAACAAGATCCAGTGGTTTGAAGTTAAAGCTAGACAAATTCAAGACTAGAAATAAGGTGTAAATTTTTAACACTGAGGGTAGTTAACCACTGGAACAACTTACTAGAGGTTCTGGTGGATTCTCCATCACCTGCAATTTTTAAATCAAAACTGGATTTTTTAAAAAAAAATATGGTCTAGTTGAAAGAGAAATTTTTGAGGGGGAAGTTCTGTGGTCTGTGTTATACAGGAGATAAGACTACATGATCACACTGGTCCCTTCTGGCCTTGGAATCTATGAAACTGACTTCAATATCTTGTAACAGGGCTCCTTCTCCGCCTCAGCAGGTCCCATGCTTCCTGTTTATAGTGGATGGGGAAATTCTGTCTCCAATTGGCCCTCCCATTTCTGGTCCTGGTAGGCACTTAATGCTTCACTGGGGCTTCTGGCCTCCTTGGTGGACATCCAGTGAGAGAAAAAGGGGGGGTGGCAGGCCCAATCCTGCCCTCTACTCTGGGCCCCAACCCAGGAACCCTATAAGTAGCAGCCTCATGCTGCCAGTTCCCAGGAAAACTGCTAGCTTCCTGGGGTTACTTCCTCATGCCCCTTGGCTTATTGTCCCCACTTTACTTGGGTGGGATTCCTCCTGCCGGGGGAGGAAGAGCCCCTAGTCTCTGGTAGCCCTTCTGGGAGTGACAGCACCACACCACATGCACGGCTCAGTCTCTCCCCTTCTGGCAGGGTCCTTTTCTTCAGATCTTTGGACTTGGAAGGGTCCTTAGTTCTTGTTTAGGGTTTCTCCCCAATCTCTATACCTGCAGGCTTCTCCTCTGGTCCTTCTCAGCTTCCACACCACTCAGCTCTCACAACACCTGCCACCCACACTAACTGTCTGGAAGGGAAGGCGTTTAACCCATTCTGGCAGGTTCTTAATTGGTTCCAGGTGTCCTAATTAACCTGGAGTAACCCCTACTCAGTTACCAGGGGAAGAGGAACCTGCTTATCCTGAGGCTAATATACCTTCCTTCCTGCACCCTTCTGTAGCCATCTGGCCTGACCCTGTCACAATCTGAAAAAGTGAAAGCTGAAACAAACTGACTTGGTTTTTGTAACCCTATTTTGTCTATGTTTGATGGGGTGTACCAGCCTTTGGGGCCCCCTACTGGACTTCTCCCCATGAAACAGTTCTCTGTGAGAAAAGGAGCAGCCATGTTGGGATCCAGTGAGATCTGGTTCTCCAGCAACCGGAAGGGCTGGAGACCAGCAACAGTCAATCAAGGCCCAGAAGGCCAAAATAGAATGCCTGCTGTCAGTGTCAGCAAGGCAGTTCCTGGCTGGAGCCAGAGGAGCAAGGAGGGACATTGCCAAGGTCACAGCCAGAGGAACCAGCAGAGCCAGTGCCCATTACTGGCCACAGTTGGGGGCAGGAGTTCAAGATTCAATTTCAGAGAGGGAATTTCACCCAGAAGGGCGAGAAACTATTTTGGTTATAATTGGCCCTGAAGGACAAGGAATTGCTTCTATTTTGAGTCTGTTATACCCTAGAAGGCTTTTGAACTGTGACACCTGGCTGGAGGGCTGAGCCACAGAAGACTCACAAAGGCTGACAGACAGCATGCAGGGGGTGCTGGGAGCTGCAGAGAGCAGCAACACCATGCTAGCATGTAAAGTGGTGCTCATAGAGGTGACTGCAACCCATCACAATACAGTTGTCTACAATCCACTCCAAAGCTGATTCTGGCATCTCTATTGCAACATTGTACTATTCGGCAATGTTGCTAGGCAGCTTCACATACCACAGAAGAGTAATCAGCCACCACTATATGATGACATCTTTGTAATCTGAGTGCCCTGGGACAAACAGCACACATCCAATAAAATATCACACTTTAGATAGACATACCTTTTTAAAACAGCAAAGCTTTCAGAACTCCCTTGTCCCTCACTGAAACTGTGTGTGGAAACTTTGTGTTCATTGGCTAAATATGGGTCCCCTTAAAAGTATAAAAGTGTGATAAAGAATATCTCTTAGCATTGCTTAACTCTGATACAATTAAAGCTCCGTCTAATCATGTGCAAGAGGAGTGAAGCAAGATCAGCTGTCAGCATGATTGGACAAAGCACAATTGGAAGAGCACAAATTGCAAGAAACACAGGACCTTCTTGGTAACTTAGTCATTTTCTGGTATGATGAGAGTGTAATATGGCACTGAGGATGTGGGTAAACTCACCATCTTGGAGTGTCCATAAGTTCCGAGTGATACATTATACATGTATCGCTCCACTAATACAAAGCTGCCCAAAAGCTGACTTACTAGCCGCAAGAGGGTCCCCAGCACATAAGAACATAAGAAAGGCCATACCGGGTCAGACCAAAGGTCCATCTAGCCCAGTATCTGTCTACCGACAGTGGCCAATGCCAGGTGCCCCTGAGGGAGTGAACCTAACAGGCAATGATCAAGTGATCTCTCTCCTGCCATCCATCTCCATCCTCTGACGAACAGAGGCTAGGGACACCATTCTTACCCATCCTGGCTAATAGCCATTTATGGACTTAGCCACCATGAATTTATCCAGTCCCCTTTTAAACATTGTTATAGTCCCAGCCTTCACAACCTCCTCAGGTAAGGAGTTCCACAAGTTGACTGTGCGCTGCGTGAAGAAGAACTTCCTTTTATTTGTTTTAAACCTGCTGCCTATTAATTTCATTTGGTGACCCCTAGTTCTTGTATTATGGGAATAAGTAAATAACTTTTCCTTATCCACTTTCTCAACATCACTCATGATTTTATATACCTCTATCATGTCCCCCCTTAGTCTTCTCTTTTCCAAACTGAAGAGTCCTAGCCTCTTTAATCTTTCCTCATATGGGACCCTCTCTAAACCCCTAATCATTTTAGTTGCTCTTTTCTGAACCTTTTCTAGTGCTAGAATATCTTTTTTGAGGTGAGGAGACCACATCTGTACACAGTATTCGAGATGTGGGCGTACCATGGATTTATATAAGGGCAATAATATATTCTCAGTCTTATTCTCTATCCCCTTTTTAATGATTCCTAACATCCTGTTTGCTTTTTTGACCTCCTCTGCACACTGCATGGACATCTTCAGAGAACTATCCACGATAACTCCAAGATCTTTTTCCTGACTCGTTGTAGCTAAATTAGCCCCCATCATGTTGTATGTTTAGTTGGGGTTATTTTTTCCAATGTGCATCACTTTACATTTATCCACATTAAATTTCATTTGCCATTTTGTTGCCCAATCACTTAGTTTTGTGAGATCTTTTTGAAGTTCTTCACAATCTGCTTTGGTCTTAACTATCTTGAGTAGTTTAGCATCATCTGCAAACTTTGCCACCTCACTGTTTACCCCTTTCTCCAGATCATTTATGAATAAATTGAATAGGATTGGTCCTAGGACTGACCCTTGGGGAACACCACTAGTTACCCCTCTCCATTCTGAGAATTTACCATTAATTCCTACCCTTTGTTCCCTGTCCATTAACCAGTTCTCAATCCATGAAAGGACCTTTCCTTTTATCCCATGACAACTTAATTTACGTAAGAGCCTTTGGTGAGGGACCTTGTCAAAGGCTTTCTGGAAATCTAAGTACACTATGTCCACCGGATCCCCCTTGTCCACATGGGGGACCTCAGATGGTGTAGAGCCACTGCAGGGTCCACGCCAATCCTCACCCCCTGCTCCAGTTGTGGGGTGGGTGATGGCTTGGGATGGGGGTGTGACCTAGGTACCTGTGTGCCCCAGCTGCCATCTGGAGCCAGGGATAGCTGGAAAACTTAGATACCTTCAGGCTACTCTAAACATATATTAGGAGACTCATGAAGTGCCCAGCCAAGATAATATGGAGGGGAACACAAAGGACTGCTAAGCACTCTTTCTTCAGAGTTGCATCAAGCACACTTTAGCCACAGTTGAGGATCTGGGCCCTTATCAGCCTACTAGCATAGTCTGACAACAACATAATTCCAGAATTTTCTGCTTTTGGAGGTTGCTAGACACAATGATGCACACTGAGTTTGGAATTAATGCAGGTACCTACAATGCATACATTACCTAATAGCTGCTAAACCCTGACTTCACAATGGACAGCTACCCTTAGACTTCTTTGGACTGTAAACTCTGCTCCAATTACATGTTTTACTTTCACATTACAGAATCATAGAAACATAGGGCTGGAAGGGACATCAAGAAGTCACCAAGTCCAACCCCCTGTTCTGATGCAGGACCAAGTAAATCTGGACCATCCCAGACAGGTGTTTATCCAACCTGTTTCTAAAAGCCTCCAATGATGGGGATTCCACAATCTCCCTTGGAAGCTGGTTCCAGAGCCTAATTACTCTTATACTTAGAAAGTTTTTCATAATGTCTAACCTAAAAATTGCTTGCTGCATATTAAGCCCATTACTTCTTGTCCTACCTTCAGTGGACATAGAGAACAACTGATCACCATCCACTTTAGAACAGCCCTTACCATATTTGAAGACTGTTAACAGGTTCCCCCCGCCCACTGTCTTCTTTTCCCAAAACTAAACATGCTCCCTTTTTTTTAAACCTTTCCTCATAGGTCAAGTTTACTAAAACTTTTATCATTTTGTTGCTCTTCTCTTGATTCTTTCTAATTTGTCCACATCTTTCCTAACGTGCCCCCCAGAACTGGACACTGTACTCCAGCTGAGGCCTCATGAGTGCCAAGTACAGCAAGGCAGTTACCTCCCATGTCTTACATATGACACTCCAATTAATACACCTGTGACGCTGCACTCCATAATGCTTTATATAAATTATTCTTATGAGTGTAAATATGACATAACTGGAATATGTTTTATGCTAGATATGCCATGTAACCTATCTTTCAAAGGTTATGATCTACTGAATATATTCATCCTATTTGTATATATGTATCATTTTTTATATTTGAAGTTATGAGCGTTGGTTGTATGCTTGTATTTAAAGTGTTTGCTGTAAGAAACACATAAGAAAGGGTAAAGGATTATTCAAGTAGTTGGAAGTACTAAACTAACAATGGACTTTGGGAGATACCAATCCACATCTGAGCTTTCCTGGGAATGTTCACACTAACATGTAAACAATGGCATCGGCCTGCAAAAAGCTGAATCATTCATGGACATGTGACTGCCCAGGTGGCTACAAACTCCATCTTGTTGCTGTGATTTTACACAGAAGAACAAAGGAGTTTCTGCCCACAAGAGAGAATATAAGCTTTATACAGAGTAAAACAGATGTATTCGGGGTTTAGGCTCCCAGAAAGACTGAATACTGGATGCTGGGAAAGTCCCTGTTAACTGAGGAAACCCCTGGGCTAAGTGAATCTTAATTTCTGTGAACTGCAGGGGGGCATGGCCCAACCTCTTGGTCTGTGCTGGAGCAGACTGGTGCATCTAGCTCGGCAAGACGGGAGTGGAGGGAAGGGGTGTGGGGGGGGGGTGTATGCGTGTGTGCGCGCTCTCAGTGGTATCCCAGCACATCTAGTAACAGTCTTGAGGGAGTTTCTGTGATCCAACCCATCACAACACCCCAAAATTAGTTTTTTTTCACAATTGCATCCCATTGTTAATTCATATTCAGTTTGTGATCCACTATAAACCAAGATTTTTTTCAAAAGTACTACCACCTAGTCAGTTATTCGCCATTTTGTAGTTGTGCATTTGATTTTTTTCCTTCCTAAATGAAGTATTTTGCACTTATGTTTATTGAATTCCATCTTGTTGAATTCAGATCAATTCTTCAATTTCTCAAGGTAGTTTTGAATTCTAATCCTGTCCTCCAAAGTGCTTTCAACCCCTCCCATCTTGGTGTCATCTACATATTCCATAAGCATACTCTCCACTCCATTATTCAAGTCATTAATGAAAATATTGAATACTACTGGACCTAGGACTGACCCCTGCAGCACCCCTCTAGATACAGCCTTCCAGTTTGGCAATGAACCACTTATAGCTGTTGAGCATGGTCTTTCAAACAGTTGTGCACCCACCTTATAGTAATTTAATCTAGATCACATTTCCTTTGTTTGTTTATGAGTTTGTCATGTGGGACTATGTCAAAAAGCTTACTAAAATCATGATGATATATATATATATATATATCACCTACTGCTCCCCCTATCTACTAGGCCAGTAAACCAGTCAAAGAAGGAAATTAGGCTGGTTTGGCATGATTTGTTATTCACAAATTAATGCTGACTATTCCTTAAAACCTTATTATCCTCAAGGTGCTTACAAACTGATTGTTTAGTAATTTGTTCCAATATTTTTCCAGGTCCAGGTATCAAAGTTAGGCTGATTGGTCTATAATTCCCCGGGTACTCTTTGTTCCCCTTTTTAAAAACAGGTACTGTGTTTGCCCTTCTCTAGTCCTTTGGGACCTCACCCATCCTTCAGGAGTTCTCAAAGATAATTGCTAACAGTTCTGAGATTGCTTCAAATAACTCCCTAAATACTCTAGTATTAAATTAATCAGACCCTGACAACTTGAATACATCTAATTTATCTAAATATTCTTTAACTTGTTCTTTCCCTATTTTGGCTTGCATTCCTTTCCCCTTGTTGTTAATATTAATTATGTTGAGTATCTGGTAACCATCAACTTTTTTAGTAAAAACTGAAGCAAAATAGGCTCTAAACACCTCAGCCTTCTTAACGTCATCAGTTATTAGCTCTCCTTCACCACTAAGTGGAGGACATACGCTTTCTTTTGTCTTTCTCTTGCTCCTAATATATGTAAAGATCCCCTTCTTATTACCTTTTATGTCCCTTGCTAGGTACAACTCATTTTGCGCCTTAGCCTCTCTGATTTTGTCCCTACACACTTGTGCTATTCTTTTGTACTCCTCCTCAGCAATTTGTCCATATCTCTACTTTTTGTAAGATTCTTTTTTGATTATCAGGTCACTAAAGAACTCCTAATGGAGCCATATTGGCCTCTTAACATTCTTCTGATCTTTCCTTCTCATCAGGATAGTTTGGAGTTGTGCCTTTAATATTGCCTCCCTAAGAAACTACTAAAGTCTGATTTTTTTTAAGTCAGTTGTCCTTATTCTGCTCCTCTCACTCCTTCCTTTCCTTAGAATCATTAAATCGATCATTGCCCCTCCCTTTTCCTCTGCTCTACTCTCCTTCTCCTCTCTGTTATCCCCATCCCTTCTCTTCTCTCCCTTCTTTTAATCCCATTTCCTATCTCTTCCAAAATAAATAAATAAATAAATAAATAAAATCCTCTCCTCTCTGTTATCCCCATCCCTTCTCTTCTCTCCCTTCTTTTAATCCCATTTCCTATCTCTTCCAAAATAAATAAATAAATAAATAAATAAAATCCTCCTGAATAAATAAGCAACGCTAGCCTTCATCCTAGCCATTTACAGGTAGGTTATATCCCTTCCCAAATAACCATTGTGTGTGTTTTTTTAACTTTTTAGACTATGAACTCTTTGGTGCAGGGACACTGTTCTTACTCTGTACAGCACCCAGCACAATAGGATCCTATCCTGATAAAACTGTCTGCAGTGCAGACTGTTTCCATAATACAACTTCTCATTTTAAATATACAAATTATTTAATCAAAATATAATTCTGTTTATGTCAACAGGAATCATGGGAATCTTTTTTTCTGTAAAAGGAATTGCAGAGGGATGGTGTAAGCAAGGAAACTCTCTCATACTTAGGCTTGGAAGGATTAGATTTTTATCAATAAATGTCCTTAAATGTCATTTCAGCAAATGCACAAAATGATGAAAAAATATTTCCATAAATTATCTTAGAAATTTACAGATAAGCAAAGCATGAAAAATGCTGCTTGAGAATTTGAGTCCCTTAATGTGTATACAACATGTTGTAATGAATGTTGCATAAAGCACACATTTACACTCTGCTAAAACAGCCAGCTTATAAAGCTTTAACTTTTTGAATCTCAATGTCTGTCATTAAATAATTGTCTGAGCTACTCCTAACTTCCTACAACTGTGAAAATTTAGATACTAATAGAAAAAAAGCTTAAAAGGAACAATAATATCAATAAAATGGTAAAAAGACAAAACTTAAATTCTAACAAGTCTACACATACTTCATCAGCAATCCTTAGAAGTCAGGAGATTTCCAGCTGGGGAAAAGCCCCTGTACTGTAGCTTGGACTGTAAAACAATTGGACATAAAGTTCCAAAGAAAGTTTCCTAAACACTGTTTCCGAACAGCTATATTCAGACCTTTGACTGAATTTGAAGAATAAGTTCATTTATCTGGATTTAAGTGCAGAGTGCTTTGAAATGGCACAACCATAGAAATCTACCTTTTTTGTTGATATCTAAATTGCTGGTCTAAGTGCCAAATTAGAGGATTTGTCCAAAGATGAGTTTGATTCAAAGATTTCTTGAGGGCGAAAGATCAGGAGACTGCTGAATCTAATGTTACCATAGATTAGGGTCTAGTTAATACAGTAACTCCTCACTTAAAGTCATCCTGTTTAACGTTGTTACATTGCTGATCAATTAGGGAACATGCTCATTTAAAGTTGTGCAATGCTCCCTTCTAATGTTGTTTGGCAGCCGCCTGCTTTGTCCACTGCTTGCAGGAAGAGCAGCCCATTGCAGCTAGTTGGTGGGGGCTTGTAACCAGGGTGGACCAGCAGTCCCCCTATCAGCTCTCCGCTCCCCTAAGTTCCCTGTGCTGCAGCCACCCAGCAGGCTAGAAATCGGCAGTTCAGCTGTCCCTGCCCCCACTGCCACGTGCTGCTCCTGCCCTCTGCCTTGGAGTTGCTCCCAGAGACTCCTGCTTGCTGTGCAGGGAGGGGAAGGGGAAGGCTAATGTCAGGGTGTCCTCCCTGCTCCTGCACCCCACTTGCCCCGTCTCCATATAGACAGAGAGAGCTTGGGGCAGCAGCTGCTGTCTCAACTTCCTGATCCACTTAAAAAGACAATGCACTTAAGAGTGGGTCAGCTTACTTAAAGGGGCAGTGTGCAACACACACAGAGTAAGTCTGTCTCCATCTGCTATGCTGTCTCCCCTCCCTCCTGTTTATGCTTTCTTGATGAGAGGCTACATCAACAACAATGTGTTAACCCTTGACGGCTCAGCCGAGTACTAGTTCATCATTTAGCAGCAAGGCATTCCCTGGGAAATATCCCTCCCTCTTCCACCCTCTAACTTCACCACCTCAACCAAGCTTCACAATCATCATAGCTGTGAACAGTATTAAACTGTTTAAAACGTATACTGTGTGTATATCTATATAATAGTTTTTTTGTCTGGCGAAAAAAATTTCCCTGGAACCTAGCCCCTCCTATTTACATTCATTCTTATAGGAAAATTGGATTCGCTTAACATCATTTCGCTTAAAGTCACATTTTTCAGAAACATAACTACAATGTTAAGTGAGGAGTTACTGTATAATACTCCCCCTTGGTTACTAATTACTACCCCCATCCAACAATTCCACATTTTGATAATCAAAATGCCTGCAGCAATTTTCCTTCTTTTATTTGGCCAAACTAGTTAGAGAATTCCCTCAAATAAGAGAAATGCTGGATGGAACAGTAAGTTTGTCTTTTATCTCCTGTCAAATTAATGGTATAAAACATGCTTACTGTAGCTGGTATTCATAGAAGAGTACTGGTTCATCTTTTAGTTGGAATCAAGAGATTTCACCCCTCAATCATGCTTAGTTTTATACTTGTTTACTGATAAAACCATCCTAAAGGAATCTATTTGTGAATTTCAGCATAACTTTAAAAATGGAAAATCCCATCCAACTCATCTGCAGAAATTAGTGTTTTATCTTTCCATGTTATCTCTGTGTTTTAAGAAAACACTCTTACATGAGAAAACAGAACAAAGCTTGCCAGTGTGCAAATCTCTAACAGTGGTAGGAAAATCCTTACAGGATTGGTCAAAAAACAGGCTAATGCTCCTAAAGAAACTTGCATTCAAGTGTAAAGCAGAGAAGCTTTGGGGTTTATTCTCTGTAATGGTTCATATTACTTCTATGATTAATACTATAAATATCAGTTTTTAATCATTTTTATATTTCCAAACACCTGCAAGTAACAAATAGTACATTTCTGTGACATTTGTGGGGATCACCCAGTAAGGGGTTCTGTCAGCACCTGCCTTGATGCTTTGGATGCCTTAATGCTATACTGTTATGGCTTAGAGTTCTGACACCAGTAGCTAACCTATGAGTACAAAGATCTCAACTGTGGCTTCCACCCACCCTTTTACTTCTTGCAGGGTGACCTCACTAGCCCTTCTGATCCCAAGTTTCCCCAAGTTAAGAGAAGGGAGTTACCTCACAAGTGGAGAACCAGTGTTGGCAGGCCCAATTCAGTCAGGGTGGATGTAGTCCACTCCCAATAACTGATGAAGAGGTGTCAATGCCAGGAGAGGCAAAGCTGCCTTTGTAGTGACATCCACCCTGATCGAATTGGCCCTGTCAACACTGGTTCTCCACTTGTGAGGTAACCCTTCTCTTCATGTGTCAGTATATAATGCCTGCATCTGTAATTTTCACTCCATGCATCTGAAGAAGTGGGTTTTTACCCACGAAAGCTTATGCCAAATCTGTTAGTCTTTAAGGTGCCACTGGACTCCTTGTTGTTTCCTTACTAAGCTATTTTATTTCGTAGTCAGTTTCACAACATACAGCTGAAAACAGAAGTGCTCCCTGGAAGGTTTTATAAAGTTACATTGGTTTGTGTTTCTGATTTAAAAAAAAAACATTAGATACACTTCTGCAGGCACCAGGCTGCAACAGTCCCCTCTCTCAATTTCTTGGACCAAAATAAGGTTTTCATCCTTCCCTCCGACTTCCATTTTCACCTCCTCCCATATTGAACTCTCTCACGCCTCAATTTCTGAACACCCAGAAAAAGATTCCCGCTTAGCTGCTTCGGAGTATTCTACAGGTGCCACATCCTTCTCCCTGGCCCGCCCAACAAAGAAGCGTTCAGTCTCGGAGTCAAGTGAACAGAACCGAGTTTCCAGCTAGCGTCTCCCGCTGAACGAAGCTAAGTGTCAGCGCCCTGGTGAAATTCGGCGCTATCCCAAAGGGGCAAAGAAAGCCAGGGGGACGGTCGCCCTCTGCTCTGGGCTTTGCCTCACTGTAAAGCTGAGTGTCACTGGAGGGTGGTTAAAGGGTTAATCCCCTTAGAAAGCGGCTGCCCAGTCCCAGCCATTGTGCAAAGCTCGACGGACAGAGCAGGGCTGTGGCACGGCTTTGAAAACAATCACTGCTGCCTCTGACCGCCGGAGAAGCCTCCAGGGCTGCTGTGATTTGATCCTCTGGGGGCTCTTTTCCAGTCCGGTCCCCACCCAGGCTAACCCAGCGCCAAAGCCACCCCCCCCCCCGGGCTCACCTTGATGAGCTTGCAGCGGATCTGAGCGGAGACCATGTGGCTGTTGCGCAGGTTCCCCACCCGGAACATGAGGCACAGCCTGCCGTCCCGCTGGGAAATGACGGCGGCCCGGCTGAACACGAGGGTCTCGGCTCGCTTCTTGGGCTGGGACATCTTGATGAACATGCAGCCGATGAGGAAGGCGTCCACGATGGAGCCGAGCAGGGACTGGAAGAGGAAGAGCACGATGCCCTCGGGGCAGCGCTCGGTGATGTAGCGGTGCCCGTAGCCGATGGTGGCCTCGGTCTCGATGAAGAAGAGGAAGGCGGAGGGGAAGTTGTACACGTTGGCCACGCAGGGCTGGTAGCTCTGCTCGTGCGCGCGGTGCAGGTCGCCCCGCAGGTAGGCGATGCCCCACCACATGGAGGCCATGACCAGCCAGGCCACCGTGTAGGTCAGCAGGAAGATGAGCAGGTTCCAGCGCCACTTGAGGTCCACCAGCGTGGTGAAGAGGTCGGAGAGGTAGCGGCTGCTCTCGCCACCCAGGTTCCCGTGCTGCACGTTGCAGCGCCCGTTCTTGTCCACGAAGCGCTGCCGCTTCCTGCGGGCGCTGCCCCGGGCTGAGCCCACCGCCTGGTACTCGTCCCAGAGGTGTCTGCGCACGGCCGACATGCCGGGCCGAGGCGGGAGACCGCTCCCGGGCTAGACAGGCCCTTTGCCTGGGGCGCCTGGCGCCGGGCTGCCGGCAGCTGCGGAGTCCGGGAGCGCGAGGATCTCTGCCCGACGGGGTCCGGCTTCCCTGTGTCTGCTACACGGTTCCCTGGGGGCGCTGCCTCCCGTCGGCGCTTCAGCCCGGGAGCGCAGCGCAGCGGAGCGAGGCGAGGCGAGGCTCAGCCCGTGCTCCTGGGGCTCGGCAGGTTGTGGAGCCCGCAGGAAAGTGGCTGAGATGTGAACACTGCGGGGCGGGGACGGGCTGTCACCTCCCCCCCGCCTCCGCACCTATCAGCGAGCGCAGCTCCTGCTGCCTGGTCCCCTGGGGAGGAGGCACGTCCAGATTCATGAAGCCACGGACCGGGGGAAGAGAGCGAGCCAGCAGCAGAGAAGCCGGAGTAGGGTTGAGCCGGGCTTCTCCCGCGCTGGTTACCACAGAGAGCCGCGGGGGCAGTAACGTGGGGTAGAGACAGCGAAGAATTTCTGACCCCCCCATTGGGTGGGCTGATTCTCCGGGAGTTATTCTGTGGGGTTTGAATCCATGCTGCTTGGGATGGAGGAACAGGCACCGCCAGAGACGAAAAGTACAATCCAATCTGGCGGCGAAACCCACACCCAAGGGGCGATGGTTTTGCAGTCACAAATTGTACAAAACACGGCAAACATAAGACTAAGCGCCAGGGACACGGTGTAGCCTTTCCTGCTCTTATTGCAGTCAAGGCGCTAACTCGCGACACTGGCATCCAAATCTGCCTTTATGTTTCAAAGCGGTTACGCTCAAAGTCTAGCTCTGAACATCTTTAACCAAAATGAATTATTACCCACATCATCTCATATCGGTGTAACAACCCGCTAGCAGAGTGCTGGCTGCAAGCGATTGGAATAAGAGTGCAGTGAGTCATCCACTGAAAACTAGTCCTGCCATCAGCACAAGGGACTTTACAGGGAACAAAATAAGATGGCAGGGCTCTTACACAATAAAGGAATTTGAACAAGCGAATCCTCTCAGCCAACATTTAAAATTTTTACAGGTAAGGCAAAGTTCAACACATCAGGCGTTAGAGGCTCCTGCTTGTGGCTGAAGTGGAAAAGTGACTGTTCAGGAGGTAAGACTGAAGTGTGCAGAAAAGAACTCTCAAGAAGCTTCAAATGATTTCAAAACCGCTTCACTACCTTCAAACAAGGATGAAAAGATCTGAGATCAGAAACAATTGGGCCTCAATCAATGACAAGCTATCACAGTGTAGGATGATTAGCTATTTTATCTCTCACTTTTTATTCATATAGATAATGTTTGTCAGAAATATTATATTACCAAGAGCCCAATTCAAATACTAAGATTAGTGACACTTGATTGGATGAATAATTTCAATATCTAATTTTCAGCAAATGTTTTCTAAATCAGTTACTGACAAATTAATTTTTAATTATAATTAATAACTGCTTTTTGTTGAATATCCAGAATGGGAAATAAAGTGACTATTTTAATCTGCATGGAGTTAAATTTCCGTATTTTCACCCCATCCTGATGGGGATCCAAGTATATTTCTATTACTTCTTTTTCTGACACATGTACAGGCTTTTGACCGACCTTAATTAAGAGCCATGTGAATGCTTTCTGCATAGTCACCGGCAGGTACTTGAGGGTATTACCAAACCTGCTTTCCAAGCATAGGCACAACAGAGATTCCTTTCAATCTAAATTAAACTATTAGTTTTTGGAGTAAATATGAACCTGCTTCATACAAATATTTTTCTTCTCCAGGGATCTCTGTGAGCTTGGGGAAAGAATGGCTTTTCCTTGAGAATAGAAATTAGACGTTCTGAATACAGCAATAGCACCTTTAATGACTTTATTATCGGAGATGTTGACAAAGCTTTCTCCTTTATCTCTCTAATTATTGCTTTTCTAACAGTATTTATTTGACAGAAAAAAATTTCCCCTCTCTTCAGGCAAATGTGTCACCCCTCCAAACAGAGTCTGAATACTAGAACAGGGAGGCTGGAACAGAAGCAAGAAAAATCCCCCTTTCTGATCTTACTGTATGGAAAATTATAAATTTTCGTGGCTTTATCTGTGATTTGAATATATAACACACTGAATATAAATGCATTTTTCCATCATTGGAAGACACAGAAGTTTAGATCTAGTATAGGCAGCCATTTACCCAGGACTCTGACTGTATATACTTCAAGTCAAACAGATGGTGACCAAAAATCATTAACAGCTAACAGGAACTCAGCAGCTTTTGTCAAATGACATTTCTAGCAGAGGGAAAGTGTTTACGTTCTTTCACCAGCTCCCCGTCCCTTCTCCAACGAATATTTAATTTATACACTGCAGAACGGTTCCAACAGGAAGGAATGAGAGAAACCCACCCTAAAATACATTATAGTGGTCATTCTCATGGACTATAGGAGACCTGGGTCCGAATCACTGCTCCACATCAAGCAGAGACAGAATTTGAACCTAGTGGGTCTCCCACATGCCAGGTGATGCTCTAACGCTGGGTTACTGAGTTTAAGGGGGGCAGCAGTATTATCACCACCTGTCTTTTCACCAGATTGGGTAACAGCTCGTTTGTGAATCCTGCTGAGGTTGAGGCAGGAGTCCGGCACGGCGCACTTTCTCTCCATGCACTGCAGGTGTCAGTATCAAAAAGGATGTTAATCTGGTACTGTTTTAGCAGAATTTCAAATTAACAGAATAGTATGCACAAACCTCTTATTACTACAGCTACTAGCATTATTGTAACACGTGCCAATGGTGCCAGACGCCTATCCGTACATTAGAAATACATCCGGTTTCCACAAAGGGAACAGCTCTGTCCTGTTCTCCCTAGTAACAGCAGTTCTCTGAGCTGCATCTAATCCAGGGGAGTCCCATTGCCTAGAGACATTTCTCGTTTGCTAGGGGAAAGCGTGCAACAAACTAACAGGCACAGAACACATTTCCTAATTACTGTTCTGTTGCGAGTCAATCTGTCTATTCCTGAAGTCTTAAAGGGGATGGCTGTAACCAGGAATTCCATTGGGAGCTTTTATTTGAGGAGTGGGAAAGGCATCCCTAACGTTATCAGTAAGAACAAAGTTATTTTAGTTCTACCCTAGCTGACAGCAAATGCAAACCCAACACATTTAAACATTATTTACCTAGAACAGTGTTGGCAGATGCAGTAGTCTTGGAGAGATATGTTTCAAACTATTTAGGAGTGTTGACATATTTAGTAAACGATTTTACTTACATATAAGCATGAGGGTGGGTTCTTTGACAGAGGATGGGTTCGTAAGGAATGAAAGGGATGATAAAACTTAGAGATAGCGAACAGACTACCATAGACTTGCTTGATTTTTGGTTACTAATTGCTACACAACCAAGAGAGTGTCAGACACTCAGTTTAAAGACTTTATTCAGTGGTGTCCAACCTATGCAATGATGGAATAAGTTGTGACTTAGAAAATCGGTATTCGGTTGTGAACTAGAATTGGCCTCCCGTAGCTGCACCTTGTGATTTTAAACCTAAAGTATTTAAATCAGCCCCAGCACGGTCTCCAGTCTCTTGCAGCAGCTTTAGGAGCTCTCGGCTGCGGCTGTCAGTTCTTTCCAGGCTGTTCAGTAGCGCCCTACTGGCCACCTGGGGCATTGCAAGGCAGGCAGGAGAGTAGCTCTAGTCTAGTTAAACCATTGCCTGGTTCCTTGCTTGAGAGGCAGGGCCGGCTCCAGGCACCAGCATGCCAAGCTGGTGCTTGGGGCGGCATTCTGCAAGGGGCGGCAGTCCCCCTTGTTTTGCCCCCAAGCAGTGCGCCGAATTGCCGCCGCAGAGGGCGGGGGCAGTCCGTGTGCCCTTAGGGCGGCAGGCGCGTTTCCGCAGTGAGGGCAATTCGGCCGCAGCTTCTATGTTTAGCTGTCCCGGGCGGAAACGCGCCTGCCGCCCTAAGGGCACAGGGACTGCCCCCCCCCGCCCCCCAGGCCCAGGGCGGCAATTCGGCGCACTGCTTGGGGCGGCGAAAACTGTAGAGCCGGCCCTGTTGAGAGGTGCTTGACTGGCTCTCCCTGAACCTAGAGGACCTCCTAGCAAAAGACTCCTCATCCTCTTCTGCACAGCCCTTCAGGGTAACCCAGCAGAGGATAACTGGAGAACTAACCACCATTTACAGCTCCCCGGTTCTCTGGCCCAGTCCAATTTAGAGCTGTCTCTAGACTGCTCTGATATGAGCCAGCCAGCTACCATTCCCTTGGTAGCATACACTAGTCAAGGAGACCCGGAAGCATTACACTCTAGCTGTTTTATTTATGGCCCCTCTAATATGCCCCCTGTATCAGAAGCCCTAGAGATGTAGGGGTCAGCTATGGTGCTCGTATATCCACCAAGGACTCTGCAGCAAATTTCCAGATGAGTCTTTGTATCTTGTGAGAGGAGCAAAAAAATCTGACTTTGCTGATTACAGTGCTTTGTCAGTGGCCAAGTTATGGGCAGTCTTGCCTAATGGTTGGTGCAAGAATTTAGCCTGCTACTTAGAACTGGTCCAGGAGCACAACTAAAAGTTAGAGTCAGAGTCCAAAGCCTAATCTGAAGGGTTAATCTGACTCCCAGGAGGCATAGCTGAGGGTCCAAGCCAGGAGTCAGAAACAAAAGCCTAACCCAAAGGGTTACCTGCAGTCACACTCAGAAGGTGGAGCCACAATCTGAGCCAGACATCAGGAAGGCACTGGGGCGGGGGCGAGAGACAGTAGCACAGGGAAAAGACCAAACACAGCTACAGTTTTGAATACATTAAGCAGTCACTAGACTGTGGCTGCTACTGAGTTCTGCAGACTCCTGCAGCCAATCAGATGGTGCAATAAATCAGACAGCTTCTATCAGGGCCAGCTACACTTATTGGGTTGTCAGGAGGCTGGCTTTACTGCAGGCTGGCCCCTGATACTCTTTAACCTTTTCAGGCTGAAAGATTGGCCACCACTGCTTTAAATCACAATAGTCTTTATAACAGAACCAACCAAATTGAAGATGTGGCACAAGGCCTTTTACTGGTTTGGTTTTATAGGTAGGTTTCCTCCCAGAAACTGAAATTCTTAATTCCCCTCCCCATTTGGGGACTGTGGAGGATTGGAGCACTTTCCAGAAAGCTACCATTTCTTTTTAGTAAAAGGAAAGCCCAACAGGTACTCTCAGATGAAGAAGGATATTTATGGAAGACTAAATGGCCTATAAAAGGGAAGCCAGCTCAGCTCCTATGGTGGAGATCCCCTATTTATGTACAGAAATAGACTGTTATTCTGAGTGAAACAACATCAGACTTACGTATTCTAATAAAACCAGAACTAATTAATGGAATGATCTTTTGTCCCTTCAATTTCTTTAAGTCATTGGGCTACTTTATTGTGAAAGTGTGCTGACCACACAAAACATTCTAAGACTTTGTGAATCTTGTTGACTCGTGGCTTATTTTACATCTACCCAGACATGAACAATGTACATTAGTAAGAGCCACTTTAGAATGATGCCAGATATTATCCAGAGATGAATGACTGATAGCTATAGAAAATTATGAAGTCTTTAAAACAAATATACAAAAACAAGGGTAGAAAAAGTGCAAGCCACCCAGTATTGCAAGAAATTCAAATTGGATAATTGTTCCCAAATCTCTTTAAAAACTAATAAATCAGGGCCAAAATCTTGCTTGCTTTTCTCTTACCAGTAGTCCCATTAACTTTATTGGGTCGCTTTGTGTGGATAAGGCAAGCAGGATTTTGCCCATGGTATATTTAAATGGTTTAAATAGTAAAACTATGTAAAGAGGAAAACAAGTATAATGGCAGAGTCCTTCACACATAGAACACTGCCAGAAATATACAGTGGCAAAGAATTCTGTGGCACCTTATAGACTAACAAACATATTGGAGCATACGTTTGATGCCACAGAACTCTTTGCTGCTTTTACAGATCCAGACTAACACAGCTACCCCTCTGATACATAAATATACAAGTATCTTGAATATTTCAAAGGAGCAAATAGCTAGCCTTTCTGTATTATCTCAACAGAAAATCATTCCCCTGAACTCAGACTAAATTTTGGAACGAGTGAGACTAGATTTTGCCGCTGGGGATGAAAGGAACAAACATGGCTTTGTCACATTTCTATCTCCAGGATTCTGGGCTGGCTTATGAGTTGATGCAGTTCCCAATTTAAATAAGAACAGCCCTGGAGGCTTCTCTAACATGGTGACTCTCCAAACCCAGAGGAGCAGGCAGCCAGTGTGAGTTCCCCACCTTTCCAAGGGCAGTGGGGCTCAGGCTTCTGGCTTCAGCCCTGGGGTGGTGGGCTCCGGTCATGGGGCTTTTCGCTCTGACCCTGGGCTCACCCGCCCCTCCACCCCCATTGCCCTAGTCCCCACTGTCTCTCTATGCACCTCTCCATCCAGGCCTTAATTTGTCCCTCGCTTGCTGGGTAAGTCTGCTGTGAAAAGCGATATTTGTATGTTTGTTATCACTTTTTACTGCTTCCCAACTAGCTAGTAAGTCTGCTGTGAAAAGTGATATTAACAAACATACAGATATCAGTTTTCACAGAAGCAGACTTACTAGCTAGTAAGTTTTTTAAAAAGCAACCAAAAAACAAAACAAAACAAAAAAACAAGAACATGCAACATACTTTATTTTGTTTCTATTCTGTTTAGGTCCAGTAAAGAATAGAGACAACTGTACATTATTTTTATTACTGAGTCTGCAAACAAAAAAAAAGCCCTACATAAATTACAATGATTTGGACATGTACACATGCATATATATTTATTTTTCCTAAAGTTAATTAAGTATTTTAGAGAGATGACCAGCAGGAGTTGGTTGCACTCTAAGGCCACCAAAATTTTTCTTGTGAGAACTCCTGCTTTAGGAGATGCCCGAGTTCAAGAGCTGCATAAGCCATGCAGACATGTCTGGTACAGCCTTCCTTTGCTTAGAATGAAATTCACTCCTGTTTTCTCCCCTCACATACAGCTAAAAGCTCTAGTTCAAGTCCTCATCAGCTCATATCTTGATTGCTGAAACTTTTTCCTTTCTGGTGTTGCCAAATGCAATCAGTTTTCCCTCAAGCCCTTTAGTACATTCTGCCATGGGAGTAGCTCCCAGTAAAAATCCAGAAAGCCACTATATCATCTTTTAAATCCCTCCTTAAAACTTTGCCGTGATGTCTCCAATATATCTGACAATGCTTAAGCCATGATATGCCATAACTGCTTCCTATTGCACCAAATAACATTGTTTCACTATTACCTTGTCCTCCCAACTCATCTGTTTTGAATTTCTCCAGCTGTTATTTCTTGTCATATTATACAAATTATAAATTTGTTGGCACAAGAACTCTTGTGTGTGTATAGCACCCAAAACAATGGAACTTTGCTCCCTGAATGAGCCTTCTAAAGTGTAACCACAACAAAAATAATTTTAAGTCAAATTTTTCTAGTGATAAAAGTGTATGTTGTCTCCATTCATGTTTTCCATAGTCACCTTCAGAAAGAGCCTAGGCCTGGGAAATTTCCTGCAGAAAGCTGAATGTTTTGGGAAGTTTTGAACCACCAAACAACAATTGAAAGGGAAAACCAGAGAGAAATGTAAACATTATTATGATCCCATTGTACCCCTAGGGACTCCATGTTGAAGGGATCCCTTATATCTGAACACTGAACAGATTGAAAGCCTGCATTATTAGTGGCTTCAATTCACCCATGGCTACAAGAGGTGAAAGCAGGGCCCAGTTCACTCACAAACCCAGGTTCTTAGCTCTGCCCTATTTCCCTGGGGAAGGAGGCGGCGGGTTCTGTGCCCGCCGGATGGCGCTGTGGGCTGGCACCATTTCCTACAGGAACCCCGGGGCATGCCCTGAGGCCGCACATCTGGGCGGGGCTGGCGCCCCCTTCTCCCCCTTTGAGGCTTGTGTTCTCCTTTAATCCGCGCAGCCACACAAAGGGACCGGGGGGGGGGGGGGGGTTAACCAGCTTCCCAGCCAACCCCCCCGGAGGAAGGGGAAGGGATGGAGGCGGTGCGTGCAGCTCCAGTGCTCTAGGGGCGCATGAGCGAGGCGCGCACGGGGCTGGAGGGACGCAGACACGGGGGATCTGCTCCTCTCACCACGGGAGGCAGCCCGCCGCCTGAGCACGGAGTCCCGGCCGCGGCCGGCAGCCAGCTCCGGGTCCCGCAGGTAACAACCCCGGGCGGCTGCGGCTGCATGTCCCTGTGACCGCGGCCGTAGCGCGCTCCGCTCCGCCAGTCCCCAGCAAAGGCACTGGCGGGGAATTCCGTGGGGCCGGGCCGGGCCGCTACCTATGCCCCGCTCGGGGAGGCTGGCTCCCGCTTGGCCCTCGCTCCACCTACAAGCTCCGGACGCTGTAGGGACAGATGCCTGGGAGCTCGGAGGGAGGATGGGCACATGGCGCTGGAGGCGCGGGGAGGACACATACCTGGACCTGAGCGATTGCACGGAGGGGCTCCGGCTTCTCACTGGGGGAGGGTTGTGATGGTTCTTGCCTATGCCACGTCTTGGGGGCATTTCTGCTGCCTCAGGGGAGCAGCATGACATCGGGCCAGGCTCATCCTCGCTCAGCTTGGTAATCAGGGTCTGGGAGGGATGCATCGAGCAGCTCTCCATGCAGAGGGCCGACTTAATCTGCCCAAAGAGCTGAGGAATTCCGCAAGTGAAAACAAAGATGGAACGCCCGGGGCAAGTGGGCTGGATTTTTTACTCTTGTTTATTTCAAACCAGCCGGGGGACCTCCTCAGCTACAAAGAGGCAACAGAAACGTGCTTGTGCTGAGATGAAAGGAAAGTAGCAATACCGGTCCGTTTAATTCCTAATCCGGTTTCCACAGAGACTGCAAGAGGCTGAGCTAATTAAAATATAATTGAAGGCTTAAAATTATAGAGGGTGCCTGCATTAAGGGGAAATTAGTTAGATTATGCTAAAAATAAACTGAGCAGTTCATTTTAGTGTTATCGGACGATCTTAAAGACTCATGCCCTGTTTGACAGGTGTCAGATTTTATAAGACTAGGTGCTTGGTTTCTTGCAATTTCACTTCTTTTATGTGTTTATATCTCTTTTGAGTTATCTGGTTTACTGGCTATTTTAAGACACCTGTCACTGTGGTATTTAAGCACCAAACAAGGCATCACATTATATAACTGCACTCAGGAGGTTCTAGTCCAACCCCCTGCTCAAAGCAAGACCAACCCCAACTAAATCATCCCAGCCAGGGCTTTGTCAAGCCTGACCTTAAAAACCTCTAAGGATGGAGATTCCACCACCTCCCTAGGTAACCCATTCCAGTGCTTCACCACCCTCCTTGTGAAATAGTTTTTTCTAATATCCAACCTAAACCTCCCCCACTGCAACTTGAGACCATTGGTCCTTGTTCTGTCATCTGCCATCACTGAGAACAGCTGAGCTCCATCCTCTTCGGAACCCCCTTCAGGTAGTTTGAAGCCTGCAATCAATTCCCCCTCACTCTTCTTTTCTGCAGACTAAATAAGCCCAGTTCCCTCAGCTTTGCCTCATAAGTCATGTGCCCCAGCCCCCTAATCATTTTTGTTGCCCTTCGCTGGACTCTCTCCAATTTGTCCTCATCCTTTCTAGTGGGAGACCCAAAACTGGATGCAATACTCCAGATATGGCCTCACCAGTGCCGAATAGAGGGGAATAATCACTTCCCTTGATCTGCTGGCAATGCTCCTACTAATGCAGACCAATATGCCATTAGCCTTCTTGGCAACAAGGGCACACTTTTGACTCATATCCAGATTCTCGTCCACTGTAATCCCCAGGTCCTTTTCTGCAGAACTGCCGGTTATCCAGTTGGTCCCCAGCCTGTAGTAGTGCATGGGATTCTTCTGTCCTAAGTGCAGGACTCTGCACTTGTCCTTGTTGAACCTCATCAGATTTCTTTTGCCCAATCCTCCAATTTGTCTAGGTCACTCTGGAGCCTAACCCTACCCTCTGGAGCCTAACCCCTACCTCTCCCCCAGCTTAGTGTTGTAGGCATAAATCTAGGAAATTTGGGAGAATGGCTTTGAATTTATGTGACCCAAAATACCTTTATGTAAAGTGCTTTGGATCGGGCCCAGGCAGGCACGCAATAGATAGAGAACTTGAAGAAGAAAAAAGGATCGGGCCCAGGCGGCGGGCAACAGACAACAAGCTTGGAATACTGGTTGATAACCTTGAGGGTGTAGTTGATAGAAAAGGTAATTAACTACTAGCGAGTAATGTTAGGCAGAGTACAAAGTTAACTCTGTGGTTGCTGGAGGGAATAGCAGTTGAATTTAGAAGTAAGTCAGGATGCAATTGTATTACTGTAAATGATTTAATTGATGATGTAATTTTCCTTTTTTTTGCCTGATGGTACTAAGGGTATTTGTATATTGTATGTAATGATTGCTTGCCCAGTAGGGGTAGTTTTGTTTTGTTTTTTAGATATTAAGAAAATTGGTGTTAGCTGCATAGCATTTTATGTACCATGCATTTATTTACAGAGTTAAATTTATGTTATGTGTTTTTTGTTTTGTTTTGTGGTGTTTGTTTGTTTTTTTTCTGGCCAGAATTGTCTTTTGCGTTTAATGTGGTTTATGTTGTGTTTTTTTTTAGGACCCCCCCTCCCTCAGTGTCAGTTTGATCGCCTGACATCTGAGGGATGATTTGGTAATAGAAGTTTGCCACAAGTTGGTGTGCTATTGAGTAGGGGGGAATCCTGTAGAATTTACACCATTTATTTGTTGTGCTTTGTTTTTGTTTGGTGTTGTTGGGGTTATGTTAAGAATTGCATGGTTATATAGGTTGGCTTTATAAAGTTTTAATTTTGGTTTGTGATAGATTGTGGTGTTATGTTGTTATAAGTTGGAAATGTTTTGCTAATGTTTTTATCCCTTTTTTTCCCCCTCCTTTTTGATTTTGGGTGGAGGGGGGAAGTGTTGGGAATAGAATGTGAAATGCTGAGATTGTTTAGGCTTCTGGGACGAGCCGATAACGCGGGGAATTGTGTATAAAGGGCTGACCTTGGGCGCGCTCTCATCGGCCAGCTAACTGTAAATAGGATGATAAGTCAAACAGGTGTGTAGGATGTTAATTAGGATGGGGTTACAGCTGCGGCTGTGTATATTTAATTAACCAATTAGCAACTGTCTGATTGCTTGTCATAATGGGATATAAGAGCATGCTGGAAATGAATAAAGTACTCTCTGCTTATGATCACATGGGTTGTCAGACTCTGTCCCTGCTCCTCTGCGATGCAACATAGTGTCATCTGCGAACTTGCTGAGGGTGCAATCCATCCCGTCATCCAGATCATTAATGAAGATGTAGAACAAAACCGGCCCCAGGACCAACCCCTGGAACACTCTACTTGATACTGGCTGCCAACTAAACATCAAGCCATTGATTGCTACCTGTTGAGCTCGACCATCTAGCCAGCTTTCAATTCACCTTATAGTCCATTTAGCCAATCCATACTTCTTTAATTTGCTGATAACAAATGTATCAGTTTGTTCCCAAACCTCCTCTGTTGACACCTATTGTCATCTAAAAAGAATGACTAAGGTGTGGGAATCCTCCTCCCATCGTCTGCAGTGAAGACCCGATGCAAGGAATTCATTTAGCTTCTCTGCAATAGCCTTGTCTTTCTTGAGTGCTCCTTTAGCACTTTGATCATCCATTGGCCCTGGTGATTGTTGGCAGGCTTCCTGCTTCTGACGTACTTAACAAAAATTTGCTGTTAGTTTTTGAGTCTTTGGCTAGTTGCTCTTCAAATCCTTTTGTGGCCTGCATAATTATTCTTGACTTGTCAGAGTTTATGCTCCTTTCTATTTTCCTCAGTAGGATTTGACTTAAAGGATGCCTTTTTGCTGCTAATGGCTTCTTTTACTCTGTTGTTCAGCCATTGCGGCCTTTGTCCTCTTACTATTATTTTTAATTTGAGGTATACATTTAATTTGAGCCTCTATTATGATGCTTTTAAAAAGTTTCCCTGCCACTTGCAAGCTTTTCACTCTTGTGTTCCCTTTAATTTCCATTTAGTTAGCATCTTCATTTTTGTGTAGTTCACATTTCTGAGGTTAAATGCCACTGTGGTGGGTTTCACCCCCCACCCCAGCTGTTAAATTTAATTTTATTATGGTCGCTATTACTGAGTGGTTCAGCTGTATTCACCTTTTGGACTAGATCCTGTGCTCCACTTAGGCCTACATCATGAATTGCCTCTCCCCCTTGTGCGTTCCAGGACTGTCTGCTCCAAGAAGAGCAGTCATTATTGGTGTTTCTCAAAAAACTTTGAGTGTTATAAAGTTTAGTCGTCTAAATCTAATTATACTGGCAATATCCATGAGTAACAATAGCCACATACCCTGCTGCCTAAACTTGACATCCCAAATAAACAACTTCCTTACTATTAAAAAAACCCGAACCTGAACTTTTTTTGTGCTGTATTCTGAAAGTCAGCAGACGCTGGTTAAAATGTAAACACTGCCCAGTAATTAACAATGGCAACTGACAGAACCTCAAACCATGGACTATGAAAATTGTTCAGTCAATGAATTACACTAATGTACCCAAGCATAGAATTTAGCTCCAAATGTTCAATACTGCTTGAGCAGAAAAAGTGACTTGCTATATTACTAGTTCCTACATCAGAGTTGAATTGAACTGATATTATTTTGTTCAGCCCTCAAAATTCAAAAGATCTTGTAAATTTTTAGGTTCCTGTTTACGGCAAAAGCAATGATCTATATATAAAACATTTTGAGTCAGTAGTTAGGGTAATGCTCAAAATATCAATTTTCTAATGTAGAGGTTAGAAGTTCTTTTTTTGCACTCAGTATTTTAACTGCATTTTATAGCTAATATTAAAGTGTTATTGAAATCAGTTGTATGCAGTATTCTTGTAGCTGTGTTGGTCCCAGGAGAGTAGAGGGACAAAGCGGGTGAGATAATATCTTTTATTGGACCAACTTCTGTTGGTGAGAGAGATGAGCGTTCCAGTTTACACAGGTGAGCTCTGTATAAGCTGGAAAGCTCGTCTCTCAACAACAGAAGTTGGTCCAATAAAATATATTACTTTACACACCTTGTCTCATTGATATCAGTTATAATTTTAATTTGTAAAGTACTCTTGGATAGATATGTACAAAATACAGTATATATTTGAACCTGCTAGTTTATATACACTATGTGAAACTTTACTAATTTGGAGTGAAATTGATTAGCACCTGTGACACAGTAGGGAGTGGGGTGGATTGACCTGGGAATGTCTCTACTTTTACTGGGACTGTCTGCATGGGGGATGGGAGAGCAGGGGGTGACTTCAGGTGAGGGACGGTACCTGAGCCTGTAACCTGAGCCAGGAAGGGGGGTGGGGCGAGTCGACACCTTTGCCCCGGGAAGCTGGACAAAGGGAGAGGGGAGAGAAGGAGGGGCAGAGCCGGCTGGAGGGGTTTTGGTTTCAGTTTGGGGCTGGCTGGGAAGAGGTAGGGAACCCCAAGTCTGGGGTCTAAGCTCCTTGCCCCCCAGAGAGACCTGGCTGAGGGGTCCTGTTCTCTGTACCTACAAGCCCTGCTTGGGACTGTGTTCCTGTCGGCTAATAAACCTTCTGTGTTACTGGCTGGCTGAGAGTCACGGTGAATCACAGGAAGTGGGGGGTGCAGGGCCCTGACTCCCCCACACTCTGTAACAGCACCTCAATGAGAGGCTGCAAAATGTTCTGCAGCATGCCAAAGAGAAGAATCTGAAACTGAATAGGAAATAAATTCCAGATTTCACTGAATGGGTAGAACATACACCCTGCAACAAAGGAGTTTGGTTGGGCCCAAGAAAGGTGGCGGCAACTGTACAAATGAAGACTCCAAAACAAAGAAACCTCAAAGATTCGTGGGCATGTTCATCTAAGCGTATTGATCCCAAATTTGTTACAGCTAAGTGCTCCACTCACAATGCTGAGTGAGGATAGTTCAGAATAACAAAAAGATGATTGGCAAAACAAGAGCTTTTGGGAATGAAAATAACTTGTTACAGTCACATCTTCAGTCAAATACTCTGAGTTGATGTAAACTGACATGGGTAAGGGGCCTGTCCTGCAAGATCAAGCACTTGCTTCTAATGCCCTGGCTAACCTAAAACAGAACTGTGCCCATATTGAAAAGAAAAGCTAGCAATTTTTTTAGGTAGTGAGCTGTTTCATGAATGTTTATGGGAAAAATAAGGCTAGGTAGAAACCGATCATAAACCATTATAAATCACAATACAGAAATTATTGCACAAAACGCTGCCTAGACTTAAAACAATTATCACTTAACTCCTTGTCCAATCTGAAATTTGGGCCTGGAAAGGCCTTCTTATACCAGACCTGTTTTTAAAGGAGTTTGACGTAAAAACTCATACAACCCATTTCCAGAACAGTATTTGAGAAGCTAAAACAAGAAACACAAAATGCCTCAGCTGAGCCTTACAACAACCTCAGAGAATAAATTTAGATTGATGACCTATAGAAAAAGCCCAGTCACTTCCAACCATGCTTTTTTGTGGGTACTGTAGAGATGAAATTGTTGCATATGATGGATTTCTCTACAGATGAAATTTCATAATACTTACAGCAGGAGGCTAGAATCAATATATAGCATTGTAAGAATATCACAATGTGTATCACAATTCTTTATTAGGTCACCAGTTCTGAAAATTATGGGCAGAGCAAAAAACTTGGTACCTGTCAGACAACTGAGCCTTAAGTAGTTACAAGCAGCAATATGCCAGCAAACTAAAACAGAAGAAATACTATAATGAGAATGCCAAACAGGATATCATTATTGCAAGTGAAAGAGAAAGTTAGATTTAAAACAAAGTGGCTGGTGACTTGCTATGGTAACACCTATATCATTTGGACAGATCATGCATCATACCCACTTTATAAATTGTAACAATGAAGTCTGCATCCCAACAAACAAAATATAACTTGGAGGAAACTCTTAGCATTCACTATTGATGCTATAAGAGGCAGGATATTGGGCCAGGGGGACTACTGGACAACATTAGAGCTCAATCCTGCAAGGTGCTGAGCGCTCTGGGTGTGACCCAGCAAAGTGCTTAAAGCATACCGTATGTTAAGCCTCAGGCACATGAATAGTCCCATTGACATTAATGAGACCACTTGGTTTTATCTAATACATAACCTTTGCCTGCATTAATGCTTAATTTGATATTGGAAAATGAGGAAGGTTATTCAAATGATTGTACCTTGATGGCTTGTTATTGGAGCTATGTAGAAAAAAGAAAGTTTAAAAAAGGATTGAAAACAATATTTTCTAGGGATTTAAATAAAATAAATTGGCTTAACATAGCATGACAGACTTAATTATAAGGAACATTTTCCACATACAGTAATTCACCCTCTACAGGGCATTATATACCGGTAATTAATCTGCAAAGGTTAGTAGGGGGAATATCTAGTTTGTTTTAATAAAATAACCAGATTCAGTGCACTGTCTAAAGAAATGAGATTTTTTTTGCAAGTTATGTCATACATTCTTTTGTTATGATTATTTGTGACAATGTACTCAGCCCTGTGCAAGGCACAGATATTGAGACCAGTCTCTACCCAAGAGAGTTTACAGTCTAGATTAGGTTTGTTCAGACAATGCAGACCAAAGCAACAGCAGCAAGGAACTCCCAGGTCATGGGTGGGTGGGAGCGACTTATTTCTATTTGAGCTACTGTTGGAATTTTGCAAAACTAACATGCTTCCTAGGGGATCTTATTTTTCTATAGTTGTAGTAGTTTCCTGACTTTCTGGTTTTTCTCCCTTTGCTAAATTCGTAACTCTGACCCACAGCTCACCCATTGTTCATTAGTGTGACACTGACTGAATCCACTAACTACATGCAGGTGAAGTTGAATGAAGTTTTAGCCCTGTCTGTATTCATGAGCTTGAGAGAACTGAGATAAATTTTCTTGAATGGTAATACTCAGGTGGACTAATTAGACATTTCAAAGCAGAAAGGAATGCAAATACTATTCTGAGATCAGTATCACAGAGAGTAAAGTCACTTCTGTAAAATCCTGGGGGAGCTGTACTTCACTAAACTGACAAATGCCACCAAGCAATAAGAAAATGAACTATTTGAGGATGCCCTCTTCATAAACAAAATTAAGATGAGAGCCGACAGATTGAAACTACTTTCACATGACACTGGAATGAAAGAGGCAATCTGGGGGAGGTAATATCTTTTATTGGACCAACTTCTGTTGGTGAGAGAGACAAGCTTTCCAGCTGCATACTGGAATGAAACTTTGTGACCTATCCATAATGACTTTGCCAAATAAGACAGGTAGTGTGCAAAGAGTAAAGGATTCAGGGCTTTTTTTCTTAGCAACCTTTGTGTGCTGTTGCATATTTCTCTGCAAAGCATATTTTAATTAATTTTACAAGAGTAAAGTACAAAGATTATTTTGGAACCCCCAATCCATTTTCAACTCTCAATAATGGGTGTTTTGTCTTGAATGTGCGATCTCGAGGGGCAGAGTAACTGTTTGTTCCTATTTGAAATTGAGAAATTTACTAGTGAAAGGGGAAGCATAATAGAGAAAAGAAATAACAGGGGTGTACAGTGATGTTGCCCTGTTCTAACTTATGCTATCTTCCCATCTAAGAGCTAGAAATAATTGACTTTAATAAGAGTTGCACCTGCTTATGCCTGGACCCAACACTGTTCCTACAGAATGCAAAACTGATAGATGATGGCAGCTCCCTACTCCTGCTCCCACCAACTGTTTAAGTCCCTTGTGGTGCTCCCCTCCTATATCATGCTCCTGCTGCCCCATTACCTCCTAGCCAGTTATCAGTTTGCCCCTCTGTGGTATTCCTGAAGTGCCTAAAATTGTGGACTAATAAGCAGAGGAGCTCGAACAGGCATGGAAATGGCTATTTTCTGGATTATGCAGCATCAAGAGCTGTGCAACACCTTGGCAAAAAGATATTATGTTACCATTTGTATAGCCACATAACTGCATTGGGCATTGGACCCTGATCATAGTTAGCCCAAACAACCTACTAAAGAAGGATGCACTAAGATGAAAATGCTAGTATTACACAGGATAATAAAATATCTGTATGTCCGAGATACTTGACCTCAGACATTATCTTTGCTTGTTTCAGGACTGTTTCTGAATCGCAGTCCTGCAAGAAGAAAATCATTTTGGTTTAAGTTGAACATTTGTCTCTAGCAAAAGACAACAGCTATGCCAGTGCTATCGGAAGATTCAGGTAATTGGTCTGCATACTTTCAATTTAAGAATGGCTGAAATCCTAGTATGTTCTCACACAAAAGACTATCTGTAATTTAATTTGTTAACTTAGAGTTGAGATTGTACAAATTCATTTCCCATCAATGCAAGTACTAAAAATCAAGGATATCACAGTATGAGTGGGACTGGATAAAGAGACGGGTTTCAGGAGGAACATAGTTTGGTGACACACCTGGAGTTCAGTAATGTAATCTGGTGGCCAGGCTCCTACCGGACAAACATAGGCCTGTCAGCTTGTAGAGCTGTTCTCTATGCATGCACAATAAAGATCATTTTCCTACAGTTCTGATACTTTTTATGTCACTTCTTGCTAACCAGATAAATAGCACCTGTTAGGACAATATTAGCAGCGTCAGCTAATAGCTGACAGATCATGGCATATCCATCCATCAGCTCAGTGGGTACAGACTTCTAAAAGCATTATTTCATTAGCTAGCATAATGGGTTTCAGGAAGGCAACATACAAACGTCCGGTATGGTATTTCTTTCCCCTTCCTGTGTCTCAGCTTACCTTTCTGCTGTGGTACAGACCAGAGTTTTGTCTTCAGAAATCTGTCTACATATATTGTACAGAGTTAAATCAGATAGAAGGAGAGTGACAATCTCTAAAGGAAAATGGTTACTAAATCTCTGAATAGATGAATGCATAAGAGTTTACTTATTACCCTTGAAACAATTGTGAATGTCAACTCCTTTAAAGATAAACACTCGCAGGGTTTTTTCCCCTAAGTTTAATACTTGGTACGATCACAAATTGAAAAGCACATATCTATGTACACTTCCTTAGGAGTCTGCTCTAGGAGGGTTTACCATTCTGTCTCTGTGGAATGGTGTCCAAACCCTTTGTAGGACACACAAGCTCCTCAAAGTCTGGGAAACAAGTGATAGCTCCACAGTCTTTCAAACTCCCTTTGAATCTCTGCAACAACAGTCTGCAATTAGCACAGCCTGCTGAAATTCTAATATTCTTCTCCAGTGAGGTAAAGAAGCCTGCAGTCTGAATCTAAAACTGGCAAAAATCCCTGGACTTTAGTCCTTACAGCAAACCATCCTTGTGTTTGCACTGTTTCACCACTGAGTTTTCCATGGCTCCCATTCCTCCTCTTTATAAACTTCTCCCCTTCCTCATTAGTTCCACTCTCAGAGAGTGACTCTGGGCGTGTCCTGCCAGCCTGCTTGCCTACAATGGAAATCACATTCAAACAGCTAATGGGTATACCTAGTACCCACCACACCCACTTTCTTGATGATTCTGGCCCACGGGGTATGTCTATACAACAAGTGGAAGCATGCCTCCCAGCCTAGGTTGGCAGACCTATGCTCGCTTTACTTGAGCTAGTGTGCTAAAAATGGTGGTATGGTTGTTGCAGCATTGGTAGCTCAGGCTAGTCACCTGAGATCAGACCTAGAGGGTTGGGTGGGCTTGGACTCAGGTTGCTACCTCAAGCTGCCACCCCGCTGCAACATCCACAATGCTATTTTTAGCATGCTCTCAAGCAGAGTTAGCACAAGTCTGTCTGGGTAGGGAGGCATGCTGCCGGCTGCAGTGTAGTCATTCCCACAGAGTTCCCCCCCTGCTCGATTCTTTAGTGGTTATTAATGATTATTGATTTCCCATTAATTACTAATTTAAAGAGTTGGGGATTATAGGGTTCCAGTCCCAGAATCAGACACAACAGAAGCAAAGTTATGAAGTTTGGGTTTCCCAACCAGACACTGACGGGCAGGGGCAGCTCTAGATATTTCACCGCCCCAAGCATGCTGTCATGCCGCGGGGGGCGCTCTGCCGCTCGCCGGTCCCGCTGCTCCGGTGGACCTCCTGCAGGCGTGCCGCCGAAGGCACCCTGCCTGCTGCCCTCCCAGCGACCGGCAGAGCATGCCGCCCCAAGCACGTGCTTGGCGTGCTGGGGCCTGGAGCCGCCCCTGCTGATGTGTACAACAATGACACTCACTCTGAGGGCAAAGCAAAACTTTACTTGTTGGGCTAATAAAACTACTTAAAGACACAACTGCTCCAAACCACATACAAAGATAGCAGTAATATAAAGTTAAGCTGATATTTTGTAGCATTCCTTACATATACTCACACCCTTAGGAATCTGGTGGTAAGAGACAAGCGGTCATCTCCTCTGTCCCTGGCATGCCAAATAAGTTCGATGGTCCAGATCTCTTTAACATGGTGGTCTGGCCTATTATAGGACCTGATATTTGCCATGGATATTCATACAAATGCTCATCTTCCTTTGCCCATATTGAACTTCCTCACTCTAATAATGCCGGGGTATCCTTATCCTATATTGGTTAGTAAATTAATGATTTTAACTTATCATGTACGTCAATTTGTTGCCAAGGCAAGTTCATGGTTAAGCATCTGCCAGTATTTTTATCCTAAAATATCCAAGCCTAGCATCAGTTCAGTGTTTGTTTTGTACAAACTCCCCCTTCCAGCACAATGTTCCCAGTTCCCCAAAACTCAGGGTCACTGTTGGGCCACTTACTTTTGCTAAGGATCATAGTCCTCAAAGCCTTATGCTCATTGCTTAAGCGAATATGCTAATTGCTTAAGCGAATGCCTTACAGGATACAGGCCTGTAGGTTCCTTGCGTTACTGCTAACTTGAATGCTAAGCTAGCTCTGTGGGTGACTCCTCCACACAAAAAATGCCACCCACCTGCCTCAACAGAGGGGGACCTTGATGGGGCCAGCGGTGAAAGGGGACAGGCCCACCAGTGAGGAAGGGAGACACTTGCTAAGAAACACCACATAGCTTCTCCACTGGTAGTCAAACATCTAGTTGTGAGGATGGGTGCGGATTGTCCAGCATTCCCCACCTCCCAGGATTCAACCTGGGAGGACGGAGGGCTGTGGCACTCCTTTTGGCTCCATTCCAGGCAGGAGCTTTTTGCTTTCCTTGCAGCACCTTCAAGCCACAGTGGTTAAGTAGGAATGTGCTCAGTACCTAACTGAGGTACTTGAGTTGAGTTGTTTATTTGTTGCAACTTGCAGCCAGTTTCCAGTGCAGTTAAGAGAATAAAATGAATGGTTCCCAGAGGTAAAAGACCTGGGGTTTTGGTGATGGGCCTTGGGCTCATGGGATGGGGTGAGACCTTGTGCCCTTTGCAAGCCGAGGTCCCCACTCTTCTGCACCCTCTGTCTCCTTCATGGGGTGGGGGTAGGGTCTAGGACTCAGAAACAGCTGAGTCCTGCCTGATAGACAGAGGAAACCCATAACTTGGGGTAGGTTTATATGGTAAGAAGCCCTGTAACTCCTACACTGGAACAAATTAAATGCCTGGTACAGGACAGCATGGGTAATAGGTGGTTAGTGTCCCCCTCCCCTGTGTTTAAA
The DNA here is from genome assembly GCF_020497125.1 of Mauremys mutica. Lineage (NCBI taxonomy): Eukaryota > Metazoa > Chordata > Testudines > Geoemydidae > Mauremys > Mauremys mutica. The sequence continues at coordinate 164,740 of NC_059096.1, forward strand.
GTTTAATAAAAGTTGTGACCTTCCTCTTAATTCTGTCTGTCTTTTTGCAGCTGTGTCCACATCAACAAAGTATGGATCCTTCATACTATTTCTTTCCTTATTTACACCTCTCAATGCTGCAGTGCAAGCAAGTGGGTTACTCTAGCTTAGGTCCAAGCTATAATGTAGATGAGTGATTGGGCATTTCAAAGAGATCCCAATGTTATAGGAACCCAGGGAAACATCAGACACAGGAAGCAAAATTTCACTAGTTGTGATTTTTTACAATCTTAGAATAAATGGATTCTGCCTTTCCCAGTTTTGGCACATGTAGAACATTCATGTGAGATCTGCTGTTTAAGAAGGGAGTTGAAAATCAAGAGCAATGATTGGAAATAAGCTGCAACTCTCAGTATAACCTTAATTATCAGAAGCACAATTTTATTGTACTGGTCAAATAAAATGATAAACAATGAAACAACAGAGCGCAGATAAGAGATGTTAGTTATCCACAAAGCTTTTGTTTTCTATATTTTGCAATTAATTTAGGATTGCATGAGACTTTGGCCCTGTTGACATCTCAACTAAGACCTGATTCAAATCACAAAGAAGAAATGGGATTCCTTAGAGATGTCTTCAGTGAAAAAAGTCTGAGTTATCTAATGAAGGTAAATGTTTATTTCACAAAATTTCCTTTTCTTTGTGTTCTGTATTTCTCAGTATTCCTAATTTCTTTGCCACATTGTGTTACTAAGGATTACTTGTTTTTCTATAGAAGAGAAAACTGAACAGAGATAATACATATATTAAAGTTACTTTAAAACAACAAACATGAACAATATCCTGTGAAAATTACTCTCTTTTGCTTGCTCTGAAATGAAATTTTGCCTAGTTTTAAGTGACTATCATTTTGAAGTTGGAGAAAGCTGCCATCACTAAGAATCAGAAGGGGGATTGTCTTGTTACATAATTGATATTTTCATTGTTAAAATAATAATTCTCTCTATTTGGAGTGTTTTTTTACTGTCAATTAACTAATTGATAAATGCAAGTATCAGTGCCCAGTAATGAAAACATTTTAGAGTGCAATAATCAGAATTTTCCTTTAAACCATGGAACCTCAGTCATAGGCGTCAACTTCTCCTGGCTCCGGTGGGTGCTCGACCACTCCTGGCCCGACTCCATCCCTGCCCTGCCCCCATTCCAACACCTTCTCCAAAGTCCCTGCCCCAACTGCCCCCTCCCTGCCCCTACTGGAGTCCTTCCCCAAATCCCCACCTCAACCCCACCTTTTCCCTACCTCCTTCCCTGAGCGTGCCGTGTTCCCGTTCCTCCCCCCTCCCTCCCACAGCTTGTTACGCTGCTAAACAGCTGTTTCATGGTGGCAAGCACTGGTTGGAGAAGCAGGGATGCAGTGCGCTCAGGAGTGGAGGCAGAGATGAGCTGGGGTGGGGAGCTTGGCTGCTGGTGGGTGCAGAGCACCCTCCAATTTTTGCCTGTGAGTGCTCCAGCCCTGGAGCACCTATGGAGTCAGTGCCTATGACCTCAACTTCACAAGATATTCTCCCATCTACAGCACCAACAGCAGCAAAAATATAGCAGGACTATTCTGCTCTTGACATGGATCATTCACTAACACAGAGGTCCCCACACTGTGGGGTGTGCCCCCCCCCTTGGGAGGGCATGGAAAAACATGGGCCAGCCCCCATGGGGGACGGGGAGGGAACACCACCCAGTTACGGCCCCGGCTCCTGGCCTCGCCCCCAGCCTTCTTGGCCCCTGGCCATGTGTCTGTTCTCAGCCTCAGCCCTGCTCCCTACTGTGGGCCCAGCCTTTGCCTCCTTACCCCTGTCCATGGCCCCCTCCTTGGGAGCCACAACCCCGGCTCCCAGGGCTAAATGGGGGCATGACCCTGAAAAGTTTGGGGACCACTGCATTAACACTTATAATATTTGACAAAAGAATATGCCCCTTTTGATGTAAAAATATGCCTCATGGACTAATAAAAAGTGTCCAGAAGACTAATTTGGGGAGTACCACTATAGAATTAGTAATGCCAGTTAACACACTAGTAATATTAGAATGTTCCTTTAAATCCTTTTCTTTGCTGATTTGTCATCATCACTGATGAGTATCCACCAAAGTAGTGATTTGATCCTGCTATAAAAGTCTGATCAGTGAGGTCTGAATATGGGCAGAGTACTAACACATAGCTGTTAGATGATTATTTAACACAAAAGGTCAAAGACATCAATCAAGTCGTCTTTTTCTTCCTCCAAGCTACACTGAAGGGAAGATTCTTTCAGAGACATAAGGGATTTAGGAGCACAAGTTGGGCTTTGTGCTCCTAAAACCCTCTGGCACCTTTGACAATCTCCCATGCATTAGTTGCCTTGATGATATTGCCTTTGGACATAGATCCTTCTGGTTTCAGCAATAGGACTTTCAGCTAATGACCTCCAATACATTGCGGTATCAAAAAATCAGGAATTCTTGACCTTTGTAGTCACTTACCTGAAAACACCTGTGTTTCAGATTCATGAAAAGCTCCGCCATTATGAAAGACAGAGTCCAACCCCTGTTTTACATAGTGCATCAGCTTTAGCTGAGGATGTAAGTATGTTGTCCAGTAAATTCTTTTTGATGTCATAGATTTGTAAGTTACATACTGTGGAGGCCAAGAATTAATTAATAAAGGTTTGAAGGGATCTTAATGTATGTTAGCTAATTAGCAGAGGTTAAGCTGTTACCCTGTATCTGGTGCAGAGTGAATTGTGTGAAAAGTCGTTACGACCTTGTGAATTGCAGTCTTGTTTTCTGTTCTGGTATTGCAGACAAATAAGATAATGAATAGGCTTATGTATAAACAAATGCAAATGTTTACTTTTACTGTCTGCAAGTTTGCTAGCCACTGTCTGTTAAGAAGGTATAAAGATTGTTATGATTGTTTTACTAATTGAGAGAGATCTGTTCAGGACAAGGGGCAACCCAGTTCCTGACACTCTCTCCCTCTTGTGTTCACTAGAGTATTATAATAAAGTATTTGTTTTTGCTGCACCTAAACATAAGCGAGAACTGAGTTTTCTTCGACAATACTAAAGAACTGAAAGTCTCCAACTGAAGTTACTCTTGCATGGACTGAACTAAAACACAACTCACATATTAAAAAAAAAAAGTTGATTCCTGTTTCTGTTGCTACACATGAGTTTACAAACTCCTAAAAGAAGATGATTTGAGGGAGCATTTGGACATAATTTACAGCATGTGTGACTGTGGAATTCACTGCCACAAGATATTACTGAGGCTAAGATAACAAGGAGTCCTTGTGGCACCTTTGAGACTAACAAATTTATTTGTGCATAAGCTTGTGTGGGCTAGAACCCACTTCATCAGATGCATGAAGTGGAAAATACAGGAGCAGGTATAAATACATGAAAGGATGGGAGTTGCCTTGCCAAGTATGAGGTAAGGGTATAAACACTGAAGAGAACGGAGAACCATCATAGCCTACATCTTTCTGGCTTAGGAGAATGTGATAGAACCCATCTGTACCCATTTCTAATTGATCAGGAAGGGCACTCTTCAGTGATACATGAAGTTGGTCTCTAGGGCAGGGGTTCTGAACCCCTCCCTCCAGCATGCAATAAAAACTCCACAGCCCAGCTGTGCCACAACAACTGTTTTTCTGCATAGAAAAGCCAGGGCCGGCGTTAGGAGGTAGCAAGCAGGGCAGCTGCTCAAGGCCCCAACCCCAGGGGGGCACCATGAAGCTAAGTTGCTCAGGCTTTGGCTTCAGCCCTAGCCCTGGGTGTGGGGTTCAGGCTGCAGTCCCATGCGATGGGGCTTTGGCTTTTTGCCCTGGGCCCCTGCGAGTCTAATGCTGGCCATGCTTGGTGGCCCCACTGAAACCTGCTCACGGCCCCCCCAGTGGGCCCCAGGCTCCTGGTTGAGAACCACTGCTCCAGGGGATGTTATCGTGTACTGAAAAGCCTGGAAGTATTTGGAATATTTGAAATTGTCTATCACATCCCCATGACAATGTATTAGTAAAGGCTAGTTAATCAACAGATCTTAGTGTTGGTGTATTTGTTTAGGATTTACATCTAAAGGCCTCAATTTCTGTCCACATTCAGGCACTACTATCATATACACATAATAAAGCAGGTTAGAGGCATATTTTATTGAGATTGCCTTTAAATGCATATTTCAGTTACTGTTGCTTCTTTGAAAGGTGACACAGAAATTAACAAACATTGATCAGAAAATCCAGTTGCAAATATATTGCCTTATGTTCTTTTGTTAACTTTTTAAGGTAATTGAAGAATTGCAGACTACACCAGTGAATAATGAGGAAAAAGAGCTGCTTCAGCTATTGTCAACACCACATCTTCGGGTAAAACACATCCTCCTAAGCAATGCGAGTCTCCGCATGATTCCCAGACAGAAAACATTGTTAAGGGCAAGTTACAACTAAGATGACCTAAGAGGAGGGGGAGACCCCAAGGATTGCAGGACAGGGTTCTAGTCCTACACATTTTAAGAGCTGTGCAGAATCGGTCTCCTTCTGCAGATCAAGTTGACGAGGGGTTTGTGGCATGGGGGGCTCTGTGGCAGGGCACCAGCACAGCACCACCTGCTGGTTGTCCTGGGAATTAGCTCTTCCAGCCCAGAGCACCCTCTGTAGGCCAGTGTCCCACCTGCCACTGGCCCCTGTGTCCCTCCCAAACCCCGGTACCCTTTTACACTGGGGTTCTGCCCCCAGCAGTAACCCACAATCTGGGTCACCCCAACCCTCTACCCCACCTTGCCTCAGTGGCTACTGCCAGTCATCATCGAGCCCCACTTACTGGGGCAGACTGCAGTCTGTAAACCACTCATCATCGGCAAGGAGGTTAGGACCTGCTGCCTTTGCCTATCTCTGGACTGCCTCTCTGCAGCCCCAGTACCTATTTTGGCATTTTAGCAAGGCCTGCAGTTTTACCAGGCTGGAACTCCCCAGCTCCCTCTGCCCTTCTCTAGCACTGCTCCACCTCAGGTACCCTTCTCAGCTCCCAGGCAGCCAGGTCCTTCTCTCTCATAAGCTAGAGAGAGTGTAGGGGTGAGCACCTGGCTCACAGCCCTTTTATAGGGCCAGCTGTGGCTGTTTCACCAATCTGCCTAGCCTTTTCTCTCAGCTCCTGCCTTCTCCAAGGGCTGGCTTTTAACCCCTTTTTAGCTGGAGCGGGGTGATCGCCCTGCTACAGTCTCCTAATGCAGGAAGGGTCTGTCATGAATAGTTAGTAAAGGGTTAAAGCATAGTACCTGGTGGGCACCTGACCTGAGGACCAATCAGGGAAGAGAATTTGAAATTCCTAGGAGGGAACTTTTTCCCTCTGTGTGTGTGTGTATTGTTCTTAGCCGTCTGGAGTTACAAGAGTCCAGATGTTTTAATCAAGTCTACAAGTTTCTACCTTTCTGAACTAATTTCTTCTAGTCAAGATAGTGAGTATTAGAAAGATACTTGGTGTCCTCACCTAATAATCCTATGCTTGCAATTCTGTGTGTTTGTTATTGATTATTCTTAATTCTGCTTGTACTGGTTGTACTGAGAAGGAGAGGGGATTCTCTCCAGAACTTAGCAAGGTCATACCCTATGAGTGTCCAGCTTGGACTCATAGAGATTCTGTATTTTCTTGTTTTCTTTTAATAAATTCTTCCTATAAAGATTTGATTAAATTCCTTCCACTGTGGATAGCGGAAGGGGCTAAGACGCTCTCTCTCGGTGATTTACAGAGTGGCTAGCAGAGAGGGAGGCGGGAAGTGGGCTGCTTCCCTGTGTGTGGGAGATTCAAGGAGTTTGAATCAAGGTATCTCTCTCTCCGGAGCAGGCTGGAGAGAGGGAAGAGAGGGGAGGGGGAAGGTTCCTCCTCTGTGAGTTGATCTGTGTTCCCAGGGAGTGTCTTTGAAGGGAGACAGGGGGGAAACAGGGGTGTCCCGGCCCACGTATTGACCGCGGTGGTGGCAGCAAAGGGGACCTACCCTAGGATTTTGGGGTGGGGGAAGACATGCGGGTCCTCACTTTGAAACCCCCCAGTTTCAAGTGAGGGTGCAGACTCTGACAGGGTCGTTATCCTTCCCTCCTACATATTTTCTAAGGTGGGAGAAGAGAGCATTGTCCCCATCTTACTGCCCACACCAGCCATGGAATTAATTAATTGCTCATGACTGTTCTGAAGAACTTATTTTAACTCATCTGTTTCAGTCAGTGCAGGATCCCTGGAGCTGCGGGAGAGGATCAGTTAGATCACCAGAGCCCATGTGCAATGTGGGAGAGCCAGTTTAAAATCTTAGTTACTTTAAAAATTGGACTGTGAGCAACAAAACTTTGGTTCTGTGCATTAGCTCTTGAGTAGATGAGCCCAGTAAACTATGCTATTTCTCTTCTACCATTTGTTTTGTTTTTGACAGAGTTGCAAAAATAAGTTAGAAGAATCTGTGGAGCCTCATGGTCATGTCTCTATTTGGGTTGCTATTATTCAAGAATCCCTTCTCCAGTTTACTTCAATTTGTTGAAAAGTTATGTTACAGGCACAGCCGTAACCTATTAATTTGGGGGGCGGGGGCTGGTGGATTTTATTTGGCTGCTTGATAATCATAGAACAGCAGTAATTAAATATTATAAATATAGATTTTGCACTTACAAAGAACCTTCCTTCCCTTTAAAGATTGCAAAATATTTGACAAATGTTAACTCAATTGGGCTTCTTTAGGAGCTAGTCGAAACATTTTGGCCACAAATCAAAATGTAGCAAACTATATTTAAACCTTTTAACTACACAACTAGGTTAAAAACATGTTATAGAACAAAGTGAATCCAAAAATCAAACTAAAGCTCTTGTTCCAGGCAATTTTGTTGTTTCATATGCTATTGAAAGTTAAATTTAAAAAAAAAAGATGATGATGTAGCCATAGAATGTGATATAATATACCAGTAGACTCCCCATGAAGTTTTATGGTTGGTTGTCATCTAAGCTTCCAAATATCCATTATGTGAAATATTTAGTGATGTAAGACAAACACTGTAAAGCAGTCTTTCCAATTTCTTTTCTCTAATGCTAAATGCCTCTGTGGCTAGATCATTCCAGGGAAGAGCAAATGATTGGAGCAGATGAAAAGTGTAAAGTATTTGCCTGCAAAAAAGGCAAAGCATTATTATACACAAAAACCTGCACAAGCAAGATAATTTTAAAGGGTGACTTGAAGAAGCAGTTAAGTGCTTTCTTTATCATTCCTCACTTTCAGTTAGTGCATGATCCTGTTCCTAATGATGTCCATAATAAAACTCCCATTGACGTCAGAGGTACAGGATCAGGCCCTTAAAGATGAAGGAAAGAGGAAATATTCAGGATTCTTTCTTTGAGTATGTAGGTGTCTTTTTAACACAAATTGGATCTTTAACTTCCTTTTTCACTAATGCAGGCAGAGCAAAAACTCATTACATTAGCTGTGAACCTTTGCACTGTTTTAGATGAGAAATAGTTTATGCTTGCCAAGAAAACAGTATATGGATTTTCACCAGAGTAGCTAGGCTCTTTTTGCACTAGCTCTTATGTCTGGAATAAGAGAAATGGCATCCTTCTCAATTTGGCCTGTACTATTTTAATCTTTTATTTTTTTCTTATTGTACAGGCAATGCTTGTAGTACATGATACTGTTGCCCAGAAGAACTTTGACCCGGTCCTTCCCCCCCTGCCAGACAATATTGATGATGATTTTGATGAAGAATCAGTTAAAATTGTTCGTCTAGTGAAGAATAAAGAGCCTTTGGTATGTATAAGGTACTCCGTCTCTAGTCAAAGAGGGGTCCCACCCTTAGGGTACATCTACACTGCACACGCCTTTCTGCAGCATGGAGAGTACATAAACTACACACACCCTTAACATGAGTATAAATAGCAGTATAGACAGTGAAGCACTGCTTAAACTAGTAGGGTAAAGACGCTCCTGAACCCTGTGGGTACATACCTGGGTATAGCCCTACAGGGCTTTCTATTCGCCCAAGGGGTGTCTCCCCATCTACACTGCTATTTTTAGCACTGTAGTGACCCACTACGGAAGTGTTTCCCCAGCACAGGGAAAGACTTCTGCAACAGGGAGCTGCTGGGGCCTTTTCCTGCCACAGGGAAAGACTCTGCCTTTCCTTGGGGTAGGGAAAGGCTCTGGTAGCTTCAGACTGCTGTTCAGTGTCTTTCTGCAGCAGGAGTTTTTCCGAGGTGAGAAAACAGGAGTGAATTTCATTCTAAGCAAATATGGCTGTACCATACATGTTTACATGGCTTATGCAGCTATTGAATTTGGGCATCTCCTAAGGTGTGCATGAAGCAATGCTCATATGAAACTGTCTCATTCAGTGTACTTTGGCAACTGAAAACGTACACAGCGTAACACACTAAGCTCTTTCTTCATTTCTATAAAGTTCATTCAGTAAGTTCTTGTATCCTGGAGCTTACACTGTGTAGTAAAGGGTCTAACTAAATATTTCAAATTGAAATTTTTTCTTTAAAAAAACCAACCAGGAAATTCCATTTAAAAAAAACAAACACTATATTAAAAATTCCAAAAGCCAAAGTTAAGGTTATGCATTCAACCTCAATTCTTCCCCTTGTGCTTCTACATTACAAAACAGTCATCAATTATATACTATTTCCCAAATACAATATAAATACAATTTTCTATTGTCATGGAGGACACACCTTGTAAGGTGCGCATTGATTGAGACAGGGCCCTATCTTAAATTTAAGAAAGAAAATTTATTGTACAGTTTTTAAAGATTTCCAAATTACCTTGGCTTTTTTAGAGATAAGCAAATTCCATAAAATAAGTAAATATCCTCCATAATCTGTACAGACCTGCAGTAAAATACTCAGAATAACATTGTCTCTTCTGTATATTGTTTTATTTAATTTTTTTAAACAGTTACTTTTTTACTGTAAGATAAGTAAGACTCCTAGAATCATAGGACTGGAAGGGACCTTGAGAGGTCATCTAGTCCAGTCCCCAGCACTCAAGGCAGGACTAGGTATTATTTAGACCAGGGATCGGCAACCTCTGGGATGCGGCTTGCCAGGGTAAGCACCCTGGTGGGCCGGGCCAGTTTGTTTACCTGCCACGTCGGCAGGTTCGGCCGATCGCGGCTCCCACTGGCCGCAGTTAGCCGTCCCAGGCCAATAGGTATGGCAGGAAGCGGCGCGGACAAGGGATGTGCTGGCTGCGGCTTCCCTCCGCCCCCATTGGCCTGGGACGACAAACTGTGGCCAGTGGGAGCCGCGATCGGCCAAACCTGCTGACGTGGCAGGTAAACAAACTGGCCCGGCCTGCCAGGGTGCTTACCCTGGCAAGCCGCATCCCAGAGGTTGCCGATCCCTGATCTAGACCATCTCTGACAGGAGTTTATCTAAACTGCTCTTAAAAATCTCCCATGATAGAGGTTCCACAGCCTCCCTAGGGGATTTATTCCAGTGCTTAACCACCCTGACAGTTAGGAAGTTTTTCCTAATGTCCAACCTAAATCACCCTTGCTGCAATTTAAAGCCCATTGCTTCTTGTCCTATCCTCAGAGATTAAGGAGAACAATTTTTCTCCCTCCTCCTTTTAACAACCTTTTATGTACATGAGAATTGTTGTCCCAACTTTGTCTTCTCTCGTCCACATTAAACAAGCCCAATTTTTTAAATCTTTCCTCATAGGTCATGTTTTCTAGACCTTTAATCATTTTTATTGCTCTTCTCTGGACTCTTCCAATTCAGTCACATCTTTCCTGAATTGTGGTGCCCAGAACTGGACACAGTAGAATCATAGAATATCAGGGTTGGAAGGGACTTTAGGAGATCATCTAGTCCAACCCCCTGCTCAAAGCAGGACCAGTCCCCAGGCAGATTTTTTACCCCAGTTCCCTAAATGGCCCCCTCAAGGATTGAACTCACAACCCTGGGTTTAGCAGGCCAATGCTCAAACCACTGAGCTATCCCTCCCCCCAGTACTCCAGCTGAGGCCTAATCCAGAGAGTAGAGTGGTAGAAGGGATTGCAGACGTACTCACCCATCTGATTATCACATAAAAGCAGTGTCCAAACACAAGTTGGGTTGATGGCAAAATTAGTTACAGAGGAAGACAAATTTTACTTATTGTCTTCCGCCTAGGAAAAGAACAAATTCAAATTTTCAAAATTTAATCAGCGTTTTCATTATTTTGCCATTAAATGTACTTTAAATAAGTGCTTTATCTTGGTTTATTATTTATGTTTCAGGGTGCCACCATCAGAAGGGATGAGAATACAGGGGCTGTGATTGTAGCAAGAATCATGAGAGGCGGTGCAGCTGACCGCAGTGGTAGGTTTCTGAATAAAAGCAGTTTCAAAATACAATTTATAAACTACATTTTAAAACTTGTAAAAAGTTCTAATAATTTCTAATGAAATCCTATGGTTACTCAGCAGCAAAGTTAGCTCTTTGAATATTGATGTTTACCCTATAGATATCCAAATAAATGCTTATACAGCACGTCTCCAGTCTCCACAGGGTTAATTCCCAATATATTTGACCTTGCACTTCTTAGAGGCAGCTCTATTCAAATTTATTAAATGAGCTGAATTGGGCTTCCATGGAGATTTTATACATAGCAAATAAAGTATTGAAGTGTCATTAATTTTTGTTATAATTTGTCCTTTTTAGTTCAATAGTAATACAATCCCAATGCTAATGTATTACTATGATGAAGAAATATTAGTAAATTACAGCTTTCTTCTAGTCTCTTATTAGCATTTTTCATATTAAAATAATCTGATAAGACGTTTATTGTAAAGGGGCTAAAACAGTGCCATTAGCATTTTTGCTTCACATCAATAATGCACCTTTTAAATCGGATTCTCTGGTAATATGGTTAATAGGATAAAAACTGCCAATAGAATGAGGAAGACTAGTCTCAAATTTTGACTTAAACAAAATTGCAAGGCAGCTTTTTTTATTTTTACTTTTAACCCAGAACCTTGGTGTGCTTTCAGCTCTGAATACAGTTGATGTAACACACCAAGGCTACTGTGCTGACCCTTTTCAAAGGTCTTCTAAATATTCTTTTGTAGAAATATTAGTCTGAAATAAGAGGAGTGTCTACCCAGTTATCCGATTGTTACTACTAAGTCTTCCTGTAAAAGGTAGACGTCAGTGAATAAATAAGGTCATTTGTATTTTACAGAAATCAATAAGACATACTAAATGTTTTGTGTGTGGACCCCTAGTGATTGTGAGCCATATCATTCTGTGCAGAACTTCCCACTGCTGTAATTGGGAATTCCACTTTAAAACAGATGGAGAGAGATGTTCCTCTGGTATGATTGTGAGCTGCTGGCTGGCTATTTTATTGTGAAGTTCTAGTATGGTCAGTAACTAGTGCTGACATTACTAGGAGTACAAAACTGGACTGCATGAGCAAAGCTAAACCTTTTATGATTTGCCCTAGGTTATAGTTTCAAAATTTAGCCCATGAGACTTTCTGAGGCCATGCTGTGTAGTCTGTAAATAGCTCACAGCAGCAGAGGCCTTTCAGCATGAAGAATTAGCAGCTTATCTTCTAATTCTATAAGAGTTGTCCATCTTTGCAAGTACATTCCAGTATAATCTCCAAAGTGCAGACAGCGGATTGAGATACAGATGCAGTGTACCAAAACAGCGCAGGAAAAATGGTCCCCTCACTGCAGGTCCAGTACACAGACAGCGTGGTTAGACACCAAACTTCCTCCTGACCATTCCCATGGGACATGTGGCTTGCAAAGTGTCCTCTCTCTCCCTATTGCCATTTTAGGTGATTATGGGTCATAGTTGAAGTGCCAGGTAGTGTGGGGGCAGGAGACTGTAAGGTGCAATGTTGGCAGAAGAGTACAGGACTAGTATGGAAAGTCATTTGGCACATACGGTTAACATGTGTGTAGGTAATAGGTGAGAAGCAGCTTAGCAGGCTGAGTATTAGTTCTAATACAGTTATCTTGTTTTTAGGTCTTGTCCATGTTGGAGATGAGCTAAAAGAAGTCAATGGGATTGCTGTGCTTCACAAACGACCAGAAGAAATTAGTCAGATTTTGGTCTGCTCTTATTTTTACTTTGAGATCTATTACTACCAAGTAGGCTTGTTAAGCAGTAGATAGGTGACCCTTGTCCCTCAGTTAATAATATTACACAGGTATAACAGAGGACAGAATTGGGCTGTCTTTACAATGTCCTTATGAATTTATTCCAACTGTTTATAATCAAATAAATAACTTGCAGCTTTAAAGTTAAGACAGTTGCATGAAACTTTGAGTTTGAGTCTGAACATGACAAATGTGATACACATTGGTTATCTATGGCTCTGACCAAGAGCGTCCCTTTCATGATTGGTTCATGACATGAGAATTGCAGATTTAAAAAAAAAATCATTAAAACATATACAGTATATTCATAATGTGGTGTGCTAGGGAGCTGAAGGAAGCCTCATGTCAGAGGCATGGGTCTTCCATAGGCTTCTTGCATGGCTGCAAACCTATGACATTAACACATTCTTGCTTAAAGCCCCACTCAGACCCTCCTGTTTTCAAGCCCTGCTTATGTCCACCCCTTCACATACCTGCTCATCCCAACAGAGCCACAGCCCCGAGAGAACCTTCCCCCCCCCACTGCTCCCCTCCCCTCTTGGCTCACCATGGTCTCTGAGCAATGAAGCTGATGGGTCAGGGAGGCAGATGTAACTGCTTTGATCAGTCAATCAGCTAATGTTGGTTTAGACCAAAACCTGTCTGCTGACTAAAGGGAATAGCTGTGTTCAAAGTTTCAAAAGTGGCCTATATGTGAGGTGAAGTTAGAATGTGTGTGAAGTGTAGAGTTTCTGGGGACTGTAGTTATTTAACTATACGGACCTGAAAAAATATGTAGAAAACATGACAAAACCTTGTTAAATGCTCCTTTTTAATTTTATCTGCAAAAGTTAGTCAATATTGTACTTAAAAAAGACAGACAGTTCTATTATTCTGTGAGTTGTGTCTAAATTGGAAAGTAAATATAATCATTAAATGTGAAGAGAGATTTTTAGTGCAAGCCTCAATATAGGCTTAGCTTGAGAGTCACTATACATGTCTCCATAATAAATAGGATACTGCACAGGGTAATACATACAAGGGATAAAAAGGAACAGAATATACACTTGACATCTTTGGGGCTAAAGCTAAAAAAGTGGCTTTTCAAAGTTGAAAGCCTTGGTTTGGCATGTGAAGGCTGAGATGATCAGACAATTCACTAGCACCAGAAACTGAATTGGAGTGTGCTGCAGCGTTTCTTTGTATTATTTCAATGGAAATAAATGTATTTTTTTCTTTTTGTCAGGCTCAATCTCAGGGATCAATAACATTAAAAATAATTCCAGCCATCAAAGAAGAAGATCGTCTGAAGGACAGCAAGGTATGCAACCCATCTGAAATCTCTCTCCTTTTATAAAAAAAAAAAAAAATCTAGAGCATAGTTCTGCAGTTCTTGTGCATGGAAGACTCTTGCTGATTTCAGTGGGAAATCCCACTTGCAAAATGAGACCCTAAATTGATTTATATCTAAAAGAATAATAAGGTACTCTCAGAAAAAAAAGTTCTTCTAAACAGAAATAATTTGGATGATACCAGACTGTATATGAACACTAATTTTGCAACAAGTTAGGGTACAAATCTACTCTGCGCTAGCCTGTCGCACATGAAGTGCCCATGTGGACCCTGCTGCCGTGTACGCTAAGTTTCTTTGTGCACTTTAATCTATACCCATTTCAAAGTGCACTATGGAACATGTAGTACACAGCAGGCTAGAGTGGGTAGATTTACACTTAAGCTTACCACGAACTAAGGTTAGCCTTAACTCTTGATGCATCTTCCCTCGTAGCATTTCCAATATCGAGCATTTTCTCTTGCTCCATAAAACCAAAACTCTTGTCCTGGCCTGCACTATCTCTAACCTTGAGAACTGTAACCACCTCCTCTCTGGCCTTCTTGAAATCCACTCAAAAAGCTGCTGCCATCTTCCTGGCACATAGCTTTGACAATGTTACCCCACTCACTCTGAGGTCCCTCCACTGGCTCCAACTTCTTCACTGCATAAATGTAAACTTCAGGTCCTCCCTTTCAAGACTCTTCATGACTAAAGCTCCCATGTACTTACCCAGTTGTCTATATTGGTCATGAACCAGCCCAACAATTGCAGCCTCCAGTGTCTGCTAATCCTTTTCAAGGACTCCTTCCTGGCAGCTCCACATGCATGAAGTACCCTCCCCTAATCAATTCACAAATCCACTTTAGATCCTTTCAAATATTTGTCAAGCTCCATTTCTCTTCTGACCATAGTAAGATGCCTAATAATGATTGGCAGGTTGCTTATTACATATTCTTCTAAATCTGGTGTCCATTTGTGTAGTACAAAAAAAGTTTGGTAGATACTGAATCCTGTAACTTTTATAAATAAATAGCTAATCTACACAAACTTGTGTTTCTATTACTGTTACCACATTTCCCCCTTCCTAGTCCCTCTCCTTATTTTTCCTCTATCCAGTTGTTGCATTTTGTCCTTCTTGAGCCAAAGCTGGTTTCAGCTAGGACTGTCTGTGTAGATGTTTGTGCAGTGCCCAGTGCAGTGAGGCCCTGGTCCTTCTTTGGGCCTCGGTGTGCTACCACACGATTTCTTTTGATACTACCTAGAAAAAGTCACATGTCCTACAGTAGTGAGCAAATCAAACTTGTGTGTAAGTGTAGCTAGATACTCTTCCACTTCAGTATGAAACCACGTATAATCCGTATAATATTTAGGGATGTGGAAATGCCATTCTAAAAGTGCTTTAAAATTCTACGTGGGACAAGCAGCAAAGCGTATGTTATTTTTTCTTGAAGGTATTTATGAGGGCACTCTTCTGCTATAATCCAAAAGAGGACAAAGCCATTCCCTGTCAGGAGGCAGGGTTGCCGTTTAAGAGGAGACACATCTTAGAAGTTGTGAGCCAGGATGATCCAACATGGTGGCAAGCAAAGCGTGTTGGTGATAACAACCTCAGGGCAGGATTGATCCCTTCAAAACAGTTCCAAGAAAGGTTTGTCAGTGAAAGTTATAGGATGATACATTCATTAATCATAACCATAATGTTATATTATTTGTGTGGTGCTTTTGCGCTTTGGGGACATTACTTCTTATTTTATGACCGGAAGTATAGGAAATGCCACACTGGATCAGACCAGGAGGCTATCTACTCCAGCATCCTGTCTCTGACAGTGGCCAATACCAAAAGCTCCAGAGAAAGGTACTAAAATCCTCAAAATGAACAAATTATGCAAATAGCCTTCCTAGCTCAGGTGGTAAATTGTTAGTTTATGTCCTGAAGCATGAAGGCTGACACAGTTTCTCCTTTTTTTTTAACCTAGTGTAAGTGTCTCTCCCTTGAACTTTTGTAAGTTCTTGACCTTATGGATACCATGTGGTAATGAGTTCCACAGGTGCTTTATACATTGTATAACAAGTATTCTCATTGTTAAATTTGTTTCAGTACTGGAAATACTTTACACAGGACGATATTTTGTGATTACAAAGTAATTTTCTCTCCCTGTGCTTCACTTTTCTCCTGTACAAAATGGAGATAATACTTCCTATATCTTCTCCACACTTTGGGTTTTGAGGCTGAATTAATTTTGTTAAGGTGAAATGCTTGTATAGAAGAGGCTATATGAATGGAAAATGTTACACAATGCAGCTGCCAGAGTGGAGAAACAAGGTACCCTTCCTTTTTATTATGCAAGAAGACTGTATAGTTTAGGTTGATTTTACCACTTAGCATTTTGTCCATTTCCAAAACAGACTTCAGATGAAATCCGGAAGAAAGGTTGCCAAAATTTCCTAATTAAAATTATGTAAATTGATTAAGCCATATGTAAATGATTGAGCTGCAGCAAGTAGATTATTTAGCAAATTGTAGTTCATAATCCAAATCTGCAATATGTAATACAGATATGGAAATGAGAGTTTCAGACCACAGCATATAAATTTAAGCACATGAAAAATATTTTTGGCATGATGATAAATTAAGAAGCTGCCAAGAGGCATAATAGATGGAGAAAGGAAAACATTGTCTGGAATTGTCAAGAATATTGGAGAGAAGATCCTGAACAACTATTTTTTTTAAGAATAAGAGAAAACAAGTAATAGACTATAACCTGGAAACCGCTGATAACTAATAGTGTTGGGACAGCTTGAAGGTAGAGCGCAAGATAAACTGTTTTCTATCCAAACTCTATAGCAAGGTTTTTTTTTCCGTCTGGCATCTGGCACTGTCTGCTGTCAGAAGGCTGCATACTGGGCTAGAGGGACAATTGTCCTGACCCTCTATGGCCATGCTTATATTAGTCCTGAGAAGCTATCTAAAGTAAGGACCTGATCCTGCTTGCTCCTGAGGACCACAAGCTCTCATTAAATTGTGACCTCTTAGGAGCAGAGTAAAAGTGTGTGTGATTTCTACATAATGTTAAAATCACCCTTCTGAAAGAAGATGTTCTGTTACAGGTAGACAGCAGACCAACAAGAACAGAAAAGGGTCTTTTCCCCTTTATACCCAGATACTCATTGTTACCCATTCAAGTGGCATCTCTTGTCTCTACTTAGAAGACCAAGGTTTTTTTCCAGGCAACTTCTGATTGGGTTTGAGCTGAGCAGGGAAGCCATGCAGAAAAGCCCTTTGTCACTTGGAGATAGGTCCTGAAGCTGCCTCAAAGACTTACCATCACCATTAGGGATTCATTACAGACATCTCCACCTAAAGAGCTGCTACTGCCACTGGGATTTGGGGCACAGCAATACTAATACTGCTTGGAGCCAAAGATGGGGGAAAAATACCTCCCTGTGGAGAGGACCTGAAAGAGGCCACCCTGAACAACTGCTAAGGTCCAGATGAAGAGAAACTACTGTGAAGAATCACCACAGCTGGTGATAGTGGAACAAAGAGAAACTACTCCAAGCACTTCAGTTTTTCCTGGAGCAGGATGGGGTTCCCCATTTTCTCCTCAGGAGAGAGTTCTGCTACTGGAAAGCGAAACCAGAACTGCCTGCCCAAGTTACCACTTCTGTGGGAGTGAATTACTGCAGCAGCAGAGTGTAGTAATTAAGGCTTCCTTTTGTTTTAATGTTCAGAGCTATTATAAAGTTTCCATGACAAACAAGGCTGCATTATGCAAAAATGAGAGCATCTAAAAGGGGCTGTTGCCTATAAATGCTATTGATGAACATTGCAGAAAATGCCAAGTATCAGAGGGGTAGCTGTGTTAGTCTGTATCCACAAAAACAACAAGGAGTCCGGTGGCACCTTAAAGACTAACAGATTTATTTGGGCATAAGCTTTTGTGGGTAAAAAACCCCACTTCTTCAGATGCATGGAGTGAAAATTACGGATATAGGCATAAATATCTACATTGGCACATGAAGAATGTATATGTACCAGTGTATATATTTATGTCTGTATCTGAAATTTTCACTCCATGCATCTGAAGAAGTGGGTTTTTTACCCACAAAAGCTTATGCCCAAATAAATCTGTTAGTCTTTAAGGTGCCACCGGACTCCTTGTTGTATTTACAGCAAATGGAGATGTCTTTGAACAGCATGAGATTTTGAAGTGAAGCAGGTGGAAGGATCTTGCAATGATTTCAACATCTATGTCACCTATTTTGTACTGGTATCGAGTTTTTACACATGCTGATCTCTTAAAACAATAAGAGAAAAGCATCATATATTACCGTAGACTAAAATATTAAGTGTGAGTGTCAAGCCAGCTCTGAGCTCCTTAAATGCAAGGAGGTTGTTGATGTAGGTTGTAAATTTTCAAACACACTGGCAGCAAAACAAATTGATGCTATTATTTAGAAGTGTATACTGCTGCTAGTTGCCAAGCATCTGAACTCCATAAAGCACTGGCATTTTAATTAAAAAATTAATCAGTAATAACCTCCCCTCCCACAAATATCTGAACCCTTAATCCCACTGCATCTTTCTACATCTGGTCAGGTTGACCCAGATGCTGGTGAGAACTGTGCTTAATAGGCACCTCACTGTAGCATTCACCACTCTCTAATGTGCTGCTGTCCAAAGCATAATAGGCAGGACGGTCATGGGTCTGACCCATCTTTGTGGCTATGGAACACATCAAGCAAATTAGGAGGGCACAGCCTAGTGCTCGAGAGAACAAGTAGTAAATCCTGTCCCACTGCTGTGAGGCTACAGGGGAAAGGTGCTACCTACACTCCCTCCACTGGCACCCATTGCTAGTTCCAGTGTTTGCACTGGAGTATGTACAAGGGGAAGGTTAATACTATGGTCGTCATTAAAGTGAATTTCTGGAGTAGTGTTGTTTGATGTACTTGTACTCAGGCTGCCACAGTTTCCAAAGAGCTGGATTCAGCTGTTTACCAAAGTTCATCTTTTTAATTAAAATGTTTTGGCTGTACTTCAGGCTGTAATCTCATTAGTGAGCACTCCCTGGGGGCGTGAACATAAAACCATGGCCACAGAGCCAATTTTCAAAGCAGCTCACTCACAGCCAGCATATTTTTGTCAGTAGCTGTCCTAACCTGGCTGTATTGTACATAGACATCCGTTAAGTGTGGCTGGTATTCCTCTAATGTGTTCTAGAATATTGGTAATTCTGCAAATATTGATCTTGGGAAAACTGTTATTCCCCTTCCCGGGGATAAAAATAAATATTCTGGCACTCCTCTTTCTCAGATCTGGGGCTGCTCTGGATTTGGTAAGGGATTAAACTCCCCCCTCCCCCACTCATGAATATACATAATGTAAATCCCTGGGCATCTTGTTTTAGCCCCCATTATGGAGTTGTGTACTGGTATGTAGTATAAATAACTGTCTTTAAGGAAGGTTCTCCAGTGATCAGTGCAAAGTTAATTGCTTTTGTTAAAAGTAGTTTTAAAGCAGGTAGCTAAATTTTAAGTATAAAACTGAAAGTTTAGAAGCTGGTCTAATAATTTGAGCACTCTAGAATATTTGAGTCATTCATGGCTGTCTCACTTCATCTCCATACAAGATGCTTTTCCAGCTAGCTCAGTTGGTTTATCATATCTTCAAATTATGTATTTTGAACTAGATATTGATCTCAAACCTTTGACTACCCATTGAATTCAGTAAGTGGAAGAATCTAATGGTAGAATTTGGCTCATCTTTCATAGGTGAGAATGAAATTAGGACTTAGTTTTTTGTTACAGAGATTGAAAAAAAAAACAGTGGGAATAGAAACAAATGTACTTTGGAAACAACCACACTTTTCATACTTGCGTCTGTATTTCTGTGATAGTCTTTCCCTGGCATATTAATCTTTTGGCATCTTTTTTTCCACCTGTTTCCCAGCAATGACAATTTGAAGTCATTAAATTTAATATTTAAAACATGCATCTAAGCCAGAATCAGATACATTTGCCTTTTGCAACATGTTGCAAGCAAAAGCTTTAATTCTTCATCCACCATACCATCATATGTATAAACTGTCTATATTAAATTTCTCTTTATAAGTCACTCATGTATAACTATTTAATATTTAGGCGTTTGAATTATAGAAGAACTATAGGCACTCTGCAAAACTCCAAAACTGTAAAGAAGCCATTATGTAAGTTTCAACAGATCTTTATTTCTTCAATGAATTCACTGTTGATATATCAACTTTCCAGTAGGTTGACATGATTAAAAACATGTGCTTAAATATTTGTTACTCTGATGTCATAGATGTTAATGATTATTAGCTGTCATATGGAAGGATTTGGGTTTAAGTTTTGCCCAGTATTGCTAGTCCCAGGCATTCAAAAACAAACAAACAAAAAAACAATGAATGAGCCCCCAAAGTCATGAGATTGATTTAAAAATAATGACATTTTAAAATCATGAGATGTTAAACATAATAAAGTTTAGACTTGCTATTTACCAGCTGGGTTTTGAGCTTTAGGGGTGTCTGTGGGTGGGGGGCCACATTTTCAAGCTTTTCTTTGCCAGTTCAAGGGCTGGAAATGTACTTAAAACTAAGCAAAGAGGGGGTGAGGGGGAAACTGAGATTATCACATAATCTTATGATTTCAAAAGCTGGGGTTTTAAAGGCCCTCACAAAATAATCCAAGATTCATGATAAAAAACAAAAACAAAACAAACAAGAGTTGGGAACACTTCCTACCTCTGGACTTCTGTGCCTCGGGCTGAAAGGAGAATTCACCAGTCCCATTCCTTAGAGTCTATGCCATAAGAAAGCTTTAGCATGTGAAAGGAAACAGCTATTGGATGTTTATTAGCAACAGCTGCTGCTACTAATGATGGAGGGGAGTGGGTAAAAGGGTCTCAAAGAAGAAGAAAATGATACTCTTCCTGGGGTCATAGAATGTAGGATGGAGTCTGGGTGACAGTTCTGTGATACCACTAAGTGTAACTGGTTAAATGCTGCCCATGAATGCTTACATTCAGCTCTTATTGGAGTAAGAATGCCATGTGGATGGGTGAGGCTAGAATTTGCCCTAGTATTGTCACCTTGATGTAGAAAATAAAGATGCTGCTGTGCACTAGCCAAGCCAGCTAGAAACCAAAGTGTAAGTTTTCAGAAATCAAGTAAATAAATCTAGGTATCAAATGGCTCTGTATTTGGAAACAAATGTGCTTTCTCCCGTGCAACAAGTGAGCTTCTAGTCTCTCACACCCACCATCTGCTTTCCTTTCAGTAACACACACACACTAGCTACAGAGAAGGAAGAGTATACACGCAAGACAGCTGTCAGATAAGTTTATAAATCAAAGTGTTTCCAAATAAAATGGCTTCAATTAGCCTTTGTTAGGATGCATGTAATGCAGATTGCCTCCTACTGCTTTTAATAAGACAATCTCAGGGAAGCCAATTAACCAGAGCTGCTGGATTTAATACTACACTTTTGCAAAGGTTCCTAAGCTGGTGTGGAAATATTAAGGGGAGACATCACTTCATAGGTTCTTTTAGTATAATTTACTGAGTAGTTTCACAGCCAAGAAGATTCTTCCCTTCATTCCATTGTGATCATCACTCATTTGTCTGCCCATCTTTTAACTGTCTCACTTCTATCTTTTATGCTAACTGCAGATGATCAGTCTTCTGAGAAAGGTAGGTGCTGTGGCTATCCTGGTATGAACAAGCAATGCCTTTTTCTAAACAGACAGAAACTTCTAAAGCAAAGGGAAATGCTAAAGACAGTTTGCTCCAACAGCCATTTTTCTGAATTAGAATTAACCTGAAGGTATCTACAAAAATACTCAGTTTCCAATTTACTCCAAATCTAGGATAAGTGCTTCTTGTTAGCTGCTGTCGGCCAAATCCTGTGTTAATTTACACCTTCTGCAGCGTGCTCAGGGCCATATGGTGAACAGGAATTATAAATTGATGCAGAACTTGCTATGTTTGGAGTTATACAAAAGAAAAAAAAGTGGCCTTGGCACCTTCTGGGACACCAGTATCAATCTTGTTTAATTTTCTTGGCTATTAATTTGGACTGCATTTTACTATGTTACTTTCATTCTAGTCAACTAGATTAAGTTCATGTTGTTTCTAATAGCCATTGTATTACTCCCTTGTGTCTTTTTAACAGCAGGTGTTTTCTTAATTAACTGCTGTTCCTGCTGATATTCTCTCACATTGAATGTGCTCCTTTAGAAAAGGCTATCTCAGGTGTAGGGCCGGCTCCAGACCCCAGCGCGCCAAGCGCACGCTTGGGGCGGCATTTTGCCGGGAGGGCGGCAGGCGGCTCCGGCGGACCTTCCGCAGTCAAATTCCTAGAGCCGCCCCTGCTCAAGTGTGGAAATTTAATTCCACTGACTTCGTTCTCGGTACAAATTGCCTCTGTCATCAGTGACTTAGCTTTTGGGGGAGAGCGTCTAGGAGGGAGGAAGAGAAGGAAACAGCTAGTTACAGTGATGAGGGGGAAAAAGGGTCCTTTAACAGTGAATCTTACACTTAAAGTTACTACAAATATCTTCTGTTTCAGTAGACATACAATTCACTGTTATGCATCTGCATTGAAAGAAAAGACCCATTAATGTTACTGGACTGACATGCAAATATCAGCGACAGAAAAAAAAAAAGCCCTTACTTTGGACTGGCATCTTCTGCTATTTAAGGACTCGATCATGTAAAACACTGTGTTTACTCACTTAAGTAAAGTTGGCATGTTGCCTTTAATGTGTGTAACGTTTTTTCAGGGGTGCCCTTCAAGTATAAAAAGCTAAGCTGTTTTCTTTCAGTGAGCAAGTATGATAACTTTTTTTAGTATTACTATATATACCTATTACATTCTGCAGATTCTAATGATTACATTTTTACTGTGCATGCTCTTGGTTTGTATATTTTATTGTAAATGAATGACCCAGAGATCTGATAAAAAGCCAGTGTTATTCTTATGATATGCTTTTTATCTACCTTTGTAACAAGAGATTAGCACAGAAACTACATTAACATTAAATTTGTTGACTCTCAGTTTGAGTTCAGAGTAATGCTTGATCTATTGTTCTTACTATTGCACTGAATGGTGCTGGAGTCCAAGAAGAAGTGTCCTGGATTATTAGTCCCACGTACCAGGGATGTTGGAGAATGAATGTAGTAAAGCATGAACTAATTTGTTTAAGGGAATGAAACTTTTTTTAAAAAAATTCAAACTGGTCAAACGAAGTGCAATAATTAAAAAAAACTTTTTAAAACAAACTTAAAATTATACAATTTTAGGGAAACTACAAGTTTAACCATAAAAATCTCTTTCCCTATAAAACAAACCTTAAAGTATTCAACAATACAATATTCAATAATACAGAAATGCCCTTTCATTTGTTACAAAAACAGAACTCTTAAAAGAATAGTTTTACTACACATCTCCAGCCCTTCCTCTGAGTTGCTTTGTTTTATGGGCATGTAGTATTTATAGTGCTTAAATGTTCATTCACTAACAGCAACTCTGAGCAGATGTGATTGAAAAAAAAAATTGAGATGTATTCTGGGACATTGAATGGCAATTTAATATAAACCATTAGCCATGGGCTAAACTAGCTGTGTCATTAATGCTTGTTTATATTGATAATACAGGAAGCAAAGCCTTCCCCGCAAACCAGATAACATAGGTATTGTAACATCTTGCTTCCCCTTCTTTCATCTTTATTAACAGAAGATTGTGACTGTGAGGGATATTTCAATGGACAATATATAGGTGAGGAACCTAATTCCCAGTACTCTTTCCTGTAAAATATAGTGTATAATAATGTGCTTCTCTTTAAATCAATAGTTGCTTTTCATCTGAATTTGTTTCATGTGAGTTGTTAACTCAAAAACTGCATGCAAGGATACAACAGGCCACTGACAAAGCCTGAGCTTGGCACCAATCCAGAAGATTCATGAAGAATTCATCCCAAGGCAGCTCCTTTGTTGTGGAGACTCAAATACCTCTTTCCTCTGCACATATAAGCAAATGCAGATAGTTGTCATGAACTTCCCATGGAATAGATGTATTTATGCTACAGTAGAGGGTTCATTGTATCTCTTTATGGAGTTAAGAATTCTACTATTCCCACCCTTCCCCATCATTATAAACAAATGGGTGCATGTGGTGCTTAACAGCAAGCCAGTCTTCACCATACTAGTTCTTACTGAAAGACATGCAGCTTGGACAGTTGGCTAGGAAGATACTTTGTTTAACGTTTGTCATATTTTGCTCTTTAGCTGGTTTGCGGAGGAGCTTTAGGTTAAGCCGAAAGGAGAAACACAACAACCAGAATCAGGCAAAGCAAGCAGACATATCCGAGTTCCTAACATATGAAGAAGTCACTAAATATCAGCATCAGCCGGGAGAAAAGCAGAGACTGGTAGTTTTGATTGGTATGTCACAAAACTGGTCAGACATTTTTCCATCAACTTTTTTTTTTTTAAAAAGACCTTTTAAAATAAAAAGCTGAAAAAATTCCCTTCCAGAAGCTATAAGGCAGCACTCTCGGTCTTGGCAAGGTCCTGTAGTTTACCCTGATTTTTTGCCAAAAAATTTTGACCAGGACCTAGGCCTGTTTACCTGTTAGAATAATTTATTAAAAAACAGGATGTCAGAGAAAAGGAGGCTCAGTAAGGTTTTTCTGCAGTTCAGTAAGCCTAGCAGCTTTGAGTCTAGGTATTTTTCCAGGGTAGCTTAGAATCTGGGGGGTGTCCAGGAAAACTAAATGCTATGAACATAGAGTTTCTGCTACAGTGACTGGATAAATATCTGGTCTCCTGCCATTTAAGACTCAAGCTGCTGCTAGTGATGCTCTTTAAGGTAGAATAGGGGTAGGGCATGAGTTCTTGCTGTTTCGTGTACAGATTTCTTTAAGCCCTCTCCTACATCATACATCCCATTTGTGAGATTGAATACATTCCTTCATTCTGTTTGCAATATTTCTTTCAGCACCCAAAACACATCAGTTTTCATTTCCTTATTGCTTAGGTTCTTTGGGAGCCAGACTAAATGAGCTCAAACAGAAAGTTGTGTCAGAGAATCCACAGGAGTATGGTGTTGCAGTTCCACGTAAGTAACATTTACAGGAATCTGTTTGTCCCCACCTTTTACTGTATACTGCATGCAGTAGTGAAATGGTTGATTACAGCACTGTCCAGTCTGTTCCTGTTCCCGCATTATTTACAGGCATTTTTCAGAAGTAGCTCAAGTTCTTCCCCTTCCTTTTGAGGGTCTGCATTTGTCTTATTGACTCAGCATATCACATCTCCCTCTGGTATGCACAGAATCTGGAATCTTGTCAGCTCCTTTGATTTTTTTATTACACTTTCCCAAATGAATAGATTTTTTTTTAATGGATATTGAGAAAAGCAGACACTGTCTACAGGGGGAATAATTAGACTATAAATCTCAAAAGTTAGAATTAAAATGAGATATTTCTTATGATTCAGTGAAGAAAAATTTAGGCTTTGTTCCTATTTAAAGATGATGGTGCTGGATTATCTACAGAGTTTTAATTCATCAATTTAATTAGAGAGAGAAAAATATTAATCATAAGAAACAGAGAGCAATAAAGCAGGCAAACTCCTTAAAATGGAAGACTGATATTTTGAAGCCTTGATTAACATGTTTATTCTCTTCATACACACAAAACCACACTGATATGCAAGATTGGAATTTAAAAACATATTCCAAACTGTGGTTGTGCTCTGCTGATGCATGAGTTTTGGTCTATCAGTTATACGGAGATGGTAACTGATGGTATACAGATTGAAATTAGCAATTTGTTTAGAACTTTGCAATATCATGATGTATCTTATCTGAGTGCCCCAAAAACTGATTGGTATAACTCTAAATCAATTTGTCTTCCAGACATTTTAAAGTTATATCAAGGGAATGTCAAATGTTTGATTAGGGACTGTTTTCCCCCCATCCCATATGTGTAAATTTTATTTGGATTTACACACATCTGATTTAGATTGCTGGCTTTGACATATTTCTCTTCCAATAGCCCTTTGTTAAAGATGTACATCACACACTGATATAATTTGTATTCATTTTAAAAATCTGATTCTATGATACATTGGAAAGTTATGTGATTACACTTTCATGCTCAGCTTGTATGTTTGCAAATGGTCACCAGAGTGTACTGTTAAAATAGAGCGATGACTAATAGTCATTTCTTTTAAGGAAATGACAACTTCAAAGCTAAGGAAAGAAGAGCTATACTTATATAGATGGTATATATGGCATGGAAAAAAATCAGTGTTACAGGAGGAGAGCAGGTAGATAATTTAGCACTAGTGAGGAATGAACAATGCTGTAATGAGAAAGCAGAGAACAATTCAACAGGAGGAGGAAGAGGTAACGGACAATAACTGAGGTGAAATAAAATGATCTACATATAGTGACTTTTGCTTAACATATTGAATGTGAATCCATGATTGAACATTAATGTGGTGTTGGTCCTGGTGAGAGTTGAGAACACAAAGAAAACCAATAATTTTTAGGCGTAACAGTTAACATTCTGAGTCTTTACCTATCAAGTGCTCTAGATTTTCTTCTTAATTCACCTCTGCTGTGCTTGTCCATGTGCAGTGTGTTTCTCAGCAAAGCAGGATTCATTCTCATAAATATTTGCCACCAAATCTATCATTTCTATACTTTATCCTAATTTAAAGTAATGGGTTTTACACTAGTGGATGGGCATTTGAGTGCATTAGACTTCAAAGCACAAATATACAAGTGTTGCCAACCGCATGCATTCAAAAGCCACAGGTTACATCCCAAGGATCGGGAGATTTAAGCTAATCATGAGAATCAACAAACAAAACGGCTTTCGAGCTGCAAATGGCTGTTTAATGGTGTCTCCTGTGGCTCTTTGTAGCACATGATATTAAACACTGATTTAATTATTAACCGGTGAGGATGCTTTTACTATGTTATTAACCAACTAAGTTAATAACTTAGTGCAAGTTGATATTATCACACAAGTTAACTAAATATTTCCCGTCATATACTATTTAAATATGATTGGTACTATAGAAAAATGAAACAATGAATTCACACTACCGTGGCTCTTCTGGGTAATGTTGACTGCTAATTTGGCTCCTGAACCACTGAGGTCTGAGTACTATTGATTTAAACCAAACAGAAAAATAAAAGCAAAAAAACATCAGTTACAATGTTAATGTTGAGATTAATTGTACAACAGGCAAGAGCTCAAATTCTGATAGCAAACAGGTTTGTTTTCCTGTTCTTTACATTGGTATTTTATTGCAATATAAAATCTTGAAATAATGAAACAGAATATACTAAAGGTAACAGTTTTACAGTGACCGATGTCACCTTGGAAAATAATTTACTGCCCTACTGTAACTGGATTAAGGAAAAAATAAAATTTGATTTCAACAGTTGTGCAGGAATAGAGAGCTACATGATGCAATTTTAAAGTTACTGGATTCAAAAGCAAGAACACTGAAAGAAGCTTGTGATAGCGAACTACTAATTTTAAAATGTGAACAATATATAAAACACATAGTGTATGTATAGAAATAGAATGCATGTCTCAAGGACTGATGATGAGCTTAAACAACATACATGTCAGACCAGATTTAAAATATTCACTGCACTGAAAGACGTTATGGCACTCAAAAAAGGTAGGGAAGAAACTATTACTTAAAAAAATATAAAGGGAAGAATTCAAAATCAGTTATATCACTAATTTAGTTAATGTGGGGGAGAAAAACAGAAGTTACTCAAACAAACCTTTTGTGCTTTTTTTTGAAGTTCTGGGCGGAAAAAATGCTGAAAAAAAACAAGCTGATTTTATTTTCTAATGATTATCTCCAGTGGGTCACATCTGATTTCCTTTTCCTCTTTTAGGACCTGCTTCTGCTCCCACAGAAAGCCATGGGAATCTGTCATTAACTTAGGAGCAGGATAAGGCTTTTACTGTTTCCAGGTTGTTTTGTGATTGGGGTTTTGGGCATCTTTTGAGAGTTTAATTTTCTTAAAGCTGTAGTGATACAAGAGATATTTGTAGCCTGTTTACTAGAAGTGATACCATTTTCCCTAGGAACTTTTATGGTCGTGCCATGTGCAAGAAAAAAAACATGTAAAAAAACTTAGGTATGCTATACTATCTTAAAGACAAAGGTTGAATTTGGCCTTCAACTCTGTTTTTCCAAAAACAGGTTTTTACAGATTTAAAAAGATGTTTCAGTGTCCCTCCAAAATTCCAATGGAAACATTTTTTTGTAAAAATGAAGCCAAACAAACAACTTTTGCATATTTTACAACCCAAAACACAGCACCTTTGTGCCAAGGACACAACATAAATGCAAAATTGACAAACAAAAATTCATAGTTTAAAGCTGGAAGGGACCACTATAGTAGTCTGACCCTATGCACAACACTGAACCTCAAAGAACTTCTCCCTATAATTCCTGCATCAAGCCCATGTCTTGTGATAGACCCAGACCATAACTGAAATTGAGTCTGTTTTCATTGCCCAAGCAGAGATGAATTAAAAAGCTAAATAAAGTATTTAAGACTCACCAAGCTGTATGCAGAGGTGCACTGTTTGACTGCAGGTTACATGCTTTTCCTTCTTCCCTCTTGTTTGTCTGAATCACTCATTCCATCTTGTCTGAAATTGAGCTATAATTCCACCAACTGCTCCAGATAAGCAATTCCACTGATGCTACAAGGATGCAGGGTTCCACCAGGATCAGGGCCCCAGACTTCAACTCTTTTGAGGGAAGGGTCATGTCAGCCTATATTTATACAGTGTCCAGCATAGTGGGACCCTGACCTTGACTGGTGGCCCTTTGGGTGTTATCATAATATAAAAGCTAAAGTATATTAATTGAGTTATTTCCATTTTAATCTACTGTAAGGTTTTGTTTTTATACAGGCAAATGGATTTTTGTTTTCAGTTTTGTTTTTCACTTGATGGGGTGTGTCCATTTAGTTTTGGAGGCATGAAAACCTAAGACTAAACAAAGGCAAGTCCGCATCCAACTTCTGCTAAGTGCTACCCCATGTTTGATGTTCATGGTACTGTTTCCACTCTTCCAGATACAACACGGTCAAAGAAAAGTCATGAAAAAGAGGGAGTGGAATACAATTTTGTCTCTAAGCAATCATTTGAGATAGATGTACAGCATAACAAGTAGGTTTGTTTTAACATACAGAAATAGTGTGGCTACATTTTCAACATGTTGCTTGTCAAGATGTATAGTATATACATACCTAGTTTAGTGTCATAATGGGATGGGGCAATTTTTCCAGTAAACTCTTGTTTTCAGTTTGCGTATAGACTCACTCAAAGCCTGACTGAAAGGCAAGTCAGGAACAGTAAAGGGTTGGAAAGAGGCACAGGAGGCCGAATCCAACCCTGCTACCTAATTAGTGGCAGTCCCATTAACTACCTTTACTGCTATTTTCTGGTACATGTATGCTGCAAGTTTTATTTACTTATTCATTGTAATCATTTTAGACTCTGAATTCGGGAATGTAACTGACCTATTGGATTATCCAGTCCATTTCCTGCTAGTGCAAGGTTTTACTATAGAATTTAAATCCACCTCCAGAAGCCTGAAAATGACAATTTCTTTCCTGGCTAGCTTTGTACTGTTCTCTGTGGAAAACGTGAGGTTTCCCCCTTCTCTATTTTTAGAATTCAGCTGAAATTACCATGGCAGTTTTCCTTTAGTTCCTTATTTGTCAGCCGCACTGATTATCACTGATGCCTTGGGGAAACTGTTGCTATTAAGCCCCAAGAAGGATCACAAAAACATGCAGAGTCTTGTAGGTGCCCTAAAAGAGTGGCGTTTTTGTTGAAATTGTGATGGTAACAGATAGAAACCAAACCAGTGCCTAGAGCTCAGTTTGCTTTCCCCATCAGAAACTCATAGTTTCAAGGTAGGTCAGATTTTGGTCCTAAACTGCTTGGTTCTGGTTTTCTGCAATGTTTATAACATTTCCACCTTCCTTTGAGAACATCCAAATAAGGCTACATATTCCAAGAGAAATTTTTCTTTTAGGATGTTACATTTGCTCAATATACTCCACAGGGCCAATGCTTATTCAGTGGTACTTTTGTATTTGTTACTGTGATTTTTGTGCAAGAGAAAGGGGTTGACTTGTAATTAGGTCAGGGAAGCTGGTTCAGTTAAGACTTTTGTGACCCTTGGCAAGTCACTTAACTTCCCTTTGCCTCAGCGTTCTCCATGGAGAGAGCGGATGTACAAATTAATTCCTTCAAAATCCTAAAGCATATTGAGAGCCTCAAATGGAAGGAGATTTCTGATTGCATTGTCTCAGTTTTCTGAATGCCAGACACTAGTTTTGTAAAGAGAGACACCCATAGGTTCTGGAACTAGGGGTGCTGCTGCACCCCCTGGCTTGAAGTGATTTCCATCATAAACGGGGTTTACAGGTTGATTCAATGGCTCTCAGCACCCCCACTGTACAAATTGTTACAGCATCCCTGAAACTAACAAATGTAATCTGTTTGGGGGAAAACAGTGGTCAAAGTTCTTCAATTTCCTTTTCTTTGTGGCATATATTCATGGAGTATAAATACCTTAACTTTTTAGATTTGTTGAACATGGAGAATACAAAGAGAATCTGTATGGAACAAGCCTCGAGGCAATCCAATCTGTTATGGCCAAAAATAAAGTTTGTTTGGTGGATGTGGTACCCGAAGTAAGTATAGCTGTTTTTATAAAGTCATCTGATTCTGGGGGGCATGCAAGCAGCAGTCAGGAATAAAATAAGCATCCTGCTGTAGCCAGCCACCTCAGTAAATTAAAATGTTTGTGGCACAAAATCAAGGAAAGAAATTGTTGCAAATAACTAGTTTAGCCCCTTCCTCTGTTTGTGACCCAATCTAGATTTTTCCATCTCTTATTTTTAGGTAGTCACCAAACATGTTAGTTGAAGAAACTCAGCCTCTGAGCTGTTTTGCAAATTTTTCACTTTTCATTATCAAGGGCCTTATCCAACTCCTTTTGAAATCTGTTGACTTCAGATAGCAGGATCAAGTACTATTTGCAGTATGTGATTGGCCAGAGTCAGATATTATTCCTGCTTCCTGATTGGATGACAAACTTTTAAAACAGAATAAAAACCTAACAATGAGAATAGTGATTAAAGGATGATAGAAAGTACCCTTGTTTGTAGGCAAATTATGGGTTTCCCTATGAAGAACTGGCATTCCTTAAACATTCATGTGAAGAAAAATGTTGGTGTATAACCATTCAGAATGTGAATGAATGTTCAGGGACATGGCTTTGCAGTATTCAACCAGCTTTAAACATGGAAAACAGTCTGTTTCCCATGAGGAGAAGTAATAGAAGATGGAGTCTTTTCCTGTTGGGGTTACATATGGCCATGAGTAGGACAGAAAAAAACAGCATAATCTGATCTGCTTTGAAACTTGTTTGATCTCTTATATTGCAAATCAAATTTAACACTAAAAAAGGCAAATATACTGTATTCAAACAAACATGAACATTGTAAAAAAAGTTACTTGATGGAGCAAATAAAAAAAGTCCCAAAGCTTTGTAGATGAAAATGTATAATTTTATTTATTCCCTCTGCACAGATTTCAGCTTTCTGCATTGCATTATTAATTTACAAGCCATACGCAAGTATGGAAAACACAATATGGCTTTATGGTATCTTATGTTTTACACCCTGTTCAATCTCTCAACTTTTTAAACTAAAGCAAACCACTGTTTGATTAGTGTTCTCATACTGAGTGCCAGCCCAAGAATTGTGTCTGTTGGGAGGGAGGAGGTAAAGATGGGGCATGTGTGTAGTCACACACACACACACACACACACCCCACCAAACCAACCAAAAATCACCCACATATTTGGGCTGCCTTCAGGTTAGCTAAGCAGAGGAAAAACCCAAAAAACATTTTCCTTCAGGTAAGAACAATTGTAAAGCCTTGCTTTGAACACTTGGGTTATTCCAACATGGCTTTGTTTTCAAACCTTAGACTTGGCTTGGCCTGTGTGAAGCTCTTGTTTCAAACAATCCTACATTAAATGTGCACTAGAAAACTTTTAGTGTTCATGAATGGTGTCCACATGGGCCAGTTAGTAAGCAACACGCTGACATAGATTAGAATTTACACCCCAGCTAATGTGGACTAAGGCACCATGTAGACAGGCTCTAAATTTGAGGCTTTCCCTTTCCAATATACCTGCTAAGGACATAATCAGGTACCAGACTCCTCTTTTCTTAGTTTAAAAATAAAATAAAATAAAATAAAATAAATTGCAGCCATTTGTCTCTGAGATCCTATGCACATTACTTATGCTACCTTGCACCTTATCCATATCCGAGAGGATATTACTGCTGTTCCTGTTTTCAGAACTTGTAGGATTCCTCACCTAAGATTTTTGGAGACTAAGAATTGCCTAGTGGCAAAAGCAGAAGAATAGGATTTGAAAGATCTAGGTTATATTCCTGGCTGTGCACTAACTTCCAGCGTACCCTTAGGCAAATCATTAGTGCTCTTAATCATCTCTCTCATGTGGGTGGTGTAAGAAGGATTTGTATTACCCTTATTTCAAAGATGGAGAAACTGAGGCTTAGTCTACACTTGGCGGGGAGGAGGGGGAAAAAAATCTAAGTTATGCAACTTTAGCTACGTGAATAACAGCTGAAGTTGACGTACTTAGACCTACTCACCGCGGTGTCTTCACTACGGTGAGTTGACTGTTGCCGCTCCCCCGTCGACTCTGCCTGTGCCTCTCATGGCGCTGGAGTACAGGAGTCGACGGGAGAGCACTCGGGGGTTGATTTATCGCATCTAGTCTAGATGCGATAAATCGACCCCTGCTGGATCAGCGACTGATCCAGCAGGTAGTGTAGACATTACCTCATTAATGTTTGTAAAGGGCTTTGGGATCTTCAGATGGAAGGCTGTGTATTAGGACATTACTACAATAGAACTCTCATCTCACCAGTGCCGTGGAAGCACCAATTTCCTGTTACATAGTATAGCTGCTGCAGCATCAGGTGCCAGCAGATTAACCTTATATTTCTCCGATTTAATTAATCCACAAAGGATTGTGATATTGGGGGTCTCAGACAGCAGGTGGCTGGAACAGACATTTTTTGTCATTATATGCATCTAGTTCATGCACTCTCTAAAGACCATATACCTTTCTGTAGGTTGAGCTATGCTTAAACACCTGGGCTGGCTCCAGGTTTTTTGCCGCCCCAAGTGCAAAAAAAAAAAAGGTGGGGGGGCGGGGGGGAAGGCCTGCTGCCCCTTGAAAAGTGCTGCCTCAAGCACATGCTTGGAACGCTGGTGCCTAGAGCTGGCCCTGTTAAACATCAGCCTCCTCAATTTTACAACTTGTCCCTGTGTGATGGCTTATAAAAAAAAATCAAAGTTAATAGAAAAACAAACTCAAATACACTCTTACAGCTGTCATCAGTATCCTGGGTTAAATATACTGTGAAGGTCACAAAAAGGTGTAAATGAAGAATTGTGCTGTGTCTTTTCCTCATATATTGTCCTCTTTATGGAAAAAGGTTTCTGCTGGATTGTTCCTGAGCAAAGTAAATATCTTTGACTTCTCCTAGGATGAATAATGCTATTTACAGTCCCTGGTTAATTGCTCTACAGAAAGCAATGATGCTTGCCTGTCTTGTGAATCTAGCAGCTGGTCCAAGTGCTGGCTCAGCAGAACTGAACTGTTCACAGTGCTGAGCCTTGCTGAACAAAAAGCAAACTGTGCCCTAAAAGCCCCAGTGTATGACATAGTTATTGCTTCCTATTAAGGACCTTGCCCTTGCAAGGTGAGAGTTGCAAACACATCCTCCTTTCCTGTGTACGCCCACATGGAACTTTTCCCACCATAAACAGGCTCTGCATTCTCAGTCCTTCTGGCCACACAAAAAAGTGAGATTCTATCTGTAACTGTCACTGGGTATTGACTCCTCTCATATGCTAGTGCTTGGCCCAGGCCACGTGTCTGGGATTAGGAAATAACTTTAAATACTCTTGTCAAAGCAAGTAGAGTTCAATTTCTTGGGTTTTGTCCCATTTTTATGAAAGGAAAGGAAGGATAATAGGCAAGTTATACCCTTTTCTCTTGTATCGCCTTCCCCTTTCTGTAAATGTGATGCACAGCAAGA
This sequence comes from Mauremys mutica, assembly GCF_020497125.1. Taxonomy (NCBI): domain Eukaryota; kingdom Metazoa; phylum Chordata; order Testudines; family Geoemydidae; genus Mauremys; species Mauremys mutica. The sequence continues at coordinate 198,432 of NC_059096.1, forward strand.
TCTGTGTGAAGTGACGCTGACATTATATTAGTCTCCTTTTTTGAAGAATTAGATATAATGCTCAGACTTACAGTATTTTACACAGGGTTTCAAATGAGAAATTTACAGGTGAAATTACTAAGAACAGTTGGAACAGATAATTGAAGTTTCATACATTAATTTATCATGTAAAAGTTTTCCTTAACATACATAAAAAGCTCATGTATATTTTTACTCACAGGCAGTAAAGCACCTGAGAACACCAGAGTTTAAACCATATGTTATATTTGTGAAGCCTCTTGTTCCAGAAAAGAAAAAAAATGCACCATCTCCAGCTTCAGAAGAAATCTCAGCCCCACTTGTAAGTATTTTAACCTCCATTCTTAAGATACTGAAGAAACTATTTGGAATATTTTTTCATAAGAGAAACCTGTTCCTCCAGCTGAGTGAGATAACGTAATTGGCTCTAGTCTCATGATGGGAAGTCAGGCTGAGAGTTCTAAGTAGCTACATTCATGTGGCAATTACCTGGGAACTCTTTTTGCCTTCCTCGGCTATGTCTCCTTGCTGATTGGTCAGTATGGACAGCAAAGCATCCTCCTACAGGACATGCGTGAGATGTTCTTCAAGATAATGATATCCAACAAAACTCCGATTTGAGATTTTTTTTATAAGCTGCTACAGTTTTCAGAGCCCTCATGCTAAGGTGAATATGACTACCATTACTTCAGGTGCCATACCTTCATCCCATATATTAATTGACTTAATTTTCCTGAAGCGTGTTTTGCCTTTTCATATTACAAGTGTCTTCATGTTGCATTACTTTTCCTCAAACACAAGTAAAACAATAAACACAGTTGCTGACATAGTTGTTTCACTGAGTATTAGAGATATGAAATAAGCTACCCAGGGAGGCAGTTGTAGGAGAAAGTTGAATGTTTCTTGAATTCATTTAGGATTTGTTTCTGCAGTATGAAGAAAGAGTAGGCAGATAATCCAAGAAGAGTAGGCAAATTATTCAAGGTGATCATGTTTCTTGCACTTTTTTCTAGAGAAGGTTTGGGATAGAATGGGAGGCATAAACCATACAATTAGCAAAGACACCTTGTGTCTGGGCGAGGCAGAAATCTGCTGGAGAGTCACTAGCAACCCTGGCTGTTTGTTTTGGTCCGGAGGTATAGTTTCTTCTTAGGAAGACTGTACTTTGTGTTTGGCTCTTACCATGCAAATCCTCTTGGGGGTGGGGCGGTGGGGTTTGAGAAACAGGCTTGTTTTCAATTTAACAGCACCCACCATGACTTGACCAGAGTTAGAACTTCAGAGAGAGATTCTGCCCCCTAAAATCTAACCGTGTCAGGAATGCAGGAGCAGGAGTAAGAATCTACTCTTTGTAGTCGTACAAAATAATTCAGGTTCACACCAGTGGAAACAACTAGTGTAGTCAGATTAGTTAATAACCTTGTTGTTCTGCCACTGAGCAGCCTCCATGAGTACCCCGGCCACTTTTGCCTCATAACTGCAGAGTGAAGCCCAAGCTGATTAGGCTGTCCTTACATAACAAGCAGTTTAATCTTGCAAGGAAGAGGAAACTGAGCTGGTTGGTATTATCTCTTTAGAGAAATACCAACTCATTGTTCATTTATTTTGGTAATAAAGTGTGTGAGTTCACATGCACGCTGCCTGTGGGATCCTGCAACATTTCCAGTGACGCGCTCAGTGTTGAGCTTGGGCACATCGGTTCCACTGTCATTGTTTTACTTTTGAAGGGAGTATGGTTGGCACCTGAGTTTGACTAGGTGCACTTTTGTTACTTTGAGTGCAATGCCATTTTACTTTTGTAACCATTTCAAAATCCCTCACTCACTCCTTCTATCCCTGAGGCCATATCACTCCTAGCACTAGCACCTTGCTCATCAAACTTGATAGCAAGATTTCATTGTATCCTTTCACATTGGCAATAGCTTTTTTGTTTTATTTCCTTTCAAAGTAGTTGATAGAAGCTTGGGGAGGATACAAGGAGGCTAAAAAAGTCATTAGAAGTATAGAATGACTATTGCAAGTTTACTATCTTCTCACATATTGGCCTGCAGGATGAAGAACAGCAGGACATTATTAATTCAGCAGCATTTATCGAAGACCAGTATGGCCATTTAATTGACACTGTGCTGCTGAAAGAAGACCTCCAGAGTGCCTATAATCAGTTGAAAACTCTGCTAGAGAAGCTGAAGGAGGACTCATTTTGGGTGCCAGTGAGTTGGGTTAGATCATAACCTGCTCTCACATGTCAAAAGGAAAGCCTATATAAAATGTATTGTAAATATAAGGATTATACGAGGGAACATGTCAGCTGCACTCCAATACTGCCAGCTTGTCTAGAAAGTAACATGAAAATGTCATATCAGTTAAACTAGACAAACCCATCAGTCAGACGCTGACATGGGGTTCCTGAACCACAGTTTTTAGTAGTGTCATTTAAAATGTTGAGTGCTCGATGTAGATTGATTGATTGGTAAAATTTTAGTGATTTTTAAGCTTTGTAAATACTTTGTGATGTAGAGTGAAACTTCACCTACCGGGGCAGCTCTAGCCATTTCACCGCCCCAAACACGGCAGCACGCCGCAGGGGGCGCTCTGCCGGTCGCCAGTCCCGCGGCTCCGGTGGACCTCTTGCAGGCGTGCCTGCGGATGCTCCACCAAAGCCGCGGGACCAGCGGACCCTCCGCAGGCACGTCTGCGGGAGGTCCACCGGAGCCGCCTGCCGGCGACCAGCAGAGCACCCCCCGCGGCATGCCGCCCTAAGCACGCGCTTGGTGTGCTGGGGCCTGGAGCCGCCCCTGTCACCTACTAAGGTTCCATCCTGCCAGTGGCTATGGAAACAAGTATCTTAATTCAGACAAATGGTCCAAGAGAGTGTAATGGACAAAGCAGGCCTTGGAGATTAAATCTACATGGCTGCGAGACTTTTCCAAATACTTCAGGAAGTTTGGATATACCGAATTTTTTAGTGTATAGATAAAATGCAGATATATTAGGATTTTGGAAATCAATGACAGTTCATAATTTGCTAAATCTGCTATTGATAAATAGCACATTACGTACCTAGAAGTAACTGCTTTCCATTTGCCTGCCACTTATGATCTTTCCTATATATCAAATCCTTTAGCAATGGCTCCAAATGTAAGCCCATGCTTATTTTTGTCTTAACAATATGAAGTTATTGTTAAGCAAAATCACTGGGACTTCCCACAGAAAATATTGTAACAGCATTTCATATAAAGTCACAGCTTTTCTGTAATGGAATCCACTCCCCATTATGTGCTCCTCATGCCAGGCATAGTGTTGCAACTCTCATACCAGGATAGCATCTCCTTCACTGGGTGCTGTGACAGTTTCTCTGTCAGGTACTTTGGCCCTCTGGCTGGGTCACAATCTTTTAGTCCACCCCTCCTGGGTCATAGTTGTCTAAACTAGGCTTCAAAACTGTTTTTAACAGAATCAGACTTTCTACCCTCTCTGGTGCTCTTCTTCAACCAGTTTCTTCCCCAGTTACTCAGGGTCCCTCCCAGGCAGCTCTCTGCCTAGAGAGCTTTCCTCACTCAGGCCTCTGCAGGAACCATCTTTCTCCCTGCCATCTCTTTCCCCAGTTGGATCCTTTCAGGGCTTAAACCTGGGTCCTTTTATACAGCAATCACCTTATTCCTCTCAGGTGAAGCCCATTCTGTACTCGGGGCTAGATCAGCCCCAGGCTGTCCAGCCCACACAGCAAGCCACCCTGTTACATTTCCCCTCCAAAAAACAATAAGTAAAATGTTTCTCTTGTCTAGATTCAAAACAGTGTTCAGTCACATTATTAATTCAGGGTCTAATATTGACCCTAATCTACTCAAAACTCCAGTGGCTCTGTGTGGTTACTAGATCCCACCCTATTCATGTGGTCTTGCCATTATGTAAAGAGACCATGCATCTCAGTTTTTTTTAATGAAGTCCTTGGAACTTCTTATGGAACACATGAAATGTTCCAGTTTTTCATTTCATCTATCAAAATGTTCAGGTTTTTAATAACTACAGAATGTTTGTCCAAGATCAGTTCCACTCCTAAAGTGTTTTGCACACTGTTTCATTCTGATCAAGAAGTGAGCATGTGCTTTGTGACAATCATTGGGCAGGGTCACTGTTTGTCTTATGACCACATTGCAACACAAGTCTAAGACTGACTCAGTTTGGTCAGTGCAAACCCCCTGCTCTGGCCGCAGGAGAAAGTGCTGGTGGTTCTTCTGCGCCCTCCTTGCTATTGTCATTGGAAGGAAGGGGTGGCACTCAGCTCTTCTGTGATTTTCTGACCCAGGCAGCATAGAGCTATGAAAAGCGAGTCAGTTTGTTCCTGACCTTAAGAAGGTTACCACAAAAAACATTTGGGTTTTGATTTTGAAAATATGGTCAACTTACCCGTATGGTAAAGGGAAGAGCACTGTGCTCAGGTAAGTCTTGGCCTAGGAGTTGATTGATTGACCAGTTACTACAAGTGTATGTTGTTGACTTATGTGAGAGACTTGATACTTGCAATAAGTCTATGGTAAAACAAATGAACCCCAGTAACATTATAGAGATCTCAATGAATTATAGAGTGGAGGAGAATTTCTAGTGCTGTGACTCTGAGATGGGTCATTATTATATTTGAAAAGAGTCATATCACCTGGATGGAGCCAGGTATGCCTTATATGACCAAAAGCAGGGCTTTCCACCATCCTTGCATGTTAAAGGTTCAGTCCATTCAGTGGAGCCCAGGCCTGAATTTGGCATATTAACATTTTACCGGGTCTTTATACCAGCTCACTAAATGCATAAACATCTTTTTGCATCTTGTTTCTGTTGTAAAGTAAGTTTGAAACCAGCAGAAACTATGCTTCACGAAGAAATCCTGCTGTTTTCCATATTATTCATTTAGTACATTATGTTTTATAGGGAAATGTAAAATGACCTGCTAAAGGAGCTTATAGTCTGGAGGTAGACCAAAAACACAAACTACCAACAGAAATGTAGAACTACAATGTCTGAGACCAGTAAAGAAACAGAAATGAAAGTCCCCCCCTGGCCCCACTGTGCATATCACACAAAGAATGTTGTTAGACAGAACATGAGAATTATTGTTGCTCAAATCCATTTCCTATCACTACAACTACTGAAACTCACAACTACATTTATATCCAGACCCATCTCAGTTCATGTACTTTAACACTCCCTTTCGCTTCCAATAGTCAGTGACCCAGATTGCACATATCCAGTTCCTGAAAATGTTAAAAAGGCTCTAAAAAGACACTACCCAGCATGAGCAACAATCCTCCTCTTACTGATAATTTTACTTAGTAATAAAACTGAAGTGATGGATGTGTATGATTTGGAGGCAGGGAGGCAGGCTTGGCTTTCCACATAGATGTGCCCGCATCCTATGTTCCCCTCCCCACCTTCCACCTCTGAATGGAAAAAAATATCATTTTTACATCTATAGGGAATGTATTACGCTTATAATAGCTATATAAATACTTAGTGGAGACAAGGGGACCTGGGACTCGATGAGCATGGAAGGGTAGCTGGGGCCTATGTGGATATGCAGAAAATTCAGGCAAGGATTTGGGTGGGAGCCCTAGCACATGAGCCAGGAATCAGAAGTGAGGCTGTCAGGTCCAGCTGACAAATCTCTCCCCTAGTGGACATACAGTCTCCATGGCCAAAGCAAGTTTTGTTTGAAGTCTGCTCCTCCCACTGTCCTGACCTAGTTAGCTTCAACAGGAGGAGGGATAATGGAAGTCTTACAACAAAAATTTCCCCAGGAAACCAAGATTGTGGGTTGAATTTTCAAAAGCGACTATGAGGTACAAGTCCCCTTGAAAGTCAGTGGGAGTTGTGTGCCTAAATCACTTAGGCCAGAGCTATGCTAGAAAAGGTTTGCTGGTATAGCTAGAATGGCAAACTCTACTTGTATAGACACAGCTTATACTAGGGAAAAGGTGCTTCCTCCTCCCCCCAATCCCATGCCGGTATAACTGCGTTTACATTAGGTTCTTGGCAATACAGACATTGCAAAAAGTGACAGTTGGAACTGACATTATACTGGCAAAAGTGTCTAGTGGAGACCTAGCCTTAGGTGTAGAGGAAAACTCCACCTTGTACCCTCTTTGAGGAAGACACTTTCTCAGGCTGCTGGGCCTGCAGTGGCCTGCCAGCGAGAAGCTCTGGACTGCCAGATTGGTTCCTCTCTGAAAAGCCATAGGTGGTTTGCCAGAGAGAAACAGTGACTCCTCCATGCCAGAACCACAACCCCTGAGTGCCCAGCCACTTTGCCTGCAAGTCTTTCCACACTCTGCCTCGCCCACCACATCCCAGAGGGGGCAGCTCACAGGCAGAGCTGCTGGATAAGCATAGCTGGTAGTTGAGGCACCATCTCTATTTTATAATCACTGAGCATAACTCTTTGAAAGCAATTTTAAACTAAAGAGCAAAATTTCACACCAAGTGACTTTGTGAGAATATCAGATGGAAAGATGGTGCTTTTGTGTAAAATAATCAATGCCTCTGTAGATTTATTGCCGATTACTAACAGCTTTAATAAATCCAGCTAGACATGATAAAATATATACTGTGTATCACCATGAACAAGGATGTAGGTTAGATGAAACTGCCTTCTTTGTGCTGTAAAATAATATCAGAAATCTACTCAATGCAGGAATTACTATCAAACCACTTACAAAATGGTAGCAGTAGAAGTACAACATAGTTTCAGTTTACTTTATTGTCCAGTAGATCCCAATAGAGGAAATAGTTGCTAAAAGAACCAAGACAAATGGAAATGTGCAGATTTTGTAAAATATTTAAAATTACAATAACTGAAAACATTTCATGGTCTAAATGGGTATCAAACACTGAGCTAAAATGTCTTTTTACAGTGTGGTTCATGTAATAAATGATCTTTGCCTCCATTTCTATCCTGTGCAGGCATCAAACCCCGTAGTTAAACACAATTGCCTTTTTATTATTTTGGGAGAATTGCAATGTGAGTTTTTTAGGTGCAGTTTTGTTTGTAAATTCAAAATAAATTATGGCAAAAGTAGACATGTATATGGTGAAGATTTTGGGGCTGGAGTGGGGAGTTGCACTTTTATAAGAAAACTGCATTCATTCAATGCTCCATTTTATTTTACAATCCTAAGAAAACATCAGCCAGTTGTAATATGTATCCTTAACAGGCCATCGGACTTTCAAGATGTGCTAAGTCTCTGCTGTATTATCCATGCCTGGTGTAATCTCCTGCAATTAGGAAAGAAAAGGGAGGGAGGGGAATTGAAAAAAATCAGTTCATAATGGAATTGCAACTCAAAGTCTTGACTCCATGCGGAGTTATGCCTGAGGCTCCAATTCAGCACAGTACGTTAGCACATTGACTTCAGCAAAACCTAAACAGGTTTAAATATTTTGCTGAATCAGGGCCCAAGTGTGAGGTCTACAGATTGGGCATCCTGGGACATTCACAAATAATTTATTTATCCTTTTAATCTCTCAGATTTTACAAACCTTTTAGGACATTTAGTTAATCTTTTTGCCAATTTTGTCCTTTGGCAAACACCGATTTCCTCCTTTTTGCATTTTGAGTGGATATGAAATGAAATTTTGCCTCATCTTGCCAAGGCCCCTTGTTTACTCACCAGCCCCATGATGTCAATCATCATATAAAGGCCAAATTCTGCCCCTAATAAACCAGCTATTCAGCAACTAACCTAATTCAAAATTTCATTTACTATTTAGAGCTCAAGCATTTCTGCAACAGCCAGGGCCTGTGGAGAGAGGGTGCAGGGAACTGAATGATGATAGGCAGGGTCCTAACAGAATGGGTACACCGGGGAGTTGGGAGGTGTTTGTACTGGCACCAGCTGAGGGGCTTGTAGGGCAAAGATCTCAGCTGGCTGGAATAGGAGCAAATGGAAGAAGGTGGCAATGTCCAGGCTTCAGACACATTGCTGGAACAAATTTCAGCTGGAGTGGTGATTTGCAGGCCCTGTAGGACCAGCAGGTAAGTTGAGAGAGGAAAGGATTGTGAATCTCTCTCACACTTTCCCCATCCATACAGACATCAATTATTTCAGCAGATGGCATGTTTAAATGCAAGCTCCCAGGTCACTCAACCGTCCTGCATTTCGTGGGTGGGCAGCCATCTGGCAGGATTTGGACCAGTCTCTCCTAGGTATTATGTACATGCACTGACTGCTGGAGGGGTAAAACACACACACAAATCAGGCCACATCACTAACAACACTTTGTGACAGCAACATACAGTTTTAGAAAATGAATAAAGCCAAGGCACAACTGTATACCTAGCTGTCCCGAGAAGCAATGAGATACCGTGTGGTATTCCGGATATAGTGCCGTGAATTCTGCCAACGAGAAGGGAAGAGTATAGATTTGTCAGTGACACTGATTATCTATTAAAGTGACTATTAGGATTTTAATTAAAACAAGTACACTGTCTGGTCATGATGCTTTTTTTCCCCTTAAACACATCTGCATCGTGTTCCTTCAGTACGTACATTTCTGCAGTGCAGTGATGAGTCATTAATGGGCTTAATCTAGTCTCTTGCAGATCACTCATCCATGTTTTCTGTTTTATTAGTAGTTAGTGTAAATGCCTGAGGCCAAAAGTAAACCCTGATTTTGGATTCTTCTGATTTGGACATCTCAGCGGTGAGACATGAGGTGTCTTGGGTCTGATTTTCACATGTGCTGTCTCCCATAATTCTAGTTAAAGCCATGGGGAGCTGAAGGTGCTCGAGTTGGGCATCGAATAGCAGAAGCCACTTTTGAAAATGTAACATTTTAAATCCTGATTAAAACATGTGTTTCTGAGCTACCACACGTGTGCCACACCTCTCCCAAAACAAGGACAGACGTAGACCCTGCCACAGAAAGCCCACATTCAAAATCATGTATTTTACTTAATTCCTGCCTAGAACCTTGATACAGAATTCTGTTAGTCTTCTGAATTTCCTGGAGCTGAAGTACCAGGACACTAAGGGTATCTGGAAAGCCAGGTCTTGCTCAACCCTTTTGACAGTAATGCAGTATACAGGAGGGTGTAATGGGCCTCTGAATCATCTTCAGTAACTGAGGTATCCAAAATGGGCTCAGCAACTTCATTTGAAAATGAGAGACAGAGACATGACAATTACTGTGTAAACTCAATAGCCTTCCTTCAACAATGAGCTGCAGCTGTTCCATAGCTTTGTTTCCGTCTTTGTAGGGAGTTTTGTGGCATTGTGATTTTTACTGTATGCATAAGCAGTGACTTAAGGGAGACATTTAGTTTTGTGACAGAGAAATTGGGGTTGGCAAAACTTTTCACAATTATGGGAGAGGACTATGCTTTCAAAGCGGGGGGGCAGGGGAATGCATATACAACCCCAATTCACTAATAACAGGGCTTATACACTCTTCTCCCACACTCTGCTTAAGAATTTACCCCAGATTCTCAAATTCTTCCAATGCTGAAAAAAATTAATTAACTGAAAGTCAGTAGTTGCTTTGACTGAAAAATATTAAGTCTTAGTTCCACTCTGGAGAGTGGCACATAGAACGGAATAATGCCTATAATCCGCTGTCCGGGCTGAGAACATCCCTCAGGTAAATCATGTTTCAGGTGTTGTTAAGACTGCAACATGAGGCAGCTCTTCTTCCTCTTACGATATGATGCAGGAAGCAGATGGAGTCCTTGGAGAAATTCTTGCAGAATGGAGGAGCTATGAGGAGAGAACTAGCATAGATACATGCACCTGATTTTTTTATAACTTTCTTTTCATTATCTACATCCCATTGCAAATTGAATTAAACATCCTAATAAATGGAACTGGTTGTGGGGAAAGTCAGTAATTTACAACCTGCAGGTGTGAACACAACATGAGCCTCTAACACAGGGGTTCTCAAACTGGGGGTTGGGACCCCTCAGGGGGTCGTGAGCTGTCAGCCTCCACCCCAAACCCCGCTTTGCCTCCAGCATTTATAATGGTGTTAAATATATAAAAAAGTATTTTTAATTTATAAGGGGGGTGTCGCACTCAGAGGCTTGCTATGTGAAAGGGGTCACCAGTACAAAAGTCTGAGAATCACTGCTCTAACAGACCATAAGGAACCATAAAGTTAGAGAAATTTCCAGTTTAGACTCCAGTGACTTCACAAAGTTTCAGTGAGAAATCAGTCGCTGCTGTCAGTCAAATTAGGGACCCTGGCCAGAAATTAAGGCTCAGGCCATGGCTACACTTGCAAATTTGCAGCGCTGCAGCAGGGTGTGAAAACACACCCTCTCCAGCGCTGCAAATTGCGGCGCTGCAAAGCACCAGTGTGGTCAAAGCCCCAGCGCTGGGAGCGTGGCTCCCAGCGCTGTACGTTATTCCCCACAGGGAGGTGGAGTACGGACAGCGCTGGGAGAGCTCTCTCCCAGCGCTGGCGCTTTGACGCTTTGAAGTGCAAGTGTAGCCATAGCCTTAGACTCTTCTTTCAGTGGTTTTGTCACTTATTGCAGTTTGTAGCTAACCAGAAAAAGCCAGAGCCTAAAATCTTGTTCAGCCACAAATGGCTTTTATATCTGAAATCATGCATGTGATGTGATAGACCCAGGCCAGTTGGGAACAGCAGAGTAGTAGAAAGGAGATATACTGGCTACTGGAGAAGCAGTTTTCTGTTCCCTGAGTGACCAGAGCAGGGGCTGCTCCAGGCTAATGAGAACACCTGACTCCAATTAACCTGCTAAGGGCAGGTCCACACTCACCGTGCGGGTCGATGCGGTGAGTTCGACTTCACGGAGTTCGAACTATCGCGTCTGATCTAGACGCAATAGTTTGAACTCCGGAAGCGCCGCGGTCGACTCCGGTACTCCACCACTGCAAACGGCGGTGGTGGAGTCGACGGGGGAGCCGCGGAGTTCGACCCCGCCGCGTCTGGATGGGTGAGTAGTTCGAATTAGGGTACTTCGAATTCAGCTACGCTATTCCCGTAGCTGAATTTGCGTACCCTAATTCGAACCCCCTTTTTAGTGTGGACCAGGCCTAAGAGTCAAGTGAGGCTGTTAAGCACCTGACTCTAATTAAGGCCCCTCTGATGCTATAAAAAGGCTCATTCCAGTCAGGCCAAAGGGAGCCAGAGGAGAGGAAGTGTGTGAGAGGAACTGGGAGCAAGAGGTGTGCAAGAAGCTGAGAGTGAGCAGGCAAACTGCTGGAGGACTGAGAAGTACAAGTGTTATCAGACATCAGGAGGAAGGTCCGGTGGTGAGGACACAGAAGGTGTTGGGAGGAGGTGGCCACAGGGAAGTAGCCCAGGGAGTTGTAGCTGTTGCGCAACTGTACCAGGAGGCACTCTAGACAGCTGCAGTCCACAGGGCCCTGGGCTGGAACCTGGAGTAGAGGGAGGGCTTGGGTTCCCCCCAAACCTCCCAACCCCTGATCAAACACAGGAGGAATTGACCTGGACTGTGGCTTCTACCAGAGGGGAAGGTCTCTGGGCTGTTTCCTGACCCACAGGGTGAATCTGTGAGGCAAGCAAATCCACCAATAAGTGCAGGCCCCACCAAGGTAGAGGAGGAACTTTGTCACAGTGAATAGAAGGTGATGCTCATATTTAAGTTATAAATGCAGCACAACAGGTGTAGTTTTCTTTTCTTTGTACTAAAAGCTCATATTAATTGAGAATGTCAGAATAAAAGGTCAATGAAGCTCACACCCCAATGAGAGAACCCTTATTACACTGAGACTCCATCCCTTAAGGGAGCCAGCCCTTCAGCCTGATAAACAGGGAGATGTTTTTCATTTAATAAATACTTGACAAGGAATTAATCTAATTCTAGTGAATCCTTCCCTTTCCCATCACCTAAGTCTTGCTGATTACCACAATGGGTAGCTTTAGGGAGCAATTATATCTAGTCCAATATGATTAACTACATAGCATTTGCTTTAACAAGATCCCCTCCATATTACTGTGCAATGGTATTAGGCTTGCTTATACCGAGATACACATACAGATACACCTATACAACAAAGTAAAGGAAGCAGTGAGAGGCAAAAGGGCATCCTTTAAAAAGTGGAAATTAAATCCTAGTGAGGAAAATAGAAAGGAGCATAAACACTGGCAAATGAAGTGTAAAAATACAATTAGGAAGCCAAAAAAGAATTTGAGGAAGTTAGCCAAAGACTCCAAGTAATAGCAAAACTTTTTTGTAAGTACATCAGAAGCAGAAAGCCTGTTAAACAACCAGCGGGGCCACTGAACGAACAAGGTGCTAAAGGAGCACTCAAGGACAATAAGGCCATTGTGGAGAAAGTAAATGAATTCTTTGTTGAGGAAGAGTCAACATGCTTTTAGTCAAGGAAAAATCATGCTTTACCAATATACTAGAATTCTTTGAGGAGGTCAACAAGCATGTGGACCAAGAGGATCCAGTGGATATAGTGCACTTAGATTTTCAGAAAGCCTTTGACAAGGTCCCTCACCAAAGGCTCTTTCCCAAAGTAAGCTGCCATGGGATAAGAAGGACGGTGTTCTCATGGATTGGTAACTGGTTAAAAGATAGGCAACAAAGGACAGGAATAAAGGGTCAGTTTTCAGACTGGAGAGAGGTAAATAGTGGTGTCCCCCAAGGGTCTGGTCTGGGCCCAGTCCTATTCAACATATTCATAAATGATCTGGAAAAAGGGGTAAACAGTGAGGTGGCAAAATTTGCAGATGATACAAAATTACTAAAGATAGTTAAGACCCAGGCAGACTGCAAAGAGCTACAAAAGGATCTCTCAAAACTGGGTGACTGGGCAACAAAATGGCAGATGAAAATTTAATGTTGATAAATGCAAAGTAATGCACATTGGAAAACATAATCCCAACTATACATATAATATGATGGGGTCTAAATTAGCTGTTACCACTCAAGAAAGAGATCTTGGAGTCATTGTGGATAGTTCTCTGAAAACCTCCACTCAATGTGCAGCAGCAGAAAAGTGAACAGAATGCTGGGAATAATTAAGAAAAGGATAGATAATAGGACAGAAAATATGTTGCCTCTTTATAAATTCATACACCCACATCTTGAATACTGTGTGCAGATGTGGTCGCCCCATCTCAAAGAAGATATATTGGAATTGGAAAAAGATTCAGAAAAGGGCAACAAAAATGATTAGGGGTTCCATATGAAGAGAGATTAATAAGATTGGGACTTTTCATCTTAGAAAAGAGAGAGCTATGGTGAGAGATGATTGAGATCTATAAAATCATAACTGGTATAGAGAAAGTAGATAAGGAAGTGTTGTTTACTACTTATAACACAAGAACTAGGGGTCACCAAATGAAATTAATAGGCAGCAGGTTTAAAACAAATAAAAGGACGTCTTCACACAATACACAGTCAACCTGTGGAACTCCATGCCAGAGGATGTGAAGAACAAGACCATAACAGAGTTCAAAAAAGAACTAGATAAATTCATGGAGGATAGATCCATCGATGGCTATTAGCCAGGATGGGCAGGAATGGTGTCCCTAGCCTCTGTTTGCCAGAAGCTGGAAATTAGCAACAGGCAATGGATCACTTGATGATTACCTGTTCTGTTCATTCCCTCTGGGGCACTGGCCACTGTCAAAAGATAAGACACTGGGAAGGATGGACCCTTGGTCTGACCCAGCAGGGCCATTCTTATGTTCTAGATACACGTATATCCAATGTAAGACTCTTTTAGTTTGCTTTAATAAAGGATGTATATGCCCAGAACTACAGGATCCAGAGAAACTAGCCAACAGCTGAGCATGCACATTTTGGTTTGGAAAACTTTAAGATCAGCCAATTCATCTCCTGAGCCTAGTTAATCTGATTATAGTTGCAAACAGTGTTTCCAAGAATAAAATGATTATACATGCCTGCCAATCAATCTCAGACTTCCTACGATCATATGTAGGTTTAGGGTCACCAAGTCGCTTCAAAATCCCCTGATTTTCAACAGTGATCCTCACCATCTCCCTGTTCTGCTTCTCCCTATTTGAGCTGCAAAAAACAAATGTGAATGAAAACCTTATTTGTAAAGCCATATAATTCTCAGAATCTTTGTGCTGAATGGCTGACACTAATGAGGCATGAGCTGATGGTAACAGGTGGCATATACTCAGTCAAATAATTGTATCTGTCCTCTACTAAGGGGCATAACTGATGTATTTCGCTGAGTCTGCTCACTGATGATTGACTCTAGTCCACAGCTCTCCAATAAAGGCGCAATACCAGATGCTGCCTGAAACCCAGAGTTGTGAAATCATATTTTTTGGCATAAGTGTCCCCACCAGGCTGATTTCTAGATTTATTATTGTTGGTTACTTTGCAGCACCCCAAACTGTAGCAGGTGTTTCCCAGTGCATATGTAGAGCCTGCCCCAAACAGCTTACACTATATCACAGGTGCTGCAGGAAAGAAGCAACAGAACAGAAATGAAGGGTGTAGAAGGGAAGACTAATAAAATGCTGTTGCTAAACACGTGCCCCACATGAGTGGAATCTTGTTTATAGTTTTAAATATACAAAAAGAAAATACATATTTTGGTCAGCTCACTTCAGATGGGTGTCCTAGGAGGAATGGATTGTAAGGAGGGGCATGAACGTGGCACGGGTAGTGATATATTGCTAAATCAGTTTGGGAGGGCATTCCATGATTGGGGAGGGCAGCATGGAAAAGGGCTGAGATGTTTGAGGGAGAACGGGTGTACTGCATATCTGTCATGACTTGACTATGGGGCAGCCATGCCTAGGGGTTAGAACAAGAGTCAGACACCAAGCAGCAGGCCAGGTCAGGTTAGCAGGTGATCAGAGGCAGTGCTGATGGGCAGACTGAGCCAGCAGGAGCAGGTAGGGTCAGGTTACCAGCAGATCAGAGTCACTGGATGATGGGTTGGACCATACTCCCCCCCTTCCCCCACCAGTATCAGGGTTGGAAGTGCAGAACGGGTGAGGGCTCATGAAAGACGAGGTTTGATAAGTAGGGAGGGACAGAGCTATGCAGGGCTCTGAAGGCGAGGAAGGACGAGAAGCAAAAACTTGTTGTGGAACGAGAGCAGACAGTCTAAGGATGCGGGGGGTGGAGGCTGATATGGGCTGAAAGATAGGCCAGGAAGATTAGCTTACTGGACACATTTTGCATGGACTGGAGGGGGTGATATGGATGCCAGGGTGGCCAGAGAAGAGAAAGTTGCATCATCCAGACAGCTGGTAATGAGGGCCGGGGTGCGAGCTTTTGCTGGGAGGCCAGGTGAGTTGAGTTGGAGAGTGCACAGAGAAAAGTAGAGCAGGCCAAGGCCAGAGCCCTGTAGACTCCGGGCAGAGAATGGGTAAGGTGAGGAGACCCCTCCCCCCCTAAAGGAAAGACAGTCAGGCATGCACGCCTGTGTGTAGAGGAAATGAATGGCAGCATCAAAAGCCCATGGGGGGGTGGGGTGTCAAGGAGCATGGGCATACAGTTGAGGCCCCTGGAGTGGAGCAGAGAGCAGTTACTGCCTTGTCCCATTCCCTCCCAGAAACATAGAAAAGTGACTTTCATGGAAGGGCAGCACTCACGCGCCACACCCCACTGGGGCAACTGCAGCTGCTTCTGCCAAAAATGGCCCCTTTTAAGCCTCAGGGCATCATCTGGCCTCAGATGGTAACACGTCCCCAAAGGCACCAGTGCAACTTCTGAGAACAAAGGAGTGAACCTGAAAGGATGAGAACTGAGATAGCTCTAGCTCTTGTGAAGCGTGAGTTCTTTGCAGCTGGACTGTCTGCTGTACGTTTGTGCTATGCCCAGCACAATGGTGAACCTGATCCTGAGTGAAGCTTTGGGCTGCTCCTGTAATCCAAATAATACTATCTACCTCCTCTGAAAGTATTCATTCCAGCAATCCACCATCCCTGTCCCACGCTGAATGGTAGCTAACCTCTCTGCCAGCTGCTTGTTTTCTCTTTCGATTCTACCAGTTCTCTTCTGGTCCTCCTGTGCAAGAGACCCAGTTTTGTGGTATCACTCTCCTGCTTCCAATCCTTCCTCAAGAGGTACGTTATTGGGTTAGCATCCCATCAACCTCCACTCCCATAGTCCATTATCTGCCAGCCAGCCCCCCATGCCCATTCCTGTCATCCATCATGTCCATAACTGCCATGCTCTTTGCTTGTTCATCACTACTGCCTTCCCCACTGTTTCATCCAAATAAATATATATATTTCAAAGAAACTAACAAGACATGCAGAGGCCAGGAGCATCTTTGATCCTTTTACTATGGTTTCTGCATCCTCTCACTCTCGCCCCCCCCCCTTTCCTAGGTGTGAACCCTTGCTGTGCCACACCCAAAGTCAACTATACACTCCCTCTTTCCTTATGTGAAGCACTGCCTGATCTTTATGGCACTGTGTAACGCATGATGAATAAACCTCAGTTAGTACAGGAAAGAACTGAACATGCATGGAAAGAAGAGTACCTGAATCTTGCTCATTTTAAAGTGATGGTGAGTTTGTGCACGTGGGGGTTTATTATCAACACGAGGTCTTGCTGGTGGAAAAAGACAAAATCAAAATGAACGTTCTGCTATGATGAGTCTTTAAGAGCTGCTGACACCCTGCTCCCTTTCCCCAGTCTTTTGTTACTTAACACAACATCATAAGAACACCATACTTGGGTCAGACCAATGATCCTCTAGCCCAGTATCCTGTTTTCTGACAGTGGCCAACGGCAAGTGCTTCAGAGGAAATGAGCACAACAGGTCATCATCAATCGATCCATCCTGTCATCCACTCTCAACTTCTGGCAATAAGAAGCTAGGAACACCCAGAGTATGGGGTTGCATCCCTGACCATCTTGGCTAATAGCCATTGATGGACCTGTCCTTCATGAACTTAGGGGTACACAGGGGTCTTCCAGGGGATACATCAACTCATCTAGATATTTGCCTCGTTTTACAACAGATTACATAAAAAGCACTAGCAAAGTCAGTACAAACTAAAATTTCATACAGACAATGATTTGTTTATACTGCGGTATATACTATATACTTATATGTAAATACAATATTTATATTCCAATTGATTTATTTTATAATTATGTAGTAAAAATGAGAACATACGCAATTTTTCAGTACTAGGGGGCTGTGACACTGCTGTATTTTTATATCTGATTTTGTAAGCAAGTAGTTTTTAAGTGAGGTGAAACTTGGGGGTAAGCAAGACAAATCAGACTCCTGCAAGGGGTATAGTACTCTGGAAAGGTTGAGACTCACATTCTTTTTGAACCTCCATTATAGTTTGGCTTTCATAACAGCCCCTGGCAACAAGTTCCACAGGTTGACTGTGCATTGTGTGAAGTACTTTTTTTTTTTTTTTTTGGTTTTAAATATGCTGCCTATTGATTTCATTGTGTGACCCCTCATGTTTGTGTTATGTGAAGGGGTAAATACTTCCTTATTCACTTTCTCCCCAACATTCATGATTTTGTAGACCACCATCACATCCACTCTTAATCATCTCTTTTCCAAGCTGAAACGTCCCCATCTTTTTAATCTCTCCTCATACAGAAGCTGTTCTATACCCTTAACCATTTTTGGTCGTCTTGGTACCTTTTCAAATTCTAATATATCTTTTTTGATATGGGAGGCATGACCAAAGTAGCAGGCAGTATTCAAGGTGTGGGCATACCCTGGATTTATATAGAGGATATCCTAAAATATAGGATATTTTCTGTCTTATCTATCCTTCTCCTAACGGTTCTTAACATGCTGTTAGCTTTTTTGGCTGCTGCTGCACTTTGACCAGATGGTTTCAGAGAACTGTCCACAATAACTCCGAGATCTCTTTCTTGAGAGATAACAGCTAATTTAGACACCATCATTTTGTATGTATAGGTGTGATTTATGTTTTCCTGTATGCATTATTTTGCATCAAACATTGAATATCATCTCTGTAACAGGGCCAGCACCCGCCTCTCGTGCGTGCCCCCTTTTCTCTGGCCAATAGAGCCTGCAAACACAGTTCTTTTCACCTTGGAGGGACCCACCTCTTGTGGATGGCCCCCTTTCTCTTGGTTAGGTGAGAGACTGCTTTTGGGGTTTTATGTTCTTTAAACAGGGTGGCACCCGCCTCTTGTGAGCCCCCTCCCCCCCGGCTTGTAGTTTTCTCGGCTGGTCTTCGGCAGCTCAGGCCTCCAGCCAAGCTGCACACGCTATCCCCCTTCTGGGGTATACAGTCCAAGTTCTTTCTGAGCCCTGGTACGGGGCCATAGCTCTGCAGTGAGCTGCCTGTGGCCTGCTGCTCATCTAGCCAGCCCGGAACCCAGCCCTCCCTCATCAAGATCCACACAGCAACTGAATTTCTCTGCACTCTGCCGCATGTCTTATATAGAACCCTCCTGCCCCGGATTGGTCGCTCCAGCAACTCCTCTGATTGGCTGCTCTTCTGCAGCCACTCCAGGCTGTCTGGAGGATTTCTCGCTGCTCTATTCTGGGAAAAGGTGATGCAGGGCCGCGAGGCTTCCAGAAGGGGACCTCTGGACATAACCCATCATGCCATAATCTGCAGTTTTGTTGCCCAGCCACCCTGTTTTGTGAGATCCCTTTGTAATGCTTCATAAACTGCTTTGAACTTAACTATCTTGAGTAATTTTATATCGTCCGCAAATTTTGCTACCTCATATTACTCCTTTTTTCAGATCATTTATGAATATGTTGAACAGCACTGGTCCCAGTACAGATCCCCAGGGGGCACCACTATTTACCTCTCTCCATTTTGAAAACCGGACATTTAGTCCACCTGTTTGTTTTCTGTCCTTTAACTAGTTACTGATCCATGAGAGAACTTTCTTCTTATCCCATGACAGCTCACTTTGCTTAAGAGCCTTTGGTGAGGGACCTTGTCAAAGGCTTTCTGAAAGTCCAAGTATGCTATAGCCTCTGAATCACTCTTGTCCAAATGTTTGCTGACCCACTCAAATAATTCTAATAAATTGGTGAGACATGATTTCCCTTTACAAAAGTCATGTTGACTCTTCTCCAACAAACTGTGTTCATTTATGTGTCAGATAATTCTGTTCTTTACAACAGTTTCAACCAATTTGCTTGGTACTGAAGTTAGACTGACCGGCCTGTAATTGCCAGGATAGCCTCTGGAGCCTTTTTAAAAAATTGGTGTCACATTAGCTATCCTCCTGTCAACTGGTACAGAAGCTGATTTAGGTGATAGGTTACACACCACAGTTAGTAATTCTGCAATTTCTATTTTTGAGTTCCTTCAGAACTCTTGGGAGAATACCATCTGGTCCTGATTTATTACTGTTTAATTTATCAGTTTGTTCCAAAAACCTCTGGGACAGTTTGTCACCTAATAAGAATGGCTCATGTGTGGGAACTTTCCTCACAGCCTCTGCAATGAAGACTGATGCAAAAAATTAATTTAGCTTCTCTACAATAGCTTTATCTTCCTTGAGTGCTCCTGTAGCACTTTGATCGTCCAGTGTCCCCACTGATTTTTTGGCAGGCTTCCTCCTTCTGATGTACTTAAAAAAATTTTGCTATTGGTTTTTCAGTCTTTGGCTAATTGCTCTTCATATTCTTTTTTGGTCTGCCTAATTATATTTGACTTGCCAGAGTTTATGCTCCTTTCTATTTTCCTCAGTAGGATTTAACTTCCAGTTTTTCAAGGATGCCTTTTTGCCTCTAACTATTTCTTTTACATTCTTGTTTAGCTGCAGTGGCAC
Organism: Mauremys mutica; assembly: GCF_020497125.1. NCBI lineage: Eukaryota > Metazoa > Chordata > Testudines > Geoemydidae > Mauremys > Mauremys mutica. The sequence continues at coordinate 218,179 of NC_059096.1, forward strand.
TTTTTAAGACCTCTTGCTATGTTTTTTTAATTTGGAGTATACATTTAATTTGAGCTTCTATTATAATGTTTTTAAAGTTTCCATGCAGCTTGCAGGCATTTCACTTTTGTGTCTATATCTTTTAACGTCCATTTAACTAGTTTTGTCATTTTTATATAGTTCCCCTTTCTGAAGTTAAATGCAACAGTGGTTATATTATTATCATGGGAGGTATTTGACAGATTTACAACTGACTGAAACCTCCAGTATCCATTTCTCAGACTCTTCTAAGCAGCATTTTGAATTTTTAAGGAAAAAATGTTCCCTAGTGCTGAAGAATTTGGGGAAGTTGGCAGCATTTTGTGAAGTGTCCAACCAGGTAAATATGTCAAAACTTTTTTTCTCAGATGGCTGCATTTCCTGGTTTTCAGCCCAGATGAAACAAGAAGCCCAATTATCATAAGACTTCTAGCCCAATTTACAGACTAAATGGGTTCTGCTAAGCAATGAAACCTTGAAGATTATCAGAATTAAATCTGCAAACCTTTTGAATCTCATCATTAATTATTAGAAAGTACCTCCTATTTTTAATCTATTCATTTTATCTCTGAATCAGAACAAACAGAAATTAGAGAATCTTAACTTAAAATTAATAAAAAACCCAATTGTCCTAATAATTTTTCCATCAGCGCTTGCAGGTCAGATACACATTTTTCAATATTTATATGTGTATGATATTATTATCAATAAAACTATTTGATCACTAGCAATGCCAATTTAATAAACTCTTCTCACCTATCCTTCAACATCAAAAGAAACTCTTAATAAGTTTGGGTATAAATCTGTATGTAAAATTATAAAGTTCTGAGAAAGTTTCAAATCCTCATGAAACCCTGTGTCATTCTGTGAATCCACTGGCTCTCATCATGGAAACTACAAACTAACATCTTAAAACATGTGTCTGATCTTATCTTAAACAGAGAAAGTACCCATATTTCCCAGCAGGATTTCCTCAAGCCTTCTTTACTTATACAGAGTCCTGACTGAAATTCCCATTTTTCTGGTGTATATAATTTACACTTTCTGAGTTGTATAGCTAGCTATCCTTCAGGAAAATGTCTCATCCGGTTTTAAAACCTTTTAACTGTGACTTCAGAAATGTGGAGGAGAAATATTTAAGAAAACATACCGAGTTCTAGTTTGTTCTTGTGAGAGAGGTAGTCACCAATGTCCAGTTTTTTCTTCATGGTGGTACTCTGCCTGTGATTGGCAACAATCACTGGATATGCTAAGTACTCTAAACTGCTCATCTTCGCTGTTCTAATCCTAGATACCAAGTAAGGAGGTAAAGCCCTAGTGTAAGATGAGTTGTACCACTGAAAGTTGCCATAGATACTCCACTTATGACATCAGACATTTGCTACCTCACGACAGGGCGGAGGTACAGTCACTTCACAGCACAGGGGTGTGCACAGCACCTCACACGGAGAAGATGCATGAACACAAACACAGGCTGTGTGTGTTCATAACAGCCAGCTACGAAAGCCTCGCGCTCCCCTTTAGGAGGCCTCTGCCGCGCTCCTCCCACTCCCAAATCCAGATCCCTACAGCCGGTGTCACAGGGGGCCTGGCTCCTTAGCTCCTATTATCCATCTGGAACGCTGCAGGGTTGGGGGGCTCCCCCTGGGGTGGCCTGGAGCCCGCGCACGTATCCCCGAGTGCTAAGAGATCCCCGGGAGCCGAGTCAGGGAAGCTCGCAGCACTCACCTATCGTGGGGTTCAAGTGCGGCTCAAACGTGTCATCGGTGAATCTCAGCAAGAGACTGCGGGGAAAGGAGAGACAGGGTGAGCGGGCCGCTCACGCCCAGCGGCCTCCCAGGACACCAACCCCCCGGCCCAGAAACCGGCCCCTCCGCACCTGGACTTCCCCACCGCGCTGTCCCCAAGCACCAGCAGCTTCAGCGTGGCCATGGCCGGGCCCTGCGCAGCCGCCTCCGCACCGGCAGAGACAGGCGGCCGGTGCCCCAGCTCCGCCCCAGAGTCCCGTCCCAGCGCCTCCTCCCTGGGCCCGGTTGGGAAAGGGCCGGACAGCGCCATACGCGCCCGGCCCGGCCCGATCCGATACAGCGTTCGATACACAACGTTCCATGGGCCGGCGTTCGATACACAACGTTCCATGGGCCGGCGCGGGGCCCTGTCCGGGGCTGCGGGGAGGGACAGCGGGGAGGCGCGGTTCTCCGGGACGGGGGGCAGCGGGGCAAGGAGAATCGCCCCTGCAGGGCGCGCAGCTGGCACGCTCCAAGTGACCCGCCTGTGCCCGGCTGCTGGCAGAACCAGCTGATCCCTCCCAGCCCCTCCCATCAGGCTCAGCCCGGCGCTCGTGCGGGCGGAGAAGCGAGGCCCTGCCTGGAGCTGCGGAGCACGCGTGGGGGCTGCAGGGAGCGGCCCAGCTCTGGCCATGTCCGACTGTCAGATCTCGGTGGAGGAGCTGAACGAGCTGCTGGCTAACGGCAGCGGCTGCTACAGCCTGCCCAGCGCGCACAGCAACGAGGTGGCGCCCCGCATCCACGTGGGGAACGCGTGAGTCCGGGGGCGGGAGGCTGCGGCCCAGGCAGTGCCCTCCCGAGCCAGCACAGCTGGGAACGGCTCACGCCGGCCCGATCTGAGAGCGGGGGCCTGGCGGGGGCGGAGGCCGCATAAGCCCAGGGTGTGGGGGAAGCTGGGTTGCTGGTGACCCAGGGAGTCCGGCTCCCAATCCACGATCCGAATATTTGTGTGAGAACTCGGGTGGGGCCAGGGGCCTAGGAGGTCTGTGGGTTCGGGTTATGTGGCCCTGGGACGTTCATGGTAAAGGATCCTGGGAGGGCCTAGGTTGAAGTTAGGGTCGGGTGGGAGAGAGTTCAGAGCTGCAGGGGTGTTTGCTAAAGGGTTCTGGTAGCCCACTGACGCCCCAGAACTGGGGCATGTTAAAATAAAAGCTGTCACAGCTGATTCAAGAGTGGGCTAAAAATGGATGAGAAATCTGGCTCACCAAGCTCAGCCCTGAATGTGACTCTGTCAGCACGACCCTTTACACCCCCTCCCCCCCGCAGCTGTCCTGAGGGTTGCAGTCCAAGTTCTACAGCCCTGTACGCCACAGCAGACACTGCCACAGAAATGGGAGCACATATTCCGGAGAATGTGTTATGTGCCCAGGAGATGTCTGCTCCTCTTCTTTCTTTCTTTTTTAATTCTTCAGCTGCTTGGGGGTAGGTTAGGTTGCCAACAACATTCTCCACCCTGTCTGGCAAAATGCCTGGGGCTGTTCCTGTTCTCAGCTGTAAGGTCTTTACATTCTCTCCACCCAGACTGTGGGTTCTATTCTCTGCTCTGCTTCTGACCTACTGAGAGACCTTGGGAAAGTCACTACATTGCTCTGTGCCTCGGTTTCCCATCTCAACCTTTGTCTTATCTGTTTAGACTTAAGATTTTGGGGGCGTGGACTGTCTCTTGGTAGCAAAAGGTGGGGCTGTAGGTGCTAACATAATACAAATAAAAATAAATCTAGGACCTCCACCTTTATCCTAAACACAAAATAAGCTCTGCCTTTGTCCATAAGAACATAAGAATGGCCATACTGGATCAGACCAATGGTCCATCTAGCCCACTATCCTATATTCTGACAGTGGCTGGTGGCATATGCTCCAGGGGGAATGAACAGAACAGGGCAATTTCAGATGCCCCATCCGCTGTTGTCCATTCCTAGCTTCTAGCAATCAGAGGCTTAGGAGCACCAAGAACATGGGGTTGTGTCCCTGCCCATCGTAGCTAATAACCATTGATGGACATATCCGCCACAAATTTATCTAATTCTTTGTTTAACCTAGGTACACTTTTGGCCTTCACAACATCCCCTGGCTCTCTACTGGTTCTCTAGTACACTTGCCCCATATTCTAGGCAGGATTGACTCTATTTTTACACAAAACAGAAAGAAAGGAATGACCCAGGGAGTCATTCCCATTTTTGTCCATGTGCCCCCGGCCGACCTCAGCGAGGCCAGCCAGGAGCACCCATGACAGCAGCAGACGGTACAAAAGGATTGATAACCATCATCGCCAATTTCCAAATGCAAACGGTGCAAAATGACTGATAACCATCATCTCATCGCCAATTTACAATGGCAGATGGTGCAATAGGGATGGTAATCGTCTCTGCTACCTTGCAAAGGCAAATAAATGCTGCTGTGTAGCACTGCAGTACTGCCTCTGTCAGCAGCATCCAGTACACATACAGTGACAGTGACAAAAGGCAAAACAGGCTCCATGGTTGCCATGCTGTGGCGTCTGCCAGGGCAATCCAGGTGAAAAAGGGCACAAAATGATTGTCTGCCGTTGCTTTCATGGAGGAAGGATTGAGTGACGACATTTACCCAGAATCACCAGCGACACTGTTTTTGCCCCATCATGCATTGGGATCTCAACCCAGAATTCCAATGGGCGGGGGAGACTGCGGGAACTATGGGATAGCTACGGGATAGCTACCCACAGTGCACTGCTCTGGAAATCGACGCTAGCCTCGGTACATGGACGCACACCACTGAATTAATGTGCTTAGTGTGGCCGCGTGCACTCGACTTTATATAATCTGTTTTAAAAAACCGGTTTCTGTAAAATCGGAATAATCCCGTAGTGTAGACATACCCAGAGTGTCACAGCTAAATACAAGATCAAACAGATTGGATAGTCCCTTAGCACATATTCTAGGGGAAGTGACCTGTTAACACCCCTGTAGTCATAGAACAAAAAGGAGGGGGGTTAGTGGGTTACAGATTGTTGAAATAAGCCATATTTCATTAAATAAAGACTCTGGATTTATTGCTTATTTCAACAATCTGCAACCCACTAACCCCCCTTCTTTTTGTCCTTTGACTACAGGGTGCTAATGGACCACTTCACCTTGAATGGTCCTGTAGTCTAGCATAAGTAGTGAGAATATGTGCTGTTTGATCTTGTATTTAGCTGTGACACCCAGAGCCCTTTCCCAGACAGAAGAAGAGCTCTGTGTAGCTCAAAAGCTTATCTCTCTCACCAACAGAAGTCGGTCCAGTAAAAGATACTACCTCATACACCTTGTCTCTTTGGGAAGAGTCTTAAAATGTAAAAATTTTGTTTGCATTTTTAAATCTGTGCTGTATATACACTTGGACCGGTGGATAGTGCAGATCAGAAATTGGGGGTGGGGGGGAAGAGAGACTGAAGATACTTCCCTTTAAATGGGGATTTCATAATTTCCATAGCAACATGTTGTGATATCACAAAGCTAGGATTATGACTTCACTGCAGGTTCAAACAAAAGGTAATGCTTGGTTGAGGATGGTACAAGCCCTTATCCAAACATGTGAATCTTCACAGTAGAATTGGGGATTCTGGGAGTTAGTACAAGCTAATGACATTGCATTTATACAGACATTCTCTTTTTTAATGTCTGCCTTATCATTAAAGTCTCTGTTCAAAATCTATTAAATCATTCAGGAAAGTAACTGTGGAGGACTATGGTATAGCGTGATTTCTGTGTACGTTTTGTATTGCTCTTATGTAGCAGTACAGAATGTCAGAACGGTGTGAATGTGTTGACAAATGAAAACAGTTATTTATTCTGGTTGTGGAACTGAAAGATCAGATCTCCAATTAATTTGATAAAATCTTACCCCAAAGTAACTTTCTGGTCTAGTGTCTATTTAACTTATTAAGTCAACCACAATAGCTCATACAAACTATGTCCTGCTAAAATGTTCTGTTATACAATTGTTCTAATTCTAACAGTTCAGGTTGTGTAGCAAGTCCATATGAAGAAATTTTGAGTCATATCTTACATTACAATAGAACCATTTGAGTCTTCATTTTTACTAAGTAACAAATGTAAAAAAAATCTAGCTAAGTAGTGGTGCACTGACAGTCTGTGTGAATTGAGATGGCATGAATGGTTTGCATCTTGCTTTTGGCCCTCATGTAATTCTTGTCTCCTGTTCCCTCCTGAGCTGTTGTCAAAGGTACTTTGCAAACATTGCAGCAAGATAGTGCTAGACAGCAGTACTGGTGAGTCTCATCTTATGCTGGGGTTACGTTCCGCTGTCAGCGCACAAAGCGAAAATCACATACAGTCATAATTACATTGAGTGTAATGGCGGGCGGAATCACCCGCACTATAGGTACAGTATTTAAATTGTTATTTTTCTCTTTTTTTGTTTTTTTTTGTTTTTGCCTACTGCGCAAAGCTGAATTCGTGCATGTTAAATGCGTGTAAGATGAGACTCACCTGTATGGCAAATGTCTTGCCAAGAAGAATGAAGTGACTTGATTATTTGCTCTGACACTGAAACATCATCTCTGATCTGGATGGATCACTTCCTTTTTGGGATAGAGGGCCTGATTTATCACTGCCCAGTTGGAGCACTTACAAAAATATTTTTTCCTAGAGCAGACACATCCCTGCAGGGTTTCAAACACAGGGAAATCACAAGCCCAGTGACTGGCATGTGAGCAGCTGGATTCTAACAGATGAATGAAAATATCTAAGCTGGATTCAGAATAAACTTTTGATTGAAACCTACTGGACTATTTCACATCGTGGTATCACTGTTTTTTCTTGTGAATGAATCATCCAGAGCTAAAAACGGGAGTGGTGTTAGAATATTCAGGGATCTCACTTAGCTCAGAAATTCAGAAAGGTGAGATTAAATTGGAACATAGACAGTGCAATATGAACAATCCCTCTGTTGAGTGACTTAGTGCCAAAGCACTAAATTTTCCATATAATATGGAGTCTTGCAACCGTACCTGAACCCAGCAAATGTTGAGTTCAGGTCTGATTGAGTCTGAAAACAACCCACCACTCCCTGGCTTGGGTCAAGTAATCTCTGATGACCTTCTTTTGCCTGCCGGGTCTATGCGGTGGCAGCTGCGTGTCCCACTCCTGCGGGCCCCCATCTCTTTGCTGCACTGTGGTGTGAGGGGCTGACGAGTTGCAGTGCCATTCCCTCTGCAGCACACACAGTCCAGTGAGGCGGCAGTGGCCAGTTGGAGGGGTCACACATCTGCGGCTGCACTGACCTTATGGGCATGCGGTGGCCAAAGACAGATTGCAGGCATGTGAGCGGAAAGCCCCCACCAGACTGAGCTCCAAAGAGCAGCGCTAATACAGGTTTGGGGGGAAGTATCGAGCTGGGCTTGGGCTGGGTCTGAAAATGAGATGACTCAACACTCTCGGGCTTGGGTCATGTTTGGGTGGGCTGTGGGTCTAGTTGAGTTCAGGTCGGGCTTTAAAATTAGGCCTGAACAGACCTCGAATATAATAGATGAAGGAAATAATTGATGAAAACACAAAGATAAAACAGCAAAGGATAATAACTAAAAAGCATGTCCAGACAGTCCTGACCATTCAGGCAGGACCAGTTCCTCAAAACAGAGGCTCAAAGCAAAGGGTAAACACTATTCACAGGTCACTGACCAGTACAATTATATATTTTTCAGATAATAATGCAGCAGAATAATTCAAAATACAGCATGAAATCTAAACCAGCTTCTGTGATTATGGAATTTTTCTAGATCATCCTCAATCTATTGAACAAATTTCAACGTTTTCCTCATGTTAACACTGTTTTGAATTGCATCTCCAGGAAGTACGTCACAGAAAATAATTGTTTCTGACTATCTAGTACCAATGAATCATAAATTCCTATCTGAATAGCATTACAAAAGAACAGGGCATGTTTAAGGCTTTCCCAATGCCTGTATTAATGTGTGAGAGCCAGACTTCCTGTATCTTAAGGCTACAGGATATTAATGTGGATGTGATTAGAGCCCTGTGCAGATACAAAATTTGTATCTGCATCCGTCCAAGATCAGCAAACATGGTTCGTGGATGGCTATAAAGCAGATATCTGCAGATTTGCAGGCATCTAGATGTTAGGGGTTTTTTTTACTTGCAGTGAGCTGCAGTCAATAATCTTAATACACAATTCTCAAATGTATCCAAAGCATTTTAAAGAGTAACACACTCAGAGTCAGGCTGGGAGCAGACACTGGGATGTTATGGCATAAAAAAGTAAATGCACAGAACACTCTTCAGCCTATTGGTTTGTGTGTTTGCATTTCCCCCTCATCTGGCCCTGTGCTGACATGGGCCATTTATCTTTTTTTTTTTTCTTCCTTTCCTTTTTTACTGCAGAAATCTGTGTCCTGTGAAAATAGCTGTTCTGTCAAAAAGCAAGCAAATCTTGCATATGTAACAGCATCACTTCTGCCCTGCTGGCAGAGAAACTCTGTTGTATTTCAAACTGTTTTGGAAACCTATAAGCACCTCAAGCCACATCTCCAGAATATATATTTGGTGGTAAGATCTTGCTAAGGAAATCTGAGTCTGGTTCATGGTGCCCATCTGAGTGGGGGAATTTTAGAAAGTACTTGTTCCTTCATGAGGAACTGGAAGTACACTTCAGTTTAGCCTGCATTTGTCGTATGTAGGAAGTGCATGTATTTGGGCCTGTCATCCCACAGCAATAGATAAATGAGTTGCTAATGGCTGCCCACTAATTATAGGGCACTTAATCTTTTGTTGGTGTCTTGCTCACATGATTAAGTTGTTGGTAGAGGTGTTGAAAAGAAAATTGACGTGTTTGAATATCCCAGTAAGAATTGAGTTGTGCTGTCACTGAGGATACTGGTAGGCAGAATGGAGAAATTATTAGTGAATTCTGTCTTGTAGCAAGGCTTGAACTATAACTCTTTATTTGTTGCGCTGGCTGGCTGCATGAGTGATGTTGCATTACAGTCTTACTTATGCATCCGAAGAAGTGAGCTTTAGCTCACGAAAGCTCATGCTAAAATAAATTTGTTAGTCTTTAAGGTGCCACAAGTACTCCTGTTTTTTTAGTCTTACTTAAGACTATTTACCATTAACAGCTGCCATATGTGTCTTTAGGACTGGAATTTTATGGAAGGTTAAAAGTGATCTGTGGTAGGAAGAAAGACACACTCGGGTAACAGCTGTACTAATATTACAGGGGCAGAATGGGGAGAGTTCTATATTCAGAGCAGATAAGATTCCATGAGCTTCTTAGGGGAAAAGCAGCCGATCCTGCTTTCCTTTCCCAGAGACCATCTCCTTGCTCTGTTTCTCAGGAGCCAATGTTTGAGGGTGATACAATGAAACTGAAATGTAAGAAGTGGGATTTTCTGGGACTGTTTGAAAATGGAATTATTTGTTCTACAATAAGCAGAGGCCAAGCTTTGCTCTGTGCTTCCACTAAGTGTACTGGATAAGAACCTTAGGTATAACTCTATGAAACTCATTTACTGTGTAAGGAATAGAGACCAGTCTCTAGTGTTATTGATGACCTAGTCTGTGGTTCCCAGACACAGGAGTTCCTACTGTCCTTAAAGCTCTCTTATTCCTTCAAAACCCAAAGGACTTCCATCAATACAAATGTCAGATATGAGAAGAAAGGACAAGGCATACACTACAGAATGAACGTTTTTCCTTTTGGCCTTGTTTTTATAGCATTTACTGTTCTGTTCCAAGTAGAATTCCCCTGGCATTGAGGCTCATCCCCTGGCACAGCTGTTATCCTGCCAGACAGAAAATTAGCCAACTTTTGTTTGGCTAATAGATGAAAGTCCTTAAAATGATTTGGCGCATTGCCATGATTATTGGGTACACATGGCAGAACATGTAGAAAATTTGCTCATACATGAGGATTTGTCTGCAGTGTGCACTCATACTGAAAAAGGGGAACAGTCACAGGGGAAATGGAGAAGGTTTATATGTTCATTCTCTAACATTTTGTTATGTGGTAACTGTGAGCTAATTTCTGCAGAACCTCCAAGTCCAGAGTGTGGGTTCAGTTTGGATACAATTTACTAATTCAGATTTTATTTATATATTTAGATTTCTAATAAAAAGGCGTCCATCCAAAAGCTGTGGGCACCTTGCCAAAACTTAGAAACCCATCAAAAAATATACAGCACATATGCTTATCTAAAGCTCAACCACTATTAAAATCTCTTGAGTCTGCTAAATGGGGTTGGAGCTCTTGAGAGAAGCAGCTTTCCCATAAGATTTGTGCTTCCAGATCCAGCTGGAAACATGGTGAAAGCTGATTTTTCACCGTAGTTCAGCTCTTCTGGTTCCAATCCTGGAAAAATGAATGTATACAAATGGGGCAGGTGAGTAGGGGAGTTCTCTGAAAGGTTCAGACCCCTGAAAGTTTGGTTTGATTTTGTTTCCAAAAGCAGGTGAAGATTTGGGATGGAGGATGCTGGTGGTTTCTGTTTCCTTTGAACTACTTTGCCTATTCTGAATATAAATTCTAATGCAGAGAGCAGAGCACTGTTGTGATAGATTCATGGTTGCCTGTGTTGCTATGCAGATCGGCTTTTGCCATTTGTACCAACCGGAGTTTTTTTAGGTCATGTGTCTTCATTCCTACATTTAATGCATTGTGATAATCAAGCCTGGAGGGCATGAACACATTTATCATCATGCCCAGGTCTGTACCCGATAGGAGGAGTGCAGTCTTCTGGCCAGTTGCAGATGGAAATGTTTTTTTGTTTTGGGGGTTGTTAGGGGTTTTTTCTGGCCACCATGGGTTTTTTGGTACACCTCTACCCCGATATAACACGAATTCGGATATAACATGGTAAAACAGCGCTTGTGGGGGGTGGGGCTGCACACTTCGGCAGATCAAAGCAAGTTTGATATAACGCGGTTTCACCTATAACGCGGTGAGATTTTTTTGGCTCCCGAGGACAGCGTTATATTGGGGTAAAGGTGTATCTGATAGAATTGAGGAGTCTGAAGGGACCTGTAAGCTGTGGGCCAACTTTTACAATGTATGGACAATGAGGCAAATACTTCATAATTTTTCCTTTTTCTAAAGTTATAGCCTCCCTTTTGCTTGGGTTCATCTTTTGCCAGATGCTGATTTCAGCTGAGACTGAGAGCAGGGAGCTAGCTGTTTAATACTGGCACTGCAGCACGTGTTGTCACACCAGCTCTCAGTAGCTTCATGGATATTGAATAATACGGAGCAAGGATTGAACTTCTTGTGATTCTGTAGGCGAGGTCTTTGGAGGTGGAGGAACAATTACCCAGAACAACCCCCTGAGTTTGTTCAGTCTAAGAGGAAGGACCTAAGCCATTTCAAGGTGTTTTCATTCACCCCTGCATGTTCTTGGAGGTAGGTCGAGGGTATTTGGCAATCAACAGTATCAGATGCCAGAGAGGATGAGTGTGAATGGAATTCCCTTGCCTGTGGGCCATCCACTAGAGCAGGGGTGGGGAACCTTTTTTCTATCACGGGCCATTGACCCACATAAAAAAATCAATCGCAGGCCACATGCAAGTAAAAAGCAACTTAATTTAGGGGTTTTTTTAGAGAGAGAAATATAAAACATTCAACTTACCCACCCGAGGCTTCCCCCCACAGTGGAGCAAGCCAGCACTCGTGGCTCCAGCCCCACACGGGGGTATGAGGGGAGGGCACTGAGACTTGCCGCAGGCCGCATGAAATTAAGCAACAGGGCGGATCCAACCCATGGACCGTAGGTTCCCCACCTTAGCCCTAGAGCAACATGTTCTATCTCTGTACTGTGTCCTGGCCTGAAGCCTGGCAGGGGGATCCAGGATGCTGGCAGCTGGTGCTGTAGGCTGTTTTTAACTGTTTCTCGATTATCTTGTGTAGAAAAAGGCTAAACAAGGAGCAGTGACTTGCAAGGCCTCCTTCATAACATCCATGATGGTTTCTTAGTACTGCTCAGACTTACATATTTTAGAGAGAGTGGTGGATTCCTCTTGTCGCAGAAGGTATTGACAGCCTCTGGGGTCCCAGATATTCTCTACTCACCCTCTGCCAAGGAAGACAGGGTTCAGTCACCGGTGGTGACCATGGTAGCTCGCAGTACATATGTGACTACAGCCTGTGTGAACAGGCTAAAAATATGATAAACTTTTGAGATAAAAATCTGTAGGAGGCTCACTGGTGAGTGCAGTGTTGAGTAACTATCCTATTGGGATCCAAGCCCACTGCTAAAGGACCTCCCCGCAGCCTAAGGGGAGGATCCACAGGACCTGGAAGCCAAGTGTCCAAGCCAGGGGACAGCTAATGAAATAACAGGGACCGGAGTAGCAATATCCTTGAGAACTTGTGGAGGATGGGAAGGGGCAAATCTAGTACCTAGCTATAAAAAAGGAGAATAAGGACAACCCAGGGAATTACAGACCAGTCAGCTTCACTTCGGTATCTGGAAAGGATAATGGAGCAAAGAATCAAACCATCAGTTTGTAAGCACCTAGAAGATAAAAAGGTGATAACAATCAATGTGTTATAAAGAGGAGGGTGATAAATTAATTCTCCTTAACCGCTGAGGACAGGACAAGAAGTAATCTTAAATTGCAGCAAAGAAGATTTAGATTGGACATTAGGAAAAACTTTCTAACTTGAGTAGTTAAGCACTGGAACAAATTACCAAGGGAGGTTGTCTAACCTGTTCTTAAAAATTTTCAATGATGGAGATTCCACAAACACCTCTCGGGAATGGTCTAGGTAATACCGAGTCCTGCCTCAGTGCAGGGGACTGCACTAGATGATCCATTCAGTCCTACATTTCTGTAATTCTGTGGGCAGCAGGGGGCTTTGTTATAGATTCTGAGGGCACTTGAAAATACTGAGTGTTTGGCCTCTTTTTATGTGATTTGCTAAGCCCCAATTGTTTTCTTGATACTTCTTACTTTCCAGGTTCATAGCCAAGAATATCATGAGGTTGCAGCGCCTGGGCATAACCCACATCCTGAATGCAGCAGAGGGAAAATCCTTCATGCATGTGAACACTAATGCAGAGTTCTACGAAGGCACAGGCATCACCTACCATGGCATTAAAGCTAATGACACCCAAGAATTTAACCTCAGTCGCTATTTTGAGGAGGCAGCTGACTTTATTGACAGTGCGCTGTCCCAGAAAGATGGTAAGGCATCTCCAAGAGTTTCTCTGCCCTGTTTTCTAGCCAGTATGTGAATTTACTGGCCATTTGTTTCATGGTTTGAAATATTCCTTTTTTCTTTCCTCAGTTTTTCAGTGGAACAGAAACCAAAGCATTCAGATCAGGACTTAGACTTCTTGGTGAGGAGTTTAGGGCACTTGAATATACAATGTAGAATTTGCTGTCTGTGAACAGAGCCCCTCAATGTATGAAACAATGGAAAACTGCCATAGCAGTGGGTAATTTGGGGAGAGTAAAACAGCTGGTGCATCTTAGCAATGAAAGTGTCAAGGAAAAATCATATTGGAAATGCTATGCTAGGAAGAGAGGCTTTAATATTTCCTGAACATATTAGTGGATCAGAATGGAAAATCTGGAAAGTAACGCAGGACCCAAACACTAATTCAAGACAGTAAAAATCATAAATCAGAGTCAGGAAGGACATTGTAAAATGCAACACTCAGCTTGCAACACAAGCTAATATTAGAGATGCAGATTAAATGCAAATAACACATGCAAGAGTGGATAATTTCTTAGCATAGGGTAGAGGTAGTCAATAGGTGGACTGCAGGCCAAATCTGCACCACAAGATGCTTTGGAACAGACCACAAAATCTTTTTATTTACTTGTTATCGTTATTGTTGTTGTTTTTATATTAATTTCTCTGGAGTCTGGACATTGAGTATACCTTGACCAAGAAATTTGGATCTTGACAAAAAATAATTGATTACCCCTGTCATAGGGCACCTATGTATTTTTGAAAATCCCACTAGGCATCTAAATATCTTTAAATACCTGGCCCCTATTGTTTGTGAGTATCTAAACCCCACTCTCTCAGTGGTTAGGATTAGGATTTGTCTGTTTGTCAGAGGGTGGACATGGATGGCAGGAGAGAGATCACTTGATCATTACCTGTTCCGTTCACTCCCTCTGGAACACCTGACATTGGCCACTGTCGGTAGACAGGATACTGGGCTGTATGGACCTTTGATCTGACCCAGTATGGCTGTTCTTATGTTAGGAGCTCACTTAGCAGGGGTAGAGGGTATATTATATTTTATATGATTGTGAAGGAAGTCTCCCTTTTTTAAAAGAGTATTTTATTATTGCATCATAAGCCCCCGTGCATTTGAGCATGGCTTTTTCTTTATTCAATATCCTGACAGTGGGCATAAGTTTTCACACTCTCTTGAAACAAATGCAGCTAAAATCAGTTAAATTATGATCCATAGGTTTCATCCATCAGTCCATTCTGAGCAGCTGTTTCCTCTGTCAACAGCTCTATTTGCACAAGGCTCAGAGGGAATATCCTTGGGGTTTTTTACCCCTCCATGTGGCAGCTACAGCAGTTGCCTACATTGAATAGTGATATTAGGAAGGTATTCCATTTATTTTGCTGACTTTTTTGCAATAAAAGTTGTTTTTTGAAAAAATCTAATTCTGCTGTGTTCAATGCTTTTTATTTAATCTCTTTTTCCCCGGCAAATTCTATTCTGTTTCCCTCAGCTGGAAATGAGGAGTCATACCAGTATTTTCCCAATTGGGTCCTTTCTCACAGATTAATTAACAGTTTTCTACATTGAACATCATTTTCTGTCTGCACCCCATTCACCAAAACAGGCAAACCTTTTAGGATTTGATTAATTCTTCCTCTGTTGTTTACTTGGTCATCTTTAGATGTAGCATGAATGCTCAGAAAGTAGGACAGCAGATAAGGACCAAAAACTCCAGCTCGAAGGCAGCAGGTTTTATGTGTGTCAGGAAACCACTGACATTTTCAGATGTTTTAACACAACTGACTCGGTGCTGCTTCTTTCTCCTCTGGGGTCTCCTTCATATGTAACTGAGGTGGAAACGATAGCAGGGGAGTCTGAAGAGGTTACACGACAGGCAGAAATCATAGGGAATTCAAGGTTTGGTTTTTTTCAAGGCCCCCATTTTAACAGTAATAAAAACCCAACAATGACCCAGTCGGCTCCTAGTGAACCGTGCAAGGAAAGTGAGTTCGTAACTAAGGAGGAGGAGGGAGGGTAGCTGTCTTGACTGTACGTGCCCTTAGAATGCCCTGCTCATTGCTTTACTCATCATGGGGCCAGATGTGACGTGAGATGTATCAGCTTACTCTTTTATGGGCTAAATTTGGAGAATGGCATGTAGGATTTGGTGTAAATCACACAGTCCAAGATTCTGTAATATACACATAACGGGGGTGGTACAGCAGAAGGTATAAATTACACCAATTGAGACGGCCTCTAGACAGACGTGAATTTGGGCCATCTGTACAATTTCCTTATCAGGAGAAGATTATAGACTTTACCAAGGCCGCAGTGCTTGTACAGAGGGCAGGGTTAATCTACTCCAGAGTTGAATGTTACAGCCCTTCGTATGAGTGAAATTGTAAGTTTGTTCAGTGCTTTGAAGGTATAAAGCAAGTTGAGTGCTGAGTAATCCAAAAGACTCTGCAGAAGGTATTGTAGTAGCTCCAGTGTTTCTGAACAAGTAGAAATGGTAACTGGGAATTGGTGTAGCAGCTCCTCTGATTAAACATTTCTTTGGGACTCTATTAAAGAGAGAGGGAAAGGGTGACAATTTCCCATGCTGGTTCCAAACACTGTCACTGGTCAGAGTATCAGAACAGTAGATAAAAGCTGTCTCTGGTTTGAATAAACCGACTGCTGCTTGGGTAAAAGAAACAACGCCTGAGTCATGAGATTTTTAGTTCTGAGAACTCTGACTTCAGATGGATTATCTGATTATGGTATGTGCCCCCTGGAATTTCTGCTGCACCAAATTATCTTAAACATTTTCAAATGGAAGTTCTGGTATAATATTAGATACCTTGCTGTTCCACAGAGTCCCAGGAAGACTTGCTGCAAAGCAAAGCTTGTAACATGGGCCTCCTCTGTACTGAAATCTTAGACGTCCAGAGTGCAGTAGTTCAGCTTGTGCTTCTCGTCAGCTCATTATTTCTACTTACCTTATATTTCTTCACATGCTCCCAATGACTTTCTCAGCCCACATCTGAACAGCTGAAAAGTCTTTTGCAGAGGGGGAGAGAGAACTCTTTCTAGGATGTCCAGGGGGATCTGCCTTTGGCATATTTTTCTTTTTTTGGGAGGGGGTTAGGGGATTGGCAACCTACAGTTTGGGCAATCTGATGAATTCCAAAAGCAAGAACTTACCTCTTCCTAGTAGTGTTGTGAGCCAGGGAAACAGGCCTGCCCTGGGAAGGAGAGTTTAGGAGGTCCAGGCAGTTGGGGTGAACTGTAGTAGAGGCACGGAAGTCCTGCTACACCTGCTCAATTTGGATGGTGCTCACAGAAATGTGGATAATAGTGACAAAATTACTCTGAATTTTCAGTGATTTGTCAGTGCCCTTGTTAATTCCGATAGGGCTCCTTAAGTCTCAGGTGCTGTTATGCCACTTCTGACCTGCCTGTCTAGTTATTATGCAAAAGGTAATAGACTTTTAGCTAGGCTAAAGGTCCATTCCAGTTATTAAATAAATCCATTGTTAAAATTATTTGTATTGTATGGTAGTGCCAGGAGTTCATTGGCTTCACTCCCCTTCCTTTTTCAGAAAGGTCACCAGCCTCTCCTTCATTCCTGTAGTGATAGTGATAACTTTTCTCCAATACTGCAATGATGAGCAAAGATGGAAAGGGAAGTGGCACCAAGTTCCATTAATAAATATTATAGACATAAAGGAGAGTGGTTGGGAGATCAGCCATTAAATTAACACAAAGGTTGTAATGCTGATGTTCCTAAAAAATTCTCTCAAGGATCTCAATAGCCCAAGGCAAATATGCTAAGAGCCTTTTCTCTGCTGCAGTTCACAGTAAACTGGCGTTCATGAGAGAAATGACTCCTCTGTCCTCTTGCCTCTACAGTGGGTTTGTTGGGGTCAGCATCTCCCCTGTGTTTAGGGAGAGGTTCTGTCTTTGGAAACATGGGCCAGTGAGTAGTCACATGACAGCAAACCAGCTTGGGCCAGATTTCAAACAGGGAGAATGGTGGTGATATTTTATTTCATTTCTTATTGGTTATTTATCTACAGCTCATTCACCACAAACAGCTGGAGTAATAGCATTCAGAATCCTGTATCAGTCAGCTGGCCGCATTCTGTTTGCTCTTGGTGCAGGTATGTTTTCTAACTGGGTTCTGCTGGCTATTGGTGCTGCATTGTCAGCACTTTCATTTGTATCCTGTATGCTGAATGAGCAGCTTCTCTAAAACGAGAGCGCTTACATGCTAATGTGACTTCAGAAGCAGAGACCTGGCAGTAGCAGAGGAAGGTGTAACTGAGGTAGAGACATAGGAAGTGCTAGGATTACAGCGTAAAGGATGTGTATCTTGCTTTGTGAAATGTGTTGTATCCAAACAACAACCAAGTGTCTGTTTATCCCATGCATATGAAGTCTTGCATACTTTTAATTCTGTGGTTTTAATTTCTCTACCACATTGGTCCTTCTGCAGAAAATGAAGTTAGGGAGTCCTGCAGGCTGCTAACCTTATTCTAGACCGAAAGATTGCAGGAGCTTAGCAAATGGAAGGAGTCCAATTCTTCTCTCTTTGGAAACAAATATGATATTTTCTGCTTTAATTTGTACAGGTGTTTGTTATGTGTAATTGTTTTGCAGTTTGCTGGATGATGGCATGGCTGCTTATAGAGACACAGTATCTGTCTTCTAGCTGAGCCATTCAAAATTCAGTCATTGGGCTGCTGAAGGACCAGCGTTACTCTGTTCATTCATCCTTCCATCAAAGGTGTTTCTGTAGCGCTTCCCACGATAGTCTCAGTTATAATCTGTTGTTTTCTGTATGTTCTCTCTGTACAGGCCGGGTGTTTGTGCACTGCCGGGAAGGCTACAGTCGCTCCCCAACACTGGTCATTGCTTATCTCATGCTTCGCCAGAACATGGATGTCAAGTCTGCAGTGAGCGCCGTCCGGCAGAAGCGGGAGATTGGGCCCAATGATGGCTTCCTGAAGCAGCTCTGCCAACTCAATGAGAGATTAGTGAAGGAGGGCAAACTGAAGCCCTAAACCGAGGAGATGAGTTTTCTCAGAGGGGCTCTCCCGACTGTCCAAGGGTGCACGTGAAGTGCTTTAGATACCCAAACTTCAACTGCTAGGCTAGGTCATGCGATGTGAGGGAGGCAGAGTCCCTTCTTGTCTAGTGAAAGTATCTTCCACATGTCTGGGTCTGCCCTTTAAAATAGCACAAATCTCCATCACTCCTAGGAGTTGTTGCACTAAAGAAAGCTCTTTAGAGGGATAATTCCAACAACCTATCAGCTGTCATCACGTGTTTGTTTCAGAGCCCACTGGAGGGCCCATGACGTACGTGCTTCGCATTGACTTTGGATGTCATTTATTTAAGCTTCATGTTCTTGAATCCCACCAGTGCAACTCAGCCGCATGGGTGCCCAAGAGCAGAAACGCACCTCCCTTCACTTGCTTTTAATTGAAGTACTGGATTTTTAAAAGTGTATCTCACAAACTCACAGGTGCCTAAAGTCTGAGTATAGGAGCTTGCAAAGATAGAGAAGTATATATGCAAATACACAGATGCACTCACCCCTATTAGTGTGTATAGCTTTGTGTGTGGTATGGATATATACAATACAGTAGACATACAGGGCTTGAGTGTGGCAGTAAAGCCATCCAGAGTCTGATGTTAACACAAGTACCCTTGTAAATAGAGTTTGTATATCTGTTGTTTGTGTTTATTATTAAGTAGAAACAAAAATGCTGTATTTTTTTCATCTTAAAATGTAGAGGGAAAAGTAAAATATAGAGAGCCAGTATCAAAGGAAAGAATCGAATGTGAGGAGCAGAGAATGGGAGTGCTCAGGTATGTTGATACTTGGAGTGGTATAAGAACCTGAACAGAAGACACACACAATGTGAACTTGCTGCTCATGAGGGATTTTAGTGAATTTCAGGTTCTTTTTTCTTTAGCCTCATTATTATTTATATTGACCCTGGAAAGCTTGAACCTGAACTCTTTCTCCTCACTGAAATATTTTCCCTTCAAGAAGCACACACTCTAATTGCAGTTGTAAGGGACAGCACATTCTGGCTTGAAGTAGGATTGCACTGTTTGTGTTTAAAGAGAAATGAGCCTGTTGCCCATCACATGGGCATGGCAAACATTTACTTCCAAGTGGTTGATATCTTGGCCTCTCTTAGACGCTGCCCCATTGAGTCACTGCAGTGTCTGGAGTGTGAGCTGCTTCGTTTACAGTGTGTCTGTTGGCTGAGTGTGCAAACATAACTTTAAAGGCTTGCAAAGTGCTGTACATTACTCAGGGCCTCACTGGTGCACCCCCAGAATTGTTGGTAATGCCATCAGAACCCTGCATATACTTGTTCAGTTTTTCTGTGTGATTTTATGTATTTAAAGGATAACATTTGAACAAGAAAAGCTCTTATATTATTGATGCACACAGTGCCCAGCACTAGGTTGTTCTTTTTGTGTGTTCGATTTTTTTAACCGTGTCTCATTTCCTGATCTATTTTTATTTTAATATTTCGTACACTTAGTTTGGTTTCAAGAAAGATGTGGGTTGGGTCACTTGCCCTATGACTCCATATGTGACTTCTCTAGTCAAAAACGGCTTGCTTCGGTTTCTTTGCATAGGATAGGGATAGCCAAACAAATAGTCCAGCTAGCCCCCTACCCTGTCTTTGTCAGCGGCTAGTACCAGATGCTTCCACAGAAAAATGCCCTCATAATGGATAATTATGGAAGAATCAGCACATGGAATTCAGTACATACTTACTATCTACTGAATCCTGTGCATTTAGTGATTGGCATTTGTCCTGAAGCAGGAGCGTTTACATCCTTTATAGAATTTTATCATATCTAATGCATTTGGGGATACTTTTCACTATCAGTATAAATGTCTGATTTTTAAAAAACCTTGACTTTCATATATTGTAGTAGTGAGTTTCACAGGTTAATTATGTTTGTGTAAAAGTCTTTCCTGTTGATCAGATTTTTAAATCTATTGCTTTTTAATTTCCTTGGTTGCCCATTTTTCTGGTATTATGAAAGATGGTGAAAAGGAGCACCTGCCTTATCTTTTCTACATTACTCATTCTCCATTTTGCATACTACAATCTTGTTTACAGATAAAGCTGTTTTTCTATTTCTATTGATGAAATAGAGCTTTTATCTCTTTACCTACATCACTGTATTGCAAATATGAATCCACATAATATAGACAATATGTACACACACACCCACTCTCTTTGGCTTTGATTTGGCATTTAGAAGGTAGGGCTCCAACCCAATGAGTGATCTAAAAATAATTTTATTATTAGGCATTAGATTTTTTTACTCCACAGATGCTCCTAGATTAATCTGTTTAGTTAGTGGGAGTGTGATCAGAAACATCCAGGAAGGATCTCAGTGTTTTTTGTTGGAATAGTAGAGTCCATCTGCTTTGTGGTGATGATAGGATTTGCACAGCTCTGTATTGTCTTCATGAGCCATCTAAAAGCAGGTGGAAAGATTGCTGCTCCCTGTTGGCATATGACTAAAATGAACTGGAAATCAAGACAGATAAGAAAAATATGGAGATATTTTTCATCTGTTTATAGGACCTTTTCAGAGTTCATTTGCAATGATGTAACGTCACTAACTTCAGTGGCATAACATCTGATTTACCCCAGTGTAAATGAGGTCAGAACCAGGTCTTCAGTGTTCAAACCTGGCAGATCTGGTGTCTTTTGAGGATGAATAACAGATGCCTGTGGGAAAGGAATTAACCCAAAAGCAAGCTCTGAAACATTATATCCTAGAGTGAGTTACTGAGTAGTTTGACTCATACATGAAACTGATTCCTTGTTTCTTATCCATTCTCTTTGTTCTGCTCTTAGTCTTGAAAAGTACAGTTAGATTATAACTTGTGATGTCACATGTGCTCCTCCAGTCTTTCATCTGTTCTTTCAGTTAAGTCCTTTAATGTTGCACAGTATTCTGCAGATTGCAGCTGTCAGAGAAGAGCTCTTAGTTCTAAATTTAATTCCATAATCATGTTATGCTTCTTAGTGCATCTCTTTGACTGTAGGTGCCAGATCTTATTAAAAGGAAAAAAGTAGAGATTTCTTCCATCATAATATGAAATTGACAAAGTACCAAAAAATACTGTGCCTTTTTACTGAAACTGGAGTGGAGCTGCCCACTGCTGCTGTGTGTTCTTTACTGGCGTGACTATTGAGAAATATATTTTTAAGCACAGAAGAATAGGTAAGTAGGAACATGGTGCAGGACTAGTGATTAAACTGTTTTAGCTGTAACCAAGAATGCCTCTTCTGGATTTGTTGATAAAAATTTTATCTATAAATAACAGCACTTTGCTTTTTGTCAGAGTAAATACAGTTAGAGCTTTGGAGAAGAGAGGATGTCTCTTCAGGATACAAACCTGTCACAGAGGAAGTAAATCTACCATGCCAGACCCAATATAACAAGAACAAAAGCAGTTGGTTTTTGCTTTGCAGGAATGTTTTGGGTTTGTTTGATTGTTTACTAAAAAAGCAACTCCAGTAGGTAATGAGTCCTCTAAAATATCATTGTTGTTTGCAAACACTGTTCTCATGCTTCAGACTGAACCAAAATGTCCCAGAATTTCACTACTACAGGGGCAGGGTTTATAATTTAGAGAAGAGGATGATGTGTGGGACTTTGCTTTAATATTCACAAACCTTTTTGTACTTTTTTATCGTCATCATCTTTTGGCCATGCAACTAAGACACAGCTGTTTACAACAGAACTGCAACAGTTCTGCCTGTCACACTACAGCAACTCATAGTACAGCCAGAAATTAGTTCATGAATGGGTGCCGTTGCAGCTGGGTACTGTGAACAAGTGGTTTCCTGTAAATGGCAAACATTTTGCAAAACTAGTTCAGAGTTTGAGAGGTAGGCTGTAAATGCAGGACTAGTAGCCAGTAACTACTGTGTTCCAATTCCATTTTGACTCATTGTATGATACTGGGCGGGTCACCTTTCTCCTACAAAATGGAAACAATACTTACCTACCTCACAGGGATGTTGAGGGTTAATTAATGGTTAGAAAGTGCTTTGAAGATAAAAAACACTATATAAATGCTGAGTATTGTGCAATCTTTGACTTGAAAATCTTCTGTCACACGTATGTTTCGTCCAACAAGAAGGAACCATTGCAATAGATGTGAGTGTGGCAATGCTTTATAGTCATTTAAATATTTACAATGAACTCTCTCTTGGTCAGGGCCAATTAAAATCCCTGATGCAGGAGTGAGTACAAACAGCAGGAATTTTACTTTCTCCAGTTTTATTAAAATGAGTTTTACTAGTTTGACTGTGCTAAAATAATTTTGTTCATGCATCCATGTCATGGGCTCTGCCAATGTGTAAAACTGAAAATAGAACAGACCTGGGTGGTAACTTCCATGCATTTATTATTGGAAATTGGTAACCTCGTGGTTCTGTGATAGCCCAACTGTAAACATAAATGGGCAGCTTTTGCCATACAGTGTTTTCTATTGGAATTTGGAATTTAAATGTAACGTTGAAGCTGTTAGTACAACCCACAAACTTTAAAAAGAAATCCAGATTTATACCTATAGATCTACGTATATGGCACTGATCTATACAAACACAACCTGCACTGGCTTTCTGTTAAAAATCTCAGCTCTTTGTTTCCATCCACTGGGATTAGCAATTGTACAGGTTTGTCAATGAGCCATTCATATCTCCGTTGATGTACACTTTAAGGCTCCTGTACTACTGGAGTTGGAAAAAAGGGTTACAGCCAAAGAGCTTTCTGTACAGGGTACTAGAGAGGAAAATGTACAGGGCACAAAGTTATATACCGAGCAGGTTCTTTTCCTTTATCTTGGTTGGAAGGTTGGAGCTCCTGGTGTTCAGTAAGAGGAGTTTTATTCCATTATGTGGAGATCACTCCAATTAGAAAAATCAAATGTACAATGCTCATGTTTTGTGATGTGACAAAATAAATTACCAGAGTTAAATTGTTTGTTCTGTACAGTTTGTTGTGGTGTTTTGCAAAAAAACAAACAAAAAAAATGTTTTAGCAATGTGCAATAAAGTATATATGGTGCAGTTGGCATGATGAACGTTGAGGTGTAATCTGCATGGAGTTGCAGCAGTTCTCAAGGGGAATGTCGCAGATGGCCATAATTACAGCAAATGAGAGGAGCTGCCTCACACCTGAAGAGAGATTCTCAATAGAATATGGCTTCTATGGACATTAAGGGAACACTCAAACAATTTGCACAGTTACCTGGGTTCTATGTACATACAATCTGGGTTCAGTCCCCACAAGTTACTTGTTACTCATGGGCACATTCTGTACAAATGCAGAAGGGCAGAAAAGGGGAGGATTTGTCCTAAACACAAAATTTTATTAATAAAAAAATAGATCATTTTGGAGATACTGGAGCAGCCCTGATTTGACAGTTATCTGTTAAAGCTCCCTCTACTTCCCCTTGTTGCAGTCTGGGCAGAAATGTTCTCTCCAGGAATCAACTGTTTGAAAATAGGACTTTTAAAAATTTCATTACAAGCCTCCCACCTTGCTGAAAAGCCACAGCCTTTGGGACTGAGCTTAGTGTGTCCTGCTAGTGTCTCAAATTATGCCAATTGCTATAAGATGGCAGCAGCTGTCAAGTGCAATTAAATGTTTGAAAGTGAATTACCCAAATCCATCTCAATTGTAGCTTACATTTTCAAAACACGGAACAATATTCTACTTTATTAAACACAGCCAGTGTTTAGGCCCTGCTAAGATGTTTATAATTTCATGAAAAGGGGACTCCCTCTATCTGCCCCCTTTTCTGTGGTGAGCCAGTCCTTTTCTTCCATCTCCGATGCTGGCCACAGATAATGCTTTCCAAGTAGTTCTTGTTACATTATGTGCTGTAACTACCACTTAAAAAGAATCAAAGGCGCCAATACGGATTTTTGAGAGCTGAATTGCAATGAACTGTTTTTCAGAAGTGCTGAGCACCTCCAGCTGCCACTGACTTCATGAAAAATACTGCGCACCCTTAATCTCAGGAGAGTGGGCCATGCCTCTGTAAGTGGACATGTGTGCTGGCAGCTGAGTTTTTGCACATAGTTTATTAAGACCTGTGAATAGCAACACCAAGAGTGTTAATGGACAATATTGATATCTTCTGCAACACCAGATTTAGGCTTTGCTTCTACTGGAAGAAAGGGGAGAGAGAACCTGAAAAATGAGACTTTGTCACCAAACAGATGAAAGTGCAGAATTTCAAGCAGCTGGATGGGGCTGGATTGTGAATTTGGGTTGGCCATTGGAGATATTTTATTCTGCAAGACTAAGCATTGTCTCATGGATGTCGTGGTTTAAATCTGCACTGAGAATACACCTAGGCACCTCACAGCTGGTGGAGAGAGCGCTCAGTGTAAGCAGTGGTTTCCCTTGGTGTTACTGTAGAAATCCCCCAAGTAAATAAAATCTTCAAAATTTACACACACCCCAAATTTCTTTTCTTTTTCTTTTTTTGGGCGTGTGAGAGAAAGGGAGAAGAAGAGAGAACCAAGAATGGAATACTTTTTTGTGGTGCAGGGAGCTCTTTTTCATTTAGTTGCTGTAACCCCTTCCCTCACTGCTGAATCTCACCTGCGTCATGACATCTCATTTAGGGCCTTTGCTTGCTCATTTCTTACTCCTCCCACAAATCCTCTCTCCTCACTGCTTGCAATTCAGAAATGATCTCTCAAAGTTGTATCCATAATGGCTGAGCAAACAGTCACTCTTTCCTGGCTATCACAGCTGTATGCAGATAGATGTGGGATAATTAATAATGCATATTTATTCTGTTTGGAAGAACAATGGCAAAAGTGATGAGCACAGAACTCCCATGGATGTTACTCTGCGATATCTTTTAGCCCTGAGTGCTTCAAGCCATCCCCTATTAATGAAACAACCATTTCCCAGAAGCAGACACATTTTATGTCAAGTCTTTCCCATTTCTAACCACAGGGGCAAATCCCTTGCTGTTTTGATTCTTAGTGTTAGCACCCATTCATGTTCTGGAAACACTATCTCAGGGCTTAAGTGGTGCATCGGACCTGTGCACATGGGTGAATTTCACTCTGAATCTTTTATGGAGGATGAACATTGACAAGCAATAATCTTTGAAATGCTGTTGCCTGTGTGGTGTATCGAGTCTAACCTCTGTGAGCTAGCAGCCACTAGTAGGTGACATGGTTGCAAACACTTTAGTGGGTCTGACTTTCATCTAGCATGGGACATTGGTGGCACACTGTGGGAGAACTGACAGACACAGGCACAGCAGACTATTGTAGATAGCATAGCACTGATGCATATTCTTCCTAACACCAACATTGATGGATATTTCTCTAAACACACAGCACAACCTCTTCTTGTGTGTCTGATTTGTGCGTGTGTGTGCGTGCGTGCGCGCGCCACTGCCTTGCCTTGGGAATAAGGTAATGGTTTTTTTTCAAACAGCAGACCCCAGTTGGTGTTATGAGGTGGCTGTCTATTATAGCGGAGATGCCTTAGCATAAATCTTAGACCAAGATTTATCTTATTTGGCATACCACATCAAGAAAGAGTTTTGAGTGCACTGCAATATTAGCACAAGACACAAATCCAGGCAACAAGAATTGTAATCTGCTTCTCCTTTTCCCCCATTCCTAGAAAAGAAACATTTACTGGATTTCTTTTTTCAGATCAATATGGCCCCAAACCCAGGGTGCATTAAATGTCAATTATCTGTACAGGGATATGGAGAATTCACTTTACTATGAGAGAAATCAATGACTTAAGTAACCATGGATTTGCTTTTTGATGTTTCATTGAAGAATTAAATTGAAAGTGATTGATGTTTGATGGCATTACATAATCTTTTAGCCAATCACGAGTTTCTTTCTATTTCCTCTCAATGAGATTATTCCTGATTTATGGATATAACATCCATCTCTGACATTCACTGTCTCTACTGTCATACACCTTTAGGCTGTTCCCATGTTGTGCCACCATCTATAGCTCTGTTCTTCTTTCAGTCAGGGGAGTTACATGGGTGTAAATGAGGGCAAGGTTTGGACCTTATTGTGGAAGTAGGCTCTTGACTTACTCATGTATCTAAACTCATTCCATTTAGGATTGCCCATTGCAATTCAGTCTGTTCCACCATATGTTTAGCTGTGCCACACCTGAAGAAGAGCTCTGTATAAGCTCAGAAGCGTGTCTCTTTCACCAACAAAAGTTGAGCCAATAAAAGATAGTACCTCATCCACATTATCTCATTGCAATTTAAGTTGGTTGCACAGAGAATTATTTTAATTAGCTAGGATGGATATCTTTTGACAGAGGAATAAAGGTTGTATAGTGACACGTTCAAGAATCATGATAGTGAGGTTTCAAAGGATTTGGCATCAGCTATTCCCTTTCAAAACATGAAAAGATTTTTGAAATGTACATGGCAAAATCAGACAGAGCAGTCAGACTGAGAATTGGCTATATAGCAAGTACCCCTATCTTAAAGAATAATGAGCAGCTAAGAAAGACTGCACACACTGAAGGAATAATGGACCCCATTAACAAAGATGATTAGTAATCATAACATTTTATTTATATAGCATCCATTTACCCAAGCATCCTTCTATGTACACTACACTAAAACAAATATAGCATACATGGCTAAAGCCCTATGGGTTTGCAATACCAAACATTAAATCGGCAAAGAGACCCATGCACCTCTTCGAGAGAATATGCCACAGCTTTAGTGGGTACCACACTGGCAAAATAAAACAATCCTTGTCAAGAGCACAGTGGTTACACCAATATATCTGTTCTAATTTTAGTTTTAAATGCAGCAGCTCTGTATTGCCTGTAAATTGTTAGATTTTATTTAGCTATAATTCTTGAATGAGCAGCAATTGACTCAAGTGCTTAGTCTTTCTAACACTCACCCGTTGGTTTCCTTTGACAATAAGCCCATAGGTACAGGATGTTTGAGTTAAGAATTTGTTTGTAATCCCATCACTCTGGGAGCTAGCCCTGCAACTCCCACCAGATGGTGCTATATCCCTATCATTCTTCACCGGGTGGTGCCATAATTCCATCCCTTGTCACCAGATGATGCTGTTGTATGAATCTGTTATAGCTCACCCTGCTATATAGACAATGACATGCTTGCCCAGTGACGCTTCCAATCCTATACATTAATGAACACATTTTTAAAGCCTCTTTTTAAAGCTAGTCTTGGTTCCAGAACCTGTGACTATTGACATAGTCTGAGGTGCCTTCGTTGTGCTGAAGATTCTATGAGGTGGGACACTCCCCACCTCAAAGTTACCATCACACTCACAGTGATGCCTGCCCTGATCGCCTCTAGACTGTCCCTGTCATGCAGCATCCCGAGGGGCTCCTACAGTGGAAATCTGGAGTTTTTCTAATGGGTACGATGTAGCATGACTCTCTTGTGGTTGCAGGAGTGAAAGGCCCAGTGTCTGAACTGAGATATTAATTAAAGAGAAGGGGCAGAGATGTCCTAATAGGAAGCTAGGGAGTCTCTCCTCTAGGGTGACCAGACAGCAAGTGTGAAAAATCGGGACGGGGATGAGGGGTAATGGATGCCTAAATAAGACAAAGCCACAAATACTGGGACTGTCCCTATAAAATCGGGACAGCTGATCACTCTAATCTCCTACCTACAGCCCCTCCCTTCTGCTGAGATGTTTTGAAAATACAAGTGCAAGTCATTGGGTGCAGCCTAATGCATTCAAAAGGCAACACATTCAGCAGAAGTTTTATGAACCAGAAATAAAAGCTGCACCAGCAGGGTTGGTTTAGCAGCATCCACAGAGGTGCAAAGAGCAGTTCAAGAAGCAGGGAAATTCTGCCCCTTGATCTTCTTTGGAATTGAAAGTCTGGACAGCTTGTAAATTGTGAGCCATAATTCACTGCAGAGCTCAAACACACACATAGCTCACAGGCCAGAATGCCTGCCCTCACCCAGGTATTTCTCCCGCTCCAATGGTTCCACTGAGCACCAGATGTTTCACATGACAGGCTTGCTTTCTGAAGCTATTTTTACATGTGTGTGCCTGCATAATGCAGCACTGGGCCTCTAGACAACAGCAATCAGGGACCTCAGGGTAACAGCGAATATGGTGGTAGGTCTAGACAGCAACACCCAGAAACTCAGAGAATGGAATGCCAGTTTGTTCGTACCGGCGCACACATCCCCATATGGCTGAGCTAGCAGGGCTGCTCTTTCAGCTCACAGGGTAGAGTTGTAGTGCTGAAGATGGTTCGCTTGTATACTGAATACTGCCCTTTAGTATGTTCACATTATGATACAGTCTACTGACAGGCAGAATCACAGCCTATCTTTTTCAGAGAGCCACCCTGCTTCATTTGGTGTGCAGGACGAACAGTGGATGAGACTGGAACCCAGAGCACACCGGTTTCACTCAGTGCAGAAGCCAGATGATGTGAATGGACTGAGGTAATAGGCTGCCAAAAGAGGTAGGTTTGCTTGTAGTTAAGGCACTAGACTCAAGACTGGGATTTAGGCTCTTTTCCTGCCTCATCCACAGATGCTGAGCCCTTGGGCAAGTTGTTTAAGCCAAAGTTTTCAAGTGTGGACTCCGATTTTGGGTGTCCCAATTTTTGCATTATTCATCCCAGGACCCCAACAAGCAACACAGATAAACATTAGCACAACGCATTTAAACATATTTATTCCTTCAATTACACATACATAAGAGAAGAAAGTTTTGTGCTTTGTGCATCCCTAAGAGTAGGTTCCTTAAACGTGATGTTTGTACTAAAGATCTGACATTGACAATGGTAGTACCATCCTGTGAAATATTCTCTGTGCAGACACTTTGCCATGCTACATGCTATCAGGCAGGCAACCTCACTATATAGAAATGTGCAATTCTGGAGACAGTTAAATAGAGTGGTGAGTGAGTGGAAACTCCTCTGTAATTATCAGTATTAACTCTCTTTGGTGCTTTGCACAGTTCCTGCCCAGTCCATCCATCTTCTGTGCATGCTGCCATGACTATGATCCAATCAGAGCGCCTAAGCCAAGTATAGGTGGACTGGGTTAGTACTCGGGTCAGAGACGTCCTGGGGACTGCTGAAAGTATGACTGGGAATTAAGTAAGTGGCACTCTTTCCTCTAAGTCGATACTGAATTCGTGTCCCAGGCTGGTGCTATAGGGTGCTTTACTGCTGAAGGTGGCAATATTCAGATGAAATATGAAGCCAAACTTTTGCTCTTGCGTGGATCAATCACAAATCACATGGTTCTTTTGGCAAGAGTAGGCTCTTATGTAGAATGTATCTTGCCATGGCCCCATAGTTATATAAAATGTTCCTGGATACAGGAACTGTCTTTCCTACAAGTCTAATCTAGTGTGTAACATGGCTGGGCAGTGCACTCAAACATGAAAATGGCCAGACTGGGTCAGACTAATGATCCATCTAGCCCAGAGTCCTGTCTTCAGACAGTGGCTGGTGCCAGATGCTTCAGAGGGAATGATCAGAACAGAGTAATTTATCGAGTTATTCATTTCCTGTCCTCCAATCACAGTTTCTGGCAGTCAGTGGTTTAGGGACTCCTGGAGCATGGGGTTGTGTCCTTAGTCAACTTGGCTAATAGCCATCTATGCACCTATCCTCCGTGCATTTACCTAATTCTTTTGCAACATTCCAGTCTAGTGGTGGTAGGTGAAGTAACTCATCACACAGTGTGTCTGCAGTGCTTTGGGATCCTTCAGAACAAAATGGGCTATACAAATGGGAGGTATTATGATGTCTAAAGTAAGTTATCACAGGGGTAGCTGTGTTAGTCTGGATCTGTAAAAGCAGCAAAGAGTCCTGTGGCACCTTATAGACTAACAGACGTATTGGAGCATGAGCTTTCGTGGGTGAATATCCCACTTCGTCGGCTGCATAAAGTAAGTTGTAGCCAACTTGTCTGTTGTGCAGAGTCCATCTGCACCTGCACATCTACAACCTGCATTATCCTGAGGGAAAATGGTTTCTGGAAAAACACCTGCCTTTGAAATGGCTCAGTGCTTGGAGTAGATGTGAATCTCAGGGTTTAGCAGTCATTGCTTTGAATATTAGAGGAAGTTATTAATGAAAGCGAATCCGAGCAGATTATGTGTTTATAGAGGGAAAGGAAACAATAGTGCAGGAATGTTTATGCAACAATTCAAATAGAATTGGTTGGCGACACTTCTTATCAATGAATGGTTTTCTGATAAACTCTTCACAAAAAGCTTCATGCATGAAGGAAACAAGAAAAACTATGTGGCATCCGTCCACAAAAATAGAAGGGAAACAGAGTGGTGGTGGAAGGGGGAAGGAGATATTAAGGAAGAGTGATTACATGCAACATCAGAAACTACTGCTCTTAGATTCTCAAAGGGATATTTGGGAAGGGAAGATTCTCTGAGTGAGACTTGTAAAACTGCATAACTTTGGGTGAGAAAGAGACTAAAGAGATATTTCCACAATATATGGCAGGTGCCACTGAATCAGAAATGGACCATCATGTACCAGGGGCACATTGTTTAAAACCCATCCACCTTATTACCACGGTGAAACCTGACCTATACACGTACATACGTGTGTGTGTGTCTTCTTTCCAATTCATCCTGTCATGACTCCATTCTTTTTAGTGAGGTTACACCAGGGATG
The DNA here is from genome assembly GCF_020497125.1 of Mauremys mutica. Classification (NCBI taxonomy): domain Eukaryota; kingdom Metazoa; phylum Chordata; order Testudines; family Geoemydidae; genus Mauremys; species Mauremys mutica. The sequence goes on from NC_059096.1 coordinate 248,905, forward strand.
AATTTGTCCCAAATATTTGATGTATTAACTTCAGCAACACCTGTTTTCCTTGTTAGGCTGGTAGGACTGTCAGAATGGAATTCAAGTCCTAAGTGATGAGTCCTAAGTAGGTAGGGAGAGACAGACAGACCCACCTGTTTCGGCTGTTGGGTAGGTAGGACAAAAGGTAATGCAGTTGGATAATGGAGGTTGCTGTTGACACTCTGGAGTTCAGTTATACCCTTTGCATCTGTTATAAATGAAATAGTTTCATAAGGCTGAGTTGGTCCGGGAACAAATTCTGGAACAGTGCAGGATGCAACACAACTAGGCTTCCCCACACAGCTCTTTCTAAATGCTCACGGTGCCTCATTCCCGTAGCTAAGCACCTCTCAAACATTAACATGTGTCTCCTTACATCACCCCATACAATAGGGAAGTATGATTGTCCGCAGCTCGCAGATGGAGAACTGAGGCATAGAGATGATGCGACTCACCTAACATCACACAAGAAATCTGTACCAGAGCTGGGGTTTGAACACAGTTGTCCTGCGTCTCAGTCCTGTGCCTTAACCAGAAGATCATTCATCATCTCTTATACACAGAGCAACCATGGCTTTTAAACAACAGTTTACCCACACTCTTGTATCTAAAAGTCAGCCACCCTCTCATGGTGATAAGTGCCAGTAACAAAGGGCAGCGTGTCTAAAAATGTGCAATCAACCCAAAGGCAAATGCGACGAGAGAGAAACATCCCATCAAGCTGCACAGTGTGTAGCATCTGGCTCCTTCTCTCTGATGTTTGTTTATTGTATAGCTTAAAAAACAGAAGAAGCACAGTCACACTATTCTAGGAGAAGTTATTAGGAAACCTCATCTTAAAATGGTGGGAAAACCAGAAGCCAAAGAAACAAACATGCAAGGAGAAGCATTTTTTAATTGTGAAAATATTTGTTCGGCCTGTATGAGCTGCAGACTGATGAGTCTCCCTGCAGATATGGCTATCAGTCAACACTGGTGCCTGGCAGAAGAATGAAGCAAGGGACAAGTTTTTAAGTGTGTGGATAAAAGTTGTAGAATGTTTTGGAGAAACCATCCCGCCTCCCCATGTCACAGAGACAGATCTGGGATGAATGAGTTGTCTAGCCCTTCCCACTTTGTGAAGTCATTGGCTGCTTGGGTCTAAGAGGGATTTAAAAAAGGAGAATAATTTGCCTTTGCCTGGGATTTGAGACTGTGAGAGTGCTGAAAGGTTAATCTCTGGGCTGCCACTATGCAGATCTCTTGGGCTCTGTGCTCTATCTGTGTCCTAATCCAAATTGCTGTACGCTCAGTAGAAGGGTGGCAAGTGTTTAAAAATGATGCTACAGAAATCATCCCTGAGATCCCTGAAAATACAGAAACACCAGTGGAGCAGACTAACAGCAACAACAACACAATGAACCAGGCAAAACACGGGGGAAGACAGCCACAGCCGTCTCTGGATCCGAATGGTAAGAAAAATAACTGTTATATTACAGCCTCAGAACCTAACAACTTCCTGTGGGGTTTTCTGTTACCTGCATGAGCATATAGTGATGAACTAACACTTGATAAAGTGCTGTAGAGCTAATGCTGTAGTGATAACAAAGTCAATCTCCTGTTTACCCTTCCCAGTGTTTGCCATGTCATTTCTTAAACAGAGACAAGTAATAATGGTTATTATCCATCAGGGAAATAAGATGTTATCTAGATCTAACAATTTCACATCTACTTAATTATCTATTGGTACTTATGTGGCCCACTGCATAGTAGTATCTCAATGTCTGTTCTGTTACAGAAGTTCTAGTGGCTTTTTTACAACTGCAGGTGGAGTTTAGCACTGTAAAATTATCAGAAATAAATCCATCTAAATAGCTAAGGAGCTATAATCAGAGCAGCTGCAATGTGGCGATGTACGACACTGAATTGGCCTGGGCAAAAGATATTTTTACCATAGCAAGACCACCCAGTAATATTATTGACTGACATGATTTACTGCTGTCCTCATGCTGTAAACACGGTGAGCAGGTATCTGGGGGAGCCCGTCTTCCTTTGAGAACAGAACAGGACAAGGGCTGGGGAAGGAGGTGATAATGAGAGCATTGGTAAATATTCTTAGAGGAACACTCCAATGATGGTTGTTAGCTCAGATGTTTGATTGCGCTGAACTGTGCTAGAGAGAGGTGCTGCTCTTAGTGTCTCATGGGCAGACTCCAGTAGGCAACATAACCCTGTTATTAGCTGTTTAAAGCTTTCACAGAGTTAATCCACAACTGAATGTGATCAGTGGGAGGAGCATTTATTCTTCTGGGGGCTCTCTGTTCTGTAGAGCGGCAACTTGGACTGATCCTTTAAACAGAACCAACAATATCAGGAGGCATCCCAAAAGAAGCTCAGCATGGTACCAGGGCATTCGGCTAAGGATCCGACAGCACCAATGGCTCAGAAACGCAAGTGCTTGGGCTGGGGAAGGGGAGAGTTGCCACCAGCACTGTCAAGAAAAAAAGAGTTTAAAAGTGAATTCCGTGCTGGCAAAAGGTGCCAGATTGATCCCTACAGATTGAAATGGGTTTAGTCCCAGAGCAGATGGAGGGCAGAATTCCCACATCCACTGTGCCTCACATGCCTCACTTTGAAGGAGTCCTCCTCTAGGGGAGATTAAAGGTGAGAAGGGAATTAAGTCTCCACTCAGGGTCCATTCAGTCCCTGGCCTCTGTGCTGAGGCTCTCAGGAAGGGGACTAAATCATGCTGTCTCTGAGGGTTCTCTGGGATGGTGGTTCGGAAACTGGACTGAGACCCCCAAACTTATCACAAACATGGGGCCAGAAAAATATTTTTAAAAACACAAGCACCCCTTTTCTTTCTCTGAGTGGGGTCAAATTCAAAGGTTTTAATAACATCCCAGCATCATGACAGGGCACAATTCCCTCCTCCCAGCCCCTCCCGGCCACAGTCCCATGGAATGCTCCTGCCCAGGCCCAGCACTAGCTGCCCTCCCTAGCAGCAGGCCACTTAGCAGATCCAGGATCTTCAAGGGATGAATTTGTCTTGCTGTTGGGAAGAAAGTTTGACTTTTGGGAGTGTCTCTCACTATCTTAGTCTGCCTTCCTGCCACCTATAGGAACACTTAAGACTCTGAGGGGGGATTTTTATTTCATGATCCCTCAAAGAGACTTGGGGTTCTCTCGAGGAATGCCATGCACTTGTATAGCTGCATCAGTGTCTTTAGTGGAGTAGGGTAGGGGTAGTAATCAGAGCCACAGTGCAATAGATGTTGTCCCACCCAGAAATGAGGCTACTGAGACTAGCGCCGATATGGCATCATGTGGGGTCAGCGTGCATGTAACATGGAAGGATGTGTGTCGACCGAAGCAGCACATGTCTGAGGCATGTGCTAAGGTGTCTAATATAGCAGTATGTATGTGCCCCACTGCTGAGCTGGCATAAAAGGCCAGAGTCTGAAACATTAAGACTACCTGAGTCAAAACTCAATTTCTTAAATGCTCAGGAAATGTGTGAGTATAAAATATCTGATTAACCTGTCTCACTAAATCATACAGGGTCTCAGTATCAGCATGTTAACTACAATACTAGACCAAAAAATGTTTAATCTGGTAAATGCAGACTTTAGAATTGCTAAAATATGAAGCTGCAAAATCTATATTTGCATGACTCTAGCCTCCTCCCAACTACTCATGTGTTTAAAGTTAAGCTTGTGCAAGTGTTTACAGGGTTGGGGGCCTAAGTCTGAATGAATAGACATCCCGTATATCCAGAAAGCAGATCTCTGCTGGGTTAAAAAACATGCTGGTTCTGTAGCATAGAGGGAAATCCTCAAAAATTCACTGAGAGAAATGTGAGTCTAAAAAACATTGCACCACTAAGGAATTCAGAATTAAAGCTACTAGTCTCCTTTGGTGGCCTTAGCAGAGATGTGCCTTTTTCACAGCAAGGAGAAGAGACGACAACGGCCTTCTCTTTGGCTTTCCACCTTTGTAGGTTTTTGTCATAATTAAATTCTCGTCTGTGCTCCATGTATTTCTTTTGCTTAGACTAGAGGAATAAGTGTGTTCAGATACATGAAGTTCAAGCCCTTATTTGCTAAGCAGTCTTCACAATCAAGCTGCATATATTCCAAACATGTAGCTAAGCACATTGGTTGAACAAAGACAGAAAGAAACCCTCATGGAGATAGTGCTCTTCCCCTTGCTAATGATAAATGCATCTGCAGCATCAATTATTTAACTGGAAAGTTCTTTGCCTATGAAAGGAGCTTTTCTAAATCCTTAGAGCAAAAATCTCATATTTTCTATTGTGTCCCTTGCCTCTGGCAATCTATTAAAGCACAAGCAAAAGCCTGGTAAGGTTTCTAATTTGGCAGACGATGCCTCTGTCTGACCGAAGGAAATGACATGGATAATGTGGGATTAGAACAGAGAGTGGGAGGTCAGGAATGCCAAATAAGTGGTGAATTAATGGGTTCTCCGAGAGGTGGGAACTCCATCCTTAGTCACAGTTCCCATCTGCTAGTTTCCTTATTGTTCTTGTTATCCGTCATGTGACACTACAAGGGACTCTGGAGATCAGAACAAGGAGACCTGTAGCATGTCTGATGCTGGGCAGAAACCTTTGCAGGGATCCATGGCCCTTTACAGAAAACAGAGGGGACAAAGTCTGCACTCGTTCACACCTGTGCAGGCCGGCTAAGTAAGGGTGGAGTGGCAGAAGTGCAGGCAGAATTTGGCTATAAGAATTTTTATTTTGATTTTCACCAAAACTTTGGACCAGGTTTTGCTCTTGCTCACTCCAGTTTAAATCCAAAGTGAGCAACTGAGCTCAATGGAGTTAAACTAGTGTAACTGAGAGAAGGTTTTTAGCCCACAGGTGTCATGAAGGGGCAGAATCTGAGTTTGTTGGTTCTCTATTGCCCTCCTGCAGCTCACCCCCAGAGACTCCAGTGGTGTTACTCCAGAATCATGCAGGTGGAAATTAGCAAAATTTAACCCTTAAGCATCTTTATTTCTGCCCTGAGAGGTCAGTGCTTAGGGCTGTTCTGATTCCTGCCTCAGCTTCCTGCACATCCTCTTTGCTTCCTTTTTAGCACACACGTTTTCCCATGTAGCACCTGATATGCCTTTTTCCTACCTGCCCTGCAGGTTTTAATCTCTTGTTTATACAAATACTGAGCTGCAATATCCACTGTAGTACTGGGGTGTTTGGATGCAGGGTTTGGTGCAGAGCCAGCTCTTATTGTTCAATTTCTGAATGATAAACAGATGCTTCTTTATGCCAATACCAGCCTCTCTCCTGCCTGGTGTTCAGCTTCCTGGGTAGGAGAGAACTGTACCTGAAATTTCCAGGTGATGCTCGATTGACTCTAACCATCTCTTTGGTGGCTTTATTAGCACAATTTTGGATAAAAATGTGCTGGTTTAAAGGTCCTGGAGCTGGATTTCAGCTGCAGCATGAGGCTAGAGGCACAATGAACAAGAAGGGATGGAGATGCCTGTAACTAGTTTGTTTTTTCTTTGCAGATGCCTCAGATTTCAGCTGCAGAGAGCTGCGCTACACACGGTATGTCATTGATGGGCCCTGCCGCAGCTTCAAGCCCATAAAGGAGCTGGTCTGCTCAGGCCAGTGTTTCCCCTCCCACCTCCTCCCTAACTCTATTGGCAGAGGAAAGTGGTGGCGCCAGAATGCCCTGGATTACCGCTGCATTCCCGCGCACGCTCGCACTCAGCGCATCCAGCTGGCCTGCCCCCAAGAAGAGACTCGGACTTACAAAATCCGAGCTGTCACCGCATGTAAATGCAAGCGCTACACTCGCTACCACAACCAGTCTGAGCTGAAGGACTTCGGGAAGGAAACCATCAGGCCTCAGAAAAACAAGAAGCCTCGTCTCTCCAGAGCAAGGGGCAGCAAATCCAACCAGCCTGAACTAGAAAATGCCTATTAGAAGGTTCCTTCTGAGAGGTACCGCCCAACAGCTCTGGATATTTTGCATTTCATCAAATGGCAGAGACAGAGAGGCCACAGAGTAAGGTTCTGAATGCAGTGGAATCCCATTCCTCCTGCAACGCTAGGTCCAGGGCTCGCATAGTCAAAACCTATCAGATTCTAGCAGCTGTGGTCTGATGAAAGAGAGAAATTGAGCTGGTGGGAGCAGCACCTAAATTCAATCTGAAAGGAGAGTTAGCCTGGGAATTTGCATGGGGTTTTGTGGTGTGCACACTAAGGAAGGCAGAGGAAGCAAAGGTATTATGGTGACTGTTCCATATATTACACTTTGCAAGAGGTCATTATCCTTATTTTGTCTGAACAGAGCCTTGAAAGCCCTCTCAAAACCACTTCAGGCAGGACAAGAACGAGAGTAGGGAAACAACAGGAGAAGAGTCAGAAAGCTTTGTCTGAGTTTTAGGAAGTAGCAATAGCAGACTAAGGACATTCAAATGTTTTAGTGAAAGAGAATAAAGTCCTGCCAGATTTCTGCATGCCCAAGTAATTGCCTCAAATGAGGAGAAACATGAATCAAACATGAAATTTGTGATCCCAAAGTGCAAGTATAAATGTGAATCTGAGCCATTCCATATCTTTACTCTTATAGTACAAGACTCAACAGATTTAAGTTTGAGATTTGACACCATCAGAAATGACTTTGGGATATTGAAACCAATCCTGCTCAGTTGCTGGAGAGTGAGGCAGATGGCCACATGGAGGCCCCTCCCAAACCCCATAACTCTATGATGTTCATCTTTTAAACAGATACATGGAGGGCCATACAGATTTTTTCTAGAGTTTTTCAAACTACTTCTAACACAACTGAATAATTTACAGTGAGGGCCAATAGGAAGGATACTGAGTATTTGCCTTACTCTTCCAAAAGCAAATTAACTTTAGCATCAAAGCTGAGATGTCAGCTTCTTATGTTCTCTGTTCTGCAAAGTCTGGATCATCTGACCATATGCTCTGTTTTGCTGGACTGGGCATGGCAGGTTCTGAGGGTAAGGTGCTGGTTCCATATTAGAGTGAGCCTATGCTAATTTGAAAACCAGTGAATTCCTTCTGAGAAGCCTTGGCTATGTGCAGTTCAGTTTGACAGTGTCTTTCCTTTTAAATAGCTTCACACCATTCCCACATGTGTTTGTGTTTTTACATTAAAGGGTATTATTGGAAAGTTAATATTCAAATGCTGTACATATGCTTTAGGACTGCAAACCGTAGTATCACATAATCCAAAATTTAATTCCTTGCTGTTCTTATTTTCTTTGTAGAGTTGACATAAAAATCTTCTAAGATGTGATTTTAAAACTTTGGTAGATTTTGCAACTATTTTAAGTGGAACCAGAATCTAAATGTGAAAGCTATTGTTTCAAAGAGTAAGTTACATATTTATTTTCTCATGTAAATTATTTATGCAAATTTTTTTCTTGTAGAGAATGAGAAGTAATACTGCTTGCAAAATGCTAGTCTGTTATTTCAGATTTTAAATATATTGTTAATAAAGTACTGACAATGAGTAATTACAGGAAAGACTTGTGTTAATTTTTAAGTCACAGTGCAAAGAAAGCCTGATGCAAAGCTACTGGGATCTGGTTCTCATAGCTGCAGTGAAGTCTATAATGAACAACCAGTTCAACATACCCTTCAATCTAAGAAGCAAATTCTTCAGTTCCCAAGAGTGTCAAAGCCTATGTGTGCCACTTAGTGCAGCACAGTTCTCTCTCATTGTAGTCCTCAGCCAGCTCCCTCTAACAATTCACAGCACAGAACAGGGTCTGGCTCCAACTAGTGAACCACACTTCTCTGCCCTAGAGCACTAAGATCTTGAATCTGGTTTCACACATTATGACCTAGGTCACTAGAGGAATGCAGTGTCTCCAATACACCAGACATTTCCAGGAGAAGCACAGCCTGGGCAGTGAAGTCGTTCAGTGGTGTTTCAACCTACTTTAATTCTCTTCCTCCTCAGGGAAGGAAAGGCTCTGCAGAATTCAACTGCCCTCCAACTGGATGGTGCCTCCTGGCTCAAACATTCACCAGCTGATAAAGCCACCAAAAGAACAGTAAGGCCATGAGCTTTCAAGTTGTTCCAAACTCTCTCATTGTGAAAATGGGGAAATCCCTTTGCTTAAATAACCAAGCAGCAATTGGCTTTCCAATATTTCTGGATACAGTGTACTCGTGTCTGCCCTCACTTCTGCACGTCAGCCGCCCTTAAAGAATATGGGAGTTGCATCCATGTAACTGAAGGCCTGGCCGAGTACATCCGATTTGCATGTCCATTCACTGTGAATTTCAATGCAGTAGATAGTGCTGGGCAGGACTAGAACAGCCAGCTCGTAAGGCAGCCCTTCACAGTAGCCCGTGAATACTGCTCCTTGTTGCTAATTCAAAGCTTCGGTGTGGAAACTGGACACAGAGTTTGCTGGATACTTGAGCCAAATTTTTCAGAAGTGATCTTTAATTTTAGGTCCCTCATTTGTTGTGTCCCCATCGTGAGACCCTTCGGGCCTAATTTTATGAAGGGATGAGCACCCACAATGGGAGCTTGCAGGTGTTAAGATCAGGCCCACGGTGTCTCAAGCTGGGTGCCCAAACACTTAGGCATCCAAAAGTAGAGGACAGTTAAAAAAATGTTTGCCCTGCCAGTCTGTTGCAAAGAGACTTGCCTCCCAGGGTCTGTGTGATGTTTCTTCTGAGACATCATATCTAATTCAAACCCAGAAGATGCATCTTAAAAGTATGGGACCAAATAAAAGCTGAAACAAAATAAAAGCTAGTGCCTGGGCTAGCCTCTTCACTGCCTGTGTTCCAAACTTTCTTCTTCTTTCATAAAACCTTCCACATTGAGCTCTTTAGCTAGGATGCCTCCAGGGCTTTCTGCAGCTGAGCTGTTGTCCAGTGTATTGTAATTGTGTGTCTGGGCACATTTTTCTGTCAAGTCCTGTGTACATTTATGGAACTGGCATGTTACCAGGACAGGGGGTAGGACCTGGCACCATTTTTGTGAACAGCTGGGAAAAGATTAAACTGGAGACCTTTACAGAGATGCTTCTGATGCAGATTCCTGTGAAAAACCCTTCCCCCTCCCCCACCTCACCTCACCTGGTGAGCTGCTTGCAGGGGACCCCCTCCTGCCATTGCTCTTATATTTCTTCATTCTGCTGCTTAAGCAAGAGATTAGGATATAATTCTTATATCTGTCCTACTCCTCTGGAACAGGAAGGAGGATTTACGGAGGCTTCCGATCCTAACAGAGTCCCCCACTGTGCCCAGGTTTGCCCAGATCAGGATAAGCCCAGCAGCGCAAAGGGGCAACTAAGTAAAAAGAACCCCCCCGCCCCCATGGATTTGTGGTTTGTCTTGAGTTGGAAGAATTGCTTGCATAGCTCCTTGTAGGGCAGTAGTACATTTCGGTTCTCCGCTCATGTCACTGACTAATGACCTCCTCTTATTGCCAAAAGCAAGAGCATTGCTAAACTCTGAATACAGGCGTGAAAGGTCAAACTAAACAGTAAAAAAGATCTATTTTCTTTCTTTCATTTAAATTGCTGAAGCACTGCTGTGCACGAGAAACCTGAATAGCCACATGGCATTTGATTGTATACCCTCATCCCCATTTCCTTCCCTTTCTTGCATTACCTATTGCTTCACAACTGTAAACTCCTTGGGGCAAGGACTGGGTTTTCAGACATGTTTACACAGCACCCAGTACAATGGGCCCTGATCCTGATTGGGGCTTCTGGGCGCTGCTGTAATACAAATATTAAATGATATCTCCTTAAGGAGTGTGTGTGTATGCGCGCGACTGCAATAGAAATAATAACTGAAGTGGTTGCAGGAGAGAACTACCACAGTGAAGGGTCTGGAGAAAAAGCCTTAAATGTTCTAATTCACAGAAACATCATTGTCACTGTCTAAAAATCCCAACGCAGGCAGTCCTGAGACTTTGTACTTTCCCCATGTTTTTCCTTGTGTGGAAATAATGATCCAAAGCAGCGAGGAAGCAAAGGGAATTCTCCCACACACCAACACTGGAAAGTCCTGGATTCCTCTTTTCTGCCTTACATTCATTTATTACTATTGCTATTTTATTTCTTGCGCTGCTAAAAGTAAGATTTTTCCAGTGACTATATTGTTCAGTGAAAGAAGAACATTCAGAAGGCACAAACATTCTGCTGACAGTGCCAGGAGTCTTGCATGATTCACCTTTTTAAAACTGTCCTCTTTAGTACATAGTTTCTATCCAGTAAATCCCCAGCCCAGTGGGCTCAGTGTTCATAAGTTCTGCAAACCGGGTTGCAAAATTCATGACGTGCAGAAGAAACAAACATGCATTTTGTTTTTAGCAATATGATGTCAACTTATAATTAGCTTGTTGCACTCAAAGTAGTACAGTATATAGGACTCTAGAACAGGTTTTCTATGGTAAACATGCTCAGGAGGCTTAAATTAACATAGAATATATTTATATGTAGTTTGAATTTAAATAGAGTATGTTGCACAGTTGTAACCTGAAATTTGAAAAAACTGAGGCTCTCCTTAATAGGCAAGTAATGCATCCTACTTTAAAACTAAACCACAGTTTAAAATAAGGTTGGCCCATGTTGCTGTCCTCACAGCATATACAGCCTTCTGATGTTACCCAGAGGACTGTATATGTGCACAGTGCACAGACACAACAGAGTGGTGGCCCTGCTCACCTCTCAGCAATTCTGGCCAAGGGCTTGTAAATGCAGCAAGCCGCATGAGTCAGTCTTGTCCCCCCTTTTGTGTAGCTGCTGGGGGAATCTGTACCATGGCTTGATCTGACACTCTGCTCTGTCTCCTTGTCACCGATCCTAGAGTCTGCTGTTTCTCTGCATTCTTGGAGCCAAGCTTTGGTTTGGGTTCAGCAAGGAACAGAGTGAATGATCTGGAATTGAGCCTCCATGGGAAGGAAGTAATGCAGCCCCTCTAATGCCTGGAATAACCTGCCCTGATCTTGTGCACCATGACCCCACTCCACTGCCCATTAGTGATAATAAAATTACATTTAAAATGAGGAAAAAAACAAAACTAAAAAAATAAAGTCAGAGTGAAGATAAAACACATATGCACAAAGCATGCTCCATATTAAAATAACAATATGAATGATTACCACCATAGGAATGTCAGAGTGTTAAACTTGCCTTTTCCACTGTCTCATGTCATCTCTCTCTATGCCCTGGGTAAATTACATTGTAAACCCTATGGGAAAAGGTAATTTGTCTGTAAAGTGGCAGGCAGTCCAGTGGTGCTGCATTACCATTAAACCAAACTGGTGGGTCAGAAGGATTCATCTAGCGGAATAATAATGTCCAGGATTTGTAGCTCTTTTAATCACCAAAACATTTTACTTATGTTTCACAAGGAGGTGGGGGTATGATTAAGGTTCCTATTTTATATCTGGGGTAACCAAGGCACTAAGAGGTCAGGTGACTTTGCCCAACGTCTCAGGGGAGGGGATGGCACTGTCTGAGACAGGATTAAAGCTAAATTGTTTCTGGCTCCCAGTCCTGTGCTCAGACCACTAGACCAGTGGTCCCCAACCTTTTCGTCTGGCGGGTGCCAGATGAAGTACCGTGGCGGCGGTGGAGCATCCACTGAAATGCTGCCAAATGTCTGCGGCATTTCGGCTGTGACACCTCTCGATGACGCCGCTTGTCAGCAGCAAGCGGCATCATTGAGAGGCGGCGACGCTGAAATGCCGCAGAAATTCAGCAGCATTTCGGCGGATGCTCGACCACCGGCCAGGACATGCGGGCACCATGTTGGGGACCCCTGCACTAGACTGTGTCTCCCTGTAAGGAATGGGGGGGTAGGGGTGGGATGGGGAAGGGCAGTCCTACCCATTTTATGGACTCAGAGCCCTAACGGCTCCTTTGCTGCTCCTGCTGTTTTAGCGCTAGTGTCTTTTCCCACCTGTAGCTGGACAGAAGAAGATTGTGGCTTGATGCCTGTCATCTTCAGGCTGGGTTATTGTAGAGACTCCTGGCAATTCCCATCGTGCTCAGCTACAGTTGTGAGTGCTCAGCAGGTCGTGAAAATCAGGCCCCTTTAAGATCTCCCAAACAGAGGTCCCAAGATCAGAGGCACCCAACGCTCCAGCCTCTTTTGAAAGTTGCCGATGGAAAGAAAAGAAGAAATCTGCAGGATTGGCATGAGAAATACATCTCATATGGCTCTTGTTCAGATAGTGGGCAAAATCTGCTTGTTTCAGGCATTTGTGTCTAGCTCTCTAATCCATCCCTGCCCTTCCTTTTCCCTGGTGCTAGAATGTGCTAACACGTCTCCATTGGTACAAGGGTCTTCTGCTCTACTGACAACGAGAGGGTCACTTTTGTAATGTGAATGACTGTCACTCTCAATTAGCTAGTCAGTGAAGGCATCAGATTCCAGTTGGAATGCTGCTCTGCCACGGTGCCAAAACTGTCAACAAAAATCTCGACAATGGGTAGGCAGCCTGTTTGCTGTCTCTGCTGTATGTCATGCTGACCAGTAGCAGCTCACTGTTTCCATGTGCTCCCCCATGTCTGTTTGTTGCAGCCACCAGTTGTCTCTCATCTTATTCTTAGGTTGCAGACTCTTTGGGCCAGGAACACTCTCTGAAGCTTTGTTATGTGTTTGTTGCCGCATCTAGAACAATGGAGCCCTGAGCCTGGGCTATAGATAATAGTCTCAGAGTGAAGTGGCCCCAGCTAGTCAACTGAGCGCCAAACCTAGAAGTCATATACCTCCTCTCTCAAAGACTCCCACATCTGTCAGGCCCAGGTTGTAGGACTAACCCTCGCAGAACCCTTTCATTCAAGCTCTTCCATGCACTTTCAGGCCTACTCGCAAACCAGAGAATAAAAGTTTATTTACTTAGCGGGTTATCAGGCCTCTAAATTAAACAAACATCTTTATCATGTTGCCAACAATTTAATGCTTGTGGTGTGAGGTTATTTCGATGTCTTAAGAAAACAGCTCAATGCTGGCTGAATAAATAAATGAGGTCGTTCTACATTCATGCTACCAGATTCTTTGGTGTGAAAACTCCCCTGGGGAGAGGCCCTGGGACACAGTGGCTCCTCTGAGACTATTTACATCTGTCACATTCTCTAATCTCTTCTTCCTTCCTTCCTTCCTCTGGTCTATTTCCTTCCCTTTCACTGTAAAACAGGCCAGTATTTAACTCTACTGCTTCCAGCCTGCATCACATGCTCTGCAGGTTGGGTGGGTATTTTTTTAAACCAGAAATAAAGCTCAATTTAAGATAATTACTCTCCCATTTGAAGGGGTTTGCTATTTGCAGGGACTTTTTTTTTCCTAGTCAAATTAGCAGGAAAAGTTGCTTCTAAAAGAGACAGTTTTGTTCTAAAATTGTTCTTCAGAGACAGGGAGGTGCTCAAAGTCTGAAGCTTTTCAGAAATAATTCTCTAGGTATCTAGGAGCAATACTGATTTTGTTAGGTAACCCACTACAAGAGGGTGAGTTCATGCACAAATCATAGTTCAAATACTAAATGGAACAGGGAAACTATGGACCAGTCTGTACAAGGGACACCTGTACTGATTGAGCTACACTGATGTATTACATGGGACTCGGGCTTCTAGATGCATTTACCCTAGGAGTCGGCACTGGTGTAGCTACATCCATACAAGCGTCCCCATAGTGACAGCCCTATAACTTGCCTCCTTCTCCATCAGTTTTTTTGGGGGGAGATGGAGGAGGATGAGTAATGTGTTATGAGCTTGATGTGGGAACTGATCAGTGAAATTCTAGGACGTGGAGGAGGTCAGACTAAATTATCATAATGGCTTCTTCTGCCCTGGAAAGATATGATGCCATGAGAGGGAGCAGTGTGGCATGGAGAAAAACAAATGTAAGAAGGGAAACTCAGGTAATCAGCTTTTGGGGGGGCTTCTCCAAAATTAGCTTCACCCACTGGAGTAGGTCCCAATAAATGAGAACACCATTTATGCAAAGTACATGTTCTCTCTTCTCCTTCTTGCTGATGGTCTGACCTAGGCAAAATCCTGTCCTGGCTCCCTGTGACTCTGAAAAGGTGGGGCGGCAGCAGTGAGCTGGCCATATGGTGAGTCCTAGAGCAACCCTACTAGCACAGGGGAGAAGTGCCTCTGTAGCATGTCGAACTGCACTTTCAAAAGGAACAGAGTATATCCCTGTGGGCCATGCTGCTGACTGCAGTACCCCAGCTTCTAGCTACACCCCAAGACAACAGAACACTCCCAAGGGTGCTGGCATACCAGGGACATGTTAGCTGGGCCCTGTGGCTGGTGCTCAGCAGAGCCTTAACACAGCATGCTTACAAGGGTGGACTAACCTTGTTGCTGCATGAGCCTTCTGGTGCCCCTTCTCCATGTGCAACACAGAACAGGGATTAAGCTCAAGATATGGAATTGGCTGAGCAGACAGCACTTTCCTCTCAGTTTGGGGACAGATCAGAGTCAGTACAGAGGCTTCTAGTATAGCTACGTCTCTGCATATAGTCTCAGGCTGCCTATGGGTTAAACTGGTGCTGTGAGTTAGTTCATCTTTAACTCACAGGCTTCAAGGGTCCTCCTGGGAGCTTAATGCAGGCCAGAATGTTTTTAGAAGCTACATTTTCTAGGCTCAATGTTTGTTGTGTGAATGTCCCTAATGTGGCATCCAGCTCCAGGAGCCAACAGGGTTATCAATAATAAAGCAGGTTTATGCTATTGCACTTTGGCCAGCTGTTTTGTTCCAGATTTAGCAGAACCAGGAGCAGCATTGGTTTTTTTTATTTTTTGGGGGGGGTTTTTTTGCATAGCAATATTTGGCTAAGACTAGTACAAAGACAGATTTTCAATCTTGCCCTTTCAGTTGAAGCACCAGAAAGACCGAGTTACACGAACTCTCGTGAAAATGGTAACCTGGCTCCCTGGCGCTATGGCTCTCACAGGGTGAGCTCATTCAGTGACAGTCCTTTCCCCCATTTGAGGACTTCAGTTGTTGGCCTCTGTTTATCACTTTCATTCTCTCCATCTCTCGTATCCTGGTACATGCTACTCTTGTTGCTCACCTGTGCCCATGCTAGGTGCTTCCATCACCCAGAAGTGTCACCTACATGCTTAGCCCTTCACCACTCACTGCACCAGGCATGGTGTAGAACCAGTTTGAAACCATGCTTGTTTTACTGCTATCTCATCCTCCACCTCACACCCCTTTGTTTCAGCCACCTGTTATTTTCTGTCCTAACCTAAGGGGAAGAAGAACTGTGACAAATCTCACCCAGTTCTTGAACCCAAGCTTTGAAGATGAGAAAAGGACCCACTTTCCTCTCAGCTGACCATCCCGCACTAGTAAAAGGGCACGTACACTTGCTTTTCTGGATATAGCTCTGCACTCACACCTAAGGCAGGTCTATCTTCTGGACTCGTGCCTGCGTGTGTTCTCCTTGCACAGCACAGGGCAGTAGCACAGGTGCATGGTAGTCAACAAAAGCAACCTCCAAAAATCCACGTCCATGAGTTTGGCCAACCTCATATATGGATTTTATATATGAACAGGAGGAATAACTTCCCTTTAATAATACAAAGGATCAACCCAAAACTTATATTTCCACTGAATCACAGAATACTTTGAAAGATGCTGCATAACTGGGAGCATTTTGTTGCATCCATTACTTTGAAAGAGCCATGAAGATTAATTAGCAGTGAAATAGTCCAGCAAAGCTGAATGGGGAGGATTGCTGTTAGCTCACCCATCTTCATCAACTCCCCTAAAGCCACCTCCTTTCTCTGTACCTCCTAACAAGGTTCATCCACTGCACATGTCCTGCTTCCCAGCATTGTCAGCATACTAGTACAATCACCCTAAAAAAAGGCAGAGGCAAATATGCACCTGGCATTACCTGTGCAAAAAAATTAAACCAGTTCAGAAAGAACTTTGCCTCTATTGAAATATATTTTCTGCATTTCTCTGTCTGTGATTATTTAAGCGACAGGGATTACAGAGTTCTTGTTCCTTAGCTCATCTGGCAGCTTCTTTGACATGTCAGAACACTGCAGAGAATTGCTTGTGACTAGAATGCTTTCTGGGTGGTGTCCCTTTGTCTTTAGACACTCATTGTGGAAACAAAGATTAGAGGCTTATCACTGCATATGGGCAAGAACCAATAGATGAGCAATCCCAGCAGCGTCTGCTCTTGTTGATGTCACTAAAGTTCATGCTTCCTTTACAGCCTCTGCTGCTCTGGGACAAGAGATGCCCTAGATTTTTAGCTCCTAAAATAAAGTCATTAATAAGGTCACTAACCATAACCAGCTGCTGTAAGTATCTGAAATAATAAATGCAAGAGATGCTGTAAGTGTAGCAGAAGGGCAGACCTAATTTCCATGTTAATCTTCTACAAATCAAACACAAATGCCACTTGTTGTAATAAGTATGTTCAGTCAGAGAAAACAGGTGGAAGAAGCAGCATGTTTGGTGTTAAAATATCTGTGTACTTATTACATCGGAGAAAATATTTAAGAAGAGCTGAGCTTTCTGTAGAAATTCCCCCTGTCAAGATATTATAGTAGGAAAGGGTCAGTTTCTTATTCAGTGTTGAAGCTGTCACTCATCATCTGCTCTAAGTTTTCCAAACATGAACTGTGATTTCTTTGCTCATTCCATTCCCATTTCCTCATCCTTCACCCCTCTTTAGATTTGCACTTCTAGTGTGTGTGCCAGAAACAAAGAGCTTTGTAAACAGTGCATGTTGATGAAAACAGATTTCATGGGGTAAAGTCTACTGGCAGAAGTTATTCAGGTATGGTATCTTGTATGAAAATCCTCACTGAAACAAGCAGGAGTAATTTGAGAATTGTGCTCCATATATGTATTTACAGAATTACACTGTTTTAGTTCACACTATAAAGAGAAATTATCTTAATCACTGTATCGATTTGTTTGTAGCTACCTGCAAACAACAATGAAAATGTCTAAAATTTAGTATATGCAAAATGTTGCCAGATTTGGAAGATGCATAAAAACCTAAGAACTGTAGAGACAATATTTGACTAATAAAGTTAATGTAAGAGGCCCATGACTTTGGATGGGATGTGTGTGTGTGGTCGTTGGGGCAACATTAAGGATTATACTAAAACATATTTGAAGCAGCCTCTTCAGAGAGACCTCACACATGGGTCTCATGAGGAGCTGGTCCAGGAAACAGATTCTCTGGAACCAAATGTAAGTACTGTAAATGAAAATGACGTCCAGGAGAAAACTGCAGCCAAGCTGGAGTCAGAGGAGCTGATTCTGACCCACATATGGCTCCAAACGAGTTCCCAAGACACAGAGAGGAGGCTGGAGTGCATAGAGGGTATGAGATTTATGGATAAAACTATCCTAGAGCTTGACATCGGAACCCTACCGACTTATTTTGCAGAAGCATTGTCTAGTACTCCATTTCTGCAGCTTCAGCATCTCGTTCCAAAGGAGGAGACACTGCAGGAGGGAGTAGCCAATCAGATGAAATTGGCCCACAGTGATAAACACAAGTGATTCTTCACCTCTGCAGCTCTTGCCACTTCAGCATAAACTATGAGCATTGGCTATAAGGCTGCTACAAGCAGCCCTGGTTAGCAGCATAAATACCAAACACATATGTTCAACTAGAAGCTTCTGGAGTGTCCCATGGGAATCAAACAAATGTAATTATCACAGGTTCCCAAGGAAAATTCCAAAATCCTGCAGCATACTTAGGAAATGAGGAACTTCCTGAGCCATTACTATGTTGCTGTTGTCAGAAAGAACAGTTTCCTATTGCAACTGGATTTAACCCTTTTTATTCTCTCACAGTGATTCTCAGCAGCATGATCCCTTCCCCACCCACACGAGAATTGTGATGTGGAATCACATTTTAGACTTAGCTTTCCTAAGATCTTCTGTCCTTCCATCACAGCCGTCTCCACTCAGCTGTCTATCCTTCCAAGTCAGGTAGATGGAATTCTGTGGAGTGTGTGGATCTTTAAGGTGAGAATTTAAAATCCAAGATCCTATCTGTTTTGTGCAGACATAAAAGATGACATGGTACTTTTCACAAGGCTGGGGTTTCCCTTGCTTAAAATGTCCTACCTTCCTCCTGTTTCTGATGGTCTTACTAGCTGCTGCCCTTCACTCTGCAGGTGGCTGCTTTTCAGTGGAGTGATTCTTGCATGTGTATAGCTTGTACAGCACATTGAGAAATGCTATTAATGGCCCGGTCCCCAAAGTAAAATGCCTGGATTAAGTCTACAATGTCCATTATTTCAAGGACACAGGAAAGTCTTCATTAGAGTCAGGTGGGCCTGGCTGTGCGGTGTTCTCTTTGGAAAGATCTGCACATCTAGTTCAGCGGACACGGAATTACTAATTCTTTCCCCCATCCTGAAACATCAGAGTCACTTTCATTCCATCACTTTTCCAAGAACACTGTCAGTCTCTCCCAAGAGCCCAGAAGGGAGAGTTCTCAGTGACATTTCTTGTCTTAAAAAACATTGACAGACAAGTAGGAGCCAAGGTTAAGCATTAAACCTGAATGTATTTAGTTCCCTCTGTAGAAACCTGTACATGGGTCACTTGAGAAGAGGTCAGCTCTTCAGCTCGTCAGCTGGTTTAAATCAATGAAACTCCTTTGACTTCAGTGCGGTCATACCAGATGAACATTTGACCCAGGATATAGTAAAAGAGAAGATGCAGTCATCCTTTTGGCCACTCTGCATCAGTGGTGCTCAACCTTTCCAGACTTCTGTATCCCTTTCAGGGGACTGTGCCATTAACAGCATTTCTCAATGTGTGTGTTAATGTGTAGGCACAAGGCAGGAACTGTTTGTTTGATCTTCCTATTTACTAATAATTGTATAACACTTAACACTTATATAGCACTTTACATTTTCTGCTAGGGAAAAAAATTGCAGACCGCTGTCTGACACATTCTCCGCTTGTAACCCACAGGAAGGAATTTATAGCACCTTCTCGTGCCTGCAGTCAGGATCAGGGAGGATGTGGGGAAGTTAGGCTGTGTATCAACAACCATAAAATAGAGCTGTGTTTTCTTATTGCAAAAATCTGTTTGAACTCACTGGCTCGGTTCACTTGGCTATTTCCAAGCATTAGGTCATGTCACTTGGTAATGTTTTGGTTGAGATGCATATATTTTGCTACTGCTTTCAGGGAGCTTGTGTGAACAAGAATTTAGGTCTCACTCCATTTTCCTGAATAAATGCGCTTTAATGAATAAACAACTACAGCAACAGGAGTTACCTGCAGACTAGGGCATATGTATATACAAAATTAGAATAGTTTGTTCATCACTTTTTCACAATCTCCTCTTGTAATTCAGGCCACCAAAATGTTGCTTCCTGCCAACATGTTCATTTTAACTCTGAGAAGAAAAATAAATCTGATAGACCTGAAGCCATTTGTGACATATTGCAGATTATTAATCACGGATTCCACATCATTCGTCTGTAGAGAACTGTAGCTTTGCAGAGCTTAACTTCTCAGTAAATACCTCACATTAAAGGCAAAACCTCTCTGTGAATGAAGTTGCACAGTTAAAACTATAATAAATAAATAAAACAGAAGTAAGAATTAAAGTTCTAAAACCAACACAGTTTTTACATTAAGTTCTTGCTCTAGATTTCCCTCCTGCTAGGAGTCCCTTCTTTTTGTGGGGGTGGGGAGGTAACATATGGCTGGTCCTCATTCCCTTTCCTCTTTGCAAAGTTCTTCTTTCTACCTTGAAGGAAAATCCCAGCAAAAAAGGAAGTTAAAAGCCAGGAGGAAGTTTAGGAGAAAATAAATAAAGACAGGTAAGGGCAGGTTAGAGCTAAAAAGCAGGTTAAATAGTCTGGAGGTTCTAAAATCTCAGAATATGAAAGGTACCTAAGGTCCTTACTGAGGCTATTCATGTGCTGACTGCAGCCCACAGGCTTTATCACTTTTAATTCTAGCATGAGTTACAAACCAGGAGACTGTGACTGTTGGGAGAGTAGAGCTGGTTGGACAATCAAGCAAAAAAATGATTGGCAAACATCAAATTATTGTGTGTTTGTTTTGGGGTATTTTTAAATTTCCCATGAATTTCAGCTTCCAGTTTTTCATCCAAAAATCCAAAAAATTTTCATTGAAAAAATGTTTTGATAACATTTTCCATCATCTGAAAGGAAGAGTCACCTGCTTCTGTATTTCTAATGCATCCCATAGTCCATTGAGACAAAAGGCCTGGTGAGTTTGAAAAGATTGTGACTACCTGGGAAGACAATCACCCTTTACTTCTTAGCTGCCACTCTCTTCTTGCTTTGCGCCTTAGTTGTCCTGACATTAATGCCACATTTTTGTGTACTATTTATAGTAGATCTTGTTTTATTTTA
This sequence comes from Mauremys mutica, assembly GCF_020497125.1. NCBI lineage: Eukaryota > Metazoa > Chordata > Testudines > Geoemydidae > Mauremys > Mauremys mutica. The sequence goes on from NC_059096.1 coordinate 269,293, forward strand.
CAGCTCGCCCTGTGCAGTGACAGTGATTCCAAACCTCCATTCACTGGAAATGCTGCGAGGTGCTAACTCCATCGTGGCGCTTTGAAACTTCTTGGTAACTGCTTTGAGGCTTCCCCACAAGTGGCTCCTCCTGTGTTTCCTGGCTGCTGCCTCAGACCGCAGCGAGCTATGTGGTTTATTTCATAGCTGCTATATGTTTATGGAAAAGAAGAGTCTATGCAGCTGCCAACGTTAATTTGGAAAATATTTTCTGCTAGCAGAGCCTGCCTTATTAAGGGAGGAAGAAGAGCAAACACCCCGTGTGGCCTGCATCATGCAGGAAAGCACACCACCAAGCCCAAATGCTGCAGGAGGAAGTGCCTAGGGAATAGGACGTACAAACTAACTTCTAGGAACTGCCTCACACCTATTCTGCTGGCGCCCAATACAATCCCGTTTCCAAGTGCTAGGTCATTGGTTAGAATGTTTCCTAAGCTTTATAGCCCAAATTCTCCTCTTCATTTGGGCAGTGTACATTCAGAGTAAGTTAATGACCAGTGAGGCACCCCTCTCCAAAGGTGAAAGTCATCAAACACACATGACACACTTTGTGTGTGTGCACCTGTGTGTGTGAGCATGTACTATTAAGTTTTTAGTTTAGTTTATTTTGGACACCCAGAAAGAAGGGTGTTTCCCAGAATGCAGGCAGGGAAATGTGTGTTTCCACTCAGGGTGACTGGCAGAGATGGGGATCTGTCATTGTAAGGGGATATCAACCCTCTCTCAAAGGAGTCTGAGAACCACACCAGGTTTAGCACTGGCTAGGGGGCTGCTGCCAGTGCCAAACACCTGGGCAGGAGCTGCACAGTGCTGAATAATGCTTGTGACCTGGGTTTGTTTTAAACTCCATGGGAGTTGATCTGGGTAAATCCAGAAAGAGGCTCCTTTACCAAATCTTCTGAAAAGGCAGCTTGGCTCTTAGGGTGCTTTATCATCAGGGACATTCTTAGTCCCCGACGGCTTACAATATTAAAGCCTCTAATCACATGCTTTTAAGGAGACTCCCCCACCAGCCACCCTGACTCCCCGTGGTAACAGGTTTAATGGCTTTCTGAATCCCACCCATGCCTTAAAAACAAACCCAGTAAATGGCTGGTGACAGAGCTTTGAATGTAAAAATAAGTTTAAATAATATCCCAGGAGACTGCAAATTGTATGCTCCACAAAGCTAATGAACCAGCCAGCATTTTCTACCTATAACTTCAGTTTATATAAAAAAAAAAGTTCTCATAAGCTAAAATTGGGTTCAACATATAGTTTGCAGAAAGCCTAAAATTAGTTATGTAACAATTTAAAATGTACATGCCTCTAGTTTGGAATATTTCTTTGTGGCCACAAAAGCCAGGCCAAGGGCAGCTCTATGCATGTGTGGTCCCCCCAAAACAAATCAGTTAGGGGAAAATATTTCCTTGGCATGACAAGAATTCACAGCATTTGCCACACCTGGAGAAGCGTCTGGAGAGGCATGCATCCTGCTTGAGAATGCTAACAGTGTGCCCCTATTTTTCTTGAAAAAATGTTTTGCTAATTTTTTTTTGACCATCTGAAAGGAGTGTCACCTGTTTCCGTATTACTAATGCACCCCATGATATTTAAGAGTCCCTCTCTAGCAGGGATAGATGAAGCTGTGAGTGTCAGGAGCTGGGCATCCCTGACCTCATCTTCAGCCACTAGCTCTCTGGCTGGGATGGGTATAGATTCAAGTGCTAGAAGTCACCTGCTCTGGCAGTGGAGAGACCTACCAGGACCAAATGCAAAGAACTCTGCCCCTCCAGCCTCGTTTCTCACAGATAAACACAGACCCTTAGGCCAGAAGCTGTAACTCTCTCTGCCCTGCCCTTAAGTAGAGATGGGCATGAGTCCAATCAGGTCATCTCTTGCCAGGCACCTGCTCTTGATAGTGATGGATGCCAATCCTGTACCCAAGTTCCGAGAGCCATGCCACTCCCTGCTCTCCAGAGGGGATGGTCACAGGCCTGAATGCCAAGGGTCTTGCTCCTGTTGCCACATGCTCTCCAACCACTGGGGAAAATGACTTTAGATGTTAGTTATCCTGGGGTCAGCTGGCTGTAATTTTACTGGCTGGCATGTCTGTGTCATCACTGTTATCTCTTGGATGAAATCAGAATTGTGTACCTGTGTGTTCGCCCTTCCTGCGAACAGCTAATGGAGACTCTTCATTCTCAAGTGGCCAGGAGCAGAAAGACCTGAGTCAGCTCCCAGAAGTTCCCATGAAATTCCAAGTGGCCACAGGGCTCAGCTTGGAACAGCAGTTCCTGATTGCAATATTATATAATTGTAAGGAGAACAGCAGTTTATTGTTAACAAATATGTGAGGCACCATCGGTGTGCATAGTGCTTTGTACAGCAAGTGGAGACAAAATCATTACAATCTATGTGAGAAATCATAGGGGGAGGTGACAACAAGCAAGGCATGAGGGAGATTTGCATAAAGTGAGCACAGGAGGCTGTATCTTGTCACACCATGCAAGTGTGCTCTCTTTTAAAAAATGTGTTTAGATTTTGAGGATGGTATGGGCAGGTGGTGGGCCATCCATGGGTAGATTACAGGAAGTGGTGGATTTTGAATAATCAAGGAATGATGGTGGCTCCAGGAAACAAAATAAAGACATGAAAAATACAAGAGAAAGTGGATTAAGGTAACTGCATACCATTTGTGGGGTGAGGAGATTTACAAGTAGGAAAAGCAAAGGGGTTATTGGTGAGACAAGTAAAAGAAACGGAAAGTACACTACAGGCCCAGTTTGGTTCTGATTTCTGCTTTGCTTGCCCAGTTTCTCAAGCCTGTGTACACTTGATATTTTGCATCCTAAATTATAAATATCTGGCAGTGCAGAGAATTTTTGCTTTGATCCACAGTTAAAGCTGACTGTGAAAATCCCTTCATAATCGGCTACTAGTTCATGGGGTTAAAACTGTTGTTGTAGCACAATCTGTGGGAACAACACAAGAGAAACATTTCCTGCAGAAAGAATGCTGAAGTTTAATTACTGCACATCCCATGAGGGAGGGTTTCAATTTTTAGGGCCCTGTGTTCAGACAGTTACTAGGTAGCCAGCTTGTGCAGGAATATTGATGCTTTTAGTCTAATCCCCACTGTGCCAGAGAACGGAGTAGGGGCCCCATTCCCATCACGGGGTAGAAGGAATGCTACACATTTCGCTTCCTTAGGCCTTATTGCTGGGTACATTGCTACTGCAGGCAATTTAATTAATAACTGTCTACATCTCATCATCTATCATTAGCAAAACAGGAGGTGGGGACCCTTCCAAATGCATGCTGTACAAATAAATTAAAGTTGTCTCGATCAATCTTACAGTTCGCTGTTGTCGATAAGCCAGCTTTGCGCTTCCTGCAATTCAAAGTCTTTTACCTTATCTCATTCTCAGGGCTGGGTAGTTATTTGTATAATGTGAAATAAAAAAACCCCATAAAAGCATGGTGCATAGTTATTAAAAATGAAACCTTCCTGTAAGAATATTCACCAACTTCATAAGCCCATTTACTATCAAATTTTAAATGTACTGATGAGCCACAAAGGAGGAGGGTTTCTGGGACTTAGAAATGTATAGGAACAGATCCTTGAGATATCAGGAAAATGCTGCTTGAACAACAAAGGCCCAATCCAATGGTAATTGAAGTCAAATAGATGGGAGCCGTTCCACTGATTTTAATGGCTATAGGTCAAGCCCTTAGTTCATATCTTCTGTCTGTATATGTCAGTGGCTCACGGTACATGATGTTTTTCATCTTTGTTTGGACCTGAGATCCCCTTTTGATTTTTCCATAAGAAAATCCCCAAAGAATTGGGATACCTGTGTGACTTTCACTTTTTAATGACTGAGAAGTAAAACTCCCCTCATAACTTCTGAATTCAGGTTTGCAGAAATATTTTATAGAAAAGGCCAATACCTGATGACATGAGATGGGATAGGCTAGAGCAATAGTGACAGAAGTCTCCTTCCACATCAGATTGACTCTGCCAGAAGAGCTTAAGCTCTTATTACTAATTAATTAAATTAAATTAAATTTATTATTGTTGTTATTATTTATATTTCAGTATTACCCAGGAACCCCAGTCAGAGGTCACGGCCCTATTGTGCTAGGCATTGTATAAATACAGTAAAAATGACAGTTCCTGCCCCAAAGAATTTACAATTCAAGTAAAAGACTAGAGCTAACAGTTGGCGATAGACAGACTAGAGGGCATGATAGGGCAGTGGTCTCAGCACACATTGTACAAGGGCCTGATCCAAAGTCTATTATGCTCAGTGAAGAAACTTCTACTGATCTTGATGGGTTTTGGATTGGGCCTAAGTGAAACTTTCTGTCACTTCTGTCACAATCTGTGTGAATACCCCCACAGTGGATATTGCAGGCTCTCTCAGCCGTCAAACAGCCAAGTTTTTTTGTGTGAGGAATTTTCATGTTAATTTGTTGTTAAAGTGTTGTCTATGCCTATGATAGCAGAGCAGTGTCTGCAGGAGACAAATGACAGGGCTTCTCTGCTTCAGTATTGGCTGGTATCCTTCATTAAGTTTCTGGAGAAGCTGTATCCTTCCTGGAGGGACAAGAAAGGACTGGATCAGTTCCCACTGAAGACTGTCAGGGTTCTCCTTCAAGTAGGGGTCTTGTTATCTTTAAGGAACCAAACCTCCCTCTCCTTGGGAAATGTGTTTGAGAAGGGCGGGGTGAAGCCATGTGGCCATATCCAATGTCCAAGCTTTGCTCCTTTTTCCAGTATGTCAGTAGGGGTGTTGCCCCTGGAGGAGGGAGGGGTTATTTTGTGATGGGCTCAGTCACTGGGCTGAGTACTAGTTGTGCCCTCTAGCAAAGCAGTAACTTTTTTCCACAGCCAAACAGTGTCTTGTGGCCACATAAAGAGCAGAGTGAGGCTGAGCAGGCTCCAGTGCATGGGTAAGTGCGAACAAGAAAATGCTGATCCTGTGACCTCGCAGGCTCTTATACTGAGCCCATCCATACCATTAAAGGGTAGCTTGCAGACCATGGTGCTAGGCACGGGACAGAAATGGAACAAAAAAACCACCCCCACCCGCCCGTATATCTGCTATAACCTTCTCTGACTGGTTCCTTTGACAGAGGCAATACAAAGGGTCAGATGGGTGACCTGGCTAGTCGGGTATTTTTCTATGATATGATTGTAACTGTGGCCCCTTTTGGTCTCAGTAAATTGTCCTGTTTGAATGGAGCCAAGCTGAAATAGCATGTTGTACACACACCAGGAAATGATCTCATAATATACAAAGCCTCAGTCTGCAGGTGATAAGTGAGGGCCTAACAACTTAATCTCATCAACTGAATGCTGCTTTGGCTGCTGTCCTGTGCCAGGCCACAATGTGGGGGCTGGAAAGCTATTTTTTCATGTGACAGACTTAAACAGGTAGTTTGAATTATTATAATACAAATGTTCTATTCTGTGCTGTCTGTGTCCTAGATTCTTCTTACTGACATGGGAGAAATACCACAATGGATTTTACAGACAGTGGGACAAGCTATTATACTGACAATTTCCTTTTGGCTATTACATTTTGGATTATGTATTCTGGAAGTCTGATGAAGCTGATTTATTATTGTCTTTAATCTCTTCCTGTTTTATGGTGGTCATACTTATTAACAATTATAGTTTAATTTTAATTATTGATGATACCTCTTCAGAATGTACTAGTACATGTTCTGCAAGCAATCCTTTAATGGTATTGAAGCCGGTATTATGATTCTTCATTATAGCACTGTCCTTACTATTAAATCTTTGCTGGGAAAGAGGTAGAGAGACCAACAGTGTATCTGTGTATAGGGGGATTTGGAGCAGGGCCACCTGGGGTGGGGGCAAGTAGGGCAATTTGCTCCAGGCCCCAGGGTCCTTCACTTGCTCCGGGGGCCCTGGAAAACTCTCGCAAGGCCCGGGCCCCTGGAGCTTCTTCCGCTCCGCATCTTCGGCGGCAATTCGGCGGCGGGGGGTCCTTCTGCTCCAGGACCCGCCGCCGAAGTGCCCCAAAGACCCATGGCGGGGGGTCCTTCCGCCCCGGGATCTGCCGCTGAAGTGCTGGGTCCTTGGCGGCAATTCAGAGGTGGGGGGCCCCCACCGCCGAAGACTCCAGGCCCCCTGAATCCTCTGGGCGACCCTGATTTGGAGTGTTGAGAATGATCAGGGTTAGGAAGATTCCACTCTAGAAATTCACCCAGATAATTCTTTAACATTCAAGCACCCGTACAACAAAATGCCTTTTTTTTCTTTTAAAAAATGTTTATTTTCCAAAATGTAAATCTAAATTATGCCAAGGAACCAGACTGGCACATGACTGTCTCCGCCTCAGGGGGACACAGAGACTCCCTTTGCACCACTCCTTCCCCTCCTGAGCTGTGCCACAGGCTCCACAACCAGCACAAAGAAAGGAGACAGATCAGCCTGGTGACCACTGGCCCCTCTCTTGCTGGGGCTGATTTTAATTCAGAGTCAGAAAAGGCAGAGACAAATTTTATTTTTTCCAGCATTTTGTTTGTTTTTCAAACCTATGAAACTTAAGGATTGTGACGTCTGAATCAGTCTACATGCTGGATCTAAAGACACAATTGTGTAGTGTCTATTTGACACACAGACCCTGCTTATCCCACTGTGAGATCTAAACATTTGTGTGCAATATTAGATGTGCTCTCTAGTGAATTTCTAATCCTCAGCAGGAAGGAAGCATGTTCTGGTGACAGCCAGCCAAGGGAGAATGTCTCTGCGGTGTTTTCTTTTCTTTTTTGGGTTACTTTACTTTGCAAGCAATATCTAACTGTATATCCTGATAAGTCATCACCTCACAGCAATTGCTTACTAGTGCACCACAAATAATGTTACATTTTATCACAGCCTCCCTGCAAAATACAGCAACAAAACACATTGCTCTTTAACTATGCTCTCCCAAAGGAAATTCAGCTACACTGTGCATGCATGGATGGCTAAATCAGCTACATAATAAAATATTGAGTGACTTTGTGCACTGGGTGAGGCAGGGCTCCTGATTCAAAAGTCAAGCAAATATAGACTTCTGTGCTCCCTGTGTGTATGTGTGCACTATAATACCATACATAATTCTATACTAATCGTACATGAAGTAAACTGTACTGGAACAGCAGCCGAACATTAAGTATTATAGTGAAATTGGCTAGCTTTCCCATATACACAGCAGTTAAATTAACTTTGTAATTAATTGTAACAGCCCCTGGATTACACCTAAGAAAGTTGACCTGTATGGCTGAGCAGTTATATTACCTCATATATATTATTCAAATAATGTATGTAATTACAGCCTGACAGACTGTATTGTAATGATTCATACGCACAAGGGGCAGAGCTAAGGCTGTGCGGGGAAAGTTTTATTTTTGTATTTCTTGTCTTTGCACGCTCACCAGGACAGTCTTTAAAGGGTTTTTATAGCAGACATTTTCATAGGGCATTACTCATACTTGTGTGTACATAGCGTCTCAAGGAAGTTACATTCTCTCACCTTTGCAGTATTTGTACCCCTAACACAAAGGGAATGGCTATCTTGGCTACGGAGTTCTGCTGGGAAAGGCGCACCTAAACTGAGACAGAATCGATTTATGGGAAAAGATAATTATGCTTCAATGAAGGAAACATGAATTCTGGATTGTGTTGGTCTTATCTTAACAATTTTTTTCACAATTAATTCCTCCTGTGCAGGTGCCTGAAGTGATCTGTGTGCTGCAATTCAGAGAACATTTTGAAAAACAGATCATTGTTTAATTGTGCCATGGTGCTCAGTCTCTGTTGTTAGGCCAAGAGCTGGTTGCACTTACGCAGTTCTGGCAGGAAAGGAAGCAAAAAGAGGAGGAAGTTAGTAACTAATATACAGGAGGCATCACTATGAGCTTTGGATAGTCACTAGATGGACTGAGCTTGGAGCTGTGGTGGCAGGGAGTTGAAAGTGAGGACAGAAGTATATATGTCAGACAGTGGACAAGGTAGAGCCATTGGAGGGACTGGTTTAGGAATGACGTCTATTTGTTATCTCTGCTCCCTGGTCCAGCTGGGGCCACTTTGTCCCCTGGAACAGGTTAGATCAGCTTAGGGGTGGCCTAGCTTGTGCCCAATGGCCTAGGGCCCCAAGGTGCCATTGCAGCTGCTGGGACTAGCCAGCAGTGTTCCATGCACACCCCTGAGTCCTTCACACCCGGACAGTGTTTCCTGCAGGGGATGGAATAGGCTTGCTGTATCAGTCATGCCTGGCCAGGGAAACCCTTATATCGGAATCATCTCCAAGGGGGGCAGATCCCCTGCCTTTGTGGTCCATTTGCACCAGAAGAGTGAATTATGCCCATCGACTTCCAGGTGTCCTCTCAATGCACATTAAACTTTACCTGCACAGTGAGCTGGTCCCTTCAGCTCCAGCTAAAACTTCTTAGCTCTCAAACCCTAATTGCTGTTTTGGCACAGGATTTTGAGTTGTTTCCTGGTTGTTTGTATTTACTTGCACAATACTCATTGGACATGGTTTTGAGACAAATATAAACCCAGCCATGGTCAATTTAACAGTTTTTTGGGGGGAGGTAATTTGACGGTAAACCATAATTACTAGTACAACTGATATCTTAATTTCCAAGCCAATCTGAGGAGGTGTTTGAGACACGAATCAGGCTAATTAGAATTCTGTTTGCTCATAATAAATAAGGGATAATTGCTAATTGGGTCTGGTTAACATTATTTTAAGATAGAAACTATTTTAAATGTGAAAGTTTGTCTATGCTATTCCATTCCATGCCAGGCCCCAGGCATTCTTCTCCTATTAGCTTGTGGAAAAAACAGTCTCAGATGAGACTCAGTAACTCCTAGGCCAGAATTTTCAAAAAAGCTTAGCACATTGGGTGCTGAATTCTTTTGAAAATCTGGCCCCAATCATGGATACTAGCATTTGAAAATCTGGCCTTAAATGAATTTTCCAAGGCCACACAGCTAGTCCACAGCAGAGCTGGAAATAGATTCCTGACATCCAGTCCCCTGCTCTATTCATTCATGACCAAACCACACTCCCTCCCAAACCAAAAATTGCAGGTTTCATTGTTTGTGCATCCATTCAGGGCTATGAAGCCATGATTTGTGATTGACATGAAGTACAACAGAGGTGCTGTGCTGGTGATGCTAATACCATGAGTGCAGTTGTATACATTGTATGTATTTAATCAGAGACATGATATTTCCCCATTTTCCACAATCCTCCTTCCTCAGTTTGCTGGTCTATTTGCAAGGACAAAACTATATTCTAGCAAGCAGTGAAGAAAGCTATATAAACAATTTCTTCCAACTTTTCTTCCTCCTTTTTGCCCAGAAACTCCAATCATTTGGTACAGGAATTGTACATTAGAAATATACACCAGAGGGGTCTGTAACCGGGTCCTTTTCCTGGGCCGCCCCCCTGCTGAGCTCTTCCTCTCTACCAATAGAGCACTGTGAGGCTTTTCTTACTGCAGCACCTGTGGCTTTTATTTACATACAGTTCCCACCACCCTTGATACTATTTACAAACACACAGGTCTTCCTAGCTCCCCTGTTATAGGAAGTCTCCCTTCAGCCTGGAGACTGCCCCTTCCCTGGCCACTTACCCGTTTGCACTGGCTGCCAGCCAGCCTTTATAGCTCTTCTACTAGCAGGCCCACAGGTGCAGCCAGTTCCAGAGGCCAGGCACCAGCCTTTCTCCAGCCCCAATCTATTTCTCCTGATTGGGGCTGGCTGAGCAGGGGCTAATTAGGTGCCTTTGCACCAGCACCCTGCTACAGGGTCACTTTTGGATGATATATTTGTTCAGTTACTTTGAGATTTATACTGCATTATCAAGATTACAACAGATTAATTTAAAAGTTTTGTTTTTAATTAGTAGAACTTGCTTTTCCTTTCAGGTGCAATGTCTGACTGGGAGACAGTACTGCTAATTACAGCAAATTCCCCATTACCTTTAAATTTCAGCAGTTTCCTGAAGAACAGAGTGAGTGAGGAAGCGATGCAAGGCATGGAAATAACATCCAGTATTTAAGTAATTAAAAGGCTACAGATAAAGTTTTATCTTGTGGTGTCAAACTGGAAGCTCCATTTGCTCTTAGGGTGAATAAGGAGAGTGACATTTAACTATAAGACTCCCTTCCCCTGACCATGGACAGTCACCCTTCCCACCACAGCTCAGCAAGTGTGTTCTTGATCTGCTCTGGAGCCTACTGTAACTTACTAGCACACTCCTCAGACAGCTGTTTAAGACTGTCCTCTGCATCATGAGCTTCTTAAAGCAGATGGCAAGGACAGGGAATGCCAAGTGTCAGAGTGGGCTAGAGGGTATGGTAAAGGGCACAGTGGCCAGTGATCATATTTACTCCAAGCTGTGGATATTCTCAATATAATGAATGATTTGCAATGGGCAGATTGGCAGCTCCGGTTATTCCCATTTTAAGTTATTTCGTTCCACTATTCGAGATCTAACAAATAAAACCAAGGAATCTCCCTTTTTACATGAGCGTCTGTATCCATAGTTCCAGGGCAAATGCTTCCCTTACTTACAAAAGGGCTCCGGGCCCTGGGAACCCAGTGAGGGGAAGAAAGGGGGTCTGCTCCCATACTTTCTTACCCAGAAAAAAATCACTGATTCAGTCAAACACCACAAAAGGTCTCCCTTAAAGCTACAGGCTCCTCACCTTTGTCTTAGTACCCAGCTGGCCACTGTCATGGCAACCACAGAGGCCATTCCAAAAGGAGAAAACTGCTTCAGAGTAAGAGAAAGCCTGTTGACTGAGCGTGCCTGGTCATAAGAACATAAGAATGTCCATACTGGGTCAGACCAAAGGTATCCAGTATCCTGTCTACCAACAATGGCCAATATCAGCTGTCCCAGAGGGAGTGAACCTAACAGATAATGATCAAGTGATCTCTCTCCTGCCATCCATCTCCACCCTCTGACAAACAGAGGCTAGGGACACCATTCCTTACCCATCCTGGCTAATAGCCATTAATGGACTTAACCTCCATGAATTTATCTAGTTCTCTTTTAAACTCTGTTATAGTCCTAGCCTTCACAACCTCCTCAGGCAAGGAGTTCCACAGGTTTACTGTGCACTGTGTGAAGAACTTCCTTTTATTTGTTAAACCTGCTGCCCACTAATTTCATTTGGTGGCCTCTAGTTCTTATATTATGGGAACAAGGAAATAACTTTTCCTTATTCACACCACTCATGATTTGATAGCTCTATCATATCCCCCCCTTAGTCATCTCTTTTCCAAGCTGTAAAGTCCTCGCCTCTTTAATTTCTCTTCATACGGGACCTGTTCCAAACGGCTAATCATTTTAGTTGCCCTTCTCTGAACCTTTTCTAATGCCAGTATATCTTTTTTGAGATGAGGAGACCACATCTGTACGCAGTTTTCAAGATGTGGGTGTACCATGGATTTATATAAGGGCAATAAGATGGTCTCCATCTTATTCTCTATTCCTTTTTAAATTATTCCTAACATTCTGTTTGCTTTTTTGACTGCTGCTGCACACTGTGTGGACATCTTCAGAGAACTATCCACGATGACTCCAAGATCTCTTTCTTGATCACTTGTAGCTAAATTAGCCCCCATCATATTGTATGTATAGCTGGGGTTATTTTTTCCAATGTGCATTATTTTACATTTATCTACATTAAATTTCATTTGCCATTTTGTTGCCCAATCACTTAGTTTTGTGAGATCTTTTTGAAGTTCTTCACAGTCTGCTTTGGTCTTAACTATCTTGAGGAGTTTAGTATCATCTGCAAACTTTGCCACCTCACTGTTTACCCCTTTCTCCAGATCATTTATGAATAAATTGAATAGGATTGGTCCTAGGACTGACCCTTGGGGAACACCACTAGTTACCCCTCTCCATTCTGAAAATGTACTATTTATTCCTACCCTTTGTTCCCTGTCTTTTAACCAGTTCTCAATCCATGAAAGGATCTTCCCTCTTATCCCATGACAACTTAATTTATGTAAGGGCCTTTGGTGAGGGACTTTGTCAAAGGCTTTCTGGAAATCTAAGTACACTGTGTCCACTGGTCCCATTTCCATTGTTTTGAAGACTGTAAGAGTTACAGTCTACTGGAGGGACTTCTAGAGCAAGGGCAACAGGCAGGCAGTGACAACTGTAGCTATTCATCCTCTGGAAGAGAAGCACCTGGACAAGAGGAGATTTCCTGAAAAAGCAATCTGGGTACAGATGTCACTACAGGCTGGTACTACTTGGAATGGTCCTTTCTGAAGTCACTTTGTCTGCTCTTCTCCTTGACCTTTACCTGGAAATGCCTTCATTAATTCTCTCACAAACTGTTTGCTTAGTGCCTCTGCTAACATATGTGTATATAGCAGGTCAGCCCAGTCCCATTCTGGGTATGTCCTTTGGGAAGGAGAAGCCCTCAAAGGGATGAGCGTGCCTTGCTACGCTCCTCTAAAGGCAACGAGGTGCACAATGTGTGGTGGTTTTAGCCAATGCCTTGCTAGCATTCACAGAATGTCATGTACCTCACTCTAAAATTTACCCCGGGGTCTGATCTGAGTTAGGGTCTTATCAAATCAGCTTTTGACCACTGGCTTTGTGTGTGTGCACTCAGGTTTCTTATGTCTTCACCAGATGAAAATTCCCACCCCACATCTCCTGCTCATCACTTCTGAGACCATATCTCCCTCCCAACTCTTTTGTGACTATTATAAAAATTATCCCCTGAAACACAAAGGTCAAAGTTCATTTAAGATCATGGATTATGTGCCTCTTGAAAAGCCTCTTTCTGGAACTGCTCTGACACACGCTGCAGGGGCCCAGAGTGAGGTGTGTGTACAAGACAAATCATCCACCACTTCTCCATGAACTAATGCTGAGAAGTTCCCCTGTTTTGGAGACATTTGTCATGCTGAGGCCACTTCACACACTACCTCCTGCACAATCAAACCATAAGCAGAGTTCTGTGGGCATGTGCCCACTGGCTGCATCACTGCCTTCAGGACACTTAAAAAAAAAAGATACATGGGGTCAGATTCTGCTCTTGGTCCTTCAGGAAAGAGCTGCTCAGTCCAAAACATATTTCTGAAGAATCAAACAAACCAGGTTGATGAATGTCCCATAATCTGAATGTAAAAGCCATGGATCACCTGGCCACGCAAGCCTTTTTGGAGGCTTGGAAACTGTTTGAATATGAGGTCAGATTTGGTAATAGAGTTGAAAGTGTTGATTGTGAACAGGTATCATGATGTTGCCTAGCAGGACTCTCAGGAAAGCCTCGTTCTTATGCCTAGGGATTTGGTATAGAGCATGGTTTTTGAACATTGTTTTAAGATAATTTATCTCCATCTACACTGGCTAGCCCAACAGCATTAGAAACTGGGCTTTAACATGGCTGCCTAACACTAGCAGAGGCCCAGTACAGACATGGCCAAAGGGCCCATGTTGTCCTCACACAGCAGTAGAGTAAATGGCAGAGGCCCATTTTCAGAAGATGGTATGTGGGAGAATGGACTTCCTGTGAGTCCCTTGTTGCCCTGAAAAGGCTGCAGAGTGAGATTTTTTCCCCTTGCCCCTTAGAAGGTATTTCATTTATTTATGTTAATGTCCATCCCCTTGATATCTGATCATGTTATAGAGACTGAAAAGGACTGCTGTCAACAACTGGCAAAGAACAAATAAGCAGCCCAGTTCCACATGGATGAAGACCACCTCATCTTTTTGAAGCAGATTATAATAATATAAGGAGATATACCTATCTCATAGAGCTAGAAGGGACCTTCAAAGGTCATTGAGTCCAGCCCCTGCCTTCACTAGCAGGACCAAGTATTGATTTTGCCCCAGATCCCTAAGTGGCCCCCATAAGGATTGAATTCACAACCCTGGGTTTACCAGGCCAATGCTTAAACCACTGAGCTATCCCTCCCCATAAAGACTGACTGTCTTTTGCCTATTATTGGCTTACAAGAACTCCTGCTGGCAAAAGGCATGGCCCTGCCATTAACTTTGCTTCTCTTTAAGGCCATGCTAATGCAGTTGGCATTAGAACAAACTGAGATTTCCCAAGAAGCGTAAAACTGCCAACAAAGACACATCTTATAAGAGGGACCATTACGTATGGTATTAAACTGAGAGCACTCTGTCAACATCTGATGCAGTTTGTGGAAAATTCTAAAGGAAATAAAACCAAGCCATTTCCACTGTAAGATTTCCCAAAAGTTCCCTCTTTAGCTCTTTCTACCAGATGCATTTTCATTCTCCACTAGCACAGGCTGCGTGCACGTCTTGTTATCATCCCCAATTTCCTTCCTGTTAATTGTTAGTGCTGCTGGTTCAACCTCCTGGATGGAGGGAAAGGGACCTGACCATGAATCCGTCACATTGCATTAGGGAATGCTTTCAGCGCCTCAGCCTGGGTTGTGTAACCTTTTGTTGCTGGGATTTCTAGTTGTGTGGCTGTCATCCCATGACTCCCATCATGCTGCACAGCAGGTTCATGCTGCACAGAATATTAAGTTTAAACACTGGGAGCCACTAAGTGTCAGAGAAGTAGCTGGTTCATGGGATTGATACCTGGTTCAGTGCTCCTGCTGGTAGCAGCTGATCTGATGGCTGTTGAGCAACCTGTGAGAAATGGGTAGGTTGGTCTCAGCCTGGTTCCTTGTAGGAAGCTGTTAACATCACAACACTATAAATACTGCGATTAGCCCTCTTGTTGGCAGTCTCAGCCAAGAGGTAACGGTCTCCACAAAAGACAGGTTAAGGCTCATGGAGGCTGGCAGGCTTCACTACCACTGACAGGGCCAGCGCACTGGGGGAACGTTCTGCAGCCCCTGTGATTTTTGTACTTTTGCTGAAAACAAATGTCAGTGACACTGTGGGGAAAACCCTAACTCTGGTGGCTCTGTACGTAGCTCCTCCAAATTCCAAGCATATCATCCTAGAGGGTGGAGCAAGCAAAGAGGGCTCTTGGCAAGGCCCCTCCTCAGCTCTTCAAATGAGGCCATTTTGGAATGGGAAAACACCCATCTTTCACTCACAAACCGAAAGCATTTGCTTCCTCCTGATGCATCAAATTCCCTCAAATTAGGTAAAGTTATTTCTTTCTCAGATGCAGATGAAACATGGGGCAGGTGAGTCTGCATCATTAACCTTCTGCCAGGCCTGGTGGGCAAACGACACGCATTCCCCTAGCACCTGCATTTCTGGGGGTTGTGGACATGGCCGCCTGGAGACTGTGATGAGGCTCGCGGGGGCTCCCCTAACCACGGTCCAGGGGGTGAGCATTGGCACAGTCATAACTGATTAAATCAGGAGGGGGAAGTCCACTGGGGATTTGATCACTGAACAAAACTCTGAAAACTCCAGGGGACAGTGCAGGGAAGGTGGGCAGGAGAGGACACAAGTCTCCCCACAAACACAAACTGAGTTACCACCACCTGAATGATTCCTAGCCTCTGGCTAAGCCCGATGTCTCATTGTAAACCTGCCCCGCACAGCGCTTTCCTGGGAGCGGCCAATGAAATCTGTTTGCAAAAGCGTGATGCAACGGCTGCCATGTTACCCAAGCAATAAGAAACTAAGACCTTGGCTCTTTTAACTTTCTTCACCCCGCCTCTCCATCCCTCCAGCACCCTTCCCTGGCCCCAAAGCCTAAATCAGAATTTCCCACACACAGGGTGCAGTGTGTGGAGGACTAGCCAAGGAGCGTGAAAGTGTATACATTAGGATGACAAGGCCTTTTTAGGAGGGCAGTGGCTAGTTTCACTTTCCTGAAGTGAGGCTCACACCTTCAGAAGTTTGGGAATTGCTGAATTATTTTGAGCCCGATCCCTGTGCTGCCAGCTGGGCCTCTCCTCGCTCTGTCACAGCTAATGCTTGGTTCCTGGCTCCTTGCACTGATGGACGATTGTCCCATTCTTTCTTACTCATAGGTCTCTCTTTGTTCTGTCCCAAAGACCACTATTGCAGGGAGGTCCTACGCTGGCCTAGTACTGGTTCTTCTATCTATTCAATGGCCTCTCAAAACCCAGTCACTGCTCCTGACTAGGCCTTAGCTTGGCTTTCCTGAGCAGCAGCACTGAATGTGCCTCTCCCAGCCACAACAGTCCTCACACGGCATGGAAGCTGGTTCCAAACGCTGAGGGAAGGGCCCACTAGTCCCTGTGCGTGAGAGTTTAGATTGAGGTAAACCTAGTTAACATATGCTCTTGCCCTGACCTTAGAAGCCACAAGACTCTTTGGTAACCAGGTGCCCAGTACCCTGACATGCAGGGATCCATTACAATCCTTTATTTTTTTATAGAAACAAAAATGGCAAGTGAGATTGGGCCTGAGAATGAGACGGCTCCATTTTTCTACCTTAACCTTTGCATCTCCGCTATTTTCAAATGACTCCTGAGTCACAGCAGGAACCGTGGTGCCTTGCTGTCCTCGAGCCATGAACCACAGGAGTGACTGTCCCTGTCAGCTTCTTGTGAAGGCTTCTGCCCTTCAGACATGCTGGTCCCATGATGGCAATGGTCCAGCAATGAGAATAAATAGCTTCTTCCCTTGGGCCCAGACAACAAGCTGGCGAACACACTTGTAATTTGCTGAAAGGAGCTTGGAATGTTTAAGCTGTAAACATGAAATCAAAAACAAATGAGGCTGCAGCCTTGAGGGGAGGGCAGGAGCTCTGCGCTTTGCAGATCTGTGGATAGTCTGGTATTCTAGAAGCGATGGCTGACAGGCCTGCAGAGGGACCTGTAACTGGTCCTGTGGAGGGGCCCACTCTGTCTTTCAGGTAAATGTGACAGGAAGAGAGTTTGTCTTGGGGAAATCTTTGCGCCCTTTGCCTGCTCCTGGGTGACGCTCGGCCCTGGAAGGGTTAAAACTGAGCCATCTTGTTACCAAGAAGGTCACAGCTTGCTAGAGTAGCTCAAGTATTATCTATTTAAATGATCTTTCCTCCCTCCTCTTTCAAGCAGCTCAGGACAATTTTCAGGCTGATGGACATCATGTTGCTGTGGCTGTTTGGGTTCATAATTCCCCTCAGAACTTGGGGATTAGATCCAGTGCAGGGAGTCTTGCTAGAGTTTCATATTTTCCCTTGCTGGCTTAGTAAAGGCCATTGCTTTACCCTTAACAGTGATTTATTACTATCCAGTTCAAACTCATACCTTGGTCTTTCCTCAGGGCAGCTCCTGAGGTCAGCCCCTTTCACCGAGGGGAGCTTCAGATTGTCATTATTGGGGCCAGACCCTTCTTCCTTTGAGAGTCGGCACTGGGGCTCTCTGCTCAGCTCCAGTCCCCAACAGATAAGAGAGAAGAGTTGGCAATATATTAACAGCTGAGGTGCCACCTCACCGAGGGCATGTCTTAGTCCTGCAGACTGGTCGGGTTCCCCAGGTAAGGTGCAAAGCACAATTGTCAGCTGAACTCCACTTAGCACAGCTCCTTCCAGTTTGGCCAAGGGGAGCTCACTTTTGGTTTATGGAAGAATTACCCGAGACAGACCAGGAAGGTTCAGCTCTCTTTGAGGGAGACAAGCACAAAAATCCAGGGCATCATGCCAGGGCACCCCAACACAACACAAGAAGTTAAAGCTCTTTGAAAATGATTGTACCTACAATTATATGCAAGTGCAAAAAACGGAAGGCCCGCTTTTTTAAAATGGCCCTTTATGTATATAAATCCCTGCTGGTAATGTCACTGTTCGTCTTCTAACCAGGAATTGTTGGTGTATATTGCCATCTAGTGGTGATGAGTAGGAGTGCCTAAAGGGAACATTAATTGCAAGAGGAGCAACACATTATTATCTTATCTACAATTATTTTCCAGTGAATTGTAGGGGGTGGATCTTTGTTCACATCTGGAGGAAGATAGTGTGAGGAAAAGTAAATTTTCAAAAAATGGTTTGTCACATACTCTATATCCTCATAACATCAAACATAAAGAAACTGGTTAAAACATTTCTGTACTTTAACGACTTTATTTCTTTAGCAATAATCATTTAGGATAATTCTATGTAATTTGATACAACAAATAATGTCTAGCATCTTCTGTTCTATTCCAAGCTACATACTTTTACCCCTCCAGGCCAATGCCACAGCAGAAAGTGGAGGGGCTTTTCTGCCTTAAGTACTTGCAATACACAAAGACAAGAAAAGTTCATTTTTATTTCTAGCATAGGGTGGTGAGTGAAGTGTTCTCCTTCAGTATCACAGCAGGGAAGTACCGCTTCCTCATGGAATCTCCTTTAGAAGGGTAGCCCAATAGCCACAGGCCCTTTCATTTCAAAGATAACTTTCAGATCACACAAAATTCTGCCATTTTCAACCATTCACCTCTCAAATTTCAGCCACCTTCTGTCCCTTTTCCATAAGTTTCATAGAATTAAGGCCAGAAGGACCATTAGATCATCTAGTCTGAACTCCTGTGTATCACAGACCATTAAATTTCACCACACTACCAGTGATGGAACTAAACTGTTGTGTGTTACAGGCAGAGAACAGGAGAGACTGAGGTGTCACCAATGCCCAAGGTCCATGCATTGCTGAGGTGAGATATACCCGGCAGTTGATCTGTGCTCCAGGCTGGAGAGGAAGGTGAAAAACCTCCATGGTTCCTCCCAATGTGATCTAAGTGAAAATTCCTTCCCAACCTCAATCTAGCAATCATTATGACCCTGAGCATATGAGCAAGACACAGCAGCAAGGGATCTAAGAAGGGAATTCTCGGTACCACTTCAAACCACTGATTCTCCTGGCTAGTGTCCTACCTCCAGTTCTTGCCAATCACTGCTACATCAGAGGAAGGTGAAAGAAACTCAGAATACATCTGGCCAATTGTGCACTGAGTAAAAAAATTCCTTCCTGACCCCAGCAGGTGACCAGCTGAGATTTGAGTGTAGTCGTTGTCTGAATGCAGAGCTACAAGTGTTATGAGCATGCTGGAGGCAATGCAGACCTTCTGTTCTCTCCATGGTCATGAGGGCAGGGAATGAAAACTAGTCACAGACAATATCTCAGATAAAAAAAATCTTACAGACAAAAAGCTTTGAAAAACATGCACACAGAGGTAAGCATCCATCTGAGATACACGTAGCCAGGATCAAGCCTTTGAATAGATGGAGTGTGGGATGAATGCCATTGCAGTAAGTGGTGCACACTGACAGAGTGACAGAACCAGACTTCGGATAAGGGGGGGCTTGAAATAACAAGATTGTTCTGTCATTTGTTGCCATGAACGTGGAGAACTAATGGCAAAGAAATATTAAAATAATTAAGGCACTCTTGGTGTTGAGCATGCAGCCACTATGCATACCATGCTACTCCACATGAAATCCTAATTAAACATTGAGTCTTCAACATTCTGTGATATAACAGAGATGGGATTTGGAAAAATTGTTCTCAGTTCATCAAATGAATGCGAGTTATAATTTGGTCTCTTCTGACCATTGAGATCAATAAATTATAAGGCCAGAAGGAATCATTGTGACCATTTAGTCTGACCACCTGTGTAACACAGGACATCAGACTTGCCTAAATTATTTCCTTTTGAACTAGGACAGAACTTTTAGAAAAGTATCCAGTCTTGATTTAAAAATGTCCAGTTTATGAATCCACCATAAACCTTAATAAAGTGTTCCAATGATTCATTCCCCTTGCTGTTAAAAATGTGTACTTCTTTCTAGGCTGTATGTGCCTAGCTTCAGCTTCCAGCCATTGGATCTTTTTACACCTTTGTCAGTTAGCTTGAAGAGCCCTCTATTAACAAATCTGTTTCTATTTATAGACTGATCAAGTCACCCCGTAGTCTTGTTTTCGTTAAGCTAACTAGACTGAGCTCCTTGGGTCTTTCACTATAAGGCATCTTTTCCAATTCTTTAATCATTCTTGTAGCTCTTTGAATTGAACTTCACACTTTTATACAGCCTGATTTCTTCTAGCTTTATGCAAAGTCCCCAGGCTCTAAATAAATCTCCCTTGGAAATCTGAGCAAAATATCTGACCAGCCCCCCAACCTGAAGCAAATACTCACCAGCAACCACACACTACACAACAAAAACACTAACCCAGGAACCTATCCTTGCAACAAAGCCTGAACTTGAATTAATATGCAAACTAGATACCATTAACTTTGGCTTGAATAGAGCCTGGGAGTGGCTTGGTCATTACACAAATTGACTCTATTTCCCCATGTTAAGTATCCTCCTCGCCATCAGATTCAGTTTCCTCACTGATCCTCTGCTTGTGTCCCAGTGTTTTCAATGCCTTTGCCTTCTTATTTACTGAAATTATCTGCGAGATAAACTCTTTGTAATCCTCATCGATGTCCTTGTTGTCCTTATACTCGAGGTCCATTTCACTCACTTCCTGTGCAAATGCCTCCATATTGAAGTGCCATTTTTGCTTCGGTTTCTGGCTTCTCTTAATTTGGTCTTCATAGACATTGTCAACTCATAGTTTTGAGCATAACATACGATGGTCTGAGCCTGTGAAAATGATTCGTTCTCCTATTGTCACTACATCATTGAAGATTCTTCTGGTATCCATCATTACATAATCAATCTGATTCAGTGTGACTCCATCTGGGTTTTTCCATGTCCACTACTGACACTGTTCATTTTGAAATATCGTGTTCATTACGTGGAGATGGTTTGCCTCTGTGAATGCAACCAGATGTGCTCCGCAATCATTTCTTATACCTTTACCAACTTTTCCCATGTACTTTTCATTCTCACTCTCCTTTCCACCTACTATTGCATTGAAGTCCCCTTGGATAATTGCATAGATGGATCTTTTCTGCATTACCTCCTCCAGCTCTTCATAGAAATGTTCTATTTCTTCATCTTCCATTTGCTGCATGGGAGCCAGGAGCGGCGCCAGGGTTTCTGGCGCCCTAAGCACAATTCAGGAGGGCGGCATTTTGTGCGTGCCCCACAAGGCGCACGGGAGCTTCCAGTTCTGCTCCCATCGCGCCGCCGAAGAAGGACCCTCCGCCGAAATGCCGCAGGCGACAGCAGCAGTCATTGAGCTGCTCAATTGCCTGCCGCTGTTTTCTGCGGCACGTCGGCAGAAGGTCCTTCTTCAGCAGCGCAACGGGAGCGGAACCGGAAGCTCCTGCGCGCCCCATGGGGAGTGCACAAAATGCCGCCCCCCCGAATCCTGGCACCCTAAGCGACCTCCTAGGGTCGCCTAATGGAAGCACCGGCCCTGGTGGGAGCATACACCTGAATAATTTTAATTGTTCTCCTTCGTTTTATCTGAAGCATGAGAACTGCTATCCAGAGTGATATATCACATCACAGCTGACTACCCTTGGAATAGTTTCTTTCCTGAGAATGAATCCAGTGCTTCCAGTCCTGGCATGCAGTGAAAAACACACTCCATTTTCTTTGGAAAGAAATTGCAGAAGAGTGGTTTTTTTCAAATGTCATTTGCTTCATTTGGGTTCAGGGATTTGGCTGGAAGGAGGTGAGCAGGGAGAGGGAGGGAAGAGAGGAGGGAGACAGTGGGGAGATGGCAGGGCCTGGGCAGAGAGGGGCAGGGCCTGGGGCAGAGCAGGGGTGGAGTATGGGTGGGGCCACAGGCAGAAGAGGTGGGCTGGGGAGCTGGCCTCCCCAAGCGGCAGCTTCACCCACCGCCCATGACAGCAGGTAAGAGCAGGTCGGCTCCTGCACACCCAGTGCACCCTGCAGTCTCCTTAGGCAGGGGCCATATTCACAGAGCTGAATGTGTCGGTGCCACGCATTCTGCGTGAGGGAGATAGTACAGGGGTCTTTGCGAGGAACTGTGATTTTCTGCCACTGTGAGGCGGGACGGGCAGCTCAGTATCCTTTGCTGTCTCGTCCCTCCCCTCCACCCCCGGGCTGCGAGCCCAGGCTGCTATCAGGCATAGGGGCACCAGTTTAATAATACTTCATAGGACCCCATAAATCCTAAGGACGGCCCTGGCCAGAGGCTCCCTGTGAAAGTAGAAGGGTGGGGATAGGTGTCCCAGCTAGGAGGCTGCACACCCTCACCAAGGGTCCTCCCTGGACTGGTTTAACTTGTTCCTTCCATTGTTTAAAGAAAGAGGTAAATGGGCTTCATTAGGAGCCTCTTTGTTATTTTAAATGCTCAATGAGAGCTAAATATCAGTTGTGGGTGGGACTGTGTTCTGCCCAGAGCTGACAATCCTTGAGAGCTGAAATCACTTGAGATGGGGCAGTGTTTCTGCCCAGCCTGCAAAGAGCTGAAAATCACTAAGAGACTGACGTGCAGAGGTCACAGCAAAGAGGCAGGTAGCAGCAGAAGGTGACTGACAGTCAGCTGGCAAATGAGCAGCTGGTGAGGTGGCTGGGTGGCCGGGTGGCACAGCCAGTGAGCAGCTAGCGGGGCAGCTGGCAGAGAGGTGCAGCGAGTGGCCAGAAGGGTGGCTGGTGGAGAGGCGCAGCAAGTGGCCAGCTGGCAGAGAGGGGCCGCGGAGTGAATAAGGTGGCTACTTACCTCCATCCAGGGTGGGAGGTGAACTCTGCAGATGCACCTCTGAACTCTGGGTCTGCACTGACCAAGGAAAGCAACTGTGAGTGGGGTGCAGAGAAGTGATGGGCATGTTAAAGGGACTTTTGGGTTGCTAGACTTAAGAACCTGAGGGGAAAAGGACACTGCCCAACTTACTTGGGGGGGTGGGTCTTTTGGTCATGGTTTATGTTTATAAAGTCTGTTTGCGGTGTTTTCCCAAATTAACACCAAGTTACTTCCCTCCTTTTATTAGAAGTTTCTTTTCTACACTCAGACTCTGTGCTTGCAAGTGGGGAAGGCGCCCAGGGGTGATGTGTACTTTTTCCAGGGTACTGGGTCGGGGCTCAGGCTGGTGAACCTGGCCCTGGTTGCTGCTGGCTCTGCCTGGCAGAAGGGTTACACTTGCTATGATTGCCAATGTGTTCCCCCCACATTCTGACCCTTCACCCAGGTCTCCGTGTTCCTGTGAGCTTTTATCTCCAGCCCCCGCCTCACTAGATTAGCCAGTCAGAACCGTACAGAACTCCCAGCCCCTGGGACACCTCCCCTGAATTTACTAGATACCTACTCATAAAACTGCTGAAACCATACTATTCCATCCTCACTACAGTAGATATATACCCGTTGCTCACTTATTTAGAAAAGAGCCTAAGTTTAACTTTACTGTCATTTTAACTAGAAAAACATGATTCACTTGCCAGGCACAGAAAAGCTCAGCTGAACCTTGTGGCTTAATTGAAAATTCTGCTCAGACAAACCCTGAAAATGTAGAAAAATGGAATCATAAATCTGACTCTGACAATATACAACAGAGCTTTTTAATCAAATGCAAATCAGAGTGCAATCCCCCCCACCCCCAGGAGCTCACTACCCACCAGTGTATGAACAGGGAAGCTTCTTTTCTCTTTGTGTGTGCATTTATCATTAATGTTTCAAATGTATCATTTCCAGGGCAACATCCTTTTTTTTTTTACACTCCTTACTATTTACTATCTATTTTGTGTAGTAAATATTACTGTCAGTTTTGTTAAGTGAAATTGTAGATGCCAAACACAGTATTTTGCTCAGGATAAGGTTGTGTATACAAAATGCTATCAAGTGCATTAGAATGATGATGTATTTGAATCTCTTTCTTGTGAGTCAGGTTTGTTCCTGAAAGTGGCCTGGCACTGCACCAATTCAGTAATTTGTTGTCATAAGGCTGCAGGACAAGACAGGCTCGCATCACCCTTCCTAGGGCTGCCGCTAAGACCTCTACCACAGTATCTAAGGCCTTGGCTACACTTGCAAATTTGCAGCGCTGCAGCAGGGTGTGAAAACACACCCTCTCCAGCGCTGCAAATTGCGGCGCTGCAAAGCGCCAGTGTGGTCAAAGCCCCAGCGCTGGGAGCGCGGCTCCCAGCGCTGTCCGTTATTCCCCACAGGGAGGTGGAGTACGGACAGCGCTGGGAGAGCTCTCTCCCAGCGCTGGCACTTTAGCCTGGTCTACACTAGGCGTTTAAATCGGTTTTAGGAGCGTAAAACCGATTTAACGCCAAAACCGTCCACACTAGGAGGCACCTTATATCGATTTTAATGGCTCTTTAAACCGGTTTCTGTACTCCTCCCTAACGAGAGGAGTAACGCTAGTATCGGTATTAACATATCGGATTAGGGTTAGTGTGGACGCTGATCGACGGTATTGGCCTCCGGGAGCTATCCCACAGTGCACCAGTGACCGCTCTGGACCGCAATCTGAACTCGGATGCAGTGGTCAGGTAAACAGGAAAAGCCCCGCGAACTTTTGAATATTTCCTGTTTGCCCAGCGTGGAGCTCCGATCAGCACAGGTGGCGATGCAGTCCGAAATCAAAATAAAAAAAAGAGCTCCCGCATGGACCATGCGGATGTGATCGCTGTAAGGGCAGGCAAATCCGTTCTATCCGTTCTATCAGCGCTCCGTTACAGAACATGAAATTCAGAATCCTTTTTTAAAAATCTCCAGACAGACGCCATAGCAGGGACTCAGCGCACTGCAGCGTGTCAAGCGTAACGGAAAGCCAAAGAATCAAATGGATGCGCATGGACTGGAGGACTGAAGCTATCCCACAGTTCCTGCAGCCTCCTAAAATTATTTGCATTCTTGGCTGAGCTCCAAATGCTTCTAGGGTCAAACACAGTGTCCGCGGGTCAGGGCATAGCTTGGCAATCTACTCACCCACCCCCCACCCACCCCCAGAAGCGAAAGGTAAAACAATCCTCTGACTCTTTTACATGTCACCCTATCTTTACTGAATGCTGCAGATAGACGCGATAGTGCAGCACTCAACACCAACATCCTTGCTCCCCCCCCCCCCCGCCATGGGCGGCTGATGGTACAAAAGGATGGAAATCCATCCTCATCATCAGCATAAGCTGATCGTACAAAAAGATGGAAATCCATCCTCATCATCAGCCTCAGCTGATGGTACAAAAGGACTGGTAACCGTCCTCGTCATCAGCCTATTGGCCCTAATTTTTTCTGGTGGATGGATGGTGCAATATGGCTGGTAACCATCCTCATCATAGCAACAGGGGGCTGAGCTCCATCAGCCCCCACCCTTCATGTGTAAAGAAAAGATTGTTGCCCCTGGACTAGCAGTGGGATGCTGGGCTTCTCTCCTACACACTGCTTAATGTCCTGTCTGGACTATCATAGCAGCTGGAGGCTGCCTTCCACTCATTTCTCACTAACAAGTCAGTGTGTCTTATTCCTGCATTCTTTATTAATTCATCACACAAGTGGGGGGACAATGCTACGGTAGCCAAGAAAGGCTGGGGGAAGAACGGAATCAACAGGTGGGGTTGTTACAGGAGCACCCCCTGTGAATAGCATACAGATAATAATTTCTGCGGGCTCTGACACAGAGCAGGTGGTTCTCTAGCACACTTGCCTATATTAGGCAGCACTGATTCTATTTTTAGATACCAAAAAGGAGGGATTGATTCAGGGAGTCATTCCCAATTTTTGCTTTTGCGCCCCTGGCTGATCGGCCAGGGGCACTTATGACAGCAGCCAATGGTACAAAACGATGGAAGGTGCAATATGGCTAGTAACCACTCTTGGCTTTTGCGCCCCTGGCTGATTGACCAGGGGCACTAGCAGCAAATGGTACAAAAGGACTGGTAGCCATGATCATCCTCAGTTCCAGTTTATGGAAGGGTTTGGATGGTGCAATATGGCTAGTAACCATCTCTGCTGTCATGCAAAAGCAAAAGCATGCTTCTGTGTAGCGCTGCTGAATCGCCTCTGTGAGCGGCATCTAGTACACATACGGTGAGAGTCACAAACGGCAAAAAAAGCTCCATGATTGCCATGCTATGGCATCTGCCAGGGCAATCCAGGGGAAAAAGGCGCGAAATGCTTGTCTGCCGTTGCTTTCCCAGACGAAGGAGTGACTGATGACATTTACCCAGAACCACCCGCGACAATGATTTTTGCCCCATCAGGCACTGGGATCTCAACCCGGAAGTTCCAAGGGGCGGGGGAGGCTGCGGGAACTATGGGATAGCTAGGGAATAGCTACCCACAGTGCAACGCTCCAGAAATCGACGCTAGCCACGGACCATGGACGCACACCACCGATTTAATGTGCTTAGTATGGCCGCGCTCCACCCGATTTTATAAATTCTGTTTTACAAAACCGGTTTATGCAAATTCGGAATAATCCCGTAGTGTAGACGTACCCTTTGACTACACTTAGCGCTTCAAAGCGCTGCCGCAGCAGCGCTGCCATGGCAGCGCTTTGAAGTGCAAGTGTAGCCAAAGCCTAAGTGAGACAATGTGGGTGAGATAATATCTTTTACTGGACCAACTTCTGTTCGTGAAAGAGAGAAGCTTTGGAGCTGACACAGGGCTCTATTGGGGTTGCCAACTTTCTAATTGCAAAAAATCACACACTTTCCCCAAGGCCCCACGTCTGCTCCTCCCCTTCGCTGATCCCACCCCCCTCCATTGCTCGCTCTCCCCCACCCTCACTTTCCCTGGGCTGAGGCAGGGGGTTGGCGTGTGGGAGGTGGATGAGGGCTCCAGCTGCTGGTGAGGGATCTGGGGTGACGCCAGGGATGAGAGGTTTGGGGTGCAGGAGGGGGCTCAGGGCTGGGGCAGGGGATTGGGGTGTAAGGGGGGGTTGTAGGGTGTGGGCTCTGGGAGAGAGTTTGGGTGCAGGAGGGAACTCTGGGCTGGGGCAGGGGGTTGGGGTGTGGGGGTGTGTGTGCAGGGTCCCAGCAGCGTTTACCGCAGCTCCCAGGAAGCGGCAGCCAGGTCCCTGCAGCTCCTAGGAGCATGGGAGGCCAGGGAGGCTCTATGCGCTGCCCTCGCACCAAAGCGCCGCCCCCGCAGCTCCCATTGGTCGTGATTCCTGGCCAGTGGGAGCGTCTGAGCTGGCATTCAGGGTGCAGGCAGCGCATGGAGCCTCCCTGGCTGCCCATGCACCTAGAAAACCAGATGCCTGGCAACCCTAGGATCTATTTGAGTGCTAATCTTAAGATACTGGAATTTGGCTGGTAAAGCTAAGTATCAAAACTTCTGGAGATTGTGGGGAATGAATACACAAATGAATATGTAACTTCTCCTTTATACTGTTTTTACTGTTTAATTGCTGGTTTTATGTCTCCCACAATGTAAACTCACCCTCGCGCCGTAGGCTTCAGAGTCCAAGCCTGAACCACAACTTCTAACCGCTGTCTATACAGCTATTTTTAGAGTGCTAGCATGAGCCCACTACCCCAAGTCTGTTGACCCGGGCTGGGACACTCATTCCCTCTCACTGCAAAATGCTTGTAGACATATCCAGAGGGTCCTAGTGTAGAGCACAGACTGTTCCTGATGGTATGTAAGTCGCATCCTGTAATTGCAGAAGAAAAATTCCTATGATTTCATCTTTATTTAGCCTTATACTTTTTAGAACTTCAGATAATTTCTCCTGTAGTAACTAGGAAGCTATAAATCGCCCCTTTATGTGTGAGAAAAATCAATTGTTATTTGACATTTTACCT
Source organism: Mauremys mutica (assembly GCF_020497125.1). NCBI lineage: Eukaryota > Metazoa > Chordata > Testudines > Geoemydidae > Mauremys > Mauremys mutica. The sequence continues at coordinate 296,875 of NC_059096.1, forward strand.
TAATATTACCAACTTCCTTCAACTGCAATAAAGAATCCATCTGCTTTTTATTTTACAGGCAATTAGTAAGTCACCTTTTTTTAATTTCTTCACATTTTCTATCAAACTAACTCTAGAATTAAAAGAGAAAAGCTGTTTTATGGCACTGAACTTATTGAATAGGATGGATTTATCTGTAACCCTCTAGGTACCAACATTTATTAATGGCTTTTATTGATCCATGTGAGCTTTTTAACCCTTAACAAAAATACAGACATCACTGGCCCAACGTTAGGAAAATTTAACACCACAGGATTTTCCTTGCACAATTCTGAACCATTCACATGTTAGGAGACTAGCAGCACTAGATAGACTCAGCATGATTCCACCCAAATATGGCTCTACCAATGCTGCTCAATCCCCACTTCCAGCCCTGGTACAGCATCCAGAAGGACACAAAGCACTTTACCAACTGATTTACAAATGTTGGCCCCAGTGCTGAACTGGGGGTTCCATGAAGACACCAGGGTATCCCTGCACAAAACAATTAGGAGCAGGGCCTGTATATGTAGGAATTACATGTCTAGCTGCTGAAATGCAGCCACCTCTATGGTAGAACATAGCAGCTGTTAAATAATGCATACTGCATAGTAACACCTCACAATCTTTTAGAACAGAACGTGAAGAAGAATCCTGTGTCTGGTTGAACTTGCAGGGGAAAGTTTACATAGCTGAACCAAGATCAGGGCCCCATTGTGCTAGGTACTACTATTCAGTCCTTGGGGTCCCACATTCAGCTCTGCTGATGCCCCTCAATCCCAACCCACAGCCTCTCCTGCTATTCCCTGTGTTTGTGTTGTGAATAAACCTCCAGGATGGTACACTGAGAACATCAAACTCTCTTTGTTTGTGACCAGTTTGGCTTCTCTGAAATCTGTTATCCCTCCCCTTCTCGTCCATCCAGAGACACCCTGACAACATTACCTTCCTTGCTCGCTGATCTGACCATGCCCCTGTACTGTTTGGTTCATACCTTACCATCAGTATCAAGTTTCTGTACTAGTTATTAGAGCTGCTTGGGAATGGCTTTTGTTTCTATAGAAAATTTCAATAAAAATGTTTTCAACAAAATTTACCACCAGAATTTTCAGGTTTTCATCACAAAGCAAATTTTTTTCAGTCACTGAAAAATGTCAGTTAAAAAATTTTCAGCTTCTGTTTGTTGTTTTTCCAATAAAAAGTTGAAAAAAATCCAATTTGCCACTTAGCAAGAGATGCCACCATAACTCAAATTCTGTCCTGGCTCTAACGACAAACTTTGTTTTGAGTTAAAAAGCACAGCGGCATTTAACCCCGCAAAGGGAATGCTTGGGTGGGGGAATACCAGCAAGACTGTTGGCATTTCCTGGGCATACCCTACCTCTAGAATCTGCTCTGTTAAATACTAAATCCATACCCCTTGTTATAGCAAGGCTCCTATAGCACGTACAAGAGCAAAGAGCCTTTCCAATCCACTCATCCTCCGGCCACTTTCTGCTGTGTTCTAATGAGGCCCTTGATAATAGTTATAATTTTCAGTGGGGTTGAGGGCCAAGGTGAAGCAGATTTATATGAGAGGTGGCTGTATAAATAATCTTCATGGGTTAGTGTTATACATTTCATTCCATCTGCCTATTTTGCCAGAAATACACGAATATTTCAGATCTTCATTTAAAAAATGATTTATCGCCAGTTACAGCTTTAATGTAAGTGACCCGTATGTCTCATGAATCAGATTTAGTTTTATGGTGTAAAGATTCCGTCTTCATTTCACCTGGTCTTATCTCCTTGTGCCCAAGGATTTTTTCTTCTTCTCAGATTAAGATCCATTTCACACCTAAATTCTAGTTTCCATAGTTCTTTCAATCCACCTTGCTCAATCTTCTGTCCTTTTGTAGTATAAACTCACCATGCACCAATGGGATGGGAAAAAGAGGGCCCATAACAATGTCTCCCCTACTTTCATCCAACTCCTACCCCCTTTAAAAAAAAAAAGAACAATTTCTAAATGGGAAGTTTCTTCCAGAATTCACTCGTTTAGAAGTGAACCTAGCCTCACTGGGGGCACAATAATAGCTAATAATAATAGTGACAGCATGGCCTTATGCCCCCTGAAAAAACAATCCAAGCATGATACCAGTGCATAATAACATCCGCTCCTACAGTAATGGAATAATGCTCACAGCCAGCAGATTCATAGAATCATAGGACTGGAAGGGACCTCTAGAGGTTTTCTAGTCCAGAGCCCTGCACTAAAGGCAGGACTAAATATCATCTAGGAGAGCTGTGCCTGCTCTTTGGCTTGAGGGGCACTGACAGGCCAAAGTCATTCTTCTCTGGCAGCACCAAGTCCTTAACTCACCCCGGAGCCCCTGACTTGCTGCATTGCTGCTATTGTTGTTAACAAGGACCTTGCAATTCGATCCAAGAGGCTGGGAGTGGAATTCCCCAGGTGCCCCATTGAGTCCATTCAGTGGACCCTTGTGTGTGAAATGTGTGAGAAAGAGTATGAATGTGAGCGTCAGATAGAGAGAGATCGGTCAGGAGGTCTCAGCCAAATTCCTATATGCTACATCACAAACGTTGTATGTCGTGAGCTCAAATATCCCTGAATTGGCCCCATCTGCTGTGAATGTGAGCATCGACTGTTTATAAATTACAACAAAGACCTTCACTTTTAAACACAGAACTAACAGGGATTTTACTCCTTTTTATTTGAATAAAATCCTTTAGCAGCAGCAGCAGCATTAAAGCCCTTGTGCCACAAGTGCTAGTTTGGTTTTGTTGGGAGACATTTTACAACTTTACCAATAATATTGTTTCTCTGATTTTTAGTAGAATGGAGCCCACCAATGTGGACGGTGCTGATACTCCTACATGCTGCCAGTAGAGGGAGTAACTTCTCTATTAACAAATCATAATTCCTTTACAGCAACACTGCAAGCAACAGTTCAGGCAGAGAACGGAACCATATCCTTATTGCTCTGGCTCTGTGGCTCTTAGATTAAATGTGCTTTGTGTTCTCAGCAGTTTCTTACAGCAATGACATGGGCTGGCCTCAGAGCTTGGGGTTCAGTGGCGTACTGCTAACCCCAGCACTCCAACCCCAACAGTACAAAAATAATGAGATTTTTTAAATAATTCATTTTTAGTTCTTTTAATTTGCCTTCTGGTTGCTGAGATTTTAGGGGATCACTTTTTCCAGCTTTTCTCTGCAACCATGAAGGCTAGACACTTTTTTAATGAAAGCCAAGATTATCATTTAGTATGACTCTAGGAGGTTGGGCTTTAAGAAAAACACCAAATATTGGGAGACTCATGATAAGATGAATTGGCAACACTGCTCCAGTGGCTGTCCACAGCCCTTGTGCCTCTTATCTCTGCTTCAGATGTAAGATCCTGGGGGCACATTTGTGACTCTGGAGAAATAATATATACTAATTATTTTGAGTGAAATTCACCATTATACAGACGGGCAGCACAGTCTAAGGGACTTCAGTGGTGTATATTCCTTCTCTTAGCCCTCAGCAAATGCTGAATTTTAGCTCCTCTGGAAATCCCTACTGGATGTATCTTTATTTGCATTTAGTTCAACCAGTTCCTGCAGATAGGATTATGTTGGATAATGGCAGCAGATGAGCTCTTAAATACAGATCCTGATTAAATGCCAATATTTATAGCACTAAAAAAAGAGGGGATGAAACAGGGCAAGGAGATCATCAGTTGGCAGACTTTTCTCTATACCGATTTTTTTCCATTTTTCCCAAGGTGCTACATTCTCTTTGCATGCACATACACACAAAATGCACATGCAATGCATGACCGCCCCCCTTCCCAAAATATGCGTGCATTGTATGTGTGTAAATAGATGTAGATTTGTTAATCTATATCTACAAAAAGTGGCTTGAAAAGGTTGAACATTCTGTTCCTAGCTGCTCCTTGGGGATGCTGTGGTTCCTGTTTCTTTAGTGTGCTCTGATGCAAACAGCAGATGAGCGCTAAAATCTGCCAAACGCTGAGCTAATTTTGTATTTTTTAATAAATTTGCCCACCATAAATGCTTAACTCCTCAGCTGCTGATCCTAAAAATGTGCCTGTTTCTACACAGACTCAGGAGCCTCGTGACCAGGACCCATATTCAGCGATGTTCAGTTCTTAATGCCAGACTCTACTGGCATGAACAATGTAAATGTAGATTGCAATATGCTGCAATAAAATGTGTTTGTCAAATGGTCACCTGCATCTAAGAATAAAGGTGAAACCAAGACTTGACTTGCTATTATGGCCTTCCAGGGGAAGGGGATTCCTAATCTTTACAAGGTAGTAGGCCTTAAATCCAAAAGGAAATTGAAAGAATAGAGACAAAGTTAAAATGTGAGAAATGGTGTCTAGACTTGTAAGCAAAGATCTTTGCTCCCTTAGCTCCCAGCCACTGATGCTGCTGAACACACTTTGCTTCCTGCAGTCGCTGCATCTGAAGCCAGGGGTACGTACTTTCTCTCCTGTGTTCCTATTAGTTTCTTAACTACAGAAGAAAATGGCAAGCTTTAAAGGCAAATAAAGCACAGGTACAACTCCAGGTGGTTCTAAAGCCAAGGAAAGGGCACAGAGGGCATGCAGATCCAGCTAGCATATTGCACAAGTCTAAGAATAATTACACCGCAGTAAACACAATTTAACCAAATGACCCATATCCAGCCTTACAGGTAATGGATCAGATCTTCTCCTGGTGTAAATTAGTGCAGCTCCACTGACTTTAAGGGAGTTTTGTCAATTTGTAAGTGTAGGAAATTTGGCTTAATGACTTTTATTATGGAAAAAAGAATGCATGGATGCCAGCTTCTCTGCTATAAGCTCCCTCTTCACCAAATAGCATAATGCTTCACCAAATAGCATAATTCACTTATCCATCTGCCAGAACCATGAGCTTTTCTGTCATCACCATATTCCATCCCTTATTAAATGGTTTTTGTTAGGAGGAGCTGGGGTAATTCTTGCCACAACACATTAATATTTGTAACACAGAATCATAGAAACATAGGGCTAAAAGGGACTTCAAGACATCAAGTCCAGCCCCCTGCACCATGACAGGGCCAAATAAACCTAGACTACCCCTGACAGGTGTTCGTCCAACCTGTTCTTAACAATCGCCAGTGATGGGGATTCCACCACTTTCCTTGGAAGCCTGTTCCAGAGCTTAACTATCATTAGCATTACAAAGATTTTCTTAATATCTTGCCTACATCGCCCTTCCTGCAGATATGCCCATTATGCCTACCTTCATTAGACATGGAGAACAACTGATCACTGTCCTCCTTATAACATCCCTGAACATATCTGGAGGGTGTTAGCCGCCCCACCCCCCAGTCTTCTTTTCTCAAGACTACACATGCCCAGTTTTTTAGCCTTTCCTCATAGGTCAGGTTTTCTAACCATGTTATCATTCTGTTGCTCTCCTCTGTACTCTCTCCAATTTGTCCACATCTTTCCTAAAGTGTGCGGCCAAAACTGGACATAGAACTCCAGCAGAGGCCTCACCAGTGCCGAGTAGAGTGGGAGAATTACCTCCTCTGCCTTACATATGACACTCCTGTTAATCCCCCCCCCTTCAAATATATTAGTATCTTTTTTGCAGCTGCATCACATTCTTGACTCATATTCAGTTTGTGATCCATTATAACCCCCAGATCCCTTTTAGCAGTACTGTCACCTAGCCAGCGATCCTCATTTTGTGGTTGTGCATTTGATTTTATAATAATTTCATCTAGAGCATAGGTCCCTAGTTTGCTTATGAGAATGTCATGTGGGACTGTTTCAAAAGCCTTACTAAAATCAACATATATCACATCTGCTGCTTCCCCCCATCCATTAGGCTAGTAATCCTGTCAAAGAAGGAAATTAAGTTGTTTAACCTGCTTTGTTCTTGACAAACCCATGTTGGCTATTCATTCTCCAGGTGCTTACAAATTGATTATTTAATAATTTGTTCCAGTATCTTTCCATGTATTGAAGTTAGGCTGACTGGTCTATACTTCCTCTTTGTTCCTCTTTTTAATGACAGATACTCTCTGGTTCTTCTCCAGAAGTACCAAAGGATGACCAAATGGAGGTGACTTTGCAAATATTTGGTAATTTACTCCATATAACAATTAATAAAATGTAATTAGTGTAATAATGAAGTACTCATTCTTACAGATGGGACCTAACCCATGTCTAGTGTGATTCCACTGAGTCCAGTAAAATTATAGCAAGGATTAATTTTACCAGTAGTGTCTATCCCTCCATTCCCCAAAACTCCCAATCCTTTATGCTGAAAATCTAATAGTAATAAAACCAGCAATCTGATGCCCATATGTCTCTCAGAGAGTTAAAATCTTGCAGCACTTTCACTGTATAATGTGATTGTGAAGCTTCCAACTAATGTTTCTTTTGTCCCCCATACAGAATTATTTTCCTTTTAATATTTCCCCCAAGTTAAAACTAACTATATTTACAGTCCCCCTCTTTTCCGCTGCTGATCCTATCTGTCCTTAAGATAAATTATGATATCAGTTGCTCTGAACACATTTTGGTGTTTCCTGTACCTGAAACTGTTTTCCCACTACTATAAAGCCATCAAATCTAATTAATACCGGAAATATTGACTTAGTTCTAAGAGAAATATTATCATTAAATTAGAGTTCTTGAGATAGTGATGTCAGCTCCCAGCTGCAGAGCGAGTCAGACACTAAACCTCAGTAAAGTCTCAAATGAACCTACTGAATAAAGACCATGGCGAAGGAAAAAGCTCCATGGCTCTGCAGAGGGGTTTAACTGCACAGCTCCCACTGACTTTAATACAGAGCCTGTGGACTTTAATGACTCCCACTGACTTTAATGGGAGTTGTGTAGCTAAAACCACACACAATGCTTTGAAAATTTAGTGGGGAACTGACGAAATTTAAAGAGCGTGAAAATCCAAGCAGGAAAAGAGGGATAAAAGTAGAAGATAGAAGACTAAATTGGATGGATGGCAGAGAAGTGGGGGCTGAAGGGAGAATGTGAGAGAAGCAGCGAGCAAGAGAAGCTATTTAAATATTCTACTTTGTATTGTTAGACTGAGAACACGAGCAGAGAATAAGGGGGATCGTTACCTCTTCCTCCTCTTCAAAGTTATTGTCAAGAATGAGTCTGATCTCTCAGCCCCACCATTCAGTTGTAGTTTAGAAAATGAAATGAAGGTTGGGAAAAGTGAGATTCTATAACAAGTGTCTCAGAATATGACATTTTGTTTCCCTCAGTGCTGCCCCAGAATCTTGCGCTGGGACATTTCAAAGGGCTCCATCTCTCTGTGCTAATAGTGCTGCATCTTCTGGTTAACCAAGGGAAAGGAAGTGTTTTCAAGAACTAATGTTTTCATTGCAGAAACTGAGGAATTCAAAGGGATCTGCTACCTATTCACTTTTAAAAAGCACCTTTTCTATTTCACTCCTAAAACAGGACTCTTCACTCTGTTTAACAAAGACCCATGTAAACCTGGTCAAATAGCAAATGAACCGATTTGTGCTTGTTTTCATAAATAAAAGTGCTGAGTTTTGCTGACTGTGATTTCAGGAGACCTATTTATTATTTACAGATTCAGACATCCAGGGAAAATGGGGGGAATGTCTGAGAAGCCTCAAAGTTTCACAAAATGGAGCATGTTTCTTTTTTAAAAATGTGTCTAGGGAGGAGCATAATTCATTGTTTGTTATTCTGCAATTTAAATATTTCACCATCAAGTCAGGCAGCAGACTATCCCCTGTGACTTAGGTGAGCAATAACTTCACACAAATAGTGAAACAGCAAAGCAAACAACCCCTAATATGAAAACTATTTATTCAAACTGTACAGAAACTGCAAATGAATTACAAATACATCGGGAGAAAGGCAGGCTTGGTTTGTAAATGATTCACTACCCAGAAAGGGGCTAAATGTGTAACAAATATCACTCATTAATAAACACCATGCCCAACTCTAGATGAGGACAAAGAGGAAAGAGGATTTAAGATTCTTATTCCATAACAATTAAAAAAAGCAATTTAGGCCAGCTGACCAATAAGGCAAACCCTCTCAGTGTATATAATAAAGATGTAACAGTCTATGGCATTGGGAGGAGAGGAAATTTACTGCCCAGCTTCAGTCATCTGAACTAGATCAGGGTTCCAAAGCCCAGTGCCACTGCAAGGTGACAGGCATCTGAACCCACCAATAACTGGTTACTGTTCAGTTCCCAGTAAGTGCATAGCAATGAGAATTTGCTGAACAATGCCACTTCCAGTAATGCCAGGTGCTGCATTAATATTCTGTCTTTATTTATTTATTTATTTATTACAAACAAATCGTTTGTATGAAGTAAGACAGTGTAACAAAAATGATGAGTGGGGCAGCACAAAATTCCCACAGACCATCAAACCAGTTCTTTCAAATAGTCTGTTACGAAGCAGATATTTTCCTTTAAACACTCAATATACAGAATTGCAGAATACAATATTAACAAGGAACTGACCAGACGAGAATGAGAGGTGTACATCTGAGTGCAGCTGGATGCTATTCCAGTGTTAATTTTCATTAAATTATCCAGATCTTTTTTAAAAAATGCAGCCACAATATTTACCTATGAGGCAGTGAATTCCACAGATTAATTATTTGTTGCTTACAAAAAAAATTCTTTGATCAGTTATCTATTTTCTGCCCCTTCAGTGTCTTCTTGCTCCTGATTGTGCAATGTGCTAAGGAAGCACTAGCTATGTGGATATTCCCAGCTCCAGGGATCCCTGCTGCTCACCATGGGATGAGAAAGGGACCAAGAGTGCTGTAGTGTGCGACAAAGCAGGAGCAAATCTCTAGCCTGAACAGTTAGTGATAAGGCAGAATTTTAGCTTAATCTATTTCTGAGCTCTGTGGCTGGAGCGTAAGAATTATTTCATAGGGTATCTCTTTAACAAGGACAAATCCTCATCTGCTCCCAGTAACAAATATCCTTTTAATCCAAAACTGGAACAAACTAAATGATTCTAAACACAAGAATAAATAAATCCTGCTGAATTTTATATATGGAAAATACAGTCAACAACAGATAATGGGGAATAGAAAGATTTGCTTTAAGCTGTAATGTGTTCATTTGACAAAACTCTCGGAGACTAAAAGCATTAAATGACCCTTTAAACCATAGACAGTCATTGCACCACATCAGACTTTTAAAGTCCTGTACCCTGGGATCTTCTCAGCAGCTTAATGTCACTGAAGTTACACATCACTCATTCATCTCTGCTGGAAACATATCTATGAACTGATTAGAAAATTCTGTTCTTGGGCGTTTGGGGAGGCATGAGGTGGTGATGAGATGCATCTTGATGATATGATACCAATATTACAAAATAGCTGTCATTGTCTTTGTACATTTATCTTACTACCTACACTCACATTCTCTTCCCTTCAAAACCTAATATTCCCCATTAATTTGCTGCAAATACCAGCCTTTGAAATTGGACTAATTTGCCACATGGGATTAGAGCGAAAGGCGAGTTAATGTTTCCTGACATTTTGCCCAATATCTAATGTCTTTTTACATTGCTCTTTAACCACACAGCTATTTAACTTTCATTGCTAAGAGATCATTTTCCCCTTCCATGTACATTGCCTCTATTAGTCCCAGCTTTACACTTTTCTCTCTCCTTATATTCCTCAAGGATGCTGAGATAACTATTAAAATGATAGATAGATCCAAAGAGCCCATCTTTGGCCTTGGTATTTCCTCTTTAAAGCTCCCTTACCCCATCCCATCTCTTCTCTATGGCCTGGCCCCCTCTTCCGAGCAGGCTGTGCTCTCTGTTTCGCTCCCTCAGACGGTTCCTTTTATCTACTGTTCTGCAGGGGACCTTCCCTACAATGGCCCCACTTGGTTTCCCTAGTCTCATTCACTTCAATGGAATTTAACTCCAGGCTTAAGGGATTTGCTTCCCCCATCTTCTCTAGCACTGCTCACTCTGCCTGTGTGTTCAGTCCCTTTCCCTGATCTTTTGTCTGGCTTATCTATTTCGACTGTAAACCCTTCAGGGCAGAGAACTGTCTTTCATTCTCTGCTTGTGCAGGGCCTATGCAATGGGTCCCCGTTGTTCGTTGACCACTACACACTACCATAATAAACTTGACAAATTTAAAAAAATGCCAGGTTATGCAGCATGTCAACCATCCGAGAGGCTTGACTGATGACATAGCATGCAAGGGCAATACAAGGCTGTGACAATCCACCCTCCCTCTGGGGAGATCATGGCAAACTGCAGACACTCCCTGAAGACCCTGAACTATCCACTTATAAATTATTCTTCAGTTTTTATAACTGCTTGGGGTGGTTTAGTTCCTTAACACTGAAATAAATGCTTTTTGGTCTATTGGAGAAAGGTGTGTGATTGGTACCAGGTGTCAGGAGTCCTGTTTTTTTCCCCCCATCTTAGACTCACTGCATGACCTTGAATGAGCTGCTTAGTCTCTCTGTGTCTCAGTTTCCCCACCTGTAAAATACTGATTTACTGTGTTTGGCATTTTAATTCATTCAGTGTTTGCACAGCGCTGTGAGCTCCTCAGATACAAAAAATTCCACAGAAGAGCAAACTAGTATTATTCCTAGTTAGAATCCTCAACGCTCCACTGCAGAATAGAGGTAAACTGGAGAGAGGGGTTTTATTTGGAGAAAGGGATTATGGAAACCCTGCCTAGGACTTTTCTGTGTCTGTCACTAGGGTAAAGTTTTAGCTAGAGAATTTCCTATTGCCTGAGGGAATCCTTGTCTGCTTTGGGATTAACATCAAATCTCTAGAACATCCCCGAATTTATACGCTTTTCAGTGGGTTAAACTGTAAACTCTCAAATAGCTGTATCACTCTGGACTTTCCCATTCTCTGTGCGACAGCCGCTGGGCCAAGAAATAAGCTGTGCTCACCTTAATGAAGGTGAGTTGACTTGGGGAGAGGTGAGTTGACTTGGGGAGAGAGGACCACTGGTGGGGGAGGGTATGAGGGCTTGTAGAGTGAGCAAAGTGTCTCTGAGAAGCTGTGAGGTCTCAAGGGCATCAGTGATCATTACAAAATCCTGCCTTTGATAAGGAAAGGGGTTGCAGCAGTGAGCGAATTGTAATGCAACTCAGCCTCACCACTGGCTTCCATTCCTCTGCTGGGACAACACAGGCATTGTTCCTGGCGGCAGTACCTATTGGAAACCATTCCTCGCAGTTCCGTTTCCTACCACAGGATGTCCCTGCTGGAGCTTACTTCACATTGAGCCCTTTTTGCACCTTATGCTAAAGTCATTTCTTCTTGCTAAAAAAGATTTGCTGCAAACATGGAAATTCACTTTTTTACAGAAATCCTATTGACTTGAATGGCACTGGACAATGGAGCCTGGAGGCCCAGCTGTCTTGACACCAGATGTGGATTAAAAAATGCCCCAGATTCAATTTCAATATTTTCAATCACCATTTAACTCTTTTTGTGCCTTGCTGTAAAGTCCTAATAGTGTTTGAACCAGGTGAGTACTCAATATTATGCCACATTAAATTAACCCTATCAACAGCGCTGTGCAGAACCACTATAAAGCCCCATTTAATGGAGCTGTGAAAAATGTGTTGACTTTGGGTCAGATTTTCTCCCTTTTTCCACATTACAGAAAAGCCATTCTTCTCAGGTGCAAACTCCCCATGTATCAGCTGAGTGTCCACTTTCACTTTTCCAAGGCTTCACTTGCTCCAAAATGCCATACACTAGCTGCTGTAGGAAGTGCTCTCAAAGACATTGGGAAGAGCTCTGTGTAGCTCAAATGCTTCTCTCTTTCACCAATAGAAGTTGGTCCAATAAAAGATATTCCCTCATGCACCTTGTCTCTCCCAGAGACTTGAAAATCTGCTTTCCAAAGCTGAATGAATAGTATAGAAACAGGAACTCAGTCATTATCCTGCTGAAATGGATGGCATTTCAAAAGCCTCACAGTGCTCCCTTCAGACAACCAGCCTTGGGCCTGCTCAATGAAACAGCTCAGGGAATAGCTACCAGTTTCAGGGACTGCTCCACATTTCAGGCTTCTGGGTAAAGGTCCTGAGATGTAGCTTCATTCTGTTCAAATAAACGGAGTATCATAGAATCATAGAATCTCAGGGTTGGAAGGGACCTCAGGAGGTCATCTAGTCCAACCCCCTGCTCAAAGCAGGACCGAACCCAACTAAATCATCCCAGCCAGGGCTTTGTCAAGCCTGACCTTAAACACCTCTAAGGAAGGAGATTACACCACCTCCCTAGGGAACCCATTCCAGTGTTTCACCACCCTCCTAATGAAAAAGACTTTCCTAATATCCAACCTAAACCTCCCCCACTGCAACTTGAGACCATTACTCCTTGTTCTGTCATCAAGTACCACTGAGAACAGTCTAGATCCATCCTCTTTGGAACCCCCTTTCAGATTTGAAAGTAGTTATGAAATCCCCCCTCATTCTTCTCTTCTGCAGGCTAAACAATCCCAGTTCCCTCAGCCTCTCCTCATAAGTCATGTGCTCCAGCCCCCTAATCATTTTTGTTGCCCTCCGCCGGACTCTTTCCAATTTTTCCACATTCTTCTTGTTGTGTGGGGCCCAAAACTGGACACAGTACTCCAGATGAGGCCTCACCAACGTCAAATAGAGGGGAATGATCACGTCCCTCGATCTGCTGGCAATGCCCCTACTTATACAGCCCAAAATGCCGTTAGCCTTCTTGGCAACAAGGTTCACACTGTTGACTCATATCCAGCTTCTCGTCCACTGTAACCCCTAGGTACTTTTCTGCAGAACTGCTGCCCAGCCATTCGGTCCCTAGTCTGTAACAGTGAATGGGATTCTTCTGTCCTAAGTGCAGGACTCTGCACTTGTCCTTGTTGAACAATCTAAAAACAAAAATTCAAAATACTAAGGAAACAATCTGAAAATTACATGGAAAGGACAATTCTTCGTGAGGTGAGGAGACACTAAAAGGCTTGTATGACATCCATACTCCTTTTTTAATATAAAAACAAGAAGACTTTCCAATCTATTGCCTCAGAAAAATCTGCGAGCCCTTTTCACAACAGCTCAGTCCTGCAAAATTGAGCAGGGCCCGCCCTTCCCTAGATGCATTAACTCCCAGGCCTGGGGAGTTCTCTCGTCCCCAATTCTCTGAGATCCTTCCCACATTTGAAAATAACCCCTAAAGGCTCCAAAGAACTTTGGCCTCTTTGCTCCCAGCCTCCTCAGGGGCATGTCACCTTCAGAGAAAAACAGAACAAGAATTTACAAGGCTTTGAAAAATAACCCTGGATGGAAACAGGAGGTTCTGAGCTGCTGTTCAGTGGAAACACATCTCCCACACTCCATCCTTGGAATGGCTGGATGCAGAAAGCTTGGCTAATCTGCACGGCAGCCTGTGCCATTGAGGCGGGTGAGCAGGTCATTCCTCCAGTGGATACAGGTGTTCATCTGAAACTCCCAGCAAATGTTCAACAGCTCCCTGCCAAATAATCCAGTTTTGGATCAAAAATGGTATCTGACTGTTGCTGGATATGGTGCTGGCCACAGGTTCCTGGCTGGGGCTCATTAACAATACTGTTAAGCATTTATCTAACAAAAGCTCTCTCAATCCTCACAATTCTCTCAACTGAGCAGATTCCTCAAGTATTTTAAGGTTCCCTCACTATATAAATCTCACAGTGTTTCTGTTCCATTTCCTGGTAGCCATTTTTTTTCTAAAAACAGAATAGTTTTTAGAAGCTGCAAGCTGGGAAACTGCAGGGTGACTAGGGGGTTTAGAAACACCATTAATTTAATCTCTAAATCCCTAGTCAGCTTTGAAAGTTTCTGTCAACATTTCTCTTTGCCACATGACAATCTAATGCAGAGCACCTCATGGCTGCGCACGTCTGTTGGCTCTGTCAGCATGTCACCTTCTTTTGGGTTTCTCCACAAGGGGAAATGCTGTAGCAGGGACTCTGGATTTCTCCTACCAGAAGGGTGTGTGGACCTGGCACAGTGGCATGGCTGCACTTATAGTGAATTTGCAGACTGCTTTAGTTTGACAATCCAGTTTCATTTGTTTTGTGTAATTCATTGCTCCACCTGACAGGGCTGGAATTCAGCATTCATGAGAGATGGGGAGGGACCTGCACAGTCAAGCAATGCAAATGATAGTGCCACGCAGAAAGACAGGAGAACAAAGCAAGGGTCCGACCTTGAGCATAGTTCCACGGCCATAAGGAAGGGAAAGGGGGATTCTGATGCGAGACCAAGAGATGGTGCAGTCAGTAACTGAGAGTCATTACCACAGTTTGAGCTTTCATTCTGAATTTCTTTCTTCAATGGTCTTACCCCTAAAAACCTCAACAAGCGCTAAAGATGAGGAATGGTGCCAGTAGCAACGGCCCTTCCCCAAATTCCGTAGCCTTGGTGGACATCACCCATCAGGACATCTAGCCCAGTTACTCCATAGAATCATAGAATCATAGAATATCAGGGTTGGAAGAGACCGCACAAGGTCATCTAGTCCAATCCGCTGCTCAAAGCAGGACCAACACCAACCAAGTTCATGGAGGATAGGTCCACTAGTGGCTATTAGCCAGGATGGGCAAGGGATGGTGTCCATAGCCTCTGTTTGTCAGAAGCTGGGAAAGGGGGATAGGGGATGGATCACTTGATGATTACCTGTTCTGTTATCATAGAATCATAGAATCTCAGGGTTGGAAGGGACCTCAGGAGGTCATCTAGACCAACTCCCTGCTCAAACCAGGACCAATCCCCAACTAAATCATCCCAGCCAGAGCTTTGTGATGCCTGACCTTAAAAACCTCTACAAAAGGAGGTTCCACCACCACCTCCCTAGGGAACCCATTCCAATGCTTCACCACCCTCCTAGTGAAAAAGTTTTTCCTAATATCCAACCTAAACCTCCCCACTTCAACTTGAGACCATTACTCCTTGTTCTGTCATCTGGTATCACTGAGAACAGTCTAGATCCATCCTCTTTGGACCTCCTTTCAGGTAGTTGAAGGCTGCTATCAAATCCCCCCTCATTCTTCTCTTCTGCAGACTAAAGAGGTGCCTTTTTTAAAATGAAAGGAGCCTATTAAGTTAAGCCTTAATAGGTCAGAAAATTTAACAGAATAATCTCGCATACCTCGAGTTTTGTTCATGCCACGCTGGTATATTTTTCTCAGACTCTAGATGAGATAAATCTTTAGCTAGTGCTTCTCTGTCTTGATTGCAGGACACAGGAAGTTTTAAATTAGAAAGTATCAGAGGGGTAGCCATGTTAGTCTGGTTCTGTAGAAGCAGCAAAGAATCCTGTGGCACCTTATAGACTAACAGACGTTTTGCAGCATGAGCTTTCGTGGGTGAATACCCACTTCTTCGGATGCAACAAGAAGTTGCATCCGAAGAAGTGGGTATTCACCCACGAAAGCTCATGCTGCAAAACGTCTGTTAGTCTATAAGGTGCCACAGGATTCTTTGCTGCTTCTTAAATTAGAAAGAAATTCTTTAATCTCAGACATCCCTCTTTGGGTTTCAGTTCCAGATGCTTCTGGGAAGTTTCATTGATCTGTTTCTTACAGGTGTTTTCCCCATTACCCATTTTATAGGGGAATTAATTTCAGGTTCCCTTCTCCCCACAGGCTAATAATCTGAGAGCACTATCTCTTCGCTCTCAGTAGACTTGTGCCAAACATTTTGAGAGACTTTTTCAAATGTCTTAATTTACTGTGGGGCAGAGAAGGTTTCATGCATGTCCTGTGCTAAACGACTTATCTCCAGCTTCAAACACGAACCCCAGGAAGCCTCCAGTTTGGAAGCTTTGCTACATTAGGAAAGAATGATCCCTGCAGGGAATGTTGAAGGGTTGACGATTTTGCGGTTCCAGCATGAAGTGCGTGAACTCCGGAGTCAGAAAGTGTGGGGCTCCTTTGAAAAAAGAGAATCTTCTCTGACAATTTTGCTTAGGAGCTGATGACCCGTCAAGCTGGGTGTGCTTCCCAGCTCACAGAGACACTGTGCGATGTCCCGGAGCCGTGGCAGTGCAAGCTGCAGGAGGGGCTAGTCACAGACCCTCATAGACCCTGGCATGTCCTCTGGGTGGCTAGCCCATTCTGTCACGAGCACCCCCTAGTACATTCGCTTGATAGGAGCTAGCGTGAGTGTGTCTCCTCCAGCTGGGAATCACACACCTAGCTCAGAGAGTAGATGGAGCCACAGAGAGCCCACTAGCCCACCCAATCTCCCCCAAGCCAAGCAGCATAGCTATCCTGGACCCAAGCCCTTCAGAGCATCTCACCTGCTGCCCTGCAAGAGCACTGGGGCTCAGCAAGGCCTGTGTGTTCAACCTCCTCCCTAGGAGTGCTGGCCCTGCACTATTCCTGCTGAGGAGCAGTGAGAGAACGGCACCGTCCCCAGGGTGCACCACTCTCTGAACCAGCTTTAGGCTGCAGAACTGCTCAGCAGCCCTTCCAGGAGCAGATCCCCACCGTACCAGGTGCTGCACAAACACACAGGATGAGGTGGCTCCTGCCCCAGAGAATTAAATAGTCTGACCACTGGGTAAAAGTAACTGCTGGTTTGCACTCTAGCACAGGGGTGGGCAAACTATGGCCCACAGGCCGGATCCAGCCCACCAGCCATTCTAAGCCAGCCTGTGAACCACACATGCGGCTTGGCCCCAATCCAGCCAGGGCACTCCACTGCTCCAGCTCCTATGCACTCCAATTTCATCATGGCATCCCCTCCTCATCATCCCAAAGATTATTTGGATAAAGTTGGATGTGTAAGTGAGAAGTATCCATGGTTACAGGGCTCCTCAGACAGTCTGTCCGCTTCAGTCTTTATTTCGGGGACTCACTGGACACTATGAAAACCCTTCACAGGGACACCCCCCAATCCCCAGGATAAAGGTTGAAAAAGCAACCCCCAGCCTTCCCCTTCTGGAAAGCTGCACTCAGCTCATTAAAGCAGCTCCTGTTACAAGCCCTGATATCCATCCATCCCGCCCAGCCTGGAGCTTGACAAGGGAGATGTTGACGTTCAGGAGGTTAAAGGTGGCTGCCCCCTCTAACAAATGGGCTCTGGCAGAAGGGGAGGACTGTTGTTTTTTCTTGTTTCAGGGAGCGAAGTGTCAGGAAGATGTACAGTGCAAACAGCCCCCGCTGAGCAGCTGACTGACAACACCAGCTGCAGAGGGTGCCAGGGTGATGTTGGGCCAGTGGTTCTCACCACTTGGAAATGCAGGCTGCCCCCTCCTCGCACAGCTAAAGCTAGAGGAAGAATAGGGAGGGCTCCATCCGGAAAACTGAATCCAAGTGATTTAGCTGCCGGTGTTCTGTGACTTGCAGGAACCGCGTCTTCACCTGCATGTAGCCTCCAAAACTCAGCATCGTGCAGATGGCGGAACGACAATCTAAACCTACTCCTGGGGGAACTGAGCCCCTAGAATCCTGGGGTTAAAGTGATCCACAGCTAGGACCCCGTGTAATGGTACAGATCCCCTTCCACCTATAGATCCCAACGAGCAGCCCACAAGTGGGTGAGTGTTACATTCCCTGTGATCAGTGTCAGTGACTAGCTCGAGGTCACACAGGGAATCAAGGACAGCATCTGGGTTGAACACTGGACTCCTGACTACCAGCCCTGGCTCAGTCAACTAGACCAATCCAACTAACCATCTAATCATCATGTTTTCTCTTCTCGCCCCTTTGCTGAAACCAGGAATTATGGGGTGAAATCCTGACCCTGACTGAAGTCAAGAGCAAAATTCCCATTGACATCAGGTTTCACCCTAAGTGTTTTGGGTGATGGTGGAAAGCTAAGGCAAAAGGGTGGCCGGTTTGCCATTCTTTTTGAGCTGGGCCCTTATGAAAAAGGCTTCAGCAAACAGCTGAGGCCTTCAGTGCCATGGATCCAGAAGCCCCAGAGGGCACCTTGCATTTTCTCTCTCCCTAGGACAGAGCACATTCGAAAAATGGAGACAACAAATAAAAAAACAGCCCCATGTACCAGATCAGAACCAGCACCACGGCCAAGACATGATCAGTCGATAGCTCCAGTGACCAACAGCATGGAGATGTACCCACTTGAGGCCACACTGCAGTTTTCATTGCTGCTTCCTTCATGACTCTCCCACTGTCAAAGCACTTTGCCTGTGACCACCTGTTGATGTGGGTGGCGCTGCCATGGATGCATCACTTATCTATCAATTTATTCTGAGAGGAAAGATGGTCCAGTTGTTGGGGCACTAGTCTGGGACTTGGGAGACCTAAAGTTCTATTCCCTCCTCTATGATCCTGGCCTAGTCTTTGTGCCTCAGTTCCCCTAAAAACAGGGATGCAGTGTCCATCCCTTCTGAGGCGAGAGCGATTGTGAGACACTCATACTGCAGTAATGGCAGTCAGATAACTACCTTAGATAAGGACCATAAACACATTTTGAGTTAAAGGGCTGGTCTACACTAAGGGGAAAAATCGATATAAGATACGCAACTTCAGCTACGTGAATAACGTAGCTGAAGTCGAAGTATCTTATATCGATAACTTACCCGTCCTCACGGCACGGGATCGATCTCCGGGGCTCTCCATATCGACGCCGCCACCGATAGTTTCAGCACTGAGGCCTCTCAGCTCACCAGAAAGGGCCTGAATGGATCCAGCGTACCTGTTACGTGCAGCGTCCTTCTTATCGCCACACAGAACAGCTCTGAGAACCTAAACATAGTCTTTGCATTTGCGCTTCATGCTGCACAGGGTTCCCTGTGGACTCTGCAAACTCCATGGACAGTTAAAGGATTCATAAATTCAGTCTTGGCACCAGCTTTCCAAGACTAAGCATGATTTTGCTTTAAACTCACTGATGGGAGGAAAAAGCATGTAGAGGTGAAAACATTATCTAAAAGTTCAGCTAGAACGGAGCTACAATACAGCAAGAGATTCCCTTAGTAAGAACAGCTCTTCTTAAAGGATGAATCAGTGACCAGATATTTCGGATCTTGCAGGTCAAGGGTCACATGAAAATAGAGTGAGATTTGATGCTATTCCTTATTGGTTGGAAAGCCCAGCAGTTTGCACTAGACCAGCCTGGGGTTATTTGGAATAGGCCCAGTGCAGAAGAACTAGGAGAAACCACAGTGAACACGCATTTTCTCTTTCCTCTGATTCCTTAAAATAATTCCCCTCGGAATGCAATTCAGGGGGCCAGAAAAGGCCTCAGCACCACATAGGCCCTCAGGAAGAAGTGATGCTATAACATATTTGGCAATTACTGGTAATATGTGAGTTCATGTCTGCAATCAAACTCCAGTCAAATGAACATGAAGAGAGAGCTTCCTCATCTAATTTCATCCTTGTCACCTGACTCTGGCTCCAGACCAGTGCACCACAGAACATAGTGGGTTAGCTGAATACATGTTTATGATTTCCCTTGTGGCTCTTTTAAGTCTTGGGGCGGGGGCGAAGACTGAGCTCCCAGGCAAGGAAGGCAGGAATCATCTCACTAGGGTTTCAGCATCATTAGAAATAATAGTTCAGAGAGAGCAGCCTCTGTTTTCTTGTTTTCTGGATGTTTTCTGAACCTAGACTGTCATTTTGATTCACGGCAATATTCCAAATGGTACCAGCCTTCCAGCTCTGAATTGCTGAGAGAGGAATCTGCTGGCCACGTGTTCAAAGCACTATCTAGCCAAGAAATTATAACATCCTTTCAAAAGAAAACTTCCATGAATGAAAGGGTTTTTAATTGGCTCCCAGTTTTCATGTACAAATGGTAACTGTGCACTGACATTTCTACACCTACAAATTTTGGTTTCTTCACATGCCCTTAGCAGTCCATCAGAAATTGTATCTTAAAATTTGTAGGCAGTGTTTTGAAAATGTTGCTCCAAATTTGTTTGTTAGTTAAAATTTCACGGTTCACCTATCCCAATAAGCCTCTTTAAGATATTTACATAAGGATCTTAGAGACAAGCTACAAATGCTACCTCAAAAAGCAAATGCATTACAGAAAACAACCTAAAATAGTAAAGAATCTCAGAACGTGACACCCAGACATTTCAATCGCTGCTTCTAATTTCTGAACCTACAGTCATAAGAATCAGCATCAAGTTGGTATATGTTGATAAAAACCACTTCCTCAGAAATAAATTTATTTATTTATAATATAGGTAAGCATGGACCTTCACAGACATGTAAGATGACAAGCTCTTTGTCCGGAGGAGCTCACATCCAAATATCGAAAATACAGCACGGGAATGGGATGCAACATAGACGCAAAGAGATTGAGCAACTCTGTTTGACATCATCTTGCTAGTTCCAAGATGCTAGAGGAGTGGGAATTTAAAATGCCTGTTTATTTTGCTATCTGTAGTACTAAATCACTAACTAATGTGAGCCCTGGTTGAGATATCATGGCCAGAAAAATCAGACCAGTAATCAGTTTGCATTGTCTGCTTGACGTGACTTACAGATCTTCAAATGTTATTATTAATTATTCATATCATAATGGTTCATAGAGGCCCCAAACAAAGGCAAGGCCCCATTGTGCAGATACACCTTGCCCTGGAGAACTTACAGTCTAGATAGCCAAGATGACAAAGGGTTTGTCTGCACTGCAATAAAACACCCGTGGGTGGCCCATGTCAGCTGCCTCGGGCTCACGGGACTCGTACTGCAGGGCTATACAATTGCAGCCTAGATGTTCAGGCTCAGGATGGAGCCTGGGCTCTGGGACCCTTCTCCCTTGGGGGGTCCCAGAGCCCAGGCTCCAACTCAAGCCCAAATGTCCACCTTGCAATTGTATAGCCCTGCAGCCGAAGCCCCGCAAGCCCAAGTCAGCTGACACAGACCGGCCGCAGGTGTTTCATTGCAGTGCAGACAAACCCAAAAGGTCTAAGCATCTTTTCTTGCAACAAGCCATATATAGTGTAAGCACGTTAGTGTTTAATTTCAATGCATTAACTGCAGCAAAATTATGTTTCTGAAGAAAGACCAGGAGCCCAGTGGGTAAGTGAAAATATTCTTCCAGGATGCATCATCCTAGCTAGGTACAGTAGACCAACAATGTTACATATCACAAGCGGGCCAGAGATGACATAACTCTGGTGCTAAACTTTCCAGGTCACATTCACCAAGTGGCAGGGTTCCAAAAGGAATTACTGAGGACTTCAGTATTCTGTGGTCTATCAGTAAAGGAAAAGGCATGTTATATGCCATTATCTAGGCTGTAGGATGTCTTTCACCTTCCTGAGTGACATGCCAAAGGCAACAGAATGCTGCCACTTTTCTCTGAAGTGCCATTTGAAAACAAGCACCTGCTAAATGTTATTTCTTCCTGAAAGTCACTTATATTTTAGACTAACAATATAGCAAGGCCTTGGGAAACCAGTGTGGGAGATGACTGCTGGCAGACTATGGAAATATATATCTAACTATACAGTGTAGAGAGTGCTGGAGGCTACAGCCCTGACACAAGTTACAGTACTGTTAGCATAACTCTCCAGAAGGACATGTTCTGACTATTCTCTGCCACCACTTCTCTTTGGGAAAGAGATAGAGAGCAGATTCCCTGCTAATATCCTTTCAACTGTGATGGCTTTAAGGTCTGAGAATCTGTTTTCTGTTAACAAAAACTATAAAACTTTCAACAAAAGATGAAAAATGTGTCTCCCATTGGCATGAAAACCAGAGACTTCTTTGGAGAAAAGTATCATTTTGACAATCCTCTGGAAAGTAGGACACAAAAAGGGATGATTCTTTGCCATTGGCAGCAGAAACCACATATCAGCAAATCCCTCTTTGTAAAAAGTCAACATAAGTCACTCACAAAACCTTGGATAAAAATATCAGGTTTAATTTTTTTTACCCTTTGATTGGCCCTTAAATCAAATGCAATCAGTGAAGTTCTCTCTTGCTTTTATTTCCCCTGTTTTAGTCCCTGGAATTTGACATCTGTTGAATTCTGGATCTGGTTTAGGGCTTTTTCCAAGTCCAAGACTTGGGGAATTTTGTTAACAGTGCAATAAAAATAACTTCATAGTGTTGTAGGGAAACATTAAAGCCTTTTTGTGTGCTGCTCTCTCCCTTTATAAAAAATACAGACAATGTTTCTTTAAAAGTCTCCATCTGCAAATCCCATTAGATGTGCATATAAGGTTTCGGATGATTAATAGTTGCCTGCTTTGCTTTGGTTGGAGGGGCTGAGTGTATGCAGGTTAACCCCTCCCTCCCCACTCTCACATTTCACTTCACAAACTTGTCACTCGCTGCCCGGCACAGTATTTAAAAAGTGTTTCACCCATGTCCAGCATTTCACAGGGAGGCAGCTGCAGGCCTTGGGAAACTGTTCAGCCCAATTGCTGCATAGATCTGGTTGGGATTTTCCAGCTGGGACTATGCGGAAGTTTAGTCAAGCTTCCAAACTAACAAATTTGCAATAGAACAAAATCCACAAACCATTTTTTAGGGGAGGCGGTGGGGGAGATCCAATCCTGTTTTTCCATACAAGTTTGGAGCTATTTTTTCCCCTCTTTCATATCCTTGAAGCCTGAGCCAAATCCAGTTACGAATCTCGGAGCACAGACAGCATAGAGCCAGCAATGGATCCCTCCGTGAGTAGCTGTATGCGAAGTCCCCGTCCCACGACCCCACTCTGGGGGTGCCTGCGGAATGCCCATTCGGAGCTCAGCACAGCAGCAGGAGCGCATCATTACCCACAAGCACCATTCTCATTCCATCAAAAACCAGACTTTGCTGCATATTCCGATTTCTCAGCCTCTTGCTTGGCCACTGCCCCGCACAGCTTCCCCCGAGAGGAACGCATGTTCGCAGAGCAGCACCCTTCTTTCCAGCATTCTGACTGGCACTTTGCAGCATCCGAGGCCAGAAGGCGGCTAAATCCAGGACTGGCCTTGGGTTCTGGGGAGCTAGAAAGCAGCAGCCCAAACCTAGTGGCTGCTGCAGGGGGCATGAATGAAGATTATGGGGTACCAGGAAACACTACAAATGAAACTGAGAAAAAGGCATCCAAAAGGAAAAAGGAAACCTCAGGTAGGTGGCATGTCACCAGGGATCTGCGGTAGCAAAGTTCACAGCGTCAGAACATCTGTAAGGTTCTACAGCAGAGATTAGGAAAGGAAACCAGTGAGAATTACATTTCAGAATTCTCGACGAGGGAAGAGTGTAGCTGGCGATATAGAGCACTACTACCGAAGTAGAGGGCTTTCTGTTTGCTGCTGCCTTGTATTTATGTAGCTTTTCCAGATCTTGGGCCTGAACTAGCTCCCTCGGCCTTTCTGTAAGTGTCAGACAGAATCACATGGTGTCCCATATATTGGGAGCACAGCCCTAAATAAGGAGCAGATACATTGTGTGGCTGCCATTTGCCCAAGTGTGAAGTGATGGGGGGTGTCAAAGAACAGGCAGCCTGTGGGAGTGTGTTAGAAACAGGGAAAAGCAAAACAGGCTCTGGGCTGGTTACTGTCGCTAAGATTAAAGGGATTAGAAAAGGATCGAGACACTCAAAAGTAACACAAAATTCACTGGGAATAAATCACTGTCAGAGCTCACACCCCGAGTCATAAAGGAGGAGACAGCAGGAAAGCTGTGGATCCCTGGATTGCTAAATGCATTCTTCTGCAGCCGTGGGTCCTGTACCATGAGGGCGAGCTCCAAGGGGGACACTCATTCTGCCCTTTAACTTGACTTCAGGTAGCATCTATATTGCTAGGTGCTGAGAATCTAACAGGAAAATTATGTAACTAAGTTTACAAATCATTTGAGAGCTGAATAGCATTGACCTGTCTCTCCATCTTCATTGCTAATGCACCTACCACTGCAGAATCTAGGCTCTGACCTCTGCTATCTAGAGCTGCCCATTGTAGGAAGCTATGTTGTAGCGCAGTGCAGGTTAAATGCAGTCAAACATGGAAGGTCGTTTTCAGCTGTCTGCAGTTGAAGATGCCTCCTCCCCTCCCCTTTGATACACATTCCACCTTTGTGTCAGTTTGGCTGAGCATTTAATACTTTCAATTCAAATCCAAAATCAGTGGTCGAGTTGGTATTAATGACTTGCCCATTAGACATAACCAGGACATGTTGTCTTCAGCTATAAGAAGAACAGTGCAGGTGGGTTTAATTGTGTTGTTGCAACTTTGAAAATGAAAATCTTCCACCTCCTAGTTTTCAAGGATCTCATGGATACTTTGCTGCAGACTTGCTGCTGCTGTCAGTATGAAATATAGACATGGAGAAACCGGTAGTGTCTCTTAAGAAAGCTAATGAGTTAGGTATTTATTATGAGTCCCTCACTGAAGTATTTGTGCCCACCAAAAACATTGATGCATTTATTCTCCCAGCACCCTTGGGAGACAGGGAAATATCATCCCCAATTTAGAGACCAGGAACTGAGGCACAGAGAGATTAAATGACTTGCCCAAAGTGACACGAGCTGCCTGGGCAGAGCTAGGCATTCAACCCAGATCTCCTGACTTTCTACCCAACACCTTAACTCCAATATCATCCTCTCTCTCTCTCTCTCTCTCGTTCTGTCAGTGCCATTGTTAGTCCTAATCTTGCTCCAGAGAGCTTCCCATTTCAGTTCCCTCCAGACATTGGCAGGCTGTCTGTGAGTATCTGAAACAGATAATAACCCAAACCTCTTTGAGTCCCAGACTCTAAACTACTCCCTTAGATATTTCATAGTCTCTAGAAACCAAGCTTGATATCATTTTTGGACATCCAAACCCATAAAGGATTTTCAGGCAACAAATGACCATAAAAATAATACAAAGAACAATTTTTCCAGAACAGAACAACAATATTGCAAGTCATTAGGGTTTTTTTAAAGAATTTATGGGATTAAGAAGTAGCCGGGACATCTCACTACATTCCCATTAATGGATATCTTTATTCTTAATAGTTTAATGGGATTCCAAAGCATGTCCTCATGTGTTAAGCAGATGACAAATAGTCCCTGACACCTTTCACCCTCTTATTGCTGTGAGCAAACCTTGCCACTCTCTCCTCCCACTTGCTGCCAACCCATACGCCTGTCATTACAGAGGAGCTGTAACCAATGCTGCTACACACGACATCACTGAAATATAAAATGATTCTCTACCTTCTGGCCAACTGTTTTCATTATTCCTCCTTCTCTAGTTTAACACCTTGCACGGACAGTGTCTCAAAGGTGATTCCATTGCTGCTTTCATTTCATTCACTTCTGTGCTGATAAAGCAGCAGATAAAATTAACAGTACTACTCCTTCCCCTCCTCCAGAATAAAATACAATAAAACAAACCGGGAGAAAGTCCTGTCTCTTTAAACATTCTGATTTCCTGAAATCTAATGGCAGTTCCTTGAAATGCAGCTGGACACACATTTATAGTTTGTTATAAGTGGGACACGCTTCCTCTCCTTCCTCCTGAGAATTGGCTCCAGTTTGCTTTAGCAAAATCCAAGTGTCCAAAGAGTGCGCTCTTCAGAAGTTAGCAGTTGTTAATAAAGTGAAACAGCAATTATCTACCACCTTGAGACATGCTGCAAGTTAATACTCTATTATACAGAGCTATGTGATAGTGTCTTACCAGCTACTGTCTTTGCTGTACTGTAGCACAGGCATAGAATTTCAATTATTTGTTTTGGTGCCAAATCCTGTAATTCTTTCTTGGTCCATATTCAGCAGAGGATATGCAATAGGGACTTCAGGATTGGGCTCTTTGCTAGTATAGTGCTCCCCAAAAAGTCCAAAACAAGTTTACCTCTGTGATAAACAGGGAGACTTACAGTGTTCTCTCTGTGTAAAAGAAAGATTGACCATTCTGCTTAATCCATGAATTCTTCATTGAAATGCTGTAATGTTTAAACATATTTATATAACTGCCTAGTACGGGCAGTAGCAGTCACAGCAATATTAATATGCGCAAGTACTCATGTACATACCTTACACCCACACCCCTTTTCTACTAACTTTTATTAGTAAGAGGCTCTGGTCTACCCTGACTGACAACCTAGGTATGCCCAAGAAAGTCAAGGCAGAAGATGGGCTAGGATTTGTTTTCACACCTATCATTGCAGTAGTTCTCCTGTACATCAGCCCTAACATTTCCAATTATTGTCTTTATAGATTTCACCAGATTTTCAATACTGTGCAACCATCCCCATCACATATAAAAATGGCTTTAACATGATGCCTTGCAATTGCCAACATTACAAAAGCCAAGGAGTTTTAAACTGACTTGTAACTTATGGTATTCTACGTTTTCCATATGATAAAATGACGGTTACCAAGTAAACAAACAATGCCACAGGCACTTAAACAAGCTCTTAAATAAAACAACAAATGGTCTGAGTGTCGGAGTGACTAATAAACCCCCCCAGGCACTGACTGTGTGGGGCATATATGGCACCCAGAGCAAGCTTCTGTAATCTCATTTTAGACTTTCTGCATTTTCCAGATGGCCGCAGCACAGAAGACATGTCCAGCCTGTCCATGTCTAGCCACACACATTTACAAATAAAACACAGAATCCTGGCAGAAACCCAACTCATTCACATAGACAGTTTGGATATTTCAGTTTTCTATCACTCAACAAACTAGAAAACCGTGTAGTAAGAACAGGTCACACTAGAACACAGGAAACAGTAAATTAAATTTGGTTATTCTGTTTATATATCAGCAATTACAAATGTTTATCCGCTGGTAAGCGCTATTGAATCTGGGGGAGTTGTACTGATGTAACTGAGAGCAGAATTTGGTCCATTATCTTTATATAAATGAAAACATGCAGAATTTAAATGGGGATGTATCAGAGATGAGATCGGACGACAATGTGCAAGGATTCATTTACAACATTTTACATTCATATGCTGCCTTTTATCCTAGAAAAAGCCTAAAATATGTTACAAAAATTTCAAAGGACAGTGTCAGTTCACTTAAGATGCAAAACATAAGGTTTTATAAATCCAAGGATCAATGAAAATAGCCCTATCATTTTAATACCCAACTAAAATAATCTTAATTTTGGATTTAAGCACTCCCCCTGCAGTGTTGCAACCTAGACATTACACCAGTGTGCTGGTGCATTAGAACCAGAAAGTGAAAGTGGTCAGAAATAGTCTATAAATAAAACAAACTGACCAGCCTATTTCCCTTTTCCAAACTCAGTGAAGTGTGCAAAGTAAAAGATCAGCCAAAACCGTGAGAAGTAAATTCAATTTTTAAAACCCTTCTTATCTCAATAATGTAATAACACAGGTAAGGAAATCTACCTAAAAATATGTGACTTGCCCAACTGTCCCTTGAACAAACTGGTAATTAAACTTTGTATAATGAACTGAGAAGGCACATAGTATAATGGCTCTAGCTAGGACGCATGAGGATTGGGTTCTATTCCTGCTTCTGTAGCTGACTTGGGTAAGTCACTTCTCTGCTCTGTGACTGTTTTCCTTTTTCTATTTAGTGTGTAAACTCTCTGGGGCAGGCCTGGACTCTCGCTATGCGCACATACCGTACTGAGCACAGTGGGGCCCAGATCTTGGCTGGGGCTTCTATATGCAATACAAATAGTAAATAAGAAGCTGTATACTGCAGGAAGCCTACTAGAAGATTAAATAAGTGCTTGGCCTAGTTTTCTGATATTTACTTTTACATTTGAAAGAACATACACTGCCTTGTCTTATTGCCTAAGTAAAATATTAACCCTATTTACAGTCCTCCATCAAATTTCAAACAAAATCTCCCATGAGAGCCTCTACTAGTCATACCACGGATGGCAGAGACACACGGAGGTTTTTTTATGGTTGACCTGCATTTGCAGTCACGGTGCCCTAAAAAGCATGTAGATTCTAATGTGCCTGTTAGCAGATGCTGAAGTCAGAGTTAGTCACAACCTGAGATGCAAATAAAAAGCCAGAGGGCAAGAGCAGTGGAAAGGTTGGTGAATCAATGGCAGGTGTTTCACTTCCACATCTGTGATTAAGTGAAGACTTGACCAAACAGAGACAGGAAGATTCAAACATTCTGGGTGAAATATGCTGCAATAATTAGGCTGAATTTTGACTGATTTGTAAATGACACATTAGATGTACCATATGTGCGTGAAAAGACAGAACAATCAGAATCCTGTGTGTGTTGAGAGGAGGATACAGCACTCTGGGACAATACAATGAGCTTTTCACTTAATGTAGCCCATTTTTGCAGCTTATTAATAAATAATAATTCACATTGGATATCTAGATGCTTTTTACCAAGGATCTCAAAGCACTTTGCAAGTTTCAGCTACATAAATCAATTATGAGCTATTACTGTGAAACACCTCTTTGAACTGGCCCATAAACCATAGACATCTTCTCCTCCACAAGCTCTCAGACATGCTGAAATGTTAAAATCATCAAGACTAAATTCAACATTTCAGGGGGAAAAAGACAGCAGAACTAACACAATGCTGCTGAATTTGCTCACACTGCACATTCCCTGCCTCCTTATTCCCCTTCCTTTGTGATCTCCCTGTATAACTTTCTATTGTAGGGTCTTTGGGGCAGATACCTTATTTGTTTTGGCTCTTTTTAAAGTATCCATCACACTGAGGGTGCTATACAAACAGCAAATAAATAATATGAAAACTGTCCCAAGGATCCACCCTGCTCTGCTTGCAGCAAACAAATGCTGAAGCTGCAGAAGTCTCTGTAGGAGATCTTTCTTATTTTTTGTAATATTTTTGTAAGTTTCAGTTCCAAATTTCAGCACATCCTGCCTGTACTTATCAGAGTAGCACTGACCTGAACCTGCATTAGGGAAGAAAAAAATGACTATCCCTTCACCTTTTATAGTGATCTTTCCTGCACCTCTTTCTTTAGACCTGGGCTGTGTAATATATGAAACGATTACTGCTGCTACTGGCTAGTCTCTTCCGTAGACACGTCTTTTCATAAGAAAGTGTAAAATGTCAATTCACCAGCTGAGTTTAACTGGATTTTTCTGCAGGCATCCGCCTGTCAACACAAGTACAGTTAAGGCAGGAAGAAAACATATCAAAAGCCACCAGGTGGCATGCTTAATTGCCCCAGCCCTGGGCTGGCTTGGGATGTTCATTTACATCAAACCTTTTACTTTAGCAATTAGACTGTTCTAATTTTGTGCTAATCTAGCAGAGATAATGCTAAATCAAGCTAAACAACTAAGTGTTGTCAGAATCTAGGAAGACTCAGTGGTTTGGAAATTATGATTAACTTAATTGTAATGAAACAGCTACAGAAACTCTCCTCCCCCTCTGGATGACCTCAGAGGGACCAAAGGAAAACTGGTTCCCTAGATTATGAGGACTTTACATGTTGATCATGTTATCCTTGAGTAGAGCTACATCTGAAATAGTTTGACAGGTAATATACCTCCCTGAGGTGCACACTGATAAGAACTTCTAGTTACTTTAGGAACAGATGTCAAATGAGTCAGCTATCTATGAAATCATTTAACTTGGACAACATGAATGCACGTGGTGAAAGCCACAGACACACACACACATCCTGTTAGCTGAGATTTTGGAATCCTGTGACTTGTTCCATAACAGCAAATCTTTCAGCATCTTGCTTTTTTAACTAGCTAGAATAAATATGCCCCAAAAGCCTTTAGCATGAGAAAACGTTACTTCAAAGACATTATGCAGACACTCCAATGTTTTTGTAACCCCTTTATTGATTGGAAGGGGAAAAAAACTACAGAAATTTACAAAATGTCAATAATTAAAACTTCAGGTGCATAGCAACTGGCTAGGAAACCCCATGCACATCTAGCAACCAAATGTGTCCCTGTACATGCACTACCAACTGACCTTCATGCTTCAGTGCTTCAGCCAAGCTCTAACTATTAGGGGTTAAGATGAGGCCCCTTCATGGGGGCGCAGTTTATCTTACATCTGCCTACTGGGACATTTCTTGCACCTTGTTCTGAAACACTGTCATAGCCTGGACCTCACACTAGACTCTGATCCAACATGACAATTACTATGACTTGGACACGTTTCCTTTCGGCTTCTCAATTCAGAGTTCAAGTCCCAAATTCAAAGTGAGTCTCCCGGAAAGTCACAGCTGTAACAGACCTGACGTCTCAGCTGTTACAAAATGCTACACGCAGCTATTTTGTATAGATAGCTGCTCACACCAGCAGTACCCCAAAATGCGCTGCAGAAATCAATGCTGGATAACAGCAATGGGAGAGGCAGGCTATGAGTTATGGGTGAGAGAGAAGCTTTCTCGAAATATTTGCAGAGAAACTGTTCTGTGTCTAACTCTGCACAGTGTGGCTGAAGTGGGCAGAGGATGAAGCCAGGTGAGCATTGTTTCTGTGTCACTGCTCTCACAGACGTGTTCTCTCGCCTTTCTTCTCATGGGGACAGATTTTGATTGCAATCACACTGGTGTAAATCCAGAGTAAATCCCCTGACTTTACTGGATTGACTCCAGATTTACACTCTGGCCCATTATACTTTTATAAATCACTGGTCAACTTTGCCCCTCTCCCTCTGCGTGCAAAGGTTGATGCAGATCTTGTTTTGGAAATTTTATGGCACAAAGACACAAGTACTTTTTGGCTCCCATGTGTCTTTGTTGCACAACAGCCCCCTTAGGGAAAACCTGTTTGATTAAGCTGCAGATGTGAGCATGGCAGAGATGTGAGATCCAGGGAGAGGATGGAGGTCTGAAAATGTTCACAGTCTGTGATAAATGCCACCATATCTTTCCTAGTGATGCTAGAGGACTTTCTGGGTTGGGATCTTTTTGTGGATTGTGCTGGAGAGAAAAACCTTTCTAAAGCAAGGACTTGCAATATTTCATGTGCATTCTGTATTTTCCACATCCGATGGCCAAAACTGCAAAGAAAAGGAGAGCCAGTTTCCACTTTTGGAAAGGCACAAAACCCACAATCATAATTAAGCAGGCAGTCCCTTTAGCAGCTCTGTGTGGCATATGGCCCATGCCACAGGCTCCAAGTTACACAGCCTATTCCGTTCCCCAAGCTAATCAACTTGAGGAGCAGAGTTAAATCATTAAAGATGACTGAAATAGTTTCTTAACAAAAAAGACCAGTGAAATTACCTTCTTTAGAAATGATTCACTCACATAAGGCAAACTGGGGAGCTTCAGCTAGGGCAGAATGTTGCTGCTTCCTTGCTTAGACTACACTGGCTACTAATTTGTGCAGATACAATTTGTGTTATTGGCTTCAATCACTACAGCCTTGCGTGATTTGGGTCCTGGCTACATCAGAGATTGCAGTTCTCCTCATGCTGCCCCTAGAGAGCAGAGAGCAGCTGGGAATCTCCTGAGCTGGAAGCTCTCAGGAGCTGGTGGCAAGGGCCTCTCCGCATGGGGTCCTCAGCTATGAAATTTGCTTCCTCCTGCTGCTCTGTCAACCCCCAAACTTGTTGACCTTTGGGGAATGATGTGAGGCTGGTCTGTTTACTCAGGAAGATGGCGAAGTGGAGGATTTCTGTGAACATAAGAACGGCCATACTAGGTCAGACCAAAGGTCCATCTAGCCCAGTGTCTGGTCTTCTGACAGTGGCCAGTGCCAGGTGCCCCAGAGGGAATGAACAGAACAGGGAATCATCAAGTGATCCATCCCCTGTCGCCCATTCCCAGCTTCTGGCAAACAGAGATTAGGATCGCCATCCCTGCCCATCCTGGCTAATAGACATTGATGGACCGATCCTCCATAAATGTATCTAGTTCTTTTTTTAATCCTTTTATAGTCTTGGCCTTCACAACATCCTCTGGCAAAGAGTTCCACAGGTTGACTGTGTGTTGTGTGAAGAAATACTGCCTTGTGTTTGTTTTAAACCTGCTGCCTAGTAAACCTGTGCAATTGGGTTTGATGCTGGGTGGAATATTTTGGGGTGATTTTTCCTTCGTTTGTTATTTGGTTGGGAGGTGGGTTAAAGATCAAGCTACAATGAACAGATTGTTAGAAATGAAAAACATTTTTTAGAAATGTAGCCAAGGATAATTTCACCAGGTAATGCTGGCAGTTCCTAGCAGAAATTATTGTTCATGGGAGTTGCATGTAATTTCTCTATTTCTGATGCGCAGCACTAAGAGTGAACACATTATAAATCCTAAATTTAAACCTAATGGATTATTCCAGTTGGTTTCCTTTGACAAACAAATTGAGCATTTGGTCAATGCTGTTGCATTATATATCCATTGCTGTTGCATTATATATCCATTGCTCTCTCTCTTCTGTACAGAAGCAATGGATATATAATGCAACAGCATTTACCAAATGCTCAATTTGTTTGTCAAAGGAAACCAACTATTGTCTATATTGCTTCTCCAATCTTCTTTTGTGCATCTCCTTGAAATAACTCAATAATAGTATTGCTATTATTGGGGTTGGGGGGAGGAGAGAGAGAGAACACTTTATACTGCTCTGAAAATAGGTGAACATTAATCCCCAGAATAGCTCCCTTCTTTTTCCAAAATGCTGGCTGCTGCGGAATCCTGGGTTCTCCTTGTCTCCCTTCTGGCTATATAGAAAACTGGAATCTGAAGGGCTTTAGATAAGGGGTTGCTGGGGTGACTAATTCTGAGCAGAGAGCTGATGAAATAAGTGTATTCATTGGTATATATTTATTAAGCCTAGCTGGAGTTGATGCATCCCAGTTCATGTCACATTTCAGTGAGGTTCCAAAGCTGCTGTTTTGCACTGCAAGGTGTTTGCCAGCCCTGACATCACCACGTCTTCATGCTGACTTTCCTAAGTGGTGAAGATATTGACAAACAGCAGAGCTGGAAGTAGGTTAAAGAACAAAGTTGAGTGCTGCAGGGAAAATTTACTGCAAAACCCAAAGTGCAGCAAGGCCCAAATGTTCAGGGCAGCTTGGCAAAGTACATCGCCCTCCCCCGGTGGTCTTACTTCCTCCCCCTCCTCTTCATCCTTCCAACACTGCCCGAGTTTCTGTCTTCCCAATGAAGTAACCAGATGCTCCCTAATGTGTGGAGCTTTTCATTTCAGACAGCGATGGAAACACAATGGAAAATGGCATCATTAAACAATTATAGATTTTTCAAAAACAAGCCCTTGAGATGAGACAAAACATTCCACTGGCTACAAAACCTCTTTCACTTCCACTGAAACCAGCCAGCTCACATCTCAGTGCTAGAACTTGTAGAACAAGTTCCTGTCATAAGGGCATGGGCTTTGCCTTTGCACACTGAAGCAGAGGAGCTGTGTCCCTCTGTTGCTTAGATATATACAAGAATCATTCATTTATAGTAAGCCAATCTTACTTTGCATGTGGCTATGGTCATTGTCAGAGCGTTTTAAAATGGGGCTTGGACAGCAGCTCTCCAGCTAGGACTCGCAAGGCCAGCTTTGGAAATGTGACTTTCCCAGGGGTATATGGCAACTAAGTGTACGATCAGCGAAAAACAGCTCAGGGCACTTCAATAAGAGCGGAGTAACTCTAAAAGACATGATGCCACCAGTGGTCTCACCCCACTCTACCCATTGCTGTATTCACTCTAGTGAGATCTTTTCTGTGGTTACGTTCACAACCCAAACACATTTCCAGGGGAACCTGCAGGCACCAGACCCAACTGGGTTGGGTCTTATCAACCCTGCTCAGAGCCACCCACTAGTCCAAGGCCATTGCCTCCTCAGTGTGGGTGGCTTACACTCAGCACCTTTGCTACCTCATCCCCCAAAGCTGGATCCTAGCCCTAGCGTGTGCAAAATGACATACACCAGTAGAGGTCACCACACACCTCATTAAGTGCACTGGCATTGAGACCAATTCTTAACTAAACCCTGAGGCACCAGCAATCTAGGTAGGTGGTGGTGTATGGATATAAAAACGGTAAGTGAAAGGGAAGGCCTGATTGTGCTAGCTAGAGACAAGCACAGTGCAGCCAAATGATGTGCAAGCTTCCTCCACACAGCTCTGCCAATGCTCCCTCAGGCCTGCCCCACAGTCCATGATGGTCCAGCCCTGTGCTTCCAGACCTCTGCCAATGCCTCCAGCCTCCCATCAGTTCTGTGCCTAAAACTGACAGTGTCCAACTGTGTGACTGATGCTGTGAGGTGGGATGGAATCGGGTCATTAAACAAGCTTTCACTTGGGACCTAAACCAAGATTCTATCAGTTCTCTTTGATGCATATAGTTGTGTTAACCATTATGACTGCAATTTACACATAAAGTATGCTTGCCTCTTAGAAAACCAGGATTCCAGTAGAAAGCCAGAAGCCAGCAGCAAAGCACGGAAGGAGAGGACAGCTTTCACCAAGGAGCAGCTGCGGGAATTAGAAGCTGAATTTGCTCACCATAATTACTTGACAAGGCTCAGGAGATATGAGATAGCTGTGAATCTGGACCTCACCGAGAGACAGGTACCTCTGGAATATCTGCCTCCTCAGCTGTACCCTGCTGACAGGGCTATTCCTGCCTAGACAGAAGGGTGTATGTACAATATATGCACATTGCACCCGTTTCTACTTTTGCAAATGTGCATAAATATTTGCACACAACCTGAAAAACTAAATCTAACAAATGCAGTTTAACATGGAGATAATTGAGAAGCTGATTTCTGGTATTTGGTTAAAAATATACATGTTTAAATACATTTTTAAGCTGCAAAAACCATTTCTGAATGACTGGTGTCTAAGTGCCTTCAGACGACCTATCCCATTCACTGGCACAAACCAAAAGGCTGGTACGTAATAAGAAAGGCTAGGCGGCAGCTCCCAGGTGCTGGTAACCAGGACTGAGCTAAGCCTTCAAGGTCCACAATGTTCGGGTGACCAGACAGCAAGTATGAGGGGACGGGGTGGTAATAGGTGGTAATAGGCGCCTATATAACAGTAGGCCCCAAATATCGGAACTGTCCCTATAAAATCGGGACATCTGATCACCCTAGCTCCACAAACTCTGCAGCATCCCGAGGAGCCCAGCAGTAAATGAAACAAGAGTCCAGAGGATGTTAGATTCTCGTTTGATGAGCTGTCTTCTTTCAGGCTAAGGGAATGTTGTGAACTGACTAGTGAGTATAAGAGTGAGGGGAGTGTAGACTTTGAGGGTCACTATGCTCCCAGTTTCCTGGTCTGCTCTTAGGAAGGGTTCTTCTATCAAGGCTTAATAGTTGAGCAATAAAGGAATGACTCAAGTGAAGAAAGGGAAATAGTATACACTTAGCTGACTCAGATAGGCCTATTAGAAATATGATAGGCAGATGGACAGGTATATGCATAGAGTACTCCTGGGGGAATTCTCTGTCATTGTGCGTGCACAGAATTCGTGGCCCCCGCAGATTTCTGCGCTTCTCCACAGAAAAATTACTTCTGATGGGGAAGTAAAGGGAAGCCACAAGAGTAGTCATGCTCCCCCTCCCTGGCAATGCAGGCAGATCAGTTTGGGCACCCAGAGCAGCTGGTAGAGATGTAAATCACTGAGGTGGGGAGGAGCTGGGCAGTCATACGTGTGTGAGAGAGACACTCTGTCCCTCTCGCTCACTATTGCGGCATGCTCAGCATGGAGGGGTGGGGCTGTGGAGTGTTTCTGAAGAGGTAGGCGTGGGGCAGGCTCTATTCCCTCGGTGAATTGTTCCCTTTGTCTTTGTGAATTCCTTCAGGAGTACAAAACAGGTGTACAAATTTTAAGGCTCCTTTACATTGCCAGAGTGGTGTAAGGGAGCCTTATTGTAAAGGCCTTATAAATGCTTATGGTGCTTTGGTGATTAGAACTGGTCTACATTTTTGGACTGAGAATTTCCTAGCAAAATGTGCTCCTGTTTGGTACTGGCCTTTTTGGAGACGGTCAGTATCCAGTATAAATTGTGAATTTGAGCCCCCAGCCCTCGCTTGCATGCTCTTCAGTTGCCTATGATGTAACACTGAGTATATGGGCGCATACATTTGTTGACTAATAGCTAGAAATAAAGGGTTGATACTAGTTACATTACTAATAGACAGAGAGGGTTGGTGATTTCCTCCAATTCTCCCCAATCCCCTTCTCCATCCATTGTGTTGTAGGTTAAATAAATTATCAAAATAACTGAGACCAGCTTGATTATATTCCATTATTTTGACCAAAAAAAATGCAGAATTTTGCAGAGCGAGACAAGAGAGACATCTTTTATTGGCCCAACTTCTGTCAGTGAGAGAGACAAGCTTTTGAGCTTACACAGAGCTCTTCTTCAGGTCTTCTTCTTCTTCTTCAGAAGGTCTCTGTGTAAACTTGAGAGCTTGTCTCTCCCTGACAATAAAAGCTATGACTTCACCCACCTTGTCTCTCTAGTATCCTGGGACTGACATGGCTAGGAGAACACTGTATAGGTGCATGCAGAGACAGAGAATGGGGAGCTGATGAATAATTCCTTCCTTTTCTCATCCAGGTCAAAGTGTGGTTTCAAAACCGAAGGATGAAGTGGAAACGTGTGAAGGGTGGGCAGCCAGTGTCCCCTCACGAGCATGACACAGAAGATATGGACTCTGCTGCCTCCCCGAGCTCTGAATAGCTCCTCACCAGTAGTAATGTACGACGAACGCAGGAAGGGTTGTCAGAGAACTGACGCCACACAGTTTAGCAGCAGCTGTATCATTAACGGGTGCCCCTCCCTGCTCAAATCATCTCATCCTCCTGTGACTCTGGAAGTGGTGCGCCTTAACATGCCTTGGGGACTGTAAAGGGCACACGGGAAAGTCCAGAGAAGGGTCTGACTGAACTCTCACCACTGCCATCTTGGCAGTGCCAGTATTTCTTCAAAATAATAACTAAACCCACTGACTATGAAACCAATAAAGCTGACTAGAGCTGGATTTCTAAGAACCAATAATGGTCTAAGAACCAAAAGACACAGTTTAGAGGCTCCAGTTTAGGGTTCGGTGGTAGCTCCCCAACATATAACCTTATCCAGCATCTCTCTTTGGTCACTGCTATTTGTCAAACCATAAAGGACTTGAGCATTCCACAGAAGAGCTTTCTTTGTGCATCACGCCACGAGTAACCAACAGTCTGGTCTCCACTGATGTTTCTTGCATCATTCAAACTGAAAATATAAATGGTTATAAGCAAGTCTGGGGGGCAGTGGGAATGTCAAACAAAAGTGTGGCCCCCCCCCAAATGCTATATTGGCCTCCAGCCATCAGTTTTGGAAGGAATCATTCCCACAAGGACAAGGGCTCCATTTAGAGCTGAGATGGCAGGCACCTTGCTGATAAGCCTGCGTGAATGAGATACTGGAGGTTTGTTTAATTAATCTTAGTGTAGCTGCTGAAATCAGAACATTAAATCTCACAGGGAATATTTTTATAACCACCGCCACCAAGTATCAAACCAAGCGTAATGAGGTCATGAATCACCACTGTTCTGCCCTGGACACTGAACTATAGCTGGTTATGTCTTCTGAAAGAACACTGCTCCTTTCTGTTGTGTTTGTCACACTTCCAGGGCTGGCTCCAGGGTTTTTGTCGCCCCAAGCAGCAAAAAAAAAAAAAAAAGCCACGATCGCAATCTGCAGCTCTACCGCCACCACTTCAGTCTTTGGCGGCAATTCCACAGCTGGTCCTTTGCTCCGAGAGGGAGTGACACTGAATTGCCGCCAAAGACCTGGACATGCCGCCCCCTCACCGTTGGCCGCCCCAAGCAGCTGCTTGCTGGGCTGGTGCCTGGAGCCGGCCCTTCACAGTTCTTTCTTGAATGCCTCTGGGTATTACCTGCTGTTTCCTTTGTTACAACTCAGGACTATCTGGGTGAGCAGAAAACAATGCACTGTGAAATGATTAGTTGAATTTATCAGTCTTAAGTTCTTGTTTCTTTTTCTCTTGGGATCAAAACTTTCTTCCAGTAGGTATGCAGGTATGTATATGTGAATTATGTATGAATATACATGTCCATAATGTTCTATTGATAAATATTTACTATACATGCACTCAGGGCTGGATTAACTCTCCTGTGGGCCCAGGGCTATTAGATTTTGTTGGGCCCCTGTACACAGGTCTTTTTCCTAATTTAATACAAAAAGATCACAATTATGGCATTGAGGCTATTAATGCTGTACTAAACTTGCCTTTTAATGAACATAAAGCCGTTCTATGGTTATATTTCAGTCTTAACATATGCAGAATATAGTTAAATTAATTCAAAATAGCCTACTTCTTACCTTAGAACAGCTGTTATATTAGTTTCTTTCTGGGAGGGAGCTTGGGTGCATGAGGGGATTTTGACCTGGGACAAGGGGTTGGGGTACAGGAGGGGGTCTGAGGTGTAGGCTCTGGCTGGGAGGCACTTACCACAGGTGGCTCCCGGCCGGCGGCCAACAGGGCTCAGGCCTGCCTGTCTGCCATAGCCCCATGCCGCTCCTGGAAGCAGCCAGCTGCTGGCACATCTCTGCACGTCCCCGTCAGGGGCCGCAGAGATGTGCCAGCAGCTGTCCACTTCCGGGAGTGGCGTGGGGCCACGGCGCGCCAGGGCCGCCCAGAGGTGGGGGCAAGTGGGGCAATTTGCCCCAGGCCCCGCAGGGGCCCCCATGAGAATACAGTATTCTATAGAATTGCAACTTTTTTTTATGGAAGGGGCCCCCAAAATGGCTTTGCCCCAGGCCCCCTGAATCCTCTGGGCAGCCCTGCAGCACGCATGCAGCCTGCCTGAGCCCTGCTGTGCTGGGGCCCTTTAGCCCGAGGCCCTGGGCTGTAGCCCCTAAAGTCCCTGTGTTAATCCGGTCCTGCAAGCACTCCTAATCAATATTCCGGCTGATCAAATTAGTAATTAATCAGCTAACGAACTTAGTCCTTTTTTTCTGTTTCCAAACTTTCCACAGACAGACTGATTTCTGTGAATGCATTCACTGTTTGCAATTGTTTGAACAGTTTATGCAAACAAATTTTAGCCTATGAATTGTTTGCAAATTATTCACTTTCCTTGTTTATGCTGTGTGATTGGTTGCCTATGCTGCATGGTATTGTTTCTGCTTCCTGGTTAGATGACAAAACTTTTTAAAACAAGGCAGCCTAGCAAACCACAAGTGAAGAAAAGGAAACACGTAATAATTAATTATCTTGTTTGTGCACATCCTCTTCAGCATGTGAATCCAGGTGCTAGCAGGAAGAACAGCCATTCCCCAAACATCCATGTGAGTAAAAACCTGTTCACACAAATGTTCATGAATATTGAATTAAAAGGGCAAAAACACAGTTAAACTGACCAGCTGTTTGGAACTCAAATGAAGGTTCCTGAACATTATTTTGCAGTATTCAACCAGCTCTATTATCCACCCCATGATATCATAGAGTCTGAGCCAGCCCCAAAGTGCATGAACGGAAGTGAAGAACAGCCCAGCTTCCATTTAGGCATTACAAGAAGTAGCTACATTTTGAAGAGCGCTCAGCATGGTGGGTACACATTGGTTGCTAAACTCCATTAAAAATCTGGCCACTCATTTAGGTGCTTAAAATGGGAGATGAGCAAGAAATGGACCCTTAGTGACCTCTGCTGATCTCAGATCTGCACTGGAGCACTAGTAGCCAGCTGATTTTATGAGATGTGTCTGAGGACGGGATCCAGCCAAAACAATCCATAACCCATGTCGCAATTTGATATCAGTGGTGCTTGTTTAACCTCATTTTAATCAGCAATCACCAGATTCGGAGGGAAGCACGAGACTGCCACCTTTGTGCACAATTGTCATGTACCATGACAGTCCATCTAGCATACCTTGGGCTTCCCAGGAGCTTTGAAGAAGGTGCAGTCTCTGGAGGATTGCTGCAGCAATACCCTCTTTGCAAGGCCTCCTGTACAAAGAGAGATAGTCCTGAAGAGACATAATTAGGACCTAACTCACTTGAGTTATAAAATATCTGATGCAAGGGTTTTGTTGCAAACATGCTGCAAAGGTACCAATATGATTCCAATCCAAAAACACATTGAAATGATATCACAGTGCTATCATTCCATCTAGAACTGTCTGGAGGTGTTTCTCAGTGGTTTGGGCACCTCCTCATTTAAAACAGTTCATTGCCAAGTTGCCAACAGGGCACTTTACCTATAAAATGAGCTCTGAATATTGACACCCCTTGCCCCCTTTTATAGTGTAACTAATCCTGTTACAGTTGCCAATACACTGCTCTGATTTTGTCTCAAGACAAAAGTGCCCTGAATGCCCCCAGGTGTCCCAACAGTGCCACCTGAAATTGGCCTCTTTTCACCAAAGTTTGCAGTATATCAAATTATAAATAGTTTTAGGAAAAAATATAGTGTCTATTCCTTTTGTTTAATGTATTCTAATGTAATGTTTCCATATTGTAACAGAATCTCTCTCTTTCTTAGAACGATATATGAAATGTTGACTTTTTAAAGGACTGAAATTCATGTTTAAACATATTAAGGTAACATCTATTTGCTATCAGATTGTGTCGTGCTATTTGCACATACCTGCAAGCTAGTATCATGCTGTTTGCATTTTGATGTTACTCTGATGCACTGATAATGACAGACCCTAAATGTTCTATCAAACTCCAGTCTCTGTTCTTTATTCCCAATGTATAAGCTTTGCAGAAATGGTTGGACGCCCAGTTTCATATCTGGATTGTCAGTTAAAAAAATTATAACCATGTTACACTTTGCAAAAGATGTCCAAAAAAATAAATACAAAAGTTAAAGTAACCAAGAGTCTGGAATCCTTTTCCAGAGCTGAGAATTATTGTGTGTGCTGAGGAAAATCATCCATTCAGATCCTTTTCTTTTAACATCTCCAATCTTTGTATGACTGATGACAATGCACAAAGTTAAAATGTATATAATGAGTTTAAAAATAAAGTAACTTGGTGAGGGAAAAGTTATACACAATATTTTCCTATTCAAACAATAAAGGCCACAAGAGAATATAGGTCTGTATAAAAAATTTAGATGATATATTTTTATGTTCAAAAATTTTAAAGTCTCTAAAACTTTCCTTTCCATTAATCAAGAGACAAAGTGAGTGAGGTAATATCTTTTATTGGACTAAATTCTGTTGGTGAGAGAGGTCCTGAAGATCTCTGTGTGAGCTTGTCTCTCTCACCAACAGAAGTTGGTCCAATAAAAGATATTACTTCACCCACCTTGTCTCGCTCATATCCTGGGACTGAGATGGCTACACCCAAACTGCATACTTTCCGTTATTCATATTTCTATTGTATGCTTGAAAAAGTAAGATTACTGACAACTTCCCCAGCTTTCAACAGGTGACAATGAAATGTCATGACAGCTTGGGAGATGAATTGGCAAGTCCTCCCTACTAGTACCTTTTAACAATTAAAGGAGCATCTGCACTAGCTATCTTATTCTGATGTCAGCTATTACTGAAATGAATATCAGCTTCATTTTTTCTGACTTCTTTCCTGCCGATAGGCTTGTGTTAGTGTTTGTTGGATGGTTTGTATATTTATGAGAAGAGACGCTACCTGAGATCTTGTAGGCAGAGAACTCTATGCTGCAGGAGTAAAGAGTTGGGCTCATAATGGTGGGTTCCTGACAGACAGCCATCAGTGCTAAGGACTGAACCTAAAAGCCCTAGACAAGAACTCACTAAATGGAGGCAGAACCCAGACTGGCAGGGAGCTGCCTAACCTGGCTGCAACGGGCTGTGTGTTGTAACCTAAGCAGGGCCTTTCATGCTTTCTGATTGCTTAAAACTTAGTAGGTGGCTTTTAGTTAAAACTTGCTTAACTCAAACTCCCAACAAATGCTTGAGAGAAAAGCTCTTTCTGTTTAAGTGCTGGTTAACCATGCAGTGTCCTGTGAGCATCTGATTAACAAACTCTCCAAAGAGGATCATTCCTGGAGGATATCCCAGGTCTTTGGGCTCTTTAACTCCACATCTAACTCAGACACACATCTCATCTTCACTCCGAGGAATGGGAAACTCCATATGGTGCTCTTGTGCTCACTTCCCCATAAGCTGCAAGGGCAGTATTGCTTTGTGCCCCAGCCCCATAACTGTGTTTGTGCAGTTCCTAAACTGCATCCAAAGCCGGCTCTATGCTGAAATCTGCTGGGGTCCCGACTGCCGACAGAGCAGGGCAAACCAACGAGCAATTCAGACTGACTCCTCACCTTGGAAAGAGGGTAATAAATCTTCCCACATGGAGAAGCAGCCCACAGCGGTAGGTTGGATTCCAGTTCCATGGCCCTACAAAGTGTGTGAACAGGATCTCAGTGTGTGCCCTAAATCACAGCTTCCAAACAGGAGTGGCTCTTGAGAAATAACGTACAGTCACCTGTGAGCCAGGCCCATTTGATGCTGGAGTTTCCGCATGAAGCCATCTGCTCATTCTTCAGTGTTATTGTTTTGTGAAGGAACATTTAATTCCTGACATCAAAGCTTTTGACCCTTTGAACCCTTGGTGCCAAGAATCTTTCAGGCAAAGTCAGTCATCTGGGAGCAAAAGCTCTGACCTGCAATTATTTTTCTTAGAAATACACATCAAGATTTATTCTCCTCACAGAAAGGAAGTGAAATATTTGGGGATGTTTGGCAAGGCTTCCCATGCCTGATTCTCAATAAATAATCTGTGCACAGTCACCCACATACCGTAGGATGAATCTGGCAGGTCTGAGATTGGTGTACAGATACTTCCACAGGAAGTGCATGCAGGCAGGGAAATGAGGCTTTCTTCCCATAAAGGGCCTATTCAAAGAGACCCAGGAGGAATGGAAATCTCTGCTCAAGCTCAGGAGTATGCACTGTACACCCCGTGTGTGAAGTTTTTATTTAAAATGCACTGACAAAAGCAGGAAGAGCATTTTCTCTGGATTCTTGGAGTCACAGATTTTTGAGGCCAGAAAGGATCATTATCATTATATTGCTTCAATATAAATCCATTGTATGCCCACATCTTGAATACTGTGTGCAAATGTGGTCGCCCCATCTCAAAAAAGATGTATTGGAATTGGAAAAGGTTCAGAAAAGGGCAACAAAAATGATTAGGAGTATGGAACAGCTTCCGTCTGAGGAGAGATTAATAAGACAGGGACTCTTCAGCTTGGAAAAGAGATGACTAAGGTGGGATGTGATAGAGTCTATAAAATCATGAATGTTGTGGAGAAAGTAAATAAGGAAGTGTTATTTACTCCTTCTCATAATACAAGAACTAGGGGTCATCAAATGAAATTATTAGGCAGCAGGTTTAAAACAAACAAAAGGCAGTATTTCTTCACACAATGCACAGTCAACCTGCGGAACTCCTTGCCAGAGGATGTTGTGAAAGCCAAGACTATAACAGGGATCAAAAAAGAACTAGATAAGTTCATGGAGGTCCATCCATGATTATTAGCCAGACTGGGCAGGGATGGTGTCCCTAGCCTCTGTTTGCCAGAAGTTGGGAATGGGCGACAAAGGATGGATCACTTGATGATTCCCTGTTCTGTTCATTCCCTCTGGAGCACCTGGCATTGGCCACTGTCGGAAGGCAGGATACTGGGCTAGGTGGACCTTTGGTCTGACCCAATATGTCCGTCCTTATGTCTTATATAGACAACTATACCCACCACCACCCCGAAAAAAACGTGTCCCAATCTTTCACACTTGCTAACTGGTCACCCTACACCAACCCATCTCCCTAGATGAGCCTCTATTCCCAACATAATCCCCCTCCAGCCTTTCTTTCAGGGACGGTCCCTTGCATCACCAATGGCGGAAGTACTGCTCCCCCTTGTGTCACTACCCCTACGATCCTGGGTAGTCACTGGGGGCATGGCCAATACTTCGCCATTCCCACCAAAGTGCAGCTGGTCCTTCCTGCTGCTGATGGCAGATTTTGTTCTTACTGGTTCAAAGAGAGCACAAAGAGCCGTCAGCAGCAAAACGGCTCTGCTAACCCCCCTGACTAGATGGGGAAGGCACAGCCAACCAGGGAGCCAGAAAAATAGCCCAACTAGCCCAACCCATAATACAATACAATCTTATGACTTGTTATTTGCATATTGTAGCATTTTCTGCCCCAGTCAGGGATGTGCACAGCACCTCGCACAACAAAACAATGGTTCCCAAAAGCTCTCAACTGAAATTTCTCCCAGACTTTCCACATTCACCCTCACAGCA
Source organism: Mauremys mutica (assembly GCF_020497125.1). Taxonomy (NCBI): domain Eukaryota; kingdom Metazoa; phylum Chordata; order Testudines; family Geoemydidae; genus Mauremys; species Mauremys mutica. The sequence goes on from NC_059096.1 coordinate 340,997, forward strand.
AAAAACATTTCACGTTTCAATCTGGTGGGAAAGTGAATTTTGCTTCGATTTCCTGAACTCAAAACTGAGCAATTTTAGAGGAAAACAGCCGTGTTCTGGATTGTTGATCCAGCTTTCTAGCCGCTCTGTGACAGCCCAGCGCATGAGTTTATGTTGAGTAAACAGCAGCCCTGTCAGATGGGTGTCTGCTGGCTATTGGTGGTAGTTAGCAGGTGGGAATAGGTATTTATTTACTTTTGGATTTTAAATAGCACTCTGCCTGTAGCGTGGCTCAGGGCACAGAGACAAATAACCTTCCCCAAACCTACCAAGCTTGACAAATCCCTTTGAGAAACAACTTGGATCTGGCACTCTTCCTCGGAAGACAGGCTCCTGCTCTGCTGGGCTGTGGGGAAAATGAATTCCAGAGCTAAGGTCCCCCAGTGAGAACACCCTTCCCCCAGAGGATCAGTGCAAGTGGCCCTGCTGACCTTGGGCTGCCCATAGCACACATGGGACAGTGGCACTCACTCAGCTTGCCAGGACCCAAGCCCCTAGGGATTTCATCTGAGAGCAAGAATTCTCTCCCGTCCAAGCCTGCACTTCAGGATGGCAGCTGAACCAGCCACATCTATAGTTATTAGAAACCAGAAAACCAAAAAAATGATAGACTGAGTTCAGGCTGTAAGTAAATAACCTGATCATTCAGTGCAGCACTGCTAGCATGAAGTTCTAAAAAAAAAAAAAATCCTGGGAAAAAGAAGAAATCTATGTCCCCACCCCCTGGTTTCATAAGATGATTAAAGAAACATTTTAGTGCTTTCTCATTTGCTTAATTTTAAAATGATTCCTGAAATAAGTGACTATTTGCTAGAACAGCTTGAATCTCTGAGCATCGAGAGAGGCAGACGCTACATTATAGTCTCTCTCAATAAAGTTGTCTGGACCATAGACCCCACTCACTATGCAATCATAGACAAGCAGGGAAATCATGTAGAAGGCTACAGAAAATAGAGAGGTTGGAAGGGGTGGAGGACAGGAGGAGAGAGACCAGAAACCTGCACAGGGCTGAGGTGCTGCTGTCGTACTGAATCTGATAATAGCTCTGCAGTGACATCAGGGTTAGGATTAATATCTGATTAATGGAGATCGGCATGACCTAACCCATGTTATATCATAGGCGTGTCCAACGTCCTGGCACGTCTCTCTCTTTTTGTAATGGCTGAACCCCGGCTGCTGACTCTGAACACTGAACTATTTCCATCCTGTAGCCAGGTTCTGCTTTTCTCCCCGCCTCCTACCTAACCTGAGCCCGCTTTCTATTCTTATCCCATTTCAGTTCTCTTATTTCTATTGAACCATACGGTCACAGAATCTAGCTGAATCCTAAATACTTTCCACCATATTTCAGACTACACCAAATCCAGAAGTGAAATGTTTTAACACTCTCTGCTCCTGCTTGGTGCTACGAGTCCATGGTTTCTAATAACATCAGTGCCGTTTTCATTTCCCACACTAGGGACTTGCTCCTGCACAGCATGGATCACTCTAGGAGTCCATAAGTTAAGCAGATGCTTATAAATGGTTTGCTAGATTGGGGCCAGAATACTCACCGCTAGGAAAGGCTAATAGCATCATGCATACATGTCACTTAACAACTCAAACACTGTTGTTTAAAATAACCTTATCTGACAGGGCCCAGCTTCCTGGAGCCACAGTCTGAGCTGCTGCTGAGCTGAGAACCACCTCAGGATATATTATAGAGATATACTTATTAGAGGCATCCCAGGAACAGAGGGAGCCTGATGATAGTGAATGCCTGAGCTGCTGCTTAATTGAGTCAATTTTTGCACAGATGGGAAGTGTTCAACTCATGCTTACTCAAGCTTTAAATTGCTGACTACAGAACTTGCCAAGTAAAGAACAAAAGGATAAAATAAGGATGAATTGTGATTAATGTAATTTGTCTTTTTCTTAGGTTGGTTATGTAAATCAAATAAAATCTTTTTTTAAATGGCCTCGTCTCAGGTGAGACAATACACTACCCAGTGAGGTGTTCCAGTTAGAATTCCACAGTAATAATTACATGTCTCCTGTAATAATACTAATAAGGATAGAAATAATTAACAGATAGTGTAGCTAAACCTGTCTGGGCAAGAGCAGGGAGTTTATTACTTTAATATTAATCACAGTCCCTAGGTAGAATCATGAAGCCTGCATGAATCATTATTAACTCTATTGTTCAGCCTCTGCAAAAGCATTTCTAATGAGGCGATAGCTACAATATTATGAGATAGAAATTGTTACTGTGTTCAGAATCCCAGCTTCAAATGAATGATTTCAGTTCATTCCTTAGAAATATTGTCCTGGTCAAGGCAGGCCACAAACAAATCAATAAGACACAGCCAGTTCAAGGTGGAATGGACAAATAAGTTCTAGTTAATTTCCTTTGTGTACAGGTATAAGAGATTGTTATTATTCAGCGTTAATTAATGCAAGCAATGCACACTGGAAAAGATAATATGAACTACTCACCCACATTGCTGGATTCTATATTAACTATAACCACTCAAGAAAATGATCTGCACATAACTGTAGACAACTCATTGAAAACCTCTGCTCAATGAACAGTGATGGTAAAAAAAGCAAACAAACTATTCAGTTGATTTCAATGGGAGTTAGGAACCTAGACCCTTGAAAATTCCTCTAGGGTGCCTATCTGCGTCTTTAGGTGCCTCAATGCCTTTGAAAAGCTGACCTATCCTTCTATTTGCCATCTCTCCTTATACAAGAATAGGGGAACATTCAATTATATTGAAACCCAGCCAACCGAATATTAACAAAAGGAAACCACATTTAACACAACACAAATTGTTACCAAAGCTTTTCTGTCCCTAAAATCAACAGAGCTCCTGGGAAGAAATGTTTTACAGTCAGTACTTCTTGGAGAATAAGGACAAGCAACGGGTGTGTTAAGCGAGTGCACGAATCAGGAGGAATGACAATTTCCTGTGTTACAGAAAATGTTCATTCCTTTACAAGACGAATGGACGATGAGAATTGTGATCTGGAGGAGTTTGTCTCTCATATTCTGTGGTCTTCTTGTCAGTGAGACAATGTCTAGCCTAGGAAAGCAGGTTATGTCTTCTAATGTGTCATGATTATCAAGCAGGATTTTGCATCCAGTGTAGACAAGGCAAATCTATCTATCTTCCGTTTTATACTGCTGCCCATCCTTGAGGTATCTGAATGCCTTCCATGTAAAACTGAGAGCTTAGGGGATGTTGTGGAGTCTCTGCCTCGTCTCCCTTTTCGGGTAAAAACACTGGAGTATTCTTTTGGTTTTGGTTGATTGGTTACAAGATTTTTTTCTGGTGTGTGGGGAAGGGCAGTTTTGGTAGCTGTAGGTGCCAATGTTGTGAGTGTCACGTTTAAAAAGGTGTTAGCTGGTTGTTGTTAGCCATGGCTCACCACAACCAGCTAACACATTTTTAAAACATTCTATTTTCCTAGTCTAGGCAAGGCCTTTATGGGTCTGTAGTTCCAGCTCAGGACACGAGAGGAAATTCCCTCAGCAGAGGCTTTAACTATACGGTACCATCTCTGCATTTCCTTCAAAGACTTTGGTCTTCTCCTGAAGCTCCCTGAAGTCCCCTGTGATCATTAGTGTGACGGATACTCTTTGAACTGGCGCCGTCCTGGGGAATTTCCCATCACTTTGTCACATTCACATTAGCCCTTACAAGGAGAGGAACATACTGTGAAACTGGAAGTGAACTTGATTGAACTAAATTAACAATCTGGTCTAAATCACAAATTTAATTTGGAGAAACAGCCTTATAGCACACACAGTAGTGTCAGCCTTCATAAATTATACCTGGGTCTGGAGGGGCCATTCAGGACCCTAAACCATTTCCACATACCATAGCTCCTGCTGCTGAAACTCTGACTCCCTAATTCGGAGCCCTTCTCTGTCAGGATTACAAGCTGGTGAAAGGCCTAAGGAATGGATACCTGCTCACAACTGCACTTTTCACCAAGCCTGGTAATAAAGGTGTCCAATAAAAACACAACACTTCCTTTTCCATAAGGCATTACTTAAGTGGATATGACTGTATTTCATCAGGGAGACAGTCAAGTGAAAAATTGAAAGTAACAGCTCCGTTTCCCTTCGAACACTTTTTAAACCTATGACATATCCTTGCTAATGTTTTCTTAAGCCCACCTGCTCATGCTTTTCCCTGACAGACTGAGGGGCGAAGATCTCAGAGAGAATACCCAGTCTCCACAATGGTAAAATTGTTTGAATCTGCCTGCTGTGACTGGAGGGAAAGCTGTGATGTCTTCTACACATCCTCCCAAGGGGACCATTGCAAGGGAGGGGGAAATAAGGTGCTAAAGAGTAGCAAGCAAGACAAAATGTGCAGGGTCTGTGTGTCCATAGGATCTACACAGCCAGAACCACTGTTCTTTATCCAAGTAAATTTGTGATCCTTCTGGGGCAGATAACTATTCCCTTTCTACTAAGCACAATAAGTCTGGACAAGCTACAATCATATGACACAACATTAAATTACCTGCCCTTCCTGAGTTCCTTTTCCTCTGACAGTTTATTCTGTGTAATGGATGCCAAAGTTTCATGAGGTGGACAATGGCTCTTTTTATCAGAGAGATCTGGTCCCAGCATTCAGAGCTGTTCAGAAAAGGAAATTAGACAATGTTTTTGCAAAGCAACCTCAACCCTGCATAATCCAGGGATACCTTATAATATGAAACGGTGGTAGCACATCCTGAAGCTGAGCTATATCACACAACCCTCCTGGCAAGCAGTTCTGAGAGGACATCCCCTCTTTGGAGTAATGACGATTTAAACTTTGCTTCCTGCCCAGTGCAGGAGACTTTGGTGGAAGTTTGATCCATGCTGTACACAGGTTTCCATTACACATATCCAGTTGAAGGGTGTTTCCTTGCTGCACAGTAGAGTTTTCATGGAACAGTAGGCATCATTATTTGAGATTAAGTGTTAGCTCCCATCCCTCTTCTTCCAGTGTTTGTGTTGCTATGTAGTTGTGTGGGGCCAGAAGCAGGCCAGAGGCCTTCAGTGCTGTGTGTATTTAGAGCACTAGTACACAGGGCCGGCTCCAGAGCCCAGCGGGGCAAGCACCCGCCTGGGGCGGCCCTTTCCCGGGGGGGCGGCAGGCTGGGCCGGCGGACTGGCCGCAGTCATGCCTGCGGGAGGTCCACCGGAGCCCCGGGAGCAGCGGACCTGCCGCAGGCATGACTGCGGACGGTTCGCTGGTCCCGCGGCTCGGCTGGACCTCCCACAGGCATGACTGCGGCAGCTCAACCGGAGCCGCCGGACCAGCGAACCGCCCGCAGCTGCGGGAGGTCCAGCCAAGCCGCGCGACCAGCGGACCCTCCGCAGTCATGCCCGCGGGAGGTCCGCTGCTCCCGGGGCTCGGGGGCGCCTCCCGGGCATGACTGCTTGGGGCGGCCAAATTTGTAGAGCCGCCCCTGCTAGTACAACAGGCCATGATCCATGACTAGGGTCTTTAGGTCTACTAATAATGTCTCAGGGTTTGTCTACATGGGGACATTCAAAAAAATTAATCTTAATTAAGTAAAGATGTGAATTTCAAGTGAATTAGATAAACTGCATTAAACCCCTTTGTGGACACACTCATTCAGCACTGAAGTGGCCTTAATTAATTTTAGCCTAATTCACTGAAGTGAATTCACTTCAAAGTGAATTAAGCTAAACCAAATTAAGGCCACTTCAGTTCTGAATGAGAGCATCCAAACACATTTTTCATAAAGTTTAACAAATCCCCTTTAAATTCACCCTTTTAGTTAATTCAGATTAATGTTCCTGAATGTAATGTCCCCATGTAGACAAGCCCTCAGATAGTTTGATGGCAATTCAACTGCCCACATCCTATTTTAAAATGTGTTTAGTTTGCCAGCAGAGTAATTTGCATTTTGAAATACTGAAAATGCTCTTGTTTGAGTCTGAGTTTGGTTCAGATCCCAGTTCTGACATGTCTGCCTAGCTAGGCGATCTTTCACTTTAGTCAGCTGTAGCTTCCAGATAAATACCTCATTTACTGTCTGACACTGCACATGAGAGAGTGTGTTGACTTTATATATTACGAGTTACCCAAAGCCTAGGTCTGAACCATGTGTTAATGGCCTGGTCTCTTTTAGTTCAAATACAATGGTGATGAGTCCCGGATAAGAGCACAGGACGGACAGATTTTTCAGTGCTGACCATCAGATTGCAGCGTGAAGCTAACTTTGTGGAAGTAGTGTGATTCTCAGGAAAGTGTTAAATGTGAAAAGCAACTTTAAATAGTTTGTAGATAACAGACTCCTACACTCCAGGTATTTTCATTCAGTGAGTGTACGATGCTTTTATCATGTGCTTCATTGGCTCTGTATTGTCAGTCAATATCTTGCTGGGCCAGTGATGTGGGAGGAGTCTGGAATAAGCCCACACTGTCTTGCTCATGTGGCTGTATTTAATCATTTAATAAAATCAGTTATTTTTCTAATTCACCTCTAGGATTTTTACTGCTATTACTCTGGACACAGCAATGAGAATGAAGAGCTATCACAAGGAACCCTTTCAAAATGCTCCAGATGTTTGCAGTGTTGTTGTAGCCATGTCAGCTCCAGGATATTAGAGAGACAAGGTGGGTGAGGTCGCTTTCAATCTTGCACAGAGCTCTTTTTCAGTTCTCCCATAGTGGGACAGTCCAACATCCCAAATTCGAGCTGCTGCTTCACATATCGAATAGATGGATTTTTCTATTACCACTTTCATGCCAACTACAGGCATCTCACAACACTTTACATGGCACTGGGTTCTATAATGACAGTGCAACAGGTCTCCTGCACACAACTCACACTTTGTCTGAGACACTAGCATTCGTTTTATTGTCACATTTTCAATAAAATGCATCGTGATCTTTTAGTGCCCATCTAACACTAACCAATTGTCTTTACCTAATTGGTGTCGTGTAAGCATAGTACAGGATACTGGTAGGGGACCTCACAGAGACAGGAGGCATAGTGGTTGTGGTGGCTTTAGATTCTGCATGCTTGCAATGAATTGGGTCTCAAATGGGGACTCTTGGTTATGTGCAAGCAGCTTTTCAGCAGAGCGGGGACATCACATTCCAGCTGGCCTCTGAGGAGTAGAATGTAGAAAGCTAAACAGACTGGTCACCAGATGTGAACTGATGCAGTGGGAGGACAAATTGAACTGGCAGTTACAGTGGAAGGCCAATATATCCACGCTGTCATTAAATCAGTGCAACTCCCACCAAAACAGGGTTGCATCTATTGCAAAACAGTTTAACTGTTATATTTTAAGTGGAGTCAAATACTGTTAAAAGACAATTTGTGTATGGACATAAGGAAAGTTATAGCAGTGCAACTCTTTAGTGCAGACAACCCCTACAGGACAGCATAGCTACTACTACTAGTGGGGATGGGCAGAAGTGATCTTGGTTTAACATCCCCTTTGATGGGAATATGAGAACAAGTGTTAGCCTGTTGTCATTATATCACTGCCATAAAAGCCATTCTGCACCAGGCAATTGAAAACTGGGCAGCACAGAACGTAGCCAGTGTCTTCCAGAGACTTAGTGAGCCATTCCCAGAGGCTTGTGATAAAACTGTGCTCCTAGAGGCATGAGGCAGGTCTTCTTCATCTTGTGCATTAAGCTGATGAAGGAATGATTATGCCAAGTGAAATTATAAATGGCACCCACATAAAGGGCCAGGCTCAGTCTTTCAGGGCACATTCCTGATATTTCCTGCAGAGTTTTGCTTGGATGCTTGCTCTCTGCTTTTAGCCTGTAAAATCTCTAACAAATCCTGAAGCAATTTATCTTGCAGAGGAAATGAGAAAAAGTTCCACCATCTGCACTGAGCCAGGTGTCCACATCTGGGCTGCAGGCATGTGAACTTCAAAAGGGTCACTCCCATTTGACATTATAAACATATAGATAAGCACTGTGTGTGAGCATTTCTGAATACATAGCCTGCAGCACCAGGCTGAGTCACCCAAAAATGTATGGGCTCAGAAAACAGGCAAAACAGAGCTCACAGCGTGGCTGCTGGGACACTACTTGGAAACCTCCCTCAGATACTCTGCATTCCTAAAAGATAATTGTCATGCTCCTGTATCAAATACGGACAGGGTATAGAGCTTCCTTATGAGTCAGATACATACCAGATATGTTCACTATAAGAACTTTTAATGCTCTGCCTGGAATGGCCAAGGTCAACTTAAATAAGGTATTTTACCTACAGTGCCATCTAGTGGATGAACAGTATACTACAGTTTAGCGTTCCATTACATCTCCCCTTTAAGTTCTACATTCCTATCAGTTACAAAATTTACACTAACGTGCTATCGTTGAAGTTCAGTAACTACCAGTCTGTAAAGTGTCTTTGAATTGTACTGTTTTTCTAATTATATTACCCGAATGCATAACAACTTGGTCATCTCGCTATCCATTAGTTACAACGACTGGCTGTGGGTTGGTCTAGTATCCTTGAATCATCATCTTCTTTGTCCTGCATCTGCCATCTGCAGAGTTTGCTCTGTTCATTGTTCTTTATGAAGCACAAACTGTGGATGACAATTGTTTCTGTTAAACTCTCCGCTGTTGGTCTTGATCTCATATGAGCTACAAACTGAATTATTTTTCTTTATGACCTCTGGAGTTGTCCATTCTTTTTCGCCATCTAATTTGAAACAGACACACTCACCAGGTTGTAGACCTGGCAGTTCGCCGAGTGTCATCAGTTGTAAAAGCATCCAAAAGCTTTTTTGCCTTTTTATCTGATTTGGCTACTCTCGTCATGTCTGGCCACTTTGGAGATAGACTCTTTTCCAAAGTCATAACAGTAATTCTGAATGGTCTTAAATCTCGCAAAATAATGCTTCCATTGTCCATTGTGAAAGTTTGTCAAAGCTGAAGCTCTCTGGAGCATTGAGTAGTGGCATGTTGATGAGATCCTGCAACGTGAGTTGCTTTGTTCCTTCTGTTTGCGACCTTTGTTGCTTTGTTTCTTGTGTTTCTGTTCTCCTCTGGCACTACTTTACTTCTGACACCATGTCATCTCCTGTACCAGATACAGATTGGCTACACACAGAGATTCCTTCAGAGTGAGATGCACTCCAGAAGTGTTCATTATAAAATCCTTTAATCCTCTGCCAGGTACTGCTGAGGTTAGTTTAAATAAGATATTTTACACACACTGCCACCTAGTGGCTGAGCAGTTTAAGGCCATTTAGCATGCTATTACAATAATCTTATCACCACACTCGTGGCCTTTTTCTTGTGGTTTAGCACAAACAGGCAGAGTCCCTGGAATGAAGAACATAGGAACAGCCATACTTGGTCAGACCAATGATCCATCTAGCTCAGTATCCTGTCTTCTGGCAGTGGCCAATGCCTAGCACCCCACAGGTAATGAACAGAACAGGGTAATCATCGAGTGATCCATCCCCTGTCATCCACTCCCAGCTTCTCGGAAACAGAGGCTAGGGACACTTCAGAGCATAGTTTTGCATCCCTGTCCCCCCTGGCTAATAGCCATTGCTGGACCGATCCTCCATGAACTTATCTAGTTCTTTTTTGAACCCTCTTATAGTCTTGGCCTTTACAACATCCTCTGGCAAAGAGTTCCACAGGTTGACTGTGCATTGTGTGAAGAAATACTTCCTTTTGTTTGTTTTAAACCTGCTGCCTTATTTATTTTATATGGTGACTTCTAGTTCTTCTGTTATTAGGAGTAAATAACACTTCCTTATTTACTTTCTCCACACCAGTCATGATTTTATAGCTCTCTGTCATATCCCTCCTTTGTCATCTCTTTTCCAAGCTCAGAAGTCCCAGTCTTATTCTCCTCTCCTCATATGACATGGGCACGAGCTAGGTGAACAATAGAACGTCTATTTATTGCTGGAAGAGGGGACAGAGGCAGCTCCCTTCTGCAGCTTGTGCTGCTGATGCTCAAAAAAACACCCCCTATCCTGACCTTCCTTCTCTCAGGGTTACTTTCTCCTTAGTCAGGACCAGGGTCCTTCACCTCTGGGAGGAGCTACATCCTTTAGGGACTGTGGGTGGATGAGTCACACACACAGACCCAGCCAGCACAATAACTCTGTTGCAATATGCTGTATATTAGGAAACTGCAGAAAATAAATGTAATGCCACCTGTGCAGGAAGACTCTGAAGAAAAGGAACTTGGACTATAGTTTTCGGTGGATCTTAACAATGGGAAGCAATTAGCCAAGGCCAGTGAAATGCAAGGATACCAGGGCAGGGGGCTATGATTCTGGGGCATTTGGCCAAAACTCCATGGCTCAGAGGCTGCTTCACATGATAACATGTTCATCATTATTTGTAATTATTATATGCAGGTGTGTGGGACACTTCAAAGACAACATATAAAAACAGAGTCCCTGCCCCAAAGTGCTTACGCTCTGCATTTCAAAAAGCCACTGAATGAAGGTGACAGGTGTGGTGTGGAGGAGGAGGACCCGAACAGCAAGACAAACAGTGATTCAGTTTAGGGCATTGGGGGGTTAAGATAAAAATAAAGCCAATCAAGCTAAAAATCATGACAGTCAGTAACTGCCTGAGTCTTACAGACTTGCATTGCACTTGACAGCTAACAATATATCAATCATGCAGAGAGTGGTGAAGATAATTCCTGGAGCTAAATGTAAATCCAACTTGATAAGTAGGTCAACAATAATTCTATAATTCAGACAAAGGAGGGGGAAATAGTTCACTGAACTCACATGTGGAAAAGTTTGATAAAACCCATTAAAGTGATTCCTCGCTCCCTTTTGCTTCCCCCGAGGCTGAGTGGCAACAGCCCTTTCCAAAACATGATCTCTGTAAACACCCTCAACATCTCCTCAGATGCCCTAGTCCTGTGCCCCCCCCACCTTAGCAAAGCACCCTGAGCCCTTACCTACAGCATCCCCTGCCCTGCCCCACGGATCAGCCAGAGCAGCTCCATGCTAACTTGGAGCATCCCTTGCTATTCCAGTTCCTGGTTTGCCTTGACAGGAGACTCCCAACTGACCAAGTAATGGGATGACAAAAGTCCATCAGGGACATGGTTACTCTGAGAGACTTTTTCCATTTATGACTTAGGCAAGATTAAACCCAAGTGATCTATGATCAATAGTTATTATATCACACACTGCACTGCTAACTCCCCAAAGTCCTTCCTAATCAAACATTAGGGACTTAGGGTTAGACCTGATCATGCCAGCTTTAACAGTGATTGTAGCTGTTCCTTTTGCAATAGGCAAGTTAGCTGAGATTTTTAAATGGATGAGCCATCTCTAAATCCCCAGACTCCTTTAAAAATCCCTTCCATCAGACATACAACACATTCTACATAAGGGTACTTACACATCAAAGGTTACCACCATGTACCCACCATTGATATTATTTGATTAGTGGTATGATCCTCAGTTCTATACAAACATATAAGGAGACAGTCCCTGATTAGTTTACAGTGTAGCATAGACAAAGCATCTCAGGCACACACTGCATAGGAGCCGGTGTGAATTCCAGGTGGTGTAGGAATTTTGCAGAAGTCATTTTTGAAAGGATTAATGGAAGAAATGTGTTTGGAGCAAGGATTTAAAGGCAGAGAGGGAAATCATTTGGCACATGAGACAAGGGGACTGCTCCAGCTACCGAACAGTTCTATGATACACAGGCCTAGAGGTACTGCCCTCCATTCTCTTGAACAGACATTTCCTAGTTAATGATGGTGACAATGACACCAACAGCACCTTCCTGAATAATAAGCCCTTCAAGGGCAGGTGTGCTCAGGACCTGAACCACAGAAAGTTTCTCGTGTGGATTTTATATTTGCATGTTCTACAGTGACTGTCTAAGTGCACAGGGAGGCATTGCTTCCCATGGCCAGCGTTGTGGTATTCAGATGCTGCACTGCTCTGCTGCAGTAATAAGTCTCCATTGATGTAATTTGAAAGAATAACCTCCCAATTTTCTCATCCCCTTTCAATGGATACACCTTATCATATAACTGGCAAAGCCTAATGTTTGGTTAAGGAGTTCAAAGGTTAATACACAACAGATGGGCAAGTTGCATATTTCTATGGCGGCTAGAGAGCAGTTCTACTGAAAATACAGCAGACTTGAAATCTGGGCCAGAAAAGTCAGACAATTGCTTAGTATTTCATACTGAAAATGTGATTGTTTGCAGTCAAACTGAGCCTTCCTACTACCTTCCCCTTCACGTAGACACCAAACACTGAACATTGTTGTTAAAAGGGTTCCATGGCTGCCCATTTTGAGCAGCTTTGTTTAGGAGGTTTTACACTAATTAGTTAATAGGATAACTTGCATATTTGCAACATTAATAATTTGCATATATTAATATCATGGTTGCACTCAAGGTCCTCAGCTGGCAGGAGCCACATTGCGCTGGGCACTGGGCACAGATGTATAAGGATTTAGCGTGCGTGTCAGGCAACCAGTCAACCCCAGGCTCTCACCAACAGGCGTAGGTAGGAGGATCTTACTCCTTGCCCCCTCAAACAATAGCAGGAGCCTTGGGAGCCAGGGCTGCTGGGTAGGGGGGAGGCTGAGGGATGCAGGGGGGCATTAGTTCCTATTCTGCCACCCCAACCAGAGCTCCTGCCTCCCCCATAAGCTTCTGCTCCCTCTCTTCCTTCATTAGTCCCTCATGACCCTAGCCACTGGGCCCCACCTCCCTGTGCATGGCTGGGACCAGCTGTCGGCGGGACAGAGAGCAGCCACATGGGGAGGCCAGAGGGCCTGCCTGGCTCACTGTTCAGCAGGCATCACACAGAGGCCCCTGGAGGCAGCCAGCATCAATAGAAGCCCAAGACCACCTCCTTGCCTGGAGCCCAGCTGAATGCATCATTGTCACGCAAGCTGCCTGACCCCCAGCGGGTCTGCAGGGCTTCTGGTCTTCCTGGTGCACCCCAACAGCTTCTCAGAGGATGCATCACTGCCCTAATGCTCTCATGGGCTAATGTAAAGAAGACGGGGCCCCAAGTGTGTGGTGTGCAGACACCCCTGTAGCCAAACATTCAGATCACCCAGCCTGGATGATAAAAAAGCCATTAAAAGAATCACTTTGTAGCCAGGCATTTGATCAATCAGTTCTTGTTCTACACACACAAATCCTGCTCCAGTAAAATGCCTCGCTCACAAAGCTGGACATAGCTTAGCAATTAAACTTCAATACTGCATGAAACAGACACAGTCCTTCCCCCTCAGGCCGTGCTCATATAAAGTTTCATCAGCCGCTATCTCATATTCTGGATAATTCCCATCCCCTGGGGAGGGGGTAATGCCCCTCCAAGAAATATTATATGTCTGCATTAGCGAATGGACTATAAACATTGGGATCTCTGCAGCAGCACAGCCTCTAACGGAATAGACAGGAAATCCATTTTCTCTCAGCGATTAGAGTAGAAGGGCTTCTGTCTGAGTTGAACCTGCCGGGTGCTGACGGTAAACCAATCTCAGTGTCAGGCTATCGGCTTTCAGGCTGTATTTGTGAATTATGATGAAGCAGTATTCATTGCAGTGCTGGGTGCAGGCAGGTGCCTACAGAGCCACGCGGCTTCCTTCCCCACCTTCGTCTCACACACTGCCACATTGTTTTAATTTAGCCATAAAGAAGCAGCTTTTATTCAGGGCCAGACCTTCCCCCCTCCATTTTGCACTCTCTTTTTTTTTTTTACAGGCGTAAGCAGCTGGTTGTCTAGCAGATCCTCTGGGAACAGATTGCAAAGAGAGATAATGGAGGTGAGTAATAGAGAGGAGGGTGACTTCATGTCAGGGAGACTCAAGTCTTGTTTCTTGCTTTCTTTTTACAGAGGAAAATGTTTGGTTTATTTTAAAACCCTCTTACTCATGCTGCGGGTTCCTGGCTTTGAAGCTGGAATCAGGAGACACGTTGGATTTGACACTTAGGCTTTTTAATGCCTTTTAGTTTTTAATTTAGTGAAATGGATTCCACACCCCAAATTCCCAGCCTGTGATTGTCTGCCATTCAGGGTCTCACAAGCACAGTCTCTATTCCTCAGGCTCTGAGGTTTGTCTCTGCAGTAAAAGTTAAACCAGCAAGACCCAAGAAGAGCTGGTCACTTTCTCTGATGTCTCTCCCATGAAGATTTCCCCTTTTCATTACTCACTGGACTAGTCTCATCTCCTCTCCTCCCCCGTATATATTTCTCTCATCAATGATGACCATCACATGATAGCACTAGTAGATTCAGAACAGATTCCCCTTTGGGTTGGGAGAAGGAAATCATCAGAGCTAAGCTCATTGCTCCATCCATCCAACCAGCAAGGGGGGTTGGAGAGAGGGACAAAGGACAGTCTGACAGACTGACGATTTCCTCCAATATCTTGAATGGACTTTCCTGAATTCAGTTAAACCTTATTGAACTAGGTTTAATACCATTGGGATCCATTGCATTAAAAATACAATTGCGTATGCATTATTGTGGAATTGCATGGAACTTTTCTAGTGGGAGGGGCATGCTAACATAATTTCTCCATTCGAAGCCACTCCTGGAGAGCTACGCATATACCAGTTCAGACTGGATTCTCCAGGATACAAAAGACAAATAAAGGTTTTTGGATAAATAATCTGGTTTGAAACAGGCTCAGGGCCTTCCTCCTGATCCAGCAAATGGACACGACCCTGGGCCACAGAGGTTCCAGTTCTGAGGGAAGGGTTGGAAGGACTGGGCCTGCTGAGACCCCCTAAGACTCAGGGCTTGTTCTGAGTGGAAGCTGTGATGGACTAGAGACCACAAGGAAACGCTTGGGTGAGGTGTTGATGGGCTGCTCCTGCCAGAGCCCATCTGAGGGGTGGGGTGATCAATGGTAAACTTCATGGGTTTGTTATTGTTTTAATCTGCTTTCTCTGTAATACTTTTTACCTTAAGGATGAAATAGGCTTGCTTAGAAAGAGCTGTGTGGTGCCTCACAGTTGTGGCAGTCACACTGTTAGCTGTCTCTGAAGAGAAAGCCAGCAGGTGTGCTTGGGCAGCCTGTCTCTGCCGGGAATAACACAGTGAAGGCAGGGAATGGTTCAGCCGCTCAGAAGGGTGAGAAATGTATCTCCACCCCACAGAGGGGACTGCCAGGAGAGCTGGAAGCCTGAGAGTGGGTGCCCCGGCTATGCCATAGATGGGGGTACAGATGGCCTGAACTGGGACACAGCCCTCTGCTCCCACAATCAGGGGTGGCAGATCCAGGCTGCCCCAGGATTTGCCAAGGCAACACAGAACCCCAAGAAGTCACTGATAGAGCTGGCCAGGAAATTCTTTTTTTCCTGTGAACATTTTTGACAAAAGTGAAATTATTTTGTTTGTCAATTTTGATTTTAAAAAAATTGGGGAGGGGAGGGGCAGAAGCATGTTGAAAAGTTTAAAATTTTCGATTAAACAGGCATTTTTTCCTCAGACATTTTCCTTGAGTCAAAAAATATTTCAACAGGAATTTTTTTTACCAGGTCTAGCTCCATTGGCACCCAAAGATGGCACCGCTGCACCTTCCTTTGCCTGAGCAATTCTGGTCCGAAAATGAAAGATTAATCTGCCTCGTGACCTGTCCGGAAGCTCCTGGGGATTTCTGATCTCAGGCTGGAGTCCAGTCCCAGACACCCAGAGCTCAGCCTCAGCCCACCCTTACAACAGAATTTCATGCAGATTCCAAGAGAATTTTTAAATGCAGTTTGAGTCCTGATCTGTCCACAAAGCTGGAATGGGGTCATCTACAGAGTCTGAGTGTTTGCATTGCCAAAGTGGGGCTGAACACGACATTGCAGCCATAGCAGAAATGTGAGTGGATGTAAAGAAGACAACATTAATTCAAGTAAAACAGCCAAATGCTACTCTGCTCTCCTAGATTCATTCTGCTTTTAAATGTACCTCTATTTGTGAGAGAGAGAAGCAGAATCCAGAGGAGGAAAACTCAGAAGAGAATCCAAAGGAGAATAATAGAGAATAATAGAGTCATTCACCATTACATATAAACTCTCCTGCTTGAGGGCATTAACCAGCCTCTACCTGACAGGGCTTGGGGTTAACAAATCTTCGTTCTCTGAAGCCTGTGGTTCTGGCCGCTCTCAGAGACAGGATATTGACCTAGGTGGACTAGTCTGCTCTGGCCTGGCAGTTGCTCTGCTCCAGTGCTAAGGAGAAAGAGTTTAATGGAATTCTGCTGTTGCAATGCAGTGAAGCAAATCTTATTATTAAGTAAATTAATTGAGCTCTTACTTTTATCAGACTAAGGGGGATTACAAGACACGGGCATCAAGGACCCCAATTCCATTCTCAGGCTGCCAGGCTCCCCTCGCATATTGTTTGCTCTGATGCTGTTCTCTGTCAGATTTCATTTCTCATGAACTAGTCTCTCCCAAAAGTTTCTAAAAAATGTTTGATTTTTTTCCCTGCAACATCTGGGTTTACACATGGCAGGTTCGTAGTCAGAGGAGTTCCTAACTATTGTCTCCAGGCTCCATTTATCACATTGATGCCCGAACTCCCTGCCATTCTGGCATACCAAGATCTAGAAAAACCTGTACGTTCACAGAAGATCAGGGCCCAAGATACCACCTGTCCTTTGACAACAGATAGCTTGGTTCTTGATGTTCGCGCCCCTAAGAGCTGCCAGGCTGAGATGAGCTTTGTGTGGGACAAGCTATAAATATGGGAGATGTGTCCAGTTCAGCATGGTGACCATCTGCTTAGGGAGTCTGTGCACTTTACTGTTCTCATAAGGGCAGTGTGGGGAGCAGCTCCTCCACTGCTTCAGTTGCTGCCTCCGATAACCATCACGGAACCAGGACATGCTCCACATCCCTCACCTCTCTGCACCCTGAAACCACAAAGGATTTGCAGACATCTGTGGGGTGTAATGTCACAGCCCCCGTGTGCCAGCAGCAAAGCTGCAGAGAGGTTTCTCCCCTTTCCAGACTGTGCATGGGCATGGCTAGTGGCTCTCTGCTGCTCTGGCACCATTCTGCTGACGGTAGTCTAAGATGGCTGTGGTGTCTAGACTGATGGAAGCCATTCATCTGCCCTGATGGAAAGGGAGCAGAACAAAGGCAGCAATGTTTGCTGCTGGGAAAGGGCTCGGGGATATAAAAGGGAACAAGGTGACATCAGAACAAACAGCAGAGAAAAAAATAATTGTACAAGGAGTTTGCAAATAGAGATAAGAAAAGAGGAGAAAAATCTAAATTAAAATTTGCTGTCACTTGTGAGCATGTCTCAGCTTAAACACATGCCAATACATGTGCATCTACCCAATGGCCCAAGCCATATGGTCTATCAGGAAAATACAAGGCTTTATTACTCACAAGGCCTAGCAGCATGCCGGAATTGGAGAGTGCTTCCTAAGTGCAAGTCGCTTCGCTTCAACTGAATTGTGTTATACCAAAATGTCCTTTAAATATCACGTCTTTTAAAAATGTCAGTAAAAAGGGGACGTGAAGAACAAGATGGGAAACTTCGGCCTCAAAGAGAAAGATTTTAGAGACATCTCCATCTTGTTTATTTGTAAAAGGGAACACAGCCACAACTGGTATATGTTTTACATTACACCAAATAAGGGCTTGTGGCATTCCTGTCTGCACTCAAGAGATGTTTATACTGTTGGGTTCCATTACGAATCTGTTTAATATCCTGTGAATTCTCAGAGTCCTTCAGACACTCCAGGCAGGAAGTCTTTAATGCACACACTGGGAAGAAGTTTCCAACCATTCAAACTTTAAATAAATAAGCATTTAAAAAATCTTCCTATTGCAAGAATTAAATTATTCCTGCTCAAATGTCTTTACAACCATATCTTGCCTGTAGAAAACTGGCCTGATTTTATAGCAGGGGTGCTCATAGGCTCAGAGAAATGGGCATAGGGGAAATAAAATGCAGACATAAATATAAGGGGCCTGATTCTGATCTCACTTGCACTTCCTATTTGTATTTGGTAGCACTGGATTTGGCGCTAAAATCAGGGCCCCCGTTGTGCTAGGCACTGCACAGCCACATAGGTAAGGGAAAATCCCTGTCCAAAAAGTTTATAATCTAAATAGACAAGGAAGATAAGGGTGGGGGAAAGGAAGCATTATCCCTATTTTACAGATAGAGACCCCGGGCTCAGGGAGGTAAGCGACTTGCTCAAGATGATACAGAGCATCTGTAATAGAACTGGGAAGTGAATCAAGATCTCCAGCATTCCACTCAAGTGACTTAACAACATGGCCATTCTTACACTGATGTGATTCCACTGACTTCACGGGAGTTACTCCTCATTTACACCAGTGAGGGATCAGAATCAGGCTCAAAATGTGTCATTACCAATGATAAATCATTGTCTCTTTTGTACCGTGAGAAGTGCGCAGCCAGCAACAAATTGGAAGAGCAGCTGGTGAGGAAGTTTTGTGTGTGGGACTCTCTAGAACCGAAGAAGAAACCCCAGGTTTGGGGCCAAAATGTCCGAAGGCCAATTGAAAGCTGGTCTTCTGGACATTATCTATCAGATGTTCCCAGGAGCAGTTGCAGTTGCTTTGCCATCTTTTACACATGCAAAGAATATAACACATGATTTGGAAAACAATGTAAGGTTAATAACGTTGGATTTGGATTATGGACATAAATTCAAACATGAACCTTGGCAAGAATTCCACTTTCCTTGGCAGCTGCTTGGGCTAACTCGAGTAGCATTATTTTAGCGAGAAAAATGAGCTCCCTTTTATTACCATCTTCCCTCTGCAAAAATGTCACTCTCTCTATGCCAAAACCAAAATGAGAGGATGCCAAGAAAAAGGATGAGCTCATGGCATTTAAGTGTATGAGATCTTCCAAATAAAAACCTACACTGCCCTGCTCAGAGACACTGGCCATGCAGCAGAGTTAAATAGCAGGTGTCTTTCTAGTGGCAATGAAAGGAAACTGCTCTATTCTTCAGGTGCAAATGCAGTTGCTAGTGCAGAGAATGTATTTCCTGCAATATTAAATAGATCATTCCTCCATGAGCCCAACCCTGTGGCACTGCTCCATGTTAGCCTTATTCCTAAAGTAACCTTTGATATAAGATAGTTACTTAGGGCCTGATTTTCAAAGGTGCTGAACACCAGCAGCTCACACTTACTTTGCTGCATTTTGTGTGTGCTCAGAGCACAGGCCATTGCTGATACTTGCAGCAAGGCTCCAATAGCAGCACAGACACTCTTATAAGCTCATGGCGCAGGGGGAAGGATAGATGTAAGGGTAAAGGGAGGGGAGTTTGTAGAGTTTATACGGCACCCCTCTATCTCCCGCATCCTGCTGGCCATCTACAAAGTGGGTGGGGGGACACTGAAGTGAGTGGACGTTGCACACATTCAGTCATCAGAGCCCTGCAGCATGACCAAGACTACATCTTGCTTGTGTCAAAGATGGCCTGGGGCTGCCCTCAATGGCCAGACAGACAGCACTGGCCACCAGACTGCCTTGCCACAACAGATAAGGAGAGCAGGGATATTTTCCACAGATGCCATAGGTCCCAAACCATGCAGCGGTTTCTCTCTCATTACCAAGGCCTAAAATGCTAAATCAGCATCTACATCTGGCAACAAACAGGAAACAGTGCAAAGCGTGGCACATCAATGTTCTGTGCTGTCACAGCAACTCCTGTCCTCTGCACTGGCTCAAGCAGTTGGCTGCTTTCCCATTGGCACTCCTGTCTGTGGGACTAAGTAATTGCTCTGAAACACTGGAAGATAGGAGTCCTTGTGCACTCTCTGCTCATCCAGTTTGCCAGTTATTAGTTTAGGTGTCTGCTAAGTGCGTACACAGCTTTCTCTGTTCAGCCCTGGCTCTCTCCTCTTAGACTGAACATATCCCAGCTGGGGTCATTCACATATTATGTCACACTTGCTGAACATCCGCTTTTGTTTTTTCCAGTGTAGAATTGCAGGCTAATGCAAATAACTAGTGTTTGCAGACAGAGTAAATCATGCGTTTAAACTGTCTGCTGGTTTCCCATTTCTGTGCCGCAATAGGTGAGCTCTTGGCTGCGCTTTGCTGCCTGCTGCCAAGTGCCAGGAATTATGTCATAAAATACAGTTATCTTTTCATGATTGGCCAGAGATTTTTTCTAGCCTTCTTCAGGTGCCATTTAAAAATGGAAAATAATTCAAAACATAAGCTGTGCGTTTTCTGCTCTGATTCCCCTGGGGGGAAGAAGTGTTCTGAGGGGGCCACCTGCCCCCACACAGGGTCTGTTTTGTGTCATCTGTGTCACAACAGAGCAGAGCTGCGTAAAAATACCACAATAAATAACACACTAAGCTGTGCTGTGCTGGAGGCATTGCCTTCTGCCTGGCCTGCATGAGTTGCAAGGGCAGCAGAGTCACTCCCTACATGAAGGTCTAGGCCATACTAGACACACCACCTCCTTCGATGAGCCTTTACTTACAAGGGTCTGTGCAGTCCTCATTTGACTCTGCATCTCACTTCACTTGATCCCCTTGACAATCTGTGGAACAAGCAGTAGGGCTGGAACCGCTGGAAAGTTTGTCCTAGTCTGTGGAGTCACAGAGCAGGTGCCCAAACCTCTCCTTGCAGGAGGATGGAATTTACTTGCATTAACTTTGGATTATTACAGAGCTTTAATAAATTTCAAAAGCTTAAGTTTTATTAATAAAACAACATGCAGGGGAAATGATGACGTGCAATGAAACGATACATTGGGTTTTTCGGTTCGAACCACGGTTCAGAATTCCATTGCTCCGTGAACTCCATAGGTCCTGCAAGATCCTGCTGGTGAAGGAGATGCTGTCAGAGGGTGATACGCTATTTAGGAGTCTCCTGTCAGGGCTGCCAGCCACAGGCGGCATTGTCTCTCCTTTACTGCCCTCCTTTCTGATATGGAAAGAAATTAGAGGGGTGTCCCAGGGAAGCCCCACATGGAGAGCCTTCCTAGATCAGATCATGGCATAATCAGCATGCCTGCCTCAGTTTCCCCCTTCAGGTGACCCAATAACTTCACTTCAGACTTTCTTGTCTCAATACCAGCCCTCCTTGGGGCAGGGATATTTTAACATAGTCTAAAGAATCTTTAACAAAAAAATCCAAATAGTCCATTTCTCAGCCCAGTGCAAGCCGTCATTAAAACTCAAGAGATCTCATCCCTCGCTGCCCCATGTACCACTCACTGGCGCCTTCAGCCATGCCTGGACTGTTAGTCCTCTCCTGTCCTTGTACCAGGACAGCCACTCCAGCCCTTCAACCCCACTCTTCCCAGAGCTCGACCCCACAGCCTCTGCTGGGAGCACCCCCAACCCTCACTGTTCCTCTGGCTCCAGCTCTCTGCTTTAGAGCTAGAAGACTATTCGCACTGGGGCTGCTCCTGCCTGCAGCCCTCTCCCAGCCCACCGGCCCTGGATCTCTGGCAGGAGGACACCAATCAGCAAACCTCTCTTGCTACTCTCCTGCCCGCAGGCTTCTCCTAGGAACCCACCATCTGCATCCTTCCAGGACTCCTCCAGCGCCCTGGTCTCTGGCAGCTCTTTCCTGCCTGAAGCAGCCTGCTGAGGCTTTCCAGGGCTCTCCCTGATCCTTGTAGCCTCCAGGCGCTGCCCCTCTTAACTGGCCAAATGGGAGCACCTGCCCTGGCACAGGGTTGTTGGACCTACTTCATTGGCTGGGGCCAGCCATCCTGTGACAGAGGGGGTCATACTGACTCTGTGCAATCGTTGCACATGAAAGTGAAAGAATTCTATCCTCCACCAGGGAAAACCAGCTCAACAACCATTGCAGCCATGCTTCTAAAGCCCCAGATTTCCTTGCTTCGTTTGGCGTTTTGCTTTAAAGAGAGAATTTGGTGCCAGCGTGACAGCTGGGGAGACCGAGGCCTTCCTTCATCAGGAAGGTTCAGCATGGGCAGCAGCAGCAGGGCAAGCTCCCCAGACGCCCTCTCCTTACTACTTATCCCTGTCCTGCAGGGGCCAGCTCTAGAAATGACAGGCAGTTCTGTCTCTCCTTCCACCCAGTCTCACTGCTGCGACTGCCAGCAAGGGGGGAAATTCGTGTCAGTCAAAATCCGTTAGGATCCTACCAGCTCCTTTCCTGCAGGCTGTACAGCCAGCAGGTGATGATGACTATCCGTCACTCCCAATGGCCCACATTCAAAGGAGAGCCTACGGGTGGAAGGTTCTGCCCTGTCTTGCGGTGTAATCCCCTGGTCGACCAGGTGAGGGTCCCAGGGTCTCTTTTTCAAAAAGTCAGAGGAATGGTATAACCTCTTCTCTCTCCTTTGTCCCCCCTGCAATGTTCATGGAGCACAGAGTCCCCCAGTTCCATTCCCACCACTACCTGCTCCGAAGACTCATTGACAAGCAGTGACCTAATTTATTATGGCTGCTAAGACTCGAGAGAAATAAAATCCAGGATCTGTAATTAACTGGGGTCAGGCTGGGATGATTTATGACCCGAGGAATGTGCTCACTGCTGACACTGTCACACGACCAACAGTATCGCTTGGGCCAGCAGGCGGCAGCCCGTGGATCCAAATTCAAGTCTGGATTTCCAGAAAATAAGCGAACTAGTACCAGCAAGAAGGAAGAAGGCGAGGGGGTGGGCGGCAGGGGCTGTATTTAACCTACAGAGCAGGGTGCTTTCCCTGGACCTCTCATTCCAGGCTGTCAATCAGTTAAACCTCAAACCCTGATTTACCATGATTCAGGGGAGAGATGCTGCCAGGAATGGGCCCTTGCCAGGAAAATTTCATCTGTCTGGAATCTGACAGGAAAAAAGAGGCTTGGAAGTTTCAGAGGAAGCTGGGATTTGTGCCGGTTACAGCACCGCTGTTTGTGTTCACTCAGCTGGCCCATGTTAGTGAGTTAGGCTTGCCGAGGAAAAGCGTCAAACGTTTTTTCCATCACTCAAGAACCTTGAGCTTGATCCCAAGGCAGCAGGCTGCATCGTGTGACCTGTGACCCCAAACAGCAGGAGCCTTCAGCAGGTCTCCCCAAGCCTTTTGCTGGATATCTTAAATCAACAGCTCTGTGTTCTCTGTGGGCTTTAAACAAAAAGATTACAGAAGAGTTACTCTACTTTCTAATCCAAGGCCCTTTAACACGCTTCAGAAGTTAAGTACAACATGAAAATAAATTAATTCAATTTCATTTTAATTTCCTTTTAAAATATTTTACTCTGTTTTTCTTTCTAGCTCTGCATCTCCCTCTTCCCTCTCTTGGGCCCTGCCCTGCTTGCAGAATGGCACAGGATTCAGCCAGCCTGGAGACTGGCATGCCCTAGTGCCTATGGCACTTCAACAGTAAGCCAAGCCTGAGTTTAATAAGCAGCCCTACACACATCACTGTAGCAAGAGCAGCTGCAGTGGAACTACATGATGCGCATTGCCAGGGCTTGGAAGAAAGGAACACATCTTATTGATAACTAATCAGTTTCTGCAAAGCTTATCCCAGCACACTGAGTATGGAGTGCAGGCAGAATGACCCTGGCACCCTGGCAAGAGGCCCCCCAGAACACCCTTGAGAAACGTGCACTCTGTCAAACTCTGGAAACATTTGTATTGCATGGAGTGATATAACAAGTGTGATCTTGTTTTCTGTGTACTGCCTTTCTACAAATCTGCAGAGGTAGCTGCCATTTTGTGTGGCTGAATTGATGCAGCATGTTACCAAGGAGATCCATACACTATGCTCTCACCTACAGACTTAGCTTTTGTTCCTTCTTGCTTTGCTATTTTCCCTTTATCAAAAATTAAAGAATTTTATTCAGGGTGAAAGTCCATGAAACCTGCTAAGGTATAAGAAGAAGTCCCCCTTCTCTCGCAGCCACCTCCCCATCCACCTTTCCCACCGCACCAGGAAAGGATTTCAATGCAGCTTTCATGCTGTTAGATGGTTTCTTATTTTTGGACAAATTCTGTTCCGAAACATCAAATGAAGCAATAAAACCTGGAAGTGCAGCCCCCAACCAGCAACATGCCCATCCTGGGGCAGCTGGGCCAAGCACATGCTGCTCAGTTTGGAGCCAACCAAATGAAGTTTCTTTTCTCCCCATCTCTGGGTTAGGGGCATGTGAAGGTTCTGATCATCTCTTAATCCCCATCCCCCACACTGCAGCCCCCAAATCCATGGGCATAGTTTAGAGGGGACAGGGGGGTATTGCCCCCCCAAACTGCAAGCCTCAGGCAGGCATGGAATTTGCCCCGCCCCCACACAGACCCATTGGCCTGACTGCAGCTGCCCCCCTTCCCCCAAATCTAGAAGTCAAAGTTTACCTACGCCAAACCCCACTGGCCACAGACAAGCAGCCAGAGGTGTTTCCGCTCCAGTCCCTGCCACGCAAGGTGTGAAGACAGAAAGCAGAGGGAAAATCAAAAGAAAGTGAGCTGGGGAAGGGAACAGTGAAATGCTGCTTGCCGTTAGATCCCCACTGGTGGATGCAGTGTCTATAGAGCAGGGAACGGGACTGCTGAGTTCTCCTCCCATAGCTGAGATGGGAATAATGTCTAGTGGCTAGAGCGAGGTGTGGAGGTTGAGAACCAGGGCTCCTCGGTTCTATTTCTGGCTGCACCACGGGTGTGGACTTTTTGCTACAAAGCTCTACATGGTTTAGGACGTGGTTTTCCGAGAGACCAGCTTTTGCAATGTGTTGAGATCAGCTGTAGCCCTTCAACTAACACAGTCTCTTGGCTTAACTATCTGAGGACTGGTAGCACTGTGTTCTCCGAACAAGGCCCTTGTGTTTGGAATTCACGTCCCCTGCTTGCCTGCCACAGGATGGCTCCAGTGACCCTCAGACCAGAGAGCAAAAGCCCCTGCTCAGGCTCTTAGCGGTTCCCTGTCCCACCATCCCTGTCATTTTGGTTGATTTTGAAAGGCTATTTTGCTTGAAAGAAAAAAAAAATCTACCTACTCTCCAGATTCTAAAATTCAGTGCCCTTTATCAATGAATTAAATAAATTCACTGCCGCAGCCTGGGCAAGTCCTACCTTTCTCTGGGCTAAGATTTGCCCAGCTCTGAAATACGAGGAAGTGGGGAGGAGAGGGAGGGAGCCTGTTCCAGCAGGAAAAACCTTTCACAAGGAGACTTTCTCCCCAAATTCTGTTTCTCAACCTTGAGGCATCCCAACTCATAACAGGGAGGACAGGCTTTTACTTCAATAGACAACCCCATCCCCAAACGCAGACTCCAGGCTGAGTCCCAGGGAGCCCAAGGAGCTGTATTTATAAAAGCTTCCACGTTCGATTGAGTTCCTGATGGGGCCTGCACCACCAGCCCTGCCTGGTTACCGTCCTCATCACCTGCTGGCTAGCTGGAAAGGGAGTTAAGCGTCTATCTGCCAGTGCCCAGCCGGGCCTCTGCAGCCTGTTTCACAGGGGTACCTAAGGACGCTACAGCTAGCTCCCGGGAAGAATAAATTCACTCCTGTAAAGCACTGAGAGACGCTGTGTAGTGGCAGAGTATTGTAATTGGAAACAGCCTGCACTTCCCAGGTTGGGTTCCACATACTCTTCTTCCAGAGGAACGGGGCAGATGAAATCCCTGGTCATTCTGCTCCCATCCCTGGGCTCTCCTGCCAGAGGGACTCCGGAGCACTCACAGCTCCAGCCTGGGAAATGCTAGGAACAGAATCTCAGCTTTATGAACCCTTCTCTGCAGCCCTTGTCTGTGGGATTCAGTTACTGGACGCAGTGTGTGGAGATGAATATGTTTGGCACTGCTCCTCGCTACCTGTACTTTCACTCCCAGCCGGGCAGGACAGAATCATGTGAGCTATTTATTCAGCTGCACCTCTCCCTGGATCCTGGGGAAAGAGGATGTGTTCCGGCCTCATTAATCACTTCATTCTTAGCCGGAATAAACAGGAGGAGCTGCGGGTGGTTGTCTCTGCTCAGGAGGTTCTGCAGGGCTCAGAGTTGGCTGAAAGGGAAGCCCCAAACTAAAGAACTCTGGGGCTGGAAAATGCTGGGCTGGTTGGGCCCGAGGGTGCGATATAGGGGTGAGCAGCTCCCATCCAGATGGGCCAGGGGATGCCAGGCTGGCTGTCACTCTTAATCATTAAACATACTAATACTTGCAAACAAAGGTCTGCAAAGAGAGTGGCCCAGGGGCAGATGCAACGGGCCAGACGGGGCTTGAGGAGCAGGGGGGTGCATTACAGACTTCCTGCTTTATAAATCTGTGTGTCCCCAGCCTCTGCTTTTTGACTGGCTGCAGGAGTGCAGGATGTGGCAGGGCTGCAATGGGCCTCTGTGCTCTGTTAATCTGGAGTCAATCAGGCCCGTCATAAAATCACAGACCCCTTCTTCAGAGCTGTTAAGCTAACTGTGCATACATCCTGACCCCAGGGAGCGGCTTCCTCCTGCAGACCCCCTGCCCCAGCACTGCACCCACAGGGCAGGCTCAAAAGCAGCAGCAGCAGCATTGCCCCCAGTGCAAAGGGGAAGAACCGGAACGGGCTGCAGCCCGAGCACTCTTGGAGACTGGCCTTATTTCATAGTGGCTCCATGTGAATCTGCTCCAGGGAAGTCTCAGAACCAGGCGCAGGGCATAACTCTGAAGATGCTTCTCATTATCCTTATCTGACTCCATTCCTGCCACCGTCAGAGGCTCCTTGTCCTTCCCTCAGTACAATCCAGAACTCCCCAGCTAGTTTTCCAAACTGCAGCCAGCTTCCACTGGTTTCCCTTTGCTAGGCCCAGCCTCCTCTCTGCCCTTCACATGATTATCCAGAGGAAAGGACTCTGCCCTGGCTCTTCTCTCCTCTATTCCCCACTGCTGCCGAGCTGGGCAGAGCAGAGAGATTGCTGGGTCACTCATGCTGCCCCATCTACCTGCTGCCCTCAGTCTCTCGTCAAGAGCTGCCTTCTCCCTGGTGCTCCTGACTTGCCCTCCCACTGGTGGCATGGAGCTGTGCAACTGCTTGGGAGAACAGACAGGATCCAGCAAGTTCCTCTTCACTGAGAAATCCAGCGCCGATAAAAAAGTCATTTGCAATGTCTGTGAAAAGTTGATCCTTGTTGTGCATTTCTGAGGCTATTTTCTGTCCCTGGGACTTTCCCCTCTCCTGTCTCATTCCTCCCTGAGAACAGGAGCTGCCCTCTGCCAGTGGGCAGCGTATTCCCTTCAGGACTAATGCTCTGTGCTTCCTGTTATTCTCTGCTTCATCCCAGGTGGGAAGGGGTGGGGAATAGTGTGGCTTCTCAAGCTAGGGGGATTTCCATCCTGCCTGGAACAGCTGCTCGGCTCTTGGTTACCGTGTCCTCTGGCCCTCTCCTGGAGCAACACACAGCTCTGGTCTCACATTTTCCCTCCATCCCATGCCTAGGAAGTCAATAGACATCTAATAAGACTCAAAGAGTCTCGTGGGAGATGCTGTAATGACATCCTCCTCAAATAAAGGACTTAGGAGAGATTTCCCAGAGTTAAAAACACATTTCCACCAGTAACATACATGTTAAATGACTCTCCAAAGCGAGCTGCCAGCCAAAGCAGGGGCTTGAGCCTTTTCACAGAAAGCCCCATTTCCTCCCTGGTGTGGAGCAGGACGATCACTATATCGAAAGTACCCTGTGAAGGCCAGTGAATCTTGTGGAGCAGCAGCACTTGTGAGGGGTACCCTATCCACGACCTTCCCAGAGTGAGGGGAACCCACCCAGTGACCCTGCTCATGGTGAGAAGACATCTCACCAGATCTGGGTCTGCGGGGTGAAGGATCCCCAAAGACAGCTACATCTGGGGCAAGACTCCATGGCAGTAATGGCTTTTACATCACCATGGAGACTATGTGTGCAACCAAGTCGAAAACCTAACCTAGCCTGAAAGCTCTTTTCTAATTTGCCCGTAAAATGCCCTGCCCAGCTGTGGTGCCTGAGAAATAACAGGAAACAGCTGTCCAGAATTTTGTGAACTGTTGTGTCATTCCAATGCAACTGACCCAGCCAACTGGAATGTATCCTAACAAACCCATTCCCTGGAGTAATTCACTCCAGCCCAAGAGGCACAGATAGAATTTCCCCCACTCCAGGACTATGCCAGGACCTTGCTGTGAAGGCTTCTGGTGGAATGCCCTGGGCCATATAGCGGATATTGCATTCTCAGGGGACCAGGCATGCAATATATCCACACTTGGGACCATTGCTAGACATCTAGAACCTTAAACACACTTGGAATTCAGCTGCCATATGACATGACTGCGCTGGCAGGTCAAGGGCCCCTGTAGCTCATCGGGAGTGAGATGAGTTGGGCCACCTCAGGGTTTCATGGGAATCAACATTCCCAGCCTCACTGAAGGTGGAAGCCCTTTAAGCAAAACAAATATTTTAAACTTCATCCAGGTCTGGAAAGGGACTAAACACTGAGAGGGAAACAAACATACAGGTCAAGGGGAAAAGGATGTGGCGAGAAAGTTTGAAGCATTCCAGAGCTCTGCTAACTCTGTTGCCGAACACGGACACATGGCTGTGCCCAGCTGCACGCTGGGAGACCCAGTGACACGGGTCCTTGGGTGACTGGGCTCCTTCAATCACAGGCTCTGTATTTTACTTTTCCTGTTGTACTGTTGATGGCGAGTAAATACTGAGGGATTCTAATGAAACTCAACAGAGTGCCTTTGAGAGAGAAACCCTTCATCATCTGAGAGTCCCCCAGACCTCCGCCACCTCCCCTCAGTCTGCTCTGGTTCTGCTGAAAGACATGGAAAAACCCCATGTTCCAGAGAGAGAGGAAGCCAGAATGGGGATGGGGTGTACGAGTGGGTGGGTGAAAGTACGAAGAGTTACTGGCCTCGGCTGGGAACACAAGGTACATGCAGTACCATCCCTGAACATTTCAGTGACATGTGGGTCTTTGAGTGCTAGATATTGCTTCCAATGCTGCCATCTGGTGGTGGTGACTTATAGCACATAAATCCCATCAAACTCCTGTCCAAACGCAGACTCACCACAGAAATTAGACAAGGAAAAGACCTGTTAGATCAGTCAGTCCCTCTGACAGTACAAGGATTGTTCCCTACTGGGCATTTGCTAGTGTCTTTTTCCATTACACACAAAGATTTTCCCTGGCTTTTCCCATACGAATAAATCACTGCTCAGAGCAGAAGACACCATTTACACACTGCTGCCAACATCCCTACAAGTAAAAGAACAGACCACACTACCTGCAGGCTGGACGTGCAGCCTGAATTAAAGCTGTCTTTCATGGAGCCAGTCAAACATTTTCATATGAATTTTTTGTTAGTTTTTCAAAACCAATTTTTTCCATGCACAATGTGCTTTTTTTGTTTCAATACATTTTTACTGAATTTTTAAAAATATTTTTTTGCTTTCTGCAAAATAGATTTTGGTACATGAAAGATTTCAATCACCATTTTAATAATGTTTCCTATAAAATTTTCACACCATCCCAAAAAATCCCTTTAATTAATTGAACATTTTTGAAATCATGAAAAATTGGTTTATTTTGAACATTTTGAAATTAAAACAAGTCCAAAATTTTACAACTTTTTCATTAAAATAGGTTTTAATTTTTTGACCAGCTCATCTTTCAGATTTCTTTGCAAGATGCATCTCTGCATTCGGGGACACAGTCACAGTTTTTAATGTTACAAAATGCATCCTGTCCAGATACCAACATAATCCAGACTATCCAGAGAGGAGAAATCACTGGACAAACATAACAGAAACAGAAATACAGCTTATTGGTCACTAGTGCAGTTGCTGCAGAGTGCAGCCCTGAATACATCTCTGGGGTTTATACATTTCACAGACTCTCCAAAAATAAATGCAATCAACAGCTGATTACTTCTTAATCTTAAATGTGTGTTGGGAGTGAGGAGGGGGACCAGACACCCAGGCCACATGGAAAACCCAGAGCTGTGAAACAAGTTCTTAGTCGCTCGCTGCACATCTTCCTCAGGCCTTGCACCATGGCTGGATTCCTGGCCCTACTGCAACCCAATCCACCAGCCAACAGCCAATACCCCCTATGCACTGTGTAAAAGCCACGGGCTGGGTCTTACTGCTGTTCAGAGACTTCTCCCCTGAGTCAAGGGACACTACTGTGACAGCATGGAAGGCTCCTTGCCCCGTCCCTCACCCCAGGAATCTGGCCCTTTGTGACTCAGAGCTGTGTAGCCAGTTTCACTTGGTCACTAACTAGAGGGTAAACTTCCAGTGTCTCCATTTAGCTACAATGCTCTAGAGAAGTGGTTTTCAACCTTTTTTCATTTGAAAACCCCTAAAACAATTCAAATGGAGATGTAAACACCTTTGGAAATCTTAGACATGGTCTGCGGACGGACCCCCAGTGATCGACGAACCACAGGTTGAAAACCACTGCTCAGAAATGACATTGAGACGCACCAAGTGACCGCATGCTTTTGGAGAGTGGCCTCTAGTGGACTGTGTATGCCATTGCAACCCCATCCTAGGTTTCAAAAACACATGTACGGGTGTGGTTGAGAAGGGAGCGGGCAGTCCTGTGAAAAGTGCAGCAAGATCTTTAATGAGCACAAAGGTCAAGGCTCAGGTAATGGGCACTTCAGACATACGATGGCTCTTTAGGGTGGTGCTGGAGGCTGCTCTGCTCTGTAGTTGGAACAAAGCAGTCGGGGGAGAGGAAGATTCTGGGAATAGGCCAGCAGAGCAGGTTTTAGGAAATGGCAAAATATTCCTAGGTGTTGGGAGGAGCCTGGAACTGGAGCCAGGCGAGCTCCTCTGGGGGAATCTGCACCTAAATCGCTCAGCTGCTTTTGGAAAGGCCCAGCTGTTTATTTTAGTCTCAGAGCGGTGGCCGTGTTAGTCTGGATCTGTAAAAGCTGCAAAGAGTCCTGTGGCACCTGTTTATTTCCAACACTCTGCTCTGGCTTAGAACCTGTGACTTGTTCGTTGCAGCGTCCTCACGGCGCAGGGAGGGCACCGTAGGAATCAGGCACTAGCTCTTCACCAGTGGATATTGGGGCACCTCCACTGGAGTGAATGGTAATGCCTGCTGAGTATTTCGCCCAATACGTAATAACAACAGAAAGAACTTTGCTAGCAGCTTCCACTGTGTCCTGAGGGTAGCTGACCTGCTGTATTGAAGTGAAAGGAATAAAATCAGATGAGCTATTAAGGAAACGAAGAAGGTGCAAACAATTACCCAGCACTCAATAAAGGTAAAGAAGAGGTGCCCAAACACAAACACCATTGTTGGGGAAGGTGTATGGGGCCCGTGTGGGGTAGCTAGATGGGAGCAGAGGAGCTGTTAGCAGGTACTAGCAACTCTACCCATCATGGCTGAAGTAACCACCAATAAAATCTAATCAATGAAATCCCTTTTAAGTTGGCTGGATCAGTGACCCAGAAAATAGCTCCCCTGCAGAAAAGGAAATGATAGTCAATAAAGTGAGAAGTCAATGGGAAAAATCTATTAAAGAGAGTGAGCTACCAGGAGACCTTTGGTGTTAACTGAAACCTTTTGGAAAGAAGCCACAAAACTCACAGCAGACTTTTAACCCTTCAAATCCCAGCTTGCCAAAGCACACCAACATTCATGCCATGCCTTGGCAGAGGATATAAGGCATGTCCTGGCTCTACCCCTGCCATCTCTTGCCAAAACGCCACGTGTGCCTGACAACGATGGGGGATGGGGCAGGGCTATCAGGCAGGCAAAACCTCAGGTTCTGATTCTCAGTTAAAAGACCCAGGCACATTAGGAATATATTACTAATGGACACACCCTGCTGGGATTTGAAACCCACTACACCGTCCCCTTCAGAATATACGACTCAGCAGCTGCTGTGATGTTTCTCTGAACTAAAGAAGGTGGTTTAATTTGGGCTGTGATTTAGGAGCAGAATCCCACCAGAAAGAGATTCCCCCAGAAGAGCTCACCTTTCTCCTAGCTCCAGGTCCAGCTCCATTTTCTGTTCCCCTTTCAGTGTTTTTCAAGTGCTAATTAAGAAGCTTCATAGACCCCACCCTCCCCATGAGGCAGGTAAGGGGGGTGGACACATCCCTTAGGGGAGGATTTATTAAAAGGGATACTCTGTGTCCTAGTAAAGAGGAGAGGATAGAAGCTGATAAAGTACAGGTAGGCAGAAAGCTAAATATTGACACAATTCATAAGTGCTTGTATACAAATGCAAAAAGTTTAAATACTTGGATAAGTGAACTTGAGTGCCTGGCATTAAATGAGGATATTGATATAACCGACATCACAGAAACTTGGTGGAATGATGATTATCAATGGGATACAGTAATACCAGGGGACAAAACATGTCGAAATGACAGAGTAGGTCATGCTTGTGGGAGTGGTGCTATATGTGAAAGAAAACAGAGTCAAATATAGTAAAAATCTTAAATGAATCAAACTAACATAGAATCTCTATGGACAGGAATTCCATGCTTGAATAATAAGAGTGTAGCAGTAGGAATATACTACTGACCACCTGATCAGGCTGGTCATGGGGACTGTGAAATGTTTAGAAGGGCTACACAAACAGAAAACCCAATAATAATGGGGGATTGCAACTATTCTCATATTGACTGGGAACATGTCACCTCAAGACAAGATGCAGAGATAAAATTTCTAGACACCATTAATGACTGCTTCTTGGAGCAGCTAACGTTGGAACCCACAAGGGGAGAGGCAATTACTGAGTTAGTCCTAAGTGGTGCACAAAATCTGGTCCAAGAGGTGCATATAGCTGAATTGCTCAGCTATAGTGACCATAATGTCATTAAATGTAACATCCTTGTAGATGGGAAAATATCAAAGAAACCCACCACAGTAGCATTTAAATTCACAAGGATGAACTACACAAAAATGAAGAGTCTAGGTAATGGGAAATTAAAAGGGAACAGTCACAAGAGTGAAATGCCTGCAAGCTGCATGGAAACTTTTAAAAAACACCATAAGAAAGGGATAGATAATAAGACAGAAAATATCATAATGCCTCTTTACAAATTCATGGTACGCCCACACCTTGAATACTGTGTGGAGTTCTGGTTGTCCCCTCTCAAAAAAGAGATGTTAAAATTGGAAAAAGTACAGAGAAAGGCAACAAAAATGACTAGGGGTACGGAGCAACTTCCCAATGGAGAGAGATTCAAAAGGTTGGGACTCTTGAGCTTGGAAAAGAGACGACTAAGGGGGGGATATGAAAGAGGTCTATAAAATCATGACTGGTTTGGAGAAAGTGCATAAGGAAGTGTTATTTACCCCTTCACAGAACAAACAAGCCATGGGTCACACAATGAAATTAATAGGCAGCAAATTTAAAACCAGCATAAAGAAGTATTTCTTCACACAATGCACAGTCTACTCTGGAACTCGTTGACAGGGGATGTTGTGAAGGCCAAAAGTGTAACTGGGTGAAAAGAAAAAAAGAAAGAAGTTCATGGAGGATGGGTCCATCGATGGCTATTAGCCAAGACAGACAAGGACCCTACCCCATGTGCTGGCTGTCCCTAGCCTCAGACTGCCAGAAACGGGGACTGGGCGACAGGAGATGGATCACTTGATATTGCCCTGTTCTGTTCACTCCCTATGAAGCATCAGGCAGTGGGCACTGTCAGAGACAGGGTACTGGGCTGAATGGGCAATTGGTCTGACCCAGTGTGGCTGTTCTTATGTGTCCCATTTCATAGATGGGGAGACTGACACATGGTGAGGGGAAGCAACTTGCCCGAACTCAGCCAGCCAGTAACTCAGTGACAGAGCCATGAATTAGACCCCAGGAGTCTTGACCCTAGGTCCTCCTTTCTAATCCCTCTATGCCATTCCCTCCCCAAAGCCAGAGATGGAATGAGCCCTGTATGCACGTGTGTAAGTGAGACCCCTGCCAGATCTGAGTCAGTTAATTGATCCTGTCACAGTAGCCAGGCCCCTGATCAGCCCTGACCAATTCCCTCCTTTGAACCTACAGGGCCTGAATGGTTCTTGTTTTGGTTGTGGCTCAGGCTAGATCACAGAGGGCACATGTGATTACACCACAGGAAGTGCTGCATTCAAGATGCCTTGGAAGAGTCAGCCTCTGGGGGTAGTGAGTCCCACAAGGTTAACTCTGTAAGTGCCACTGCCTGACAGCAGAGAGGCCACCCCTCAGCGACTGAAGGGAGTGGGAGCCCCCACCCAGGGCCGCCCAGAGCGGGGGCAAGTGGGGCAATTTGCCTCAGGCCCCGGGCCCCACAGGGGCCCCCACGAGAATACAGGATTCTATAGGATTGCAACTGTTTTTATGGAAGGGGCCCCTGAAATTGCTTTGCCCCAGGCCCCCTGAATCCTCTGGGCGGCCCTGCCCCCACCCCCAGCTTCACCCCAGGTAGCAGAGAAATGACATGGGAGATTAGTTCCAGGTTGTTGTTTCCAGTTTAATTTTCTCCACTCTAATTAGACTGTGAGCGCTTTGGGGCAGGAATCGAGCCTCCCTGGTTGTGCCCGGCCTGGCACAATGGGGTCCTGAGGAGCTCGATGACTATGATCCAATCCAGTAATTGTGTGCAAGGAGCTGGACTGAGAGCCCTGGGGGGCGAGGGCTTCTGCTTGTTCATAGAGCAGCGCCCGTCCCGTGTGCCTTGCCCTGATCCAGAGGGGCGAAAACAGGCACTGAGCTGGAGCTGGTGCAGTGTGTTGCTTTGGCTCTCCAGCTTGCTCTGCTGCTGCTGTTGGATGCTCTCCTTTGTTGATCCTACCCTGGTAGGGCCCCGCTCCTGTAGCACTTCTGCTCCCCCCTTCACAGCAGAGCAGAGAGCAGAAAATTCAATGCTGAAGCACTGGGGCTTGGAAGTAGGAGACAAGAGGGAGGAGGAGGAGGAAAGTGCTCTAGCCCTGTTATCTTCCCGGCGGGTCCAAGGCGCTGGAACGGAGGGTGGCAGACGCCGTCTGCTCCCATTTCCCTTTCTCTGCGTTTTGTCTTAGCACTTCCCGAAAAGACACATCTCTATTTGCTGCCACAACTGCCCTGGTGCATTATAACAAGATGACAATCAATTAACTGCTCACTCTATTGCAATAAAGAAGCCACCCAACCTTATATAACTCTTTTTAATTGTTTTCTTACATTATAACGTTTTGCTAAACTTATTCTGCCATAAGTTATATCGTTTAATTTCTCAAAGTGCTAATAATTTAATGGCTTCCTTCCTGCAGACAAAGTGCCTGAACTGTCTTCTCCCATTCAGAAGATTATAAAAAAGGAGCTGGCATGAATACCTAAAAAAGCCATTTTGGCTGGAAAACAGGTTTCTCCGAAGTCTCTATGTTGGGTCTGAGACACAGTTGCAGAGGCGCAAAACACCTGTCCACTGCTGTCTCCTTGTGACTAGGGTGTAGGTTAATTGTAGTCAGTCACCTAGTTACAGGATTGTTCTGTACATATCAAGTCTCACACGTAGAATCCTGTGCATGTTGGGAAGCTTCTTAGTGCCATGAAGCACCCCTTGGGAATGAAAGAGGAAATTTCCTTCAAGTTGCTAATAAGACATTTTACACTGCGACAAAGCTTAGACAGATTAGTCTGTAATTCTCAGTGCAATCACTTTACACTTTACATAGTTGTGCTTGAAAAAGTGAATTTACTAGCAGGCTTTGATTAATAATCTGCTGTCTGCAATTTAGACTTCCCTAGTCCTCTGCCAATTATATTCACCCTGTTTCTAGGAATGTGGATTGATTATACCAGTGCTGTTCCTGGCCTTCCCTAGGCACAGACCTCTCCTAGTTCCAGATTCTGTCTGCATATGAGTTATGATGGGGATGCCGACAAATATCCTTCTAGGAACTGGGATCATTTCAGTTAACAGTTCTGGCTAGACTTAATGCTGCAGCTCGCAGGGTTACAGACCTTGGAGCAGCGTCCGATTCAGTCAGCTCTCTGACAGGGGCACATCTGTGGGGCTAGATCAACAGCTAATAATTGGATTACATTATTAAAATGAAATAACTTGGTAGATGATAAGAGGCAGTTGAGTCACTAGGATTCATGCAGCCTGACCACTTTGTCTTCTTACCCGACTACATCTCCAAAAGTCA
Organism: Mauremys mutica; assembly: GCF_020497125.1. Classification (NCBI taxonomy): domain Eukaryota; kingdom Metazoa; phylum Chordata; order Testudines; family Geoemydidae; genus Mauremys; species Mauremys mutica. The sequence continues at coordinate 377,073 of NC_059096.1, forward strand.
GCAGGGTTATGGCTGGTAGGTTCTGGAACGGGAGATCTCCAAGTAACAGCTAGGTGTGCTAGAAGTGGTGTTACCACCACTGTCCTTTGAGCTAGTACCCGAGCAAGGTGGGAAGGGCACAGTCATGCCAGCTATTGACAGGGTGTTGGCTGCGGTGTAAAATCATGGTCCTGATTCTGTGTGGTTCTTGACGGTCCCGTGACACTTTGTGTAAGAGTTGTTGTGTGAACTCCACTGCTCTGATCAATTTACAGTTCTGCCAAACCAAACGCTGCACTGCAGTTTCAGTTGGGTACAGGACTGTTCTCTTTTTCTGTGCATCGCATTCCTGCTTGCTGCTCACCAGTGGCTATGTTACGCACCAGATTTTCAGTGGTGGCTAGCGTGACTGTGTGTAGTTTGAGTTAGCAAGTGCTTTGGGATCCTGCAGAATGAAAGACCCTACAGAAAATATAAATTTTTTTTTGTGATCATAATTGTAATCCATCTTTCGGTAGCATTCACAGCTGGGAAGGCACGTGGTAGGACCATGAGTTTCTTCTAGTTTAGGGATTTCACTTAACAAATTCCACAAATAACACCACCAGCTGGGACCTCATCTTTTGACATGATTCCTGTTGATCAGAACTGGCCTGATCCTGCAGAGCTTTATGCAGGCAAATTCCAGACAAAAATCAATGGATCTTTTTCCGCATGAGAACTGCAAGATGATTTCTAATATTGATACGATCGATAGCAGTGGAGAAGTGTAGGTAATACTTGCTCTCTAGCCCTCACTGGCACTTTATAGATGTGGTATAAGGAACTCTTCCAAAACCAGCCCAGATTAGAGAGCGACCCATTTCTATTGCTGAATGAGATCAACAAGAATTGCCACAACACCTAGATCCCATTCCTGAAGCGATGGCTGCAGCAGAAGTGCAGTAGTTTCGGTAGAGGGCTATGTAAACGAATGATAGCTAGAGCGTAAACTCACACCTAAGGCTCTTTCCCCTGTGCTACTCCAGGGGAAGTAAGGAGACCTTAGCCTCTGAGCGCCACACTCTGCTCCACTCTCTTCCTGGAGCAGGTCAGGTTAGGGCATGCTCAGCAAGATTCCTGCACAAGTCACTTCATATCAGACTACAGGGAAGACACCCACCTGCCCAAAGGGCAAACAGCACAGGCTTGTCAGCAGAGCAGATTGGAGAGCTTTAACCACAACCTGGACAGAGTGTGTAGTAAGGGAGCACTGCAGAAATAACAGAGTGCAGTGAAGGTGCAACACCCACGCACACACACAAGAGCTATCAGCAGGGTTTGCCCCTCAGACCTTTGGCACCACAGCACACTCCAGCATCAACAGAGCTAAAGGAGCAGCAGAGTGAGCTGGTAGCTATGGACTGGCCCCTAGCAGGGGTTAGAGCGCATTCTTTGCCAGTATGTTACATGAACATCCATAAAAATGATAACCAGGGACTTTGTGGTATCCTTCTGGGGACAGCCCCCTTAGGCAATGCTCATTCTCCCACTGGGGTTTCTGCTTTCATGATCAACTACCCCTTCCATTTTAGCTCCTTGCAGTGTCAGAAGCCAACTTGCTTTCTCCAGTCACTCGCCTCTTCCTGCAGCGTGAGAGATGGAGGCAGCCCAGGCTGGGAAAGGGTTAGAGAGGCAGGCTCCTCCTTTCTGACCCCGGTTCCTGAAGGCTGCCATGTCTGCAGTTCCATCCCACACCACACACAGGCATTGGAAACGTGTCTCTAGTGTTAGGATTTCTGCGTTTTCTCAGATATCACAGCACCTTGCTAGACAAAGATGGCTAATAGCAATAGGCAATGAGTAGACTTAACACCTTATTCAGGATATTCCTGTCCAGGGAACAACCGGGTATTGAAGAGTGGCTGGGCTGGTTTCACTCCAGATGTTAGGAAACCTGAGCTCTTCATCCAGCTGTGTATTATTATTTTTATAAAACGTAAAGGTCTGTTCATGCCTCCCTCCTGCAGAACAGGGCTTTTTTTCAAAATTCAGTTTGCCACATTTTTAAGACATTTGCCATTTGTTCCTTTTGTGTCAGGATCTATGACTGAGAAATCTGCATTGTACTAACCATAAATGGTGCAATTTACAGGCCAAGGAGCTGAGAACCAGAACTGGCTTTTCTCAGACCAACAGGCTGAAGGGGCGGGTGGATGCGGGGGGGGTGGGGGGGGTTAGCACAGAACTTAAGTGCTACCTAAAAAGAAACAAGCCACCAAGCAGTGAAAGAAACATCAGACTCGGGTGACACAGATCAGATTTTGGGGGGTAAATCCATGGCTAGTCCTGAGGGAAAGCAAGACCCAGTTGCCTTCTGTTTTATATTTCCCTTCAGTACTTTCACACCAGCAGAATCCCAGTACTTAATCATCCTGAGTGTTAATTTCTGAGCTGCGAAGGATGGACTTTGGAACCATGTGTCCAAGCCCCGTTGCTTGGGACTTTGTTAACTAGAATGGACAAACCCCAAGAACAAACACAACAGAGACCAGTCCGGGTCTGGCAGGAGGGTGAATCGGATGATCTAATAGGTCTTTTCTATCTATAACTTGTATGACTCTATGATTCCTTTGCTCAGCCGGAATTTTCCCATCCTGGCGTCAGCTCCTTTTGCACAAACGACACAAGCCCTCAGTGTTTCCCCCACTCCTGAACGATGCAGCGCCCTGCAGTAAGAATGTTAATGTCTATTTTGTTTCTATTTTATTTGTATGAGAGTTGAAGAAAAGATTTGCTCGCTAGCTCGCTCTGGGGCATGAGTCTTCCCCAGAGCTGTTGTTGTCATTGAGGGATAAATCAGAGAATTGACCTTGCTAGTGATAAGGAGCCTCTGTTTCACATTGAGACACTTAACTCACCAATGAGGTCAGCTGTCCTATGATAATTACTGCTTCATTCTATTACTGCATCTCTTGTATCGTAGCTTAATGGGTTTCTTTGCTCTTAAGGCAATGTTCTACCTGCTTTTTATTTCCATCCTAGGAGCTCATAATATGAATGAAACATCTCAAATAATTGGACTAAATTGCCCAGACCAATGGGGGAAAGACATCTTTTTAGTTTTAGTCATTTTTATGCTTTTGCTCTCTTCCCTGCTAATTACAGCCTGGATAGAAGTATCAGGACCCAGAAGTAGCCTGGTGAATCCTGGCTATCATAGCCTGGATATTCCCCAGAGACCAAGAAGTGCAACTACGAGTCTGTTCCCGCTATTGCAAATCCTGTGCATTCAAAACGCGCAAGTCAGGCCCCCAAAACTCGTGAGATTGGCTTGAAAATCATAATTTTTTTTAACAAAAGAGATAAATTTGGGGTTCTGTTTATGGCTTTCTGGTTTATGAGCCTTTATAAGTCATGTTTTCCACTTTTTCACTGCTACAAACTAGTCAGGAGCTGGGGTTTTAGGAGGAACACCAAATACCTCTAGACTTGCAATAAAATCTTGAGAGTTGTCAACACTGTGTTCCCGTGGATTTTCCTTTGACATTTAGTGTTTATGCAGATCCACTGCAAGACATGAGACTGAGGCTGTGATCTAAAGGGAAAGATGAACCCAGAGGGTGAAGTTCTGCTCTGGGCTGAGGGCACCAGATCGAGGCCCAGTGCCCAGGGACCACTTGGCCTTCTCCTAGCACACTGCACAGGAGGGAATTGCACCTAGCAGGAACATACAGGCCAAGCTCTCCTAGGAGGAGGATTCATTTCTTAGAAATTCCAGCAGTGAAGTGGGAAAATCCCTATGATGATTGTTCCTGGTGGGATTCAAACTTCAGCCCAGCGATTAGTTAATATTATCTACCTAACTGACTTAGGTGGCACTTTGTGCAGGGCTCAAAGTGCTTTGAAGAATTGCAGACTTTGGATCAGATCCTGCTTCTGCTGAATCCATGGCAAAATTCTCACTGAATTCCCTGGCAGAAAGATTGGGCCCTATATACCATAGCTTCAAGGAATCAGACAGCTGTCATAAATATCGATATAGGTGTAGATATACTCTCATACCATGTATGCATGCACACTGATGCACAGGCATGCACAAACACACATACATATATACACCTTTGCACAAGAGTGTCTCGTCCAGGTGTAACAAGGCCCCAATCTAGACTGGTACCTCTGGGCACTACTGGAATACAAATAAATGATAAATAATAATTAATGGTAACATTGCAACAGATTTTAATGAATCCTAGTGAAAAATGGCATCACCATCCAGTTAGTGAAAAGGGTGACTCTGCTATAACACACACAGTCACACTCAGTGACACTCTCACATATTTGTTCACACTTGCTCACGGTGGGAAAAAGGAAAGGGAAGCAGTAGCTGTGCAGGAGACTGTCTGTACAACACGGACATGATGCTGGACCCTCTAGAACATTTGCTTGCAGCCTGAAATGGGGCTGGCTTTGTTTTAGGCTTTCTATCCTGTGCGGGTGAGACAAACCAGCCCAGGGACTCAGAGAAGCCCAGGGCCAGGATTTGGGATACTGACAGCCTGGGCCCAAGGCGTTGGAAATATACCACCTTTCCACCTCTTCACACACTGGGATAAGCAGCAACAGGGCCCTTTCATGCCCTTTGCCCTGACAGCTGCTTTCAGAAAGCCTGTCACTAGCCATCCTCTCTCTATCATGCCACAAGGTGGCAGCCTCTCAGAGCATTACTGCGGTGGCTTGACTCAGGGTTCTGCACTCAGAAGGGTTAAAGGGCATGCTCTGTGCTAACCCACAGGCTGTGAGGACGGTGATTCTCTGGCAATACCCAGGGCTATTGTTATGGGAGATTATACTAATTGACATCACAGCCCCTCTCATCCTAAAGGGCTTTACAGATTGCAGTGCGGGGACACACCGGAATCATGCTGCCGCTGCAGGCCAGCCAGCTCTGGTGTGAAGGCTGATAACACCCTGTGAGGGGCAGCTTAAGGCAAGGACACCAGGGAAAAGCTTCTGTGAGAAGACTCTGAATTGCCACCATCTCAATTGCAAGGGCTGAGGGAACTTTGCCAGGCTTCATACCTGTGACACCAAGGGATCTGGGCAGCTTAGCTGATGCACATGCCACTTGGTATCTGCATCAAGTGCTCAGGACGTGTCTTGCACAAAACTGCCTCTTACAGCAGTGGGTCAAAGCCAGCACCCCAGCGAGTTGTCTCCTAACAACCGCAGCTGTAGCTTTGTTACCAGGGCCGGCTCCAGAGCCCAGCGGGGCAAGCACCCGCCTGGGGCGGCCCTTTCCCGGGGGGGTGGCAGGCTGGGCCGGCGGACCTGCCGCAGTCATGCCTGCGGGAGGTCCACCGGAGCCCCGGGAGCAGCGGACCTGCCGCAGGCATGACTGCGGAGGGGACGCTCAGGCATGACTGCGGACGGTTCGCTGGTCCCGCGGCTCGGCTGGACCTCCCGCAGGCATGACTGCGGCAGCTCAACCGGAGCCGCCGGACCAGCGAACCGCCCGCAGCTGCGGGAGGTCCAGCTGAGCCGCGCGACCAGCAGACCCTCCGCAGTCATGCCCGCGGGAGGTCCGCTGCTCCCGCGGCTCGGGGGCGCCTCCCGGGCATGACTGCTTGGGGCGGCCAAATTTGTAGAGCCGCCCCTGTTTGTTACAGCCTAATCTGGGATAAACCACAACTGTGGGGTTGAGTAACGTGCTCTTGTTTGGGGTGACAGTCATTGTTGTGCACAGGGCTGGTGTCCAGAGGGGGAAGGGACTTAAGTCCTGTGCTAGCTCTTTGCACAGGGTTGAACTTCACCCTGACTCTATCTTATTCAGGGCCTGTTAAACCCAGAAGCATCCACTAGGTGGCAGGATTCTGGACAGAACAGAAAGGACAGGCCTTAGGGTCCCCAAATGCTTTCAGTATCCAGGGAGGACATGTGCCCTTCTTAAGCCTCAGCAAAGCAAAACGTCTCCTTGGGACGTGCTGACTGGGAGCCCCATGTCACGTGCAAGCTCTGCAGCTACAGGGCTCGCCCTAGTTCTTCCTCTGGCAGGAGGCTTGGAGGAGAGGAAACGAAAATTTGCTAGACACCCACTCACACAGACATGCCTGTCCTGACTCTCCCTCGGCAGAGTAGGGTCCTGTGCATTTCAGAACTGGACCCCTGTTCCTCTCAGTGCCTCTTTTCCCTCCATGGAGCTGGCTGGGGAAGCCAGGGTGGTGAACAAAGCCTGAGGTGGCACGGCCATTGGGAGAGGAGAAGCAGGTTTATCTCACTTCTCTGATTCCTCCAGCCAAGATCCGTGAGTGTGTTCATGGAGCACCCTCCAAAGCAGAGCAGAACCCTTCTCCTTTGGGGCTGAGAACATGAGGTGGGGCACATAGGCCTGTACTGCACAGAGCATTTGCCTGCAGAAACTCTGTCCTGTCCCCTTCCTTTCTGGGGGCTCTGATGAATGCGCATGGGATCCACATGGTGAGTTCCATGCTACGGAAGCCTGAAGGGCTGCAGTCAGTTTCGACACACGACGGGGACAGCCACCTTCTCAACACCCTGAAGCCGTCCGAGAGGAAGGGAAACTCTCCCATGCAATAGTCTGCCCCTGAAATCCTAGCATTTCAGGTAGGCCTCTGCCAAACCCACGGCCATGAAAAACGTGAAATAGGGTCTCCCCTGTGAAATCCGTCTTTTACCCTATACTACAAACGTACCCAAAGTGCTGGTAAAAGTACACAAAAGTACACGGCATTTCTCAAACTGAGGGTCCTGACCCAAAAGGGGGTCACGAGGCTATTGAAGGGGTCACGGTATTGTCACCCTTCCTTCTGTACCACTGCCGGTGGCAGCGCTGCCTTCAGAGCTGGGCACCAGGCCAGCAGCTGCTGATCTCCAGCCACCCAACTCTGAAGGCAGCACAGAAGGAAGGGTAGTGATACTGTGACCCCCCTACAATAGCCTTGTGACCCCCTTTGGTGTCAGGACTCTCAGTTTGAGGGACGCCGAGTCTTAAGGGCTTTACGTGTTGGTAGTGTGCTGCTTTCAAATACATATTCATTTTTTGTTACAACACTATGAAATTTAAGATTTAAATATCTGAAACCGTGAAATTCAAGATTTTTTAAATGCTATAGCCATGAAATTTACAAAAATGGACCGTGAGTTTGGTAAGGCCCTAATTATAGGAGGTGGTGATGGGAAAGGCCGGTTGGGTCATTCTGTCCCTCCCTCCGGGCTCTGTGCAAAATTACACCTTACAGTACCTTCTCCAGGGCTTCCTCCACTCTCAATGAAGCTTTCGCCACTTCCATAGTCTAAGGCACTCCATGAGGAAATGTTTCCTGATATTCACTGAGTCACTCCTAGCTATGCCCTAACCCATTCCTTCCCCTTCACATAACTGTAGATGGTGAACATCACCTCCCTTAACTGACATTTGGCCACGTTGTACGTACTTAGTTCCATTCATTCTTTAATATCCCTGCAGACCCCTCATATTGACTAGCTGGCACAGTCACCTGTTCTAATTCTGAATTAACTAGAAACCAGACTCTCAGGTATCAGTCCCTAGAAATCAATCTTCCCACCCATTGAGTCTGAAGCTTGTATTGAGGCTGCTTCTAGCACTAACAGCCTGTCTGGTCCAGCAAGCCATGGCTACATGCATCCCTTAATGATAAAGTTGTGATTAACTTTAAAGGCAACCCTTTTCTACAGCCAGTTTGGCTTTGACACTGACGTAGGATGTCAGAATTCTGTTTCCAAGTGGCACTCAACACCTCAGATCTGAAACCCTAGCAATGAAGCAAACGGTGTTCCAATAACATAACTAATAATTAGCATTTGACACCACCAGCGGGGTGGCTTGAGGAGACCACATATAACAGACAGGACCCAGCTGACATAATCCTTGTCTGAATTTGGCTTTTTTATTAAATGTTTCACACCAGTTCCAACACGGGTGCTGTCACTATCTCACTGTATTGTAGACATGCTCTGAGCTGAGTTAGGGGGACAGTGGTTAAAACAACAGCAGCTCCATGAAGCACAAATCCACCTACAGAGCCTGGCTCTTTAGCTCAAGTACAGACTACAGAGGCTTGTGCTTTCTGTTCTGGAGATACCTGGTGTGTCTGCCAAGACACAGCCTCATGAGTCCCATCCTCATGTCTTCTGGGGTGTAAATGAATGTAGAGGCCTGGCTATCGCTTCTCAAAGAATTGCCTTCCACAACCACAGCCGTAGCACATACAACAGTGCCTAATGGGGGGGTGGGGGCTGTGGTAGCAAAATTGCACCTTGGAGGTAAGAAAAACTTGTGCACAAGCAAAACAGGAAGGCATTTCTAATTAAAGCCTTGGATCATTTTTCTGACTCAGACCTCACTGAACTGGCCTAGATAGACCCACAAGTAGAGCAGAGAGCAGTCTCTAGCTCTCTAATCAGTTTAGTTAATCCTTTAAACTGATTTTCTTTGAGATGTGGATTTTCGAGGAATATGTGGAGAGGTTCTGTCAGGTGGCAGAGGTGGCTTTTCCTGTTCTTCCTTCCCTGCCTGTTGTGTGTGTGTGAGAGAGAGAGCGAGAGCCTGCACTGTCAGTATCGAATATTCACATCTGTGGAAGGCAGTTACGCCTGACGCTGCACTGCACTGCTGCGCACCTTGTGTGCCATTCATGCCAAGGCAAAGTGGATGCACATTGCTGCCTGTCTGATCCAGGAGTGTTTTACACCCACTTTGCACTGGGGTGAATGATGGCACAAGGTGAAAGGCAGCAGACAGTCAGCCCTTGCCTAAGGCTTTGGGTGCCAAATGTCTCAATTTTCAATCATTCCTCCCCCAACCCTCCACCCCCCAAAATTGAAAATATCATACAATAAAATGTACTTGTGGGGGAGGGGGCTCCTAAAAGAAGCTAAGCCAGAACTTGAGTTGTTCTAGTGACCCTACAGTAAATAAAACATCTGCCTCATTGTCTTCTGTGCTACACTACCTTGCAGCAAAGGAAAGAGGCCAGAGCCTCCCATTTCTGTTCTGGTTTTTGCCCTCTTGAGATTTCCTTGTCCATTTTTCTCCCATGTCCTGGCTGTAGGATTCTTTTTGGCAGCTCTCAGAATTAGATTTGATGTGGACTGAGATTTTCATAAGCAAATATGAGCCAAGATCCTAGTTAATCTTGGAATACCCTGCCCTACCAAGCACTGCTCAGCCTCCAGCCAGGAGGACCCTTGTGGCACATAACACCATTTTCTGCCCTTCCTTTGTGTGAAAAGTAACAGCCTTCAACACCTACTTACTAATGTGAGTGGTGTTTCCGCTTAGGAAAAAGTTTGTCTTCACTGCACGGAACTGCACCCTCCCTCCCCTCGCCCCCTTTCGACTACAGCCCAATGACTTCACTTCCTTAGGGAATGCAGACTCTTTACCCTGAGGGTTTTTTACAAAAAAAGAGATAAATCTGCTTCTGAATATTTAGGGCCTGATTATCTTCTCATTTGCACTGTGGTAAATCAGGAGCAACCCCAATGAAGCCAGCAGAGTTATACTGGGGTAAAAACTGGTGTAAGTGAGGCCTAAAAACTGTGGTGAAGTCCAGTTCACCGGAAAAACTTCTTTTCTCCCCACAGGCTGGGCACAGGTGATGGGGGAAGGGAGCATCACTGATTGGTGCTGTCCCCATCCTTGCCCCCTGCCAGATGTTTTCATAGCAGCAATGGAGCCGCCACTCATTCACCTGCCTTACTGCTGGAGGAAGAGTATTTGACGCAAGGGTGCTTGAGCAGGGGGACAAGGTGGCAGTGGGAAATGGGATGGAAAAACAGAACAGATTGGTGGATGTTTGCAGAAAATCATGGGGAATTTTCCTGATTTTCCTGCAGACTTTTAAAGATTCTTTTACAGCCTGGTCACTCATGCTCCTTGTCATGCTCCTTAAAGGGCCTGGCTGCACTATAAACAAAGCCATGGTTGTAGCCCATTCTTCATTACCTGTGCAGTCAGGAATAAACATGCTACAGCCATGTTAGGGAACTACTCTTAGCCTCAGTACATACCAGGGTTCAAAGCATGTTTTTTTAGAAGGCTTTTCTCTGGCCTGCCAATCACCATGATGTCAGAGCACCACACAAACATTAATGATATTATCCTCTCCAATCTCCTGGAAGGTAGAATTATCCCCATTTTAGAGACATGGAGAAATTAAGTGACTGGCCCAAGGTCACAAAGGGAGGCTGTGGTAGAGCTGGAAATTGAACCCGAGCTCCTGAGTCCTAGCCCAGTGCAGTAATCACAGGACCATCCTTCCTCTGAACCTAATCCTGTCCCTGATTACCACCCTGCTTTCTCCAATGCTGTAGCAGAAATAATTCTTAATAATGTTTAGGACTAATTCTGTAGTATCAATAATGCATTTTGGTTCCAGCTGAAGTGCCAGAGCAAAATGTATTGTAACCAGGCGCTAAGATGATTGTTTCCCACTGTAATAGGTTCTTAGGACTGGCTTCAGTCTTCCCCTTCCAAATACTGTAATAAGGGCTTGGCTGCACAGGAAAGTCATACTGGTGTAAGCTAAGGTGTGAATTTAAACTCCTCTGGTTATACTGGTATAATTCCCCGTGTGGACACTCTTATTCTGATATGAGTGACTATTTTTAGTTTAGTTTTTGTTGCTTGGGGAAAGGTTCAAACTAAGCAGAAAAAATGACACTTTTATACTGGAATATGGGGGAGTGTGGAATTACACTGGTATAATTATATCGGCATAACTGGTGAAACATTCCCATGTAGATAAGGCCTAAATAGCTGGTCTTTGCAAAGTCCTCTCTTGCCAGATGATCTGTACAGCAGTTGGGTACTCAGCTTTGAGGATCATACCTCATTCAGGTGCCTGGGCTGCTGGGAGCTGACGTTCACACCTTGGCTACTGCTGCTGATCTCTGGGCTGGAGGAAGCTTTCTGCAAGGTCTTTCGACCAGGACCAGGGCAGGTTACCCTGGGAAGGCTAGACATGTTTCTCTCTCACCAAAATGCTGTGATGGCTCAAATGAAGGGTCCACACACTGGACCTGAATGGATGCAATTTCCACTCCGTCTCCTCAGAAAGAGTCTAATCCAGGGGTAGGCAACCTATGGCATGCGAGCTGATTTTCAGTGGCACTCACACTACCCGGGTCCTGGCCACCAATCCGGGGGGCTCTGCAATTTAATTTAATTTTAAATGAAGCTTCTTAAACATTTAAAAAACCTTATTTACTTTACATACAACAATAGTTTAGTTACATATTATAGACTTATAGAAAGAGACCTTCTAAAAACATTAAAATGTATTACTGGCACACGAAACCTTAAATTAGAGTGAATAAACGACGACTCGGCCCAGCACTTCTGAAAGGTTGCCAACCCCTGATCTAATCTTTTGGGAAAAGAAATCAGAAGTCTTCCGTGCATCTTCTGCCTTCCAATACACTGCCCAGTGGTATGGTCAGCGCAACTGGGCATGGTGGGAGCATGGAAGTGTTATAACCACACCGATGTGTATTATTATCTATCGTTTATATCCCAGTCATGCCTGGAGGCCTCAGACGCATCAGGGCACCATTGTGCTAGGTGCTGTACAACACATGGTAAATGATGGTCACTGCCCCAAACAGCTCACAAGCAATGAGAGAAACCCCTAGTCTCCTGTGCTCCTTTTGATAGTTCTCCTGAGCCACTGGCTCATGGGGCTGATGTGATCAAGGCCGGTCAGTTTCACAGCCAATGGTACTGACTGCCCCAACCAACAGATCAGGTACCCATTTTGCAGCTGGTTGAGTTGGAGGTGGTTTGATAGCAGTGCGTGAATTTTTCTTTTGAAATGATACGTCTGTTGCAATTAATCCTTTCAGGTTTTAGGAGAAGAGTATGAAATTGGATAGGTGAAGGGCAGGCTGCGTATTTTAAGGTAAAAGGCTGGGGCTGCTCAGTTTGTCACTAGTAGAGCCTTGGAGTCTCTGATGTTAACACAGTTGTGTGTGTGTGTGTGTGTGTGTGTGTGTGTGTGTGTGTGTGTGTGTGTGTGAGAGAGAGAGAGAGAGAAATACAGTAAAGATTGCTAGGAGGTCCGTCTGTATTTTTCAGAGGTATGGAAAGTAAAAAGAAGACATTTACTGAGGCCTCACCTTCCTCCTGCAATACTGTTATTGCCAGCTGGGTAGGAAATTAAAACATTGTAGAGTAAATAAATATTGCAGTAGAAAATCCCATCCGGTTTAGAGGTCAGAGTGTAACCATATTGTTGAAATCAGAGCTGAAATAACAAAGGCTCCATTATCTCTCACCCAGGAAATGTGCCACTAGTAAAAGTCAAGTTGTTGTTTTACTGCAGTCTGCACAAGTGAGAGTGAATAGGTATCTGGTGTTAATTAATTATTTTAAGCACAAATGGAACAGATAGATCAACAATAACCTAACTGGGAGGGTTCTTCTCATTCAGTCTCATCCTGACTATTAAACACAGATTAATATTTATAGCCTGTTTGTTGTTATGGAGGTCACAAAATAGCTAAACATTCACAGAAACTAAAAATATCCAGGCAATTTGCCTGAACTGCAATCTCTACAATGTAATTTCCTCCACTGAGGACTGAGTTAATATATACTAAAGTCCCAGCTAAACCACACAACTGCCATGGTTGTGGGGAAGAGGGGAGGAACTATGCTGAAAGATGTTAATTTCATGATAGGGTTAAAACATTGTTCAGTCTTGTCTGTGCAGACAAGTGTTGAATTGTGATTGAGCTATGTTATCAGATAATACTACAGCCTGATTTGGCAGAAGGGTTCAAAAATGTTTAATTGACTGTTATGCATCCACATACCAGAGAGAGAGAGAGAGAGAGAGAGAATGTCTTGCTCTAATCTACCATACTGAGATTCCACTTTGATATTAGTGATGTGCAGAACATATCACTATGCCTAGTTTTCATACTTACAATTATAAAGACTCATCCCTCTTTCTTTCTTTCTTTCTCTTTTAATTATGACTCTCTCTCCAGTATCAATCTTTGTCTAGGGGATAATGTCCCCCAGAATAATATCTTCTTGTAACTGAGTCCCTGGCCCCATGGAACTCTAAAGGAGAAATTGAAAAACTTGAGTCCACAGAGGTTTATGAAAAACAGATAGTATCAGAGGGGTAGCCGTGTTAGTCTGGATCTGTAAAAGCAGCAAAGAATCCTGTGGCACCTTATAGACTAACTGACGTTTTGCAGCATGAGCTTTCGTGGGTGAATACCCACTTCTTCGGATGCAAGCTCATGCTGCAAAACGTCTGTTAGTCTATAAGGTGCCACAGGATTCTTCACTGAAAAACAGATATTTATTTTGATATGCAAATGACATTTGAACATGTAAATACAGGAGATGGAGCACCTGGTTTGCACACACAAATGTTGGCTGTACATGCAAGTGTTTATTTCTGTGTGTGCAAACTCAGGGACTGGAATTATACTTTATTTTATTGGCACTAAGTAGTTATACCAAAGAAATTGGTGTTGAAAGCCAGGGTTGCCTGGTTGGTACAACGGGACAGAAGGAGATTCTAAATGTGAGTGATATTTTCAAAGTCTCACTGAAACTTTAAAAAAAAACAACTCGTGATAACAGGAGTGTAGATACTTTAAGACCTGCTTTAAAAATGACTCCAGTGTTGAGTGGGAGTTGTCAGGCCGGGACGTGTGCAAGTCCTGGGGGAGTCTGGTGGTGTGAGCCGTGCACACGCCGTGCCATGCACACAACTCAGCTCAGCACGGCTCTGGCTCCCCGTCCCTTGCAGACCTTTATGAATGAACTTTGGGAGTTTTTTTATGAATGGGAGCCCCAGCCTTGAATGAATCCCAGAGTGACGCGATCTGATTGGCCCTGGAAGCCGTAGCCTCTCCCCCTTCTGCTCTGGGAGAGGGCCAAGCAGAGCTGTGATTGGCGGGCGTGTCCCAGCCCGGGGCTTCATTCACAAAGTCAATGAAACAAAGAAGCAAGAAAGCTGAGCCTGGGAAGGAGGAAATGCACCAATGGGAGGCTCCCCCCGGGCACACAACTGTCTGAGCCGCCAGGAAAGCGAGCCCTTTCCGTGGGAGCGGGACTGGGGAACAGGTGAGAGCCCGGCCCGGGGGACTGGGCAGGGTGCTGGGTGGCAGTTTCTATTGGGGAGAGAGGCATCACCCCGCCTCTTCGCACAAGTTTTGCCAGATGCAGCGCGAACGACGCCTCGTTGCACATCACACCCAGCACTGCAGCCGGGGAACAGGGAGGGGCGGTGGGGCCGCTGCTGGTAACCTGCCCCCAGGGTCGTTTTAGGAAGGGGCCCCGCTCCCGCAGCTAGGACAAGCCCCGGGGGTCGGGGATGGGGAGATGCCACGAGGCCCAGCCCGGGACCTGGTGGGCTAAAGCAGGTGCAGCCGAGACTCCCAGGGGCGCTCTCTCTTTGCCCGCCAGCCCTTGTGAAACAGGCTCCCTCTGCCCGCAGGTCGCTGCACTGAGCTGGCTGCTCCATGCCCACGAGGAGTTCACACGCCGACGGGAGGATGAAAGGGTACTTGGACCAGCAAGTGCCTTACACGTTCACACACGTGAGTAGAGCTGGAGCCCCCGGGCCGAGGCTGCAGGCAGCGCCCAGCGCCCAGCACCCAGCCCCGGGGAGAGGTGGCCCAGGGCCCAGTCCTGACATGACTTTCCCAAGCGGGTTTGTCCTTTTCTTCAGAAACCGCCCGGAAATGGGACCCTCAGCAGCCGAGCTCTGATGGGCGCCAGGAGACCCATGGACCCAGGCTTAGCTCCCCTTCAGGACTCGGAAGGTAAAGGCAGTAGCAGCACCCCAGGGGCAGTGGGGAGGGACAGGGCTCATGGGGGACAGTGGGAGGAGGTGGGGGGGAGGGACAGGGCTCATGGGTAGGGAGGAGGTAGGGATCAGACCCTCCCCTCCCTCTGCTTCACTTCCCCATTTCCCTGCAGTGTTTGTGTTTCTTTCCCATCCCACATCACCAACCCTGGAGCATCCTGCTGCCAGTCCAGCCCAGGTCAGCCTTCAGTAAAGGCACCTTTCACTTTTCTTGCAGACCTCTTCCAGGATCTGAGCCAGTTTCAGGAGACTTGGCTGACAGAAGGTAGGCACCCATTCCTCTCTTTTTGTCTGTCAATCATTTGTTTGTCTTTGGTGTTTGCTCTGTTCTTCCTTTACTTCGTTTGCCTAGTTCCAAACATTAAATATATTTTTCAGCCTGGCCAACCTCTAGTCTTGTGTAAATCAAGGATTATGAATCACACTATTGTGCTGGGTATTTGCTTATGAATGGAACTTGGCCCTTGGCCCATTTTCAGTGTCTGCTGGCAACTGCTGGGATTTTGTGTTAATTTGTCACTTATCTTTGTTAGTTGCCAAAACACTGATGATTTCTTTAATAAACAATGGAATGTTGCCTTCAGTTTTGGGAGCAAAATGCTCTTCTGCTAATTCAGAAAAGCCAGTGCTCTGAGGAGATTGTCTTGGAATTTCTTTGTGTCTCTAAACTGTGTATTTAGTTTTTATGTTTAAACTGTTTTGCCTTTTGACTTCAGCACTGAAGGGAAATTATCAAATCTCGATGAGCCTGATTAATTTAAATTGCAACTAATTCTAAGTGGTCTTTCGTATTTGCTTTAACTGCAAGGATACCAGTGGCCTGTCCTCTGAAAGAGTTAAAATGTTTGTTTAATTTACTTATTAGCTGAAGAAGTACTCATGTGTCTAAGAAAGCCCCTAGTATGTTGTTGGTATTTAACAAATATTTAATAATAATATCCTAAATACATATGGTAATCTGAGCAGCAATCTTTCCCTTAATTCTACCACAACAAGAAAATATACTCCTGCAAAAGCAGGGTTTTTAAAAACAAAAATTTGTCAATTGAATACAAAAAATTGGCTTTTATTTAAAAAAATGTTTTCTATTCAGTTAAAACCAAAGTGAGAAGACTTTTTGATCAGGCAATGTTCAGGAATGCGGACTTCATGGGCACAAAATATCATCTAGAGGCCAGACCAGGATTAGAATACCCATCCTGTTCATGCTACAAGGGAAAAAGAGGTGGATTTGCTTGAAGTCCATCTATGTAAATACCTTTCATACACTCAGATTATGAAAGAGGTTCTTTTAACTCTCAAAAACTGTAGAGGTGTTAGCAAAAGGACATCACGTCAGACTTGGGTTCTGGTGGAGTTTCCGTTCGGGGCCTTCTGCTCTCTGATAGTTGTTTTAAATTTGACACCATTAAAGTCAGAAGAGTTTGCACAGAATCTCTCGTGCAATGTTCCCGTAAATAATAGCATGCCCTGCAGTAAGTAATTTGTGAAATTACTAGAGGGGGAAAGAGAGGCCACATCAAGGTCTCAGTGCTATGGACAGAGATAAGATATTGTTAGATAGTAATGCAAATCACGACAAAATATAGTGAAGAAATTATGGCTCTCTGCCTGGGCATACGTTGGGTAAAAGTTGTGGAGAGCTGCCTAATGGTTAGAGTGCTGGACTGGAAGAAAGAACTCCTGGATTCTGTTTCCCAGCTTTTGTCATCGGCTTTCTGTATGACCTTGGACAAGCCACTTCACCTCTCTGATCTCCAATTTCCTGACTTGCAAATTCATAATAAATATTAATCCTTTGCACTTCTGTAGTAAGCTGCCATGCCAGGATCTCAAAGCACTTTACTGACAGTGATGAATGTATACATTCTCTGTGAAGAATGTATTGCAATTCCCCTTCTGAGGCATGGAGCATCTCGGAGACTTGCTCCAGGGCACACAGCGAGGAACAAAATCCAGGTCTCCTGATACTTGGTTGCACGGTATAACTGCAAGACCACACTCCCTCTCATGGGGGATAATACGGACCCACTTTACCCAGGCAATTTGCTATGTCATCTTTGGATGAAAATGCAGAGTTGTTATATTTGTTGAATATTTGGAGCTGGGAAAATGATATTTTTGGGGGAAGGAGTAGGTGGACTGGGGTAGACATTCTCCTTCCCCTGACAAGTATATATATACAGTATATATTAGGGAGCTAAGAGAAGACCATCCATGATAAGTCTGTGAAGCTGCCTGCACCGTACAAAACCCTATGGACTTTCCATTCCCACCACCTCTTTCTCTTTCATAAGATCCAACTTCCAGAGCAAAACTAAAGAAATCCTGAGCTTCCCAGTTATTTACAGACCATCTGCATTATAAGAAATGACCAACTATAACAAAAATAATTGTATTTATTTGTAAAAAAGTGAGATGCTGTTTCTGCGGACACAGTTCTCCTGGAAACTGCCAAACTTCTAGTATTTTAAATCTAGCTCACTGAGTCTAGTCAGAGTCCATTTGGAGCCTTAGTTGAGATTGTGCAGAGGCTTTAACAAACCAGGTTCCATTCCTTAGACCGTAAGTGTGTGGTGAACTGGCTCTTCAGCTAATCAGAGATGCTGTAAATTTGTAAGTGAAACAAACAAATTGCAGGCTGAGGATTTAAGTCCCAATTTCCCTGAGGAGAGCTCCCCTCTCGAGCAGGCTATTATTTGTTCACTGTACTTGCATTTGCTAACATGTTTGATAATCAGTTATTATCTAATGTCTGGGTATGTGGCTATCTGCTAGCATTTTTGTATCAGATTTAGACAATTCTAAGCTACAGACATATCTTTGAACAGTGCAAGGGAAAACTGAGAAATTTAAGAAATATGAATAATGTGAAAAAAGTGAAACTTTGAAATATTTTGTGTATTTCCTGCCTCCACCTCATGCAATTGAGAAATATAGCTTTGTGTTAAAGGCTCCTGCAATTACTTTTAAAATAAAAGACTGCAGGAAGGAAACAACTTGTAAATATAAAATCAGGAATTAGTTTGTGCCAAGCATCCAGCTATGCACAAAATAAAAAATTTAAGTATGTAACTTAACTTTGTTCTACAATTAGTTTCATTCAGGATGTTTTTATAGCAGCAAATAGGGCCCAATTTACACATTGCACTGGTATAAATCACCAATCTCTGTACATGTGCAAGTCTTTTTTAGCAGACACGGGAATCTTAGGCCTTATAGCCATAACTTTGATGCTCTTTTCCACATCACTTTCTGTCTGAATTGGAGCATGTTAGAATGAAATGTGACTCTAGCAGTAGGTAACTGTGGAACTAGTTTTGTGCCAAAGCTTTCATAAATGTGACTCAGGATTCAAAGATGCAAAGGCTTCCCTGGAGAAAAGTTTCTGTATTTTCCTTAGTTGTCTGTGCTGACTCCTCTGTTTTTAGAACAACCGGGGAAGTGGGGTGTGGGAAATATTCTTCCTTGTGTGACTCTGGTCTGAAAGTGTTGGTTGTAACCCAATGGAGACCGTAAGTGCTATGGGATAAGATCGGGCAAGTGTTGATGGATTCAGTTTAAATAACTAAAATAAGCCAGGAGAGAGGCTATGAGAAGCCTCTTTAGTTCGCTGCTCTCTTGGAAGCACGTCTGGTGGCTTAGGGGCAAAGAGGATGGAAGTAAATTTCTTGGACTATGTTTCAGTTATGTGAGATGGAGAACAAATTCGGAGAATTATGGTTCTCATGTAAGTGAGACTGACTGACAGCTCTGGCTTCAGGGCACAGGGCCTGTTGGTGCATCCTCCCACTGCCCTCCCCCAGCCCTATAGGGCAGTAGTCTTCAACCTTTCCAGACTCCTGTACCCCTTTCAGGAGTCTGATTTAGCTGGTGTACCCCCAAGTTCCACCTCACTTATAAACTACTTGCTTACAAAATCAGACATCAAAATACAAGTGTCACAGCACACTAGTACTGTACAATTGCTTACCGTCTCATTTTTACCATATGATTATAAAAAATCCATTGGAATATAAATATTCTACTTACATTTCAGTGTATGGTATATAGAACAGTATAAACACATCATTGTCTGTATGAAATTTTAGTTTGTACTGACTTCACTAGTGCTTTTTATTTAGCCTATTGTAAAACTAAGCAAATATCTAGATGTGTTGCTGCTCCCCTGGAAGACCTCTGCGTACCCACATGGATACACGTACTCCTGGCTGATTGCCACCGCTATCAGGCATTACACCTCAGAGTTGCATTCCAGCCATGCCCCTTCTGTTTGATTCCCCCACCTTAGAGCAGACACCATCCACTCTGTGGGGCTGAGATATGGACCATTGCCCTTTGGCAGCTGGTCATGATGCTCTATTAAAAATAACAGAATAGACACAGGCTCTCCGGGCAATAGACTGAGACCCCTAAACTCAGCTCATCTGTTGCTGAGACTGAATTTTAACCTACAGTCCCCTTGGTGCTATTTTCCAACTACCACCTAGAGCCTGGGTGCCCTCGTCAGTCACTTGCGATGACAGATTTCTCAAAGACTGTTGTTCACTCTTTGAATTCTGTAGGAATTTTCTTTTCTTGGCTCTTGGTTCCACTTAGAGCCATGCAGATTATTTCAAATGACAGTAATTTGAGTGTTTTACTGGCTCCAGTCTAGTCTGTTACTCAGGCCAGTACAGGGTTATTCCCTACAGTATCTTTCTGGGGTGCTTTGTCCAATCTAATTTTAAGTGCCTTGGGTGGCTGGGCTTCCACCGGTGGATGTAGCTGGCTGCCAGTCCTACTATCGTGTATTCAGGCAGCTGCTAGTCCTGCCTTGCCTCTGTCCTTTAAAGCGTATGGTCTCTAGCACACTTTCTGCAGTGCAGTTGAAAATGGTTTTGTCCATTCAGCACTAGCAGCTGAAGTGTTTTCAGCAGCAATTTGATAGAGGCTTTGGGGAACAAGCATTCACTGCCGGTACTCGTTTTCCTGCTGTGAGAAGGCCCAGGAAATGCTTGTAAGAAATAATAATAAAACACTAGCCAGGCCTGTGCCGTCTGGTCTGTATTGTCTCCATGACTATTTCATTTATGGCAACGGGCAGGTGCTTGGTCCTTTGGCAGATATCTTATGGACATGCCCTTTGCGATCTCTGCACGGCGCTAGTGACCTGACCGTGTGTAACGGCAGGTCTGTCTGAGCGAGGCTCGGGACTCTGTCCCTATTTGTGTGTTCCAGAGAGCAGAGCTGGCACATAGCTGAGAGGAGTGAGACGAGCGGGCAGTGTGTACACAATCGCTGGTTGCCACCCTGATTCCAGCTCTGTTCCTGGGAGACTGTCTTGGGCTCTGACTGAAATGTTTCCTGATATTCAGCCTACAACTTCCCCTGACCAGTCAAGTGAATCGCTTGGTTTTGGTTCTGTCCCCTGGGATCCCACCCTAGTTTTCCCACATCCTGTGCTCTTTAGAGACTTGCAGCTGTTTTTCATTCCCTCCTGCCCCCATCTACATTACTAACATTTTCCACTATTTCACCTCCACTGGTGGTGCCAGTGCAGAGAAGGGTCTCGATGCTGCCACTGTGGTCACGTAGACCTGCTCTGAGCAGGGTTGGCATCAAGGTGTTACCACACTAGCAGCTGCTGGAGTCCTGTCTATTCTGGAGCCCCAGGGGAGCTGCACCCTTGGGAGAAATAGCAGAAACAGCCATAGTTGCTATTTGTCCAAGCAATGCACATTTACCTCTCATCATTGCTTCTTGTGAATCAGCTCGAGTCATCTGTGCTGCATTTTTTAGTTCCCGTTGCTTTATTGGCATCATCCTGGCTGGAGCAAATGAAATAGTCACATGCTCTTGGAATGTTAAAAACAGGTTACAAAAAATTTGTACTAAAGGAAACTTTCCCTTCCTAAGCGGTGTCGACCAGAGAGCTGCTCGTGCACTTCCCCAAAATGGCTCCTGCTGGAGACACAATAAGTCCCCTCCTGCCCCCGTGTGTCATGGGGCAGTTAGGACGGTAGTTTTAAATTACACTAAACCACCTTTTTATGTCAGTGTTCCAGCAAAAATGTGCTCCCTGCTGTGCAACAAGAGTGACCTCCAGTGGCAATCCAGGCTGCTCCTAAGTAAGGTGTCCCTGTGCCTGTCCCCAGGGAGCACTGTCGGCTCTTCCTAGTTCAACTTGCGTCTATGGTCAGCGATACATATTTGTCACTGTGAGTCCCAACAGTCAGGATTCCGGGTGGGATCAACTCCCTTCCAGCAGGCTGGAACCTTCTGTGCCAGGATTCCAGCATAGCTTGTTACTTCGGGTTTTCTCAGCACTATCACTCTACTGCTGGAAACTCAGAGGAGCAGTTGGCTTCAGACAGTTTCTCTGTTCAGTCCCCTTTGAGTCACTTCCAGCTTTTCGTGGGACTTTATTTCCCCTCTCCAGAAGGGAGGAAGCTGTGCACTTCATTTTGGGGGCTGTTGAATGGTGGGGTTAGCAGCTAGTACCCCTGGGGTGTAGCTCTCAGTTTAGCAGCAGTAGAATCTGACACTGGTGGCTGCAGCTCTTGCTCAGCTCTGACAGGCCAGGTCCTTGCACTGTCTTCTCCACTTATCTGTGATACCAGGGAAATCCCTGTATGGTTTCACTCCCCTGCATGATTTTCATTAACCTTGAACTTTGGTTTGCAGAGTTAACTGGAAAAAAGAACAAAACAACTTGCCCCAAAACTATCAGTTTGCAAGTTTCCTAACTAGGTTTAAATGCGGACCCTAGATCTCTCCCGAGAACATAACTCTGCAACTAGACACTGTGCTGCATCTTATTGTTCCTTAACCTACAGAACCCGACGTCTCCAAGTCCCAGCTTCTTAACAATACAGATGCAAAACTTTGGGAATGAAACACTTTCAGCCCCTGAGTAAGAGCAGCGTTGTTCCAGCCCAGCCTGGCACAGCTTAGTGCGATTGTCTCCTTTGGCGTCACTGTCAGTTCCCCCCCCCCATTAGTTTCTGACAAGAATAGAGGTGGTGGCAGCATGAAGATCTCTTCAATCTCTTAATATGCAAGTGATAACGTAGCTGGTTGTTTAGACTCAAAATATTGCCTAAAAGTTAGAACTTCCTACAGATCATAAACTTCTCTTTTTACCTGTAATAAAATAAACTCCCTGCTCTAGCCAAGGTGAGAACACTAGCTGTTATTTTCTAGTTCCTTAAGAAACCAAGTGAGTTTTTCCTCTTCCTCCTGCAGCGCCAGCAAAGAGACGCTATTCTCTGGGCTGACTGACCTCACTGATGCTGTGAACAAAGTAATAGTAATAATATGTATTAGTATCTGTAAATTAGGCTCTGTGTCCTCACCGCCCCCTGTATGTGTAGGTGCTGTCTACATTACAAAGTGAAGCTATGCTGTAATCTGTTTTCAGGACTCATCTATATTAGAAATACCACCAAGACTTGCATCTGTCAGTGACGTTGTCTGTGGACCTGGCCATGATTAGAGAGCTCAGTTGCTCCTAGATCACAGTCCTGTGCGCTGTCCACTAGATCACTCCTACAGAGTACAGAAAATGAGCTATGTTCCTTTCAGCTCTGTTAAAAACACAAACGTGAGTCTTTTCACATAAAATCCATCTTTCCCAAGTGGACAAGGGCAAAAGCCAGTGAATACATCATGTTTCTCCCTTTGCTTGTAAAACCCAGTTCAAAGTTCTCATCACTTTTAGAAGCATCTTTTCAACAAGAAAAGCAAAGCTGTATTCAAAACAAACAAACCACTAGCAAGTGAGCAAATTTGATCTCTGCTGTCCAAATCTAGCATTTGAAATGCATGAAACAGAGCACATGTAAATGTCAAAAATTTCCATGTTGCTTATCTCTGCTAAGCAGAGAAATACATATTTTCACTAGGCAGAAGGAGTAGGGTTGCTATGTCTCTGTGCGTATGTGATATACATTTTTCCTGCATCATAGTGCCAGGATACAAAATGTATTTCAGGGGACTATCCCATGGAAATCAGAATGGACGTCGAGAGCAGCTCTTCTGACTCATGTTGTGGTATCCCCTTTACAAGCCCGGTCTTAAATACTCACAGTGAGATTGCAAGTCTCGATTTCAGAACTGTGCAGTCCTTCTTATCGGCGTTTAGCCTCATTTAGACTAAAGTTCAGCACCTACTCCTACAGCTTCTTGCGAAGTCTCCCTTATTTCTATTTTAAAAGTTTCTATACGATTTTGATCATCTCATTTTAAACCTCAACAGATGAGCTGCTGCAGTCTGGCTCTCATTTTCCTTACAGATTGTTCAGATTTATATTTATATGCATATGGATATTTTTTTCTTCTGTGGTCTAACTAGAACATCTCACCATATTCAGTTGCTTGGTTCCTTAATTTGTTTCATACAGAAATGCTTAAAGGGATACTGTCAACTTGAATTCGGTCTCGGATTTAATTTTTATTTTCTTTTTTTTTAAATGTGAGACTAAAATAAATGTTTCCACCATTTAAAAAAAATCGAGACAAACAGTTTTTTTGAAAAGGCTCAAATCCCGAGCAATGCGGTGCTATAAACCTGACAATGAAACTAGATATAAACAAAAGATGAACCAGTGGCTAAATCCACATAAATTGCATCCACAAAAATTCTTTTAAAGGGTAACATTAAAATCTATTAATCTCTTCTTTGGCCCCATGCTATTTAATATATTTATCAGTGACCTGGATAAAAACCCCAAAGTCATCACCAATAAAGTTTGCAGATTACAGAAAAATTGGAGGAGTGGTAAACAATGTAGAGGACAGATCTCTGATTCAGAGCAATCAGGATCACTTGGTAAACTGGGCACAAGCAAACGATGCATTTTAATGTTTTGTTTCTAAAAGATTTGCTCTAGGAATTATTCTGGGACAGTTCTATGACCTGTGCTATATAGGTCAGACGACACGATCACAAGGGTCCCTTCTGGATTTAGAATCTATCTAAAGAGTCTCCTAACCCAGCTAAGAGAAAAACAGAAAGTGAGTAAAGAGCATAATATTCCATGGGATTGAGTGTTCCTAGTAACCTAGGGAAAGAAATGTACCTGCTTGAAATGTGTTTTCAAGTTGACCGAGTCGCTCTAACATTCTGGGGCCTAATTGTCTCATCAGCAGGATCAGTCACTGGGAATTATGTATGTTCTATTGACAGGATAATGGGGGGCAGCTCCATGTCCCTCTAGTTCTAACCTCTTCTTCCATTACTGGAGCTTTAGCTGATGGATAGAGCTCTGTGTCTGTCACAGAGGTCACAGATTCCATGACTTTCTGCGACCTCCATGACTTCTGTAGCCACCAGTGTGGCTGACTGTGTGCTCAGGCGGCCCTGGGGACAGCCACACTGGCCGCTGCTCGAGTGGATCTGCAGCCAACCACTCGGGCGGCCCGACAGCCAGCCGCATCAGTCACTGCTGGAGCAGTCCCAGGGCCAGCCAAACCGGCCGCTGTTCGGGCAGCCCCTGGGGGCAGCCAGAGCAGCGGCAGTTGGGTGGCCCCAGGGGCAGCCGGAAAAAGCAGCCACTGCTCAGTGGCCCCTGGCAGCTGGTGCCGCTGGCTCCCCCCACACCAGCAGAGCAGCAGCCTGCCCTTTGCCCCCCACAGCAGTGGCCCCCCAGCTAAGATTTATTCAGGGATATTTATAGCACAAGTCATGGACAGGTCACGGGCCGTGAATTTTTATTTATTGCCTGTGACCCGTCCATGACTTTTACTAAAAATACCCCTGACTAAATCATAGAATCATAGAATCATAGAATTCAAGATCAGAAGGGACCATTATGATCATCTAGTCTGACCTCCTGCAAGATGCAGGCCTCATATGCCGATCCACCCACTCCTTAAGCAAGCGACCCCTGCCCCATCGTAGCCTTACTGATGGAGCTAGCAGTGATAGATCTCGGATGGGGCTTCTGGCTGCTCTAAAACCTTGCAGTGAAACTTGCTGTAGGGTGCCGGTTCTCAGGCCTGTCACAGAGCTTCGTTAACAGCAAAGGGTTCTTGCTTCTTGCCCCACTCATGTTTGTGTGCTCTGTATGTGTGTGTTCGTTTGCTCTGAAGACTGTCCAAAGGCCTGGTACTGATGATGTGTCAGTGCAGCGGAACTGGACAATCAGGGACTATGGATCCTAACCCTTGTCTTATGGCTTTGCTGTGGGAACATAAGGAAACCCCTTCGAGCTGCGTGGCAGCTGAGGCCCCCTTTGAAGCCTGGTGCCAGCCTCATGGAATCTGTGGCGGGTTCTGTTTGGGATGCTCTGACCTCTGGGGTGGCTAATATGTGCTTCAGCCACTGCTTGTACTTTACCTAACCGCCTGTATCCTTCCAATCAGCATCCCAGATCGTTGTGTGTGACTCCTTAGGAGGCAAAGCATCTCTGGATTCTGAACAAACGAGTCTGGTTTCTAGCCTTCAGGTCTCACTCTAGATTTCTAAGGAGGAAACTGCAGCTGTGCTTAGCCTTATCCTGTTAAATTTGCATGAGTGATCTGATGGAAACAAGCATTCAGAAAAAAGGAGTATCTTTTATGCTGTGATAAACCTGCCTTGATTTGCCTACTTTTTTTTTTTTTAGCAGTTTGTTCTGAACCCAAAATGTGGACTTTTGCCTCCAATGAAGAAAGACATGGAAATCACCCCACCTTCCCTCCCTACACATTCACCCACGCCTAACCACTGGGACATTCTTGATTGCTAGAGAATTTGTCGACACTTACAAGCTTACAGCAGCACGGCTGTATATTGTAAGATCTCTCGTGTAGCTGCTCCCGCAAATCACCCCCAACAAGCGGCGGTAGCTATGTTGGCAGGAGATCGTCTCCTACCGACATAGTGCTATGCACACGAGCACTTATGCTAACAAAACGTATGTCGCTCGGGGGGGTGTTTTTTTCACACCCTGAGTGACAAAAGTTTTGACGACATAAGCGTTAGGGTAGACATGGCCTAATACTTGACAGTGTCTCTACAAAACTTAGCTGATGCTTGTGTTGATTCACAGCATTAGTTCAAGCCAGCTCTTTGAACCCGGTGAAATGGAAAAAGTCTCAAAATTCAGTGACAAGCTACACAAGTGTTGCCAAAGTGTAAAGGTGACGGGAGAGATCACGTGTCTCTCAGAGGTCTGTACAGCCCATGCACCTGCCCAAGACAAGGCCTCACAGTGTATCCGAGCCTTAATCCCCTGGGTCCAGGGTCCTTGAGACTTAGACACTGGGGGGGAGGGGTGTCATTCTCGTAGCTGAAGTCGACGTATCTTAGATCGACTTAGAATCACTTACTTCACGTCCTCGCGGTGCTGGATCAACGGCCACGGCTCCCCTGTCAACTTTGCTTCCGCCTCTTGCTGAGCTGGAGTTCAGCAGTAGATGGGAGAGTGATCGGGGATCAATTTATCGTGTCTACACTACACGCGATAAATCGATCCCCAATAGATCAATTGCTACCCACCGATCTGGTGGGTAGTGTAGACGTACCCTAAGTGATGCATGGCTTGCCAGAGCTCTGCTAGAGGGCAACATGCATGTCTCAGCAGAGCTCCAGGGAACCAGACTTGGAAACATGCTGCATTGGCTCACAGGGAGCGCCTTTGTGGGGACTTGTGACATGTTTATAACTTGTTGACTGTCCTCCTGACCTCCTCATTACTGACATTTTTCTTTAACATTTTGCATGTTGTACCAGCATGGTGCAGCCCTATGGGGGCAATAGCAGTGGGGCAGCCCAATACAGATGAGGTGCCAGTGTGTCTAGACTTGTTCAGACAAACTGGGAAGGCAAGCAAGAAAATGCAGGTGACTAGAAGGATAATTAGATCGTCCTGCTTTGGCGGAAAAGCAATAGCTCTGGAGGCTTTTCATTTGAAAATTGAAGGCGTATTCTTCTGTGTGAGAAGGTAGGGTAGAAAGGTAAACTTGGCAGGGGAGGTGTTTGCACAGAATTGAATGGAGATGTGCAGGTATTTGGAGGAAGTTGGTTGGGTGTGGCCACTGCAACTCCAGGTATGTTGCTTAGGGCTGAAATCTCTGCACAATGTAAGCTCAGACTGGCTGGGAAAGAGTTAGTTGTGTATTGGTACAAGGGCCAGTTTCTGAGCAACAAATGCTATGCTGAAACCAGGATTCTCTTCCTATTTTGATTGCCTCGGTCTCTTTGCTGTTCTTAGTAGAAGTTTGTCTTCTCATCCAGAAATTAAGGGTGTCCTAGAATAAATACAGCTAGATGTTGTTGCTTTTGAAGACAAAGCTGGGTTGGTACCTTTATTTTTTATATTTTTGTCCCATTTTATAGGGAGACGATTATGAGAGAAGAACTTCAACAAAACTACATCCTAGGTTGAGGGCCATGTCGGGCCAGCCTAACTTCAACACTTGGAAAGACACTGAACAAATCAATCAGTTTGTTAGCATCTAGAGGATAACAGGGTTATAAGGAATAGCCAGCATGTATTTGTCAAGAACAAATCATATCAAACCAACCTAATTTCCTTTGTGATGGCTACTGTGGATGAGGGGAAGCTGTAGACATGATATCTCTTGATTTAATTAAGGCTTTTGACACAGTCCCACGTGACATTCTCAGAAGCAAACTAGGGAAATGTGGTCTAGAGGAAATTACTATAAGGTGGGTGCAAAGCTGGTTGAATGAACGTATTCAAAGAGTAGTTATCTATGGTTTACTGTCAAACTGGGAAGACGTATCTAGTGTGGTCACGTAGGCGTCTGTCTTGGGTCCAGTACTAATCAATATTTTCATTAATGACTTGGATAATGGAGTGAGAGTATACTTATAAAATTTGCAAATGACTCCAAGCTGGGAGGGGTTGCAAGCACTTTGGAGGACAGGATTAGAATTCAAAATGACCTTGATAAACTGGAGAACTTGTCTGAAATCAATAAGATGAAATTCAGTAAAGTCAGTGCAAAGTAGTACACTTAGGAAGAAAAAATTAAATGCACAACTACAAAATGGGGGCTAACTGGCTAGGTGATAGTACTGCTGAAAAGAGTCTGGGGTTATAGTGGATCACAAATTGAATATGGATCAATGTGATGTAATTGCAAAAGAGGCTAATATCATTCTGGGGTGAATTAACAGAAGCGTCATAGGTAAGACATGGGAGGTAATTGTCCTGCTCTACTTGGCACTGGTGAGGCCTCAGCTGGTGTCCTGGGTCCAGTTCTGGGCTCCACATTTCAAGAAGGATGTGGATAAAAAGTGGAGAGCATCCAGAGGCAAACAACAAAAATGATAAAAGGTTTAGAAAACCTAAGCTGTGAGGAGCGGTTAAAAAAACTGGGCAAAGAAGACTGAGGGGTGACCTGGTAAGTCCTCAGATACGTTAAGGGCTGTTATAAAGAGGATGGTGATCAATTATTCTCCATATCCTCTGAAAGTAGGACAAGAAGTAATCCGCTGAAACTTGCAACAAGGGAGATTTAGGTTAAATATTAGGAAAAAATTTCTAACTATGGCTAGTTAAGCAATGGAATAGGCTTCCAAGGGAGATTGTGGAATCCCCGTCATTGAAGGTTTTTAAGAACAGGGCCCTGGACTGGATGACCTCTCATGCTCCTTTTAGCTTTACATTTCTATTCTCAAATAGCTACAAAAGAAGGAAAATGGGCACAAATAACCTGGGAGGAGGGTGTGTCTACAGACTCATTATAATTGGAAAATCTGACTGAATTGCTCCTTCTCTGAATGTTTGAGGGGAATGTTCATTAAAGCTCTTCCTAGCAAAAAAGAAAAGCGGAACAAGAGCAAATCCCTATCTGGCTATTCCCTGAAACTGAAAAAACTTATAACTGGAGGGTGCCTATCTATGATATCAGTAGAACAGGAATGGCTGAGTAAACTTCAATTCCTGTGCTGAAGCCATGGGCTGTAGCACTGTGGTGACTATTAATATAAAGTTTGTAGGCTGGAATACCCTGTCCAGGGCCTGCCCATAGAATCTGCTGTGTCAGCTCTCCTAGTTAAGTGGTGTAGTCCTTGTTCCTTTACTATATATGTTTTACTCTGTTTTATTATTATTATTTATATTGTGATAGTGCCTAGGCAACTCAGTCATGGAGCAGGGCCCCTGGTTCAATCCCAGAACAAAGGGACTGTCCCTGCCCCCAAAAGCTCACAGTTTTATGACCAGAAACAGGTAGGTAGGCGGGGAGCACAAGATGACAGTGAGTCACCGGGAGTCAGCATGATAGGCAGCTGCCAAGCACACCAGCTGCCTCACCATTGTCAAGCTTTTCACAGGCCTCCTGGCGCAGGAGAATTCTAGGATTGAAGCCTGTTTAATTGAATGTATGTGTTAGCTGGGAGAAAAGTTGAAACAATAAAGCCTGAGATGGGTGGTTAAGATTCTGACCACTCTACAAGCTTGTAACCAGTTAGTGGCTCCAGAAATGATTTGTGACCATATGCACAACATGGTTAAAGCTTCCTTACAAACCAAAGTGGTGACAGTGTTTTGTCCCTGCCAGAGCCCTAGTCTGGTGCACAGATGGCTCTCTGCAACCAGTTCATCACGCAGCGGACAGGACGCCCTCCGTATATTGGTGGAACCAGTTTGGCTGGGCCTGCTTACTCCCAGCTGCCTGTCTAGTAGGTTTCCCCAGGGTGCATTGTTCTGTATGTCCGCTGGGCACTATATCCGCTACAAAGCTCGGGTTTTCCCAGCATGCACTGCTACAAACATGGTCATGATGCAGAAAATTTGCTGTGTGCAGACACAAAGTGTTTATGCTTTAAAGAGACTCAAAGAATTCTTATCAGAAGAAAGCAAAGAGCCATCCCTGGAAAGGATTCTTCATTTGTTCTAGTGTCTCTGGAGTAGAGGCTGTGGGGATCTCGGCACATGAGGTTTTACAGCTTTCTCCAAAGTCTAAGCTTTCATTTAAAATAATAATAATAATTAATAATTATAGCCCTTTGGGCTGTGGAGAGAAATGAGAGTGTAAACTGCCTGGCTGTTGGCTTGTCATCCCTGCAGACAAGCAAGTGTGGCTTGATGAGGCATTAATTGTTGAAGCCTTGTTATTATTATTGAGTTGCTAACGCTGTTAACCATTTCACTGCTCTTCCATGCTCCCACAAGATGGGATGGTCCATGGGCAATGAGGCTGCAGATATTCAAACACCTTTATCAGACAGTTTCTGGATTATTCAAAAACCACTGAGGCAATTGCTATTGTCATTAAGATGAGTGCTGTCTACAGTATCTTCAGCAGGAAGTGCAGGCCTCCTGGGGTGTGACTGTGAGCTGTTTAGTGTTGTCTTTGTGAGGCGAGAGATCAGGTGTTTGGCAGGTCATATAAGATGCCAATATGCTACAATTTTCTCCTAAGTTTCCCACTTGAGAGAGCATGCATACACAGGGGAGGATTTCTCTCCCACACATACATACAGAGCTTAAATGCTTTCTCGGAAATGTTCTGTCTCCTGTTAGTAACTTATGAACTCCAGCCTTCCCCACCAGTGCCAAGCAATCTGCTTTTTCTGGCGCTATTGCTTTGCAAAGGCTACGTCTGTGCAGAGACATAGATGTTTCTTACTTGTCTCAGGACAAGGGGGTTGGACTAGATGACCTCCTCAGGTCCCTTCCAACCCTGATATTCTATGATCATGGTGATGCAATGCCCCAAACACGCTCCAGCCGGGAATTTGTGGATCTTATTGGTCTGTGGGAAGAAGAGTCTGTGCAGGGACATAGCTCCTGTCCAGCTGAAGAAATGTAGACATCTACGAAAAGCTTGTGCAGGGCCTGGGAGAGAAGGGCTACACCAGGGACATGCAACAGTGCCGCGTGAAAATCAAAGAACTTAGGCAGGCTACCAGAAGACAAGGGAGGTGAACAGTCATTCTGGTTCTGCACCACCGACATGTCACTTCTACAGTGAGCTGCATGTGATTCTCAGCAGTGACCCCTACCACTGCTGCCAAACGCAGTGTCTGAGTCTGAGTCCTGGGCCACTTCAGGCAACACTAAGGAGGACATTCTGGATGAGGAAGAGGAGGAGGAGGAGAATGTGGGACAGGCAAGTGGTGGATCCATTCTCCCCAAGAGCCAGGAGCTATTTTTAACCCTGTAGCCCAGCAAGTCGCAGGACACCTTGGTGGCCAAGCATGATGCTGGGGAAGGCACCT
Organism: Mauremys mutica; assembly: GCF_020497125.1. Lineage (NCBI taxonomy): Eukaryota > Metazoa > Chordata > Testudines > Geoemydidae > Mauremys > Mauremys mutica. The sequence goes on from NC_059096.1 coordinate 408,069, forward strand.
CTGGTGAGTATGCAATTCCAACCAAACTGTAGGGGTTACATGCTCTTATGCTTTATGTTTAAGATGAAGAAAAAGTGAGGTGCAGTGGGAATCTGCTTCCCAGTGCAGAGGGTGAACCCCAGAAAAGTCTGTTTATGTGCACAGGGACAGTCTGGGAATCCTCCATGGAGACCTCCAGGAAACTTTCATGGAGGTACTCTGCAATCCTTTGCAAGTTTCTGGGAAGGAGTGCCTTATTTCTTCCACCACAGTAGGACACTTTCCCATGCCACTCCAGTATTAACTCTGCTGGCTTCATTGCAGTACACATCATAGCAGCATAAGGACCAGTTCTCTACCCAGACGTTTGCAGCATCTGCTCCTTTGCCACCTCTGTCATCCTCAGGAGAGTGATGTCACATAGGGTCACCTTGGGAGACTGTGGAAGTTTTCATTACAAGTGCTTGGACCACAAACAATAGAGCATGTGATCTACTACCCGCGGTGATTTATGAGTCCCTCAACCACAGTTTCCCTAACATGCCAGTGTTTTGGTTGGCAGGGAACTCGGAATCTGCAAGCCCAGGGCGACTGCTACCAGCAGCAATAAGGGAAGTGGAGGGTGGGCTTCCTGTGTTCCTCCCACCTTGGAGCTGCCTCAGATAAAAAAACACAATTTGGGAGGCTTAACATTGGTCCCTGGTCTCCAAGCACCATCCATGTTGCTAAAGGAAAGAGGCATTGTCCACCTGTGCTCCCAAGATGGGTTTCCCACAAGTTACAGAGAACACTACTGTGGCTCATTATTGAACCGAGTTTTCAAACCTCCTGTGGAGACAGAGCTCCTCGCTGGGCTCTTCTTATTGCCCTGATATCTGGCCACTCAAAACCGGCTGTCAACCTATCCGCCTTCATGCCACACCTCTGCGGAAACTTCTCTCCCTTTGCCTCACGGATATTATGGAGCACACAGCAGGCAGCGATAACAATGGGCATGTTGCTTTCACTGAGGTGTAAGCAAACTGCTCCAGTGACTCTTTAAATGCCCAAAGTCACATTCCACCACCATTCTGCACTTACTCAGCCTATTGCTGAACCGATCCTTACTGCTGTCCAGGTGGCCGGTGTACGGCTTCATGAGCCATGGGAACAAGGGGGACTGGGTCTCCCAGGATCACTGTTGGCATTTCAACATCATCAATGGTTATTTTGCGATCTGGAAAGAAAGTCCCTGATTGCAGCTTTCTGAAGAGACCGGAGTTCCTAAAGATACACACGTCATGCACCTTTCCTGGCCATCCCACACTGATGTTGGTGAAACGACCCCTGTGATCCACGAGTGCTTGCAACATCATAGAGTACAGTTTGTGTACTCTTTGGCAAGGTGGTCTGCTGTCAAGGTAGGGATATGCGTTCCGTCTATAGCCCCACCGCAGTTAAGGAACCCCATCGCGGCAAAACCATCCACTATGCCTGCACACTGCTCAGAGTCACTACCCTTCTTAGCAGAAGTCTATTAACGGCCCTGCACATTTGGATCACAACAGTATCCATGGTGGATTTACCAACTCTGAATTGACTCCCCACTGACCGGTATCAGTCTGGCCTTGCAAGCTTCCTCAGAGAGATCACCACTCGCATCTCCATGGCCATAGCAGGTCTCATTTTAGTGTGGCTGGGGAAAGCTCTGCACAAAGTTCCTGGAAAGTGGCCTTCTGCATTCAAAAGTTCTACAAGCACTGCCCGTCATCCTGCAGTCGTGCTTTTCGTCGCTGCATAACGATGTGATCCCACCAGTCAGTGCTTGTTTCCCAGGACCAGAAATGGCACTCCACCATGTTCAGCTGCTGCATGACTGCCAGCAGCAACCAGGAACTGTTTCATTTTTTGGGCTGCAGCAGGGCTGCTTGAATGACATTGCAGTGTTCCTCAGGGTGGCTCCTGGAAATACGGCAGGGTAAGGCGTGAGGTGATTGTAATGCTCACAATAAGAGTGCACAGCTGAGCTGGGTCCATGCTTCTTGGTCTGTGGTGTACACACAGCTAAGCCAGGCTTTGAAAAAAGACACAAAAAGTATAGGTTGTATACCGTTGATTTTAGGATAGAGAGGGAGGAAACTACATCATGGGAGGTCGAAGCCATGTTCCCATTCTCATTCCCCCCTGCAACAATATTTTGGTCCCATGAGGCATTGCAAGCCCTTCCCAAAACCCCCTGCAGCTAGTTGCACTGTGGCATAGCTACCCAAAGTGCACTGCTCTGTGAATTGATGCAAGTGCTGCTGGTGAGGACACACTCCACCGACACAATGAATGTGGTATAGACTTGCCCAACTGACTTAATTGCTGCAGCGGCTGGATGTCGACTTAAATTAAGTCGACCTAACTTTGTAGTGTAGACGTTCCCTGAATCTGCAGGGGGAAGAATTGCATCAATGTGCTTGTAATCCCTAATGGAAACCAGCCCCGGGCCATACAGAGCCTTCCAGCTGAAAGCTCTGATCTTACAGTCATAGACTCATTTCTGCCTTACTGTTTAATAACTGCTTACTAAGTGCCAAATCTAATTCTCTTCATCTCTCTTTCCCCCACTTTGCAGCTCAGGTTCCAGACAGCGATGAGCAATTTGTGCCTGACTTTCATTCAGAAAACTGTAAGTACCATGGGAATGTGTTTATGGGGAAGGGGCAGGAGATGCTTAAACCAAACAAATATATCAATGATAAGATCACTGCACCACATGGAGAAGCAAAGCAAAGGCACTAGCTCCCTCCTGCACCACCCAAAGCAGAGGGATAGTGACCACCTATCCCTATCTAATCCCAGTCAAAGGCATTTGGCACATTCCCCTAACACAGAGGTTCCAAGGCTGTTGGTGTTTGGTGGCAGATATGTGTGGTGGTTAATTGGGCAATTCCAGCCAGCGAAGGGGTGGCACTGGCATGAGCTGCAAAGGCGAAACCGTCACCTATAGCCACTAAGCTGAAGGAAATTGGCTTGGATGGAGATGTTCTCACTGGAGGGAGGGGAAAAGAGGGAAGGAGGGGAAATCCATCTTTAGTCATGTCAATTATTTTTGGTTAGGATCTTATTTCAAAGCAAAGCTCTTGAGATGGGACATTAACAGTACGGAATTGGGGTCTGGGGTACAAATGCCATCGGCGCCTTTAAATCTCCCAAGGTGGGGAGTCTGAAGGCACCTACCCACCTTTGGCTATACATGGAAGTGCGGTGAGAGCTCCCTTGACAAGTTGGGAACCTCCTAATTATCACTTCTGCTGGGCTCTGAAAATCAGCTTTGGCACCTGCCACCTGGGCAGGGGGTTGGGTTAGGAGCTGGGCACTGTATAGGGGGACTTGGTGCTGCCCAGATTGGAGACACTGTGTAACAACTGAACTCTCCTGAGGTCGACCTGCAGTAGAACAGTCAGTTTCCTTAATAGAGCCATGCTCCAGCCTGATCTTTGTGTTTTACCAAACGTTCAATGAAAGAATCACATGTGTGTGTTTGCCCATGTGTGTGGGACCATTTATATCAGCCACCCTCATTCTGACACCAGAGCACTTCTGTTCACGAAGGAGGGTCTGATACAGCGCGGCTAGTGCAGCACCAGGGAGCCGTCTCTGTATAATAACGGTGCCCAGTCCTTGCAGAGCACTTCCATCCTCCAGGGGCTGAGCAGGCCCTAATGAACATGCCCAGGAGGGATGGCTACTTTCTAGATGTGGACCCAGACGCAAGGCCACACAGGTGTCACTGGCAGAGCTGGGAAGAGAGACCAGGAGTTCCTGGCTCTCAGTTCATGGTCCATCCCTTTCTCCACTCCAGGGGCCCCTGTGCTGACCCCAGCTTGTGTACATGGCACAGGGTGATATTTTGAGAGTCTAGCTGGATTCTCATCAGAATTAATCTTGTAGCTGGGAGCCACTGAACCTGCTGCCTGTTGTCCTGTACAACTGCCTGTCCCATCCAGTCAGACTGGAAGCTGATGCTGGGCTGTTTCAGACCAAGAGACTAAAATTAATAGACTGTTCTGAGTAGCGAGTCTGTGTTCCAAGCAGGGTCGACGAGAGGGGTGGGAAGCCGGTACAAATTACCGGGGCCCGGCAGTCCGGAAGGGGGCCCGGGGCCCAGCTTCCCTGGCTTTGTCGGCCCTGTTTAGCCGGTCCACCCTTGCTGGGGGGCCTGAACCCGCTCTCGGCTGCCCTGGTTCCAGGCTGGCTGAGAGAGCCCAGAGCCTGGCATGTCAGAGCTGCAGGAAGCCCCTCTCCAAGCCCCTGCACATGTGAACATCTCACAGTAACAGAACAGAGAGAGATGGATGTTTAAAGCCTTCCAGACAGCTCTGTTCTTTTCCAGGGACGATGCTCCTCTCTCCCCATTAGCTCCAGGGATGGGTTCCCCTCCCCCTTTCTGTGTCTGCTCATGAAAAAAAGGACAAAGCACTTTTTCTGATTGCTGCCCTCTCGCAGTCTCTGGGATTTGGCTTTGCAGCACTGGCCCAGCGGGTGCGCTAAGTCATATGCCTTCTTTCTTCCTCCCGCTGACCTGGAGCTGAGGAGAGGGCTGGTCCCATGTTTCATTCTGAATGAATGAGCCAGTTGTAATGTGATAGCCTGTTCCAGCTATTAGGGGCCGGAAAGGCTTGGCCGCTCCTAGCACACTTTGCTTCATGAGGCTTGAATGGAGCTCAGTGTACTGGGCAGTGGGGTTTTTTCTCTCCCTTGAGAGCAGCATTTTTGCGGCTTGTTCTATAGTTTCTGTTTACTCTGTAAAACGAATTGAGCTGTCACAGACAGAAGGGGAAGGAGTGCTCCAGAGCTATGGAAAGAGCCGGCTCTCCTCTGCCCCTGCTCCTGGGACTGCACTGTTTGCACAGATGTCATGCTTCAGACACTGAATCTCTCCCAGGTGTGGGACAGGCCCCAGGGGGCGGGGTTGTGGGGGGAAGAGGATTCTCTCCTGCTCAGGTTGTGCAAGGAGCTATTCATGAGCACGCCACTGGCCCACTCCACTGTGATTGACGGATGCCTCAGGTTTGGCTGTAGGATCAAGCCCTCACCTCACCAATAAGGACTGGGAGCCTCTCTGCTGCTGCAGATGTATTTATTTGTGTTGATTTCTACCTGAGGGTTTGGATCCCTGTGGGGTGTGGAGTGATTTGAGGAATAAGCACATGGGCTGTTCTCCTCTGGGCTGAAAGTCAGAGCAGATGAAGGGAGTGAGGCTCCAGGTGCTTGTCTCTCCCTTAACTGAGACTGGGTTTGTTTGGAGTCACCAGGTGTGGCCTAGACCCACACTGCGGTGATAAGCTGCCCCTTTCTCCAGTCCTGGACTGGGATACCTGCTTGTTCACAGTTGAGGGGCCACACGTCACCTCCACAGAGAGATTACTTTGGATTTGAACCAGGGCCTCTAGTATCACTAGCCAGTATTGTACCACTAGGCCACTGAAACAAGGCCAGCCACCTCCTAGGCCTCTCCTCTCACGGCCAGAATGCCCTCTGCTGTGCCCTGCTAACAACTTCTGCCCTCATCAGGGCCCCTTAATAGCTTACTAGCCACAGGTAATTACAGCACTCCCCTCCTGGGCTACCTGTATTCAGGGCTGACTCCAGGCACCAGCAAAGGAAGCAGGTGCTTGGGGCAGCACGTCCAGGTCTTCGGCGGCAATTCAGCAGTGGGTCCCTCAGTCCCTCGCTTCCTCTTTGAGCTGCTGCTGACGAGGAAGAGAGGGAGCGAAGGATCCGCCACCAAAGAAGCGGCACAATTGGACTGCTGCTGAAATGCTGCCGATCAGCCTTCTCTCCCCCTCCCCCTCCAGGCAGCAAAAAAGCTGGAGTTGGCCCTGCCTGTATTGAGTCCTTCCATAGCAGGCCTCCCGGCTCCAGCCCCAGTTCCATCCCTCTCCCCCTTTATGTAGGGCATTCCCAGCCCTTCTTCCCAGAGCTAGGCCCAAGTCTCTCAGGCTTTAGGTGGCAGGAGTTCAGCCTCTCTCAGCTCTCTGGCTTCCAGTCCCTAACCCTTCTCTCAGGCAGGATCCCTAGCAGAAGCATCCTGCTCATTACAGTTCCTTGCCACAGACCCCTTGAGCTCAGAGTCTCAGCCCTGCAGGAACCATTCACAATCTCTCTACTGCAGCCTATGCTTCCCTTCCTCAGGGGAGCCTCCTGCTGCTCTTTATAGGCAGCCACCCTGATCTCCCAGGAGTGGCTCATTCTGTAATCAGGGCTGGCTAACCCCAGCCCTCCTGCCCATAACAGGTGAGCCACCCTATTTACAGCCTCCAACCCACTTCTACCCCAGGTAGGTTGTTTATGGGGAGTCCAGGGCATCTTCAGCATCTCACAGAGGAGAAGAGAAACACCAAGGGCCAACTCTGCTTTCAGTTACAACAGCATAATCCCAGAGTAACACAAAGTCATTGCTCCAGATTTAGGTCGCTGTAACTGACAGCGGAGCTGCTTTCAAGCATTTGTTTCCAGCAATATCTGCTCATGAAAATAGGAAAGTTAGTGCCTAAAATGTGGGAAATTAAAAAAAAAAACAAAAAACACAACAACAACCAAGCCTTGTCCTGGAGAGCTCTCAATGGCCAGGCTCCTGGGTGCTCAGTAAGGCTCCAAGAATGCTCAAAGGTGCCTCCTTGAGCAGCTGAAAAGCAAAGGTGGCTGGGTTGGAGAACGACTGCTGTGGGGATGGAAATAAAAAAACTGGGGCAACTCTTGGCAGTAAACTAGCCTGACACAGTTGGGGTACTGCTCTTGGTATTCCTGAGGGGAATCTCAGGGGCTTGTTCTCCCACCGCAGGGCACGAGGCATTTCAAGAATTCACTTGGACCCGCTCTTGTAGGAGGTGAAGTAGGTCTTGCTCCCTTCACCAGCTGCTGCAGGGCAGAGTGCACAGCAGAATCCTCATGGCCAGAACTCAGCAAATCAGCCAGCGTGGCTCATCTCAGAGAGGGCTGCCTGCTGTTGGCAAACTGGCCAATTAACGTCTCAGGTTACTTAGTGCTAAAATAAACCCAGCAAGCCATTCACAGATCAGCACTTAACCTTGCCTAGGCTTCTGGGGAGATTTTAAGCACCTGAACCCCTGGTAAGTGAAATGGTATCAGCTAGAGTGGATGGAATTTTTAACTAGGTATGAACCTGGTGACTGAGGACCAAACATAGACCCAGTGCAAAAGTGCACCTCTCTCTGTACCTGATCCCTCCACTCCTTATACCTTGCATGGATGGGTGGGAGGGATAGCTCAGTGGTTTGCACATTGGCCTGCTAAACCCAGGGTTGTGAGTTCAATTCTTGAGGGGGGCCACTTAGGGATCTGGGGCAAAAATTGGTCCTGCTAGTGAAGGCAGGGGGCTGGACTTCATGACCTTTCAAGGTCCCTTCCAGTTCTAGGAGATTGGTATATCTCCCATTATTATGTCTTCCCTTTTCTCCCCTCTCCTTGTTTGAATGTTCAAAATGGGGCATAACCCATGTAGCTCTTTCCTTCCTATGTCCAGTGATGACTTGAGGCAGCAGAGGCAAAGTCAGACGGTGCATACCTTGTTCACAGAGCTGCATGTGGCCCTCAGCCTGAGACATGCTCCTCAGAAGAGCCTGTAAAGAGATTTTGCTCCCTGCTGGATTTAATTATGCATAAGAAGTAACAATATCTGCATCCCACTTCCTGACCCTGTAAACTGCAACCCACGTTTGTTATTCATTACATTCTAGCCAGCTCAGAAATATTTCTTCCCGCCTGCATCAGGCCAAAGCCACTGGCTGGAGCGATGAAGAAGGGACAGTGCTTTAACTGAGTGTGGAATCAACCAAACATGCGCACATACAGAGGATGGTGATTAATTGTTTTCCATGATCACTGAAAGTAGGACAAGAAACAATGGGCTTAATCTACAGTAAGGGAGATTTAGGTTAGAGATTAAGAAAAACTTTCTAACTCTGTGGGCTTGGCTACACTTACAAATTTGCAGCGCTGCAGCAGGGTGTGAAAACACACCCTCTCCAGCGCTGCAAATTGTGGCGCTGCAAAGCGCCAGTGTGGTCAAAGCCCCAGCGCTGGGAGCGCGGCTCCCAGCGCTGTCCGTTATTCCCCACAGGGAGGTGGAGTACGGACAGCGCTGGGAGAGCTCTCTCCCAGCGCTGGCGCTTTGACTACACTTAGCGCTTCAAAGCGCTGCCGCGGCAGCGCTTTGAAGTGCTAAGTGTAGCCACAGCCTGTGGATAGTTAAGCTCTAGGTCAAGCTTTCCAAGGAGGTTGTGGAATCCCCAGCACTGGAGGTTTTTAAGAACAGGTTGGAGAAAGACCTGTCAGGAATCGTCTAGGTTTACTTGGTCTTGCCTCAGCACAGGGGGCTGGACTTGATGACTTCTCGAGGTCCCTTCCAGCCCCACAGTTGTGTGATTCTATACCTTTCTGCAATGGTTCATGCAGTAACATGCTCCCCACCCCCATCTATGCACACACTCCTATAGGAGGCTACTGCATCTCCTCTGCAAGTTCATTCTCTGGCAGTCTACCAGTTTGGACCAAACAGGCTGCTTGTTTCTCCCTGCCCCTCCCTCAGCATGGAAAGAAGCCAAGTCCGCCAAAGGAAATCACCACAACCCACCATGCCGGTGCTGCAGAAACCTGGAGCAAAGTGGCAGACACTTGAGCTGCTGGAGGCTGATTGTGGTGCACTGCATCCGGGAGATTGGTAGCATTGTCCTTCCTGCTGATGTGTAATGTGCTAGCACCTGTCCAGAGAAGTGGTGGCACACTGAAAATTAGACAGGACAAGACACTAGGGAACACTGGGTCCCCAAGGATTGAACTACATGTGACCTAGCTGGGCTTCTCCAGCCCTAATTAAAACATTAGACTAGAAAACCTGCCTTATAGTGATAGACTCAAAGGAGCTACTTATCTTAACAAAGAGAATGTTAAGGGATGACTTGATTATAGTCCATAGGACCTTACTGGTAAACAAAGATTTGTTAATAGGCTCTTCAATCTAGCAGGTAAAGGTCTAGTGTGATCCAATGGCTGGAAACGAAAGCTAAACAAATTCAGACTGGAAATAAAGTGTGTGTTGTTAACAGTTATGAGGGAACTCTCTGGCTTGTAGCTGCCTACTGACAGCCTGATGGCTTTCCATGCTCTTGTTGTCAGTGAGGGGCTGTTGGTTTGCATCTGATTTTTGCTACTTATCTGTAGGGATTCTGAATAAAGAGCATTTCCTAAAGATCTAAAAGAAAATGCAACAATGGCAGACTGATTGTGCGACTTTAAAGTGCACGGTGCTTTGCTGATCTGTCACTCACTAGGCAAACATTTACCTAACTACATTGGGCCTTTCTCCAGATAGCTGCAACTCAGAACTCTGCGTGACCTGCACTGTTCTCGGTTCTAAGTAGATAATGAAAAATAAAAAAGAGGGTGTTGGGAAAGCAGTGTCTATGCCTCCTTCACAATAAATATCTCCTCCTTCCAGCTCCATGAGCAGTCTCTGTGTGAGAGGGCACCAGGGAACATCCCTAATTGTTATATGTCGTCTGAACCCACGCTGTCAAATGTCACATAGCATGCAGCCGGCTGTGTAATGGTGCTGCGGGTGTTAGTGAACTGTGTGGGTACCCTTAGCTGGTTCCCAGGAGACAGCCTGAAATCGCTAATGTTACAAAGGGGCATCTTGCTGATACTGCTAGTTAGGAGGGAGTTTTAATCTTCCAAATTAAAAAGAACAAACAAAACTCCCTAGCACTGAAAGCTTTGACCTCTGACCCATGAGTCCGATGGTCCTGTGTGATATTGTCTGTACTGACTTTTGGGCAGAGACCTTAGATAAATTTTTCAAGAGCCCCTAAGTGACTTAGAAGCTGAACTCCCAGTGACAGTGAGTGGTATTTAGACTCTTAACTGTCTAAGTCACTTGAAAATGGAATTTAGCCTCCTAAGTCACTAAGGGGCTCTTGAAAATATTAGTCCTTGTTTTCTTCTGCATTGGTACAGCACTAAGCAGTGAAGATGGCTCAATAAGTGTAATAATATTTCCCTACGGACATCCTTCAGCAGCCAGTATAGCCGTTTCTATAGTAACCATCTTAAACTGTTTGTCCTATAGGACAAACTAGCATATCATGAAATGTACCTCATGAGACGGTGTCAGTACAGTATGGCACAATGTAACGACATGGTGATGTTACTCACAACACACTGTTAGCATGTGAACCTGAGAGGGTGGTTAGCATGATGCAAAGCCAGACCTTAGGTTCTAGGTGTTGAAAAGCAGAATATGAATGTGTTACCCTTTGGGTTATAACATAGAATAATTAGATGCACACACCATGTCGCCCCTCCCCTGCCAAGTCCTGAACTGCTTCGCGTATGCCTACTCTCCCTCCTACCTAGCCTGCCCTGGACTTTCACAGCGCCTATAATCTCTTCCCCAGATTTGCGTCTTTAAGGGTAAGGGCACAGTATGAACCTAACTAAATATTCGGACAGCAGCTAGTGTAAACAAAGGGTAGGGAGGGGTATTTGGGACAGAGTTCGGGAAACTCCAGAGAACAGTTGTACCCATTGTCATTCTGTTTCACCTGGAGGCAGGTAAGTAGGTCAGGCAGTGCCCATGTATCTCAGTTGCGGTTAGTTTCTCCGCTGACACAAATGCCCTCTCTCCGGGCCCAGGAGGAGTTTTGACTTGACTGTTTCTTTCTCTCTCTCAGTAGCTTTTCACAGCCCTCCTGCTAAAGTTAAGAAGGAGCCACAGAGTCCCTGTTCTGACCCAGCACTGTCCTGCAGCCATAAGCAGCCATTTCGGTACCGCAATGGCGAGCAATGCCTTTACGCCAGGTAATGCCGCTCACATGCAGGAGGGAGGGAAGGGTAACTAAAGATGAGGGACTTGCAACATGTCCTGTTGGGTCGCTGGGTCTCTTCTGACATGCCAGTTACATCCCATTTAACACTGCACCCCCGGCAGCCTGCTCACCTGCTAGTTTATTGTACAGTATCACTTACACCCAAGAAAATCAGGGCCAGCCAGGAGCGGATTTACCATGAAACAACTGCGCCGCTTCGCTCTTGGAAGGGGCTGGCATGTCCTTGTGGCCCCTGGAGGGGGAGTGGGGGTGGTGGTGTCTCTATGCGCTGCCCCCGCACCAAGCACCAACACCGTAGCTCCCATTGGCTGGGAACTGTGGCCAATGAGAGCTGCAGAGGGCACCGATGGGCAGCGGTGTGCATAGACCCCCATGCCCTCCCCTCCGCCTAGGAGCCACAGCCGGTGGGGTGGTGCCAGTCGCTTTGGGAGCCACTCTGCCCGAGGTAAGCGCCACCCCCTGCCCCAGCCCACAGCCTGCACCCCACACCCAAACTTCCTCCCAGAGCCCGACGCCTGCACCCCAACCCCCTGCCCTCAGCAACATCCCTCCTTTTATTTTCATTTACTTCCCATTACTTATAATATAGGAGGAGGAGGAAGAAAAAAAGAATGAAAAATGGGGGGGGGTAGGAGAGAATGTCCTTTTTCTTGGCTGGGTCTAGGCCCGGGGGCCGGGGGAAATGAAGCTGCGCACAGGGCCCCACTAACTCTAAATCCGCCACTGGTGCCAGCATGTTGACTTGTTCAGATAAACCCTCCCAATGTAGCCGTGCTCTGCTGTGCCCTTGTTCTCAATCCCTGCACGGTCCCCTGGCATCTCCTGATTGGTGTCTTGGCTGCCCCGATGCTTAGAACAATTTCCCTCTTCTTGCCTGCCAAGCACTGTCCCTCTCCTCTTTCATCCCTCCTCTCCCCAGACCCTCCCTGTACTGACCTCCCCACCACTCCTCTGCACGTCTTTGTATTTGCACTGTAAGCGCTTCACCACCCAGGCCTTGTCCTCCCATTCATAAGAACATAAAAACAGCCATACTGGGTCAGACCAAAGGTCGATCTAGCCAAGTATCCTGTCTTCCGACAGCGGCCAATGCCAGGTGCCCCAGAGGGAATGAACAGAACAGGGAATCATCAAGTGATCCATCCCCTGTCACCCATGCCCAGCTTCTGGCAAACAGAGGCTGGGGACACCATCCCTTGCCCATCCTGGTTAATAGCTATTGATGGACCTGTCCTTCATGAACTTATCTAGTTCTTTTTTGAACCCTGTTATAGTCTTGGCCTTCACAACATCCTCTGGCAAAGAGTTCCACAGGTTGACTGTGCATTGTATGAAGAAATACTGCCTTGTGTTTGTTTTAAACCTGCTGCCTATTAATTTCATTGGGTGACCCCTCTGTAAAGTGCCATTAGTTTGATCAAGGAGAATGATCAGCAATAAGAAAGAGGGAAGTTTACTCAGAGAGCTGCATTGCCAGGTGACTGCCTGTGGCACGTTCTCCCCAGGTGAATGGAATGGGTCGCTGTCAGGAGATTGTAATATTCCAATATCTGTTTGACTGTCCCAGTGCCTATGACCAAACCAGACAAGTTGGACTCAAGTCCCCAAACCCAGGAACCCCGATACAGTCACCGCTTCAACATTTCCCTAGGCAGGACAGGAGCTTCCTGAGCCCTCAGGGGCCGTCCCAACCCACATCCAGCCGTGGATACCTCATGGAACACAGGTGAGTGACCACGCCAGTGGCAAGGTGGTAGACAGCCTCCAATGAAAGGGGCTGCTCTCCCCAAAGCTCCCTTGACGTCCCCCACTGTATCTGAATCAAAGCTGTCTCTTTCCAGCAATCATAGCCCTTCCCTCTTGTTACCAGCCTGGGTCCCAAGCTGCTGCCTGGTGCCCATGCTGGGGGAGTCTGTTGTCTGAAGCCCATTCAGCTCTGTAGCTGTAGATTCTGTATGGCCTACGGCTATGCAACAGCCCCTGGGAATACCCTGCAAGGTGCCCTTTCCTTGCTAGAGCTCTGCATGTGTGTCTCTTTTGATTAAGGTACAACCCTCTAAATCCCTGTTCCTCCTACCATATGAGTCCCAGACAGTTTGCGATTAGGGAAAGCAGTCACCACATCAGCTATTTTCCCCTATTTAGCTCCGTCTACCAGCCACCTACGGAGATGTGCCGTTCCTTCCCCTCCTCTCAGGGCATGGGCCGAGAAGCTCCAGTTGCCTACCAGCGACAGATGTCCGAGCCCTGCCTACAGTACCACCCACAGGGCTTTAAACAGGAGTACCACGACCCGATGTATGAGCAGGCAAGCCAGCTGGGGAGCAGCAGTGACCACCGGTACCCAGCGGGAGTGGTGATCAAGCAGGAGCAGACAGACTATGCCTATGACTCAGGTAGGGCAGGAGAATTATCCTGACTAAAGCAATACATGCAGGCCAGATGCTGCTGGGTGCGCTGGCTGCTGGGGAACCTTCTTGCTGGCCTTGTCACGGGCTTTGAAGTGGCATTTTTGTTCTAGCTTTTCTTTGCCATGCTATGGGGCAGCAGCGCATAGGTGCTTTGGCTAACAGCCTCCCTCCCGCTGGGAAACCTCCCCTCCCAATTTCCACACCCTCGGAGCCTGAGGGAGGTTTCAGGAGAGCAGCAGGGAAGGAGCCATGAGAATGATTCGAGGTTGGAAAACGTGCCTTAGACTGAGTGAGAGGCTTCAGAAACCCAGTCGGTTTAGTTTAACCATGAGAAAGGTGAAGAGGTAACTTGATACCACTCTACACATACTTGCCTAGGGAAGACGTTTCTGACAGAAAATGGCTCTTTAGCAGAAAAGGCAGAACAAGACCCACTGATTGGAAGCTGAAACTAGACAAATTGCACCTAGGAAAAAGGCAGACGTTTTTATTAGGATGGGTGATTAACCATTGGGACAATTTACCTAGGGCCATCATGGCTTCTCCATCCCATGAAATCTTCAAATCGAGACTGGGTCTCTTGCTAAAAGACAAGCTCCAGCTCAACCAGCATTTAGAGGCTTGATGCAGAAATTACTGGGTGAGGTTCTCGGGCCTGTGCTATGCAAGCGGTCAGACTAGATCAGGGGTTCTCAAACTGTGGGTCACGACCCCATTTTAATGGGGTCGCCAGGCCTGGCTTAGACTTGCTTGGGCCTGGGGCTAAAACCAAGGCCCAAGCCCTGAGCTGCAGGGCTCAGGTTACAGGCCCCCTGCCTGGGGCTAAAGCCAAGGCCCAAGCCCTGAGCTGCAGGGCTCAGGTTACAGGCCCCCTGCCTGGGGCTAAAGCCAAGGCCCAAGCCCTGAGCTGCAGGGCTCAGGTTACAGGCCCCCTGCCCGGGGCTGAAGCTTTGCGCCTCCCCTCCCCAACCAGAGGTGGTGGGGCTCAGACTTTGGACACCCCCCATCCCAGGGCAGCAGGGCTTGGGTGGGCTCAGTTCCCCCTCCTGAGGGCACGTAGTAATTTTTGTTTTCAGAAGGGAGTCACGGAGCAAATAAGTTGGAGAACCCCTGCGCTAGATGATCAGAATGACCCATTCTGGCCTTGAACTCTGTGAATCGATGAATCAGATTTTCCAGGCTGCAGAAGGAGAATCCCCCAGCTGTAGCTGCCCAGTAGGAATTCATGTTGTTAGTGTTTTATTTCTATTTTAATATTGCCTAGGGGTTCTGGTCAAAGAGCAGGACCCTATTGTGCTGGGTGCTACATACACACATGGGATGCCACGTTGCCTGCCCCAAAGGGAAAGGGACAGAGCATCCCAGAGGGTCTGCAGGGGATTACAGGTCACTGGGCTGCTCCCCAAGTCTGTCCTCTACCTTTCCCTGAAGCCTACAATTACTGCTCAAAAAGAGGTGTGGCCTTCCTCCCCCTGTGTCTGAACCCTAATTACAGGAATGCTGCCCTGCCAGAGATTCTCGTGGCCCTCAGAGCTGGGAAATTAACGAAGGCTAATGCACAGTAATGCATGTTCTTTACTAGCCTGTTATTGACAATCTTAAGTGGTGAAGGGGCCAGAAATGGAGGCCAAGAAGCATAATCTCTCTGCCTCGCCCTAGCTGGCCTATTACAGAGGACATTCCACGGGCTCTCTGGAGCAAATTCCTTTCTCCCTGAATGATAAAGTGGAGGATTTTTGGAAAGCAGCGACTTTTGAGATGATGATGAGTCTATAATTGCTTAGAAAATGGACTGCTGCCCTGCCAGTTTCCAGTGAAACCTCAGAACTGCCTGGCAGTATTGGCAATGCTGCCATGTCCTGCCTGCTCAGCATTGCAGTGGGTTCTGTGCTGCCCACAACCCTGCAGGGACAGGACGATTCTGCTTTATTGCGATCAATGGCAAAACTCCATCAGTAATGCAGGACTGGGCCCATATTGAGCCCAATTTGTAAGGAGTCATGAAAGTGCCTTGCACCCTGACTGGGGTAACAAAGACCATGGAAAAAAGCTCAAGTCCCATATTTAATCTTTGAGCTATGCCCCACAAACTGCCTGCTAACAACAACAATACATAATAACTTTTGCTTCCTTAAAAAGATCAGAGAATGTTTCCTGGTAGGAACTCTGACTCTTGCAAGCTGCAGAAATGCTCTGGCAGCTTGCCAGGCTACAATGACCTCCTCTTGATGGATCTGGGAACACTGAGCAGGACTCTTGCTTTCTGGATGTATTTTTAGTCATGGTCTGGTTAGATTCCAAGGGTGAGTCCTCAGAAAAAGGAGCCCATACCTCTGGATCCAGACCTGTGCATGGGCAGTGTAGGTCACATCTGGTTTCTCTGCTTCCTTGAAGAATCCTGGGGGTGCCTAGTTGTCTTCTGACACCTCCCCCAGCAATGCACAATCACTAATCCAAAGTCCCCAGTGAATGATGAGTAAGTGACAAAATACAGAGGGGAATGGAACTCTGTGTGTGTTCCTCACACCACAGCATATGAACTGCTAATCCTGATCAGACCAAGGGTCCATCTAACCAGGCTCCTGTCTGCAACAGTGCCCAGCACCAGATGCTTTGGCAAGCGATATAAAACACCCTATACTGGACAGTTATGGAATAATCTGCCCCTAGCCTCAGGCACTTAGAGGTTGGCTCATGCCCTGAAGAAGAAGTGTTTAACACCCCTATAAATTCTATTTTTAATGTAACTCTGGATAGTCTCATGATTTACATAAATGTCAAATCCCACTCAGCTCTTGGCCTCAAAATATCATGTGGCAATGAGTTCCACAGGCTAAGTATGCATTGTGTTTTAAAAAAACCCAAGAAGGATAGCATCTTAGCAGCTTCATTTTCCCTCTTGTTCTTTTGACAAGGCGGGTGAGGTAATATCTTCTATTGGATCAACTTCTGTTGGTGAGGGAGGCAAGCTTTCGAGCTACACAGAGCTCGTCCTTGGGTCTGGGAAAGGGACTCGGCGCGTCACTCACTTGTTCTGGTGTCATGAGATGGGTCAGAAATGGAACACTTGTCAGCGAAGACCACTAGGGACTTCAGTGTGGCTCTTGGTTTTGCATGGAAGGTGCTCAAATATTGTGCTGATGGGAGGCTTTTACTCCCTAAATAAGAGAGGTGTGATGGTGAGCGCTTTTCAGCAGGCGCTGATATCCAGACGACACGTTCTCCCACCGCAAAGGGAGGAAATGTGATTTCCTAGTGAAACGCCAACAGACCCCGGTCGGCGGCGGGCGGGATTGAAGCTGGGACCTCTAGAGCTTAGTGCATGAGCTAAAAGCCAACTGGCTGTAGAGCAGATTCATTTTCTCTCTCTCTAAGTGGTCTCAGTGCCACTAGGGATGGGCCAGAACACCACGCCCAGAAGGTGTGTGGGTTACACTAGCTCTTAGGAAGAGCTTTGGGCACCTAGGAGGCAGCCGTGCTCCAAGGGAATAGCAAGTGGGTTCTGCTGAAAGCGGTTTCCCCCCCGGGCCAGGGGTGCTGGAACAGTTTTTATAGTGGGTGCTGAGAGCCATTGAACCAAACTGGAAACCCGGTATATAATGAACCACCTCAAGCCAGGGGGAGCGGCTGCACCCCTAGTTCCAGCACTTCTGGTGTGAGTGCACGCTGCAAGCTCCCCTGCATTCTGTCTAGCTCTCTGCAGACTTTGCTGTGTTACACAAGGACCAGCCTTGCAGAAGTTGCACAGAAATCCCTTTGTCAAAAGCTGCAGAAGGGAGTCCAGTGGCTTGGAACTAGGACAGAGAATGCGCTGCGGTCGCTGCAGCGCCAGTGACCTTCAGCTGCTAGGGGAGCTGGAGCGCTCCTCCCCAGTGCCAGGGATTGCATTACATAACCTTGAACTGTGCTCCCGCCCTGCAGCTTGGCACACATTGCTCCTCTCCCTCTGAATGGAGTCGGAGGAATTTCATTCACAAAATGGAGGGCTGGGGAAGGAGCTGAGCTCCCAGTTGGGCTGGCGGTGGTGTCGGCTTTCACCACATGCTTTCTTTTCATAGGCAGCTGACATCAGCCAGTGGCTGGTAACATGAGCTGGTGTGTTGCTGTCTGACTGCTGCCTGGAGCGAGTCAGGGACAATGAGAAAGACTCCCTCGTTTGGAGGTTAAATCGCAAGATAAACCAGCTTTGTTCTGAGAAGCAAATCTTTTCTTTTTACATCTGTCCCACTAACACCAAACTGGAGGATGGGAGCCACTCCAAGTACAGCTGGGTCTGTCTGCTGCGCTAAGCAGAACTTTCTAATCAGCTGGACTCACTGTCTTTTTCTTGGCTGTCACCCCCACAGCAAGCATCCTGGGGGAAGTCAGGGGTGAAGACCCAGTATCTCAGAGGATGTCAGAGCTGATCACAGCACTACAGAAATGTTTATTTATAATCTCCAAAGGGGGCTGCCTGGGAACCCAACCAGTCAGGGAATAAAGTTAGTTTTTCTCAGTGAAAAGCTTATTTTCCAGCAGACTCCTGCCCAAGGTGTGGGCACACGCTGCCGTGATCCACACTAAATCAAACCCCCTTTGAAGAGAGAAGGTTGCTCCCGTTCTCCTGGCGTTTTAATGGCCACTTTGGACTGGTTTTCATGAGCAAAAATAAATTCAGTCAAATTTCCCACTGGGGTTCTGAATGTATCTCTCTGCCCACCATGGAGACAATACCCCTCACTGAGTGCCTCCGCCCAGCCATGGGTAAAAGTGACCCTGCTTCCAGCAGAAGAAACTAGTTTATGCCTATAATAACATACAATGCAGACTGCAGTCAGTTCACTGTACCCCTGCCCTTAGCATCAGCAAAACAGCGCTGAAGGTAACTGCATTATACAAGAGGACATGAGAGATATGAGAAAACTCTTCCAAAGCATCCAGTTACTTCCCCCATTCCCGCTGGGGCTGCAAAATTAGTGTATAAACTACAGTAACCAGTCATACTGTATGTGCAGTATGGAACCTTTCAAACCACTGCCCTCTTCCACACCCACCTTATTTTTACCCTCTTGCTTTCTCTAATGCTCATGAGAACTCCCAATCTTTGCAGCCAGATGTCTCAGATTAACACCAGTAAGACCCCAACAGTATGGGGCCTGCAGTCCATAGCTGCACTATAGCAAAATAAGAATGTGGGAATGGCCAGACTGTGTCAGACCAAAGGTCCATCTAGCCCAGTGTCCTGTCTTCCGACAGTGGCCATTGCCAGGTGCCCCAGAGGGAGTGAACAGAACAGGAAATCATCAAGTGATCCATCTCCTGTCACTCATTCCAGCTTCTGGCAAACAGAGGATAGGGACACCCTCCCTGCCCGTCCTGACTAATAACATCCTCTTCATCTGTAACTATCGTAGTGCAGTCCAGTGTCACATCACCCTAAACCCTAAATGAAGGAGAAATAGCAAACAAATGTAACCTGTGTTAATATTCTGCTCTGTCTGTCATCACGGATGAAACCAGTGCTTTGGATGGGGTCACCGTTGTACATTAATTTAATCCGTGGCTATCCGTGGTGAGAGGACAAGCCCTAGAACTAGGGCCGGCTCAGGCACCGGCACAGCAAGCAGGTGCTTGGGGCAGCCAATGGAAAGGGGCGGCACGTCTGGCTCTTCGGCGGCAATTCAGCGACGGGTCCCTCACTCCCTCTTGGAGCGCAGGACCAGCCACCGAATTGCCGCCAAAGAACGAAGCGGTAACCATAGAGCTGCCCCTGATCGTGGCTTTTTTATTTTATTTTATTTTTATTTTTTTGTGCCGCTGGAGCTGGCCCTGCCTGGAACCAGTGTGAGCTGGAGCGAAGACGGGATCTAGAGTCTCAGTTTTCTCTCAGGAGGGCACAAGGCTAGTGGTTGGCCTGGCTGCTTCAGGGCCTGAGGCTGTGATCCTATATGACGAGCAGGCCGGCCCTGCTGGGTTTTGTGTTGGCAGTGATCTGTGTGTATTGCTCATTCTGTAGATGTTCCTGGCTGTCCTTCCATGTACATGAACGCTGAGGGGTATCAAAGCCATTCAAATACCGAAGGGACATTAGGTAAGAAACTTCCATGGCTCTGTCTCCTCTTCATCTGCTCCTGCAATAGGCCTCACTCCAGTGCTGCAGCTTGTCTGTGTTCTCTGATTGCATCTGCTGCTGTCTCTTCCAGGCTATGGCTACAACAAGCAGATGAGGCCATTTGCTGATGATGTCTGTGTCGTCCCAGAGAAGTTTGAAGGTCAGAGAGAATCCTGTGTGTCTTCCAAATCTTGGGGTAGGATGAGGTTACCCCAGGCCCTATGTAGCCATGTGAGCTGGAATATGCACACTGCCAGCTCTGCTTACCCTATTCGTGACCCTATTCATTAGGAGATGCTGCACCTGGATGTATGAGTCATGGCTGATGTGCTTCCTGGGAGTTTGTTTTCTGCGTTTTCATCGCAGCAGAAAGACATTTCAACAGCTGAGCCCAGATCACTACAGTTGGTGGTGGATTTCTCCTCCTCTTCACTCCTGTGCAAACTGAAATGTTGCAGGCAAACACTTGAGAGATACTGATTTCTGCACAGTAGTTGAACCCAGAACCACCCAGCCAATGGCCCCCTATTTCCCAGCCTTGTCATTGGTGTTGGGGCCCAGTCCCAGCTCTCCACAAACGCCCCCAAACCTTCTCGCCAAGATCACTGCCCTTTCCTAGTGCCCGCGGGGCATGGCACCCCAGGGCCTCTGTACCTGGCTTCAGCTTACAGTAGTTCCACCCAGGCACCCCTAGAGTCGCTATGTGGTTGTCAGTGTCTCTCCACAGCCAGGCGGCAGCGCATCTAACATGGGCTCACTCACAGTAACGGAGCTTGGTCCTGATGTGCAGCCTGCCACCCACACCAGGTCAGAGTGTGTGGGATTGCCCTGGGATGAGACACAAGCTGAAATCATTCTGTTGTGCTTTGCTGCTGCAGGGAGTCACGGCGGAACGTGTAAATGCCTCGTGCTAGAAGCCAGGCCCGGCATCTGCCCAGGATCTTGGCACCTGTATTTCCAGCCTCTCTCCTCGTCCCCTTTGGGATTCGCCCACCCCCGTTGGGTACCCCAGGGCCAGCCCTGCCTTTATGAACATTAGAGGAGGAGATTATCTAATGGGCTTTGATGCTGGGCATCAGCCAGCTGGGCCGTCTGCACATTAACAGCAGTTCTGAGCCAGGGCCTGAATGAGGAGCTCGTGATTTCCCACTGCCCAGGGGTGCAGGAGTCGAGAGGGGTGGGGGCCTGTCTCTGAAGGGGGCAGCAAAGCACATTTGCTCCAAAACTCTATTTCTGCAGAGTTCTCTCAGAACTCAGAGGGCAGCCGGTTCCTTTAGCTCCCATCTCTGGAGGATGGGGCTCCCCTGGGAGCAGATGCCGTGGCACAGTGCATGAGGGTCTTGTTGCATTTACACTGTGGAGTGATCCCTGAACTACAGTAAAACTCCCCCAGCTTCTTCCAATTAAACAAAGAGCGAACAACTCTTTCAGCTGGCTGGTCACACGATTCCTGCTGCACTCGAGGCTCTTGCTTTCTAGCCAGGCTCTCCTCTTGGGTAAACAGCGGGTGAGAAGAGGTTAGTCCTCGGGCATCCCTGCAGTAACCTCTGTAGGTGGCCTGGAGCCTGCTTTGTCTTTTGTGGCTGTCCACCCAGAAGCTGTCTCTGCATCTTCCTCCGTCAGGAGAGGCAGAACGGCTGGAGGGCAGGGAAAGGGACATAGCAAACCCCTTTGTGTTTGTTCTGCTCAGCAGGAGACATCAAGCAGGAAGTGGGCGGGTACCGGGAAGGACCCCCGTACCAGCGCCGAGGGTCTCTTCAGCTCTGGCAGTTCCTGGTGGCTTTGCTGGATGATCCCACTAATTCCCACTTCATCGCCTGGACCGGCAGAGGGATGGAGTTCAAACTCATTGAGCCTGAGGAGGTGAAAACTCTGGAACAAGAGGGGCCCCTGGGCTGACTTACAGATTCTTCAGATTCCTGAGGGCCGGGGCCTTTGCCACACGTCTGTAAAGCCTCCTGCCTGCCAGTTGCCCTAAGAGCCACCACTGAGGCTGAGGTTTTAGAGGAGGAGGCCACGGCAGCTACGTGCCCAGAAATCCCAGCTTTATGATGGCCGCTCCCATCACCTGAGCTCCAGCAGTGGGACCCAGATACAGGAGATGGCAGTTTCCCCTCCAATAGCTCCCTCATTAGGATCTCAGAGTTGCTAAAGGGAACTGCAGTTGGTGGGTTTCTCAGCTGGTCTCCTCCTTCCAAGGGGTTTTACTCTTGGGCTGTCCCACGTTGGTTCTGTGCCACCTACCTCGCGTTCAGTGCCCGATGCCATCTCTGAGAGCCGGGGCAGGAGCGTACCTCATTGATCACAGCATTTTAAATAAAAATCTGGGAGAAACCATGTCCTAATCTGGGGCTGGATGGATTCGAACTGCAATTAACAGAGATATCACTTCTAGTGCCACCATGTTCCAAACAGAGCAATAAACTCTGATAATAGCTGGGAAATGTGTCTGGAACATCCATTAATGTCAGGATCCGATTTATGGCTGTGTTTAGTGGCTGCTCTAGCTAATCCCCAGGCTCTTACGAACATATGCAGTGCAGATGGGCTGAGTCACTTTGCTGGGTCACTTCACTATTAACATTCGTTTTCTCAGCCAGTGCTCATCATTCAAGGCTGAAGATGGTTTCAGGTGCAGTGGCCCTTTCCCGGTGCTGTGGGCGTATCCCGCCAATACATAGGCACTGGCTAAAAGTGCCAAGCACTTCACATGTAGCCTGTAGTAACATGTGACCTTTTTGTCAGCCCCTCAGCACCCAGGATTACCCCGGATTCTCAACCCCCTTCCTCTGAGAATCGGGATGTGGGGGATCGAGGAAGGGAGTTCATGGCCTGACAATGTTTGCCCACTGATGGATTTTTTCCATCAATACAATTGCCGCAGGGACGTTTGCACGCACACATTCTCTCAGTGATGAAAGGAAGCTTCTGTTTATCAGCCTTGCCCTCCTTGTTCGCTGCAGTGAAGTGTAAATGGTGCTGCATTTATTATTTGTATTCCATTGTTTGCCTGCTATAAATTATTATTTATATTGCCTTTTGAGCAGCATTCTTCCCTCAGAAATGGATCACATGGAACATCCCCCAGACAGACAGACACAGGCATTTGTCATGTGCTCCTTCCCTTAGAGCTCACAGACATTAATGCACCCTGGTGTTCTGTCCTGCAGGTGGCCAGGCTATGGGGTATCCAAAAGAACCGGCCAGCCATGAACTATGACAAGCTGAGCCGGTCCCTTCGCTATTATTATGAGAAAGGCATCATGCAGAAGGTTAGTTTGTGACGGGATCCAAGTTCTATGCTCGACCTGACACTTGTCTTGCTTGTGATTGGAGGTTTGGCTGGCTCATGGCAAGTTCTGAACCCCCCGACTTCCTGAGGTTCCCTCTTTCCCTGTGACTCTCTCCCCGGCCCACCATTCACAGAGCAGGAAGCAAAAAAACAAGCCCACTGAGGAAACGTTGAATCCAGGCATCCCAGGGGAAAGCCGATTGAGGGACGGGGTCATGCTTTCTCCATGTATACCTGCATTGGGGAGCAAGGGGGGGTCCTCTTAACAACAGTCAGGGCGCCTGTCATGGGATTAGCTGGCAAGGGAGGCTCTTGTTAGTGCTGGTTAGAGTTATAAAAAGGCTAAAGGTAGCACCTATCCATGTGCTCTGGGCAGCCTTGACGTAACCTATAAATACAGCATAAGTCCAGCAATTGAAGATAACCCACGACAAACCCTGCTCCTCATCGAATGGTTCTCCATCCCTACGGCTAAGAGTCTCCTCCCCGCCCTCCCCATTTCCAGCCCCCTAAGAGAAAAGCTGCCCCTTGCAACGTGCCCTGCCTGTTTATCGGGTGTGGTGTCACTGTCCCTGCAGCTATTCCAGGTGGGACTAGAGCAGCAGCCACAGAGGATGCTGGACAAAGTGGTGAAAACTGCCTCTCTGACATGGGGACAATCTAGAGGAGCCCAGGGTCTTTCCTAGCTCTGCGGGGTCTAGGGTGACCAGACAGCAAGTGTGAAAAATCAGGACAGGGGGTTGGGGGTAATAGGAGCTTTTATAAGAAAAATACCCCAAAATCAGGACTGTCCCTATAAAATCGGGACATCTGGTCACCCTAGGGTCCCTCTCATCCCCCACTGAACAACTCTCGTGCCAATGGCAGCTGTCATTCGCTGGGAGCAGCTAGCTGCATAACGAGTGGGTGGGACAGAGACCAGCATTCACCTTGTCTCCTCCTCCCTGCAGGTTGCTGGAGAGCGCTATGTGTACAAGTTTGTGTGTGAGCCTGAAGCCCTTTTCTCCCTGGCCTTCCCTGACAATCAGCGGCCAACCCTGAAAGCAGAGTTTGACCGGCAGATCAGCGAGGAAGACACTGTTCCTCTCTCCCACCTGGATGAGAACACGGCTTACATCCAGGACCTTGGGAGCCTCCCTTCCCAGGCTTACAGCAAGAGCTACCCCTACTAATCCCACCAGGAGCCCGCTGCACGGCCATTGTGTTTGTATCTATGGAGACGTTTGCTAGTAATCGATCTGCATAGGAGCTTTCCTGGCCAGCTTGGGCTCCACTAGACTCTTTGAATAGCTGCCTGTGAACAGGCAGCGGTGATGCAAGCCCATCCTTGGACAGCTAGCCAGTAGCTGAAGCTCGGAAAGACACTGGCTGCACCTCATTCACCCAGGATGTGGGCCCAGACTTGGTGCAGTTGAACTGGCTCTCTCCAATACAGAAACCTCTCAGTGCTGCCAGGGCAGAACAGCAGCAGCATCCGGAGCCAGTGCCATTAAATGTGTGATCGTGTCACATCCCCAGCATCAATCCTGTCTCTGGCCTTGGCCTCCCGCCAAGCGGGGTGGGGAGGAAATGGGAGCCTGTTGGGCTCGCTCCTCTCATTTTATGATTCTATGAAACTGCAGTTAATTCCCTCGCTTCCCCAGACACCGACACTCCTACACCCAACCTTCCTACAAGCACTGTTCTTACCCACACTACTTCTTACACGCTGGGGACAGGCCTGTCCCCAGAAGGGCAGTAGGGATCTGAAGGTTTCAGCTCACACTTGTTCCATACAAACTGCTCGGCAGGAATGGGGAACATTTCTTCCCTTGGATGTATTTGCTCCTGTCTTGGTGCCTACTTGCTCAGGATGCTTCGTCTCTGGGCTATTTAATGTTTGAAGCCTATTGTCATACTGGGAACGATACGAAGGGGACCAGCTGCTACCAGCCAATGCTGGCACGGTTCTGGTCTGCTTGACAGGAAATGTCACCATGGTGAGCCATGGAGCCCCTGGACTCCACTGGCCTGGAGTGTGGCTCTGAGCCAGAGGAACCCTGCAGATAAGTGGGTTAGGGTTAGGGTTAGGCTAGAGAGCAAAGCCTGAGATGGAAAGGGATGCTGGTGCCCATGGCTGGGCTGCTGATTGCTCCTGACTGAGTAGGGGCTGCCTACAGCAGCCAGGCTCCTCAAAACTGAAGAGCTTCCACCAAAAACATCCTCAGCAATTTTGAGAGACCCATTAATGCTGGTCAGACCTGCTGTTCCTGGGCATGTGGGTAAATCCTGGAGGTTAGAAAATAATCTCAGCCTCTGGATGTGAGGCATTCGCTTTGCAAAAAAGCCACACTCCCCTTGTTCATCTGTAGCTGGCTTTCCCAGATGGGCATGTGCGAGGGGTAAGAGAGGAGTTCATGAGAAGCTGTTGGGGGTCCCTACCGGCTAATGCAGCACGGGCTGCATAATGAGAGATTAGGAGACGCTTTACCAGCCTTCTCACTGAGAGGGCCCTTCTCCTACCCCCACTGTGCTAAGCAGCCCCACCCAGACACAACCACAGTAGGATCGCAGGAGCAGCAGTGCCTGTGTGGTGGAGCTCAGCTCTCCTTGCACCCCGTTGCTCCTCTGGCTGATTTTCAGGCTCCTGAGGGCAGAAAGGTGTTGGCTCAGCCTCATGTGGCAGTTTGGAGGGCAAGTTTTTTTATATTGCTTAAGAGGCTGATTTCCCAGGAGCTTCCTCTCTGTGCAGCTGGCAGGGATCCTCACGTCGGCTCCGGGTGCAATGTGGAGGGGAAGCTCTCCCTGACCCACAGGGTGGTGGGGATGTGCCATTTACAAAGTGCTCAGCCTGCTCCTCTGCACCCTTGTGAGAATCTCCCTCCTCCTCTGGCCCTCTGCAGCCTGCAGCCCTCGACCTGCTCACTCTCCATTGCCCCACAAGTGACGGAGAAGGGGGGGCCCTTCCCACTGGCATCATTTCTTTTTATTATTTATGAGTGTAAAAAATACTATAATCAATAAATTGGTCTATATCTTTGGCCGGTGCCCCTTCATTCAGCTCCCTGGCTTCTTCTGCCTTCCCTTCTAAGCTTGCTGTGCTTGGCTCATTGGCATCAGCATGCAGCTTTGTATGGATTGATTCAGCCAGATGGGGGATGTGCATTTACTTTCATGTTCCGTGTAGACCAAGGTATCGTCACTGACCAGAACTCTGTGCACTAGTGACCTGCTCCTGTGAAATCCTCCAACCCAAGTCGTGTCTGCCCTGCTGCAGCCCTTTCCAGCAGGTGAGACAAGGACAGGAGCAGTGGCAGATCATGGGCCTGCAGTGTGAGCTGGGCACGTGCAAGTTTTATACCAAATATTTGGGGGGATGTTTTTTCTCACTATGTGTTTAGTTTTTGTACCTGGCTAACAGCATTTGCTTTTTATGATTTGCAGTCAACTCTCATTGAGAAACAATGTACATTATAAGACTGCGCTAGCACCAGCTGCCTAAGATAAAGGTGCAAATTCTCCCAACGCTTTAAACCACCATTTTGGGTCAGGCCCTGTTCAGATACAGCTTTACAAATTACAATGCAGGGCATTACAGAAATCCCTTCCCACAATCCCCACCCTGCCCCTCCCATGCATGATTCACCCTACAGCCCAGCATCGGCTCCAGTCTTACTGGGCCATTGTCAGGGTGCTGAGAGTTGCTTTACCAATATACTAGCTGCAAATGTTCCCATGGGAAATGCTATTTGAGCTGTTCAAGCCTGCCCAGAGCTGGCTGCTGCTGGAAGGAGGATGGGGGCAAATATTAGATTTATAAACTTAATATTAAGTGAGAAAATGGAGTGTTTTGTTCTGTCCCCTGCCAGGCTGTGCAGGCAAGAAACCCAGAGTGAATGACTTGCATTCACACTGGCACCATGCTAGGCTTCCTGTGCATGTTAAATTGCTCCTGTCACAGCACCGCATAAGTCCCTGTTTAAAGGAGAAGTTGGTGGTCCAGTATTGCCTCTCCATTGCAGGAGGGCTGAGACTCAGAGTGCACATGTCCGCACTCAGGAAGAGATTGTGATACCTGGACAAATCTTTGTGGCTTTTCCACTCCTCAGAGGTGGGCTCCGTGGCCTCAGGAGTCAGTGAGCGCCTTCGGCTTTGAGTGCCTGCAAAGGGCATCCCAGGAGTCCTGCACTGAGGGAGCTGGGCCTGCGCGCTTTGCACAACTGCCTGGGTGGCAGGAAGCAGGTGAGAGGGCGGTGGTGGGCTGGGGAGAAAAATACACCAGGAAGCAATGGGGCAAGAGAAGAAGTGTGTTTTGTAGCTTGTCATTTCAGCACAGGACGACTGGAGACGCTGGCTGTGCTTGTGGGAGTCTGGTCATGCGAGGGTGATGCTGGGACTCTCCCATTAAACTTGGACAGGCAGGAGTTTTAATGTCGTGGTAATGCCCAGAAGAGAGAAGGTGCTTCTCATGACTCCACACTCGGCAGACTCTTTACTTCCTCCCTGAGCCTGTCTGTATTCACCATCCTCAGACCCGAATAAAAGAACCCGCTGTGCTTCACCCCACCCTGTCTCCATGTTCTCTGTGTGAGGCTGTTAGCGGACGGCTGCTCCCCCGCCTTGGCTAGGAAGCTCTAGGCCTGGGGCTTTCCCCACGGGAGAAGGATTGTCCAGAGTTCCACATCCCCCTGGTCCGTTTCCATCACCACAAACCTTCTGTCCATCTCCTTCCGCGATAGAGTGGAAACCCTGGAGAGTCACAAGCCAGGTGAATTTACTTCTGAGCTGAATCTCTCCTGACCATGGGCCTCTCGACCCTCCTCGCAGGCAGGTGCATGGGGTCAGAGGTGCTGGAAGCTTGTGTTAAATAGGAGGGTTGAAGGGAGAGGAGAGCGAGGTGGGTGCTCTGCAGGGGGAGCTGCTGAGACTTGACAGGGGAGGGGTGGCTCCCAGCTCCAGACTGGGAAGGGGGAGCCCCAGCAATGCATCTCTCTCCCCAGGTGTAGCTGCTGCTGGCACCAGCCCAATCACCCCAGTTCCTACCTGACCCCAGGCACCATGGCAGCCACTCCAGTTCCCACAGGTCCTGCTCTCGTTTTCATCTGTCCCCACCCACCTGGCACATGCATGCAGTTTACAGGGAATGACCCACGAGGGTGCACCCCACCCCCAATATTTCCATTGCAACGGTGCTAGCCTCCACCCCACTCCACCCTTGCCAGTTCCCCCCCATGCAGGGTGAGAGCCTCCCATCCTCCTGGATTAAACGCTGACATTTTGGTAGGTACAGCACAGTGGGGCTGTGAGCTGCGTTGTAACGCACATGTACAGCTACCTCCCAGCCTGGCCTTGAGCGTTAGAGACTCTGAGTGATTCCCTGTGCTTAATAAAGCTCATGAAGGTGCTCTGTGTAAGCAGGGCCCTGGGGACTCTAAACTCCAGCTGAGAGGCTGGACACCATGTGCAGGGTGTGGGATCTGCAGAATCACTGGCTGGAAAGTCCACTTGTTTCTGTCCTGGCTCTACAGTGTTTGCAGGGGTGGGGAAATCCCTGCTCTGGGAACTCCTGGTGTGTTCTCTGGCTCTGGCCTGGAAGGAGCTATAGAGCTCCTGCTGCAGAAGCCCCTTCTTGGCAGTCAAGCCAGGAACTGGGTTTGTGGTGCCCCCCGGGGTGTTGCTGCAGGATGCAGGAGGAACAGACTGAGGGCTTTGGGGGACATGGGAAGAAGGAAAGTTCATTATTTCAATAACTGTACCTGTATCAGCCCAGCCTGCCTTGGCAGGGACGGGACACTGCCATCTGGCTCAAGCGGTCCTTGTTAGGACAGTTCACAATGAAATCAGTAGTTTCCTGCCGCATCTGGTGCCAGGGGAGTAGCTATCTGCCTTGGCAGAGAACATCCCCCACATTCCTCTGCACAGTCCCAGGCTGATACAGGCTCCTGCCATTGGATCTCAGCTCTGTTATTTTAATTAAAATGGTCTTTTCCTGAGCCTGCTCCATACCACCACCCTCTTGTTGGGAAGTCTCACTATGAGCACTAGGGGCGCAGCGTGGGGCCAGCTTATGACTGAGCTCCCAGGCCCTAGCTGCAGAGCTGCCCATATAATAGAACAAGGTGCCATACAGGCAGTACCAAGCAGGATGACACCACCCGAGTGCACAGCAGAGGTAAGAGAGAAAAGCCATCCTGGGAGGATGTCAGAGGCACCGTCATCCCCTCAGCTGAGCTTTAGAAACAGCCTAGGAAATGCTGGCTCCAGCCAGCAACTGGCACAGGAGCCATCTCTAAGCCCAGGAATTCTTTGCTGCAGCTTTGCCTCCTGTCCCCAGGAAGGTCTTGTACATTCCTAAAGATTCTTTTCTCTCTTCTAGGAACCAAACCGTGCAGCTGTGAAAAAGGATCTGAGCTAGCCCCCTGTGTTCCCTGGTGTTGCACTTGCTGCCTCGTGAAAATTAAGAACAGTGGTAGCTTGCATTTATCTAGTGTATTTCACCCTGCAGGATATGACAGAGGTCTATTAACTCATGAATGGTGTGGAGAAAGTGAATAAGGAACACAAGAACCCTGGCTCACCCAATGATATTAATTGGCAGCAGGTTTAAAACAAACAAAGGCAAGTACTTCTTCACACAACCTGTGGAACTCGTTACCAGAGGATGTTGTGAAGAATATAACGGTTCAGAAAAGAACCGGATAAGTTCATGGAGGATAGGTCCATCAATGGTTATTAGCCAGGATGGTCAGAGATGCAAACCCATGCTCTGGGTGTCCCTAATCTTCTGACTGCGAGAAGCTGGGATTGGACGACAGGGCTGGATCACTCAATAATTGCCCTGTTCTGTTCATCTCGTCTGAAGCATCTGAGACCAAGTACTGTTGGAAGACAGGATACTGGGCTAGGTGGACCATTGGTCCGGCCCAGCAAGGTCATTCTTTTGTTCTTATCCCAAAGTGCTTTGCATACACATTATGCTGCAATTTCTATGCTAGTGCTCAGTCCAGCCAGCCCCTGAGCAGGGTATTTTGGGGACTAATCCACTTTCAGGCAAAATTTTAAACCTGTGTCTCTCTTTGGATTTTTCAAGTCACTGCAGTAGGATGGACAGACATGGGGGGTGGTTCTGGGAACTGGTGAGATCAGGTTCTCATAACCAAGGAGGAGTGAGCTCTGAAGGACAGAGGTTTATAATCAGCAGATCAGAGCCCTGGGAGTCAATAAATCTCAGCAGGAGACTGCTGGGGCAGGTGACTAGTGAGGGAGCTGCTCAAATGTTAAAGCCCACATCTTCCATCCCTAACTCTGCACCTGAGAGGCAAGTATTGTTCCTACCAGATAAAACATTTGTCAATTCTGGGCCTGACCTACATAATGGTGCACATGCTAGCTAGTGTATTAAAGCAGCAGCAGTTCTTTTGTTACAAAGATAATTCTAAAGCACAGCAGGGTCCGAACAGAGGGGATTTTTCTCTTGGACTCCCATGTCACTGTCACTACAGTAGATTTCCTTACATGTGTTAGCTGCAGTTAATTGCTTGAAAGCACGTCAAGCTAGCAAAACATACAACCTCCCCCAACCCATTAGAAAAATTCCCAATTCAAGTTTTGTTCCCTAATGGGCAGATGGGGAGAAAGCCCATGATATTCTTTATGAAACTGCCAAAAGTCATGGGTTCTGTCACAGGAATTCTGATCATGACAAAGAGCCAGACACTGGGTACAATACGTATATTGAAAAGGTCTCACCATCTTTTCCATTGTTGCTGATTACACCTCTCGTTTCAGCCTGGTGAATTAGCCACTGAAACGTGACTATGCTACAGGACCAACTGGAAACAAATTCTCCATGATAAGTTCTTTGTGATTTAGTTTTTCCTAATGTGGATTTTCTATTTTCAGAGCAGTTTCTATTGTTGCTCTAGCCCCACAGCTACTCCTGCTGTAGGAATAATACAAAGCCCAGCAGGAAGCATCATAAATCGACTACCCAGAGTCTGATGCAAAGTTCCTTTCTGGTCATACTAAATAATTAACGTAACGTTACAGTCTGTCCCAGATGTGCCCTTAGAATACGCTGTATGGGATGAGGGAATTCATCCTAATATTAAAGGACGGCCATGCAGAACTACACTCATATCAGAGTGTGGCTAGAGCACTTTCTCATGCAGGCTACATAAGAAATTCTTGGTAACATAAAAAAATCCTCTTACTCTGAAATATTAATGAATGGAGATACTGAAGGACACAGGCAGCAGCAAAATTCCTATTGAAGGTGGAGCCATGAGTGAACAGGAGAGGATTAGGAGAGGAGGGTTATATTATATGTTGCTTAGGTCAGATGCAATAATTTAAGGTGCCTTGTCCATTCTGCTTGGGGGTTCTGAAAATGCTTCCTCACACCATGAGTGAAGCAGCATTCGCAGCACTATGCAGGCGAGACGCACGCTGCTGGAAAGGGATTATTGCCTGGCCCCAATCCCCTGACCTGGGTCAGAGTCCCAGAGGTCACATGACAGGGCATGAAAATATAGCTTCCCCTCGACTGTTATGTGTGTTTCCAAATAACGTCTTCTTGACAGCCCAGCATGCTGCTGCTGCTGAACCTTCCCTTCCTCCCACTTGCCTCTGCCAGAGCATGGAGTCCCTCAGGCAGAGCCGGGTTCTGTGCTCTGGGAACACCCTGCCTCTCCATGCTGCTCACCAGTTTAGAGCGAGCTGGATACTGGCCCATCATTCCCATTAATGCTAATGGAGGGACTGCAGCACATTAAGCAGGCAATCTACCCAACAGCCACTGGGACAGAAACCCCTTGCTCTCCCAGGCAAGGAATCCCACTGGACAGGGCAGTGACACTGTAACATGGACTGAGACTCTGGAGCGAACTACACCTTCACTTGTGACCCCATGATGCCCTCCCAGCCCCACCATGAGGTGGGTCAAGATAATTCACCCTACATTACTCAGAAGGAAACAGGCACCGAGAAGGGAAGTGACTATCTTTTAACCAGTTACTGATCCATGAGAGGACCTTCCCTCTTATTCCATGACTTCTTACTTTGCTTAAGAGCCTTTCATGCAAGACCTTGAGAAAGATTTGCCCCTATCCTGTTTATTCAGCACATTATTGCTGCATCTGTCTCTGAAATTCCCTTCTCCATTATTGCTCATTGATCTGTCATTTCATGCTACATGTTTCCACTTTTCGGAATTAGCTTCATGCTCCTTGCAGGTGCTGCTTGCTGCTATTGCACTTTTGCTCTGGTTCTGTGTGATTACGTCTGCCTACTTAGAGCTGTCAGCATTGAGGACTCTCCCATCAGTCTAGGTCACAAACCAGCTTCCAATAACATAACAGCCCACTGGCTGACTTTCAGTGCTAGAGCCCAGCTGCACCCACTGAATTGCTTCTACTGGCTTGAAAACTCCAAACTACCCTGAACTGACTGAACTAGAACCCATGGAGGGAAGAGCTCTTAGAAGGATGAATGGTTTAAGAGAGGGAGACAGGTGTCAATCATGGAGCTGAGCAAAATGTTTGCAGCACCAGGAGAAGAGCCTGCAGGAAACTTGCCTGCTTTTGTCACAGAGGAGCAGCGCAGGTGATTGGCATTCACTTTATAGCACTGCGTTTAAATTAGGGTTTCAGGGTGAAAATTGCCCGTTCCAGCTGCATTTTGCAGCTGGATTTGGAGTTTGTCTGAACCCAAATCTTATGGGCTACAGGCTCCAATAGATTGGAACCAAAGGATCTCATCACACAAACTGCCAAGGCAAAACCTCTACCAGTCTCCACAGCGTGGGGAAATTCCTTAATCTGTGCACCCCTTGTGTGTGAACGCTGAACTCAGCGCTCCCTCTGCTGGACTCAGGGAGAGTCAGACTAGTTTTATGTAACTAATGCTGCCTAGGCCCTTGTTGACCAGGAAAGTGGCTGCTTCACTCCAGCTGTCACTGACATCATTCCTCACCCTGGCGCTGCTCCTGGCCAAAGAAAATAGATGGGACCAGGGCAGCTCCACCACAGCCTGACTGCTACAAACCGCAGACGGGTAACGGTGCTTTACGCAAACCTTCCCCACTTCCCCCCACCTGTCCACACACAATGGAAACAGGATCCCTGGCTCCTCCGCTTGTGTCTTTCCCACTATTTATCCTCTCACACGCTCTACATTTCTGCTTGTTAATGGCAGAGGATTTGGGAGCTGGCAGTTCCCCCTTCTGGGATTTGCTTTAAACCTCTGCAGTTTGTGCAAACTCTGCCTGTTGGACCTTCTCCAGGGAAATCGTTGGGAAAATAAATTGGGGGGGAGGGAGGGAGGGAAGGCCAGAGCCCTAGAACTGACAGTTTTCTGCCACATATTAGCAGGCATAAGTCAGCCAAGGGGAGCACAGGCATTGGCATTTCTACCCCTCTGCCCCTCACAGCCATCCTCAGCTGGGGTTGATGCTGCCTCCTTTTCCTGCTGAATTCAGGGGATTTATCCTGAGCTAGAGCAGACTCAACCCCAGATTTCAGGCTTTAGAATTACAGCAGCTGCACAAGGGATTACCTGGGACCAGGAGGCTGCAGGGTAAAAAGGCAAACCCCACCCATTGCCCCATCTCTAGGTTCAACAGAGGAACCCATCTACGCTCCCCATCACTGCATGCACACACCACCCTCACTGATCTTAGACTGAATTTATTGCCTGCCACCAGTCATGTGACTGGGGTCAGGGTTGAAAGGTCAGCACCCATATCACATGACATGTTAGTGTCACCTGATTGCCCAGTTACAAAGCCCTACCACACTTCCTGCGCACACAGTGCTCAAAGTTCCTGATCTTCTCAAATACAAACCAAGCAGAGGCCCAGGCAGGCCTCTGTAGGGGTCAGACTCTGGCCAGAGCCCTGCACATAAAGGGAAGCTTAGAATTTTTTTTTCCACAAAATGTTGTTTCTCTTTCATTCTCCTATAATTAAAAAAACTTGGAAGGGAAGTTGCTCAGAACTCCTGTTTTGGGGAAGATAGCTGTAGCAAACACCACAGCGGTGAATGCTGCAGGAAGTTCTGCAAGTGGGAAACGAGGGTTGTAACGGAAAGTGTTTTCCATCCTGAGCTATCGCGCTAGCTAGTGGCCATTCTAATATAACAGGAGTAGCGCCCCATTCCCTCTGCTGCAGGAACAGATCATTCACAGCACAGCCAGAACCCAGCCTTTCTTGGCAGACTGCATCCTTGAAGGTTGTGCAGCCCATCTGAGCCCCAGCCAGGATGCCAGCATTGCTGAATCTCATGATAACTGTTTTTCTTAAAGCCGCAGCTTCCAGAAGCAAGAGTGCCTGACAATCTGTTTTTTGGTTTGTTTTTGTTTTTTTAAGTAAGTTTCTAGCCTTCATGGTTGTGAAGAAAAGCTTGAAAACATGAAGCAAGTGCAGTCTAAAGGCTCAAAAGGCAAAGAAAAAGAACCAAACAGTGACTTTAAAAAAAACAACCTCATGATTTTAAGACAGTCACACAATTTTTGAATGCTGGGTCTAGCACTAAGTGGGATGCGCAGGCTGGGCTGCTTACCTCACACGTATTTTTGTTGACTCAAGTATCCAATCGATGGAGAGAGAGTGAAGGGCGAGCAGCTGTAGCCCAAAGCTCGTCACAGACTTCTCCACCAGGAGATGGAATCAAATAGGTGGCTTGAATTTATTTTTCCAGACTTGAAGGAAATCAAACAGTGGCCTTATGCCATTGCTCTTCTTAGAGAGCAACCCTGTCACTCGGGCTGGTTTGAGTCATGGGAGACTTTCTGATCACACCACTGCTAGTAATGGGGGTTGAATCAGTTTTCTGTTATTGGCTGTGACCAAACACTGTGGTTTGCATCTGCACACTGCCATAGATCACACACCGTTCTAGGGCCTAGCTGCCAGCCCTGGAGGCTCTCATGTGGTTTCTGATAGCAAAGTTGCTCTTTCAAATATTGTTCCCCCCATCAGGGCTGGCCTTACCCTGGGGCGACCGCCTCAGGTGCCAGACTGTGGGGGGCACCACTAGGACCCGGAGTGTAGAAAATTGTGTCTGCTGCTGGTGCACATGTATTCTCTCTGCTCTGGATGCACAGAGATGGTGGAGTGCTGTGCTGGAGGAAGGAGGGCACAAGAGACATAACAGGCAGGCAGGAGAAAATGTGAGAGGGAGATAAAGCAGCAGGAGCTGCAGAGAGAGAGAGGAGGAGGAGCCTCTTATGTACCTCTCTAGCACCCCCAGGAGCCTGGACTGATTCCCACCAGCTTCTCAGGGAGCTTCCTGTTTCCTGCTGCTTCCCTGAACCCACTTGAGGAGAACTGGCAGTCACCTGAAGTAGTAGGAGCCAGTTAGGCCCTTAAGATGCTGATATCTTCCCTCACTCAGGCCCTGCTATCAGCCTGCTTATTTGTCCCCTTCAACTGAGTGTTGAGAGCCACTATAGCTGGCACAGAACAGCAGTCATGAGTGAAAGAAGAAAATGCCCCTCTGGGGCAGCATTCAGAAAAAGAAAGAAAGCGAAGGAAGCTTTTCTATCTAAGCAGGAAGGAGCTCTCCTGAGATACATAGACACAAATGTTCACGGTGAGCTTCCAGCCCCAGTGAGGATGGGAGTGGTGAGGAGATGCCTGATCTTCCAGTTAGTCAGAGTGCAGGTGACCTGGCAGCTACTGCAGCATCCATATCTCCATCTCAAATGGATGTAACCATGCACATTCCTAATGAAAAGTGTAGATCAGAGAAGTGTGGTGGAGGCGCAAGAAACAGCTGCTGCTGAGTTTAGTTCCTTAAGTCTAGAAGATCCAGGACTGTGGACCCACTTGAGCAGTAGCCTGAAGGACTTCCTTGTACTGCATGGGCCACAGCAAGTGAAAAACTTCATGTTCTCCAAAGACAATGAAAATAGAAGTTTCCATCCAAAACATTACTGGTGTGAAATCCCCAATGGTGACAAAGTGCAGAGGCCATGGCTTAGGTACTCAAAACCTCAGAATTAAAGGTTATAATTGGAGATATACCAATCTCTTAGAACTGGAAGGGACCTTGAAAGGTCATCAAGTCCAGCCCCCTGCCTTCACTAGCAGGACCAATTTTTGCCCCAGCTCCCTAAGTGGCCCCCTCAAGGATTGAACTCACAACCCTGGGTTTAGCAGGCCAATGCTCAAACCACTGAGCTATCCCTCCTCCCTAAGTTGCATACTGTTTTTGTTGTGAACTCTTCCAGTCTAATGTTCCAGCCACATTGAGTTCTACAGGAACAAAGGACTGGAATAATCTGGCTAGAAATCTGGCATGCCATAAGAAGGCAGCAAATCACCCGAGAGCATTCCATAGGCGGAAAGAGCTTGAGATGAGACTAAGGTTAAAGGCCACCATAGATTATCAGTATCAAGAGAAGATTGCATCAGAGTCTCTTTACTGGCAAAATGTTCTGAAAAGGCTCGTTGCCATTGTGAGAATGCTTGCTACCCAAAACCTAGCACTGCGTGGCACTTCAGATCAGCTGCAACAATGGAAACTTCCTTAAAATTGTGGTGCTGATGGCTGAGTTTGATGCTGTATTCTAGGAGCATCTACGAAAAGTCACCACCCAAGAAATGTACACACACCGTTACCTTGGAAAACAATTCAAAATGAGATCACACAGTTACTGGCAACAAAAGTCAAACAGAAGATTGTGGCAGATCTGAAGTCAGCAAGATATAACTCTGTTATTCTGGACTGCACACCTGACATCAGCCATATGGAACAAATGACTTTAATGGTGCGTTTTGTAACAACAACAGAACCTAGTGAAAATGTCCCTGCAATGGTGACTGTCAGAGAGCATTTTCTAGAATTTATTGACAGTGATGATACTACAGGAGCTGTTATAACAAATGTACTTCTTAAAAAGCTGGACGATATGGGAATTGCAATAGGTGACATCAGAGGTCAGTGCTACGATAATGGTGCCAACATGAGAAGAAAGAACAGAGGAGTGCAGACACGGATCCAAGAGTTAAACCCTTGAGCTTTTTTTGTCCCATGTAGTTCTCATTCATTGAACTTGGTGGCCAGTGATGCAGCATCAGTTTCTAATGAGGCTGCTGAATTTTGTAATGTAATTCAAAGCATCTATGTATTTTTCTCTGCATCCACTCATCGATGGTAAATTTTGAAGAAACATCTGGGAACATCCTCTCTGACACTGAAACCACTAAGTGCCACACGATGGGAAAGTCGAGTGGAGGCAATAAAGCCTATCAAACACCAAATTGGGAAGATAGATGATGCCATAGTTGCCATCATGGAGGATAATGCTATGACAGGAACTGTTCGTGCGAGAACAGTGGCAGAGGGATATGGAATCACCAGAAACATACATAACTTCCAATTTTTGTCTGGCTTCGTGTTGTGGTATGACATACTGTTTGAAATAAATGTTGTAAGCAAGAGACTCCCAAGGTGTTGACCTTGGAATATCTGGAGCAATGGAACAACTGGACAAAGCAAAGTCATACCTACAGTCTTACCGGGTAGATGAGGGATTTCAAAACATTCTGAAGAGTGCACAGAAGTTGGCAGAGGAACTTCAAACTGAAGCTATTTTCCCGCCCATTCAAAAATACAAGTCACCGAAGAAGACAACATTTTGATTACGAGGCACGGGATTAATCCCATAAG
Source organism: Mauremys mutica (assembly GCF_020497125.1). Taxonomy (NCBI): domain Eukaryota; kingdom Metazoa; phylum Chordata; order Testudines; family Geoemydidae; genus Mauremys; species Mauremys mutica. The sequence continues at coordinate 445,370 of NC_059096.1, forward strand.
AGACCCCAAACAACAATTCAAAGTTGAATTCTTTAACCAGGTGCTAGATTGTGCAATACAGTCAGTTGAAGAACATTTCATGCAGCTCAAGGACCACAGCAATATATTTGGGATGTTGTATGATATTCCAAAACTCCTCACTATACCTGAACAAGACCTACACCAGCAATGCAGAGCACTAGAGACAGTGTTGACACATGATGACATGTGCGATATTGATGCGAGTGGATTTAGGTGATGAACTGAAAGCCCTTTCAAGATACATTTCAGCAGGATCAACTCCAAAGGCTGTTCTGGAATATATGTGCATAAATAAGATGACCACCCTCTTTCCAAATGCTTTTGTTGCTCTGCGCATATTTCTAACACTTCCTGTAACAGTTGCCAGTGGAGAATGCAGCTTCTCCAAGCTGAAGTTAATACAAACACATCTACGCTCCACAATGACACAGGAGAGGCTGGTCGGCCTTGCAACCATCTCAATAGAGCATGAGCTGGACCAGACTGTGGACCTTCAGGAAGCAGTTCAAATCTTTGCAACCAAGAAGGCACGGAAAGCACCACTTCGATTGTTCAGATAAAAATGCCGGTGTTTACTATGCAGACAAGAAAAGTTAACTTTTAAATACCTGAACAGCAAATGTGTTACTTAAAATTTTTGAACAAGGCATTTTAAGTTGTTAGTTCTCCTTTATTGGGGTAGGTAGCAGAGCAGTACCATGAGAGGAGAACAGGAAGAAGGCAGAATTGAGACCTTTCAAAGTTTTGGCCCAAGCGAGGGGGTATGGGGGCGTCATTTGAGCTCCCTGCCTCAGGTGAAATGTTGTGGGCCGGCCCTGTCCCCTGTGCTAAAATCATGCCAACCCCAGCCATCTCGGAAGGAACAAACATCCTCTCCAGCACAATTCTATCAGGCCCGTGTGAGATACCGTTTCTGAACAAACCTGCAGCAAGCACAGTTCAGTCCCCAGGGTACGTGAGTGCCTAAGCTGTGCTAAGTGAGCACGAACTAAGGGAAGAAGAGTGGTTAGAACACAGGACTGGGAGTCAGGCACCTAATCTCTGCCACTGACTCAGAGTGAGCCTGGGCAAATAGCTTCCCCTTGCCTGTGTCCCTGTAGAACGGAGATAACACTGAACACAGACAGGATCAGGACACACATCTACAGCAAACAGGGAGGTGCTGTTTTGAGTGGCATTTTTTGGTGTATAACTGCACTTTGACTGAGCCAACTGCTCACCAGCCACAAGCACAGAATTTAAATAAACTAGTGTGCAGGTTTCTTCACCCCAAGCCTATGGTCAGACCAGCTACAGGATTTATGTATGCTGCAGAACATACACCTATAAACCACATTTCGGAGATTCAGATACTCAGTTACCATATTCCCAGCTGGCCTGAAAGAACAATACATTCATAAATGAGAAATTCCACCAAACTGCTAATGGGTCAGTATCGTGACCCTCTCTCTAATTGTCACAAAATCTCATGAAAACCAAATTAGGAGAAAACAAAACTCTCATTGTATGGCAGCACACTGCTGTCACAATGGGTCTGGTAACAAGCCCATTAAATGAGGGGAAGGCAGTTGCTATAACAGATGGAACACGTGTGGGGCTGCCTGTAAAAGTCTTATTTATCTTGCTTGGATTAAGGGCAAAAGGTTGATTTATTTGGAGAGAGAGTGTGCATGTGAGAGAAGTTTGATATTTTTTGTCCAAGATACTTTATGTGACAGCAGGCTGTATGCAGGCGACACATACAAAGGGGACTGCAGATCTTCAGCATGTGCAGCTGGAGTTTGGACAAGTGCACTGGATGTTGTGTGTCCCCACAAAGATTCACCACGTGAATTCAACAGAATTGGAGGGGAGCACGCTGGGGCTTCTTGTACTTGGGGGTAGGAGAGCATCACACCAACCTCTGAGAAACCAGTGGGAGTGACCTTACTTGAGGCTAGTTACTGCACCTTGCATCAGGGTGCTCCACGAGTAACACTCCCAGCTTCTAGAAGTGGAAAGTCCATAGAGACTTTGACATGAACTGGGCAGGAGAGGCTGCAAGCTCCTCTTTGTCAGAGCCCAAAGCTCCTGAGAAGAGCAGAGTGTTTCAGATTGCTTCTTGGACTTCAACAGAGAAGCCTTTTGAATAAAGCAGCTGATACCAGGACACATGATGCTATAGCCAGCTAGCAAAGGGCAGGGTAGGACAGCCCTTTCCCTACCCAGATCCTGAGCACTGATGGCAGCCTGCCCACTGCCTATTGTAGCAGTTTGGTTATACATTTTTAATCCTTGGGTTCCTAGATCTGCATCCCTGGTTCTCCCTGTGCTTAACTGTAACTTGCCTTCTGCCACCAGCTATAAAGTTAACAAGGATGCTTTGGCAGCCATTTCCCTGCTTAATTACAGTGTATGGCTTTGTGCAAGCACTTTGTCCAGCTGCAACAGGAAGCAGAGAGCCACCCTGGCCTGAGGGCATATTGTTTTCTCCCACCCCCACCCCCACGCACATAAGCCTGCTGCTGCCAGGGATGAGAAGCTAGAGCCAGCACACCCCATCACATCATGTTCATGAAAAGATCTCTGCTATCATCCCCAGCACCACAACCAGGGCTGCAGAAGTGTAAGGAGATGGTTCATTTCTAAAACTCTGATCCCCAGTGGTAGAGAGGGACGGATGAGGAGACTATGTGTATGGCTCTACATACACTGCTCTGGGTCAAGCGTTCCCTCAGGCCTGTCTACATGGGAAAGTTTTTACCAGTTATACCGGTTTAACCCCCTCGGTTGACACACTTACGCTAGTGAAAAAGTGGCTTTTTTGGTTTAAACACCTTCCCAAACGGATATAAGCTAACACCACTCTGATACCAGAATCCAAGTGCCTACACACTGGGGCTTATATTAGTATACCTATATTGGTTTAAATTCACATTTTACCTTATATTGGTATAACCTTCCAGCATAGACAAGTCCTCAGACCCTCTGTCACCTTGATTTTCCCAGAGTTTAGTTACATGCACACTGCTGAAATAGTTATTCTTTAGACTAACTGCAGATGGGCCTCCTAGAGGAATCACTGAGTGAAATTCTAGGGCCTGTGTTATACTTGAGGACAAACTAGGTGCTCATAATGATCCTTTCTAGCCTCAGAATCTACAGATATCAATGAACAGTTGCTTAACTTTAGACTAGAAACCTTTGTAGTGACTGTACTTCCTTCTGACTCTAATTCCATGGGTACAGTGACTTTCTAGCATCTGCCAGTGGATACATCTGAGAACTTGTTCCAAGCAGGACAGCTCTATAAAGCCTGTTGCAAAGGGCTGTGTGTAAACCAACATGCCGGTTTCATAGTTCAGTTCTGGAAGGCATGTGCACGCTGCCTTGGAGCCCAACAGTTCACATGGAAAATACTGCAAGTGAGGAGGAGCGTATTACTCACCAATTACAGCAAGAGCAGAGCTACTCCCAGTAAAGAGCACGACTGCTGACTTCCAAAAGAGAAAACAAAATTCTGTCTTTTGATTCCCCTACCAAAGAAGGGCCGAGCTCTCAAGCCAGCCAAGGAAACAGAAAATGCTGTTCCAAACAGGAAGAGAAATAAAAACAATTTGGAATTAAGAGACCTTGTCTTGAAGCCCCCCCAAGCCCCACTGCTGTCTGACCTGAGCCCTCAGTGAATATATCCCAAATCTTCCACCGGCTTTTAAAAAATGTGGTTCAAATACAAAGTTTCACCAGAATCGGGGTAACAATTACAGCAGCACAAAGAGGTTTTACCACGTTGGACGCCATTCTGTTACCACCAAAGGACAAACCCCTGTGCATATTTGATGCTGAAAGTTTCCTGTTTCAGAAGTTTATTTTAATAATAATTTTCTTTGTGAAGGCTTCTGAGGAACTTAGGGCATTTGTACAACATATTAAAAACAATATTTACACCATCCCTCTCACTACCCTCTTCACAGACAGATGCAGATTTCAAATGTACCCAATTTTCAGTGAGCAATCACGGTGTTGTCTTGTAGCTCACAGAGTCAGGTGCAAATCCAACCAGTCAGCTCTTCTGTGCACTTTTCACCAGTCACTTCGTATATACACTAGCTTGAGAAAAGTTAGAAAGTTTGGGTCTCTAGCTCTGAAGCCAGGTAGCTATTTCCAGCTTTGAAAAGGCAGGTCTGAGCACAGGCATTACCATAACAGAAAGAAAATAAAGCAAGTTTATGTACAGCTTCAACATGACAACACACACACTGGCAAGTCATTCTGGAATTACATTTTCATAAACAACTGTTCTATGCAGATCTTTGCTGAAATCCATTTTTAGCCCTAAGAAAATATTGTATAAAAAAGAGCAGTTGTGATGTCAGCTAATGTTGTCAGAGGAAACAAAACACATGACACATTGTGTAGAAAATCTCTCTCTGGGACATCTGTAACCATTTAAGTTCACAGACTGAGCTGCGCTGCAGAGTGGATGTGGTTAATTAACATGTGATATTCTAGTTTTCAGTGCACAGGAGATGCTGATGAAAGATAAGACCACCAGTCTGACCTGTGCCATTGTCCAAGTGTAACAGACACTTGGGTTGGGTTTCAGGGGATCTCTTCCACCTTATTCCAAATCACAGATACTAAATCTCTCTCCACAGCTGGCTGCAGGAGTTTTTGATTTCAAGTAAGAGACAAATAGTTACAGAAAGTAAGAAAATGGAAAAGTTAAAGGAGGTTGAGCACAAGTGGTGAAGTCTGCCAAAGAAAACTGGTCATCGTCCAAGAGCAGAGACAGAAGTGTCAGCCGAAATCAATCCCTCTTCAGCGTGGCTAGAAACTCAGGCCATTCTAGCATCTGAAGATCCAGTCAGGTGGGAGACAATCAAGTTGACAAACAACTGGTTTTTAGATCATTGCCTCTGTTAGTTTTGTTGATTAGTGCCCAGATTTCTAAGCCTTCAGATTTTCAAACGGTTGGAAGTAGGAGGAAGTGATACAACACACCTGAGTGAGCCTGGACATGAGAAGTGACCTGCTAACTGTAGCAGCTGAAGGGCAGAGGACATGAATCAGTGATATTGTCCAGTTCTTTTGGCCCCTAATGAAGACATTTACAAAGTGAATAGGAAATCAGACTAAAGCCTGAATTAGTCTGGATTTCAGCTGCAACTGGATTTGGGTTCAACTGCATGTGTCCCGAAAAGGGGATTTTAAAACAGTGCAGAATCTCATCCACCAGGAACACTTCGCCAAAAGCAACCCATGCCAGAGCCAGGCTCATCGCCTCCTGAATGCACGAGAGATCCTCCAGGCATTGGGCTCCTCATAGCGATTGTACAGAGGCTCAAGCCGTTGCTGCTTCTTCTGTTTGCTCAGTTTGGTTGGATCAGAGACTTTGAAGAAGGCTGGTGCAAATTCCACCAGCCAGCGCGGGTCAATGGTGGTCACTTCGCGCATATACTCCTTGGTAGTCAGCACCAGCTCATGATAGACCACCCTGCAGAGAGAGAAGGCAGCAATATTAAAGCTTGCAGAAGGGGAAATGGTTCTTAACAACGACAAGGTCTTTGGGGCTGAATACCTCATCTCATGTGAGGGGTGCTTGAGACCTGTCCCCCCGGGTCCAGTTCTCTAACTCTCCTTCCCCCCTTCAACATTACCTCCAGGATCATCAGACCCCAAAAGAGCCACCCCCAGCAGAAAGCCTCTCTCATCCACCTCCCACATTCTGCAGCATGGAGCTGCTTGGTTTCATGTCAGGATCCCCCTCTCGCTGACTTATGCTGCTGCGTTGAACTCCATACGTGGAGGAGAGGCACAACAGGACAGCTGGAGGCAGGACTCCAGACAGCCTTGGTTTGCAGTAGTTGTAGCATCTCATATGTCCTGTACACGTCTGCTCTGGAGCCGAGAACAGATCAGAGTCTGTATCTTTGCTCTCTATTCTTGTTCCATGCCCATCACTGAAGTATCGGAGCATTCACAGATTTTGATCTGTATTTTATGTATAGCCCATGCTGAGGACTTTCTAGCTGTAGAGTTGAGAATTAAACTTAGAATTAAGAGTCCCTATTTTCCTACCATTCTGGCTGCCTGTTGAAGAGGGCACTGGATGGGTGAATATAGACCACCTGCTGGTCAATGAGAGTCCGGTAGCCCTCCTGGGGGTCCTTCTTTGCTGCATTTCGGAAGAAACCGCTGCAGATGGCCTTCTGGACTCGCACCGTCGCCTTCCCGCATGACACCACATCCAGCTTGTGTCTGCCAGAAGAGAGTCATAAAGAAAAAATTTAGAGGGCCCCCATGTTTGGTGTTCAAGGCACAGACACCATAACACCCAAACAGCAAGCACCAATCAGCTGCTGCTAAAGGACGAGAATGCTAAAAAAAGCAGAACCAGTTCCAGTCCTCTGCTGGATTTGCTCACCTGTCCATAATGCCCAGCATTTGTTTACGGATGTCCTGTGCCCTGCGCAAGGACCGGGCCTGGATAAAATTCTCATAGCACCAGGGATTCGAGAACTTATTATTCTTCCAGGAATTGTAGACAGCCAGCAGGGTGAGGTGGTCTCCTTCTGTCTGGTGGAACTTGGCTTTCTTCTGGTCAGCAAGTGCTTGTTTATCCTAACACACAAAACACGTTTCCATCACGTGTGCTTTAGAGACAGTATCATGTACCCCTGGCAATGGGGCACTGCATGTTCTTATGTGCTACTGAAATGGACAGCCCCGTGTTTAACCAGTGCAAGGTTGTGATGCATACAGAGCATACTGGCTTTTTTTGTAAAGGATTAAATACAAAGCACTGCAGATCAGACTCAGCCCTGCCAGGTCTGGGAGGTCCCTCGCCCACACCAGGGCTGAACTGGACCCCTATGATTAAGGCATTACCATTATGACAAAATGTTAAACCTGAAAAAGACTAGCACAGCTGCTACCTGAAAACACAGACCTGTTGCAGACTCCTCCTCTCCTCTCTCACAACAGGGGAGGGCTAGAGCAGGGAATCTGCAACAGTGCGTCTTTCCTGAGGCACCCTTCTCTTTCCTCACCCCAACTATTCTTGAAATGACACTACAGGACACCTGGCTCACTTACGCTGTCGGCTGGCATTGTGTTGCATGCACAGAACTAGTCAAATTTCTGTTGCTTAGAAATCTGGCTTTCAATGACTGAGTGTATGGCTACACTATGGAGACTATATGACACAATCATGTCAGCATAGCTATGCTGGCACAGCCCCCCTACACAAACAGAAAGAGTTTTTTCTGTAAGTTTTGGAAAACCACTTCCCTGAATGATATTAGCTACGTTGACAGAAGCACTCTCTGTCAACATAGCTGCATCTTCACTGGAGGGTTTGTTGGCATAACGATGTCAGTCGGGGGTGTGGTTTTTTCACACCCCTGACTGATGTAGCTATGCCAATATAACTTTTCAGTGTAGACCAGGCCTAATCAATAGACTCTGCAGAGAGGTCCATGTTTCTCAATTCCATGGATGTAGCCTTGGGATATCGATCAAACACTGAGGTCACTGGACTAGACAGCAATAGGACATTATAATGAAGAAATAACAGATCCAAAAGGGGTCTGATATGAAGCAGTCATGTCACCACCAGAGCCTGCAGCCCAGAGGTGCAGGAAGAGGGTCAGCACAGGAGGGGCTTATGATGTGTAACTTCATTCTGAAACCATTTCTGTTTCTCTGGGAGAGGAACGGGGTTCCTCCAGTCACCCTACAAGAACAGCTCCGAATTCCAGAGCAGGAGATGGCAGGTTCTAATGTTGTGTTTCATTTACTGTTGGGAAGCAAAGAAAAAAGCAAAGCCTCCAACTTTCACTTCCCCAAGGGCAAAGAGGCAGCAAACATCCACAGCTCGGGGGCATGTACCAAAGAGGTGAATTAGCTGTGCAATATGTAATCAAATGAACCCTTTAATTACCATCTTGTCTGCGGGGGGGTACGCACATACCATTACCCCAGATGCATTCAATAAACACCACCAGATTCCTCCTTCCCACCATGCAACCAGGGCTGGGCACTACAGCACACAGGCCTGAATTCCTTACCTTTGGTCTGTAGAACACATTCTGTACAGACAGCATAGAGACTATAGTTAACATTTCTTCACTGCATCCCAAATGTACAGACATGATCAACATCTTACATAACATGGGCTCCAAGGGGAACTCTGCCATCTGCAGGAATAAAGGACAATGACATATTTTCCCTGGTGCTGAAGCAAGGCTTCAAGAGGTCTCAAGATCAGAAAATAGGCCAGACTTATTTCACTTGGAGACTCTAACTAAACCTTAATGGGAGAGAAGATGATGCCATTGAGTGTTTCCCTACCATAGCACTGCCCACTACCTAGGGGAGCTTTACTCAGCACAGAGCAGATGACCTTTGCCATCTACATGATCAGAGCAGCCCAACACTTACAGGAGATTTTTAGACACTTGTAAAATGGAACTCACTTATTAGAGAAAACGGCACTGCTCCATTGGGAAGCAGAAAATACATTATTATTTACTACCTGTCTGCAAAGGCCAATTGCTAGTGGGGAAGTGTGGCTTTGGACCCACTAACAATGCACAAGAACACAAAGAGAAAGCACTGACAGTGCCAGGTAACCCTATGGACAGCTACACCCAGGCCAGCCTGAGAACACAATACAACCAGTGTTCAGAGGCACAATATTTAACCTACTCTGCGCCCAAGTCGAGTGAGCAGCCCCTCATCGTCCAGGGCTCCCAAGGTGTAGAGCTGTTCCATGGCGGTGATTAGCGTTTCCATCGGGGGAGCATCCATAAAATCAAAGGACAGCAAGTCATTGATCCCCATAGCCTGAAACAGAGTGAAAATCTGAGGGTAAGAAACACCAGGAAAGAAACAGGAAACCAGGCTCCATTAGAAGAGACAACTCCAGAAGCAACAAAACATGAGTCAAAAGCCAAAACCAAGGTCTAAGCAGCATTGATGAGCTCTTGTGCCCAGGTTCATGCCTTATCTCCAGTATAACCACAAATCCCAGTGGGCGCATTATTCCATCCCTTGGGACAAAGACCAAAACAAGAAAAAGTTCTAGTAAAGGTACAATAGTGAACAATCTTGCACTAGCCCCAGGGAGATGCGTGTGGTGACCTAATAGTTCTGTGCCATCTCTAACATCTATGACTCTCACATGGGTATGGTCTTCTATAGATCTCCAGAGTATCTGGGGAAACATATATTTGAAGGACTCAACTACCACCACCGCAAAAGAGAAGTCCCTGCCATGCTGTGAGATGATGGCCTGAGAAATGTACCCTATTTTATAAAAGATTTTGTTTGTTTTTTATGTATGATTCCACTAAGACTCCGGGGGCTTTGCATTTCTAGAACTTGCAATGAAATATGGCTTTCAGGTTGTGTGTAAAGAATGGCCTTTGTGGGACTGATATCTGTAAAGCTAAGTCTGAGTCACAACCCCCTGGGAGAAAGAACTGGAGAGTAAGCTATAGTTCTGCCAATGGTACAGTGTTCCTTCCAATCCATTTGCCTTAGTAATTTCCACCCTTTTACTAATCACATCAGCCTGTATTTCAGCAAAACAATGAGATACTGATTCCTACCTTAAGGGAGAGCACTGTGCTGGCCAAGTTGGTTCTCTGGATTTCAGGCACGTTGGTGGTTAGCATTTCATCTCGGTAAGCACGCTCCGTGTACAGTCTGTAACACTTTCCTGGCCCTGTTCTTCCAGCTCTTCCTGCTCGCTGCTTTGCCTGCGCCTATAGGATTTCAGAGGGAATACTACATCTCAGAGGCAGGTAAGCATTATCCAGGACAATGATTCAATCAAGAGACTAAGTGAGAGAGGAACGAAGGATTAGTTGCTTGCAGTTCTGTTAGCATTATTACAGGGGCTCCCAACACAATGCAGGGATGGATATGATGTGCTAAGCATAGTCTGAGTGTGATGCAAGACAATGTGCATAAGAAAGTGGTATTTATTTCCCCACATTGTTTCCATAAAATTTCCTCTAAGCCACAGATTTATTACCAATACGTTATCAAACATATGCTGTGTACCTGGGAAATTGGTGTAACCACCAGCTGATCAATTCCAGTCTTGGAGTTATACACTTTCTGCTTCACAAACCCAGGATCCACCACATAATAGATTCCATCAATAGTCAGGGAGGTCTCGGCAATGTTGGTAGCAATGACAACCTGTAAGCAAGAGTGCAGTCTGTTGCTGACACAACTGCTATGATTTAAAATTACTGATTATTCTCCTGCCACCATGTGTGAGCAGATTTCGCCTTTCACCCACAAAAATGGCCAGATTTTAAACCTGTTTTAAGCTTTAGGGCAGTATGTGATGTGAACACAGTGGAACTCATTGATAAAAACGAGGAAAAGGTTACCAATTTCTGCTCAAAGAATTTTACATGATCCATTAAAAGTATTATTTTGCCTGGCTCTGCAACATAGCCCTTATGAGACAAGAAACCACCACAGAATGTGCTTCAAGAGAATTACTGCCATCCTCTGGGAGCTGCTTCTATACAGACTTTTCAGAAACTCAGACTTGCACAGAGGACAACAATGCCCTTGAAAGGCAGCATCTCTAGAGAATCTTTCTGCTGCATCAATGTTATTTATAAAGCAATTCTGCACAAAAGGGTTTGGGTTAAAATAAAACAGAAGACTACTTAAATGCCAAAAAATGAATGGAGACTTGGCCAAGAAAAGTTCTGAGAGTTAAGCCACATAAGAGCTGCTGTTTCAAAGCTACAGAGCACAGTCTATAATGACTCTCCTCCCCAACCCATGGCACATAAGATTCTGAATGGAATGAACAGTTTAACAAGTCCCACTATTAAGTGTTTCATCAGAGGGGGAAGCCGCCCTTTGCCTGGGATTACCTTCCTGCTGCCTGGTGGGGCTGGGTCAAAGATCCTGGTTTGCATCTCGCTAGGTAAAGCTGAATACACGGGGAGGATAATTAACTCTGGCACGTCGGGTCCCAGAGATTTCATTCTCTCATAGAGGATCTCGCAAGCTGTATCAATCTCTTCCTGACCCGTCAGGAACACTAGGATGTCACCTACAAAAAGGAAAGTGTCCACAGAATTAATCCTGCTCCACACAACTCCTACCTAACCACTCCCTTTGCTTCCTTCTTCCCCTCTTCTCTTCCATGTAGAAAGATCTCCCCTTCAGATGTGCTCCTTTTAAAGCCATATGACCCCATGACACAGGACTCTGCCACCACCAAATTTTAATCGCACTTACCTGGTGGCTCCGTCAAATGGATCTGCATCACTGTGATCAGACTGGCATCCAGATAATCGGTCTCTGGTTCTTTCGTGTACAGAATTTCCACAGGGTACGTTCTGCCGGGAATCGTGAAGATTGGAGCTTCATAGAAATACTGGGAGAATTTCACAGCATCTAATGTCGCCGAAGTTACAATCAGCTTCATATCCTGACGTTTCTGCACTGTCTGTAGCAGGAGAGAACGTTCCCATACCATGTTAATAGTGACAAAGGCAACAAATAAGGGCTTCAACAAGCCCCTTCACTCAGTTACATTATTCCAGGTAACAAGAGGCTTCCATCATCTCAGGGGCTTTGGCAGATTCGCAGAATCATCTAAATGCAAAGGAGGATACACTGTCCTTCTCAGAGAGGCAAAAGCCCAGAATCTCATGCAATTTAAAGCTAAGGCCATATTTACAATACACTTCCCTTTCTTCCTAGTTAAGGGAAATCCCAGCACAGAGACCTTTTGTGAGAGGCAGACTGCGTTAAGTGAGACTATTTCCTTATTCTGAGACAGCTGCTTATTCACCCCCAGAAATGTTCTGAATTAAATGAGCTTCATCTGTTGCCAAAACTCCATTTCATTTACAGTCAGAGCTAAGACCAGGTGAGCTACCCTTGTAAAGGTACCGTCACCTTCAACCACAGCTCAGTTCTCACAACTGACCGTTTTAAGACACGAGGGTCTTGAAAGGCAAACATGTCTGCCTTCCTCCTGCGTTCCCTCCTGATATAACCTGCGGAGAGCCCAGGGGCCAAACCTAACATTACCTTTTTCAGAAGCCCAAAGAGCACATCAGTGTGAATGGTCCTCTCGTGGGCCTCATCCAGCATGATGATGGCGTACTGGCTCAGGTCCGGGTCAATCAGGCACTCCCGCAGTAACATACCATCCGTCATGTACTTGATGACAGTCTCAGGGCTGGTGCAGTCTTCAAATCGAATCGTGTACCCAACCTACCCAACACGAGATGGAAGCAGAACAATGGGTTTGAATGAGTAATGATGTGTCTGCCCCTTACACTAAACTAACTGAACTGATGAAACAAAATTGTTGGCAATGATCATCCCAGGCTGAGTTATTCTGCCAGCCTCTCAATCCAAACTTGCCAGAGAGCAGATTAATTATCCCATTACTGATTTTTCCCTGCTTTTCATCGTCTTTATGCAGCTGCCTCCTCCAATACAGAACTTTACCTCCTGTCCCAAACAGCAACCAAACTCCTCAGATACTCTCTTGGCAACAGACATTGCAGCCACTCTACGAGGCTGGGTGCATCCAATCTTTCCTCTTGACGTGTAACCTGCCTCAGCCAGGTACTGGGTGATCTGGGTCGTTTTCCCAGAGCCGGTCTCGCCGATAACAATCAGGATCTGATTGTCATGAACTGCCTGAAAGAGGACATGTTAGAAAGTGCTTGTTAGGATTTTTTTTTTTTAATACAGTCAATCTAAGACTAGATGTAGCCCCCAAGTGCCCTCACTCATGCTGGCTCAGACAAAGTGTTCTAGCCTAGGTCTTGCTAACCAGCAAGCCAGTAAACTCTTTAGCCACTCAGATGACTCACTCTGCCATAAAGACTTGTGTCATTTGGGATCTTAGCTCCAATTTTGGCCCTACTGCTTTAAGAAGCACCAGCAGTTTTATAAAGACGTATAGAGAAAAATTATGATTTTAAAATACCATTTAATTCTAAAAACTCTCAAGTGGCTACTAACGTGTCAATAAACAGACCCAGTAACATTCATATTAATCCTTCCCACTCCAAGGAGAAGGCGGCTCCTGCATGGGTCTTACCTGAATCAGCTGCTCCTTTAGTCTGAAGATTGGGAGACTCTCCCTCTGCTCAATGATGGAAAGTTGGGTTTTTTTACCATAGGAAGCTTTGTTGCCACCGAATGCATGTTTCTTCCACTCTGGGATATCATTGGGCATCATCCCAATACCCCGCATGTTGGCAGCTATTTGTCTCCCATCCACTACGAGAAAAAAAGACATGAGAATTTAGTTATTGCACTTCAGTTCACATGGCACAAATGTAGTAATGAACTAGACACAGTAAAAAGGCATTTTACAGACAACACTACAATCTGCCTGTTTAAAACCCGAGTGAGCTGTTCTGGCACATTGATTGTGATTTTGGGCCTACTACAATTTTTGCCATAGTTCCATCTGTGCAACACTTGGTAATACACCCAGTCCACTCTCCCATCACACTCTGACTAAAAGACTAAACATAAAAGCTAGGCTCAGGATGAAAAAAGGTTTAAGTGAAGTGGCCACACACACAGACACCAAGACATTCTCCTGGAATGGGTCAGCTCCCACAATGAATGGCACAATAGATACTTAAACAGAGACAAGTCAGAACACACCGTCAGGAAGAGGATCCACCCAGTGTGTATTAAGTCCCATAGGGATAGAGTCCATCTCTGCTTCCCTTTGAGCTTGTTTGAGTTCTCGCCTTTCTTTGGCTAAAGCACTTTGCATCATTGCGGCCTGGGACAAGGAGCCATCAGGATTCTGAGGAACAAAAACAACATACAATTACAAGCACTGTCCAGTCCTCTGCTGGAGCCCTCTACTCTGTACACCTTTATTACAGCCCAGCCCATCTGTCCTTGAGCTTGAAGGCAATCTCTTTCCCATAGCGACTTCAAAGGCTTTTAAAACTTTATTATTTCACAAGTGCAGAAATATTTTTGATGGCTAGATTTCCAAGATGCCAGTGGCTGTGACTGTAAAATAGGAGACTCCTTTCATAGTCCAATCAAGGATGAGATTACTGGTAATGAGGTGGGAAGGATAAATTTCCTGGCTATCCCCACCTCATCAAAAACAAGAGGATGAGTGGGCCAGAAGAACACCACTTGGTTCTAACTCTTTTTCTGTGAAATGTAGGCTGCATGTTAACCTTGCATTTCTATTCCATGATCTCATTTCACTGTTACCAATTAAATGAAAACCGAACTAGATATAATAAAAGAAAAAGATCTCCAACCCAGCGCTCCTGATTTTCTGGGCTATGGATACCAAGATTCCACTCGTTATTGCTAATTCCTGTGTATTTACATAAAACCAGCGTACAAGTTTTCAATCATTAGTCTGATCTCTTACCTTCACTATTTTAATGGGACTCATATCCATGCTTTGCTTCGTATGCCCTCGCAGGAACGGTGGCTCTTCTTCAACCAGCTCAATCTCAAGGTCTTCATCTAAACCCACAAATAATTCAGGTTTAACAAGGAGACACATGCAGCTTTTTTCAACAAACTTCCGCCGCAGCAAAAGGAAGCTACATTACTGAAGTGTTTTCTGTGCATCCTATTTACTGTATAATTACATATTTTACAAAGGTAAAAATGTCACAGGCAAGGAGAGAGCTCCCGGCCAAAGGCCACCAGCACTTCATTAACCAAAGGGAGCCAGCACACCTCCCAGCTCCAGGTGTTTAGAGCTACTGCTAACTATGAAACTCCTTACACTTGCTTGCATCAGAAGTTCCTTTTTGCATAGATCACATACACAGAAACACATGGAATCTATTAAACCCACAGTGAAACTACCAGACAATATTACCTTCTTCGTCATCAACTTTGGGGAGGATTCCAGTCTCCTCATCAAAGTCAGGAAACTCTTCTTTGGAGAGCACATTAGCAGCAATCATCTGGGAAGGGAATGGAGAGGGAAGGATTAGTTCCCATATGTGAACATCATTCAAGGATTGATTGGCCCATTTAAGATTCTACAGCTCTCTGGGATGGAAGGAGGGTTCACTTTGCAAAGAGACAGGAAGTGTAAGTTCTCCCAGGACATTGTGGCGCTGGGATTGTCTGAGGGGATTGTGTCTATTAGTGTGGTACAACAGAGGAGAAATAGGATGAAATTAAGAAAGGGACATTTACAATGAATTTTCAGATAATACATCCCAACAGGGTGATGTACTGGGTTGTAGACGTCTCCCGAAAGAATTCAGTTGTGACTTTAAAACTTCTCTGGACACAACATTAGTAGATGTGCTGCAGGGAACAACCCAGCATCAGCAGAGATGGATTAGTATGGCTTTTTAACCTCTGACACCTTGTCTTTCCTGGATTTTAGTGCTGGTGAAAGATGCTGGTATGACAAGTGATGCTTCTAACAAAGATGTTTCAGTTATTAACAGCACTGGACAGATTTATGAATCAGAGATATAGAAGCGAAAGGCTCCACATTCCATTATGGATCCCTGGGACTAACAGAGAGGGACAGCTGTCTTATACTTAACTGGATCACACTATTAGCCAAAGATTACTCAAAGCCTTATGAGGTCAGAGCTTGGGAAACCCAGATTTCAGAGAGCTTATAACAGTGAGGACGATGTACCCAAGAAACCATGGTCTATTAAGAAAAATGGGAAGGTGGATGGTAGTCTGTGAAACTCCCCTACAACCATACTGAATGACATTGCCCCAGACATCCCAGTATGAGATGGTAATGCTTTACACCTGTTTGATTTCCCATTTCTCTGGGTCTGATATCCGGGTGAGACGCTTCCGTTCAAGGCTATCATCCTCCACTTCAGGGGCATTCACCAGGGAGAGGTGACTGGGTCTGTCTGGGTTCCTCATAGCGGTCTCTTCATTGGTCTCTCCAACCAGGTTTCTGCGTCGGTTTGGGTTCAAGTCTTCCCCAGTCTCTTGATCAACATCCTATATCAAATATGATTGACAGATTTATTAATCACTGTCCCACCTTTCCTTAGATACCTGGCCTTGTCCTCCTTTCTCTATCAAGCATGTAAAGGCAAGGCTCTCTCAGTTTCCCAGAGAGGCCACAGCCAAACACAGCCCATATATGTGAAGACATTTCACTATTATTTGTTTTTTAAATTAACGTCTCAGAAGTGATTAAAGTCTGTGGTCAGAAGCACATTGTGGCCTGTAATTTAAAATAAAATGCCTCTTTCTCATACAGTGAATGGAGGATGGCCATAAGTGACAGCTTGGTGTCTGGCTGGGCACCTGACTAAAGACTTCAAAGTTACCACTTTGTTTGGTTCAATGAGTGGTACAAACACTTTTGAATGTTTAAGAATCTTTATATGCAAGGCATCTGAAAAGAACATGTGAAGAAAACAGGGAGTAGGAACCAATGGGTGGCATAAATACAGAACTATAACTTACCAGCTTTAAGTATTGAAATTTGTATTTTGAAGGGATTCAAATTGGTATTTCACATATTGCTGTAAACAGTGATGAGCTGCCAAAATCTTAACAACTGGTTCCCTCCTCACCCCACAAGGGGGTCGTGGCCCGCCCCCGCCCCCCGGGACTCCTGCCCCATCCAACCCCCTGCGTTCCTTGACGCCCTCCCCCAGGACCCCTGCCCCATTCACCCCCCTTCCCTGTCCCCTGACTGCCCCCCGCTGCCCCATCCAACCCCTCCTCTCATTCTTGATGGTCCCCTGGGACCCCTGCCCCATCCAACCACCCCTTCTCCCTGTTCCCTGACCACCCCTGCCCCAGCTCACCTCCGCTCCGC
The DNA here is from genome assembly GCF_020497125.1 of Mauremys mutica. Lineage (NCBI taxonomy): Eukaryota > Metazoa > Chordata > Testudines > Geoemydidae > Mauremys > Mauremys mutica. The sequence goes on from NC_059096.1 coordinate 462,207, forward strand.
CTCCGCAGGCCTGAGCGCAAAGCCACCTCTTGCTTCTCCACCCTCCCAGGCTTCCCGTGGGAAGCAGGGGGGAGGGGGAGAAGCAGGGCAGAGCATTCAGGGGAGGCGGCGGAGTGGAGGTGAGCTGGGGCCGGGGAGCTGGAGCACCCACAGGGTTGGTGCCTAAGGCACCACTTTTGGATAATGTGCTCAGGGGGCAGCAGTCGCTCCCCTTGTTCCCCCCCAGCTATGCTCCTGGGTCACTTCAACTTACCGGGTTCTAAAAGGGCTTCTAAATTTAACAACCAGTCCCCGCAAATCAGCTCCAGCTCACCACTGGCTGTAAACTAGAACTGTAAACACTCTCTCTCTCCACCATCATTTGATCTGTGTTCAACACATATCTATAAAAGTCTTCCATACCTTCATGCTCAGGCTGGTTTTGGACCCAGTAAAGGATAGCACTTTGACCTTTACTCTTTGACCTTTGCTCACAACATCAGCAACATTAGCAACACGTCCCTCTCTGCGAAGTTCAGAAATATGAACCAAGCCTTCCCAGCGTTTCCTGTGGGTCACACGTGGAGAGAAGAGCATGAGACACTGTATATTACTCTGGGAAACAGCCCTTCCCATATCACTTTAGCATTTAAATGTCTTAAAATGTTTTAGTGCTCAGAGGTTTTAGCATGTTTATAAATTATCCCTGGAAAGAGGAACATTCTTTGCTGTCAGTTTTACTTTTTTGAAACAGAAAATTCACTGTGGTCATGAAATGCAGTGTGTATCACTGGCATACTTGCCTGAGCCTAATAAAAAAAGGTATGATGCCTTAAGTCATATTAATAACAGAAGTTGAAGCCAATGTTTATAATACACAAGGGAAGGGTGATGGTACAAGAAGCGGTAATGGCTCACTGTGAAGGTCAGATGGGTACCTTAGTCCTTCCAGCTGCACAAAGCACCCAAACTGCATTATACTTGTGACTTTGCCGTTGTAAATTTCTCCAATCGAAGGCTCTTCAGGTGGGGGCCGATCCACATGCTTGTCCCTCCATCTGTCATTACACTTCTCTGCGTATTTCTCTCGATCCTTACGGTCCCTGCTGGGACTCAGACTCCTGCTCCTTGAGCGGTATCTGGATTTCCCCTTGTTCTTATCCCGAGTCCTAGAACGTGACCTGGAACGGGATCGGTGTCTCCGTTTCCTGTCTCTGTCGTGACTGCGACTCCTCCTCTTTTTTTTTGCCCTGGCAAACATTAACAATCTGTGTTCAACTTTCATACAAGAGCAGGTCATGCAGACAGAAAACTTACTGGCTAGCCCTTGCCCAGAGATGCACTGGAAACTTACCGGTGGTCAGTATTCCTTTGTTTTTCCTGCCCACCTGCACTAGGCATTAAAGCTTCAAGTTCTTTAAGAGCATCAACGGCCACTTTCACATCATCTTCATCCAGCATAGTCTGTAGACACAGATAATATCTCTGTAAGCAGGCTGATTAAAATCCTATCACCAGCACAAAGCATTAATCTATGCAATGGGACAATCACTCTCATTTCTATAGCCAGAAAGAAGGAAAGTAGTAGAAAAGATCACAGAGACAAAGCAAAGATATGGGGATGATTAAACCAGGAGTCTCAAAGCCAAACCCTTCTCTGCCACATGGCTCTACCAGTTCTGCCTTGATGTAAGAATTTGGAGACTAACTTTTTTAAATTGTTACTGAAACCTTAATACGCATGTTACTAGTAGGCAACTTCAGTAGCCTAGATTTTAATCCTGAAGTCCTGACAAAAATTAACTTCTCCATAAGTAGATGCTTACTACAGGTCCCAATCTGATTAAAGGTATATGCTAATAATTTATTTCACCCACCTCAGCTTCAAACCTCTGCACAGTTCCACCTTTTCCTCTGCCTCCTCCATGCCTCTCACTTTCTGCACTCTTCTGGATCCTCTTTCCTATCTACCATCTTCAGCTTTCCTGCTCTTTGTACCTTCTATCATGCAACCCCTTATACTAGGTGTATAAGGGCCTTTCAATCCTAGGTGCCAAACATGCTCCTTCAAAACCACTCCTTAAATGAAGTGTACTACAATGGTCTCAGTGTCACCATGCAGTCTTGCACCTGAAACATTATCTGCTTATTATGTTCTGTGAGTTACACTGTGAATTTGTCAGGGTAGGATCCTTGTGTTGTTGGGTGTTCTGCAAAGCAATGTTTGCCCTGAGAGAGCTATATTAACAATAATCCCCTGCAACTAACCTCCAGCAGTCCCAAACCAACTACTTACTTCCCACTCTATTCTGCGTTTTCATTTCTCATGCCCTGTCACATTTTGTGCATTAGAAGCACAATATAGATGGTCATGTTAATGTAGCAACTGCAAACCAAGAGTGAGGAAATAGAAAACAAGCATCGTATTTCCGTTCACTGAATGTTAATGTGTGAAATTGCATCCTTACCCTGATGGTGGGATTGTCTGGCCTGCAAAGGGCTGGGAACAGGTCCTTCAGCTTTTCCTTTTCTGTTTTAGGTTTGACAACTACCTCTGGTTTTAGAATTTAAAAAAGGGTAAAAATAAATTAGAAGTGCACCTTTATCACATGGCTAGAATAGTTTTCTACCTATCATTTCTGAAACTGAGTATTCATTTCAGCTCTGAATGTAAATTTTACTGCAGTTTTTAAAAGCTGAATTAAAAACAACTACATTTCCCCTCACAAAGGAAATTCTGATTAGTGAAATATGCAATATTCTGAATTCTGCACTGAATAAAGCTCTCTTCGAGTAGCCCAAAAGCTTTGCACCAGCGACTCACGTAATACAGAGAACTCCACTGGAATGATAGTATATAAGATATAAGAATAGCGATTTCTTCTGTCATACTCACAATGTCCAACAGACGCTGAAAGGGTTAGGACTGTTTTCTATTGAACTGTTGGAGCAGTGAGACTATACTTACCTTTGCCTGTAGATGGCTTTGCTGGAGGCCGCATTGTCTGTATGAGACGTAACAAATTACTAATGAGGGAATCCTGAAAAATTAGATAAAGCACAGAAGATTTTTTTAAGTGACTGCAATATTTTTGCACATTAGCACAAGGGAGGGTTTGTTGAAAGGGAACAAAAAGTTCTGTCCCAACTTCTAAAGATGTAGAAGTATAGGGCCATAGTCACAAGAAATCACACACACACTATAAAAGTTCAGTTGCCTGGTGTAGAGAACCAAGACAAAAAGTGACTTGACTTTACAATGTTATGAAAATTCCATTTAAGTAACTCTCCACACCAGTCACTGGCTCTAACTAGGACAATAATTTTGACCTGTTTCTAAGGTACTTATCTACCTGGTGTGTGAGGACCATAAAAAGTTTGTTTTCATGACAAGTTATTTTTCTTGCACTACACATGCATAGTAATAAGACACCAAAGAGCCCAGATGAGTCTTCAAAATTGCATAGTGCTTCAGAGACTGCATCAAGCAAAGTTAAATAAAGCTTAATTAGACAGAAGTGTTTGGAAGCCAGCAAATATGAACTATTAAGTGAAAATAATTGCACATTAATAAACACAAATACTTAATCCTTGCAACTCTCTTTTAAATAAAAGATGATCTCTGTGTTCAAATCTCACTTACTGTGAACTCGGCGCCATTCTTTGTAAGGGCAGCCTTGAATGTGTCAAATGTGGTGTTTTTCTCAGCAAGATTTATCACAAACTCAGCTGCAAAGAAAAGGTGATCAAGAGTGAAACAAACAAAAATAATCTGAAGTCAGGTCAAGTGCATTTCACTCTGAGGAAAGGGGCTGGCTTAGCAACCTGGGAACCTGAAGTCCCTCATCTAGCCACAGAACATGGAATGCACGGTCTGCAGCAGTGAAAGTTTCACTCTCTACACTGCCTTAAGTCCATTTTCAGGATCCCAGACCTGGAGGGATTGTGTCTCGGGATGAGATGAGAGCTCATTTTCTAACTCACACTGTCAACTCTTTGGGGGCAGGGACTGTCTTTTGTCTCTCTTTGTTCAGCACCTAGCACAACTACTGGAGCTACAAACAATTAATAATGGAAGTGTCAGGGCAATGAGGCTGAAGCTGGTTCCTCGTTCCCAATTCCTTATTTGATTATATAGTTAATAAATATTTACATAATTACACATTTACTTTTTACCACACTCACTCCTGTCAGTCTGATGAAATTTCTAAAAATGTAAATCTTACATTGAGATTCTTGAAAACAAACCCTGTTGCCTCCTCTGTCCGCATATCTACTCTAGCAACACCATCATACGACCCAACCACACCAGCGACACCATCAGAGGCTCATTCACGGGCACATCAACTAATGTGATATATGCCATCATATGTCAGCAATGCCTCTCTGTCATGTACATTGGCCAAACCGGACAGTCTCTATGTAAAGGATAAATGGACAGAAATCAGACATCAGGAATGGTAACATACAAAAGCCAGTAGGAGAATACTTCAATCTTCCTGGACATTCAATAACAGATTTAAAAGTAGCCATTCTTCAACAACAATAACAAAAACCCTTCAGAAACAGACTTCAAAGAGAAACTGCAGAGTTACAATTCATTTGCAAACCTAACACCATCAATTTGGGCTTGAATAGGGACTGGGAGCGGCTGGCTCACTACAAAAATAATTTTTCCTCATTAATTATTGGGAGTGGACCACATCCACCCTGACTGAATTGGCCTTCAACATTGGTTCTCCACTTGTAGGGTAACTCTCTTCTCTTCATGTGCCAATATATATTTATGCCTGTATTTGTAATTTTCACTCCATGCATCTGAAGCAGTGGGCTGCCCAAATATAACTATAACTCTCCTTATCGTTAGTATGGCAACACCCATTTTTTCATGTCCTCTGTGTAGATATATCGTCCTACTGTATTTTCCACTGCATGCAGCCAGTGAAGTGGGTTTTAGCCCACAAAAGCTTGTGCTCAAATAAATTTGTTCATCTCTAAGATGCCACAAGTCCTCCTGTCCTTTTTGCCAAATAAATCTGCTAGTCTATAAGGTGCCACCGGACTCCTCGTTGTTTTTGTGGTTACGGACTAACAGGGCTGCCCCTCTGATACTTGAAACTAATGCTGGCCTCTGACTAAGGAGCTGAGATCCAGACTCCAACTTCAGCCTCGCGCCATGGCAAACGTCCAGCCTCGCATCACCACAGGGGCTCCCCCCACCCGCCCCCTTCCTCCTCCAGAGGGGTCCCGGGCTCCTGCCCCCGGGGGTCACCCCCGCCCGGCCCGGCCCCCGCGCTCCCCGCCGGCCTCTCACCCAGGTCCTTGTCGTTGATGCCCAGGTGATTGTCCAGCTCGGTGCAAACCTTGGACACCAGCGACAGGTACTCGAGCTTCGCGAGCTCGTCGGCGCCCGCTGGGTCCCCCATAGCCCCGGCCCCCGACTCACACACCGCCATCCACTTCCGGGTGTGGGTCGCGTCAGGGCTACGTCACGCCCCTGCTGGGGTCACGCAAGGCGCTGGCCATAGAGACGGCGGCGCTGGCTAGAGCGGCTCAGGCTGGGGCCTGGGAGGGAGGCCGCGCCTCCGACTCTATGGTCTAGGGCCGCTGGCGGGGCGGGGCGGCCCTTTCCTTCCCGCTCTCTTGGAGGTCTGGGGTGGGGAGAGGGCAGCAGGGCCTGGCACGGTGCCGCCCTCAGCCTGGGGAGGAGGCGATTCGCTGCCCCAGGGTCAGCGACAGGAATCGCCCCCTCAGGTGCATATTCGTGAGGAGATTCCCGCTCACTGGGGAGGGGGCAGATTCCCCTCTCCCCCCCGCCCCCCGTATCCCTGAGGAGATTTCGCGCCCCCCCCCCGTATCCATTAGGAGATTTCGCGCCCCCCCACCCCCGTATCCATGAGGAGATTCTCCCCTCCCCCCCCCCGTATCCATTCAGAGACATTTACAATACACACCAAGGGAAGATGCTCACCTGCTCCAGGAACTTTCCAGGCTGCATCCAGAACCTGAGGCTGAAGCCTAAATTGCCACAAAATGGAATCTGAGGGGAAACATCTGGCACAATGAAATCCCTGCACCAGCCCGTCCAATGAAGGGTGAAAACAAACCCTGAGCGAGGCCCTCCTCATCCCATGTATCAGTGACCTACCTGCTTCACTAGATCCACTACCTAGAGCACCAGCTAAACAACCAGGAATAAAATGACTATTGTCTGGTGGTAACCTGGTCATACTATTGCACACAAGAGGTCTCCATCCATTTTCTGGCTTGCAAGGTCATCCTGCAACCTATACCCACAAAGTCACATTGTTTTTGGAAAAACCTCAAAACAAATTTTGTTAGAGACAGAGAAATTGAGTGCATGTTAAATTAGGCACCTGGGCCATGTTAAAAACACATCAACATTTGGGTTGGTTCAAAGCATTAGAAGAAAAAGCTATGCAGGCTCTCTCTGCCATACAGAAATCGCTAGAGAAACACAATCCAGTGATAATGCTACTGCTAAACCTACTGGACAGTATATAACCCCTATTGTATTGTATGGATTGAAGGCAGGGACCCAGCTCTAGCAACTATGCTAACTGGGACAAAGTGTCACAGAAACCTTACATGCATGACTCCGCAAGTAATTATTACAACATTTATTCCAGCAACAATGGGCTGCAGAGGAGAGGTTGATGATTTCCACCCTTCTGGTGCCACCTCAACCAAAGCAGTAAACACTTCCCCTCTCTAAAGCACTAGAGAGCCCAAAATGAAATCCAAACAAAACTAAAATTCACTGCTATCTAACATCACTCTTGTGGCCCAGGGGCACTAAACTGCTGAGCAGTGGAACAAACAAGCCTCCCAGACAAATTATACAATACACCAAAAACACCAATGTCTGAGTGACTGCGAAGAAAAGTTCAGAAAAGTTTGATACAGAACTATCATCCTGCACATACACCTCACCACAGTGAAATGTGCATAGCTAAAGTAGACTCTTACCAAATACAGAAACAAAGGCAGTAAACAATAGGTTGAAACTGGGAGATATAAAGCAGAGTGCAAGCCCAATGAGTAGCAGCTGACAACTAATGTGACAGAGAAGAGATCAGGATAGTGAGACACTTTCTACTCCTAATGTCCAAAATATGAGAGAATGTGAAAATAATTACAATCAGAGATAAAGGGTAAAATCCCTAATGCACTTGTGAATCATGTTCTGAGGGACAGTCAACATACCTATCTGTTTCAGGAGATAACAGGTGTACCTGCCTCAACCATAGCCTAGCCCTGGGACCGTGTCTTGAGTGAGATTCTGTTAAACACTTTACGTATTATAGGGAGAGGCACATAGATGACATAGACATGTTGGGGAAGAGTCAACATGGCTTTTGTAAAGGGAAATTATGCCTCACCAATCTATTAGAATTCTCTGAGGAGTTCAACAAATATGTGGAAAAAGGTGGTTTAGTGGACATAGTGTACTTGGACTTTCAGAAAGCCTTTGACAAAATCATCTCATGGATCAGTAACTGGTTAAAAGACAGGAAACAAAGGATAGGAATAAATGGTCACTTTTCACAATGGAAAGAAGTAAATAACCGAGTTCTCCACGGATCTGTATTGAAACCAGTGCTGTTCAATATATTCATAAATGATCTGGAAAAGGGGTGTAAACAGTGAGGTGATAAAGTTTGCAGGCAGTATAAATTACTCGAGACAATGAAGTCCAACATAGACGGTGGAGACTTTCAACAAAGGGATCTCACTAAACTGGGTGACTGGGCACCGCACAGTTGAAAGACAGGCTAGTAGGTTAGATGGATCATTGCTCTAACCTATATGGCCATTCTTATGTAAAGATGCTAAGGACAACCCTTACAATTGTAGTGTGGAATATTACAGTAGTGCAAAGTGTTTCTGATTTTCACATAGTGTGAATGAGACTTAAGTGATGCGTCACAGCTGCAAATGTGTCTGCTGTCTTCCCAAGAGAAAAGTTAGGGCTGTATGTCTCCACAGCATTCCTTTGTCAAATGGTGCATAGCAGTTTAAAAGAAAAATCCAGACCCTGTTATCTATTGCATTTGATACAGAGGAGAAGAGGCTAGGAAATGAAATGGCAAAGTATCAGCACTGAAGGAAAAGAAAAAATCCCTCTCTCTTTCCAGCCCAAGTATTCTGCTAGAAAAATGTTATCTTATCCAAGATCGAACTCTTGGATAAGAACCCATCCTGAGAAAACCAGAGTAAAATAGAAAAGACACTAGGCAAAAACTTAGTATCTTTTCATGAAATGTTAGATTTTTAGGAAACAGCACTAAATACATTAAAAACTGCAGAGACACCCTTAAATTCCAGGATCCACTATTTTTTCTCAGTGGGATTCTCTTAGTCCATTCATAATGACCCTAACCATGGTTATAAATCTGTTGCATATATTTCTGCTTCCATTGCTCTCTGTCTATGGAAGTAGAGTCTGATAGTGGAGTTCTCCATCCCATGGCTATATTTGCTGCGTGCGTCCTGTACACATTACTACAGGTGCTTTGCAAAGTCTGAGTGGTAGAAGTTGGGCTGATCTGGTCTAAGATAGACACAGTTGTAGGGGGCTTTAGGTATATATCTCACTTCTGGTGAACATGTATCTCTGCTTCACTACAGCTGATTAGACTTCAAAGGAGGGTATCATTCCCCTGACTTTACAAAGCCAGTCATTACTATGACAGAAAATGAGCAGCAGCTGTTACCCTCTTTCCCACATGACAACTGCCATCCCTTCATTAATTGCTATTCTGGACTCTGCTCTTGGCAGCACTGACTTATTTATATGCATTGACATCCAACTTCACACTATGATAATTCAGCAGCTAAAATGTCTTGTGTTGATGGCCAGGGGGAGAGGCAGATGGACGAGGAGTTCAGAGCCTTGATTGGATTTCAGGCAAAAGCAGTTCAGCTGGACAGATAGTGAGCACCTCACCACCCCAAGGGGGTTGGAACAATACATTACCCTTGAACAGAGAAACAGAACATAAATATTCAAATTGAATGCTGATGGAAATAGGCCTTGGTTATGCTTTGCCTTCAAATATGCTAATGAGTCAAAAGGTCCCTACAATGTCTGAAGGAAATGCATAGCAACATAGCAACAGAAATGCTGGATTCTGCTGTCCTATGCCATCAATGTTCATGTCATGCAGGAATCAACTCTTTCCGTGAGAGACTGAAGCCCAAAACCGTTCCTCTGCAGCATGTCCTAGCTGGGAACATAATGTTAATAGGGTCAATAAAAGTAAAAAAAAAAATCCTGATGTTTGTAAGAGACTTGACGATGCTAACTATGGCTTCTGCGTTCTGTCTAAACAAGTGGTGAAACACCATCTATTAAGACTTTTATAAGTGGACTGGACAAAGTACTGAAAAATACACTATGATACATAAATTATGAGAGGCCATCACTTTACTAAGTGAGCACACCAGCACATCAATCAGCCTTTCAGTTATCATTTAACTGTGTTAATCACTTGCACTGCAGTGTCAGCTGCCTATATAGAATAGGGGTAAATCCTGCACTGGCCAAGGGAAGGGCAACAGATATTTTCCATTTCTTTGTTACTGAAGCTGTTGCCCTAATGCATTATGAAGAGGACTGTATAAAACTATTATACTTTAATTAGTATTTCATCTGCTCTCTGGGATAGGGTGACCAGATGTCCTGATTTTATAGGGACAGTCCCGATATTTGGGGCTTTTTCCTATGTAGGCTCCTATTATCCCCCACCCCAGTCCCGATTTTTCACACTTGCTATCTGGTCACCCTACTCTGGGAGTTTTGTTTTCCATCAGCCTTTATATTTCAGACTGTTTGGAGCACAACATGGAAAATGACATGGAATGTGACCTTGGAAACTTTGAATTTACTGAGTGTATGTAATTGGATGAGAATCATAGAATATCAGGGTTGGAAGGGACCTCAGGAGATCATCTAGTCTAACTCCCTGCTCAACACAGGACCAATCCCCAACTAAATCATCCCAGCCAGGGCTTTGTCAAGCCTGACCTTAAAAACCTCTAAGGAAGGAGATTCCACCACCTCCCTAAGTAACCCATTCCAGTGCTTCAACACCCTCCTAGTGAAAAAGTTTTTCCTAATGTCCAACCTAAACCTCCCCCACTGCAACTTGAGACCATTGCTTCTTGTTCAGTCATCTGGTACCACTGAGAACAGTCTAGATCAGTGGTTCCCAAATTTGTTCCACCGCTTGTGCAGGGAAAGCCCCTGGCAGGCCGGGCCAGTTTGTGTACCTGCCGCATCTGCAGGTTCAGCCAATCGGGGCTCCCAGTGGCTGCAGTTCGCTGTTCCAGGCCAATGGGAGCTGCTGGAAGCAGTGGCCAGTACGTCCCTCGGCCCGCACCACTTCCAGCAGCTCCCATTGGCCTGGAACAGCGAACCGCGGCCACTGGGAGCCCCGATCGGTCAAACCTGCGGATGCGGCAGATACACAAACTGGCCCGGCCCATCAGGGGCTTTTCCTGCACAAGCGGCGGAACAACTTTGGGAACAACTGGTCTAGATCCATCCTCTTGGGAACCCCCTTTCAGGTAGTTGAAAGCAGCTATCAAATCTCCCCTCACTCTTCTCTTCTGCAGGCTAAACAATCCCAGTTCCCTCAGCCTCTCCTCATAAGTCATGTGCTCCAGCCCCCTAATCATTTTTATTGCCCTCCGCTGGACTCTCTCCAATTTGTCCACATCCTTTTTGTAGTGTGGGGCCCAAAACTGGACACAGTACTCCAGATGAGGCCTCACCAGTGCTGAGTACAGGGGAATGATCACATCCCTCGATCTGCTGGCAATGCCCCTACTTATACAGGCCAAAATGCCATTAGCCTTCTTGGCAACAAGGGCACACTGTTGACTCATATCCAGCTTCTCATCCACTATAACCCCCAGGTCCTTTTCTGCAGAATTGCTGCCTAGCCATTCGGTCCCTAGTCTGTAGCAGTGCATGGGATTCTTCTGTCCTAAGTGCAAGACTCTGCACTTGTCCTTGTTGAACCTCATCAGATTTCTTTTGGCCCAATCGTCTAATTTGTCTAGGTCCCCCTGTATCCTATCCCTACCCTCTAGCGTATCTACTACTCTTTCCAGTTTAGTGTCATCTGCAAACTTGCTGAGGGTGCAATCCACGCCATCCTCCAGATCATTAATGAAGATATTGAACAAAACCAGCCCAAGGACCAACCCTTGGGGCACTCCACTTGATACCAGCTGCCAACTAGACATGGAGCCATTGATCACTACCCATTGAGCCTGACAATCTAGATAGCTTTCTATCCACCGTATAGTCCATAGTCTTATATTGATTCATTTATATTGATTAGTTTTCACTTCTGATGCCCTGTGTGACCTTCAATGGCCCTAATTCCAACTAAAGATGGCAGCATATTGGAAGGTATATTCAGAATTACGTTATTTCAGATGCTGCTGAGTGAACTGCAGAGAGAACACACAGGGAGTGTGTCTCTTGCATTTTGGCCTCTGATGCCTCTCTTCCCTTAGATTTGAGTTCTCTTAAAAAAATCTACCTTTTAAGACTCACAACATACAATGCAGATGCTGTGTGGCTCCACCAAATGTAAATTGCACGGCTCATTGATTAAATTGGTCATAAAAGAGTTCTACCATTGTATGTCATGACAGTCTTCAAGGAGAAAAGTAACATTCGAGCTAGCACTCTGTGGTCATTCTCTTCTGTGGTCACATTCAAGGAGTGGAGAAATACATGAAAAGTTAAAGTATTATTTTTGTTAGACATATTCAGAGGGCCTGGTATATCCCATTGTGAGTGTGCAACCTCCATTAGTATTATTTAAATAGAACTTTTCATTTTAATCAAAATTTCCCACCCTAATGTTCAGTCTCTTACCAAGGAAAACCCATTGTATGTAGACCAATGAGTGGTGTATATGGAGGAAGCCAAGCTAATTCCTCCCATCAAACTCTCTGTGCCCTGGCTCAAAAGAATTCACTAACTTGATAGCCAGGGAACAGATTTTCTTCTTTGCACTATATATCTATAGTCTGTATGATAAGAAGAATGGCCACTGGATTAGACCAATGGTCCATCTAACCCAGTATCCTGTTTCTGACAATGGCCAGTGCCAGATGCTTCAGAGAGAATGAACGGAACAGGGCAATTATTGAGCAATACATCCCTTGTCAGCCAATCCTAGCTTCTGGCAGTCAAAGGTTTAGAGATACCCAGAGCATAGGGTTGCATCCCTGATCATCTTGCCATTGATAAATCTATCTTCTAGGAACATATTTAATTATTTTTTGAATCCAGTTATATTTTTGGCCTTCGCAATATCACATAGCAACAAGTTTCACAGGTTGACTGTGCATTGTATGAAGAAGTACTTTCTTTTGTTTGTTTTAAACCTGCTGCCTATGAATTTCAGGGTGTGACCCCTTGTTCTTCTGTTATGTGAAGGGGTAAATACCTTTTCTATTCACTTTCTTCATACCATTCATGATTTTATAGACCTCTATAATATCCCTCCTTAGTCTTCTCTTTTCTAAGTTGAACACTCCTAGTGTTTTTAATTTCACCTAATATGGAAGCTGTTCCATAGTCATCTAAACATTTTTGTTGCCCTTCTCTGCACCTTTTCCAATTCTAATACATATTTTTTGAGATGGGGTGACGAGAACTGCATGCAGTATTCAGGGTGTGGACATAACATTGATTTATATAGTGGCATTATGATATTTTCTGTCTTTTTATCTGTCCATTTCCTAATGGCTAACATTGTTAGCTCTTTTGACTGCTGTTGCACACTGAGCAGATGTTTTCAGTTAACTATCCCTGATGACTCCAAGATCTCTTTCTTTGAGTGGTAACAACTAATGTAGACACCATTATCTTGTCTGTATAGTTGGGACTGTTGTTTCCAGTGTGCATTACTTTGCACTTATCAACAGTGAATTTCATCTGCCATTTTGTCACCCAGTCACCCAGTTTAGTAAGATCCCTTTGTAACTCTTTGCAGTCAGCTTTGGATTTAACTACCTTGACTAATTTTATATTTTGCCATCTCACTGTTTATCTCTTTTTCAAATAATTTATTAATATGTTGAACTGCACAGGTCCCAGTACAGATCCTAGGGGGACCGTGCTATTTATCTTTCTCCATTGTGACTGTTATTCCAACCCTTTGTTTCCTATTTTTTAACCAGTTACTAATCCATGGTCGCTTGCCCAGTTTATTCTGAAAAGCTATTGACTGTGACATGGATGAGGATCCCTGTCTGCACTGTGCTCCCACATACAGGTGCTGGCCCAAAGAGTCTCTTACCCAGCTTCTCTCAGGGCCCCTGAATGATCTGAGTTGGTGATGCCTGTCTCTATCGTTCACTGCCCACCTTGTTAAATTCACTTTCTGAGGCTGCGTTGAGAAGGGGAGGACAGGGATTTACATCAGATGTAATTTTCAGGACCAAAGTCACCAGATCTGTTCAGCCCTTATAATATAATAAAATACACAACGGGAAAAATGTCTGAAAAGGTTTTGGGGCTGCATGTTCCCTGTATGGATGTCCTGCATCTTGTCATCTAAAGAGTTACATTTTTGAAGCCAGGAGAGAGAGATGTGTAATTCACTTTGGCCAGTGGGTGGCAGTAAAAGACCTTATCTATGTTTTTAAAAAGCTGGGATTTCTGAAAGCTGCTGGTATGTTTTGACAGGTTTCAGAGTAGCAGCCGTGTTAGTCTGTATCCGCAAAAAGAACAAGAATACTTGTGGCACCTTAGAGACTAACAAATTTATTTTAGCATGAGCTTTTGTGAGCTGCAGCTCACTTCTTCGGATGTTTTGAGAGGTTACATGTGTACATAGGAGTTGCCATACCCCGTAAAAGTACTGCTCCATCTAATCCAGGATCCTGCCCCCAGCAGCAATACCTTATGTTTCACAGAAAGGTGAAAATTCCCTGACTCGCGCTTAGCCCAAAGTAGGCTAGGTCTTACCAAGCAGCAGTGTAAACTTCACACAAGAAGCACAATGTGGGACCTTAAGACAAAGTGCTGCAGAAGTTTGAGAGGAAGACTGGAGCACTGTGAGGCACTTCAACAAACACCATTGCCAGTAGCAGGTTGATCAAACCCCATGTTTATTGTTTCCTATAACAATAATAGACTTGAATTGACCAATTGTTTTTCTCACAGATATTTCCATTTTCTTGGGGAAGGTTTTTCCTGTCCTACCGTAGCTTTGCCAGAGTTCTTAAGTCCCCTTTTACACATTTATAGTTAAATATAAGAAGTACCAAAAGTGCATTAAACAGATTCATGCCTGCTGACACTGAGGCCTGACCAAACTGCACATGACACCAGCATCTGTCACAATGACCCTTAACAGAGCAACAGGGAGAAGCCAGCATTGTTCTGCTAGCAGCCAAATTACCTTTCACTAGTGCAATACTTCAAACAAGGATTTGCTGGAGTGGTGAATTCCTCTGGAGTCTTGTGACATACACTCAGTGATCTACATACAGTGCATGACATTTCTCTGGGCACACTCTTATAGCTAGTGTTCATGAAATGCCTCTATCTGACCACAAGTGCTTTCCCTAGGATGAAGAGACTGATTTAAAAAACTATGTAAAGCAAGCATGACTTTATCATTTCCATTATCCATTTTCAGAGAGTCTTCATTGGACATAAGTAATCCATCTTCCATAGAATTAGCCTTATAGGGTCCTATAAATCTAACTTCTCCCACATCCAGTGCCCCCTGCCCTTCTAAACTGGTGGGAGCTCAGAGAACAATAAAAATGATCAGTGGTTGGAAGGACTGATGTTTGGGGTAAGGTTAAAAGAGCTAAACATTTATAATGTAGCTAGGAGATGGGTTCATAATCATATCTGCACATATCTGAAGGATGTAAAAGCCAAGAAGAGGAGCAATGATTTGGGGTTGTACACTGAGGTACAGTGAGACTGACTCAAGAAAGGGAACGTGTATTATTTTATTCTTCATTCAGTGTCTTAAGTGAGCTAGGCACTCTAGGCTGGCTCTCAAGAAAACCTCCCTAGCAGTGAGATGTTTCAGCCTAGGGAATGGTCTCCTAAGGGAAGCCAAGGAAGTCCTGTTGCTTGGGCTTTGAAAACTAGACTGGACAAACCACTAGAAAAAATGGCCTATGGGAACCGATCCTGCTGTAGTATGGAGTTGGACCAGATGGCCTAGCAGAGCTTTCCCAGCTCTCACATCTGTGATCAAAAAGCTGGTGCTCTTATAGAGCTCTAAAGGGAGAGAGGGAGTGACTGTATTTTGTTGAGGCTTTGCTCTCCAAGGAAGGGAGTAAGGAAATGAAGGACATTGCTGACAATTCCACTGCAGTCAGGCTGTCACGCTTATTGATGTTTAACAGGTAAATAAGCCGCCTCCATAGTAAGTTCATTCTTACAGTCATTCAAGCAATGCTATATTACCTCAGCACATCCTATGTCCTGCCAGCAGAAATGATGGATCAGAACAATTTACTTCCTCTGTAGGGGCACTGGCCGGGTCCATGCATCTGTCCTCGGACTGATGAATGAATGAGACACCCCCATACTTCCTACTTGCACTGTTTACACTTTGCCCCAGGGAACTGAACCCAGCTGCGAGGATTTTGAAGGATGAAAGTGGCATAACCCTGTTAATAGTAGCAGACAAGGGAAGGGAATGTCTATGTGGGTGCTCTCTGGGGAGTGACGGAAGTGCATCAGGTTTTGTGACAGCTGAGACAGGTCAGTTATATCGGATGGCTGCCGTTTGATGGAAAACACAATTGCTTTAGGCCAGAGAGATCAGAATGACCAGATGACAAGAGGGAGGCCTCTTTCTGCACTCAGGAAAAACTGAGGGCACTAATACATGCTCTAATATCCCACTGCCATGGAAATCCAGCACAATGAAGTAATTGGTATTGTTTGGATTTCATGTTGACTTGCACACTTACATGAAATCCTGTGCTGAAATACAAGAGACTCCGGAGTAACAAAGTGTGAGGGACTGTTGTTGATCGGAATGTGTACAAACTGTTCCTGCTGTCTGAGGGTTATGCTGCTGTAGCCAAGGAGTGAATTCCTCACGTACTGACGTGGTTCTGCTGCTGTTTCCTTGGCATCTGTTAATTATTTAAAAAATGCCCCAAAAACTCCAGGTCTAGTCCTGATTGTCCTGTCTGCTACCTGAACAAAGAGGTGATAAGAGAATATCTGATTAGACCATAAATCTCATAGTAAACCATCAGAATTCACCTAAAACCAGTGATACACAAGCAGTAGGGATGTGATGGGAGCATTATAATGTCAGCATCAGTTCATCGCCATGTTAGGTTTACTGCAATCAGTTATTTTTGTCATTCCAGCTTATCTTCTTATGCCAGGATACAATTTAACATGGCCAGATAAAGCCAGCCTCAGCTTCTGTGTATTTGACCTGAAATTCCCTCTTGCTTTAAAGAGGAATGCCATAAGTTTTATAACCTGCTGCCCTCGAACAGACTTTCCATCTTGGAGTCGTCCCCTTAACTTTTGTTCTTGCCAGAGCCAGAGGCAATGCATGTGTGGGGGTGGGTGGGGGATGGGGATGTGGAGTCATGTGCTCCCCCGCCTTTCCCCCCCCAATTTCTGCCAGGGAATATATGCACTGCCCTGAAACCTGCTTCATACCACCAGAACCTTTAAACTGTGCCCCCTCTCCCCCGCACACACAACTATCAACAGTTACACATATCTCTGGCCAGCTGTATGAGTCAGACAGATACAGCACAGTTCACTCTTGGTATGTGGTTCTGCTATGCCAAACTCAGAAGTGCTGTGCATGCTGGAGAGAGCTAACATCTCCCTCTCTCTCCCCCCACTCCACCTCTTTATTCAATTTATGATGTTGGATTCTTCCCTTTATGTGGCAAATAGTACAAAAATCCTGAGGAGAGAAGCTAAATTTCCAAATCTTGAGCCAGCAGTGCACAACGAGTCTATACACAGACAGAGCCAGAGATGCTGTGTTTCTCTGAGCATCCTCTATCAGCTTATACATACCATGGTGCACAGGCAATGGCTGTGGAGCAAGATAAGGCAATTTCACTTAACCTGCCTACTCCAGGATCAATGCAATTGCCTCACTGCCAAGTAAAGCAGCAATCGAAAGACTCTATGCAGTGCTATGCATGAAGTCTGAGGGGCTCAGCATAGCCTGCTGCCCTGGTGTGATCTGAAATCACTGAACACACTAACCTGAGCTGGCAGGATCCAGGAGATTCCCTCACTAAACAGTGTTTGTCATGGTGTTAGACAGTCCCAGGCCCAGTACAGGGCAGCCCCGGTTCCCCTTAGAATCCTGCAGTACTCAGCAATACATATGACAGGTTTAGGTTAAGGGGGAGAAGTTACATTTTGATCAAACCAAAGAATTCTGCCACTCCAGACATAGGCACAGCAAAGACTCCAAAGAGTCAGCCAACATCACCTTCCTGTAACACAGCCCCTTTATTCCAGGGCACCAGAGAGAACATGGCATCATCTTGACCAAATCTGACCCATTAGGGGAGCTGGGTCGTGATATTTTGGTGGAGAGGGGAAGCTAAATCGAACACTCATCAATGAGTGCAAATACAAGTGATTGAAAAGCTGTTGCTGGGGGCCAGTGTGGTCTCCCAGGCTCTGCAGAGAAGCTTCACACCATTTCTTCCCCTTCCTTGGGGAGTGTGGACCTTTTAACATGATTCATGCACAATTCTTTGCATGTGATTTCTAACATCTCTGTGACTCAGTGGAATACTTCTAGAGCCAGACTTAAGCGGAGCTGCCCTGCGGACTGCCAGAGGGGCTGAGCATCGAGAGGGCCAAAAGACAGGCTGATGGGAGAATAAGAGAACAATAGGCAGGAATGCATCAGTGAACAGATTCACAAGACAAGGCCCACATTGTCGTGACATCAAGGTCACAGATAAACCCAGAGGCCTTCACGCACATTGATTTCCAGTCTCGGTTTCACTCAGGTCCTCTTGAGGGCTCAGCTGTAAGTACCTGGTGGCAGCACCCGTAGCTATCACTGGCAACTGCCTCCTCTTTACAGGATCACAGAAATTATGTTGATTTATGCTGCTGAAGTGAAAATGAGCAATCTGTGATGTAACTGAAAATTACTGTGTCCCGGTCCCTGCTCTGTTCCACCTGGCTGTGCTGCAACTTGAACCATCTCCCATTGCAATTAAGTGCCACAGTCACTGAACCCAGAACAGGAAGAGAATGCTCCCACTGACTTTCTGTGACGTTTCCCTTGTGTTATCCAGACGGTGATCTGCTAGGTCACTCCAATCCTTGACTCTGGGAGCCAGCCTGACCCTGCTCTGCTGTGAGAACTCCCACTCCTGGGCTGGTCACGCACAGCCTCTGGCATGTAAGCTGCCCCTTGGATTGTGCAATCAAATGACACTAGCCAATATCTCCAGTCCCAGACACAACCCTAGGAACCTCTGTCTTGCAGTGTCCAGTTATGCCCGCTGGATGCTGCAAGCTTATATGAGTTTGTCAATTTAACAAAGAAATTGATATGCACCAGGCTTGTTATCCCAAGGGGAGTCTCTGACATGCTTCAAACCAAACGCACTGTTTCAGGTAGAAAAAACAAACAGATTTATTAACTACAAAAAGAGATTTTAAGTGATTATATGTCAAAGCATAACAAGTCGGATTTGGTCAAATGAAATAAAAGCAAAATGCATTCTAAGCTGATCTTAACACTTTCAGTGCCCTTACAAACTGAGATGCTTCTCACCACAGGCTGGCTGGTTGCCCTTCAGCCAGGCTCTCCCCTTTGATCAGTGCTTCAGTCGCTTGGTGTGGTGTCTGTAGATGTAAGAGAGAGAGCATGGCAAACATCTCTCCCTTTTATCATGTTCTTTCTTCCCTCTTGGCTTTGCCCCTCCCCCTTCAGAGTCAGGTGAGCATTACCTCATTGCAGTCCCAAGCTGGCCAAAGGAATTATAGAATATCAGGGTTGGAAGGGACCTCAGGAGGTCATCTACTCCACCCCCCTGCTCAAAGTAGGACCAATCCCCGGACAGATTTTTGTCCCAGAGCCCCCTCAAGGACTGAGCTCACAACCCTGAGCTTTGCAGGTCAATGCTCAAACCACTGAGCTATTCCTCTCCTCCTATGCCAAGGGTCTGGAATTTCACTTCCTACACCATAGCAATCTCCTTTCCCGCAAACCAGTAAAGATGAGTGTCCCCTCATGGTGCCCAGTAACCTCAAAATCCTCAACCTTGTTACAGTGGGCATGACGGACACAATGGCCATCTTTAAATCTGCCCCTTCATTTTAAGTTCACTCTGCTGCAGCTACTGCTGATCCACCACACAGATGGGGCTCTCAGCTGCCTTTGCCACTGGTGAGTCTATTGGCCTTTTGGGGGCAACTTGTCCTGACAATGAATGAGGGCAGAGTAGGGATAACATAACAGATGAACCAAAGGGAGGGGTGGACAGGCAGCGTTATCTAACCCCTCTGCCACTGCATGGTCTGAGGTCAGAAAATTGGAGATCAGTACTTAGGTACCACAGAGATGTACACAGTGTAAATGCCAAGGCAGAGAGGAAAACCCAGGGCTTGCCAGTATCAAAGTACTGGTTGGTTTGCAAGGCTAGTCTGCACACAATTCACCATGTTTGTGGAGGTGGACCAAAAAACAGTGATCACATGGCATGGAGGTCAAGTGTCCTGACAAGGGGTGGGAGAAGCTGAACAGTCATCACAAGGGCACATAAGAACATGCCATGATGACGACTAACAAATACATTTATCAAGCACACACCTGCAGTTTCATTCCATCAGCTGATCTCCAGGAAGCACGGAAAGGACAGAAGAGGATGGAGAGGGTGATTCCATACAGCACAAAGCTGCATGAAGAGTGACTACCCTGTGCATACCTATAATTACATATAGTAGTATTATACCCTGCTATTAGGAGCCAACTTCAATAGACACAGCATTGTATCTCCCAACTATCCTCTGCATCAGAGTAGTTGCTGGTATATTTATTGTGTGACATAAACAGCTCCCTCCCACCCAATACATATTTATTCCAGAAATGAAAGTGGAGTGTGTTTTGCTTTAAACACCCAGTGTTTGCAGCAGAACAGGACTGCAAAGTAATGCAGCGCTGTGCCTTTAAGAAAAAACAGGTTGTATCCAGCAGAAAATGTCTGGTGTTCAGAGAGCACTGGGGCTCAATTTTGAAAAGACAAAGCAACAAACACATATCACACAGTCCAGTGTGGGCGCATGCACACACCCCACATATGTTCATTTGTGAGCACACACACACCTCCCCACAGTTTTTCATTCAAGACATAACTGACAGGGGCCAGCCTATAGTGCATTCATTGACTGCCAGTAGAGGCCAGAAAGACAAGGTTGGGGAGGTAATATCTTCTATTGGTGAGAGAGACAAGCTTTCGAGCCACACAGAGGTCTCCCAGAGGTCTGGGAAAGGTATTCCGAGTGTTACAGCTAAATGCAATCTCCTTTCTTGCAAACCAGATCATTTATCATAAGTAATTACACATATTTCCAGGGATCATTCAAGGTGAAGGCTACAACAACACTGCATGCGCTAGGGGACAAAGGCACAGCAGAACCAAGACATGGAGAAATGTCCCCTTGGACTCTGGGGCGTTCAAAATCCAGACTGAAATTGTGCTACTTAGCCTATCACTGTCAGTCTGGTGTGTGTGCTGGGAGAGGCAACTTCCTGTCATCATTTAAGGACCACAGGAACCAGGAGAGAGGCTGGACACAAGCTTTGGGAAGACTTTGCCCAGCCCTATGGGGCCCTCACATCAGAAAGTTCTGAAGTCGTTTGGGCCTGCCCTAACTAACTTTGTTTGGTGGCTGCACTTCAGTGGGGTCGCCCAACTGTCCTTTTGAATAACTTATGAGACAGCACTTTGACACTGAGACCCTTAGGGATGAGCCTTGTTTGGCATGCATTTTCCAGTGAAAATCTCCCGTTTATGTCTCACTATAACTTCCCAGCTGTTTAGAGATCTCATAGTGTAGCAGATGCTGCATTATTGTATCCACTGTTACCTAGCTGTCCCTGTTTGCTTGATGCACTCAGCATGTTCTCTCTGCATGAGCTGGCTTTGCTATCTAGCCTTCAGGAGCTTTTCAGAGAGAGCTTCCCAAAATCCCAGGGCAAAGCGATATCATCCACAAGGATAAGGTGACTTACGCCCCGCGTTGCTAGTCTATGTGAGATAATAGGCTGTTCCTTTAATGATTTTCAGTATGAATAGCCAGCCACACTGAATTCCTCTCAGGGCTACTTTCACTTAGAAAAACAGACCGGGCTGTTTTGTTGTGCACATGCTGATCTACATAATGTGCCAGTCCAAGTGTGCTGTCTGAATATGTTCCAGGACTATCAGGCTGCAGCCTCAGCCTCACAGCAAGCCGGCTGGTCAGTTCCAAACAATAGAAATAAAAAGCCAGCCACCTAAGGAAGCCTTTATTTCTGTTTGTGTGTTGCTGTAGCTGTGGGCTACAGATGATAAGAAAGGGGGAGCAGGGTGTTTGCATATGTCCAAGTAGACTGGTAGCTCTGTGTCCCTTCCTCCTCAGTCCCACACGGCCACACTAACCTGGAGAATGTCCTTGTCAGGTACTGT
Organism: Mauremys mutica; assembly: GCF_020497125.1. Taxonomy (NCBI): domain Eukaryota; kingdom Metazoa; phylum Chordata; order Testudines; family Geoemydidae; genus Mauremys; species Mauremys mutica. The sequence goes on from NC_059096.1 coordinate 483,909, forward strand.
GGTGGGGTAACTTGTGGCTGTGTGCATCCAGGGATGGTGAGTGACAGACACAGCATGGTCAGCAACAGAATTATTGACCTTCACCACAATACAGTTTTCTGCCTCACCAGTTTAAAGAACAGCTCCATTGACTCAAGAAAGAAAAGTAAGAGAGAAACACGATCAGGTCTGACACACCGCAGTGCACATGCGCACAGCCCAGTACAGTACTTGGGCAAGGAAAATAATAGAACACAACTCTTTAAACACCAGCCTTGTTGGGATGAGGAGTGCGCACTTCATTTCACAAAAGGTACTGTACCTCCATTATAAAGCATTTAGGAGAGCGGGCCTTGGAAGCTCTTTGCATCTCACAGACATGCTCCCATGACTGCAAGGGCTGGCAAAGAAGCTACTCAGCCACAAGCTAGAAACGCCATTGGTCATTTTGGGCACAAAATGAATGTTACTGGAAAGATCCTTTAATTTCCCACAGGTCTTCCCTGTGAATTTTTACCATTAGAAGCATAGAATCTATTTTTCTGTATTAGGGCTTTGTACTGGTGCTCAGCACCATAGTATCTGAGTGTCTCTCAGGGTAATAGTGAGGTCGCTAGTGGATTTCCTGGTGTTAGAGGATGCTTTCCAGAGGCTTTGCCTGATTCTTGGTTCTGTTGATCCATCACAAGCAAAGCTGAATCTAACATTTTGTCTGTCACATGTTCATGTGTCATGTCATGTACAAATGATGGATCTGACCATTGAGTGATTTCCTCTGGGAGGGAGAAGAGACTGTAAAGTAGAGAAATTAGTTGTTTGAAAATAAATAAAAGAAAAACATCATAAAACTCAACTGGGAACATGTTCACCCTCCAAGAACTGCATGGTATTAATAGGAGATGCTGTCAGCACATTTCTTGCAAAAATGCAAACCATTACTAAAAAAAATAAATACGCCCACTGCTCAGCTTAGAGCTCTCTGTCTGAAGCTGAATTAGGCAGACTGCTGGTTTTTGTCACGCCGGCTCCACCCCTGTCAGAGCAGAACGCAATGATACAATTATAATTGTTCTGTATTAATAGGAAGGGTCTCTTTCTTTAATTACAGAGGACACCTAAATATGGTGCTTTGAAGTTCTTTATAAAACATTATAAATGGGCTTGCTTGTAACCCCCTGACAAGGGGAATTGGCAAATGGAAATTAAATGTAACCTTTATAGGGCATAAAATGAATAATTTATGTAGGCTTGTTAAATATCTGATGTTCCAAATATAGAGGAGATGTACACTTTATACAGGCAGCTCTTTAGGGTAACACAAGACCTTGTGAACCCCTCTGAAGCTACAAATAGTTCAATATTTTATTAATAGTTTCCCGTTCTTATTGATATCCAGTTACCATGACAAGCCACAAAAGTAAATGAATGAAATAAGTTTATCAAGAGTCTATAGACAGGACAGTAGCTTTCCATTCTGTATACTTTTATAGGTAAAATGCTTGGGCTTATGTTACCTCCACAAATCAAGCTTACTTTCAATCTGCTCAGTGAGGAAGGAGTCACATGCTCCCCAACATTCCGACATTATGCTGTGCAATGAATACAGAATAATCTTGCTAGGACACAAGAAAGTTATTGGCCCATACAGCATTCTCAGATATCATGGCGATGGGCATACTATATAAAGCTGGATGAGGTAATACCTTTTATTGGACCAACTTCTGTTGGTGAGAGAAACAAGCTTTCGAGCTAGAGAGGTCTGGGAAAGATGCTTAGAGTGTCACAGCTAAATAAAGATCAAACAGATAGTTTAGCATAAGTAGTTAGCACATTTTGTAAGGGACCAGTCAAGGTGAAGTGGCCCGTTAACACCCCTGTAGCTGTGGCACTTGGAGTACCTTTCCCAGGCCAGACTTGGGGAAGAGCTCCTTACAGCTCTTGTCTCTATCACCAACAGAAGTTGGTCCAACAAAAAATTACCTCGTCCACCTTGTCTCTCTAATCTCCTGGGACCCACACGGCTAAAACAACACTGCATATATAAAGCTGAACAGAACAGTGCTGTTTGAGGTGCAGATACAGTTTCTCCAAGGAGTTCATTTTCTGCTACAGCTGCAGTTCTAGATATGTGGGTGGGAGATGAGCAAATGCATCACATGTATCTGTAAGCTGCTCTCTTCCTGGAAGTGAAGATGATGTAAGCACATCTGCAGCATTGCCAACATCAGCAAACTAGTTTCTTGCTGGCTGGGAGCCACCTTGGCCACTCATTTAGGGACTTGTTCTTGTAGCACTTCCAGTGACAAAGACATTAATTACAGTGGCATAAGGGGAGTTTTTCTCTCTGTCCCAGGTCGGTGTATGTGATTTAATCACTCTGTGGTGTATGACAGCAGTCTCCGTCCCTAAAATTCAGCCAAGAATTTTGCTTTCTTGGTATCAGATTATCTGATGTTTACATGAGCTACAGGTTCTTTTTCTATGGCTGCGTATAAGGATGAGTCATAGCCATAAACCAAGGCAGCAGGGACTGCAGCCATGAGAATCAATAATATAATTTATCATTATGTTGGCACAATACTAGTATACAATTTTCCAGCAGAGTCTGTTATTTTTCCACATAAGCCTACGGAGCAGTCCATTGATTTTCTTAAACTAGGTTTCTAACAGCACTAGGGAGCTGTTGGGAGCAGGCATCTCATCCTTCATGTCCTGCAGAGCAAAGAGCGCACTGACATTCTGTACATTCCACAAGCCTCATTTTGGAGATAAGAGCAAATTCGCGATCTCTCAGTTTTTCTGCTGAGTCCATCCCAAAGTGAGGAAATGAAATCTCCAGTTTATTTACTCCAGGCCAGAAATACCAAAAATAAATGGCCTAATTCACTACTACTGTATGTCCCTAATTCTCTCCACAGTGCCTGATAGAGGTTTATTATTACAGTGAAACCCAGACAAGAGACCATCTTTATTAAACCACCTCCCTCCCTAGGAGACTTCCCTGGAAATATCAGTTCCGATTCACCTTCATTAGCAGATCAGCTTGGTCAAGCAGCTGACTTTTATCAGTGTCTTGACTGGTCACTCAAGACAGATGTTACTGTATATAATATACTTTTTGCTTCTATAGCACTTTGATCAGAGGAGCTCAGAGATGTGTGTATTATGTTTATGATTTCTATATTAATGTAACCCCAGCAAAGAATGGAATTCTCCTATCGACATTTCTCCCATATCTGGAGACGTGAGAGTTAGTGGAGGAAGAGGGGAAACCAAGAACTTGGTGCTATTTAGAGTTTGTGAAACTGGTGGAACGGTTTGTTCCTCCCTCCCTAATTTGAGGGTTTATGAAAATTTTGAGTTTCATTCATTATTTTTCCCCTTTATTTAAACTGTTGATTTTTCAAGGGAAACAATGAGATGCTCAAGCCTTGCAAGCCTGCTCAGAGGCAAACTCATGCATATTCCTCAGGTATTAGGGTTACATTCATTAAATGCATTTATACAGAACATCTTACTGATCTCTAGAGCCCCAACAGCAGCTCAGGGTCATATCTGCAGCTTCACTTATATTCTTGGTGAAAAGTCAAGGCTTGCTGATCCACAATTGATACAAATCCTTATAGAACCAGAGTCTTCCTTTATTTAATCTGGCCAGGTAACAAGCTGCTTTTCTGCCACATTCATGTCAGTTCCTTGCTTTGCCATAATTAAGTCATCTGGCTGTCACTTTGCTGTCATGTGTGTGGTCTGTATTTGCAGCACAGTGGAAGCTTATATTGTAATATATATTACAATTGATAGTTCCTTATATCTCATGCAAATTGGGAAGATCTGTCTGAGGCCAAGACAATTCCCTTTCTGCATTTTAGCTACTGAACTTTAATATTATAATTATTAATTGTTTGTATTATGGTTGCATCTAGAAGTCTCAGCTGAGGCCTGAATCCCATTTGCTAGGCACTCTACAGACGCAGAGTGAGAGAGGCCCTGCCCCAGAGATCTTACAGTCTAAATAGACGACATAAATACAGGGTGGAAGGCAAAGCAGAGGCACTGAGAAAGGAAATGATTTGTCCAAGGTCACACAGCAAGTCAGTGACAGAGCCAGGAATAGAACCTAGGTCTCTGTGCAGTGCCCAGTCTGCTAGATTACACTGGTTCTATCCCTTAGGTTAGAGCGTGGAGCAGCAGCACTCAGAATACCTGCTCCATGCTCTAACCTAAGGGATAGATCCCATTGTTTGGGTCAGGGACAGCCCCTGCATCAGAACTACTGAGGTATTACCAGATCTTAATTACCCTGACAATCGGGCATTGGACCTCTGTTAAGCAGTGTTTGCAACAGCAGGGATGTAACACATGGTGACCTGTAACTTAAGGTGCCTCTTTCTGCTCTTCTTCAACCCCACATTGCACATTCGATCTGGGAGAAGCTCAGAATCCCACAGAGCAAAGGCCTTGAGGTGACCCAGGACTATATCTTTGACAACACCATGGGAGCCATTCCTCATGGCAGGAGTCAGGATACAATGCCAGCTTGGTCGAGGAACAGGATTGTGTATATCGCTGCAAAGTGTATAACATTTCACAGGTACTGCCTCGAGAGGCCCTTCTGCAGCTCTGGCTGTGGTTTCCAAATCCTGGTTTACTGCATGTGTTGCCAGTTAATTACCATCCGCTGATGCCTGCCCTGGTTCGGATAACTCCATACCAGCTCCAGCTTTGGATCTGGCTCCCTGAGCAGGAAATAATTAACATTAGAGGAGCGCTAAAAGGTTGGAAATCTACACGTAGGGATCAAAGCGCAAACAGCTCAGTAAAAAGATGGGTCTGGCTCAAGTCACAGTCCCTGGCCGTTTGAATTTCTGCCTTTTGTTGAGTTTAGTCACAGCTTTAATATGCTTTAATGTTTCTCCTTTTCATTATGATGAAGCCTCTGTGTGTGTTTGATACACAAGATGATACTCCTCCAAAAGCTCCTGAAAGCTCCTGAAAGTGATCCATCTGGCTCTCCGGAAGGTAGACCCAACTTTAGCCTGATTTACAACTGCTAGAACTCAATGGACCCAATCCTTGGATTCTAAACAGTCTTTCCACTGACTTCAGCGAGCTTTGGCTCAGGCCCTGTAATACATACAGTGCTCAGGGAAATCTCGCCCTTTGCTGCCACTAGAAAAGTAACACCTTTCTGTGCTTCTGGAGGTGGCTTTTCCTCCCAACCCAATCAAAAGGCAGGTCTTTAAAATGCTATGAGACATGTATGTCAGCTGCAAGATGCAAGAGCTCCAAAGGCCTGGAATGCAGCTTCCTTTTCTTACTGTTCCTGCACAATAATCAGGCTACAAGCTGCCCTTCTTATAACCCTCTCAGCCTTCCATATATCACCTTTTACAAAGAAGCCTGGAACAAGACTAGTTTTTAATTGACTTTAGTATCTATTAATGCGTTAGAAAAGGCGAAATAATTCCCCTTGAAATAAAACTGTTACAGACATGCTTAATGTGATTTAGCAGCGCTACAAAGATTCCTCACACCACAGGCATCCTCAGCTTCCCGCCTAGCCTGCTTTCTTTGACCCTTTCAATGCATGAAAGATAAAAGGCTGGGTGAGCTCCAGGGTAATACACAAGGTGCCAATTGCCGTGTTGTTTCTGGCATGCGCAGGTAGGGGCAATTGACTCTTTTAACTATGCCCTGAGAACCCCAGTTACAGTTATTGCTGGGAAATGTCTCGGTCGCGTCTTACAGATAGCTGTGTGTGCGTGTGTGGCCAGGAGCTGTGCACCGGCGAAGCCATCAGTATGATGCACCCTATGAGAACGTGAGTTAAATCCAGATCTCTTAAAAGTGACTAGAGTCAAAACTGAAGATGAGTATGGAGCAGCAGCACTCAGGACACCCATTCAGGGCCAAGCCAGATCCCAGTGCTTGGATCCCATACATGGGGATGTAGCACTTGCCAGACTAGTCAGTCCATGTTGTCTAGCATCCTGTTTCTGACAGTGGCCAGCATCAGATGCTTCAGAGACTGGAGCAAGAACCCATTGGGGGTAAACTGTGGACTAAGCTGCACCTAGAAGTATCTGCCTGACCCCATCCAGTTAGAGGTTCATTTGTATCTTCCACAGGAGGATTTAGTTCCCTTCCACACTACGAAGGGTTTTGGTTTATAGTTCTGTCACATGCAACAGGATGGTCTCATTCACATAGATGTGGAGTTGTAATAAACTCTCTGTTCTATTGAAACTAGCACCAACATTGCTTTGTTTTAAGGAACCCTTAATCTCTGTTCTTAAGAGACCCAGTCCATCTCTCTATGTATTTCTAGTGCATGTTATCTAAGCCCCAGTGACTGCTCATGGTTCCATCTGCCATGTGAGATGGTCTAGCCTGCTCTATATCCTGCTTGTGCCACATGGCAGTGGAGGAGTAAGATTGCCTGCACCTCTGCTGGGGATGAGCAGTATGGGTCTGTACTTCCAGTGAGCAAAAAATACAAGCTCTGGATCTGATCTCATTCTCCCAGGGAAATCGTAAAAGGGCAGAACTCAGGAGAGTTAAAGAGAGGCTCAGGGAGATGGATCACAGGTCTGACATCTGTGCAAACAGGGGAGCGATGTTGTGTTAATTTAGAAGGAATCAAGGGATCCAAAGAGTCAAAAGTGTCAACATGACTTTGTTTTACTGTCCAACATTAAACAATGTTAAACAAGGCTTGGGGTTTGATATATAGAGACCTCAACCCATAGGTGCTGGACCTAGGAGTACAGGGATGCTGCAGCACTCCTCGACTTGAAGGGGTTTCCATTATATACAGGGTTTACAGTTTGGTTCAATGGCTCTCAGCACCCTCGCTATAAAAATTGTTCCAGCACCCCTGCCTTAACCTGCTTAGTACCATGGCAGACATACCATTCAAATTCTTTTTAACCTTTCAGTAAAAATACAGAAAAAGGAAAACCAGTTAAAACATTTGAAATGTAAAGTATTAAATAGGCTTTATTTTAACAACATGCCTTGTTCCCTTTCACTTTAGCTGTAGAGTCTTTAGAGGGAAAAATGCCATGTTTGGCAGTCTCTTCAATGGTCCTAACAATCATTTTCGGGGAAAAGAGTTCATTAAGATGGGCTGGAGCTGTTGTTGTTAAAGTTTGATCCTGTTTCCTAGAAGATGAAACAAGACAAACACACACAAAAGAGGGAGAGAAAAGATAGAAAATGCAGCCCCCATCTCTGGTTTTGACTTTCACTCGCAACCTCACTGCTGAAGAACACAGGCAGAGCACATGGTCTTAGCAGCCACACCAAGACCTTGCAAGCTTGGGGCATTGAATTGAGTTGCCTCTTTAATTGAGTTGCCTCTTTCATATTAGAGAGGTGGGCAAAGTATACAGTCTTGGCTAATTCAGTCTTCCTGCTTTTGTTTTTTGCCCCTTTTCCCATCAACACTTGTTAGGGGTTATTGTGACATCTTAGGAACTTTCGCTCACTTTTCACAGTTGAGTTGACAATTAGGTTAAATTTGTGGGTCCAAGTATTACAACAGTCCCTGCATCAGGCAGCATTAGGGGGATGGTATCAGAGGGGTAGCCGTGTTAGTCTGGTTCTGTAGAAGCAGCAAAGAGTCCTGTGGCACCTTATAGACTAACAGACGTTTTGCAGCATGAGCTTTCGTGGGTGAATACCCACTTCTTCAGATGCAAGAAGTGGGTATTCACCCACGAAAGCTCATGCTGCAAAACGTCTGTTAGTCTATAAGGTGCCACAGGACTCTTTGCTGCTTCTATTAGGGGGATGGTGTCCCATAGCACAAGTGCTTCTATGGAGCAGAGGTAATGTGAGAGGGGAGGCCCCCTTAACCCTTGGTGGGCAGCAGAACAGAGTTTTACGTTTATAACAATTTTCCAGATAAACCATGGCTCTGATCCTTGCCTCTTTCCAACTAATTGCATTTGGTGTTCCAAGAAAGTGACTTTAGAGAAATGCCATGCAACTGGGACCATCATCAGATTGTTCCCGTGACTGACACAATCCAATGTGTTGCTCCAATGAGCTAGAGATGCAAAAGCCCTGTTATGCCCCAATCTGGTCCTAGCCAGACAACAAAGGATCATTTTCACAGGCTTCGTCCTGCCCTAGTTTTAAATGTCCCAGGCTGTGGGACTACTACCACTTCCCAGGGGATATGATGCCACAGGCTAATGCATTTCACTTTCAGTACGTTTCTTCTGACATTAGTCCTAAATTTCCCTTTCTTAATTCCATCCCATGACTCCTAGTTATACCTCCTTGTATAACCCTATACAATTCCTTTCCCTTCTGGGTATTTACCCTTCCAGTTTTTCTTAGCTTGTTATCATGTTCCAATCACCACTACCCTCCTAGCCATCATCTATCCAGATTTAGGATATGATTTCAAAAAGTACCTAAGTTACTTTGCCCCTGATTTTAAAAGGACTGTGTGCTCCTAGCTCAATTAGGTGGACACATTAAAATTCCCATCTTTAGCTTTTTCAAATGTCTCCTTAGGAGTCAATGGCTCCTTTCTGAACTCCTTCCTGTATGTCAATATCTTTCCGGTAAGGTGGTGCTCAGACTCAAACATTGCACCAGCCCAAAATAAAAAGCAGCATCAGTTTGAAAACAGCTCCTTCTCCTGCGAGAGGCGTCGCAAAGAGTTAAGGGGAACTTCTGGCTTCACATCAATCTACAGCAGCTGCTCAGGTTGTTGTTATTCTGCAGCTAGACAATGTGCTCACGGGGATTCGGGCTTTAGGCAAAAGCTTATATGAAAGCTGGCATTACACTGGAATCTCATCACCGAGAGCAAAGCTCTACTTGTGGTTTCTTTTAAGCCTATTTCAATTCATCTCCTCTCACAAACAAAACAATCTATGTTTTCTTCATTACACACGTCTCTCGTTAAACACAAACAAGGTTTTCTGCAGATGAGCAAATCTGCACAAGGGATTTTATCCAGCAGTGGAGCAAGGCAAGATGTTAACCCACCTGGGAGATCCCATCACTGCAGCAGAGCAGGTCCCACCTGTTCACAATATGTTTATTGTGTATCTCCATCAATAATCCAGCAGATAATACATCATTCAAATGCAGCTACACAATGACTGAAATTGGCCAAGGAATACCAATGGAGCAGCACCCAGGCCCCAGTGGTTGGGGTGGTGATGGCACACTGCCAGCAGGTGGGATAGCAGTGGGACAGTGCCTGAGCCCCAGCAAGTGTGCCAAGCAGTGCCAGGGCTCCCTTGTGCTTAATGCTGTACAAACACATAGAGACAGTCCCTGCCCACAGTGATCACGTCCCAAATCCTGGAGCGGCAGGGGGCACTGCATGGAGCCCAGTAGACGGGGGGAGTTTGAGGATGGTAGCTCACACATATTGACAAATTCTGTCCCTTCACATGATGGAAATCCTGAGGTGGACAGAGAGAAGCTGCCAAAATATCCCCTGGCACTCACATGGCTTGAAGTATTTCCATCTCATTTTATTCTGCATATAGGGAGAGACTTTCAAAAGTACAAATTGGAGGTAATGGGAATTGGGCACCTGATTTTCCGTGGAAGTTGGGAGCCAAGCCTTTGAGAATAATTCCTATTGTGGACACTGGAGCAGCACCGGGCATTGAAGTGCATGTGTATCCGGAGTGTGCAAGTTATTTTCTACTCAAAATTATTTGTTCTCCAAATGCACCGAACCAGTGAAAACCCAGCCAGGAAAAGCAGAGAAAAGGCTTCAAGACAGAGATGTAATCTTGACATAAAAATCAATGAGAAACCAGTAAATGCTGAATTCAGCACCAAGCATGCTACAAGCAAAAAGGCAGCAAGGATGGTCCCTCGTTCCTGTGGCTGTATTTCTGTTAGTATATTTTTATGCTAGATTGCACCTGCCTTTGGACCCTTAATATGGGTTCTGATCCGGCTCCATCCTTGACCCACTGAGTGACCTTAGACCAATTTGTGCTTCTTTTATCAAAGAATCCAGGGTAATAACGATACTAACCTACTTCAGAGAGGAGTTGTAAGGGATCAAGCCTGAAAGACCACGCTCCTCTCTGGTGAATGGTTCACTTCATCTCTGCGCCAGTAATGCTTCCTGCAGAACACACCCCAGAATGACCCCTAGGGAGAAGACCCAGTGGTCCAAGGGTCTCTCTTTCATACCAGATTTCTCTCCAGTCTGGAAATCTGGGGGAAGAGTGGGAGTGAAGACACTGGAATGAAAGAGGCTGCCATATAAAACTAGGCCCTTCACGGGGAGGTGGCAGGACAGGATGTGTGGAAAAGGCTTTGTCCTCTTCAATGAGGATGTGTGACAGCCACAGGAAATGACACACCTCTGTAATATTCAGAGTAGCACACACCTGCCAAATGGCAACTCGTCTCCAAGGGATCCCACTGGGGTTTCACACCTGAGCGTGCCAGAAATTACAGACCGAGAGCCCAATTATCAAAGCCTGTATAATTACCAGAGGAGTTACCCTGAGCAGGCTAGACTGTCCTTTAAAGGGGACACTATTGTTCCATGGGCCAGAGAAACATGATTTCAATACAAACCATGGGAGCAATGCAGCATTATGGCTGAGATTTCTCTCTCTCTGATATATCTGTACTTCCAGAGTGGGGATAAATGGCAAGCAGGACATTCAGAAAAGGGTCCCAGTGGCAGAGATTCAGAAGGAAGGCAGAGTAATGGAAGCCTGTCACCTCGATCCCATCCCCAGGTTCAGACATTACGGATGTTGGCTCCAGAGGGGGTCAGAACAGATCTCGGCTCCATTCTTGCCCTTTACAGGGACTCATCTCACACAGCAACCACACAGGGTATTTTCAGTCTGTTCTTTCACTGCAGACATCATCAGGCAGACCGTTATCAAAGCAGCCAGCCTGTATTACAGACAGTGACTGGTCTGTGCTTGATGGTGAGCCTCCTCCACTGCTCCCTGACCTCACCGCTCTCCAGACTGACAGTGGGGCAGTTGCAGTAAATCACAGGCTGTTCAGCAATGGAGGAGTAAAGAGAATCTGCTCCCTTTTTACCTAGAAAGAGCAGGTAACCATTGTACCCTCCTGGGTCAGCCAGGTTACGGGAGAGGAGACAGTAAATGGCACCTGAGTGCTGAGAGGGAACCTGTGGACTGGAAAAACCCAGGAGCGAGGGAGCATCAGAGACTGTTCTGTGTCTTTGGGGATTTAAAACTGAGGGTCCAAGCTAGGTAGGAAGCAGAATGTGAGAGAGGGCTAATGGCTGCTGTGCAGTCAGCTGAATGACTCTGTAATGTGCCACAGCACCCCTGGCATATGGCCTGCAGCTCCCCCCCCATCCCTGACTGGGCTACTCTGACTGTCAATTCTCCAAAGGGCCCTCAGAATAAACTGCAAGCCACCAACTCCCAGGCCAGGGCAGCCGCAGTCTGAGCCAATGGCCATTGGTGGGGTGGGGGTGCTGCACACACCCACTCAGTAAGCTAGAACTCATGGACCGTGTTCACCTCTTTTGTCAGCTGATTCCTTTTGACATTAAGGAAGGTAACACCAATGGCCCCACAGTTTATCAGTCTCAGTTACAAACCCACAGCAAGGTGAGACCCCAAATGGGTGAAGGAGTCACTCAGCCCCCTGCAGGTTGTACAGCCCATGCTTTTACATGTCAGCCATGCCAATCTGCCGTCAGACCTCTCGCCGTCCAGGGGACACTGGCACCAATGATTTGGCCCCACCTTTTGCACTCATCCTTTGCTAAGTGGAGACATAAGTAGCAGACAGATCTCCCCACCTGACCGATCATCGATCAGTCACTACTGAAATGCTGACCCATGCCTCTGATTGGCCCATAATGCCAGCCTCTGTCGCCCACTTGTTACATCTGCAAATAAGCACTTTTGTGCTTTCTCCTGGGCTCCCCTCCTGCTTGGAAGGAGCTCCCCAAAAAACATCCGCAAAGGTACTTCATTGTCCACCTTCAGAGCCCTTCTCAAAACTCCCCTTCACTGTGATACCTACACAAACCTTGGCAATGGTTTGATCGCTGGTGCGCTGGGACCACTGCCTGTCATGCTGACCAATAGCGTCTCATTGTTTCCTTGTGCTCCCCCATCTGTCTGTCTGGCTCCTGCTGTTGTCTCCTGTTACCCTCAGATTGTCAGCTCTTTGGGGCAGGGTTGGGCTTTTTGTATTGTGTTTGGATGGTGTCTAGCACCATGGGGGCCTGGCCTATGACCGGGGCTCCCTGACACTATGGTGGGAGAAATAATCATGTGGATTTACCGAACTGATGTCATGTCCGGCCACTAACTTCTCCATAAAGCTATCTAGTTAACTTCACCACCAGATCCTCAGTCAATATACTGAGCTGGTGATCAGCAGGACCGTGGTCTTGCTCCTTGGAATCTTCTGCGTTGAACCATAGTTTATGGACATGGGCAGGGACGTTGGAACAATTTGTATAGGGGGTGGGGGGGCTGAGAGACATCAAACCAGACTGTAAGCCCTGGATATGATGGAAACCGCTTCAAGCCAGGGGTTGCGGCAGTCCCCCCAGCACCCAAGTTCCAGCACCCCTAGAAGTGGGTGCTCGTGATTCTTCTATGCAGCTTGTACTTCCTGCTCGTAAGTCTCCTTTGTGCAGGAAGTACAAGATGTACAAATAACCCAGCTATCTGGCAGAGGGGCTTGCAGATCAGCACCCCTTGTTCAGATGTCCATGTACTGACCCCTAATAGGTGCAGCTACAGAAGATGTGCCCTTAAGTAATCCATATTAGCAGAGTGTGATTTTTGTCTCCCTCTAGTGGCTGGTCTAGGTAAGAGGGTACGAGCCTTCTAGAGCTGCCAATTGGAGAAGTTGCTGAGGTAGCAGAGGCTCATGCTTAGTACTGAAGGCCCTAGGTTCAAACTCTGCTGATGGCTCAAGGAGGAGGGACATTATGAAAAGCTGGTGCTAGGTCACACCTACTCCTAAGCATACGTTGTGCCTCATGGTCTGTCAGGTTCAGGACCAGGGCTGGAGAAGCTTTATGGGCCACCCATACCCCGACAGGCCTTGTGCCTTGAAGAGGCTAAAGGAGATGAACTCTGGAAAGGAGCAGCAGAAAGAAGGAATATTCCCTCCCCACCGGCACAGACAGCAGCAGAGCCCGCTCCATTGTGACAGCCTCATTACGGTGATTAAATTGTCCAGCGATGGTGACAGATTGGGCGATGCAAAAGGCAGGTTAAAAACAAAACAAGGCAGCTCATAAAATATTCAGCATCTTACTCAGCAAACAAAGTAACCCATCCATCACTCCTGAGGCTGTCAGGACGCATCACAGTCCCGCAAGGTGGGCTTCCGCGATAAGACAAAGATAGACTCTGCCAGGATGAGATCATTATTAGCCAGCTGTTAACTGCCCTCATTTGCATCTCTATTTTTTTAATTATTAGCATAAACTGAAGGAGCTGGAATGGTCTGATGTGACCCAGCCACTTTGTTTCCAGCAGAGCCAGACCAATCTGGTTCAGCCACTGCCAAACTGGTCTGGCTCAACCAGTGCCAGACTAGACTCTCAGTGGCAGACCGCTCTGGTTCCACAAGTGCCAGACTGGACTCCCAGTGCTGGACTAATCTAGTTCCACTTGTGCTGAGTTGGTCTCCAGTTGCTGGCAGCGCCTTCATGGCAGAAGCCTCCTGGATATCCATGCACTTATTTTAACGGATATGCTACATCATACATGCCCTTTGCTGTCTGTTGAGGATGAACTAGATGCCCCACCTGTATTCCAGAGGCAAACTGGGTCATAGAATCATAGAAGATTAGAGTTGGAAGAGACCTCAGGAGGTATCTAGTCCAACCCCCTGCTCAAAGCAGGACCAAACCCAACTAAATCATCCCAGCCAGGGCTCTGCCAAGCCAGGCCTTAAAAACCTCTAAGGATGGAGATGCCGCCACCTCCCTCAGTAACCCATTCCAGTGCTTCACCACCCTACTAGTGAAATAGTTTTTCCTAATATCCAACCTAGACCTCCCCCACCACAACTTGAGACCATTGCTTCTTATTCTGTCATCTGCCACCACTGAGAACAGCTGAGCTCCATCCTCTTTGGAACCCCCCTTTCAGGTAGTTGAAGGCTGCTATCAAATCCCCCCTCATTCTTCTCTTCTGCAGACTAAATAAGCCCAGTTCCCTCAGCCTCTCCTCATAAGTCATGTGCCCCAGTCCCCTAATCATTTTCCTTGCCCTCTGCTGGACTCCCTCCAATTTGTCCACATCCCTTCTGTAGTGGGGGGCCCAAATCTGGATGCAGTGTTCCAGGTGTGGCCTCACCAATGCTGAGTAGAGGGGAATAATCCCTTCCCTCGATCTGCTGGCAACGCTCCTACTAATGCAGCCCAATATGCCCTTAGCCTTCTTGGCAACAAGGGCGCCCTGCTGACTCATACCCAGCTTCTCGTCCACTCTGACCTTCCCACCAAGTTGTGGGGTAGGAGAGTAACTTCTTTCCCTGCGTGTGCAAGTAGCCCCCAAACAAGAGGATTCCAGCTATAACAAGAGGATGTAGCTTCAGTCTAGGCTGCTCAGGTACCTAGCACACATGCAAATGTTCTCCAGCTGTGTGAGTTTACCTCAGCTCCAGCAGTCCCCTGTGCTGCTAGCCCTTCGGGGCAGGGCTCTGCAACTGATCATACATATTCTCCTGTTTCACCACGCCACATAAACAACATGAAATCCAATGCCCCGGCTGCCTTCCTCAAGTGGGTACCATGACTCAGTGACCTGTTCCCTGGGAGGGCCTGGCTGCAAGCAGAGCAGAATTCAGCACCATGCCAGGCACAAGAAAATATTTTGTTAAATAATCTTGGGTGGTCAGATTCTGACCCACTTACTCATGCCGAATAGCACCCCATGCACAAGTGATGCCGTTGACTTCAGTTAAACAGCTGCAGCCCCGGGAGCGAGGGACTATGTGGCCTGAGAAAGAGCATCAGAACCAAGCCCTTCCTACCAAAAATCTGCAAAGACTTGGAGTACCGCTGGTCTAGGTAGAACAGCCACTTTGTTGGCGGGTTTTCTGAGCCCCACTAAGAGTCAGGCTACTCGAGATTTTCTGAAGACAAAACTGAAGCAAAGGCATCAGATAAGGTTGCCTCTGCAACCAAAGGGATTGTCCCAGTGAGCCATGCTACTAACAGGTTTGAAAGCCTGTGCCACTGGGTGGAGCATTGATAAACAACAGCCTCCCAGTGACCATAAGACTCCTTTCTCTCCCAAAGGCCAGCTGTTGAGGCTATCCGTCCGTCCTAGGGTTTTATTCTGGCAGACTGTCGTAGTAAGCACTTCATGGAGTAATGAGCCCTTCTCCCTTCCTGCTTGGGGTAGGAGATTCCTTTCGGTGGGGGTGGGGGGGAGAGGGCATGGTGGTTATTGCTGCTCTCTGCTCCATGTGCCCATCCCAGCACTAAGCTGCAGCCCAGTGCTGACACTGGAGGTGTCTCACTGGCATTCCCGGTGCTCAGGAGAGATGACAGTGACTAATGCTGAGAACGACGCATGCAGGGAGAAGTGCCAGGCGATGAACTCTCTCTGAATGAACGTGCTTGCATCTGACACACCTTTCCCTTAGGTGAGCAGGTCACTGGCGCCCTCTCTCATAGGAAAGAGGGGAGGGGAGCCAGCATTTGAGGTATTATTTGAAAGAAAAAACAAACAGCTTCTGTCAGGTTTGAGGGGCAGCCTCTCTGGAAAGGGTGACGTACTTGGAGAAAGAGAGGGAAAGGACAGGCTTTGGCATCAGACCAGACATTCCATCTGCCTTCATGCCTGTCCAGCTGCCTTGCGACTGGCATTCCTTGCTGCTGAAGCCTGGCCATCCTGCCCCTCTCTGGAGAACGAGGGAGTGCGCATCACATGCCTAGTGAACACTGTATCGTTCAGGTGCTATTGTCACTATTAACACATGCACGTGGCCCTGTAGAGTGGATTAAACATGAGGCACAAATTACCTGACTCTCCCAGCACACCACATGGGTGCAGAGTGAGCCCTGGACTGGGAAGCTTTGTAGGGCAGGGGATTCTTCAGGAACCTTTCTGAAAATTGCTTGGTGCAGGAATTTAAGGTGACCCATATTTCCCACAGGGAAAACGGGACACCCCCAGTCACTCACCCAAGCCTTTCCCCTCCCTGCCTCCCCCCACATGAGGCAGCTGCCCAGTCGCTGGCACCCTGCCGGCCCCCTGCCTGCTGGAACGCTGCCTCCCCATCTGGCGTCTCCGCTCCCACCCCCTCACATTGCTCCGCACCGCAGCCCACTTTTCTTTTCTTTTTTACAAAGGTGGACATTTGTTTAGTTTGCTTTTGCCAACTGATCCAGCCAACAAGAGCAAATGGGACAAATGCCCACTTTTGCCAAAAAGAGTTGGGATGGCCAGGACGGGGCTTAAAAAAGGGACTGTCTTGGCACAACTGGACATATGGTTACCCTATGCATGATGCTAGCATGGGGTGTTGCCCGCAGCAGTGTGCACTGCAGGATGTTCCTCCCAATTTCTACCCGCATGTGAGGTGAGCTGCAGGTGCAACGGGTGCTTTTGCTGCTGCCAGTTATTCTGATGTTACTAAGTGGTAGTTGTGTGCATGGGGCTGTATAAACAGGTGACCATGAGCCAATGCAGCACCATTTCTGGCAGTGCCACAGGCTTTCATAATGAGAACAGGGGAGACTCTGGTTTGTTGTTCCAAGGGATGATTTTCAAAGGCACAAATGGTAGCTGGACGCCTAGTGCTCGCTGACATTCCATGGCAGCTAGGCACCTAAAATCCTTGCTGTCTGGGTCCTTCTCACAACTAAGCCTGCCTGGCTGAGATGGAAGCTTTTCACTTGCTTACAAACCTGGTAAGAGATTTCCTTTCTTCAGGGCTAGTGTGTTTCCAGCATCTCCTTTTCAGTGGAGCCCTAAAGCTGCCGCTCTGGTGCATCAGAGGTGGTGCCTTTTTCTGCCAGCAAGTCACGATCTGAGCCTGTTACTCATAACTCGCCCATATCTGCACCAGGCTATAGTCCACAGCTCAAGGCCTGACCCTTTAATTAAACCATCCGCAAATCTTAACCTCAGAGTTCACAGTCTGAGATTATTATTACAAATCCTGAGCCAAAACCTTCTGTGAGCCAGGATGATAAATAACTGCAACAGGCAGGGCTCAAAATTCTTGCTTTGCACTTCAGCAAAAGTAGTTGGTTTATGTGCTGGATCTTTGAACTATTGGTATCAGCTTCCTAAATCTTATCCCCATGCACTGAATTGCCAGTTGTGTTTGTGAATCAATATTCTACTTGCAGTTCTAGACAACAGTATGCAGCCTTCAAAGGAAGAATTCTAGGTGCACAAACATACGGAGAAATCACACAGAGCACTGTGTGTATATTAATGTCTCTTGGGCTGATTAACAGTGGAAAATGTTTTTATCCTTCAAAACTGTGGATCTGTTACTGAAGCAACATTATTCATTCTAGGGCCAGAATTAGAATGGAATTTATGTGATCTGAACACTGACACCTTAATGAATCTGATAGGTTATGGCCCATAAATCATGCGTTGGGATGTAAATTACTATGTTAGATGCATTCCACCACTGGTATTCACACAGTGAACTTTCTGACCCACTCCAGAGGGATATTAAGAAAACACAAATGGAGAATGAATTGCCACAGCACAGGAAATGTTCCATTTGGAGCCAGGTCTGTGGGATTTCTTTAAAGAGATGCTAGACAAGTGTGTTTATAACCAACTCCAATGAGAAGTCAGTGTTATATCCTTGGGGCAGCCGGTGTAGGAAGCAATCACTTGAGGCCAGAGAGCAGGCAGCTAACCAAAACCTCCATTTTATTTACAGATATACAGAGAGCTCACTCAGCCGGTTGAAACTGGCTGAGCTATCCCTTAATAGTCTAACTCAGTTGCCATAGTAACAAAACCCATGACAACCAAATACACAACAGTCAGCGTTATAGTAAGTGGGGGAGAGCTTGGTTATGTATACATGGCAATCCAAATCTCTCCTTGGCTGAGGCCTGGCAAAGAAAGTTGGTGATACCAGTGCACACAGACAATAGCCTGCATGCTTTGCAGCTCCAGAGGCCATTTTCCAAAACATGCCACCCATTAAATGGATTAAAAACTGGCTAACTGATAGGTCTCAAAATGCAACTGTAAACAGAGAATTGCCATCAAGAAAGAATGCTTCCAGTGGAGTCCTACAGGGATTAATTCTTGCCCCTATGCTATTTAACATCTTTATCAATGACCTGGAAATAAACATAAAATCATCACTGATAAAGTTTGCACATGACACAAATATTGGAAGAGTGGCAAATAAAGAAGAAGGCAGGTCACTGATTCAGAGTTCTAGATCGCTTGGTAAACTGGGCACAAGCAAACAATAGTCATTTTAATACAGCTAAATATAAATGTATACATCGGGGACCAAAGAACATCAACCATACTTACAGAATGGGGGACTGTGTCCTGGGAAGCAGTCACTCTGAAAAAGATTTGGCCATTGAGCTCCCAGTGAGACGCTGTGGACAAAGGAGCTGATGTGATCACGGGGTGCATAAAAAGGGGAATCTCAAGTAGGAGTAAAGAGGTTGTTTGACCTCTCTATTTGGTATTGGTGCAATGGCTGCAGGTCTGGTGTCCACAATTCAAGAAGGAGGTTGATAAATTGGAGAGGGTTCAGAGAAGAGCCACTGGAATGATTAAAGGATTAGAAAACCTGCCTTATAGTGATTGACTCAAGGAACTCAATCTAGTTAGTTTAACAAAGATCAGGTTAAGGAGTGACTTGATTACAGTCTATAAGTACCTACATGGGGAACTGTGATGGGGCAGCTGCCCCACACTAGCAGAAAAGGGGTTAAAAGCAGCCCTAGGGAGGCTGCTGCAGAGGCCAATTAGAAAGGGTCCTGCAAAGCCTCTTCAGATTTAGGATCACAGCTTGACTTCTCTGCTGGGCCAAACTTTGAGATAAAATCAGTTTCCTGCTCTTAGTTTTGTGCTCTGGGCTTCATGAGTCTCAGGGCATGGGGAGGGCAGGGTGACCCTTCACTCAGACACTCTGGTAAATCAGGTAAGAGCTAACAGGGGAGAACCAGCTGACCTGCTGGGCTGACAGCACCTTCTGCTAATAGGACTGGGCTTATGGCTGAGCCTAAAGGAACATCTGTAAAATTCCTCTACTGAAGGGTGGATTTCATATGCCTCTAGAGCTAAGGCATTCTCTGAGCCCAAATACCCCAGCTTGTATCCACTCTCAGCTCCCCTTCCAGAACAGCATGTCAGCAATCACGCCTGCCTTTAGAGTGCAGGGAGGTTTCCATCCAAACACACAGGGGGGGGGTTCTATCTAGACACACCCATGTACTTGGGGGACTTTATCCAAGCACACACATAATCTTCACCGCTCCCTTCTGCCAGGGAAACGTACTAATGTTAAGTCCAATGCAGAAGCCAAACTAATAAAATGAATGTAAATCAAAGACATTTATGTTAATAACGGCTTTGGAAGCGGGTGCTTCACAAGACATTAGAACGCAGACAGCTTTAGTATCTGCCAGGACAAATTACACCATCGCTGTCAGAATCATTGCAAAGTTCATGTAAAATATGGCATTGGACACAATTAGCTCTCGTTTTTCATTAGTAAATTATTAACTGAACGAGCAGTTCCGGTGTTTGTTCTGTATCTGCATGGAAAATCACTTCATTATTCAGAATGGATTAGCCATGTAAAGCACAAGTGCATGGCACAACCTCCCCCTCTGCATTATTAAATATCATACGAAAGTACCTGATGTGTTTTCCTGTCTGCGTGTTGTGAGCAAAGTGACACAGGTAGATTGGGTGCTCCTATTCCCGTCTCTCATGACACAAGAGCAAAGGGACAGTCAATGAGCTTGACAAGCATAATATTTAAAATTGACACCAGGGAACACTTTCAGAATGCACTGTTAGCCTTTGAAACTCATTGCCACAAGATACTATGGAGGCCAAGAGCAAAGCAGGATCCAGAAAAGGACTGAATTTTCATATATATAACACCACCACCCAGAATTGCATTAGTACTGATGTATGTGAGGGTGCATGGGATCAAAAGCCTCCTGCTTCATGGAATAAGCCAGTTTCTAACTAGTAGGATTCAGAAAAAAATCTCTCTATGGGCATGTTGCTCCATTAATGCCCACTGCAGAATTTCTTGCACGATCTTCTGACACATCCAGTACTGGGCATTGCTGGAGATGGACCCCTGGGGCTGAGCCAGTCTAGCAGTTCCTATGTTTCTATGAAAAAACAACAACTTTGGAATAATTGAAACTGAGCCTGTAGTAGCCATAAGGCAAGGGGGTTGCATGACCCAAAGGACTAGGAGCAGGCCAGGGAGCCTTTCACCTCTAAGCCACCAGTTCAAACCCAGTGCAGGTTGGTAGTGAAAAGAATTGGGGGGATCTCAGTCCATTTCCTAGTGAGACGGTGCCCCCACCTCAACTCGCCCCCTGGTTGGCAACTCGGGTGAAATTTAGACACACGATACCTGTCAATACTGAAAAGGCACCAAAGTGATTTGCAATGAGGGGAGGCTATGGCAATTCTCATGAGCTATCCCTTGAGAGGCTCTAATGGGATTCCCCCTCCCCTCACTATCTTTCAGCAGTTTGTTCAATATATTACAGCACATCCACTTCATCTGGAGCTTCAAGACCCTACAGTGTCCTCCCACTGTCTCCAGGATCGTCACCAATAACAGGGGTGGCTCTAGACATTTCGCCGCCCCAAGCACGGCATCATGCCGCGGGGGGCGCTCTGCTGCTTGCCGGTCCCGCGGCTCCGGTGGACCTCCCACAGGCATGGCTGCGGAGGGTCCGCTGGTCCCAAGGCTTTGGTGGAGCCGCGGGACCAGCGGACTCTCCGCAGGCATGCCGCCGATGGCACCCTGCTTGCCACCTTCCCGGCAACCGGCAGAGCACGCCCCGCAGCATGCCGCCCCAAGCATGCGCTTGGCGTGCTGGGGCCTGGAGCCGCCCCGACCAATAAGAACATCCACACTGGGTCAGGCAGCCCAATAGTCCATCTAGCCCAGTATCCCGTCTTCCAACGGTGACCAGTGCCAGATGCTTCAGAGCTATGAAGCCCAGGGGAATTTGCTGGGGATTATTATTCTCATTGAGAAATTCAAACCTCCAGCCGCTTCTCTCTGGCTCTTAGATCCCTGTAATCCTTAATGAGATCCCAGTTGCAAGCTGCAGAAATCAATAAGCATCTTCTTTGTTTTGTTGAGCTTTGAAGAAGGAAGGGTGATTTCCCATTAGAACTCACTGATGAGCCCATTTGTATGGATGTCTGTGCAGCAGCTCAGAGTCAGGGGATGTTGATGCAAGTGTGGGAGAGGGGAGGGGGAAGCCGGCGGGGGCTGAGGGGTATGTTCTGATTTGTCAATGATAGAGAACAAGAAAAGGCTACATTTATTCCCCATCTGCAGGCTCGCGCTCGGCACTGATACATGCAGCTTAATCGTTTTGCCAAGATACAGGCAAGCAGGAGACTTGCCATGGGCTGCTACTGCTTATCCTAGTATCTGACATCAGGCTCTCTCTAAATTGAAGTCTGCTCTTGATAACAAGCCATCTTGTATACATCGCACCACAAAGAGAACAGGAGAATTTCAGCACAAAAGATGTCAGAGTCTCTTGAAACTGCTTGTTTAAAAGTGATCTCTCTGAAAGCGCAGGACATCTGCAAAGGACACCACTGGCCCTAGAGCTGGACTGACCTTCAGAAAGGGGGGGTGTCAGTGGCACATTGTAAAGGTTCACAGAGCACCCTCAGTTTCTATAGCCACCTCCTCTCAAGACAATGAGGAAAGAATGGGTTATTCTTGCTCATCCTTGCCCAGGACTCACTATCATTTTATCATTCCAGAGCTTGACTTTTTAGAAACAGCTGCTAGCTGGAAACATTTCTGGTTTAATCAATAGACTAGGGACCCTGTTCAGTACAGAAACTGCCCTTTGCAGCCAGAGGTCTGGAATGTTTCTTCAGGGAATGACAACACAGAGGTAAGGTCTGGTTTAAGGAAATGTAAAGGAAGAAGAGTGATTTTACAACAGCACTAAAAATACAAGCTCCATCATCCTCTGAGGAGGACAGATGTGCCAGCAGTGTTTATCTGCAATCAAGGGCTATTCACTTATCACCTCTCTCATGCAAATTTTTCATCAGCATCTTAGTGTAGCTATTCAGCCCTTGAATTGATGGCATTGACACAAGGAAACTGTGATAGCTCTGAACACAAAAACAAACCCTAAAATGCAATAGAAACTTTCCTGTTTATGGATGGTCATGGTCTGCACCTACTGCTGCAAGTGCTCGGGAGCCAGACATGCTGGGAAAGTTACAGGTATTCATTCTCAGCCCTAATATCACACATTATTCTGGAGGGAGAGTAATATTAACAATGTACTGGATAGCTGTGCATTTGTGTCTGTATATAATCCTTGAGCTGTGCTGCTGGGAACCAGGTCCTAAATGCTGCTGTCTCTGACATCCATGTTCCCAGTCCCAGCTGTTAAGTATAGTCTAACAATGGTTTCCCATAACATTTGTTGTTAGTATGGTTTCCCTACCCAGTATTTGGAATTCTATTGCAAACAGCAGAACTTGCCTATAAACTAACTGCACAGACTAGCCTATAGCTCATCTTCTGTACATGTTTTTTAAACATTATTTGTAACTGTGCTGGAGATGGATGCAAACTACAAAAACAGCATCAAACCCATTGACAAGCCCTAGTTAGGCAGGGTCCTGGGTACACTGCTCTCAGCTGTGGTGCAATCAGCAGTTTCCTAAGAGCTGTGAACCAAGGGGTGGGTCACGAGGGAGAGCACAGGGCACATCCTAAATGGCTGGGATGAGACAGAAGAATCCTTTGCCATTCAGAAAAGGACACTAACGGGGCTTGGGCACTTCATTACCATCAGGTCTGTATTTTAGCAGTATTAAGCTGCGTTCTAGAACAGGGAACAAGGAAGTCACTGGCGACGAATACTCTGCAAGAGACAACCTTTGGAGGAGGAGCAAGGAATTGTACGGCACGCTGCCCCTCTCCCCCCCACACACACAGAGAACAGCAATTTAGTGCTCAAGAATGTTCAGCCACTAGTTACTAGCCCTCCATTTTTCCAGGTAGCACAGTAATTAGATAGAAATCTGCCCATTAAATGCAACCAGAGGAAGGATTTTGGCTACATAGTGCTTACATAGTGTGTGTCTCCAAGAGTCTGGAGGAAGATCTTCATTCTGCCTCAACTGCTTTGTTACCTTAGGATAGGTAACAAAATCACCAACCAAATCTGGAAAAGGCAAGTCTGTGCTGAGCCACCCTCCCAGAACTGGTGCACATATAACTGCAACCAACGGCCTTGCTCTTACCACAGGGCGTCTGGGAGAAAATACTTTTGGCCTCACTGTGGGGGAGAAGGAAGAGGGGGCACGGTGTACTTGGGGGGTAAACCAGGAGCATCTGTTTATAAGACGTGACATACTCAAAGCAGTCAAAAAAGTTCAGGATAGTGAACAACAGTGTCCCCCGAGGTCAGGCGGGGCCAGCAACAGAGATACCCAGGCACAGGCTAGATAAAACGCTCAGCTTCATTAATATTCTAGAGCCACAAGCCTCCAGACAGCAGGGGGAGGGCGGGGTGACCTGTCAGCCCTTTCCTACCTCTGATTCTGTGATTAAACCCCCTTCCCAATGAGCTCAGCCCAGGAGAAGAAACCAATTGCGTAATTTCACCATCTGGACGATAATCACTCCCCATCAGCACCAAATGATGGGTTTGTGACACGCATCAGACCCTCCCTCGACACCTGGGATTCAATCCAATGAATTAGCTAAATCAGCTGAAGTTTGGGTATTTACTGCAATTGAAATAACATAAAAGCTTTCCACACTTAACATCTTCTCAAATGCATTACGTTTAATTTGCAAGGAATAAATGGGAGAGAGAATTTAGCAGAAGCCCAGACAAGTTTGCCTCTGTATAACTCGAGGTTGCTGCTCTGCAAAGTAGGTTCGGGGAATGTGGAAGATGCATTGTTTCCTGTGATGCCATGTTCAGTTCTGAATTCAGAGGTCCAAGCTCTGTAAATTTCACTCTGAAATAGGGTTTTCCACCAGTTGAAACATCAACACCTCAAAACATTACAGTTCTCCAAGCAATAATAAATATTTTCCATCAGGAATGCAAGGCCTTCTCTGTTGTGATATCTGCATTTTATTCTGTGGTATCGTGCCCCATATTTATTGTTACAATTTTTCCACACAATAAGTATATTTAATTTGTAGTATGTCCTAGGGATTGCAGGAGGAGGAGGTAGAGTTTTGGAGAGTATTTTTGGTATGCAGTTTAACTCTTTCCCTTCTCTCTACCATTTGCACCACACAGAAGATGCAGTTTTCTTTAATGGGGAATAATTTATTGGAATTCTCAGCCCAAAAACATTTTAGCAAATCCTGCTCTTTAGTGAGTTTCTCTTATTGCTGATTGATCCGACTGGCTACTGGCACACAGCAAAAATCTCATCCCTCCCATGTAGGTATTCACTAAGGCCAGGATCCTGAGCCTGAGCCAAGTAGCAGGCAGAGTGCTTGAAGCGGCCCTAAGAGAACTATAATGACCCGCCTCTTTACTCTGTTACCTCCAGTCAAAGGAAAAAGGGGTTTGTTCCAGTGCATGGCCCAGGCAGACAATAACCGGGTTCAGTCTGGCTGCATAGGAACGACATTGCTGCAATACTGCCCACCACGAGTTTCAAGGATTCTATGCAGGGACATTTGTTTATTGAGAGAACCTCTTCCAATGGCACCGGGAAATCAGCTCAAACCCATGAAAGGACGCGGAGCATGCGACAGGGCTGCTCTCCTCCAACTCCTCTACGCTCTGAGAAGAAACTTGTCAAAGCCAGTGTCATGTGACTGAGTTCCAAGGGCAGCAAGACAGTGTTGTGAAGGCAAAGATGCAGGTTTGAGGTGCCCTCAGGTGCCATGGGGTCTCTTGCAGTTCAGCAGTTTCTTACTCTTCGTGTTGTGTATGAATGAAAGGAAGTTTCGAGTTATAGAAAGTGCTGGAGAGTGGAGGGCTGTAGGTGGAGTCTTTAGATATTTCTCATGCAGGATCCTTTGATCTTATTTCTTCAAACATTCCAAAGACACAAACAGTTTAACCTGGAGCATCTCCTGACTCACATTCTGCCCACATGCTCTGTGCTTTCCAGACTGTCCTAGAGCACATGCTTCACTCCTGCGCCTACAAGCAGACCAGGGTACTCCCCCATGCTTAAAGTGACAGCTTCCAATTCCAACACAGTCCTCAGTACTCCACAATGGTCAAAGGGGGATGAGGAACAAAATACTGTCTTGCAGGCCTGCCCCAAAAGGCCAAGACCAGCCATCACGTGACATACTGTCATGACAGACAGGCATCAAGGGGTAATTGAAGGAGCTGCCAGAAACATCCCTAGATGTCTCCTAGACATCCCCAGTGTCTCCTAGAGCAAGGCCGCCTCTCACTCTCCATCGCAAAACTCCATTTTCAGTTGCTTATAATTTGGCCAAACTTAAACTGTTCAAGGCTGAGATTTTCTGTGCTGTGTGCCTGCCTCAGGTGAAAAGATTCAGCTAAAACAGTTCAGCTGTTTCTGAGAGGTTAGTGAAAAATACATTGTTTTGCTCATATTAAAAAATTCTTACAATTGTTTTGTTGAGAAGCTCCAGCATCTCCAGGCTTTGCAGGAAGGACTTGGAATTTGGCTGGGTGATTGCCACGGTGTCAGGGATGTGCCTTTTGCCATCCTGTGAACATCTGCCCAAATGTGGCCAAGTTATAAGTCTTTGAGAAATGCACATGCTCAGTAGAGGTTTATTGACAACTGACAGCATTATTCTCCTAAGATCCTCTCTCCACTGAGCAAGCTCCATCACCTCCTAGTCACCGTCACAACAAAGCAACTGGGAACGCTGCATCCCAGGGCTTCAAGGGATGAGCAGGACTTTCCTTGCAATCACCTGAGTCCTTTGATAGGAACCCAGGCAAATCTTAATGCTCCTTTAACACAGTGTTATCAGATGTAATTTAAATAACACCATACACCGTAAATGTGCTGGTCTGGGAGGACTGTGCCAAGCAATTACAAGTCACGCACTCCAAACAGCACAATCCAGGCCTGCTTTTAAATTCACAGACCCACAATCTAAACTACAAAGCTTGGGGAGAAGATGCTGTATGGCACCAGCAGGTCTGTGTTCACGCCTCTTTGCCATGCCTGATACTGTATATTTGGGCTGTCAGACAGGGACACAGCAATTTGCATAAGCAGCCACTGGTGTGTTGTGGTCTCTGAGGAAGGTTTAGGGGCTTCTGAGCTAATGGTTGGCACAGAATGCGCAGCTCCTTACGCCTCACATAAATCTGACAGCTTTAATTGAAACCTGTCACACTGCTTGAAGGCCTGCTGCAAATTGCATTCATCAACAAATTACAGCAATTAAAATAAGGGACTCCAGATGAATGTGGGTGGCAAGTCCAGCACATGGCCGCCATTTATTAGTAATTAAGCCTTAGCAAACAGAAAAATCAGAGGCATCAGTCTGCCAGCATATGTGACAAGCTAGAAAGGAAGCGCCTACCACTGGGCTGCTAAGTACAGAGACAATGTGGAGCCTAGACAGTTAAATTGCCCGTCAGTGAGGGTCCAGGAGCACCAGGCAGACTGGTATTCATAAGTGACCTCCGAAAGCCTGGCCCCTGTGACAGGAGTGGAAATCAGATGGCCCGCAGAGGTAAGGATGCACTAAGTCATGAGCCAGATGAATTGATTGGTCCCTGAATTCAGTGACCGAAAGCCGAGCAGAGCACCTGAATTCCCTGGAACTTGCTGCATGGTGCAGAACCCTGGCCAGGAGTAAAGAGAGGCCGAGTGGCAGCGTCTCTGAGGAGGAGGGGTCCAGGTGCATGTGCCAGTTTGGCTGCATCAGCTCTTCTATTTTGCTGAAGTTACTCTGTAGCAGCAGCTATCATTGCAAGATCAACCAGGGACCTGAGGTTTGTTAACTCTTGGGAGACCATAGGGCAGGGGCTGGGCTCTGAAACGGGACTTCCTGGGAGCAGTTAGTGCTTATTTGCAGACAGCCTCAGCGTGGTTCCTTTCCAAGCTAGCCCCTCAGATCCCCAAGGAGCACAGAGCCCCCAGGCTGGGGCACAAATCTGTGAGTTTCAATCCATCTTGATGCTTATCTGTCCCCCCTCACCACAGTTATAAGAGCCTGTCACAGACATTATTGAATTTATCCCACCAGCCACAGCAAGGTGGGTAACTCACTTTACAGTAAGTGTAAGCAACTGGGCCAATGTCACATAGGGCAACTTTAGAAGAGTAGGAAACTGAGCCCAGATCAGCTGAGTCCCAGCCCAGTGCCGTAAGCACGAGGCCAGCCTTCTCCCCTTCCCTCTAACATCAAAACGTTTCTCAGCCACGGAGCTCTGGACTCCGTTGAAACTATGAGTGGCCCCTGAAAGCAGAGCACATTGCAGAGCCAGCTCTTGTCCCCGAAAAGGGGCATTCTCGGCATTCAGTTTCCTCTCCTACTCTGCACCAGGAGGCTTCTGTGCATTTCACAATCTGGAAGACGGCGAAGGTGCGATTCCTGCGTCTGTCCTGCCCAAAGGAGATTTATGCCTCACATATTAACAGCCAAGCGAGACCCTGCTCAAATGGGCCCTTCTCAGGTAGAGGTCTCCACATGAAGTGAATAACAGAAATCCTTCCAGGTGGAGCCATGCGGTCTTGTCCTGTGAGGGACACCATAGTTGTACCAGGAAAGCACTTGGTAACGAGGCAGGCCCTGCTTAGAGACAAAATTCCAGTCAGGTTCTAGGACGCAGAATTCTGCAAAAATTATTGTGGGAAAATGCAAAACTTCACTCAGAAACATCTCATTTGCTCAAACACCCCCTCCCTCACACACACACAGACACACCCTGTTGGTTAGCTAATGTTGCCCAGATTTAATCGGTTTAGTCAGTTTGCTGTGACTGGTGTCTCATGTTGGCTGCATGAGGGGATGGAGTTTGCGTTGTGCTTGGAGCACCACTCATGCACAGACAGATGCATATGCATGGACATGCACTGCCGCCAGGGGCGGCTCTACAAATTCAGCTGCCCCAAGCAGTCATGCCCGGGAGGCGCCCCCGAGCCGCGGGAGCAGCGGACCTCCCGCGGGCATGACTGTGGAGGGTCCGCTGGTCGCGCGGCTCGGCTGGACTTCCCGCAGCTGCGGGCGGTTCGCTGGTCCGGCAGCTCCAGTTGAGCTGCCGCAGGCATGCCTGCGGGAGGTCCAGCCGAGCCGCGGGACCAGCGAACAGTCCGCAGCCATGCCTGTGGGAGGTCCACTGGAGCCGCGGGCCGAGCGTCTCCTCCGCAGTCATGCCTGCGGCAGGTCCGGTCGTCCCGGAGCTCCGGTGGACCTCCCGCAGGCATGACTGCGGCAGGTCCGCCGGACCAGCCTGCCGCCCCCCCGGGAAAGGGCCGCCCCAGGCGGGTGCTTGCCCCGCTGGGCTCTGGAGCCGGCCCTGACTGCCGCATGGCAAAGAAAGCCATGGTCACATGCATGCACGGACACAACACACATGAACATCTGCATGGTGAGCAGGACAGGCAGTTCTGCATATTTATTAAAAACTCCTGTTTCCTGCTGTGAAGTTGCAGAAACTAATCTGGTGCCATTGGAAGCTGCCCCAAGGGATTTCCATGAGGGAGGGTAAGGCTGGTCGTTTGCCCAGACAGCAGCCACTAAAAAGATGTGTTTGCAAGAGTGACGAGCAAGAGGCCTTGGCTACACTGGCGCTTTACAGCACTGCAACTTTCTCGCTCAGGGGTGTGAAAAAACACCCTCCTGAGTGCAGCAAGTTACAGCGTTGTAAAACGCCAGTGTAAACACTGCCCCAGCGCTGGAAGCGCGGCTCCCAGCGCTGGAAGCTAATCCCCACGGGGAGGTGAAGTACCTGCAACGCTGGGAGAGCTCTCTCCCAGCGCTGGCGCCGCGACCACACTCGCACTTCAAAGCGGCAGCGCTGTACAGCTGCAAGTGTAGCCATACCCAGAGTTTCAACTGGAGAGACATGGGGCCCTATCATGGGACATAAAAACTCTTAAGAGAGTTGGAGGCAAAGGGGGGCCATTCAGCACATGGACCAGAGTTCAATTATGCAAATTCTAAAATATGATTAAACTTGCACTACAGAATAAATTGAATGTTTGTTCTGCAGATTGCATTTGTGTTGTGTGTCCGACCAGGTTTATGGTTCCTAAACTAAACAGCCATCAATGCAGCTTTTAAAAGGCTCCCGGTATAATAGGGCACTAACACAGAACACAACAGCGGCGCTGGGAAACACTTTCCTCCTGTTTATGAAACAGTGACTAGATGCCAGCACGGTGTCTGACAAATGCGTGTGAGGCCCATGAAGGGAGCAGTGGTGGTAAATGGCTGGCAGAGACGCTTCTGACAAGCTGCTGGCACGGATGTTAGCTGAGATGGGGCTATTGTTAGTACGCGGTCCGGGCACGTTTACGGCAGGATTGAGTTGTGATCAGCAGGCACTAAGTGTACCATAACTCAGCTCATGTAAACGCCAGTGTGGAAAGCAAAGCTGCCTAATAAGGAGGCAGAACAAGGAGATTGAGTTCACTGTCCTGGCTCTTCCCCTCCTTATGACTAACTCATGTTCTGAGTGCTTACCTCACTGTCCCGGGAACCTTAGCAGGAGGCTGGGCTGAATACAGAGACTTCTGAACAGTTAGGGGCTCCCAGCCTGAGAGGGGAGGCTCCTTGCTGCCATGAGCAGCACCACCTAGGCCAGGAAATTCTGAGAGCCAGCATAGACCACCCCCAACAAGCGGAGCTCAGACGGGAAGGGCCTAGCAGAACGGGATCCTTGAATGGAACCTGGGGGCTCATAGGTCCCAGAGCAGCCTCCTGCTGGCTTTTAGCTAGAGGTGAAGTGAGGGGGGATTGGCATCAGTGCTCAGTGAGGTGCACGGTGGTCACACCTGGAGCATTGTGTGGGCAAAGCAAATGCACCGTTCAGCGGACAGCGCAGGTGAACATGCCTCCATGCTACAGGGCACAATGCAGGGCAAACACGTTCTCCAGGACACAGGGTGCAGGTCCAGGTGACAAGGAAGAGGAGAGTTCTGGGGAAGAGAAAGGCAGGGATTCCCAGAAAAGCCATCGGCCTGGGAAGAACTGGGAGAACAGCCCTGAGCACCCTGGCAAATTGTTTTCCCGAAACAAAGGCAGCTGGGAAGTACCTGGCAACAGCCCATTGTGAAACCATTTGAAATCCCTGGTTCCAGGCAGTGTTGACTGCTCCCCGCTATGGTTCCACACAGCTCCACCCGCCGAGCACCTCTGCACTCAGCCTTTCGCGGCTGATTGTGCCTTGCTGTCCTCCATGGTCTCTGCACCTTCCCTTGGGCTGGGGGGGGCCATCCACCTCTTGTATTCCCTGCATTCTAGGGCCAATCAGGGGTGAACGCCTCCACTCCCAGCCCACATCAGTTATAGCAGACTTGGGGCTGCTCTAGCTTGTCACTGCTTCCCTGATCCAGCAGCGCTATGCCAGCAAGGGAGCCCTTTCAAACAGGGGTGTTCGTTGCAGGTTGTTTCCAGTCCATGATGCTGCAAAGGCAGCACAGAGAGGCTGCAGCACAGGGGAAGATCAGCCCCCTTTATGGCACAAAGCCTCTCCATGACTCTCATTCCACACGTTTGCTCCCTGGATTAATTCCAAGGGAACAGCCCTGAGTAGCTGGAATCCCATAAACTAGGGTGAAGCCCATTACATGCTGGGCTCAGCCCGTGGAAATTGCTTTATCCTACCCCGGGCTTCTCATACAGCATTCTCTGTTAGGGCAATGAGCCCAAGGGGTGGAGGTCTGCCGGCTGCCTCCAGCCATACCCCAGGACTGCAGAGGGGCGCAATAGCTAAGCCCTTGCAATCAGGATTCAGCACTAATCTCTGCCACCTGCCTGGTGGCCTCTTGCAATCACTTATCCCTGTCACATGAGCGTTTCCATCTGATAAGGAGGCTGCAATTTATTTACTAACAAGGAAATGGAGGAATTTTGCCTTGAAGGAATTCCATAATCTGGAGACAGCTTGTGTCTGGCTGGTGATAGCAAGCGCATTCCTGCAGCCTGCACAGACACCCTGCAGGCCCGGGGGTTAGCTAGACACAGCTGGCTTGGTGGGGAAGAGGGGGAAGCCTTCCATGGGCTCTCATGGGGAAGGGGCTCAATGCTTTGTACCCTATCACAATGGCCCCAGCCCCCAGCGGTGCTCCAGCCTGGGCTGTCCTTGGCCAAGTCTGGGTAACACAAGCATTGACATGGAATCGAATAAATGGTGAGGCGGCCCTGGGGAGGTGTCATTTTTGTGTGCCGCCCCGGAGCCATTTCTCAGCTGGGTTCATGTATCAAGCTACTAGAGTGTCCCCTGCTGGCAGCACTGGCCTTTGAAGCCAGCAGCAGGGGTTACGGGCACAGGAGGAGAACAGCGATAAAGCCGCACTGGTTAGAAACCATTCAGCTCTGAGCTGTCTGTATCTGGCTTTACACGGCAAGGAGTTTGCCATCTGGCTCCCTTCATATCCCACCCGTCATAATCTGTCTCCCTCCCCAAGACCCCATCGCTGTCTGATTCCCCCTCGATCCCCCACCACTGTCTGCCTCCCCCTGAACAACCACAGTCTCCATTCCCTATTTGTTTGTTTTCCCTGCAATCCACTTGTTCCTTCACCCCCCACTCAGCTTTTATGCCCAAAGGCGGCACGTGAGCTGATTTTCAGGGGCACTCACAGTGCCCGGGTCCTGACACACACACACACACACACACACACACACACACACACACACACACACACACACACACACACACACACACACACACACACACACACACACACACACACACACACACACACCCCATAACTGAGAGGATTATAGGGTGACCAGACAGCAAATGTGAGAAATCAGGACAGGGGGTAATAGGAACCTATATAAGAAAAAGACCAAAAAAATCGGGACTGTCCCTATAAAATCGGGACATCTGGTCACCCTAGAGAGGAACCAACCAGTGTTGCCAACTGTCACAGTACTGGGGGGATTTTCTTAAAGCCCGAGCTCCTGAGGTTATTACCTGGAAATCTCGGCTTTCGTTCAAAACAAATGTTTCTAGCCTCGAGGAAAACATGGTTTGATTGCACCTTAAAGGCTCTGAAACCAGAAAACAAACAAAATGACCTCGTTGCACAGGGTGCTGCACAAACAGTGGGACAGCCAGTCCCTGCCCCAAAATGTTCCCAGCCATGAGAGCACCCCTGCCCCCCGGCATGTCAGAAGGGGACACGGGCACAGGAGCGGAGTCTGTAGCCCTCACACAGCGGTGGTTTGACTCTGCAGTGTGCTGTGCAGCACACCCCTCCCCAGATGTGGATCACTCATGAGCTCACAGTGCCCTTCAGTGCTCTCTCCGCGAAGCCTTCTCTGCTCTCCCTGTATTGAGCTATTTTTACTAACCGGACCATTGGACCAGGTTTTCTCAGCACCAGTTAATGGCATTAGTCTCCTGTGAAGTTAAGAAAACAAGGAATTTTTTCCCAAGGGCCACAGTTTCAAGCTGGTATTTTCCTCACAAAGCATCTTTCAGAATCTTACAAGTGAAAGCTGTAAGGACCTAGGGGTGTCGGGCTAGTGCCTATTCTGGTGGTGAGTAGGGCCGGGGTCACTACCAAGGATGCAGAGACAGCCGCAGGTCTCGCAGAGCAGGTAACCCAGGACCCAGGTTTAAGACTAACAGAAAAATGCTGAATAAACAGCTGTGAACACTGCAGAGAAAAAAGATGACGCTAAATGTATCTTCCCTTGATTTGATTTTCTCTGGGAGGGGGGTGCCCAGAGGCAGGAAGCATTCTGCGTCTGTCCTAAGACAATGCCAATGTGGAGCATGGTGGCTGGACTGGTGTGTGGGGCTCTCTATGAAATGTCAGGCACAGGAGGAAGTGCTGCGCAACTCTGGAAGGGGTCACATGCACCTCGACTGTTTGCAAACAGGTCCTGCTGAGCTTACCATATGCTTATTTGTGTCCTGCAGGGGGGATTCTCCACATCCCAGGGACTAAATCAGTCCTCCTTTCTCAGGCATCCGAGGGTGCTAAAGGAGCTGGCCGATGAGATTGCAGAGCCATTGGCCATTATCTTTGAAAAATCATGGCGATCGGGGGAGGTCCCGGATGACTGGAAAAAAGCTAATGTAGTGCCCATCTTTAAAAAAGGGAAGAAGGAAGATCCAGGGAACTACAGGCCAGTCAGTCTCACCTCAGTCCCTGGAAAAATCATGGAACAGGTCCTCAAGGAATCAATCCTGAACCACTTAAAGGAGGGGAAAGTGATCAGGAACAGTCAGCATGGATTCACCAAGGGCAAGTCATGCCTGACTAACCTAATTGCCTTCTATGACGAGATAACCGGCTCTGTGGATAAGGGGAAAGCAGTGGATGTACTATTTCTGGATTTTAGCAAAGCTTTTGATACAGTCTCCCACAGTATTCTTGCCAGCAAGTTAAAGAAGTCTGGGCTGGATGAATGGACGGTAAGGTGGATAGAAAACTGGCTAGATGGTCGGGCTCAACGGGTAGTGATCAATGGTTCCATGTCTAGATGGCAGCCGGTATCAAGTGGAGTGCCCCAAGGGTCGGTGCTGGGGCCGGTTTTGTTCAATATCTTCATTAATGATCTGGAGGATGGTGTGGACTGCACCCTTAGCAAGTTTGCAGATGACACTAAACTGGGAGGAGTGGTTGATACGCTGGAGGGTAGGGATAGGATACAGAGGGACCTAGACAAATTAGAGGATTGGGCCAAAAGAAATATGATGAGGTTCAACAAGGACAAGTGCAGAGTCCTGCACTTAGGACGGAAGAATCCCATGCACTGCTACAGACTAGGGACCGAATGGCTGGGTAGCAGTTCTGCAGAAAAGGACCTAGGGGTTACGGTGGACGAAAAGCTGAATATGAGTCAACAGTGTGCCCTTGTTGCCAAGAAGGCTAATGGCATTTTGGGTTGTATAAGTAGGGGCATTTCCAGCAGATCAAGGGATGTGATCATCCCCCTCTACTCAGCACTGGTGAGGCCTCATTTGGAGTACTGTGTCCAGTTTTGGGCCCCACACTACAAGAAGGATGTGGATAAATTGGAGAGAGTCCAGTGGAGGGCAACAAAAATGATTAGGGGGCTGGAGCACATGACTTATGAGGAGAGGCTGAGGGAACTGGGATTGTTTAGTCTGCAGAAGAGAAGAATGAGGGGGGATTTGATAGCTGCTTTCAACTACCTGAAAGGGGGTTCCAAAGAGGATGAATCTAGACTGTTCTCAGTGGTAGAAGATGACAGAACAAGGAGTAATGGTCTCAAGTTGCAGAGGGGGAGGTTTAGGTTGGATATTAGGAAAAACTTTTTCACTAGTAGGGTGGTGAAGCACTGGAATGGGTTACCTAGGGAGGTAGTGGAATCTCCTTCCTTAGAGGTTTTTAAGGTCAGGCTTGACAAAGCCCTGGCTGGGATGATTTAGTTGGGTTTGGTCCTGCTTTGAGCAGGGGGTTGGACTAGATGACCTCCTGAGGTCCCTTCCAACCCTGAGATTCTATGATTCTATGATTCTATGATTCTATGATAGGCCAAAGAATGACACCCCACCCCTCCCTCTGGACCCTGCTAGGAGTGACAAAACAAACGTGCCATCTTTGGCATTTCTTAGAAGCTCTCACACAAAAACAAATACATCCGAGGGCTAAATACCAGAGAGCGAGAGGAGCGATTTAAGCGTCAACATTGGCACAAGAACAAATGGATAGAAACTGGCCATGAATAAGTTTAGGCTTGGTTTCTAACCATCAGAGGAGTGAAGTTATGGAACAGCCTTTCAAAGGGAGCAGTGGGGGGAAAAACCTAATTTGTTTTAAGATTGAGCTTGAGAAGTTCATGGAGGGGCTGGTGTGATGAGATTGCCTACAATGGCATATGGCCCATTCGCAACTGCTATTAACAAATGTCTCCAACCGCCAGAGATAGGACACTAGATGGGGAGGGCTCTGAGTTACTACAGAGAATTCTTTCCCTGGTGTCTGGCTTGGGGGTTTTCCCACATGCTCAGGGTCGAACTGATCACCATATCTGGGGTCAGGAAAGATTTTTTCCCCAGATTAGCAGAGACAATGGCAGGGTTTCACCTTCCTCTGCAGCATGGCTCACTTGCTGGTTTGAACAAGTGTTTAAACAGTGGATTCTCTGAGGACTTCAGAAACTCAGCCAGAGTTTAGGGGTCTGTTACAGGAGCGAGTGGATGAGGTTCTGTGGCCTGCGATGTGCATGCAAAAGGTCAGATTAGACCGGGGTAGGCAACCTGAGGCATGTGTGCCAAAGGCAGCACGCGAGCTGATTTTCAGTTGCACTCACACTGCCTAGGCCCTGGCCACTGGTCCAGGGGGCTCTGCAATTTAATTTAATTAATCACTTCTGAAAGGTTGCCGACCCCTGGATTAGACCATCATGATGGTCCCTTCTGGCCTTCAAGTCTATGAGTCTAAAAAGGTAAAATAAAAACAGTTCTTAGTTATTAAAGCAGCCAGTGATTTTGGGGGCCCAGCTTAAGATCATGAGGAGCTCCCAGAAGGGTGCAGAACAGCAGTTTGGGGAAAGGAATCATCTGACCTTCCAAGGTGAGAGTATTTCATCCTTAGTCCTCAGCAGCAGGAAGCTCCCGGCTCCTCCTTGGCAGCTCCCTCAGCTCTTTGCTCTCCCTTGGCTATTCTGTAACTCTGGGAAGTATGTTGAGATACAGCTTTTGATGAAGGACAATGTGCCTTATACCTGCACAGGGAGAAGGTGTCTGCTAATAGAGGGCCCTTGAATCCAGCAGCCAAAAGCATGACAAGGTCCAGTGGCTGCAGGCTGAAGTGACACTCAGTCATTTGTGTCTTGTTTCAAATTGGAAATAAGTTGCATATTTTTAAACAATGAAGGCAATTAACCATTGGAACAAGGCATGAGATAAATTCTCCATCACTTGGACATCTTTTTATCTGTCTTAGGTGCTTATCTGGCCTCCGTTACCATGTAATCTGAGCTTCTCAAAATCTTTACTGTATTTATCCTCACAAAATCCACATGAGGAAAGACAGTGCTGATAGCCCCATTTCCAGGATGGAACACTGAGGCACAGAGACTAGGACTTGCCAAAGTCACACAGAAAGTCTGTGTTGGAGCAAAGAATTGAATGCAGGTCTCCAGGTCCAAGGCTAGTCCCTAACCACTGAACCATCCCTCCCATTCTTGTGCTAAAATACACCTCTAGTTCAGCCACAAATTCTCAGGCTTGAAATCACTAGGTGGAATTCTTGGCCTGTGCTGTGCAAGAGGTCAGACTAGATCACCACAATGGGCCCCTCTGGTCTTAACATCTATGGGCCAGATTCTCTCTTTCTCTGCAGCTTGTGCCCTCATTTGCACTAGTGCAAAGTGGCAGCAGAACATTTCTGAGTCACAGTGATAGTGCTCTGTGCCTGGTCTAATTGACTACTCCAGGGGCAGGCCAGCAGGGACTCTGGTCCTATGAAGCTAGGAAGCGAATTTGCTCTGTTTAATAGTGTTACAAGGAATGGTGCCAATTAGTGGCTACGTGTTGCTGTTGCATTATCCCTCCCTGCTGCTCAGGCTGTGCCTCCCTCCTGCGCACACCAATCAGAATCATTCCCATGCCCTGCAAAGTGGTGCATAGCATGAGCACGTCTCCCCCCTGCCTGTGTCTCCTGGGCCACGCTCCGCATGTCCTCTGCATTGCTCAGTCTAATACGTTTTCCCTCTCTGGGTACTGTTCGTTTGCTCTGTCGGGCCCTTTTACATGCAGCTCCAGCTGCTCCTTCTCCCTCCCCCGGCCTGCCAGTTCCTGTTCCTCAAATGGCAACACAGGACTTGTCTCCTGCCTCCCCCCCCAGCGTGACAAGTGTGTCTGGGCACCAAATGGAAAGTGCAGGCATGAGGCATCCCAGTGGGGACCTGGCTGAGGTCTGCCTTTATTGAGGGTTTCGTCCTTGCCGACAGGAGGACATGAGGCACAGGAGAGAACCCAAGGCCTGCTGGGAGGCACATGCATGCGCACACGCACACACACACACACGTTTGAGATTGGAGTTTCCTGCAGGCCTCTGCAGAATTCCTCCCATAGCGCCATGTGTCCTCTGGGGCCTGCACCACTCTGGTGCCCATAAGCCTATGAACCACCTACGTCCTGCGAGAACCCACTGGCACGTGCACAAGGATGACTTTCATGCCCAGCCCATTGCCTAGGCAGCACCTCCCGCTTTCGCTGGGCACACCTTGCACTTGGCAATGCAAATCACCACCTCGGTTTCGATGCTGCCCCAGTGAGAGCAAAAACAATAACAGGGAGCAGCCCGGGCGCCACGCTGGGCAATGGCCTTGTTGTCATCTCTGAAGGGATTAAAGCGTGACAGCTTGGGCTTTTCCAGGAGCAGTGGGGCAGAGAGACAGGCTTGTGTCGACACATCCGCAGAGCTTCCTACCTGCCAGGACGCCACTGGGCTGAGATCCTGCCCCGCCACAGCAGGCATCGCACGAGCCTTGCCATGTTCTCGGCTGCCTGCTGCTGCATCAGGGATCTCCCCACGCTCAGCAGCGTCAGCAAGAGGGGCTGCAGCACAGTCCTGAGCCCTAGTATTTTATTTAGTCATTTGGGGCTAAAATACTAACGTGGACTGTTGACGCCAGCACGGTTACCTATAAAATAAATGCAATTAAATCTCAGCAGCAGTAAAAGGATCAGAGCTCCAGGAACTCAGGCAGGCAGCCAGCTACCCGCTTCATCAGCCAGGAAGTACACCCTCGCACCTTCTCCCACCGGTGTCTTTTGCAGTGCTCCTGGAGAGTCCCCAAATCTGGACTGTTACAGACCAAGGCAGGGAGCAGGTTTCAGAGCCTCCGAGCCCTCACAGAGGAACTTCAAAAAACAGGAAGGAGGATTTAAAAAGCAACCAGGCCCTGAGCCCACAGCAAGAGTCTGGGAGCAAAATCTAATAGCGAGAGATCAAAGAGCCACCACTGCTACCCACTGGCCTCCTCTCTCCTCTTGGTGTGTCAGGGCCCAGTTAGCCTGTATAGGGCCTGTCCCCATCAAATAAAGGGTTGGGGAAGGAGGAGCCAGTCAGGCGCCAAGGGCTTTATTGAAAAGGCTCCCTGCTACCCAGAGGGAGGGGAGGGGACAGAGGAGAAATACTAAAATCTGGATGATTAAAGGATAAAAGGTTTTGTTAGCCAGCACATTTGAACCAACACTCCAATGCCCTGGCGGAGACGGAGCAAGTTGTAGTTTAACCTAGTGAACGCTTACAGGGAGCCTAGGCTGCAATGCGATCAGCTGTAACTTGTGCTGTTGAGTGTACTGGGGTGGGGTGTCACTGGCTTTTAAAGCCAGCCCTTTGTCCCCAGTGTTTGTGCACAGTGAGGACCCAATACCAAAGGAGGCCTCTGGGCACCGCTGCAATGCAAATAAAAAGACCAGCAATGGGTCAGAGCTGCTCCTCTCCTTATATTGCTGGAGAGGTTCCCCACTGCCCTGTCCAACGCCCCAGTCCCACACGCTTGCACCCCGCTACTTCTATCTAGCAGCCCATGCAGCCTCCCCCTCGGATTCACCCAGGAGGAGGCGGCTGGGGAGTAGAGCCAGGGATGCAGCTGACCTTTGAGATGCAGCATACTCTGCAGAGCTGTTTGCTCATTCAGCTCTGGGCTGATGCTAATGATTCCTGACACGTGTGGGAGGAGCTGTCTGAGTCAAAAGCATCCAGCAAATAATTGACTGGGGAGACCTTTGAAAGCAGGGCAGGAAAGCTACAGCGACAGGGAAAATGTGACTCTCTGAATAGCTGCGGGCGAAACCAGGTCTCTCCTGTGACACCTCACAGCCCACTTAACGGAGCTCCCTGCTAAGGGAAGAGAAGAGCTAAAATGTGTTTCCCGCGGTGCCAACCGAGCAACCGCAGCTGTGGAAATGCAGGAAAGTGATAAAGCTGCTAAATAACTAGTTCCAACCTAGCTACACCCATGATGTGCTGCATTCCTCCACTCCACACACAGATCTTACTCTCCTCTGCCAGAGAGGGAGCGAATGCCTTGCTAAGCTCTCCTGCTTCACATCCCAGACCAGGCAGGTGCTAACGGCCTAAAGCAGGAGTTTATAGCAAAGGCTCCTGTGACCCACAGGGTGGGGAGGAAAAATAATCAGATACTGATTGTCGATATTTATTTTTATTTAAAACACCAGCAACACCTCTCCCAAGCTCTAGACACCTGCCATCAAGTAACAGTGCAGTCAATAGGCACAGATGCCACCCCATCCACAAATGCAGATTGTCGGCACCATATCCCAGCCAGCCCCAAAGAGAGAGTTTTCCAGCCTGCACTGAAGGTTGTTGTAAACGAGGGTTGTTCCAGGCTGGGGCAGGGGGCAGTGAAAATTCCAGCCGAGGCTCCTTCCTCGGGATCATGCTAATAGGCAGGATCATGCTCCTAGCAGCGCAGGGGCTGGACAGCTGCTTGGCAATGGGAAGTGTTAGTGGTTTATTTTTTGGTATTTCATGGGGATGGGGGGGAGCTAATGGTGGTGATTTTACTAAAATTGTGTTACCAGCTAAACATGTCATTTTAAACCTAATCAATGTTAATTGGAAGATAAATAAATACCAGAAATGTTGGCTCAGCAAAGCACTAAAAACTGCTGAAAGACCTAGTGCTACAAACATAGAACTGCAACAAGCACCCAACAATTCAAGACAGGAATATAGACAGCATAAGCTTGGCCACCATAGAAAGAATTGTATATACACAGAAAACTTCTCAGAAATATAAGGTGCTTTCCTGGACATACCTGAATACTCCTATTAAATACTTGGGGGAGGCAGGGTTTTGCTTCACCCTCTACTCCCCCTCCTCCGAAATTTGCTTCTGTTCTTTATCTTATGCTAATCTGTTTTCTTTAATTTCTCGATACATAAACTAAGGATAAGGCAGAATAAGATCTAAAACTAATTGGATTTTTATAAACAAATTGTGTTTGTTTGTAAA
Organism: Mauremys mutica; assembly: GCF_020497125.1. Lineage (NCBI taxonomy): Eukaryota > Metazoa > Chordata > Testudines > Geoemydidae > Mauremys > Mauremys mutica. The sequence continues at coordinate 524,202 of NC_059096.1, forward strand.
CTGTGTAACACACAGAACCAATTGTGTGTGTGTGTGTATAAACTGAGAAAACGGTGGGGATTTTACACAGTTTTACACTCAGCAACATGAATATAACATGTGAACACCACACGGTGGGTCCCTTCCAACCTGATGCTTTGTGCAGCACAAAGCTGATCATGCCCCAGCACTTGTCTCTGCTTTTCCCATATGGGACCCTGCTCTACATGCAGCCTGTCGGAGCAGGGGTGTCACCAGCTATCCTGGGGCTAAGCGCAGCTGGAGGCTCCCACATCAGTGTTAAATGCAACGTAAACCCCCACCCCCACCCCCATTTTGGGAGGTGGAAGATCTCCACTGTGGCAGTGCAAAAACTCATTTGCTTCCCAGTTAAAAACTTTTCCTTTAGTCCCAGATTCCTCATGCAAACCAGCTAGCACCTTCCTGGGTCTGATGGGAGGATTATGAGGCAGAATGACAGCAAATGGAAATGTGATTTCGGGAGCCTCCTTGTAATCAGACAGGCTGGGGTTGTTCCAAGCACAAACCATCTCACGAGAGATTAGCTGCAAGCAGCTGCTGCTGCCCAGGCTCTTTGCAATCACGCAGGCAAGTTAAGATTCGTGCAATGCACAGATGGAGCGCAGATCCCCCTGCCCCTCCCTCCTCTACAGATTAGCTATTATATAAGGAATCTCCGGCCTCAGACAGACAGACAGATGGACAGGTGGGAAAGGGGTGTGGATGATGGGGGATGTGGTCAGTTCCAGCCCTGGAACTGCTCTTGAATCTGATCAATGTGACACTTTCAGTTAAATCTTCAAATGAAACAAACTCTGGACGCTGCAGAGCTTGTCCTAGGACTAACATTGCTCCGTCGCCCTGCATGAAAATGAATTTTTAAAAAGTAAAAAAAAAAAGGACAAGATTGCAAAACCCAACACCTTGTAACTGTGTAACGACACCCTCGTGTTCCCCCAAAGCCCCCAGCAATTAACCAACAGGGGCAGGGTTTTTTTCTTTTTTTTCTTCTTCAAATCTCCTCTTCCTAAACCAAGTAAGAGAGGGAAGAGGAGACAGAGGAGAATGGGAGGGGTGGAGAGAAGGAGAAAGAACAGAGGGCACCTCTGCAGCGCACGCAGGGAGGGGACCATGAATCAGATGACAGGGTATTTACAAAACACCATTCACTGGACATCCGAGATTCTGGCAGTTTCACATTTTCTGAGCACCACCCAAAAGGCTTATTTCTCTTGGCGCAATAACGCAATTTCCCCCTTTCCTGACCATGATTTATATCTTCAGGGGTTGACCACCCCCACACAGACATACATCTGTGCACCCCCCCACACCACCACCACAGCTCTGGATTCTGGGGATTAAAGAAAACCCCCTCTCCTGGGATCACAATATTACCAGCCTGGCTGGGAACCTGACCAAGGGCTGGGGACTTCTGAAGGTGCAGTTCTTCGTCGGATGGGTCCTTGAACTGCCCATGCCAACAAGCTGCAGCTGGTGGATCGTACTCAGTGCTCCCTGTAAGGTGCTGGGAAGAGTATTTTTTGGTAACATGTTGAGACAGGCTCTCCTGCATTTCCAGCTGGGCAGGAGCAGGCAGGCCCCTGTACCCCCGGGAGGAAAGGGTGTTGTGAGGATTCATCCGTGGTGTCTGTGCATGGCTTGGAGCCGCACAGTGCTGTAAACACTGAGTGCTTTCCCCATCCGTGGTAATTGCTTAAGACTCACCTCGCTGCTGACGCAAGGCCTTTCCATCCTTCCCGTTATGATTCAGAGCAGCACAGGCTGCAAATGCTGGGGAGAGCACAGTGCACTCGCCCCAATCGCCGCAGGCGCATTAGCTCTCTCCAGGGCTGGAGAGGTGCCCAAGCCCAGCACTGAGGTGCACCAGGAGCCTGGTGGAGCTGCTTGCTTAAGAGATGGATCTCAGGAGCTGTGCATTGTCTCTGGCAGAGGGATGGGGGCCTGCCTTGGGAGATGGATTACTCAGAGATCTAGGGGAACGTGGCACTAAGTCCTGTGAGTGTTCAGCCATTATCATGTTAGTGAGAATGAAGGGCTGTTTGTCAGCTCCCCACACCAGCCCCGTCCCACTGTCTTCTTTGCCACCCCCTGGGGGAACACACTTCCCAAACCTGCCCCTAAAGCCACTGCCCAGTCCTCCTCCAAACCCCTCCTCAAGCACCACTCAGCTGTCGGACCAGAAGGGAACCTGCCAGATGAGGATGACTAGGGAGGTGGGCAGTACAAATGACTGCTATTTACCGGCTACTGCTCGGCATGCACGGGGGGAGTTCATGCAGTGCTCCTGCTCCTGCTCCCGCTCCCGCTCCCCTTAGGCCCTGGTTCTCTGGTCCCCCCCATTGCTGTGTCCTGACTTACGGCAGATGGTAAGCGCTTTGGGAGAGGCTGTCTGTCATTACGTATTTGTCCAGCACCCAGTACAAAGGGTCCCTGATGCTGAATGGGACCTCTGGCGGCTACCACAATACCAATAATAAAGGAGAAGGACATAGCACCACAGGGAGTCTGGGAAAACCCAGTCCTGGTGCAGACTTCCAGCCGGTGACTCCTGGCCAGCAGCACCTCTGTCTGGGACAGGGGCTGACAATCTCACCAACTTGTAATGTGGACAGATGGCCACTAGGCTGAGCACCAAACTTTTCACTTCTGTGACCTGAACTGGACTGAATCTCCAGGCTCCAGTGGTAGCTAGCTAGGCCATCCCGTCAGTATGGCACAGAATCCGCCTGCAGTGCTAAGCACCACATCCTGTAACAGCAACCCAGGGCACAGCTTCTGTGCATGGCCTCTGCACTGTGCTTAGGGCGGCTGGGCAGTGGCTAGCAGGACAGCAGGCAGTGCTGGACTCTCCAGTGATTTGCACCTTGTCCATATGACCCCTCTCTTGTCTTGCCCACATGCTCAGGGTTTAACTGATTGCCATATTTGGAGTCGGGAAGGAATTTTCCTCCAGGGCAGATTGGCAGAGGCCCTGGAGGTTTTTTGCCTTCCTCTGCAGCATGGGGCACGGGTCACTTGCTGGAGGATTCTTTGCACCCTGAGGTCTTTAAACCACGATTTGAGGACTTCAATAACTCAGACATAGGTTACGGGTTTGTAACAGGAGTGGGTGGGTGAGATTCTGTGGCCTGCATTGTGCAGGAGGTCAGACTAGATGATCATAATGGTCCCTTCTGACCTTAAGTCTATGAGCCTTTCCTCCGAGGATCTCGGATCCCTTCACACACTCCAAAGTGCCAATACTGAGGAAAGTTCCAAGGTTCTTGGGTTCACGTTTCCTGTGTCTCAGGCGGGTGAGTGTGTGCTGCAGAGGGTGGAGCAGCTCTGAATTAGGGTGTGGGTTTCTTTCCCAACATGAACCCAGCACACCTGCCCTGCTGGAGGCATTTTCCATTGAGGCAGGTGGGAGCAAGGAGTGCTTGCAGAGGATTTCTGCAGCTGGGGAAACCCTCAAAGTTTGAAATCTTCCACAGCAAGATTTTGGTTTTTTTTAAATGGAGATTTAGTGACATCCCCAACTGCAAACAGACTGAATTGTTCAGTCTCTTCTATAAACAGGGCTGCTGGGTGCAGAGCTGTGTAGGAGCAGAGGCAGCCCTGGACCTGTTCTGTCTGCAGTTGCTGTGGGACACCTCTGCCATCTCAGTCTTTTAAAGTGTTTTGGGCCAGAAGAGGGTAAAACTCACCAATGCGAACCACCAGCCGTTTCTCCCTTGCAAACCTGGGTGGGTTTGAGGGTCAGGTAAAAGCATTTATACATTTTGCCAGATCTGGAAGAGCTGCTGAAAAACCCCAACATGCCAAGGAGAGGGAAAGCCCTATAAACCTCTTTGTAAAGCTTCTTCCTTCACTGCACGTGCCCGACAGAGTCCCCTAGGCATGGCCTCTCTGCTTGTATGAAATTAGGTTCTGTGCAGCTTCTGCCACTGCTCTGAGAACCATGCTGGGCTCATCCTAATCCCTGCCCACAGCATCCAGGGCTGCTCCCAAGAAACACGTTGATTTTCTCTGCCCCAGAGCAGCTGCACTGAGAATGCCCTGCCTGTTCTGGGGCCTCATGTATCAAAAGCAACATGTCTCTGGACTCCCATTTCTTGGGATCTCAAGGTGTATCCTTATGCAGCATCATTAATCCCCCCGACCCCCGGCTTCTTGCACACAGCATCCTGGCTTCATCAGGGCACCTCTGCTAATTTGTCTGTTGCCAAGGTGCTGCAAAGTCATATCATGCTTCTCCGTCCAGAACAGATGTTTCTGAAAGAAAAGGGAACAAACAAAGTGCCATGGAGAATTGTGGATTGGAACTTCTTGTTGAGTCACTGGTTGCATGGCATCAGCCAGGATATATAGATATATATTTATATTCCTCTTTTCTATAAACAGCCTGAGGTCTGAGCCACTTATGTGTCCACAGGCCTACACATTGGCCTGAGTATCTGAGTTAGCATCCGCAATCACATTTCCTGTCGAAGGTGTCTGTCCCCTTAAGACTCCCAATAGCAGCAACGCTGATGTTCAAAACTCTGGCCAAAATGTTCAGATCCAGGTGCCTACAGATGGGCCAACAGAGCCACATTTCGGTACTTCAGTAAGGATCTAGATTTTCAGTACTGAGCACCCAGTGTGGATGTCAGCAGGAGCTGCAGCTGCTCAGCACCTCTGAAAACCAGCTAATTTTTATCTAGCTCCTTTATATGGATTTAGGCAACTAATTTTTAGATACTCAAGTTTGAAAATTTTGCTCTATTAACATAGTGTGGATAGAATGTTACCCCCATTTCCAGCTCTCGGAAATTCTTGCTTGTCTGGCTACTTCCTCCCCAGCTGCAGCCACAGAGTCTCTTGCCCTACGACAATCAGAGCCGCAGCCCATTTGCCTGGATTTCTGGCCCGGTAGTGTTTGACTTGCCAGTTGGGTAGGGCTGTGGCATGAGACCTCTTCTTAGCACCACGGGGCTCAGTCTTCACTTTGTAACCACATCCAGCTTGTGATCCTTTGGGACCGCCAGCCTCTGCCCTTGGTGTTTCTCAGGTTCCTATTAATTTAAAGCCTGGATTATTTTGCTCAGATGGTATTTTATGTGCTATTCTTCCACTCCGCTCCAAGACTAACCCTGGCTCCCTTTGCTACACAGATGGTATGTAAATCTAACTGCTGCCTCATTGATATGCAGATGATATGTAAATCTATTTGCAATTTTTTTTCTTGACCCTCCAAAGCTGTATCTTCTTTCAGGGCTTGTTTGGACAGTTTGGGATCCTGGCTCATCATCCACAGCCCAAATGAATGGCAGATGGGGCGGACTCCTCAGAAGCATGCACCATTGACCAAACCCTGCTCCCAGTGCAAACCAGTGGTGAAACACCCATGGACTTCAAGGGGTGCCAAGTTAGGCCAACACTTTGCTCTTAAAAAAAAATCCCTCCTGCTGTGTATTGGCTACTGGGTTTGAACGCCAGCTCCTGCTAGTCTCTTGACTCAAACTCATGCTCAATTTGCATTTGGAGGCAGTGGTCCCTAGTTCATCTTATGTAGCTCACTAACCATACTGACTAAGGCTGCTCTTTGGTGGCATGGGAACATCTTGTCTCTCTCTTTGCATGACAAGGGAGGGCTGGGGACTAGACACAGGATGTGGGGACATGAACTAGATGGCTTCTAAAAGGGATTGGCCCTTTATTTGTGTATCAGGAATATACAGCATTATCGTTCATTCTTACAAAGATCTGGGAGAGAGAATTACCCTTGTGCAGCAGAGTTTACACTGCTTTCTGGCTAAGAGACCAGGCTGACTCCTGATATGGAGCCAGATTATCCCTCATCTGCTACTGGGGGTTTCTTCCACCTTTCTCTACAGAGCTGGGGCTGGCCACTGTCAGAGACAGGAGACTGGACTAGATGGACCTCGAGGCTGATCCAGTCTGGCAGTTGCTATGTTCCTATGGGACCCTGTCAGCATTCCTCAGCTGTGAGTTCTTGTGATCTCTAGAAGCTCTCACACACACGCACCCCTTTAAAAGCAGCAAAGAGTCCTGTGGCACCTTATAGCCTAACAGACGTATTGGAGCATGAGCTTTCGTGGGTGAATACCCACTTCGTCAGATGCATGTCACACCCCTTTGTGATCCGTTTCTGTAAAATTATTTCCCCCAGTTCCTTTCAAAGAAACAGATGAATGGATTTTAGCTGGTGCAGGTCTTAGTGGCTCTCTCCCTCTCTGAGCCAAGTGCCAAGGCTGCCATATGCCTGAGCGCCAAAGACAGTTATTGCTCATCTCTCTACGTTTTTATTCCTTGCTCATCACCATGATGATGTCCATTTGCACAGCTTGCATTCCAGCGTAGGACATCCACGTTCTGGCACTGTGGCTCGTGTAAGTTGCTAGGAATTGCGAGCACTCCAGGCTGCCAGCCGGAGCTACGAGCGATAAATGCACACTATTGCTGCTGGAGTCTTGTAGCTCCAGACAACGCCTTTAAACCACACTTCTGTGTCTGCGGGTGATCTTTGCAGCCGTGTCCCAATGACATGCATTGTCTCTGCACTGCTGACTGCACTCGAGAGCCAAGGGGTGCCGTGCTACCAAGGTGAGGGGCTCACCAAACTGGGGGCTTTTCTGACTTGCTGGCGGTTTTCCTGGTCCTTCCACTGTTTTCTGCCAAGCTTTATTTCAAGAGCAGCTTCCCACATATGCGACATTCAATAGAAGAAAATATGTGGGCCACTCTTTAGGTTAACATTGAATCCCTTGCACCAGCCACATCCTGGCATGTTGCATGTTGCTTTCCATCAATGACCAGGGGCATGTGCAAGGGGGAGGCACACAGGGGCACAGGGACCTCCCAGTAACTGGCAGGGGCACAGAACTGCTGTGGAGGCAGGGAAGAGCAAGCTCCTTCTGGGGCCGGGCTGGGGCAGGGTGGAGGGAGGGAAGATCGAGTTCATTCCCAGGGCCGGAGGGGAAAGGGGGGGCAGCAAGCTTCTGTGCCCCTCCGAAGGGGGTCAGATTTAAATTCCTGCACACATTCCTGTCAAGGTGTGACTTGGGGTCCAGAGCACAGGACTCAGCTGGGAGCATTTGCTCTTGACTTCTCTAAACTTGTGTTTGTGACTTTGGAGCTCCTGAAAATGCCTGAACTGGCAGCACAAGTTTCCCACTACAACCCTGCCAATGCGCCTCTGTCCTGCTCCATACACCCCCCCTATCGCAGCCACGGGCCAATGCAGCTCTGTCCTGCTCCATACACCCCCGCTATCGCAGCCATGGGCCAATGCAGCTCTGTCCTGCTCCATACACCCCCGCTATCGCAGCCACGGGCCAATGCACCTCTGTCCTGCTCCATACACCCCCCCATCACAGCCACGTGCCAATGCACCTCTGTCCTGCTCCATACACCCCCCCTATCGCAGCCACGGGCCAATGCACCTCTGTCCTGCTCCATACACCCCCACTATCGCAGCCACGGGCCAATGCAGCTCTGTCCTGCTCCATACACCCCCGCTATCGCAGCCACGTGCCAATGCACCTCTGTCCTGCTCCATACAGCCACTCGATGGCAGCCACGTGCAAATGCACCTCTGTCCTGCTCCATACACCCCCGCTATCGCAGCCACGGGCCAATGCACCTCTGTCCTGCTCCATACACCCCCGCTATCGCAGCCACGTGCCAATGCACCTCTGTCCTGCTCCATACACCCCCCCCATCCCAGCCACGTGCCAATGCACCTCTGTCCTGCTCCATACACCCCCGCTATCGCAGCCACGTGCCAATGCACCTCTGTCCTGCTCCATACACCCCCCCATCAGAGCCATGTGCCAATGCACCTCTGTCCTGCTCCATACACCCCCCCATCACAGCCACGTGCCAATGCACCTCTGTCCTGCTCCATACACCCCCGCTATCGCAGCCCATGTGCCAATGCACCTGTGTCCTGCTCCATACACCCCCCCTATCGCAGCCACGGGCCAATGCACCTCTGTCCTGCTCCATACACCCCCCCCATCACAGCCACGTGCCAATGCACCTCTGTCCTGCTCCATACACCCCCGCTATCGCAGCCCATGTGCCAATGCACCTCTGTCCTGCTCCATACACCCCCGCTATCGCAGCCACGGGCCAATGCACCTCTGTCCTGCTCCATACACCCCCGCTATCGCAGCCACGTGCCAATGCACCTCTGTCCTGCTCCATACACCCCCCCATCACAGCCACGTGCCAATGCACCTCTGTCCTGCTCCATACACCCCCGCTATCGCAGCCCATGTGCCAATGCACCTGTGTCCTGCTCCATACACCCCCCCTATCGCAGCCACGGGCCAATGCACCTCTGTCCTGCTCCATACACCCCCGCTATCACAGCCATGTGCCAATGCACCTCTGTCCTGCTCCATACACCCCCCCTATCGCAGCCACGGGCCAATGCACCTCTGTCCTGCTCCATACACCCCCCTATCCCAGCCACGGGCCAATGCACCTCTGTCCTGCTCCATACACCCCCGCTATCGCAGCCACGGGCCAATGCACCTCTGTCCTGCTCCATACACCCCCCCATCGCAGCCACGGGCCAATGCACCTCTGTCCTGCTCCATACACCCCCGCTATCGCAGCCACGGGCCAATGCACCTCTGTCCTGCTCCATACACCCCCGCTATCGCAGCCACGGGCCAATGCACCTCTGTCCTGCTCCATACACCCCCGCTATAGCAGCCACGGGCCAACGCACCTCTGTCCTGCTCCATACACCCCCGCTATCGCAGCCACGGGCCAACGCACCTCTGTCCTGCTCCATACACCCCTGCTATCACAGCCACGGGCCAATGCACCTCTGTCCTGCTCCATACACCCCCGCTATCGCAGCCACGGGCCAACGCACCTCTGTCCTGCTCCATACACCCCTGCTATCACAGCCACGGGCCAACGCACCTCTGTCCTGCTCCATACACCCCTGCTATCACAGCCACGGGCCAATGCACCTCTGTCCTGCTCCATACACCCCCGCTATCGCAGCCACGGGCCAACGCACCTCTGTCCTGCTCCATACACCCCCCTATCGCAGCCACGGGCCAATGCACCTCTGTCCTGCTCCATACACCCCCGCTATCGCAGCCACGGGCCAACGCACCTCTGTCCTGCTCCATACACCCCCGCTATCGCAGCCCATGTGCCAATGCAGCTCTGTCCTGCTCCATACACCCCCGCTATCGCAGCCACGGGCCAATGCACCTCTGTCCTGCTCCATACACCCCCGCTATCGCAGCCACGGGCCAATGCACCTCTGTCCTGCTCCATACACCCCCGCTATCGCAGCCCATGTGCCAGCGCACCTCAGTCCAGCCCCACAGCAGCCCCTACTACTCCAGCACTGACCACACTCACAGCTCTGCCGCTGCACCACAATGCTGACTGCAGCACTGCTTCACACACACCCTTCACAGCTCTGTCAAGCACTGATTTTGGTGTCCTCTGTATTATGTGGGGTCTGAGGCAACCGGAAACTTTCACCTGTTCTGAAGCTCTAAACTGACACTGTTTTGCAGTGACCTCGTTTTTAATAAAACCTTTCTGTAAAAGAAACATGATCTTAGCAAACTCTGCGCACACCTCAGGGTTGGGAAAACGTGCTCCAGCTGCAGCACTTGCCCTGTCTAAAGTGGGGGAGCAGAGCCCAGACAAAGCAGAATGAACACAGCGGGTCTAACTCAGCCCTGGAGGATGCCATTGACTTCAGCAGAGCTGCCCAGGGACGCGCTGAGCCCAGGGGACCTGTCTGACTGTCTAAGAGCCTTCTCTGACCTGCAGTACAATGGTATCTGAGCAGCACCGTGTCTGTGATGTGTTTCTCCTCCCAACAGCCCTGTGAGGCAGGGCACAGCTGGGAACTGAAGCATAGAGAAGCTAAGTGACTTGCCCATGGCCACACAGGAAGTATGTGGCAGAATAGGGAACTGAACAGAGACTTCCAAGTGTCAGGCTAGCACTGGACCATCCTTGCTCTCGGTCAGACTGGGACCCAAGAGCTGTCACCGTCAGTCTGTGTGTGATTTATGTCAGCAGCGTCCCATGTGTGGCAGGTGCCTCACTCCCCTCCAAAGCACAGAGACAAACCCAGGTATAGTCTCACAGATGCAGTAGAGCCTTTTCTGTCATTTCCTGCTTGCATCAGCAGGAAACACCCCAGCTATTAATGGGAGCTGGCATCTTAAAGCCCTGAAATTGGACACTGCAGGAGGTTGGGGAAGCCGAGAGTTTACCTCTCAGTGTCGCTGCAAATGGCCTCCTTCCACTCACTGCGCGTCACCAAAGTCACAAGCAATTTCCATTGCCTCCAGTGTGGTGTGATTAATGGCCCAGGACAGAACATTTAATTCCCAGGCTACTTGGGGGCAGGGGCCTGTGCTGTCCCGTTCACTGTTAATTCTGCATAGGACTGGGGAGGACAAACCCTGCCACCCTGGCTGTGCTCCAAAAGGTCAGGTTAATAGTTATCCCAGTGCCACAGCCATGCTCAGATTAACCCTTCCTGTGCCAGGGGGACATTGCTGGGGGTGTGGAGGAGGTGCAGTCACACTCCATAGGAAACACCTCCGAGACAGAGTGGGGGCTCTAGTGGCGAAGCGCCTGGGAGCCTGGACTCCTGGGTCCTTTTCCAGCTCTTCCACTGACTTTCCATATGACTTTGGGAGAGTCATTGCTTTAGGCTGTAAGAACTTCTGAGCAGAACCGCATCTTCCTGTGCGTTTGTGCCATGCCAGCTCAGCGCCACTCCCGGCAGAGCTCCAGCCTTCACCCTGTACCAACCCCATAGCTCCAGTCCACTCTTGGTCCAGACACACCCAGGAAGCATCATCTCAGCACCCTTTCTGCCTCAAGGGACAGCCTGCTGTCTCCAAGCCATGGCCGGACCCTGGCACCCGCTCCCTGCAGGGCTCCCAGCCATGCCCTCTGCCAGCTCAGCGCCCTCTCTCCCTGAAGGCAGCTGGGAAGTGCAGAGGCCCTTGGCTGCAGGCAGCCAAAAGAGAGAAACCGCAATCGCATGGTGGTATGAAACGACTGAGCAACGTGCCTGCGAACCCAGGGGAGCACATGGGAGCAGGGGGGATTGCAGCAGCTGGGGCTTCTGAGCTGGCACGAGTTGACCCAGAGCCAGGCACAGGGCCATGACTGTCAGACCTGACACACATGAGCACCCGTTGAACTGACTGAGGCTGCAGGTGGGCAGAGGGACAGCACAGGGTTTGCACTGTGCACATGCTGCTGCCACTCACAACTCTCACTTGGCAGCGCATCTTGCCATTGTAAGGGCCGGGGCCGGCAGCAGATGCAGATCTGACAGAGGCACTGAATGTCTGAGGAGGAGGAGGAGGCTCGAGTTTCCCTCAGCAATGATCACCCAAGCTCTCTGCCTCATTCCCTGGAGTCACAGCTGCTCTCACCTTACTCCTGGCTGGGGCAGGGAGTCCCCACTAGCACAGGCTAGGAGACAGGACTAAGTCCCGAGTTCTAATCCCAGCTCTGACTCTGATGTGCTCTGGGACCTTGGCCTTGTCACTGGCCTTCTGGGCCTAAAGCTCCCTGCCTATTTGATGGCCATAATAATACACGTCTGCAGCTCAGAGGGGTTGTGAGTTGCTGCTTGAGAAGCACCGTGGATGTGCTGCATATTATTATCATGGTGAATCCTACAGTGGCTCACAGATTTTGACACTGATGCAGCTTTACTATTATTTCTTATTATTATTTAACCAACAGATTCAGCCTGAGGTAAACTATAACTGTAACTTCTGACAAGCACCAGCAAGAATCTGGGATTCTGGCATTTGACCCTTTATTTCTGTTGCAAGAAGCAATGTCTGTTTGCACAGATGGGCTGCATTACTGACTATCACAGCTCTCTGCAGTGCCCTTGCAGCAATTAGCAGCTAACGAGCACTGCACCCCTTGATAACATTCAGCTTTACCTGAGCAGTGACACTCACATCAAATCCAAACTGTTCCTGAAGCTGATTTGGAAATGAAAATATTAAGTATCTTCTGATACATAAAGGGCCTCTTGCATTGACATTCCCATTTGATGCCCTGCTGCTTTCAAATCATCTCTCTGTTGGGGGGCAGAGGAGGGGTTTTCCCTCGGTTTCTTACTACTTGGGAAATTTGCATGAAAACAGGATCTTTATTTTCTATAAGTTCTACCTGCTCCAGCTGCTTCCTCCCTCCCTGACATCACAGTCCCTTATTTGTGATGTCACCATTAGTTGCTATAGAGATTATTCTGACATCACAGATTCAGAAGCCAACGGGGGACAGATGCTGATGGACCCATCCAGGAAAAAAGATCCTACAAATGCCTCTTGAAATGTCAGTATGTGGGGAAGAGAAATACAGCAATGTACTGTTATGAGTCAGAAGCAAAATCACTCCAGGGAAGGCATTAGCAGATCTCGCCTTTATTCCTACATAAAACAAACTTCAGTGCAGCCTTCTAATAATAAATTATCCTCATCAGTCACTTAAGACTTGGAACCTCTAGAAAATCCTCCCTTCAGGGATCTTGAAGTGCTTCAGAACATACAGGAACTAAGTCTCCAGCTGTGTTGAAGACGGTGCAAGGTTATTGCCCACTTCTCTTACCCGGGGGAGCCAATGGGAAAGAGAAGTGAAGTCATTTGGTCACGGTCACATAGCTCATCTCTGCAGACTTGGGGCTAGAACCCAGGAGTCCTGACACCTGCTCTGTGCTCTGACCATTAGCCCAGGCTTGCCCCCCTCAGTTCAGGTCCTCAAAAGGGAATTAGCTTTTCGTGGCTTAAAATCCCTATTCCTATGTTTCCCCCTCAGGGCAAATCCAACTCAGATCTGAAGCAATGGGGCCTGCACCACAGCCAGGGGCCAGCCCCTGAACCTTGGTGCATGAAAGGCTCCACACGAGGAGCACAGTCTGTGTGCAGGATCCAGGTGTGCAGAGCTGTGACCCAAGACCTGCAGACAGGGCTGTCACTCACTCAGCTTCCTACACAGCTGGGAACACCCACCCAGGGCCAGCCCTGGTTGCAGACACACCCTCACTCATCATTCGGGACTCTGCCCCGTGCTCAGCCCACGTTTGAGGGGTGAGACAGGAGATGATGCTGCCAACACCTCAGTTATTCTGGGCCCTTCCTGCCTGCACGGGGCTGAGACCGGGCGTGGGAGGGGAGCAAATCATGGACAGTTTCTCACTTGAAGCTACAGAGGTTTTTCTGCTAATCCAGTGCTTGTGCATTTTCCCCAGAGAGGGATTCCTGCTAGTTCCTGCCACTGTACTCGGTCCCCTTCCCCAGGTAGGGGCTGCCTTCCAGATACTGAGCTCAGCCAAGGGAACTAGAGGATTGGGCCAAAAGAAATCTGATGAGGTTCAACAAGGACAAGTGCAGAGTCTTGCACTTAGGACGGAAGAATCCCATGCACTGCTACAGACTAGGGACCGAATGGCTGGGCAGCAGTTCTGCAGAAAAGGACCTAGGGGTTACGGTGGACGAAAAGCTGAATATGAGTCAACAGTGTGCCCTTGTTGCCAAGAAGGCTAATGGCATTTTGGGTTGTATAAGTAGGGGCATTGCCAGCAGATCGAGGGATGTGATCATTCCCCTCTATTCAGCACTGGTGAGGCCTCATTTGGAGTACTGTGTCCAGTTTTGGGCCCCACGCTACAAGAAGGATGTGGATAAATTGGAGAGAGTCCAGCGGAGGGCAACAAAAATGTAAGCACATGACTTACGAGGAGAGGCTGAGGGACCTGGGATTGTTTAGCCTGCAGAAGAGAAGCATGAGGGGGGATTTGATAGCTGCTTTCAACTACCTGAAAGGGGGTTCCAAAGAGGATGGATCTAGACTGTTCTCAGTGGTGGCAGATGACAGAACAAGGAGTAATGGTCTCAAGTTGCAGAGGGGGAGGTTTAGGTTGGACATTAGGAAAAACTTTTTCACTAGGAGGGTGGTGAAGCACTGGAATGGATTCCCTAGGGAGGTGGTGGAATCTCCTTCCTTAGAGGTTTTTAAGGTCAGGCTTGACAAAGCCCTGGCTGGGATGGTTTAGTTGGGAATTGGTCCTGCTTTGAGCAGGGGGTTGGACTAGATACCTCCTGAGGTCCCTTCCAACCCTGAGATTCTATGATTCTATGAACGCTGCTGCCTTCCTGCAGGAGACCCTTGGAGGTCCACATCCACCTTCCAGCTGCAGGGACTGCTCCCTCCGTGATACATCCTGTGGGCTGGTTAAGCCCTCAGGGATGGGATGCTGCGAGCGCAGTTCTCTCGGTGCTAGAAAATCCACCATCCTTGGGTACCAAGTGGAATGGATGGATGCAGCCTTGCCAAGGTTGTCGGTGTGTGATACCTGCATTAAGGTTCCCAGGGTCCCCCTTGTCCCTCCCATTGGCATATGGGCCGTTTATGCCAGCTGGACTGGTGCAAAGGGACTGCAGAGCAGGTGTAAATCCCCTTGCACAGGAGAATCTCTGCAGCAAGCTGCGGTGCAAGGGGTATTTGGGGCTGGAAGGAGACGGGGCAGGGCCCAGGAAGGAAGGGCGCATCAGGGCAAAGTTCAGGTGGACCCGCACCCGCTGGTTCTCCAGCCCTGCAATGCCCCAGAGAGGCCAGTGCAGCAGGCGCACGACCAAGGGCTTCGCTGCCTGCACTGGGGACCGCACAAGCCCCTACAACCAGAGAGGTGCAAGCTGCCTTCCCTCTGTTCCTGCACCAGCATGGGCATGAATCTGGTTTTGTATCCTGACCAGCTGCTCCTTCGTAATCTTTTCCCCACCCCGGAAATCTATACAGAGGATCAGCCCAGGGCCACCCTATAGATTTAGTAGGTCACATGGCTGAGCCCGCAGTGCCCAGCGCCTGTACTGCCCCCGCCCAGCAGTGCCTGTTCTTCCAGGGTTGTCCTACCAGCTGCCAGGGTGAGTCATCTGAGCTAATGCTGCAGACTCCATCCTGTGCCATTTATAGCCAGCCCCACATGACATGCACGAGGCTGCTCCTGAGCGGGGCAGCAACAGCCCAGGAACTCTCAGAACTGGCCTCCCCTTGGAGGCTCTCCTGAAGCCTGTCTAAGAGGGGGCTTCTGCTCAGATGACCCACAGGCAGCATTCAAAGCTAATGAGGAACTAGTGGGGATAGGGTTGCCAACCTGCCTGGAGTGTCCAGGATTTAAAGATTAATCTTTAATTAAAGACGATGTCATGTGATGAAATCTCCAGGAATGCGTCCAACCAAAATTGGCAACCCTATGTGGGGAACCCCCAGGGCTGCAGCAGCCACGTGCCCTGGGAGCGCTCAGCCCAGCGACGAGCAGAGAGTGTACCGTGTTCCCCAACTCAGGGAGGGGACGGAAATTAGACAACCCTCTGCAATTCCTCGCCAGTGTCACAGCAGAGCTGCCACCCTCCCCTGGAGCACTGCAGGCCACACAGCTTTGGAATGTGCCTCAGACTCCCCCAGGTGAAAACTGGTTTTGTTCATTAATTAGGAATTAATTCTTCTGTACATGATGGCTCCTGTCGTTATCCAGGAGCAGGTTCTGCTCTTCGCAGGACAGGGAGCAGCAGCCTGTCCAGAGGCCAGCTTCTTGCTGGTAGCTGGGCCCCAGTGCGAGCTGTTAGCTGGGGGAGCATGCAGCTCCATGGGGCACAGTGTCCTGTTGTGTGGCAGTAGGGCCAAAGGCTCCTGTCAAGAGGGGGCACCATGGCCCTGGGCGCTACGCACACGCTGCTGCAACACATGGAGCTGCGCCTCGCACTGGAGCGTCCACGGCATCCATGCACCGTCACAGAGCATCTCACGACAAGCTCCCACCTCCAGGTGCCTGCTGCAAAGTACTGGGTGTGAGCCCCATCCCTACCGTGGCTCATGCTCCCACTCAGACAGGCATCACCAGCCCAGCGCTGACACCCTCCAAAGTGCAAACACCCTTCCCCCTTGCACTCTCAGCTCCCCCTCACTTGCAGAAGCAGATTCAGAAAAGGTTCTGTTGCCCTGCTAGAGACCCAGCTTTCTGGGTTGGACTCAGCCTTGGTCCTGTCACACCATTGACAGGGGATGCCGTGAAAATGGCACCCCCCGCGCAGGAAATGGAAAGTTGAGCTTTACACTGCTGGGTAATGAACCTGCTGCCTCCCCTTTGCCAATGTATCACAGCGCGTTTCTACATGTCCTAGGGATCCCCATTGACAGTGGAGAATTCCCCCAGTGTAGGGGGATCCCCGCAGGTGTAGCGCCCTGGAGGGAGGCGAGCCACCCGGGCTGCACCTCTGACATAAGGGAGTGTATTGGGGGCAGCCTGGAGCCGAGCTGCCTTACACATGACCTCCACCAGCACAAGGGCCTTTCAACGGGCTCTCTGCAGCCACCTCTCCGCTGCATCCAAGCAAACTGGGGCCTTTGTTTTCAGCCACCTCTTGCATCTTGGCGTGGAGCAAGTCTGCCAGCTCTAGGTCCTCTAGGCAAAAACACGAATAAACAGCAGAATAATCCATAGACCTGGCTTTGCCCATCTCCTCAGTGGGTAAAAGCAAGAGAAAGCCAGGTGCTTGTGCTCAGCACGGACTGTTTTCCAGCTTCCTAAGGCAGAGCCACACTAAAAATAAGACCAATGCAGCTCAGTGCAACATCTGGGAGCTAAATGCTGAGGCTTCCGAGATGACGCATGCCTGGAGCAAGAGGTGCTTGGCTGGCCCTGGGCCTCATCCAACACTGCCAGAGGGCATAAACACAGTGAGATCCCAGCAGCAGCAGCATCTTTAACACAGCGGTCTTTTCAGAGCCAGGCTGCCTGTCTGCAGCCATGTCCTGTTTGGTAGAACGGCACTCAGCACCAGGCAGCTGTTACGCATTATTTACAGTGGCTCCAGCATTGTTTGCGGATATTGTGCTAAAATCTTCTGCGCCAGCGAAGTTTAGCTCTGAGGGATCTCCCGCTGCCCCTTCCCCACAACTTGACGTGACAGGCTCAGAGATGGGTAATAGGCCAACTGCCCACGAGGCCTGCATGCAGCATGGGGAGATGATGACGGTGTGAACTCTGAGCAGCCCAGCGCAGGAACATTGCGGAGGGGTGGAAGAATAGACAGAGGTGCCTCCCCTTGGAGAGAGAGCAATCTTCACCCCACAGGGTGACCCACCCCGGCTTGCTGGGGATTTCATCTGGTGACCACATAAACCATGAGAGAGAATCCCTTGCTCCTGAACAATACACCCGCATAGTAAGCCTAGCCAGTCCGTGACACAGGTGTCTGGGTTTCTCCTGGGCTCTGTGCCATTTGCTCAGAGGGAAAGGACGCTGTGCTTTATTTGGATAATACTTGGGAACCAACGAAACACCCGGATGCTTAGCTGAAACTCTCTCCTCTTGGCCTGGGGGACGGAGGTGACAGACCTGTAATCATTTAAGTATCTGTGTTTAGGATTCTTACTGCTGAGCTGAGCTGTGTGCAAATAGCCTGCCTCTACCTGACTAGCAATGAGGTTCTGAGGAAATGCAGCACATCCAGTTTGCATAGTAATGAACCTCTCTGCCTGAAAGGTGCTGATTACAAAAAGGCCAGGAGGGTTGCTTGCCCAGGGATAAGGAACGCCACCCTTTGTAATGAAGAGACGGGAATGCTGTGGTCTGGGCATGATTGCAGGGCATGTGGCACAATCCTGTCAGTATGTTGCACACCAGGAAGAGGGGAATGATAGGTGTAGGTTTGCTTTCTCTTCAGGAGGGAGGCTTCCTCCACAGCCCATGTGCAGTTAGACACCCTCCTGCCTAGGGAAATGAGTGATTTGTAAATCCTGACATGGTCACATTGGAGGGGAGGGGATTGTCTCTGGCTGCACTTGGGCAACCTGACGGGAGAAGAGCTAAGTTCGAGAAGGGGCCCTGCTTGGTTGCTATGGTGACCAGATAACTTTTATGAATGTTAACTTCTTCCCTATTTCTGGTTTCTCTCTGGTCTGCGAAAGCCAAAATGTGACGCTTGTGGTTAAGCAGAGCTGACTGGTTATTTGCCTGTTACCCGCGGTGCTCTCCAAGGAAACAGAACTCTGTCTTCAAGGGACATGGCAGCCTTTCCCAAGGTTAAAGGATACGGAGAGGCTGCAATTGTCCTCCAGAGGAGTCCCACAGGAATGTCCACGGCTTTCAGTGTGGGGAGACGGGAGGCCTGGTGACCTATGGGCATGATGTGACCCCAATGCCTCAGCCCCATTGGTTGCTGTTAGCATCATTTGCATTGCAACAGTGCTTAGGGTCTCCACTGGGCCAGGCACTGCACAGAAACCTCAGGAAATGGTCCCTGCCCCAAGGAGCTTCCAACCTGGACAGACAAAGGCTGGGCACGAAAGCAGAGGCTTGGGGGTGGTGTATGTGATTTGCTCGAGATCACCTAGCAAGTCAGTGGCAGAGCTGGAGTGTTTGTCCAGAGTCCTAGCCACTAGACCACACTGCTTTCTCAGGGGGAGAGTACATCCCCTCTGACTGCCTAGAGGAGGTCCCTGGCCTCCCTTCCTCTCCCACTCCAGCTGCTCATGAGGACACTGGCGCTGTGCCAAGTCTGAGCGAGGGGCTCACTGTGTAAGGAGGACCCGACCCCCCCAGCTCAATAATTCACGCTGGTTGTTATGCAAAGAGCAGGCTGGTCCCTGAGGCAGGCGCTCTGACTGCAGAGGATGTACGCTGGTAACGAAGGCCAACGGGGGAGCCAGCAAACAATGCCGTGAAAAGCACTCGATAAATATTCACATAATGCCTCTCCTCCGAGCAGCCTCACAGCTGGAGAGAGTCACCAGGGAGGCTGGACGGGCCACGGGCCAGCACTGGCTCAGAGTATCTGACTGTCAGGGGTAGGAGAGGAGCACCAGGACAGTCAGTCATGCCTCATGCACCGACCCAGCTTGGCCTGTAATGCACTGGCAATCTGAGGGCCCTCCAGGAGGTGCCGCAGCAGCAGCCAAGCCTCGGACAGGTTGAGGGCGGGCAGAGAGCTGGCCCCAGCCATTGGTGGACTCCTGCCTCAGCCACATTGATTCACCGTAGCTCTGGATGCAGCCTCATACAAACTACGGCAGCCCAGCAGCACAGGCCACTGTGGTGGACACATCCCCCCATGCTCTGCACAGGTTCCCCCATGAACAGAGTCCAGCCCAAGGTCTCTGTCCTGATTCTGAAATCTCTCCATGGGACTGGCCCTGGCCAGCAGAGATGCCTCCCTCTGTTACTACGGTCTCCCTTGACTTCTGTGCTTCACCAGCACAACAGGACTGTTGGCCAACAGCCAGGCCTAGCCTGTGGAACTCACTGCCACAAGAGGTGTCTTCTCCATCTTTGCTTCCCCTCACTAGCACATCATCAAATTGAATAAAGCCCCCACTTATCCCCATGCCCTGTGGCAGGCAGGAAGGAGAGAGAGTTCCTTTGCTGTGTGTGTTCTTTCCAGGGGCTTCTGTGCTACACTTCAGTGAGAAGGGACCTAGGTAAATGGGGACGGGAGCTGGAGGAGAGGATGTGGGGAAATGCTGTCTGGATGCTAGGACACAAGCCCCTGCTGATGCTCAGAGCTGAGGGCGCTGGAAGGTCACTGTCCATGTAATGGGAACCGGGTCACTTCTCTCTCCACTGAGCAGGACTTTCCCTTGTTAGCATGTTTCCTTTCTGTCCCCTCCTTGTACTAACTGCTGCAGGGTCCCAAGTGCTGGGGATGAGGGAGAAAATTAGGATTAACCAAAAACCAAAGACATTTAACATGGAACCAGCCATTCTCTCCCCCTTGTTCTTCACGCCTGGCTGTAGCATGTTGGGAAAGGGGGACCAGAGGTAGCTGCCTTTGGCTCCACAGGGATCAATTACACTGCCCCAGAGGATCAGCAGAGATGCCTGCTCTGATAGCGGTGTCAGTCTTCCTGCTCTGGGCCTGGTGCTAATTCCTGCTTTGATCATTTGGATGAGATCAAACAAGTTGCTCTGGATGATTGAGGGGAGGCGCCCAGAGTCTGCTGGGCTCCCGTCTGCCCAGGACATGGCAGGCATTGCTGCTTCACGGATGGCAGAGAGTCAGCTGTGCATGGAGGATTCCTCAGGCAGGGATACGAGGAGCATCTGGGCTTCTACAGACAGGGATGGTCAGAAGAAACCAGGCAGATGGGAACTCAGAGACTGAGCCCCATTCCCTGCCCGCTTACCAGCACGTCGGCAGGAGAGCGTGTGTGCCCTTGTTTGGGCCTGTATTGGTGCCCTTCCACCGCAAAGCCAAACCCACAGCTGGCCCGTGCCAGCCGGCTGGGGCTGCAGGGCTGTTCCATGGCTGTGCAGAGCTGAAGCCTGAGTTCTGGGTCCCTCCCACCCAGCCCGAGCCCCAATGTCTACACAGCGATGAACCAGCCCTGCAGCTCGAGCCCCATGAGCCTGAGTCGGCTGACACAGACCCCATGTGCGCTCTTGTACCGTGGACATGCCTGTGTGTGCCTTGACTTGGATCATACGGCTGCAGGTCTGTGTGAGCCCACGTCTGCTCCTGCACACGGCGGTATGTATCCACATGACAACACTCATGCATGGGCCTGTTGGTACATACTGGGGTGTGCAGTAGTAACTAGGCTGCTGGGGGTCTGGATGGCTTAGGGGGCTGAAGATGTCCCCAGCCCAAAGGGCCCAGAGAGCCGGCAGCATGCAGGGTACAACCGGAGAGAGAGGACATTGACAGCGGGGAGCATGCCGGGGAGATGGATCATGGAACAGATTCCCTCGCAGTGAACTGCTCTCTCAGCCCCAGAATCTGGGACACAGAAGTCTGCCTCTGGGTTTGGTTTGTTAGCTGCTTCCTTCTCTTACTTGTGTTCCACCCACTCCAGAGGAGGCAAGTGAATCTGCAGAGTTGGCATCTGCTGTCTTCCTCCCCTTGTGCCTTTCACAGGTGGGTTCCTCCAGCTCCCTGGAGAGCTGCAGATGGGGTCCAAAAACTGCAGAACACAGCAGGACTCCTAGCCAGCTATCGCCGACATGCCACCCCCTGCCCTCCATTGTGGAGCTGCAGCCAAGAGTTTTTCCCACCTCTTTTGAAATCAATTCTGCACAGCCCAGAGAAGCGTAAGAAACCAACTGATGCATGAAATGACCCTTAGAGTTATGCACGTAGATGCAAATTACAGAGAGTCCGGGCCCAAAGAGACATTGAATTTCAGACCAATAAGCCCCCAGTCTCCTACTGCCCCATGCTCGTCTGAATTTTCATGAAGAAATTACAGTTTGCAGAATTCTGAGCCAGTAATTTAAACAGCACATTGGACAATATTTCATCTTTCCTTTCTATTGATCTTTGGCCTGTGCTTTTAGTCTAATAATTATTCAAGTATTTCATACTTCATTTTACAATATTCTTCAGGGGAACAGAAAAGGCAGTTTATCTTTGGGAGAACAGATGGGAAAGAAAGAGACTGCAGCCAGGAATTTCTTCTTCTTTGGAGCTGATCAAACTCTCATGGTTGAATTGTCAAGAATAAACATAATCAAATAGTGTTGACGACTTCAGCTGAGAGAGCAGAATGCATTTCAGAAGGAGACCTCGGCCTTTGCATATTCCTTCTACACACACACACCAGCTGGCAGCTTCTAATATCACACACATCAGAACTCTCCATGGATAAAAATCTTCCTCTTACAGCAGATACCCCAGAAGCTTCTTTTAGCACCAGAAAACGTGGGACCTAAATCTGCCAGGTGATTTTCAGTTCTCAGCCCCTTTGCCTTCCCATCGCAGCATCTCAATCTGTCTTTGCCTTGAGTTATTTACCAATGGAAAACAAGAAGAATATACAGTCCTGGGAGCTGGATGTGTATGAATCTCAGAGAAGGGCGGGGAAGCACTTCTGAGAAGTGGGACGAACCGGGGGACAAAGCGTGAGGCTAGGAAGTGAGAATCCTGGATTCTGTCTATGTCTTTGTTTTCTATAGCATCTGTTGCCATGGTAACAAAGTCTGCCACTTAGACTGAAGCACCACTTAATTCCCACTTAGAGATCAACTGTGTGGAGCAACCTCAGCTGTGTTCTGTTAGGAATCTCCCACTAGGAGCTCGTGGGCTATTCCTGCCCCTTGGGGAGGAAAGGGGGCCCCATCTGGTTCAGGTCATGGCCGAAGAAGTGGCAGAATCAGGTTTCAGCCTCCATTTGTCAGCCAGATCTTTGGTCTGAGTTAGCTGCTAAGTGCCACCATCGCACAGGGCTGAGCTGGATTCTTTAGCAATGGCCCAATTCCTGGGCCTTGTCGGGGCTGTGTCTCCAGGCCTGCTCTGGGGTCGCAGACAGTTCCCTTGTCCCTGCCCCATGTGGTTAGTTGGGTGAGCCACTGTGGAATCAGGGTCCTGCTGCCTGTGCAAACAGGAACACTCCCTGTGGAGAGCACTGGGCAAACATCATCCCCAGCTTGATCCTCACCGCGAGGGGGGCACTTTCCCCATTTGAAACAGAGACTGAGGCCTGAGGTTTCAGACGGGCTCAGCTCCCCTTAGACATCCAGCCGAGGGAAGATGTTTTCAAACATGCCCAACTCCCACAGCTCCCATTATCACAAAGGAATCACCACCTCCCACCTCTTCTGAGGGCAAAGGGATTCGAGGCAGAGCCAGGACTCTGACTCAGGAACCCCGGCACCCAGTTCCGGGCTGGGCTGCATCATTCCTGCTCCCCAGGGTACCCTCTCCAAGGGAGCTGGTGATGGCAATCAAGGAGCTTGCCCATCAGGTTGTGAATACATGGTGGGAGTTGGGTCACGTAGCAGGAGATCAAGAGTAGGGAGGGTGGCTGAGAATCTGATGACATCGGCAGAGTCCAAGGTTTGTGGTCTGCCTCTGTTTGTGGAGATGCCCAAGGCATCCATCTCTGCAGAGCTGGGCTCTCACAGGGCCTTGCTGTCAGGCAAGACGTGC
The DNA here is from genome assembly GCF_020497125.1 of Mauremys mutica. Classification (NCBI taxonomy): domain Eukaryota; kingdom Metazoa; phylum Chordata; order Testudines; family Geoemydidae; genus Mauremys; species Mauremys mutica. Next base: position 547,166 of record NC_059096.1, read on the forward strand.
CTGGAATTGTGACCAGCACAAACCCACCAGACAGCTGGGCATTACAGGCTCAGGAGAGACCTGTCAGACCAGAGGCTGCTGCAGGTCAAAGGGAGAGAAAGGGACCCAAGTGGGGCTAATCACAGAAAGCTCCTCAGCCCACGCTGCTTCTCTCTGAAAAGAAGAGAATTTACGTGGACATCCCAAGTTTGGCTGCAGTGACTTCAGCACTGGTGAGCCCCCGAGACTGCTCCCTACAGCCAGCCCTACCTGGTACCAATTCATCCTTACAGCCTTCGAACTGCTTAGCCCTCCTGGCACGCACACGCCAGCAAGACTTGCCATAATCTCTGGGCTTTAACTGTCAGTTGCACCCAGTGTGGCCTGCCAGCAAGCAAATCTAGTGCCCAGGAGTGGCTGGAGCAATGAGACTCTGCTGTAGCCCCCAGACTTCCCCTTGTCCCTTCCAGTGAGCTTGCTCCAGCTAAAGAGAGGGGGCTATGTGTGGTTTGTTTGCAAAACCAGGAGACTTGATGCAAATGCAGCCCCTGCTCAAATGTTTTCAGCATAAATACGCCTGGAGATTGCCTGAAGGAGCCCTCCAAACTACTCCAGGTTCAGCCAACCACTGAGCTGCGTCTGAGCTAATGCATTCACTGCCCACCCCTCCCCCACAAGGTCAGAGCCAGGAGCATCACTCCACAGGACCGCATGCCTGACCCACTTTGTTGCACTGAAGTTCCCCCTTTAATGAAAGTGCTGACCAGAGAGAGGGTCTGGCATCTCCAGCAACTCACAGCTCAGATAATGAAATGCCACAGAAAAGAGACTCAGCAGGGTTGTGAATTTCGTGTACAGATGTAGTTATCCAGACTCCTTGTTCTTTTCCAGAGAGTCTCTCTGCAGTGCGGTGGGCACTGGGGTCTTTGCTGCAATCATACGATGTAAAACACAGCACCGAGCAGCTGAGAGCACGTCTCTGCCTTGCTGAGTGATTGCTGAGCCTCGAGCCGCAGTTCTCTGGGGACTGGCTTTATTCTCTACGCTGCCATCCTGATGCAAAACCCAAGCTGCTGAGAGTATGGCCGAGCAGTGAGCCATACAACCCACATTTTATACCCGAATTTCACTTTCCAGCCAACAATCTTGGTTTCCCAGAGGTCTTGCTTTGGTATCTTGTCTAACTGCAGGTGTCAGGACAGTAGATTGGCAAGTGTTGCCAGCAAATTCTGCTGAGACAGTCACCTCAGACTCAGAGAGAGGCGAATGCCCAGGTCAGCATTTCCATCCCTAGCCTCTTTCACTCTCTTTCTCCCCGGCTCAGCAGCTGTCTCCTCCCATTTATTTGTCTCACTGGCTCTGGCTCACTGTCACCTTTTAAATCTCTTGAGCCCTGCACGGTCAGGAGATGATTGTACTGAGCGTGAATAACTTCTCCTTGCACACATGATCCACCCTTGCTGATCTCCAGTTGGGTGTTTGCCTTTCATAGCCTTCCCAGATAGGTTTGGTATCACCCACCCTGTTTGTACCAGGCACTTATCCCTCCATTGACATCACCTCCTCCCAAGCTGAAATGCAGGGACGGCTCAGCCCAGTTCCTGGAGATACAAGCTCCTACAGTTCTTACAGGAGAGCAGCATTTGGCAGCTGGACAATGGCAAGTAGCAGGCTCCCTAATGATTGCTCATGCATCATGCAGGCCAGTCCTGCACCGCGCCTCTGGGCATGGACACCATGATCCAATGGGCCTTTTCCATCTCGAAGTGCTGTGCCACGCCGAATTCTGGGGGGTAATCAACCTGTCTGGGCCAGGCTCAATCTGAAGTGGTCCCTGGCAATAGGGTCACTGAATGTCCTTGGGCACGCCTGGGAGGTACCCCATGTTACACATGGGAGCTGGGGCAGAGACTTACTCAAGGACACACACGAAGTCTGTAGCAGAGCCAGGAAATGACACTCACTTCTTAGCCACAAGCCCATCCTGCGCATCACTTCGCTCTGAGCAGCTGATTGGCCAAGGCACTTTCTTCAAGAGGCTCATTCTGCATTGCCTGAAGAACAAAGCTCCTCCCCAAAGGGGACAAATTAACCAAGACAAATGGGGAAACGACCCCTTAACATCAGCTTCCCATCCCTACAGCTCTTTACACCAGCTCTGGATTTGTCTGCCAATCTGCAGGCTTGGGAGGACTGGGCAAGCAGCCAGGACCCACCAGACACAACCACATGGCTGCTCAGACGGTGCCCCTTACACCCGGAGCTGGGACAGTCACAGGGCTCCCCCTTGGCACTAGCTCCTTGAGCACAGAACTGGCCATTGCAACCCATCAAGTGTTTCTGGGCTAGTCCTTCTCTCTCACCTCTGCCCACTGGCATCTTGGCACCGCCAGTTCCTGGACCTGTTTTTCTAACTGCTGCCTTCTATGCTCATGACACCCCAGTCTGGTTACTGACAGTTCCTGTTCGAAGGAACTGGGACACATGCTGAGCTTTATTGCTCCATGATATTCATGAACTTGGGGGTCTGTTCTCCCAGCTCACATGTAGCCTTTGGAGCTGGAGAAGTCACGTGATCAGTCGTCCAGCGTCTCCTCCCTTGCTGCCTTACTCCCCATCCACCCTGCAGTCGCAGGTTCAAAGAGCTTCTTTTGAAGGCAGCTGATATAAGAACATAGAGCTGCTGGAGCCCTCTCTGGGCACACAAAGAGCCTGCCCATCTTTAGGTTTGTGCTACCGATTCTGAAAGCAGCAGGACAGCCTCAGCTTTCGAACTGCCCCGATCTTCCTCCAGAGACATAAGCTAGTCTATAATCAGACACATGTGTGCGCCAGTTTGCAGACTGGTCCAGGGAAAAACGTGTTTTATTTGGGAGGGGAAATCTCGACCCAGGTGTTTCAAGCAAGGAACCAAGAGCCACAACAGCTGGGCTCTGCTACTGAGCTGTTGGGTGACCTTGGGCAAATCGCTTAGCCTCTGTGAAATGCCAGTGTCCCTTCCTCACAGAGTTGTTGTGAGGCTCAGTTAAACAGGACTTATAAAAGACCAAATTTTCCAATGGAAGCCATGTCAGTGCTGTGTTATCATCATTGCCTCCCGCAAGAGGGACAGGAAAGTGGAATCTCTTTAGTGCATCTTTCCCAGGGATTGGAAAGAAATTAAATCAGCAGCACTCTTTCTCTAGGCACTTATACAGAGCCCTCTCGAGCCCAGCATTCTGCTTCATTTTGGGAGAGGACTTTGCAGCCCACTGCCTTTGGGAGGAATGAGATTCCTCTCTGAACCACTGGCCAGCAGCCCACAGGAAGAGCTGGGCAGGAGTGGGAGCTATGCATTCCCCTACCCAAACATCTGCTTTAGGTAGAGGCTGCAAGGCTTCATCCAGGTCTCTACTATTGGCCCTTGGAATAAATCTGCCCTCAAAGACCACCTCTTTGGTTTTGCTCTGTTTGCGCCTAATGCAGCCTGTTTTGGACAGGAAGTTCTACGATTGTTTGCTTCCTTAAGGCACTGGATTACTTAGCACGTGCTGTATGGCATGAGGAAATCCTGGAAGCCCCCCACCTCAGGCACTATATCAACAACAAGATATGCCAACAATAACTAATAGCTGTAGGAAACTTCCATCAGTTGGATAGTTCAGAGATTTTAAGGTTAGAGGGGCTGTTATGACTATCTAGCCTGCTCTCCTGCATGGCCCGCACCAGAGAACCTCCCCCCTCGGTTCCGGCAGTGGAGGGAATCATTCTTCCCCACTCCACGAGTGAACCCGGCTGAGCCCACTAACTCATGGTCGAACTAAGGCCAGTGCTTTAGAGATGCTGCCAGTCTCTGTTGAACAGACCCTGAGTGTGGATCAGTTAAGCACATGGGGGCAGGGGAGAACCGGTTCCAATGAGTTACCCTCAGCCCAGGAGGAAGGTTCAGCCAGTTCCACTCTCTGGTCAGAACAAGGCCATTCCCGTGAGTGTATCTCCAGGTGTGTGAGAGACACAGCGGAAAAGTGGCTGCAGTGAGAACGGCTCCCCTGCAATTCTCTGGCTTGTGTGGCTCAGCAGACCAGGTGAAGCCTGACTGCTCCCGACTAGTAAACACAGGGCTTTGCTAGTGCTGCTCCGGGGGAACTTGCCTTCTCTTGCAGAGCAGACCCACTTTCCACCATGGGGGCTGGGCGCTCAGGTGAGGCTTTGATGGGGTTATTTGGGGTTTACCTGCTCTGCTACTTAATCACTGGGAGCAGCTATTGTATAAGTTAATTAAAAAATTAAGAGGTAACAACAAAGCTCGAATTAAGCTCATTATGATTTTGGAAACTCAGCAGCTCCCCCACAGCCACACCTGACTCGAATGCCTGTGACATACCCTGCCAGCTGGGAAGCTTCGAAGCATGCTGAAAAGATGCTGTGCATGGACCCATCCCCATCACACAGCCTCCCATGTGACTGCTCAGTACCAGGTCCTTGACCTCCCAGGTGATGCCATGGGAAACTCTTAGTGAAAGCATATGGCCTCCTGGTCCTGCCATTAATCAAGCTCCTACCTTCCCCACCTAAAGCTGGAGGGGGCTTGTGGGCACTACTGATTTAAACAAGTCAGCAGAACACCTGGGGTGGGGTGCTGGAGCCAGAGAGGATGCCAGATACACACAGCTGTGTGTTCCTTCTATAACAAGCCCTGGGGGATTTAAACGGATTGCAGTGCACGTGGTTACATAAAGAGATCCAGGCTGAGGCTCAGTCTGTCAGCAGGGCACCTGGCGTTCTGTGGCTCAGAATGGGACTCTGCCTACCACCACTTGGCAAAGCTCCTCTCCTTTAAAATGCTCAGCTCCCCCCCGCTGCTAACTGGGCCAGGAGCCCTGCTCAGAGCAAATCCCCTGGCACCTGGAAACGGGCTTTGCTCTCCCTTCCCCCACCCGCTGCCATCTGGGGAGAAGTGGGCGCGGCTGCTGCAATAGCCTGGACCCATGGCAGCCCGTCCCTGCACTCACATTACACCCCCTCCGGGTCCGGTGGCGCAGTCTGAGTCGCAAGAGCCAGGCTGCTATTTTAGCACCATAACTCGAGGCCCCTGAGTACAAGTCTGTCTACCCAGGCTCCCTCCCAGCTACAGCTTAGACATACCCAGAGAGGCCACCTACCTACCACCCAAGGGAGTAGCCAAGGCGAGAGACCCCTAAGGGCTTATCCACACGGAGTTACTCAAGTGCTGACTCCCAACCCCCGCTCCTCCTCTAAGCCCCGAACAGGTTCCCTATTCTGAGCACTGTGATGATGCTAGTGCAATGTAGAGAGCCCCGCTGCCCTCCAGCCCCCTACGAGTTCAGCGCTGCTAAGCTACAAGACAATCCCAGCCAGCCAGCCAGCCAGCCAGCCAGCCAGCCTGCCTGCCTGCCTGCCTGCAGAGAGGGGAGCGAGCCTGGGGAAGATCTTATATAGGATGGGTGTGACCCAAGCAGCCATCAGAGAAGAGCGGGATTGGCTGTGAGAGTAAATGGGCAGCCTAGTGGAGCATTTCTCATGAGGTTCAGCTGGATCCATTCAGGGTCTCGCTAATAAGCAAAACTGCCAGTATCAACAGAAGGACTAAGGCTGAGGTGCCCAGAAAATCACTGGCACAAGAATCGGTTCCACAAAGCCTAGGGTTGTCAACTTTTTAATCACCCAAAACTGAACACCCCTGCCCTGCCCCTTCTCTGAGGCCCTGCCCTGCTCACTCCATCCCCCACCCTCACTCGCTCATTTTCACCAGGCTGGGGAGGGTCCCTTTTTGACCAGGTGTTCGACTTGAGTTAGGCACGCAGGCAAGTCCCTGAACAATGCACAGGGACAGCTAGATACTTGGGAATCACCTAAACTAGCCAATGGGAGATGCTGATGAGAGGGGTGTGTCCTACATCCCGTCACTGTCACAGAGCTCAGCACCACAGGCCTGGGCTGCAGGGAGGCACCTACCTCTGCTAGTGATCTCCAGCTAGGCCTCTCTCTCTCAGAGGCTGATGGCTTCGGCAGCTAAGCTGCCCTTGCAAGAAATACAGGAGGCTATGGTTCAATTCCCCCTGCCCCCCCCGCAGGAGATGTGAGATCTAGGGTCAAGTCCCCACTGGCCTGATGGAGGAAAAAGGATTGGGAAGCTCCCACTTGTTACAAACATGTTCTAACCATGGAGCTGTTTATACTCCCATATGGTGCTTCCTCCATTTCTCCTGGTCAAGCTGTTCCCCACTGAATAAATAACTCAAATGTCATTGGAGCAGGGGCTTCCCCCCAGGCTATAGAGTGATTCTCATGCTTGCTCTGGCCTGAGGCACTTAGGGGTTCAGGTGCCTACATCCCTTTGTGGATCTGGGCCTTCTCTCCTGAAGCATGAGGATTTATAGCTCCCTTCCAAACCCCTTTTCAACATTAACTGTTACAACCCTGGATATTCTTGTTACCCACAGACTCATCCAATCCCTCGTTGGAGCTTGGTAAATTCTTGGCCTCACTGAGATCTTGTGTCAGTGAGTTCCACGGTCTCCCTATGCAGTGTGCACGTGTGAAATTAATTTAACACCCCTCTATTCCTATGTTAGGAGACAGGGGAAACAGAATCTCCTGCTGTCCCTTCTCTAGACCATTCATTGTTTTATATACTTTTATCATGTCCCTTTTTAGTCTAAAAGAAACAATGCCAGTCCCTTCATTGTCTCGCCATGTGGGGGGGTGTAGCAGAAGGGTTAACTTTGATTCATAGATCTCACTTCCTGGGCCTGCCTGTCCTATTAAACTCTGGAACCCCCTCCCTCCTCCAGGCCCCCTTCTCCCCATCCCACCTCAGGCCCAGGCCCAGGCCCACTCCTCCTGATGCTCTTCACCGTGGCCCAGGTTCCCAAAGGTACTTAGGCTCCTGCCTCCCCTGGGGAGTTGATGGGAGCTAGCACACAAATACCTCTAAGGATCTGGGTCCTTGTGACTGACCCACTGCAGGTGTGAGGGTCCGTCTGTGTCAGGGCTGGGGGCTGCCCCCACCGAGGGAGAAGCAGAGCAAGGCCAGGCCTCAGGACCCTGCTCACACAGTTCATCCCATTAGTTAAACAGCTTTTTAGGCAACTTATGTGCAAACTCCTGCTGCAGATCCCCATCATCTCTGGCAACTAACCCAAACCCAGGGCCCCCATCAGGCTGATACCAAGGGAGAAGGGATTCTCTGGGAGGAAGTCAGCCCCCACACCCCTTCCCTGCTGTGTGAGAAGTTGTGAATGGTCCAGCTCTCAGTTCTCTGTGCTTAAAGCCAGTGCTTGGCTCCTCAGACTCCGCTGCTCCTCCCCGTGGAGCCAAAGGAGCGCCTCAGTTGCCATAGGGCTGCGCCTTCTCTTTGTCTGGAAAAGGGGAACTCGAGATCTTCACGTGCAGTTCATGATGTAAACTGTTCACCCGCTACAGGAACATGAGACATGGCAGCCGCACACATGGGTCAGGGGACTCTGACCCCACCACTGACCCACAAACTCCTGAGCACAGCCGAGGGAGCAAGAGTTAATACAAAAGTATAATCTTGTTTGGTGAAACGGGTTCTAGCCACACTCACACACGACCAGCTTAAGCTGAACAAACCCTGCATTGATTCAAACTCGTGTGGCAGCCAAGACACATTTTTACTCTGGGTCACATCTGGGGCTAACACAGCAGTAAATGCCTCCGATTGCTGTTCTGGCCACCACTGCATTTACCAGCCCATTTTTAAAGGAGTGGGAGGAGAACATCTTGTGTTCACAAGAACGGAGCTGTCCTGCTTATTCCTCCCCCAGGCCCCCAGGTCCTGTTGCAGCAACCAAGTTTGCTGTCACCTTTGTACAGTTCGAATTGCTAGGTGTTAGGCTGCAGCGTGGTAGTTACTGTCCGGGCCCAGGAGATTAGAGAGAGACAGTGCGGGAGGTAATTTTTTATTGGACCAACTTCTGATGGCGAGAGAGACGGGCTTTTGAGCTACACGGAGCTCCTGAACTCTCAGAAGTGTCTCTTTCACCAGCAGCGGCTGATCCAATAAGATGATCTCCCGCATCTGTGGCGTTTATAGCCTGTGAACAGCCCAGCCGCTACCAGAAAGGGACCCAGGGACAGGGTAGCACATCTGATCCCAGCCAGTTGGGTGTGAGGGAAGGAAGAAACCTTGGGCTTTTCCCAGTTACTTAAAGGCTCCAAGCTCATTTTCACCCATGACACCTGCTCAGCGGTAACTTAGGTCTAGCGTTTCAGGGGAGCAATGTTTGAGATTTACCACGGACAGGGTAGTAGGAATTGCCACACCAGCACCAGATGCATCAGAGGAAGGTAGAACATCGCAGTAGCAGAGTGAAATAATTTGCTTTACAGACCCCCCAACCCCCACATCAGGGCTCATCCTGGTCTCCAGGAGTTCAAGACAGGTTTAAACCTACAGCCTGAGGCTTAATATCTCTCCTTTGCAAAACGTGTCTCATCACTAGTTATAACTCCAGATGCTGCATAAAACAGCAAATGCTGGCATGAACGGGAGCTGCAGGGGCTTACCAGCCCTGGAAAAAACCCATCGGGTCATGTTTTTGTTACTGTTCATTAGTGCAGCAGCCAGAGATTTGGTTGGTTTCTTTCGACCCCCACAAGAGCTCACTCCCTTAGCGTGGAGACAAGGATAGATTAGATTTCTGTCACTTTAAAGCCTTCTTTCCTTAAAGACCAGCCAACTGTTTAGCACAGGTCCTTGGTTTCAATAAAAGGCAGCCCTGCCTCTAATCCCAAAGTACCTTTTGTCCTGATCCAGCCAAGTGGAATCTTGACAAAGTATGAACTCGGACAGTATGGAAGTGAAGACTCAAAGCCACTCCCAGCTATCCAGTCTGTCTGTTTAATAACTTATGTTTAGTTCCTCCTACAAAAAAAATACACATGGTTTATAAAAAAAAATCCCAGTAATACAAAGATTCCCCTCCCCCACCTTTCCTGTAGCAATGATGGAAGTTAACACCCCCATGCCTAGAAAACCCACTTGCAGTGTTTTCATCTAATGCAAGTTGCCACCAGGTTGCAATCTCCTAACCCCACCCTCCCTCTCTGTAAATTTGATTTTGACACACTAGGGGCCATTGCTCTCAGTCTGGCTGTGGCACTTGTGTGTCCTGTCAGCGCACCGGCAGTCCCTCTAGCACACTCCCACTGGAGCCGTCCCAAGTCCTGTGTGAGAGTTCACGGGGCAGGCACACAGGACGGAGTGTGGCGCTGTCCCGTAACAAAGTCAAGTCCTTGCCTACATGGGAGGTGTAGCCACGCTGGGTGAGCCAGGCCTGGCACGGGAGCCGCTCACCCTGCACCCATCAAGCGATGCCCTGGCAGCTGGGTGGGGCTGGGGCAAGCTCCGGGGGCTGCTCATCGCTTCTTCTTGCTGTGCCGCAGCATCTTCTTCCTCTTGAGGATCATTTCGTAGAGTTTCTCCAGCCCCTGCTGCAGGCCCAGCCCGTCCACCGCGCTGCAGCCCTGCGTGCAGCTGAGGGTGGAGGCGCTCAGCTCGTGCAGGGCCAGCAGCTTCTCCACCTCGGAGGCCGCCAGCGCCCCCGGCAGGTCCTGCTTGTTGGCCAGGATGAGCACGGGGACGCCCTGGTTCTCCGAAGTCCGGGTGATCCGGTGCAGCTCCACCCTGGCCTCCTCCATGCGCTCCCCCTCCGCCGAGTCCACCACGAAGACCAGCCCGTCCGTGCGGCGGGTGTAGGACTTCCAGAGCGGCCGCAGCTTCTCCTGGCCGCCCACGTCCCACACCTGGAAGGCGATGGCGCGGGAGCCCCCCAGCGGCACCCGGATCTTCTCCATGTTGAAGCCCTTGGTGGGCGCGCTCCTGACGAACTCCTTGAACTTGAGCCGGTAGAGCAGCGAGGTCTTGCCGGCCGCGTCCAGCCCGATCACCACCACGTGCAGCGCCTGGAAGTGCGGCAGGAAGGGCGGCGCGGGCGCGATCTCCGCCAGCTGGTTCCCCATGGTGCCCGGGCCGGGCGAGGCGGCGCTAGCGGGCGCTCCAGGCTGCGGCGGGGGAGAAGGGCAGGGTGAGCCGGCGGCTGCGGGAGGGCCGGCCCGAGACCCCCCCCCGCGCCCAGCGCCGAGCACCGGGAGAGGTAGGCAGGGGACCCCCGGAGCAGCCGGCCCCGCTGCAGACGCTCCAGGGGCCGGCTTGGGAACAGGGTCCTTCCCCCGGGGAAGGGAGGGGTCGGGCACCCGCCCCGGCCCGTTCCCCTGCGTCTGTCCAGCTCCCCCATCCCCACGGGGGAGGAGTTCCCCGGTGCCCGGCGGGGTCCCAGCGCCCCCGCAGCCAAGTTCGTGGGGGTCCCCGGGAGACCCCAGCGCGGAGAGCTGGGCTCCCGGTTCGCTCTCCGGCCGCGCCTCCCTGCTGCAGCCCCCAGCCCGTTTACCTGCCACAGGGGCCGGGGCAGCCCGGGATCGGAGCCTCCCCGTCCGGCGGGACCCTCCCAGCGCCACGGAGCCGCCACCGAGGCCGCCTCGCTGCGGCGACTGCAGCAGCTGCTGAAACTCCTGCAAGGGCGGCGGCGAGGGAGCTAAACGCCCGCGAGCCAGCCCCGTGATGTCACGGCGCCTGAGCCAATCAACGCGAGCCGCTGTGCACAGCTGGCTACAGCTGTTTGCACCTGGCCAGGAGCCCGGAGCGTAGAGCCAGCCCCGGGGAAGGAGGGAGCAGCCCCCAACTCCCTGCGTGACCGGGGCGGGGGAGAGGAGAGGAGCGCCCGCAGCTCCCCCCCTGCTCCGCCCCGCAGGGTGAACTCCCTGAGCCCCGTCCCGGTGCGGAGGTGTCACCTTTCCCAGGACAGCTGACGCGTGTGGGAAGGAGTGGGGAGAAAGGAACGGGAGCTGACACAACAAATACCAAGTGTCTCCCATTAGCCCAGGCAGAACCTTCTCCCCAGGGAATGAGGCGCAGGCCCTCACCTGCACATCTGGTTTGGCTGAGGTACTAGGGTAATGGACATTACAGAAACCCCTACAATAGTCAGACTGGAGGGAATAGCCAATGGGATCCTCAAGGCGCACAGGCCTTGTTTTCACAAAGAAAGCTCACAGCTAGTGGCAGTAGCTGCTTTCCTTATATTGGGGAGTGTCTGTAAGGACTGGCTGAGGTGCGGGTGTGCCTGCAAGCTGAGAATGAAAGGTCCCTTTGTCACTGGTAGATGCAGCTCCCCAAATGAAGATGGTGACTGTTAACAGTCAGTCACCAAATTAACTATGCTTCCTAGGAAGGCGGCTCCTGTTCTAGGAGAATGTATGCTCTGGGTGACAGCTGTCAATCATAGCTGGTGTTGTTCGGTAGGGTTTTTTCCATGCTTCAGCTCCCGCTAGCCTTCGAGGTAGTGATACTCACCGGGCAGCGAGAGCTCATTTACAATGAGCCTGCTGACAGAGAAGCCAATTACACAATCTTAACAGAGTTAAAGGAATAAACTCCTGCTATCTTTGGCAGATAGTGGAAACCAATAAATACGTGACTGGGAGCATAAGCAAAGACGCCTGCTCACCCCTAGGCTGAGTAAACAACTAGGGAGAAGGGGCGGCTCCAGGCCCCAGCACACCAAGCGCGTGCTTGGGGCGGCATGCCGCGGGGGGCGCTCTGCTGGTCGCCGGGAGGGCGGAAGGCGGCTCCTGTGGACCTCCCACAGGCGTGCCTGCGGAGGGTCCGCTGGTCCCGCGGCTTCGGTGTGCTTGGGGCAGCAAAATCGCTAGAGCCGCCCCTGCTAGGGAGCATCTAAAGCAGAAGGATGGTCTTGAGGCAGCGACCTGGGACTCAGGAGATCTGGATTCAGGTCCTGGTTCTGCCACAGGGTCCCTGTGAGATGTCAGGCAAGTCACTGAATCTCTCTGCACCTCAACTCCCCATCTCTGAAAGGGGGATGACCCTATTTCCCTACTGCACTCTAAGAGTAAATGCATTAAAGGCTGTGAGGGGTTTGGATGTCACCGAGATGGTTTTGGCAGGGCTATGTGGAGTTTCCACCCCGCAGATTAAGATGCTGCTTCATTCTGAATGAAGCACTTGCATAGTCCATAGGGTTTCTAAATAACTGGGTTTTGATTAAATAGCCCCATGTTTGAGAGGCACAGAGAGGTGAAGTGACTTGCCCGAGTCTACACAGCACAGCAGTAACAGAGCCAGGAATAGAACCCAGGAGTCCTGGCTCCCAATCCCTTCTGCTCTCACCACTGGGCACAGTTCCCTCCCCATGTGTAATACAGCCCCTTCTTAAAACTGTTACTACTACTTATAGGAGTCACTCTAGATTTAGCACTGATACAACCCTGCTGTTCAGGCCTATGAATCTGCCAGTCGGCGTCACAAGTGTGCGATGAGCTAATTCAGAGGCTGTCAATAGACTGCACTGCTATACTTATCAAAGCCAAGCCAAGCCAGATTGTCACTGACAGGAGTAATTTAATGGGTAGCATCTCATCCTGCTGGAAGTCAGTGGTGGATGGTTCAGGGAACACAGAAGTGGACCTTTCACCTCCTGTGAATCTTGCAAGTGAAACGAGTTTTGCTAAACCCAATAATCCACTACACTTAACTCATTAATGTGTAGACAAATCTGTCAGCCTCTAGTCAGGGATAATACCCGAGGCTGTCCATACGCAGGGACTCAGTAGCTTCTGGCATTAATGATCCTTCAAGGCTAAAAGTAGCAGTGAGGAAACACAGGTCATCTTCCGCTGTGGCAGGCCCACTTCCCTGGTGCATACACCCAACAGAGCCCATCGGTCCTACACACCCTGTTCTGTTACCCCTATTCTCTGTTCCCCTGCCCACTTCTTTGTGTCATTTCTTGCTTGTAAACTCTTTGGGGGCAGGGAGTCATTTTTATGTCTGTGTGGTGCCTGGCCCAATAGGTCCCATCCTGTACCCGGGAACTAGGCACTACCACAATAGAGATGTTCAAGAACGACAATCAGTTTTTCAGTGGGATGTTTTATTGCTGTCATTTGATAGCGCTGGGGTACCTAGGGATACGGTGGTTATCTGGAACACCCACTCTTGGCAGACTCTGCTCTGAAGGAAGCTAGACAGGGATATGAAGGCAGAACTTACAGCACCCTGGTGACGGGTAAGTCGCTCTTTGAAAGCCCTGGTTCCTCCTGGAGAGAGGGAGGCGGTTTTGCATTGCCCCTTAACGCCACCGTCACCCCAGCAAGCCCCGGGGACTGATGGGCCCTGGGCGATTTGACACGTGAACAGCCGGGTCTAAGCTCCCGAACAGGGGGTGGGAGCTGGGCGCCAGCTGCCCTCACAAGCCCTGCGCAGAGGTTCAGCCGGGCCGAGCGCCCACGGGCGCTATTGCTGCGCGCGGGCGGGCGGGCGCTGCCCAGGCTCGGTGGGTCAGTCCCTAGCGGAGATGGGGACGGGGCAGCCCGGCGGGGACAGGGAAGAGCTGGTCCCCGGCGCCTGAGGCAGCGCAGCGCCCCCTGGCGGGGAGCCCGGTCCCCGGCGCCTGAGGCAGCGCAGCGCCCCCTGGCGGGAGCCCGGTCCCCGGCGACTGAGGCGGCGCAGCGCCCCCTGGCGGGGAGCCCGGTCCCCGGCGCCTGAGGCGGCGCAGCGCCCCCTGGCGGGGAGCCCGGGCCGCAGGGGCCTGAGGCGGCGCAGCGCCCCCTGGCGGGGAGCCCGGTCCCCGGCGCCTGAGGCGGCGCAGCGCCCCCTGGCGGGAGCCCGGTCCCCGGCGCCTGAGGCGGCGCAGCGCCCCCTGGCGGGAGCCCGGACCGCAGGGGCCCAGCCGGGGGTGGGTCCGAGGGCGGGGCCCCAGCAGGCCCAGCACCGCCCCGGACCCGGTTGCCTGGCAGCCGCCGCCGCATTGTGAGGCCGGGCCCCGGGGGCTGCCGCTGAGGCTGCCCTGGGCAGAGCCAGCCCCGGCCCGGCCCCGCTGCCCCCGGCCCGGCCCCGCCGCCATGTCCGCCTGCCACTGGGAGGCCCGGCGCAGGCAGCTGGTGCTGGAGCGCAGGCGGCGGAACCAGCTCCTCCAGCAGGTGTGCGCGGGGGGGGGGCGGGCGAGCAGGGGGGTCCAGGGCCGGGGGGGCCGGGGCGAGCGGGGGGGTCCAGGGCCGGGGGACCAGCGGCGGGGGCTAAGGGCCGAGGGGCAGGGCCGGGTCCGCGGGGGCGGGCGAGCGGGGGGGGGGGGTCCAGGGCCGGGCCGGGTCCCCGGGAGCGGGGGCCCGGGCGAGCGGGGGGTCCAGGGCCGGGCCGGGTCCCCGGGAGCGGGGGCGGGGAGGGGTCCGGGCGAGCGGGGGGTCCAGGGCCGGGCCGGGTCCCCGGGAGCGGGGAGGGGTCCGGGCGAGCGGGGGGTCCAGGGCCGGGCCGGGTCCCCGGGGGCGGGGAGGGGTCCGGGCGAGCGGGGGATCCAGGGCCGGGCCGGGTCCCCGGGGGCGGGGAGGGGGCCGAGGACCTGCCGGCCGCTGCTCACTGTTCCTTCCTGTGCAGAAGGCGGAAGAAGCCGCCAAGGCGGCGCCGGAGCAGAGGCCTGAAATCAGCCCCCCCCAGCAGCAGCCCCAGGGCCCCCTCCGGCCAGGTGAGGGAGCGGGGCGGGCGCGTTCCGGGCTAGGCAGGGTCACTGGCCCGGGTGGCAGCTCGGCCTGCAGGGGCGCAGGGCCCGAGACCTTTGTGAAACCCCCTTTGGGGGGGGATGGGGGGGGGGAGAGTGGTGACATTTGAAGATCTCAAAATAGTTTCCTGTGCTGCAGTGATGGGGATCGAGTCAAAACCCGACTGGAGCCGAAGGCCTATCCTGTAGCCTGCCACCCACCATTGTATCCTGACCTGAAGGGGTGCTGAGCTCCATGCTTCAGCTGGAGCAGAGGATGCTCAGCACCTCTGAAAAATCAGGCCTTTTTCTCCCACAGAATGCAGTGGGCAAAGCCTTCACTGCACGAATACCGGCCTGGAACCAGACAGTGAGATGAAGGCGCTAGGGCTCCCTCCTCACCGTTGGAGAAAATTCCCGTAGGGAAATGCATTGGTCCACTCACCCATCATTCCCCACCTGTAGCGTTTAGCTAAGTTAGGGGGCTGGTGAATAATACATTTCCAGCTGAGTGAGGGTGTAGGGTTACAGGAGAAGTGAGTCAATGACTGAAGTGTAGAAGGCGGCTGCTAGGACTAAGGCAGTTTTTCCAGTGGCTAGTACAGTGGACTGCAGGTCAGGGCTCCTGGATTCTGTTACCCAGTAAGTCTGGGTGGGTCTATCACTCTTCATGGCTTTGCAGTCATTCAGGGCAAAGGCATTTAGTAAAATAAATTCACATTTGGAGAGAGAATTTCTGCAAAGCAACTGAGTTTGGTTAGTAACTTGCGATTTGTTTCAGAAGTCACCTGCTCCTGCCAGTGCTGCCCATGCCAGTGTCATTACGTGATGATAAGCAGCGCAAAACTGCCACGTAGATTCTCAGTAAGTTGATGGGGAAGGGATGAGAAAAGAGTTGGGAGCAAGAATTAGCTGTTTACTTCTTTGATGTAAGGGTGTGATCCTTATGCATGAGAATCCTGGGTTTCTCTGAAAGGAAATTCCCTAAGAGATCTCAGAGATTTCATCTTTTGTTGCCAGCACAGCAATCTTAATGAATCTCATCCACATCAAGAATTAGGGTTCCTCTCTTCTCAGTTGTTTTGCCACGTTAACTA
Organism: Mauremys mutica; assembly: GCF_020497125.1. NCBI lineage: Eukaryota > Metazoa > Chordata > Testudines > Geoemydidae > Mauremys > Mauremys mutica. The sequence continues at coordinate 562,815 of NC_059096.1, forward strand.
TACTGGTATAGCTAAAGCAGCAAAATGTTCCTGGCGTGAATGCAGTTACACTGGTATAAAAGAGCCTACAGCAACTTAACTTACTCCAGTTCAGCGCCTTTTACCGGTATGAGGAGGAGTTATCAACAAGAGGCACCTGAACTGTTGCTGGAGGTAAATTCCTCTCAGTTCTGTACAAAACTGTTTTCTTGCCAACAGTGGATCATTATTTAAACCCCCTCTGCTGCCCACTCCTCATCTCTCTTTGAAATTCAGTTGTGAATGGTTAAAAAATGGTTCATTTTGTTTTAAAATCTTTTACAAATCCCCCCCCCCACCAAATTATAAAATGATATGGTATAGAACAGCCACCATGCACCCATCCATTATACACAAGAAACTTGGAGGCAAATTCTCTCTCCTTACCCTTCCAGGCTGTGCAATACATACAACAATGGTAATGACTGAGTAACCAGCAGCGCAGGAATGACTCCTCACCTCGTAACATGCCTTTAAGCACCAAGGAGATCCAGACAAGTGCAGCTGAATCCAACACCATAACGAAGCCATCAGCATGAAGAACACATAGGCCCTGCCGGCCACTTCCCATTAGGGGCTGTAACCCTTCATGTGTAATAAACTCTCCACACCCACAGAACATTATGAGGGATGGTCTCTCTTAGGCAATCAAGAGCACCCTGTATTTGCACATAGTCCATTCGCTTTGCCACAACCTTCCTGCTAAGACAGTTGCAACCAACCAAGGCCCGGTACTTTATATGAAAACTATGCTAAGTTCAGACAAAGAAAGCAGCATCCTTAAGAATTGACGTAGAACTTTTAAACTAGTGTCACCAGTCCACACACTGAAAATTGATTTGATAGACAAAATTCTGAGGGAAGAGACAATAAATACAGTGACAATTTTAGCCTATTACACTCCGCTGCTTACAGTCAATCAGGAATCAGATTCTCCTTCCTAGTGTGAGTTAGTATTGTTCAATCACGGCTCCCCCTTCCTTTTTTTTTTTTTTTTTGGGCAAGGAAGCCTCTGGCATTTCTTGTAAGTTATTATTGGAAAGAAGCATTTCGCCAGTGCCAGCATCGGCACAGCTCAGGATTTTTTACACACTGGGTGAAATCCTGCAAGTGTTTCATTGGGACCGTGGGGGTGGGGAGGAAAGTGTACAGCCGTGACAAATCTGTTCCTGATTTGTGAAGGGAACAGTCTTTTTGACAGCATGCTCTAGGGGTACTGCCCTTTACTCTGGCAGAGCAGGAAATCTGCTCCTTTCCTACCCTGACACATTCATCCTTCCAACAGCTGCTAACAGAGTAACTGTGAGGTCTCCATCCCTCCTCACCTAATTGCACTAACTTTAATAACCCACACAGGGGACGACAAACCCTTTCCCCACAGGAGTCCGCTGTAGATACTGAAAACGTTCTAGTTAAGAGGCCAAATTCTAACCCATAAGAGCATCAGCAGGGCCGGCTCCAGGCACCAGCTTAGCAAGCAGGTGCTTGGGGTGGCCACTCCGGAGAGGGGCGGCAGGTCCAGCTATTCGGTGGCAATTTGGCGGAGGGTCTCTCACTGCTGGTCGGCGCGAAGGACCTCCCGCTGAATTGCCTCAGATCGCGATTGCGGCTTTTATTTGTTTTAGCTGCTTGGGGCAGCAAAACCCCTGGAGCCGGCCCTGAGCATCAGGCAGCATAGAAGGCAGGGGGAGGGATAGCTCAGTGGTTTGAGCATTGGCCTGCTAAACCTAGGGTTGTGAGCTCAATCCTTGAGGCGGCCACTTAGGGATCTGAGGCAAAAAATCAGTACTTGGTCCTGCTAGTGAAGGCATGGGGCTGGACTCGATGACCTTTCAGGATCTCTTCCAGTTCTGCAAAACGCTGGGTGTCCCTGGACATTACTCTCCTGGGAGGGGATGTTCAGCATGCACCTTCATGGAGGCCTTGGTTTTCCCATTTAAAACCTTCCGCCTCCCTTTTTAAGCCATAACATGCAGTGATTCCCACTGGCCAGCAGGTGTCACTGTAACACTACATGGAGACTGATTTCCCCAGGGAATCAGGTACCCACGCAGCATCCTCAGGAGTCGTCCCAGCACAGATCATAAGGAGAAAGCACCACTCTGATTTACAAAGCCCTTTTTATTTGTGAACAGATTGATGCAGGCATATAACACAGGCACAGCCATGCCAGAGCACAGCCAGCTCTCAATGACTGTGCCGGGGCAGAGACAGCAAGAAGAGAATAGCAGAGCAGGTGCAACAACACAGTGAATACAAATATACAGTGAGAGATGATGGGAAAGGACAAGAGCCAACAAACAAGAGACGCTTTCAGAACACAAGGTGCTTCCTCACCCCTGCCTCAGGCAGGGATTTAATCCATTGCAACTTTAATGGAACATATAAAAATCAGGAAAAGACACTTAATGATTAACGTGCCTCTGCTGAAATGTGCTAGTTTGGGAGCCCTGGAGACTGGACCTCTGGATCCACCGAGAAGGTAGATGAAAGGCAAGCTACAGAACACTGCCCTGCTTGGACCTCTAGGAAGGTCAGGCTCCTTGGCGTCTCTGCTGAAAGCGCCACCCCAGGGGCAGGGGTCTTGTGGACAGTGATTAGTTCTTTGCTGAGGCACAAAGGTTTCCTCTCCCAACTACTCTGATGCATGTTGCTTTTCTCACCATGTCCCATCTGACTGGAGAGGTGTTTAGGGCAATGCTGGGCTGCTCTGGGTCAGATCATATGCCCAGCAATTTCTATACATCCATCCATCCATCCAGGCAGGCAGAAAGTGCCAGTCATTAGCAACACTGGGATCTAAGGAGGGTGCTTATGCCCATGGGTCTAGCAGGCAGTAATGTGAGTGTGCGTCCTCTGCCTGAGCTGTTCCTACAGAGAATGAGTCTGTACCGTACAAGGCTCTGGAGAGGGTGGAAGAGCAGCCAGGGCTTCTTCCCTCATAGAAAATGCTACAAATAGGTATAAACGGCAGCTGTTGTTTCCTGGCATTTGCACGAACAGAGCTTTTCTTATCCAAGTCAGACTCCTGCCACTCGTTAAACTCCTTAATACAGGAGCCCACAAGGGAGCGCCCCAGCAAATGGCATGTGCTGTGTGGAGAACGCATGATGGGCCCCTCACCTCCCTCTGCCATCTGGGAAGTAGCAATCCCTCTCCTCCCCCACTCCACGCTGCAAGGATGCAGCTCAGTTTGATCACTTTGGGTACAAGATAGACCGTGGCTGCTGCATCAATCTGGACTGCACAACCCTTCATGCAAGACAATCCCTCTGGTAGGATTAGGAAAAGCCAGGGAATGAACATACTTACCCAGCCCCCCGGCAGAGGAACTTGGCCCAACATCCACTACACCACCCTTACCCCTCTCTGTGCAAACCAGGCATAGTTTTAGCCAATTATTCAGTGCTTGTTATTTAAGAGCCAAAAGTTCTTAGATGTCAGTTCAAGTTGGGTTTCTCCTGCTTCGCAGAGCTGGGGGTGTGATTGCTATCCAAGAATCACTAGGCGAGACGCTCTCCAGCCAAGAGCGCCCACACCACAGGGCACAGGCACAAAAACGTTATTTGGCAGGAAGAGCTGATTTGACCAACAGGTAATGCCTCCCCTAGCGCAACAGTGAAATACTGCACAGGGTAAGGCAGCTAACAATCTAGCAGAGGTCTCTTAATCAGTTAATACAGCTATTTCCCTACACAGTGTGCACAATCTGCTGATACCAACTCCCATACAGGATACAAATGGGAATTGCAAACTCAGAGCAGCATGTTCCAAGTTCATGAAATTCTATCAGTCTGTAACCAGGAAACAGCAGCAGACTGAAAGTCTCCTCCCAAGGGAGAGCCAAATGTCCTGTTTAAAATCACGTGGCTTGGAAGAGAAGCCCCTGGAGTTGCTGTGTCCCTGGTACAACTTGCCTTTGCAACAGACGAATGTCGTTGTCCAGTGACCCCATCATGGTGGGCGGTGGTACAGTGGGTGAGGCAGCGTCGCATTCCCTCTACAGTCCACATACTGGTATCTCTCAAAAGCCAGCTGCTCCGAGTGGCACAGGTACGAGCAGGTCAGGGTGCCCCTGCAACACACAATCACAACAATAATCCATTTTACTTGAACTATAAAGAGGTTTGAAAGCACCAAGCTGAATCTTCTGCTGGGATTTCACTTTAAGGAAAAGTTCCATTGTGGCCTTTCCCAACCACTCAGACAATTTTCGTCTTTCTTACTCTGGAGCTCCAAACCACTCGCACCAAAAGTCCAGGCCAAGCTGCCCCGTTTCACACATTTGTAGGGGGCTCCCTCAGACCGCATTAATTTTTAAGGCGGCATTTAAGCGATCCCCTATCAGCAATCTGCAGTGTTCTTCTAACACAGCCTTTAAAGCTGGACCCATTCACTGCTACAGCCTCTGAACCTCTATGCTGCTCTGCCTGCTCCTTAAAGGTCACGCCAAACAAAATGAGCACTTGCATAGTCGAAGCGACAAAGTAGCGCGACAGCAACACATATCTTCCCATTCTGTTCTCAGTGTTACAGCAAAGAACAGTTTGTACCCTACCATGCCAGGCACCACAGGGCTAACACCACTAGGAAGTGGCACAACACAGAAGAGAGGCCGCAAAGGTCACCACTGAGTCACCTTCTGTCTCCTGCGAGTGACAACGATGGCCAGCAGACAGATGGTGTGGCTGCAGGAGCTGTGGCCGAGCACCAGCGCCACTGCAGATGTTCACACCATCCTACTCGATACTCAGCCCCGTCAACACCGAGTCTCAGTACAGTGGGGATACAGATTGTTTAACTGCTAGAGCAGACGGGCCAAACCATTATCATCCCAGATTGTACCACAGGCACTTGGCCGCACTATGTCTAAGCCAGTGGTTCTCAAGCTATTTACCATTGCGGGCTGCATCCAGTACTACCCGTATGGCCCTGAGGATGTCACATGGGCTGCAGCTGAGAGCCACACTCTAAGCCATGGTTCAAGAACAGTGTTGGAAATGGGTTTGTCGTCACTGCTCCACTGGCAGCCAGACAGGAAACTGCTGTCAATGGCAGGTCAGTTTCTGGGTCATGTTACTGACCAACCCCTGGGAAGGACTGTGTGGGCCCACACTCACTCCCACCTCCGTAGGAGGAGGCGGCAAAGCTTTCTTGGCTTGCCTGGTGTGGGCCACTCTCACTGGCTCATTCAAAATACAGCACAATTCATGTGCAGTCAAGCTGAGTGCAATGCCTTCTTCCTGCCCAGGACCTCCTCTGCGGCCAGGATGTCTGCAGAAGATGAGGCCAGGGCAGGATGTCTGCAGGAGAGAGAATGTGCTTTGTTCCTTCTCACCCTGGTGTCTCAGCCATCTGCGCATCTGGGGTCTTTGTTCAAATGCTGAAGACCTCAAGCACCAGTCTGAGTCACTCTGCCCCAACATGGTGGATGTACAGGATTTGTCCTCTGGGGAACAGGCCAAGCTCATTCTCCCCCTGCACCATTCACCCCAGACACAGGTATAGCTGTTCCCAATGCAGGCGGAAACAGCACCACTGTACAAGTCACCTCACCAACACTCTGGGTTTGCACTGCTGGAGCTCCCTGGGGGCTGAAGTCAGGGCATGTTTCTCTGCACCAATAGTTTGGGTGACTTTCCCCTTAAAATTCAAATAACTGTTACACACCCACACCAACAGTTGCAAACCTACCTGGGGAAAGACTAATTACAACTTCGAACAGTCTTGGTCTCTGAAAACACTAATATAACGGGAAATCCAGATTGCCTCAATGAGGAATGTTTGGGACTGCGTAGATGAATGGCGAGTGATTCGCTTTTAACCAAATGCCACTTACTGTATGTGCAGTAGAACGTTGTGGACTTTGATTTTGATCCAGGTGCAGATGTTGCTTAGGAGACAGAAAATAGAGAATTAATCGTGCAGTACAACGTTTTCATCAAACAAGACCCGTCCTGCCCCACAGAACAACCCAGGCCTCTGGAGAGAGCGCAAGCTTCTCCGATCAGGTCTACACTTGGAAGGCTTTGCCTATGTGGCTGGACCGATCGGCTTACTTCCTTGTATGGGGACTGCTTATACTGGCAAACCTTATTCCTTTAAACCTTTAGCTGACAAAGTTTATTCCAGCCATGCCCCCCTCTCCTCCTTGAGCAATATAAGCTATTCTGGTGAAAGTGCCATTTTGCCAGTATAACTGCATCTACATTAGGGGCTTTTACTGACACAGCTAATTTGGTCAGAGATCACAACCTCGACAGACATAGCTATGCAGCAGAAGTTTGTAGTGTAGACCTGACACCCTCCCTGCAAATGCATCAAGCAGAACAAGACAAGAGAATTCACATTCCGGCAGCACCTGACATCTCCCCCGCCATGGACAGAGCAGGAAAGAGATCACACAAGATGCCTGTGGAGAATCAGCAAACCGCTCATTCACAGAGATTGGGGGTGCTAGATACACTTAACTGCACACAGATGGACTAATTTGTATCAGGCATTTCCAAACCAGACGTATTAATCTGTGGGGGGTATTAGATTTGAAAGTGATACAGTCTTGTCAGTTGCAGTTTGGGAAAACATTTAATGCAGAAGAACTAGAAAGGAATTTAAAATGGACATGCTGGGTTTCTGTCCCAACATGATTACATACATAAAAATCAAAGGGACACATTCTCAGCTGCACTGCAGGGTCAGACAGAATGAGGCTACGGCCCAAGTGATAAATTTATGCCAGACTGCCCCTGGAGAAAAGCCCAGAAACATTAATGCTACTTCCCAGCCAGGAAAGTAAGTCTCTGAGAAATACTTACTAGGTATTATAGTCCAGTATAATAGTGGAGACTGAATAATATATCTGCAAGTAAAACAGAAGAGTTAGTTGGAGATTTACAGTGATACAGTAACCATGTAGAGGTGCAGCCCAGTGAGCCGAGCACACAGAGAGTTACAGATTATCCCATCAATTCCACACAGCTCAGAGCCAGTATTTAAAATCCAATCCACATTGTGTTGGGACCAAGTTACAACATGGCAGTTACAATATGCAGCATGAACCGGTGCAGGAAACACCCATATGAGACCTCAGCATTCGGTCTTTTGCCTCCTGTGTTTGCTAAGTACTGCCCTGGGCCAGCAGGTGAATGGGCACCTGGAAAGACAGGAACGGGGAGGGGAGGAGGGGGAGAAGGCAGTGAAGGGACTCTCTGCCCCTGGGGCAAGAGAAATACAAGGCGACAGAGAAGGGGACCACTATTTCTCTCCACCCAAAGGGGGCCAGACATTTCGACAGGGCAGCAAGAGGCAGCAGCACCCACCTGGCTGCTGCACAAAGGGCCAATATTCAGCAGGTTCTTCTTGGTGGTTTTCCCTATCACCACGGACAGATGCAAGACCTCAATGTCCAGTTGGGTGACAGTGACTGGGTAGAAGTTGTTGTTGGTTACATTCAACACGTTCTAAGGAGAGAGACAAACTCAGCCCGAAGCCCTCACGCAGCGAGGGTAACGCATGTGCTGGATTTCCATGCAGTGACCTTGCAGCAGCACACCCCTGCAAACGCCAGTCCTCAGACACTCGTAGCTTGGCCATGGCAATTCCCCTCTGCTGAGGATTGTCCCAAGGAAACACCCAAGATCACATTTGGGTGAGGGTCACTAGCTCTTTAAGTTACAGGAGCAAAACTCCTCACCTGCCCCAGAGCTGCTCTGGGGATCACTTGCCCCCTGCTCCACTCCCTATGCCACACATTCATGGCTGGGCTGAAAGCGGAGGAAAGATGCAACACACAGCGACAAACAATTCCCAACATTTGTTACATAGCTCACTTCCACCCAGCAGCACTTCCTGCCCCATCACACACTGCTCCACCAACATGCCTCATTTCTGACTGGCCACTCCAGTCTTGCCTGCTGTCCTGCCATGCGCACACAGCTCAGCCACTTAGCTCACTACTGACCTGCCGCGCTGTCCTTAAGACTTAGAAGTGAGCCAGCTATGGACTGATAATGAGATATGAGCTCAACGTCACCGTACGCGCCGCACTGAGAACTCACTGTCATGTTGAGATTGATACTGGGAACGGTGGAATTAAAGGCAATGGAGGAGGCATTCAGCCCTGCGGGCTGCACAGCAATAGAGCGAGGGAACAGGAAGAATATGATGAGAGATGACATCAGCAGGCAAATCGTCACGGCAAGGGATACATAGAGCTTCCTGCAAGACAGCATCAAAGGACCGTAACGCGCCTGGCCCAGCCCTGTCTCTGCAGGGTCGGACAAGCACAGGGTGGAGTGAGCGCCAGCCAGACACAGTCAGCACCAAGATATGAGGGCCTGCAAAGGGACTGTGTAGTATCTAGTGGCAGCACGCTCACCTTGGGGCCAGGAGGGGTGGGTTTCAGACCCAGAAACATGCTGCTTGTCACTGCTAGAAGTAAGCAGTCCCACGTGGCCCTTTTCAAACAGAACTAGCCCAGACTCCCAGCCCACAGTTCCTCCTGCATCAAGCAGTGCTAGTACAGCCCCCTGCCAACACAGAGCAGATGCCCTGCAGGCATCAAACCCACTGCAGCTCGGGGCCCAATGAGCAACAAAGCTTTTAAATGAACCTCTGCAAACAGATTCCTCCTGTAATGCTGCGCCCCCCCCTAGTTGCACCCATTTAAATGCAGCCAGAGCATTAAAAGAACAGGGGAGAAACAGGACTTTACGTTCGTCTGGGCTTCAGCCTCTGGTCACCGTATGGAATCAGAGCCACCAACTGCTTCTCCTGCTCTGAAAGACAGATGATAAGAGGCGCAGGTCAGAAGAGATGCAGCGCACTGGGTGCAGTAGCGAACAGGGCACACCAGGCTGCAGAGCACCCAACTACAGGTTAAGTATCAGAGGGGTAGCCGTGTTAGTCTGGTTCTGTAGAAGCAGCAAAGAATCCTGTGGCACCTTATAGACTAACAGACGTTTTGCAGCATGAGCTTTCGTGGGTGAATACCCACTTCTTCGGATGCAAGTGGTGGAAATTTCCTGGGGCAGGTATATATAAGCAAGCAAGAAGCAAGCTAGAGATAACGAGGTTAGATCAATCAGGGTGGATGAGGCCCTGTTCTAGCAGTTGAGGTGTGAAAACCAAGGGAGGAGAAACTGGTTCTGTAATTGGCAAGCCATTCACAGTCTTTGTTTAGTCCTGAGCTGATGGTGTCAAATTTGCAGATGAACTACAGGTTAGGGTCTATCAGCATTCTCCTTACAAATGCTGCCCCATTCAGAGGGATGCAGGGGTCTAACTCAAATAACCCTTGTTGGCTTCGGCTAAGCATAGAGACAGACTGAGCTTTGCTAACTTAGGGCTGCACAGATACCTTCCAACAGCCCCAGGTCTTGCACTGATTAATGCAAGATGGAGCCAATTGCAGGCTCTCTCTTTAGTACAGAGATGGAGACTGCAGGTCACAGCATGCAATACTCCATCATGACTGGTGTTCCATAGGGCGCACAGCTGAGTGAGAAGCAACAAGCAGAGGACTGTTTGGTGAAGTGCCTGGAAAGGGTGGAAACCACTGACCAAGCACACACAAGAACCACCTACCCCTGGGGATCCTTCCTGTTCCCTGGCACGTTGGGCAGTTGATGTAGCCTCGACTCACAGTGCCCACACAGGGCATGCAGGATGCGGCAGAGTCTCCTCCATTGATAGTGCCATAATTGGTGACTTCATCCTCACCAGCCGATTTCCTGCGCAGAATCGATTTCCCGCCCCTCTCCTTCTGGTCAGAGACCTTCCAGAACTGGGAGAACGTTTCGCCCATAGTTGAAAGAGAATTTTTCCACTAGATCCAAAACCAAAAACATTCCAGAAAAAAAAGTCTCTTTATTGATCGGTCCTGCTAACTCTTGTGTTTTTAATAGCAAATATTACACTAGTGGAGTACTTCCTAAAACCCCACCTCCTGGAGTCATGAGAATGTGTCAGAATCTCAGCTTTCAATTTAAAAAAAATAAAAGTACGTTTTTTCTAGCCCTAATGGTTACAGGGAAAAACTTGAGCATGAGCTAATGGCTATAAAAACAGAAGGTAAATAAAAAGAACCCAATGTGTTTTGGTTTTTCCAATCATTAATTTTGGGGGTCTGACTCATGATTTTTTGAATTCTAGGGGGTGGCAACACTGCAAAAATCTACAAGTAACAATTCTGAGGTTCTTTTCATATGGCAGATCACTCATCCGATTGGCAGCAAGAATACTGTGCGCGCACACACATGTATGCGCTCACTTTTGAATGCATCAACCCCTCACCAAACTTAACCTTACTAAACAGATGCCTAATTAAAATCAGATCAGTGTTTGTCTCTCCTCTTTAGTTTAAACCAAAATGACTTCTCAGATCTTCTTCCTGGCTCACTGCAGCCCCTTGCAATCAGAAACTCGTGAATCAGCTGTCGCAATGAGCCCACAGCCAAGGCTTATTATTAGAGAGAGTTTGCAACAAAAGAAGAAAAATAGCAGAAGTGAAAGAACAATATTCTACCACCAAACCATCTGAATGCAGCTTCCTCTATGATGTCACCTGCCAGCAGGAAGGAGTGAGGACTGCTCCCTAGTCTAGGCAGCCTTGCTTTAACGACTGGGAGACAGGCTGCTTCTCAACAGAAAGGGCCTAAAGGAAGACTAACTGCACTCACCCAGAAGGTTGAGAGGCTGGATGTAAAGAACCACTCTTGATTCTTGCTTGAAACGCGCTTGGGGATGTGGGGCGCAACACCCATGGACACATCCAGACCTCTCCTTTAGTCCCCAGACCTCAGAGACCACTGCTACTGAGAGCTCAGCATCAGAGTCTCAGCAAACTCCGAAAGCGCTTATATTTATCAGATGGAGGCAAGTAGTGATATTCCTGGTGACAAAGGAACCCTCTGGACTTGATTAAAGTAAGGAAGTAAGATAATCAACAGTGCTGCAATGGTTTGATCACAAGGGGATCTTCCCACAGCAGCTCCCTGAGACCCCATTTGCTGAGATACTGCATCCACTGAGCATCCAACCCTTTTGCAATCCTGCAGTTTGGAAGGTTACAGGTGAGAACATGGGCCCTGAGGCTGGAAAGATTCCAGTGACACTGCGATTTTTGATCCCAGGCTTTTCTGCTAAGGACCCATCCCCTAGCGCTGCAGCTTCCTTTGGAGAGCTAGGCAGTGGTTCTCAAACTTCATTGCACCATGACCCCCTTCTGACAACAAAAATTACTACGTGACTCCAGGTGGGAGGGGGCCAGAGCCTGAGCCCCCCCACCCTGGGCTGAGTTGGGGGGCAGAGCCCTGCTGCCCCAGGCTCAAGCCCTCCAGCTTCAGCTTCAGCCCCAAGCGATGGGGCCCAGTGAGTGTAATGCTGGCCCTAGTGTCGCAACCCATAGTTTGAGAACCGCTGAGCTAGCGGCTTCAAAGATTCCTCTAGCCAGTTCGGTCTCAGCCTCTTACCCTTGCAAATTTCCCCGTATTAATACTTGTGCTTTGTTTTCCTGTCCCAGGAGTAAAAAATGAGGAGGAGTGATTAAAGAGGTGGTTTTTAATCAACTAGGACAAAAGACTACAGGGGCTGGGAGACCCCTGCTGATGTCAAGGGAAAGCCAAGCATAAGATTAACCCTTTCCTTTGCTGATTTGCAAAACATTAGAACAGCACTCTTAGCTGTGACTTTCATTCCCAGTATAAAATCGCTCTTACATGCTTAACCCCCGAGGGAGAGGGCTTAGGCTGATGTGGTTTGCAAGATACAAAAAGATGGCCTAATAATGTATGTAGATAATCTGGGCACTGGGAAGAAGCTGCACTGACTGTGTAACTATTATTATTTATACAGCACCGTGTGTGTGCACAGCACTTCACAGACAAGAAAAGAGCAACTCCTTGATCAAAGAACAAAACACATTTGAAGGATGGTGCTGGAAGCTGATAAACGAGTATCATTTCAAAAGGCCCAAAGGACTGACAGCTTGCTGCCTATTACAACAGGCAAGTGCATCACTAGTGATGCTGCCTGCAAATACTAGGCCAGAGGGGCAAGAAGGCTTTGCTTGTTAAAAGCAGCAACCTGAGCTGGAGTTAGTGAAGGCAGCTATAAAAAATAATCAACGGCAGAAAGAGGAAGCTGATGGTAATGTATATAAATTAGAACTAAGGAACTGTAGACAATCAATAAGGGAAGCACAAGGAGAAATCTATGGCCAGCAGAGTTGAGGATAGTAAGAAGTTTTTTAAAATATATTAGCAAAAAGAATCCTGACAATGGTATTGGTCCATTGCTAGATGGAAACAGTAAAACTATCAATAACACCACAGAAAAGGCAGAAGTGTTGGATAAATATTTCTGTTCTGTATTTGGGGGTGGGAGGGGAACAAATGGTGCAGTCTCTTCCTAGAATGATAACATATATTACTGGAATGAAAAGTCTCTGGAGGATGTTAAACAGAATCTAAAATCAGGGATTTTTAAATCAGCAGGTCCAGATGACTTACACCCAAGAGTTTTAAAAGAGCTGCTGAGGCACTCTCTGGACTGTTAATGATGATTTTCAGTAAGTCTTGGGGCACCAGGGAAGTTCCAGAAGACTGGAAGAAAGCTAATGTGACAATTTTAAAAAACAATAAATGGGATGACTTGGCTAATTACAGGCATGTCAATCTCACATGGATCCTGGGCAAGATAATGGAGCTGCTGATATGGGACTCAATTAATAAAGATTTAAAGGAGGTAATGAATTAATGCCAGTCACTATGGGGTTTAGAAAATAGATCCTGTCAAACTAACTTGGTATCTTTTTTTGACAAGATGACAAGTTTGGTAAATAAAGGTAACAGTGTTGACATAGTATTCTTAGACTCCTGCAAGGTGTTTGGCTTGGTATCACATGACATTTTGATTTTAAAAAATCTAACAACATAAAATTAACACAGCACACATCACACGGATTAAAAACTGGTTAACTGATAGATTTCAAAATGTGAATGTAAACAGGGGATCATCATCAAGCAGGTGTTTCCCATGGGGTCCTACAGAGATTGATTTTCTGCCCTAAGCTATTTAACAGTTTTATCAATGACCTGGAAGAAAACATAAAATAATCACTGATTACGTTACTTACCAAAAATTGGGAGAGTGGTAAATAATGAAGTGGGTAAGTCACTGATTTAGCTCGCTTGGCCAACTGGGTGAAAGCAAACAATGTGTTTTAATACAGATAAATGGAAATGTATCCATCTGGAAACAAAGAACGTAGGCCATACTAACAGGATGGGGGACTAGATGCTGGAAAGCAGTAACTGAAAAATATTTGGGGAGGCATCATGCTGGACTGCTGCTGGAATACTGTGTCCAGGTCTGATGCCCACAATTCAAGGACACCGATAAACTGGAGAGGGTTCAGAGAAGAGCCACGAGAATAATTAAAAGACTAGAAATGCTGCCTTACAATGACACACTCAAGCAGCTCATTATTCAGTTTAACAAAGAGAATAATAGAATATCAGGGTTGGAAGGGACCTCAGAAGGTCATCTAGTCCAAAAGGTTAAGGGGTGACTTGATTACAGTCTAGAAGAACTTACACAGGAACAGAAATTTGATAAGGGGCTCTTCAATCTAGCAGACAAAGGTTTAACATGATCCAATGGCTGGAAGTTGAAGCTAGACAAATTCAGCCTGGAAATAAGGGGTGTGTTATTAACAGTGAGGATAATTCACCACTGGAACAATTTACCAAAGGTTGGGGTGGATTCTCCATCACTGACAATTTTTAATTAGAGACTGGATGTTTTTCTAGAAGATCTGCTCTAGGAATTATTGTGGGGCAGGTCTCTGGCCTGTGTTATTCAGGAGATCAGACCAGATGGTCACTGTGTTCCCTTCTGGCCTTGGAATCTATAGATTACTGGCCTCCAGCAGGTAGAGCAGAAGCCCCATAGGAGGCAACACTGCTTCCCCAAGAGGGAAACTGTGTGGGGGTTTGGGAACTTCTGCCCCGATTTCTGTTCAGTTCTCTCAGTCACATGGGGTTTCTTTGGGATGGACAGCAAAGGGGTTTGAACTACAGGCTGGTCTGGCAGGGATGACACAGCTTTAGACGTCCAAGGGTGCCATTCACACCTCTGCAGTGCCTACTAAACACACTGCCATTCGCTTGCCTGGTTAGTATTGAACAGCTGCCTCTCCATTTGCAATAGTACAGTCCTGTAGGTCACCCCAGTACCTGTGCCATTCGCTCCTCTGTTCCACTGTGGTGTTTGTGAGCTTGTACAAGTGGCTAGGAAGGAGCAGAAACCCCTTTCACAGGGGCCTAGGGGGTGGAGGGGGCTTGCATGAGATTTTTCAAGCTCAGCCCTTTTATTCGTGACATGTTTCTTGCTGACAGGGCTCATCAGTTTCCTGCTTGCTTAGGAGCCAGTTGCTGTGTTTTCAAACAGTGCTATGTCATTTCCTACAGGTCCTATGGGGTTGGGGGGAGGAGGTAACAGATTTGGGGGTTGGATTTATCTGGCAGGGATCCCCCACTGCTGGCTCTGTGCATGGGGAACAGGGCACCAGTGTATTGGAGGCAGGAGGTGCCTGTACAAGGGGAGCAAGTTACAAGTATTGGGGAGGATGTGGGGGCAAGGTTCCTCCATGGCTAGCTCTGGGCACAGGGCTGGGGGTGGCTGGGCTTGGAGGTGTCTGTGGAGGGGAGCTGGGGGTACATGTAACTGGGGGCAGTGCTGGATGATGGGGTCCTCCACACGGGGCAGGGCCCACATGGCTGGCTGGGCGTGTCTGTGGAAGGGAGCTGGGGTACAGGTAACTGGGGGCAGTGCTGGGGTCCCCCTCACAGGGCAGGGCCCCCATGGCTGGCTGGGCCTGGGGGTGTCTGTGGAAGGGGGCTGGGGTTACAGGTAACTGGGGGGTGCTGAGGGCCCCCATGGCTGGCTGGGCCTGGGGGAGTCTGTGGAAGGGGGCTGGGGGTACAGGTAACGGGGGTGCTGGGGTCCCCCTCACAGGACAGGGTCCCCGTGGCTGGCTGGGGGTGGGGGGGTATCTGTGGAAGGGGGCTGGGGGTTCAGGTAATGGGGGGCTGGGGTCCCCCATCACTGGGCAGGGCCCCCATGGCTGGCTGGGCCTGGGGGTACAGGTAACGGGGGGGTGCTGAGGGCCCCCGTGGCTGGTGGGGGTGTCTGTGGAAGGGGGCTGGGGTCCCCGTCACTGGGCAGGGCCCCCGTGGCTGGCCAGGCCTGGGGGAGTCTGTGGAAGGGGGCTGGGGGCTCAGGTAACGGGGGGGGCTGGGGTCCCCGTCACTGGGCAGGGCCCCCGTGGCTGGCCGGGCCTGGGGGTACAGGTAACGGGGGGGTGCTGAGGGCCCCCGTGGCTGGAGGGGGTGTCTGTGGAAGGGGGCTGGGGTCCCCGTCACTGGGCAGGGCCCCCGTGGC
Source organism: Mauremys mutica (assembly GCF_020497125.1). Taxonomy (NCBI): domain Eukaryota; kingdom Metazoa; phylum Chordata; order Testudines; family Geoemydidae; genus Mauremys; species Mauremys mutica. The sequence goes on from NC_059096.1 coordinate 578,277, forward strand.
TGGCTGGGGGTGGGGGTACAGGTAACAGGGGGGTGCTGAGGGCCCCCGTGGCTGGCTGGGTCTGGGGGAGTCTGTGGAAGGGGGCTGGGGGTACAGGTAACGGGGGTGCTGGGGTCCCCCTCACAGGACAGGGTCCCCGTGGCTGGCTAGGGGTGGGGGGGGTATCTGTGGAAGGGGGCTGGGGGTTCAGGTAATGGGGGGATGGGGTCCCCCATCACTGGGCAGGGCCCCCATGGCTGGCCGGGCCTGGGGGTGCAGGTAACAGGGGGGTGCTGAGGGCCCCCGTGGCTGGCCGGGCCTGGGAGTGTCTGTGGAAGGGGGCTGGGGTTACAGGTAACAGGGGGGTGCTGAGGGCCCCCGTGGCTGGCCGGGCCTGGGGGTGCCTGTGGAAGGGGGCTGGGGGCTCAGGTAACGGGGGGTGCTGAGGGCCCCCGTGGCTGGCTGGGTCGGGGACGGAGGCGTAACCAGGGCAGGGGGCGGCCGGGGCGCTCGGGTCCCCCCCCGCCCAGACAGGGGCCAGGCCCGGTCTCTTACCCCGGCGGCGGCGGCGGCTCCTCCAGGCCCGCGGCGGCAGCAGCCGAGCCAGCCCCGCTCGGGGCCGGGCAAAGCGGAACCAAAAGCGCCTCGGGCGGGGGGCGGGCCGGCCCCTCCCCGCGCTCCGCGCTCCCCGCCCCCGCCGGCAGGTGCAGCCCGCGGCGCTCTCCGCCCGGGCCCGCGGCGCCCCGAACCCCGGGGCCAGGCTGTGCCCGGCCGGTCGGGCCTGCGGGTTTCGGTTCCCCCGTGGCCGCAGCCGGGGCCGCTGGAACAGTTTGTACCGAGACTCAGAGCGGCCAGGCCGGGTCAGACCCAGGGTCCATCCGGCCCCGTGTCCCGCCTGCCGACCGCGGCCAGCGCCAGGTGCCCCGGAGGGAATGAACCGAGCAGGGAATCGTCAGTGACCCCTCCCCTGCCCAGCCTGGCTAACAGCCATGCATGGACCTGGCCTCCAGGAACTCCGCTGGCACCTTTTTTTTTAACCCTGTTCTAGTCTTGGCCTTCACAACATCCTCTGCCAAAGAGTTCCCCAGGTTGGCAGTGGACCCTTTGGAGGTGGAAATGTATTTCTGAGGTTGGGACCGGGAGCAGGAGTAGGGAAGCATGCCATTCTCCCCCACTCCCACAGCAACGCCAGGGGTGTTTTTGTGCAGGTGTGCAGCAAACCTGTAGCCTTGTCAGTCCACTGCCAGTGAGCAAACTGTGCCCTTTAACAGAAAATAGAAGAAATTTTATGCCTATATTCAGAATTCTGTACAGTAGCCAAGGGTGGTTTACCACCACTGGAAGATTTGGAGTAGACTGCACAAAAATTTCACTGATGGGTGTCATAGGAAGATTGATGCTGGCTGAGAGGAGGATGTTTCAGGAAAGTTGAAACAGTAATTAAATAGAAAGGAATAATACAAAGAAATACCAAATGGATTTTACCTGCCAACACTACGAAAGGATAGCAGAGTAGATCAGCACATTTGGGTCCATTATATGATGATGTAATCCAGCAGGCACAGCTACGGTTATGCTATGGCCACAATCACATTTCATTAGTTTGGTGTTTAGCATTGTCTACACAGGACTTTTAATCCCCTGCTGTCACTGCCTCACTACTACTGTAGAGAACTGCCGAGAGTATCTAGGATTAGTTAAAGGTGCCCTGTTAATACCACTCTTATTCTCAGCACTGCCTCCAGCTGTGGAATTGCAGAGGGTTGTACAACAGTGGGAAGTTTTAGGCTGTGTCATAGCCTGTGTGTCACTGCTCTTACTTGGTTGGCTTAGGGCCTCAGCATGCCTTTGGACACTGGTTGCAGCTCAACAGAACTATGATAAAAGTCAAACAGCAGCAGTTTCTACCAGAACAATAGCAACAGAAAGAAGAAATGAACCAAGATGTCCACTTTAATCACAGCTGGGAGTAAGAAGTTTGGCACAGACTATATCTGTAGAGTCATAATGCTCAGCAGCTCCATAGAAACATTAGTTAAGTGACTCACCATCTTTGTTTACCCTTGCTGTATTTTTCCCCTTATCTGTCAAAGGGATTGCACAAGGGCCCTCACCAAAGCTGTGCCAAAACTGGAATTGTTCAGAAACTTTGTTCCCTGCTTCCTGCTCTCAACCCTGACTAACGTACATGAAGTTTTTTCTTGATAAGTAATCTGCATGGTGGGACAGTCAATCACTAGTTAAGTGAAAGAAAAAAAAAAGACAAGGTATCCTACTAGTTCATAATATTAAAACTGTACTTGTCACCCCCATGGTGTCACTGCAAGGCTACCAAGTGCACTTTAAGAGTTTGATGAACAACAAATAGTTAAGAATTTTATTATAAGGACTGAGGCAAAGATTTTTTTTTATTTATTTTTTTTTACATCACATTTGAAGACTTTAAAGTGCTTATTCTAAATAATATACAAAGACCATATCTGCACTATGGAATATATTATAAATTATATCATGCATTCATTAACAAAATATACAAAGCCAACAGAAATAACTCTTAAGTCCAAGCATACATTATCTAAAACGATCAGGATACAGGAGAATGGATTAGAGTTATAACAGTAAAACTAACCCAAGCATTATGGAGGGGGAAACTAAAAAGAATAGGTCTTGCAAACTTGAAAGGGTTTCAATCTCAAATGAAGTGTGTTACTTGCAAATCTTTCAGTGTTTAACAATTACTTAAATTAGCTCGAATGGAAAATTGTTTAAAAAGCAACAAACAAAAAAACAAACACCCCACCCTCAGTATGAAGGTATGTATTAAGAGGAAAAAGTTTTTCTTGTTGAACAATCCAGGTCAAAGTAAGATGCTTACCAGCAACTGAACTTCATCCTCACCATTTCATTCTCTGTAAGATCGAGCTATAACACTACAGACCAGAGTTTGCACACATACTGTAGGTGATGGAAAAGTATTAAACTGTAGTTTTATCAAGTGAGAAATTATCTAGAATTGGTCCACAGCACATAGAAATGTACTGGGGAAAAAAAACACACTGCAAAATAGTCCCACTGTATTTCAAAATAAAGGTTTAACAATTTATCTAGCATCTTCTATAAAAATAGGTTTTAAACAACAAAATTGTATCTGATACATATTTTCTTTTAATACTTTATTTAATAGAATCTAATTTATATTTGTATGGCTAATGATTATTATATAGTCAATCAAAATACTGATACTGCTTTGGACTGTTTAGCCACATCCTCTCAAAACATTAACACCTTAAATAGAAGCAGCAGAGATCAGAATTTAACATGTTTTCAATACTGTCAATGGTCTGAGTTTTGCTGTAGCAAGGAAAAAAATTCACTTAAACCATGACAGATTCAAAATAAGAATGTAGTCAACACTGCTGTCAAATCCAAATGGCTGGGTTCCAAGTTACAAAGCACCAGCACACTACTGCACAGCAGTGGATTCTGATGGTTTCTTGTCATTCCCAAGAATCAAACCCTAGCCCCGACGGGTTTCAAGGGGAATTATTTTCTCAGGTTTTCATCTCTCTCAAATACTGCACATAAGCTGCAATGGCACTGTATCATACAGTATAACTGTATACAATATATTGTAATTGTTACACAGTATAACCTGATTCATCAAGAGACTGGGTACTTAATGCTGCTGGGGATAATGCTTTTTTAAAACCAGAAGTCAACCAAATCCTACCTCTCACTCCTACTCACATTCCCAAACATAACTAGAATTCACACCCCTACATAGGCCTGACCGATCACATTCTTCAGTTCTTTATCACTAAAGCAGGAGGTTTGCACTGCAGTGATTTGGAAAAATAAGTGTCAAACTGTCATCCTTTGCAAAAGGTCCCTAAGGATTCATAGGTGGACTTTTTCCTACAGTTCTATTCTCCTTTTAGGAAAATATCTTACGTAGGCTATATGACTTTTTGTTTCTTTGCTGAAGAAATACATTTTGTACTATTCACCATTACAGATACTGTTCAGAAGCTGCTGGTGAATTAATTCTCATGCTTCATTCTATCGACAATGAAATTAAACAATGAAATTTCTGACCTTCATTAACTACATTTAAATTAACATTGGTTATATTTTCAGTATTTTAAAATAAATTTTAATCATGGGGTTTTTTAGGTGTCTCATGTGAGCACCCCCTTTCTTTTCTTTTTTTTAAAAAAAAAAGAGTGCTTAGCATGTATTTTTAATTTATTAGTACTTCTATCATGCATTGGAAATGTAGATTACTTTAAAAAAAAATCTCAGCAGAAGTGGCAACCTCCTAGCTGTGTGTAGATTTTGAAGATTAGGTGAGACATTTAACAGCAGTGTCTGGCCCCTCTTCCCAATGTTTGTTCATGCTGAGGTCAGCAAAACAAAATATCCCAACTGCCTAAAAACAACTTACACAGTAAAAGAGTTGTGTTGGAGAAGTTTTAAATAATTCTGCTGAACTCCTAGATACAAGAGATTTAGTATCAAATCAGATTTAAAAGTTATTCAACTATCTATCCAGTGTCTAAAGCAAAGTTAAAATTCTGGTCTTTGATTCATAAAATTCTGAGACGCAAGTGGTGTGTTTGAGATTTCAGTGAAGGAACAAATCAAGAATTCAAGAAAAATGGAAATGAAGTGCTTCTATCCCCCAACCCCAAAACAGAAGGAAGCCTGGGAGTAGTCTGCTGCTGTGATGTTTAATAACAGTCTGGTCAAATATGGGTGCTTCGGCTACCAGGAGGAGTCAGTATCTGCTGGTGTACCAGTCATTGTTATTGATCTGAAGCAATTCGGTAACCACTTGCACTATGTTATAGTTGTGTTTCTTCAGCAGTCTCAGGTTTAACTGCCTGTCACAGAATCCCATCTCACATAGATTGGCTAGGAGAGTGGCAGTCTGCTCCTCTGTATTTGTAGACTGCTTAAAGAAAAGAGAACCCTTTAAATTCAAAATACGGAATTGACTGAAGTCATCTCTATTTCAAAGCAGAAAACTTAAAAATACTTTATAAAAAGAGATTAAAGCTGATCTTAGCTTTATTTGCAGCTGAACTTGTTTACAGTCTCTGATATTTTAAATGACCTCACTTTTTAGGGTCTCATTTAGCAACTGAGAATTAGTCTGCATGGGCCATCTAGCACAGCTGGTTAGTGCATTAGCCATTCAGAGATGGATTAAAGTATCGACTCATGTTCCAAATGAATCAAGGTTACCATGTCCTACCCTACTGAAGTCAAGAGGAGGATCACCCCTCAAACTATGCTTTTTGGGGCAGGGCCCAGGTACAGCCACCTTTTATATGTGGTTGTACATTTCATCACCCTACATAAAAAAAATGTGTATGAAGAGCAATCAGAAAGGGGTAGAACTGAAGTCATGTTGGGGAACTTGAAATGTCTGCCAGCACTATGGCTAGTACTAAGCAGTGCTACTGATTTCACAATAAGCACCAAATGTCCTAGTTTACAGAACATTTTAGAAAAATCAGTGTTCTCTACCCAGAAACATCTGGTTTATTTTATTTTAATGATATATCAGCATGTGTTTAGAAATCAATGCAAGTTACTTGCTGGAGAAAACCTAGAATGATCCTAGGACCGTGAGCAAATCATTATTTTAATGAGTAACTTGGTTATTTTCACGAGTAACTAAAGAACCATTATATGCTCACTGGCCAGAAGATGGACTAGATGGGAAAAAGACCTCAATGGGGTATGTCTACACTGCAGTTAAAAACCCTTGGCTGACCAATGTCAGCTGACTTGGGCTGTCAGGGCTCAAGGTAACAGGCTGTTTAACTGCTGTGTAGACATTCAGCCTTGGGCTGGAGACTGGGTTCTAGGACACTGCAAGGTGTCAGGATCCCATAGTTCAGGCTGCAGCCCAAGCCCAAAGGTTTACAGCACAATTAAATAGTCCCAGGAGCGCTGCGAGCCTGAGTAAGCTGGTCCAGGCCAGCCGCAGGTGTCTAACTGCAGTATAGGCATACCCTAAGAGGTCTCTCCCATTTGCAACTTTTATGGTTCCATGCTGTCAGGAAAAACAGTGCAAAGAGACTTATAATAGGGAGGTAACTCAGTTCCTTGCTATATTGGAATATACGAAGCCTTAAACAGCTGCTGAGATTTATTAGTGGTGGAAATAACAGTGAAATGATTAGCCAATCCCAAAAGGCATACACAACCAAGCAACAGATGACTGTTATTACACTAGATAAAACAAGGGCCTGCGGATACTCTAAAGAAGTCATGGGCTGAATGGGACACAGGTGATTCACTGAAAGGCAACTGATTTTTCTAGGCTGAGTGGTTGAAACAATTCTCCTTCTTGCAATTGGCTGAAAGTTACATTACATTGGAATATTATAACATCAGCTGTCCAACTGCATCACTATCTTATACAAGTCACTCCCTCCAATAGCTTCCCCTCAACTCAGTCAACAACACATAACTGTAAATCTGTCCTGGCAAAGGAAATAGCATATCCCTCATTTTTGCATCTTAAACTGCAGACTAGAAATAAACCTTCCAGACACTGGAGTCAATGTGATAACCATACAGAGCTCAGCTCTGGCAGTTCAGCCCTTTTGACATGATCCGACTTTTCAGATTTACTTGGTAATTAAGCCAGTTATTGCTTTGTATGAACTGCTAGGATTACTAATGTCCCCCAATCAACCAGCTGTTTGGCTTTCCTGAAGTAGTCAGGGAAGCTGTGCTTGAGTCTGCAGTTGAAACAGTTACTGCCAAACCTGTTTAATATTTTCCTGTTCCAAGAGTAAAAGGACAGGAGTTTTACCCCTATACAGGGTAACAAACTCACATAATTAATATTTGTAATGCAAAGGTTAAAGTTCTAAAAAAACAAAAACAAAAAACCTCCACCCATAGTGCATCAGAAAACGAGAGATACACGTACCTGTTCTGCAATGGACTGTCCAGCAAACAGTGCTTTGTAGGCAGAGGCAGCAACAGACAAAGCTCCTTTAACCAGTCCTCCTGCAATGCTGCTTCCTTGGGGGTGTCTGTGGAGAAGTGTGATGTTATCTGAAGTCAGTAAAGGCAAAAAAGTGTATTTCACTTATGGTATCTTCCTGTTAGAGAACCTACTGAGATTTAAGTCTCATTGGAGAAAATGGGGTATTATCCCCATCATTCAGGGGGAATCATTCAGAAGCTATTTGTGAAGGTCAGTCCATTTCTTTCAAGACACCTTATCAACACGTTTTATGAAAGTATAGAAAGAGTGCATTCAAGACACACTTAACAGCTTTCTACAGTGGAACTATTCTTTGCTTGCCCACAGAGAACTACAGGGTTGTACGTGGGTATGTAGCAGCATACTGTGTTGCCTGCCAAATACCTCTCTCAGAACAATCCTAACACCCAGATTTGCCATTACCATTTCTGGTCTCTATTGGTGCCATCTACTTAACCAGATACTGTGCCTGGTCTCTTGACCATTTTCTGTTTAGATTACTATGCTGTACATCCAACTCCCAACATCTTTAGAAGTTGGTTGCATTCTCACTGTGTCTTTAGTTTAAATTTTTCCCAAGAATCTGAAAGACCTGGAGGCAACAAACCAGATTTTCAGAAGGACTCAGCTCCAACAGAAGCATGCAAGTCAAGGGCCAGATTTTCAAAGTGCTCATCAACTTTGGCCCCTTCATTTAGGTGCATAAATCCGAGCAGAGCTCTTTTAAAGATCTGGCCCCATTGAATTCGGCACTAATTTCTGAAATCGTGAATTGAACGTTGCTAAGACAGGCTCCCTCTATCTCCACAGTTTACAAAGAGAACCTATGCGCTTAATTGCTTCTCTTAGTTCAAAGAGATGGAAGGCCAAAGTGCATCAATTCTGAAGTGATAACTGATTGGTTTCAATTACCTTGTGTATTCTGGGCACTTTGATTTATTATTATTTACAATTCTTGACGGTCCTGGTCCAGGAAAGTCTTCATATCTAGGCTCTAGAAATAAATCAAAACAAGTGAGCAGGTGCAGTCAACGAGCATATTAGACAGCTGAGGTTTGCGCATGTGAACTGAAGTGAGTAGTGAGGTTCCTACAGTCCACAAGAAACTACGTTTAACACAGATATCACAAGCTTGTAGGCAGACAGTTCACCATACTCTAAGCTGGGTGCTGCAGCTATCCAGTGTTTGGGGATCATGGGATCATGGGATAAGAAGAGAGGGAAAGTACAGGGGTACTTATCTTTCACCCCCACTGCCCTTTTTCCCCTGCACCCTCTGCATTCAGAAAGCACCACTGAGACAGACTGATTTCCACAGTCCCACATCTGCCTCAGCAACATCTGCCTCAGCAGATCTGTCTTTGCCAGAAAATGTGGTCAGGATTAGCTAGCACATCTCCAAATCCCTCCCTTCAGGCACACATCTACTCAAACAAGAAGTTAACCATTGCTGGTTGGATAAACTGAAAAGTAGAAAGGGATCATTTGTGTATAAAAGAATCATTCTGACTGTATGCTGTACGACTTTACCCCCAAAGAATTTATAGTATAAAAGACAAACATACAAAGAGCGTGGGGAGAAACTTTGCCTCTATGGCAACTGGCAGGTTTTAGACACTACTTTAATAGAAATAATATGCTGCAGAACCCAACAAACAGGTGACAACAAGTAGCCCATGTAGTTAACAGTATATGTTATGAAGCAGCCACCTATGGAATTTATAATATATGCTGCAGGTACCTTGTCTTATTTGATCAGGAACAGTTGAAGGTATTTCCTCTGTAAATGGCAAATTTGCTTTTTGGAGACCATGACTCTGAAGAGAAGAGGGGTTCCTGCAAAAAAAAGGTTATATATAAAAACCATGTAGAAAGATACAGAAGCAAACACCGCAAACCTCAGTTCTGGAGTCAGTACAGGCTGTACAGAAGATTCTTCCTTTGAACGGTACAGCAGGATCTGAGACATTCATACTTGCATATATACTTTTCAAACAGCACAAATTTAACTTTTTCAGTTTGCACACAGGGCTCAGGCTCAGTGCCCCATAGACATAGAATTTCTATGTTTAGCACTTTTGTTCTTGTCACAGTAGCACCCACACCCTCCATACCTTTGTGGCTGGGGTAGGGTGCTGACGATCTCTGGGGTCAACAGTACTGCATCCAACGTCTGTGAAGTTGTTAAGATGTCGTTGATATTATGGACCCGAGGCTGGCTCTCTCCTTCTGGGATCACCATCTCCATGTCAGTATCCATCGCTCTTTCCAAACTGGGCTGAGAGAGGGCAGAGCTATACATAGACTCTCCCAGCGGACGGCTGGTATCGAAGCACTCAGGGAGAATGATGATATAATCCTCTGAAGAAGCAGAGGACACTTGGCTTTGAACTTCATCTTTAACATCCTCCTCCTCTTCATACTCTGCATCACTAGGCTCCCCACTGAGATTTGCTCCATCAGACACTGCAAGTTTCTCTAACAGAAGAAAAAGAACGGTGTACTAGAATTTTGCCATTAAGACCAGCCTGACAACAAAGGCACCATTTGCCTACAAACACAAAACAAGAGCTCAGAAAAAACGGCAGGACCTTTGGTGCCAAGGCTGGCCAGGTTTTCTTCCCTGTGTGCACGTGGTGATGGTGTGGCCTGTCGACTGGCTGGGAAGCAGACCTTGTCTAAATGACCTTGGCATGAGATTAGTGGGGTTGCACTTTGTCTTTGCTACTGCCTGGCCTTCCAGCTGTATATCAGGTTGTTTATCCAGTGCTCACACCGGGACAGAGGGGTGAGGAACTGCACTAGGCCTGGGTACTTGAAGTTAGAAAGGCGTTGTGACACTGCATCCCATATTCTTCACAGTGATATTATTATAATATGATCATGGCATAATTATGATGCATTTTGTACAAGATGGGCCATGTGAGGGGTTATTGGAAACATTATGATTTGCTGAATATGATTATCCTATTTGTATGCATGTTTCATTTTTGTATCTAAAGTTATGAATATTGACTATGTATCTGTATTTCAAATGTGCTTACTCTGGGGGACTCCAGAACTAGCCTTCCAGGTACAACAATGAAGCCAGACAGTGCTGATTGCCCATCAGCAAAGACAATGGACCCTGAAAGAACTTAACCTTCCTGTAAACATTCCAGACAGTCTATATGGCTCCTATGACTCCGCAAGTTAAGCAAGGCCATGTGACTCCGAACTTCCATCTTGGGATGTCTGTATTTTTCCACAAACTGGTCTAGGAACCAAGTTTAAAACAAAGGGTTCCTGCCATATGCTAGAGCAATATAAGGCAGAGAGAGACATCTTCTCTTGTTCTTTACTCCTCACACAAGAGGACTCCTGGAAACACCTGAGGAACAAAGACTGAACTGGGGGAAGTGCTGGACACAGGCTAAAGGGATTTCTAGTCTGCATATGAGAAACTTGGGGAATCCAAGCAATAAAGCAAGTGCAGCTTGTGCTTTAAGAATCTGCAAGCCTGTTTGTACCATCACTCAGGGTGAGAAACTACTAATGTATATCCAATCTATCTAGTATGTTAAGCTTAGTTTGCGTTTTTGTTTCTTTACTAGGTAATCTGCTTTGATCTGTTTGCTATCACTTGTAATCTCTCTTTTGTAGTTAATAAATTTGTTTTTGCTTTATCTAAACCAGTGAGTTTGAATGAAGTGCTTGGAAATCTTAGCTCAAGGGGCAAAAGCTGTTGCATTTCCCTTCCACATTGGGTGGGAGGCGAACTGGATAATAAATTCATACAGGTCAGGGTTTTGACCAGGGCAGGAAGGTACAACTCTGGGGTCCTACACTGAGAAGCGGGTGGTTATTTTGGCTGTAGCCTCTCAATTGTTGGTTCATGCAGTGGCTGGTCAGAGAGCCTGCATGTAACTGCAGCTGGGTGTGTCCCTGCCTCTGCGATTGCTGGTGGAGGTGTAGGACTGGGAGCGGGTCTGCAACTTGTCACAGCAGCATAGTGTGAGAGGAGTCCAGGCTGGTGAGTCAGAGCGCTCCATGGTACCCCAGTTCCAGGTGGCACCCCAGGGAGAACCTGTCACAGCTACCTCCAGAAGTGACCAGGTAGTAGCTGAAACCTCACAACCACACAGATCAATTGGGCTTGCAACTCACCTCCTTAGGGACTGACTGACTGCAGAGTACAGATCTACAGAGTGCACCCCATCCCGTGGAAAAAGTGAGAGGATGTGAGAAAGGGACAGGTCGTATTATTAAGTGAATGCAAAATGCAACATGCACACTAATTACAGTGAGGACTTAGAAATCTGAGCCTGATTTTCAGTCTTTGGCTAGGTATGCACCTATACACAGATTACCAACTATCAACACAAAGAAAGAAGTGCTCCCATCTAGTTGTGCACACTGGGGCCATGTCTATACTTACAAGCTTACAGCCGCGCCGCTGTAAGAGCGCTTATGTAGCTGTGTTATGTCAACAGGAAAGAGCTCTGCTGTCAACATAATAAAACCAGCTCAATGAGCGGCAATAGCTAAGTTGGCGGGAGAGCATCTCCTGCTGACATAGCACTGTACACACGAGCGCTTCTGTCAGTGTAACTTATGTTGCTATGGGGTGTTTTTTTTTCACAACCTGGAGTGACAAAAGTTTTTCCGACATAAATGCTAGTATAGATATGGCCTAACACGGACACAGGCTGAAAACCAGGCCCTTCGCCTAGTGTTATAACAGGCACCTACCCAACTAGAATTCCCCTTTCAAGTTTTCATTAGCCCGCTATAGTTTAATTCCATTTTGCAGAAGAAAACTGTTTCTAGTGCTGCTCGGCTAGAGTACAGACACAGATTTTTTTAACGCAACAATGATTCCCTTCCACGGACTTCTTACTGTACTTCAGAGTTTATCACAATTTTTATCATGGGATCCATTATAGCTTTAGAGTCATTAGAGTCAGGCAGTCAAACACACCTTTGACCCCACTGATTTTTTTTTTTTAAGGCAGTTCTAAATCAAAACAAGAATTACTTTGAGAGAAGTCCTGTCCTGTGTTAAGAAGGAGGTCAGATAGGATTATCACAGTGGTCCATTCCGGACTCAGAATCCATTTCACTTACCAAACCTATTTTCTTCTGTCTGTTGGCTCTTTGACCCCATTTCCTTGGGTTTGGAAGCGGAATTACTTTTTGTCCTAACAGCTTCTTCACTTTTTACACTGTAACTGAAGGTGTCTTGTAGTGTTTGCAGGGAGCCTAATAGAAGAAACAGGAAGAACAGTTAAAATGCCGTACGCACCTTCAGGGTGAGGCAATTTCTTACCAAGGTTCAGCTGCACAAAATTAAATAAAGCCACAGAACTCAGCTGAGGGGAGCACTCACTCTGCAGTGATTTCTTCCTTTGAGGGGGTTTGTGGTCAGGTGCAGCATCTAGGGTGAGTGAGCGTATAACTGTTTCACATACAAACTGAGTCCCACTCATGTCCTCCTCCCCTTCTTCCAAGTTCACTGGATGTTCAGCCTTCATTTTCACCATGTGAGCATCTGCAGGACAGCAGGCTTCAATTAGCACTTTGCAAGTGAAGTACTCCAGGTTATTTTAGTACAGCTAGAGGAATGTATCACATGGACCGTGTGAAAGGCAGCCTGACCAGGGCAGAGGCTAGCACAGGAAAACCTCAAGTTTTTCAAATATTATTACTTCTTTGAAACAGATACATTCCACAGTTCACTTCCTTTAAGTTAAATATAAGTGAGTAGAATCTTGAGAAAAGCGTGGACCAAAGAGACTGCAGTGTTCTGAGCATAACTCAATGCACAACTGCAAGGGGGAGTTCTGGATCAATTCTGGGGATTTTCTAACTGCTGTTTCTCACTGGATCTAAAATCCGCGTGAATCCTGCAATCAGAGTGGATCAGCCAATGGTAGATTATGAGCCAGGCATTCTCATTTGCTCCACCTTAGAAAGGGTTAACAAGAGTAAACATTTGTTTAAGTCACTAAAGTAGTTTGAACTCAGACTCAGCGAGCAGAAATGCTGAATAAGGAGGAACCATTTTCGCTGCATTTCAGGCTACAGTGGCAATTTAAGGCAATAAAAAGGTTGCAACGAATGCAGCTGGAAATACACACTGCTGCATTTGGTGGTGGCAGCAGGTAGAGTTCCTGGTTCCCACTTACAGACCTTAAGCTGCTAGCAACCAAGAGAAAATGGGAAATGATCCTGGGGACTCCAAGGGTGACTGCTTACCAGGAACTGGTTTAAATCCACTCCCCTCATTCTCCTCCTCTATCTGACCCAAGCCAGGCTTCTCTATCAGAGGGCTATCATGTGGCAGAGGAGACATGCAGGGAGTCATGTCTGGAAAATAAAGGCAAAAAAAAGTTTATTTGCATTACAGGAGGCTTCCTGCTAAACAAAAGGCAACCTTTCAAGCAATTAGCCATTTTTAGGTTTAGCACCACCCCCCCCTCAGGTTACTTGCTCCAAGGCTGATGGGGACCGTAGGTGTCATGAACAAACACCTCAAATAGGCTTATCTATGATGCTCCATTGATACTGGCTGGGTGGGTGGACAGAAGAGCAGCCTCCCTCGAGGTCCATCACCTTGTTCATGGTGATGTGAGTGAGAAAGGGAGTCAAGAATGAAAGCACAAGGGACCCTCAAGATTCCCCTTGGGCCAGGGCAAGGCGAATTCTGATCAAAGTGTGGAGAAGACACTGGAGCTTGGAAGAGCTCATTACTCTACCTCTGTGTCTCAAGAGGCAAAGTCTCGCATGCAGAGTGCCAAATCGCTTCTCCAGCATCACAGTCCATGGAGGCCCAAAGGGAGAATCAGCTGTCTGCATGACCACAGTCATACTCCTCTGTTCTAGATCTCCTGGAATGGGAGCTGCTGTGCACCAGAATTTAAGAAGTTCCTTACCAACAGGAGTGTTGTGCGGCACTCGCTCCAGTTCCTGCACAATGTTAATGTCCAGCAGCTCGAAGGACAGCAAATCCTACAGGAGGAAACCCCAGATTATTTCCATTAGTGTGCCCTGCACTGCAACCCCCCCCAGAACCTAGCAGCACCACATTTATTATAAATAAATCTACTCCACTTCTCCAGGGGCCTCAGAATTTCAGGCAGACTGCAGCTCTCTAGTAGGACTCTTATGTCCAATGCCGAAGAATAGTTGTGTTTTTAAAATCAGTGAATGGCCAGAAAGAGGGAGACTATACAGTGGGAGCAATGCACAAACAAATGCCCTTTATTAGAGGCAAAGGAGGGAAGGTTCCCATATAACTCAGCGTGGAATAGGTTCTACTCGGGTAACAAGATGGGTGGCATTCCTATTGTAGTGGCAACAAGTTCCCACTACTGGTTGCTCCAGGGAAATAGTAGTTTTACTGAATCAAGAAAGCTGTGGCCTGTATTTTCCTGAACCCAAAACAACTGACAGTTCAAGAAGACAGGCAACTAACCCCTGTGAATATCTATGCACTTAACTAAAACCAGGGCACAAAATCTTCTTTTGCCTTTAATTTAGTATTTTACCTGTGCAGTAAGGAGATCAACTGATGGGATGTAAAACTCTCTCTCGCTGGGGATATTTTTAATCTTCAGAGGGATGCCTGGCACTGGCAAGTCTGTCTGCTCCATCCTCTCACCAGCCTCCTGGCCTTCCGCTTCTGATTTTGAAGAAACCACCTGCAGAAAACCAAGGGTGGGGAGGAGATACATCCCAGAGGCACCTTAGATTAACACCCTCTGATGTTTGCAGGAGGCTCAAAAATATAGTTATATAAAATATGAAGCCAGAATGTTATGTAGAAGGACAATATAAATATGAAAAAAGCCTCATTCCACCTACTTGGAGCCTTATGGACAGGTGCAAATATCGTAAGAGTGGTGTCTTGCAAGGTTTCAGTTACAACAAAATCCAAAAAAACCCAGCTGTAATATACTACAACAATTAATTCCAGGTTCGGCAAAGCAGCAGGTAATATGGGAGGCAGGAATAGCTCAGTGGTTTGAGCACTGGCCTGCTAAACCCAGGGTTGAGAGTTCATTTGGGCCATTTGGGGATTTAGTTGGGAATTGGTCCTACTTTGAGCAGGGGGTTGAACTAGACCTCCTGAGGTCTCTTCCAACCCTGATAGTCTATGATTCTATGTCAGCAACTACTTCAGCAAGAAAGTTAGGCCATCTTTTTTAAACAATGGGAAACAACTGAAACAATCCCCAACACTAGATCAACACTGCGGGCGGATGGAAGTAACTACACCATTGCACCAAACAGAAACAGACGCTATTCTCTCTTCCATAGGCAGATTCTATCATATCAGTTTGAGATACTTGCCTCATTTCTACAGGAATCTTTATCCTTTAGAATAGAACTAGAGGTCTTCTGATTCCTCTCCAGGCAGGCAGTGACTGCGGAAGGATCCACAACAATACTGCACCAAACTCTGGGCCCAAACTGCTCCCCCTTGTGTGACAGCCGCCAATGAGAAGCGTAGGTCCCTTCTAGAGCAGGAGCAATAAACTCGACCGAGACAATCCCCACTTGCCCTGCTGGCAGGGATGGCACCAATACGTCCTTTTTTTCAGAAGACCCCAGGGTCAGATTTCCCCACATGAATTTCAGCTGAAGGATAAAAAACAAAACCAACTAGTTTATTGGCACCCTAACCTCCCCCACACCACCAGCTCTACTCTTCCAGTGGAGGACCTGTCTAATGAACCCTTCAGACTTTCTATGTAAGTCGCAGTCACGGCAAAGGCTGATAAAATATTGATGTTTCAGTTTTAATTTTGGTCTAGACTAATGAAAGAAAGAGGCTGCGGTGCTATGGTCAGATGTTTGTACGTGTGATAGAAGCAAAAGCTGATGTATGATAGAACGACCATGCTGTGGGACCCCGCCTTGGCAAGTCACTAACTCAATATAGTTTCCCAAGGTTATGGTGGTCATTAACCCCTTTTTTCCAGTCCTCTGCCATCTATTCCTGAGGACTGCAAGAAGCGTACTCTTCTATGAACAGACTAGCCAGAACCTGAGGCAGGTGTTGCTTTGACCGCAGTCAGAACCAAAATCCCTGTCCATAGCCAACACACACAAACTTAACCTCCTGGAACTTACTCAAGTGATTTACAAGTGTGAACACAGCAATAGCAAAGTGGGGGGGCACCTTGGTGTCTGAGCTCCACTCCACGTTGCCAGTGTTCTTCATTCGCCAGTGCTTGATAAACTGTGTCCCTGGTTGTATGCGAGTCCCATCAGGCAAATTCTCATCCACGAACGCTGCACTCAGTGTAGGGACAACTGTTGGGCAGGGCTGGATAGGACTCCTGAATACAGAACAAAGCACAGAAGCCGCTCTGAAACTGACTGAATGAAGCAGACTGACCTATTTCAGTTGTCATCCTCCTCCTCAGCCTGTGGAAGCAGATCCAAAGCCCTAGCATTTTAAATAAATATCTTCAACTTAAGTTTTAAAATCCACCATTTAAGCAGTTGGTCTTCCTTTGCTTATAGGGGTCAAGATAAAACACTTTTCTGAAAACTTCCCCAAGTATAGTTACAACATTTAAAGATTTATATTAATGAAATAATTTGTTCCCAGCTGGTTTACTTTCATTTGACAGTTCTTTGGCCTAGATTCAGCAAAGCATTTAAAACACATACTGAAATGCTTTGTTGAATCAGAATACTAGTATCTAGTCAGCCTCATCATTTCCCCTGTTAGGACTCTCCACAATAGATGGGTTTCAATGTTCCCCACCCACCCACACAAAATTTGGAAGGAGGCTTAGGGACATGTTAATTTAAACACAGTTTCAGGTCCTGCACTACAATTCAAATTGGTGTCCTTTAAAAAAAGTGGAAATATTTCCTATTTAGCAAATAGGTAACACAACTGGATCTATTAAACTCTCCATGAGTATAAAGTAGCTCCAACTAATGTTAATTGGATTCAGACATACGTAAAGGGAAAAAATACACCCCAATGATTTTAAGGGAATGAGAAACCAGAGATATTATATGTTTTAAATCTGTACATGCATAAAGTAGAATAATGGAAAAACTCAAGCAGACTTCTCTACGTGAAAGACTCCCATTTAATGAGACAAAAGGGTGCTATAGCCTCCATTCTTACCTCAGCATGGTCTTGTGCAAAACTGTGCACATGGAGTACAGACTAGATTCCCAAAGGAGCCAGTCAGGAAGACCATAAAAACATGCAGTCTGTTCAAATGAGGCACCAAGTCAACCTCAATTTATGCTGCCCTCCCTCCCTGTTACACCACCTCAGATTTAAACCCCTCACACTCTCCCAACTCACAACATGCCCAGTTTATGCTCCATATAAACCTGTTATCAGATTTTTGGTAAGGGATAGGATTTTAACAAACAGCATCAAACCTTGCAGTCCTCAATAGGTAAAAGCTCTCATGGACTCTCACTGGAGTCTCCAGGATTTAGCCTTTCATTATTTCATAAAATTCTAAATGACATTTTAACCTCATTGCATCACAGGATCAAGAAATAGCACAGCAATGCACAAAGCGCTGCTCTGGCTCCCAGCATTCCTTACATGAGGGCACTGGGCTGCAGGCTCTCTGGTTTGATAGCGGGTGAGCTGGTGATCTCCAGCGCATGGACAGAGTTCCACAGGTGAATCTTCCTGTGCAGCTTGAGCTGCTTTTTGAGCTCTCGGACTTCAGCCTTGCGCTGTTTCTTCTCCGCTCGTAATCTTTGCTTTTCTGCCTTCAGAAATCTTTTGTCCATTTGTTTCTGGAGCCTGCAAATAAAGATATCCAGCTCTGTACAACATACACTTGGCAACCAAATTGGAGTTCAGCTTCCAACAACATAAATTCTAATTCTGCCAGGAATGTTTCATGGAACGCTAAATGAAAAACCTCAGGCTTCTATGAGCAACATCCCAGTGACATCTTCTGAAGGGCACATTTCCCAAAGGATGCAAATCTGCGACACTACCTGAAGAGTAGCTGGTGAAGATATTCAATGTGGCCCTGATGAAAGAGCTAACCCACGGAAGCCACATTAACATATGTGGTATCACAGGGACATACTGAACTCGTTAGGTCCTGTAGAACCCAGCTATGAAACGAGAAAGGAGAAGAAACTTCTGCCTAACTATCTCTTCCACCTTCTTGCTGAAGAGTCTAGGACAGTCTTGGATTTAATGTGGCACAGTATGCTACTCTGCTTAGTCGTCTACTCCATATTCTGGAAATAATGCATATGCCAGTTTCTACTTCTTGCTTTCTTCTATATCCACCATAAAAACCTAAACAAAACCCCAAATATAGGCGTTTTCAAACTGCCTCCTGCAGACCAGAAGAACATTGCCATGTAACTGAGGCAGCTACGCATTTACCTAACTTGCTCCAGAGTAGCAGGGAGACGAGGAGAGAACTGCCCAACGCTGTATGTCTCAGAGACACATAGAACAGGTCTCCGCAACTTCAACAAGACATGATTAGGATCATGTGCATATGTCCCTGCCTCACACGGTTCACAGATACTGTAGGCTGGGCACACACTGCAAAAGAAGTAAAGGCAAGCAGGTTACTTAAAGACATATAAAGGAAGGTAGGTGGGTAACACCCCCATCTCCCTAAAGAAGCAATCACTGCATCGGAACCTCTGCATATTAGGCAAGACTACTTGGGTGGAGCAGGAGCCGGCTTCATCATTTGTGCAGCCACCTCTATCGGGAACATTCTTTCCAACCCAACTCCATCCAGGACATTGAGTCATTTTCTCCTTAGTGTCACATCTTAAAGCATGCCCTTTCTCAGCTCATGAGTGACTGACTGCAGATTGTTTGCAACAGAGGGTAAGAAAGACTAAGCAAAATTCTCTGTAAAATATACTGCAGTACAGTGGATGATACAGTGTAGGGGACAGGACACCAAAGCTCTTAGCAGCGTCCCAGGGCTTTAAAGCAGATGTACTGATGAAATGGAATTAATAGAAGTATCTCAATCTGTACACTCTGAGTGACAGAGGAAATATACATCAGATTGAACTATGTCAATAGCTACAGTTGCTATTTAGGCCATAAGAACAAAGCATTTATTTTTACAGAAACTCAAATGGCAGCTGCCCCTTTTTATGGGATTTGTGTTATCATACAGCACTTAAGAGACCTATCAGTAAGACCCTTATAAATGTATCTGTAATGCAGGATTCAGTGCTTTGAATTCTGATGTGGCTATGGAGAGGAAGAGGAGAAAAAAAATGTGCAACAGCCTAGTAACCAATCATGACCAACAAGAGAACTATTTACTGAAGACATCATGATCTCAGATCTAGGCCCCTATGCCACTGAGAAAGTTGTCAAATCACCAAAAGTACTGGCACAGTTGCTGATTATTCAAGACATGCAGCAATGCACACAGGAGCATCTGAGACAAAGATCACACCCTGTGAATTCAAACTTTGGAGATTTTTCCAAGTGCCAACAATTTCTCATCCTATAATGCATAGGCATACAACACTGATATGTCACTCTTCTAAACAACCAGATGCCATCAGACTGTACCTGCACTGGTAGCGGATCCCCACAATCTGGGCGTGGCAGTTGCTGCAGGAGATTAGCCAGTCACACTGGCTGCCTTGTGTCGACTGGGTCTCTGGAGCAGGCTGTGCTATTACGGTGGAGCTGCTGGATGAGTCTGGGGGCTGATTATGAAGGATGAGCTTCTCACTTAGTTTTTGCTCAAGTTTCTCAACAGTTTCTTTAACTACTTGTTCCCTAAACTGAGGAAAAGAAGGTGGTCACCAATGGCACCTGCCTGGACAACTTTAGGTTTTGGTCCACATAGTCCCAATATTCCCAATTTTTAAGACAGAAAGTTCATTGTTAATTCCTTTTCCTCTCCTGGCATCTTCCAGACTGAAATCAGTGGAGTATCACCCTCCTCAGACAGTCAGTTGGCATTTTACAAAATACCAAACCACTTATTTTAATGAATCAAGTTTATAGCAGAAAAGCAAACAGAAGATTCTAAATATTGACTCTATGGCACAGCTTCCCAAGCAAGTCAGGTAGCTCTGGGAGTTAGGTAAGTTTAGTATTTTCCCTTAAACTCCAGGTTTGCATGGACCTTCCTAGACAGCAAGCAGGTCTCCAGCCTTCATTTTTAGAGGATCCCTAAAAGTCTGAATCCTGCCTTTACTTACCAGATCCTACTTTAAATATCACTAGCTAGCGCCTTATAAATAAGGGGCTGCTTAGTTTGTGGTGCTATTATTACAGGGATCATTATGATTTGGATTAGTTCAGGAAGGTAGTATCTGATTATTCCTGGCTAGTCATCTCTCCTGTGAGTTTGTGTATTAAGGAGCTGATCGACGACAACGATATTAATAACCCATATTAACAGTCTATATGTTATACCCACTTGTCTCCAAAGAAGTGTTACCTTTAGTGGCCTAGCCTCTCTTAATTGCTCTGTTTATGTTGTGGTTCCAAGTCTTTAGAAGCCCTGAGGGCTACACCTGTTGAACTGGTCAAACAGGACTTTCTAAAAGCGGCACCATGTTCTATGTAAGTTCTTCAGGACAATGACCATGAGATCCTAAGGGCTGTGTGGAATGCAACATGGATTCTACCATGAGAGTCTCCCAATGGAAAGAGGGAGAATCCCTAAATTACTCCAACCCTTGTCAAAGCTAAGATGATTT
The DNA here is from genome assembly GCF_020497125.1 of Mauremys mutica. Classification (NCBI taxonomy): domain Eukaryota; kingdom Metazoa; phylum Chordata; order Testudines; family Geoemydidae; genus Mauremys; species Mauremys mutica. Next base: position 598,966 of record NC_059096.1, read on the forward strand.
AAAATCAGATTGGACAACCCTTGTAAATGTTTAACAGGGAACAATCCAGCTTTGACAAGGGATAGAGCAGTTGTAACATTCAGTGTGGACCACATTTTAGGAAACGGCTACACTATAGAACTGTGGTGGCTTCTTGATATTTAGAAGCCAAGTGCCATATGCTTTAAGGAAACCACATTAACCAGACCTATACTTGTAAGAAACAAAATCCTCCCCCCATCCTCCACAGTGTCTCACATAAATCTTTGAGAGGACAAAGATCCAAGGAAATACTTACTAATTCCAAGTAGCTAGTAAACCACTCTGGAGGCTTTTCATTGGTCCCTTCAGCTTCGTTTTGATTTAGCTTTTGCTGTAGAGCCAAAAATAAACTGCAAACCTTAAATATATAATTTCCTTGTATGTATCTCCAATTAATTTGGGAGTAATCAACAAAAACACCAAGTCCAAATATATACCACCACCACCCCCAACGAACAGCTAGGAGAGTTCTGAACATATTCCCCTCAAACACCTTTCACCATAAACAGAGTTTCAGTCTCCTAGAAGAACACTGGAAGCCACGTAAGCAAGCCACTGTCTGCATACACTAAGTTTACTGAAAGCTTCCTCCATTATTAGCATTAGATGCAAAATTACACACTGACAGCTAGAGAAAATTACTTGAGAGCAGCTAGTTTGTAGCTGAAAATTACAGAGGGAATCAAATTTCAGAGTGGTAGCCGAGTTAGTCTGTATCAGCAAAAACAACGAGGATCCTTGTGGCACCTTAGAGACTACCACATTTATTTGGGCACAAGCTTTCGTGGGCTAGAACCCACTTCATCAAGGCTGTAGGAATCTAACAATCACACCTCTTCTAATATTTAAGACTCTGTCCTCAACATTAAGGATTCCTTCATCCTAATATCAGACCAAACAAATCTCCCTCAGTTACATCCAACCAACTTTATTGATTTCAGTGGGTTTGAACAGGTGCGACCAAGAGGCAAAATTTTGACTCAAGCCTCCATCTCGTGTACAGGTAGATGACTACCAGCCTGCAATAATATGCTATCAAGTGAAACATTTCAGAATCATTTGTTTTGAACAATGCAGCTCTGTATCCTACCTGTGCTGTGGTTTCCCTTTCAGCCTTTAAGTCCTGCCCTAAGGCCTGAGCAAGCATGGAATAGTGAGAGAGAGGTCTCTTTCCATCTTTGGGAATGGACAGGTTTTCTAATCCAGCTTTTTCACAGACTTGCGTGGAACAGGAATGCGAAGTTTCACTTGGAAGGGAGTTTACTTGATACACTTTCATTTGGAGCTGATTTCCTTGTGTAGCTGCAATCTAAGTAAACAGTGCATGATACATACACTTCCCATTCTCGCCATTTCACAAGCAACAAGCAAGTTTTCCTGAAGAGACATTTCCGTCATACCATTGTAGTATAAGCCAAAAAAGCAAGTGACATTCCAGACTACAGTCAGCTGGTCTCTATTACCAAATAAAATCATAAGTCATAATATAAATGGAAGGGAAAGTAGACAGAGCTTCTGTAGGTTTTGCTAAATCCACAACAGAACAGTTTATCTGACCTGATAAACAGGATGACTATGAAAAACTTTAGCCCCGGAGCAGTCAGGAGATTACTTCACAATTCTTTTGTTCTTGAATATTTAAACGTTATTTCAAAAACAGAAATTCAAAACTGAACCAAGTGATGAAAGGATTTTTCTTGTGCTAGTTACACAGCAAGTGGTTTACAGTTTATAGCTGCTCTAACAAATTAACCTTAGATACAGCAACTGAGCTCACCACCACTGTAGTTTACATTATTCAGGAATGCAGGTGATAAGGCCTTTAAGAGTCTGGAAGACCATGCTTTCGAGTCCCTTTTACATTCTCGGCATACTGTTTTGTTTTTTAAGATGGGAAACATTTGCTAAGTCAGTGTAACAATATTTTGGCCTGGAAGAATTATTCTAATAAAGTCTTCAAACTAGCATCTAAAACTAGACAACTTTACAACCAGGTTGTTCTGATTCCCCACATGCTACATGCCTGAGAAAAATCCAGCACTACATGGATTTCCATTATAGAGATTTTTGAAGATATTAGAAAAAGTTACAGGGACCAGTTACCTTCAGAGCTTCTTCATATTCCTCTAAAAGAAAAAAGAAGAAATGTTATGTCTGGGACATGGAAATAGTCACACATGGGGGCATTTAGCATATGCTATTTGGGTTCCTGTGTCAGGACATGAGTGCTCTTCCTCAGGGACTCAATAGCATTTAAAGGGCCTTCTGCAATTTACAAAAGTAGCACAAAAGATAGTATATGCACCTGCAGTCTGGCAATGTAACATTCCTCCCTTCATTTCTACCCATTTCTCATAATTCCCATACAACCAGCCAATGGATGACAAAAAAAACCCTTAGAACTCCGCAGAAGACCTGAGTGTCAGGACCTACCCGGGTAGAAATTCATGACATCAGCAGCCTTGATGGACAAAACAGCCCTTCATTTATGAAGCGCTTGAATGAGGAACATGATAAAGCCAGCATCCAGCACCCAAGCATGGATTCCCCATCCAGGGAAGTTTAGGGGGAGGAATGATTGGGAAGTGGTCCTGCTTTGAGCAGGAGGTTGGACTAGATGACCTCCTGAGGTCCCTTCCAACCCTGATATTCTATGATATTCTATGATTCTATGATCAGATGCCACTCAGACAAAACAAAAGCAGGACAATTCCATGAGGGCGACAGAACTAGCCAACCCTCCACAGGCTTTTTAATAACTACAATTTAAAAACCATCTCTCTACATAGCTTCCAGCAAAGATAATAAGTCAGGGAGGCAACAGAAGGATGATTAAAAGGAGAGTTTTAAGAATAGCAGCGCTATAGATTTTCAGAAGCCCAGACCTTCCCTCTTCACCACTGAGATGCCCTGACTTGGCACTGCCTAGCAGTACCATGTTTCCCCAGAAACCTAAGCAGTGCTATTATTTTACTGAAAATAATAAACCAAGTATGAAAAGCAAAGTAATACCTTACCTTCGCTATTGACAGAGACCTGTGAAGAGAAATAATAGTGAGCAAAAGCCACCACATCATTAATATTTCCTATTACTACTCCCCATATTTTCCAACTACATTTGAAAATGTATTCAAATAAAATTATTTCTTATTCAGAATTTCAGAAACACTGTCTTACTTCTGTTACCTCATCCTCATCTCCACCCAGGTGTTACTTCATCCTGTTGCATCTTGTTATTAACCTAGATTGTATGCTCTTTGGGTCTTTTTACTAGATTTATATACCAATCCCCAACTGAGGCCTCGAGGCACAATCCTGTCTACTAAAAGCAAGTTGGAGAAGATTCCATCCGTGTCTTTGGGCCATTGACAGAAACAATCATACGAGCAGGGTCTGACCTATTACCTTTCAAGGTGTAATGCTCAACTGAATTAGACACAAGCCAGCCCCATCTCCTACAGTTTGCCTGATTAGTAAGTGTGCACAGAAAAGTTACTAATCTGTAGCATAAGATAGATCCTATTTCATCACTACACACTGTTGATTCTGAAGATTCTGGGCAAGTTTAACAAAGAGAGTACCTAGTCTTCATAGGTGTGCCTTAAAAGGTAAAGGGAGACTCCATTCCTGTAATCTTTTTCTGGAGACAACACAATACTGATCTGTTTGCTAAAGCAAAGTACCAAACAGGGCTCTCCTCAAAGCTTCCAGAAGTGTTGTCTTTTCTCCCAGCATACAAGAAGAGCTGTGAGCTATCCAACAGGGGCAGTGTTCAGGAGCTATCTGACAGTTTTATTGTGATCTAAACCTCTAACTATATATTGAGAGGCAGTGAGTGTGTCAGGTTATGCCACGCAGGAAGTTACCCCAAAAGAACAATTACAAGGAGGCAATTTATTCACTCGGAAGGGAAGCATCACTTCATAGAGACCATGGAGTTTGAATAAGACATGCAAAGAAATTGAATGCTTCACATCATAGTAACAAACCTAAATTTTCCATGAGAACTAAGAAGCTAGGGCTTTGCAGTGGCTGGGAACACAAGAAGCTACAACCCTGTGAGTCTTCAGGAACAGGAACATCCCTCCCACATAACAGCATGGAACTACTACAGGTTTTCAGTAGGCCATGGGAGATGGCAACAGGACAGCAGTTTTCCATCTTTTTTAAACAGGAACATCTCATTTTACAAGAGGGGAAACCAGCAAAGTGAATCTTGCATGTGGAGCTTCAGCGTTCCAAAAGGAGTTAACTCGGACCTAACACAACACAAACCATTTGCCTGAACAACCAGCTACAAACCATCAATTGGTTACTGGCCTCACACTAATGTTTGGGGTCGGGGGGGGGACACAACAGGAATCACTAACATAAGTACCTCATCATTATCCTCATCCATGTATTTGATCTGAATGTTGTTTAGATCAAATGAAACTTTCACCTGCAAGTAAAAATAAAGAGTGAGACAGGAACTCAGCTAGTCATACTTATTAATAGGGGAGATGGTTAAACTCTCTCCCCTCCCATTGTCTCTCATTTGAGATCAATTAAGTTTTATGAAATCCATTTTTCTGCAGTCAAGTTACATCCCTCTCTCTGCCTTTCCTTTAGGCCTTACACAATTTAAATACCTATCATGACCAAGGGCAATACTCCCCTTTGATCCCTTCTTCCTTAGTTAATATGCACCTAAACCCAAGCTTCATTTAGCAACCTTTTCACTGAAATGGGATTTACACAAGGTTAATGGTTCTATTCTGTGTAAACACCCTGCGGTAAGGAAAGGCTGAGGCAAACTATTCTTAAGCACCTGCACTTTTACACAAACAAGCAATCAGGAGACATGGAATCAGGAATCATATGAAGAGCCTTTTTTCCACATACCTGCTTCACTTGTCCCCTTGGGTTTTCAGATACTGAAGCTACACAAGCACTCAGAGTGAAGTACCTTACTCCTGCATTACCCACTGCCTAATACTCTGCTCTGTGGGACCACACGGAATCTCTAACTTCATGTGTTTCAGATTCAGGAAAATGGTACGATGCAGCCATTCTGTATTTTGCATTAGCAGAAGACCCTGAATGGCTCCAAATGAGCCATAAACACAGGCAGATGTTTCCTACTGTGATAAGTCTTTGAGGGCCATGTATGTTTTCGCAATTATGAGATTTACATAAGCAAACAATCCTTTTCTTTCCCCAAGGAGATTCAAGTCTCTCTACTTGACAGAAGGAATAATTACATATGGGCCAGGTTTCTGCAATTCTGAGCCTAGTAGAGACAACCAGTGGGGATGGAAGACAAGTGAAAGCTGAGTTTCTTATACAGTAGTTTCCTGAGAAACTGAGCAACTCCCCAGTGTAATAACTACAATCAGTGTAGCGTATCAGGACAACAAATGCAGTTGTCCCCAGTAGTATACCCCAGAATCAGCACCTTTGAAAAGTGGTCTCAGCACTCCTAATAGAATCCGTCTCTGCAGGTTTATCATTGCAGATAATTTATAGATAAAATGGCAAAGCTCCCAGTTGAGAAACTGCAACACTGAATGTTTTGGAGCATCTGCCCCAGCACTCAAGTATCTCAATGGAGCTATAGGAAGCGCTGCAAGTGACTCATGTCCCTCACTCCCGGTGTGAGTAGGAAATTGGAGTACAGACCTGATGGTCCTGTCCTTTTCTGCCCCTTAGAAACATCTGAATAGCTTGTCATGCCAAGGAAGTATTTTGAATCTGAACTACAACGCCTCCCAGAACATTAAAGTGCCGCTCTCAAGGGAGTTAGTGCTGTTCAGTTCCTGAGTACAAGGATGAGAGCTGTGAAGCAGGGCCCTCTCCCAAGATGTATCATTCAAAGATAATAGCCAAGTCTTAGATAGTGATGGAAAGTAGAGATATAAACTGATAACTGCCCATTATATCAAGATGCATCTTTGTGAGGGTCTGAACAGAAGAACTAACAAACAAAAACAGGAAAAAGATGGGGGAGTTACTGCAGGTGGAAATGAATTTGGTGCATTATTTCTGCTATGGCTAATGGATTGTGAACTCTCCCAGACAGCTATTCCAATGAAAGAGTTTAACTAGAAAATGTTGGAAATGCAAATCAAATCTAACACTTTTCAGCGACCAGTCACCTACCATATGATATACAGATTGGTACAAGTGACTGTATGAGTCTACACACACAGCTTATATGCAAGATAAACACTTGCATCCAAAAGGCAAACCAGTCCATAAAAAAGCACTAACATAACAAGAAGCTGATAACTCTTATGTCAGCAATTCCACTGCACCTCAGAACAAAGATCAAGTTTCAGGAGAACCAGTCATAGCCAACGCAGAGAACCATTAAGGTACGTCATTTCCCTATATCTATTTTGGTCGGGAAGGGAATTAAGAGGTTGAGGACTAGTCAGTGCATTTGATGGTGGAAAAAGCCTAAATTTGAATCCTTAGTAGTTGTTAGTGCTGTGGAAAAGAACAGGATATGGAGACATTACATCTTACTTTCAGACAAGCCAAATGAAAGATTCATACTTTCACAATAAAATATAATTTCACCCCAAAAACTAGCTTGTTGCATCCAATTTTAGAAAACACAATTAACGGTAAAAGTGAACGAGATTGGTGGGATTTAGAGAGACAAAGAGAAAAAAAACAGATGATAGCATAATTATGACTCCCAAGGCTGAAAAGGAAAGGGAGAGAAGCTTCATTTTTAAAGTTTTCACAGATTAATCAAACATAAGAACTTCACTATGATTTTGAAATAACATAACCAAATTGGATTAGTATTCAAGGCAACTTGAGCTTTAGGTTAAGTTTACTAAGGCCATGTCTACACTGTATCAGCCATGTGCTCCTAGTGTGGATGCGGTTTATAGCAACAAAGCTGCACTTTTACCATACTGCCACCACTAAAGAAAACAAGATATACCAGTAAAAGTGCAGTTTTGCCAATATAACTGCATCTACACTAGGGGCTTCTATTGGCACAGCTACATTGGCCAGAGATACTTTTCTTCACATCCCTGACCAACACAGCTACGCCGGCAGAAATATGTAACATAGACGTAGCTAATAGCTTAATGAAGTCTAGAGGATCTTGTGTTTAACTGCATCAATAAAAGGAACTTTAAGAAATACAGTTGCCTATATTAAAAATAAATGTTCTTTAATTCCTAGATTTCTATGAAAGTTGGAAAGAGAAAGGATAGTATACAGGATTCATCAACACAATTACAAAACTCACCATGGCTTCTACATCAGCCCAGGTAGTGTTTGATGAATCTGAAACCAGGAAACTCTGAGTCTCACCTCTAAAAGTCACACTGAGGTTTACCTGGGGCTCCATGCTGTGGGGCTATGGAAAAAGAAAGATTGTTACCCTAAAATATGTTAAGACATTTCAGGCCAAAGTCTCTTCTGTGGAAACGGAATGCAACTCCAGTGACTTCACTGGAATTGTGAATTTAGTCCTTAATATTTAAGATTTGAACAAAGACTGTTAAAACAACAAAAGTGATCTTAACTGAAATGCTTGCAGCCCTTTTGTTTGTCCAGGAACTAATGACAGCTTTGCTCACACAAAGGACACATGAGTTTTCAGCTATTTCTCTTCACAAATTAGCCATCCAACAGAGACTTCAACTGGAGTCTTGGTTCCATGTCAATACTGGAAATTTGCTACACCTCTTCCAACAAATGTTTGCATTGCAACCTAGAGTCAGGCTACTAGTAGCAATTCCTTCCCTCAGTCCTGAAGGAGCTAGGATGTATTCATGATTGATCACACAGCTGAGTGAGTGATCACTGCCCTTTCAGGCAATCTCCACACAGCTTTTCTCTGTGCTTCAGGTAACCAAGCTTTTCTGGCACTCTGTTTTGTAGTCAATACATTTGTGAGAAGCAGGAAACAATAACTAGATTTTGCAGAACCTGCATTAACCCCACTGCTGCTAACCTTAGAGCATTAGGCAAGCCCGCTTGTGGTCCAGGGGGCCACTCCCAGGCTATATTTCCAGAGGAAACTGCCCTAAAGCTGATGCCAGCTGTGAGAGGGCTACCTAACTCCTCGATAGGATTTAAAGCCAAGGCCACTCCTTTCAAACTTGGATGCCCAGAACCCAGCTTTCAGGAGCTGAATGGTCTCTGGGATAACAGCTACCAGAGATCAGCACCCATGCAAGGCAGAGTGGGTGCCTAACTCCAGGTGCGGGATTCGCTGCCTGTGCTAATAACGCAGGCCCACAGGGCGGCCAGGTAGTGAGAGTGCAGTGCCTTGTCCATGCCTGGGGGCTGAAAGCAGGAACGGGGCAGGTAGAGGGTACAGAGTCGGCGGGGGAGCAGAGGATCAGGCCGGGCAGAGGACCCGGGGCAGAGCTGGCCAGGCTGAGGGACCAGTGGGGGATCAGGGGGCTGGCGGGCCAGGCCCCGTGCCAGTGGGGCATCGGGGGGCTGTGACCGGGCCCAGGGAGCAGGGCCAGCGGGGGGGCGTGACCGGGCCCAGGGGGAATCGGGGGGGGGGGGGTTGTGACCGGGCCGGGCCCAGGGGGCGGGGCCAGTGGGGCTGTGACCGGGCCGGGCTCAGGGGGCGGGGCCAGCGGGGGGGCTGTGGCCGGGCTCAGGGGGCGGGGCCAGCGGGGGGGCTGGGGCCGGGCCCAGGGGCCAGTGGGGGATCGGGGGGCTGGGACCGGGCCCAGGGGGGATCGGGGGGCTGGGACAGGGACCGGGCCCAGCGGGGGATCGGGGGGGGGCGGGGCCAGGGCCCGGGCCCAGCGGGGGATCGGGGGGGGGCGGGGACAGGGACCGGGCCCAGCGGGGGATCGGGGGGGGGCTGGGACAGGGACCGGGCCCAGCGGGGGATCGGGGGGGGGCTGGGACAGGGACCGGGCCCAGCGGGGGATCCGGGGTGGGGAATGGGACACGGCCCAGGCCCAGCGGGGGATCGGGGGGGGGGGCTGGGACCGGGACCGGGCCCAGCGGGGGATCGGGGGGGGGGGCTGGGACCGGGCCCAGGGCGGGATCGGGGGGGGGGGGCTGGGCCCCGGCCCAGGGCGGGATCGGGGGGGGGCTGGGACCGGGCCCAGGGCGGGATCGGGGGGGGGGCTGGGACCGGGCCCAGGGCGGGATCGGGGGGGGGGCTGGGACCGGGCCCAGGGCGGGATCGGGGGGGGGGCTGGGACCGGGCCCAGGGCGGGATCGGGGTGGGGGGGGCTGGGACCGGGCCGGGCCCAGCGGGGGATCGGGGGGGGGTGCTGGGACCGGGCCGGGCAGCCGCGTACGCGGCTGGGGAGTGACGCCGCCACTCAAGATGCTCACATAGCCCGAGGCCTGCAGCGAGAGGCTTGTGACGGCCCCCGAGCACGGGGGGCGGCTCGGGGAGCCGGCTCGGAGTTCATGGATCTGCCCCGGGGTCGGGCAGGGGGCACCGGGGGAAGAACCCGGCCGGGCTCACTCTCCCCCTGGGCCGGGCTCACTCTCCCCCTGGGCCGGGCCACACCGCCGCTGGGGGTCCTTACCCGCCTGAGGCCGGTCCCGGCAGGGAAGGGGGGCGGTTCGGCGGTTCCCTGGGCAGGGGGAGGCTCCCGGCGCCGCTCGCTCCTCACTGTTGTGACAGAGGCTCCTAACATGGCGGATTCACCTCGTCTGCCCCGCACCATTTACTGCCACCCGATTGGTCTGCGCGCCTGCCACTCACAGCCTCCCTCCTTTGGATTGGTCTCAACGATGAGGGGTGGAGCCACGTGTCTGGGGACCACAACAATAAACAAGAGGGGCGCGGGAGGCTGGATCCGGGGCAGAGCGGTTCCCAACACCCTCCACTTCCGGGGTGAACTACCGCTGCCGGCACGCAGCCCCCTTAGGGCGGCAACTCCCGGCATGCACAGCGTCGCCGCCGCCGCAAGTTTCAGCGCACGACGTTCCCCGCCTCACCCGGAACCACAACTCCCAGGATGCCTCACTCTGAGTACTACAGTTCCCAGCATACACCGCTCCCCAGCGGGTCCGGCGTGTGCAGTGCACGCTGGGAGTCGTAGTCCCTGTTTGGGCGGCATGTACCTCCTAGGCTGGGCCTGGCTCCCAACATTGCCCCACTCCGTGAGGGACTCCAGGCCTGCACGAACACCAGGCTTCGCAGCTCGCTTTCCGCCCGTGACGGAATAAACAAGCCCAATGGTCACATGGGGCAGCACAGCCAATCAGGTGTTCTACCCTAAGTGACCCTCACTTCCGGGTGCGCGAACAGTCATGTGGCTGTGGGGAGCCAATACGGAGAAACTCTTCTCCCCATGTGACGCGAGCTCGGATATTTGATTGGCTGCTTGGGTGCGGTGGTTTCCTAGGTGATGGAAAGGGCGCGAAAAGCCTTCAGATCGAGCGAGGCGCTGGGAGAGTGAGTGTGCGAGAGGGCCAGGGATTGGGGAGGGTGTCAGGGCCGGCGGGGATGTGTGGGGTGGTGGACAGGCGCGGGGGGCGGGTAATGCCTGGGATGGGGAAAGGGAAGAGGAAATGTATGGGGCCGGCCCTGGGGTGCATGGGTGGGGCAGTAGGGGAGGGGTAGCGGCTCGTCGATGGGGCAGGACGGGGGACGAGGTTAGGCAGGGTTCGGGTGTGGGGTAGGGGTGGGAGTGCATGTGTGGGGTAGGGTGGGGGGTAGGCCGTAAGCTAGTAGGGCTCATGGGCAGGGCAGGGCCTGGGGAGGTTGGTTAGGCCCTAAATTGGCAGAGTTCAGGTGTGGGATAGGTTCCTAAGCTGGTACGGCGTGGGGGTGCATGTGTGGGGCAGGATGAGGGGGTAAACCCTAAACTGACAGGGCTTGTGGGTGGGACAGGCTTTGGGTGCAGGCCCTAAACTGTCAGGGTTTGGGGATGGGGCTGCATGTGTGGGGCAGGGCCCTCGGGGTGTGTGGGGGGGTAGAGCTCTAAACTGACAAGGTTTAGGGGCTGGGGGGGATGTGCAAAGCAGGACCTCTGGGGGTTAGCGGCCAAGCTGGTGCAAGGGGTAGGCTTGATTCTGGCAAGGTTTAGGGTGGGGGACATGTGTGGGGCAGGATCGGGAGGGATAAGCCCTAAACTGACAAGGTTTGGGGGTAAGGGGCATGGTGTGACAGGGGGTGGGGTGCAGTGAGTAGGAGCAGGAGAGAGCTCTGGTTGGGGGAACCATTACAGTCTCTTGGTTTGGCTGCCTGGGCGTATTTGTCTGAGGAGGGCCCTGTGGAAGCAGGGAAAGCTTCAATAAGGATTTGAAGCGGATTTTAATGCGTGACAGTCAGTTAGCAAGAGTCAGGCCATACTGTAACCCTAATGACGTGAGACTTGTAGGAGCAAAGATAGTGCGAGGCGACAGGACAAGAACTGTGTACAAAGTTATTACGACCTTGCAATCACTAACCAAAATGCAGGCTTGCTTTTCTTAGGAGTGAGACAAATAAGATAAGCCTTTCTGCTATGTATAAACAAAATGTATTTGTTGCTTTTTACTGTCTCCATGATTGCTAGAAATTGTCTGTAACAAAGGTATAAAGGCTTGATGTAATTGTTTACCAGTTGAGAGACCTGTCCAGGACTGGGGCGACCCTGTGTCCTATGGCACTCTCTCCCTCCATTGTAATTACTGGAGAAATAATAAAGTATTTGATTTTGCTGCACCCAAACAAAAAGCGAGAACTGAGTTTTTCTCCGACAGCCCCCACTGTTGTGGTTCTGGGGTGTCAACACTCATTCTCTTTAAATGAGGGACTGCTGTGATTGCCCTTGGGCTCTGCAGTTTGCTTGCCTGTCTATCCCTCCTTTCACCTGTTCTGTTTGTGAGGACAGTACTAGGCTGTCTGCCTCTTGTTGCTGTCTTGGTTTCAGCGTGGCTGATTCTCCCTTGGTTATTTCTGTGTTTACTTTTGTCTTTGCTTCAGTGTAAATTTAAGACATTGCTGCCCCCACCTGTCTGAGCTTCAGAACTGAGTCTATGCAATAATCCCTTTCAAGTGAAAAGTCTCATACCTGGAAACTGCCATCCTTGAATAAGGTGGCACAGAGCATCCTTTTGGTTCAAAATCTATGTAAGTGCCACCTGCTTTTGCTGCTGAGAGCTCACTGTGACTATATCATGTTTTGTTTCTGGTCTCCAACTGCACATCATTTGAATAGCCCATACTTGTAAGATCTAAACTGAGTTCAATCAGTTTTGATTTGTGTACTCGTGCCCTGATACCCACAACTCCAAAAGCTGGTTTTATTCCTTGTGTGATCTAATAGGTTTTCCAGATTCCAAGTCTACTATGTCAGCCAAGAGGGTACAAGATTTCTCATTCTGCAGACGTATGATGTGCATTGCCACTTGCTCAGCTACAGACCTATACTGGAATCATCAGCAAACAGCAATAAAAGTAGTAATAATTATGTTTTTGTCCCATTAGAATCTTTGCAGTGGCCTCTCTAAAGTATTTCACTATGTAGGTATTTAATTAAAAAAAAAAACCAAATTAAGTAGTAGGGTGGTGCCCAGAAGCCACACTTGAGATGAGGGCCCTATTATGCTAGGTACAGTGTTTACACATTGTAAGAGACAGTACCTGCTCTGAAGAGCTTATGGTCCAGATGCTTAAATAATGGGGAGGGATAACAGGCATACAGAGGTGAAGATCCATTTTGTGCTTTCTTGCATTTCATTTGAGCAGCAGAGCAGTTATGTACATATAGAGAATCATTTCTAAAGATTTTATGCCAGGGGCTAAAGGGACTACCGTTATCAGATAATTTCTCATGTTTTCTGCAAGTTAATGTAAGAAATATTAAATGTTTTATGTAAATCTATTTAGCTTTTCATTAGCTCTGGAAACTGTTCATGTGCAAGGCCCCGATCCTGGAAGCATGAGTCAGTGGAGCTCAGGATTGGACCTCCTCACAACTAGGGCTACGTCTACACTGCACTTTCCTCGGTAAAACTTTTGTCAGTCAAGGGTATGAAAAAAACCCACACCCCTGACTGACAAAAGGTTTACTGATGAAAAGCGTTCGTGTCGACAGCGTTTTGTCAGTGAGAGACGCTTTTCCGCCCACAAAGCTACCGCCCCTTGTTGGGGCTGGTTTTATTTTGTCGGCAGGAGAGAGCTACACTGCACACCTTACAGCAGCATGGCATAGCCTAAGATACTTGTATACCCTAACCATTTCCTGCTTTGACTATTACAACTTCCTCTGGCTGGTGAGTCTTGCCCACATGCTCAGGGTTTAGCTGATCGCCATATTTGGGGTCGGGAAGGAATTTTCCTCCAGGGCAGATTGGCAGAAGCCCTGGGGAGTTTTTGCCTTCCTTTGCAGCATGGGGCACGGGTCGCTTGCTGGAAGGTTCTCTGCACCATGAAGTCTTTAAACCATGATTTGAGGACTTCAGTGGCTCAGACACAAGTTTGATACAGGAGTGGGTGGGTGAGATTCTGTGGCCTACATTGTGCAGGAGGTCAGATTAGATGATCATAATGGTCCCTTCTGACCTTAAAGTCTATGATTCTTGACGTGCACCTCATCCATTTCTCTTCTGTCCAAAATTCAGTTGACAAAATAATTTCCTTGTTAGCTGCTATAACAGCATTTCCCTCACAACCTTGAAAGCCCTGCACTTGTTCACCAACCCTCTGCATATTAAGGTCAAATTCTGGCCTTCAAGACTATGAGATTCAGTTCCTCCCTATATCTTTTAATATAATCTACTTTCATGTCCTCATCTGTTCTGTCCACCGGTGATGCCAGCTTTTGACTTCTCACATAAATCTCTGCTGTTTTCTATGCTGCCTTCTGTATCTAGAAAACTCTGCTGAAGCCTATTCGCTAAGGCATCACCCTCACTGCATTCAGGTCCCTCCTAAAGACTCACATCTGCCCCAAAGCCTCAAAGAAATAAACTAATTCATATTTTAAATGAAAGCTTGGAGAAAAAAAGTTGTTCATCAAGAAGTGTACATGAGTTCGCTGAGTCGCCATTTGATCTTATTTCTGTTACTTTCCCCACTCTACTCTATTCCTCTAGTTTGTGGTCACCTTCATATGTAATGTCAAGTCTGTATTCTCGATTGTAAACTCTTTAGAGCAAGGATCCATCAAATTCTCTGAGGAGCCTAATACATGCAACATAGTACATATTAATGTAGTAATGTTCACATTGCAGGCAAATGTGAATGAGATACTATGTGCCAGAATACATTTCTTTTTTGTAGATTGTGTTTGGAATTGAGGAATGGAGTCGTCTGTGGCTGCCATTGGAGATGTGCAAAGTGTGCTTTTGGCTATGCAGAAGAACTTGGAGTGCCCAATATGGTATGTCAGGGGAAGAATCTGGACTTCATACTGCACCAGGGTGGGCAAACTTTTTGGCTTGAGGGCCACAGCGGGGTTCCGAAACTGTATGGGGGGCCGGGTAAGGAAGGCTGTGCTTCCCCAAACAGCCTGGTCCCTGTCCCCTATCTGCCCCCTCCCACTTCCTGCCCCCCCTGACTGCCCTCCTCAAAACCCCAAACCCATCCAACCCCCCCTGCTCCTTGTCTCCTGACTGTCCCCTCCCAGGATCCCCTGCCCCTAACCACCCCACCCCTGGGACCCTACCCCCTATCTAACCCCACCACCACCACCCCCAGTCCCCTGACTGCCCTTACCTCTCTCCACACCCCCACCCCCTGACAGGCCCCCCCGGGACTCCCACGCCTATCCAACCGCTCCCTGTCCCCTGACTGCCACCTGGGACCCTCTGCCCCTTAGCCAACCCCCCTGCTCCCCACCCCCTTACCATGCCACTCGGAGCACCAGGACTGGCTGCTACGCCACCTGGCTGGAACCAATCTAGAGCAGCAGGGCAGGCCAACAGCTCTCACAGTCACGCTGCCCGGCAGGAGCTCGCAGCAGGGTGCTGGCAGCATGGCGAGCTGAGGCTGCGAGGGAGGCAAGACAGCAGAGGAGGGGCCAGGGGCTAGCCTCCCCGGCTGGAGCTCAAGGGCCGGGCAGGACGGTCCTGCGAGTCGCAGTTTGCTCATCTGTACTTACTCTATGCACAGCCACAGCTGGGGCCGTTTGGAAAATGAATATTTGGGTTTTGTGAGGTCCAAGCTTTCTGTATCTCGGAGAGTTTATTGAGAAAATACTTGCATCTGCTCAGATCTAAGCATGAAGATTTAACAGCACCTGGATACATGTAACAAATGTGTTCTAACAAATCCTGCCTTTATTAACAAGGAAGCATGAATCTCCCTTAACTATTCAGTAGTGGGGTGGGGGGGAAAAACTGGAACTGGCTGGATCCAAGTGCAGCTTGTGAGAGAGCCTGGATCCTGCCTGTTTGTCTCTACACAAGGTACATAGTCCTTCAAAACAAACAGGATGTTAAAATGTTAAGGGTCAGAGTTAAAGCTAGGAAATTCAGAACTCTTGATGAATTTAGGACAGACTCTTAATTTCTAAGAACCACATATGTGGTAGAGTGTGCATTTCATAGCAAATAATTCAGGGATGAAAGGTCTGAGTTGAACTTTAAACAAGCTTAACATCTAGCTTTTGCCCCAGTGACTAGAAAATGACTTGGCCTAACTGCAGTGGACATGTTATGGTGTGATCTCTTTCATTGTAAAGCCACAGTGTAGGAGACTGTATTCTTTATGACTAGTCAAATGTTGCTGTACTACCTCTTCCGGAGCATTTAGGGTGTAATAATGCTGGTGCTTCTTTGGTAAATCTCTGAATCACTGCATGATTTGTTATAATGACAATAAATAGTGAACCATTTGAGAGCAGCTAAAATTAAAAGGTCATAATTGCTCAGAGAGAAAATATAATCCAACACAGTTGTCAAGATTTTGCTTTCAGGTTTCCCTGGTGCACATTTTCTACCATGTTCTGTTCCCCGTATGTGTGTGGAGCTCCCTAAGGGACAGTAGAATATCTTGTGTGAGGGGAGAGTTTTGCCCAGTCGAACTTTCACCTCTCATTGATGGGAGAACTCTGAGAGGCAACATGGATTTGATTCTTAAAGCTAACAGCATATTTGCTAAATAATAAACCATGGAAAAATGCATAGTCTAACTTAAGAACCACTAAGCCAGAGAAGCAGTAGATGGCAATATTAAAAAATACTTCTGGGATTTTACAACACTTACTAACCTCTCGTGGTAGTAATTATAAAGTAAGCAAAAAGCTGTGGATACTGTGGAGGTTGGGTCCATTTATTTTGCATTTTCATGAGAATCTAAGTAATAAAAGTGTAATCTTTCTTTATTACTCTAGCAAATTATCAATTTTCAAAGTTAGGAGACTCGTAAAAATTAAGGATGCAGGAATGAGAGTTAATGCTGATGCTGCTTTTTTGGCTACTATTGCTGTAGATTTTGATATTAGCAATTATTATTTAGACTATTTTGCAGCAGAAACTGCTTTATTTGCTTTGCAAGTAACAGTCATTTTGAGGTAGCCTTTTAATTGGAGTCATTGTGGTACTTGGCAAAGTTTATATAGCATGTTTTTCTTCTCTACTTTATTCACTGAGGTTCATTGAGCTGAAATCCATTTCTGTGGCAGCTGTTGAAGAAGAATGGTAGCAGTGAACAGAAAATACTTAGCCTGTTCTTACATGCTGCTAATTTCTGAGATTCTGGGATTCTGAATGATCTGTCCTCCTGATGTGGATACAATAACTGTGAAACCCCTAAGGGTTTCGCAGCATGACTCGGCCTGTTAACAGCATGCTTGCCTAGATGTATGACATTTTATCTAAATAAAGGGGAATTTTTCCACATGTTGAAGGTAGGTTGTACTTGCTGTCTTTAAGATGGCTAAAGCATGGAAACTGTTCAAGTAAATCCATTAGGAGCAGCAAAGAATTAGGAGCGTATCTCAAAGCCACAACAACAAAGGATTCAGGGTCAAAAGTGAGTTAATATTTTGAAGCCGTTCCTGTCTAACATGTTTTAAGAACAGTTGAAAGAGTTAAAATGACTCAAGCCAAGTTATTTACTGAATGTTTCTTTCTGTACCAGGTGGATTTTGCTACTGTAATTTCCTACTGCATGTATTTGTTTTATTTTTGTACTGAGGCTAGAGCAGATTTAACTGTTTTGACCTTGTCTGCCCATGCTCACAAGAAATGTAGGGTTCCATCTGGTGTGCCACAACTTAGTTTTGAAAGGCAGAGGAAATGGAATTTAACTGTTCTACTAAAAATCACAGTGTGGCAAAGGACTATCCCCAGTGGAATAGTTGTTCTAATCCCTTTCTGGTTTTCTTTTGTTTTTACTCTTTTCCCTCTGTCCTGCTTAGAAACTCATTTCATATCTTCCCTCTAGCAATAGTTGCTTGTGTGTGGGAGTGGGGGAGGGAAAAGGTGGGTTGGTGGTAGGAGATCTTTGAAGTCCTTACTTCCTATTAAAACATAGTGTGTATTGGATTTTTGGATGCGCGGGGGGGCAGCTTAGTAATATCATTCACTGATTGAGCAGGTCCTGTCTTTATGAACCTTCACCAATCCAAAGATGGGTGTGTGAATGTTCATTATGAAACGTCATCCTGAAAAATAAGATGCTGAACATGGTGCAGTGAGCCATTTTAGTCAAAGATGTGGCAGAGGAGGAAATGTCTCTCTTAGCCTGTTAGTCAGTGTTTGTAAGACAAACTACAAGAATTTTTTTTTTTTTAATTTATTTTGTGTTGAAATTTTCCTGTGTTCTGAGTTTGTTTGCAGGATGTCTGCCTGGTTTGGGTTATAATTACTGTGCTGGAATGTAATTATTCCAGTTCTGTGGTATTAGATGAGCATGTGGTACCCTAGCTAGAACTTGCTTCCCAATAACATTGATTTCTGCTCTCTGTGCTGTATCTCAAAAAGCAGTAGGGTTGTATCCAAGCAGGAATTGTCTGTCTGCTTCAAAGCTTTGAGTTAATCTAGCCAAGACATGAGAACTATCATAATCATAGTGAACTTTTTGAGGAGTTTCCAGCATGGTGCAGTTTCTCTTAAAGTTGCACTACTGTACTATTCAGTGCACAGTTTAGGAGTGCTTCTAAGTAGCATCTGCAAGTCACATGTTCTAGGAGATTGGGTCCCATCTCAACAGGCTAGAGCAGTAGTCCCCAACCTTTTTGTGGCCAGTAGCACATTCATGTTTTCAGAAGAGTGTGGCGGGCGCCAACTATTTTTCAAGGCTTATTTTGTATTTGTACATTAAATAATACGAAAAACATCATATTTAATATAACATAATATAGGAATCCGGAGAGAAGCTGCGAGGGCAGAGAACACTGGCGCCTGCAGCCCCGGAGTTCTTTGTCCCCAGCAGACGCAGGGCTGCGGCTTCTCGCTGGCTTACACCACGGCCCCGCACTTGCCAGGGACCGAGAACACCGGCGCCCACAGCCTGCAGCCCCGGAGTTCTCTGTCCCCGGCAGGTGCTGGGCTGCGGCTTCTCTCCCCTGCTGGGCACTGGGCAGGCCCCGTGCCTGCTGGGAACAGAGAACACCATGCTCGCAGCCTGAGTTCTCTGTCCCCGTCAGGTGCTGGGCTGCGGCTTCTCTCCCCTGCTGAGCACTAGGCGGACGTACATAAATGTCCCGGTGGGCGCCATGGCGCCCGCGGGCACCACGTTGGGGACCACTGGGCTAGAGAAATGCTGGCTAATTGGGAATGAAGCTGTTGGCCCTCTGGAAACTACAACCAGTATGGAATGTGGCAACCCATCTCCCCAGCAACATGAGCTACTGCAAATACATCAAACTTGTCTTCTGCTTTCTTCAGGGCCTCACTATATACTACTATGTCAATTCAAGGACTCAGTCCTTATCTTCAAGACACTAAATGGTTTGAGTCCAGGCTATTTAAAAGATCCCTAAAACTCTAGGACGAGGTCTGCAGATGAAAGTGCTGCTTCTCTGGATCAATGGAACTATCCACAGCAAAGATAAAGGTCATTTGTGCAGGAGACAGAACTTTCACGGGGGGGTCTATCCAAGACTGGAACAGACTCCCACAGGGACCAAGAACTGCCACAGCCATCTCCCCCTTCTGCTCTAAATGCAAGGTTCACATCTTTGACCTTGCTTTTGCTAATGTAAACACACAGCAAAATGTACATATATTAAATTGATATAAATAAATAATTTTTAAAAATAGAGTAAACCACTCCCCACACACAGTTTCTTCTTGGGAGAAAAACAGAAAAAGAGAATCACACATGACAGATACTAATCATATCACTTAATGCACTTCTGGAAAATGATCATATTGCAGTGATGAGGGTCACATAACAACCTGAGTAGAATAGAATTGGTATAGGGAAGGCTTGTATTCCCAGTGTTTCCACAAGGGGACAGTGTGGAAGAGGACATCTTTTATAGCTGCAAAACAGCTTGTCCCTTGCCATACTGAACTGGCATCTCCAGAAAGCATACCTTTTAGGTAGAGAGGAAGGAAGAAAGAAATTGCTTTAGAAAAACTAATACTGTGCAATAGGCTGCACAACTGGAAAAGTCAGCCACCTTGCCTGGTGCCCAAACAAAAATTATGTTGAATATAATAGCCCACCTTAAATGATTACTCTCGTTATAGTTAGTATGGCATTTTTTCATTTCGTGTGTGTGTGTGTGTGTATTTATATTTTCCACTGCATGCATCCGATGAAGTGAGTTTTAGCCCACGAAAGCTTATGCTCAAATACATTTGTTAGTCTCTAAGGTGCCACACGTACTCCTCGTTCTTTTTGTTGAATATTCTGCTTTTCTTGGCAAAGATTATGTATTGTTTTCTAGTTTAATGAAGTTTTTGCCTTTCTTTATTTATTTTTGTTGTATTGTCTTTTCAAATGTATAACTGTGAATATTTTTTTCCTCTTTCAGTTTGGAGTTGATAAAAGAGCCAGTCTCAACAAAATGTGACCATATATTCTGCAGGTGGGCCTCCAAACTTCTTCAGCACATAGTGCTCTCTGAGCATACTCTCTCCCAGCAATGCTAATGGAGTAGACTACTTAATAAATTAATGATTAGCTATTTCAAGAGAAGAAAATCCATTCCAGCTGAGAACTAGCTGCAGCTTCGGAGACCATTTCAGAAGCAATATGTTCAATTTGGTTTAAACTCCTGTAGTAATAATGTAGGTACTCAGCTTGACAATGACAGATCTGTACAGATATGAGGTTATCCTAGCAAAGTGAAACCTATCAAAATGGATACCGCTTTTTAGAAAAACCAATTTCTTCTGTTAAAACATATTACCAGCATGATTTTTCCTCTTTCTTTTAATAGATTCTGTATGTTTAAACTTCTCAGCAAAAAGAAAAAAGGCCCAGCTCAGTGTCCACTGTGTAAGACTGAGGTTACCAAAAGGTAATGTGTACTCTGGGGGCCATGGCGTTGGATAGAGAGAGAGCAGATGGAACTCTAAAACAGAAGATCCTGTTTTGTGCAAATGCCTTCACTAATAAGGAACAAAAAATTGAAAGAGTAGAAAAATAGGAAGAATTGTCTCTTAGCGTTTTCTGTGACCATCTCCAAAAGAGCTGTATGATTCAGAATCTACTCTTAGGAAATGTTTGTGCTGTAAAATATCTCAGATTTCACCATTGTTTAACCATCACAGGCAGTTTCTATGCTAAAGCTACATTAGAATAATTAAGTATAAAATTGTAAGGATAATGTGTACCACCTCTTGGTTTATTCTGAAGTGAATAATGCTTTAATTACAGTAATACCGGCTATGGCATCTTTGGGAATCGAGTCTTTGCTCCTTGGAAACAGTTCTTAGCACTGCCTCATTTTCCACATACCCAGTTGCATCCCCCCTCCTTACTTAGCTCAGATTCCCAGGGAACTACTGGTAACTTACCCATGCCTTCCTCTGACACACATCTGTTGTTTTTGTTTCAGAAGTCTTCAGGAAAATCCAAGATTTAAGCAGCTAATTGAAGGACTACTGGAAACTATCCATGCTTTTGAACTTGACACTGGAATCAAGTGTAGGTATTGCTTGCCTCCAAGGGTCTGCACTCATGGTAAACTTTTGGGCATTTGTGTCAAAATTATACGTCCAGTGCCATAGTCACTGTGTAAAACTCCATGGGGTGGGTTTTTCAGAAGTGCTTAGTTATTTAGGGCCATAAATTGTAAAGAAAGTCACCCCGGCATTTCTGAAAATCCCACCCCAGGACTTCGAGGACTGTTCTGTGTGTGGAATGACTACAGTATCTGACCATATTTTCAGTGTTCATCTGAGATATGTTTGAACTTGTGTTAGCTAATTTTAATTCTATAACCATGTCAAAAGTCTTATCCTGCTTCCTCTCTTTCCGCTGCCCCCAACTCCTCTTACTGTGTCTT
Source organism: Mauremys mutica (assembly GCF_020497125.1). NCBI lineage: Eukaryota > Metazoa > Chordata > Testudines > Geoemydidae > Mauremys > Mauremys mutica. The sequence goes on from NC_059096.1 coordinate 620,331, forward strand.
TGCTTTCTTCTATTTATTTTTTTAACTAAACTGTGATATAATGAATTTTTAGCCTAATGAGACTGAACTGTGAATCACTGCACTAATTACTTTTAAATGTACACTCTCAATCATGTTGTTCTGATATGAAACGATCCTTTCTAGCACACTGGAACTGGTAGACTTTTAGATACATATTTTTGTTCATATTTTGGGATAGGGCTTTTTTATGGGAAGGTGTTTTGATATATGGAGTTGGACAGTTCTCAGGTTTTTTAATTGTTTTGCATCACTTTAAAATTAGTAGTTTTAGACCCTGATCCTGCAAGCTGATCCATGTGGTCATACCGATTTGATTGGGCGATCTGTTTTTAAGATTGGGGCTTCAGTAAATTAGTTTGTAAGGAATTTCTCATGAATCTAGGTTAGGGATAGTTTTGTAGTGTAAAATTAATGCTAGTAATTTGTTCATTGCTAGTCTTAAAATCAATAACTTTATTTTCTGGGGCTTGGAGCATTATGTACAAGATACAATTGTACATACAGAAGCTTTCCGACTTAAGCAAGGCGTTCTATTCTGGAAGGCCTTGCGTAAATCGAGTTTTGCGTAAGTCGGGAACGTACCTTCGACAATTACGCGCCAAAAAAAAAAGGTGTTTACGGAACTTTTTCCGTAACTCTGGATTTCCGTAAGTCGTGTTTGCGCAATCCGGGGAGCATCTGTACAGGACTTCTGTTACTGTTGCACATGATGTATTAGTGTCCAGTTCATGGTTATTTAACAGTTATGGTGGAAGAAAGTTTGTTTCCTAATTTTCTTCTATCGTTTCTCAGTTTTAAACAGTCAGGATTTTTCTAAAAAACCTGTAGAAACCAGTTCTACTGAGCTCCTGTGGAAGGAAGATTCCATTATCCAAAGTAAAGGCTACAGAAACAGACAAAAAAGAATTCAAGAACAAGAAAATCCAACCTTGGTAATTTTTCTCTTCTATTTATTTTTAATCTGGACTATCATCTGATGGCTAGTGATTTAGGAATGCAACTCTGAATTAATTTAAATGAGCCAAAATCCTTATGTTGTGTTGTTTTTTAAATGACTATTTGACTGAAATAACTCCTTAAAGATGTTGCTTGAATAAAAGGGCTTCATTACTTTTTATTATGCAAGGTTGTAATATATATTAATTGTTGCTGAAATTACTGGTATGAGGTTTTTTCTACTAATGTATAATGGTGAATCCTAATTGAATAACTATTAAAAGGCCATTGCAGACTTTAAAAAAAAAAAAACTATAAAAGAAAATTACTTGACATTGTAATAGCCCGTAATAACCTTGAAAAATAAAAACTTTCCAAATGTTACACTGAAGCAAGTGGAAAGGCATCTCCTGTGAGAGCTGACAGTAGCATGAGCTTCTGTTGGATGGTTTTTCTACTCCTGTGCAACTGGTGATGTTGGGGAAAGAATTGATTTTTAAAGCAGAGCTTTAAAAAAAAAAAAAAAAAAAAAAAAAAAGGTTGTTTAGTTTACAGTCTACCTAAACACTGGCCACTGTTTAATTTTTTGGTAGTAAAGTGGTGAATTTGAAGAAAATATTCTTGGCTATTTATAATCAAAAAGAGATTTCCCAAATGAGTGGTAATTTTTTTTTTTTTGAGCCTAAGCTCGTTCCCAGGACCCATTAGGACACTTGTCTGATCTGCCAAATATTGAATATAATCCTATGCTAAATGTGGCAGAACTGTAACAAATGCTTTGAAATGTTAAATGACTAAAAATTACATTTCTGCTTTTACAACAGAAGAATGTTTATTAATTGCAGAATACCTCTCAAATAAGTCAGGTCAAAGCCACTCTCATGAACTGCACGTTAAAGTTCTGTACCGAGTCTCCAGATACAAACATTCTACCTTATGGAGCATAAGGTAGAATGTTTGTATCTGATGGTCCTACAGATTATATAATTCAGCCTGACAGGCTTACTTTTGTTTTTTGAAGTAACCACTTCCTCTGTACTCTTTTATTGGCAGGAAGCTAATGCTGGTGCCCAGGCTGCAGACAACATGGTCAGGAGGAGTTCCCTCAGAAACAAAAGGCAGAAATGTGCATCTGGTAAAGCAGTGTACATCGAATTTGGTAAGAACCCCTGTGTGTAAATGTACTAATGAGAAGCATAATAATGCTTGTATAGCACCTTCTGCCTGTGAATAGCAAAGTGTTTTACAAGCAGTTCTCTCTGTTTCATACACAAGAACAAGGGGACATTTTAATTGTATTGGGTGGGAAATTCAAAACTGACTAAATACTTTTTCAAACAATGTGTAATTAAAATCTGAAACTCACTGCCACAGGCAGTCTGTGAGGCCAAGAACTTAACAAGATTAAAAAAGGATTGGATAGTTATATGTATATCAAGAATATCCAGACTTGTTAAAAATAATGATGGTAATTAAACCTTATGCTTCAAGGCTTAGGCCAATCTCTAACTGCTAGAGATCAGGATGAGACCTAATGTTCGGGGCAGACTATCCCACATCTGCCTACTGTGGGGTTTTGACACCTTCCTCTAAAGCAGCTGGCGCTGTCCGCTGTCAGAAACAAGATAGGTGGACTTCAGGTCTGATTCCATATGACAGTTCCTGTGTTCCTAATTAATTTAGACTTGCACCTTCCTTGGGAGTGCAGAATTCTCCACTTATAAAAAGGAGATAAACTGAGCCACAGAAGCCTGAGCTGGGATTAGAATATAGCCAGAGCTCCCGACTTCCAGTCTCATGTTTAGACACTAGCCAGTGCCTTCTGTATTGGGTAAAAAATTAGAAACTCAAATCAGAACTTTTCTTTCACTAACTGGCTCTGTATAAAAAGCTTTAGTACATTGTTTTGTGCTGGGGGCAACAATGTATCTGCACAGAGAAATTACACCCAGCATAAATTGCTGGCATGATCAAGATGGAGTTCACATAGTACAAGCTGAAAGAACTTAACTGTGAAAAAGACCAGGGTATAAGTGCTTCTGTGAATATAGCACATTGAAACAATGACACATCCTGGTTTGCTTTTTGGGTCTTTTCAGCCGGAGTTCTAACAGCTGATTTGGGGTTTTTTTCAGGATCTGATTCTTCTGACGATCTTTTTAAAAAAGCAGGTGGTGGTGGGTAAGTAAAAGAGAACAATACTTGGAATGTGGTTGGTATTTTCTAGTTTATCTCATTTAACTACTCCTTGTTGGGTCTTAGAGAATCAGATGTGCTGCAGTGCTGTCAAGAGGAACCTATAGCATTTAGCGGCACTAGGCATCTTTGATGGACTTTCCAAATAGATGACGACAATGCTGTGGTAAACATTCACAAAACGTGTCTGAAGACGTTTACAGTTAAATCCAGTTTCTACCCACATTCTGCACTCCCTTGACAGCTAAAATTAGTGTCCCAGGATTCACATCCATAAATCACTATGGAAAATATTACGCTTTTCACCAGTTGAACCTTCATACATTTCCAGATTCCATTGTTTTTCCACACTTTCAAAAGGGAAGCCATTCCTAGTCTTCCAACTTCTTCAGAGTAGCCTCCTTGGTTGGTATGTATATGATCCCAGATAATTAAATTCATCTGTTGCCTCTACAGCTTGACCATTAATCGTAATGTTCACTTGTATCATGTTGTTGTTGATCATGGCAACATACATGCATTTCATTTTTGCCACATTCAGGAATAGTCCATATTCCTGATTACATGTTTTTACAGGCTTCCTTATTCATTGCATTGTGTCCGTGGTTGCAGCAAAAAGTGTTATATCATCAGCATATCTGAGATCAGTTAAGAAGTGTCCACCAGTGGAACCTCAGCTCCTTCCACTTTTTCAAAACTTTCCAGAGCTTGAATTTTAATAAATGTTGTGAACACGTGGAAAAGACTCGAGGGAAAAATGCACCGTGGTCTCACACTCTGCTCAATGGAAAACCAATCGCTGCTTTTCACACCATGGCCTGTTGTTGACAGAAGAGACTTGCAATGAGTTTAATTAGATGCTTTGGAGTCCCCGTGTCTGCCTATATCCTCCAATGATGGTTATGTCAGATGTCATCACGTGATCAATGGGTGTTTATACTCCTTGGGTTTTTCAGTGATATGGATATTTGCAAATTTGATCCCCTGTGTCTCATTCCTCTCTGAAATCACATAGTTGTAGTGGTAGTTCTGCTCCTATCGTACTTCATGGTATCCTGAATTATGTAGAGCTGCACTTTGCTCATGTGCGATATCAGGGAGATGGTACAATAGTTACTGCATTCGGTTATATCCCTGTTCTTTAGCAAGGGCAGAAAGATTCCCTTTGTCCAGTTGTTTTAGTCATCCATACATCATTGCAGATTTTCCACTTGAGGTCAATATTGTGGACACCATTCGCATTTAGCAATTCTGCTGGTATGTTATCCACCCATGGTGCTTTCCTAGGCTTAATTTTCATAATATAACACCCCACTTCCCCTCAGGATTTATGGCTTCAGCTCTGTATTCTCTTCTCTGCTGTCATGTATAGTTAGTGGTTCTGATGAAGCAGATAGATTGGTAGAGTAATTGCTCCCCTTGCATTTGATATTATCATCTTCAGTAAGAACTCTGTCATCGTAATCTTTTATTATGGTTGGTCGTGGGGAAAACTTTTTAGTAAGGAGACTGACCACTGGGAGAATAGCTTTTTTAATATTACTGCCTTTATAATTCTCAAGTTCCTTGCATTTTGCCCTATTGTGTTTTATTCTTGTCATAAGAACATAAGAATGACCGTACTGGGTCAGACCAATGGTTCATCTATCCCAGTGTCCTGTCTTCCGACAGTGACCAATGCCGGATGTTTCAAGGAGAACGAAAAGAACAGGGCAATTATCGAGTGCTATAACTCCTGTCCTTCAGTCGCAGCATCTGTCAGTCTCGTCTAGTCTGCCTTTGAATCCATCTGCTCAGGTCCTTGTATTTTCTCCTGCATTCTTCAGTCTCCACACCTCTTTCACTCTGGATTGTGTTTTTGCCAGCTCAAACAACTTCTCCATTAACTGTAGTGTCATCTGATGCTGGCTTTTCAGAATGTGTTGTTTGGAGGCTTTGAGCATGCTAGTTTTTCATTTTATCCCAGAGTTTATTCAGGTTGTTCTCCTCTTTCACCTGTGACAATGACTCAGATGCATTCTTTACAGAAGTCATGTAGTTTTCATTGATTTTTGGACAGGTCCAGATGTAGTGGACCTGCCAAACATGTTATCTTAAGTTTTAATTTTCTGTTTGAGGCAAACAGTTGATGGTCTGAGACTCAATCTGCACTCAGGAAAATCTTCGCCCATTGGATGCTTGATCTCCAATGTCCCTGTATCATTACACAGGTGATTTGGATCGTTGTCACTGTCAGGTGACCTCCATGTCTATAAACGTCTAGGATGTTGGGTGAAGATGATAATTGTAATGACTAGATGATTAAACAGCAGAATTCAACTAAACACCTTCCTCTCTCATTTTGTAAACCCAGATCATTGTTTCCCATTACTTCTTTAAGAGCTTATAGCGCCAACTTTCTCATTCATGTCTCCAGTTACCAGGATGATGTCTTTACTTGGTGTTTCAATGGGTATCTTTTCAAACCAATCATATAACTCATCAGCTGCATTGTCATCAGCTGCTGTCGTAGGAACATATATGATCAATGTTAACTGGCTTATCTCAAAGGCAAATTCTGATTATTCTGTTGCTGACTAGATTATGTCCAAATACATGCTTGGATGTCTCCTTGGATAAGATAAATGTAACCACTTTTTCCTCTCACTTTCACAGAGCCTGCGTAGTACATGGCATACCCATCCATCATCGTGAAATGTCCCCTGCCATTCCACTGCAACGCTGAGATTTCACATATTTCTATCTTACATCTTTTTTCAATTCTTTGGTCACAATGGCAAGCTTCCCTTCGTACACAGTCTTCATGTTCTAGGTTTCTATTCTGATGATTCATTTATGAAGGTTCAGATCATTCTTTTCCATGGTGCAAACATCAGGTACTGTATATTCCAAAGGATTTGGTACAGCACCATCATAACCACAACAGTTCGTTCTCTCTCTCTATCTATACGAGAGAGTGGAAAAATCAGGTGCAAGGGGGAAAAAGACTTCAGAAACAGTTACCCACACTCTGAGGGGAGGAGCTGGGTTGAATGAGAATGAATCCTGCAATACGATGTCTTCAGAGGAGCAGAAATAATAATAATAATAATGATGATTATCTAGTAAATAATCTTTGTTTGCTATTGGGTATAAAATAGTATTTTCTGATTATGTCAAAGCATTATTGCACTTGTGACTACATGGATTTTCTTTTTCACAATCCTTCCGAACAGAATGGGAGACAAAGAATTATTTCAGACACCACCTCAAAAAGGAGAGTGTGAGGAAGAACTAAAGTATGCTCAGAAGGAAAGTGAAAGTCCATACAACATATGGCCTATCAAGTCAGATGCAGGAGAAATACTCTCGTCAGATATCTTAGGTATGTGTGATATTTTTGTGCCAGATATTTCAAACTTCCTTCCTCTCCATATGTACTTAGAGTACTAATTTTGGCTTCCTATAAATTAAAACTTTCATTTCCATGTTTAGGTAATGTGCACGCTCAGTACTGTACTGAATTCATTTTTGTTAATGACTTTGGCTAGAGTGTGTGTAGTTATGAGGCTAGCTGTTTACAGATTAGACACACAAAAATGTTAGGCATTTGGTTGTCTGTCTTATCAGACTTATTAGCAGATATTTAACTGTCTGTGTGCATGGAAACAGAAAAATGAACTTGTTTAAAGTGCAAAACAAATTCTTCTCTGCATGGGTTCCTATATCACCCTCATCACAGTAGTATCTGAGTACCTTCCAGTAGTGCATTAAGCATCACTGTGAACATATGTCACATGTGGTTCAGTGTTTCTCCCATCCTCTCCGCATATGGAGAATAGTGTGTGCAGCGAACTGTATTGGTAGGGTTTTGTTTTTGTTTTTAAATTAAAGAAGACAAGTTGAAAAAGTGCAAAGTGGTGAGGTTTGTGATGGTCCTTAGTTCCTGTGGGAGTTCATTCCACAGTCTCAGAGAAGCCTCTGACTCTTGCACAGATGAGCATTACCCTTATGGGAAAAATTCCATTTTACCAGGGCAGCAGGGTAGTCGACCAGAATCCTCATCCTGGGGCTTTAGTCATGTTTTAGGTGTCCTGTGCTCAGGCCAAATAGCACCTTGAAGATAAGGACAGAGACCTTGAACTTAATTCAATCCAGAGAAATTTCAGGAGCTGCAGGGGTTAGTGAGGCTCTTTCATGCCTGTATAATCAAACTACTAACAAGCAGTTCTGTCTTTCTTTTGCTGGTGAACTTTCTGTTAGTTCCAGGTATTCAAACAAAGTCTGCTTTTGTAACCTACTCATACTGGTTGTCATAATATTTCTAAAAATGTTTTGAAGGATTGGCAATTGAAAGACTCATTGTAGTTTAAATGGAATAATGTGCCCACCTCAAAATGCAGAAAAATGAAGAATGACTTGGTGTTAATTAGCCTTTGAAGATCAGGGAATAGGACAGTGTAGAGGAAGTAACAAAAACTCTGAAATTAAGTATCCTGGGAAAAATGAGAGATGAGTTAGGTCTGGAATAATTAAACAAGATATCTAGTGAGTCTGATAGTTGTATCTGAGTGTGCATGTAGGTAGGTTTTTTAAGCTATAACTAGTTTTTATGAATAAAATTTAAAATTCTGCGTATTTGCAAACAAAATATTGGCAGTTAAGCACTTCATTATTCCTGTGTATACAAACCCTGAGGTGCTTAACAGCTTGTAAGTCTTATGTATTTTCAGGTGAATGTGGTGTCTCAGAGGAAGACAGCAAAGGCACTTGGAACGGCATAGAAGATTTAGAGGCTGCTCAAGTGAATGTGGCTGAGGGTCATTTAAAGGAAAGCCAGGGCATTTCTGCTTCAAACTCACAGGCAGAGCAGTGTGACAGAACAGCCAACGCCAGCTCTTTACTGAATGAGGACACAAGTTTATTCCACAGTGCAGAAGAAATGCATGCTGGGGAAACTCCATTCAGTAGTAAAAACAAAGAGTCTGGTTTAGCACACAGCTCAGAAAACCAATTAGATAAAAGCAAGAAGACAGGTAATGGTGTCCAGCATACTGAAGCTGTAGAAACATGTCAACCTGAGAGTAACTCCCTGCATGAAAGGGAACCTGCTTTGGAAAGTCTGTTGCAACCTAAGACTCTTCACAGCAATCCTTTGAGTCAAGTTTCTGGGAAAAGACTGAAGAGAAGCATTCAAAAGGTCAACGAGTGGTTTTCTAAAAGCAATGAGATGCTGTCTTCTAGTTCCTCCCAGGATGCTCCTGCTGGGGCAGCTGACACAGAAGATGGAGATTCATATTTATCAGATAGAGAGTCCTGTATTTCAGAGAAGACTGACCTGATGGTAAACTGCACGGAAGTTGTGATGGGATGTGAAAATGATAGGAGTTTGTCAAAATCAATTGTGCATAATATTGAAGATAAAATATTTGGGAAAACTTATAAAAGAGAGAGGAAGTCAAACTCCCTAGTCCACACGAGAGAGATGCCACGGAGTCCAAAAATGGAAGATGTTACTACTGATGTGAAACCCTCAAGTAATTCCGCAACAAGTAAATTAAAACGGAAAAGAAAGACTGCCTCTGATCTGCAACCTGTGGACTTCATCAAGAAGAGAGACGAAAAGGATCTAAAGAAGCACTCTGAGGGTGTTAATCAGTGCCTTGTTGGTAGAAATACTGGAAGGAAAAATGGTGGTGAAGGTTCCACTGTTGTTAATGGGAGTCCCATGGGTGTGAAAAATGGGGACAATATACCAGCAGAACTTCCCCTCCAAGAGGGGAAATTCATATTGAAAAATGATACTGAGAAAGTAACTTGCAACAGCACTGATAGAGAGCCAGCACAGAATACCTGTGACCGAAAGAGTACTAAAAAAATGAGAAGCTCACAAACAAAAAGAAGCAGACATTCGGGTAGGCCCGTGTGTTCTCTGCAGCTGATAGTGCATAGAAACTCAAGTTGCCCTGATCAGACTGAGATGCAGATTGATAGTTACCCAAGCAGTGAAGAGCCAAGAAAAGTTGATTCAGAAAAAAAACGAGTCAGATGCAGCAGGAGGCTTCAGTTACTGACTGAAAAAATTACAAAAGAAACCAGGAGAAGAGGTGAGCCAAATGAGAGAGCAAGAAAGCATGCCAGTGAAAGCAAAGATTCCTCCTCTGGGTTACAGAGGAATGTGTTGGTCCATGTTCCTGAATGCAAAGACCCTGATGAGCAGCAGGATGTACTGAACCACAGCATACCTCTGTCAGACACTGATCTGAAGGGCAATGACTTGCAAGCAGATAAAACACACCCTAATCATGAAGATTGTTCTGACGGTATGCAAACTGGAAAGGGCCTCTTCTATGCCAAAATATCAGTGGAGGATTTAAATGCTTGTTCTGTTGTGCCTGATACAGATTCTCAAGTTTGTGAAAATCAAGGCAGCCAGTCACTCCCGCAGCCTCATTCCACAAATGTGGATCAAGCTGCCTGGCCAGTGCAGAATTTGTCTGAGAATAATCAGTGTGCTACAATTGAGCCCCAGAAGAAAGAGTCGTGTGCAGGTTCACCCAAGACCAATAGACATTGCACAGAAAATGACTTGGAAAGGTTCAGAAACCCAAAGTCACCTGAAGCTAAAATCATTTCAGAATTGAACACAGAAACTGAAGACAGTGAGCTAGATACACAGTACCTCCGAAATATGTTCAGACATTCAAAAAGACTATCATTTACCCTTCATCCTAGTCCAGTGAAGGAATCAGTGACAGAAAGCACTGCTTCTGAAACTCTAAGGAAATCAAGTGCTAGCTGTGTAGAATATAGGCATAACAATAGAGACTTAAAAAATGAACCTACGTATGTTAAAAAAACAGTGGGTCTGGATGAGGTTTGTGAGAGAGAAGAGCCTAAAACATCTGACTCTGGTAAAGGTATTTCTGGGCATAGGCCAGGAACTCACTTTTCCAGGGACACTGAATATGGACACGTTAGTGATGATGGCGAGACTATTTCACAACTTCCAGATCAAGTGCAGTTATTCTCACCACCAAGAGCAGCCACAGCCAAGATTAAGAGTAGGGGCAGACTGCAAAAACGAAGACAACCAAAGGAAAAGAGAATTTCACCTGAAATGGTGGTAGAAAGTCAATTAAGTCAGAACCTAAACAAAAGTAATGGAAGCCTAGGTGACCGGAGTAATATAGAAGAGCAAATTTTCCAAATAACTGATTTAAGCACAATGAATGAAACAGAAAGCAATCAAGGAGTAAAAGCTGAAAAAGCTGAAAACAAAGGGCCGGTATTAAATTTACAGCCTAAGCCAGTCCTGGTATATCCTGTAGTTTGTCAACAAAGCCCTGCTGAATTTAGCTGCAAAGTAATTGAAAAGAACGGTTATGAAGGGGAGTACAAACAAGTAAAGAGTGATAAAGAACAAGTATCCCAAATTGCCAGTGTAGGTGTGCCTGAGTGCTTAATTTCAGAGGAGGCTCTGGAACAACCCACTGAAGATACTAGTGGTTTTCCATTGCTGTCAGAGACCCCTGATGGCTTATTGTGCTCTGCTGGTGACATTAAAGAGAACATAAGCATTTGTGAAATAGATAGGAAAGAAATTTCTGCTGTATTTGTTAAAAAGGGTCAGGATACCTCATTAAGAGAACTGGACAGTGGCAGCAGTAGTTCTAAGTCTAGGTCTCAAAACTTTGTTCGGGAACCCAGAAGACCGGCCTGGAAATTGCAGTCCTCTGAGGAGGATTCTAGTGAAGATGAAGAACTACCGTGCTTTCAGGCATTAATATTTGGCAAATCAGCAAGCACACCATTGCAGCCTACAGAACAGATCATGTCTACGGTAGAGTCTTCATCCCTGGCAGAGATTCTAGCATTGCTGAACAGTAGCAGTGGCAATAATAAAGCTGTACAGAAAACGCCTGGAGTCATCTTGAGAGATACGTGTGTTTCTCCAAGCCAAGAGTCAGAATGCTCAGTTAACTTATTTTCTTCCCAGTCCAACATATCCGAAGATTCAACCAATAGACCACAAGAGTTGAAGAAGCCCATAACATTAGCTCCTTGTTCCAAAGAAATGAGCAGTTTGAATGTAAGCAGAGAAGCTAGTCCAAATGGTAATGAAGAGCTGACAGGAAGAAAAACTGATTTGGAAGGTGGACACCAACGAGACCAGAATGTGCCACCAAATTTAGGTACAAAGGAAGATATCCTTGCTCCAATTTATTATTTGTATTACTGAATACTTAGGAGTCCCATTGGGTCAGGTGCAGTACAAACACAGAACAAAAAGATGGTCCATGCCCCAAAAGCTTACTATCTAAGTAACATGCAATCAAATCAGAAGCATAAATAAATTATTTACTTTTCTGCATTTTTGTTCATTTTTGTTTCCTTTTAAGTTAAATTCTCGTAGTAATTCTTAGAGCAGAGAGGAAATGACTAAAATAGAGCCTGGAATTAATTTGGCCCCAGCACCTGTTGACTAAAGGGTTGAATTTCATATAAGAATTTGATTCCTGGATCTGCTGACAAAACTTCACTGTTAGTTCTAAGGTGGTTTTCCCAAAAAAAAATCCATTGAAATGGAAATTGATATCTCTTGCTGTTCAGCTCTACATTACTTACTACTCTAAGAGAAGTTTTAAATTCACAGGATAATTATACTTTTTTTTTCTAAAGATGCTTGCATAAGCTATTCTTAGGATACCGACCTAAGGTAAAATTTTCAAAAGCTCTTAAGTTCCATTGATATTAAGTGAGACTCAGGATGGGCATAACTAGGACTCCCACGTGCTACAGTAATAGAAATAAATATTTTTCAGAAGTGCCCAAGGGACTTAAGAGCACCAGTCCCATTGGAAGGGACTTGTGCTCTTGTTACTTTGATGCTTTAGAAGATCACTCCCTTAGGAACCTACGTCACTTCTGAATATGGGACTTTTGTTCCTAAGTAATTTAGGTGCTTTTGAAAACATCACCCTTAATCTCTTCATTGTGAACATGCAGTGATGGGCCCCGTGGTGAGTGAGAGACGTTGTTGTTGTTAACAGTACTTTTTAATATATGAATCATAGTGTCTGTTTTTCAAGGTGAAGCATCCGGATATGACAGTGAAGCCAGTCACCCAGGAGATTCTTCTGGGCTGTCCTCCCAGTGTGAGATCCTTACCACGCAGGTATGAAAGTTCATGCACTGAGCTCTCTAACTGCTTAATGCACTTTCCAGATATGGTTGGATAGGGTGGCCTACTAAACCCAGGGTTGTGAGTTCAGTCCTCAAGGGGGCCACTTAGGGATCTGGGGCAAAAATTGGTCCTGCTAGTGAAGGCAGGGGGCTGGACTCAATGACCTTTCAAGGTCCCTTCCAGTTCTAGGAGATTGGTATATCTCCAATTATTACCTTTTTTTTAATGTGAAAATTATGGAGCTACCATCACTGGATGCCACAGGTCTACAGAAAAGGTGCTGTTAGTTTCAGGTACTAAGCTATCCAGAACTGCAGAGCTGCTTTAATGCTGATATTTGACAGATTTTGCCTTATGCATTAGCAACACATTCTGCTACAGGTTATTCACCATATAGCATTAAGATTTTGATGCTTAATTGTGGGTTGTGTCTGTAACTTCCTTTCTGTATTCGATTAGTGCTGGAAACTTGTGCTTCCTACACCAAAGGTTTGCATTGGTAGGAATTGATATTGGATTTATGGTAAAAAGACTTTTAAAATTATAACCCTGGTTAACTGTATTATCTGATTCCAGTTGTCTGTGGGGAAAGAGGTACTGGATTGCTATGGTGATTAATTAGAAGCACAAAGTCTTTGCCTTCTTGGTCACTGATTCCAGACCAGACTACGTTGGAAGGGTGCCTTGGGTCATATGTACTGGCTGGTTGACCTCAGTCCAGTTTCTAGTGGACAGGTCTCCCCACAGAACTCCCCCTTGGCCTCCTATCACACCCTGTTGGCTGTCTCAACAGAGAATCCAAGGAAGAATAAATTTCACCTTTCTGTTGTGTGGGTGACCCTTCCATGTTCAAACCAGTGTGTGCTGCACTATTGCAAGTCATGGTTCGTACTGGTGTAGCACAACTATGCTGTGGGTTTGCAGTGGTGCTACTTCATTGGTGACTGAGGCTTGGTCTACACTATAGAGTTAGATTGACACAAGGCAGTTTTCATCAACCTAACTATGTGTCTCCACTAAAATTTCACTCCCGTGATGTAACTACCCAGCTACGCCGACTTAATAACTCCACCTCTATGGAGGCATAGAGTCGATGTAATTAGGTCAGTGCAGTATTGGTGTAGACACTGCTTTTCTTTCATCAACTGTTACTGGCTTTCAGAAGCCGTCCCACAGTGCCCCACACTGACAGTATAATCGATACAAGCTCTCCCGGTGAGGATGTGCACCGCCAACACAAGGAGCCAAGAGTAGACATGCACAAGCAATGTAATTACTGCAGCGGCTGTATGCCGAAGTAAGTTATGTCGACTGAATTTTTTAGTGTAGACATGCCCTGAAAAGCCCAGTGTAGACAAGCCCTAAGAGCTTTGGGCTGGACTTATTGATGAAAGAGTTGTTCTCATTTCTAGCTTCGTCAGTGATGCAATAACCAGAAAGTTCCACGTGGTGGCAGTGGTGGAACTGGCAATGTAATAGCCACTGTTGTTATAGAAACCACCTTTGTCAAGCTTGGAAAACTGTTTGTTTATAAAAGCATCCTTTGAAACCATGTATTCTGTGTGGTGTAAGAGGTAAACGGCATATTTTTAGTAGAGAGCACAGCAGTTCTCAAGGATCCGAGACAGCATTAAGAAGGGAAGGGATGCAATTTTTTCCTATTTGAAAACAGCTGTTGGGTTTCCGAGTCATAGTAGAGAGCAAACATAAATTTTAATTAGAGGCTCTGTACTACCACTTTCTAAATAAAGTGGCCTATTAACCCTTCATGTACTAGGCTCAGTATGCTTGGAATTCATGTAATAGGGACCTTTTCCACTGCTGAATAAATAGCATGTGCAATTTTAGGACCAATTCAATGGGCATGCAAGGGCCACTTTGTTAGACATGTTGTCTTAGGGCATTCAACAGGTTAAGATGACTGGAAGGAAAAAGTAGTAATCTATTATTTGAACTGTGTAAATCATTCTGTAGAAGCCAACGCCTGTATTTGCTCCTACTGCGAGGCTGTGATAACTTGGAATCTATTCCAAAATGTTTTACGATTGCAAAGTGAATATTTTTTTTTCTTCTGCCATGACATGGTTTGTTTTTACAATAAAAACTCACTGTAATTTCCCAAGCACCCAGTATGTAAATGAATTAGATTCAGTATTTTGGATCAGAGTTGTTCTGCTGTGGTTCCATTCATAAGCATTTGAATAGAAATTATTTTTTACTGAGCTGATTCCTGGTAGCACAATGTAGTTTCTTCTATTGCAGCAGAAGGATGCCATGCAAAACAACTTAAAAAAACTTCAACAGGAAATGGCCGTGCTTGAGGCTGTGCTGGAAGAGCATGGAAGCCAGGGCTTTGAATTTCCACCCCCAGCCAGTGAACTGCCTCATTCCAGAGTGGAAGGGACACTCACAGTGGGACAGATGAGACCAGCTAGAGGTAACAGAACATCAATGAAAATTATTTTTAACCTTTATTCCAAACAACTCGCTGAGAATCTCATGATTATTCCCCCCCCCCAGAAGCTGAGGTGTTGGGTCGAGCTGGCTTAATCTTAATATAGTTTTGCTTAAACTCAATTATTCAGTGAAATGCACAGGACATAGTAGTGGCTTTTTTGTATTTATATGATTTACACGGTGAAATATATAGGCTACAAAACACATACTTATCTGTTCCTGACTCTCTCATACAATTATTCTTGCTTAAGATATTTTCAAAAAGAAATTGGGTAGGCCTCATGGCTTAGCAATACCGATCCATGCTGCTTGTTTTGTGGGCATTCATTCCAGTCTGAGTGTCTTCTGTCCCTTGGATGGATGGGGGCTGTGAAAGCTGCTAAATTCCCAACAGGTTTCCACCTTCTATCACTGAAGGTCTGTCCTTTGGCAAAACAGAATGGAGTGGATTTCAGTATTGGTTGGCTGTAGGAGATGATGCAGGACAGGTCCAGACTGCTGACAGGTAGAGAAACTGAAAAGTGTGTTGACACTGGTGGGCCTAATTCGGTAGGAGAGATACATTATTCCTGATGGAGCTAACTTTTGAATGAGTGTGTGTGTGACATTTCTAGATCCAATAAGCCTAAATCATAAGATAACTATAAATACTGTGTTTGAGGATTAAGTCGGGAAATCAATGATTAGTTTCCTTCAGGCTACAAAGTGACTTAAAACAATTTAATTAATATAAACCTTGTTTACATTGTCATGCTAGAATATGGATTTCAAGGCTTTCTCATAAAAGCTTAAAACTGATTACAATTATTGATGGTTTGTTAAAAATTACAAGCATCTCCCAGCCATTAAGTATTTGCCTTTCTAAAATACTTACTGGTGAACAGAGATACGTTCATGTATTTTCGAGGCTTTATAAATAAAAAGTGTATAAAATTAGCAGAATTCTGCCTTAATGTTTCTACTTTTCCCTATTTCATCATTAGTTCCACCTAATACATCAGTTGACACCTTGTTTTTGTAAATGATTGAATATATGAAGTTTGCTATGTTTCAACTGGAGTAGTATTTTATACACATTTTGATTTGGGGACATTGGGATTTTAGAGTCTGTAAGATGTAACTTTTTTTCTTTTGCAGGGGTCAGAAATTAATATGGCTCCATTTTTTTTCATGGTTAATGCTGCATTATAATTCTGCAGAATACTGAAAATTACATAAAAACTAATCTCATTTCACCATTATTGACAGTAAATGTGCCACTGGCACTACAGTTCACTCAAACCATGTATTGTTCGTACGTATCTTTATGTCCTTAGCCGAGAAAATTGTTCTTTTTCAGTCATTCTCCTGGTGATAACAGTTTCATATACTTGTTGCTTTACTTGATATTTTGCATTTATTTTTTTATCAGGAATTCTTTCTCTTTTAAAACAAATCTGATTTGTCCTAAGGTTGCTGCTTTGGAGAAATAATTGAATTCTTACCTTAAGAACAAGGTTGAAAACACTAGTGTTTTTATTTCTCTTGGATTTTTGTAAATATTGTTTTTCTTTTGAAGGAACAGCATTAATTTCAGAAGTAAATCTGGAAAATCACAAAATCAGCAGTTCAAAGGGACTTTCAGCTGATGGGTTCCATGTAATGCCAAGTGATCATTCCAACACAAAGAATAAAGAGCTAGAAAAAGAAGGGTAAATGCTTTTTGTTTGTCATTTATGGTCTTCTATGAACAATTAGCCCCTTGAAGAAGAAGAAGAACTGCATTTTGTTAGTATTTCCTTGATTGGTGATTCCATCTCTAGTCAAAATCTGTTTTTTTTTATTTATTTAGATTTCATGTAGCTTGTTCTGTCATCTCTGTTTAATAACAGATATGCAAACTATTTCAGTGGTGCAGGATTAACCCTTTTCACGCATGCATACAGGAAACCTGAGTTTAGAGCAGACTTGTTTTTCCCTCATTTGGGATAGAGAAGTAGGGGCTGTTCTTGTGTTGGCCGTGTAGAGATCAGTGGGACCTGGAAGTTTCTTTTCAAGGCCCTCCAATCTATCAGTTCAAGCAATAGGGATAAAATCCTGTCCCCTCTTAAGTCAATAATTTACTTCAATAGAGATGGGATTTAACTAGAGATGAACTATTCCACAGAAGAGTGATTAGTTTACAAATGATCCATACTGTGTTGTGCCCTGAAGTTATTTATGGCTAGTGCCTTTGGTTAGTAGAAAAGGAAGAGGTTGGCTTCCGTTTTTAAAATGAAGACAGGCAAACACTGCACAAATAATTGAAGGGCGTAAACGTCAGGGAAGAAGAAGAATAGTTAAGGTTGATCTGAGGAAACTTAATTACAAGTAACAGAACAAAATTGAGCAAAGGGGAAAACTTCAGGCTAAATATCATGGAAACTTGTCCCAGCAGTGAGATTTGCTAGACTGGAATAACAAAGCCCCATCAACTATATCCTTTAAATTTGGACTGTACAAAATACTAGAAAACAAATTGTAGAGAGCAAGTCTTCATTGGGCTTTGGAGATGGTTAGTAGGTCTTTTCCAGCACTAATTTCTATGCTGTGTGCCCAAAATTAAAATGTTAAAACTAAAATTACTAGCAAATATTCTGTCTATAAGATATAAGCATAGAGAAGACAAACCTCTTCTATGTAACTCAATGCAGGAAGATAGTTTGAAATATTTATTTATTCAGTCGCCCTTGTTTAATTACTGTTCGGTGGTTGATTGTGTATTTCCTAAATGTAAGCAAACATTGCATGTGTCAGTCAAAGACAGCTGGGAGATTAAATAGGAACTTGAGGTATTGGTTGGAGGAGGTAGAGGAGGAAAGATAAATTGGGCTGTCAAGCAATTAAAAACATTAACCGTGATTAATCGCGCAATTAAAAAGATTAATCATGCTATTAAACAATAAAGAATACCATTTATTTAAATATTTTTGGATGTTTTCTACATTTTCAAATATATTGATTTCAATTACATCACAGAATACAAAGTGTACAGTGCTCACTTTATATTTGTTTTTGATTACAAATATTTGCACTGTAAAAAACAACATAAATAGTATTTTTCAGTTCACTTACTACAAGTACTGTAGTGCAATCTCTTTTATCATGAAAGTTAAACTTAGAATTATGTACAAAAAAGTCACTCAAAAATACAACAGTGTAAAACTTTAGAGCCTATAAGTCCACTCAGTCCTACTTCAACCAATCGCTCAGATAAACAAGTTTGGTTACAATTTACAGGAGATAATGCTGCCTGCTTCTTGTTTACAATGTCACCTGAAAGTGAGAACAGGTGTTCACGTTGCACTGTTGTAGCCGGCGTTGCAAGATATTTACGTGCCAGGTGTGCTAATGATTCATATGTCCCTTCATGCTTCAACTACCATTCCAGAGGACATGCATCCATGCTGATGACAGGTTCTGCTCGATAACAGTCCAAAGCAGAGCGGACCGACGCATGTTCATTTTCATCATCTGAGTCAGATGCCACCAGCAGAAGGTTGATTTTCTTTTTTGGTGGTTTGGGTTCTGTAGTTTCTGCATTTGAGTGTTGCTCTTTTAAGACTTCTGAAAGCATTCTCCACACTTCCTCCCTCTCAGATTTTGGAAGGCACTTCAAATTCAATTTTGGATTCTTAAACCTTGGGTCGAGTGCTGTAGCTATTTTTAGAAATCTCACATTGGTACCTTCTTTGCATTTTGTCAAATCTGCTGTAAAAGTGTTCTTAAAACAAACGTGCTGGGTCATCATCCGAGACTGCTATAACATGAAATATGGCAGAATGCGGCAGAACAGGAGACATACATTTCTCCCCCAAGGAGTTCAGTCACAAATTTAATTAATGCATCAGGTAACGTTGTAAATAAGAAGCAGGCAGCAGTATCTCCTGTAAATGTAAACAAACTTGTTTGTCTGAGCGATTGCCTGAAGTAGGACTGAGTGGACTTATAGGCTCTAAAGTTTTACATTATTTTATTTTTGAATGCAGTTATGTAACAACAACAAAAATCTACATTTCTAAGATACACTTTCACAATAGAGATTGCACTACAGTACTTGTATGAGGAAAATTGAAAAATACTATTTATTTTGTTTATCATTTTTACAGCACAAATATTTGTAATAAAAATACAAAGTGAGCACTATACACTTTGATTTCTATTACAACACAGAATACAATATATTTGAAAATGTAGAAAAACATCCCAAAATATTTAATAAATTTAAATTGGTATTCTATTGTTTAACAGGGCGATTAATCACAATTAATTTTTTTTTTGAGTTAATCTTGTGAGTTAACTGCAATTAATCGACAGCCCTAATAAATTGGTCCTGTGAAATCAGCAAAGATTTCTGTTCTTTTTAAGGGAGACCCAGGTTCTAGCAAAATTTCTGGAACGTAGATGCATGGAGGAGAGACCAAAATTAAGTTTGTTTCACAAGGCTGGATAGTGTGGTGAAACACAGCTGGTATGTTGTTAAGCAGCAAGCTATTAGCATTTATCTTTTGGGGTTAGTTTGAGAAAATTTACATGACAGTTTGACATGTCGACATGCAGTTTTGAAAATATTTTAGTCAATTTAAATTCAATAGTACTGCTTTTGTGTCTTCATACCAGTTCTGTTGCTAACACGTAATGCCACTGTTGCTATCCAATGTTTCTGATAGCTAAGGAGATGATAAATTGTTTATCTTTTTTTTTTTTTTTTTTTTTTAGTTCTAGGTCGCCTGCTTTACACCTTTCCCATCCTAAATCCCATCTATTAAAAAAAGAAGCTCTGGAGCAAGGCCACTGGTGCCCGAGCCTTTGGAAAGCCAAAACTCACTCCCAGGAGGGAACATTTCAGCGGGTTGATGTGGCAGTGCTGTTGGAACAAGAGGCAGTGAAACAATGTAATCAGTATAGAATTGAACCAGGTAACACATGGGACTGATCAAACCCAACACATGCATTTTGGCTTCTACTTATACCCCAGTCATTGGCCTGGTTTATATATCTGTAATGAGAGAAATCGTAAAGAACGTGCGTTTAAATTAACTATATAGTGTTTTCTTGTGAATCAAGAGACTTTTAATCTATTGAAACATTGATAATTCCTTGTGGGATCCCATGCTATCAAAAGGTGCAGTTTGGGAGGGGATAATACTCTGATATAATAATGAATTGTAATGTTTTAGTCCCAAATGTATAGTTTTCCCAGGAAATGCTAATTGTATCCTGAAAGGTTTCACAGGTGTTTGAGCACCTTAGCTTTAGATCAGGAAAAATTATGATTCCTGGTGATTTTAAATAATGAATGAGGTAAAGGTGAAATAGTGAATAATTAAGCGGCGAAAATGACTGTAGCCTATAAATTTGAAAGATGGAGCAACCTCCTCCAACATGACTGCAATGAGAAACCTTAATTAAAGACTGGGACTGTTTCAGTGACTGATTCCTCTTTCCTTCAGAAAATGCAGCTGAGCAGGAATTTGGAACAAAGATAAACAGTGCAGCTGTTCCGTGTGGGAATGAGAGGAGGACTCCAAACAGCTCTCCCTTGAAATTTTCTGAAAGACTTACCCACTGTCAAACTGCAGAATCAACGAATAGTGTAGCTGTATCGTGGAATGTTGTTAATGGGAAGAGTACTCAGGGATGTAAGCAGGAATTTTCCTCTGCATCTGCTCTGCACACTGGAGTTGTAAAAGAAAATGCCAAAAGCCCAGTTGTGACTTGTAGAAGACAAATGTCAATTGTGGCATCAGGTCTGAACCAGAGTGAGCTTGTAAGTGTATTTCACTATCTTTGTCAATCCCCTGTTAATATACACATACCATGACGCCTGTGATCCTAAATAAAATTTTAACCTCTCCCTAAAGAGATCCTATATGCAACACAACTTAATTTGACATGAATTACCCATTAATAATACCAGAGTATTTGAAATTAGATACTGCCTTGTTTGCTAGTAGTGATAAATATGGGGGTTTGAATGTAATGATGCAATTATGTACGGTTCAGAGCTTCTAAATGGATTGGAAAGCCATCCACATAAGCAGGCAAAAAGAAGGCTCGTCGTTCCAAAGTAAGGGAAACTCTCACCTCAAATAACATAATTTATTTATTTTTTATACATTTGAGTAGACTCCTTGCAAGTTTTAGAGGCTCATATTGTGGTATATACTTAAAACCAACTTACATAGAGCAGTGCTTCTCCAACTGTAGTGTAAGCAATTGGACTGACTTTCCGAACCAGTCATCACTAGCATAAAATCATATCTCAGTTGTCTGTGCAACCTCTGCCCCAAAATTGGTGATGATATGACTTGGCATGCTATACCTACAGTATCTCCCTCCTGAGTTTAAATGTCTTGGAAGGTGTATTCACAAGAGACTCAGTAAGCTGCAGCCTCCCCATAATTTGCACTCGATACTCAAAGATCTGATGGCCAAAGCTTTCCTTGCAGTCACACAAAGTGCATTCAACTAGTGTATCTGAGGCAAACCGCTTGCTTAAAATGTTTCAGTATATTTAGTCAGTTATCATGCAGCTGCTACCCAGACATTGGATCTATTGTATTGGTAATTGCAGAGAATCCAGTTTGGTCTAATAAAGCAAAGGGTTTATTAGCTGCACTGGCAACAGCTATCTTTTAAGCTGTGGATTACATCACTAATGGCTAAGTATATCCTAGCTTTAACTAGCGAGGGAGAAACTTTTGGTGCTATTTGGATTTGTTGAAATGAGCTAAACTTATAAAAGGCTTTCCCCAGATCATGTAGACTACTCGATGAAGCAGCATGAGAGAAATAACTTAAATTACAATATTTATACAATATAAAAATACTAATTTTGGTGGCCTTCATTGATAAATAGTGGCTTCTAATAAAGAAAGTTATTTACCAACCAATAGTTAACAGTTCTGATGCTGGAGGAGTAACCGATCTGCATATATGACTATTAATTTTATTTAGTTTTAATAGGTAACTGGAAAACTCTAGATTTCTACAACAATGAACGTGCTGGTTAAAACCCTTCTCTGTAAGTCGGTTGAAACGGATGGTTATATCACTGAGCTTTCACATCATCTGGGTTTTGAATGTTTTGTTGCCAT
Organism: Mauremys mutica; assembly: GCF_020497125.1. Lineage (NCBI taxonomy): Eukaryota > Metazoa > Chordata > Testudines > Geoemydidae > Mauremys > Mauremys mutica. Next base: position 642,225 of record NC_059096.1, read on the forward strand.
CAGAAGTTGAATATTGGCTTAATGCCTCAGATAACTGCAGCACATGTTTCCATTTCACTTGGTTCATAAATTACTGATTGATCTAAATTATTGTATAGTAGGGTATTGCTTTACTTGAGTTTATGTAAGCCAGTCAAATACTTTGTTATTAAAAGCAAAATGAACATCATTTTTGAAGTAACAGTTTAACTTCATTTCTCCATTTGTTTCAAAGTACCTCTCCACTGTTTGTTGTATTTACAACTTCCATTGACATATATTTAATTCTCAGCCGTATTAGAAAGCTAATCTTGTAATGTGGAAACTCCTATTCAAAGGCAGAGATGTCTAATGTTCCAATTAAATCAATACTTTCTAATTCAATATTTATTTGCTTTCAGTTACTGGTGCAGAAGTTTGCCAGGAAAACCCAGAGCACTTTATCTAATCAAATTACTGAAGGAACAACCCATGTCATAATGAAAACAGGTGTGTTGGAAGCTCTGTGAACAAACTAGATATTTTAATGCCACATAAAACACTAACTCCAGGCTAAACAAAGAGCACATTGACGATCATTCAGCATGATGGTCTGAAGATGTTTGATTAGGATGTGGGATTTACAGTTCACTGCTCTTTTATTCTGTATCAGAGTTTGTGTGATCCCAAGTCTAAACTAAAACTTGACCCATCTGTCTTTTATTCCATTAAATGGAGTCCAGATGAGAAGTTTCTATTTTGGTTGCTTGTTATATGGTATCATTGACATGGTTACAATTAGAATTTGAAATTGATATATCATTATGATGAGCAATTCATGTCATGCCTGTACATTTAAGAAGGTGTCAGCAGCACATTGACTTTAGATAATTCACAACCGGCCAAAGGGGGAGCCAGACATTTCCTTCTTACAGCATCCTTTGTTTGTGTTTTTAAAAAGCTCACTTAAATTCTTTCTCAAAAGTCAAAATAGTCTGTTGTAATAAAAAACAGACCTAAACTGAATTTTATTTGGCTTTCTAATAGTAGCTGAGAAAATCAATGGAGGCCATACTTCCATTGGAACAAAGTAACAGTGTTGCAAGATCACATTAACTTCAGAAAGTAAAAGACTTGACTTTTTTTTTTTTTAAATTACGGCACTTAAATTGCTTTTTGTTCTTTAGTAGAGCTCACTCATCTCTCTTAAAGACTTGAATAAACTTTATATAAACTTTAGTACACAGAACAGCTTCAGATTTTACAAATGCAAATCAAACTCTTAACTGATTAGCATAAGATTATTTGATTGGTTTTCAAGAAGGCATCAGACCTCTCCTTTCACATTTGTTCCTCAAAATTTAAAATGACTTGGCATAGGTTAGTTTTAAGCTCCTTACTAGATCTATTTTATCAGTAAATGTTAAACAAAAAACTTGAAAAATTAAACTGTAAAGTATTTTATGAGCTACTGCTGCTAGTTGATCTGCTGTGTTACAGGATTTAGTTATTTATAATAAAATAACCTACTTCTGTCCTTAGTTTGCTTTATAGGAACATTTCAAAATTCTTTCAAGATTCTTCTTACCAGTTTAAAAAAATGATGTAGAAAGGGAAAAAAGTCTTTATCATTTTTAATCCATTAGATCCTCAACCTACTATTTTTCTCCTCTCCTAATGAAAGCTGGTGAGGAAGCCACAAGGGGAAAATTGGGAGGGTTTGAATATTTCACTTGCATACAAATTCAGAGTCTTGTATTTTGCCTTTCCAACATCTCTGAGCTCAATTCAATAGGAAACCTGGGCTGGAGGGTGGGGGTGTACAATCAGAGACTCTCCACTGACTACTATACTAGATTCCTCCCTTTGAGGAGACCCAGGAGGGAGCAGCATTAGGACATTGGTAGTTTGAACCCCCTTGAAAGTACCTTCGTCAACCGTGTCATTGGGTAGTATGTGTTTTTCTGGTGGCCTATCACTTTAAATATGAATCAACTTTCAAAGTTGCTTTACGTTATTTAGATGGCAAAACTAAGAGTGATCCCAGTATATTTCTACTCAATCTGCAGATATGGAGCTAGTGTGTGAGCGGACACTGAAGTACTTTCTGGGCATTGCGGGAAGAAAATGGGTAGTTAGCTATGAATGTAAGTATAATACTCTTTGGAGCAGCTATGTGTCCCATCCTCCCCAGTTTCCTAATACCACCTCCTTTATATTTCATATTTTAGCATCTGGTATTTTTCAGAGTACCATCTGAATATTTAGATATTTAACGATAACACTCACTTTCTCTTTTTTTTTTTTTTTAAGTATCTATTGCTTCATTCAAATAACTGTAAGCGATTTCTCCCAAAGAAATACTTTCTCTTCATAATTAGACTGTTGGTGCTGATTAGAGCATCCTGCCTGATTTAATGTGATCTGTTCTTTTTGTTTAGGGATTGTTCAGTCTTTTAAGGAAGGAAGGATACTTGATGAGGTGGGTCTGATGTCTTAAGAGTGAAATGCATACTATGTCCATTGCACTAGCATCCAGACACTATGGCGATAAGCATATTAATCATGTCTGAGACAAACAGGAATTAAATATTTGAAACTGAAAATTAGTTGGGGGTGTTTGAGACAGAGGAGAATTTGGCATAGGAGTGAGGCTTCTAGGCCGTACCAAGTTCTGCAGAATGTAGGTATTCCATGCTGCTGAACAAAGAGCCTCCCCTGTGATATTTTCTTGACCTTTTGTCTAGCAACAGTTCCAAAGATAAAATATGACTGTTGATGTTGGCAAATGCAGGGAGGAGGTAATTATCTGCTACAATTTTTAATCTATTTAATGTGTGCCATGTTAATTTAATTTCATTCTAGCTTTTTAATCATAATGTTATGTGGTACCAAGTCAAACACATTGTAGAAATCTAAGTATATTACATCAACACTATTACCTTCATCAACCAGATTTATAATCTCCTAAAAAAAACCCCAAAGATATCAGGTTAGTTTGACTGGTTCTAGTTTCCATAAACTCAAGGTGATTTGCATTAATTACATTACCCTGTTTTCATTCTTTATTAATTGAGTCCCATACAACTGCTCTTTTATCTTGCCTGGGATTGCTGTCAGGCTGACCTGCCTATAATGACCAAGGTCATCTCATTTAGCTGTCTTCTAGTTTTCTGGAACTTACCCAGTGTTCCAAGACTTACTGAAAACTAACATTAATGTTCCAGCAAGCTCCTCAGTCAGCTCTTTTAAAATTCTTGGTTGCAAGTAATCTGGACCTGCTGATTTTAAAAATATTTAAAGTTTCTGTTTGGTATCTTTGGAGGATGTTAGTGGAATGGAAAGAGTGTTATCACCATATGGTGAGACTATATCATCTGTTTTTTCTCCAAATACGGAACAGAAATATTTATTGAACTCTCCTTTTTCTGCATTATCAATGATGATTCTACTATTTCCATCTAGTAATGGTCCAATACCATTGGTAGCATTCTTTTTGTTCTTAATATATTTTAAAAATTCTTTCTAATTTTCCTTAACTCTGCTGGCCATAAATTTCTCCTTCTGTCCTTTTGCTTCCTTATCAATTTTTCTACAATTTCTAACTTCTGATGTATAGGCATTAGATAATTTCTTCTCTACCATTGCTAGGAGCCTGGGTAGCAAACAAGAGGAATTGGAATTGCTCGGTGTTTTTAGCATAAATTCTGTCTAATTGGTATTACTGAAACCTTGGTGGGGCAAGTCTCTTAATTGGAATGTTAAAATCAATGGCTATAACCTATTTAGGAAGGACTGAATGAGGGAAAGGGGGAGGGGGAATGGCATTCTATGTCAAAAATAGCATTACTGGTTACCGAGTCACTGATAACTCAGAAGAAAATTATCTTGAATGCTTGAATGTCCTAACGGATAAAGGACAATGCTTTTTAGTCCATCATCTGCGTGTGTTTGTTGTAAGGTTTCCAGTTTCTGAAATCTGAGAGCCGTTTCCTGCTCTCAGATTTATAATCTCCTCAAAAAAAAACAAAAAACCCAAAGATATCAGGTTAGTTTGACTGGTTCTAGTTTCCATAAACTCAAGGTGATTTGCATTAATTGAGTCCCATACAACTGCTCTTTTATCTTTTATCATGGGCTCACCATGCCGGCCTTTTCTGTCTCTGACTTCTGATTCTTTACATTATCTTCCAGTACAACTTTGAAGTGAGAGGAGACGTAATCAATGGGAGAAACCACCAAGGCCCCAAGAGAGCTAGACGATCCCAGGCTGGAAAGGTACAGGCACATCAGCATAAGAAACCATTCATAGCTGTCAGAAGAATCCCATTTTGCATAAACTGTTGTTTATGATGCCAGCTGAATGCTGAAATATTTTAAAAATGGTCTTTTATCCTCCCATGAAATCAAAGGTACAGAACTGTACATAAACGGTGTAGTTGGCTCTGTCTCTGCAGTGCTGCTCCTAGAGCTTGCCAGTCATGCAACATGCATACCGTGAGTGAATTACATCTTTTATAATATAGGTGTGGGCTGGCTCAAAGGAAGTACTCTGCTATAGAGAGAGCTCCCTGGGAAACTATTTGCAATCCCTCTGCCTGATTAAGGATCAGTGTTGATAGGTTCTGAAGGGAGATCCTATAATCCTTCTACAGAAAGTAGAATGAGTGAGATACAAGACATGGTTTTTGCAGGCAGGGTGAATTTTAACTAAAAATATGTGTAGGTGATCCTCCGGGCTCTGGGAAATGGAGGCCTGGGGGAAGGGATAGGTATAACCAATCTACACTAATTCTCAGCTAAAAGAAACAGGCAATGTTTCCATTGATCACCTGCTGTTTAACCTCTGAAACTTTCTCTCTGTACATGAAACACTCTTCCCACGATTTAAGCGTAGGATTTTTTTTAAGATAGTTATTTATATTCTCTGTGTAGGGATCTTTTGACTAAACTGCTACAGAAAACAGTTTGCAGAGTGATGGAACTGTAAAATACTAAATGTCATGCTGTCTTGCCACTGCAGTAGGAAAGAAATGGGTTTGTACAAAACCAAATCTCAAAATGATAAATATTGTTTATTCTTGGGTTTAGGGCTGTGTTCAAATTGCACTTCAGCTGTTAACAAAAAATGCAGAAAATTTTTGATTTTTTTTCTCTCATTTATCGAATCTGGGTGTTCATTATCTTCAAGGTCCTGTGCAAATAGTCCATGACCTTAAAATGTTGCAGGCATAATTTGTTGCTGTTTCACACCACATTGTTTATGCCATCAGATGAGACCCCAATCATCTACGTTTGGGGAAAGCCCAGCCCTTATCCTGGAACCACATGGCTTTTTCCTCAAGCTCCTTCCCATTAACATTTGCCATTGTGGTACCAACCCCTCCAGTTTGCTGGGGAAATGTGTTGTGTTCTCATAGAATGGCATTAATAATGCTGTGTGTGACTGCCATTAGAAGGATGCCAGAGCCATCCGCTGGAAACACAGACTGTTGTCTCCACTGGGCTGGAGAATGCGAAGCCAGAGGTTCTCTCTCAAATTGAATCCTACTGCAAAGGAGAGAGAGGCAATTCATCCCTGATCTCTCCCCCCCCCTTAGTTATACATGTATGTGCAATGCACTCACTTGGAGACATTTCTCACCCTGTTCTCTGGTTAGCATGTTTGGTAATATTCATTAAGAAACTGTAAATACAAGAATAACGGTTAACAAGATACAAGACTTCATACAGTGTTCCTTTCCTTTTTGTAACACAATTGCCAAACTCGAGTATTAAACCTAAAGAAACTCCAGTTTTATCCTTTTTTATAGCAAATGGGTTGCTTTGTGGAGCAGCAGTGTCTTGTATAGTTCTCTGGGCTGGCACTTCTGGGAAGCAGCAGTAGAATGAGAAAAATAAAAATAAATTAAAAGCAAGATGTAATATGTATGTACTGTAGAAAGAGTGTGCTCTTCAGTCTTTGCCAGCAATATAATTGATTTTTCTTTTTGCTCCTATAGGAGCTAAAATAATACTTTTCAATTCTATGGTAGCTTTCATCCCAAGTTTTCAAAGTCCCATATTTTACCAATATTAGTGAACAAAGCCCTATGAGTGTAGATAAAGATTAGCACCTCCTCAGCTACATCTGCAATGCTGTAGGATACTGCATCCATTGAAAATGCATAGGAAATTTAGATAGTGTAATTACTTGCTTTGGAAATTAGACAGGATAGCCCTACGCTCATGAAGGGTGCTATTTTAATATGTCCAGAAGGGGTTTTATACCTCCTTCAGAAGATGGCATCTCTGGAAGCACAGTTCCCCTAACATCATGCTGGAGTTTTATTTCAGTGCTGACTTAGAGATAATTGTGCCACATTCTGTTGTTAACACCACTTCTGTAGCACCTAGGTTTGGTAGTTGGAAGTGTAATGATTTGGTGCATTCCTGCCTGCCTTGTGACATCTGCTGGGCTCACAACACAAGAATGTCTGGCTGCAGCTGTGCTTGTTGATTTATGATCAGTATTCTGTGATGTGTTTTCTCTGTGTGGTGCCCATAAAATGTCAGGATCCAATGTGATGTTCACACTAAGCTACTTCTAAATCTAGTGCACACTCTTGGGTGTGTTTGCTCTGACTTTCTGAGGACAACAGCACTGCCAGGGCTGGGCGTGGTCTGGCAACTCTTCTCTCCCAATTTTGAATGGTCATTGGAATTTCAAAGATCTTTAAGCAGTTATCATAAGGGTTGCAGATTTTAATTGAATGGTTAAGCAAGTGGGTTATGGAACAAGCATGAATTGCAGAATGGCTCTCTCCTTGACCTAATAAACCCTTTCCATAGGAAAGAAGAAACTGTATACCTTGCCTATGGGCCACTGAAGTGAGGGTGGTTGACACAACACTGCGTGAATGGGAATTTGTTTCTGAAACAATTGTTGAAATAATTCTAGCAGATCCCAAAAAATGTATTGTAGGCATGATCAATTTCTACTATCCATGAGCAATTTAACATAGAATATCAGTTTTAAATTAACCAGCTAGCAGTGAGGAAATCCATTGATGTTCAAGCTGCAAGCATAACTAATAAGATAAGTGAGGGGTGTATTTTCCAAAATATACACTGTGATCTTGTATATATTAGCATAAGTCATGTACCAAAGTCACAGGAACCAACATTTCCTAGAGTATACCTGTATACTGTTGTGCAGGGGTCTCCAGTGCTTTCATTCTTCAGACAACTTCATGAGAAAGAGATTCCTCTTCCAGTTCCACAACCGTCCCCTGCTTGGTTGTCAAAGCATTAATTTGTGGACTACCAGAAAGAGTTTACTGCACCACAGCTGCTTCACAGAGCATAGCTTGAGAATCCCAACCATAGAGGGACCTCATACATCACTCTAATAAAACAAACATTTCATTGAATGTCCATTTTGCCCTGGAACCACTACCCTCTGTTCACATGTGCCTTGTTTTTCAGCTCTTCAAAGACTTTGAGATCTGTTGCTATGGACCTTTCACCGATATGCGCACAGGTGAGGGGTTCTGGATTAAGGGAATGTACTATCATTTCTAGAATCCACAGAAAATATCTGCAGTGGCCATTGCAAATTCTCCAGAATTGTTGCCTTTGCTGGCCCTTTCATGGAGACTCACCTTTTAGGGCTATTTAATCTGCAATTTACAGTATAGCACAATGAAACATACACTAGGTATTTTTTTCCAGTTTTATCTCCTTAACTCACAAGAGACTGCTTGACTTTATATATAAAAAAAAAAAGTTTGGATGCAATTCTTTTTGGGGGAAAGCTCATCATGCCATGATACACCGATCTCGGGAGAATTCCATCTCTGTGTTGGTGGCATAGGGATGGCACAAAATAGAATAAGATTTGGCTTTATAAAACACCTTTCATCTTGGAAGTCTGTCCCCAAAGCACTTGCAGGTGACTAGAGGCCCTAACAAATACAGTGATGGCCCCAAGCACTCCTTACAGCACAGAAATTCATACCATGATGTTACTAATGTGATGGTGTTTTTAATGTAAGGTGATGAGCCCTACAGAAATCCCTATAGGTAAATTGAATAAAAAGGAAAGAACTAGAGCCTTGAGGAAAATACTGCACAGTTTAGGATTATGGAAAGTAAGATCTCCAAGTTCTGTAATGCCCACCTATTCCAATGAATATTCTTACCATAAGTAACAAATTAAAGCACACAAGACCAGTAATAACTAGAGTGCAGTGCAGTGAAGGGGTTAGAGCAGAAATACTTTATTTAAAAAAATTAAAAAAGAGTCTTGACAAATCTGGCATTTAAATTTCTTTTACTGAATGTGGCAAGTCTCAGTCCTCTAAACTGTCAGAAATATCAAAGGGCTAGATTCTGTCACCCTCAAACTGAGCTGTACTTTACACTGCACGTAGCTCCACTGAAATAAACACTACTTGTGAGGTCAGGTACTACCCAACCTGAGGTGAGGATGGAAAAGTCAGGCCTGTGTGAACAGCCCAATCAGAGAGAGAGAATCTTGTCTCTCCCGGCCTCATCTGCCCAAGTGTCTGTAGAAGACTGTTCATTCTTCTTATTACTCAGTAGGCAATTCTTAGAAGAATCTACTTAATCATGAAATTAGGCATTTCTGGCTCTGCTCCCTGATTGTCCAAAGATTTTTGCATAATGTCTCTAGGGTTGCCAGGTGTCCAGTTTTCGACAGAAACACCCAGTTGAAAAGGTACCCTGGCGACTCCAGTCAGCACCGCTGACCAGGCGGTTAAAAGTCCAATTGGTATGGGGCTGGCAGGCTCCCTACCCAGCTCTGGGTGGCTTCCAGGAAGCAGCTGGCATGTCCCTCCAGCTCCTAGGCATAGGGACGGTCATAGGGCCTCCGTGTACTATCCCCGCCCCAAGCACCGGCTCTGCAGCACTGGTTGGCCAGGAACTGCAGCCAGTGGGAGCTGCAGGGAGAGTGCCTGTGGAGAGACCCCCCCGCCATGCCTAGGAGCCGGAGGGACATGCTGGCTGCTTCCTGGGGAGTAGCCTGAGGTAAGTGCTGCCTGGAGCCCTCACCCCCTCCCGCACCCCTGTCCCAGCCCTGATTTTCCCCCCACACACACACACTCCAACCCCCTTCCCCAGCCCCGTGAAAATGAGCGAGTGAGCAACTGAAGGAGGGGTGATGGCGTGAGCAGGGGTGAGGCCTCAGAGAAGGGGCGGAGCAAGGGTGTTCAGTTTTCTGCCATTGGAATGTTGGCAGCCCTAAATGCATTCCCATCAGTGTCTGCCTTGGCCACGTAAAATATTTTTAGACGTAATCCTTCCATTCAATGTTTGAAATTTTCTTTTCACATTTAAAAAAAAAAACCCCACGCAGATGTGTAAGCACCACTCTCTCTGGAAAAAGTTTATGTACTCACTGTTGAACATTTGAAGTTATTTGAGTACTTTTCTACCCTCACACACAGCTCCTACCCATTATCTTAACAACTGAGACAGCCACAGTGTAACTTTTATCTCGTCCTAATCTTACAAAAGAGCAGTTGTGAAAAGTAAAACACATATTAAAGCCTGCAATTATGCACATAGGATAAGTAGATGAAAACAATTGCAGCTTTCTCATTAGTTTAAAGCTGCAGGTATGTGGTGTCTCTTATGAAGACAATTAAGCAGCAAAACTTGTAGCTTAACTTTTCAGTAGTAAAAGCACATATCTTCCCATCTTTGCTCTTCATTCTCTTCCCTGCAGCAAGCTCTGATTTGTCCAATATCACATTTATTTCTGACTGGATGAATTATCCCCACATCTCTTGACATTTACAGTAATTACCACAGCATGTGCAGTGCTCACTCCTAGTGCTGTGATGAGCAATTACAGGCTCCTCTGCTTAGGAGATTTTGTTATGTTTTTTCATCAAGAGTTCAGCAAATTAATGGGAATTAAACACTCTGGCTAGTTTGTGTTAATGAAAAATTATCACAGATCTGTAACTTTTGATTCCAATTGTAATTTCATGCTTTGGCTCTTTAAGTTAAGATGAACTGACTGGCAGCATTTTTTTCCAGGGGCTGTCTGTTGTTTCCCTGGGACCCCGAGGCTCCCATGGTGGTTCTCCCTACTGAAGAACCTAGGATAGGACTATAGTAATAATTGGCCTGCACAGACTAGTAAGAGCAGGGCTCCTTGTTCTCTGCTTATGCCACAAATAAAGGGGATAAAATTATTTCACTTGTAACAACCACACTAGCAAGGTATGGAGAACCAGGGCTGGACCTCTGACATGCTGGTCCCCAGGGCAGCGCAGTCATAATTGTAATGTGCTACTTTTGTGTGACTTAATCAGGTGATCTAGAATGGATGGCGGAGCTTTGTGGCGCCTCAGTGGTGAAGCAGCCTCATCTGTTCACACACAAAGCTGTAAGTATTCAGTGATGATGGTGTAAGGTAAACTGTCCTATTGATTTTTTTCCCTCCCTAAATACTTAGTGATTTTTGGTGCTTGTAAAAGACTGATGTATCCAGATATAGATAGAGGTAGGTGCCATTCACACTTCTGTGGGTGAACCAGAGATTGATCTGTAGCAGCCCTTCTCTTTCAAGCTTGGCCTCCCCTGAGCACAGTGCCAGTAGTGCCAAGATACGTGCTGGTCTTGCTGTGTTGAGGTTCACAGAGCACTGTGTACTGGCCACTTAACTCATCTCATAGGGCAGAGGTCCCCACGGGGGCATCTAAGTGTGCCCACGTCCTGGCTGGCAGTGGAGCATCCGCCAAAATGCCTCCAAATTTCTGCAGCATTTTGGTGGCGACTCCTCTGGATGACGCCGCTTGCTGCTGACAAGCGGCATCATCAAGAGGCGTCGCCCCCTGAATTTTTGCAGCATTTCGGCAGCATTTCGATGGGTGCTCCACTGCTGCCATGGTCCTTTGTCTGGCGCCCGCCAGACGAAAAGGTTGGGGACCACTGTCATAGGGGCTCACCTCCGGCTTCAGCTTTCGGGAGCAAAAAGGCTCTCGTGCCATTAACTTATTGTCACCAAGTCTCCCTGAACAGAAACTCTTGTAGAATATTCTTACAAAACTTAATACACTTTTTATTTTTCCTCCTCTTGACTCCTTCACTGGAGCTATGCAGTGAAGCAAAGAAATACCTAGTTATTGCTATCTGCAGACAGATGGGAAGGGTTGATTTTATGTAATACAAATAACGGTAGCTATTTTTAATCTTGTTTCTTATCTTGAAATCCTAGAACTCTACTGCTGTAATAGTTGTACAGCCTGATGCTTGGCTCGAAAACTCAGGGTACAGAGGTAAGATTATATGGAGCTATGAATTGCTTTGTGGTGCACATGGTGAGTGCTTATGGTTCCACTGGTGTGAGTAATAAAATAGTAGTAGGGTTCTATAAAGGAAGCAGAATAAAGTCCTGTTATGTTTGGAATTGGGAGCACATTCCTACATTTCAAAACAGACACAGTTGGTCATTCAAATTTTTCCCTTACCTATCTTGAGAGTAAACAAAGTCCTGAGAGGTGGTTTGCCAGGCAGTCTCCTAGCCTGATGTGTAGTAGGAAGGTTGTGATGAAATGTGAATGTAAATATGCATTAAAATAAACTGCCAGCCCATGTATCCTGCATGTCTCCAGAGTCAGGTTTAACTGAAATCTATCCCTGGCAGCAGGACTACTTTTCTAAAATGTACAGAGTTTAGGAGAGGCTTTGCATTGTAGAGACCAGTGAGATCTAGCAGAAAACCTCAGCGGAGAGAGAGAATACCCAGCAGTAAGCGGCCAACAATCTTCCTTTTCCAACTATTCAAGCACCAGTACCTCAACCCCAAAATAAAATATAAAAACCTCATTTGTGTCTGGTCATCCACTCCACTTATTTAAAAAAGACACAGCCCCCTTGACATTCAGCCTTCTGGGCAGTGGTTGGGACAAGAGGGTCCCTTCGTTTCTTTTTCTCCCTACCTCACCTAAACTGAAAAATGGATGTAACCTGGGAGCATTTTAATGCCACAAACACCCTTTTGTGCCATCCTCCCCTACGAGAGTGTCCTCACATGTCTAGAAACATGCCCCACACACTGAATGTGTGTGTGCGGGGAGAAACTGAGAGTCTGTGATTTGGAAATCCTTAAGTGATGCTTATCAAAGACTGCTCAGCTCTCTTACCTTTAGTAGTCTCTCTTGTATGGCGGTTTAAAGAGTTCCTGTGTAGATACTGGCGATTTGTCAAGTGGCCATGAAACAGCTGCATTTTATGCAATGTCAGGACGTGTAGAGTAGTAGCCACCATGTAACTGATTTGAAATGATATTTTGAACATTGTTAATGAAAATAATGCTGAAATAGAATAGCTCACAATCTGAATCTCACCCTGACCTGCAGATATGATTTTATCATTCATATTTTGTTTTGCAGCAATCCAACAGAAGTGTACTGCCGTGGTGACCCGAGAGTGGGTTTTAGACAGCGTTGCATGCTATGAGTGTCAGGAGTTTGATACCTACCTTGTCTCCCAGTCATGATGGTGCTGCTGCTCTTCTGTTCCCATTGCTCAGAAATCCTTATCAGTGCAGGCACTTAAGGACCAGGTATTTTTAGAATATCTTGTACACCATTTGTCATTAATAAGCAATGTTGTTTCAAGACAAATTATCCAAAGTTTTACTTCAATCAGCACAAAAATATTTAATTCTGCCTTTGCCCTATAAAAGTTGCTTAACTGCTACTGTTTCAAGATTGTAAAACTTCTTGCTCAAAGTAGCCCTATAAAATGTATGTAGTGAATCAAACACATTTGTCACCTATCAGGGATTTAAAGCCCGACCTCCAAAGAGAAACACTGATGCATTATTTACCACCCCAGCCAGGTCCTGACTATTTACTCCAGGATGTTTTGGAAACATAACTATTTACAAGAGTTATATGGAGCTTGGGGCTTAAATGGCACTTGCACTGCTGAATTAATTTATCTCCCTGATTTTTGCTTACATAAATACCCACTGTATAGTGCTTATGCCAACACATTGAAATATAATAGTTTTGGGATCAATGGTACATCAACTCATTTTATTCTGGACCATGGAAAAAGCTGTTTAGAAAATAGTACAAACAGCTCTTTTGTTGTTAGTTGGCACTTAACACAATTTTTCTATCCTAAAAACTTATCTGCAAGAAAGAGCCTAAAAAAAGAAGCCAACTTAACCAACAGTCACTAACAAGTTAAAGTAAATCAGTCCTTAACCTCTATGAGTGATTGCTTTGTGATAATTTTAGTTCTATATGAGAGTATTTATAGCATCCTGATGTAGTCGTGAACAAGATGTATTGTCACATCCCTGCTACCTATAAAGCCCTAAAAAACTCTTTGATCCTAATACTTCATGCCTGCAAAATGAGAGGTCACAAGTAGAAAGAACATATTGCTTTTGCCTGTTGCCAAGGAATCCACCTTCATAAATAATATTGTACTTTCAGAGCAGAGAAACTGTTTTCATAAAGTTATATTTTTTAAAAATTGTTTATAGTACAGTTCAAAGAATTGTTTGATACAATGACCTGCAGTAGGCTGGTCTAGAATATTTGTATAAAGTATATTTGTAAATGTTAGAATATTCAAAGCAAATAAATGTGACTGGCAAGTATTTTCCTTAATTGTGCAGCTCTCTGGGTGTGAATCAGCCATTCAGCCTTGGCACTAAGACCCATATGGAAATATTTCTAAATCTAATCTCCTGGTGATGGGGGGAGGTGGAGGAGGAGGCCAGCTGGAAGAGATTTTATAATTATAAATTGGAATTTCAGAGCTGGAGACACAATTGTATGTAGGTTCCATCAGAATGAGAAGCAGATGTGTTATCAAGTGTCAAACACAGGCAGATGTAGTCTAGCTAGGACTTACTGCGAGTAGGATGAGTGCTGGGAGCATTTGCCTCAATCTGCTTATATTGTTGTTCCTTTTTTTTGGTTCCTTTTTCAAGCTTGTGTGACAGTATTTCATAACTGTCACGGCTGCTCAGCACAGCCTCACCTTCAGGCTGACATTCCTCTTATCGCTGGAGTCCACATTGGATTTTTTTATCTACCTCTCAAAAGATTATAGCTATGGGGAGAGGGGGGTAAATGTTGCCTGCTAGATGAGAGGGAAAGGCCGAGCCCCTCTCGCAGCTGCCACTGTGAAATTGTTCCTCTGATCTGGACACGAGAGTTGTCCTTTCCAGGAGGTAATGTAATAGTTCCTGCTAGATTATTGTCAGTAGGCACAATACGTGTGACGCTGTCCTCCTCCCTCTGTGAAAAGCTGCTGTACAGGTGACAAGGTCTCTGGAAGCTGTTTCTAAGCAGTACCATGTGCAAATTTTGCATAGTAATCTGCATCTGAGTTAAGCTTTGAGTGAAAAGTTCAATTATTTTGAGAACCCAGTTGAGGATTACTTACTTTTTTTTTTTTAATGTTACCATAGGGATTAATTGAAGCTGCAACTTGCTCCTCTGCCCTAAGGTGTATTTTCTGGTTTTGGATGTTATGTTCACCAGATCATTTTCTCTTTCCTCCTCATTCTGTTTGCCATTTAAAAAAAAAATGACCAGCTTTAGGTCAGCCCAAGGGCAGTGCCTTAAGCTGGAAACTAGGTGCAAGTTCCCTCCCTCTCATGCTTCAGCTCAGGAAGGGCTGGGAGTCCTGCAAGAGCAGCCTCTGAAAAGAGGGAGAGTCACAACACATAGTGGTGACCCTTCACCTCATGGGCAAAGTTTGTGGCTGTCGTAGGGAGCTCCCAGGGTGAGAGTGTGAGCCTAGAGCTCAGAGAAGGACTTGTAGAGCCTGCAGGGGGAAATTAACTAGCTTCACCCAATTTAAAATCTGGTTAAATCATATGGCTTCAATAAATTACAGTTGGCACCTCATTCCCCATCATAAGGGACTCTTCGTTAGCATAGATTCAGATTTCATATTGTATTGGCATGTTTCTTGCCGCTTTCTAGTATCTCTGTCCTGAGACTTTTCTCTGTTCCCTGTGAAAAGGCTGCATTCCGGCACATCGCTGATGCGTAATGACTGAAACCAAGCCCCTAGGACATAGCAGATTGTGCAGCTAAACTATGGGTATCTGCTCTAGTCTGACAGTATTCTGCAGCTCAACTGCCAGCTTCATCAGGACAATCTGAGGGGAAACTCCTAGTAATCAGGATTGTGTGTCCTTTGTGACATCCTGGGGTGACTTTGTGCAGTAGGTGAATCCAAAAAAGATCTTGGACATATCTAAGGCACTACAGCTCCTTAGGATTAGACACAGAACAGAATTATGGATGAGCATGAAGTTCCAGAGAGGCTTTTCTCTTTCCGTGCTCCTGGATTGCCGGGGTTGTGCTTTGCCAATGATTTATACTGATAATGCTTTCCCCAACACCACCACATTTATCAGAAAGGTGTGACTTACGTTTCCGTTTGAGCCTCAGCCCTATGGTGTTCAATCAGATCTCTAGCTCAGCATTTCTCAAACTGAGGTTCGTGAGTCTTCCCCCTCCCTCCCAGTGCCTTCTGCATGCCATGGAACAGCTGTTCAGCGGCATATAGGAAGGAAGGGGAGGAGCGAGGAGGACGGGGTGGGGTAGGTTCTTGGGGGAAGGGGTGGAGTGGAGGTGTGGGGCCTGGGGCTGAGCAGAGGGCTTAGGGGTCCACAAAAATTTTAAAATCAAAATGGGGGTCCTGGGGTTGCTAAGGTCTGAGAACTGCTGCTCTAGCTAACTAATTCCATTAAATAGCAGTTGGCAATTGCTAGCTTGCATGGCACTGAAATTATTCAAAACTAACAAGCTTCCCTAGGATTTGAGCAGTAGATATGAATTTAACTGGTTCTCAGGCATGGAGAGGGCTGGTAACATCAGTATGAAGTCTGAGTAAACAATATTGTGATGGCAGAACTAACAC
This sequence comes from Mauremys mutica, assembly GCF_020497125.1. NCBI lineage: Eukaryota > Metazoa > Chordata > Testudines > Geoemydidae > Mauremys > Mauremys mutica. Next base: position 658,104 of record NC_059096.1, read on the forward strand.
TTAGATTCAAGTGTATACAGTGATGGAGAAATATCAGACTTAATTTGGATGTCTCGCACTACACCAGCAGAAAGGTTGAGCCAAGTAAAATCCTTGGAAAAACAGCCATGTCTGTAACTACCGCGGCTAAAAGCAAATGCTGAAGTGAAGGGATACTCATCAAGAGCTTAAATAGTTTATATCCACTGTAATGGCTGAGGGGTAAAACATTATCTAAAGTTATATCCCTCACTGTTTTGGTTCCTGGGAACCTTCCCTGCTGGATTTGCAGAGAGCCCCAGGCCCACTATGATGCATAACTACACAGTGTGGTCCCCAAAGATAGTGCATGGGATTGCAATATCTGTCACATACCCTGCACCCATGTCATCCCCAGAATGAGCCTACAGACATTACAGAAAGGCCACACACAACAAGCCATAGCATACAGGGGCTCTGCATAAAGTTACACAAAATGCAAAACTCAGGCAAAGGGCTGAAGAGAGAGGCTTTGAGCAGTGGTTCTTGGTGCAGAGGTTTCCTGTTTGTGTCAGTTTGTTTTGGGTGAAAGTTGGATTTTCCGAGATTGCTGAGGGATTAGAACAGTTACGGCTGATGTTGCCACTGCACTTTCTTCCTGTAAATATGCATGACAGTATGTGTGTATGGGTTGGTTTGGATGGGTATACATTTTGGTGGATGGTTCTTTATTTTTGTTTGTGATTGGAATGTTTCCTTGATGATCTGCTCCCGATCGTTACAACATACAGTGACGGGGAAATAAGGAGAGAGAATGCAGGGACAGCCTGTCAATTACTGTTAAAATAACAAGAAAAAGGGGGAGACTCTAATAGAATTGAGACTGGCTCTTTAATTTGCCAATGAGTTGGTGCCTTTCATCTCCACTGGTTCCAGTCCTGCTCTGGTGAGTGGTCCTCAGAAGTCTACCATTGACCCCTGGGAAGTGAACTGGGTGGGGCCTCAGTCCAGTTCCTAGTAGTGCAGGTGTGAGAGTCACAAACACAATCCTAATTAGATTGTTCCCTTTGTTGTGAGCATTGTGGCAGAGGCCTGTGATTGAGCTATGGAGACTGACTGAATGCCCCTCTCACACCTGGAAAGGTATCATTGAGATTGCTCTCCAAATAAGGTGGTGGTAGAGCTGCATCTCCCTTCCTTCTCCTATGTCTCACTTTTACGCCTACTGCAATGATGGTGGTGGAGTCTAATAGTAACTACAGCTGCTAAGAGCAAATTTCTACTGGCATGAGCCCCAGCTGTCTGCATTCATGTCAGAAATGATCATCGCCGCCTCTGCCTTGGAGTCTTGACAAAAGTTGATCCAAGAACAGGCTAGCCTCCTCCAGAGAGGAAAAGGCAACGTTTGCTTTCCCGGAGGCTGATTGGAATTCTGAAGGCAACAAAATGGGCATAGTCACCATCACTCCTTCTCTGCATAGGCCCCCTTTCCTTCGGTGTCACGGGTACGTGCTGGGTTAAAGCAGGTGACTTGAGAGAAGATGCCCTCCTCTACCTTGTAATGCTAAGAATCAAAGGGCCAGGCTGAAATAACTTGCCCACGTGGAATAGTAAGTTAAAGCATCCCAGTCTGGCCCTAGGTGAGCAGGGCCATGTTTAACCATCTTTTCTCTCTCCCTTCTCTGCATCTGTTATAGACTTTTCTCCTTTGATGCACTTTGGTTTTACGTTCTCTCAGAGGGACCACATCATGCTTCTGACTTCCATGTTGTTTGTTCTTATTCCCTCTCTCCTCCCTACGTCTGTATAACAGTTTTTTATCTTGGACTTTAATTTCCTCCAGTAACTTCTGTTCTGTACAGCTCCTGCCCCCTACAATCTCCCAGCAGCCACACTGCCTCATCAATCTGAAACCTGTTCTCTTTCGAATTTCTCCTCTAATGAGGTTATTACCTTCTTCAAGGAATCTGGCCTCTCTGTCACTGCTTGGCTGCCTCTAGCAATCAGGAACGTTTTACAAGATTTTAACGGCTATCACAACCTGAAAGGGGCCTAAAATGTCACGTCAGCTCTTGAATAAGTTCCGGCTCAGCTAAGAAAACTCTGCTTTGATTTTCCTGGTTTAATTTTTGGCCCCTTAACTTCAGATGAACAAAACAGTGAGGAAAACTTAAGCAAGATGTAAAGGAGGCTGACTTGAAACTATGCTCTTGCCCAATCTCCTGTTTGCTATTTTCTGTGTTTCTAGCCTCAGTCCTCTTGCAGTTTGGGAACATGAGTGTCATCTCTTCAAGTCTAAGTTCAGTCCCTCTCTAGAAATCTAACCCGACTTCCCTGGAGTGTGAATGTGGGATCCTCACTGAAATAACGGTTTGTCTTAGATGTACAAATATTGCATTAATGAATGCCATATAGAGGTTTGGATAGACAGTCTCTTTAGGCGCTGGTGAATAAGCGGGTGAAAGGATTCTGTGTTCCTACAGCATGTGTGTGCACATTCAACTAGTGCTAGGCCAATGGACTGCATGTAAAATAGAAAACAGGAAACTGGAGCATGAAGCTAGAGCAACAATGAGTATTGTCATGGCATCTCTGCTGGGTTGTCCTGAGTGTCCATAGCTACTGTGAGCTCATGTGCCTGTCGCTCAGAGGCCTGCTGTAATAGAGACCTACAGGGATCAAATTCAACAATATGTGACTTAAAAACAAACAGTATGTCAAGCAAAATATCTAATTCGTGGCTGAGCATTACAGCATAAAGCTACCTGGTTTTGTGATGCTAGAAGCCTGTATTGGGAAGTGCTTGACCATCTTGCTTATCAGTGCATTGAACCGGTTGCACTGTTCACTCCTGAGATGTGTTCCAGAGCTTACCATGTGGCATGTAAAATCCCTGGCCTTAATGTTAATTCAGGCAAAGACTTCTTTCTAGGAGAGAGAGCTTGAAACTAGAGTCACTTTTCTACAGACTGGTATATAGAAAGTGTGGCCAAGGTTTTTAAATGTTGGTGCTCAACTGAAGAAGCGAACGCCCATTGCACCTGTCGCTGTCAGCTGGAGTTATGAGAGCTCAGCATCTCTGCAAATCTAGCTGCTTATTTAGGTTCCTGTCATTAGCCATCCAGGTTTGAAAATATTGGCTTTGGTCTCCCGAAAGTGTCTTTCTCCCTGTGTAACTAAACATGGCTCTCCAAAGCTAAAGACTGAGGTTGAAAGCGCTACCTTTGTGGAGGGAAGGTTTAACAACACAAAGCAGCATTGTAGGGACTCCAATTGTCTACTGAAGATTTTGCATTGCTTAGTTTCAATTGGAGGAATCAAGCGCTGCTTCAGTTGATGATCTTGTGGGAAATGCTCTACACTCAGCAGGCTTAATACCAGGGACGCAGAATCTAATTGGAGTTTGCTTTGTAGCTTGTGACTTAGGAATGGTAAATGAAGGCAATGGTAGCCTGTAGGAAAGGTACGACAAAGCTGACAGCACCTTCTCTGAGGCAGCATACGGGCCTTGGACAAATTGCTCTGTCTAGTTTATTATCTTGCAGCACTTCTGGATACGATCATGTGCATCTGTATTAAATATTAGTGTTCCCTTCTCACCAGAAAGGCAGGAGACTTTATCAGTCTGTAGCATGTATGTGCACTTAGTGCCGAGGCAGCTTTACCCCTTGGTGGGGCCTTGGAAAAATCACTTCTCCTTGTCTTCAGAATTCACAGTGTAATCTTAATCCACCGAATGTGTCTTGGTCTGAGTCAGTCTGAGTGACCCCTCAGACGAAGGCAATCTGTATGTAGCTTTATCACTGGCTTGCTGGAAAAGGCTCACTCAAGCAGACAGGTCCTCCCGTGTTTCGTGATTTCTGTCGGTCTGCCATTGTGTGACTTCAGCAGCCTTGGGACCTTCTGAAAAGCTGGGGCTGGGTGACATGCAAGTATTCTGGGAGTCTAGATAATGGTGGGTTTAAAGTTGGTGTCAGCAGGCAGCAGCCCTCTGAACCATCCATATTTTAAAAGTAGGAATGATAGATTGTCCTACAAGACCTTACGGCCATTTGTTACTTGGAGAATCTTCCTTTTCTCTCTCTTTTTTAGCACAAAAGCCCTGGATGCAGGATCCCTGGGCCAGATTCAGTAGTGGTATAAATAGAGGTGCATGCTACAAGCTAAGGGAGCATGGCGGAGAAAGAAATTTAAGTGGACGTGAGATAAAGTAGAGGAGGCCCTCCTTTCACTTACGCTTCCCAGTTACTCACCTTCCCTGCATCACCTCTTCCTCAGCATATCAGGCGCACTCACTCTGCACACCAAATCAGCGCAAGTTATGCTGCTCACACAAGCCACCTACGCTCATTCTTTGGCTAACTTACCCACTGTTTTCCCAGAGATCTAAACTGGGGAGGCGGCTCCTATTTACACCAGGTCTGAATTTGGGCCCCTTGTTTATAACTGTAGTTCCAGTTCTGGCTCCAGTCATGCTCCCTTACAGAAAGCAGTTTCCAAAGGCAGTTTAGTAGAAGAGCTGGATCACTGTATCTTTATAGCTGTCTGCACCCATGGGAGGGTGATGGGGGCAAGGGGAGCATCTGCTCTGGGCATTCTGAAGAAAGCTCTGACAGTGTCATGTGATTTACAGACTAAAATGGTAATGTGCCTCAAGGTGCTTTGGAAAGGGAGTGAAAACAGTCTCCAAGCTCCGGGCCCCACTCCCTCCTGTATCTCGCTGTTCCCACAGAATCGGTCTGGCCCTGGAAGCTCTGTGGCTTTGTAAGAGTAGCTGGTTCTGAATGATGGGCGGCAGCAAAGAGCCCAGACCACATCAGGTGGTTGTCATTTGTCCCAGCAGTTGCCATAGCAACCTGATAGCATTTTGCTTTTACCTGGTGGCATAGATGTAGGTGGGGATTGCGGCGTTAAAAGCAAGACGACTGGACTGCTCCTCTTCTTCCAGGGAGCAGGAACTCCCGGGGAGGAGTGGCAGGGCCGGGGAGGAGGGACAGCCAGCTCACATTTCCCAAATGAGTTGGCAGACAGAGTATTAGACTTTTAGCAGCTAGTCGGACTCCATGTACAGGGTTGCTTAACACTAATATAATCTGCCACGCCAAGACGTATCACTTAGTAGAAAGTGGCTGTAGATTTAAACTCCATTACCATTTTCACTAGCGTGGTATAACCCTGAGTAGGCCAAGTGGCAGCCTGTATGGGGTGGTTTGTTCCCACGTGTGTCTCGGAGTTGGGAGGCATTTCCACTCTTGTTTCAGCAGGAGGGCTGTTCTGAGGGTTCCAGCCTGTTCCATTTACTGCTCCATATCAATGCACTGGCACTTTCAAGTGTTCTGGAAACTCCACAGAGCTTCTGCACAACAGCCAAGGTGCTCAAAGGAGCTGGTCAGTTTCCCTCAGCCCAACTTTGCCTTGGTGCAAGAAATGTGAGCTCAGCTATTGTCCACATACCATCAGCCTCCTCCCCCGTGTGCAGCCAGGACAGAGGGAAGATTCAGGAGGCTTTGTCACAAACGCAGGCCTCTTCCTGTGCCACGTTACGGGCTGTGCTTTAGACATCTTTAGATCTTGCTGACTGGATTTTGAGGGTGGAGGTCTAGTGTATTAACGGGAATGAGGGGCAAGGCCTACAGTAGGTAACCTGGAAGTGACTGCTCCATCTCGCACCTGAATACCTAGTTATCTCTTTCCTTCACTGGGGATGGTGCTGCTGAGATCCTGGCATGTGGGAGTTAGTCTAGGCCTGTTTCCAATTGGGCTCCTTAACAAAGGCATTGCTAAGGACTGAGTGGGATTAAAGAACCTGGTTCCAATTTGGTCCAAGGTGGTAGTGACCTAAATCCATGTTACCATCTGTGAAATGATTTGGTAGCCCCAGCTTCCTCCCCCAGTGACTAGGGAACGCTTTGTTAGCGGGCACCAGAGCTTGTGTCACAGCAGGTATCCTGGGTATCACAAAAATCAGCAGCATCACAGCTGCCACTAGCTTGGCTGCCTTGTCAGTTTCTGCACAGGAGGCAATGGCTAGATGGACATGGAGCCTGACTTACCTTCTTACCCCTTCAAAGTGGTACCCCAGCCAAAGGCTGAGAGGCAGTGATGGGTCAGCATGAGGAAGCTTGTGTAAGGGGACTGTTGTCCCCGTACTAACACTCAGTGGGGGTGTTTTGGTTGCTAGCTCCCAGTACCAAAGGAAGGGGAAGGGTTGATGGGAAATCAGGACCCTGAGACTGACAGTCCCCAGGAACAATGGGGAGAGGCCAATGTTCCAGGTCAGCCTGATTCACAGGACAGGCAGGCTGATCAAGGAGTCAGGAGGCCAGGGGGGTCCTGTCCTCCGGGTGAGCTGGAATTGCCTGGGTCAGACAGAGTGGGGCCAAGCTAAGGAGAGAGCAGGGGCCTGAGCTGGGCAGCAGAGCTGTGCCAGCCAGAGGGGACAGAGAAGCAGCCCAGGGAGCAGGTCAGAACTGGGAGCAGAGTCACGGAAGCAGCCCACAGAGCAGACCTGTGCTGGGAGCAGAGCTGCAGCAACCAGAGCCAGAGGGGACAGAGAAGCAGCCCAGGGCATTTCAGAGAGGTAGTGCAGACCGGCTAGGCCAGGCGGGGGCTGCTGTGGGAATTACCCAAGTGTAAGGAACAGCAAAGCCTCAAATAGTAGTGGAGCTGGAGTCGGGTGCGGTGAGCAGTTGGGGAGAGCGAGGGGGACCCTGGGCAGCGGGCCCAGCACAGGGAGATGTCCCCAGACTGGGAGGGGGATTGTAACCCTGGGGAGGAAGGGGAGGCGACAGTGGGAAGAAGGGTCCTGCCACCTAGAGCCTGAGGGCGTGGCCACCGCCAGAGCAAGTGTCCGACTTGCAGCATCCCTGCAGCGTAGCCAGGGCCTGGGCGGGGGCCTGGGACTTGTGAGGAACAGACTGAACTTCCCGTACGTTCCAGAGATGCCCCTTATGATGTCCCTGTGCCACAGAGCGGGGTGACGGGTTTTCCTTTAACTTTTCCTGTTTTTTCCTTATTTTTTTTAGTTGATTGCTGTTTAATAAATTGTATGTCATGATCAGTGGGTCAGGGAAGCATCCAGTGCAGAGAGAGCACCCCGGAGTGGGGACACCCTAGCCCCTGCCCTAAGTGACCACGACAAGGTTGGGGGTTGAGCCCCACCCCAGGAATCCTGGGCCCAGCCTTGTCAGGGGCACGAGGACTCTGCCACAGGGGAGAGTGGAAGGGGAGCCCTTGAGGTCAGGCAGGTCTCTGGGTAAAGGAAGTGGGAGCGAGGATTCAGATCCTTTCGCTAGCCCACTTCACCGGCGTAGTGCAGAAGCCAGGAAAGTTCCCCACAATAGTGGGACCATCCCCCCGCTTACACTTGCTTTGCCACACCCAGTGCAGCAGGGCTGGTTCTCTGGGAAGTGTCAGTGCAAGCATTGCTTCCTAGAAACAACTGAACTGCTAGAGTGAAGTGTGCCTGGGATCCTGCCTCCCAGCCCTCATCTGCAGGCTCTGCTGCCTAATCACTCGTGCGCCTATAAGTCTATATGGGGATTGGCTCACATGATAATACGCGGAAGGAGGAAATTCAAAGTTAAGTCTGCCATAGTGTAGCCTAACTTCCAGCCTCTTCTGTGTGTCCTAGCCCTTTCCCAGGCATAGCAGCAGGTGCAAATACGGTGCTGTGGTTTATGCATGCTTCCCCTCCCTTGTGCCTGGGCCGAGCCATGCCATGGGAGTGTTCAGAGCACCTGTGCCCAACAAAGCAAACTAACACCAGCCTTGCCTCCCAGCTTCCTGTGCACGCGGCAGTGTGTGTCGCACAGCTAACAGCATTCACATGGAGAGAATCCAGGAGGGTGAAGTAATATCTTTTATTGGACCAACTTCTGTTGGTGAGAGACACTAGCTTGTCTCTCTCGTATCCTGGGACCCACAAGGCTACACCAACCCTGCATATAACAAGAGTGTTAAGTTTTGATTAGTTCATAGCAAAGTTTGCTATAAAAGAGAGAGAGTGAACATGTCCCCTTTAAGAGTTCAAGGAGAAGATGCTGTCCCCCAGGGGCCACTGGAACAGCCCAAAGAAGTCTGGCAGGAAATTAGACTGAACTTGAACATGTGTGTGTGAATGGCACCTTCGTCTCCTTTGCTTACTCGGGCACAGTGGGGGAGAGAAGGGGAAGCTGTTACAAGTGTTTCAATGTTTTGGATAGTCCTTGAATTTCTGCTACACCCGCCTTTTAAAATAAAAACAAAAGGAGTAATGAACAACGGGCTATGAAAACACAGCATTCTGAGAACAGAAGGAATATTGCTTTTAAAAAATTAAACTGGAATTTGATTGTTTTATTAATATTTAAATTACAATGAATCCACCAAGACTGTCTTACATGCCAGTATAGAAATATGCAAATACAACTTAAAAAAGCAATTACAGGCTTCCCTTAAGGTAACAAGAACAAACAAAACAAATGGTTTTGTAAGTCACTTTTATTAACTTTAATGATGTGAAATGCACATCTGCGATGATTAGTCAATGCTTCAGTTTGTGGGGAAGGGCCAGGCTGATTCAGATGCAGAATGGATAAAGTCAGCATCGCAACAGGGTGTGATTAGCAGTGTGCAAAGGAGTACTCTGAGCCCCACCATCTGGAGGCATGCAAGCTGGGAAAACGGGGCTGCCATGGCTTAGTGACACTGAAAAGAGGGGATAAAAGTTCCACTGCAGCTGCCGGCAAGTCAGCACATGGTTCTGCAAGCTTGATGGTAGAGCTGGATGGGAAAAGAGGGTTTGGCCTTGTTGTAGTATTGGGGGGGTTGTTTCATGTGCTCCCACAATAGAGCATCCAGCCACGCTGATCATTGCAAATGGGAAAGAATGGAGCCCAGGGACCAGTGGCCCAGGCCAAGTCCATGACGTTCTGCAACAGCCCTTCACCAGGTATCCTGCAAATTGAAAGAACTTCAAGCAGAGAGAGAATCTGGTCTCGCTGGTTGAATGTAATATGGGAAAGTCATGCTAGATATTTGCACACTGGATGAAACAATCCTCTCAAATTAAGTGATCACCATGTTGGTAGCAAACTCCTGCCATTCTGCCTCTGAGATCTTTCCCACTCCCTAGGACTATGCATTTTGGCACACACACATCTCTTGTAACTAGTGTGGGAGAGATGGTGGAATAAACTGAGCACAGGCAAACCAGATGCAGCAAAGCTCTTCATGAGACATCTTGGCTGGAAAGAGGAGAGCCTGGGACAAGCCCACATTTTGTGAGTGAGAGAGAGAGATGGATGCCCTAGTCCCACCACTTGTAGGAGCTCTTGTCCATACCTGATAAACAAAGCTTGCATAGTCCAGACTAAGGCAAAAAGTTCCAATTTCCATGTCCAAATCATCACTTGCTGAGAGGAAGCACAGTCAAATGGACTGGGGGAGGGGCAGATGCTAGGACTCCCTGAACTCTAATTCTGCATTGGCCACTGTGTGACCCCCATTGATAAAATTGAATAGGAGGATCCACTTAGCAGGGATGTTGTGAGGATGAATCAGTTTGTGTAACACTTTGGAAGTAAAGAGCAAATGTTTGTGTAAGCGATGCAATAAAATCTAAAAGGTCTTGATTGATCATTATCAGAGGGGTAGCCATGTTAGTCTGTATCCTCAAAAACAATGAGTCCGGTGGCATTTTACAGACTAACAGATTTATTTGGGCATAAGCTTTCGTGGGTAAAAAAACCCACTTCTTCAAGTGGTTTTTAGAAGTTTTTTTTACCCACGAAAGCTTATGTGTTGGGATCAAGGAGACGCGGAGTCAAGAGGTTTGTTAAGCAGGCGTCCCGAGCTCTCTTGAGCTGGGTTTTTATTAGTAATTAGAACAAAGAGCATGAGATCACAGTTACTTGTAACATATTGATTGGTTCACCCATAGCCATCTCCCCTTGTGCAATATATCATAATTGGTGAAGGGACTACGTAAGCTATTGGAGGGGCTACGTGCACTATTGCCTAGTCTGTGCTTAATCAATAACCTGAGCATTGCTTTACCTTAAGCCAGGAGTAAATGTAATAAACACGTGTGTGGTTTGCCAGCACAGCATATTTCACTACATCTCCCCCTTTTTGTTTTTAAGCAATTTGCAGGCATAATGAATGCTCTGTTTTGTATTAAGTCGTTGCCAAGGGCAGCCGTGGACAAATAGGCTAATAAGTGAAGGAATACACTGTAATATGCAGCAACAAAGTATTAATCCTGCAACTATAACAATAACATATGCAAACATTTGCTTTAGCCAGGATAGGTCTGGCAGCCATCCTTGTATGGTCGAACGTATCGTGCAGGTACCCAGAGCGGGCCGCTTGGTGTTGATACAGCTGCGTAACCGCGCCCCCAGGTGATTAGTGGCACAGGTCCGCTCCACCACTCCGGGCCAGGTAGCTGACGATAGGTTACCTTTGGAGCAGGAAGAACTTCGGTCGTCTGATAATGCCGTTGTGCCCTGGTGAAAAATTGAGAATTGAAAAGGTAATAGATTTTAAATGATTGAGTGTAAACAGTACTTGAGCCAGCCATTCTTCCTTTTCTGTCAGGCTGCCGGGGACAATTCCCCCTTTTTGTTTTTGCCGCAGGAGAGCAGTTTTTAATGTGCGATTAGCTCGCTCTACAATGGCTTGTCCTTGGGAATTGTATGGGATGTCAAAGGTATGCGTGATTCCCCATCGCGTGCAGAACGCTGCCATCGCTGAAGAGCAATAGGCTGGGCCGTTGTCAGATTTTTAAAGCTGATGGCTTTCCCATCACTGCAAAGGAACGAATGAGGTGATTACAGACGTGTTTGGCTTTTTCCCCTTTTTGTGGCGTTGCCCATATATAGCCAGAAATAAGTGTCTATGACTACATGCAAAATAGGAACCAGGGAGCTAATGGTGGGAACCGAGTGACGTCCATTTGCCACAATTGGTTTGCACCTAGCCCCCGAGGATTTACCCCGATAGCGGGTCCTGCGAGGTTTCCAGTACACTCAGGGCACTGCTGAATAATCGCTTGTGCATCAGATAGTGGTATGGAAAATTGCTTGGCCAATGCCCTAGCATTTTTGGTGATGTAAGGGAGTGACTTTCCATAGGAGAGCAGGGGAAAAGCCTTTAAGGCGTTATCAGCATAGGCATTGCCTTGCGAGATTTCTCCGGGGAAAGGCTGATGACTTCTAACATGTGCGATAAAAAATAGATGTCGTCGGTGACGTAATATCAGTTGTAGGGAAAGAAATAAACCAAGCAAATTATTATCCAAAGATGCAGTAACACAACTAGAAGCAATATTACTAACAACATTGGCAGCATACAAACTGTCTGTTATGAGGTTAACTGGTTGATCAGAAAATGTGTTAAAGGCAAGAATTAACGCAGCTAGCTCCGCACGCTGAGGAGAGCGTTGCGGTAAGGTAAACTGGGATTTCCACTGGTCATTTTTCTTCCAAGCAACCACCCCTCTGGAGGGGCCACCATCGGTGAAAATGGTAAAGAGCTTCTGTTATGGGAACGGGAGATACCAAGTAGAATACTTTCAGTGGAATATGCTGAGCAACTTGGAGACGAGGATCCTTGGGAGTATGGTAAGTTTACGGACCCAACATAATTGGCTAGGGCTATTTGCACCTCCTCCGAGTGCATACATGCAACTTCCCAGGTGGCGATGGGGATGGGGATAATAATGTTTACTAAATCCATGGCAAACAAGTTTAGTGCTCGATTGCGTCCTTTAGTGATTAATTGAGCAAACATTTTCCAGACAATGGGACGAGTGTGTTTTTTGTGTGTGTGTGGTAAATACATCCACTCGAGGATAAATTCTCTCTCACTTGTATGTTGAAGTAATGCCCCCATGAATTGCTTAGTGTCCCCAAGAATGATTAAGGACGGGGGCACGTCAGGTACTGCTCTATCTACCCACCTTTCTGCCATGGCTTCGTTGACCTTATGCACTACCTCCCGTTGTTCGTTTGTTAGTGATATTATGTCTCCCGGTTGCTTTCCTAATTTTAAGGGCATTAAACAGTGGAGTTAGCATAGAAGTGGGAATCTTGTAATACGGTCTTATCCAATTTATGGATCCTAGAATTTGCTGTAGTACTACATATGTTAATTTTTTTTGGCAAGGTAAGTTTTGGAAGTATGGGCATGGAGTATGCTGCAAGCATTTTATGACCTAAATATTGAAAAGGTTCGGCTTCCTGTATTTTTTCCGGGGCTACTACCAGACCCATTGACTTAAGATATCCGTTAACTCACTTTTCCATGTGGTGGGTAGGGGCCTACCGGCTATTAAGATATCATCCATATAATGGTATACAAGTAGCTTTTTGAACTTATTTCTGAAAGGTTTGAAGAGCAGTTGTTTACAAAATACTGACACATGGTAGGGCTATTTAACATGCCCTGGGGTAACACTTTTCCAATGATAACGTGTTGTGGTTGGGCATTGTTCAGGACTGGCACTGTGAATGCAAAATACTTTCTATCCTTTTCCTGTAACGGTATTGTAAAGAAACAATCCTTTAAATCAATTATTGCCACCTGGTAGTCATAAGGGATTAAATTTGGATTGGGGAGGCCACACTCCAGGGGGCCCATTGGTTCTAGTATTTTATTAATTTCCCTCAAATCGTGAAGGAGCCTCCATTTTTCCTGATTTTTTCTTAATTACAAAAACAGGAGTATTGTACGGGCTTGTAGTATGCTCAATGTGTTCATCTTTCAATTGTTGCTCAACTAATTGCTGCAAAGCTTCTAATTTTTCTTTAGGTAATGGCCATTGTTCTACCCAGACTGGTTTATCAGTTTTCCACTGTAACGGAAGAGCCTGAGGCTTACTCATCTTCCAAAATCAGTTTCGCCCCTATCTGTTCTAACAAATCTCTTCCCCAAATGTTAAACTGTAAAGGCAATATGCAGGGTTGAATATATGCTATTATGGGACCTTGTTCCTGGGATTTTACCGGTAACCATTGAGAGCTCTTTTTAGATGCTTGGCTTCCTCCTACCCCGAATACCGCAGGGGCTATCTCAGAGGGCCATTTAGGTTCCCAATCCTTTTCAGCTATGACAGAAACATCCGCCCCTGTGTCCAACAAACCGGTCAGCCACTTACCTTGGAGGTTATACTTACGTTGAGGTTTGTGCAGGGATATTCGGTGTACCAACGCCGCCACCTGTGGGTGAAAGGAAGAGTCGCTGTCGCCTTCAGTACGGGTTGATCCAAAGCCTCCTGTACGTGTTACCTGTGATTTTTCTCCAGGGAGCTCATATGGCAACAGTATCATTTGTGCCCAGGAGTCCCCTCGTCTTAAAGTAAAAGGCAGGTGACTCCAATACTGAACATATATTTTTCCCTGATAATCAGCATCAATCACTCCTGGAACTACCATAATTCCTTGTTTGCTTGCTGATGACCGAGGGAGTATAATGCCCACCGTCCCTTCAGGAAGGGGCCCTTTTAATTGAGTAGGCATTAAAAGAACTTCCCCCGGTAAGAATGAGGATTTTTCTTCTTGATTATACAAGTCTATCCCAGCACTGCCGGTCGTTGCCGGTTGCGCTGTAGTCAATTCTTCCGCCCCCATTGTTTTTCCAGGGCCCGGGGAGGGCCCGGTTATTGGTTTCCCTGCCCCAGTCCTGATCGACATTGATTTGCCCAATGATACCCCTTGTTGCATTTAGGACATTTTTTGGAGGGCCTACCCCCTTCCTGGGGTTTTCCTTTATGTGCTCCCCCTCCGGGTGCCCTACACTGGCTTTTAAAGTGACCCGGTTTTTTGCAATTAAAACAATTTCCTGCTGGTTTATTACCTTGTCTTATAGCCCCCGCCAAAAGAGCCATAGCATGGGTTTGACTACCGACATCTGCGCAAGCCTGAATCATGTCCGCTAAAGTGTACGAGGGGCGATGTATTATAGATTGCAGTACCTTCTTGCAATCAGCATTAGCTTGCTCATAGGCCAGTCGCCGTAAAAGCTCTGTCTGTGCCTCCTCGTTATCAACCTGCCGCTGTACTGCTTCCTTGAGCCTATCTATGAACTGCGGATACGGCTCTGTAGGCTGCTGCCGGGTGGCTGTGAAAGACCTAGTCGGTTTCCCACTTACGGGAACCCTTCTGAAAGCTCTCATAACACTAAGTTTAGTACGAATATATGTGTCTGGGTCTAACTCCAACTGTCCCTCTATAGTGCTAAATTGGCCTGCTCCATAAATCTGGTCAGGCGTGGCAGCTGGGGTTGAGTATCCCACAGCAGCTAACCTAAACTCACTGTCCCACACCATATACTGGGCGGGGGTCAGCACCATACGAAATAAGTCTTTCCAATCTTGTGGAGCCATAATGTAGCCATTTCCAATTCCTTCTAAGATGCCTGCCACGAAATTAGACCTGATGCCTGTCTCTGTGATAGCTTTTCTCACTTCCCTCAGTACTGTATACGGTAGCGCCGTCCACTCTCTGACGGCATTGCCCTGTGCATCGACTCCTGCCGCTATAGGCATTAACATGGGCAACTCCCCCTCCCACTGATGTTCTTCCTCCAAATTCAATTCCCCCGTCTCACGCGCCAACGCAACCGCCGCCCGGACGCAGCCCCCACGATTCCCCCGGAAACAAGGCTGATCAGTTCCTTTATTAACGGAGGGATCCGAGGGCCGCTGCCCCGTATCCGACACCGCAGGCGCTGGTGGTAGCACCCGCGGGTACGGAGGCGGTGTTGTCAGCGCGAGAAGCGGGGCGGCAGTGAGAGACGCCTGTGGCCCCAGTTTTCCCACTGCCTCAGTACAGCGCTGCCACATGAGCAGGTGCTGTACTGCTGCTCTCGGTGTCTCAAAGAGCTGTGTTCCTATCTTTTGCCAATCTGCTTGCTGCAGGGACCCCTCTTCGGGATACCAGGGGCATTGGCATTCTATTTCCTTAACAAAATCCTCTACATGCCGCAGCGTAACCGCTGGGCAACCGCTCCCCTCAATGAGCTTAAATAATTCCTTAGCATGAGCCTTTTGTGGCACTGATAAATCGCTCCCCATACTCACGAGTGGCTGTTTCCAGCGGGTGCACCTAGACTATTCCAGTCGGATGAGCAGGGGTCCTCGGGATCCAGTGTATCACGTCGGGGTCACCAGATGTTGGGATCAAGGAGACGCGGAGTCAAGAGGTTTGTTAAGCAGGCGTCCCGAGCTCTCTTGAGCTGGGTTTTTATTAGTAATTAGAACAAAGAGCATGAGATCACAGTTACTTGTAACATATTGATTGGTTCACCCATAGCCATCTCCCCTTGTGCAATATATCATAATTGGTGAAGGGACTACGTAAGCTATTGGAGGGGCTACGTGCACTATTGCCTAGTCTGTGCTTAATCAATAACCTGAGCATTGCTTTACCTTAAGCCAGGAGTAAATGTAATAAACACGTGTGTGGTTTGCCAGCACAGCATATTTCACTACACTTATGCCCAAATAAATGTTAGTCTTTAAGGTGCCACTGGACTCCTCGTTGTTTTTGATTGACCATGTCCACTCTCTCATGGACTTTGCAGACAGGAGCATTATGGGGCTGGGTTTTTTTGGGTGGTGGAGTACTTAAGACCAGCTGGAACAGCCAACAGATTTCAAAGACCACCTGGTATTTCCTAATATCGGGTCTTTATATTAATCAAAGGCTTGTCCAAACAGATACCCACCCACACCACACCCTACAGTGCCATCACTGTAGACCACTGTGAAGACCAAAAGCTCCATCTGTCTGGGCGCAGGGTTAGAAGAAGCAGCGCGAAAAGCTTTCACTTACAAATGCTTCAGCAGAGGAAAGTGTCATAAGTAAAGGGACAGTGAGATGCAGGTGGGGACAAGCAGAACCAGCGCAGAATGTCAACGGAGGTTATTGGAACGTCTTGGCACCTCTCAGTGGACAAGGCTCATAAACAGAAAAGAGATTAATTCAAGCTCCCATCTGCTGCCAAAGTAAGGGGTACAGAGATGCAAAGCCTTCTTTGGCACAATCCTTCTGACACAGGCGAACACCTTGCTGTGGACTGACAGCAGTGGGTTGCCTCATGTGCCACTGGCCACAGGAGATTCTGATGCAGCCACCTGCCTATGGAGAACATCTGCCTGGGTCCTGACAACATCCAGAATTCAGCCTCATATTTTCTTTAGTTTTTCAAGAAAATGTCACTGCTCAGTTGCATAATTGGATTTTTTACATTTACTTGCACGTCAGTTGCCAATTTGCCTTTCCACACGGCATCCAACTGCAAATGTGCAAAACCACAGCTGATAAGGGTGCAGAATTACTGGCTAATTCATTGCATCGCTCACTGGAACTGAAATAGATTCTCTGTTATCATGGAAAATGCTGCAATGCACACTAAGGCTGTCACAAAGGTGGAAGATTGGGTATCCATGCAGATTAGCACAGCTAGTTGTTTGTTTCAAGTTTCATTTTGCAGTGTTTTTTTTTACTCTAGTAGTTTTATGACTTCAGGTTATTAAATGGGTTGTAAATTAGGACTGTAGAATCTGGGTGACACTTGGTCTCTTGTAAATGGGATGAGTCAATTCCTCTTGTCGGGACAGTGATAACAGTTCTTATTTGTCCCAGGGAGACAAGGATTTCAGGCCTCATCTTTCTGTCATGCTGTGCAATTACTGAATGGCTGATTGCTGCTGCAGTGGCTGGATGGGCACTGACTGGGAGGGAACTAGATAGACAAGGTGGGGGAGGTAACATCTTTTATTGGACCAGCTTCGGTTGGTGAGAGAGACGAGCTTTTGAGTTACCCGGAGCCCTTCCTCAGGTCTGTGGCAGGGGAAGATGCCAGAAGGGCAGAATCTGGGCAGACCCAGCAGTACCCAAATAGTCGCAGTTTCTCTTGGGTTTAATTGAGACAGTGACCCTGTGTCCCGGCTGTTGGGTGTCTGTGACTTTCAGGCTTGCAAGGAGGTGTGGTCTTGTGGTCGTGGTGCTAGCCTAGGACTTGAGAGACCTGGGTTCAAATCCCCACCCTGCCTGAGACTCCCTGTGTGACCTTAGGTCAGTTACTCAGCTGCTGTGTGCCTCTGTTCCCCTCTGTACAATGGAGATAACAGCCCTGTGCTGCCTGCCAGGAGGCTTGGGAGATGCTACGGCCACAGACAGATGTATCTGCACCTGCCTCTCTTATGCCTCAAGTCTCTCTCGAAGCAGAAAACACGCCTGAATTTGTCAGGTTCTGAGCCCAATGCCCAAAATCGCCTCTGTTGTGGATGCTGTCACAGGTGGCCTCTTGGCTCCGGGCGTTTCATTATTTGTATGGAGGAGCCAGCCCCTCTGTGCACAGCATGGAGACGCTCCCAATCTAAAGCTGGGTAGGTTTGGCAGATGGTTCCAAACGTGGGTGGCTGCAGCTGATCTGAAAAGCAGGCCGGGGCCGGGCACCAGGGGGACTGTGCTCTGTCCTGGCTATGAATCCCACGGAAGCAAAGCTGCTCCCAGTGATGAGCTGTTCTATTGGCATCTAGTGAAAATCCTCCTCTCTTTGCCCCCTCAGGGCTGCCATACTCCAGCCTCAGTTGGGCAGCAGGAATGGAGAGTGAAGCCTGTGAATCCCCCCACCACTGTCAATGTGTAAAACCCTCATAATAACCTGGGCACGACTGGCCAGGAGCCCCTAGGCTGTACTTGCATGGGGAGTAGGAAAGCAGGCCCATGCAAGCGTAGTGCGAAGAGTCTCGGGAATCTGCTCTGGCTTCTGGGGTAAAGTTGCTGGTGTTTCCCACGCTGTTGTAGTTCATCACCTCTCTGCGCTGCTCTGACAGGGCCCAGGAGGGCTCTGGCACAGGGGTGCCAATCGGGTGGGCTTTTCCTGTGCTCTTGTCTCGCCCCAACACTCCATCTTCTTTGTCAGTGTTTGAAAAAATTTCTGCTTCCTGAACTGCAGCCCAGTGAGTGATGGCACCGCTCCTCAGTCAACCGGGGACTCAGGGAAGGCCAGCTGGTTGGCAGTTCTAGGATGGGAAGCCTGCCCACTCCACCAACATGCCCTCAATGCCCGTCCCTGTCTGTTCAGATGGCATCATGCCCTCTCGCAAAGGGCTTAGGCTTTTGCCCTCTTCTGCAGGCATGCCAGGCAATGATGCAGGGGGGCGTGTGTCCTGCATAACCCTGCAAGAGGCTGCCCTCTAAAGGACCACCCGCTGAGCGCTTTGCCAGCCCACGTGCATCGGCGCTGAAGCTGGCAAGTGCTGGTGGGGTGCCTGGAGGACAAGGGCAGGGCAGCTCAGTTACAGGGAATGGAGACAATCAACCCAGCACTTCACAGTCACTCGGGCCCACAGATGTCATGTGACCGTGGGAGAGACTTGCTTTCTTCTGCCACTGAACAAGGCACTAACAGTGTTCCTCTGTGCTCCACGACAGAGCTTCTGCCCAGACCTTTCCCCAGCCTCCTGGCTGGCTTCAGCGCACAGCTCTTCTCGGCTATTCTAGCCCAACAGGACCTGGTTAGAGTGGAAAGCTGCTCTCCTGGAGTCAGCGTGAGCCACATCCCTCGCTGTTCTAGCGTGTGCAATAGCAATTTGCTCTCCAGCATTGCACACACTACACCAGGTGTTTGCATTTCAGAGAGGTAGTGCAGACCGGCTAGGCCAGGCGGGGGCTGCTGTGGGAATTACCCAAGTGTAAGGAACAGCAAAGCCTCAAATACCATAAACTCCCAGAGCCCTAGGAAGAGTAGCTGCATGGAAACGCTTCCAGCTCTGATGAGCAATATGTGAGCCCTGTGCTGGCTGCAAGGGGAAGAAAGCAGAAATGAAAGACAGGCAATTACTACAGATGACGGCAAAGCCTCAGGGAAATCTAATTCTGCACCTGCAATTAAAAAGGCTCCTCTTTATATGTGGGAGCAGGCGCCCTTTGCTCATGTGAGGGGCACCTGGGATTCTTCCTGGCAGCCTCCGTACCTGCTTCTGCTGTTAGGTGCAGCCCCTGGGGGATGACAGGAGGTGGCCTGGGTTGAGAGACAGTCTCAGACCTTTCTCCTTATTCCCTACATCCCATGTGTTCTCAGAACATCCGTCTGGCTTGGCTTGTGACTCTCCTTTGAGCTGAGGGCTCATGGGTAAGGCTACGATTTAGTCACTGGTATTTTTAGTAAGTCATGGACATGTCATGGGCAATAAACAAAACGTCACAGCCAGTGACCGGTCCATGACTTTTACTAAAAATACCCCTAACTAAATCTTAGGGGAGGGGGGTGCTCCAGCAGATGCTGCTTCTCTGGCGGGGGGGAGCAGCACAGGGCCCACTGCTGCTCTCAGACCGCTGCTCCAGGGCAGCACCTGGGACCAGCTGCCCGGGGCCACCTCGGCTGGTCTGGTGGCCCTGGGGTCAGCACACCAGCTGCTGCAGAAGTCACGGAGTCCGTGACTTCCGTAACCTCCATGAAAGACTCTCAGCCTTACTCCTTGGGAGCCCAATGCCTGGAGTTGACCCCACCCCGGCAGCAGGGGCTGGGAGAGCGGCACTAAGCAGACCTGGCCCAGACGTTCCACTGCTGTTCCTCTTCCCCCAGCCCCCTTGGCCAGTAAACACGAGCCCAGGCCAAGTGCAGAAGAGGTCACTTCGGCCTCTCCAAAAACCAAAGCCAAGCCCAGGTCCAGGGAGTGCTAGCCTGTATCGGGGCACCCGCCAGTCCTGTGAGCCGGCATTGACCCAGCCTGTCCTTTCCTCCCCTCAACGTGCCTCTGTCAACCCCTGGAGTCTGATCCTCCTTGGCCAGGGCGCTGCCCCACCCTGCCTCTGAGCCACGCATGCCCTGCCCCGTTCCTGTTCGCAGGGTAGTACCATCCTCAGCTCAACGCAGCTACGAGAGAGACGGGGGAGGGAGTGGGAGTATCTTTAGTTGGACCAACTTCTGTTTGTGGTAGGGGTGCGGGAACTAGGGGCACTGGGGGTGCTGCAGCATCCCCAGGTTTTACACAGGGCTCCACTCCCAGCCCCGCGTGCAGGGTCCCGGCTGTCAGCTCCATGCCTGGGTTTCACTCCTGGGCCTGTGCCTGGGGCTCTGCCCCCATCCCCAACTGTGGCCCCAGGCTTGGCCCCTTACCCCTGTCTGTGTCCCTCCTGTCCCCCCCCACCTGGAGCCACAGCCCTGCTCCCGGCCCCAGCTCTAGGGGCCGGCGGGGGGACGCAGACAGGTAAGGGAGGGGGCGCCGTAGCCTCACTCCAAAAAGTGTTCCAGCGCCACTGAGATCTTTTGAGCTGCCCATTAGTCCTCCATTACTATCATTCACCAGCTGAATTCCTGCCTTCGGAGACCACCCCAGGAATTGCTCCCAGCTGTCAGTTGTGATGCTCCAGAATGGGAGCCCTGTTGGTCCTCAGACGAGACAGATTTGATAGCAAAAGTTCTTCCTCTGGAACGTGTCTGGCAAGGGAGGGGAGAGCCCATACGGCCCTGCGATCTGCAGGGATGGGCTGGTGACCTGGCCTGCCACCAGAACAGAGCAAATGCATTAGCAGCCAGCCCTGAGCCCTCTTAGAAACAGTCTGCTCTAGGCAGGGGGGAGGTGATTGTCCAGGGCCTGTCCTGTAATATATGGGAACTGATGCCTAGTTAACATTCATATATGCTAATTAGGCAGAGCTTTGTCTTGCATCCTTGTCAGCCATGCTAATGTAGAGAGCAGCAGGGAATAGAGAGCGCATTAAGGATTCAGGCTGCCCTGTGTTGTGCTGCTAGGCAGCACGTCCTAAGGCAGAGACAGAACCCTGCTCAGGTTACGTGAATGCTGTCGGAATAACTGTATAATTGTTGGTTGCTTCATAGCTATTGTGCAGGCAGCAGATTGAAGCAACAGGGAGAGGTTGTGGACTGCAGGGGGTAATTAAGCATCAAAGGAAAAATATTACCAGCTAGTTAAGAGCTCTAAGTGCTTGGAAATAGTTCTGATGTGGGATTGCACTGCTTAGTGAGGGGAGCGCCCAGCCTACAGGGGAACTAAACAGCACCGTTCGCAGCACGTCTGTGTGTCTAAAATAACAGTGCTTCCTCCTGCCCGGCAGCACCTCTGTCACTCACCTCCTTGCCAGGCCAGAAACCTGTTTACGGAGACAATCTGGCTTATCCTTTCTCAATGATTCAGTCCCTCGTTTGTAGCTCATTAACCTGGACAGGAACCAAGGCCACCTTCTGCAGTCAGCCTGGCCAATGTGTCCAACGCACTGGCTGCAGAAGGGAATGCCCAGTAGAGAGAGACACGGAGGTTCCAAGCCTGCGAGACACTCTGGCCATGGGCCACTCTCTTTAGAGAACAAGGCCTTGTGTGCCCAGAAAGCTGTACTCACATACCGCAGTCTGCGAATTTAAACCAGTACAACCCCTGTTCGGACCGTCTGGGACAAGGGGGGCTAACTGCAGTTTGTTTAAGGTCATTCCTAAATGACTAAAGCTAAACCACACTGAGCTGCATCTAAGCCAGTTCGGAGTGGGCTTAACTAAACTGCATCCCGTCATTCCTACATCAAAACTGGCGTCCCTGCAGCCTCTGGGCACCAGGCTACAAACCGATTTACCACCTTGGTGCATGGCCTCGTGCAGACAAGCCTTTAGGTGGCACAGTTCAGATGTAAAAAACTTCTCAGCATCCCATATTGCCGGAGTGGCCCGTCATAGAGCTCTCAGCCTAGTTTCAGGAGCCATACAATACAAGGGTCAGATCCTGCTCCCACTGGAGTCAGTGGCAAAATCTCTCTGTATTTAATACTCAGCCCTTCTACAGAGCTTTATGAAGGTGGGTCAGCATTGCCACCACTTTACAGATGTGGGTACTGAGGCATGAGGCGAGCCAGAGATTTGCTCAAGCAAAGGTAACTGGCAGAATAGAGCCCAGGGCTTCTGAGTCCCAGGCTGATGCCCGACCCGCTGGACCACACTCCTTGTTGCAGCAGAGACATCTGTGCAGCTTGTATGTTAAGCCTTTTGCTTTCCTCCTTTTGTTCAGCAGAGGTTGTACATCAGGCCAGAGCTGCCATTTTCTTCCCTTCTTGCTCCGTCCCCACAGCAGGGCAGCCGAGCTGAAGTGGTCAGAACTGTGACCAGGATGAATTCTGAGCTTTAATGCTAGATGCTCCGGCTGGGTCCTCCCTTCCTGGGACTGTGCGCCCAACACTGTCACAGGCCATTGCTGCAGGAGGGAGGGCAAGGGGGTTCTTTTGACTTCTCTGAAATGGACGCCCTGAAGCATGTTCCCCTCTGCAGCTTAATCCCAAACCGGCCACGAGTGCGCTGGGAAGTGCCGGAGGGACAGGAAGGATGGTCCTTTGGGGGGAATTGCCTTTGCTCCCTGTAGGAAGTGGGTGGAGCCAGGCAAAGTAAAGGATTGGTTGTCGATCGCCAGTCAGTGGAGCTGGAGGGCTCAGCCTGGCAATGTCTGGAAGCCACCAATGGCCAGGCGCACGCCGGCCATTCCTACTCAAGGGATTCAAACAATCAAACGGGCTGCAGTGGGGCGTGGGGGTGGGAGTGAGGTGCATTAGGTGGACAGCCCGGGTGGGGGATGCTGGACATCAGCACCAAGACACCCTGGCAGAGCTTGGGGGGTGGGGCAGGGATGGACTGCTGGAGCTAGCTCACGGGAGGTTCTCTGGCCAAGCTGCACGTGGGAAACTTGCCCAACTTGTGCCCAATCACAGCTGCGTTCGCTCCTCCATCTGTATCCTCAGGAGCTAAATTCACACTTCTAAAGGATTGAGGTGGTGCCCTCGTGTGCAGGAGAAGGCCCTTTGTATGAGTGACAATAATGTCACCCTAGCTGCGACCTGACTGCCCAGAGTGGCATGCACAGCCCCTGGCTGCACCCGCCTCCCACCGCTTGCAGCGCATTCGTTCATTCCCGAGAGGTGCTGACAACCCTGTCTGGGTGGCAGGGTGCTGTTTGACAGCAGGGAGAGCAAGTCCCTGATCTGCAGAGAACCTGATCCTTTCTGTCCCAGAGCGCTGGTGGGAGGGGAAATGGGAGGGGCCAGTGCCGTGAGAATTATTCCAGTCCCGCTCTGTAATTACAGCGATTAGAAATGTACCTACTAGCACAGTTGTGTGTACTCATTATGCATTGTAAACGAGCTCCTCCAGGGTTTGCTTTAATCGACTAGTAACATGGCAAACCCAGTTGCCATCTGTAGGAGGTGAAGGTAGGAGAAAGCGGCAGCTGGAACTCTTAATGGCAGCAGTCTGTGCTCTGACACAGGCAGCAGGGAGGCTGGTTTTTCTTTCTTTGTTTTATGGAACAGCAGCATTCTGATCCCTCCCTGCCTGGGCCACAAGAGAAAACTGCATCCCAGACCCAGAAAACAAATCTATCGCAAAAAAGCTCCCTAGCTCATTCTAGGCCTCACGTTCCTGTAGCAGCTGAGCCCAGAGGAGACTCACCGTAGCCGCCCAGCTGGTGGGAGTGGAGAGGGGGTTGGGATGGGGCAATGAGGGGCTCCAGATGAGATATACGCTAAGGCAAAAGGCAGCCAAACTGTAGCAAACAGCTTCACCCACTGCCTCAGGCCCAGCCTGGCATAGCAGTGACAAGGTCACACAAAGGAAGGGTTCACCGCTTTGATTCAAAGGCAGGTGTAAAACAGCGAGGATCCTTGGGGCTCCTTAGAGACTAACACATTTATTTGGGCACAAGCTTTCAGGTGCTAGAGCCCACTTCATCAGATGCAGGAAGTGAAAAATCCAGGAGCAGGAGAAGGCATGTGTGAAACCTGGGCCTTGTCTCCAGAGAGATTTGGGCAGAGGGTGGGGGTTTTGTTTGTTTTTTATAATTTAATTACTTTAATGTCATTTTCTGCAGAGCAATATAGTTAATTCAATATCATCAATATTGACCTTATACACATGCAAGATTGAAGCTATGTCCTCCTCTGCTTACTGCCAAGTACAAAACAGCTTAAATAGGCTAAAAAGGTTTCACTCTCAGAGCCAGGAGGTGGAGTACTGACTAACTTTGGCCTGTGGCGGTGGGAGGGGGAACAGCCCAGCAGATTGCTATGGGCAGGGCATGGCTCTGTAATATTACAGTTCTTCGGGGGTCTGCCAGGCTGCAAACTCCAGCCACCATTTTTTCTCCAAAAATTAGTTGCTGTCATAGATCAGAAAATTGACTCCTGCTCTGCTGTGCCCTCCCCACGTCAGTGAGCCACTGCCATGGAGGGAGCTGTAGCAGGGCCCCAGCACCCAAATGGTTCAGGGAGGTTGGTGTATTTTTTTTCCTCCCTGGAGAAGACTCCACAAGTTGCCAGCAGAATTTAAAAAAGGCATCAATCTGTCCTGCTTCTCCCACTCCTACAAAGAGCAGCTGTAGCTCCAAAGCAGACAGAGCGCAGGAGACGGCAGCTCTCTTCCAGCACGAGCTTTCACTGCTGGACCTGGCTGCGCTTAGCAGAGGGAGCCCAGCAGAGACAATTTCCCCTCTCCTGATGGAATATCTTGCAGGCACCCAGAAGGACACTGGCATTATCAGCTCGTCTGGTCCAGTCTGATTGCTGGAGTGAGGCCAGGGCAGTGTGCATGCAAGTATCACACACACACACACACACACACACACACACACACACACACACACACACACACACACCCCTCTCTCCAGGAGAAAAGGAAAGTGCTCTAACCCAGGCCAATAGCACTGTCAAAAGTTTAAGAAGAACTTAGATTCCCTGCTTTCTGCTAGGTTCTTTTGTTTTTATTGAGGCCTTTTCCACCCGACAGACACAGCTAATATTGCTGCCGTTTTTCCATTTTTAAATAATTAAAAAAACCTGCCCCTACAGAAAGCTCCTGGTGCCCAGATAATTAGACTTGTAGCCCCAAAAAATAATCCCTCTACCACTAATGAATCAACTCAGCCAGGCACTAAATCAAAGCAGCAAAAGAGCCCGTTGAACATCCCAGTGCAGGAACATACCCTTGACCTACCCCCAAAACCTGGACGCATAAGTACGGGGGTAAATAAATGTCCCTACAAATAAAGCCATTTCAAGGTCAGTTGCAGCACAGAATATCCCTGCCCCAGAATAGCAGGTGTATTCAGCTTCTTCTAGATTCTACAGAGAAGAATGTGACGGGGGTGGAGTGGGGAGTGATGTGGGGCCAGCTGCCAGGAACTAGGTTTCCAAACAGCAGTATTGTGTATTTTCCTCCCAGGATCTCAAGGCACTTTACAAATACTAATTCATCCTCCTGATGTTTCAGTGGGACAGCATCATCCCCATTTTAGAGCTGAAAGGTCTGAGACACACACAGGTGTAGTGTCCAGTCCCTGGTCACATGAGTAAGTCAGTAGCACAGCTGGGTACAGAACCCAGGCATCCTGGTAGCACATCCCCTACTCTCATTGCCAGACCATGCTGCCCTCTCTTGGTAAGCGATGAAAATACAGCTGGGGGACTGAGCCTTGTCAGTGGCCTGGCACTGCAGCATTCTTCTGTCTCTATGGCCCGGTGGTCTGTTATAGCGTGGTTATTGTAACCTGTTCTGGGAATCCCATCAGGGCACAGGCGTTTCGGTGCACACTATTAATATTGCTAATGAGCAATAAGTAGATGAACGGCTCTTTATTTAACTAATTTACCCCTAAAACAATCCTTCCTTTGAACTGGGATCCAGACACAAAGGGTTATTTCCCTGCAGAGCCAAAGCCGTTCACAAGAGAGCAGCTTATTCATGGATGTAATTAGAACGCTTGTCTAGCTCCTTACTAGAGTTAATAGTAAATCAAAGAAATATTCCACACGTTCCTGTAATTATTCTCGGTGATTTGTAAATCGTATCCGTCTTGTGGCTGGTGTCACTTTATTTTGCTGCTATTATGAATAAAACCCTTCTGCACATGGTAGCTTGGTACAGAGTGCTCCCTGCATGGGGACTATGGGGATGTGGCAGCAAAGTGGTCTCAGCAGCAGTGACATTTGCCTTGGGCTCTCTGAAGCTGAGTGCTGCAAAGCTGCTTGGACAGGTTTGAGTCTGAGCTGCCGGGGGATTATTCATTCAGAAATATGCTTGTACCTGCAGGAGTTGATCTCGTGCCCCGGGGCAGGGAGGGGGGAGCGATTGGGACATGAATAAGCATTTCAAGGCAGGGAAGGAAATGCCAGTTCTCTGCCTGTTGCTGCCGCCTTGCTGCAGGCAGTGGCCGGCGCAGAGGAAGGTCTCTGGCCCTTACAGGTGTGATGAAGGAAAAGTGCCGCCAGATACATCACAAGTCTCTGTTTAGAGAGACAGCCTGGCAGCTCAATGAGTGCAGCAAACTTAGCTGCGTGGGAAGCTGGGGTGAGGCGGCAGGACAGCGCCGTGGCTGTGCATACGGCTTTGCCACTATGATGATGAGCAGCATGCAGAGAGCTAACCTATTGCACGCAATGCTGCAGAACTTGCTGTCAGTCTTCCAGTGCCCTCACCAGACGATCTCACCCGTGTGGAGAAGCCTGTCTCACTCAGACAGAATGGGGGCACAGCCCATCAGCCAGGCACCCAGCACCCCCAAGCCAAGGCTGCAGTTGTTGCCTGGTTCACTCTTGCTCTCACTGCCGCATTCAAAGTCCCTGCATGATACAGCTACAAGCTGCTCTGGAGCAGCCCAGAGGGAACCCAGGTCTGAACCCCCCAGCCAGTCCTAGCAACCCCTGAGTGCTGCTCCTGTGTTGACCAGAAGTTGGAGTGAGAATAACAATACCGGTAAATCCTGAGAGACCTGCTGGCTCCCAGCACGTCCCATCTCCTCTGCACTTTGGTATTAGACCGTCAGCTCGGGGACAGGCGCAGGCTTCTCTCCGTCCATGTGCAGGGCAGAGCATATTAATGCTGAATGCATGCATCAGAATGGTACCCAGCTCTGCTCCAGTGCATAGGGGCTGGAACTAGGGGTGCTGGCTTGAAGTTGTTTCCATCATATCCAGGGTTTACAGTTTGGTTCAATGGCTCTCAGCTCCCGCACTGTACAAATTGTTCCAACACCCCTGCTCTAATAATGCCACTGAGAGTGAGGTGCTGGTGACCAGAGAGGCGTGGGGCCTGGTTACTGAGCCAAGAGCTCTCTGCCGCAGCAGATCTGAACCATCGCCACGCCATCCATCCCCTCCTTGATGCTGCAATTCAGACTCCCAGCTCTCTGCTGCCAGAACCTTTGATCTGACAAACGAATCAAGTGGCTGTGGAGCTGTCCTTGAAACGGAGCTAGGTGATGACGGGGAGCCCAGATTAGAGCTCCTTAGATAGTCATGATAGTCTCCATCCTCACGCTCCCCTCCCCACGCCACATGCTGCAGTTCTGAAGGATTGAAGGGGGGTGGAAATCAAAGCAGCAGAGAGCTGCTGTGACAGACATGCAATTTCCTGCAATATTCCTCACTGAAGTAGGTTCACGTGTCTTTGGGGTCCATTGAAACGAATGGTTTATGTATTGTGAGCAAGGATTGTATGTAACCTCTTGGGGGGAGATGTGAGGCCTGGGGGCTCCAAGGACTATGCTGAACAATGGGCCAGACAAGAATGGACTCTTGGACCAAGGCTTGTGAAGTGGTTTTCCTGAGGAATAGCTAGGGGGAGGTGAAGGCAAATTCCCCATCTCTGGTTCTGCAAACCCCCAGCCTTTGGAAGCTATGCCCTGAAGAGGGCGCCACTGTCTGCTGATCACCTGTTGCATGAGGCCAAGCTCAAAGGGCCAAGCTGTAGCAAGGAAAGACCGAACTATTCATGGTTGTTTTGATTCTGAGTCTGAGACGTTATGAACTTGTAACCCCGGGGAAAAGCCAGCTGTGAGGTTTGAAGGACTGACACCTACTGGAGCCGGAGGCTGGAGTTGGGGTGACCTCTGGTAAACTCTAGCCTGCATGTAGGTTCTTTTATTGTTTTTAGCATGTCGTCTCTGTAACGCTTTCACCTTAGCATAAATGTGCTTGCATATGAAGAGCAGTATGGTAACTTGTAACTGCAGCAGTGAAGCTGTTCATAGCCTCTGGAGAGAAAGCAAAGCACAGACGCTGGCCTTTTAGGCAGTCTGGCTTGCTGGGGAGGATTTCATAGCATAGGCAGGGAACTGCAGCCTGGGAAAACCCGTCAGGAGGGAGAGTGAAGCAGGCCTCTGTCCAGGAGAGGTGACAGCTGAGCAGCCGGGAGCCTAGAGTGGGGGCCCTTGAGGGACCACAGAGGGGGAATACAGGTGCCATTGTCCTGAACTGGGATAGTTGCATGGCGTCCCCAGCTCGCTCTCTCCCCTCGAGCAGACCCAGTTCCCTGACCATTTCATGCACCGCCTGCTCCAGAGTTGCCTTCCAACCTAGTCTATTCCTCCTGGAATTTTACAGGGATCTCTCTTTCCCTTTAAAGTCCTGACACCAGCCAGGTCCCTGTGGCTGTTCCATGCTGTGTCAGAACAGAAACATCTGTGCATTCCCAGGCTGGCCGCACCCGGTCCCTGAGCCGCCAGCATCCGCGCCGCCAGCACCCGGCTTGGGCTTGCTCTGCAGGCTGAGTCAGATGCGCGCTGCTGCCTGAGGGCAGTGCCGTGCGGCTCTCACTCAGCGAAGTAGTTAATGAATTAAACAGTTTTGTGTCTGGGAAACATATGTCTCTAGCAGACTGTTTCCAAACTGTCTGCGTGCCGTAGACACCTGCTCCTCCCTCTCCTCTGCCCAGCAATCGGATCACTCTGCTCTCCTTATCCTCAAGTTCCAGGCCTCCATCCGCATCTTCAAGGCATCAGTGACCTAGGCCCAGGATACCCAGGGCCACAGGCGAGGGCTGTGGTTCGATAGCTCCACTTCTTGGGCATAGTGAAGCTGCCCCTGCAAGGGTGAAGCTGGTCTGTGCAGGAGCCAAAGCCTCCCCAGGGACCACACTGTGGATCCAATTCCTGTGGGAACTAAGCAGCACCATAAACCTCCCACCTGCCGCTCCAGGTGCCACACACACGTCTCCGAGCTGCCAGGAAATACAGAGGAGTAAGAAGCACCATAAACCTCCCACCTGCCGCTCCAGGTGCCACGCACACGCAGCCCAGCAGCCAGGAAATACAGAGGAGTAAGAATAACAACCAAAAATCACATAATCTTCCCTTGGAGAAGAGAGGGAAGAGAGCGAATCCCCCAGGCTGTTAGTCACGTCAGTT
Source organism: Mauremys mutica (assembly GCF_020497125.1). Classification (NCBI taxonomy): domain Eukaryota; kingdom Metazoa; phylum Chordata; order Testudines; family Geoemydidae; genus Mauremys; species Mauremys mutica. The sequence goes on from NC_059096.1 coordinate 687,229, forward strand.
CATGCATGCCTGGAGCTCAGATCCTGCAGGGATAAGACCCTGCCTCCAAACACTGCTACAATCCACGCCATCTCCTCTGCCCTGTCTAGCTCCCCTGGCAGAAGGGCCTTAGTCCTGCACACACACCCCAGTCCTGAAGCCTGGTTAAAGCCCAGGTTCTTGCCTGGCTGCTGGGTCCAACGATTCTTCAAACTTTGGGTTATTGATTGGCAAGTCTCGCGTGAGGCCGTCCCTCCCACTGCTGCCTGAATTCGGGGAGAATATCAGCGCGTCCTGCTCTCGGGTGCTGCTGCAGGCAGTTCAGCAATGGCCGGGTGGCAGCCCTCTTGAAGGGAAGGGCAGCTGGGTAATTCATTCCAATCCCCAAAAATCCAGGCCTCTTCCTCTGCGAGGGGCAGGATGTTCCCAGTTTCCTCCAGGTGCCATGGACTGTGGAACTGGATCTGTCTCCATGGCCCCCCTGAGGGTGGAGGAGGGGACTCACTTTCTGCCCCCGTGCTCTCTCAGTGCCATGGACACCGCCTGTGCGTCAGGTCCTGTGTCCCTACTCCTTCGGCCGTAGCGCTTCGGCGCTAACCTACCACCCCCCCGCTCTGTCCTAGACTCCAGCTGTGCCAGTGCATCTCGGTCCTGCCCTGCAACACTTCTCCCCGTACACACTAGTCCGGTCTCGTGAGCCACACACACAGAGCCCCCCAGCCCCGCCCCCCGCTAGCCCATTGCTGGGCTTCCTGAGCAGTGTGGGGTGTGACACACAAATGTCCACGAGCGACTAGGGTAAGCCCTGCCTGTGGCTGAGCCCAGCCGTGGAGCCCAGCCGGCTGCCTGTGGAGTTCTGCTTTCGGGCAGAGCTGATCTCTGGCTAGGGGCGAGTTACCCCGGTAACTGGAGGCAGGTTACCCAGGTAACTACTCTAGAACATGTTAATTCCCCACCCTTTGATTTTCCCAGGTGCTGACTCCTGGGCGCAGCTCTGCAAACTCTGGGCTCCTGCTTGGAACCAGCTTCGCAGAGCCACTGACACTGGAGAGAGAGCCCATGAGCGGCCAGGGCAGCAGGAGTGCTCCCTAGGAGACTCACAGACCTTCTGGCAGCTCTGGTTTTAAACAGCCCAAGCAAGGAAGCTCCCCTCCACTTCCCTCAGGAGCCCTTCGCTGAGACACAGGCTGCTCCGCTTCCCACTGGCTTGTTGCAGAGGTGGGGAGAGACACGGGAGAAATGCCAGGATGGAGCCAGGCACCAGGATTACATGACAGGAGCTATAACTTGGCATCCAGCTCCCTCTCCCCAACTGGGCTGCACGGAGCCAGGGGCGAGAAGGGATGGGGCAGCTGGCTCAGGCTGCATGCGCCTTGGGGGACATGTGGCATTTCCTAAGGATTCAGAGCCTCCAAGGTCCCCAGATGGGGCAGTGTCCGACAGCAGCTAACTTCGTGGGGCCGCTGGAGCTGAGATGGGCTGTCCCAAGGAATGCGAGTGATGTTGAGCTGGGATGAATCCCTGGGCAGGAGCTGTGCATGTGTGGCATGTATCGGCTTGGAGCAGTCGGGGTGTTAGCTGCATCGGGGTCCGACTCCCAGGGAGCTGCACGGAGGGGTGCAGAGGAGCAGTGGCTGAGCTGCTGTGGAGGGAGGCGTGTGGTGCCCAGCAGGAAGGTCGGCTTGCAGAGCTGCATTGACATGCTTTTCAGATGTTTACAAGACAGGATCTGACAAAGGGCAACGTGTGAACACAGCGCAGCGGTTCCTCCATCTCCCAAAGGGATGCCGTGTCAAGCACTTTCCTGGAGTTTTCAGTTTGTTTTTCATCTTCCATTATTCATAAAAAGCCTTCTCAGGAGCTGGAGCACGTTGTCCTTTTCCATCTGATGCCTCACACACACCCTGCCCCCCGCACACACACTCCCCACCCACGTGTTGAGTGGAGCATTAACCCAACCCAGCTCTGACTCCTTGACCATTGTCCTGGGTACAAGCATCACTGACGGTGGCAGAACAGTCCAAAACATTGTTGGTCCTACATAAACAGCAGATTAGTAAATATTCTTCGTGGCAAAGGCAGCCCAGGTGGAGGAGCTGTCTGCCCAGGATGTGCCATCACTGGGCGCTGTCGGGGAGTGCTGGGGCCAGACCTTCCTGCACATCACTAAGCTGCTCTTCGGTTCTTGCAGTTTATTCCCACCCTCTCCCCTCCAAACCCAACTCCCTGTTTCTGTTTGACACTTTTAATGGGCCCCGCAGTCCTGCAAGCCAGCAGCCACGTGCCCTCCTTTAACACCCTGCTGCAATCTCTGCGGGGGCGTCCTTGGCAGCTCCTGGAGCCTGCTGCTGCCTGGGCACACACACGGGCACTCTCCTGAAGGGGAATGAGACAGAAATAGAGAGCGGTGTTCGCTGCGGGGAGGGATGGCAGATCCTGCCTTTGCCCAGGGTGCCAGTGCCCCCTGGCCAGCCCAGCACAGGGACGTGGGTTTGACCCAGATGTGATATTTAGATTTGGAAGGACATTCCCTGCCGGCTCACACTAGTTTTCAGAGAAGTGATTGAGGCACCATCTACAAGCATCTGGATCAGAGACTGGTCTTTAGTGGAGTGAAAGGAATTTCTATGGTCCATTTCCTATCCTGTTGTTGTTACTTATATTGTAGTAACGCATAGGGGCTCCAGCAGAGGTGAGGGCCCGATTGTGCTGGGAGCTGTACAAATACAAAGTGAGGAATACTCCCTAATTGACTTGGGGTGAGATGGAAAACTAAGGCACAGTGAGGGAAAGGGATTTGCCCAAGGTCACCCAGCAGCTCAGTGGCAGAGCTGGGAATAGAACCCTTGTCTCTTGATGCCCAGTGTAGGGCCCTGCTTACTAGACCCCCCTGCCTGTGTTTTAGGCTTTCTGAAGAGCTGTTTGCTTGGTCTCACCCACCTCCTCTGACCAGGCTGCCCGCCCCAGTAAGAACTGAGAAGGCAGCTGTTATATTCCGGGGCTGCTCCGCGCCCTCCCAACCTCTCTCAATCAGCAGCAAACCAAGCGTGTGACATGGGGTTAGTGGGAGATCCCCTACGGGAGCAGGTTCCCTGTGGAACATGTCTGGGCTGGAGGAGAATCAGCGAATCTCTCAGTGAGGGGAACAAATGGACTAGTCGGCGTGTTGGGTAGAAATTCAGTGATTCAGGGGAGAGCAAGGTGCAGGTTACAACAGAGCTGGGATTGCAGAGGAGCAAGGGCACCAGGCACCCAAGTCCCATTAACTGTCACCGGGAGTTCACTGCCCCCTGCCTGTGTCTGTTGAAAATCTCCTGATATTGGGCATAAACCAGCTGCCAGGGGCTATTCTCTCTGTGGGCAGCATTGCACCAGAGGCCAGGTGAATTAATCCTGGGGCTTTTCCCTTCATCCAAAGCAGCAGGTGCTGGCCTCTGGAGGGACCAAAGTTCTGGGGCAGTTTGTTTGGCAGATCCTGCAGCATGTTACTTGGTTCGTCACTCGGTGATACTTTGGGTCCTTCGATTAGCAAGTGAAGGAAGGTAAAATGAGTGCTGGGTACCTAGGAAAGATGCACATTTTGCACCCTGCAGCGTCTTGTCTTAAACACTGAATTTTAAAATGTTCCAGCCCCTTTTTCTGACTTGCACACGGGTTTGTGTGCTTCATTCTGCAATAAATAGCGCTTCTGGAACATGCAGGGTTTGGTTGGGGGAGGGAAGCGGAGGAATTCTGGACTCTCAGCCAAGCAGCCAGACATGTGTCTCTTTAATTGTGGGCTGACAATACTAATCCACCAACCAGCTGGCAGACAGAACCGCCCGCTGAATGCACAGCCCCCCAGCAACCCTGCTTCATTGCTGCTCCTCACACGGCATCTTGCCAGCTGGAAAAGCCACCAACCCATCCTTTTCTTTCAATCCCGCTCTGGAAATCAGACAACGGAGATGACAAACAATGCCCCCATCGGCATCTCACGCCCCTGGCCAGTTCCTTTGCTGCTGTAAATCGACTTCATTGACTTCAACAGAAACTCCCTGATTTACCCCCATGTGCTCAAACCAGTGGGGAAAGCAGCCCCCCATGCTGCCTTCATGCACCCTATCCCCAGGGACCGCAGCAAAGCCAGGCCTGGGCAGGGGAAGCAGCACCTGCAGGCAGGATCATGGCCAATTTGCAGATCATTTTCAAATTCTCTTCAGTCTTGGAGCTTTATAACAAACACAGTTAGCTGTACCAACCTCCCAGCTCAGCCTTGGGGCCGTGAGGTAACATATGTGGGGACATGACTGTATTTGCTCTGTTCCTGCATCAACTGAAATCCATGGAAACCAATATCTCTGCATGAACTGCCTCCACTTTTCAATCAAATCTAACAAACTCAGCAAGTCAAGAAGCTCCATTTGTGTGATCTGCCTTGCAAGGGCTGGTGGCTACTTCTCCATCCCTGCCACCCACCACAGTGCCTCCAATTTAATACACACTCGCTGCTAATTGAATCACAGAGCTCCTCTCATGAAATCCACTCACCCTTCATTCACCTGCCTCTTATTTGATGGCACATTTCCTCACTATTCAGCAGCCCCAGTTACTTTCAGGTGCATTTTCAAATGAATAGTGGATGAAGGGCTCGGGAAGACAGAGAGAGAGAATCTGTTAGGTTTATTTAGTATGAAACTACTATGCAAAGTGTGAAATGCAATTTCCAGGTAAAATCACCAACTCGCACATTTTGGGTGCTGTATAAATAATGTGTGTGTGTGTGTTGTGGGAGTCTCTGTATGGTGTAACTTGGCGCCCTCATTCTTTGTGCACAGGGGTGATTTTCTATTAATTAAATTGTTTTTATTATACAAAGTACCTTCAATTCCTCCAAGAAAACAATTAGGCAAATAGCAGGAAGGGTGAGCTGGTAAGGGGGGCTGGGTGAGACATGCAGTATTCCTTCCCTTAGCCTCTGAGAACAGAGCGGGAAGGTTTGCTGTACTATTAAAATTAAGGTGAAATCTGATAACAAATTACTGCTCAGGTGAGAGGAGGTGGAAGGCTGAAAAATTTCTCCTGGAATTAAGTGGCTCAGAAATACTCCCTGGCCCCAGACTATGCAAGTGAGAGCTTGTAAGTGCGGGGAAGGGGCTGTCTGTGGTGGAAGGGAAACAAAGTGTAATTCTGAGTGAAAGGAGAGCTGACTCTGTTAAGGTGCTAAGTCCTGCCAAGTGTCTAGAAAGGTTTTCCCTTCACTTACATTTACAAATCTTGTCATAAAGCTAATAACTCCCAGAGAACGATTTGGAGCACAGCCAGACTTTGTGCTCGCTGCTGGAGACCAGGAGGGACAAGGGTGGCTGCTGGGGACAGGAGAGAGGTGTGCAGAAGGGATGAGATGAGGGGAAGTGCCAGAGGAGAGACAGTCCTGGGACTGAGTATGATCAAATTAAAGCTAAAGATCCCCCCGGAACGGGGCTACTGCTCTGTCTGCGCCTTGCACCTGACTACCACTGCTCCACTATCCCACAGGGGTACCGAGGGCTAGAACAGATTCCTAGATGCAAAGGCCAGAAGGGACCGTTCTGTCCATCTATCAGTGACCTCCTGCATAACGCAGGCCAGAGATTTCTACCTAATGGTCCTTGTATCCAGCCAATAACTCGGGGCTGGGTGAGAGCACAGTTCTTCTTAGAGAGATGTCCAGTCTTGGTCAGATACCCCACCTCCCTTTCCCCGCTCCTCCAGGGAGCTGCAAGAAAAGCACTCAAGACTTCTCCACTTTATACCTTAAACAGGAGAAACTGAACTGTACCGAAGTAAATGAAGCAGCTCTGACTTTCCTCCCAAGGTTTCCTTTCTTCGCTTGAGGGAGTCCTGGGCCCCAGGTGCAAGGAAAGGCGAATGAGAGAGACGTTCACTGGACCTTTTTGGCAGCTCAGAAAACCTTCGGGCTGAGTTTGAGGTTTGAGCCGGCTGGTCCAGCCATGGCATAGGAACCCCGCGGGAAGGCTGAAACGTGCCCAGAGAAAGGATGAACGGCAGGCGCTTATGGGTGCCCAGGTAGTTCACTAGGCCCCAGGCCCAGGAGAAAAGGTGATTTGCCTTCCCAGGAGCATTCTCAGGGATCACTTGCTCTTGTGAGTTAGGCCTCTTTGTCCAGCATCATTTCCAGCCAGGGCTCGGCTTAAAGACAAGTGTTGGTTTGTTAGATGCCAACATGAAGGGGAGGGTGTGATTTTGAAAACAGACAGATTTCAGTATCCCGGGGTGGCACAGCAGCAGGGCCTCGGCAGAGCTCCGTGCCGGGGTTAGCCCCAGAACACACCTGAACTGCAGCTGCAGTCTGCTGTGAGGCCATGGTGACTTGGGGCTAAGGGATTCTGGCACCTCCTTCGGACTTTGGGGCTTTCATACGTGTGCTCCGGTGGTTGTGCCTCACTTAAAGAGAACCTGACAGCACATGGGCCACACCTGGGTCCCAGATAACACAGTGGAGTCCCCAGCTCACGTTGTCTTTCTTTGCCTGGTCCAGCCTCCCATGACAAAAACATGCCTGGGAATCCCTCCTCTGGCTCAGGCTCCTGGATCCCCGGATGACTCCATTAAACCCCAGCAGGGAGTGAGCAAGAGAGGCCTTCCCCTCTCCCGGGGGGCTCATTCGGTGGGCTCAGACATTCCATCACAGACTCCAGTTCCTTTGGCTGCTTCTGACCCTGCCTTTTGCTGAGATGCTGCTGGGTGTGTTGGGCTGCCTGCTCTGCCCCCCTTGAGCCCTGCTAGTGTTTGGCAGGAGGCAGGGGGTGGGGGCAGGCGGTTAGTAGTTTCTGAACAGCCAGCTCTGCTTTGATTCCAGACTCTGCTTTACTTCATTTCTGCTTCCTCTCTGTGACCCTCCACCTCCTGCAGAACAAGGGCTTGTGTTTTCCTGCTGGCTAATCTCTTGGAAACAGTGATGCAAGCTGGAGGCACTGGGGCAGGGGTGGATAAAGCTCTTAGGCCTGCTGCTGATGTCCAAACTCCCCACCTACCCCACTGAGGAGGGAGCAGCAAGGCGGCTGATGCTCTGCTCTCCTTGTCTCATCCGAAGTTGGCAGGTTCCTGGTGCTGCTCGGCCACAGGCAGAGAGGAAGCGTGAGCTGTCCAGGCAGGACTCTCGGTGGGCCTGGAGGAAGAGAATGTGGCAGTTTGGCTGAGCAGCATCAGGGGGCCTGCGTGTTGCTGAGAACCAGGCCCTCTGTCCCACAGAGAGGAGACAAAGGAGCCTGGTAGATGACCTGAGACGTTCCAGGCCTGCCTTGTGCATGCAGAATCTTCAGTGCAGCCCCCAAGGGTGAGGGCAGGGGCTGGCACAAGGACCTGCCTCCCAGGCACATGGAACCTTCCTGGGCAACACATTTTCCCCTTTTGCAAGCCATGACCATGGGACTTGCTGCTGCTTTGCCGGCCAGGAGACACCCCCCTCGCCAGCTTGTTCCTCTCGCCTGTGCCACAGAGCACCACTGCTGAGCCTTGGGTGAATGTGCACCATTACCTGAGGTATCGTCAGCACCGTCTGCAGCAGTGTCATCTGGTCGTGGCTGCTTCTCGGGGGGAACTCTGCCTGCTCAGAAACCAGCGACGCTGGTGAGGCAAAGCGGAGCCCAGCTCAGCCAGAAACTGGACCTGCAGCTGGACTGCAGGGTGATTTGGATCTGGGACTCTGGTTCTCCCTCTTACAGGCTGTGGGATTTGGGTCTGGGCTCAGTTTCCAAATCCCCCCAAAGCCGAGGGCTGTTTGGGTCCCGGCTGCTAGTCTGGGGATGTCTCTGCTGCACTGCAAAGGAGAGAGGCAGCGGGTTTGCAGCATCAGCATTAACTGTGCAGTGTCTGGCCATGTGACGGCCCAAACTGCCCTCCGGGCGGGAGCCAAAGGGAGAGCCGGCCTGTCATGGTGCTGAGGCAGAATCTGAGGGTGACTGACATGGAGGGAGCAAAGTGATGAACTGCTCCCTTGGCAGGAGGTGAATCCGAATGGCCTCAGCACCCTGAGGCTGCCTGTCTCTTGCTGGACAATTGGTGTCAGTTCCTGTTAACGCCTATGGCGCCTCTTCGTACTCGGGAAGGAAAGCTCAGCTTTAGTGCCCTGCACATGCTCAGGAGAGGAGAATGGCAACAGCTGCACTGCCTGGTGGTCAGACCGTCTCCCCCTGAGCTGCCCTCCCACATCTCAGCCCGTCTCGGGGATAGGAAGGGAATGGGGCCGTTTCTCCTCTGGGCCAGCCCCGGCGTATTCCCAAATGCTCAGCAGCTCCACAACTTCAGTCACACTTGGGTGTGAACCAAATGCAAACAGACGAGTGCTGTGGCTCAGATCGAGGCCCCTCCGCCCGTGGGCTCCTGTGTCTCACTTACATGCCCCCAGCTCGCCCATGACTTCAGAGGAACGCCAGGCTGTTCAGAGCTGGGCCCTGAACCTCTGAAAGGCCCAAATTGCCCCAGCGATGCCCTTCCGTGGGAACTGGCTGGTCAAAAAGTGCCCCAAAGCCCACAAGGGTTCCGCTGTCTTTGTCTTCCATGTGTGGAAATGGTGGGCCCTGGGCCCGCCAGGCCATGCCTCTCCTCCCAAGCAGTGGCTGCAATGACCCAGCCAGCTCTGGTCCTGTAACAAGCTGTGCCTGAGGTCAGGCTCTGTCCCAGAGAGCTAGCACACCATTGCACCAGGGCTATAGAGTCATAGACTCATGGGACTGGAAGGGACCTCGAGTGGTCATCTAGTCCGGCTCCCTGAACGCAGGACTAAGTATTGTCTAGACCATCCCTGACTAGTGTTTGTGTAACCTGTTCTTAAAAACCTCCAGTGACGGAGATTCCACAACCTCCCTGGGCAATTTATTCCAGTGCTTAACCATCCTGACAGGAGGTTTTTCCTAATATCCAACCTAAACCACCATTGCTGCAATTTAAGCCCATTGCTTCTTGTCCTATCCTCAGAGGTTAATGAGAACAATTTTCTCCCTCCTCGTAACAACATTTTATGTATTTGAAAACTGTTCTCATGTCCCCTCTGTCTTCTCTTCTCCAGCCTAAACAAACCCAATTTCTTCAATCTTCCCTCATAGGTCATGTTTTCTAGGCCTTAAATAGTTTTTGTTGCTCTTCTCTGGACTTTCCTCAATTTGTTCACATCTTTCCTGAAATGTGGCACCCAGAACTGGACACAACACTCCAGCTGAGGCCTAATCAGCGCGGAGTAGAGCAAAAGAATGAGATAACGCTTTTAAAATAAAAGGTTTCTTATTTTCTACAGGATCTCCTACAATATAGATGATCTCTAGAGAAACCCAGATTTGATATGCTCTGGCAGCCTCTCTGCTAAGTCTGCTTCCCTCATGATGGATTGACTGCATGTCCTATGAGTACTTGCACTTTCTGCTTTGCTTATGGGAATAAGGAACAGACTAAGTGGTTTCCTTGGGATGTGTTTCAAAGATACTGTTTTCTGCTTTCACGCTCGCCATGCAATAGCTCTGCAGTCTGTCTGCTAAAGGAATTCCATGGGAATCTGTAGCCATTACAGAGGACATTTTTCTGAGGGTAGTCAGACTGTATCAGCTTTTCCATAAGCATCCCGTGCCAATTGCTCTTTAACTGGGAAGAGTTGTAGGTTTGGATGCTCAGTTTGGGTAAACACCCAAAAGTTCTGGTTCTCTGCAAACTTATCTGCACCTCAGGCTGGGGATCTCAAGAGATGTCCAGCTGGGTCAGAGAAAATACCAGCCCAAGGACAAAGACCTTAGTACTTTTGTATCCAACCCCAGTAGGGCCATGAACATAAATATTCATAGATTATAAAGACAAAAGGAAGCACTTGATCATCTCATCTGACCGCCTGGATAACACAGGACAGAGAACATCTCTGGGTTAATTCCTGTTTGAAATAGAGCATAACTTAGAGAAAAACATCCAGTCTTGACTTCAAAATTGGCCGTGACAGAGAATCCACGACAAGCTTTGGTGAATTGTTCCAAGGGTTAATTTCCTTCAGTGTTGGGGGTTAGCCCAACTTTCTCCAGCCCCAGGACAGCTCTAGAATTCACTTCAGTTTCAGTTTTGGAAGGAGGATCAGGTGGTTTATTATTTTATCCAAACTGGTTCACCCAGCTGGAGTTAAACTTCATTATTAAAAATACCGACAATATTTCTGTGTTCAGACTCCTGCCTGGCCCCCGAGCAGTGGGGCATGTCGATGTGTGTAACCAAGTTAAAAGTATTTGGTCACTTAAATGCAAAAGACAATGTGATGGGTTGGGCCAGACTTTCCAAATTGCTCAGCACCCAATCTGCTCCCAGCCCCATGCCCTGAGCTCTTTTGAAATTCTGGATTTAGACTGTCATTTCTTCTGGGCAAGGCCTGTCTGCTTTGGTGCGCATGTGTGCATAGCACCTACCTAGCACAATGGGGCCTGATCCCTGACTGGGGAGCGTAGGCACTACTGCAATACAAATAAATAACGGCAATAAGCATATTTAGATGAGGATGGGGCAGGAAGGCCTGGCCCAGGGATGGGCACAGGGCTGTCAGGCAGTTCAGAATCTGCCCAGAAGCCTCCCTGTGCTCCAGCTGTCAGGGACAGCGGGTTTCCTACCATATGGAATAATAACAATATCCTGAGAACGGAATGGAAAGTTGATGTGAAGAGTTAATTAAATCTGCTGAATTCTGCTGGCTGGTGGGAGGGTGGCTCATTTGCATCACAAGTGATTGGACTTGGCCGCTCATCACTCACTAAAGGCAGACACCATGGGCAGTTGTTTGCTGCTGCAGCAGAGCTATTTGTTATGGGAAGGTGAACGCAAAATGAATGACAGGATAACACTTGGGCTCCCTCCCTCTCAATGGCTTGGGGACTGGTGCTTCTCTGCTGATAAGGAATACATAACAGATAATTACCTAGCCCACACCCAATTAGCCAGACAGCTCCCCCTTAAAAGCTTCACCTTTTTCTGGGGAGGCCAGGCAGGCATGGATCATACATCGCCGTAATATCACTCAGGTGGAGTGTTCACGAGCAGGCCATGCCAAGAAACCCTGATTAGGCAAATAATAACCACACGTCGCATTGGCAGACTGGGCTGGCCACTAAGAGCGCAGTAAATGAAGGGGAAGGGCCTTGCTCCTGATGAGATGCAGGAGCTTTAAGATGAATCTGTGCAGCAAACCCATCAGAAGAGCTGCTCTCCGTTTGCAGGTCCACAAGCAGCTCTGGGCAGCGTGCACTGCAGCATCCCTCAGGAGAACTTGGAGAAAAGTAACCACAGCCCTGGCCTGGCCTCTCTTTCCTTCTGTGCTCTCCATAGTGTGGGGAAGGCAGGGTTTGCAATCATTATCATGGACTGTTGTGCTTCCTTGTCTCCTGGGCCTGTGCATAAGCAGCGCCCGCCTTGTGGGTACATGCCACTTCGGGGCAAAAGCAACAAAGGGAATCAGGCGAGAAAATTAACGCAGGAAGAAGTGCCAAGACAGTGTTGCCAACTCTCATGATTTTTCCATGAGTCACATGATAATTATTGTTTTCCTTAAAGCCCCAGCTCCTGGAGTCAGGTGGGTCTGGGAGGATTTCACCTTCATGCTTAAAGGAAAAGTACGTTTCTCACCCTTGTGGCTGTGGATAAAACTTCCGAATGTGACCCCAGTGCACCGTAAAGGCTCAAAAAGCAGAAGGCAAATAAACAGGGCCCACCTCTATTGTTGTTACAGAATCTTGGGATTTTAAAGCCAATCTCAGGGTTTTTGGTGAGCCTGACTCTTGATTTTTGACCATTTGTGGTTGGCAATACGGCAATGAAATCCAGCAATTCACTGCTGCCACTAGGGAACGCTGGATCTTCCCACCCAAGCGCCAGCTCCTGGCTCTCTAAATGCTCGGCAGCTAAGCCTGCCCAAGCAGTGCCATGGTGGCTGATGCATTAGCACCGGCGTGAGGCTGACTGCTGGACCTTCCCTCTGGGAAACAAGTTTCCTGAAGTCCAGAAGCACCCGTTGCGGTTGTGTGTTGTACAGGGGGACGAGGAGCAGGCTGGGAACATGCAGCCGCCACCAGGTATCTCTGCAGTCCTGCAAGGCCAGCAGCGTGTGTGGGGTGTCTTGGTTGAAGGCCAAGTATATCTCATTGCGGGAGATGGGAGTAGAGAGACCCCTGCTCTGATCTAGCCTAGCAATTCTCATGCCTCCCGTGTAGCCAGACAAAAAACTCCAGCAGGAACTGGCCTAACTGATACTTGGTGCAAACCCCTGGAATCTCATGAGCTACAGCTTAGAGCACCGCGTGTTAGTGAGCTGCATGTCTCTGGCAAATGAAAGGGAGCATCATGGCTGGATCTTGCATCTCACTGTAATGCCCACATGACACCCAGCTTCCCTTCTTCCCCTCCCTGCCTTCTTGGGGAGATGGACTGAGGACCGAAGATGTTTGAACGTAGCAGGGGCAGAGTCCACAGGCTCAGAGGGGAGGGTTCTGTTTATGAAGCCCCCTGGCTAGGGGCTGGTGTGCTGCCATCTGCCAGAATAAACATGTTAATTACCAGCATTAATATTCAGGCCGTGAAGTCATCAGCATTTGTATTTATTAATTTGTATAAATGGAACAAGTTTTCCAGAGCATTGCTGCAGACAGCAAATTCCATCAAAGCCCTTCCTGAGAGGGCTGTTTGCATACATACATTTCCATTAATTACAATGGGCTGATTGATTAAATGAAGTAAAATGATTAATTAAGTGACAGTTGTAGGAATCAGCTGGGGTCAGAATAAACGCTGCACATGGAAAAGATGAGTGATTCACTCCGGAACTCAAGACCTGCCTCTGAACAGTGGTGCCACCTCATTTGTTAGGAAGGGTTTTTGAGCACTTCGTAGGAACAGTGTGTAGATACAGAGAAATACAAATTAGACAGAAATGGCTCATTGAAAACATGAAGCAGCCAAATTCCAGAAGCCGCTTTGCTCCTCCTGTGGGCATGAATGGCTCATTCTCTCCTCTCTAGATGGACACGCTCAGCTGGGCTTTTCTTGTCTTACCTGGGTCGTTCATTGCTCATGAAAGTGAGGAGTTAAACACATGGCTAGTGCAGGGAATAGTGCCCACAATTGTTGTGCGGGTTTTCCAGGTACAGCTCTTTCTGTCTGCAGGACCCCTTTCGGTCCCATCACAACTCTGCTGATGCATCACAGTCCCACCCACAACACCCCCTCTCTGTGCCATGTGTGTTCTGTCATTCATTTTGTACTGGTCTGTGTTGATAACATACCAGAGTGATTTCCCCGTAAAGGAGCCAGGTGCCTGAGGATGTGTTGGTTGGATGTGGCTATGAAGTTTCCACAGATGTCTGTGCAGACTGCATGCACGGATGAGAGGCGAAGGCATTGGGACTTTGATGCCAGCGGCACCAATGCACAAAATCCAAAATTTGCCTCAGCTTGAGACGGGTAAGCCGCATCCGTACATATCTCAGCTTTCTGTGTCTACCCTTGGGGAATGCACTAGTGGCTGAAATGGGGACTAATTCTCAGTGTGGAAGAGGCCTAAGAAATGCAATGCTGCTAATCCCTGCCCTCCAGCCATGTTCCTAATGCCTGTCTGGTGTGCAAGTGCACCACTCCACCGGATGGAACCAGAAGTGTTCAGCTCAGTAGGGTTGCCAACTTTCTAACTGCACAAAACTGAACACCCTCCCCCAGCCCCTGCTCCACCCCTTCCCTGAGGCCTTGCCCCCACTCACTATATTCCCCCTCCCTCGGATGCTCGCTGTCCCCCACCCTCACTCACTTTCACTGGGCTGAGGCAAGGGGTGAGGGCTCCAGCTGGGGGTGTGGGCCCTGGGGTGGGGCCGGAGATGAGGAGTTTGGGGTGCAGGAGGGGGACTCCAGGCTGGGGAATGGGGCTGAGGGATTCAGAGTGCGGGAGGGGGCTGCAGGTTGAGGCAGGGGGTTGGGGTGCACGGGGGGTATGGACTCTGCACTGAGGGGCAGGCTCTGGGGTGGGGCCGGGGATGAGGGGGTTGGAGTGCAGGAGGGGGCTCCAGGTTTGCAGGGGCTCAGAGTTGGGGCGCGGGCTTACCTTGGGCAGCTCCTGGTCAGTGGGGCTGACTGCGGCCAATGGGAGTGCGGAGCTGGTGCTCAGGGCGGGGGCAGAGCACGGAGCCCAATGGCCCCCCCGCCTAGGAGCCAGACCTGCTGGCTGCTTCCAGGGCGCAGCGCGGTGCCAGGAGAGGTAGGGACTAGCCTGCCTTAGCCCTTCAGCACCGCCGCCTGGACTTTTCACGGCCTGGTCAGCGGTGCTAACCGGAGCCGCCAGGGTCCCTTTTTGACCAGGCGTTCCAGTCGAAAACTGGACACCGGGCAACCGAACAGCTGAGTGGCAAAGACCCAGTCCTGGCGTCCTCTGATGGAGAGTATCCTTTAGTTCAGGGGGCAGGGGCCTGTGTTTTTGGAGCAGGTCTGTGATCTTATGCTGTGATGCTCTGAATGGCCACAGCACACGGTGTAATGACAAATATGAAATCAGAGGTGACCATGGGCTTGTTACAGAACCAAGTCCTGCACAATTCCATTGGGCCACTGTATCCATGGAGCTTGTCATGTACTGATCAGCGTCCATGGTGTTCTGCTGGATGGAACATCTGAACGGTTTAAGTGTGTATGTGCGCATGACTGCTGCTCTCCAGTGGATATGACCCCAAATGCTGCCACCCATGGCTGGTTCTCCTTTCACTCAAGTGAGAGGGGCCCGTGCATCTGGAGTGGAGCCGGAATGCTAAACCCACTTGCAAATGGGCGGTCTATGAGTCTGCGGTGGAAAGAAGAAGCCTACATGGGCCCAGAATCATTCCCGGCCCCTGCCTCTTTCATTCAGCTGGAGTGGGTGAGCCGGCAGTAATGCCAGGGCTTGGTTTTGAGTAACGTTCAAGTTTTTCACTGGACTGCCTTGCATTGCCCAATGACACTGCAAAGTGATGAAATCCCCGATGGAAGGGACATGGTTAATTGCTTTCTGTCTTTTAAAATTACATTTTCTTAAGACCAGAGTGAAATATTTAATAGTCTCCACAATGGCATGCCAGCATCAGCGACAAAACTGATTCATCACTTTCTCACTCCATCCTTCACTACAGGGCAAAAAATCATTGGTTGGGATACAGGCCCTGTCTAGAGTCTCCTCACAGGGCACGTCTGGGCTTGGAGGAGATTTCAGAGCAATGCTCACTTGAAAGAAGGTGATGCCAACAAACTGGCAGGCAAGTTAATGTTCCCCTTTGTTGCAAGCCTGGATCATCCTGGAGTTTCTACGCCTGGATAGTGTCACAGGGCAGAGGCCCCTGTCCCACTCTCCCACCTCGGCTCATGGTTGGACATTTTGATCACACGGTAAGACAGGCACAACCTGAGGTGCATGTTAATATGGTGAAAGGATAATGCATCCTTAACTGAAATTACAGCTAGTACCAGTTCAGGGGGAGATGCTGGTCACTGGCATGCAGGTGACTCAGGAGAAGTGGCTTCCACATCCTGGTCGGTAAACTCCCACATGACATTACAGGCCTGGGTGCCTCCCTTTGCCTTCATCCACTGCACTCCTTTGAGTCACATCACTCAGGCTCCATCCCATTCTGCTGTCTTCCCCGAAGTATTGACAAGTACCTGTTCCTCCTGCATTTCCGTAGCACAGACCTGATGCCCTCTGTCCCCCAGGAGTGCTGCTGCAGGGGGCTGGGAACAGCACGGCAAGAGAGCCAGGTACCTCCTGATAGGTGTGTTACTTACCCACATGTGGGGATTATACACTGGGTGACCAGATGTCCCAGTTGTAGAGGGCCAGTCCCAATATTTGGGGCTTTGTCTTATAGTATATATATAGTCTAGACAGTATTTAGCCCTGCCATGAGGGCAGGGGACTGGACTCGATGACCTCTCGAGGTCCCTTCCAGCCCTACAGTCTATGAATCTGTGAATCTAGATAGCAGCTTATTACTCCCCAACTTCTGTCCTTATTTTTCACACTTGCTATCTGGTCACCCTAGTTATACAAGAGACTTGCCTTCAGGAGTTGCAGCCGGTTTACATTCTAGCATATCACCAGCCTCCAGAGCCTCCTTAAACTCCATCAGTCTGGTACCATTTTGCCTTCACTCTGTCCGACATTTCTCACCCTGGCTTGACAGTCGGCCCCACATGTTGCTTAAGGACTTGCCAATGCACAGCTGAGCCGAGAACAAACTGTCGTTGCCTGCAAAGGCCTGAGAAAGGAGTTGCCATGCCTGATGAGTGCGCTGCATCCGTAACCGCTGGGTTAGGCTGTCACAGGCAGATGAGATGCTGAGCTCTGAGCACCCTTGTCCGTAACTGGTTGTGTCAGGGCTGGTTTACATTCAGGCTTGAGAGAAATTGTGCCATGATCTGTCCTTGCTCCACTGAATCCATGCACCTTGAGCCAGGGAGATAAATGTCGCTGAATCCTGGGAGCACGGTCAGTGGTGGAGGAATATTTCAGCACATCAGACCCGGCTCTGCTGCTGTGCTCTTGCTGCTGAGCAAAGGCTCATGGCAAAGCACAGATAATCCTGCCAGCAGCTTGATCCCAACGGCCTCACACCCAGCTGGAACAGTTCTGCATCCAGTCACTGCCGCCTCCCCAGGGGTTAAATGTCTCACAAGAGGATAAAACAACGGAGAATTTTCTTTCCTGGAATCCCAGAGTAGTAACCTGGGTTCTGGCAGGCAAGCTGAAGGACCTGTTCTGGGCTCAGGTGTGTCTGGATCTCACAGACCTCAGAGGTGGGACCCTGTATCACTAACAAAGACAGTTCTGGCCAAGACACTGGGACTGTGTTCCCATGTCTCTCTAGAAACTCCCTTTCACTGAGACAGACAATGCCAATGGGCAGACAGACAGCAGGGTTAATGTTGGGCCCCAGTCCTGACCTGGGGCTGTCCCCAGGCCCTCTCACTCAGAGGAGACCATGCTTGCAGCTGAAGCAGACTGATAAGAAGCTGAGCAGGTGGAAGCCTGTCTGTCCCCACTGGTTCTTTTCATAGCCCCGCTTCTCTTTCGCATTCTCCATCCCGTTCTCTGACCTGTTTTCCATCCGATTTCCAATTCCTTTCACTTCTGCCTGCTTCCTGCATCCTCAGGCCTGAGCTGCGTGCAGCAGTAAGCGGTGGTACGGACCGCCCTGCCGTGACACATCCTGTGCTCCCCCAGGGAACAATTTGCTCCAACCCACAGCATCCAGTGCAGCCACCAACATGCTTTGCACCAGGCTTGGTTTACATGGGCTTTCCCCTGGTGCTCAGGGGGCTTTACACGCTTGTGCAGGTTGCAGGTGTGCAAGGCTGGTGATGTTTTTATCACCGTTGCTCCCAGCGAGCTGACAGTGGTAAGGCAGGAAATCTAGGCACAGGGTGGATGAGGGGAGAATGCAAACTGTTCTGCCATGACGCTGCAGCCCAGTAAATAAATGTAGCCATTTTCTGCAAGTTAATGGAATTGTGCTGCTGGCACCTTCAGACACCCGCTGCCCGTAAGAGGAGGCAGATGCCTTTGAAAAATCTCTCCCCAGTTGTGTTCATTTACTCCCCGCTTCCCTCTGATAGCTTCAGAAGAGCCGTTTGCCGATAAAAAGTGAGCAGCTGGTTTGTTTCATTATGCAAACAAGGGCAAAGGCAGTAACTCTTCCAGGCTCTGCTCTTCTGGGTCCGGCCCTTAGGGTGTTTTTCTGTTCCTCTCCAATTCCTGATCCTACAGCTCAGCCAGCTTCTGCCCTTAGACTGCCCCTCTGCTAGGAGAGCAGGCGCCCTGGCCATTGACTTTCACCCATGTGCTCTGGAGAGTCGGGACTGGCAGTGGGAGGGAGAGGAGGAAGGCTCACAGCCAGGCTTGGGCTATAGGACGTGGATGGAATGGGCAGAGCTGGGACGGGTCATTCCTCCTCCCACCGCTCCGGATCGCAGTCCCCACACACCCACCCACACTGTGACAGAATCGTTTCTCTGCAGCTCGGCCTGGGGCTACGGAGGTCTTTGCCCCAGCCAGCCTGGCTTTCACTCTAGGCAATGCTCCAACAAGAGCCAACAGGATGGAGGAAGGAGAGGATGATTACGGAGCTGAGCTTCCCTGGAAGAAGACAAGGAGCAGAACTGCCATTGCAGCCAAGCGCCTGGTGCTTGGATCCTGGGGGAATGGTCTGGAGACAACATGAGTAAGGGCTCTGCTGCTCAGAGGGGACGGCCCATGGAGCCACATCCGCATGGCGGGTGCTGTAAGGAGCAGGAGGTCTCTGGCCCCTTTCTGGGCTGTCGTATCATCAGTTACACACAATCCATCCGGCCCATGAGCTGTTGTCAGCACAGGACTTTGGTTCCCCTCTCCACCTGTGCGGAGCCCCCCTCCTCTGGCGCCAGAGCAGCCTGGAACCAGTGCAGCTCTCGGAGGGAGAGGAGGATGCAGGGAGGGGAGGCCAGCGCCAGGCGGTGTTCTGACTAGGAACGGAGCAGTAGAGGGCTGAGGGGAAGGCCCAGCAGATAAGCTAGGTGCCAGGAGCACTCTCCAAGAAGCTATGGGCACATTTGTCTCTCACCAAATTCTCTTCCCTTACCCCGTGCCCCTCACCATGGTATCTGGACACTTCCTAGATACACTAAGCAACGTACCGCAAATACCTCCTGCCCCTCCTCTCCTCCTCACCCTCCCTTCTTCCCAGTCAGCACCAACGCCACTCCTGGCTCTGCCTGGCGCTCTGCCCATCCTTCCCCTGACACAGCCACCACTCATCGGGATTGCCCTGCTCCTGCCTTTGCACAGGTGCTGCAAGGGGCACAGGCCCCACTCAGAGAGTGAGTTGGTTCCCGCTGCAAATGCCTCAGGCGGGAACTTCTGGATATTAATAGGGATGGTAAGTATAGCTATTTATGTGGAGCTGATGGTGCTAACGTTTTTCGCAAGCTTATATGTAAGGGTCACAATGCCCACCACTGAAATGCAGCCACCTCTGAGGTGAAACCAGGCATCTCTTTAACAGCACACAGGAACACTGCACAATGGCCACAAGGAGGGAACCGATTAAAACCACCATCTCCAGTTGAAACTGTAAAATGAATAAAAGTGAGGTCAGCAGAATGCAGTAACCTGAGCTGAAAACAGCAGTGACGTAGGGCTCAACACCCCAGTGGCGCTAACAATCTCCATATCAGAGCATGGCCCCTAACATCATGGTGTGATCCTGGTCGCGGCCGGTCAGAGGGAAGAGTGTCGCCCGTTACCAAGTCACGAACACTACTTCCAGCGCTAGGCATTCACTGGAGGGCAGGACTGGCCCAGACTGGCGCGGGAGAGACTTTGGGATCCTGCACAAGGTAATGGTCCCTATTTTCCCCTTCACTCATTTAGATAAGAAAGAGAAAGAATGGGCTTGGTCCTGCTTTGAGCAGGGGGTGGGACTAGATGAGCTCCTGAGGTCCCTCCAACCCTGAGATTCTATGATTCTGTGAACAGTGATAGTCACTGAGAGCCAGGGGCACTTTCCAATTCCAAACAGTCTTGGCTCTTCCAGAGATTTGTTCCCACCCCCGTAATCTGTTCCACCCTCTTGTTTTGCCTTGTCTTCTGTTAGCTCCTGTAAGCTCTTTGGGGCAAGTCTTTTCCTATGTGTCTGTGCAGCACCTTCCACAACAGGCTGACTCCAGTCCTAACTGGAGCCCGGGGAGGCCATTGTTAGTGAGAATGAGAAATTCTCCCTGAGAGTTCAGTCAAATTGGAGACAAGATCTGTTCTTCTCAGACAGAGGATACAACAAAGACAAAATAATATTATCTTAATTTGCATACAATCCTGGCAACACCAAAGATAAAACGTGTGGAAAAACTGGGGAGAGGGCATTTACCAGTGCTGAGAACATTTTAGCCACAGTTCTAATTAGTGCCTAGAAGCTAATAGAATCCACTGGGGAGTTTTTGCATATTTCCTAGCACCTGATTGTTCAGATTTTATTAAAATTCCTTCTTTAATTCACATGGTTAATTGGCTCTGGTCCCAAAGAGCCAGGTGGTTTCCTAAATACTTACCTGGCCCTCTGATCGCTTCCTCCCCACCACCCCCCTGTCTGTTTTGAGGCTGCAGTATCAGATGTCAGGTCAGGAATCTTCTGTTCAAACAGTAAAAAGGCTGCAGCAAAGTATGTGCTAGGAATGTGAAGTCAGTACCAGGAAATCAACCAAAGGGAGGAAACTCTGGAGTTCGCATAACACACAGCAAAATGCCGTATTTTCACTGAATCCTCCACTAAAATAACAACGGTGCTGCTTTGTCATCCATCCTAGAATCAAAGAAGCCAGGGATGGGAAAGACCTGTTAGGTCATCCAGCTCAGCCCTCTGCAAGAGAGGGTTGCTCCCAATAGCCTATTTAATATGCTTTGGCTGGAGTGGGCAGAGGCGGATCATGGTTTTGTGGGGCCCTGGGGCAGAGCAAGGGGGGCCCCTTCCCACCCCTTCTGCCTGCAGTCCCCACCCCCTCCCCACTCCCTGGCACTTCTGCAGGGGAAATGGGGTTGGGGCACGGGGGCTTCCCCCACCTGCCCAATGCTCCTGCCGGGGAGCGGGGTTGGGGTGCGGGGGCTTCCCCCACTTCCCAGCAGGAGTGCCGGGCAGGTGGAGCGGGGCCTGGGGGTGGGGGCACCCATTTTTCCAGGGGCCCCTATTAGCTGGGGCCTCTGGGCATGGGCCCCATTGGCCCAGTGGCTAATCCGCCACTGGGAGTGGGCTGTAGAATGTGTTGGTACTTTGGCTTCTGTCTCTGCATCCCACAGGCATCGGGAATGGGCAAGTTCACATCCAGCTTTTTACAATGTGTAATAGAGCCAGTAATATTCTGTAAGTCATTTTCTGTATCTTTCATTGCTTGCCTGACCCGATCCAATACTTCAAACAGACGTGGGTTCATTGTGGGTAACTGGAACAGAGCCCTAGAGTTGGATAGATGAGAACGGGGGGAACTGAGGCTCAGACAGAGACCAGGAACCTGAGGTCAAGGCCTAAAGTGTGGAGGTGCCAGAGGGCTGTAATGTCAGACAGCCCCGTGTGAATGATGGGCTGCTGGACTGAGTCTTCAGACCACCCCTAGAAGAGCTGAGCCCCGGCAGAGACAGAGGGAAATCAAGCCAGAGACCTAAACTGCCTGGCAGGTTCATTCTCTCTCTTCTCACCGCAGATTTTCAGGGCTGTGAACGTTATACCTGTGAAACTAAATACCTGTCCTCCAGTCCCTGCACAGACCCAGCCGGGGTGGGGGGACTTGAATTTCCTCAGATTGGCTTGGCCTATTTACCAGCTAGGTTCCTACCCCTGCCTCCCTCATTCAGAGGAAATCGGCTGTTTTGTGGTTCTGCTTCTGGAGTAAAACATCTTCCCCAGTGTGGGGCAAAAGCCCTGCCTGGGAGGGTTTGAGCCCCATGCGCCCGGCTCCTTTCCCTCCCCTGGCCCCACACAGGCCTGACTGGAAATGGAAGGGGTGAGATCAGGGCTGAGTATTGCTTGTCTCTTACCAAAGCGACAGAGCAATGGAATGGGGGGAGCTACCGCACAAGAGCACCGTGTGTTTAAGCAAGGAAAGCAGATAACTAAGGGCTCCATAGAACTGACAACTCCAGGAAGTGGGGGCTCTCAGGCAGGGGGTTGCAGAAAGGTCTCCTCAATCGGTCCCCTCTCATGGCTACAGATTAAATGCTACGTCCGCAAACACCCCAGCGCACTCTTACAAATAACCAGAGTGAAGGATGGTTATTCCACCCGCAGAGTGTTTATTCCAGCCACTGCCTTGGCTTCTCTCCATGTCCCCTCCCTGTCTTCTTCTATCGCCAGCAGCTAGGAGGCTGTGGAACTGGCAGGTTATAATATTTCTCTGGGCATTCTGCCAAGTCAGAAAGGAAAGTCCACAGTTTGGAACGAGATCCCTAACAAATGAACAAAGGGTCCAAGGCAGCTAGTCAGTTCCCCTCTCCTGGAGCCAGCAGCATCACTAAGCCCTAGCACTGCAGGGTGGATGCGTTTCCATGATGCACCCCACGCCTGGCACATGAGCGTTCTCTGGAGCAGAGACTGACAGCAAAGCAAGAGGATGTGCTGAGAAACAGTGGCCTCTAACCAAGAGGACTCCAGCAGAGCTGGGAAATTGAAAGCCCTCCTTGGTAGGGCACCCTGGGTGTGAACTCTTCTGGGGATAATTCTCCTGAGATCTGCAGCAATACTTGAACATGAGGCAGTCCCCCGTGTGTGGGACTGCGAGGCTGAAGAGCTGTCATAGCAGGACAGTTTAGCGTGGTCCGGCTGCACTGGCAGCTTTTACTGTGGAATCCCCCTGTGGCCTGGAATACATCTCACTGGGGAGGCGCACACACCGTCCTAACAAGCACCCGGAAATGTAAAGGTTCCTAAAATGCTCCTTTAACCACTTGATTGTGGATGGACTTTCCACATGTGCCTGGCTGGAGCAATGCACCAGTGGTGCTGCCTGCTAGATGTTCTAAGCCTAGAGGATTTGCTGCCAAACGTACCGGCTATGTCCAGATAGACTGCACCTGCTCTGCTGCCTGCGACCTATTCCAAATAGGTGCAGGCAGAAGGTTTGTATTGTGCTGAATGTACCAGCTGTGCCCAGGTAGATCACCCCTGATACTAAACAGACCCTTCAAAATGAGAGCAAGGTTGGTTTGTGGGTCGGATGTTGGGCTGGGACTCAGATTCTACTCAGATTCTTACATCACCCTCCTCACTGCAGTATCTTATGGGATTGCCTCTCACTGGCATCTGTCAGGTGTGAGTCTTTCCTTCTCCTTCCTCTCCCCAGGAAGAAACTGTCTGGGGCTGTGTTTTTAAACGCATTCTGTCTCCTGTGAGGCGTGATTATATTAGAAAAGGCAAGTCAGAGAAATGTGCCTTGCACCAAGAGCAGAAGGGTCTGAGGTTTGCGATGGTTCGTGTTCCTTCCACAGTCTCACACCAGCCACCGAGAAAGCTCTGTCTCCTGCAAAGACCAGCTTTACTCCTGAAGTGGGCAGCTCAGTTTTCCAGTCTTCAGGAGATCTGGGTTCTGTCTCTGGCAATGCCACAGACTGCATCTGTGACCCTGGGTACATCACCTAAACTCTCTCTGCCTCCATGCCTATCTATAGAGAGGTGAGAATGACACTTCCTTACCCCCAGGAGGGCATGAGGATACATTAATTCCTGTTTGTGAGGCACTCAGGTCTGAAGGTGACAGGGGTCACAGAAATAAAGTCAGTAATTTGGGTATGTCCAGATAGATCCAGGCTGTCACATTGCAAAATGTACCAGGTGCATTTCACACATTATGATTTCTGTAGCCTTTAGCCATCTCCTCATTCCAGCACCTCCTTGCTCGAGTGCTCCAGCATTATTCATTATGGCACTCTTATAGCTAATACTGACCACTGATGCAGAGGAGTATATGCTGGCTTAATGAGGTCAGATCCGTCCGTTAATTATCCCCCAACAGGCTTTAAGGTTGAATATAAAGACTGATGATTTTAATTTCCTTACAACCCACTTGGCTGAAGGAGGTTCCTCCTGTTAGACACTTAATGAGTTAAGCCACTTCTGACAGCAGTTACACAGCAGCTCATACTTATGTTCCTTCTTCAGACAAAGACCAAGGTCAATACAGTAATTAAACCTTATCAGGGAGCCCATATGAGAGGGAGCCAGAGAGAGGGCTGCTCTCACTTACGCTGTAGATGCATTTCCACTCAGACACCTTATTGATGTGTATTACACTCAGAAATTGCTAAACAGTCTGTTCTGTTATGAACTAAAGAGATAATGCAAACAAATCACAGGGAAATAATTCAGAGAGTCCACACTCTATGATTCTTGCACTTTGACCGCTGCTAATACTTTGCTGTGCTAATGAACTGGGAAGAAATATTCTCCCTTAGAGTCGATAACACGTTTCCAAAAGCGTGCAGTGCAGTGCAGAAAGGTTACTTTGTGCTGTGCTGATTAGCTTGCACTTGTTCTGCATTACATCATCATCTAGCGGCAGCAGGTGGCTCCTCTATGCAGATACATCTGAACTGTAGACGTCTGCTCTCGGATCCAGGGGAGCCAAAGGACACCATTCTGTAGTGGCAGATGGAACGGATTAGATGTGACCTTACAGAGGACAGATTTGCATTTACACTATGGCTCCTTTTCAGAGTAATGGTGCTTTAGAATCGGTGTGAATGTAATTTAATGCCAGAGCACTGTAAACAGGCCTTAGTGTACATGAGAATCAAGTCCTAGGTCTTTTCCATCTCTGGTTCCTGTGATCCTCTGATTAGATAGATACACTGACTACTAATATGTTAACGTGTTACACTGAGAACGGGACAAATTCCATATTAAGGTACCAAGCTAGCACCAAGTGTCTGCAGAGTCTGATGTAATGGTGGCAGGAAATTATGCAATAAATTGTACCCCAATCCACCTGGCAGCGGTACCCAAACCAGAACTTTGGTGTACAGAGAAATGTCTGCTTTGGATTCTGCACAGCTGGGCTTTCTCTGAGACCAGTTCTTTTGCTGCACTGAAATGGCATTGTGAAATTATGTCATTGTAGGAATTTTTTCAGAGGTTAGCTGTAATTCGGTATAAGATTCTTGTTAAAATTCTTCAGAAACACTGGTGTAAGTCTGTGTAGAAGGGGACGCAGACAGAGAACAGGATGATTTGTTCTCATTTTAAAGAACTTCCCCACCTCCCAAACTTTGGAGTCAAATGTTTTCAGTTTTACCGGGTATTGTTATTGTAACTAACATATTTCTTTCTGAGAAAAGAATATGTCATTGCTTTTGTAACTAATTATTAATGTATTAATTTCCAGACTGTGTCCAGGACAAACTGACATTCCAGGAGCCTGGATGGCTAAACTGGAGGTGAGGAGGTAAGAGTCACAATGATAGCTTACAATTAAAGCTCTAGCACAGATCGCTATGAGAGGGATTAGCCCCTCACATCCTGGCAAGGGGCTTGCAGGTTGCTGGATGTTCCTTTTGTCACTAACTTTTCTGAGTGGTCCAAGGAAAGTCAACCAAATTCTTTTGGCTTCCCAGGCATTCTAGGATTATGAATTACTCCCATTGGTTTCAGTTTTTGTTGCTGCCTCAGTAGCAAAAAGTTGTCAGCAAGGATGTGCCCATCTCCAGGGCTGTGTCTACACTACCCATTTCCCCTTCAGTTGCTCGCGGTGCCTTATCTACACTACATCTCCTAATAAGGAGCTGCACTGGAATTAGCAGGATCCAGAACAGCAACTGAAAATGTTCGGGGTGGGAAGGAAAGGCCTAGGAAATAGAGTGATGTGCTCCTGCGGTTCCAGCAGGAGGAGCTCTCACATTGGTTTTGCTGGCCAGGTAAGGTAGTGGGTGTGGCTGCTGCCTTGGGCTCAGTTTCTCCGCAGAGGAGTAGGGGTTCCAAATAGGGTGACCAGACAGCAAGTGTGAAAAATTGGGATGGGGGTGGGGGGTAATAGGAGCCTGTATAAGAAAAAGACCCAAAAATCAGGACAGTCCCTATAAAATCGGGACATCTGGTCACTCTAGTTCCAAAACACTGCAGCTGGAGCGTGGAGGTCTTGCCCCGCCAAACAGACCATGTTCACTGGGGGCCAATTCACAAGCCCAAGGGTGCTTCAGGGGCTGCTGAGCCTTCCCCGCACCTGCCTGCTAAGCATCCGGTGGCTGTTAAAAACTGCAGGAAACTTTTCTAAGCACAATCACACCTTGTCTTGAGGTTCCGTTTACAAAGGGTTAATGGATTGTTAAGATATGTTGTAAGCAGCCCCTTGCCAGCACTTCTGCGTCTCACACTCTTCCTGCAAATAGCGCCACTGTCCTGCCCACCCTCCCTTTCCTCACCACAGAGTGAAAGACACTAATGGAAAATATTCATTGCTCCACAAGGGATGTTATTGATGGCCCAGTGGCTGCTGAAATGGCACATGCAAACTCTCTCTGCAGGTATTCAGCTCACTGATGAATAATATGCATATCTGTGCATGTCTTGGGATGGCAGTTGGCAGTGTGTGACGGAGAGTGTGGGTATTTGTGTATTGTGTGCATACAATCCATTAGATGTTTCCAGAGAACATGGCCAAAGGTAAAAACCATAACCAATTTGGGAACCAACTTTTATTCTTTCTCTGCAAAGGTGGAACAATGGGCTGTGTATTCTCACAAAAGGGAAAAGGGGGTTGGCTGGTTGGTTGTTTCTCCGTGTCTTGCCTGTTTGACTTCACATCCTCCACTGGAAGAAAATCAGACCCCAAGGTAAAGCAGGAGCTTGGCAAAAGCTTCCTATCCCTCTCTGTCCCTGATCATCCTGGGGTTCACATTTCAATCAAGTTCAAACAACAGCCACTGGCTGAGGTAAAATTCCCAGGGGCCAGTGCCCGGCCCCCCAGGCAGGTCCATGGCCCAAGCAGAGGCTCCTGCCCTCAGGGCTGGCCAGGCTCTGACTCGGGTTGTGAGGGTTTGACCCACTAGGCCGCAGCACTGGTGCCCGGCGAGGTCAGAGAGGGGATGCGTTTGGCAGGGGAATGGACAGGAACGAAGCAAGGGCCTCAGTGGGACGTAGCACGGGCTGGACGTTAAAGCCGTGCTGATGAGCTCGCCTGCGCCAGGGCTGTGATTTGTTGGGAACCCTGGAGCGCATCGTGTGCTCGTCATGGGGTCTGTAAACCAGCCCAAGTCTGCCGCTGACCCGGACCGTCCTCTCTCGCTCCTCATGCTGAATGGAGCAGCCTGACAGCTGCTGTTCCCAGTGCCGGGTATTTAATGCCAAGTCACGAGGGAAGTGGGTGGTGTCTGACATGTCTGTGGAAAGAGACTTGCCAAAGCACGTGATGCTGACTCACCTGGCTTGAGAGCCCCACCAGGAATTCTCCCCTCCAGCAAACCTGTCAAAGCAGAGCCTGATTGCCAGAGACCTAGGGCCTCTGTGTATGAAATAGTTCACAATGGCAGGGGGGGCAGGCTCTGGAAAGGGCATTGCTATGATTATGGAAACTTCCTTTCTGACCCCTGATACTGCTGGGGAATGTGAGGGCCCTTCCGACATCCTGCTTCCTCACCCGCTAACAGGGCTGCAGAGCCAGGGAGCAGCCCAGGAGGCCAGGCAGGTGTGGGAACCAGCTGATCCAGTTAAGCAGCAGCTAGTGATTGGCTCTGATTCTCAGCTGGAAGAGATAAGTAAGGATCCAGCTGTAAGTGTGGGGCTGAATGTTTTCACAAGTAGCAGGGAAGGTTGCAACAAGGCAGGCAGGGCTTGTGGTTCCCCCTAAGGCAAAGGGAGGGTTGTGACACTTAAGCTATTGGGGTGTAGAGGATCTGGTAGTATCAGTCCAGGCCATTTTTGTTTCTTTTCATTATTTCTAGTGTTTGTGTGGCAGAGCAATAGGAGAACCTGCCTGTACTGTAGCTAAAGTGGAGTTGGGAGTGGCTGACTGTTTTGTCCCCAAGCTGGTGGATGGGACACACTCCTCCAATCCCCTAGTGTTGTCTGGGGGCTCCTGGAATCCCTAGTGGGGTGCCCTGGGGGTTCTGTTGGGTGTGTGGCATGCTCAGGTGGCATTTTTACATTAGTTTCTAGCAGCCAGTTTAAACACAGATTGATCATCTTGGAAAGGGATCTTGTTAAATATGTTTAAAGCAAATATTTACTAAACAAAATAAAAAAATCACACAAAGTGGCTTCAAATTGTGTGATAACTTGTATTAAAAGATGTTAAAATAAGCGTTGCTAACATCCACCAGCTCAAGAAAAATGAATGGAAACTGCCTAATATTAATTCCTTGGTTCATTTCCAAAGACAGCTTATAAAATGTACCGACATTTTCCATAGATGTGAATATTAACTGCCTTTTTTCTTCCATTTTGAAACACACCAGCCTGCATGTTTACTTGCATGCATGGTACTAAATATCAGATTAATGCCAGGCCCAAGTGCTTTCAAATGCTACAAACTTAACTGCTCTGACTTTGACACATTAATTCCTGACAATGCCAAGAAACTGAAAAAAAATTAGAAAAAAAAATTAGAGGGATAAAAATTAAGCAGCTGCAACTGCAAAACCTAGCACCTGCTTTTTGTACACTTAAACCCTGTTTGCACTTTTGGGTAATCTGCTTTATCAAACATAGGAGAGCACCCTGCTTTCTCTTGCATTTTCACAATTTCACAATTAAATTTCTCTTGGAACAAATATGTATCTTTGCAATCTTAGAGATCAATTGAATATATTTTGGCAAGATTCTATTTATCTAAAATGTATGATTAGATACATTAGGGTCTATTTCAGCCCCTCTTTATGCTGAATTCTTTCCCTGAGAAACCAGCTCTGAGAGAAGATCCCTCCTCTTTGCCCCAGCTGCTCCTTGCTGCTTTGTATTCCTCCCATCTGTGGAGCCGCCTTTGTCCCTTTGTTTCAATGGCTGGAGAGGGGGTGAGGTTTGTTTTGGTTTTTTGTTCCAGAACTGAAATGACTCGGCCCTGGCCCATCCTTCCCCATCCCCTAGCAAGTGTTGACTCTTATGGGAAATTTTCCAAGAGAGCAGGGCTCCTAAGAACTGCTCCTAAAAACAGAAAATACTTCCCAGAAAAATAGGTCCATCTTTTGCAGTGGCCCCAGTTTAGCAGTTGGAGCAGCCAAGTCTGCAGAAGAATTTACCTCCCTCTAGCAGGTGAGGGCAATGGGAGACAGAGAGGTGGGAGGAGGGCAGAGAGGGTCACAAAAGAAAAGTGGATTTAAAATTACAATGGAATGTTCTGGCTTTATTATATGTATTAGGGTAGCACCTGGACAACCCAGCGCCCCACTGTGCTGGGTGCTGTACAAACACGCAGCGAAAGACAGTCCCTGGCCTGAAGAGACAAAGGGTAGGAGAGAAAACAGAGAAGTAACTTGCCTACAGTCAGACAGCTGGTTAGTATCAGAGCCAGAAGCAGAACCCAGGTCTCCTGACCCCCAGCCTACTGCCCCACCCACAGGGCCATGTTGGCTTCTTTCTGTCCTGTTAGAAATTCCCCAACACCATCAGGTCCCTTCACACCTGACTCTGAGAAGTATCTTTAGCACATGATTATCTGGCCTCTTTCCAAAGGAAACAGAACTGCCAGGCTACGCTTCGGGAAAGCAGGAATTACCATGTGTGCTAAGGGGCAGGACCATAGAATCATAGAAGATTAGGGTTGGAAGAGATCTCAGGAGTCCAATCCCCTGCTCAAAGCAGGACCAATCCCAACTACATCATCCCAGCCAGGCCTTTGTCAAGCCAGGACCAGAAGAAACAGATTTTGGATGGGCTGTGGCGATTAGCATCCTGCCTGGGGATAAAGACAGAAAATGATATTTTGGCCAGTGAAGCACCTTCCCTAAGTCAAGGAAGCAAAGTGACCGACTGTTTTTTTGTCTGGTACCTGCAGTGCCTCAGGCTGGGAATGTTTGTCAGGTTTGAATTACGCTGACTTCATCCCTGGGCCACATAGTCCCTGCA
Source organism: Mauremys mutica (assembly GCF_020497125.1). Lineage (NCBI taxonomy): Eukaryota > Metazoa > Chordata > Testudines > Geoemydidae > Mauremys > Mauremys mutica. The sequence continues at coordinate 716,775 of NC_059096.1, forward strand.
TGGCTCCGTCACTGGAGAAATACTCTGATAATGCTCCATCACCCTGGCCTGCTACATCACAAAGAGTGACTGGTGGTTAGACTGATGAATTAGTGTAATACATCATCCCAGTTAGTCACCCTGGTCACGTGCATATCACCAAACAGCGGCTTTCCCCAGGGAAGCAAAGGTCCATAAACAACCTATTTAATCACAGAGTTACAGTCAGTCCCCACACTGCAAGCTGGGGACTGCTTCACTAGTGCCAGCTAAGAATCTTGGCATGCAACCAGCTTTCTCCTGGGCACTAGATTGGGCATCATATTTGCAGCCTTTTCACAAGCCTTATGTTTCCTTGTAGATAGGATTTCATTTTCCTCATCTGAAGTTTTCAGGAGACATAATTCAGGTGGCCATTGCTATTAACCACAAGTACTCTATGAATAGTAATGGGATTAATAAATAATGGGCATTATGTGTCATGTGTTCTGCCTCTTCAGCCCCACGGGTTGGCAGAGAAAATCCGTCCTACTGGGATCAGGTTTGCAAAGGAGATTGGGGGAAAGAGGAACCAGGGTCTTTGCTACTTAGGAATTATTTGCCATGTGGTAGCATATCCTATTTCCTGCCATACCAGAGCAGGCCAATGGTCCTGAGATCCCATTTCTTACTACGCTGCAAACCAGAGTACCACTGGACCCTGTAGTCTAATATCCTGCCTCCAGCAATGACCAACAGCCAGTGCTCTGAAGGAATGCAAACCTCTTACAAAGGCGCAGATTGCAGTTGAGTGAAGGAAGAGGGAAAACTCTCCTGACCTCACCTGACACACTGAACCATGAGGGCTGGATGCTCTGCTACATTTCGTACCTACCTTTTGAGTCCTGTGCAGCTGCCGGCATGACACTTGATCATGTCTGCATCCCACCTCCTCTTCAATCCTTCTCATTAAGCTGTGTGTCTCACCAATTTCCCAGGCAACAAATGCAACAGATTTACTGCACTCTGCTTAAAGAGCCATCAGCCTGGATACAGGAAACAGTAAGCTCTACCTGTGGCAGCTAGCCTGCTTCCTAGAATGAGACAGCACCCATAGCCAGTGAGGCCCTGCATGCCCTGGTACCCACAGCCTGGGCTAGGGTCAGTCACCCCTTGCAACTGTCCGTGCTAGAAAGAAGCACAAACCTCCGAGGGCTGAGTGCCTGTAGCCAGCGGGTGGCAATCCAGAAGCAGGGTCAGCGAGGGTTCAGACTGGGTGAAGGAAATTACCTGCCTCACATGAATGGGCTGGTTGGGTAATGCTGGTAAAGCATTTTGAGTTTCCGTGAGGTGGAAGGAGCCACTAGAGATGAGCAAGGCTGTGACGTAATCTCTGTCTAACTAATTCCTGAGATGTCTTTGCTCTGTGGGAGATGCTGCCTGTGCTGAAGATCTGACAGGGCCCCAGTCACATCCATCACTGACTCTTTCCCTCTCCATAATCACTGTTTCCTCATTAGCACTTTGGATGCTTGCAGGAGTCAGTGTCAGAAAGCAGCGCGTGAGAGAGGAGGTCACTGATTTCAGAGGAGAAACGTCATCAGAATAAGCAGGGCGGGGCTGGTCAGAGATGATTCTCTCCTGTCATTTGTGGAAATTTTTGTTAGAGACAAAGGATGTCTGTAATGATCCATTTCTTACTCCTGAGGAGGTGGCCAGCTGAGCAGGAGACATGTCCGAGTTCCATGATATGCCATGCAAGGCAGTTGTCTGAGTTTGTTTTTCTGCCTCTCTGTACTGATTCTATGAAATGTTATGGGAAGTCGACATTTCCAGTCTGTTTACCCATTGCAGGAGCCCTGCCTGGATGTCTGCTACACTAAGTAGCCAGTTTGGATGAGACAAGATAATGCCCCCACCCAGGGGAAATCAAATCATCCAGCAAGTTAGCAAAGGGCAGAGCTAACTGCAGACTCTCCCAGCAGAACCCCTGTGCAAGGCACTGAGGAGCAAGTCCACCGTTGAACCACATCTTTGAATTGCTGGGAGATGGAGCCAGCGGTCAATGAGGAAAGCTGTCCCCCCAGAGTTCTATAATTATTCATGCAGGCGTAACCTTGGCAATCTGTAATTCACAAGTGAGCTGTTCTAACAGCCGGGGTGGCCAGCCGGGGAGGGCTTTGCATGTTCAGAGCCAGCCAAAGCAACAATAAGAGCTATGTCAGAGTGTCCTGCCCAGAGCATCTCAGACATTCCTGCAAGAATGAGCACCTTAGACTATCCAGTGACAGTCCCAGCTTTCTGGACTATGATGTGTGGTTCAGAGGACATCAGAAGGCCTGCAGCTTGTTCCAGTAGAGCTGTGCACCATGGTCCCCTTGCCTCTCAAATGGTGGCAGCACGTTTAGCAAGTTTCCTGCAGGAAACCTGGCTAACAAGTCTGGAGCTGAGCAGGTGCACTGGGTCTCTTATCATTTGAAATCCCTCACTGACCTGCTAGATTCCTCCTCTGATCCAGGCCATTTTGTAAATCAGTTTAACACACAGTAAGTGTGGTGAGCCATGGTCAAATCTCCCTTTAGATGGTCCATTTGAAGGGCCTTTGATGTAAGTTCCGGTTCAATATCAAGAAGTGAAAGGCTCTTTTATAGTCAGGTAGGTGATATGCGCACTGAGCATCACCAGACCCTGTGCAGCTCAGCCTGTCTATGCAGCGTGAGCCTGACTCTGTGCTGAAATCTAGCTGTACAGCAAGACCCTACTGATCCTTCTGCACTTTGCTCACTTGAAAGTAAACTAAAAGAGAAGAAAATAATTTGTTAATTCCTTTGGTGTGTTTATATTTGTGCCTCGTCTCTATTCCCTTTCTCCTCAGCCTCCCTGCTAGTTAATTTTACAGATTATGGAGCTTTATTTAAAGTAATACACCAGGCAAATGCTATTAATGATTAATAAACACTTTATATAGTTCTTATTAATAATTTAGGCTCATTATGGTCAGTGCTATTACACTAAATACCAGATTAATTAATAATGATGGAATTGCGCTGACAGGAAATTGTCACTAACGTGTTATCCTGTCTTGGACGGTGCCCATTAATTAACACTTAAAAACCAATTTGGAATCATAATGGAGCTTTTATTAAGGTTTCTGCCACTCTTGCGTACACTGATGATTTGCCTTTGATCAGCAAAGTTACCGGAAAGAGAGTCACGCAGCAGAGGGTGACTAGGTGCAGCTGCGTGGAAAGCCAGATTCCACCCCACCTACCCAGGCACCACTCTTTAATCAGCTCAAATAGGAGAGGCCAGGACCAGACAGGGCATTCTGAATTGAGATCTTTATTAAGGAAGGGGAGGGGAGACTAATTCTAGTCTATTGCTCATTATTAGCAACCCTGGCTCGTTTTTGGGTTCACTCGTACTGCTTGGGACTCACTGAGTCGGCATTGCTGACCCCAAGTGTTCCAGAATCATCAGCCAGGCCTCAGAAACTCCTGAGATGTCTAGAAAGAACACATTTTTGGTTCTTCTTATGGGCCTTCTGATTCTGAGCCTTGGGGGGTCACAGTTTCAAGCTACCCCAATGTTTCATAAAAGAGGGTGAGACACTGGATATGTTTCCCAGGGAGCAGCTGCCAGTGACATGGCAGGTGCAGTTCACCTGGCATCATTTGCTGCTGTGCCTGGTGTGACCAGGCTAGTTGCTGAGAACTGTGATATTATAAGCCCAGTGCTGCTGTTCTTACCCCATCCTGGGGCTCTAATCCGAACAAGTGTTACCTGTGCTTTGAGTGCCTAGGCACAGGCCAGGCCTTTCAGGCCTGAGCCCATCACCTTATCTTCAGGCCTCAGCTGGGGCAGAAGAGAGGCCCAAAGGAAGGCCGACCCCCTGTGATGTCATCCCCCAGGCCAGCATTCCACTGTCAGTTTCTGATCGAGGAGACACAGGTTCTGCTTGTGCACTGGCTCCAAGGGGGCCACATTTTCAGGTGGTAAAGTCAATCCAGGCCAGAAAAGGGTTAGTGTCAGCACATCCACTTACTCAGATCTTTGTCTGGGAATCCTACACATGCTTCCCAGTATCTCATGGCTCCCTCGATACCCAGGCCCCTTATGTTAGGGTGGCAAGATTCTCATTCTGCCCCTCTGCTCCCCTGCTCCCTCTCTCATCCCAGAGCTGCAGGGTGCCATGCACTGGCCCTGTCTGGGATCCCTCTAATAATGCAGGGAACCTGGTGCTCTGAGGGAGCCTGGAAACCACAAAGGCATAAACAATGAACATTTTGATTTCCCCACCCCCACCCCAACAAGTGACATTTCCAGTGAATGAGTGGGGGAGGGGCGCTGGCGAGGTGTTGAAATAGCACGACGCGTGATCCCAGGCAGCCCCAGCGTGAGCTTTTGTGCCTTTTAATAGTATATGAAGTTCTCTCCGAGCCCTGGAACAAAATGTCACTGAGTCTCTTTATTCCTGCCCTTTCCCCCAAGGGATATTAACATATAGACAATGCGGCAATGACTCAGAGAGCAGAAGAGAGTGCCTCCCCAGCCCTGGGTGTAAAGGGCACCTCTCCGTCCCCACACTGAGCTACCCCCAGTCTCCGGACAGCATCGTGGGTGATACATACCCGCCAGCACTGCTGGGCATACACGCTGCACGCAGAGAGCCTGCATTTGTTTTAGTGCCAGGGCTTGCTCTCGCCAGGTTGGGCTGCAAGATCTGGAAAAAGTCAGGCCTGGGTGAGACCTCTGTTCCAAGGTCAAACAGAACCAGAACCTGCATGACATGAAGTTTGGAAAAATCCAAGAACGTTTCCCCAGTGCTGGCTGTCCTAGATTTAACACACCTGCATTTCCTAGCTTCAGCCATAAGCAGAAATCCTGGGATATCATGAAAGAGATTATTTTCCAACCTTTATGAAACCTGTGACTGGTGGAAATCTCCCAGCAGAGCCTGATGTGGGGCTCATACTAAGGTGACAGGCATGGTCTAAGAACTAGAATAGATGTCATGGGGGTTTCCAGACTGAAGAACCTGGGAAATGTATCCATTCCTTTGGGTTCTTACCTGAACTGAACATTTTGGAACAGTCTTGTCAACAGTTTTTAAAGAGCCTTAGCATCGTATAAGCATTTAACCAGGGCACTCATTAGGAAAGTGTTCTGATCTCCAGCGTTCATACTGGATAAGTAACTTGCAAGGCTTTTGTGGCCGTATTTAGGTATGTGACAGCTCTAAGCCACTCCGGAGCTTTGTATTCACATATGGACATAAGCCAAAAAATGTTGCCATACAAGAAATTATCAAGCATTTGGGGCCTTTCAAATTCCCGGTACAACACATACTACTGTGGAATGTGCTTATTCATTAACTGCACTTCACTCTGACGTCAAAGAACTCATCATATTTATTATTTCTTTCAGCAGCTTCCAGCAGTGTTAAAAATAGGTAGCAGAGCTGCAAGAGGGGGAAAAAGCTTCCTTTAATCAGTCTGCATTGTTGAATCAGTGTCTTTACAGCATCTCCCTTCCAAGGGCTACAGGGACTGTACAAACTAATCTGAGACAATATTTCCAGCATGATACAGTGTCGTGAGCAGTTTTTAAAGCTGTGTTTTACATGCTGTCCACAAACAGGGGCAGATGTTAATATATGAATGTAATGATACTCTGCTTGGAGAAATGAGGGTTTCCTTCATGTGAGACTTGGAGGGGCAGCCAGGGGCTCAGTCTGTGCCATTCTTAGAGTGCAGCATTGGCTGGGATCTGGGATTGAAGAAACCACATCTTGGATGCATTGGGTGAAAGCCTGGCCCCATTGAAGTCAATGGCAAAACTCCCACTGACCTCAGCGGGGTTAAGATTTCACCCATAGACACACAAGAAGGTTATGATTCTGTAGAGACAGGAGGAAAGCAGCACATGCAGGGCTGACAGCTGCATTGTGATTCAGTGACAGCAGGAATGTGCCAGCTAAATCAGCCATTATTTTCCATTGAGATTTACAATGTACTATTTCCATTCTCCTAAATCAGGCAACGTTTGGCCAAATCACCGTCTCTCAAGGAAGAAGGAAAATTTTTTCCTCTTCATGATAATGCTTAGCACTTACACGTTCAGAGCACTTTCCAAACATTAACCATTAGTTCTCCCAGCACTCAGGTGATACGGGTAAGCATGACTATTCCTGTTTGGCAGATGGGGAGTTGAGACAGTTGAGACAGAGCCACATTTTCAGAAGTGGTCTCTAAGTTTGGATGTTCAACTTGAGATACCTGGGGCCAGCTGTTCAAAAGTGCTGTACAGCTACAATGTGAGGGGAAGTCAGTGGGAGCCACTGTATCCTCAGCACCTTTGGAAATCAAGCTGAAGATGGCTCAAGTTTGACATTTTAAATTTGAGGCACCCAAAATTAGAGGGCACTTTTGAAAAATTAGCCCTTGTGTTCAGTGTTGCCAATTCCCACAATTTTATAGCAAGTCTCTTGATATGAAAAGGCATGTGATGATGTGACAATCTCCGCTTTATTGATTTATTTTTAAAATATGTTTCTGGCCCTCATGGTTGTGGAGAAAAGTTTGAAAATATAACCCGAGTGCTCTCTGCACGGGAGTGACTCTAATCCCATCTGCAGAATTCCCACTGAGTTCAGTCTGGGGGGGCTAACATGAGTGCTATGATAGCTCATGCAGTACAGGATGCTGACACTGGTTATACACACACATGCCTCTCCACTCAGTCACCAGCACCTCTCCTGCATAGACCAGCCATGCGGATAGTCCAGTGTGAGCACCTCGGTTCTTACAGCAAATAAAACTAAGAAATTGCAGAATCTCATCAGCGAGTCTTATGAGTAAATTTATGCGTGAGCAAATCAGATAATAAAATTAGTAACCCTGAGAAATCAGCCCAATAGACCACGGACATATGATACATAATTCACCTTTACCGTGAATAGTGTTTCACTGGCTTTCTGCAGAATTCATGGTTATTATCACTCGCCCAAGGCAATATTAAAAGACTGTAATGAAAAGGGAGTGTTAATGATCAGGCTCTGCTTAGAGGGGAGTTTTCACTTTTCTTGAAGAAATCAGAGCAAAGTGGCCAAAGGATGGACTGTTCACATCTAATCTTTAAGTGAACATCTTGCAGGTAAAAGGTGCCAGATTAGCAGCCCAGGAACCAAAATCCTGTTTTAATCCATGTGGCAGGAACAGCCTGGGATCGGGCAGGTCAAGCTTTCTACATACATGCCTGGACGCACATGCACACACACTGCCCCTGCCATCTGACCCTGATGATGTGGCAGGATCTTTAGGGGTGAAATGGAATTCTGTCTCCTTGCCCCCGACATCCCTGGCTCTGCACAGACTGCCAGCAAAAAGCTGATAACTGCTCCTCTGGCAGTTCTTGGCGTGGGGATGCATTCTATCTGAGAGACTCAAGGATACCTGGAGCCAGTGGCAGTGTGCATTAGCAGTTGGTACCTGGCTGGCACTGCTTCTGAACCAGCGACCCAGGAGTGAGGGAAGGGAGCCTCCCAGCCGTATAATCAGCTTTCTGGGGGGATTCCAAAATTGTAGCTTTCAAGGGAAAGCACAGCTGGTGGAGCTGGGTCGCACCTACGGCTCCATTCAGTGTCAATGGGGGATGGGGGTGCTCAGCACCTGCCTCTGAAAATCAAGCCCTCAACCCACTCTCCAGAGTCTCAGGAATTAGAGATGGCAAAGTGGCAACAGCCTCTGACAAATAACAATTGTTTATTAGTGAATAACAGTCTTACATTGACGGGTGCCTGATGGCGTCCCTGGAAAGGGTCACTTCACCTCTCCCTTCAGTGAAATGCAGCCACCTCTGGAGTGCAACGTATCTGCTCATTGACTGTGCACAGCAGTACTGCACCGCTGGTTAGAGCAGAAAGTGAAGGAGGAGACCGTGGGTGGGATCTTGGGCAGAAGAATAGAATCACCTGAGACAGGATTCAACCAGGACATTGAAGCTAATGACCCTCCATTTGCAGAAGTGCCAAGGGACCCTTAATGAGTGCAATTGATCAGGACCCCAGGTTGATGCATTGCCTGACAGGTAGCACCTCCAGCGACACAGCTGCCCCTAACATCATGTTGAGGCATCAGTTCAAGCCTTCTTCAAAGAGAAAAGTGACCCCTACAGAACCACCAACCCCACCTCCTGTACCTCTTGCCATAGTGTTCCATGGAGGCCTCCCACCCTTGCACTGGCCCATCGGCATCCTGTATTGCTTTGTGAGATCTGATGAAACCACAGCACAAGATTGTCTGGCTTGCAAATATGGGAGAACATGCCTGTGCTGCACCCCGAGCCTGGTGCTGCTAGCTGTGCACAGGGGCTCGGCCCTCAGACACACTGTGCTCACTCACTGCCACTGGGACGATTTGGGTTCGATAAGGTACTTTTTTATTTTGCCACTATCGGAAATTCTTTTCTAAAGAAAAGACAGTGAGATGGCCCTGGAACTGCATTAACGGCAGGATTATTCAAATGCATGTGGGGGAACAGTCACTCACCCCCTCCCTTTTTTTAAATGCTAAAGTCTCTGCAGAGATTGATTCCTGAGTGTGAATATCCCATGCTGGCCTGAGCATCAGCCAAATGTTGTGTGGAAGGGATCTGAATTACAGCAAGAAGCAGTGCGATGTTTGGTACATCAGAAATAAATTATGTATCATACTGTCACTCTCTGATGGACCGAGCCTTGTATGAAGGCTCTTACTTTTCGGTTATCCTCATGCTGATTCCTTTAGAAGACCCCTGATGAGATCAGATTATATCAAGGCAGAATTATTCCTCCTTAATTTTGATCCTCCTCAGAAATCCCAGGCCATGTTGGCGGTGGGTTCCGTCTGGTCAGCAGCTGAGCTGCCGTGTGGGGTTGCTTTTCACGGTTTGACACCCAGCCAGGAGAGGGGGAGGGGAAGTGGAGCTAGGCTGTGACCCAGTCAGGAAAACGCCTGCTGCACTTGCTGTCGGACTGGCTCAGAGAGGAGGCTACTTGCTGCTCCCGCCACCTGTCGGCCATTTTATGCCTGAGAAGCATCAGGCGTGGGGGGCTGGGAAGAGAGGATGGGGGAGTGTGTCATGACCCAAACCAGACTGGAGTGTGGAAGGAATAAAGAGACACTCAAACCGTGAGTGGAAAACCGCAGAATCATCAGTATGGGGCATCCCGAATCCAGAGGTCATGTAGTCTCCTGCCTAGACCGCAGGTGGGAGTCTGGTGGCCAGGACAGAGGAGGCTGTGAGAGGTGTGATTTTTGCCCAGGTGACTGTAGCTGAAGACTCGTTTCAATGTGCTAGCCAGGCAGCAAGTGCATCAGCAAGTGTAATCAGGAAGGCGAAGGCACTGTTGGACTTGCAGCTAGCAAGGGATGTGAAGGGTAACAAGAAGGGTTTCTACAGGTCTGTTAGCAACAAGAAAAGGTCAGGGAAAGTGTGGGCCCCTCACTGACTGGAGGAGGCAACATAGTGACAGAGGATGTGGAAAAAGCTGAAGTACTCAATGCTTCTTTTCCCTCAGTCTTCCCAGACAAGGTCAGCTCCCAGACTGCTGCACTGGGCAACACAGTATGGGGAGGAGGTGACCAGCCCTCTGTGGAGAAAGAACAGGCTAAGGACTATCTAGAAAAGCTGGACGTGCTCAAGTCCATGGGTCCAGATCTAATGCATCCAAGGGTGCTGAGGGAGTTGGCTGATGTGATTGCAGAGCCATTGGCTATTAGCTCTGAAAACTCATGGCGATCGGGGGAAGTCCTGGACAATCGGAAAAAGGCAAATGTAGTGCCCATCTTTTAAAAAGGGAAGAAAGAGAACCCAGAGAACTACAGACCAGTCAGTCTCACTTCAGTGCCCAGCAAAATCATGGAGCGGGTCCTCAAGGAATCCATTGTGAAGCACTTGGAGGAGAGGAAGGTGATCAGGAACAATTAATGTGGATTCACCAAGGGGAGGTCATGCCTGACCAACCTGGTTGCCTTCTATCATGAGATAACTGGCTCTGTGGATATGGGGAAAGCAGTGGATGTGATATATCTTGACTTTAGCAAAGCTTTTGATACGGTCTCCCACAGTATTCTTGCCAGCAAGTTAAAAAAGTATAGATTGGATGAATGGACTATAAGGTGGACAGAAAGCTGGCTAGATCGTTGGGCTCAACGGGTAGTGATCAATAGTTCCATGTCTAGCTGGCAGCCGGTATCAAGCGGAGTGCCTCAAGGGTCGGTCCTGGGTCCAGTTTTGTTCAATATCTTCATTAATGATCTAGATGATGGGATTAATTGCACCCTCAGCAAGTTCACAGATGACACTAAATGGGGAAGTAGATGATGCGCTGGAGGGTAGGGATAGGGTCCAGAGTGACCTAGACAAATTGGAGGATTGGGCCAAAAGAAATCTGATGAGGTTCAGCAAGGACAAGTGCAGAGTCCTGCACTTAGGAAGGAAGAATCCCATGCACTGCTACAGGCTGGGGACCAACTGGCTAAGCAGCAGTTCTGCAGAAAAGGACCTGGGAATTACAGTGGATGAGAAGCTGGGTATGAGTCAGCAGTGTGCTCTCGTTGCCAAGAAGGCCAACAGCATATTGGGCTGTATTTGTGGGAGCATTGCCAACAGATCGAGGGAAGGGATCATTCCCCTCTATTCGGCACTGGTAAGGCCACACCTGGAGCACTGCATCCAGTTTTGGTCCCCCCACTACAGAAGGGATGTGGACAAATTGGAGAGAGTCCAGCGAAGGGCAATGAAAATGATTAGGGGGCTGAGGCACGTGACTTACGAGGAGAGGCTGAGGGAACTGGGGTTATTTAGTCTGCAGAAGAGAAGAGTGAGGGGGGATTTGATAGCTGCTTTCAACTACCTGAAAGGGGGTTCCAAAGAGGATGGATCTAGACTGTTCTCAGTGGTAGCAGATGACAGAACAAGGAACAATGGTCTCAAGTTGCAGTGGGGGAGGTTTAGGTTGGATATTAGGAAACACTATTTCACTAGTAGGGTGGTGAAGCACTGGAATGGGTCACCTAGGGAGGTGGTGGAATCTCCTTCCTTAGAGGTTTTTAAGGCCCGGCTTGACAAAGCCCTGGCTGAGATGATTTAGTTGGTGTTGGTCCTGCTTTGAGCAGGGGGTTGGACTAGATGACCTCCTGAGGTCTCTTTCAACCCTAATATCCTATGATTCTATGATTCATAGACTTAAGGCCCTCCAAAAGCTGGTTGTTGGAAGATGGAACATCTTTGTTTGCAAAACCAAAACACAACATTTCACACACCCTGCGGTGAGGGTGCAGCCATTTTTACTGCCTAGGGAGCGTATAAGCCAAAAAGGCGCTTAACAATTTCAGACGTATCATTACACTTTGTTAGCAGTGTCTGTGACGAACTGGAAATGTTCTTAATGTGTTCTTTGAATGCTGAGTGGGGAGTGTTGGCCTGGGAAGGTTGTAGGGGAGTTTTGTTGGGACTGTCTGCATTGGGGATGGGAGACTTTCCTTGAGGGAGGTTACCTGAGCACGTAACATGAGAACCCAGGAAGGGGGTTGGAGGCCAGGTGACACCTCTGCCCAAACTGGACAAAGGCTGGGGGAGGAGCCGGTGGGAGGCTGAGTGAGACAGCTGGAGGGGGTTTCAGTTTGGAGCTGGATGGGAGAATGGAGGGGAGCCCAAATGTGGCTCTGGCATCCCAATGTGGCTCTAGCCTCCCTGGCCCCCCAGACAGACCTAACTGAGGGGGGTCCTGTTGTCTGTACCTGCAAGGCCTGTTTTGGACTGTGTTCCTGTCGTCTAAATAAACCTTCTGTGTTACTGGCTGGCTGAGAGACATGGTGAATCGCAGAAAGCCGGGGTGCAGGGCCTTGACTCCCCCACACTTTGTGACAGTCTCGTTACCAGCGTGATCTAAAGGCAACTGCAGAGATTAACAACCACCTCCAGTTTACCCAGTTCCACTCTAAAGAAAACCTGCCTATCTCACGTGGTGACAGTCAGGCCAGTGTCCGTGCACCGGGGACACGGCCTCACTTCACCACCAGGACTGGAATTTAGCACTCGCACTCTATCAGCAAATCTGTGGCTGCCTGGTGCTGGCAGTTTGCTTGGTTTCCACAACCAGCCCAGCACCGGCAGCCACTGCCAGGAAGTGCTCGCTTGTGTATTTTAGTTGAAACTATTATTAAAACATTTTATTGGAAAATGGGAACAAACAGGAGTGATTAGTAGAGAGAGTCCCTTCATGAAGTTCAAGGGCGGGACAGTGTCCTCCAGAAGACTCCAGTAATTCACCAAAGCAATGGAGACCCTGCCATTTATTACAGGTTTCCTGGAGTCTCTCTCCTGGTGACTCATGCATTGTGTTTTCATAATCCAATCATTGTTTCAATTTCCACATTGCATCCAACTTAATTATATCTCCAATGTTTAATCTAGCAGTTTAACTCTTTCTCTGTGGCTTCTCTGCCTTGCTTATTACTCAAAAGCAGATTTAGTTGTGCATTGTTCATAATGGGACTTTAATACAAGGAGACGTAGCCATAATTTCTGACTCAAGGCTTTCCTGATAAACAGTGGGGTGATAGCTGTAATTCTGGGTGACTTCGTTCTCCTTATCTTATCAAACAGTGTGTCATACACAAGCCTTTTTCTTGTCTTGGGGGGATACCTTATAATTGCCCTTAAGAACTTTTATTTACCAGCTCAGTCCCAATGGATTTTAAACCCTCTTTCTTAATGGGTTACAGCATCACATCTTTCATGCGCAGGTTTTCTGCAACATACAGGATAATTTTGCTGCATTCTGAGCTACGCTTGCAATGCGGCCCTCAGGAGCCAGCCTCTAGTGAAAGCGGGAGATTTTGAGAGCCGGGGGCTTAAATGTTTGTGAAAAGCAAAGAAGGTGTAGCTGGAAAAGGCCTTCTGTTTATGTATGTATAACTGGATCCGATGCACCTAGCTGATGCTGAAGCCAATGGTCAAAGGCACAAATGGCAGTTAGGTGCTCAATTTCCATTGACTTTCAAGGGGGGTTAGGCACCTGCTTTGGAAAATCTCCCCCAGCAGCTCTCTGCTTTGGATGCAAACTCCAGCAGCCTTATCTGACACTCAGCCCTGATGCACTGGAAGGTTTGCAAGTCCCCATGAAACTCACTCTTGTGGGTTTCTAAGAAAATCAGTTTCACCTGGTTTCACACATGAAATTTTTTCGCCGCTTAGTGGGATAGTGAGATGGACGGCACCAGCTCTGAGCCACATTGGAAACCTTGTCAAAAGCACCGAGGGCTTGTCAAGGCTCCCTTGGGAAGAGGTGGCTCAGGGTAGGGGGCCATGGAAATCTGCCATAAACAGAGATGCGCCAACTGAAGCAGATGCAACATAAACCTGCAGAACCTTAACCTAACACTCAAACTGAGCGATACATTCTTTGCGGTTCCAAGAGGTTTGGAAGCTTTGGTCCATTTCTTTGAATGTTACTGTGTCTCTGTACTTGCAGCTTCCAGCCAGGACAGGAAGCTGACATCCCACAGTGACATAGGGAAGGGCTCTTCTCATGAGCTTGCCAGTTTCCCAAACGGGAAACCCAAACTGGTGCTTTCCTGACCTTCTGGGTCCTTGTTCATCCCCCACAGAGACTCAGGCACCAGATTGCAATTGGTATAAAAGAGAAGCAGGTGAGAGCACTGTCACAGCACAGCCATCACCCTCCCTGTGTTGTTCTGAAGGCATTGGTCACCTTGCTACCTTAGCAGTCACTCTCTGGGATGCACGTCCAAGAAACCCTTGTGTGAGTGCATGGGGCAAAGCCCCCCCAAGCCTGCTGGGGGCAGGCATATAGATTGGGAAGCCCATTTGGCAGCTTGTCCCACTTCCCCGGGTGATGCTAGAGGTGAAGAAGGAATGCTGATTTCTGCATGCTGATTAGCGGCAGCAGCCTCGGCTTATTGGCTGCAGACAATAGCGCCATTGTGAACAAATCCAGCACACACAAAATGCGCTTTTCTCAGCATGCAAGATAACTTAGCAGCCTTTGCTAATCAGCATCCCAATATCCTTCTCAGCCTGGGAAGCCGTATTATCAGCGTGAAGGGGGCAGTGCGCACAGCTCTGTGTGAAGCAGGAACCAAGGCAGCCCTGTGCTGTCAGCTTCTCACATCAGCCCTTTGCAGAGCTGAACATTTTTACACTTCTTATAACTGCAGGATGGGAAACTCCTTCTCACCTGCCTCTGTCCCAATGCTCTGTGTGTGAAATCCAGCCCTGTGACAAAGCCCTGGAACTGAAAGGGTTAGTGCTAGCCCTCTGCACCCGGGTGCCAAGGGAGGAGTGCGGTAACACTCCAGACACGTGGCTGCCGAGGCTGTGGGAGAAACACCTGGAGAGGATCGGGGACAGCTTAGATCCCCTGGCCAAGGACAGTTACATCTCTTTGGAGACGTTATTGATTGAGTGCCAGGCTGATCGTCTCAGGCTGGCACATCTCGCATGGATATTTATGTCTACTGAAGGGCAGCAGTGGTGTGTGGGGCCTTGAACCATGGGCAGAGAGGAAAAGCCCCTGTGCGGCCCCCAGGATTCCAAGTGCCTTGACTGATCTACTGACCTCTGCCGTGTCTGCCTCTGGACTGGAGATGGGCACCCGGAGGCTGGCAAATCTGGTGAGGCACGTAGTGTGGTGTAACCATTCGAGCAAAGCTCAGCACGCCTCGGTTCTTCTCCCAGTGCTCGGAGGCAGTGTGCGCTGTTGGGTGCTATTTCCATGCCGTGCTCACTCTGCCCTCTCGGAGCTGGAGGTTCTCATCAGGAGAGACTAGAACCTGCAGCATGCAGCTGCTCTTGGCAGAGACCTGCCTCAACCAGGCCCTGCTCCCGGGGCAATATCCTCGGGTTCATGTGAAGTGGCAGGAACTCGGCTCCTGGCTGGCACGGGGAAGAGCCCTGCTGCGGGGAAAGGCCAATTTCCATACACACAATGCACACCAATAATTCATTCACAGCCCTGAGGCTCTGCAAATCCCAAAGATCAATATTGATGCTCAGTAATAGAAGATAATGAAACATAATGAGGAGTGAGAAATCCATTTACCTTTCAGGTTTTCTTAATTGCTGTCTGGATATTAATAGTTACGAGATACTAATTTGTAAAGATTTCTCCCTTCACCTCTCTCCGATAGCCAGCATCTCGCCCTTTCCTCTGCTCACACTAATTGGCCCTAATTCCCCATCTGAGATGACATATCCCTTTCCTGCAGCGGGGATCCTGAAGCCGCGAACACAGGGATAGACATGCAGAAGCGAGGAGGAGTGGGGGAGGTGGAGGGGAGAGACTTTTTGTTCACATTGTAATCATGAAGAATTAGGTGGTTAGGGTAAACTCCTGCCCTAGGCCTAGGCCCCTCAACATGAGGCATGTGTGGAGTGTAAGGGTACATAGGCCCCTGCACTGGGATGGATTTCACCCTTGGGGATGGAAACCCCACACCCTGCCCCCCGCCCCCGCCATTGTGAAATGCCTTGGGCACTGCTGAGAACAATTCCCAGCTCCTCTGCCCTGGCCAAGGCGACTGAGATGCAGGAGTGCAGTGTGAATTGGTGAGGTCTGACCCTGGTTTGTTCTTCTGATCTCCAGCAGCCAGGCCTCTGCTCCTGCCTGTGGGGGTCTTTGTGTTCCAGGCACTGCCAAGTCACGGGACTTTCCCCAGCCCCCAGCCTGATGGATACGACAGAAAGATACTTGCTATGGGTGAATTCACAAGGTCTAGGCAACGCTTAAGCCCTATGTCAGCCTCTGGGGTTGATTCTCATGATCTCTCCCAGGCTGAAGTGGCTCCCAAGCTCTTAGGCTGCATCACAGAGGCCTGGAGGCTTGAAACAATCAATCTGAAGTGAGTCCAAGTGCAACATGGCAAATTTCCCAGTTCGCCAACAGTTGAGACTCGAGAAAGGTTGATGTGTCTCCTCGGCAGACACCATCGTCCAGAATTGACAGACAGTCCAGAGAGAAGCATCAATCACACATGGTTAATGGACTAGGCCCTGCCAGCAATGAAGATGATGCATGGGCAATGCTGAAGTAATGGAAGCAAAGAGCCTGGATTTCTCACCCTAAATCACAGCCGTTTTCAAAGTGCTTCCAGAGATGAGATCTGGGCTGCAGCTCATGACAACACCTGCACTGGGAGATAAAAGGGTTGCATCACCCATTAGTGCCCAACTGCAGCCACTTCCTAGCTAATGACACAGCAGAATCGGTAAGGACATAATGCCATGCTGTGCTCCCAGTCTCACTATCTGAGTGTACTTGCTGGAGAATCTTGGCTAGAAACATCCAGGAATGTGTCCCCATAAGTGTGTGTGCCTGGAGAGGGGACAACGGGGAGATGGAGCCTGCAGGCTTTCTATGCTGCTAGAACTAGGGCTGGACATTTTGCAATATAAGACTCCAGGCTAGATTCTGATTTCATTTACACTGGTATAAATCCAGAGCCATTCTATGGACAGAGTCCTGTGGGAACAGACCAAGGCAAACCCAGAGTGACCAAGAGCAGAATATGGCCCTTGGTGGGCTTGGTTTAGGTTTGGTTTGTACCTGCTCCAAAATGTTTTGCCAAAAGGAAAATGGGAATTTGCCCAGCAAGAATTCTGTGGCTGCAAGCCCCCAAGCTGGAGCTGCCACCAGCAGAGAAATGTCCTCAGCTTGCCTTGGTCACATGGTCTGGTGCTCATCGGCAAGTTGAAAAGGGAACATTTGATACAAAGGGCAATTTACCAGGCAGTATTTGTGCATCTTCCCTCGGTAACGATTAGTTTAGAAATGTGTTGAGTAAAGACCCTGGGCCACGTTCTATTCTGCATCAGTGGGGCAGCCACACTGACCTCTTGCATCCGACGAAGTGGGCATTCACCCACGAAAGCTCATGCTGCAAAACGTCTGTTAGTCTATAAGGTGCCACAGGATTCTTTGCTGCTTTTACAGAACCAGACTAACACGGCTACCCCTCTGATACTTGACCTCAGCGTAACTGGGTGAACTTCAGCTGTGGGGAGAGGAGCCTGTACAAAACCCAGGCACCATTTAGGGGGTGACTGTCGGCACGACGCGAATCTCACCTCCTGAGAGCCGGCTTTGGTTCCTTCTCATTATCCCAGTCCAGCTTCTCCTCCTTACAAAGTCGGTCCTGCTAGCCAGGGTGTCAGCCTGGGTTTGCCTCATCAGACTCATCAAATATCCGTCTGCTGTCACTGGCCAGGTGGGCTGGGCCCTTGTTGACACAAAGCATCTCTGTTAAGTTGCAAGAGTGTCAGAGGTCACATATAAAAACACATGCAGTGGGAAAGCAGTAAAACGCTAAACACAGGGTGACCTGCTCTCTGCATGCAGGAAACCACTTCCAAAAGGCAGCCCTTAAACAACCACTTCAGAGTTCCTAGGACACTCTTCGCTGACCTCTGCTAGACACCCAGTGTGTGGTTTGGATGATCCAGAACCAAGGTGGGTGAGTTTGATATCTGGATCCCACGTCACCTAATCCAGGTACCCATCCGTCTAAGACAGGCGCCAGCCACCGTGGCAGCCACCTTTACCTCAGAGCAGGCACCTCTCCAAGCCCCTTTGCTG
The DNA here is from genome assembly GCF_020497125.1 of Mauremys mutica. NCBI lineage: Eukaryota > Metazoa > Chordata > Testudines > Geoemydidae > Mauremys > Mauremys mutica. The sequence goes on from NC_059096.1 coordinate 734,374, forward strand.
CAACCAGTGTTGGAAAGTTCTGTTGGGCTGGTTTGTATCCTCAGGTCTTCGTAGTGTCTCCCGGGTCCTGCTGAACTTCTATGGGGTGAAATATCCCAGGGGTTATTTCTGTCTTCCTGCTTCTTTCCCATGTGCCCTGCTGCGGAGCTGGGCTTCCGCTGGTTTTCCTGTGCTAAGGAGCCTGCCAGGTACCAAGGCTGATGCACTTTCTGCTCCTTCGGCAGCACAAGGAAGGAAGGGGGAACTCCAGGAGCACCTGAGCCTGTTCCTCCCAAGCACTGTTCAGAGAACAAATCGCCCGTCCTAGACACTGCACAGTGCAGCCGTCCTGTGTCGGGGGCTCCCCTCCTGTGAAGGGCTTGCACAGCTCCTGCAGCCGATGAGCAATTCCTCAGCACACGGCAGTCTGTGGAAAGGTGGTGCTAAGTTACTCTCCGAACAGTGGGCTCCCGCAAACAGAATTAGCTTTGTCCTTTCGCAAGGAAACTCCTCTCCTGAAATGCTAGTTTAACTCCCAGTCCTGCTGTCTGGCCGGCCCCTGTCGGAGAAGTGAGTAAAGAAAGAAATACAAACTGCTCTTCTGGGTTTGTAGGATCTCTGCCCTTACGAGTTTAATGACTTGTGCTTGGAATTAAAGTGGGTAATAACTCATCCGCTCGCCGGCCTTGTCACTTGCCTGTGGTCCTGGCTGGGGACTGTCTGAGGGGATCCGTGGAAAAACCTGGCACTCAGAAAATTCTGGTTCACACATCATTGCCTTGGAGAAAAGGAAGCCTAGGGTGTCTCCCTCTGACAGCCTCAGCTCAACTCCCCCCAGCCCAGAGCGAGCCCCCCACCCGGCTGTGCTGTTTGCTGAGCTGTGTAACTCCCGAGGAGCTGAGCTGTGTGTTCCTTTCCAGAGGGATCGATGGGGCTCCCGGAATCCGCTCAAAGATGGCATCATTCACCAGGACTCCTTGCAGCCCTGGCTCTTTCACACACCACAGCCATGGGCTATACAAATATTTTGTCAGGTGGCTAATTTACTACCAGCTGGAGACCGTGACTGTCATGAGGCAGATCTGTATGGGAAAACAGGCCTCTCAGGGAGCTAGGGAACCAGCCTGGGTCACAGAGAACTAACGGGGGCCTTATAATTAACACACTGAGGGTGGAAGCAAAAGAGACGATGTACAGGGTGTGATCAATGAGGGGTTTGCACCCCGGAGCCACCGAACTGCCTGGATTCAGCAACGTTAGGGTCCTGAACTCTGGCCAGCTGTTGGAACAGCAAGAGCGCTGGGGAGCGGAGCTCAGCGCCCAGGCTGGAGGTGGGAGCGCGGCAGAGGCACCTTGTTGCAATCCTGGGCCTGGTGTAGTTCTGCAGAGACCCCCTGGATCGGATGCAGCGAGCGCAGTGAGAAGAGACACGGAGCAGCCCGACGCCAGGCCGGAGAGGGAGGATTAAATGGGGTGATAATGGAAGAGCCGCTGAACCCTCCCCCTCAGTCTGGGGTTCCGAAGCAGCTTCACGGGAGATGAGCCGCCAGAGCAGTGATACTCGGACTGAGGCCCGCGAGCCGCAAGTGGCTCTTTAATGTGTCTCCTGTGTCTCTGTGCAGCACGTGAGAGTAAAACACTGTGGGCGTGACTCTATGGTGCTAGAGCGACACAGTGAATTCACACGCCTGGGGCTTTTCTGGGCAACGCTGATCCCAGGGCTCCTGTGCCACTGAGGTCACTGCCCTGGAGGGAAGGATGACGGGAAAGGCCCCAAGGAGCCGGAGGCAGAGAAGGGAACAGCAGCAGCTGCATTTCCTCGTTCTATGCTGACATGGCACCTGCTCCAAACCCTGCTCCCGCCCCCACTAGTGTTGCCAACTCTCATGAGTTTGCCATGGGTCACATGATGATTGTTTTCTTTAAAGCCCCAGCTCCCGGAGTCAGTGGGTCTGGGAGGATTTCAGCTTCATGCTTAAAGAAAAAGCAAGTTTCTCGCCCTCGTGGCTATGGAGAAACCTTCTGAATGTGACCCCAGTGCCCCATAAAGGCTCAAAGAGCAAAAGGCAAATAAGCAGAGCCCACCTCTATCGTTGTTACAGAATCTCGGGATTTCAAAGCCAGTCACATGATTGTTGGTGAGCCTGACTCATGATTTTTGACCGTTTGGGGTTGGGAATGCTGCCCATTCTGTGTTCCCCTGCTTTGAGCCTGGCATGAGGGGCACATGGAAATGGGTGAGATGGGGGCACAGGGATCTCCTGTGATGCTGGAGGGCATGGCACTGCCCATGGGTGCAATGGGTCACGGACGGAGCAGATTAACAGTCTCTCTCCTTCCCTCATTATTTCCATTAACCTGCCTTGCAGTCTGTGCGTGCTCTTTATTCCCTGTGAGCAGCACCTGTCGTTCACCTCTGCACGTGCCTCTGTGCACAGATTTACAGTGCTGCAGGCATGCCCAATGCAGTGGGGACCCAGCTGCTGGTGACTCTGTGACAGGCCTTTGGAGGACGGGGGAAGGGCTCTGAATTGCCTGACACACCCAGGGCCACCGAGAGCGGGTTCAGGCCCCGGTGAAAAAAATGTTGGGGCCCCCCCAGCAAGGGTGGACTGGCTAAACAGGGCCAACAAAGCCGGGCCCTGGGCCCCCTTCCGGACCGCCGGGCCCCGGTAATTTGTACCGGCTTTCCCCCCCGCCCCTCCCCCCCACCCATCGGCTCTGGACACATCCGTACAAACAGAGGAGGGAGTTAGGAAGAAAAAGTCCAAACCTCACATGTCGCTCCTCCTGTCCTTTTAGCTGTGATGAAAAAGGGCCATTTACATCAGGGATGCAGCTCAGAACCAGGTTTCCAGTCTCTCATTCCCTGCACTGGGCCTAGATACCTACAGACCCTGTGGACCCAAGGACCCCCAAAGGAAGGGGTGCTCAAGGGGGTGCAATGGTCCCACAGGAGCCCGAGCCCGTGCCAGGCCTGCTGGAACTGGGAACGGTGCTAGACAAAGCAGCATGTTGTTGTCAGTTGCTCTGAGCTCTGCTAAGGAACCAGTTTCTCCTGTTTCCCTGTGCACTGCTGTAGTGCAGGGTGCACTCTCGCTTTTGCACACAGCTTGCACTCCTTCCCACAGCTTCCCCTTGCAATGTGCACTGCTTCCCCTGGGGGGGCGCTCTGCCAGGAGTCTGCCCCTACACTTCACTGCAGTGGCATTGAGTCATATTCCTGCCCGTTCTGATCACTGACCCATGGCTCTGTGCAGTATTCATTCCCCTGAGCCCACAGGAATATTCCCTGCATCTAGGGCTGGCACAGGGTTCGTGCGTGGCCTCTGGAGCAGCCCTGGAGGGGCAGCTGTAGCTGTGCTAGTCGAGAATGCCAGAGAGAGGAGAGATTTTACACTTCTGCTTCAGTCGCAGCTCAAGAGTCGAGCAAATTGTTTCTCCAGCCCCCCATTGCAGGGGCTGTTTGTCCCAGTCGGCTGGGTCGCTGCTCACCATAGCCCGTCTTGCTGAAATGCTTTTTAGGAGGGACACCTGCACTTGCTGCTTTGCTCATTACTTTTTCTGCAAGCCTAATTAGCGGCTTTGTGTCTTCCTCAGTTGCAGGCTCTGAAGTGTTGGTTCCATTGATCCCATCTGCTTGGTTTTGTTTTCCTTACCTGACTCATTTGCTGAGAGCACCAGGCAGATTTTTGGGATATTTCGGGGGAGCCTCTGGTGACCCCTCTTCTGGGGCAGGCTGCGGAGGAGATCGCTCCTTTCTCCTTCCTGGGAGCATTCCCTTGCTTTCTAGCGCATTGTTTCTCAGGGCTGTAACTTCTGTATGGATGTTTTACTCTGGCAGGCAGCCTGGCCCAGTGGATAGAACATTGGACTGGGGGGAGTCAGGAGACCCAGGTCCAATTCCCACCTCTGCCACTGCCCTGCTGCGTGACCTCAGGCAAGTCCTTAAGTAACTGCACAGTGCATGGCAGCCGCGGGCTACCGCACCCGGTCACAGGCCCAGGGAATGAGGTTCTGTGCTGGGTGGCCCAGGGAGCTGTAGGATCCATCATGTTTTGGGTTGTGCAGCATCCTGCATCTAGCCAATTTGCAAAGAGGGAAAAAAACCCAGCTGGTGCTTGCAGAGATGCAGCCTATAATCTAGAACACAAGCACGTCTGCATCTGTCTGTCCATCCCATGCACCCATCAACAAGGCATCTAAGCCTCGCGTGTTATCATTGTATCATATCATCACTGGTCAGAAAATCATCTGGTGCTGGTTAAAATGCAGCCAGAGCTTTGATCCTGGGCTGGGGATGCCACAGGCTGCCTGTTACCTGTTGTGCACGGACATATTGTTGTCTTTTATTTGTTCTAAATTTACCTGGCATTAATGCCAAGGGATGCTCCGGAGCTGCTCCTGTGTGAAAAAATCGCTCTCCTCTTCTGTTTTTTCCTGACACTGTTTCTTATGTAAAACATCCTACATCTTTTTAGGCAGGCAGCTGGCATGGCTTGGCGGAGTAAGGCCACGTTTCATATGGTCTGTAGTGTCTGTCTCTCGCCTTCCCTCCATCAGATGTTTGTTTGAAGTTTGGTTTGCGTTTTTCCTTTCTCTGCTTCTCTGAATTTTGCTTCCTGTTTTATCTCCTTTGTTTATTCCTGTTTAGAGAGAGAGGGTGGTTCCTTTGAAAAGCCTGGCTAAGTGAACCATTGTGCAAGTCCTAAGACTCTTTATAGTTGAGCAGGCTGGTGGAGAAGTGAGTGCCAGAATATTAAGCTGCATGCTGGAATCAGAGGACTGATTTATTATGAGGGACGAAGGGTTGATCACTTTGCCGGGTTTAGAACCCACGCAGCCGTCACAGGTTGTGGATTTCAAACAGGACTCCAAACAGCTGAGATTTGGGTCCCATCGGGCGGCGTGTTTTCTAGCTGTTGCATGCTTTGCACTTTAGTCTTTTTTCCAGCTGTCCTAGAAGCAACTGGTCACAAATCACTTTCAATGCAGACTCGTTTTCATACCACAGGCTTCCCGTTAGTTAGAACTACGCTGCAAAGGGAGACAGGCCTAGAAATGACAGTTCCCGCCCTTTTCAGCAAGGGGAAAAATAGTTTCAGGAAACTCCAAAAAGTTTTGCAAAACTATCCAATAAAAGGTCCCAGAAGTTTCATGAAACCTCCAGCAACTTCCCTGCTTTGTGCTGTTAAAGGACCTGTGGCCAGTACTGAGCATGCCTAGTATGTGTCACACTGAGTTTGCTTTCGCAGAGGTGGAGCTAAGCGCTATAAATACAGCTGCTCTGTGGTGAAGGGAGATGGCAGAGCAGGGCAGTGCTCATTTTGGAGATTAAAGTGGGTGGAGATATTGTCATTTGATCTGTTCAGCAGTTCGGGGGTGTCTCTCTGAGTTCCCAAGCCCTACACACCTGTTTTTTAATTGACAATAATGCCAGCTTGTTTGGGGTTTGCACAGACAGCTGTCTTGGTTTTGCCCTGTTGTCTGCAGGTGGCTTGTGGGCCGTGACTTGTGGGTGGGACTCAGCTGAGCCTCCATGGAGGGGTGGGGCAGAGGGGGTTTTGGGGTTTCACCCTTCCTTGGTTTATGTGTTTTTTGTGTGACCTTGCAGGGGAGAAGGTGGTGTGGGTTCCAGCTGCCATAAAGTGATTTCATTCCCTTGCTCCTTAGCCACAGGGCTCCTTCAGCCAACCGCTGCCAGTCTCCCTGGCCTTGGGAGCACAGCGTGGCCACCTTGACCTACCGCAGAAGGGCTCCCCAAAGCTCGTCCCACCGGTCACAGGCCAGTTCTCCCCTCCCAGTCAACATGGCCAGTAGTACCAGAAAAACTCCACTGCAGTTGTGGCCAGTCCACCTGCATGTGCTCCCCTTGCCACGGGCAGAGCGGGCGTCTCTCAGCCGGCGCCTCCCTCAGAGCTTACAGGAGCTGTCTGCTCTCCTAGCCGTGGTATGGAGGATCCTTGTGCAATGGCTGACCTGGTGCATGGAGTTTCAGCCCTGCCTAATGTACCTGCTTTGTCAGGTACTTGCTTCACCTCATCTTTCCGGGTTTGCAGATGGTGTCCTGGCTGCTATGCAGTCGACGCTGGCACTGAAGGAGTTAACTGTGGACCCAGGCTCCAAGACAAATTCCCTCTTGCCTGTCAAGCCCTTATGCTGCAGCTAAACTCCCCCCCCTCTGGGCACCGTGTACTCTGGGAAGGAAGGTGGCTGTGGAGGGCCAGCTGCCTGCCAGGCTGTCAGCAGACCCCTCTGCCCTTCCAGCCCCAGGGATGCTAAGAAGAAACAGCTGCGTGAAAGGCCTGATTATCACCATGGCCCTCCCTGCCCCTGCTCCCCGAGCCCCACCGCTGACTCAGAGAGATCAGACCTTCCCCTGCCTTCTCTTCTGCTCTCCAAAGCTCTGTTTGTCAGATGTGACCCAGCCCACCTCTCTGCGCTTTCAATCCGTCCGGGGGAGCCCTTCGTGCATGTCACTTTGACTCTAGTTCTGTGGCTGCTGCCCCTGCCCTCTGACCCCCGGGGCTGCAGAATTGCAGAGGTCTGGCCGTCAAACCGGACAGCCCGGTCGTTCCTCGCCCACGCAGATCGCCTCTGCGCTATCCAGCGCGTTCGCTGCCGTCTCTCATGGCGGGGCAGGCCTGGGAGGGGAGTGTGTTTGTGCTGGGAAGACAGTTACTGGCTCACTGAGAAAAACCATTAAGAAAACAAGTTCAGGGAAAAGTCTGTGTGACCTTCTGGGAATCTCACCCCAGCTCAGAGGTCAGTCGGAACTGCCAGTTCGGATTAGATTCACCCAAATGGCTCTGTGTGCTGAACCAGGTCTCGGGCAGAAACCAACAAGCCCTCCCAGCCCCCGTTCTGCTGCAGTATCCACCTGCTTCACCTGTCCCAGTGGCCTGACTTCTTAGCAGGGAACGCGCCTGTAGCAGCCAGGAGCCCCAGTCACGGACCAGGGCCAGGGTGTGCTAGGCTCTGCACAAACACAGAACAGAATTTGTAGTTGAGCTTCTGCGTGAGGGAAATGCAGCCAGTGCCCCCGGCGCTGGGCCCTAAATTTTAATGTCATAATCTCTTGAATATTAATTAAGACACAACATTTTATAAAGTATTAAAGATCAAATGAATTAACTCATCAGTGGCAAACTCCTAGGTTTAGCTGCCAGACCATGTCGGGGCCAACAAGAGAGAAACTCCAGCCAAGGATGAGTCACCTGATGCTAGTGCTGGACACTGGCGGCAGGAGGGTGGGGAGTCAGTAGGTGGCTGCTGGGAAGAGTAAGCCTCACTTCCTGCTGCTGCCAAAAGCAAATACCCCAGGTAAATATCCTGCTGCATCAGGAGAGGTGAGGCCCAATGGAGCTGGCTGCACCATAACCCAGCAATAGAGCGACGGCGCATTCATTCACCTGGCAAAGACCCGAGCACACAGTCCTGCTGGGAGCAGAGCCCCCAGGTCCCCCCGTAAGCTCACAGATGATGCAGTAGGTGCATGGCTGGGCAGCAGTGTGGGCTGAGCATGGATAGCACCTTGGAGGAGGGGCACAGCACCTGGCAGGATTGTGCAGCTGGGTGGGTGGCACTGGAGGTCTGCCAGGGTGATGTGGGGCTGTGGGATTCCGCTGGGAGCAGGCAGGTGCTGTACTTAAGAGGGGCTGGTGCCGCTGACCCCCTTACCCAGGGCGCTGGGGTTCATTGTTCCTGTTCAGCCCAATGCCAGGCGTAACTTTGAATGCCTCACTGCAAATTAAAGGAGAAACAGGGAGGCTGCCACATGGAGACAAAGTAAATCCCACCCTCCTTGGTTGAGCAGTGGTCCAGTGGCCACACGCTGGGGACCCCTGCCCTGTGCAGGCAGGTCACAGGCCTCCCTTCCCCTCCACAAACACGTCCAAGGCTCCAAGCATGTATGCAGTTCATGCCCTCTTGCATCATGCAGGTGCCATGGGAGCCCCCCAATGCAGGGGTACCACAGGTGATACACCCCAGCAGCAGACACGTGACCCATGCTGACAGGTCGTGCACACCCCAGCTCCATCATCCTGGAAATTGCGTCCTTAACTGCCAGTGCTAGCCATGCCGAATGCCACTGTTGATTTGCTCCACTGTCCTCATGCAGCCGATCACCTGCAGTGGAAGAGTCGTTCCCACAGTAAGGAGCCTGGAGCCTGCTGCTGAGAATTAGCAAGGACACCAGAGGCCTCCCTTGGGGGGCTTTAACATCGCTCTAGGGAGCCAGCTCAGCTGCTTGCTGATCAATGGGCTTGGAGCCTGCCTCACTGGCTCTTAATTCTGGTATGTTCTTGCACACTCGCACCCAGAGCTGCTGGGACGAATGTCTCTCCATCCGTCATGCTCCTTCCCCGAGGGCCCGGTAAGCAGCACGAGCCTGGAAAGTTACTTTTTTGTAATAAAACACACACCAGCAGCACCACTGTGGTCACAGCTACCCTAAGTGCCAGCACCGCTAGGGCCAAGTTGTCTTTCTGCACCAGTGACCTGAGAAAATGGGAAAGCAGCGCCAGTTGCTTGGGGAACTGCCGGATAGTGCTCGCGCCTCTTTCTGATAGATTAACGGCTCTGTGCCAGCCACAGCGCAAGCCAGATTCTGCGTTTTCTCATTAACAGAAGGGAAAGCAAGAAGTGCTGAGTCTACTGCAGGTGCCAGAGGGTCAGGGGGCAACAAACAGACCTGAGCACTGGGAGTTCTGCTTCTGACATTGTCACCCATTCATTGCGCGACCTTTGGTCACTTTTAAATTAGTTGCCTTTTAATTTCACTGACTATCCCCTGGCTCCTCTGTGCTGAGAGAGGCTGGCTAGGAGAGCCTGTGCTGTCTCCTGCAGCCCATTCAGGGTGATATGCCCTGGGCATGGTCCTCTCCTCTATAAACCAGGCTTTTCTCTCCCTCCTCATGCAGAAGTTGCCTAAAGGTTTTTGTTGCCTATCTATGTTTACCTGAGATGGGTGTGACCAGCCCTTCCCAGGTGAGAACATGCCATTGAGGATTATCATGGCTTTTTAATCCTTTGTTATACAAGATACTTAGTACAACTGGTGTTCATACAATGCCCAGGATCACAGATTTATTTCCAGGTTGTGCTCATAACAGTGCCTTAGATAACAACAGCTGGTGGCTTTATGAATTACTCACTTGACTGGAAGTTGCTGGTTGCCTAGTTAATGCATGTCAACTTAGAGTAAGTATTGAGCTGCCAGAGTGACTGCATGCAGCCAGGGGCGGCTCCAGGCATTAGCACACCAAGCGCGTGCTTGGGGCGGCAAGCCCCTGGGGGCGCTCTGCCGGTCGCTGCAAGGGCGGCAGGCAGGCTGCCTTCGGCGGCGTGCCTGCGGGAGGTCCCCGGTCCTGCGGATTCGGTGGCACGCCTGCGGGAGGTCCACAGAAGCCACGGGCCCAGCGGACCCTCTGCAGGCAAGCCGCCGAAGGCAGCCTGCCTGCCGTGCTTGGGGCAGCAAAATGCCTAGAGCCGCCCCTGCATGCAGCCTAACATGCTGCTTCCCTCACCTGTGCCAGGCGCGCGCGCGTGTGTGTGTGAGAGAGAGAGAGAGAGAGACCCACAGTGACACCCCCAGGAACGAGATGATGACCCCATTTTGAGGGGCAGGGACCCAGTTCTGCTCCATTAATTAAAAAGAAAAAGCCGAGTGCCTTCTGTTTTCCCATGACATTGTTTATTAGATTCCTGCAGCCCATCTACACAGATGGGCCCAGGCAAGGAGGTTGGTGTTTTTCCTTAAAGTGTCTGTGTGACATCACGTCACAGTTAAGCTTGTAGTCAAAGGCATTAGAGGACATTAGAAGCAATGAGAGGTGGCAGGAGCAGGCTGGTTACAGAGGGCTAGCAAGGCAGGATGCTCCATCCCTCCCCCTGGTAGAATGGAGATGGGGGCGAGGATATTTGTGTGTGTATTCAAACCAAACAAACACAGGCACCATGCAACATGATCTGCGGCTGGGAATGGCTGGAGAACAGGCTTTGGATTGCTTTGTGGGATGCTGCATGCTTCGGGGTGCCCATGGCCGGGAGCGATACAGATACGCGCCTGGCTCTCAGCTGCTCTACATGCTCTCCTGACTCGCACCCGCTTGCTAAAGGGAACCACAGTTCACGGGGTGCATCTGCTGGGACTGACCTCTCCTCTGGGGCCAGGTCTCCCCCCGGGTATATCACAATTGTTTAAACAGAGTTTGGATGTAATTAAAGCGTCTCGGAAGGGGCAAATTATCTGTCCTCCACTTGAGGCGGACTCAAAATCTCACTGGGTTATAGTCCACCCCAGGGAGCCTTCCCCTCCCAGCTCACGGACCCAGATCTCCTACTTCCTACGGCAACCCTGCCTTACAGCCGGAGCCAGTCCCTTCCAGTGGTGAGTTACCAGCTGGGCACCAGACTCACCTGCTGCTTTTGGTCCTAAAAGATTATTGGGCGATTATTACTTCTTCGGCCCAGGAACAGTCACTGACAGTTCCCCCCCACTTCCCCGGCCTCCGTTCCAGACCCCACCGCCTGTCCCCGTGCGCACTGTGTGTAGGTACAACCGCACATACACAGGGAGATGTGTGTACAGGAGATTCACACACACACACTCCCTTTTTCTTTACTTCATCACAGACTTTCCAGCACCTGAATATTCCTCTGCTGAGTGGTTCCTTTATCCCAAGCAGTCAGCACAGCAACAGCCAATCCAGAAGTCTCCATGGTGAGGGGGTGACACATGCACCCTGATTTGCAGCTAGCGTCTCTCAGACCTAGAGACTAAAAGAAAAGCCGTGGGAAGGTAGGCTGGCTCCCGCAGCCAGTGCTGTGCTCTTGTCTAGGCCTGTTACTGTACAAAACAAACAACACGCACACGCACACACACACACTATTTACAGCCCATTTGTCACATGATGGAGCAGCTCTTGGCTCGGTCTTTCCTGATCTCTGTGTCATTCAGCAAGTCCGTCCTGCTGGGCATCTGAGACGCCCGCTTCAGTCCCCGCTTGGAGTTGCTCCGCTTGAGATTCTTGTGCATCCTGTTGACGGAGGCCAGCGTGGTTACGTGGAAGACGTCCCGCACGCTGTTCTCGGAGACCTTGGAGGAGCATTCCACGTAGGCCACTGCCCCCATCTGCCGTGCCAGCGTGCTGCCCTAGGAATTGAGCAAGGGAGAGAAGTGTTTGCATGGCAGCCACTGGCAGCGTCCGGTCACATGGCATCAGCCTGTGTGTGCTGGCCGCTGCGGGCAGGAAGTGCAGCTCAGTGAGGAGCTGCTCTCTCAAGGCTAATTCGTCCCCTCTCCAAACAGTGAGAGCGCTGGGTGCAGACAAGCCGCCTGAGCGGCCGGCACTGCAGGTGCCAATGGGATGGCAGTGCCGGGAATGCTGATGTCAGGTGCTGGTTCACTGAGATCCCAGCTGTGGGCACAATCAGCCTGTGACAGGCAGGAGGGCCCGTTCTCAGCTGGCAGGACGGCAAGGCGGCCTCCCGCCCCACCCCCCAACTCTCGCTTGGTGTCCTAGGCGCGAGAGGGCTGGGTGCATATCCTCCCCCGCACTAGGCATTCAATTACAGGTTCTTCACATCCCTGGCCCTCGGGCAGGCAGCGTGGCCTGGGATTAAAGAACGTGTAATGACTTACTCAACCGCCACCCAGGCCTCGGCCAGCTCCACATGCCGGAGCTCTGCCACGCTGGACGCTCATGCCCAGGCAGGGCTCCAGGAGCTCGTTCAGGGCTGTGCCATTTCCCAGCCAGCCTCAACAAGCAGTAGGGCTGGGACCACGTTACGCACAGAGAGGCCAGCAAGGGAGGGATGGGGGGGGCATTTCTGTGCTCCTGGCGGAAGTTAGAGCCGCTCAGCCATTGTGGGGAGATGAGGGACAGTAACTGCCATGCTCACCATGGTTAGATAATCAAGATAAATGAGGCCGACTGCCTGTGGGCAGCGAGAGAACAGGCTGGGTTGGGTTTCGTCACCACCCGCTTCTAACTACAAGAACATTTACCCCCCAAAACAGCTTCTTTCTCCTCTCCATCCTTTGCTCCCAGCTTGCCCCAGAGTTACCAGGCACTGGCTGTCCAGGCAGCTTCCCATCTATTAGACCCTTCTCTTGTGATTGGCACATTATTACCACGAATTATTGAGACTGGGGTCCCATTGTGCTGGGTATACACTGTGAGACCCTCCCTGGCCTGTCAAATAGACAAAGGCTGGATTATTGTCCCCATTTTACAGGCAAGGAACTGAGGCCCAGAGTAGTAGAGACTTTTCCAAGGTCACCTGTTGAACCAAGAGCTCCCCAGGCCAGTGCCTTAACCCCACACAGGTCCCATGGCAGACGGAACCCCTCCCCTCCAGTTCTGGATAATGGACCCTGAACCCCCGCTGCCTAAAAGTGGGAATTTGCTCAACACTCAGCCAGAGACCTGCTCCTTAAATGACTGGCGCGCTGGCACCTAGAAGGGGCAGTGGGAGGATGTGGGAGCTGTGCGTCTCCGACGCGTGTTTGTGCCACCATTACAGCTGCCAGGCCTGCACCGACACCCCCGTGGTGAACCCGGAGGGGAAATCATCCCCTTGTCCAGTGAGTGACCTTGTGTCCTCAGCACAAGTTACCAGCATCAGAACAAGCAAAACCACAGCATCATTTATCACTTCCCTGCAAGCTGACACTGTGACGCCATCAACAGAGAACAGGTTTCAGCCCACAGCCCGACAGCTCCAAAGGGGATGCCAGGAGGCTGCAGCCGGTGCAACATGTCTCTACCCCACCCCCTAGCAACGCCAAAGAGACACGGCTGAGGACTGAGCTCAGGGGCAAAGTGCTGCTGTCTCAGGCCTTGGCTGCACACAGTTGTGCCATTTAACCAAAGACAGGATGTTACATGGTGCAAACAGCTGTGTGGATGTGCCAATTTCAGTTTAAACCAGGTTAATTTCAGATCAGTTTGCATCAGTTAGGAATTGGTTTAAGACCAACTGAACTAAACTGCTCTTGCACCAAAACACAGGCCCATGCACTGGTTTGCATCAATTTCATTAAACAGATTGGAAAGGCTTCAGCTTCAGTGGGCCTTGCACTGGCCCCCTGCACAAGGGTGAATTTTTCCTTTGGGGCTTTCACCCCTGTTCACTCCATTGAAATCTGGCAGGTAAAGATGGTGCAGCAATTCCCATGCATCTCGCAGAATTGGCACCACTGCCTTGGAGAGGTTATCGGATACTGGGCAGCATGCACCAAAGCAGCAGAAGGCAGGACAGAGTCCGTCTGTGATCACAACTCCTGCATGCTCTGGGGGAACGTGTCACACACCTGACAGTGAATGGCTCGTCCCGACCTGAGGGCCAGTCCCAGGGTAATTGGGCAGTGGCCTCCTTGGAGGGGTGGCCTAATGCAGCAGGACGGAATGAAGCCCAGCCCTGGTGCTAGATGCACCCACAGACAGCAGCTTCCTCTGCCTTACTCACCGCTTGCTCCAAGCTGAGGTCTCTCGTGATCAGAAGTAGAGGGTGTTGCCAGTTTGTGCAACAGCCTCCAACGGGCCATGATCTGCTCTGATAAGTGATTCAGCGCTAGGGCTCTGCCCCCAACTGGTCACTAAATGCTGGCTTGTGGCTTTCACTCCACCTAGGCTGCAGCAGCCGCAGCCGGCCCGGCAAGTCACCCTTATCACCGAGCAGCAATAGGAGGAGAGAGAACTGCAGCCTCATTTCCCAGCCTGGAGAAAGAGCTTCCGGAAGCCCTCCCACCTTAGAGCAGCCCCCCTCCCCGTTCCCTTTACCACCCACTTTATAGGCGAGAGCAAGTGTCTTCATCACCTTCTAGGAAAGTAATTTTAGCTGTTAGGTGCTAACCAGAAACTGACGCCTGTGTGCAGAGTAACGGCTCCTGGGAGGCACCCGCAACCTGAATATTCAGTGAGAGCGCTAAGAATATACCCAGCCCGCATCGAGGGTGGAGAGAAGAGCGTCTCTGAGCCAGGGCTGCCTGCTCCATCGAGCCTGGGTCAAACCAGCTGTGGCGCAGGCAGAGAGAGGCCTGCACAGCCAGTCCCTGGCACAATGGACAGGAGCTGGGCTGCCTGTGGCTAGCAGGACGTAGGGCATTCCCCTCCCACCCTGAGTCCCCTGGAGAAGCACACCTGCTCATGTGTGACGGGGATGAGGCGCTGCTTGGAGAGCTCCCGCAGGGTGTTCAGATCTGTCCGCATGTCCAGCTTGCAGCCAACCAGCACGATCTTCGCATTGGGGCAGAACTCCTGGGTCTCCCCTTGCCACTGCGGGAGAGAGCAAAGCGGGGTTGGGGTGAAATGGCAGCTCGCAGGGCTCTCACCAAGAGGGGCTAGGGCTCTCCCCCACCTTCATCCTGGCAGCTGGACAGCCGCCTGGGGAACAGCAGGAGCCAGCAAGGGGCATTAGCAGACTCTTAGCCCTTCGGGCACAGCCCCTTCCGGCCAGCAGGGGGGCATAATGGGGGCACCTCAGGAAAGCAGGCAAGGGCAATCGTAATAGTGCTTTGTATCGGACACGTCTCCAGCTCCACTCCCTGACCAGAGCCAGGGAGAGAACCCAGGAGTCTCCCCCAACCCCCGCCCGCTTTAACCCACTAGGGCCTACTCCCCGCCCAGAGCCGGGGACAGAACCCAGGAGTCCTGGCTCCCCATCCCCCCCAAGCCCCCCCGCTTTAACCCACTGGGGCCTACTTCCCTCTCAAAGCTGGGGACAGAACCCAGGAGTCCTGGCTCCCCGTCCTTGCCCTCCCCACATCCCCCACCGTGGCTGGCTGGGCAGTGTATCCTAGGACCCCCCTTGGCACGGTCAGCACAGAAAGGAGCTCTTTCCACAGTCTGATCTCAGCCAGTGAAGACCAGTCCCACATTTCGTCCCCTTTTCAGTGACAAGAACCCCAAGGCCCCATCGCTGGAGCCGCGCTCCACAGGGACGGAGCGCTGCTTCCAGCAGGTATCTGCAGCTGGCTGGCAGGGGGCTCCCCAGAGACCCCAGGCAGCTGACAGGCCCCATTCCCCCCGCCCCCCGCCCCCCGTGCCCACCCTGGCCTTCAGTTAGCGGCAGCTGGCCCCCACCCCAGCCAAGCTTCCCTCGGGGAAAAAAGAAAATTCTTCTCTCTGAACCGCCAGCTCCAGCCTCACCCTCAGCTCCCTGGCTCGGCTCGATACCAGCCAGCCTGCGAATTACGGACCGGCACCGGACTCCCAGTGAGGGAGGGGCCTCGGCTGCACGCCAGGGCCCTGAGCCATGCTGCCACCAGCCCCGCCCCACTGGTCAGGGGGTTCAGAGACCCCACTCCTCGGGCCTCCGGGGTGGGTAGTGCCACCTGCCCAGTGCCCGAGTGAGAACAAGGCTCCACAGTCAGGGCAGGTCCCTCTGCAGCCGGGAGGGAAGGGAAAGTATCCGTGTGCCCAGGCCTCAAAGGCAGCTGGAGAGGCCAGGCACGATGGAGACTGCCGAGGTGGCAAGCAGGTCACCTGGGCAAAGGGCTACCCAGGGCTTGTCTGAACACAGCCGGCCACGCGCCTCCTGGAGGGTGGCATACAGCCCTTGTGAGCGAAGGGCCCACCTCGCCCTGCTAGTGTTACCCAGCCAGCAAGGGCCTGGCTCCAGCTCACAGGTGCTTAGAGGCAGCTTCTCCAGAACCCAGCACCCTCGCACGCAAACCTGGGTGCATTTCTCCCTCCCGCACTCTCTGACCCAGCTCCCTTGGGCCGCCAAGCCAGCCTGACTGGCAGATCTCCCTGCAAGCCAAGCTTACAGCAGCACAGAAACTGAAACAAGCAGACTGGCCCAATACGCCTCCACAGTTCCCGCGGTGCGAGTTTGCGTGGGCGCTTGGTTCGGAACAGGCGTCCCTAGCCCTGCAGCTGACAGGGGTTTACCCTGCCAGGGCGGGAGCCCCAGCAACCCCAAATCAGTGGCACAAGGAGGGGTCCATGAGACACAGGGGTGTGTGTGGGGGAGGAAGGGGTACGCAAGATCGCACCTGGATTCGCTGACGCTAGACACACCAGAGGGGACTTGGCCGTATCTCATTACAAGCGCTCGGCCAACGCACATGCTGGGAGTGGCTGGGTACCTGGAGGCCAGGATGGGAAAACACAGGGACAGTCGCCTTTTGAATCTAACGCGAGGCTTTAATGGGATGAGGCTGGGACAAGCTGCAAAGCCCACCAGTGCAGATGCCGTTTCCAAGCTGGGGGCACAGCTGTTCGGAGGGTGATTAGCTCACCAGGGCAGGTTATTGACTGTCACAGGCAGGGAATTAGCAGAGTGTCTCCTGAATAGGGGCTTTCTGCTCACTTGTTCCAGACGCGCCTTGCAGACCTGCTAAGCCTAAGCTCCCATCCCCCACCGTGGGCCCCCAGGAGGCCACTTCTGGGCTTAACTATGGAAAAGTAATGACCACGGAGTCTGGTGCACAGATCTGGCACTTCAAAGGGTGCCCCAGCTGAGCCCTCTGCACAACTGTTTCCAAGACACCGCAGTCAGCAGGGAGCTATTTGCACAGCAAACACGGAATTGGTTTGCAGTTGGGAGCCATCAAAGCCCGTCAGACTTCAGAACACAGCCATGGCCAGTGGCCTTAGGAACTGGGAGCCATGGACGGAACAAGCTAGGGCATCAAACGGCCATTTCCTCTGCTCTAACTGGCAGCTTCTGAAGCTCCAGCATGCAGCTCAGTGGCTGCAGCAGAAAATAAAACCATCTCTGTGACTGCTCCGCCCCCGACCCCTCTCCAAAGAAGATCTGTCTAGGTCGCTCTCGCTGTGATCTGGAGTCAGCTACCTGGCTACGTGCTCAGTGCTGGGAGGTGCAGCCAGACAGTGAGCAGAAACTCCCAGCATCTCAACTCATCCTGCCTTCACTCAGAACTAGCAATATCCTACTAGAGGAGCTGATGGGAAAATATACCAGGCAATTAAAAAATGACCTGGTGCCCACGGTCTGATGGAAAAATATATGGCTCAGAATAGCACCAGTTTCATTCTGCAAATGTCAGGACAGAGCAGCCGCAGCTGGACTTGGAGAGAGAGAAAAACCATCTATTCCACCAGGAGAGTGAGTGGGGCACAGGGTTTGCTTCCCCACAGACTGTCCACACCTGTGGCCAGGGACACGCGCAGCCTCTGTGCGGCTCAGCAATTCGACCCCACCAGCAGCTGATTGCACAGCTCACGGGAGATTCCACAGTCTCTGACATCACTGCCAGCTGCCATGACTCAGACTTCTGATGGCAGGTGCCTAAAATTCCTTTGTAGTTTGAACGCAAACATCAGCATTCTTCCGGGGGATAGAGATCCCGATCCCGGACAAGGTGGAGCAGCAGGATCACCCGAACTAGGCTCCAAACGACTGCAGCCCCGAAATGACACACACTCCCCTGCACTGGAGAGAGAGGGGCCTGATTCTGGTCTGTAACCAGGCCAAAGTTAATCTGCATGAGGCAGATGCTGGAGAGGGGCACACAGGGACTGGAGTTTGCCGTAGGTCCCATGCACAGGGCTCCACTACCAAGACCTGTGAGGATTAAGGCAGTGCACCACGAACGCCCAGGCTGTATAAACTAGCAAGCTGTTTGTCTGGATTCTCTCAGGTGGCTCCTTCCCCCTCAGTGCAACGTGCTGTTTGTATAATCTAAGGCTCCACGAATCAAACGCTCGTTCAGGTTTTGCATCTTAGGCATCAGATGGACAGAGAATAAAGATTCCTCTGCTGAATTAGCATCTTGATCCAGGGCTGGAATAGGCAGCTTTATTATCCTTACTTTATTTGATATCAAAAGCTAAACCCTATTTCCACTTCATGGCATCTTAGGCATTCTCCTCACCTCTGAAGGCTGCAAAACTTGCGCCAAAGGAAACAAGGCATCTACTCAGAGGTACTTAAGAAATCCCTGATGATTCAGGGTTTATTTTAAGTTGCCATATCAAAAAGACATTGCCTAATTGTATTTGAGGCATCTGGGAAGGCTGTGCGGGGAAGAGTTTGCATTTAACAGCGCAGGAATGTCTGCAGACAGAGCCATAAATAAATGCAAGCTCAAGACAGTTATTAGTGAGTTTCTTGCTCATTAAGGTAGAAGTGATTTGCTGTCGCTATTATTCTGCAGATCCTTAAACTGGGCAATGAGTCTCCTTACTGTCTGCATGTTTAGAGGGCGGCAGGCTGCAGAGAGAGTCAGATCCAGGGAGCTGCTTTGGATTCAAACACTGAGCCACTGACTGAGTTGTTAAAAGGTCTTTGTCCCCCTCGCCAGGATCTCACAGTCCCAGCCCCACCTCCCAGTGCTCCCTATCAGTAGGAACAGTTGAACAAGAGGCATTTGCTTCAGCTCAGCAGTTGGCCAAACTTTGGGGGGTCACCAGGCCAGACACCACAATGTGACTTATTCAGAAGCCAGAGTCTGGGCCAGTCCAGTAACTTGGGGCTTGTTAGCGGGAGCAACAATAGATTTCTGTAGGGCCTTTCACTCCACAGGACTCCAAAATGCTTTTCAAAGCCGGTATCAGTCCCGGCGCCCCTCTGGAGTGGGACAGAGCAGCTATTTCACAGAGCACAGCAATGGTGCACTGCAGTGAGAACCTACTGGAAATTGCAGGAGTCTCAGTCAACGGAATGTAATAGCCCATCCGAGTCTGGCCAGGATGCTGGGGTAACAGGAAGTGCTATCAGGTCACAGATGTGGGTTTTGCAGCTCACCAGAAAGGAGGCTGCTCCGACAGCATGATACCCGTAAGCAAAATTCTGGGTCATTGGGTCACTCAGTGCTAACTCAGAGGGAAGTGCTTCCCCAGCTCCATTCCCTGCAGTGCCGTGGGTTGCCCCTGGTAGCCTCCCATCTCTGCACCACATAGCGCATGCAGGTCTGCTGAAGTTCTACCCAAAATCTGTTATTCCTGGGTAGCTCTAAAGATCTGACATACTATTACCAGGCACCCAGAACGGCTTTGCTGGAAGGTGCTAAACTGCCACCAGACAAACCTCTGGCTGCTAGTGGAGAAGCTTGACCAGTCAGTCAGCTCAGATTTATGCTGCCAGAGGCAGGCAGCATCCAAGTGGCCATGGACCAACCGTGGCCCTCTGCCTCCCTGCCTGGCCAGCATCCTCGTGCCAATTCATCTTATTCTCAGACAGGTCTGAGATTCAGTGGCACAGCTGGTTGTTCGTTGCCAATCTGTGGGGAGCTGACCGCTGCCCTCTCCATGGTGCATACACTGACCCGAGGGGGACTGAGCCAGCTAACGAACTCTCCAGTCACAAGAAAATGGACACTGGAGGCCACTTCTCGACTCTGCCATGAGCTAATTCCTAGCACGCCGGCTCCCGGGGGTGCTAACCAGGGCTTTGAGATGCACAGCGCTTTCCGAGGTCTTCATTAAAAACAGAACACCACCCGCCAAGCCACCCCACTCCTACACAAACGCCCCCCTTCTCCAGCCCTCCAGGAGCTGCATTATTCATATGGGCTCCTTTCAGATTGAAATGTGGCACTTTCCGCTGCAGCCCCAGTGCTGGCAGGCAGTAGCTGCTGTCGAGGGCAAGGATGAGAAAAGTGGCCTCCGACCTGGCTCACAGCAGGGGACTGGCCCCTCCAGAAGGGCACAGGTATCAGGAAACTCACTCCAGGAAAAGCTGGTCCTTTCCCAGGCAGCGTGAGCACCCTGGGGGAGGGGGAAGGGCACAGGGTGAGCAAGTGTGCCCAGGGCATCTTGCCCCACCACTCACGGCCCTGTCCCTGCAAGCGGAGAGCCTGACACCATTCTGACAATGGCCAGGACATGCTGCCAGACCTAGAGGGTCAACAGGGCATTCACCTGGCCCATGGCAATGCCCTGACCCCATTTCCACCGGCCTCGGGCTACAAATTCCCAGAGGAGCAGCAGGCCTCTGGGCGTGGCACCCTGGGCTGTATTGGAAAAGCCTGCTTCACGGGACAGCGGCCATGACAGAGCATCGGACACTGACCTTCTTGAGTACACTGTCCAGCGTCTCTGGGCGGCTGATGTCAAAGCAGATGAGCACGGCGTCCGAATCGGGGTAGGCCAAGGGGCGGACATTGTCATAATACGCTGAGCCTGCAACAGAGAGAGGGAGGCGAGCCGTTAGTGGAGACATGTTCCACACCCCTGGAGCCAGGCTGTCAGTTATTCCTGGAGCCTGGGGAGGGCAGGCCAGGTAGGCAGGCCTGTTCGCTCTCCCAGGTGCCAGGATGTTAATTCCAGGCATAGCTGATGGTGCGATTGCTACAGAACTGCCCAGGCAATATAATTAACGCCAATCACTCTGGGTTTATGGACAATAGAACCTGTCAAACTAATCTGATTTTTTTTGATGAGATTACAAGTTTGGTTGATAAAGGTGATAGCGTTGATGTAATATACTAAGACTACTGTAAGGTGTTTGACTTGGTACCACACGACATTTTGATTAAAAACTAGAATGAAATCAAATTAACATGGCACTTCAAATGGATTAAAAGCCAGCTAACGGATAGATCTGACAATGTAACTACTGAGCAGGTGTTTCTCTAGTGGGCTCCTGCAGGGATCTGTTCTTGGCCTTGCACTATTTAACATTTTCATCAATGACCTGGAAGAAAACATATCACCACAATCAGCCAGATTCCCCCTTCTTTTTTGGTACATAAAAATGTGCCGTGTTTGGAGAATAGGCCATAAATAGAGGAACTCCGATTCTGTATTCTGCAGGATTCTGACGGAGCTGGCAGGGTGCGTGCACTGCTACCCACCCACCCAGCCCACAAATGCAAATGTCAGCCATTAAAGTCAGTATCCCATCATGTTTTTATTTGAAGTGCATTCTGTGTGCGATTGTAAATGCCTCAGTAAACAGTAATGGAGCAATCAGCTCACTGCTACTTAAAACCACTGTTACAGTTTTATATTTGGCTTTACAATGGCTTAAGCTTCCGGGAGGGGTGAGCAGCAGCTGTTCATTTATGAAATGGGGAAGCAGAGACACCCGAGTCCTTGTTGAATTCACTATTCTTTTTTCCTCTTTCACCAAAAGAATCTCCCACCCCGAGGGTGCGGAAACAGGACACGCTTCCTGTCGGCGGCCCCTTGGGAATACTCTTGGCCAGCGCTTTCCCACTGTGCGGGAGGGAGTCCAAGCACCCAGGCCTGGTGTCAAGTGGCCCCTTGATGGATTGCGGCGCTTGATGAATTATGGATGATGACAGTTCACATTTCCGGAAGGGCGAGAGGAGAATAGGCTAATTCTCTGCCGGAGTTTCTGGCCATGAGACTCTAGCTCTCCTCCCCTGTCACTGGCTAAGAGAAGGCTCCGCCATATGGGCCGGGACGCATAGCGCCAACCGGGAGCTTGGCAGACAAGAGGACAAGGCCCTGCCCCAAAGTGCCTCCCACTGAAATATCCCTCTCCTCCACGGGGGGAGGGGGAAATAAGCCACCTCCTCGGAGCAGGGTTTCCTCCTCTGCGTGGACAGGCTGAGCATGGAGACCTATTCATTTCCTGCTCAGCCCTGGAGAGGGAGAACATTCTGATCTCCCCATCCCCCGACACAGCAGGCAGCCCCCCAGCACCATCAGGGCTCAACAGGCTTTCGGGGACTCCTAGCAGAACACACGTGCTAACCCTGCAGAGCCCTCCTACTATCACTGAGCAGGACACATCAACTCCGCCCAGCCAAGGCCATGCCAGAACCCTAAGACCAGCCCCACAGGTGCTGTGCATGGCTGCCATCTGCTCCCTGGTGGAGTGCTGCATGCTGAGGCCTGGTACTGAAACACAGCGGAGTCGTAGGCTGCATGTTAGAATCCCCTGAACCATGGAGAGGAGGTCAACAGATCCCGGGTCGGATAGTGCAGTTCCACGCGCCAACAGCCCAGTGAGCGTTCAGGAAACCTAGAAGGCTGGGGATAGGGAACCAGACAGGACTCAGCTCTCCACGCCCCGTAGAGACAAGGCGGGTGAGGTAACATGTTTCCGCTAGTGAAAGAGACATGCTTTCCTTGCCCACCTTGTCTCTCTCATGCCTGGGACCAACCCAGCCACAAGAACACTGCAACCTGTACGAATTAGTGGACACTGTTACCGAGCATGTCTTACCCAGAGCCAGAGCCGCAGCGATAGGACATGAGGGAGCTGGGGATGGGACTGTATAGAGGGAGCAGCTCCTGACAGCTCCACGGTGCATCTGTGAATCTCAGACGTCCTCCGTTCGTTAGGGTCACATCTGTCCCAGAGTGAGCCCCATCTGGGGAGGGGTGTCCCATTCTGGGAGCCCAAAACACCTTGAGCCTGATTTTCCAGAAATGCTGAGCACTCAGGACTCCTGAGGACTAGAGGAATTCAGACTCGTGGCCCCAGCCTACCCAACTCCAGCACAGGGCACCCGCTTTTGAGCGATGGGACTCGGATGCTCCAGTCTGGGCCAGTTAGGGAAAGTCACCACCAGCCTGCACGAGAGAGCCCCCTGCACATTGCACCTAGAAGCTAGAGGATGCCCAGCCAGCGCCCCACTCACTACACCAAAGCAGCAGGGCAAGCTCCCACCTGCCATAACTGCCCGAAAGCCCGGCCTGCCCCTGGCGTTCCCCGTGGGAAAGGGCTGGGGGGAGCACTCTCCTCTTGTCTGTGGAGGAGGCAGCCAGCATGCTGAGAAAGCCCCCGGAACGCTGCACCCTGCAGATCCATCCGGAGAGTCCTGACCCAGCCTTAGGCCCCAATCACCTTGTCTGTGGCTGGCAGATCTGACAGCAGCAAATCCCTCCCGTTCCCAGCTGTCCCCGCAGCACAGAGTGGACCCCATGCCCACTGAGACGGAGGCTGCTGGTTACGGTAGCCAGAGCCCAGCAGGGCTGAGCTCCACTAGGCAGCCGGTTTCCAGACCCCTCTTGCAAAGCCAGTTCGGCAGCTCGAGCTGTGGCACAGTCCAGGCAATGATTGACACAGGCTTTGCTGTCAGAACAGGTCACGGGGCCCTCCCCGCTGCACTGGGACCCAGCTAATGGACACGGGACCCAGCACAGATCTCTGTGCACTCAGAAAGGAGCTTGGACAGAGTCTGTACAGAGAGACTTTATCCCCTTGTGTGGGCAGGACTGCACCCTTGCCCCCCTGGCAGGAGGGCCCCCATGACAGCCTGCCCCACACATCCCCTTGTTAGAGTTCCCAAGTTTTAAATAAAGGTCTCCGGATGCCTCCTCCCCTCTTCCAGTCTGGCCATCTTTCCCTTTTGTGCAGATTTCGGCTCCTCTGAGCACAGTCATTGCTACAGCAGTGTATCATAGCAACATGCCATTTCCTGCAGCCGATCCCGCAGGGCTGCGGAGCACGCCTGGCCGGGCGAGGATGCTGAGTAATGGAGCACGAGCACAGCCCTTTAGTCTGTGCACCACTGGCAGTGTCACTACCCTCCCGAGTCACACACGTTTCGGCAGCTTCTCCGGCCGCGTGAGCATGCGCTCGCTGTTCGGGGGCTGCCAGGGCAGTGGGGGCTCCCGCTGATGGGGAGGAGGCTCCAGGCCAGAATGGCCTTCGCACTCCCTGACATGCTGCTCCCAGCTCAGGAGCTTGAGAGAGGCACAGAAGCAGAGTTTGGAGTCACACCCGTGTCACTCCTGGCTGGTCCAGAAACCCACCAGCTTTCCAGAGTCCGTTCCAGCCGTGAACAGCAAGGGCTGGAGCAGACTCTGCCTGCCCTAGGAGCCCCGAAGCCAGAGGTGTTCTGAGGCAGAGCAGAGGTGGGGCTTGGTTTCATATCTCCTGAAGACCCAGACTTTCCAATGGTCTTTCGGGGAAACGACTCAAATTCGCCTGGGGGCCGTTTTAGAATTTCTGCAGCCAACACTTTGATTGTCAAAGGCCCCAGTTCCCCCAACACTGACTCTGGCTTTGATTGGCTTGCTGACCACTCTACGCCTTTCAAAGATTCCAGCGAGACGCCCTGGAGACCTACGGTTTAGCGCTTTCAAACGCACGCACAGGCTCGTGGGTCTGTGGAGCCAACCTGCCAGAACTGCCTAGGACATACTCCCTTTTGGACCCAGGTCTGCAGGAAATTTGTCCATGATTAAAGAGAGAGAGAGAGAGAGAGAAAACTAGACTGAGTCAGTCCCCAAAGTCACTGTCAAAAATAAAACAAAGCGTCTGAAATTCGGAGGTGAATCGCTCCTCTCCCTTAGCAGCACCATGCCAGGTTGCAACTCAGCCAGAGATTCTCCTGTTTGGCAAGGGACTGCAAGGCGCTGTTGCCTTTACACCCAACAGTGCTACGCTCCATTTGTTGTGTCTCAGCTGTTCTGAGCGATAATGAGACTCGAGCACAGGGCTCCTCCAGCCAACACTGGCACGTTCCAAGCTGGGACAGCGAATATGGATGCAGAGCCCCAGGCGGCTGGGCAGGAGGCCCCCACGGCCCCAGCTTACACAGCACAGAAAGCTGCAAAGGGGCCTGAATCTTTGAACCTCACACTCTACCCAGAGGATTCACTGTAAACTCTTCCTCCAGAACCCACAGATGCTGCAGTGCATCCTGCTTCCTGGAGTCCTGCCAGGAACGTCCTTTCCGGAGCAAGGCAGCAGCTCCAGCCAGCTCCCTGTGCCGAGCACAAGCCAGCCCACAGACTGCAGAGCCTGCTGAGAACGCTCCCCCTTCACTAGAAGGATCCCAGCTCCCAGGCACTGGGCGAACAAGCCCACTAGCTGAGCACCCTCAGCCTCTGCTTTGTGCGGGGAGGAGGCTTGGCTCGTTTTTCTCACCTGGTGCTCACAGAAGGCCCTGGCTCTGTGCAGAAGGTTCACACCACTTCTGCCAGTCCTGGCATGGCATCAGGCTATGTAACGCTCCATCTCCACTCCCAGCTCAGATCACACATGGGAAACCATGTGGCCATAGCTGTAAACAACAACACCCAGCTTCCTAGCCAGCACCTTGCATTGCAAAATCTCCAGCACATCGGGAACATGTAAGGAGGCAGACACAGCGACCCTGCAGCCCCCACCCCTCTGGGCAGCATTCTCACCCTGCTTTGCTATAGGAACTGGATGAGAGATACTGCCTGGCCCTTAGCTAGACAGAGGATTCATTTTCTAGCCTCAAAGACTGAATACACAGGAGTGACTCTGATACACACCCTTCCCGGCAAACATCCCCCCAGGCTGGCTGGGAAACCCTGGGCGTTTGGGGGATGGATGAGAACCAGCCGAGAACAAAGCTCTGCCTTAGGAACAAGCACAGCATTCAATCACACAGAGCCTCGCCAATCCAGCCGCTTTACAATTCCGAGTGCTACAATCCCTGAGTTAATATTACATGAAGTGCCAGCTAACCAACTGCTTTCCTGATTAGTCACTGCCCCAGCAGGTCCAGCGAGGATGGAGGTGTTAATAAATAATAGGAGATTTTATTCATCCTGTGAAAATCCCAACATGCTTTACAAACGCATGGGATAAAGGAATATTTCACCCAGCCCGAGGGAGGCTGGAAGACAACAGCGATATGACAGCACACAGCAAATCTACACAGTCATTTGGGACGGGGAGTAAAGGAGGACAAGACTGAGGAAGGATGGTCAGAGCACCAGTCTGGGGCTTTGGAAACATGAGTTCAGTTCTCTCCTCCACCACAGACTCCCTGTGACCCCAGGCCAGTCACCGAGTCTCTCTGCCTCGCCACTGGGATAACAGCCCTGCTTTCCCAGAGAGCGAGCGAGGACAGATGCATGAAAGATTGCGAGGGGTCAGACAGCGAGAGAGGCCAGGTAAGCGCCTTGGAGACTGAGGGCGGCCGACTGTGGCGATTACCCCAGTGGGACCGACGGGACCAACCAGGTGGGATCTGGGACGTCCACATGCGGGCAGGAGCATCACCCCAGGGCAGTCCTCCGCACCTATTCAGAGGGAAGAGCACCCCCTACTGGGGAAAGACCACTTCCTGCAGCACCCAAGTTTCCCCTTGGGGGTCTCCCAGCCAACTGTGCTCTGAGCATGGCCCTGGACAAGGGTCTATCCCAAGGTGAAGGGCTGCACGGGGGCAGGGAGGTGGAGAGAGCGAATACGTGGATGAGCTCTACCGAGTTCACAGCCTTTGCCTGCCAGGGCAGAGGCAGCACAGAAGGTGGCGTGGAGTGAATCCACAGACGCCAGTCAGGTGGCGTCCAGCTTTCTGCCATGGCAGCAGCCTGGGAACACCTCTGCCAGGTACAGAGCTGCACAAGGGAGCAAGACTGGGCTCCGGGTGCCAGTGACTGAACTTGCAGCCTCCTCCGTGACACAGCCATGCACTGGGGAGCAGCGAGCCACATCTCCCTGCTGCGTGAGGACAGGATGTTCTGGCTGCACCAAGTAGCCCACGAATGGGATAGGAGCAGAACAGGGAGGGAACATGACGCTCCAAGGCAAGCCTGAGGGACGTGGGCTTCATGCATACCCCCCTTCCTGGGCTGCTGGCCCCTCCTCAGCTTTGTCTAGAAGGAGAATTCACGGAGACAAGCCTGAACCCAGTGTAAACCCCTTACTGTTTCCATCCAGTCCAGGCCAGCAGATGCCACCGCCTGTCTGGCCCTTCCTTGCTCCCTTCCTGCCCTCTGCAAAATCCTGCAATTCACCGGCCTGAGCAAAGCCTTTAGCGATAAATGCAGTTGGGTTTTTCTCTCCCGCATCCACCTTTGTGCTTTGAGGTGTCCTTGAATGGAGCCTCCTGCAGCAGGCAGCTCATTTGCCTGAGAAAGGCACAGATCGTATATAACAGCCCCGCTATTGTCCCGTCCCAGGACCTGTCCAAGGGGAAGTAAAGGAGTGTAAAAGACCCTGGACTGAAACCTTGACAGTGAATGAAAGGGACAGAAGTGGCAGCCTTCCCAGAAGTCTTTGGTAAACAACAGCCAGGCCAGTCCCCATGGGGAGCTGGGAACCGGCCAGCTGATTTTCTAAGAAATGTTTGGTGCCATTTTCTCTGCAGATGCACTGAGAGGGGGACGCCCTCCCACGTCTCCTGGCAGCTACCGAGGGCCAGCTGAACACCGGGAGTGTGCAGGGAAAAGCGACCCAGCCTTCAAGAGCTGGTTAAACAGCCTTGCGAGGACACGCCTAGTCCCTTTGTCCCTCCCAGTACAGAGTGTGGAGAGGTTTGGGGGGTTGCATGCTCTGAGTCTACTATTTGTCTGTAAAAGGCCCAGCTGGCATTTACAGGAAGCAAGTATGTCATGGGAATCCAGCCACTAGCCTTGCCAGCTTGGGATGGGCCCGGCCCTGCAGAGATCCCTTCACTGAGAAGGGTGTGCAGTGCCCGCCAACAGCTACACAAATCCATGTGCACCAACTGCAGACACATCCCTAGATCCTTTACGTCGGGGACTGGCCCAAAACCAAAGCACTCAGCTGCTGGCGATGCCAACCATCGGGCCTGGGAGCTTTTTCTGTCTCACTCTGGAATTCCTTCTGATGCATCTTCCCGTCTTGCAAAAACTCTCAGGAATACGCCTGCTTCCCAGCTGCGCATCCAGTGGAAAAGCCATCCAGTCAGAGCCCTGGGAATGGCACTCTGTGCCCTCAGAACCCCACGACACCACAGGCCCATTTTGAACAGGGGCACTGTACACACCATTTAACAGAAGCTTCACAAGAGAAAGCTTGTTATTTATAGAGCACCAGCAATCGGACCGACTCTTGGCAGAGGTGCAGGAAGGCAAGGTCCCTGCCCGAACGACTTTACAATCCTGAAACTACAGAGAAAAGTAGCATTTAAAGAGAACTGGCTCAATGTCTCTGGAATACGACAGAGCAGAATATTTAAATGTCCCACCTCTTTACAGCTAGAACTGATGGGCAATATAAGCAGGAGGCGAAAAAATTAGCTACTGCAGCTTTTTATACAGCAGTAGCTGTCAAGTCAGGAAGAGGATCTGAGCTTTCTTTCATTGGCTCAGAGATCAGCTTCGTTCTCCTGATCTGAAACAAGCCCTGTTCCCCCTGAATAAAAGTCAGAGGAATTTCTTGTCAATTGATTCGCAGGCAGCAGCGATATTCCTGAGCAGATTGCTGAGTGCCCTCCTGACCCCAACTCAGCTGGGCACAAAGAGAGGTCCGGGATGCCTGACCCCAGCCTAGCTGTTCATTGTGTGCAGTGGTTGATAATGCAGTCCCTGCTGATACAAGCAGCTTATTTCAAGCAGTGGCATGGTGTACATCCCAGTTCAGGCAGAGGCAGGAAGCAAAGGATTCTGGTGACAAACCCAGGTGAGGCAGCAATCAGGGCCCTGCTAATTGGGAGAGCATGACAACAGCTGAGCAGCGAGGAAGCCCAAAAGCATCCACCAGAATCCAGAGCTGGGATGTTAGCAGCACAAGTGGCACAATGCAGCAACTACTATTCTTATCAAAGATAAAGGTCAATGGCACCAAAAGTGAAATGGATCTAGTGAAAGGAGGGAGAACAGAAGCAAGAACACTCCAACCTCCACCCTGCTCCCCAGCTGCAGCTGGAGGCGGTTCCATGTCTGCAGACGAAATGCAGTGCTTGTACGTGGCCCTTCTCTAGCACTTTTCACCCCGAGATCTCAAAGCCCTTCACAAAGTCTTGTTATCCCATTTTATTTATTTCTTGGCACTTAAAACAAGCCGGAAGACGTCTATCTGCTGCTCTGG
The DNA here is from genome assembly GCF_020497125.1 of Mauremys mutica. Lineage (NCBI taxonomy): Eukaryota > Metazoa > Chordata > Testudines > Geoemydidae > Mauremys > Mauremys mutica. The sequence goes on from NC_059096.1 coordinate 763,009, forward strand.
GCACCCTAACGTTATTAAAAGCAACAATTCAACATAAAGAAACCCAGCTGCAGCCGACCCCCTCATCAAAATGCCGTCCCCAACACAACCAAACAAGCAGGACTTTCCCAACATGCACCTGCGGACGCATTTCTCGCCTCATCTTGAGACTCCTCCATGAACGGCATTTACCACAGGGAGACAGGACGCCCAGGGGCTTCAGAAGGAGTTTTGGCCAAGGATGCCCTGAATTGCTCTGCAGAAGTTACAGCTTAACAAGAACAAGTCAGCCCCCTTTAGGCCAGTCCTCAGTGGGGATCTAGGGGAGGCGATTCAACAGCCTAATACCCCAAGAGTCTTAGCTGAGATTTGCGCCCGGCAGGACATTGCTGCTGCTCCTGCGATGTTGCTGTAACCCCGAAGTCTGCGAACACCAGGCAGAATAAGCGATCATCTGGAAAGCGCATGACTAAGACAACAGCTAATCAGCTCAGACAATTAACCTCTGCTCCTAATTCTTGGGCTGCACATAGAAAAAGCCAACGAGTAAATTACCAACTGGCCCAGCTGGTGGGTTTTCCGAATGGAGGTGACCAGAATGAAGGGGGTGTGGGATTTACCCACCGGGGGGGGGGGCAATTTCTGGGCCTCTCGCCAGGCCTCATTACTGAACAGTTGTCACTCACAGGAAGTCCAGCTTGTGTAGTTATTGGCAGAGGAATCCCCCAGTCGAGGCGAGGGTCCGGGAGCTGATGCCAAACTCTCACCGTGGATGTGGCAGCTCCCGGAGGGAGAGAACCGCACTGGTTCACACCCCCCGCACTGCTGCGGGCTGATGCCAGGCACGGCAGTAAGGAGCGGCTCCAGAAGGGCCATAAGGTGAGCTTTGCTGCACACCACCCTGAGAGACCAGCCCCTTCCCTTCTCCTGGGCAGCACTGGGACTGGGAAGGGTTGGGCAGAGGGCGTTTCCAGGCGTTCAGCACACTCCGCTTTGCACACGCCAGGCCCAGACCCATCTATGAAAGCCCCGGGCCCAGCACCTGGGAAGCCCCTTTGCAGCATGTGCAGTTTGCGCCACAGGGTTTCAATGGAGCAGGCAGGTCTCTAACCCAGATGGCAGCTGTCTCAAGGAGTCGCAGGGAGCAGGTTTAAATGCCCCAGAGCATGTCGTGTTGTGCAGATGGCCTGGCTTGGGAAAGGAGGGGAGACTGGCTCCCTGGGCCAGTGAGAACGGGCACGTGAACATGCAGGGCGTGGTGGTCTCTGGCTGCCTGGCTGGTGACTCTCTAGCAGCCAGTTCTCAGAGTGACTGGGCAGTGGCCCCAGCACACGCAGCTCCCCCAGTTTCTCCAGCCCGATGCCAGAATCACGCTGGTGGCAGCTGATGAAGTAGACAAATGAGAAAAGTCTCTGGACGTGACCGTGACACATCAGAAGCCAGAGACCTTAGGCACTACAAGCACATTCCAGATTCTCCCTGGTGCCTCCTAATCCAGTGCCTGGATTACAGCAAGGAACGGACATGGCAAGCCCACAGGTTCCCTCGGCGTAGCTTGGTGCAGGCACCATGCCACTGGGCTGCACAGGGACATGGCTCTGGGGCCAACCGAGCTCATGCAATTATCTCCCAACCAGCTGAGATGCTCCACGCTTTGAGTTCCACATGTAGAAGTGGCAAATGGCTGACAGCCCGGCTAAGAGCACAGGGGCTTCTGCCCGCACTAGGGGCTGGAGCTCATAAACTTGTGCACTTTATTTCTCTGGAGAGCCTGGCATTAAAGGAATGCTGTGTCCTCCTCACCATTCCCAAACGGAGCAGGGTCCTGTAACCCCATGTCGTTCCGGCTCATTCACAGCGAGCTGGACCTTGTGCGATCCGCCACCCTCCCCCCTGCTCCGGCATTCGCCCACAGCTCCCGCCCCCATGGAGCGGACAGAAGTTTATTCGCATTTCTGGAAGGGAAAAGACATGGGATTCTTGTTACCAGTCTGGCTGCCTCTGCCCCTTTGCTATTATAAAGACAAGCCACTGCAGGGCCCGGATTCCTAGGGGACTTGCTGCTCCAGGGGGCTTTCTGCAGTTCTGTTTATGTTGCCTGCTGTGATAGGAAACTTCCCCTCCCGTTATTTGTATTGCTGTGTATCTCGCTAGCAGGCGCCCTTCAGCCAGGCACTGCAGATGTGCCAAGGAAGAGACCATCCCTGCCCCAAAGCACTTACAGTCCAACTAGAAGAGACACTGAGCTGGGGAAGGGAAGCGTTATTCTCCCCATTGTACAGAAGGGGAAGCATGGTCCGGAGAGAGCAAGTGACTGGGCCATGGTCCCACAGGGAGTGTGTGTCAGAGCAGGGAATGAACCCATTGCTCCTAAGCGGCAGCACAGCCCTTAACACCTGCCTCTCACTCCTAAACCAGGTCACACTCCCATCACTACCGCCTCTCCAGCCCTGTCCACCAGCAAATCTCTGCATGCTTTATAGGCCTATAAGAAGGTTAGCCTGCCAGCCCGCCTGTGAGATGGAGAAAGGCCTGTCACTGCAGAGAGCCACGCCCTGCCCCTGCCACGTGGGGGCCAGAACTGCACTGCTTGGCAGAAAACCACACAGCACCCCAGCACCCGAAACCCCAGCGCCCCCTCACTTCACTGCTGCACGGACCTGATCCAATCCCATGCACCCCCTGTCCTGCTAAATGACCCCTGGGCCATCCCTGCGCAGGGAAATCAGCCTCTGCTAGCATCTTCCCAGACACACAGGAAATCTATTTCAAGCATCAGCATTTCTGCCGCTAGCCCTGCGACTCCTTAAACTGCTGTCCGATTGGTTATTGACCTGCATGAGAATGGGAACCAGCTGCACATATATTTAGGCTTAACTACTTATTTGTCCTGAGGCAGGACACAAGTACGTTGGCGGGGGGCATTTGAGGAATTATTCTGGGATGAAAGGGCAGCTCTGCATTTCTCCTCTGCCTCAGAGAGCGAGTGACACTGAACTTCTCCTGTCCTTTCTCTGGGACTAAAAGAACCTGCCGTGGTGATCCTGCAGGCACTTCACTGGGACTCTGGGAATGAGAAAGCACCAAGAATCCATGGCAAGGTCACCCTTAAACCCCAACCCTATTCAGCTCCTTAATCTCATCAACATTCCTCACGAGCTCCCACTGAAGAGGGATTTGTTATCAGAAGTGGTGGGTTCCCACACTCCAGACCACAGCAAGGCAGCCTGCTTGCTGAATGCCAGAGGGGTAGGGGGGTGGGGGAGAAGTCCAGATTTACTGTGTTATTCTTGTCCTGAAAGCACAAACACCGAGGCAAAAACACAACCCACAATCCTGCGCCAAAGCAGCCCCACTGCTGCAAGCAGCAGCACAGGCAGACGGCACTGCTTAGATCTCCCAAGCCCTGTGATTAGCAGGTCTACGGGATAGGTGGTAAAGGCACCGGAGTCCTAGCTACACTACAACTCCCACTGTCCCTCCTACGGGTGGTGAATTCTGGGGCCCATTCTTCTCAGCATAGACCGGTGCTGTCTGACTGCCTTTAGGGGACGGCATCGGAGCCAGTGCAAAGCACAGAGTCAGGCCAGGATCCACACGAGTTACACCGTTGGTGTAGTTCCCCCTAGCATCAACAGGCAGCATGCGATGTGCATCAGCAAGGCGTACCCGAGTCCCAAGCAAGGATAAGCTGCCTCAATGCAAACTGCAGCTTTGCCTGTCTACACGAGGGGGCGCCGTAGGACGCGGGTGCGGCTCTACTGATGTCAAGGGGTGCTGGCCGTTTGCTCCGGCAGCGGCTTTGCCTGCAGGGGTCTGAACTCCACAGCACAAAGGCGGCCTCGGATTACTTGGCTCACTTCCTCCCCTTTAAGGGGAGAGAACAGAGGGATTAAATCCCAGACCGACCAAACCCCATTGACTTGCTGCTTGTCCCACGGCCTCAGAGAGGGGTTCCCGACCCACGTGTCATCTGAGGCGGTTTCTCCAAATCCAGTAACCAGGGCACAGGAGGGCGTGCTGGGGAAGGAACGCTACCACCAGAGCCATGGAGGAGAAAGGGAGCTGGATGGGAGAAAGTCACCCTGGTGCGAGCTGGCTGCAGTAAACACACCGGCGATACGCGGGGGCAGCAGTGACTGGTGGCAGGGAGTGAGCAGAAGGAGCATTCAGTTTGCAAACTCTGAGTCACCCCCTTTCAGGATTCAGCTGGAGAGCTCAGTCACCGGGAACAGGGCAAGCAAAGCTTTTAGCCACTGCACTGCTGGAGAGAGGGGGACTTGCTGAACCCACCAGCCGTTCCCATAGAGAGCAGGATTTTCCATAGCTAATCAGAGCATTGGGCTAGCAAGGCCGGTGACCAATACCTGCAGCTTCACGGAAAGCAACCCCCTCCATCCACCCCCCCACATCACCAAAACACAACCAACCTGCCTAGCCCTGTCGTCTGGCCAGCCATCAATCCACCGAGTGGAGACCCACTCAGAGGCCTGGAAATGTCACAGCCTCACCTCAGCAAAAATGTCTTGAGGGGTCACTAACTTACCCAGCCCTTTTGACAGCTGGCTGCAGGTTCTCGCTATGCCTGGTGGGGGAGGGGGAAAACCCTTGCCCCCATCAGATTTCAGGCACCACTCCTGAGACCTGCGGAGGAAGCAAGCCCTGATGGGGGAGACTATTTACCAATCACCAGGGTCACAAGACAAATATGAGCGTTTCCCAGTGCAACCGGTACTTCCGGACTGTGGCAGCACATGCACCTCCGTGAGCACAGAGATCAGAATGCAGGTGCCGTGAGGCTGAAGGGCGGCAAAGCAATCTCGCCTCTGCAACGAGAGCACCGCAACTCCCCACTGGAGTCCTGGGCCCGGCAAAGCTGTTCCCAAAGCCATGGGCCCCCCTCCCGCCGGCAAAATGCTCCTCTTCTCCAGACTGACAGGTGGGCTGTCCCCGCCTCCCCACCTCCTTTCACGCACAGGCATCAAACTGCTTCTTAATGGTTTCAAAAATTCACATAAAAATGGCGGGGGGAGGAACGGACATCCCTGCTGTGCTGTAAAATGGCACCTGACGCGTTTTCACTCTCACGCTGCGTCTGGGTGTAGGACCGACATACAAAGAAACAAACAAACACTGAACATGACTGACGTCTGCAGAGGGACCTGAACCAACCACTTGTTCTCTTCACTGTTGAATGCATGTTTGAGATCTAGGACCTGGGGTGAAATTCCCGGGGAGGGTGCAGAATGCTTGCACTGGCCTCATGTGCACAGGAGGCTTTACCCTCGTGGAAGGCTTTTCAGGGCCAAGAATTCTATTCTAGGCCAGGGTCACCTTCCAGCTATGAAAAACTAAATGGAGAGTTAAGGGTTAAAAGATTTTCAGGAAAAAATCCAAGTCTGCAGTATGATTTGGGATTAATTTAATTCCTCATCGCTGCCATTCACCCTCCAATAACGTTTCCCTAACTAGATTTACCTGTTCTCTTGCCATCTGCTAATGTCAGAGCCTGGATTTGCCACTTAGCAAGAGGGGCAAATTCAGCCTGATAGGCCTACATTAGCCAGCCTCCTCCACACGTCACCTGGCTCCATTAGCCTCAGGCAAGCTGCTCCCAGGAGCTGCACACAATATCGTAGTTTAGAACACGATTATCAACAGGCATCTTGTACAGTCCGACAAGCTGTGGCTGCATTTAGCTCCAGTAGAGGGAGTTTTCTAACTAGGGGGCTCTTGCACTAGTGCCCGTTTCTGGACACACCATGCAGCTCTACACACTTTCACAACTACCTAATTGCAAAGGGAAAAAATTGCTAGGCAGCTCCCCAGCTCAGGTCTCTTTACAAATCCCAGGAGGGTGGAAGCCCAGGGCTTCAGCTTCAGTTACCAGGAGCTGGCAAGTGACAAAAATATAAACCATAGTCTCAAAAGGAGAAAAGAAGGAGCTAGCCAGCAGCACCCTTCCCTCCTGCGGAGGGTGGAATTTAGCAGGAACAACACTCCCTGCCTGGGAGCCAGTTAAAAGGGGCAGGTAGCCCCTCGTCTAGAGAAAGAGCATCCTGCGGACTGCCACTCTGCACCAGTGGGGAAATTATCTGCTCCAGATCCTATCAGCTCAGCTGCTTCCATTTGCTATTAAGTGAAACTTATTTTATCAAAAGCTTCTGTTGACAAGCAGGGCTGGCTTTAGGCCAATTCCCCCGAATCGGGCTCCGTGCCCACGCCTAAGAGGGCCCCGCACCCTCAAGAAAAGCACCTAACTTTTTAATTTTTACTCACCCGGGGCGGTCCGGGTCTTCGGCGGCATTTCGCTGGCGGGTCCTTCACTCGCTCCGGGTCTTCGGCGGCATTTCAGCAGTGGGTCCTTCAGTGCCGCGGAAGGCCCGGAGCGAGTGAAGGACCCGCTGCTGAAGTGCCGCCGAAGACCCGGACCACCACCGGGTATTCGAATCGGGCCCTGCAGTTCCTAAAGCCAGCCCTGTGACAAGTGTGTCCAAAGGGAAGTGGAAATTCAACAGCAGCTCAGTCTACAGCTAAAAATATCAGTTTGATTACGGGGGGAAATTGGTGTGTTGCTTTGCAGGACTATTTATTGAAGAACTAGCTCTAGAATAGTTCACATTCAAGCTGCAAAGGAAGGGAATTATCTGGGAAGCTACCTAGTGACCTCTCTCCACAATAACCATTAAAGAAGGGTTTACACGTTTCCGAAGGAGAAGGAGTGAGAATGAATCAAAGTCTGTTCACAGCAAAGAAGAAAAGGAGATAAATGTTGGATAAAACTCACTGCTTTTGTTTAAAAGACAAAAAGGGTAGAACTGAGTGCGTCACAGAGCGCGATGCAGGTGTACAACACAACACATGTACATAGCTCTAAAACCATTTCATCGCATCATTTTCTTTTAGCATTTGTAAGATCAAAGCAAACGTTCTGGAAAATTCCTAAAAAACACCAAGCGCGTCAAACATGCGGCCATGCACTCGAACGCTGACGTTTTTAATTCGGAGATGCAGATGCCCACCGCGGAGCCGTTGGTCTCTAACAATCATACGCTACCCCTGAGCTGCTGGGGACAGGCCCCAAGTTCTACAGTTCAGGAACTCCCCCAAGCAAATCCGAGGCAATTGTTCTGGATAACAAAACTCAGCGTGCACAGCCAAAAAGCCATGAGAATGACAGGATTTTCTGCTCCCACCTCATTCTCTAGCAAGCCAAGTGTCTGATTCACCACTGCACTCCGCCGGTGTAGCCCACCGTTAACAGGCCCTACACGTTTAGCAGTGCAACTTTGGCTGAACTTTGGTTACTGGGCGTTCAGAAGGACTTTATGCAGACACATCAGTTCAATAATTCCCCAGCTCTGAACCATCGCTTTGTGTGTTCAGTCTCCACAGTTTCTGCCTCTAGGTAAACACTGGTAGCTGAAGCCTTTCCACTTCATTGTTTCATCCCTTGTTCTACCACCTCCAACAGCTGCCCTGCCAACCAGTTCACTGCTGCTGCTCCTGCAAAGGGAAAGACCCTCTTTTCTTTTGCAAGACAGAGGGACCTTTCGGCAGCGCACACTTCTCCCATGTCAGGAAGCCGTTAGTGAGGACTTCACAGCTGCATCTTGCACAGCAGAGCTAGACCAGCTACCAGGGGTAAACTGTGCTAATCCCACAACTATCAATTAAGCGATCAGGCAAGGGTGAGATTTAAACGTTTCCGAGCGAGGGAATTCCAATTTAAAGTCTCATATGGAATAGAATCTCACTTCTCATTCTGAATCCAACAGCCATCGATAGGAAAAAACAAACAACAGCCTTAATTAACCTTCCCAGCAGGTTTCTAGTACAAGTGCCCAGCCACGTCCTGGCTACATTTAAAGGTGCACCCACATTTTTTTGCTAAATGCCAACATTTTATCAGCACTGCTACAAATAAACCACTTGTGTCGACTCCCGTTTCGTAAGGCTCTCTGTGGCTTAGGAGGGCTGTACTTATGGCTTCCTGGATGATCTCAGCCGAGGACACAGACAAAAACAAACAAACATTTGTCAAAGGGAAGAGAGTAATGAGAGAAAGGAACCTTCCTGCAGCACATTCCTCACCAAGGTGAGGTCTCCAGTCTTGAGAGCTTTTTCTCCCATTTCTTGCTAGCCTCACCTTGCACCGACGAACTGGTTTTATTATCACGCAATTGTATCCATTATACACCCAAACCAGGAAAGACACGAGCGCAGCACAGCAGCTGAACGGAGCGTAGAGCAGGAGACTGTATTAGTGCAAGCTACAATCCATCTACAGGGGTCACTGTGTCATTTAGTGTGTTAGTGTGGGGCCAGACAGGGGAGGAACCACTGGGCTGGGGGTGTGCAGTGAAGCACAGGGCTGTGCAGAGAAGTCACTGACACTACCCCCCGTAACAGAATGCAGCCAGTGACATTTCTAAAGCAGCAGTGCAAGTTCCAAGGAACAAGTAGGCATTAGCGGGAAAGCCAGTCGTCGTGAGTGCAGCCAGCGTGCAGAGTGGGTCTACAGCCGCACGCAGGTGTGTAACGATAACAGACGTGTGTGAAGGGTGCCCACACCACTGAGGGAGATTTGTTTGGCCTGGCACAAGGGGTAGAATAACCAGGAGTCACAGGTTTCCAATAAACAAGGAAAATCTAGGTTAACTGTCAGCAATAGCTCCTGGGGGACGTTCTCTTGCTGCTTGCGGAACAGTCTCCCAAGGGAAATGGTAAAAGCCCAGGCCCTGGAGACATTTACAACTGGATTAAATAAAACCCAGCACGAATTTGCAGAAAAATCCCACCCCTGAAGGTAGCTGCACCCTGTTGTTTCAGCTCGGTGGGTTTGGGTTTGGTGAAGCAGGATGGAAATAGAGTTTCTAACCCTCAGGGACGAGCCCCTTGTCATACAGCGCAGGGCATGACCCTGCATTGGCCCTGAGGGGCAAGGACCCGAGACCTCCCCATCTCTAGTTTCTGTGAGAACAAAGCAGTTGTCAGTTCAAAGGTCCAACTTCCATAGGTCTTAGAAGAGTCCTAGCAAGGCAAATTGTAGGAAACTATGAAAATACCCACCCTGGCCTCCCCAATAACCCATCACTCTGTCTCCTCCTATGGCCTGCAGGGGTGCCAATAATTCTACTGTATTACTTTAACCCCCCTCACCTCTCTGGGCAAGGGGCACTGCCATGATTCCCTACATGGGAGAAAGAGACAGATCTGCGGCTGGGTCTGGTGTGTGCCCCACACAGGGAAGATCAACAGGCAGGCTGCTATCACCACCCCGTGCCAGCAGGTCAAAGCTGGCAGGCTGCCTCCTCCTGGGGGCAGCTGTCCTGCCCTGATGGGGGAACAGCACAGGGTGTGGATGGGGCTGCTGGGAGCAGGGGGCTCTGCAAACCTGGGTGGGGAGCGGTGGGGGGATGGGGCAGAGCAGTTGGGGGACCCAACAGGAGGAATGGGGTGAGGGAAAGGCAGGCAGGCAGGAGGGGAAAAGAGGGGTCCCAGCCTGGGAGAGAGTCCTGACTACTGAATCCAGGATGCAACATTCTCATGAACATTTACCAGCCAAGCCACAAAATCTCCCCTCCCGAAATCCCCTGCGCCCCCATCCAGCCTGTCTGCCCCCTCACCTGAGGTGTCCCACATGTTGAGCTCGATGCGCTGCTTGTCGATCTCGAAGCTCGCCGTGTAGTTCTCAAACACGGTGGCGACATAGTTCTGGGGGAGGAGACGAGATAAGCCCGGGTTAGCAGTGCCCGCGCCAGCAGCCCCAGGGAGCCGAGCAGATCCTGCCCCAGCATCAGCACCAGGAGCGGATCACAGATTGTAACTGTCCCTGACAGACCCCAGCCAGCGTCCGGCAGCACCCCCAGCCCAGACCCCAGCTCCCCTGGTCACACCCCAAATCCCCCACCCAGACCCCCAACCCCCTTCATCCCCCATCACACCCCCAGACCACCCCCCAGCTCCTCTTCATCCCCCACTGCACCCCCAGCCCTCCATCCACCCCTGCTGCACCCACAGGCCACCCCTCGTGCTCCCCCAAACACCCCCCCAAATCTTCCACCCAGATCCCTTCATCCCTCACTGCCCCCCAGCCCCAGCCACACCCCCAGCCCAGCCCCCCAGCTGCACCCAAATACCCCACCCAGACCCCCAGCTCTGCCAGCTGGAACCCCAGATCCCTTCATCGCCCATCGCACCCCCAGCCCCCCATCAACGGCCATTCCCTGTGCTCCCCCAGCCACACCCCCAAATCCCTCACCCGGACCCCCAGCCAGAACCCCCGTCCCCTTCATCCCCCACTGCACCCCCAGCCCTCCATCAACCCCTGCCGCACCCACAGGCCACCCCTCGTGCTCCCCCGACCGCACCCCCAAATCCCCCACCCAGACCCCCAGCTTCCCCCTGGACCCCAAATCCCCCACCCAGACCCCCAGCCGCCTTCATCCCCCAGCCCCCGCCGCACCCCCAGGCCACCCCTCGTGCTCCCGCGACCGCACCCCCATATCCCCCACCCGGACCCCCAGCCATAACCCCCGTCCCCTTCATCCCCCACTGCACCCCCAGCCCTCCATCAACCCCTGCCGCACCCACAGGCCACCCCTCGTGCTCCCCCGACCGCACCCCCAAATCCCCCACCCAGACCCCCAGCCGCCTTCATCCCCCAGCCCCTGCCGCACCCCCAGGCCACCCCCCGTGCTCCCCCGGCCCCGGCCGCACCCCCAGGCCACCCCCCTGCTCCCCCGGCCCCGGCCGCACCTCGGGGTAAGAGTCCTTGGCGAAGACGTGCAGCAGCGCCGTCTTGCCGCACTGGGTGTCCCCCACCACCACGATCTTGCAGCGGGCCCCGCTCTCCATGGTGCCGCTACGCGCCCCGCATCGCGCCGCCCGGCTCGGCTCGGCTCCGCTCCGGACCCGCGCCGGGCGCCCGGGCGGCTTTAGCCGGGACCAGCCCCCGCGCCGCCCCGCCCCCGGCTCCGCCCGGCACCAACCAGGCGCGGAGCCGCCGCCGCCGCCCCGCCCCGAGCCCCGCCTGCGACCGCCTCTCCCGGGGCTGCGAGCCCGAGCCGGGCCGGCCGGAGCTCGGGGCCAGCGCCCAGCGGGGCTCGGATACGGGGGCGTCGCTGCGCCCCGCCTCTGATCCCAGCTCAGCCCGATCCCCCCGATCCCCCCATTCATCCCTCCCGCAATCCCCCCAGCTCAGCCCGAGCCCCCCATTCATCCCTCCCGCAATCCCCCCAGCTCAGCCCGAGCCCCCCAGCTCAGCCCGAGCCCCCCATTCATCCCTCCCCACAATCCCCCCAGCTCAGCCCGAGCCCCCCATTCATCCCTCCCGCAATCCCCCCAGCTCAGCCCGAGCCCCCCATTCATCCCTCCCCACAAGCCCCCCAGCTCAGCCCGAGCCCCCCATTCATCCCTCCTCCCTGAGCCCCCCATTCATCCCTCCCCACAATCCCCCCCAGCTGAACCCTCCTCCCCAAGCCCCCCCAGCTCAGCCCGGACCCCCCGAGTCCCCCATTCAGCCCTCCCCACACTCCCCCCAGCTCAGCCCGAGCCCCCCAGCTCAGCCCAAGCCCCCCGATCCCCCCATTCATCCCTCCCCACAATCCCCCCAGCTCAGCCCGAGCCCCCCATTCATCCCTCCCCACAATCCCCCCAGCTCAGCCCGAGCCCCCCATTCATCCCTCCTCCCTGAGCCCCCCATTCATCCCTCACCCACAATCCCCCCAGCTGAACCCTCCTCCCCAAGCCCCCCCAGCTCAGCCCGCGCCCCCCGAGTCCCCAGTTCATCCCTCCCCCACAATCCCCCCAGCTCAGCCCGAGCCCCCCATTCATCCCTCCCCACAATCCCCCCAGCTCAGCCCGAGCCCCCCATTCATCCCTCCTCCCTGAGCCCCCCATTCATCCCTCCCCCACAATCCCCCCAGCTGAACCCTCCTCCCCAAGCCCCCCCAGCTCAGCCCGCGCCCCCCGAGTCCCCAGTTCATCCCTCCCCCACAATCCCCCCAGCTCAACCCTCCCCCCAGCTCCCCAGCTCATCCTGCCTCCCCGCCCACTCATCCCTCTCCTTAACCCTCCCCCAGCTCCTCAGCTCAGCCCCCTTCCCCACAGTCCCGGGGCCGGAGGTGCCGGGCTCTGCAGGGGCTGTTTCAGCCAGTAACTCCTTGCCTCTTGGTTCCCCTTTGCGCTTGGCCCGCTGGCCCCATGCTGCCGTGTTTGGGTCACCAGCAGCACAGGAGACGGGCTGAGTAAGAACTAAGGGGGGGGGGGCGCACGTGCCGATGAACCAAACTGTAAACCCTGCATGTGATGGAAACCGGGTTCCGCACCCCTGGGCTGAACTGAACTTTATCTGGGGGCGCAGGAGACGTCTCAGCCGCTCGCCTCATGCACTGACTGTGTGTAGGGTTACACCACCCCAGAGCTGGGCTCTGCAGAGCTACCAGAGGGAGCACCCAACTCTGCTTTCGGGGGGGCCTGCAGTTAATTCCCCCCCCCCTGGTTTTTGGGGTGGTTTTTAATTTCTCAGCAGTAGGGTGGGTTTGAATGGAATGGGATCTATTACAGTAGCTCCAGGCAGAGGCCCCAGACAGGCGTGGCACCCAGTTAAGGCAGACTCTGTACAGACAGGTAGTCTAAGCTGCTGACCTGCCAAGATTTGTGCCTGTGCTTACCGGGATGCGGCGAGTAGGGCTACTGCAATATATCAAGGCTTGGTGTGCCTCAGTCTTTGCAGGATTGGGGGAGGGTGACCAGATGTCCCGATTTTATAGGGACAGTCCCAATTTTTGGATCTTTTTCTAATATAGGCTCCTATTACCCCCCACCCCTGTCCCGATTTTTCACATTTGCTGTCTGGTCACCCTCGATTGGGGACTGAACAGATGTGCTTAGAACCCAGCATACCTTGCTCTGCCAGCCTCTGGCGAGCTTTAACGGAGACACTGCCAACATGAGCAAGGTCCTGATCCCGCCAGGAGAACGCTGCAGACAGACCCTAGGCCCACACATGGCCCCATTCCCGTAAAAGGGGCTCTGCTCACACAGAACCCGGGCCTACAATCCCCCAAAGCATCTCTGTCATTAGTCTGTAATGGGCGGATTAGAGACGCGCACAGTTCATCATTAACTGTTATTGATAGCACACTTTGGGTGACTTAAGTGCTTTACAAATAATAATAATGGCTTTTCCCTGGTGCAAATAATGTATCTCATCAGTCAGTGAAGGTGTTGTTTCTCCAGGCTGTGGATACTGGTCTCTGTGCCCTGGTCCAGAGCTGGTGGTAAGCAAACCTAGTAATAATGATCCGCCAGCATCCTCCTGCAACCAAACTTCTAGCAGCTGATTACACACTGAGATACGCTTGCTGAGCTGCCAGGCCCTTTTCTGGCTCTGACCTAGCCAGATGGTTATAACTAGTTCTGGGGAAGCCTTTGGCACTTCCCAGAGCACCTCTCTTGCCTATGTCTAAAGCTAAGAACAAAATGTCAGATCAGGGTGCTCACCACAAGGGAAGCATGAACAAATACACAGGTGTTGCCAGAGCAAAAATCAGAAAGCCAGACCTGAGCCTGCATGGGCCAGCGGGTCTTTGCACCTTTTTGCCAGCCTGTTGTCTGGGTTCACCGGGGGGCCTGGTGAAATTGCACTTACAATCACATTTGTGAGTACTTGTGAAAAACAGGAGTTTTCACAGGTCTTTGCAAAGCAGGGCTTGGTTGTGTTGGGGGAGGGCCACCGGTAAACCAAGTGTGAGGAGTCATGTGGTGCCTAGGCCATGTGCAGTGGGGTGAATTTCATCCTCTGTGCAGTGCTGACCTGGCTTTAACTGAAAGTACCTTTGTATGTTACAATGGAGGTTTCTTTTTGTAGATTGCATAGGATGAGAACTGTGACTGTCAGCTCTTCGGAGCAGGCTCTGTGTTTTGGGTTACGTTTGTGCAGCATGGGGGGCCTGGGGCACTACCATCATGCAAATAATAACACAATGAAAGGCACCAAAGGACCTGGAAAGCATCCCAGAGGGCAGTGCTGTTCACCCTCGCCTAGCACCATTCCTCCAGTGTCGTCCCAGCATGTGTTAGTCCTTAGTCAGGAGCAGAGGTGGTAGGGGAATATGTTTTGTTCCTATGAACATTTTCAGCAAAAATTAAAAACTTTTCATTTTCATTAAACATTTTCTTTAAAAAAAAACAACAGTTTTTAGACCTTTTGTTTTTGTTTTCAGTTGCCACAACATTTTGTCAGTTCATTGTCCACCTCCAAAATGTTGACAAAATTTTCCCACTGTGACAAAAATGCCGTGTCTTCAAACCATTTTGAATTACAAACGTTGACTAGTTCTACTCAAGAGTCTAAAACCTCTGCATTATTTAATTAAGAGCATCAATAGTATCTGCAAAGACAGAAGGCTGGGCTGCTGGCCATTTCTACATGCTTCTGCCTTCGGGCAGATTCACAGGCCTGGTCTGAGCTGCCACAGCCTTCTGCAAAGAGTTTGGTAATTCCAGCTCTGCAGTGGAGGGGCATTTCTCACTATGTATGGACCGCGTGTCTATACATTACGTGCACCGATTTTAATTAGCAGAGTTCTTGAAAGAGGAAGGGCTCCTTCTATGCTAATATCTCACTGGCTGAGTTGCAGAAAGATTTACCCTAATGGCAAATTTTAATTTGTCAGTGACAGGCTGTCACAAAATGCTGTAAAAATAGAGATAACGAAGACACAGCGACTCTGAAGAAGTGGAAATAGAAATGTTTTGGCAGCGATGGCGGGCGGGGGGGTTATTAATGGGCTGTGGGGCTCATTTGTTATTGCTCAAAGCATGTCCATTTTTCATGAATAAATGTGCATAGGGCAAAGGACAGAGACAAAGCCAGGAAAGGTGCCCAGAGAGTCCGTGGGGCTACCAGTGCCCAAAGCTCTCAATTCTCTACCATCAGCTAAGGAGTCTGTCCGCCTGAGCACTGACCGGGACACGTTTCCGCAGACTGGCTTGCACCTTGCAGAGCGGGCTACAGCTCCATTGCACATTGACAGGTCAGCCCCCCGTGATCCCTGCCAGGATCCATGTCTCCCCAGGCTCCGTCATGGCCGCCTGCCCCGGAGGCAAAGGCCTTATCTAGATTAGGATTTAAGGGGTGACGTTAGCACGTGTCAACTAGCGCACTGTAAAAGTCCAGTCTAGACAAGGCTGTGCGCCTTAGATGTGTTAAAGCCTAGGTCCCCCCACCCTGACACCTTCACATGCAGGCAGGGGCGTGGGAAATCACAGACCAGCACTGCCAGTCCTGTATAAGTGGAAGCCAGGCAGTTAGTGCTATTATTCCTTTAAGCCAGGGGTGCTGCCGCACGCCCAGCCCCCCTCCTTCGAGCACCCGCACACTCTAGACAAGCCAAAGGAGGCTGGGTGGGGCTCTCCTTGCAGCCCTGCGGCACAGCTGCTCACAGACTGTAAGGCCAGAAGCACCCTTGGGAGCATTTACTCTGAGCTCCCCCATACACAGGCCACAGGACTGACAGAATCCCTGCTGGAGCCAGAGCGCTGCTAGTTAGAAAGCCGTCCAGCCTTGACTGGAAAGTAGCCAGGGATGGAGAATCCAGCCCAGCCCTTGGCGAACTGGCCCAGTGGCTAATTACCCTCACTGTAAATGTTTGGGCCTTGTTTCTATCCTGAATTTGTCCAGCTTCCACTCCCAGACACTGGCTCGTGTTAGACCTTTGCTCCAGAGGGAGTGGACGAGTTTTCCCCACGCTCAGTCCCTGCGGCCTTTGCAGCAGCCTCAGCCCCTGCTGACTCAAGCACCTACGGGAGAAAGGGGTTGATTTCCCAATCCCCTCCCCCGCAGCTTTTCCAGAGCCAAGTTGGGAATTCGGCAGCTAGTCTTCTGCAACGACAGGAGGGGCACAGCTGCAGCACGTGTCCCATTTGGTGCAATCGACCATTTGGCAGGGCAACACTTGCATAATCTGTTAGCCAAGCCACACTGGCAGGGAGCAGAGAGCTACCCAGTGAAATCCCAGCACGCTTAGCACCACTTGCTGTGCGTGACAGATGGTTTCCACACACAGTGCTGACCATGGTTTCTCCAGTGGCTGGATATTCCCTTTCTCAAGGGAGCTTTGGATCATTATTATAACTCACACAACTTCGCACTTCCATTACTATCTTATTTATGGTAGCACCCAAGGCTCCCAGTCAGGATCGGGCCCCGTTGTGCTGAGCACGGTACAAACACATTGCAGGAGGCAGTGCCAAACCCAGGCCTGCAGAGCCACTGGGTAGCAGCAGCTCCATGCTGCCACCCAGTGGCATCTGTAAGGAGCTTGTGCCATGACCCAGTGTGGACACAGACCATGGGAAGTCCCGCCTCAAGGGGTCTGACAGCCAGCAGCCTCATGGCTCCTGATTGGCTCCCTGCCCTATATAAACCCAAGGGGCATTCTGGGAAGCATCCAGGTAACAGGGTGGATCTCCTGTAGCTGCCCCAAACATCCCTGCTCCTGAGGTCCTGGCTTTGACCTCGTCTTGATTTTGGATTTCACTCCTGACCAGGACCCTGAAACCCAACTCTGATTCTTGACATCGACCCTGGCCTGGAACTTGGCTATGAACGCCTCTGTGGCTTTCAGGGGGGGCAGCAGGGACAGCCCCCCCACCCCAATAATCATTGGGGGCACAGAACTTCTCCAGCCCAGGGCTCTGGAGGGAGGGAATATTGAGCTCCTCCTGGGGGTGGCAGCAAGCTCCTTGTGGGGAGGGGGGCAGTGAGCTGTGCCTCCCCCCCCAAAAAAGGGGTCAAATTTTAATTCCCGCGTGTCCCCCTGGCTGCTCTCAGTCCCAGGTTTGACCCTTTTCTGACCCTTGGTCCCAACTCCCTTTGTTGGGACCCTGACACCCTGCCTCAAAGAGCTCACCCTCCGAAAGCTCAGTCCTGCAAGGTCTCGCCTTTGGCTCCAGTGATGGGAGCGAGGACCCGCCCACATACAGCAAGTTGCAGGATCTGGGCCTAATTTAAGAGAAAACGCAAAAAGTGAGTATAACAGACACGAGGACGGGGGGCCCACAGGAATAGGCCACCAACATGCACAAACTGAGGCTTCTGAATCCTTAGGCGCTGGATTTTTAATGTATTTGCAGAGGGGAAGCCAAAGGAATCCCCCATGTTGCCCTGTGCAGTAGGGCGCTCAGCCAGCAAAGCAGTTAAGTGCGCATGTCGCTTGAAGCACATTGACACTAATGGCACTACTTGCATGCTTCGAGTTATGCATGTGCCCGCGTGCTGTGCAGGCCTTGATTGGGTATTTTTCACTCCTTCCTGGTTTTCTGGGTCTTGCATTACTTGGTACAGAGTTTTTGCTGCACCATTTAACTCCTCCATCTGTAGCTCCACAGCCTGCGTATTACATCCCAGATCACTTTGGAATCGCCCTAATATATTTCTCCACCAGGAGGACAGAAATAGGGAGAGAGACACATTTTTATTTCCTGACAGATCTATTTTTAAATATCTCCTTGGTGTCTGATTAAATATTGTGCCAGAGAGCTAGAAACTTGCAAGGCAAACATGCAGAGTCTTGATGGGCTCTAGCAGAAAATGCACTTTCAGCAGTTAAATCATTCAGCCCTGAGTAGCGTGTTATTTGATGGATTCACCTAGAAGATTAGGAGGTGGAGTAGTAGTGGAGTTTGAACACACACAGCAAAAGATACAAATCAACAGCAATTAGGGAGGTTCAGAGAGAGAGAACATCCCAACCAAATCCCCTTTAATGTGTTCTGCCTGTTTTCATTCTGCACTAGAATAATGCTGAGCTGACTCGCCACTGGCATTAATGAAGTTTGCACCTTGGGGTGAGCAATTTAATTTATCTCAGCAAACCAAAGCTCCTTATAACAGTCCATAAATGCTGTCTGATGAAAGCAGCATCCTTCAGCAATCTCAGGGATTAGAATATGGAGGTATTCGACTGACAAGGACAGTAATCTTATTGCCTATGTTATAGCCTTATGAGATACTGGGAATTCACAGCTCTAACTGAGGTATTGAATCGGAAAGGTGAGCGGAAGCCCCCGAAACGCTCCAGTTACACAGCAGCTCCTCTTTTCTCTGGCTCTGCTGAAGAGACAATCCCTGGGATGCCTTCAAGACCAGACAGGTTGAAACTTCATTTGCGCCATGCAAAGGTCTGAAGGACTCTCCAGGCGCCGCAGAGTCCGACTAAGAGTTTTCCTCCCAGCTAGGATACACAGACAGGCTTATGGGAGGGGCTGTCACTTGTACACACAATGTGCCCCCACCACCTGGTACAGGCAGCTGTTTGAAACTCAGTCCTCCCTGCTTGATTGGGCCTTCCCCAGGGCGTGGCTTGGAGGTGGACGCAGCACTGAACAGACACGCTCTGGTTTCTGGGCTGGCCCCTTGTATCAAGGCTGTCCCTTGGTTTCGCAGCAGGACAGCTCTCTGCTCACTCCTGGATCACAGGTTATCAGGATTATGGAGCTGAGTGGTTGAAATCTTGTCGTCAGAGATCTTTCGACAAGGCCCAGCTTTCGGAACGAGGCGGCCGGTTTCCGCCGGCGTGTTCTTATTGTTTGGCATCTTTTGCAGGGCTGCCCAGAGGGGGGGCAAGTGGGGCAATTTGCCCCAGGCCCCGGGCCCCACAGGGGCCCCCACGAGAATACAGGATTCTATAGAATTGCAACTGTTTTTTATGGAAGGAGCCCCCAAAACTGCTTTGCCCCAGGCCCCTGAATCCTTTGGGCGGCCCTGATCTTTTGTCACGATGAACTGACCATTCTGGGTGCTGGGATTTTCCTGTTCTCCCTCTTTTCCAGCATGGGGGTGCGGAGAGCACTGACAACCAAAACCGGACACTTTCAATTTCAGTTTCAACCAAAATGAATTTTTGTTTAGTATGAATGAACAATTGAAAATTTACAGGCAATTTTGAAAACCCACCACCACCATTTAGACATTTCTTTTAAAAAAATCTCTGGCCAAAATACGTTTCATTTTTAGACCTGCCCATCATTTAGTTCTGGTGTCCGAGTAGCACCTGCAGGGAGGGGTCCCGCTGGGCCAAGCACCACCCAGCCATGTGGCAGAAAGACAGCACTTGCTGCAGAGAGCTCCCGCTCTAGGCTAACAACAGGGTGCACCAGGCTGACGAAGCAGCTGCGAGAATGGGGAGGGAGTAACAGGAACGCACTCCTCCAGATGTGCCTGCAGTCTAGCTTCCTACCTGCCATGCCACTACGCTGTGTTTATAAATACCTGTCGTCTAGGTTTGTAATAGGTCTGGGAACCCCCCTGCTGCCAGCTAGTGAGAAAATCCCCTGTGACGTGGCTGTGATGCAATCAGAGAGCCGTAGCAACCACTGTGACATGGTAGCTATGAAGTGCAAAAACAATCACACAGCTCTGGAACCAGCCGCACTGTATGGGAGAGAGCCCTCAGATAGCCATATCTTCCTTGCTGCTGTATTCCCGCTGCCCAGCCACCTCTCACTCCCACACACAGCCCCTTCGCTCTTGCCTGGCACTCCCAGGGGTAGGGTTAGGCTTGGACAGGAGGGGAACAGAGTGGGGCAGTTACGTGCCCACAGTACGCCAGGGACTAGAACCCACGGCAGTGCTGGCCTCACATGCATTAGCACTGCACAAAGCTAGTTCTAACTAGGTTGGCTTAGGGCTTGGCTACACTTGCAAGTTGCAGCGCTGGTAGTTTGCAGCGCTGGTCGTCCAGCTGTGCAGGGCCAGCGCTGAAGTGTGGCCACACTTGCAGCATTTGCAGCGCTGTATTGAGAGGTGCATTGTGGGCAGCTATCCCACAGAGCACCTCGTCCAATTTTTGCGCTGTGGGTTGTGGGAAGGGGACGGAAGGGTGCGGGTCATTCCGCTTCCTGTCCCAATGCCCCGTGGTGCATCGCTTCGCATCCCAGCATTCACAGTTTTTCCGGCCACATTTGGCGTCATTGTGAGTCGCTTTCAAGACAGCTCATTTCTTCTTCTGTAAGACAAAAATTAAAGGGGTCAAGCCCCTTGGCTTCATGCTCAGCCCGGTGGCTTCCACCATTAGAAGAATGAGCCACTCTGCAAAGAAACCGGATCAAACCATTTTCCCTCTTTACATCCTCGAGAAGGCATGTGCGTTCGGCAATACCAGAGCCCCGCAGCCATGCTGGAGGGAAGAGTGTGAGGATGGGAGAGGAGGCAGGATGCCGCTACCCCAGCTGGCTCAGGCCTAGATGTCTCTTTGGCGTATCACTAGGTTTGGAAAGATTAAATTTTCATTGAGAAATGTCAATTTCACGGTCCACACACAAACCAATGAAAAAATATTTCCCTCAAAATAATCAAACTGTCCAGACAAGCACATAAGGGATAACACTGCTTACGAACTTGGTGGTGTCTGATTTAAGGCTCTTTACTTTCTATTTTGGCCTGCGTTACTGACCATTTGTGTTTGAACAGTTATAAAACATTGTGAAGCTCAACATCTACAGTCATGGAATAATTATCCCCTGACACACACACCCAATTTTTCATACCTGCGAACATTTAAATAGCTTTAAAAAAAGTGCTTAAAACTCATCATTTGCGCAACTGTGAAAATTTAAATAAAAATAATCAGGAAAAAATGCTTTAACACAGACATTGCTGTTATCCGTCAAAATTATACACATCGAATTGTGCCAAAGCTACTTCCCCGGGGGAGGAGGGGCCAGTTCCCGGGGCAGGAGCCTAGTAAGGGAGGACTGCAGCCGCTTACAGCCGGTGGCCACAAGAGGGTGAACAGGACCTGTCACAGCTCCCTCTCGGCTGGTTTTCCCTTGCAGGGCGGGTGCCCTCTGTGCGGCACAGTATTTGTTTTGGGGGTGTCCGTTAGGTGCGGTACACAGAAGACATTGATGATGATGGTGGTCATTGTCTGCATCGTCCCACCTGAGGCTGGGACCCTGTGGTGCTAGGTGCTGTATGAACAGCCCCTGCTCCATGGGAAGAGGAGGAAGGATCCATTCCCCGTTGTACGGAGGGAAAGCTGAGCCTCACCCAAGGAGTTTCTGGCAGAGCAGGGCATTGAAGCCACCTCATAGCTCAGAGCCCGCTCCCCTCATTAGCAAACAGTCTCTCTCCCTTTGCCGTCTCTCCTGGCATCAGCCCCCTCCCCGTCTGTAACAATCCAAATGACCCAGCCTAGTGACAGCCCAACCGGTCACTCTGGGCGCTGCTGCAGCACACACAACAGTAGTCTCAGATTGTGGCCGGACGTGGGCATCCCAGTAAGAACTGGTCAAGAGCTTCAAACGTGTGTGCCTAGAACTAGACACCTAAACCCAGAAACCTGCACCCCAGAAAGTGGCACGATTTTCCGAAGTGCTAAGTACAAGCATCTCCCACTGATGCTCTGTCTAGGGCTTTGCTTAGAGGTGCATCTCAGATGAGCTGGTTTTATGAACGCCATCATGTGACTCTATAGGAGTTACTTTTGTGGTGTCGAAGAAAAACTCAGTTCTTGCTTTTTGTTTGGGTGCAGCAAAACCAAATACTTTATTATTTCTCCAGTAATTACCATGGAGGGAGAGAGTGCCATAGGACACAGGGTCCTGGACAGGTCTCTCCACTGGTAAACAATCACAGCAAGCCTTTATACCTTTTACAGACAATTTCTAACAATAATACAGACAGTAAAAAGCAACAAATACATTTTGTTTATACATAAGCTTCTCTGCTATCTCACTAGAAAAACAAGACTGCAAGACTGCATATTGCAAGGTCGTAATAACTTTCACACAATTCCCTCTGTCTTACATTATCTTGCTTCCTCACGTCACCAGGGTCACAGTTAACCTAACTCATGCTAACTAACATTCATTAAGATCTCTTTAAAACCTTGTTAATTATTTACTGGCTTCCACACTCCCCCCTTTTGTACTTCTAGTACAACAAACAATTTCAACTCTCAATTCGCATGAAACCATGGACTTCAGATTCTACAGCAAACAAGTCAACCGTCATGGGACGTAATGACAATGCATGATTAGAATGAACATGAAAGGTATTGCTATTCTTACGTTATTTACAACAACAACAACAATAATATAATCCTAAATTAACTAACAACATTACAAACAATAACAATCCCATAGGAATAATATAATGGGGCTGTTGTACAATTGCGAACACAAAGCACAAAACATCATACCTAGTACATAAAGTAAACACTCTATAAACTGTATGAAAGGCATTCCTTCCAGCTTGATATATATTCTAAAGCATGGGAATTTGCCCTTGCAATTCAGAGATTCTTAGAACCTTTGGTAACAATGAAAGCAAATTTTGAAACCGATCAGGCATTATTCTAGTCCAATCAAAATATACCTAAAATCTAAGAGCTACTTGCAATATTTTATCTGCATTCTATCTACATTCTATCTGCATTCTATCTGCAGGCCAGTAAATGATATAATTGCCTGCAGCAGTGGTAAAATCAATATGTATATCCCATCAGGTGTTATTCTAGGGGTACTGTCTATAAATCAGGTAGGTATACCAGGTGGTCTAATTTCCCAGATGTCTCGGTAAATAATTCAGTTCCACATGCATCCTCCCCATGGACCCAGCAGGATTCGGTATGTGGGAGCCCACAGTCCCTAACTGGTCCATATGCTTGGAAGGAGCACTGCGAATGTCCACACTGCCATCCAGAAAGTGTCCAAGTATGTCTTCATGACCACAGATCAGATGGTACTCCTGATGTGTCTGTAAGGGCAGTGGGCCAAGTCTGGTCCAGATCCCACTGCAATGCCTTCCCAGCCTCAGTGATATTCAATACCATCTCTGTCAGTCTCCTTCTGGGTCATAGAACTAAGGGTGGAAACGACAATCTGGGTATGTAGAAAACTGGATAAGGGCAATGTCAGTTAAAATCCAATTAGGGAGGGCAATACATACTGAAGGATTTATCCAGAACACAGGGCGCAGCCTGTAGAATAAACCCCAAAATCCAATTAATACCACAGTCCCAAGCATGGGTCCCACAAATTTCTTCCTGCCAGAATGTAATTCTTTGTTTCTTCACCAGGGTCAGTTCTCAATGTCCTTTTCAGTCAGGAATTCCTGGACTTTGGCAATGTCAGTGGAATGAGTGCTTCTTCTTCTTTCCCAAAACAATCAAGGTTCAGCATCCTACAGGGGAGAGGTTTCCAGCACATATCACCCTGTAATAGCTGTGCTTTTTCTAGAAAAGTCTAAAGGCACAGTTGGTCTGTCAGTGGACAAGGGAGCTTTTTCCCTGCTGTCCAGAAGCACAGTAGAACTAGAAGAAAGAATAGGCTAAGCATCAATAGGAAAATTCTTCTGATGTGGAGGGGTGTTTTTGCAGTGAGAATCCTGGGTCCAAGCAGTCAGTCTGTGGCACTGCACAGCGGTGTCGGTAGTCAGCAGGACTTGGAAAGGGCCTTTCCAGCATGGAGCCAAGGCAGTCTTTCGCTGATGGATCTTTATGTAGACCCAGGCTCCTGGTTCCAACGAGTGGCAAGGTTGCACAGGATCCTTTGGTAGTGCTTCCATCACCTGTGTATAAAAAGACTTAACACATTTCATTAGTGCCTGACAATATTTAAGCATTATGTTATCCAGCAAATGAATGTCCATCTGAGCTGGGGTTAGTGGGGATGCAGTTGGTAGTCACATTGGGCGTCCTGTCAAAACTGCATGAGGGCTGAGTCCAGTCTCTCGATTGGGAATGGCTCTCATACACATCAGTGCCAAAGGAAAGGCATCTGGCCACTTTAAGTGTGTCTCAGCACAAATCTTGGCCAGTTCATTTTTTGTAAGTCCCGTTCCGGCGTTCCACTGTCCCAGCAGACTGTGGGTGGTGAGGGCAGTGAGTTGCACATAACCCCTTTACAATCTGTCCAGTAAAATGAGTTCCATGACCACTGTTGATAGTCACAGGGATGCCAAAATGTGGTACAAAATCTGTAAGCAAAGACATCTACTGTCCTGCAGGGAAAAGCTTCAACCCAAGTGGTAAATACATCAATTAAAACTAATACATATTCATAACCACAACATTTAGACATTTAAATAAAATCAATCTGAATATTTACAAAAGGTCCCAAGGAGGAGAGTGGGCTGGCCGGTGCACACCAATCTCGTGTAACTGCAGCAAGCATTCCCCCCCCCCTTCTCTTGGTAGGCAGCCAAGCGGTGTCCTTGACTGGGGCCAGCGCATGTTAGCCATTCTCTTCTTGGCTTTTTTTTTTTTTTTTTTTTCATTTAACCTACAAAGGAAACTTTTACTCTCCAATTATACACCTTTTTCATACCATGAACACATAAACAGTACTGTTATACAGTACAGAAGTATTATCATTCAATGTATGCCACATATACCCTTTCACTAAAATAACCTTATTACAGAACTTTGGAAGAACAAGCCAGGACAAGCACACCCACTTTGAGAAGTTCACTTAATATAACTTCTAGTCCAATAGCTATCCACCATCCCCAGCCCGCTGGCTAAAAGTCTGAGGTAGCCAGAAGGATCCCTTGTACAATATGGGGAGTGGGTTAACTTTTCATGTCCTCACTTCCAAAGACTGTCAGTATGCAAATTTTAACAACAATTCTCAATTAAAAGATTTGGCCAATGTAGTTTCTTTCTCTTACTGAAGAAAATGTATTAGACTTTAGTATATCACATTTTCTGATGTAACCAAACACTTTGTATTCTAAATTGAACAAAACAAGTATCTGCATCTCAATCCAACATTTCCGCTTGATATCAAATCAGACCATCTCATGAAAATATTAAACACAACAATTCTGGCCACACAAAAAAAAACACAACAAGACAGAACATAGAACACACAACATAATTTTTTACTGTGCCAGTAAATCAAGGTACGTTGAATGCTGTGCTGCTGGCATTAGTTTTCTTTGATTATCTGAAAGACAAAAACAGTGGTCCACCCCGTCTGGGCAATTAAATACTTAAAATATACAAATACTCTTGTTGATTCTAGGCAAAACAGAGGAATTACCCCATATTTTCTCGTATGTGTTTCTTAGACAGCCTTGGTTTCAGAGGCCTTTACCTTATCAGTTAGTTAATTTGCAGTAACACAGATTATTTCTGGCTTGCTTTTTATTTCTTCTAACTCCTGCTTTTAAACACTGAAAGAAAACATCACCACTTATAGTGCCTGTAGAGCCTAATAAAATTTTCATTACATAGCACTGTATACAGTCTTCAACTGATTTAACAAAATTGGTCACAGCCAAATTATTACAATCTAATAAATTTATTTGCCTGAAGTTATTTACAAACAGTTCAAAGACACCAAAACCGTTCTCTTAAAAATCACTCGCTTTTCCCTTCCAACAGCCACTTTACCAATTCAAATCACCATTCCAAATATCCTCTTGAGTATTTGAAATCCTCATGCTTATATTCACTTACTCCTTCTTTCCACTACACCCTCAAAAGTTTCCAACCTGTTTTCCAATCACTCTGTCTGTTGCCTGGTCGCCTGGGCCCGATCCTTTTTTCTCGCTGAATCGTCCCGTCCATGGACACTAGCTTGTTCCACAACCAGTTTAGCTAGGAGGGTGGGCTTCTCAACTAGCCCCACCCTACTGGTCTTTTCCCCAAAACATTCCTACTCACAAGACTACCTGAGTCCTCCCTAGTAAGGCTTGCCACCTGGGCAAAAATACATGGCCATTCACTTAACACATAATCCAGACCCCTTTGGGGGTCTACCCAGAGACCCACCCATTTGTCTGCTGACACTTAAACAGAAAAGAAAATTACACAAAAAGCAAAAAATTACAGTCTAAGCCAAATTTTTCTACTTCTATTATATTGTCCGCTACGGGGGGGCGGGACTGTAAAAATCTCAGGACAACCTCAGAGCTTCATCGCACACATGGCTTCCACCCTGAGGAATTACGAACGAGAAGTTCAGTTCCGCTCACACACCTAACGCCCAAATGAACAGAGCAGAAAAACATCAGTAACCGGTTAAACAAAACAGAGCCAAAGCTAAATAGTGTTTCCTTATTCTATTAGAGCTCACCTTTAATCATGCAACCAACAATACCAAACAAAGCAAACACAAAATAACAAGGGTAAACAGAGAGATGGTGTAAATTCTGCAGGGCCCCCCCCCATTATTAATTGCACACCAAACTGTGACAAATTCCTGTTACTAATTTATCCCTCATGTCAGGTGATCAGACTGACAGAGCATACAATCAAATTTTAAAGCTTCATTAAAATAATAAAACAACAATGGAGAGTATTGGGAATGCTCCCACCTCACACAGGAAAACATGAATGCCCCAAGCCTTAAACCACTTCAATACTCACACATGTCTCACTGGGAAGTTAAGCTTTGCAAATATAATTCCAATTCTGTAACTTGTACAGCCTTTGCACTTAGCATAGTCCGCACTGATTCATGACCTTGAAGACAAAACAACTTCTCCTTTATCTCAGGGCTAAGCCGAATTTCAAATTAACCCGTTCCTAGACAAATTGCTCACACTGTGTCAGAGGCTATTCTCTGTGATTAAAGCTCCACTGAGATATATGATCTTATCTAGATTGAAGGTACCTTCTAATGGGCATTGTTTAAATGAATTTTTCACGCATGTACAGATTCCAATCATTTAAATACCTGCAGATTTTAGAACCATAATGTACGTACATGTAATATGCTGGGGTACCCTTAGGGGGTGAGGTGGAATATTTAGACAGTCCCTTACCCATTTTCCACTCACACAGGAGAGACTCGCAAGGAAAGGGGAGGGAAGATGGGTTCACACACTCCTAGACCCAGGCAGCTTCCTCGCCGGACAATGCCTGGCCGAGTCAGCCCACTGTGGGTCGGATCTCCTAAAGATCCACTAGTTACCGGGCTAGCCCGGTAACAGCCACTCACACTGGTGTACACACACACACACCAAGGCCTCTTTTTCTTCCTTTTTATCTCTTTTTAAATTTTTTTTCCTTTTTATCTCTTTAACCACGATGCATCTTTACCTGGTCCGGACCAATACCATGAGGCGGTATGACAACCCCTCTTGAGGCGGTAAAAACCCCTCAGCACCGGTGCATTCTAATGCATTTACCTATGCATTTACCTTATGCATTACCTTATGCATTTCCTTGGCCAACTCAGCAGTTCCCAGTACTGCTATAAACTAACCTTATTGGGGCCTCTCCCCAATACCACTTGCATCTGATCCTGCTGCACAGTCAATAAGTTCAGATGGCGTGAGCCCAACAGAGACAGACGTCCTCACGGAAAGTCCTCCTCCGATACCCCAATAGAGATTTCAAAAGGTCTCATACCTCTCATGTGGCGCCATGGGGTTCGAAGGGGAATGATCCGTAGTAGCCGTCTGTGGGTCCGTGGGCGTTGCCATCCCGGACGAGCCCCCAAATTGTCGAAGAAAAACTCAGTTCTTGCTTTTTGTTTGGGTGCAGCAAAACCAAATACTTTATTATTTCTCCAGTAATTACCATGGAGGGAGAGAGTGCCATAGGACACAGGGTCCTGGACAGGTCTCTCCACTGGTAAACAATCACAGCAAGCCTTTATACCTTTTACAGACAATTTCTAACAATAATACAGACAGTAAAAAGCAACAAATACATTTTGTTTATACATAAGCTTCTCTGCTATCTCACTAGAAAAACAAGACTGCAAGACTGCATATTGCAAGGTCGTAATAACTTTCACACAATTCCCTCTGTCTTACATTATCTTGCTTCCTCACGTCACCAGGGTCACAGTTAACCTAACTCATGCTAACTAACATTCATTAAGATCTCTTTAAAACCTTGTTAATTATTTACTGGCTTCCACCTCATAGCTCAGAGCCCGCTCCCCTCATTAGCAAACAGTCTCTCTCCCTTTGCCGTCTCTCCTGGCATCAGCCCCCTCCCCGTCTGTAACAATCCAAATGACCCAGCCTAGTGACAGCCCAACCGGTCACTCTGGGCGCTGCTGCAGCACACACAACAGTAGTCTCAGATTGTGGCCGGGCGTGGGCATCCCAGTAAGAACTGGTCAAGAGCTTCAAACGTGTGTGCCTAGAACTAGACACCTAAACCCAGAAACCTGCACCCCAGAAAGTGGCACGATTTTCCGAAGTGCTAAGTACAAGCATCTCCCACTGATGCTCTGTCTAGGGCTTTGCTTAGAGGTGCATCTCAGATGAGCTGGTTTTATGAACGCCATCATGTGAATCTATAGGAGTTACTTTTGTGGTTTTGATAAGGTAGGAAATGCAGACCCTGCAATTCGTCCTCTGGCAGACAGCATGGGAAGATGCTAGGACTGTAATTTTAAGACGCCGTTGTCATTAAATGGCGAATGACGCGTGGGACGCTCGGCGTTAAGGTTGTACACTGGAGTGTGATTTTCAGATACTGCCTGTGTGCATGATAATACTGTGAAAAGTGGGTTAAGCAGGATACTCGTATGCTGCTGAGGTCCAGCACGGCACCTCAGCAGCTGGTGCTTGGAGACTGGTATTAGCTTGAGTGTGAAAGTTGTGCTGACTTATTATGATTTCCCGGCTATCTGGTGCTTGGGTCTTTGCACGGAAATTCACTGGAGGAGCCTTGATTTTTAGCTTGACAAAGGGGTTTGTGTGGGAATTATATAGTGAAGTTGCAGATTTTTTTCAGTGTCTTGTCACTATAAAGAGTGAATTGCCATTCACTAAACATCAGTTAGTGTCAGACAATTGCCTCTATTGTCTATGTGATCAAAACAGCTGGCAGGAAAACTACAGCGCTGAATGGCAGCTATCTCTGAATGGTTGTGTCAGATGCGCTCCGTGTGCTGTTGTATATGTCAGAAATAAATGTCATTTACTGTGATACACATACAGACGTAATCCAGTAGCTTTAGCGTTCCCATCGTGTACGATACTGCACAGACGTCATCCAATGTCTGCTTCTCCGCTCCCCCCAGCCCCGCGCAGGAGAAAGGGAGTGCAGCATCAGGAAGGATTCATTCTCTCTCCTTCCCTACAACTCCAGATAAGTACATGGGGGCTGCACTGGCTCCAGACCAGCAATGCCAGAAGTCTGCAGCCTTGAGGGAACCATATGGACGGACGGAAAACCAGGTGCCCAGGACTGCCAGCCCGGAACTTGCTGTCACACTGCTCCCAGGCCTGACATTTACTGCCGCTGTCTCTCCCAGGAAAGGGGGACAGAGAGGGGGGGCCTGGCATCCCCCTCTAGTGGCTGCTGCACAGAGAGGGTAACAGCCGACGTTGGGGGGCTGGAACAATTTGTACAGTGGGGGGGGCTGAGAGCCGTTGAACCAGACTGTCAACCCTGTATGTGATGGAAACATTTCAAGCCAGGGGTGCAGCAGGCTCTCTTCCCCCACATCCTAGTTCCAGCACCTCTGGCCTACGTGGCTGCCAGCTAATGGTGTTACTCCTTTGGCTCAAGTGGTGGAGGTCTTGTCACGGACTCACAGATCGTGCCCACTCATGGCCCTGTGCGGTCCGTGGGGGGTGCCCCTTCCAGTGTGACTGCCCTTCTCGGGGGGTCCACTCTCTCTCAGGGTCAGGCCCCTCCACCTCCTGGAGCCTCACCTCTCTGAGCCTCAGCACGTCTGTCTCTCACCGTGGGCCCCCCCAGGGAGTCCCCTCGCTCTGGGCCCCCCGGGCCCCCTCACCCCCAAAGGGGTTGATGCAGCCCTGTTCTCTAGCCCGGAGCGACTCTCAGCCAGTGTAACACAGGAGGGTTTATTGAGAGTTGAACCCAGCACAGGAAACTCTCAGGGCCTCAGGCCTGGCCTCCCTCAGCCCAGCACATCCCAGTCTCCCTGCATCCAGGTGGGCTCTGCCTGCTTCCCCTCGCCAGCCCCTGAGCCCCCCTGTACCCAGCTGGGCCTCTGATATCCCAGCCCCAAGCCCCCTCTGTCCATTGTCTTCTCTCCAGGTAAACAGGGTCGTAAACAGGGTGGCCCGGGTCTCCTCTCCTCTCAGCCCTCCTCTGGCTGGAACCAGCTGGTCAGGTCACTGGGGTCCTCTCCCCGCAGCCCATTGTCCTCCCACTGGCCAGAACCGGCTGTGACTCCTGAGCTGGGTCTCCGGGTCACCAGGTCCCCAGTCGCTGAGGTCTCCCTCCTCCAGGCCATCAGCCGGGGTCCCGAGTCCCTCTCCGGTCCTGTGTCCCAACAAACTCCCTCTCCCCTCCCCTCGTTAAACCAGTAACACCCGGGGCCACGGAGTCCCACCCCCTGTGCATGCAAACCACTGGAAAACACAGAAAACCCCAAGAAACTCCCCCACTTCATCACAGGTCTGCACGTTAGTGAAGACCCCAGTGACATCTGCATTCCCCAGCAATGAAAAGCGGCGGTTGGTCTCCCTCAGCTCGAGCAGAAAGTGGCTTTGGGTTGATATCTCAGGTTGCCACAGGCTGCGTTTGGCCTGTGGGCTGCATGTTCAGATCCTAGCCCTAGTGTTCCCTCCCTCCCTGTTTACTCGCACACTAAATGGTCCCTGAACAAGCTGCCCCCTCTGGTGACCATCTGCCCCACCCAACATGGCCAACTTGGTTCTGCCAGGCCAGGTAACACCAGGCCTTGGCGCCCAAACCCACGCAACACCACCTCCTGCACATGGGATAACGGGGGTTTCTGTCATGCACTAAGCAGAGGGGAGGATCCAAGTCTTTCTTGTCAGGACGTCTCCTCTCATGTGACTCTGGACCGTCTGCAAGCCCCATGTGAGTGATCACCCGGCCATGACCTGCAAGCTCCTGAATTAGCTCCCCCCATCTCTGGCCATTTACAGGCTCCCCTGTGGCTGATCCTGGCCAGGGGGTGGCAGGTGTTTTGCTGCTCCAGGGAACTGGGAATTCTTTCAGAACTGGTTTTAATTCCCCAGTGGGAAGCTCTGCCTCTCCCGCAGTCAGCACAGAGATTGTCCAGGCCTCAGACCAGGCCACTCCAGAAGGTTCGGAGACAGGAATGAGAATTGGGCATGAGAAATGCGGTGTGACGGGAATGGCGGAACTGCCCTCAAAAATGTCAGGACAAAGACGCTGGTCAGGAGTCCTCCAGCCCCAGACTCGGGGAAGGTGCATCAGGGTTGTGCCGTGTTCCCCCCCCAGATCCTGCCTCTATACGTGTGAGGAGAGTCCTTCAGAGTCAGACCAAGTGCTGGGGCCATGATTAGACCTACCACCTGCTGGCCTCTGCCCTCCAGGTGAAGGGGATGGGAAACTCAGGCGAGGCCACTGACACCTGCCGCTATGACAGGCTGCTCCAGAGCTCACCAAATCCCCGTCCGTGCCCCCATCAGAACAGCCACCCTCCTTCCCTCCCACAAACACCCAGGGCCAGACCCTGCGCTGAGGCCTGAGGAGGGTCCAGTTTTGCCACCCTGTCTGTGTGAATGAGAATGACTGAGATGGGTTTGTGATGTGACAGGAGGGGTGTGAGAGAGATGGAGAGGGACAGGAGGATGGGACTGTCTGTCTCTCTTTACGTAACACCCGTCATTGTGGCGCTGAGCTGCTGATGGTCTGTGCATGTGGCATCTTTAAGCTCTGCAGGTGCTGCAGGCAGCACGCTCTCCTGGAGGCCTGCACTGGAGGGGTCCCCACAGGCCACAATCAGTCCGGCTGCAGCTGCTGACCCACTCTGCGTTTTTCTTATAATCAAACAAAACGTCCCCTGTGGGGACATGGCTGCTCCTCGCTGCGCTGGCGGAGCAGAGACTAGGTTGGAGGGAGCCTGGAGAGAAGACAGTCCTGCACCGGAAACGAGGGCTTTGAGTCAGCAGCCTGGCTCCAATCAGGCCCCAGCGTGAGACGTCTGCACCTGGGAGTCGCTCGCTGGCTGCTCCGGGTCTGCCACCGTTCACGCAGCGAAGTGAGAGCAGGATGATGGAGGGGGCAGGGGCTGGAGGATACAGCGACCCCCCAGGGCTAACCAGCTGCTGGGGAAGGGACACTGCAGCAGCTCTGATCCCTGGGAGCTGTGTCAGGAATCCCTGGAGGGTAACAGCCTCAAAACTGTCATGAGGCCGGAAAGGACATGGGTGCAGCACGTGGCCAAGCAGCGACTGAACTGTAATCCAGGGAGATGGGGCTAAGAGCTCTTTGCTCCCCAGGAGCCCTCCTGGGTCTGACCTGGGCCGGAGTCTGTCCTCTCTCCCGCTGCACTTAGCTCTCCTCTTTGCCAATGCCTCAGTTTCTCTTCCTGGCATCTACAAAGCTCTCCCTGATGTTCCAGCTGCCAGAGGACGGCTCTGCAGCAGTGGGCGCACAGTGCAGTGGGGAGGTGTTTGGGGGGGAAGGTGGAGGGAGCTGTTACCTCACAGACTCGTGACCTGAATGGGCTATGGAGACTGGCAAAGCACATTGGTGAGGAGGGGAGTCTGCCCCGGGCTAAGGCTGCACAGGCCTGTGGGAGAAGCACAGAGATGGGCCCAGTGGCACCGTGCTGAACACCCAGCAGCTCTGCACCCTCACAGCTCCCAGACCTGTTGGTTTAATTAAACCCCTCGGCTGGGGCCCACCTCAAGAATTCCTCTTGCCTGGGTGGGGAGTGGAGACCTGCCGCTGGCTGAGTTTCCTCATGACCCCTCCTGTTTCTCAGAAGGCCGGGAACCCCGGGGAACCAGATGGCACCAGCTCCTTGCCCCTCTGCAAAGCGGGGGTGCTCTCGTAGCCTGGGGCAGAAGAGCCTATGGACTGGTGAAGCAGAGGCTGCCCCACACTTTTCCTTATCCTCTCGCTTGCTCAATGCTCTTTGTTCCGGTGTCCTTGAGAGCAAAGAAGAGGGATTGTTAAAGCTCTGCGTGAAAATAAACGGAGCTGAAACAATGAGCCAGGCGTTGGCTCTGTCTGTGCTGCGGGCACGTCCCTCTCCCTCCTCCAGGCTCTGGAGCCAAGCAGCTGGAGGCAGCAGGGAGGCAGCAGGAGGATATTAAAAACCAGGAGGGTCAGGCTCAGTTCTACTGAGGCAGCTCCGGAGATGGAGGAGTAAGTCAGAGACTCACAACAACGTCACACAGGGTCTGTGCGAGACTCTGTTTGTAAATCACAGTAACTGCAAAGGAAATGAATAGCTAGGGCTGGTCCAGCCGCTGAAGTGCATCCTCCTCCAGCGTGTAAAGCCGTATTTTGGAAAACAGGGTGGAGAAGAGAAAACTGTCGCCACCAAGAAAACTATTTTCTCTGGCTAATGCGTCCTATGACTCACCAGCTACACTATCACATCCCCAGTGATAAGCGGCCAACCAATCCTCTGCTGAGAAATCAGAGATCTTGCTAACTCAGAGCATTCCAGAAGAAGAGAGTCCAGCCAGGACATACAGAGCTGATACCTCCCAAGCTCTGCAAAGGCTGGGGCCTGCCTCTCTCTCTCTCTTACTTACTTACTTCTGCAGAGGGTTCGAATCCCCAGAAATGTCCCCATTAAATTGATGGCATTAAGAATCCAGAAAAACTGCAAGGAAAAAACACAAATCCAAAGAACCTGGAAAGCGAGACAAATAGAGCAAATGTTATTGAACTAACTGGATAAAGGAGGAAGAACAGGAGTACTTGTGGCACCTTAGAGACTAACAAATTTATTTGAGCATAAGCTTTTGTGGGCTAAAGCCTACTTCATCTGATGCATGCAGTGGAAATGACAGTAGGTAGATAGATATACACAGAGAACATGAAAAAATGAGTGTTGCCATACCAACCCTAATAAGACTAATCGACTAAGGTGGGCTATTATCAGCAGGAGAAAAAAAACTTTTGTAGTGATAATCAGGATGGCCCATTTCAAACACTTGACAAGAAGGTGTGAGTAACAGTAGGGGGAATGATGTAGGTGTAAGCAGAGTCAGGATGAGCCCTACCCTGACATCTGGTGGTACATTATGAGGAGTGGGCAAAGGAATTTTAGGAATGTGCATTTGCATTGGTAAACCCACTCCACTTAGCATAACACACAGCAGCATGGGAAGGTTATTTTCACACTGTGGAATCCCCAATTTCTTTGTTATTGGGGCAGGAAGGAAAAAAAGGGGCTGTTACCTTAATTATGTGAATGAGGAACTATGAGACTGCTTTATGACAGAAATGACTCAACCTACATTAAATAGTACTTGCCAGACAAGGGACAGGGGTTCCAAAACCCAGTGAAGGGAGAGAGGCTGGGGACTGGTGTGTGTACCTGATGGTATGGGCCCCTTTTGAGGGCCTGGAACACCAATTGCACTTCCTCCTCTCTCCACTGTTAAAGAGCAGAGCTAATTTTGAATCCTTTAGGAGTCCATCTAGAGGCTGCTGACCTGAATTCACGTTGGGCCATGTGGCAGTGGGGCTCTCCTACTACAAGTTGAAATCACTAAAAGAGCTAAGCTTACTAAGCTAAGATCACTGAGTGCTGTGTTAAGTGGTAGGAGAGCCTGAAGATCTATCACCAAGCAGCTGGCAGAGCGGAGCAGTTTGCAGCACGTTGGAGCAGCCAATGGAACAGTGAGCAGTGTGGAGCGGTTTGTGGGGGACGGCTGACGTGGTTCACGGGTCTGCTGGAGGAGCGGCACAGCTGGTGGAGTGGAGCCAGTCGTGGTGAAGGCTGCAGCAGAACTCCACGGAGAAGCGGGGCAGTCGGCCCTGGCCCACGTAAGGTGTCCCTAGCACCCTGTGTGTGCCCCCCCCCCCATTTCCACCCAGGCTGGGGGGGGTAAAACTCTGCAGATAAACTTTTGAACTCTGGGGTGGCACTGACCGGAGACTGAGACTTTTGGGTTGTTGGACTTTGGGGTGATTGGACTTAAGACCCTAAGGACAGTGCCAAATGTACTTGGAGGGGGGTTTTGCTTATGGTTTGTGTATAGTCCTGTTTGTGGTGTCTCTCCAACGTGATGCCACATTGTTTCCCTCCTTTATTAAAAGGATTTTGCTACACTCAGACTTCGTGCTTGCGAGTGGGGAAGTATTGCCTCCTAGAGGCGCCCAGGGGGGTGGTAGGTAATTGTCCCAGGTCACTGGGTGGGGGCTCGAGCCGGTTTTGCATTGTGTTATTGAAACGGAACCCCTGGATACTGAACCCGGCCCTTGTTGCTGCCAACTCAGAGGGGCAGAAGGGTTACATTTTTGGGGGCTCGTCCGGGATCCCTGGGTCAGTACCCCTCGCAAGCACCTGTGAGTGTTCCACTGTATTGGGAAACAATTGTCTTTATATTTTGAGGGAATTACTGTTTGTATAATGGCTAATATGTCGGATTTGTTGGGCCCCAGTCCTGCAGCCCCTAGCTCAGGGGCGGCAGCCTCAGCCAATGATTGGGCACAAGCACTGGGGCATATATTGGAAAAGATTGTGTTGGCCTATGCTACGTCAAACTCTTGTCGTAAGTTAAGGTTATTTGCTGGGGAAGAGGAGTTTGAACCCTGGTTGGAGCATACCACTGAAATGCTGCGGGAGTGGGCCGTACCTGATGTAGAAAAGCGAAGGTGTCTAATAGAGAGCCTTAGTGGCCCAGCATTAGATGTGCTTCGCACCCTGAAGCTCATTGACCCTAAGGTCAGTGTGAAGGACTGCCTAGAGGCCCTTGATAATACCTTTGGGAGCGTAGAGAGCCCTGAAGACAGTTACTGTAAATTCCTTGATTCCCGACAGGAAAGGGGTGAGAAAATTTCAGCCTATATACAGAGGCTGGAGAGACTGCTTCAGAGAGCTGTTATGAGGGGAGCAGTGACTGCTGAGCAGATGGATCAGACCAGACTGGCTCAAGTTGTAAGAGGGACTCGGTATCAGAACCCGATCCTACTTCATCTCCGACTAAGAGAACGGCAGGATCATCCCCCAAGTTACTCCCAGCTGATAAAGGAGGTCAGGGAAGAGGAAGAAAGGCAGGCTGCCAGCGAGTGTTGGGAAGCCCAAACATTGGAACCAGCCAGCACAACGCCACTGCAAATGGCCAGTGTACTGATGGTGAGCACTACAGAGGAACTTGCCCAACAAATGCAGGTCCTGACAGAACGGATAGCTGAGCTGCAAAGCACCGTTGACCGAGCTAAGATTTCCAGGAATAAGGAGCCTCAGACTGTGACAATGGAGAAGTCAGTATCTAGAGCCACTGTCCCACCCCGGCGAAGGGGGAAAGGGCAATTCTTTTGCTATCGGTGTGGCCAGGATGGGCACAGTGCTACTAACTGCCATAAGGAAGAGAACCCCTCCTTAGTGTACGAAAAGCTGAGGAGCAGTTGGGAGAGACCCAGTAGCGGCCGGAAGGTCTGGGGACAGAGACCACCTAGACCTACAGGATTTGAAGATTCCCCCAAAAGAGACCGTCCAGCTGGGATCCCTGCAGGACTGATAGGGCCGCGAGCAGAGGTCATGGTGAGGATTGAAGGGGTGGAGTGTAAAGCCGTGCTTGACACTGGATCTCAAGTGACTATTATATTTCAGTCATTCTACCAACAGATGCTTAGGCACCTGCCTATACAGCCACTGACTGGCATTGGTCTGTGTGGCCTCAGCATGGATGAATACCCCTACCAAGGGTATGTCATAGTGCACCTGGAATTCCCAGAGGAGGTTGCTGGGGTAACGGAAGAGGTAGACACAGCTGCCTTAATATGCCCTGACCCTAAAGGGACCTCTGATGTGTCTGTGCTGATAGGGACCAACTCCAGTCTCTTCAAGGTGCTTGCGGATTACTGCAGACGACGGGCTGGGGACCAGTACCTGAGTACCCTGATGATCCATACGCTTTGTGCTGAAGCCTATAGGAAGATTGAGAGTGCTAAAATGGAGACATCTGAGCTACCGATTGGGGCACTGAAGTACATGGGCACAACCCCCTTAGTAGTGCTCGCAAGGACAGAGCAAGAGGTGCTTGTCATGAGTACCAGGCTGAAAGGCAGTAAAGGGACATTAGCAATGATAGAGCAGCCAGTTGAAGGAGAGCTCCCGGAAGGAGTGCTGGTCCCCAGTGGAGTCATAACCCTACCTGCTGAAGCCCAGGAAAAGGTGACTATACTGATTGCTAATGAAACAAGTCGAGATGTTGTTGTGAAGCAAGGACAAAAGATAGCAGACCTCTTCGAGCCAGAATCAATTGTGAAACCCCAGTGTGAGACTCAAGTTCCGACAATAGACCCAGCAAAGTTTGACTTTGGAGATTCACCATTGTCGGAGGAGTGGAAAGATCGTCTGAGGAGGAAACTTTGTGAAAGACCCAAGGTGTTCTCACTGCATGAGTGGGATGTGGGATGTGCAAAAGGAGTAGAGCACAACATCAGACTACATGACTCCCGACCTTTCCGAGAGAGATCTAGGAGGCTTGCTCTCTCCGAGATGGAAGATGTGCGACAACATCTTCAAGAGCTGGCTGCAAATGGCATCATTACAGAGTCCCGCAGCTCATACGCCTCACCCATTGTGGTGGTCCGTAAAAAGAATGGGAAAATCCGGATGTGTATTGACTACCGCACCCTGAACCGCCGTACAGTGGTTGATCAGTACACAATGCCTCGAGTCCAAGATGCTTTAGACTGTTTACTGGGAAGCCAGTGGTTCTCTGTGTTGGATCTTCGGAGTGGATACTACCAGATCCCTCTGGGTGAAGAAGATAAGGAGAAGACAGCCTTCATCTGCCCATTAGGGTTTTATCAGTTCGAACGCATGCCCCAAGGGATTTCTGGAGCACCTGCCACATTTCAACGTCTTATGGAGAAAGTTGTGGGAGACATGAATTTACTGCAAGTGTTAGTTTATTTGGATGACCTGATTGTGTTTGGAAGAACTTTGGAAGAGCATGAAGAAAGACTTCTTAAAGTGCTTGATAGGTTGGAGGATTATGGTTTGAAGCTTTCAATTGACAAATGCCAGTTCTGCAGGACCTCAGTGAAGTATGTGGGCCACATCGTGTCCCAAGAGGGTGTGAGTACTGATCCTGATAAAATAGAAGCACTCACTACATGGCCACGTCCAAGCAACTACAGAGAACTCAAGACTTTCCTTGGGTTTAGTGGCTACTACCGCAGATTTGTAAAAAACTATGCTACAATTGTAAAACCCCTCAATGATCTTACCAGGGGATATCAGTCCAGCAAGAACAAATCTAAGACCAGGAATAAAAGGCCTTCCGTGCAGAGACACTATGGCCCCTTCGAACCCTTTGGGCCACGGTGGAATGAGAGATGTGAAAAGGCTTTTCGAGAAATCATTACTTGCCTAACTCATGCCCCTGTCCTAGTCTTTGCTGACCCAAGCAAACCATTTATCCTGCATACAGATGCCAGTTTGGAGGGTCTGGGAGCAGTACTGTACCAGGAGGCGGAAGGCACGCGTAAACCTGTAGCCTTTGCCAGCCGAGGACTGTCTGATAGTGAAACACGCTATCCCACCCACAAGCTGGAGTTCTTGGCCTTGAAATGGGCCATCACTGAGAAATTTCGAGACTACTTGTATGGTGCTCAGTTCCAGGTGTGGACAGACAACAACCCACTGACTTATGTGTTAACAAGTGCTAAACTGGATGCTACAGGGCAAAGATGGGTGGCCGCTTTGGCTAGCTATGACTTCAGCATTCAATACCGATCAGGGAGAAGCAATGTAGATGCAGATGCATTGTCCAGGCGTCCACAAGCACCAGGAGTTGCTGTGATACCCACGGATGGAGTGAGAGCTATTTGCAGTGTGAGTCGCCGAGAGCCAGAGGCCCATGAGAGCCTTCATGGATGCGTTGCTGAAGCTTTGGGACTGCCCCCTGAATGCGTGCCTTCTGCTGCAGTGAACTATATTGCTTTGGACCAATCTCCCTTGCCCGTGCTCAATGCGGCTGACTGGCAGGAAGCCCAGCTGCAAGATATTGACATTCGTGATACGCTACTTGCCAAAAGGGAGGGGCGAGGCCCAACTGCGGTTGTCCCACCTACCCCAGAGGGCAAACTACTATTGAGAGAATGGACCAAGCTAAAACTGATTCAGGGAGTGCTACACCGTGTGACCACAGACCCTCT
This sequence comes from Mauremys mutica, assembly GCF_020497125.1. NCBI lineage: Eukaryota > Metazoa > Chordata > Testudines > Geoemydidae > Mauremys > Mauremys mutica. The sequence continues at coordinate 802,026 of NC_059096.1, forward strand.
ACAAAGGCAACGGAACCAACTAGTGCTGCCAAAAGAGTACAGAGGCCTGGCCATGAGGGCCCTGCATGATGACTTTGGACATTTAGGGATGGAGAGGACCCTGGAACTTATCCGAAGTAGGTTCTATTGGCCCCGGATGGCTGAAGATGTTCGCAGGAAATGTGAGACCTGCGCTCGATGTGTTCAAAGGAAAACTCTGCCCACGAGGGCTGCATATCTGAAGAACATTACCAGCAACAAACCTCTGGAGCTGGTTTGCATTGATTTCTTGTCTTTAGAAGTGGACAAGAGGAATATTGGGAACATTCTGGTCGTGACCGACCATTATACGCGATATGCGCAGGCATATCCCACACGTGATCAGAGGGCCACCACTGTCGCTCGGGTACTTTGGGAAAAATATTTCTCAGTTTATGGATTCCCAGCCCGGATACACTCGGATCAGGGACGAGACTTTGAGAGTCACCTTCTGAAGGAGGTGCTGAGGATAGCAGGAATTAAAAAGTCGAGGACAACGCCTTATCACCCGCAGGGTGACCCTCAGCCAGAGAGGTTCAACCGAACCCTGTTGGATATGTTAGGGACTTTGCGGCCAGAGCAGAAGGCAACCTGGAGCCAACATGTTGCATTTCTGGTGCACGCCTACAACGCCACCAAGAATGATGCTACGGGAGTCACCCCATATCTCTTGATGTTTGGGCGAGAACCAAGATTACCCATAGACCTGTGCTTTGGTGTATCAGAGGATGGCGATAGCTATGAAACCCATCAGCAATATGTATCCCGACTACGAGAAAAGCTGCGGGATGCTTACCACTTAGCTGCATCTGCAGCTCAGAAGAATGCAGATCGTAACAAACATCGATATGATGCTAGAGTACGTCCGCAAGAGCTCCAGCCAGGGGACAGAGTCCTGCTGCGAAATTTGGGTATTGCTGGCAAACACAAGATAGCTGACAGATGGAAGGCAATACCTTACTTGGTGATGGAAAAGCTAGGAGACCTGCCGGTCTACAAGATCAAACCTGAAGAGGGTCCAGGGCAGACAAAGACCGTGCATAGAAACCTTTTGCTCCCGGTGGGGGAATTGGTAGGCAGCCCTTATGAGATGGGCCACAACAGGGCAATTGGGCAGAACGAAGGTGCTGTACCAAAGCCACTTCCCAACGTGGACAGCCAGCCTCCTGCAGCTAACCTACCCCTACTCAGCACATCTGAGAGTGAATCTGAGGAGGAAGACACAACCATGGTGTATCCTAGGATGAAGACAAGATTGCAGTCTCGATCAGCTGAATCAAAAGAGACTACCTCCTCTTCCGCCCTAAACCCTATGGCAGAAGTATTTAGGCCCATTCCTGACACTCCTGAGCCACTGGTGGAACCCCCATGTAATGACTTACACAGATTATTGGACAGTGGCGACATACAGATGGAAGATGTCCCAAGCACCTTCGATCCTCCACGGTTAGAACTAGAAATGCAGGGGCCTATGCCAGTATCTGAGGGGAACTCACAGGAAACCTCCCCATCCGTCACTCAAGAGGATGTCCCCCCTACCACAGCAACAGAGTTTCTTCATAGGCGAGACAGAGTAATAAGACCAGTGAAACGGCTAACTTACGATGCACCTGGGGTGATTAGTGAGGAGCCAATACCTTTAGCACACAGGTTTGTGAAAGCTAAAGTGGGCTATCTGAGGCCCTTTGGAGGGGACCAGTAAGTTGGTATAGTAGGGAATGTGATTTGTCGGGACGACAAATTCTCGGCTGGGGGGAGGATGTAAGCAGAGTCAGGATGAGCCCTACCCTGACATCTGGTGGTACATTATGAGGAGTGGGCAAAGGAATTTTAGGAATGTGCATTTGCATTGGTAAACCCACTCCACTTAGCATAACACACAGCAGCATGGGAAGGTTATTTTCACACTGTGGAATCCCCAATTTCTTTGTTATTGGGGCAGGAAGGAAAAAAAGGGGCTGTTACCTTAATTATGTGAATGAGGAACTATGAGACTGCTTTATGACAGAAATGACTCAACCTACATTAAATAGTACTTGCCAGACAAGGGACAGGGGTTCCAAAACCCAGTGAAGGGAGAGAGGCTGGGGACTGGTGTGTGTACCTGATGGTATGGGCCCCTTTTGAGGGCCTGGAACACCAATTGCACTTCCTCCTCTCTCCACTGTTAAAGAGCAGAGCTAATTTTGAATCCTTTAGGAGTCCATCTAGAGGCTGCTGACCTGAATTCACGTTGGGCCATGTGGCAGTGGGGCTCTCCTACTACAAGTTGAAATCACTAAAAGAGCTAAGCTTACTAAGCTAAGATCACTGAGTGCTGTGTTAAGTGGTAGGAGAGCCTGAAGATCTATCACCAAGCAGCTGGCAGAGCGGAGCAGTTTGCAGCACGTTGGAGCAGCCAATGGAACAGTGAGCAGTGTGGAGCGGTTTGTGGGGGACGGCTGACGTGGTTCACGGGTCTGCTGGAGGAGCGGCACAGCTGGTGGAGTGGAGCCAGTCGTGGTGAAGGCTGCAGCAGAACTCCACGGAGAAGCGGGGCAGTCGGCCCTGGCCCACGTAAGGTGTCCCTAGCACCCTGTGTGTGCCCCCCCCCCCATTTCCACCCAGGCTGGGGGGGGTAAAACTCTGCAGATAAACTTTTGAACTCTGGGGTGGCACTGACCGGAGACTGAGACTTTTGGGTTGTTGGACTTTGGGGTGATTGGACTTAAGACCCTAAGGACAGTGCCAAATGTACTTGGAGGGGGGTTTTGCTTATGGTTTGTGTATAGTCCTGTTTGTGGTGTCTCTCCAACGTGATGCCACATTGTTTCCCTCCTTTATTAAAAGGATTTTGCTACACTCAGACTTCGTGCTTGCGAGTGGGGAAGTATTGCCTCCTAGAGGCGCCCAGGGGGGTGGTAGGTAATTGTCCCAGGTCACTGGGTGGGGGCTCGAGCCGGTTTTGCATTGTGTTATTGAAACGGAACCCCTGGATACTGAACCCGGCCCTTGTTGCTGCCAACTCAGAGGGGCAGAAGGGTTACATAGGGTTGATGGGTGATGAAGGAGGGTTGATGTATCAACCGTAAAGGCCAGTGGGGAGATTAAAGCAGCAAAAGAAGTCTGTTTGATCTAATCTCTCTGCCACACCATACGAACCCCTCGGCCCAATCACCGTACACGTCTCCTCTCTAGCTAGGTGGATTTTCCAAAGCAGCGATGGGAGTTTTACACCCAAGCCCCACTGACTTTCACCCTTGTTTCCTCTGAAAATCTCCCCCTAATCTTAGGTAATAGGTACCCTGAATAGACCCATTTTTCCCCAGCTGTGTGACCCACCTCTGCCCACCTGGCTCCCGTTCCGTTTGCACCCGCATGGATCCCTCCCTCCCAGCAAGGAGTAATTTTTTGGGACACTTGGAGGAACACACCTTGAACTCTAGTAGACTAGGAGAGTTCCTAGGATGAACAGTGGGAGACAGGAGAGAGATTTTCCTTGAACCTCCCTTCCTAAACCAACACATGTATCATCCAATACGCAGCAGCCCAGCCCCCCTGTGCTTCTTGGGTCAGAACGCTGGCATTGGGTCGCGAGTTTTCATCTGCAGCAGAGGCGGTAGGGACTGATGCAGCATCCCAGGAACTGCTCGGTGTTCTGTAGTACTAGCAGCCTCGGCCCCCCTCTCCTCTCCTGTTCTTAGCCAACCACGTAAATACCCCTTAAATGTGCCACACGGCAGAACCTCTGAGCTGGCTCCTGCACAGGCCCCTTGCAGTGCTGGCTGCTTTCCTGCCTTTGTCTTTCACTTCCTTCAGAATCCCACTCCCCACCCCCTCCACCATAGCTCCTGTGGCTTTCTGAACAATCCTGAATGGTGCCAAGTGACTCCTGGGAGGTGCTGAGCACCCTCAGCCACTACTGAAGTCAATGGGAGTCGAGGGCACTGAGCCCCTTGCAGAACAAGCATGCAAAACTCCCACTGAACCCAAGCTGCAAACTTCCCAGGCCTTGGGATCTGGGGCCGTGGTCCCAAAGGAAAGGTTCTGAATACCATCCTGTTTGCTTAAGCAGGGTGGGACCCATTCCATGGTTTATACAGGCCACCTTCAGCAAGTACTGTGAGAGCAACTCTTTCAAACCTGGGGGGATGCATTCCCGGCTGCAACATGTAACACAGCATGCAAACCCCGCACGTCCCTCCTCTGAACAGTCGCCACAGGCATCGAGAACTAGGACAGGGTTTTCCTACTCCCCACTGGCCATTCCCCTTTGCTCAAAGCAACAAGCATATAAATGGCAAAGCTTTTAATGTAACATTTGTCAGTCAGAAAACAGTGTCACTGAGACAAAGAGTTTTGCAAGGTTCAAAGAGGGATTGGCCATTTTGTGAGCGTATCCAGAGTTAGAGCAGCTAATGGTAACAAAATGAATATTGGAAGGGAAGAGAGAAAACCCCTCATGCGGTAAGGTTGAAACCAATCTCTAACTATTGGGCATTAGAATGAGATCTTCACGGGAGGCAGATTATCTCCCATCTGCCTACTGAGGGGTTTCTTGCATCTTCCTCTGAAGCCGGCCACAGTTGGAGAAAACAGCCTGGGCTAGACGGACCATGGGTCTGATCCAGTCCAGCCATTCCTGTGCTCCTGTGAACAAGAGGGATGTGTTAATGTTCTGATTTTCATTAAACCACTTGCTTTACTCTCTGGCTGTCGGCTCAACCCTGCACACTCTCCTGGGCTCTCTGACCAGTTCTCTCCACACACAACCCCACTGTAATTCAAATGAAGTCTGTGTACTTACACCAGGGATGAATTTATTCTGCTGAGTTATTGCCAGTGCAAGAGAGAGAGCTGCACACTCCCTTGTCACTTTCAAAGGTTTGTAAATGATCTTAAAATTCCCTGCTTCATCACTGTCTGGAGCTTTCGAAACACGCAAAGCTGCAGCTCAGGGAATTCTCTGGATTTGCTGAGTTGTCTCTTTCTCTCTCCTGCTTCAAAAGACAAAGCTAAAAGCTACTAGAGAGAAAAATTATAGGTTACAGGAACATTTACAGGAAGGCAGCATCGCTGGAGCAAGGGTGCACAGGTCATATGTCACATCCCCATTTGTCTGGAGCTGAGAGGATGTGAACCATGGATGTTTCTTCTGAACTGCCCCACAGGAATAAATATTCTGCATTTCCTATTTTCTTTTCTATTGTGGCCTCCTTTCCCTACAGGAATGGGATGATTGCAGTATGCACCTGGGGGCTTTGCAAAGGACTATTTGTATCTTGGGTATAGTTTTAGATTTGGTGCAAGCAAATATGCTTTCTGAGAGCTGGAGTTAGACGTAATTTGTATCTTATTCTCAGTACCCCTACTCCACTCTCACTGACATGACTCCCTCCCAGAGCTGGAGCTAGAACCCAGGAATCCTAACTCCTCACAACCCACTAAAGCACAGCCCCCTCCCAGAGCTGGGAATGGAACCCAGGAGTCTATTTTATTCTATATAGACTCTTATGCCACCCTTATTATGTGACGCACAGATCCACAAAGGTATTTAGGTTCTTAACTCTAGAAGTTCGGAACCTAAATACCTTTGTGGCTCTAGGCCTGAGCACCTCCCAGTTGTGCATTAAGCACTGTGACTAACATTGTCACATGTGGTCATTCTCTCCCCAGTGGAGTGTTTTGCTTTGGTTGGTTTTGTTTGGAAGTTTGTTTGTTTTTTCAAATGCTGTTCTTCATTTATATTGGAGAAGGCAGGTGTGGAAGGTGGCTCTTAGTTCCTGGAGGAGTTCATTCCACAGTTTTGGATAGGCCCAGACGAGCACATAGATGAGCTTTACCCTTAGGGTAGAAAGTTCCACTGTGCCTGGGGATTGGAGTTGTTGACTACCATCATCATAGAGCTGTAGGGACTTTTGGCTATCCCAGGACCAGGCCAAGGAGTTTCTGGAAGGACCGAGACCTTGCACTTGACTTGCTGCTCTATGAAAAGCCAGCACAGGGAGCAGAGGACGGGTGTGATGTGTTCACAGGAGCCAGCATTGCTGAAGGGACACAGTGCAGTGTTCTGTACTATATGGAGTTTCCTAGGCGCTGAAGACACCATGTCTAGGTATAGTACACTGCTGTAGTCCCAACGGGAGGTGACAAAGGCATGACTAACTGAGGCCAAGTCATTCTTTGCATGTTTGTCATGTGTCTGACGAAGTGGGTATTCACCCACGAAAGCTTATGGTCCAATCCGTCTGTTAGTCTATAAGGTGCCACAGGACTCTGTCGCTTTTTACAGATCCAGACTAACACGGCTACCCCTCTGATACTTGACAGGATGGAACAGCGGAGAGCATTACTCACGGATGCTGCAATATGAGAGCATAGGCAGCACAGGATTAAAACAAACATTAGGAAGCACTTCTTTACTCAATGCACAGTCAACCTGTGGCACTTGCTGCCAGGGAAGTTGTGAAAGCCAAAAGTATAACTGGGTTCAGAAAATCCAAGATTAGCCAAGATGTTCAGGGATGAAACCCCATGATCCAGGAGTCTCTAAACTCTGACTGCAAGAAGCTGGGACTGGATGATGGGGTGGATCATGTGATAATTTCCCTGTTTGGTTAATTTCCTCTGAAGCATCTGGCACCGGCCTCTGTTGAAAGACAGGATACAAGGCTCTGCGAATCATTGGTCTGACCCAATTTGGCTGTTTTTATGTTCATCAGGAATCTACAAGCCTCCTCCACTATGGTCTGAATCAACCATTTGTGGGTGTGAACCTTCAACCAAGTGAGACTGCACCATGGCTGCAAATGCCTCAAAATACTTTCCTCTGCCAACCAGCATCATCTCTGTCTTCCTTGGGTTTAGCTTCAACGTGCTGTCCCTCATCATCCATGAGCTGATCTCATCTGAGCACTGGACACCATGGGCACGTGTGGTGAAGATAGGAAGAGGTGTCCTCCACCAGCATATTGTTGGCACTTGAGTTCAGTTAATCTGACCAGTGACTATAGGGTAGACATTGAATAGAATTAGAGAGACAATTTATCCTTGTGGTACCCCATAAATATGGGGTGTAATGGCAGAGGTGCATTCCCCTGGGCCCCCTGCTACCTCTCTGACCTGGGACAGCAATATCTCAAGGTGGACAGTGATGAATGTTGCTGGAGAGGCCCAGGTCTCCCCACCATCCCTCGAAAGCTGAGTAACCCCATGTTTCTGTCCCATGATTTGGTCTGAATCCAGAGTATTTGAACTAGAGCATCTCTTTTAGAAAAACATCCAATCTTTTGATGTAAAATTTGCAGGGATGGGGAATCCAGCAGGACCCTGGCTAAGCTGCTTCAGCGTTAAAGACTTTCACTGTTCAAATCTGCACGTTATGAGACCGGCTTGTTGCTGGCTTTTGGCTACCTTCTGTGGGAGCTTGGGTTGGACACTGGGGTCCTTACTTGAGGGTTAAGTTCTGACTCCCCGTCCTCTAACTTGCGCTCCCAGTGTGGGGAAGAGAACCCAGGAGTCCTGGCTCCAGCCCTTGCGTGAGACGCCGCACCCCGCGGAGGGAGCTGCTGGCTCCGCTCCGTGCGCCTCCTTCCACGTTTTCCCTCATTCCAGCCACGCCCCGGACTCCGGCTCCGGGTTTCCCGCAGGCCCGAGCTCAGCCCAGCTGTTCGCAGCTGTCCGGCCGCCGCTGCCCGGTGTCCTGCGCCCGCCCGCCCCGTCCGCTGTCCCGGGCCCCGCACCCCGGCCCGGCCGCTCCGAGCCCGGCCCCTCCGGCCCCCACCCGAGCCCGGCCATGTCCGGGGAAGAGGCAGCGGCGCCCCCGGCCCCCGCCGACCAGGCGCCCCCGGCGGAGCAGCAGGCGGCGGGCGGCGGGGACGCGCCCCCGGCGGAGCCCCAGTACCGGGCCCTGGTGCTCTCGGGCTTCGGCGGCTACGAGAAGGTGAAGGTGCAGGTGCGGCGGGGCGAGCCCAGCCCGCGGCCCGGGGAGCTCGCCGTGCGGGTCCGAGCCTGCGGCCTCAACTTCGCCGACCTGCTGGCCCGGCAGGGGCTGTACGAGCGGCTGCCGCCGCCGCCCGTCTCCCCCGGCATGGAGTGCGCGGGCACCGTGCTGGCGCTGGGCGAGGGGGTCACCGGCCGCCAGGTGAGGCGGGGGCGAGCCCGGGGGTACGGGGGGGGGGCAGGCGAGCCTGGGGTGCGGGAACCTGGGGCCAGGAACGGGGCGGCCGGGGCCGGGGCAGGCGAGCCCGGGGGCTTGGGGGTCGGGGCAGGCGAGGCCGGAGCGGGGGGGGGTGAGGGGCGGGGGAGGTGAGTTGGGGGAGGCAAACCCGGGGAGGTGGGGCCGGGGCTCGCCGCCGCCTGACGGTCTCGGGGCGCCCCGCCCTTCCCGCGCCCCGGCGGACCGGGGAGGCGAGCCCGGGGCCGGGGGTGTGAGGGGCGGGGGAGGTGAGCTGGGAGAGGCGGGCCCGGGGGGGGCGGGGCAGCCGAGGCTGGGGCCAGGACCGGGGGAGGCGAGCCTGGGGCCGCGGGGGGGGGGAGGCGAGCCCGGGGCTGGTGGCCGCCTGACGGTCTCGGGGCGCCCCGCCCTTCCCGCGCCCCGGCGGGGGCGGCAGCCGGGCGATGCCCTGGCGGGTCCCTCCCGGAAGACCGGGGGGGGGTCCCCCGCTCCGCGGCCGGGAAACAATGGGGGCTGCGGTGCGCATGCGGCCGGGGGCTCGGGAGCGGCCGCCCCGGGCCCGCCGCTGGGTTCCGCCCGCGTGTGCAGCCAGGGGCGGCTGGTCTGGGGCCGGCCGCGGGGGGAGTCGGGCTGGGGGTGTTTGGGGCAATTGCCCCCTTGCTGTGGGGGAGCTGGGCGCACCCCACTTTGTGGCGTGTCCGGCCCTTCCAGCCCAAGCGGAAGGATCCGTGTTAATGTCTGCAGGCAGCGCAGGTGCTGGATCTGGGGAGGGCTGCAGCACCCCCAGCTGGGAGTGGTGTCCAGCAGATCCAGGGTTTACAGTTCTCAGCCCCCCCCCCCGCGCAATGTACAAATTGTTCCCATGCCCTTGGATGACAGTGGGACAAGGGAGATGGTGATAAATCAGCCAATAACCCCATAGCCTGGGTGAGGGGGGCACTGCCTAGCCAGGTGCCTCCAGAAAGTGAGGTCCCTTGGTTGTGTGATGCAACATAGGGATAAAACAAGTAGTGGCAGTTCTGTCACCAGGCAGAACTGCATCCTTTCCAGCCCCTGATACCGGCCAGTACAGAGATCCCATGGCCATACAAGTAATGCCCTTTAACCCTGGAACGCTGTGTAATAGCTCTGCCGATAGCCTCTCCTCATGCATGTGCTCACATTAACTAGTGGAAGCTAGACCTGTCTGTGATTGTACAATATCTGTTCCATGAGTTGAATATAGAAACATGGTTTTCATTCAGCACAAGGCAGGAAAACAGGTTTCTGGTCTGTTCACAACATATAGTGGGAGGATAATCTTGTGAAGGGCAACAAAAATGACTCTGGAACGGAACAGCTTGCGTATGAGGAGGGAGTAAATAGACTGAGGAGGGATGTGGGTGAGGTCTATAAAATCATGACTGGTGGAGAAAGTGATTAGGGAAATATTATTTACCCCTTCACATATCACAAGAACCAGGGGGCACCCAATGAAATTAATAGGCAGCAATTTTAAGACATAAGAAAGTATTTCTTCATGCAACGCACAGTCAACCTGTGGAACTCATTGCTAAGGGATATTGTGAAAGCCAAAAGTATATCTGAGTTCAAAAAAGAACCAGATAAGTTCACAAAGGATAGATCCATCAATGGCTGTTAGCCAAGATGGTCAGAGACACATCCATGTGCTCCGGGTGTCCCTAAGTCTCTGCCTGCTAGAACCTGGGACTGGACGATAGGGGATGGATCTCTTAATAAATTGCTCTGTTCTGTTCATTCTTTCTGAAGCATCTGACACTGGCCAATGTCAGAAGACAGGATGCTGGGCTAGGTGGACCCTTGGTCTGACCCGGTCTGGCCATTCTTATGTTCTTCTATATTACACTGTCCCAGTGTTACTTTTCTCAGCAGGTGTTAGGCAAAGATGGTTTCTCTTTATTGTCACTGTTACAAAAAGAAAAAAACTGTTCCCAGCCAGCCTATATTACCTTTGCTGGACTGAATGTCTGTTACTGCTTCTCTACAAATGTAAAGTGTATCCGCCCACTCAGGGTGGGGCAGTTCCCATGAAGCTGGATTTAAATTAAACTGCTTTGAGGTGTCATTTTGTAGAAATCGGTTTAGTGAATTACTATTTAAATTGCAAAGAATTTCAATCTCATTAGGAGTTGTAAATCCAGCACTTGGCGTATGTGCTGAGACATCAGACTTTCGTGCGACAAAATTGTCTTCAAAATAAAAGCTGCATACTCTGATTTGGGGGCTTCCATTCAAAGCATATTTATGTGCTATTAAATGCAGCATATGTGCAACAAAGGCAGTCTATGGAGATGATCATATTAACACATCAATCTCGGAGGCTAGTTTCTCTATGTCATTGTCTTTATGGATGAATGTTACTTAAGAGCTCTTCAATAGTAGAACAAAGGTTCTGTATTAATTAGCTTTTTCTAAATATATGTAATCCTTTTACTGAATAGTTGCCTGCTCCATGATCCCACTGTAACTGGCACATTGTGGATGAGTCACTAGAGATGGTTGGCTGCTTTAATAACACAGGTGTGCTATAGAGGTCACTTGCTCAGGTGCAGGTGTGAAGCTTTCAAATTAGGGTTGGCAGAACTGTTGATTACAAATTGGTTGTTTTTTATTTTGACTGGGATGTTTTGTCTCAACACTCTGTAGCTGCTGTCAGATGCATCTTTCTACAATACGGAGGAAGTTATCTTTAATGAATGATGTTTCAGAACTGGATATGCTGCAGGGGACAATATATCTGCCTGTTTCTGATAATTATGAGAACTATAGTAAACAGCTGTGCAGATTGACTATGCATCTAATATGGCTTAATCCAGGGAAAGGGAGAAGAGCCTTAGCTAAACTGTTTGAGCATTAGAATACTTGGCAGTACTGTAATGATCTCCACCACAGATCTTCATCTGCTTTTAAGCTACCTAAATGAGTCTCTTTCTGGGAAAATGCAGATGTCTCTCAGACCACATTCTATGGGTTCTTTCCTCATTTCTGGGTCATTAAGTGTTAGTGCAGCTGATTACTATTAGTCATCTACTTGTTGTCCAGCTCTCATTTTGAGGAATTAAGCTGCTATATTGTATTCCTTTCTCCCTGCCCTCAAGAGTTTACAATCTAGATAGACAAAGATTGGGCCTGTCTTACAGTGTGTTTGAACAGTCCTTAGCATGAAGGGACCCTGATTTCTGGAGCCTCTAAGCACTACTGCAATAAAAATAGCTTACTAGTAACGTACTAGATCCGCTCTGGAACAATATACAGTATATATTTCATTTAAAGATCAGTTTGGTGCTTTTTAAAACACTTCCACCCCTCGCCAGCTAATAGCAGGTTTATTTAATAGATTTCTGTTCTCATAGTTTCTCCCAAAGAGTTTAAATGGATGTTAATCTGTCTGGCAGATCAGTCCTGAGTGTATTATAAACATATTAGTCCTGAGTTCTGGGAGTCTTGTCTCACTGTAACGAAATGGAGAACGTTTCCAAGATAGTCTTGAATTCTCCACTGGTTATAGAACCCTAGAATTACCACCATTCCTGTTGCTGACACCCACCCGGAAGTGGTTAGTACCCTCCTGGGTTTCCTCCTAGCACCTACTGCTGTGCAGCCCTTAGTGTGGGGCAAGTGAAACATGTTGCTCATACCCACTTGCTGATGAAAGGCTCTCAGCAGAGCAGATTGCAGTAGCAGAACACATCTGTTTGACATCAGCTGTTTGGGGAATAAGTCAAATTAAAAATTAAAAAAAAGTGTCCAGGTTTAGTAAACTTGAGGCCGGCTGCTGTCCCTAGGAATGGCGGGAACACGTGGTGATCCCATAGTGAGCTGTAGGCAGTATGCTCAGCCCCCCTGTGTGTGCATGATGTATGTGGAAAATGCATGTGCATGTTATAGAAGGGTTCATGTAAAAGGTGAAGGCTGCAGAGCATCAATAACACTTTTTTTCTGACACTGCTGCCAAATAAATACAGGATTTCCTGCCAGCAAAGGAAGATTGTGTTTTCTTTTAGCATGAAAGATGCATGGCCCAGGAGTAGTGGAGGCTTCAGGGATAAGCAGTTCCAGTGATGCTGATTTTTACATTGTCTCCAGAACCAGTTTGAGGCATCCACCAGAATGTTGGGGGCGGAGGGGGGAAGAGGCTATTTATTGGCAGGAAGAAATGTCTAGCTATAACTTAATTTAAAAGGAGAATCTTCTTGGGAGTCTGGCGAGTATGAGATCAGCTGCTAAGGCCCTTTGTCTAAGGGTGACATGGCTGTTGGCCTGCATGGACAGAACATCACAGGAAAAAAATAACTCTGTGCACTGGCTGGAGCACCCCTTTCCAGTTTCCAAAATCCCGAACCAGTTTCCAAAATCTGAAATTCTGTAAGAGCTAGATGAGGGCAGTTTTGCAGGGCAGACAGTCTTGGAGAGATGGGAGATCAGATGGAAGATTGTGGCATTCTTATTTCTGTTTTTTATGAGGTTTTGCATGAGCAAAATTGCATGTTAATTGGCGTTAGCGAGAACCCCCGTGATGCTCTCCGCCTGAGCGCGGTTTCTGAACACAGCTAAAACGCGATTTGTAACCAGTTTCAGTGTGGAAGGAGATTGCTACAACCATTGCAAATGCTGTCTGCCAGCCTTAGAGCTGACGAGGCCTCAAGGGCATTAGCAGGGTAGCTGCTGTGAGGTCTTGCTGAGGCTAATGCAGCATGATTCTGGCGTTAGTCTATAGATCACGGTTATCTTTGGAGGTTCGTAGGACTGAAACGCCCTCTTTGTTCTGTTTCTCTCATTAAAGCTTTGGTAGGTCATTGACAAACGTGCCAAGTTTTTTCCCTTCACCTGTTATCATTGGGCTAACAGAGTCCTGACCGTTTCAGACGCGTCTAGGGAATGTATTCCCAAAGCCTCTCAAACAAACCTTGATTATTAAATATGATTCTGTTACACTCTCCCCTCCCCCCAACGAAAACATTTCAGTTTGCTCAAGTGTAAATGCCAAACCCACACAGCCATGAGCCTTTCCGCTGCCTCGGCTGTGCCGCTCTGCTGTCCAATATGCTGCTATCTGGTTTTGCTGGCGCCCCTCCCGACACACTATGAACAGATGCTCCTGTCTGGGGGGATAGGAGCAGCTCACTGGAGAGGCTTTGGGTTTCGTGCATCTGGAAGCAAAACTAAATTTGAAAGATGAACAGATTTACGCCCACACTGAAACTATGGGTACGTCTACATTGCAAGTAAACACCTGTGTTTGGCCCATGTTAGCTGACACTGCAGGGGAGGAGGGTCCCAGAGCCGGGGCCTACACTGCAGTTTTATAGCTCCACACCTTTGGCTGGGAGCCTGGATCAGCTGACACAGGCCAGCCAGGGTGGTTAATTGCAGTGTGGACACATCTTGTCTTGTGTCACAGTGCTCTTAAAGTGACGAGAGAGTCCAAGGTGGGGGAGGTAACATCTTTTATTGGATCAACTTCTGTTGGTGAGAGACGAGCTGAAAGTTCTGAAAGAACTCAAATGTGAAGTTGCGGAACGATTAACTAAGGTTTGTAACCTGTCCCTTAAATCGGCTTCGGTACCCAATGACTGGAAGTTAGCTAATGTAACGCCAATATTTAAAAAGGGCTCTAGGGGTGATCCCGGCAATTACAGACCGGTAAGTCTAACGTCGGTACCGGGCAAATTAGTTGAAACAATAGTAAAGAATAAAATTGTCAGACACATAGAAAAACATAAACTCTTGAGCGATAGTCAACATGGTTTCTGTAAAGGGAAATCGTGTCTTACTAATCTATTAGAGTTCTTTGAAGGTGTCAACAAACATGTGGACAAGGGGGATCCGGTGGACATAGTGTACTTAGATTTCCAGAAAGCCTTTGACAAGGTCCCTCACCAAAGGCTCTTACGTAAATTAAGCTGTCATGGGATAAAAGGAAAGGTCCTTTCATGGATTGAGAACTGGTTAATGGACAGGGAACAAAGGGTAGGAATTAATGGTAAATTATCAGAATGGAGAGGGGTAACTAGTGGTGTTCCCCAAGGGTCAGTCCTAGGACCAATCCTATTCAATTTATTCATAAATGATCTGGAGAAAGGGGTAAACAGTGAGGTGGCAAAGTTTGCAGATGATACTAAACTACTCAAGATAGTTAAGACCAAAGCAGATTGTGAAGAACTTCAAAAAGATCTCACAAAACTAAGTGATTGGGCAACAAAATGGCAAATGAAATTTAATGTGGATAAATGTAAAGTAATGCATATTGGAAAAAATAACCCCAACTATACATACAACATGATGGGGGCTAATTTAGCTACAACGAGTCAGGAAAAAGATCTTGGAGTTATCGTGGATAGTTCTCTGAAGATGTCCACGCAGTGTGCAGAGGCAGTCAAAAAAGCAAACAGGATGTTAGGAATCATTAAAAAGGGGATAGAGAATAAGACTGAGAATATATTATTGCCCTTATATAAATCCATGGTACGCCCACATCTCGAATACTGTGTACAGATGTGGTCTCCTCACCTCAAAAAAGATATTCTAGCACTAGAAAAGGTTCAGAAAAGAGCAACTAAAATGATTAGGGGTTTAGAGAGGGTCCCATATGAGGAAAGATTAAAGAGGCTAGGACTTTTCAGTTTGGAAAAGAGAAGACTAAGGGGGGACATGATAGAGGTATATAAAATCATGAGTGATGTTGAGAAAGTGGATAAGGAAAAGTTATTTACTTATTCCCATAATACAAGAACTAGGGGTCACCAAATGAAATTAATAGGCAGCAGGTTTAAAACAAATAAAAGGAAGTTCTTCTTCACGCAGCGCACAGTCAACTTGTGGAACTCCTTACCTGAGGAGGTTGTGAAGGCTAGAACTATAACAATCTTTAAAAGGGGACTGGATAAATTCATGGTGGCTAAGTTCATAAATGGCTATTAGCCAGGATGGGTAAGAATGGTGTCCCTAGCCTCTGTTCGTCAGAGGATGGAGATGAATGGCAGGAGAGAGATCACTTGATCATTGCCTGTTAGGTTCACTCCCTCAGGGGCACCTGGCATTGGCCATTGTCGGTAGACAGATACTGGGCTAGATGGACCTTTGGTCTGACCTGGTATGGCCTTTCTTATGTTCTTATGAGCTTTCGAGCTGACACAGAGGTCCAGTAAGTTCGGCATGAGGTGAGAGGACTGTGTTGTCCTCTGTACTTCCTGAATATAGAGCAAAGTGAAATCTGAGGGTCTCCTTAGGTATCTGGGAGGACAGACTTAAGCTCTGAGCTTACCCCAGGCACTTGGGTTTATTGAGTGGCAGCTGAATGCAATGGCTGCACATTTTGAGAATTCAGTCCATCGAGTTGCCACGTGGAAAGGCTTTTTCCACATGTGCATACCCGTAAGTCACCTTTGAAGAACGTCCGATTCTTGTATCGGATAGAAGTGTACGTAGTTTGTGGAGATTTGATTGGTTCATACAATGCTTATTCCACGTCTGCCCACCCCCCTTCCAGTGCCATCAGAGAGTAGAGCTGATTCTATTGATATCCCTCAGCCTTGATGTAAACTCCGTTTTGATGTTGAGTTCACCTGCAGCCACATTGTTTTCTGCTGTGATTCCCTCGGGATTTGCAGGGTCAGGCCATTTAACAAACTCCTGGAAACTGCTCTTATGTTGAAATACTTCTTATCATTATCTAAGATTTCTTTTAAGAGCAGAAGCTTAAAGCAAAGGCCTGTACTGTGGAAGGAAATCTCTTCTACATGGGCTTCCCTGCTGACATCCTAGCAGGGAGGTTTTGGTGCAACTGTTGGACTCTGTGGCGAAATCACTTCCAAAAGAGGAGAAGTATATGGAAATTGCCTTTGTGACTTATCAGCTGACTCATATAACAGTCACGTGCCTCCTTCTGTGCAGAGTTCAGAGGGGCTCAGTAACTTCCCCCAAATCCTTCTTCAGAAAACATCTGAGGCATCAAGAATCTAGCACTGCTCACTGCACATGCTGTGCAAATATAAAGAGTCTGGTAAAAAATGCAATGCTTTCCTAGTCTCTCCCTTCCTGGACTGATGCTCCTAGAGCAGTGGTTCTTAACCTGGGGGGCACGCACCCCCTGGGAGTGCGAGACGCCCTTTCTGGGGGTCTGAGACAGGCCAGATTTTTTTAGAAGGTAAATCATCGAAAACACAAATTAAGCACAGGCACGTAGGTACAACTACTTTGTTTCATCAAACCTATGTATTAACATTATACATTTTTTAATGATTACTGTAATACACAAACAAAAATAGGTTTAAAGAGCTGACCTACTTCAACGATTTTTGATACGGGGTGCGAGAACATATGTTGAGAACCAAAGGGGTGCAGGCTGCAGTAAAGGTTAAGAACCACTGTCCTAGAGTATCCCCTTCACAGCCTCATTTGGGACTCAGATAGCAGCCAGCGTTTGGGATGGTTCTTGGGTTCTGGTGATTGGTAACTCCACATTCCCAAAGTGTATTGTATTGTTTCACAGCTAAAGCTGCTGCTTGAGCAATTAGTATTGGCACTCCACAAATAACACCCTGAAGCACATCTCGGTGCTCCAGGCCTTTGCCAGGTAATAACTGACACCATGCCAGCTTTCTGCACCTCGCGCTGTAGTCAAAAGGCACCAGGCATGAGTTGTCTGGACACGTTTAACCTTCCCTCTGTCATTCAGAATGAACAGTGATGCAAACAGAGCATGAAGCCGATGACCGTGCTGGACTGAACAGTGCTTTAAAGTTGGGCGTGCTGTATCCAAAGACAGGTCTTACTAACCCAGTGCAACCATCTGCCCAGGAGTCTCTGTCCACACACGAACAAATTCAGCCATGAACGTAAGAACGGCCAGACTGGGTCAGACCAATGGTCCATCTAGCCCAGTGTCCTGTCTTCCACCAGTGGCCAATGCCAGATGCTTCAAAGGGAATAGAATAGGGCTATTATCCGTTATCCATCCCCTGTCATCCAGTCCCAGCATCTGGCAATCAGAGGCTTAGGGACACCCAGCACACGGAGTTGAATCCCTGACCATCTTGGCTAATAGCTAGAGCCCTGTGCAATTACGAAATTTGTATCCACAGCCAATCCACGATCCCAAACGTGGTCAGTGGATATAGAGCAGATATTGATAGGCCTGTCCTCCGTGAACTTATCTAATTCTTTTTTAAACCAGTTATAGTTTTGGCCTTCACAACGTCCCTTGGCAACGAGTTCCACGGGGTGACTGTGCGTTGTATGAAGTAGTACTGTACTTCCTTTTGTTCGCTTTAAACCTGTTGCCTATTAATTTCATTGGGTGGCCCCTCATTCTTCTGTTATGTAAAGGGGTAAATAACACTCCCTTATTCACTTTCTCCACAACATTCATGATTTTGTAGACCTCTAGCGCATCCCCCTTACTCGTCTCTTTTCCAAGCTGAACAGTCCCACTCTTTTTAATCTCTCCTTATATGGAAGTTGTTCCACACTCTTAATTATTTTTGTTGCCCTTCTCTGTACTTTTTCCATTTTTAATATCTCTGTTTTGAGATGGGCAACCAGAACTCCATGCAGTATTCAAGGTCTGGGCTTGCCATGGATTTATATAGAGGCAATATGATATTTACTGTCTTATCTGTCCCTTTCCTAATGGTTCCTAACATTCTGTTCGCTTTTCGGACTGCTGCTGCACATTGAGTGGCTGTTTTCAAAGAACTGAGCACAAAGACTCCAAGATCTCCCTTGAGTGGTAACAGCTAATTTAGAGGGAGGGCTAGCTCAGTGGTTTGAGCATTGGCCTGCTAAACCCAGGGTTGTGAGTTTGATCCTTGAGGGGGCCACTTAGGGATCTGGGGCAAAATCAGTACTTGGTCCTGCTAGTGAAGGCAGGGGGCTGGACTCGATGACCTTTCAAGGTCCCTTCCAGTTCTAGGAGATTGGTATTAGACCCCATCATTTTATATGTATAGTTGAGATTATGTTTTCCAGTGTGCAGTACTTTGCATTTATCCACATTGAATTTCATCTGCCATTTTGTTGCCCAGTCTTGTGAGCTCCCTTTGTAACTCTTCACAGTCTGCTTTGGACTTTACCCTGAGTAATTTCGTACTGTCTGCAAATTTTGCCACCTCACTGTTTACCCCTTTTTCCAGATCGTTTATGAATATGTTGACCCATAGGTGACTCATAAATGACGAGATGGGGGGGGGGCATGTGACCGCCCCACACATTGCTTCTGCTGCCCATCCATTGACCCTTTACATACTCCCCTCCTCACTGTCCTCTCCCCACTTTGCCCCTTCACCCACCACCATCCCCACTGCTCCTCCATAAACCCCCGGTGGAGTGCGTCCTGCTCCCAGCAGCACTCAGCACCCCTGCAGCCTGCCCAGCCGGCTCCTTCCTCCTCAGCTGCCTCTGGCCGGACCAGCACCCCAGGAAACCCTGAGACTCTCCCACATGGGGTGCTGCCCAGGAGGAACCAAGCCCTGCATGTGCCAAAGCCGCCTGGAGCCCTGCCGGTGCCAGGTGGACACTACACTGGCACATAGGCACCGACTTCTGCTTGCGCCGGTGGGTGCTCAACCCCCCTCTGCCCTGACTCCACCCCGGCCCCGCTCCCTCCCATCCCTATTCCAACCCCTTCCCCAAATCCCTGCCCCAGCCCCGCTCCTCCCTCCTGGAACTTGCTTCAGCTGTTTGGCAGCGGCAAGCGCTGGGGGAGGAGGCGGGGCGGGGGAGGTGGAGAGGGGAGCTTGGCTGCCAGTGGGTGCAGAGCACCCACTAGTTTTTCCTCATGGGTGCTCCAGCCCCGGAGCACCCACAGAGTCTGCACCTGTGCACTGGCACGGGGGAGCGCCTCCACCCCTCAGATAAACGCTGGAGTAGGGAGGGGAAGCAATTTCCAGCCAAACCTGCAGGCTCCCCAGCAGCCCCTTGGGCAGGGCCTTAGCTTCCTCCCCCCCCCCCCCCCCGCTGTCCCAGGTTCTGGCCCCAGTGAGCATGGGGCTGCTCCGTCCCCTAGGCGCCCTCCCCGGCTGAGCCACCTCTGGTCGGACTCCACAGCTGCGGAAGCCCCTGCAGTCAGGTTTCCTGGTGCACAGTGCTGCTTCCCCCAGCAAATCGTATTCATCAGTGTGTGATCGTTCTGTTCTGTACTACAGTCTCAGCCAGTCTGCCAGGTGCTGAAGGCAGGCTGACCGGCCTGTAATTGCCGGGATCACCTCTGGAGCCTTTTATAAAAATTGGAGTCACATTAGTATCTGGTACAGAGGCTGATTTAAATGGCAGGTTACATACCACAGTTAGTAGTTCTGCAATTTCATCTTTGAGTCCTTCAGAACTCTTGGGAGAATATCACCTGGGCCTAGTGACGTATTACTGTTTGTTTTATCAGTTTGTTCTAAACCCACCTCTGTTGACACCTCAGGCTGGGACAGTTCCTCAGATCTGTCACCTAAAAAGAATGGTTAATGTGTGGGAATCGCTCTCACATCCTCTGCCCGGGTGGCGAAAGTGACTGACCCTTTAAGCCGCGTACGACAGTCTTCAGAAGTTTGAGAGCCGGGGTGCACCTGCTGGGGCTCGGGGTTTCAGCCCCATGGGAGATGCCTGTGGAGAATTGGGGCTGAAGCCCCGAGACCCGCCCCCCTGCTGAGCAGAAGCCTCTACCCCACCACTCTGCTGCAAGGCAGAGGCCCCGAGCTCCACCTCCAGTCTGGTAGGTGGAGAATGGGGGGAGTGTGGGCGGGCCCCTTGATCTGCACTTTAATGGTAAAAAAGCCGCATACGGCTCAGTTTGGCCACCCCCGACCTATGCAAAGAAATCATTTAGCTTCTCTGCATTGTTTTTTTCTTCCTTGAGTGCTCCTTGACCACCTCAATCCTCCAGTGGCCCCACTGATTGTTTGCAGGCTTCCTGCTTCTGGTGTAGTTAAAAACATTTTGCTGATAGTTTTTGAGTCTTTTGCTAATTGCTCTTCAAATTCTTTTTTGGCTTGGCTAATGGGAAAATTCTGTGCTGCTTAAAGCAGTGATGTGGCTGCAGTGCTGCAGAAGTCAGACCCGCGAGGTGTATAACCCAGTGCAGGAATCTCTGCAGAAGTTGTAGAACTAGAATGGAATTTGCAGCTGTCTGCAGAGAAATGCATGGTGTAGCTTCCGCTACGTTGCTGGGCTCTTCCGCACAGTGTCTGTATCCATTTCAACATCATTAAAGTGCTGAATATCCTGTTGTTGTTCGAGAGCTAGCAATGAGTATGGTCCTGCCCTAAGGAGTTTACACCAACCACCGTGCCACGAGGAGCCAACAGAAAACCGGAATAGAGTCCATGTGCCAGTCTTCTGAGCTGTCTGGCAAAGTCGAAAGTACAAATTCTCTCCACTGTGGTGCTCTCCTGTAATCACAACTATTGGAGCGCTCTTACTTTTGGTTTCACGCTTACGTCACTAGATCCCGAGACACTGCTGCCTTCGAGTGGCCGAGGCGCTTGTTAGAGAGGGACCTCTCAAAGGGACGCAGATGTCACAGAATGGCCTTGGACTCTGCATCTTGGTCCCTGTTTGGGAATTCTCCCCCACCCTCTCCCTGCCTCGCCTCAAGTTTCAGCCCAAGCTTCACGTTCTAAGTGAAGCTAAACTCCAGAAGTTTGCTGCTCCCTTTTCCCATCCAGTGTGTCGCACAAAGCCAGGCCTCGTGTCAGGAGCCTGGCTAGGGGACGGCAAACGCGTATTGAGTCTGTGGAGAAGAGTCTCTGCATTCCCAGCCAGAGACCAGGAGCAGTCCAGGCACTGGAGACCTGTGCATTGTGTCTGTAAAGAAACTGGTGCTGTGTTTAGTGCTGCGGCTAAGTGCAGACTGGGATGCCCAGGATGCTGGGTGACACCTCCCCGCTGACCCAGTGCATGCCACCATGGCCCTCTCACTCCACTCTCTCTCTGGCCTTAGGTTGGTGATAAGGTGATGGTGCTGGCCAGAGCAGGGCTCTGGCAGGAAGTCGTGACCGTCCCAGCCAATCAGACTTACCCGATGCCTGACGGAATGAGCTTTGAGGAAGCGGCCGCCTTTCTGGTCAACTACATCACGGCGTACATGATCCTCTTTGACTTTGGGAACCTGAGACCCAACCAGAGCGTTCTCATCCACATGGCTGCCGGTAACGTGTGCTGCGCCGGGGCTCGGCCCATGGGCAGTTGGCTTCAGTCCAACTGCTGGGAGGGGAGATGACTTGGGTGCTTGGACAAAGGGGTGACAAACCTGATATAAAGGCTTAGACAGATCAGCTACACAGGTGCTGGGTTGGCAAAATATCCCACTGTGCTATTGACGGATTCTGTCCACACCCCGGCCTGTTGGATGCCACACAGTAAAACCAGATGGGTCTGATTGTATTAAAGCCCTGAGCACCATAGTGAGGTGGCAGATGCCAGGGCCATATAGTTAGCCTGAGGCCATCAAGCTCTCTTAGGCTCAATGCATGAGCGTTTCTGAACCGCAGACAAATCCTTCACTCTGAGATTGAGCCATGGCGTGGAGTCGGGTGGGGGTGGGGGGCGCAGCAGCAGCACATCCAGGGACTGGTTTGTCTCCTATGCCCCTTTCCTGTCCACTCCTCAAATTCCCCTTTTGCTGCCTGTTTCAGGGGGGGTAGGAACAGCCGCCATTCAGCTCTGCAAGACGGTGGAGAACGTCACCATCTTTGGCACTGCCTCTGCCTCCAAGCACGACGCCCTCAGGGAAAGCGGGGTCGCTCACCCAATTGACTACAGGAGTATGGATTACGTGGAGGAAGTCCGGAAAATCTCCCCAAAAGGTACCATGAGCGATTGTGGGGAGGACGGGGTGGGATGGGGCTTCCCTACCCTGCTACAGGCCTATCCCTCAGGAAATGGAAAGAAACCGCCTGTTACTCTTTGTGCAAACTTTCTCTAGGAGTCGACGTTGTTTTGGATCCACTGGGAGGATCGGACACTACCAAAGCATTCAACCTCCTGAAGCCAATGGGCAAACTCATAACCTACGGTGAGTATGAGGGAATGATGCATCTACTGAACAGCTGATGTCAACAGGCCAGATTCCCTGTAGAGTGGAGTCATGCACTGGGGCGGGGCAGGGTGGCTCTGCATGAGAGCACTCACACTGGTTTCCCCCAGCCAGGTCCCGAGGGAGAGCAGCCCACAGTGGCTGGTTACCACGTTAGTCTGAGCTCTAGTATCTGCTCTGTCTGGAGCGTCACATGCATTAGAAACCGGGTTCCTGCTGGGGGTTCAGTTTGCTCATGTCTTATTTTGAGAGCTAGGTTCCTGTCCTCTCTCCCTGCCCGAGAGATGCAATTCACTCCTCTCCATACACTGACCTATCAAATCTCCCCTGCAAAGAGAATTGCTTCCTAGTCCGAATACACACATGCAGGGGGAAGTGGGATCTGTGTCCTGCTCATGGGATCAGTTGCAGTGAGTTTATCCTGATTCAGGCTGACTTAATGTGTAGCACTCATAGAAGCTCCCTTTTCTTCTGTGGGGTGTGTGGGTGATGCGGTTTGAAGCTACAGAATACTTCTCTCTCCATTCTCCAGCTGCAAAACACTGTGATTCTGTCCCCATAGACAAAGCCCTCACACAGCCCCTGACGGGCTATGCAGGAATCTCACGCTGACTGCATTCCGTCCCTTGGCATTGGCCTCCACTCTGTGGACTGCAGCGTGTTTTGGCAGGATTAACCGTTACAGTGGGCCAGGCTCCGAAACCCTAGCTTGGGGTGGATTCAGCCAACACGGCTGGCTGCATTTTAGCATCAGCAGTACTCAGCCATTGTACCAGTCTCACTGGCTTGGCACCTAAATCTAGCTGTGTTAATTCACTGCCTGTCCTCACGTTTTGAATACTTACTCTAGCAATGACCCTGCACATCTACTGGCCAAAAGGGGTCTCTGTTCCGTCACTCAAAGCCTCTTTGCCTCTGCGTTTCTTTGGTAGATCCTGGCCTTGCCGCGGAGTGAGTACTCTGTGCTTTCTGAGCTGCCTTAGGACTGGTGCACTGGGTGCTCTTCACCAGGCATTATTAGCCTTTTGTGAGCTCTGAGCATGACTGTGGCCTTGACTTCCTCCTAGGGGTGGCCAACCTGCTCACTGGGCAGAAGAAGAACCTGATGGCCATGGCGAAGACATGGTGGAACCAGTTCAGTATCAACGCTCTGCAGCTCCTGCACCTCAACAAGGCCGTGTGCGGCTACCACCTGGGTTACATGGATGAAGAGTTTGAGCTCATTGGGGGTGTTGTGGCCAAGCTGGTTAGCCTGTACAACCAGGGCAAAATCAAACCCAAAATAGACTCCGTATGGCCCTTTGAGCAGGTGAGTCCGAGTCGTGGTGCAGGCTGGCAGCCTCCGTAAGAGAGAAAGCGCTGCAGGGGCAGCTGCTGCTCCTGTTCCTAGCTGAGTTCTGCAGAGTTCCGGGTCATGTTCTCTGGGATTTGTGGTTGGTTTTCTTTTGCAGTCGAGGTTCCCAACCAAGATGGTCTGTGTTGTGCCGTGTACACACTGAGACAGTCCCTGAGCCATGGAGTTTATAATCCTAACTAGACAAGCCCGACAAAGGGAATATTATTATTTCCATTTCACAGACAAGGAACTGGTCCAGAGAGATTGTGTCTGGCCGGGGTCACACTGGGAGTGTCAGAGCTGGGGAATGAACCCAGATCTCCTGCATCCCAGTTCAGTCTCTTAGCCACAAGACCACCACTCTCCCCCCGGCAGTGCTCCCCTGCAGAGAAGAGCAGTGCAGCATATACTGGCACTGGCTGGGTGACTGGCATCTGAACTACGTGGCTGGAGCACTCTGGACTCTGTGCCCTTTTGATTTCCACTGGATTTGGAGCGGCAGGAACTGTGTGTACTGTGCGAGTGCAGTGGGGCCCTGATCCTCGACTGGGCACTAGCACAATACAGGTACTAATCGCTCTCCCTGGGAGACCTGGCCTCCAGCCCCGCCCTGGAAGCTAGGCCAGAGGTGACGGAGTGCAGCCCTCCTGCTCCCCAAAAGCTCCGGCTGGTTAAGGAGCATCGTCCCTTGCTCTTGCAGGGAGTCTCCTAGTGCGTTAACCTCTACTTGCCTCCCCCCGCCCCCGTCCAAACTGGAAGGATGGAGACGGGGGCTTGGAGCCTCTAGGATGGGTTTAAACTGGGGCACTGAGGATTACAGGAGACACTGACTTGCTTAGGAAACTTGTACTCACCAGGATAAACCAGGGGCGCTGGAACAATTTTTATAGTGAGGGTGCTGAGAGCCATTAAACCAAATTATAAACCCTGCATACAATGGAAACCACTTCAAGCCAGGGGGTGCAGCAGCACCCCCCGCACCCCTGGTTCCAGCACCTGTGGTGTAAACTGAAGCAGATTCTCAAGCTGGCTGCTGTTCACAGGATGAATGAGTCTCCTCTGCCAGGCAGAGAGCTACCAGCAGGAACTCAGCTTGGATTGCTAGTGTCGGGAGCCAGGTGTGGTTGGGAGTGATAATGGAGCCCTTGGGACATAACGAGCACAGAATGCCAAGCGCTAAGTGATATCTTGGAGCGCAGATCCTGGGGGAATCTGGAATAAGATGCGGCAGGCCTGTAGGGGCTGGGTAATGTGCTCAGTGTCTGCATGACTGATTTGCGGTTGGTCCATGCGTGGTAAGCCTGGAATCGCAGCTCATCGGAAATGTGAGAGAATTGGGGGGTGAACTTACACATCAGATAGCATAACCCCAAAGTCCCCTGTACAGTGCGGAGAGGCCTTGGGGACGGGAGCAGGGGAACCCCGCTGCAGCGGTAGCTGGCAGAGTCCTGGGGAAGAGGCCAATGTGCTTTCTTCACTGGACAGCTGTTGGCTCCTACACGCTCCTCACTGGGTTTGGGCTGGCACAGGCTGTGGTTTCTCCCTGGGGGTGGGGAGATGGGGGCGTATCCTGCTGAGTCTGTGTCATGCAGATTCTTCGCTCTGAGTGGGAGCACCCGCTCGCTCATTCTCTTCCCCTTAGCAGAGTAACTCTCTGTCTGTGCCTGGGGCTGCTCCGTGTGCTCCTTTTCTTCAGACCTAGTCCTGCGTAAGCAGCCAGCCCTCGTAAAGGAGGAGCCTGGTTCCCACCCCTGGGAGTGTTGTCCCAATGGCACAGGCTGCCCTGCAGAAAACAAAGGGGGAGTTGGGAGTGGCCGTGGGATGAGTGTGGCCAGGCTTGTATTTACCGTTGGGAGTTGTGGGTGTATTGGATGCTCTCATCCTTGGTGTGGGGAGCATTTGAGCCGGCTCTGGACCTGCCCGGGTCCTTGGCTGCGCATTGTGGGTGCATCCTGTGCACTCGAAGGCGCAGCCTGTGTCCCGGGTGCGCCTCGTGGCAGGTGTTCTCACTCTGAGGCCAGCAGTTCCCCATGGCTGTTACTTGCATAACTTCCTGAGAGCTCCCTCGCTCACACTCCCTCCACTTCACCAGCAAATGTTTGCTGGGAGCCCCGGTGTCCTCCCTCCAGAGAGGGGCTGGTACCTGACATGCTCATTTCAGCGGGAAAGGGGACCACTGAACAACAAGGAGCAAGAGAATTAAGCCATTTTCTTCTTTTTTTAAATGCCTTTCAGACTGAGTGTTTCAAGGCGTTCCCAAGCTGGGAACAGAGAAAGGGCCAAAGGGCTGAGTTACGTTGATTAATTACAGACAGCAGCGCTGCACACTGCGTGTGGGGCGTGTGCTGTGCATGTTACACTAGAGACTGCGCTGAATCTCTGCTCAGTAATTACAGAGGAAACTGTATGTGGGTGGGTGGGTCATTTAGTTGCTTCACCCTCAGATTTTTCTGCTGATTGGAAACTGAGGCAGCAGAACAGTGGAGATGCTGCAGAGTGAGACTGCGGCTTCGTAAATGGCTGTTACACGTTTCTGCATTTGGTGCATCCTTATGTTCAGTCAAATTCTGCTGTAGAGTCTGGGCTCTCCACCCTGATCTGTCTCTGGGGTGGGGAGAGTTCTTCCGAAACTAGATCTTTCTGCTAAACCCCGTGTGTTGTAATAGATGGATTCAAACCAGTATTGCTAACGAGAGAATTCTCCTGACGCAGACCCTGCCCTGCCCTGCCACACAGCACAGCGATAGTTTGCTATGGCAGCTCTGCAGAGTGGCCTTTAATAGCGCGATAGAAAAATTCCAAAACTGAGTATTGTAAAGGGCCCTAAAAGACTTGAGGATCAGAAACCAGTGCCTGGCTGGAGGATAGCAGAGAATTACTGCACTGGTTTCCTGTCGCCATTTGTGACCTAATCCAGAATTAAACAGTGATTTCTGAGACAAGAGCTGACATCTTTACCACTTCCCAGCGAGAGAGCAGGACCAGGATGGACGGAGTCCTCTGGGTCAGGATTGAGGGGCATCTGCAGAGCTGGGCGTGGGGTGCACAGGGCTGATGATAAATGGGACTCTGGGTTTGAAGATGAGCTGGGATGTGGGCACAGTGCCTGCCACAACATGTCTTGGTTTCAGGCACAACACAACTGCAAAGACTTTAGAGTGACTGACACACTGAACTGGAAATCTATCTGCAACTGAAAGCAACATTAAAAAAAAAATTGACTCATTTCCAAGCCTGGGGCAAGTGCTGTGGTGCTGTTAAAAGTCCTTTAATCAAGTCTGCCTTCAAAGGAGATACATAAGATACATACCACTTGGCTGCTGACTCTCCCTGAGCTCCTTGTGTCAGCCCAGAGCAGGGGATGGTCTGGCTAAGCTGGGGTCACGTGGTGTTTTCTCTGGAGATACTGGCGAGAGAGATACTGCAGAGATTGTCCGCTTCTGGCATACACTAGACTTGCTTAACCCTCCTCTACTGCGCCACACCTTGGGGGGGGGGGGAAGGGTGCTGTTGGCTCATGCTCAAGAGCAGGGCTGGAGGGAGCTGGGCACCTTTCCAGCAGAATGGGCCAGAATCGCCACTGGGGAGCTGATTTGTAAAACAGGGAGCCTGGAGTGGCTTTCCTACCAAAAACCGCTGGCCAATAGCATCCTGGGAGCCAGGGGTTAATCTCAGGAGTTTGCTGGACTTTACCAAGCAGCTTCTGGAGCCTGCCGATACAGCTCTGATTTCAGTCTAAACACATCAGGCTGCCCGAGGTCAGAGGCGCCCAGGAAGTCTGTGCTTCTCCGAGCTTAACTGTCCAGGCTGCCTCAGAGGTGTTGGGCAGAGGCCACCCGAGTGATCTCAGCCGTCAGTGAATGGACAGTAATGCATGGAGGTGTGTTACCCTTCCGGCCCAGCCAGGGGCAGAACTCCTCTCCAGTGGGGAGCAGAGCTTCTCCCCTTCACCCAGAAAGAACAGCTGCTTCTGAGGTCTCTACAGCAGAAGCCAAAAGAGATGGGGGGAGTTTCCTGTAAAGGGTCCCAAGTAACCTAGGCCCAAAATACAGATGTGCAAAGGGCCTAAAGAAGAGAGATGGGACTCTGTCTCCAGTAGCGGAGTCTCACCAGAGGGCCAGCGTAGTGCGGCAGGAGGGTGCTTGCTACACTGGAGCAGCCAGTCTCTGGGGTGTGGTGACTGGGATTTGGCAGGGACCTTGCTGGAGGAAGGATCAGATTTCTCTTTCCGATGCTAATTTGTAGCCCGTTTGCTGCCAGCAAAGCATGTGCTTTAGCTCGTAGCCATTGGTGTCAGATTGGCTTCTGGCCCCAAGCACTGACTGGAGCAGTACATGCTTCAGGCCTGTGCCTGGTCTCTCTGAAGCATTCAGGTAGAGTTACGGAGATGGAGACACCACAGAGCGGAGGCAGGGCTGGGTTGTTTACCCAATTTAGAACCCAGCGTGGTGGCCCTGAACATGTCCCAGTAGCATTTTCCTGTCCAGTCCTGGGACTTCCCCAGCCTGCCCTGACTGACAGCAGGTGAGGAAGTGCCTGCTAGATGTTAGGTCCGTGCTGCCGGCCTTGTGTTGGGCCGTGCTGTGGAGCGGGTCCTTTGAGGGCAGCTCTGGGAGGGGTGGGGATGCAGCTGAGAGACCCTTCCAGAGCCGGGGAGACACTCAGGTGCTTACCAGGTAGTTAGTTACCTGGTAAAACATCTTCCGTCGCCGTCCCCTGCCCGTGGTTCTGAGCCGGACCCTGGAGCGTCTCTGCGGAGGAACTGGCCTCGGTTGTTAATGGAGGGAGGGGAGAATTCCAAAAGACAAACTGGAGTAAGTCTGAGGAGCGCTGGCAATCTCCAGCCAGCACAGCGATCAGTCTGGCTGTTCAGACCCTGCTCTCCCTTTCCCCCCAGGCACCTGCAGTCTGTTTAAATTAACTCTGGCAGGAGGCGTGTGCTGTTTGTGCATCATTGTGCTGATCTCCTCCTGCCGGAAAGAGCAGCTCATAATGGGACCCTGATTGCATTACCAGCCAACAGCTTCTGCTCTGCCTGCATTGATCTGGGCATGCACTTTGTAATGACCCGGCACGTCCCAGTGGGTTTGTGCATGAGGGAGCCCTGTGCTCCAGACAGACGCAGGAGAACACAAGCGTCTCATCAGCATGTCTGCTTGGCATGGTGACGAGGACAGTGCCTTCCAGGGAGCTGAAGGCGAACTGCCTCTTCCGGGCTTTCCAAACTGACTAGAGCTGGAATGGTCCGAGCCTGACACTTGGGGAGCCTTCACCATAGGGCGTCGGGACTCGGCAGCACTGCCGGTTACTCCAGCTGGGGCTCAAAGCAGCAGGATCCTTGTGGCTAGCATGAGATGTCCCTGCAAGGTGTGCCAATGGCCCCGTCCACTCTCCTCTCCAGACACGGCTCATCCCTGACGCAGCGTGGCTAGCGCTGGGGGCTAGAATGTGCTGTACGTTTTTAGGCAGCTCTCCCCGCTGATTTCAGACTGATGGTACTGGATGGCCTTTGCCTAGTGCCTGTGGCAACTAAATGCTTTTCTCCCTTCCTGACACCAAGCTGTCTCTCAGTAGCTGTTTTGGCACAGTTTGTTTGTGTCACAAGAAGCCCTAGCGGTGCCAGTGTAACCAAAGGGACCTATTCCTCCTTCCTCCCGGCTCTCTGTTCAGTGGGACGCCCTGGAGTGCCCTGCCCTGTGCCCATGTGCTCTGAGCGCACTCTCCCCTGCTGCGGCAGGGTGGGATGGCTGCCCAGGGCTGCCCAGCATTCTCCGTTGGGCGGTGAGTGTGAATGCACAGCAATTGCTGACCCGTGGGTATGCGGTAGATGAAAACGTTCCTGTGCGGACGCCACTGAGCTGGCGCGTCTCCTCCCGAGTGGCGCCGCGAGGCAGGTGTGGCTCTTCTCATGGGACTTCTTTCTTCCTAGGTGGCAGATGCCATGAGGCAGATGCAAGAGAAGAAGAACGTTGGGAAAGTCATCCTAGTTCCTGAGCTGCCGAAGGAAGAACCCAAAAAAGAGGAAAACTAAAGCAAGGCGACGTGTCTGCAGGTTGTGAGTCTGTGGTTTAACCCCTAACCCCTTTGGGGCCTGGGAATGGACGGCTCAGACCTGCCATCTTCCCCAGTAAGGGAATGATACATTTTTAAAGCCGGTTCTAGGACTGTGAGCGTCTTGGGTTGTGAATCATATGCACCTGCCACAGCCAGCCTCCCCCAGGTGTGATTGTGTAACATTGTGTGATGCCTCCCACCTTAGCCCTGCGTTTCCCACCGCATTGGTATAGCTCCTTTCCCAGATTCCAAACCAAGTTCTTTTTCTCTGGCAACGCCTCTCTGGCCTCCAAGCAGTCAGTGACTAATGGCTGCGTAGTATGTTGCTGCAAAGTGTAAACGCAAATTGTTATAGCAACCATTGACTGTCTCCATAGAAACGGAGCCCTTTTTGCAGTCTTACGATGCACATTCAACAGACGAATGTGCCAAGCCAGAGATGCTTGTCGATGAAATTGCTGTAGGAAAATAACATGAGACCGTGCATTATTCTAGTGCTGGTTATTTCTTTGCCGTTATTCCTGCTGTCACGACACTTCCCTTCCTCCTCCCCCTGCTTTTCCCCACACCCCCAGGCCTTTAATGCCAATCAGCTGGCAAAAGGCCAGTTTTTCTAAGCCCAGCTTAGTATCTTAGATGCTGGTCACGCTGTAGCTTTTTAATTTGCTGTTCCTTCTCTGTGCATGCTGCATGTAACCTGAGGAGCAGTTAGGCTGGTGCTATATGAATACTAAAGAGACATTTCAGTTCAACAATTTGCTCTCGTCCATTTTCTGCTCCCAAACCGTTAGGGAAAGTCTAAACCAATTCCGGGGTCAGAGCTGGGTCTGGAGACCGAACGGACTCAGCTGTGTCTCCGAACGGACTGACCCATTTGTGTTGGCTCTATGTGCTTTGTTAACGTTGGGCTCTGAATGTCTGTCAGGCTAAACTTCACCCTCGTGTTTGTTACCAAGGGCTGCAAATGTGAAAACGTGTCTGCAAGGCTGGGACAAAACAAGGCTCGTGGTCGGCCTTCGCTTCTGCGGTTGTGTGTGCTAGGAAGGGGACGCTGCAGCTCCAGAAGGGAGCAGGCCCAGTAGAGTCTGGAGAGCCAGCGTGTGGTTCTGAGGGAGTCGCACACTGTAGAAATCAAAGGTCTGGGCTCAGACCTGTTGAATCCGCTGGTGTGAGGCTCCCGCCTGGTTAGATCCTGGCTTCCGTTTTGCACTTTCCACTCCAGGTTTAATTAGCTTTTCAGATTCTCCACTAGTCCCAGGCTGTCCCTATGGCTGGCTAGCGCCGAAGGGGCTCGAATCGCGAAGTGCCAGTGTTTCAGGATACTTCCTAGTGCTGCTGAGATGCTGGGAACTGCCCAGGGGGCTCCTCTCCCCAGGAAGAAAACGGGGCTTGCCCATGCCAGGCGTGTGGTAAAACTGTGGGTGGGAACCTGACCGGCTCAGTCTGTGAGCGTCTAAACTTGTCCTTGTCTAATGTTCCGACTGGTGCTGCCCCTTCCAGCCGCGCTCGGTCTCCTGCTGCAGTCTCAGGACTTGGCGCTTTGCTGCTATTTGCACTTGCTCTAGCAGTCCAGGGCTGGTTCTGCTGGGTGGTGGATGGTGCAGTAGCTCAGGCTTTGCTTGTATTTGGATCTGGTAACTGAAGGGACCAAGCCCCCACCCCACCCCCTTTTTGTAAAGTGCCATAGCAGAAGCAAAATGCTGCTCTTAAATAAGAGCAAACATGGATCTCCTGGGCTGTGAACATTCCCTCCTGCTGGGTCCCTCCCTGCATTAAAGAAAACCTGGTCCAGCATCAGCACAAGAATTTTATTGTGCAAAGAAAAAGGAAGGCGACAGCCTCCATTAGCTGCCCCCGCCCCGGGAGACGTAAGTGGCGCATCACTAAGGCTTGGGCTACACTAGCAACTAACGTCGGTGTAACTATGCAGTTTTACCGACCGAGCTCCGGTGTAGACAACGCTGTGTCAGCGGGAGGGTGTCTCCCAGCAACACGGCCACCGCCTCTCGGGGGGCGCGGTACGGATGCCGACAGGAGAAGCCTCCTCTTGGCGTAGGCAGCTTCTTCACTGACGTGCTACAGAGGTGCAGCTGCATTATCTCATCAGTGCAGCCTGGGTTTCTGTTCCTGCTCCCTTACCCTGTCGGGCTTCGATAGGCCTGGAATCTGGAGGATTCACTTCAGGTATAAAATGGGGCCCCCGTTTAGGTCTTCAGAAAGCAAACCACGATTGGGTTCAGACCCTCTTCTGTCTTCGTTCCTTCCATTCGTGACACGGGGGTTGACTCCGCAGATGTGATGCAGCGGAACTCACAAGCACAACTTTTTTCTAACCTTTTCTAAATACAAACTCTCCCCGCTGGGTTTTTTCCCTCTCAGAACCGCTCCTGCCCAGTGAATTAGCTTTGATTTTCCATTGTTTTACGCCGTTTCACCACAGGTTTATAAAAGCAGTTCAGACACTTGGGCTTTTCCTTTTATAGCAAACAAGACCTGCTCGTGTCCAAATCTTGGCTTCACCTTGAGACAGGAGGAGTCTGGCCAAACTGCACACTGCACCGCAGAGCTTCAGGTTCTCTAGAGTCTTTGAAAGGGGGAAAATGGTTGCCCCTTCCTTGGCTCTACTCCGCTGAGAGCACCTGGTGCCTTACTCCAGACGGCCTTATCCCGGGCACCATCGCAAGGCTTTTGAAGTCTAGTCCCCTTTTAGCAAATGGGAATATCTTGTATCTTCCTGTAGGACAACTCTGACGTATGCTGCATTGCAACGCACCATAGAAAACAGTATCTCAGTGCCTTTTCTAGACAGCTTGTAGGACTAGCAAGTCACTGAAGCCTTTGCCATACTGGCCTCTTAAAATACTGCCAAAAATCTAGTGTGCTGCAAAATAGATATGGCTTGTGATACACAAGCGACCTAGCCCTGCCTACCCTCCGCCTCGATATACTCCTCGTACACGTGTTTTATGGGCTCTCCAGGGTGACCCCTGGAAGCTCCTGCTCCAGAGCCTAAGCAGCAGAGGCTACCGTAAGGCAATGCCTCGCATTTGGATGTGGCCAAAGGTGCCCGTGTATGTCAGTATCTCTAGGCCTGTCCTCTTGCAAAGCTTTGCTGGTAGTGGCCTCTCCTGGGGCTGAGGTGAGGACATTGAGGGTTTGTCACCATTGCAGAGACTCTCTGGAATTTCTTTTCTCTTCGTTTGCAATGTGTAGTTGATAGTGAATTTTCTACCTATAAACTTCTGACGCCCTTTTCAGTCTGACTTCTGAATCCTTCCGAGCAGTTAGGTAGTTGTGATAGAGATTAGCACTGACTCTGCACCGCAGTAGCTACGTTTTCTAGAGAAGATTAAGTGTAACCTTGCGCTTTACTGCCTCAGACTAATGCTTTGTTCTAGATTTTATAGTAGCCTTTATTTACCCTGGCATTTTATGGGCCAGTAAGTATTAAACCTACTGATCGTCAGTCTTAGAACTTTATTACCAGTGTCTCAAACAACTTGTTAAACAGCAGGTTGTTCTAGCAAGGACCAAAGCACAATGTCATTCCACTCCAGAAGATGTCTGATTAGAAGGAAACATGCTGAACAGTTGAGGGCACAACTAGTGTCATCCAGGGAACAGTGAGTGCCACGTTGCCTCTTAAATTGTGTATCGTTCCAAAATAACTGAAGTGCAGATTAATGTTCATTTTGCTAATTGATCATTTTGACTCAAATCTTGTGCCGGGGGGCAAAATGGCTGAAGGGCAAAAGTTTGTGTTGTGATGCTATGAGCACTAGCTAAAGGTTTCTGTGTTCCCTGCACTCTCTCCTGCTGCGGTTTGCAGGGTGTTCTGCCTTTGGTATGTACGTGTAGATTGCGAAATCCAGTGGTATCTAAGTGTGACCTGAGCATCATTGCTGTATCTGTAACCAAAACTGCCCGTCCAGGAAGGGGCCCTTAAACACAACTGTACGTGCTTTGCCATCCCCAGGCGGCTTTAGAACTAAAAAGCTTGTTTAGTTTAATCAGAAATTTATTAGTTACAAATGTTTCTTGCACCTGGGAGATGGGAGTGGAAAGGCGCTCAGCTTGCACAAACATACGCCCTAGTGAGATCTGTAGCTACACCAAGACAGTATTTGAGAGGTGAGGAAGGGTCCTACAGACACCAGGGAATGGAGTTTAGCTGCATGTTTAGTTACAAACCAGCTGTGTGAAGTAGAGTTGAGTGACCAGTGATGGGCAAAAAGTGTTGTGGGCATCAGGCTTTAACCAGTGCAGGAATCTGACCCACCTGCAGCTGCTGTCGGAGGTGTAAAACCACCCCTGTTGCCAGATGAAGTCTGTGATGCCCAAAGCACTGGTGATGGCAAAGGGTGATGAGCACGGTGTGAGAATGGGTCATGCTTGGAGCCTCTTGCGACACACGGCAGTGTCTGTGCCGTCCGGTTGATTTGTGGAGGTGTGAGCCCAGTGGCTGTTGTCCTACAGCACGGCATTTTTAAAAATTATATTCTGCTTTGTGCGTGTAACCAAGTTGAACAGAAAGCAATTGTGCCAATGCTGTTTACATGACTACAACGTGTAATGCTCTTCTGCCTAACGTTACCGTATGCCTTATGTGTTTCAAATGTTAATTAAAAGCATAACAAAACCCTCGCTGGCCTGTTTCTCTGCTTGTGACGACGTTTGGGTTAAGCATAAAGCAAAGGTTCATGGGTTAGATTGCTAGGCCGCTGACAATCTGTGGTTCCCTTTGTCAGACCCGGGCAGGTCCCTGTCCCATCCGTCTCCTGCTCGTTCGTGTCACCGAAGAAATCTGGGAACAATAAATGCTCCCCAGTCTGTCAATAATTCAGATCAGTAACATTGGCAGAGGAGCCAAGGCGGGAAGCTTCAAGACCTACCCTAGGTGTTTCAAACAGCCATTGGGCCATGCTTGCAATGGGGGGTAGTGGATTTAGCAGCAGTGTGGCTAGCTGAAAAGTGAATGGGAGAACCCTGCAACGGGAGCAGGGCGAGCTCTTGTCAGGCCCTGTGGTGACCCGCACAGCAGAACCTGGATGGGTACAATTGTCACCCCTTGTTAAAAGAAACTTACCGTGGGAGCATAAAGCGATGTTAGAGAACACACGTACAACTACCCGGCTGCTTCTCTGCTGGTGTGAATGCTAAGCAGCCCCGGAAACATGCTCTAGGCAGGCTTGAACCTCCCCACCCCACTTCCCTTTTGTGGGGCTGATTATAAACCAGGTGCCTCCCCTCCTCTGGAAGAATGTGCTGGGTCTGAAAGAGGAGCCTGAGCCCACAGAGCCGGCTGAAGAGGATCTTGGTGCCTGACTAAATATTCGTAAGGACGCTTGTCACCCCCAGCCCTTCACCTTAGAGCTCTAACTGTTGGTCCAAGCTCTGTCCCAGTGCGGTAACGCACGAGCGAGCGACCGAGGGTGCTTGTCTCTGCAGTGACAGGCTCTCTCCCCTCCCAGCTGCCACCCCACGGCAGGGAGCTGTTCTGTGACACAAGTTCCAGGGCTGCAGTGCTCGGACCCAATCATGCTTGTCACTTTCCCAGCAGGCTCAAGAACTGAATGGCGTGTGAAGTCCCCTCTTGGCCCAATGGCAGCCTCCCTGCTTCAGAGGGGAGCCTTGCTGGCCAGGAGTGTGGGGAGCTGGTGCTGTGGCTAAAAGGAGACCTTCACCCCAAGCTCTGGCCACGGGCGCACTCCTATCACTGTAATTACAGGGAGCAGATTTTGCACGGGGCTTTTGAGCAGCAGCACTGGACACCTGGTGTGAAATGTAACAAGGATCTCAGCTGCTTTGTAAGGGTTCACGTCAGCCCTGCCCCCCTTGGTATCAGCACCAAGTGTGTGTTTGGAGCCTTAAATGCACCGTCACATTCCCATAAAAAGCTACTCGAGAAAGCCCGGCCTCTGCAGAGGGGCTGCAGCCACTTCACTCTGCTCTGGAAGCAGCAGCCGCTGCTATGCAGCCTAGAGCCAGTTGTTGCTATACCTGCCTGTGACCAAAACGGGGGCATTTTGAGGCTCCCAGCCCGAGCCAGGGCCAAGCCCGACTGAACAGGGTGGGGAATGAGACTCGTTTATTTGGGATTCTCCACCAACTACATGGAATGCAAAGTAACAGTGACTGTGTAACGCTGGGCTCCCTCGAGCACTGCGGCTCTGGGCTCTGGGCCCACAGGGCTAGACGTGCATTAGAAGCAGAAAGGTTAGTGATGCTCCTCCAGAGAGCTCCCTGCCCTCCCTGGAACAGGCGCTGGGGATGGGACGGGAGCTCCGGACTGTCTGTCCAAGGAATGAAACGCCCAAGTTAACAAGTGCTATTCCAGAAGCACTGAACACTAGAAAGATGAGCAGCTCCCAGTCCTCCAAAGGCAGAACTGGGATGTCCCAGGTTGACCAGACGTGTGTCTCCACTGGAGATTGGCATCAGGCTGGAAGCTGGGGATGGCTCAGCCTATAATGCTCGTTGTTCACTGATGCCGAAACCAGCTGTGCTAGGAGCTGCGGCTGGTTAACAAGCTAAATCCAAGAGGGAGCTGGAGCTGTGGCAGGTTTTACTTCCACTCAGCAAGAGCGAGGGCGGGTGCCGGTGAGACGCTGCCGCTGGACGTCTCGGTTCTCAGTGCACTTCACACTTGGCACAGGAATTCCTGGCTAGCAAAGGGTGCGGTGGAGGTGAAGCCCACGCAGCGAAAAACCGGCACTGTCCTGAGCGGCTCAGTACTGAACGTGGCTTGTGCCAGCTGGGCTGAGCCCGGCTGGGACTGGAGGGTGGCAGAGAGGGAGCGGCTTTTGGCAGCTCAGCACTGGGAGTTTCACTCGATGCCCAAGTTTCTCAGCAGAGCGCTGACCTCGCGGAGGTACTGGGAATCCGGGTAGCCATTCCTGCCAGGGGAGAGGAAGAGGCGTGAGGCAGCAGCCCCACTGGTAACGCTCAGAGCACGTTCCAAACGCTCCCCCTCCCAACGACCGCAGGAAGTGGGGGGCATCTCTCCCTGTTCCCCCACACACCCCATTTCCCAGATGGGGAGGGAGCCACAGAGGGAACCTCTCAGAGCTTGGCCACCCACGCTTCCAGCCCCGGAGCAAGAGGCGGCCTAGGTCTGGTGCAGGAATTGCTCTTCGCTAGTGTCTCACGGGGCCCTGCCTTGCAGAGGTGGAAAACGGCCCGTGGGGATGGAGTAGCAAGAAACATTTAAAATGGCATTTGGATGCTGCTCTCGCTCATTCATTTCTTCTCCGACAAAGTGGCTGCTGCAGCCCCGCCCGCCAGGGTAAGAGAGGCTCTGCCCTCCCGAGCCAGGGCATGGAAGCAGCTGGGGGGCTCAGACAATTCCTGGGCATGGTGCGTGTTGCACACTGGCGGCTTCGCTCCAAGGCCGGCTGCAGCGTTGGGTTGCTGGGCTCTGGCCGGTGCCTGCACACCAAGCGTGGATACAGCACAGCACCCAGGCATCTAGGGCCAGGCCCTGTTCCTCTCCCTCCTAGGCCAAGAGCTAACAGGCCAGAGGCCGCCGGGGCCCCAGACCCCGTCCAAACCCCACCAGCACTGCTCCGTACCTGGCCTTGCCCTTGTCGAAAGAGGTTTTGTGGGGGATGAGGTGCCACATCACTCTCTCCTCCCCGTCACAGGACTGGATCTGGAAGGTCAGGCCCTGCTCAAACGCTTTCTGCAGCAGCTGAGACGTCTTCTTCCCCTCCCTGTTGTCGGGCAGGAAGGCCTGGAAGCGGCCACCCCTGTACGGTCTCCCGGGTCGGGGGTCTCCAGCCTTTAAATGGCGACGTGGAGGAGGGGAGAAGGAAGGAAGTCGTAAAATCAGCCCTGAGCAGGAGTTTGTGCTGCTGGGACAGGGCTGCTCTCAGGTTTGCCTGCTGGGAGGCCAGGCAGGTTTCGTCGCCTGCCAGGGTCACGCTCCCCTGGCTGGGAAGGCAGGGTCAGTTTGTGGGACCCAGCCCCTGCCCTGGCCAAGGAGCGAGCCGGGAGCGCGGGCTAGTGAGCAGGAGCAGGAGCGAGAGGAGGCTGCTAGTGGGAGCCGTTTGTGGCGTTTCCTACGCTGGGTCACGCTCACAACACACAAAAACCCGACTCCCCTGTGGCTCCCTTCTTGGTCACTTCTCTCTGCAGTGCCTCAGCCCTGGGGTGCACTGGGGGAGGGGACTGCTCTGGGCTCTTGCTGGCTTGGGAGGGGACGTGGGAAAAGCCAGAGCCCCCGTCAGCCAGAGATGAACAGTGTAACTGCCTCATTCAACTCCCCTCTGCTGCTGTGCCTGCAACAAGCGAGAGAACCTCGGAACGGCCAGGCTGGGTCAGACCAATGGTCCATCCAGCCCAGTATCCCTGGCCCTGATAGTGAGCGGTGCCAGGTTCCCCAGAGGGAATGAACAGAGCAGGGCAATCACTGAGTGATCCGTCCCCTCGCCCAGTCCCGGCTTCTGGCAGTGAGAGGGTTAGGGACACCCAGATCATGGGGCTGCGCCCCTGCCCAGCTTGGCTAATAGCTATTGATGGACCTGTCCTCAGTGAACTTATCAATTCTTTTTTGAACCTGGTTATAGTTTTGACCTTCACAACATCTCCTGGCAATGAGTTCCACAGGTTGACTGTGCCTTGTGTAAAGAAAATACTTCCTTATGTTTGTAAACCCATTGCCTAGTAAGTTTATTGGGTGACCCCTGGTTCTTGTGTTATGTGAAGGGGTAAACAGCACTTCCCTCTTCACTTTCTCCGCACCAGTCATGATTTTATGGCTCTCTATCGTATCCCCCCCAAGTCGTCTCTTTTCCAAGCTGAACAGTATTAATCTTTTCAATCTCTCCTCATATAGAAGCTGTTCCACAGACTTAATCATTTTTGTTGCCCTTCTCTGTGCCTCTTCCAATTCTAATATATCTGTTCAGAGATTTGGGAGCCAGATCTGCACGCAGTATTCAAGTTGTGGGCGTACCATGGATTTATATAGTTGCATTATGATATTTACTGTCTTATTATCTATCCCTTTCCTAATGGTTCCCAACACGCAGTTAGCTTTTTCGACTGCTGCTGCAGTCATTGAGCAGATGTTCTAGAGACGCATTATCTATGATGACTCTAAGATCTCTTTCTTAGTGGCAACAGCAAATTTAGACTGCATCATTTTGTAAGTATAGCTGGGATTATGTTTTCCAATGTGCGTTACTTTGCACTTAGCAACACTGAATTTCAGCTGCCAGTTCATTGCCCAGTCACCCAGTTTAGTGAGATCCCTTCGTAACTCTCGGCAGGCAGCTTTGAACTTAACTATCTTGAGTAATTTTATATCATCTGCAAACTTTGGCACCTTCCTGTTTACCCCCTTTTCCAGCTCATTTATGACTCTGTTGAACAGCCCTGCTCCCAGTACAGATCCCGGGGGGACCCCACTATTTACCACTGTCCACTGTGAAAACTGGCCATTTGGTCCTCCCCTTTGTTCCCTGTCTTTTAACCAGTTACCGACCCATGAAAGAACCTTCCCTCGTCTCCCAGGACTTCTTACATTGCCGAAGAGCCTTTGCTGAGGGCCCTTGTGAAAAGCTTTCTGAAAGTCCATGTACACTATAGCCCTGGATCCCCCTTGTCCACATGCTTGTTGACCCCTCAGAGAATTCGAACAGACTGGGGAGGCCTGATGTCCCTTTTCAAATGCCATGTTGATGCTTCCTCAACAAATCGTGTTCATCTGGGTCATAATTCTGTTCTTTATGGGTGTGCTTGGACTACAGCTCATTCCCAGCTGGCACCCGTGCTCCCCTTCTGCCTGTGTTATCCACCTGCCTCAGCTCTCTGGGGCAGGGACTCTGTTCTGCGTGGGCAATGCCCAGCACAGCGGGGCCCTGGCTTCCGACCAGGATGCCTAGGCATTACCCCAAGTCCCATAATTAGGGGGCTGGAAAGGCCCTGGTGTCAGACTCTGTGTGTGGCCTGGCTACCTACCTCCTGCACACCGTCAGGGATGTCGTAGACGATCTTGAGCGTTGGGTCTCGAAAGTAGCCGGGCAGGCTCTGGGACAGAGTCACCACCTTGAACGTCCCTTTAATAGCCCTGGCGCTCTTGGGGGAGCCGCAGCAGGCTGGGTGCGTGTCTTCGGCTGCAAAACAAGTCCGGCACAGAGCGTGGCCGCACTGGGCGCGGCAGGTCGCTGTGCACGAGCTCTGGCATGCATCACACCTCCCAAGCTTGTGCTCGTGGGCTCCCTGCCCAGGGCTGGGACCTCTTAGCTCCAGCTCCGAAATCGCCGTCTCCTGTGAGTCCCCATCTCCTGCTGGGTCCCCCTGGCCTGGCTTGGGGGCTCGTTCTGCAGCCCGAGCTGGCAGGACAGTCCCAGAGCTAAAGAGCCAGATGGGCAAGGACTGCGGGGGGCCGTCTGCTGCATGAGCAGGGGGCCTCGGGCTTCCCCCCGCCTCACTGGGGCCTCCTCGGCTCTTGTCTCTTGCGAACTGGAATCTGTCAGGCAGGACCCGCTTTATCCTGGCCATCTCGGGCTCTCCAGCTGGCCTCTCCCCCTTCTGCAACTCCTGGGGGTCCCCTGGGCTGAGGCTCTGCCTGCCTGCCAAGCTGGCATCAAGGAGGCCACTGCCACTCGCATCCTGTGAGTCGCTGGGGTAACTTGGGTCCTCCTGCCCCAGCGCCTGCTGGTAGCTGCTGGTTCTCGTGCCATTCCACCCGGGCCCATCCAGCTGGGAGGCGCTCTCCGAAACGTCAGACCGGCTGGCTGTGCTGCTAACCTCCAGCTGCTGCAGTCCCTCCCGGCCATGGTGATATTCGGCAGCCAGCGCTGGGTCCTGGGTTTTCACCTGCTGTGTGGGGCTTGGATACTCCTCGGCCGGAGATCCCTCCAGCCCCGGAGACGGGGAAGAAAGTGTCAGAGCACTTCGCCTCCTGGCAGAGAATCTCTGGAAGGCCTCATTGACGCTCAGCAGTGTTTCCTTGGGGCACATGAGATGCAGTTTGTACCTGTCTTTGCTGACTCTGACCTGGGCAGAGCATCCTTTCAAGAGGCTGCACAGCTCATTCAAAGCCTCGTCGCTGGGCCCCTCCACATCGAGTTCGGAGTAGCTCAGGCTCTGGCACACGAGAGCAGGACACACCGTCTGGCACAGAGCCTCCATCTTCCACCTGGCTTGGAGGAGCTTTGTCCTGTCCTCAGCTGTGAGCGTCAGCACGGTGCAGCCTTTGCTGCTGCGCTCTGCGAGCAGGACACCTCCCTCCCTGCACAGCCCGTCAATAGCAGAGCCATGAATCTCTTTCAAATAAGCCCACTGCACAGGATCCATGCTGATCTCCTCGCTGACCCTGCTGGGGTCTCTGGGCGTGTCGCTTGCCTTAGACTTTGGAATGGAGAAACTATTGGAGCGTCTCAGCGGGGCGCTAGACTCGGGCGGTTTGGAATCTAGTGCTGAACAGGTCCCCGTGGTATCGAAAAGGCTCAAGGATTTGAAGGCACTAGACGCGCTGCTAATGAGCTGAGGCTTTACGGGACCAGGGCTTTTCCAGACCCCGAGACTCTGCAAAGTGCTGCTTGCTTTGCCTCCAGCAAACAGAGATGGCGTCTTGGGTCTCAAGAGCAGGGGGGCCCCCTTCCTTCGGTCCCAATCCTTCAGCTCCCTCTGCTGAACCTCTGCCGCTGGCCCAGTGATGGTTGCAGAGACAGGCAGGTGGTGCTGACCGCTCGGTGGTGCTGGATCGTTCTGGCCCGGGGCACCAGCTTCCTTTAACCAGCTGCCAGAAAGCTGCATCTGCTCCATGAACAGGGAGCTGCGATCCAGCGAGGGCCGTGCACTGGAAAGAGCCGCGTCGTGCTTTAGGAAGCTGAAATTGGCGGCTAGCTTGTGTTCACCTTTAAACTCAAACTTGCCAGAGCTCAGTCTTGGGGGTGAAGGATCCACCGTGGGTTCAGGCTTGCCCAGTCTGGCATCCCCTCCATGAAGAGCGGCTGTGTATGTGGCCAGGGAGCCGTTGGACGTCCTGAGGCCGGCTGTGGCTGTTCTCCCAGGACTTCGATCTTGGATGTATTGTTTGGCCTGGGAGACATCGACCAGATTCCCGATGAGATAGAGATGTCGCTCGTCTTCGTGACAAAGGAGCAGGGGGCAGAGTTTCTGCAGGTCCCCTAGCAAGGCCCTCTGAGACCGCATGTCACTGCTCAGCTCCCCCTTGCTGATCTTCTCCTTGCGCAGACTGGCTTCCAGCTGCTGATAGAGATGCAGCAGCGCCAGGCGGGCTTGCACCACGGAGCTGATGTCCCCCGTGTTCTTGGAGGAGGCCTGGAGGTAGAGAATGGCGATGCCGTCGCTGCTGACGTCCACCATGTCGACCTGGTGCTGGTGCAGCACCCGCTGGTACTTGTCACTGCAGAACTTCTGCATGTACAGGTAGATATCTGCGTCCATCACCAGGGAGAAGTCCTCCAGCTGCTCCACAGCTTCTCCGTCCACAGGGTCCCTGTGCAACCGGGGCTCAGACGCCTCCTCGTGCACGTGGCCCGGACTTGGCTGCTTCTCCACCCTGGGCTCTGGCAAGGGGGAGCTGGGCCTCTGCTGGGAAGCGGACACCCCTGTGCCTGTGGCGGGGTGGCTGACTCCCTCTGGGGGGGCCTCTCCAGCTTGCTGGCTCCTCAGCAGCTCCTTGCTGAAGGCCTGCAGCTCTGTGAACGGCCCCTTGACCGTGCACAGCGTCTCCTTAGGGTCGAAGCTGAACTGCACGGCGCCGTAACGTTTTGCGCAGGCTTCTCAGGAGGGTTTTGCCATCCAGGAGCCTCCCGTAGTCGATGATCATACAAACGCGCACGAAGATCTGGGGGGACAGGACCAGAGGAGTCAGAGGGCAGTGACTGACGGTAAACAGCCCCCCTGCAGGAGGGAGACGACCCCCGACAGGCCCCACTCCACCACCCTGCCATCATGAGGACAACGGCAGCTGCACGCACTATCTCACCGCGGCTCCCAGGGTCACTTCAAGGCCAAGTGCCAAGCGCCCCCACCTTCCCTTCCACCCTGTGTTTGCTCTCCCCAAGGGCAGGCAAACAAACCTAGTGTAGCTTCGTGCGGCAATCGCTGCCCATGGAGACGGAGAGGGCGTGCCCTGGCGGGGGTGCATGGAGCCAGGCAGAGAGCTGTAGCGTCGGGCAGCGATTAATGTGGGAGGGCCATGCGGTCAGGCCTGACAGAGCCAGCGGCCTGGAGCAGAACTTCCCCTCCACACGCGGTACAAAGGGCTTGGTGCACAGGGTGTTGCCTGCTGGGAGCAGGGAGTGGCGCCGAGTGTGACTTTAATACAGCCACCGCATCTCCCATGTGCGCAGCGAGCTCGGCAAGCAGCCCGAGCCCAGGGATCCCCTCTTCCCGTTTCTATTGCTAGCATCATGCCAGGATCTCAGCCGCCTCCCACCCCCTCTGCTCTGGCTGCAGTGTCCCTAGCAGGCATTAGGCTGCCTGTCTCTGACATCATACGTAGTTGCCATGGAGATAACTGTGATGTCACAGACAGCAGGCTCTGACGGGTGAGCTTGTTTTCACGAGTACCAAAGCCCAGAGCTGGCAGCTGCACCAGCATCATGAAATGAGAGGAAGGGCAGAATTACCTCACGGCCTCTGACACCAGCGCCTCCCCTAAACGCCCTCGAGGGAAATTGCCTGCTTTCCTGGCTCATGAAGTGGCAGAGAAATTAACAGAAGTCCCTGCCTGGCCATGTGGGAGCAGCTAGCTGGGCTTAACGAACCCCCCCATCTCCCCCCGCTGCTATTCCCTCTGCGCTTGGACAGCTACAAATGCAGAC
The DNA here is from genome assembly GCF_020497125.1 of Mauremys mutica. NCBI lineage: Eukaryota > Metazoa > Chordata > Testudines > Geoemydidae > Mauremys > Mauremys mutica. The sequence goes on from NC_059096.1 coordinate 845,438, forward strand.
TGACCAAGCGTAAAACTGGGCCCTGACTCGGGTGCGTTATCAGCAAAAACCCTTTTAAATCCTCACTTGAATACAAATAAAGCGAGTTTGCTTCAACTCTGATTAACGGGATTAGCAGAGTCTCCTCCCTGCGTATCTATGGCAGGTGCGATGTTCTGGGTGCCGGGGGGGGGGGGGGGGCTCTGGGAGGAGTGTATGCAGCCGAGGGGGGGGGCTGCCCGCCTGATCCCGCCCGTTACCTCGTCAGGGCTCAGCTCGGCCGCATGCGCTGTCACTGTCAGCGGGTACGTCTTTCCACCGACCAACAAAACGTGGTTCTCCACCTCCAGGACCCTCTGAGCCACTAAGCCGAGCAAAGCAATAGACACGTGTCAGTGGCTGCACCCTGCCCTGGGCTGTGCCGCTGGGCTCCCCAGCCAGACAAGGGCCAGAGCGGGATCCTTATTCCTCCCTCTCCCCCACTGCTTTCCTGGGGCAGCCCCTTGTTGGAGGCTGGGAATTCCACCAGCTGCCCTCCAGGCTGGGGGGCCCAATGCCGCAGGGGGTGCCCTGGCCTTTAGGCCCCTGGGCGGAGCTTCTTGGGCTGCCCCTGTGGCCCCAGGACACAAGTGCTGGCTGGCGCAAGCCCCCTGCGTTACCTCCCGCTTCCTCAAAGGTGACGAGGGCACAGGCCGGGGGGCCAGCGAGCAGCGCGATGTCTGCGATCTCTCCGCCGCCGTTGCGGGCGCGCAGGAAGTGGATGGTGAGCTTGTCGGCGACTCTCTCTGGCGGGAGGTCTGTTGGGATCCCCCCAACGCGCACTGTGCGCCCAGCCATGCTGCCGGCCCTCCTGCAGGGAAGGAGCACAGAGGTAAGCCAGCAAGCAAAGCTCCCAGCCCACCCGCCAGGGCTCGTGGGCTGCCCGCTCCGCTCTGGAGCCAGGGAGCTGGGCTCGCAGGCAGGAGACCTGGGTTCTGTTCTGGTGCATGTGCCCTGCCTAGCAAAGAATTGATGCCACGCTTCTCCCTGCGGCTAGGTCACCGCCCCTCTCTGTGACTCAGTTTCTCCACTTCCACAAGGAATCGGGCTTGTGCAGCTGAATGCAGGAGCATTTGCAAAGCACGTCTGGATCCGCAGACAAAGCCTGTTACCACCCAGGGGAAACCTGGGCAGCCCTAGCTCACCTCGCGTGAAGCCCGTCCCGTCACCGCGTGGCACTCACTGGGAGCAGAGCCCACGGGGAATCAGGAAGAAACCACCATCCCCCTGTCACTGGAGCACAGCTGAGCGTGGCCTTGTGCCTCCCTCCAGCCTGTGCCGGACAACAGCCTCTGCCCAAGGCACTTGCTGCAGATGGGGGGTCAGACGGGGGAGCTCTCATGCCTGGAGGAAGATGTTCCTCCCCCAAGGCCCCATTTGCCCCACAGGAAACTGAGGTCTCTGTGGGATTTGTAGCTCAGCTGCTCTTTTCTCCAGGGAGCCCGAACGTTCCAGCCTGTTTTTTCTGGCTTCGAAGCTCCTGCCACGGCGGCCAAACCTCCGCCAGGGGTGGCATTGACTCTCTCTTGCAGCGAGCAATAGAATGGCCAAACTCTGCAGGCCCCAAGCAGCGCCCCCTAGTTCGCCAGCTGCATGAGGCCAACTGAATAATGCAGCCTTGCTGCCCTGCCCCCCTGAACACACATCAGAGCCACTCTTTGGAAAGGCACCGCCGGCAGGACAATGCTCAGTCTCGGCTAAGGGCTCCAGGGGCTGTGGTCCGAGCCCACCTATCATTTCTCTGCTCATCCGCAAGCAGAGGGGCTGAAATCTTGGATTATTCATGAGCTTCCACTTAACATGCAAAGATGCAGCTGCACACACCATAAATATTTATTAGGCCTCGGGGAGGGGGACCCTCTGTTCCTGCAAATTCTCATTAAGCTGGGAGGAGCAGACTCGCGCCCTGCTCAGGGGTTTGCGGCGGAGCTGGGGGGACTGAGCTGCTACCATACCAGCTGCGTTAGAGCCAGGGTCTCGCTAGGGTCTTTATACAGCTGCTATCCCTGCAGTCCCCAGGGGGAAATGGGCCTAGGGTCCCCCACCTGCCCCCAGGAGTCCAGGTGTCCACATCACCAGGGTTCCTGTGTCACAGGCCCAGCCTGAGCACGCGCGCCAGGGGTGCCTCAGTCAGTCAATAACAAGGCCGGGAAGGTTTAATATTTAAACAAGCTGTTGAATTTTTCAGCAGGGAAGGTAGCAGCAGCAGGGCCCCCCCGAGCTCTGCGGCGTTGCGAACAGCTGCCTCTGGGCTTTCCAGGCTCTTCGCAAAACAGCAGCAGCGAGGAGGCAAGAGACACTGGGCTGCAGGAGGCGACGGCGGCAGCCAACTGCCACTTTGGCCCTGGCCTGCATGGCCCCTGTCTCTGCAGGGATTCCCCAAGGGGCGCGGGGGGCCAGACGCTGTGTGAACAAGGCAGCCCTGGGGCAAGCAGATGGGCCTCATTCTGCTCTCGCTGTCTGGGTGCTGCCGGCCTGACGGGCAGGGACTGAAAGTGCTGCCCTGAAAGAGGCGTGGGTAGAAATGGCACCAGCTTAGGCACCAGCTCCCCCCCACACCCGCCCGGGCCGTGTCCAGCGAGCGGCCGACTCTGGCCCCTGGTTGTGCAACTGGAGCCAGGGGCCCCCTGGGTCTCCACGCAGGCACCAGGGCCCAGACCCACAGTGCCCAGGGCCAGATCCCAGCCCCAGTAACTGGGTCCCCACCTGCTGCCAGGGAGCCGGGCGGGGGCCGGGCTCTGCTCCAGGGCAGGCCGGCCCCGACTCCCCACGTCCTGGCAGCGTGGGGGGGCTGGCGAAGGGCGGGCCCAGCCCCCCAGGCCTGCCTGGAGCAGGGGGCACCGCCTGAGCCCGTGGGGCTGGTGGGGGCAGCAGCGGCTGGGCTGGAGCCAGGGAGGGACGATGCTCCCGGAGGCGGGGGCGGGGGCCGCATCTTGGGCACAGGAACAATGGGGGGGGGGGCTGGAAATCCGGTGTCTGCTGTTGGTTATTAGTGCTCCGAGCGGGGGGGGATCCCAAGTTCCAGCCCCCCCCGGGACGGCGCCCACAGCGTGTGGGGGGGCAGGACCGGGCCAGTAACTCCCCCGCCCCCCCATTGCGCACGAGGCCCCGGGGCGGGGGGGCTATGGGGCACCGCAGGGGGGCGGGGGCTGTGTGTACACCCGGGGGGGGGGGCTGCCCACCTGTGTGGGGTGAACTCGGGGCCCCTTCCCGCACCGGCCCCGATACCTGCGGGCTCCGCTCCCGGCTCCGGCCCAGCCGCCGCGGCGGGGAAACGAAAGTGAAAGTCCGGGAGGAGCCGCCCCGCCCCCCCTCGCTCCTACAGCCCCCCCCGCCCTGTGGGTGTGTCCGTCCCCCGTAGCACCTAACGCCGCCACCCGTAGAGCCCCCCCCCGGTCAGCTAGAGCCCCCCCCCCGCCTCTGAACGCCTCCTACAGCCCCCCCGCGCCCTCTGGGTGTGTGTCCGTCCCCCATAGCACCTAACACCGCCACCCCTAGAGCCCCCCCCACCTCTGACCGCCCCCTACAGCCCCCCCACACACTCACAGGATCCCCCATAGCCCATCACCACCTCCAGCCTCACCCCGTCCGCCCCCCCACAGCGCCCCCCCGCCGCACCCTATAGCCCTCTTCCCCCCCCGTTCCCGCCCTCCACACCCCTATGGCCCCACCCCCACCTTAGGGCCAGCTATCGCCCCCCCCCCCACACACACACACTCCCTCTATCTCGTCCCCTAAATATCAGGGGGGAGCCATGTTAGTCTGTAGCCGCAAACACAACGAGGCATCCGATGCCACCTTATAGACTAACAGGTTCAGTTGGGCATAAGCCTTCGTGGGTGAAGATGCAGCTGAAGACGTGGGGTTTTTTACCCACGAAAGCTTGTGCCCAAATAAAGCTGTTAGTCTTTAAGGTGCCACTGGACTCTTCGTCGGTTTTGCCCAAACTAGGGTGACCAGATGTCGACTTTTTATAGGGACAGTCCTGCTTTTGGGGTCTTTTTCTTATATAGGCTCCTTTTACCCCCCACCCCCACCCCCATCCCAACTTTTCACATTTGCTGTCTGGTCACCCTACCCTAAACACACACACTGCCCCCCCCATAGCATCTGAGGTCACAGGCCGAGACCCAGGAGAGCAATTGGGGTCATCTGAGGTCACTGGAGAGATAATGGGGTTATCTGAGGTCACAGACTCAGATCCAGCAGAGCAAATGGGGTCATGTGAGGTCACTGAAGAAGTAATGAGGGTCGTCTGAGGTAACAGGTCCAGACCTAGGGCAGGTAATGGGGTCATCAGAGGACACTGGACAAGTAATGAGGTTATCTGAGGACACAGATTCAGATCCAGAAGAGCAAATGGGGTCATGTGAGGTCACTGAAGAAGTAATGGGGTCATCTGAGGTAACAGGGGTCATCTGAGGACACTGGACAAGTAATGGGGTTATCTGAGGACACAGATTCAGATCCAGAAGAGCAAATGGGGTCATGTGAGGTCACTGAAGAGTAATGGGGTCATCTGAGGACACTGGAGAAGTAATGGGGTTATCTGAGGACACAGATTCAGATCCGGAAGAGCAAATGGGGTCATGTGAGGTCACTGAAGAGTAATGGGGTCATCTGAGGACACTGGAGAAGTAATGGGGTTATCTGAGGACACAGATTCAGATCCGGAAGAGCAAATGGGGTCATGTGAGGTCACTGAAGAGTAATGGGGTCATCTGAGGACACTGGAGAAGTAATGGGGTTATCTGAGGACACAGATTCAGATCCGGAAGAGCAAATGGGGTCATGAGAGATCAGTGAAGAAGTAATGGGGTCATCTGAGGTAACAGGGGTCATCTGAGGACACTGGAGAAGTAATGGGGTTATCTGAGGTAACAGGTCCAGAATCCAGGGCAGGTAATGGGGTCATCTGAGGACACTGGACAAGTAATGGGGGTTATCTGAGGACACAGATTCAGATCCAGAAGAGCAAATGGGGTCATGTGAGGTCACTGAAGAAGTAATGGGGTCATCTGAGGTAACAGGGTTCATCTGAGGACACTGGACAAGTAATGGGGTTATCTGAGGTCACAGACTCAGATCCAGAAGAGCAAATGGGGTCATGTGAGGTCACTGAAGAAGTTATGGGGTCATCTGAGGACACTGGACAAGTAATGGGGTTATCTGAGGTCACAGACTCAGAGCCAGAAGAGCAAATGGGGTCATGTGAGGTCACTGAAGAAGTAATGGGGTCATCTGAGGACACTGGACAAGTAATGGGGTTATCTGAGGACACAGATTCAAATCCGGAAGAGCAAATGGGGTCATGTGAGGTCACTGAAGAGTAATGGGGTCATCTGAGGACACTGGAGAAGTAATGGGGTTATCTGAGGACACAGATTCAGATCCGGAAGAGCAAATGGGGTCATGCGAGGTCAGTGAAGAAGTAATGGGGTCGTCTGAGGTAACAGGGGTCATCTGAGGACACTGGACAAGTAATGGGGTTATCTGAGGTCACAGACTCAGAGCCAGAAGAGCAAATGGGGTCATGTGAGGTCACTGACGAAGTAATGGGGTCATCTGAGGTAACAGGTCCAGAATCCAGGGCAGGTAATGGGGTCATCTGAGGACACTGGACAAGTAATGGGGGTTATCTGAGGACACAGATTCAGAGCCAGAAGAGCAAATGGGGTCATGTGAGGTCACTGACGAAGTAATGGGGTCATCTGAGGTAACAGGGGTCATCTGAGGACACTGGACAAGTAATGGGGTTATCTGAGGTCACAGACTCAGATCCAGAAGAGCAAATGGGGTCATGTGAGGTCATTGAAGAAGTAATGGGGTCATCTGAGGTAACTGGGGTCATCTGAGGACACTGGAGAAGTAATGGGGTTATCTGAGGACACAGATTCAGATCCAGAAGAGCAAATGGGGTCATGTGAGGTCACTGAAGTAGTAATGGGGTCATCTGAGGTAACAGGGGTCATCTGAGGACACTGGAGAAGTAATGGGGTTATCTGAGGACACAGATTCAGATCCAGAAGAGCAAATGGGGGTTATGTGAGGTCACTGAAGAAGTAATGGGGTCATCTGAGGTAACAGGGGTCATCTGAGGACACTGGACAAGTAATGGGGTTATCTGAGGTCACAGACTCAGAACCAGAAGAGCAAATTGGGTCATGTGAGGTCACTGAAGAAGTAATGGGGTCATCTGAGGTAACAGGGGTCATCTGAGGACACTGGACAAGTAATGGGGTTATCTGAGGTCACAGACTCAGAACCAGAAGAGCAAATTGGGTCATGTGAGGTCACTGAAGAAGTAATGGGGTCATCTGAGGACACAGACTCAGCTCCAGAAGAGCAAATGGGGTCATGTGAGGTCACTGAAGAAGTCATGGGGTCATCTGAGGACACTGGACAAATAATGGGGTTATCTGAGGACATAGATTCAGATCCAGAAGAGCAAATGGGGTCATGTGAGGTCACTGAAGAAGTAATGGGGTCGTCTGAGGTAACAGGGGTCATCTGAGGACACTGGACAAGTAATGGGTTTATCTGAGGTCACAGACTCAGCTCCAGACGAGCAAATGGGGGTCATGTGAGGTCACTGAAGAGTAATGGGGTTATCTGGGGTCATCTGAGGACACTGGACAAGTAATGGGGTTATCTGAGGACGCAGACTCAGATCCAGAAGAGCAAATGGGGTTATGTGAGGTCACTGAAGAAGTAATGGGGTCATCTGAGGTAACAGGTCCAGACCCAGGGCAGGGAATGGGGTCCGTCTCCCATAGCACCTTATGCCACCACCCCTAGACCCCACCCCGGTCAGCTAGAGCCCCCCCCCATCTCTGAATGCCTCCTACAGCCCCTCCCCCGCACCCTCTGGGTGTGTGGCCATCTCCCATAGCACCTAACGCCACCACCCCTAGACCCCCCCCCACCCCCGGGTTAGCTAGAGCCCCCCCCACCTCTGAACGCCCCCAGCGCCCTTGTGGGGGCATTCCCCCATAGCACCTAACGCCGCCACCCCTAGAGCCTCCCCCACCTCTGACCGCCCCCTACAGCCCCCCCACACTCACAGGATCCCCCATAGCCCATCACCACCTCCAGCCTCACCCCGTCCGCCTCCCCACAGCGCCCCCCCGCCGCACCCTATAGCCCTCTCCCCCCCCGTTCCCGCCCTCCACACCCCTATGGCCCCACCCCCACCTTAGGGCCAGCTATCGCCCCCCCCCACACACACACACTCCCTCTATCTCGTCCCCTAAATATCAGGGGGGAGCCATGTTAGTCTGTAGCCGCAAACACAACGAGGCATCCGATGCCACCTTATAGACTAACAGGTTCAGTTGGGCATAAGCCTTCGTGGGTGAAGATGCAGCTGAAGACGTGGGGTTTTTTACCCACGAAAGCTTGTGCCCAAATAAAGCTGTTAGTCTTTAAGGTGCCACTGGACTCTTCGTCGGTTTTGCCCAAACTAGGGTGACCAGATGTCGACTTTGTATAGGGACAGTCCTGCTTTTGGGTCTTTTTCTTATATAGGCTCCTTTTACCCCCCCCCCCATCCCAACTTTTCACATTTGCTGTCTGGTCACCCTACCCTAAACACACACACTGCCCCCCCCATAGCATCTGCCACACTGCACTGACGCCCCCATCCTCCCCACAGGCCCCTATACCCCCCAATGCCACCCACACGGCCATCCAGGCATGACAAGCTGGGCCCAATGAGCTTTTAACACCGATGGGGCCGCAGGCAGCACCCCCCCCCCCAGGCCCTTGCTTGGGCATCCTGGCACGGCCGCACAGCTCACGCTGGCAGGCTCCAAACTCACCCTACACCCTGCGGGCCCCACACCCTGCTGGAAAGAGACGCCCAAGTGGGGTGTAAAGGCTATTGGGTGTGGTGGGCAGAGACCCACTGCTCATTTCACTCCATTTCATGCCTGTGTCCACCATGCCGGGTGCCGTCGCCAGCCAGGGCTTCGTGGAGAGCCCCACAGGCCTGCCCGCTGTGCTGACGCTCGGAAATGGGGTTCTCCCGCCCCATGGCTCTCACCTTCCTGCTCGTGCCCAGCCCCACAAGACCGTAGAGCCACACTCGGCCCTGAGAACATGGGCAATGACCGCGAGCAGCTCCCCAAAGACTTTAATGCCAATCAGAGCCTGATTAATCTACACGGAGCACGTGGGCTCAGGCCCAGTCCCTGGGCGCCGACTGTCTCGTGTTCGGGTTAATGTCCACGGAGGAGCTTCAGTCCGTGTCCTCCTCAAACACAGCAAGTCCCTGCCCCCCCACTGGCACGTATCCCAGGGCATCCACCTCGCCCCCGCCTCGGCTGGGCTTCTGGAAGTGAATCTCCAGGGCGTCCCTCATGGACTCCTCGTCCAAGATGTCCGGGATCCCCGACAGGAGCACGGTCTTGGCACAGACGGACGGACGGACCTAGGGGGAGAGAGCAGAGACGTGACCCTGCAGAGCGCGCTGCCTCCTGCTGGCACAGCCCGGTGTTGGCTGAGCTACAGGGAGAGCAGCCAGGGGAGAAGAGGGTCCGCTGCTGGGGATCTCAATTGATGGAATTAACCACCACAGAGACTCCCCTGCCCCCCCCCCCCCCCCAGGAGTCAGAGCAGAGTGTGACACACGCCCTGGGCACAAAGGCACAAACCCGGCCTGCTGCTCGCCAGGCAAGCTCCAGCGCCAGCTTAGCTCTGCACAGAGCCTCCCTGCAGAGCGGCTAGTCTGACCCAGCAGCAGGGAGTGCGGGGAATGCAGAGCAGGGGTTCCCCAGCTGTGTCTCAGCCGCTCCCCAATGTTGTTCTTATCTGTATTTCCACGGGGCTGGGAGCCCAGGCATGGGCCAGGCCCCACTGTGCTCTGTGCTGTACAGACCCAGACCCGAGACAGCCCCTGCCCCACGGAGCTGTCTGCCCCTGTCCCGCTCACGCTCTTGGCCACCAACCCTTTCAGCTGCCTTGTGCCTTCAGCATCCAGGGCGAGTGAGCGCTGGAGCATGCGGGGGGGGGGGGGGGGCTGCACAGAGGCTTGTGCACAGTGCACATAGGGGGGACAATGGGCACTGGACTCACGCCCAGGGTGGGAGTGGTGCTAGGGTCAGGAGTGGCGGTGTCAGCATGTGCTGGGACTTGTGCAGAGGGGAGGGGTGTTAGAATCAGTGCACACTGGGGGGGAGGTCACGGTCAGTGTGCACTGGCGCTGGTGCGGAGGGGAGGGGTATCAGGATCAGTGCATGCCGGGGGGGTGTGGTCAGTGCACGCTGGGGTCGTGTGAGGGGAGGGGGGTCAGGCTCAGTGCACACTGGGGTCGTGTGAGGGGAGCGGGATCAGGCTCAGTGCACACTGGGGTCGTGTGAGGGGAGGGGGGGTCAGGCTCAGTGCACGCTGGGGTCGTGTGAGGAGGGTCAGTGCACGCTGGGGCTCATACAGGGGGTGCAGTCAATGTATGCTGAGGCTTGGGGTGCCAGTGTATGCTGGGGCTGGAGGGGAGGGGTATCAGGCTCAGTGCACGCTGGGGGGGTGCAGTCAGTGCACACGGGGGTCGTGTGGGGGTATCAGGCTCAGTGCACGCTGGGGGGTGCGGTCAGTGCACACGGGGGTCGTGTGGGGGTATCAGGATCAGTGCACGCTAGGGGGGTGCGGTCAGTGCACATGGGGGTCGTGTGGGGGGTATCAGGATCAGTGCACGCTAGGGGGGTGCGGTCAGTGCACATGGGGGTCGTGTGAGGGGTATCAGGATCAGTGCACGCTGGGGGGGTGCGGTCAGTGCACACGGGGGTCGTGTGAGGGGTATCAGGATCAGTGCATGCTGGGGGGGTGCGGTCAGTGCACACGGGGGTCGTGTGAGGGGTATCAGGATCAGTGCACGCTAGGGGGGTGCGGTCAGTGCACACGGGGGTCGTGTGAGGGGTATCAGGATCAGTGCATGCTGGGGGGGTGCGGTCAGTGCACACGGGGGTCGTGTGAGGGGTATCAGGATCAGTGCATGCTGGGGGGGTGCGGTCAGTGCACACGGGGGTCGTGTGAGGGGTATCAGGATCAGTGCATGCTGGGGGGGGTGCGGTCAGTGCACAGGGGGGTCGCGTGGGGGTATCAGGATCAGTGCACACTGGGGGGTGCGGTCAGTGCACACGGGGGGGGTGCGGTCAGTGCACACGGGGGTCGCGTGGGGGTATCAGGATCAGTGCACGCTGGGGGGTGCGGTCAGTGCACACGGGGGTCGTGTGGGGGGTATCAGGATCAGTGCACGCTAGGGGGGTGCGATCAGTGCACACGGGGGTCGTGTGGGGGTATCAGGATCAGTGCACGCTAGGGGGTGCGGTCAGTGCACACGGGGGTCATGTGAGGGGTATCAGGATCAGTGCATGCTAGGGGGGTGCGGTCAGTGCACACGGGGGTCGTGTGAGGGGTATCAGGATCAGTGCACGCTGGGGGGTGCGGTCAGTGCACGCTGGGGCTCGCACGTGGCCGGGGGTGGCACCAGAGCACGCTGGGAGCGCACAGGGGCTTGCAACCCCTACCTGAAGGTCTGTGATCTGTCCACTCATGTAGGGCGTCACTTTGAGTTCGTACGTCCGCTTCCCAATGGGGACTTGGATGCGCCCTTTCTTCATTAGCTGCTCCGCCACTGCCGAGTGAAGAGAGAAGCCCTGAGCTCCTGCTCCCACCCGCAGGCTGAGCCTTTCCCCAGTGCCAGGGGGGCGAAAGTGGCCGCTCAGGCTCCAGCACTGGCGCCTGCAGCAGCTGCCCGAGCACACCCCAGGAATCCTGCGCCAAGCACCACAAGCCCAGTGCAGCCTCCGGGAACCGGGAGCCCCCCCGTCTCCCCCACACGGCTCACTCGGGCTACGCACAGCGGGACGTCAGTGCTGCAGGGAGCTGTCCCCTCCCTGGAATGAGAGCTCCAGGGCCCCCCACCCCGGCTCTCAGCGTCGCCCCCACCTACCTCCATCCTGCGCAAAGGTCAGCACCACGTGCCCAGAATCCCTCAGCAGCTCCCGCTGCTCCACCTCACCGCCCCCGTTCTTCGCCTTGCTGAAGAACAGCTCCAGCTTATCCAGCAGCTGCTCCTCCGAGAGATCCAGGCGGGGCAGGCTGGACAGCAGGACGCACCTGTCACTCAGCTTCAGCTCGATCTGCGGGGCAGGCACCAGGCCGTCATGGCTCCAGCCTGCAGAGAGGGGCCGGGGCTGCCCGGGACGTGGCAGGGGGCAGGGCACAGGGAGCTTCATGCCCCAGCGCCAATGGGGGGAGCTTTGTGCTGGGACTGAGCACAGCCCGGCTACCGTGAGAACAGGCAGCGTGCGAGAGGCTCCCCGCCCCTGCCGGGCACAGCCCAGGGCCCAGCGTGCGAGAGGCTCCCTGCCGGGCACAGCCCAGCCCCCCAGCGTGCGAGAGGCTCCCTGCCCCTGCCGGGCACAGCCCAGGGCCCAGCGTGCAAGAGGCTGCCCGCCCCTGCCGGGCACAGCCCAACCCCCCAGCGTGCGAGAGGCTCCCCGCCCCTGCCGGGCGCAGCCCAGCCCCCCCAGCGTGCGAGAGGCTCCCCGCCCCTGCCGGGCACAGCCCAACCCCCCAGCGTGCGAGAGGCTCCCTGCCCCTGCCGGGCGCAGCCCAGCCCCCCAGCGTGCGAATGGCTCCCCGCCCCTGCCGGGCGCAGCCCAGCTCCCCGGCGTGCGAGAGGCTCCCCGCCCATGCCGGGCACAGCCCAGCCCCCCAGCGTGCGAGAGGCTCCCCGCCCATGCCGGGCACAGCCCAGGGCCCAGCGTGCGAGAGGCTCCCTGCCGGGCGCAGCCCAGCCCCCCAGCATGCGAGAGGCTGCCCGCCCCTGATGGGCACAGCCCAGCCCCCCAGCATGCGAGAGGCTCCCTGCCCCTGCCGGGCCCAGCCCAGCCCCCCAGCGTGCGAGAGGCTCCCCGCCCCTTCCGGGCACAGCCCAGCCCCCCCGCGTGCAAGAGGCTCCCCGCCCCTGCCGGGCACAGCCCAGGGCCCAGCGTGCGAGAGGCTCCCTGCCGGGCACAGCCCAGCCCCCCGGCGTGCGAGAGGCTCCCTGCCCCTGCCGGGCACAGCCCAGGGCCCAGCGTGCAAGAGGCTGCCCGCCCCTGCCGGGCACAGCCCAACCCCCCAGCGTGCGAGAGGCTCCCCGCCCCTGCCGGGCGCAGCCCAGCCCCCCCAGCGTGCGAGAGGCTCCCCGCCCCTGCCGGGCACAGCCCAACCCCCCAGCGTGCGAGAGGCTCCCTGCCCCTGCCGGGCGCAGCCCAGCCCCCCAGCGTGCGAATGGCTCCCCGCCCCTGCCGGGCGCAGCCCAGCTCCCCGGCGTGCGAGAGGCTCCCCGCCCCTGCCGGGCGCAGCCCAGCCCCCCAGCGTGCGAGAGGCTCCCCGCCCATGCCGGGCACAGCCCAGGGCCCAGCGTGCGAGAGGCTCCCTGCCGGGCGCAGCCCAGCCCCCCAGCATGCGAGAGGCTGCCCGCCCCTGATGGGCACAGCCCAGCCCCCCAGCATGCGAGAGGCTCCCTGCCCCTGCCGGGCACAGCCCAGCCCCCCAGCGTGCGAGAGGCTCCCTGCCCCTGCCGGGCACAGCCCAGCCCCCCAGCGTGCGAATGGCTCCCCGCCCCTGCCGGGCACAGCCCAGCCCCCCGGCGTGCGAATGGCTCCCCACCCCTGACAGGCACAGCCCAGCCCCCCGGCGTGCGAGAGGCTCCCTGCCCCTGCCGGGCACAGCCCAGCCCCCCAGCGTGCGAATGGCTCCCCGCCCCTGCTGGGCACAGCCCAGCCCCCCGGCGTGCGAGAGGCTGCCCGCCCCTGATGGGCACAGCCCAGCCCCCCGGCGTGCGAGAGGCTCCCTGCCCCTGATGGGCACAGCCCAGCCCCCCAGCGTGCGAGAGGCTCCCCGCCCCTGATGGGCACAGCCCAGCCCCCCGGCGTGCGAGAGGCTCCCTGCCCCTGATGGGCACAGCCCAGCCCCCCAGCGTGCGAGAGGCTCCCCGCCCCTGATGGGCACAGCCCAGCCCCCCGGCGTGCGAGAGGCTCCCTGCCCCTGATGGGCACAGCCCAGCCCCCCGGCGTGCGAGAGGCTGCCCGCCCCTGATGGGCACAGCCCAGCCCCCCAGCATGCGAGTGGCTCCCCGCCCCTGATGGGCACAGCCCAGCCCCCCAGCGTGCGAGTGGCTCCCTGCCCCTGATGGGCACAGCCCAGCCCCCCGGTGTGCGAATGGCTCCCCACCCCTGCCTGGCACAGCCCAGCCCCCCGGCGTGCGAGAGGCTGCCCGCCCCTGATGGGCACAGCCCAGCCCCCCAGCATGCGAGAGGCTCCCCGCCCCTGATGGGCACAGCCCAGCCCCCCGGCGTGCGAGAGGCTCCCTGCCCCTGCCGGGCACAGCCCAGCCCCCCGGCGTGCGAGTGGCTCCCTGCCCCTGCCTGGCACAGCCCAGCCCCCCAGCATGCGAGTGGCTCCCTGCCCCTGATGGGCACAGCCCAGCCCCCCGGCGTGCGAGTGGCTCCCTGCCCCTGATGGGCACAGCCCAGCCCCCCAGCGTGCGAGAGGCTCCCCGCCCCTGATGGGCACAGCCCAGCCCCCCGGCGTGCGAGAGGCTCCCTGCCCCTGCCGGGCACAGCCCAGCCCCCCGGTGTGCGAGAGGCTCCCTGCCCCTGATGGGCACAGCCCAGCCCCCCAGCATGCGAGTGGCTCCCTGCCCCTGATGGGCACAGCCCAGCCCCCCGGCGTGCGAGTGGCTCCCTGCCCCTGATGGGCACAGCCCAGCCCCCCGGCGTGCGAGTGGCTCCCTGCCCCTGATGGGCACAGCCCAGCCCCCCGGCGTGCGAGAGGCTCCCCGCCCCTGATGGGCACAGCCCAGCCCCCCGGCGTGCGAGAGGCTCCCTGCCCCTGATGGGCACAGCCCAGCCCCCCAGCATGCGAGTGGCTCCCTGCCCCTGATGGGCACAGCCCAGCCCCCCAGCGTGCGAGAGGCTGCGGCACAGACTCCCTGGCAGCTGGGCCTCACCTCCAGGGCTGAGGGCAGCAGCAGCTCCACCGGCTCCGCCTGCACTCGCACCCGGCCCTCGCACCCTGCACTCTCATCCAGCTTCACCTCGTGCTGCTTCATCTCTAGGATCCTCTGGGCAACTGCAAAGAGGGAGAAACCAGTCAGGCCTGGGGAGCGCCAGGCAGGCGGCTCTGGGGCGGGCTGGGCCAGGGCCAAGCCAGGCAGGGAATCCCCCCCAGGAGCACGTGAGGCTCTGCAGCCCGGTGGTGGGAGAGTCTGGCGAAGCAAAGGGCAGCAGCACAACGGGCCCTTGGCGAGGGGAATGCTGGGGCCTCAGGCCCCGGCCAGTCACCTCTGAGGGAGGGACCCCAAGCAGGTGCCAGGCTGCGCGTCTTAGCCAGCGTGTGTGGAGCTGCGCATCCCCCCAGCTAGGCGCTGACCAGAGGCAGGCTGGGCTGCAGCAACACACCTACCCTCTGGCTCCTCGAAGGTGAGGAGGGCAGAGCCCCCAGGTAGTGCACGCTGGATCCGAGGGGCCACCACCAGTGCGTTCACGTCCTCGGCCTCCGTCACGTGTCCCTTAAACAACATCTTTCTGTCCGGCAGGGAGGGCGGCGCCTGGGGGAAGCAGCGGGAGGGAGTGCTGTGCCCAGGGAGGGGAGGGGGGAGACGGCGGGGGCCCATCCCCACCAGCCCCCACCGGAGAGCCTGCAGCTCAGCTCCCCACACGGTGTCGCTCCGAGGGTGCAGGGTCCCTAAAGCTGCCGCCAGAGCACCCTGGGCAGGGCCCCGTCTGAGCTCCCAAGCTAAGCCGGGGCGGTATCGGGGCGGGAGCCCTGCAAGGGGCAACCAGCCACAGCACACTGGGGATTTCTGAAGGGCTCTCTCCCCCCAGGCAGCGCCGAGCCCAGTGCCGGGGGCGCTGTGCTGCAGGGGGCATTTTCCCAGCCGAGATGTAAAAGCAAGGCCCTGCGCCCATGGGTTCGTCTCCCCTCACAAGAGCCACTCGCGGGCTGGTGCACCCTCCCTCCGAGCAGCAGAAGGGGAGTGGAGCTCACTCACCGCAGCCTGCCCCAGACCCGCCGGATCAGCCCCCGCGGGGCAGGCCCAGCGGCCCCCCAGTGACAATCACCAGATGTGCGGGGGGCTGGAGGCCCTGCTGAGAACTTCCTCACCTTCGCTTGCTGCTCCCAGGCCACTCTTCTCTCCTCCAGCTCCTCCAGCTCCTTTTCCAGCTTCTGCTTTTCCTGAAGCAACTTGTCCCTTCCCGCCTTTGCCAGACAAAGCTCCTTCAGGAAGGAAGGAAGGAAAAGCTAAATCAGAGAGGAGGGCAGAGCAGCTCTGCCACTGGACCCCCCATGATTCCAGCCCTGCCCGTCCCCCACCCCCGTGACCCCAGCCCTGCCCGTCCCCCACCCCCGCTCGCAGCCCCCATGACCCCAGCCCTGCCCGTCCCCCACCCCCGCTCGCAGCCCCTGCGACCCCAGCCCTGCCCGTCCCCCACCCCCTGCGACCCCAGCCCTGCCCGTCCCCCACCCCCGCTCGCAGCCCCCGCGACCCCAGCTCTGCCCATCCCCCACCCCCTGCGACCCCAGCCCTGCCCGTCCCCCACCCCCGCTCGCAGCCCCTGCCACCCCAGCCCTGCCCATCCCCCAGCCCCGCTCGCAGCCCCTGAGACCCCAGCCCTGCCCGTCCCCCACCCCCTGCGACCCCAGCCCTGCCCGTCCCCCACCCCCTGCGACCCCAGCCCTGCCCGTCCCCCACCCAGCTCTGCTATTGCCTCACACCCACCCGCAGCCCCCAGCGATCCCAGCCCTGCCTGTCCCCCACCCCCACTCGCAGCCCCCGCTACCCCAGCCCTGCCCTTCCCCAACCCCCTGCGACCCCAGCCCTGCCCGTCCCCCACCCAGCTCTGCTATTGCCTCACACCCACCCGCAGCCCCCAGCGACCCCAGCCCTGCCCGTCCCCCACCCCCACTCGCAGCCCCCGCTACCCCAGCCCTGCCCGTCCCCCACCCCCTGCGACCCCAGCCCTGGGACTTTGCTGAGCAGAGGTGGCCAGTTGTGCCAGTCTGTGCTGTGGTTCTGTGATATGTTCACTAGACTCAGACTAAATGCATCCTGGAGGGTGGGGTGCAAAGGGACCAGCCTGGGAGGAGGGCTCCAGCTCCCTGCTCAGAGACGTCTCTTTCTCCAGTTTCCCACGGAGGAATTCGGCTTCTCTCTGGAATCCTTGTGTCTTCTGCTCAGCGGCTTCCTTCGCCATCCCCAGCTCTAGCCGGTCTTGTTCCAGCGCCTGGCAGCGCTCCTGGGAGAGGCACCGAAGGGAAGGTCAGGCTCTCCTGGGCTGCTCTGCAGAGGCTACCCCGTCCCCACTGCCACTTCAACCCCGCAGAATCCCAGTCTGTCCCGTGCGGGTGGGCAACGGGGCGTAGCTCCACCCCAGGCGCTATCAGCCCAGAATCACCTGGGTCTGGGCCTCCGTGACCCACACACTGCGGCGGGAACGGGTAGGCGCATTCTGAGCCCCTGCCCCATCCCGCCATCGACGCGCGTGGAAAGCAGCCGCTCAACCTGCAGTGCCTGGGCAGGGACCCACCTTGCATTTCTCAATCTCCTGCTGCAGGCGTTCGGGTGTCATCTCGGGGGGGCTGTTCTCCAGTGTGAGCTCATCAGGCAGACGGACAAAGGACTCCTGCAAGCCAGGAGAGGGGAGTGACCCCAGAGCCCACACGCTGTATCATGGGGCAGCCCGGGCCATGGGCTATGCCCATCACTATCTGCACGTGAGCTCTCTAGCTCCGCCAGCACAGGGGTCCGAATTCAATGTGGGCGGAGCCAGAGGGGTGTGGGGGGAGCCAGAATCCGCATGGGGTGGGGAAGGAACTTTCCGGCTGGACTTTGCCCTGTGTGGTCTCCAGCTCCCCGCACTCAGGGCTCGTCTAGACTCAAAGCGCTGCAGCTGGGCTGCTGTAGCACTTCAGTGAAGACGCTGCCCACGCGGACGGGAGGGGTAATGCACCTTGGAGAGGCGGCCGGTCGATGGGAGAGCGCTGTCTACACCAGGGGTTAGCTCGGGTGAGCTGCGTCACTCGGAGGGGTGGATTTTTCACAGCCCTGAGCGACGGAGTTATACGACCCTAATTTCCTAGTGAAGACCAGGCCTCAACCAACCAACCTCCTGGCACTCCCCCGGGGAAATGTTATTCTCAGGTTAATTTCCACTTTGGCTTTCAAAAGCCCAGGACAGGGACTGACTCGCCTGGTGCCCAGTTACCTCTTCTGAATCTGTCATTGTGTCGCCCACACCTGGGGAGAGAAAGCACCAAAGTGTCAGAATCTGGCACCAAAATCACCCCACCCCCCGGGTTCTCCCCCAGCAGCATCCTGCTGAGCATCGGCTCTACAGTGATATGGGCGCGTCACGCAGGGAGATCCGAGCATACACTGATCTCCTGGCCCGGGCCTTCCGGACAGGCCAATCACTGCAGCGTGGAGCGTTTCGCCAGGTTCAGGGGGGTGAGGAGGCTTGGGGTGACAGATGAGCGCTCACCCCATGGTCCCCACAGGTCACTCTGATCTGATTGTGCCCCCTGTCAGGACTGGCCCTGCCCTTCACCTGCAGGTGCCCAGAAACCCCGGGGAGCGGCAGGAGACAGTCTAAAGGGAGGATTGGCCCCCTAGGCTGAGACCAGTTCCCGGGTGGGGGCAAATGGGCCTGTCCCCAGGACTGCAACACCCCAGGGTGGGAGGGAATCCCTGGAATGGAGCACAAAGGGGCTCCCCTGGTCACCCCAGACAGGGACTTGGGGAGGCAGCGACCTGGGGCACCCGGGCTGGAAACAATGAGGGAGGGGCTCTGCCAGACCCTAGGGAAGGGGCGCAGAGCCCCCCTGGGCGACCCCCTCACACCCAGGACTGGGCCTAGGCCAAGGAGCAGCCCCCCCCCAACACCCGAGGGGACCCAGGCCATGCAATGCCCCCCCAGCACCCCGGGGGCTCGGGGCAGGGCGCGCTCCCATGCGGAATTTGCAGCCCCTCTCATCGACCCAGGCTCCTGCAGCGGCGCCGGCGCTTCCTGCCCGACTCCGGCTCCTCTTTCACTTTCGTTTCCCGGCCGCCCCGTGCCCCGCCCAGCCCCAGAGACCCGCCTGCGAGCAGCCCAGCCCCGCAGCCTCGGGCAGGGGCAGAGCCCGGCGCCTTCCCCAGGGCAAGGAGACGCCCCCCGGCCCCAGCAGGGAGCGCACCGCGGCCTGTCTGCACAGGAACACGGCACTGACCCCGCAGCAAACGCGTCCACGCGGGGGCAAAGCTGGGATTTAACCAGGGCCACCCCCCTCCCCCGTGCAAACAAGGCTCAGGAGTGATGGCCACCCCGGGGAGGTCATTTCGGTCTTGGGGCCGGATGCTGCCCTCAGCAAGGAGCAGGGTAACTGCACCAGCAGACTCTGCCGCATGGCGTCATGTAGCCAGCACCTGTGCAGGCCCTTACTGACCCAGCGCCCTCAGTCACCCTTACACCTCGAGGGGGAGCATTTAAAGAAACCGGGACAAGGCAAAGCTTTGTGATTCAGGGAGTGAGGAGAACGGGTCTCACTGAGACAATCATCCCTTCCCAGCAGTGGGGTCCTGCAAGGGCCCAACATCCCAGTCTAACCTCAGGCAGGGTACAGTGAGCCTGAGTCGCTGTGGGGGGAGACCAGAGGCTTATTTGTCTCCAACTCCTCAGTTCCTGATCTTCACTTTCCCAAAGGCACCTCCAATAAGCCATGAGCCAGGTGCTCATGAAACCTTTTTGATGAAGCAAGGGAACAATTTCTGCACAATAAACCCTCTAAATTACCTCTACTTGCTGCTGAGCTCACACCACCTTCATTTAGCTTCTACTCCCAAAGGTCAATGATGCAGGTGGAAACTATTTGAGTCAGACAAAGTTGCCAGTTGCCCCATAAAGGCCAATACTTAGCGAAGGCAATTGGAAAAAATGATACCCCCACCCCCACTGAATGCATCAGTCCCATTTCTTAGCCAAAGAACCAAAGCCAGCTGGGACAGCAGGACCCCGAATCATTTCCCTCCCCATGAGTGACCTTAATTGACATTCAGAGCATTGTAGACTACCCAGCCTCCATTGCTGGAAAGGTGGAGCAGCTTTGTCATCTGCTCTCAACATTGTGTGGGGAAGGCATCAGATACAGAGACAACTCTTAGGGCAGTTCTCCAAAGCCATCTCAGTTAGTATTTAATTCCATTTAACGCTCCATGAATCCGTTCCTGGCTGGCGTGGACTGTAATTACCCCTGCAAGTCATCTAACCGAAGCACAGAGCAAGTGATGTTTACACGGCAAAGCCAGATGCTTCACACCAGGGAACATTTTACAGGGCAACAAAATGTTTTTTAATACACATTTATTGATGCAGCCATGTCACACGTTTAGAATCGCAGCTTCTGGAAGAACCATTTATTCTTGCCAGTCTTGTATCTGAAAGAAAGACACAATCCACACATTAGGGAACACTTGGCACCAGTGTCCCGAACGAGCCTCAGCCCAAGCTTCAGGCCTGCTGAAGCTCACATCTGCCCAGCCTGAGCTGGGCTCTAGAGTAGCCAACACCTCCCTCCCCCAATCCTTCAGGGAGGAAACTCATGTGGGACTCTTCACCCTCATCTGCTTGGGTTAAACCCACTAGTGAGAATCTGTTCCTGTGGCACGTCAGCCTGGCCACACAGGCCCCATAACAGAGAGCCCAGCCCGTCATCTTGGCCGGAGAGCACCATGCAAGCAGTGAGTTCAGCTCCTCGGGAAGAGGGAGCCACCTCACTGCTGTGCAGGACTCCTGTGGCCACATCAGCAGCACTACAGGAAGCTGGGGCGAGCCTCCTAGTAGGCATGACAGGCCTTTGGAAGGAGGAAAGCAAAGGCAAAATGACACCCCCCTGCACCAAATCCTGGGCCAGTGCCTCACCCAGAGGGGAATAACCCAGAACGTAAAACTGCATCTGCCCCGGACAGAACTAGCTTCTCTGGCTGTTGGGTTAAGTGAACATGGAGATTTGTGCCCCAAACCCAGTTAAAGGAGGCCTACAATTTCCTCTTTAACCCTTTATAGTCAGCAAGACGATAGGGGACAAGGGCAGAAACTCTCGGCAGTTGCAGGACTAACAATTCCCACTAGGTATTTCACAACTTCAAAGTCAACATGACACCTGCACAGCCCCAAGCCAGAGGTGAGCCAGAACGGCTACAGCAGCACAAGCCTGCTGCTAGCACAGGAGCCAAGGCAGTGAGGATGGCTGTAGAAGCCAATCCTCCCTCTGCAGGCAGGCCAAGGAAAAGATGCTGGCTTCTCTTGAGGGGGATGCTAGTCATAATTCCTTCCTTTGAAGGGCAGGCTCTGAAATAGGCCACTGAGAAGGCAAATCAATCAGCCTCAATCCTGGACACACTGGAGTCATGTACCCAGGGAAGGGAATCCAGTGACATGCACTTAACAGGTAACTAAGGAACAGGATGTCAGAGACCAAAATTAGGAAACAGCCTCTTCAAGGCCCCAGCTGTTCCTACTCCTACCCTCCCCCCCCCCGCGCAAGGTTGCTCCCTGCAGTATGTTCACAGGTGCTTGTGCAAGTGCAGTATTAAATCTTGTTAACACAACACATTGCTTTGCAAGAATCCCGCCCCCACCACTAGAATGCAACCTCCTTGGGGGTGGAAGAGTGCACAGTGAAGGACAGGAAGTGGAAAACTAAACATATCCAGCTGAAAAGGTAGGAGAACTCTACATGAAGGAGGGAAGTATGTAAATATTAATTTAGGATGAGGCCTGGCGTTAATTTACAGTCAATGCAAAGGATCTTAACATCCTCAAGCAGCCAGACCCTCAGTTACTGTCACTGCAGGGCCAGCACAGCCCCCTTCAGGAGCGTGCTAGGACATCAGTGCTATACGAACCTGGTGTTTCTTGGGGTTTCCCAGCCAACAGCTCAGGCTGGACACATTTCACTTGAGAACGAGAACAAGCTAGGGGACTGGGCTGCAGGTTTCAGTGACTCAGAAACTAAAGTATAAACAGATTCCTACAGTCCAATAAAGGAGTGAAAAATGTAACAAGCAGCTGGAGGAGGGAGACAAGTTTCCAACTCACCTTTCCTCAAATTTCACCTTGGCTTCGCGCCTTGCCTTGCGTTTCAGTGCAGGGTCCCTGAACACATCTTTATTGACAACGGTTTTGTCCAGAGGAATATCCACAGAATACCTGAGAGAGAGGGAACAGCAGACTTGGAAACAGCCCAAAGATGGGCGACACCCACATGCCAGGATGCTAGATAGCCTGAGTCTGGCTAGACAGTGCACGTCTCCTGCCAGCCCAGGATGGTGGCAGTAAAAACACACCTAAAAAACAGACTCAGGCCAGCACCCTTAATGACCCAGGAGTCCTCAAGCACTCTGAGCCAGCAGATAGTGAGAGGTGCCAAGCAGCCTTGCTTTGCTTGCCCTCACCATGCACTCAGCAGCACACAACAGAAGTGGGGAAGGGAAGGTCAGTGACAGTATCATGAAATGCTGGGTCTACTACAATCCCCAATTCTCAGCTCTTTCTATTACACTGTCCATCAGCAGTTCTCAAAGTCCCTTACCAAGGAGATCCATATCGTTATTACAAATCCTCTTCAGAGCTTACAGGGGGAAGGCTGTGTTCCCAGCCAAAGAAAAACAAATGAAAGGCCTAAATAATGGCCAATGCCACAAGAGATGCATTTGTGGACAATAGAATTTGTCCGGCCTCTCCCACAGCAAGAGTGCCAGCCTGAATCCCGATGATAAAGGGATGGGGAAGATCATGAATGTCCCACCCCAACTTCTGAATCCTCCAAGATAATCATCACTGGCCACCCAAGTCAGCATCCTGCAAATCGATTCATTGAGCTGCATAAGGACATAACTGAGGAAATCTCAGAGAAGCAGGTTTCTAGGCTTTACCAAAGAGAAAATCTGCTTTTGCCATGTTGAAGGAAACTAAAAGTAGTTTACTAGTTCTATTAGCAGCACTTCAGTGAGCCCGAGCCTGCTCACCTGGTGGGCATTAGATGGTTGTAGTTATAAACCTTCACAAAAGATTTGATCTTGGACCTCTTCGCTATCTTCTTTTTTCCCATTGCAGCAGTTACCTTCCGTGGGTACCGATCGATACCAGCCACCAGGGCGTGGCTATACGGTCTGTCTGAGGTGCCATCATCAATGTTCTGAAACACACAGAAGACCTATCAGCAACGCACAGAAACCTGGATTCTGGGAGGTCACCACAGATTCTTCTACCTTTTGAACAGAAGAACTGTTATAGCCTAATGAGTTTAAGGCACTGGAGAGAGAGACAAATGGGAGGGTGCACAGACCCCAAAAGAAAATCCTCTGCTATGGGAGCAGATCTAAAGCCCGTATGCCACAAAAAGCAGCACTAAGGGAAGCCCCCAGAATGCTCACGCTGTATTCCATGGGATTCTTAGAGGCGTCTCTTCTGCGGGTGTGCAACTCCCATGAACAACAACAGGACACACGCAACAACCTCAAACTATCTAGCTCTAGGAGTTAACGTTTCTAGGCACCTCCGTTCTCAGCCCAACAAGCAGCATATGGATGACAGGTTTCCAGATGCTCCTAGGTAACACAGAGAAAGCAGATGTCTAATTACCTTACGTGCTTATCCAGCCCTTGTCACTGTAAGAGCTGAGTGCCTCACAATCTTTAATGTATTTATCCTCACAATCCCCCCATGAGGTAGCAGTGCTATTATACCCATTTACAGGTGAGAAACAGAGGTTATCCCTGCACGGCTCCTGGTGGGTTGGATTCCGAGCACAAGCAGACAGACGCATGCCAGCTCTCCTCAAGCGAGTGCACTGAAGGTAACAGTGTGGACATAGCTGCATAGGCTGCAGCTCAGGCGGCTAACATGAGCCTGTTTATCCCTGCTGGGAATCACACCACCAGCTGCACCCAGAGGGATTAAGTGACTTGCCCAACGTCCAAAAGCAAGTGTGCGACACAGCAGCAAATCGGCCCTGGTCTCCCAGATCCTAGATTAGTGCCTAACCACTAGACAATGCTTCACATCCTGGCGCAGCACGAATGTCTGTGCACTGGCTTCTCTGTGACCCACTCAGCAAATGTTAAGCAACCCTCACAAATCTCACTGAACACACACAGCCACTAAGGCCCACAGAAGTGGATTTAAACCACACAGGGATTAAGTGACCCACGAAGTGATTAGAATCCATAAATCCCCAATCTCATGGTCAGAACAGGGCCTCTCGCTAGAACGTGATGTCACAGACAACTGTGAGAGTGGTGAGAGCCTATGGCTCTAAGGGTGACCCATGGTTACATGTCACCAAAGGGATGGGAGCAAATAATTCGTGAGCCCCCAGATCTGTAGGTGGGGCCTTCTCTTAGCCATCCCAGGCGAAGCCCACCACGCTGGCCAGCCCAATGCTTTTCAACCGCACCCAGAGAGGTGGGGGCAGTGGGCCGCCGCCACCCCTAACGCAACTCCCTGGTTCTTGCAGGCGGGGCACTCGCGGCTTCTGGCCCAGGGTGAACCCCCCCCCCCCCCCCCCCCCAAGAGGAGATTTACCTTCACGATGACGGCTTTCCGCCCCGAGTAGCGCCCAGCCAGCACGAGCACCACCTTCCCGGGCTTCATGAACTTCCCCATCTCTGCCAGGAGCAAACGGGCGTCAGGAGCCAGGCGGCAGCCCAGGAACCCCACGATGGGCCCGGCCCGCCCCACTGCCCAAGGGACCGCCAGCATCCTGCCCCCCCCCCCACGGGCCCGGCCCGCCCCCGTGCCCGAGGGACCGCCAACATCCTGCCCCCCCATCCACGGGCTCGGCCTGCCCCACTGCCCGAGGGACCGCCAGCATCCTGCCCCCCCGCCCACGGGCCCGGCCCGCCCCACTGCCCGAGGGACCGCCAGCATCCTGACCCCCCCCCACGGGCCCGGCCCGACCCTCTGCCCGAGGGACCGCCAGCATCCTGCCCCCCCCCACGGGCCCGGCCCGCCCCACTGCCCGAGGGACCGCCAGCATCCTGCCCCCCCACCCCCGGGGGCTCCTCTGGGGCCCGGCCCCAGACACGCACCGGGAACCTGCCCCGGGGGCCCCGAGCCCGGGCCCCGGCCGGAACATCCCCCGCCCCAGGCACCCCCCACGCCCGCCCCCCGCCAGGCCCCTCCACCCCGCGGATGGCGGCCGATGCCATCCCGCCCCCCCCAGCACTCACCGAGGCTCCGGCTCCGATGGCGCCCAAACCGGAAAAGGAAGGCGCTACCGCTTCGCCGACCTTTCACCCCGCGATTCCGGTCACCTGACTTCCGCTTCCTCCCGCCCGGGGCCACGGCGCACGCGCGGGGTGAGGGCGGGTTAGAGGGGCGGAAGAGGCCCCAGGTCCCCTCCCTTGGCGGCCGCTGGCCGGGTCGGGCTTGGCCCTAGGAGAGCGGGCGCTCAGCGCTCCTCCCCAGAGCCGCCCTGCTCTCCCAGCGGCGGGGAGCGTGCGCGGTGCAGATGATACAGCGCCGAGCACGGCGCGGCCTGGCGGGAGGGGGCAGCACCGCACCCCCCGCACACATTTCGGTGAGTTTAAAGGGATGCGCGGTGCTACACAGCTACCCCCGGCCCTTGGTTGGAGCCTTACACTCAGAATCTCCTTCTTTTTGAGGGCATCTCTCAAGGTGCATACTTCCACCTTTTCATGTTCTCTGTATGTATAAATATCTCCTGTCTGTGTGTTCCATTCTATGCATCCGAAGAAGTGAGCTTTAGCTCACGAAAGCTCATGCTAAAATAAATTTGTTAGTCTTTAAGGTGCCACAAGTACTCCTGTTTTTTTTAATGGAAAAGTAGTATTTTCCCCACTCCATGTTTTTTTCCATTTGTCAGTGGAGGCATTATTCCAGACAGCCATGCATATTTTAAAATTGACAATCCTTTCAAATCCAGCCCTGAAGGCCAAGGTAGCCTCTTCCTTGCCACCCACAGAGCATATGTGAAATGGGTGCACTTGATCGTCCAGAAGTTTTGGTTTTTCCTATTAAGACATCATCTGACCCTTGTGGTGCCCATTAGTGTCCTTGTTGACTCCAGTTTTTAGTTACCAACCTATTCTGTTCTGTTCCTAAATATGGTGCAGCATACACGCTATAAAGGTAAGGACTGTAAGTATGAACTGAAGATTCAAAGTCTAGAAGAAATGAGAGGGTGCATTAACAGTTTATCTATTAATGTACAAATAGATAATACAACATACACAAACAACCATGACTTTTATTATCAGTAATAGATATTGTACTCTCCACAACACAAATACATTCATCCTATTGCACATACGCAGAGACCTAAAATCAGAACAAAATCAACATCAGAAATAAAGCAGATATCTGAACAACTAGGGTACAACACACTTCTCCAGCATAGCACTGTAAATAACAAAAGGGAGTTAAGAATTAGAAAAACCCAAAGACAAGATGCTTTATGGAACCATTTAGGGCTCCAGAAAAACCTTTCCAGCAATCAGACACTTCAACTGTCAACTTATTTGTAACTGCCACAAATTTGACAAAAACATGCAGATTTCAGACAAAAAATAGCCAAACCAGAATGGGGAATGTTCCATGGAAATTATTCTTGAATTAAATCTTGCCTCTCCAGCTAATCTTAATGTGGTTGGTCATTAGTAATTCTATAATTTGCTGTCCAGGAAGATAAGTTTACCTGAATAAATCAGCTTGGACTTTTTCACCCTTAGACAAGCCTCTGAAAATACATAAACAGTTTCATATCTGAAGGGTACAACGTGAAAAGAGTTTCCACATATGTAAGTGTCACTGCTGCTGGTTTTAATTATATTTCAGTAAACTATTTCTGCATTAAAAACATGTGGAGGAATGTGTTACTAACCACTAAGTCTTAATCAAAGAAACTAACACCCTCCTTACAGTGTTCTATACATTTCACTCTCCTCCAAATACACAAATAATTTTAGGAATACAGTTAAGGGGTGGGGGAGACAGATTCTGGTCTCTCTGAAGTTAGTGGCATTTTGTCATTGACTTCAATGAGAGCAGATGGGCCCCAGTGCTCGATGGCCAAAATCTGTGCTGTCAGTCTATGAAATTCTACATGTTTTCCCAAAGAATAGCTTCAATGCTTTTTAGACAGAAATAAGATGAAACCAACAACCCTGCTGCACCAAACTGTGCGTGCAACTGAGGGGAACTGGCAGTAAGGAAACGTTCCTTTTCAAGCTTCAAAGGGAGCTACTATGAACAGTGGGAAACTGGGAACAAAAAGACCCAACCATGACAGCCCCATTTGTAGCTACTAAATGTACAACTGGAGTGGTCACTCCCAACCCATCCCCCATGTGCCTGAGACTCAGATGTTGCTGTTTTGCCAGGAAGTTGAAGGGAAACCTGGCACTACTGTTTCCAATATAAATCCACTACCTGCCACTCAGGGCATCACTGATGCCCGTAAAAAGGAGACTGCACTCTCCTCAGCTCTATTCCACTCAAACCCTCAGTTCTCTTTTGATGCCAGAAGTGATTTTTCTCATGCAGCCTAAATGCCATGTGGATTACTACTTCAACAGCGCTGACTGATTTGACTGCAGACCTACCTGTCACCAGTGCAGGAAGCTTTGCCCTCAGACCAGCAGAAAATGCTCAATTACACAATAATCAAATACACTCGATGTAGAAAGTTGCTGGCCAAGAGATACTGACCACAGAAGTGCTTTTAAGAATTACATTGGGAATATTAGACATCTGTAACTACTGCAATGTATTTTCTACAAGGAGCCATATGAGCAACTGTTCTTGCAGCACAGGGGCTAATAATTAACACAAGTTAAACACAGTAACTGGAAAAGGGAATATTTGTTTGCAGTTGTGAAACCAATGCATCTGCAATAAAACCCTGGCCTGATGGTGTTCAGGGCTTTGACCAAAGCTCCAAGAGGAAGCTGAGATTCTTACACAATGCTCAATCCAGTCACCTGTCACCACATAGTCCAAAGAATGTGTCAATGTCTGGATCTCTGTGGCCACTAATCCTGCAAGATACAAACCAATAGGCACCAGAGCAGAAATTGTTCCCAGGCCTCCTGTACATTCAAAATCTACATAAATGTGGGGGAGGGGATGTCTGACTCCACCACTGGGCATGTTACATCAAGCCTAAGCAGCAGAAGTAAGATACATCTGTCAAAAAGCCTCACACAGCCCTGTGTGAAACAGCAAACTGCCACAAGTGACATCTAAAAATTCTGGGGGCTGAGCATGCAGCCACAGCATAGGAACCACTTCCACTGAACTCCACAGGAGCTGCTCTGATGCATTGGCTGTAAAATCAGGCCCTTTTTATTGCATTTCAGACAGTGGTTCATGCCTAATGCATGTGACAGAGGCAAAGCACCAACAGATGGGGTGCAGCAGCTCTGTTGTTAGCTGCATTAGCATAGGCCTGGGTGAGGTAGCGCACAACCCAAACATCTGCAGCATTTCCTCACAGGCAGTCTTGTAAGGGAGGTTTCCAGTGTCAAGATACTACATTGCTACCCTAATAGCCACAATCAGCTTCAAAGGGGACAAGTTTGGTCATAAACAATGCTCCTCCTCTAAGCTAGTAAGTTAACACATTCCTTCTGGGGAAAGGGGGCTGATCTGGAAAAGACCCATCAAAAAGCATCTCTGATGTTTTTCAGCTGCCGGACAGCCAGGTCAACAGGAAGGTTGAACTTTAAGTTGCTCAGGCGGCTGAGAATGTTGAGTGCACTCTCAAAGCCTGCGTTAGCCATGTAGCTCCAGGGCTGATAGTGAGACTGTATCAGAGCCCCAGATTTGCAGATCAGATTCACCCAGGAGACCAGACGCTGTTCATTTAATGCCATGCACACCAGGGCTTTCAGTTCAGAGTCTGCACTGCGCTTGAACGGATCATGCTCTGTGAGGACAGTGTGAATAGCCGTCAACAGGCTCTGCTTGGGGGTAACAGTGATGCCCCCCGTCACAGGAAGGGCAAAAGACTGGGAAAGCTTGCGCGCGGGGGACTCCACGAAGGCGCGGCCATTCTTGGTGTTGTAATACTTCACAAAGAGTTCCCAGGGGTGCATGGTCTGTGGTGACGAGGTAAATGCAGGAATCAGGCATGCAATGGGTGCCAACACCAAGCTCATCCCTTGAGAAGAGGCATAGAGCCCATGAGCCATCAGGTCTCGTATAGCAATGGTCAGCTCCTTCCGCACAGCCAGAGTCAGCTCATCTCTCGCTCCTAAGGAGACATCCTGCATGCTGGAGTAGCTGAGCACATGATCCTGGTGCTGGTGCTTCAGTGCCAGCTGCCTCACTTGGTCTACAGACAGTTCCAGTTTCTTAATTAAGGGAGAATAGTCCCTACTGGCCTGGTCCTTCTGCCAGAGGGTGCGGGGGATCTGACCAGTAGCACAGCCAAACTGACTGACAGCGAATATCTGCAGCACAGCAAGCATGCGACGCATAAGGTGCAGGCCTGTTTCTCGCATCTTTCTGGCATCCTCTGGGTTCACTGGTTGGTTAGGGAAAAGGAGAAATGCTGTCATTAGAGAATCAGATTTATCTCTGCTTGTTCCTATATACAGGGAGCTCATCAGCCACTCTACTAGGGGATGCTTTTGCTCTGGTGCTGCTGGCTGGGTGATTCATGCTGCTTTGCTCAAGAGAGAGTGGCAGCTTCTCAGCACTCATGCAAACTGGAAAATGGGGCATCAGATATTCATGTGTCCCATTCTCAAACTGCCTTATCCACCTTAAATCACGTGGCAGCGAATGAATCCTATGATGGATGCTATTTTAGCAGGCACAAGTGACCAAAACAGAATTTCAAGATTTCTAGTGAGGGGAGAGGGTGTTCCAGACACAGATTTGTGAATATCCCAGTATCAGAAGGATAATTACAGGGTGCCAGAAGCTTTTGTGGAAGGAAGTTGCTGATGTGCAAGGAACTAGTTGTCTCAGGGAATAAACTGGCCTGCTCAGTCCAGAACCTGGGACCAAATCAAGTTCTTAAATGGGTGGTCTCATTGTAATCTATAAGGAACAACAGATCCACCAGCCAGTGATTTCTGCTGATGAAGAGTCCAGGATGAGAACAGCTGGAGTGGTGCAGGCCAAGACTGAGCTGCTTTGGTAAAGGTACAGCATGTCAGGAAAGACTGCACAGTACCTTGTTTGCATTATGTCTGATGCTAGATAATTATCAGAAGCCCCTCATATTTGTGAGCTCCAAGTTAAAGAGCGATCCTATCCCTCAGTGATGTGTTGGTGCACATTCACTGTACAATCACACTGGCCAACAGGGAAAGGTAAGAGTTCAAACATGAGGTTTCTGGCTTATTGTCTGGATCAATGAAAGGGTAAGGGAAATCACCACTAGCAGGGGAAAAGCAACGCTGAATTTAGGAAGTGATGGGACACCAGTTCCTGCATGTTGGATGCCAACTGGCCAACAAAAGGAGAAGCAGCAAGAGCCAAACCCGTGTAAATTGCCCACCTCTGTTATTCCTAGGAGGCAGCCTGGCATTTGGTTTGTAGGGGCCACTTCCATGCTTTCTGCCTGAACATTCACAATGTCCATCCTCCACCTGGCCGGGACTTCCAACTTCATCTAGAATGAGAAATCCACAATGACAACAGTTCGTTATTTTGCATCCCTACATCAGCTGGAAGAATTAGGGTACACACCACAGACTGTAAGTCAGTATTGCCTCATATTCCTCTACACATGGGTGACCATCCTGCCTCTCAGCATCACACCTATCAGTGTCCCAGGTTCTCCACACACTATCACATCGCCACGGAGATGTCTGTGCTACTCTATGCCCAGATTCTGCCCCACTGAGGTCTGCATCCTTCCTCTCACTAATTCAAGCCATGCTATACCCAAGATGCCCCTGCTGCACCAATGAGCAGCTCTCCTGACTGTCTAAGCGAAACCCAGCACTGACCCTGAATGAAGCTGATGAACATCTCCAGGTCCCGTATTTGCGTCTTCAGCTGTTCCACCAGCTGCTCCTTCACCCTTGCAGGATTGACAATCTGGGCAACAGCCACATCCACCTGCTGCCGCAGCTCCTCGGGGGACAGCGATGCAATATCCTCATTCAGGTTCATATCCAGCTTCTTTATTAACTCCTCTATAATCACCTGCAGAACATTACACATAATGAGTGGCATGATCTCATGTGGCCATCCCACCTGCGGAGCCAGAATGCTGCTTTCACTTACCCACTAGTTATTTTGGGGTGAAGCCAGTCCAGACTTTATTATATCCACTAACAATAAACTGTAGTAGTCCCTATGGATTATATTCATGGATGCAGACTTATGATGTTGTATTACAGCTGCCTGAATCAGCACTGGCCACATGCTAGTGTTCTGAGAAAGGCACTAGCTGGTGTTAAGAAAGGGCACTGGCAGAGGATCCATAGGCCTTACCCGCTGTCTTTCCATGACCATGGACTGGGGCAGTGAATCATAGCTGCCCTCTTGGTAAGCGAAGGTCTCCAAGTCATCTAGCTGCGTTTTGAGCTGCATGATTAGCTCTCGCTGCTTCTCCTTCCGGGCCTCGATTCGCTCCTGATTCTCCCGCTCACCCTGAAATGAGTTTATTGGAAAAGAAATTGAAAACTGCACTCATAGCCCTGGAGATAGGATTGTTACACAGGGACGTCTGGAAGTTAACCTTACAGCCCATGCCACTGAGTTCTGTGCGCCCTCACTTGCAGGCTTTCAATGAGACGAAATTCCAGCCCAGTCACCACTATACAAAAGAAGCACTTCCGCAGGCATCTTGCACCCCCTACTCTAGTCTCACTAGTTAGAAACCTCAGCAAGTAGAGAACTTTGTTGTAAGCAGCCAGATGATGATCATGTCTCATAGCAACTTCTGGAGTTCTTACACATCTCAGAGTGAAGCAGCAACCTGACGCAATGCCCTACATAGCAGAGAAGAGTCATGGCTCTGTGCACTTGTATACATTAACATTGTACAAAATCCTTCTTTAGCTCTCTCATGGTAAGTGCTGGGCTCCAAAAAGACTAGAGGTCTGGGCACTGCTTTTGGATATAGCTGCATTAGGTGTGCATGTGCTTTGCCAACCACAGAAGGCTACCCCAGTTTCAGCCCCCAGATCTTTCCTATAACATATTACAATCACAAACTGCATGGCACTTTATCTTGGTATAACCTTAAGGGGATTTCAGGAATAGGTTTTCTGGATAATGCACTCAAATTGTACATAAGTGAAACAATTGCAACCCATTATTTCTCAATCAAAAGGTAGATTTATATTGACAGTGGCACTTACCAAGACCTTCAGGTATTAAGCATGGGAATAAAAAGCAGAAATATTCAATTACATTCTAAATTAGATTTGGGTTTGGGTTTTTTTCCCCCAAATAAAGTAGCTGAAATTTTATTTATTTAAATAAAACCTCATTATCTCACAGATATTTGGGATCCTTCTGAATTACACACAAAGCCAATTAAGTACCAAGACCACAAACCCCATCTCTGCTCCTGCATGAAAATCAAGGGTAATAAATGTCCCAAGCAAATGTTAGAACTGCCCTGACTTCAATCTAGAATTTGCAAGCAGTACTAATGCCTACAGGCAGAATGAGAGAGACCAAGAGAGTTCAACCAAGAGCCAGAATTCATTCTGCTCACTGTCCTCACCACTGCTGGCACAAGGTTAAACTGGAGCATTTGAAAACTGCAGATGGACAGGAAATTGCCACTGGACACAGGCTTGGTGTATGAGACTGGAGTGGGGCTGAAAGCCTTGTAACAGTATCTTATTTAAAACTGATTAATTGCAAAGTAGCAGACTGACCAGTGAGGGTACAGATAAAGCTTCTTTGCTTCTGTGAGTAGCTCGAAGTCCCTGCCCTGCTGTTTTTGGTGATGTAATAGCTGCTAAGCAGGTTTTAGTAACATTAAAAAAAAAAGGGAAATGGCAATCATCCAGATTTCCCATGTGCAAAAAGGCAGCAACATTCCCAATTAACCTCCCTGTCCCTCTCCCCTCTTCTCCAGTGTGAGCTGGCCCCTTGCACAGGGCTTCCTCATGAGCTGGTAGCAGGGGCCTTGGCTAGACCCAGCACCCTAATGCAGCCCCAGGCATAATTTGCTATGACGCCTTGTTCATTGTGCTTGAGGAAAAGGTGGAGAGGGGTGGGGAACCGTAAATACAATTTATCTGTACAGATGTAAGATCAAATGAGGAAGGTCAACTTCCGCTATTCTGAGGTTAGTGGAAAGAGAACTAATGCAGGAGGCTAATATACAGGTTACAGTAAGGTATTAATACTGTGTAGAAACCAAACATTATCAGCGATCTAAGTGCAGTATCACTTCAGCTTCCTTCACATGGCTATTGCTGGACACACTTGTACCTTCTCATTTTAACTGGGCATTTCATGGCTGAGGTTCAAATGTGAACTTTCATATTAAGCAACTATCCAGACTGTGAAACCACCAAGTTGAAGAAAACTCTGTGTAGTTGAGTCTAACTATGGTTGTGCCTAAGTTAAACAGCTCTTTAGCCCAAGGACAGATCAGTCCAGAGCATGGGCATTAACAGTCTAGCCCCATGTACACAGGTTGGATTAAACCATTTTATTAAGTCAGTTCTGGATTTTGGGTCTTTTGACCTTGAATCAGTTCCTTGTTCAGAAAATCATGTACTGCAAGCAGTGCCATTCCACTTCTGTAGGGTGTGACAATGGTGTACCTAGCATCCGTGACTCATGAGAATAACACGCTCAATAAAGCAGAGAGTGAAAGACAGAAGCACTAGGCAGCATGACAGAAAACAGTGATTCTGAATTTTACTGAATTCTCCCCTGTATCTTTCTCCTCTGAGAAGGGCCATCGGTATCACTCCTTCTGAGGGGATCTATGCTACGAAGGCACAGCTACAGCTATGCCCCTGTAGCGTAGAGAACAAGTGTGTGTGTCCGCAGTAAATCCTCCCCCCGGAGAGGCAGGCGCTGTTCTAATCTAAGGGAACAGTCACCCGCAGGTACATGTCTGTCTGAACATCTGTTCCGAGGGAAATCGCGAAGGCCTAACTGAGGAAGGTTAGAGGACAGAGCCATTTCGGGCCACTCTATGCACTGGGTTGGTGGTGTGTGTGCAGCCAGTCGGACACCCCCCCACCCACCCCGCGCAGTTTGTGGGGGTGTCACACACCGGCAGGGGAGGGAAAAGCCTTTAAGAACCACACTGGGGGGGGGGCTGAACTCCTGCTCGGCCCCTGCCCAGCTGAGCCCCCCCTGGGCCGACCCCCGCCCCAGCCCGCCCGGCCGCACTCACCGGGGCCTCCCCGAGCCCGTCCCCCAGCGCGGCCGGGCAGCCGCGGAAGGCGAAGTCCTCGAGGTCGCGCAGGAGCCGCTGCTGCTCGGCGGGCCCGGCCCGCGCCACCTGGCGGAGCCGGAACTGCACCTGGGCGAAGTGCGAGACCAGCGCCAGCAGGGCCCCGTGCAGGCGGCGGCGCTCGGCGCGGAGCCGCGGCAGCGAGCGGGGGGAGCCCCCCGGCGAGCCCGGCCCCGAGCCCGGCCCGCCCGGCCCCTCGGCCTCGTCCGCCTCCGCCACCGCCCCCACCGGGGCCCAGCGCTCCCCGGGGCCCAGCGCCCCGCCCTCCGCCTCCATGGCCCGGCGCCGCCGCCGCCGCTAGCGGGGCCGCTCCGCAGCCTCGGCCGCCGCCATCTTCCCGGAAGCGCCGCCGGTCCCCCCAGGGGGCGGGGCTAAGCGGCGCCGCTTCCGGGAAACGGGGCGGCGCTTGGAACATTTTAAAATGGGCGGGGTTTGTCCGTATCTGGGCGGGGCTCGTGGTGTGGGCGGGGCTTCCCCAAGTTACTGCTGCAACAACTCTGTAGGTCAAATGTACTCCTGGCCCCGCCCCCTCCCCCTGGGCCAATCCCCTTCCCCCCCCCAGCCAGGGCCTATCCCCAGCCTCCCACTCGCCCGGTTGCTAAGCGAGTGGGGAGACTGGCTGCTATTCAAATCATGCTGCCTGATGAGTTTCACCCCAGAGGTAGCTGCAGTTCTGTGCCACAGAAGTGGGTCCTCCTGCTTTGGTTTGTAAAGTCCTTTGAGATTAACGATGTTCTTAATTATACTAGAGGGTCAGACACAGGCTGAGCCCATTGCACAGATCAGGGGCTCCATTCATTCTGCTCCACAAGCTCCATGTGTCTATGTCCCAGACCCCTCTATTGCAGGGACTCCTTGCAAGCCCCACCATATTACCTCCCCTTGCCAGGGTCTCTGTGTCCCTCCATTCCCGCCTCTGTCACATGCCAGGAGCTCTGTGTCCCCCAACCATGTCCCCCTAGCCTACACCACCATCCCCTATGCCAGGGGCTCTTTGTGCCCTTGATTCTGCCCTCTGCCCCTCTTCACCCCTCACCTAGTTTCCCCATTCTACCCAGGGGCAGCTCTAGGAATTTGGCCGCCCCAAGCACAGCGGCACGCTGCGGGGGGCGCGCTGGCGGTCGCTGGTCCCGCGGCTCCGGGGGACCTCTTGCAGATGTGCCTGCGGAGGGTCCGCTGGTCCTGCGGCTCCGGTGGAGCATCCGCAGGCGTGCCTGTGGGAGGTCCACCGGAGCCGCAGGACCAGCGGACCCTCCGCAGTCATGACTGTGGAAGGTCCGCCGGAGCCACCTGCCGTCCCCCATGGCTTGCCGTCCCAGGCACGCGCTTGGCGTGCTGGTGCCCAGAGCTGCCCCTGCACAGCAGTCAGGCAGCCTTCGGTGGCGTTTCTGTGAGACGTCCGCCCTGGTCACGCGGCTTCGGCAGCATTTCTGTGGGTGATCTGCCGGTCCTGCCCCTCGGCGTACCTGCTGCCGAATTACTGCCGAAGCCGCGAGACCGACAGGTATGGCCGAAGGCTGCCTGACCCCCGTCCTCCCTTAGAAGGGCCTGGGGAGCACTGCAAAAACAGCGTGCTTAGCTTCTAAGTGTGAGACACTCAGGTCACTCTGGAGCATCCTTTCAGGCTCATTAAGGAGGCCAGAGACTGATCACAGTGTGGCTGGCTAATCTCACCCAGTCAACCCTGTGTGGAAGGTTGACGTGCCATAATGTAGACATGTGGAGTTCATGATTAATAAGGAAAGACAGAACATTTGAGACTTATAACTAACAGTGCCCTGGGCTCTAATTTTCACCCTTTAAACCACAGACTCACCTAACTTCTTGCATGGATTGTGGGTGCTGTGGTCCTGTTGGGATTTCCTGTGCTAAGAAATATAATTGTAGCTGCCTCTAGAGGACACATAACATACTCCACTATGTGCACATCTAATCACATTGCAGAGGGTAACAAAGGTAACTGGTTTCCAAGCCGGTGGAGTTCAAATGTAGGAAAACAGGGGGTTCCTATAAGGAACAGGGAGCCCCACAAATGCAGTCACTCCACAGAGGTTAGGCTGGGGACATCATGAAATGACAATTGTCCAGCTTGCAGGGATGAAATTTGCTATTGTAACTGGTGTTGTTATGGAGAACAATCAAAATAATCCTTAGTGCTCACATCACACTTAACAATCAGTAACTAAAGGGTAAAAAGTGGAACCTACAGAATCAAGCCATCAGCAATGACAAATACCCCATCTGGAGAGGAGCACAGAGCCTTTCAGTCATCTGTGATTCATTAAAGGAAACTTCCACATAATCATTTTGTTTTCTGTAATAGGCTCGCATGTATCAGTGGTAAATCATCTTTTATTTACTTCTGCAGTTGAAATCAGGAGGGTGACAGGACTGTGTGAGACAAATACAATTCCTGCTGCCCGTGAGCCGCTGTGCCTTCATTACAGGTGGCATTCATGAGAACTCCAGGTTAAAGGACTAAAGCAGGACTCAAGCAGAGAGTTTTCACTTTAAAGTTCAGCCTCATTAAGACACAAATCGCAGCCAGCTGTCTTTTTGGAAATGGCAATGGGAGATTTTGCTGCAAGAGTTTTTCTTGAGTAAAGCTTTATGGGAGCAGCAATCCTGCTCCCCCTGGTAATTTTAATTTATATGGTAATGGATGGGGATGTCCCAGTGGGAGTGCATGTCCCAGATGATGAAGAGGAAAACCATAATTTAGATCTGCAAGTTCCCCCATTTGCATATTGTTCTCAGACGCGTGAGTGTAGAAACACAATGAGAGGATAAATGTTCTAGCCAGAAGGAAGCTGAGTGGTGCATGTTCTGCTTATGAACAGTAGACACATTAGATTGTATAGGGCATTTCTATGGGGCTTTTCATCTCCACCACAACTTACCAACACAACCCTATTCACCCTCACAGTTGGTGAGACAGGCAGACAGGCACAGAGAAGTGAAGGTTACATAGTGAGACAGCGGAACAGCCAGAAATGGAACCTCCAGGCAATTTTCTCTAATTTAGCCGCCTAAAATATAGGGCCTAAATCCGTACTGAGGCACCCGAATAAGTGGTCTGATTTTCAGAGGTGCTGAGCACCATAGTCCCCCTTGACTCCAGCTTTAGCAGGGCTGGGTCAGAACCACTCAGCTAAAGAGCACACAGACTGACAGCCCAGGCCTGGCTGCTGCTCTGGATATCAACATGGGCAAAGCCAAGTTAGCAGAGGGGCCATATGCAAGGCATGGGAGGGGAGCAGGTGTTTTCCCCACAGCTCTTGGTACTGACACCACACATCCTATGTACCTAAAGAGAATTATCAATCCTGTGGGTCCTATCAGGGCCCAGATTCCCCGTATAGGATGCAACAGGTAAGTAGTTTGGGACAGCATAATATTGGGGGCAGCAAACCATCAGTGACCGTTTATCTGGGTGACACTGGGCTGGTAGGGAATGGACACTGGCTAGTCCATCAAGGCAGCACAAACCCTAGTGCCACCTCTGGCCCCCATCCTTGGCATTAGGGCTCAGGCTTGGGGGAACGTAGTCACTACATCCCGAGAGCATCCCTCTCTCCAGCCCAGCATCCTGCGTCTGAGCCGTTAGAGGACACCACTACTCACAAAGCCCCAGAATTGTAATTCCTCTGCCCTCCAGGAGGACATTGGTCTGGAGCTGGACTCTTTCCTCCTGTTCCCTGCACTCTTGTTTATCTGGATCTTCCCTGTTCAGGTGCAGGCTCATGTATCACAACTAGTCAGTCCCTTATGCCCTCAGTTCTCTCTCCAGGGTAAGCGAGCCAGGACCCACATGCTCCAGTCTAAGCCAAGGGGGAAAGGGGCTGGCACAAAGCACTGGGGTCACACCAGTGATCTGCATCTCTGGTGTTTGTTTTCCCACTGTCAACTGTGCTTAATCCATGGCAGCAGTGGGCAACAGAGAGCAAAGGGGGGACTCCCAGGCCCTGCGGGGCTCCTCCTGCCCCAGTACCCGGTACACAGGGCAGGGGTTTACTACTGTAGTCAATCGAGAGGAGCATTCCACCCTGCCTGTGGCCACAGGGCTGCTCTCACCTCTGCACAAGAGAGGCTGCTCCCTCCCAGCTGCCGGGTTCTTGCACCCTTGAGTACATGGTGCTGGGCTCAGAGCCCCCTTGGCACACGCAGACTGGGTGTAATCACCCCCAGTGCCCCCTGCTGGCCTTGGCTTGGTGGGGAGGAGGGGCCGTGGACTGGCTGTGATGGCAGCTCCAGCACCAATGGCTCCTACACCTCCCCAAGCTGCCCCACGGGGGTCACTTCTGGAACTCGCCCTTCTACAGCCCCTGTCATCCACATCCCCTCGGGACAGCGGCCGTTATCCCCACGACAGAAGGGGAAACTGAGGCACGGCATGGGGAAAGTGATTTGACCAAGGTCAGAGCAAGCCCATGGCACTGTCAAGAAATGAACCCAGGAGTCCTAGCCCCTAGATACCCCCTCCCCCCCGAACTAGAACCCAGGGGACTGAGCCCCATCTCAGCCTGTCACGGCGCAGGGTGTCGCGGGGGGGGGGGGGGGGCTCGGTGGCGCCGGGCTGGGAAGGAGCCGGGTCCCCGCGGGGCTTGGGCCGGGCGCAGCGTGTCTGTGACGGGCGCTGACAGCTGAAGCGGCCGGAGCTCCGCCTGCAGCCCGAAATAGCAGCGGCGGCCCGGCGCCGCCTCCAGAACAAGCCCGGCCATGGCGAGGTGAGCGGGGCGGGCGGCGGAACGCGACCCCCGGGACCCACTCGGGTCACTGCCCCCCCCGGGACGCGACCCCTCCCGGGACCCCACTCGGGTCACCCCTCCCGCTGGGACGCGACCCCCCCGGGACCCCACTCGGGTCACTGCCCCCCGGCCAGCAGCCTCCACTCGTGTCACTCCCCCCCCGGCTGGGACGCAATCTCCGGGACCCCACTCGGGTCACCCCCCCCCCCGCTGGGACGCAATCCCCCCCCGGGACCCCACTCGGGTCACTGCCCCCCGGCCAGCAGCCTCCACTCGTGTCACCCCCCCCCCCCGGCTGGGACGCAATCTCCGGGACCCCACTCGGGTCACCCCCCCCCCACGCTGGGACGCGATCCCCCCCAGGGACCCCACTCGGGTCACCCCCCCCCCCGCTGGGACGCAATCCCCCCCCGGGACCCCACTCGGGTCACTGCCCCCCGGCCAGCAGCCTCCACTCGGGTCACTCCCCCCCCCCCGGCTGGGACGCAATCTCCGGGACCCCACTCGGGTCACCCCCCCCCCGCTGGGACGCGATCCCCCCCAGGGACCCCACTCGGGTCACCACCCACTCCAGTACCCAGCCGGGTCACTCCCCCCCCAGCTGGGACACGCCCCCCGGGACCCCACTCGGGTCACACACACAGCCCGGCTGGGATGTGACCCCTGGAGCTCCCATTCGTGTTACCACCCACCCCAGCCCCCAGCTGGGTCACTCCCCCAGGCTGGGATGCGACCCCTAGCACCCCACTCGGGTCACTGGTCCCCCGGCCGGCACCCCCCACTCGGGTCACTGCTCCCCCTGGCTGGGACACGGCTCCTGGAGCTCCCACTCAGTTCACCCCCACCCCTCCCCCCCAGCCACTATCCGTCACTGGGACCCCCACTAGAGATACAATCCCCCATTTGGGTCACTGTCCCCCCCTGCTGGGACACAATCCCTGGACCACCCACTCGGGTCACCCCCTCACCCACCAGCCCCCACTCGGGTCACTGGGACACTCACATCCTCAGCTGGGACTTTTCTTGTCTGACTGGAACCTGGATAGCGTCCTGCATGTTGGAAACAGCCCTAGCAACTCGCTAGGAGACACCCCACTGGCCCGGGGCCCCTCCGTGCCCCAGCACACAGGGGAAAGGCTCTCTGTCACTCAGGGCCAGCCCAGAGCAGGAGCCTCCCCGCCCCGGGGGACAGGCTTGGGCTAGTGGGGCTTGGGCTAGCAGGGATCTCCAAGTAGCTGTGTAGAAAAAACTCTTTACATTGCAACTGGGGGCTGGAGGAGCTCAGGCTCTGAAGCCTCCGGAGGGGGTGAGCTTCAGAACCCAAGTGCAACCTCAGAGCCTGTCTATACAGCCATTTTGAGAGCACTAGCCAACCTGCTTGCCCACGTCTGTGGGCCCGGGCTGGGAGGCTGGTTGCTGCGGCGTGTGCACCCAGACCCTGGGTGGCCCGGGCCAGTGGAATGTACAGGGCTCCTGTAACATGACTCCACGGTGAATTCTGGGCCCTGCTCGGCCTGTCTTGTCTCCTGCCCTTGCCCGGCTGAGGCAAATGCCACGGGAAGATGGGAATTCGCTTACCCAAGGCTCAGCCCAGGCTGTTTACAGGCCCTGCAGCCTTTGGCTCATGCAGATGGCAGCCGCCTGTGGGGCAAAGAAAGGTGGCTATAAAGCAGGGGGCTGCTCAGGTGAATGGGACCACATGGCAATAGAGCGACCCCCGGAATCTGTCCCCAGAATAGCAAAGTCTCCCTAGGGGCTGGACTTCACTGGCAGTTAGAGACGCTGAATTAATTTGTTCTGAGTCGGTGCGAATCTCTGTAACCTGTGGCAGCCAGCAGGGCCCAGTGAAACATGGAGGGATGCTCAGGAGTGCAGTCAGCGTGCCCTGATTTATTTCAGTCTGCTCACTAAGTATTAAACAAATCCCTGCTCCCCAGACCCCGCAGCTCCTCTTTCCCCACTGCCCAGACCCCATGGTGCAGTGGCAGGGGCTCTGTGGGGATCTGTTTGGCAGGCAGGGATGACTTTTCAGATCTAGGTGTTTTCCTCAGACCTCTTGCCCAGCAGTGTCTGCCTGGGCACTCTCTGAGGCGAGGGCAGCGGTCTTGGGGGTTGTGACTGCACTCCAGTGAGCGATTGTGCTTAGTGAGGGCGGTCCCTTGCCTCGCACATGCAGGCTGTACAATAGCTTCACTCCCAAAAGCACAAGCCTTGTGTCTCTGGGAGGTCCCTCTCTGATCACATGGTGCTGCAGGATTCTGTCACTGAGGTGCCGAGAGAGGCCAGTTCCCGGGACGCTGCCAAGATAAAATGATGCTTTTTGGAAGTGTAACAAGTTTGCTGAATCTGCAGCCAGCTTCTTGCCTGCCTGGTGCCTGCCCCCTTTTCCTGGGTCTCGCCCTCTCCCTGTTACTACATGCCAATCGTCTGGCCCAGGCAGGTGTAACAAGGGCAGCTTACTGCTGCTCTGATAACTCCGCACAACGCCTTACACACAAGCTGCTGCTGTGGGATGCCGTGAGATGAAAGGTGGCACAGAAATGCCAGGTCTTACTCTGTTCCCTGGAATTCATCCCTTCTGAAGGGTCTCTTGTTTGCCAAGGCAACCTGCAAAAACGCTGTGGTACGACCGCCCGCGGTACGTCTTCCTGGAGTTCTGCGTGGAGGACAGCACAGACGTTAAAGTCGACATTGACGACCACCGGGTGGTGTTCAGGTGAGCTTCCAGCCCCTGGTAACCCGCACTCAGTGGCATGGCCCTGAACCGGGAGCTGTACAGGGCAGGGCCAGCAGGAAGGATCCTCTTAGAGATCGTCACGGAGAAGGCCCAAGCCCAGTTCTGAGCTAACCGAGTTTGTGTTTTGGCAGCTGTAAAAATGCAGACGGCGTGGAGATGTACAACGAGATCAACCTGTACGCCAGGGTGAACTCCAAAGTGAGCAGCCGCCCCGTGCGATGAGGCATCAGAGCCCAACTCCTACAGGCCTCGATGCCTCCAAAGGGACCGTGAGCTTATGACAACCCGAGGAAGGGTTTGGGGGGAAGGGGAGTGATTTGCCTTCACACTGGCCAAGGCCATCCTGGCCTATCACATCATGTGATCTCATTGCTCAGACAGGAGCATGACCCCAGACACTCACTGTCCCCAGAGGTTGGGAGACCAACAAGGGATGCAATTAGGCATCATCTCTTGGTGCTGCTATGCCTTCAGCCTTACCCAGCCCTTCCCATCAGCCCCCAACGGTGCTTTGTTTTGGGTCGTGGCCATCACTGCCTCTGCACCCAGGGGATTTTGCCCAGCTAAGTGAATCAGAGACACCCAGCAGGCCCGGCTGCATGGAGAAGATGCAGGTATCCCCAGGAAAGCCCCCTCTTCTCCTGCATTCTCCTCTTACAGCCAGCTCTC
Source organism: Mauremys mutica (assembly GCF_020497125.1). Taxonomy (NCBI): domain Eukaryota; kingdom Metazoa; phylum Chordata; order Testudines; family Geoemydidae; genus Mauremys; species Mauremys mutica. The sequence goes on from NC_059096.1 coordinate 887,063, forward strand.
CCATGCCCAGATTTGCACCTCGATTCCTGCAGGCTGAGTCTTGATCTCCAGGGACTTTCCCATGTGTGTCAGAGCTTGGGAAGGGCTTCATTTTAATTCTGGACATCGTGGCTTATTGAGAGGGAGAGAGGTGCCCAGAAGCCATGTCAGGCAAGGTGTCTTTGCTCTGTCCCTTGGCAGGACTCGCAGCAGAAGCGCTCTGACCGTTCCATTACCTGCTTCATAAGGAAGTGGAAGGAGAAGGTGGCATGGCCGCGCCTCACCAAGGAGAACATCAAGGTAAACACAGGGCCTGAGCAGCTGGGGCCCCTTCCTTTGGAGTTGTTTTTCCCCAGTGAAAAGCTCAGAGTTTCTCCCACCTGTGGGTGCCATGCTGTGCAGCGTGGGCACTGCCGGGGCTGGCACAGCACTGTCTGCTGCTCACTCTGGCATTGCTGGTTTGGATTTTATGCCCCAGTTAGTGCTGGTGAAAGGTGCCAGGTAAGCAGCTCCCAGAGACTGAAATCCTCTCGCTATAGAGCAGGTACCACAGACACCAGCCCAGCACCACTCACTGCACCTGGCTCAGCTCTGATGGGCGAGACCCCGGGGCGGGGGGGGGTACAGCTTGGACTCCTAAGCTCCTTGGGACAGGGACCTTCTCTCTGTTGTGTGTGTGCAGAGCTCCTAGGCAGCACCACAATTCTGTCCATGACAACAGAGCACCACGCTGGACTGCTAACAAGGGGCTGCCGAATAGCCATCAGCTGGTAATGCTGGGCACTACCGATCTGGGCCAAACCTCCATAAGTGCCTTGCAGTGAAAGGCCATAGGTCCTCCAGCTCAGGCTGGGGTGGAACCAGTACTCTAAAGATGGAAGGCCTCATAACCCCCACCCCTGCCTGGGGCTGGATCAGGGCTGGTGTTGTCCAGATCCCATCCCCAGCCAGCCCCCAGCCCCCAAAGGCATCAGACTTGCTGCATTCAGCGCTGCGCTGCATCTGTTGTGATGCTGTTTCTCCTGCTTGCTCATAGCCAGTCTGGCTGTTTGTGGACTTTGATAACTGGCGAGACTGGGAAGGGGATGAGGAGGCAGAAATGGCCATGGCTGAGCAGTACGCAGAGGTAAGTCTTAGGTTACTGCATTTATATTTGGGTCTGAGCAGTGAGCCAGCTGCATCACAAGATCCCAAGCAGTGACTTGAGGCCCCATGCAGAGCCCACAGGGGCCGAGACCTTCTGGGCGAAGGTGCTGCAGGGGCCTTCCTCAGTTATCCCTGTTTCATGTTACTCAATGCAAAGTCCTTGGGGCAGGAGGAAAGTCTGAGCATTAGCTCAGTAAAGTATCAATTATCCAGTACAGGAAAGTGCTGCTGCACTTTGTAAAACCTACTGTGAGACAGACTGAATATGATTAAATGACTATCCCTAAAACCAATTTATCTCCTCCCGGCACTGCCTGGGTAATGTCCCAGCTTGCCTTAAAAACTCACTGTTGACTCCAGACTGACTGGCTAGAGCAGCGGTTCTCAACCCGCATCCCAAGTGGTGCACTGCTGTGGCCCAGCTGTGTGCTAAAGGCCGCCAGCCCACCCCGTGGGGTCCATGCTGCTGGCTGGCCCTCCGCCCACGGCTCCACCCCTGGCCCCTCTGCGGAGGAGTCTCCGGGCAGGAGGCGCTGAGCATAAGGGTCTGTGGGGCCACGTTGTGGTTCTCAACCTGTGGCCCAGGTAACACATTGTGGGCCACATATGCAGCCCACGATGATAAATAGGTTGAGAACATTGGATTAGAGAAATTTCAGCTGTGGCTGTTGGCATGTGGCTCAGTATCTCCACCAACTGGCTAGGAGCACCATGGCTTTGGCCAAACCGGAGAGGTGAGGTATGGACAATAAGCAGGACATGGATCTTAATGCACAGCAGGAAGGAGAAAGAGCCATAGTGGGAGAACGACTGAGTAGAAACCCTGCTATTGCAGTCTAGCTAGGTACTTATCTGGCCCCTGTGAGTATCTGAGCACCTCCTAGTCAATGCATTTAGCCTCACAGTACCTTGGAGAGACAGGGAAGCATCAACCCCATGGTGCAGAGCGGGAACAGGCCCTGAGGGAAGGGACTTGTCCAAGGTCACACAGGGAGTCTGACTGAGCCAGGGACTGAACCTTGGTCTTTTGCATCCCGATCTGGTGCCCCATCCACCTGATCAACGATCCTACCCCATGATAGCAGGGGGTCTGTCTTACGTAGAGCCCCATTGTGGGAGCTGCCTTCAGCAGGAGTGAGGAGGCCCCAAGATGGCCACTGGCACTGGGCTAAAGTCCAGTGGAAACCTTGGGGTACAGCCTGCAGCCAAAGTCACTTCCCCCTGAGCAAGGTTTGGATGAACCAGCTGAGCCAAGCATGCACAGCCCATGTGCTTCTCCCTCTCCCTGCTGTGGGTCTGTGTCACAAGGGGAGCTGGGATCCCTGGGGGTGGAAGGCGCTGCCTGGGAGGAGAAGGGACTCCAGCCCCGCCACTTTGGTTGTGGGTTCCTTTCTTTATTTGCATGACTGTCTGTTTCCCGTCCAGCTCCTGCAGAAGGTCACTGTTAAAGGCACACCCCCTGCAATGGACGACCTGGATGTAAGTACAGTTGGTCACTGCCTTGCTGAGACAGTAAGTTCTGGGTGGTTTTACACAGCCAGGCTCTTTGCCTCTGGCCCTCCCAGTGCCCAAGCCTGGCTCCCAGCTGCTCTATCTCTGCCAGCCAATGGGGAGCCTCATCTCAGCATGGACTAAAGCCAAACTTCTTCCAGGCCAATGGTTCTCTGAAATTCCACTGTGCTAAGCGGCCCTATGTTCTGGGTGTGGAGACCTGCTCTGTGTAATTGTGGGAACACCAGAACTGTCATTGCCCTGTCCTTTGAAAAATACATCTAAGAACACAGGGGGAGCAGGAAGGGAACCAGCAAGGAATCCTGCCTGCTGCTACTCTGGGCTGCAGAGGAACAAATGGTGCATCTAATTCGTATCAAACCTCCTGCACAACTAGAACGGATGACTGGCCTGTCTAGTGTGGTTCAGCCTGTGCCAGTAGCCAGTCCCTGATGCTGAAAACCCTCTATATGCTCCTGACGAGATATACAGTGCAGCTCATCAAAGCAGGGTTCCTTCCAGACCCTGTGGCCATTGGCTTATGCCCAGCAGCATGTGGTTGAGGCTGGTTTTTCAGGGTTTCCTTCCACACTCTAGGCCCAACACACATTTCAGGGTCCTGGAAACACTGGAAGTCTTGAGCATTTCTAACTTGCCTGGGTCCCAGGGTGTCTGGTACTATGGAGTGTCCTTGTTTCACTCCATTCTGTGGTCACACGTAGCATTAAGGGAAACACTCCGTGTCCTTTCTAGACTCACTATCTGACTTTCCATCTCTTTTCCAGGATGACATTTGAAAGCACAGACCCTGGTGGTAAGAACTCCCCTGAAGCACTATCTGGCTGCAACTGAGCCTCCCTGTTACCTGATGGGAGATGTGCATTCTGACCTGCCGACAGTGACCAGGATTAGCGCATATATCACCCTTCGCTGCACTGGCAATTGCCCTCTGGGATCTGAAAGGACTTAAGGGGAGGCTGGTGGGATGAGAGTGCTGCAAGCAGCCCTTATTCTCTGCCCTTGCCATTGTCTTCCTGGCCCAGGAGAGCTGGGTGCAGCTCTGGCATTCACTGGATCACCTGAGAGTAACATAGCTGCCCACCTTCCTACTATTTCCTGTGGTACCTATTCTCTCCTGGGGGCCTGACCCTCCCCCTGCTCTCATCCTGTCCCTTTCTCTCCCCTCAAGGCCTGACTCCCTGCTCTGCCCCCACCCAGGGGCGCACTTTCTGACTGCCCTGTTTTTCCCCCACAGAGACATGACAGCAGCGGCTGAGATGAAGCGAGCTGGGGAGGGAGGTAGCAGTGTTTAAGTGCCACTGTGGTTCAAATGCGCCAGGGACTCGCCTGCTTCAGACTTTGGCTCCAAATTGCACAATCACGGACCCTAGAACTGGAAAAGCCCTGCTGGGCCCATTTTGCCCGCCCTTGAAGTCAGACCCAGAGTGGGACTGTTTCCTATTGTATCGGGCAGTCTAGTTTCAAACACGCTAAGCCCTGGAACTGCCGCCACTTCCATTAGGAGACTATTCCACAGCCAGACACCGTTCAGTGGCAGGCAGGTTCCTGTGTCTCATTTTAAACCGTTATTGCCACTTATACTGCCACGAACCAGCCTGAGTCACTTCTCTCCCTCCCCGGCACGGCCTCTGGCCCTGTGCTGACCGCACTCAGCCACGCCGCAGAGATTTAGCCGCCTTCCCTGCTCGGCACCTGCCGCTTGTTCCTCTTGCTGCCGAGACCCTTCTCCGCTCGTCCGTCCCTCCCAGGCGTTTGAGGGGTGGGGAGGCAAAGTGGAGAGAAGGCCTGTTAATAAAGGAGAAACCTGCCACGCTGGCTGCTGTTCCTGTGCTTGGGTTTTCCTGCCACACTGGGCCCAGGTTTCCAAGAGCCATTGGTGCCCGCGAGGTTACCCCGCCCAGGACAGAGAGGGCACCCGGGTGGCACGTGCCTCTGGGGGCGGCTACGGGCCTGGCGCTTGCAGGGTCCAGGGGAGACGCTGAGACCCCCCCTGCCCACAGGGCAGCTCCCCAGGCCAGGCTGCTGCCCCGGGGTGGGGGGTGCTCGCCGACCCCCCCAGACCAGACCCGTAGGACGGGCCGTGGGTCCCGGGGGACACGTGGGTCATGGGGTGAGACGCGGGGGGCGCGACACCCGTGGGTCCTGCGGGGGTGAGCTCCAGGGGAAAGCCCATGGGCCTGGGGGGGGGAGGGGGTGGAGACAGGCCCATGACGTCACCACCCCGCCCCCTCGCGGCGTCCGTGTTCGCGTGTCCCCTCCCACTCGCCGTCTCCGGCCGCAGCTCGCGTTCGCCGGTCGTGTGTCCCCTCCCTCTCGCCGTCCCCGCCCGCCCGCTCGCCGCCCGGCCCGGCCGCCGCGATGGTGTTCCAGTGCCAGAGGGACAGCTGGGCCCGGCAGGTGCGGGAGCCGCGGGGCGGGGTCGGTTTGGGGCGGCGGGGGGCGCGCGGTGCGGCGGGGCCCTTACGCGAGGCTCCCACGCGTGACACGCGCGTGCCGGGCCCCGCGTGACCCCCCCCGTTTTGCAGTTCACCACCAGGGTCGCGTCGTGCCGCCCCGCGGAGCTGCCGGCCGAAGGCGGCGCGAAGGAGACGCTGCGGGGCTTCCACGTGGTGCTGGAGGACACGATTCTCTTCCCCGAGGGCGGGGGCCAGGTACGGGCTCGCGGGGGCGGGGGCGGGTCCGGGCCGGCCCCGGTCCGGGGGCTGCGGCCCCGCTGCTGACCGGACGCTCCTCCCTGCAGCCCGACGACCGGGGACTCATCGCCGACATCCCCGTGCTCCGCGTGACCCGGCAGGGCCCGGCCGCTGTCCACTTCGTGCAGACGCCGCTGGAGCCGGGCAGCGAGGTGCTGCTGACGGTGGACTGGGACCGGCGGTTTGACCACATGCAGCAGCACTCAGGTGACCCGCTTTGGCCCCCAGAGAATATGGCTCCTGCCGGGCTAGTAACACCTTGGACAGGGACCCTGCGGTTCCTGGGGTTGCCAACTTTATACTCCCACAAAACCAAACACCCCTGCCCTGCCCCTTCTCCATCCCCCGACCTCTGTCGCCTGCTCTCCCCATCCTCACTCACTTGGCTGGCTCAGGGGGCTGGGGTGCGGTGGGAGGGGTTGAGGGCTCCGGGGTGGGGCTGGAGATGAGGGGGTTGGGGTGCAGGAGGGGGCACAGGGTAGGACCGAAGGGTTCAGAGGGCAGGAGAGAGCTCAGGGCACAAGGAAGGTGGGGAAGGTGAGAGCTAAGGCTGGGAGTGTGGGCTCTCAGGTGGGGCTGAGGGGTTTGGGGTGCAGAAGGGGACTCCAGGCCAGGATTGAGGGGTTTAGAAGGGGATCAGGGCTGGGGCAGGGGGTTGGGGCAGGGGGTTGGGGCATGGGAGGGGGTTAGAGGTGCAGGTGCCAGGTGGCGCTTACCTCAGGCAGCTCCTATGGGGAGGCACATCCAGGTGGCTCTGCGTGCTGTCCCATCCACAGGCACTGCTGCCGCAGCTCCCATTGGCTGCAGTTCCTGGCCTGTGTGAGCTGCGAAGCTGGCATTTGGGGCAGGGGCAGCGCGCGGAACCGCCGGCTGCCCCTACATGTAGGAGCTAGAGTGGGGACATGCCACTACTTCTTGGAGCCGCAGGGAGCCTGCCTTAGTCCCGCAGTGCTGGCCAGAGATGCCATGGTCCCTTTTTGACTAGGTGCTCCAGTCGACAACTGGACATCTGGCAACCCTATATGTTTCATAGGTGCCGAGTGCATTTTTAGAACCCATGGAGGCCTGGGGGGTGTGATACATGCCACCAGGGTCTCTTTACCCCATTCAGGTGCAAAGTTACCGAATGGCCTACCAAAAAGGGAAGGATTATTAGAGCCCATTAAAATAAGACCCTGTCATGGTGTTCAAACCTCTGCAGCGCTGTCAGAGCTGTGTGTTTGTCGTGCCCTGCCGGGCAAGGACAAGACTTGCCCATAAAGCAGCGTCATGTTGCCCATGATCCCAGAATGGTTTTGGATATCAGTGACTCCTTCTGTAGGTGATGTGGCTAGTGACCACTTAGTTTTCTCTATTAGGAGGGGCTGGTTTGCTGGGTTTTCTGTGGCATTTCTGGAACTCTTGAGAAGGTAGGTGCTAGCCTTGCAGGCGCTGTCCTGGGTCATAAACAAATACTTTTAGGAGACTTGGAGCAGAGAGATGCTGTCTGATTTGACCTCCTCTTAACAGGCAGTCACATTCTCTCTCTCTCTCTCTCTCTCTCTGTACACGCACGCCTAGCACTAGTAAAAATAAACTAAAACCTCACAGCCATTGCTTGCACTTTTCTTCCAGGGCAGCATCTCATCACTGCCCTTGCAGATCTGATGTTTGGATTCAAAACAACTTCATGGTGAGCAGGAAAAGTGTTCCTTTTAACTCTGTCCTTAAACCTTGTTTGGCTTGTGCCACAATGCTGGGTCCTGAGGGATGAATGTTGATAAATGCAGGGAGCGTGGCGTGCAGACACATGCTGCTCAGCTGCAGAAGGCATGGTAGAAGTGACCGCGCTGTGACTGGAGAGAAGCTGTGTGGAGTGTTGCTCTGCCTCTCTGTTCCCTTCTCTCAGAAACACAAGCACACATCTGGTGCTATGTAGAGAGCACGCACGTGCTTTGCTCCAGTAACAGAATTCCAAGGTGCTTCCTCCTGCACATGCCCAGTGTTGCACAGAGGGACTTTTGAGCTTGTGTCCTCTGTTGTATTGGCAGGTGTGTCTGATGTTTATGGTCCTTGCAGGGAGCTAGGCCATCAGCGCACTGTCATCGAGCTGGACACACCTTCGGTGACAGCAGAACAGGTGGAGGCTCTAGAGAAGAATGTGAATGAGAAGATCCGGGCCCGTATTCCTGTGGTGGTGAGGGAGCACTCTGAGGATGACCCAGAGATTGAGACGGTGAGTAGCAATGGAGGATGCTGGCAAAATTCATTCCAGAGCCATGTGGGGCAGAGGGGAATATGCCACCCAGTCTCCTTTTAGCCCCAGGGCATGGGTTGCCATGCTCGCCTTCCTGGTTCTCTTGCTAGGTGAGACGCCGCGGTCTGCCCGAGAACCACACAGGGCCAGTGCGTATCATAAGCATCGAGGGCATAGACGACAACATGTGCTGCGGGACTCACGTCTCCAACTTAAGTGACCTGCAGGTAAGGGCTGCGCTGCCTCAGCGGCTTCAGTGCTCAGGCACCGGCCTGCAGATCAGCTGGTACAGCAGGAGTCCCTGGGCCCTCTGCAGGTTGTCCCGGTTGGACAGAGAACCCCAATCACAAGCCGGAGAGAGTGGTGGGACACAGCCCTGCACCCTGTGGTTACCATCATCCACTCACGTCCCCCACACCACTGCATTAGTGAGGGTTTGCCACCCGTGAACAATCCCCCGTGTTCTTCATGCAGAATTAGATGAAAATTTAATTCCAGAGCTGCCCCTGGGTTTTGATGTCCTTACAGTCAGCTTGATAAGACAAATGACCCTTCCCTGCCAGTTGGCATGCCTGGTGCGCTGTGGGGTGGGATATTAGGGTAAAGGAGGCTTGTTGGCACACCAGGTCCAGGTGCGCTAGACAGCATGGTACATGGCTAATGCGTAATGACACATGGCTAATGAAAGTGTCATCTATTTTTTGGCTATATTTGAAGGCTGATGTCAGTGGGTTTAATTCTGGTGATAGAAAGTCGACATTCACAATGACACATGGTCTAATGGACCTTTAGCTGTGTGTAACACACCATTGTACCTCTCTGATCAGGGTGTTTGTTTCTCGTTTAAGGTTATTAAGCTCCTTGGCACAGAAAAGGGAAAAAAGAACAAAACCAACTTGGTCTTTCTGGCAGGAAATAGAGTACTGAAGTCTGTCGAGCGAAGTCACAGCATCGAGAAGGCACTAACCTCGCTGCTTAAGTAATGTCCTTTCCCAGTTTCCCCTGTCCTTGCTTCTCCTCCTTGCCCAGAGAGGAACAGCATGTGACCCTAAAGAGGGCATTTCTAGCCCCTGGCTCGGGTGGTATGTTGTCTGCTGCGGCTTCATTGGTGGAGCCCTCTCTGTCCAGCACCTTGACAGCCCAAACTCTGCCTTGTTGTTTTCCAGAAATGGAGCAGAGGAGCACGTGGAGGCTGTGAAGAGGCTGCAGAATTCTGTGAAGCTGCTTCAGAAGGTGCGGCTGTGGCCTGGCCCTCACTCCGGCGAGGGTCTGAGCTTTGCTAACAGCAACAGTGCCCTGAATAATTGTATTCAATGAGAATTCAGTTTTAGAATCTCCCTTGTGTTGACCCTGGAAGCTGTGAAAATTGTCACTCCACCTGTCTCAGGAAACTCCATCCTCGACCCCACTCCACCCCATCCCCGTGTTCTCGCGCTGACTCCTGGGTCTGCAACATGAGGTTTGCTTCCCTTGCAGAACAACTTGAACTTGCTTAGAGACCTCGCTGTTTTGACAGCACAGAACTTCAAAAGCAATCCAGGCCGAGGCCGAGTGTTTGTGTTGCACAGGTAAGGCACAGATCCAGGGAAGGGGGCTCGGGTGCTGCAGCGTCTTACTCACAGATTCCAAGGCCAGAAGGGAGCATCGTGATCATGTAGTGTGAATTCCTGCATAACACAAGCCAGCATGGCAGCTGCATCCCTCTGCTGTGCATTCAGGGCTGTTTATAACAGAGGTCTATTAAATCCCGACATTCTTTAAGAGAGAACATAAACTGAGGAAACAGAATATTAAACCAACTGCCTGGGCCTGCTGGAAAGGCTCATAATTAAAGTCCAATGTGGTTGTATTTCGGCTGTTGAACTCTGCTGGTTTTAGTACATTTGTCTGCTTATCCCTCCCTGCTGGTGGTATTGTCAAAAAAATGGAAGAGCTCCATTGGTTACAGAGTAAACACTTTAATAATTCATCATTTGTGGGTGGGAAACATAGAAAGGATTTGTCTGTATAAATTGCTAATCACTGTCCTAATGATGAGAGGCCACAGCCCTGACCCTTGGCACAAAGCATGCTCACCCAGGGTCTGGCTTCCAGCTTCCCTGACAGTGTTTGATAAGAAGCTGGTGGGAAATTTGACTCTAAAAATCAACCAAAAGCCAAGCCAGGGCAATGTCTGGTCTGTGTGGGTGTTTGGTTTCTGGCTCTGCCATAGAGTTTAGGCCAGAAGGCCTTCACCACCAGAGGCATGTCTGGAGTCTCTAGGCCGGGGCATCTCTGAAATGTTTTTTACCCTTTACAGGAAAGACGGTGACTCTGAGTTCATGAATATCATCGCCAATGAGATCGGGACAGAGGTGAGCTCTCTCTGGCTTGTCCTCACCCCTTGATGGCACTTTGGCCTCTTCTAAGGCCTACGTAGTGTCTCCCCACCCTTGACCAGCCCTCACAATACACTGACCAGAAAACAAAGGCCTCATTCTGCCCAGGATGTTGCAGCCCAAACTGTTACCACATCGGTGCCCCCCAGCTGTGATCTGGAGGAGCCCCGCCTGTCCCAGGGAGGTGGGAGCTAATTTCCAGGGCTCCTCCAGCTGTGCCCTTCCTGTTGATCAATGGGCTGGTTAGAGCCAAACGTGGGAAAGGTCCTTGTGCTCCAGACACCGGTCTCCCCCCAGCTCATTTAACACAGGGGCCGCCAGACACCAGTCACTGCCTTCCAGGACCGCGTGGGGCTTGTGACCTGGAGTAAAAGGCTCAGTAGCCCATTTCCGACCCCTCCCTCCAAGGTAGGTAGTGCCCCAAACAGTCTCCCCTCCAGCAACCTGTTCACAGCAAAGAGGAGGGGTGTTCTGACTCACATATGGGACTCCCAAGTCTCACTGCTCGAAGCGGGGGAGATGCAGAGATGTTCTGCCGCAGGATCCATCTCTCTTTACAGGACACCCTGCTCTTCCTGACTGTGGGAGACGAGAAGGCAGCTGGGCTCTTCCTCCTGGCTGGGCCCAGTGAAGTGGTTGAAAAATTAGGCCCCAGGTAAACTGTTCTGTGACCCCCGTAGTCCAGCAACCTTCCTGACCAGCTAGGGGACTATCAGCACTGTCAGGTCAGCCTCCAGCCCTAGGTATTGTCCAAACACCCAACAAACTCACAAAAGGAAAATAACATTTCCAGGGGGAGATTTCTACCCAGCCAGGTGTCATACCTGGCGCATTCCTTCTCCAGGGCCACCTTCCTCCTCCTCCTCCTGCTGCTGCTGCTACAGTCTGTCAGCTCTGTCTCCCCCGTCCGCTTCTTGCAGCTCTTTATAGCCAACACCTATCCTCCCTTTCTCAGCTGGGTCTGATTAGCCAGCTGGGCTGCCTGGCACCAGGCCTTCGGTGCTTAAAGGAGCAGGCCGCCCTGATACACCCCTGCTACGCTACAATTATTATTAATGAAGGGAAATTAAGTTCTGGCTGCTTTATCAGATCATTGATTTCACTGGCGTCTGGCTCAATATCTGAGGCAGGGCCTGTGCGTTAGCAGACAGGCCATTTCCCTCCTCTGCCCCCCAGGCACACCCAGTTTGGGGCTGTGTGAGAGAGCACATCCAGCCCTCCTGGTTTCAGCATGTGGATCTGTCCCTTTAGAGTGGCGGAACTGCTGGAAGGCAAAGGAGCCGGGAAACGGGACCGCTTCCAAGGCAAGGCGACCAGGATGAGCAGGCGAGCAGAGGTGCAGGCCCTGCTCCAGGACTTCATTGGCCACCAGACCCTGGAGGAGTAAGGACCAGCCCTCGCCAGAGGATTCCCCCATCTGCTGCTCATGGACCTGGGACGACAGGGTCACTTGCTGACTCCCTCTAGATGAATAAAAGTTGTGTTACGAGAATGATGTGTGCACGCGCAGAGCCCTGACGACCAAGCTGCCTGGGCTCTGACCTCAAACCAGGTCCTGTGGTTCCGGGCTATGCCAGGGGGTGCGTGGGGGGAGGTTGGGTGGGGAGAGGAGCAGGGAGCGCCAGGCGTATTTGGGCAGGGGGCTGACGCCCTCTGTTTCCCACTGGCCTGGCCATGATGTTGCAGACTTTCCCCAGATAAATGGTACAACTAGCTTCCTTAACTGGACGCTTCCTGGCGCTGCCGTTCTTGGCCAGGGCTGGGGACCACACTGCCAGGCAGAGCTCCTTTGCCATCCCTCATGGTCCAGCCTCCAGCAAACCCAGGGAACATCGTGCTGTAAGCCACGATCCTTGGCTTTTGCCTCATTTTCCATTGGTGGCCAGTACCAGCCTTGAAGAGCAACAGGTGATGACTGCAGTGTGAGTGGGTTTATTCCGGGTTACTGTGACCAGTACAAACACCCCTTTACATGTACTTGGTGCGGAGAATGGGGACGAGGGAGGTTAATCCCAGTAGGGGGCTGGGCTCTGACAATTGCTAACCCTTTCAGAGAACACCAAGGTAGCTCACAGGAGTCCCTATTCAGGATCCTGTGCGCGCTGCCCTCCAGATGAGGGACACGCCTGCAGGAGCCCGAGTGATAGAGGTAGGATGTTGCACCATCACTCATGTTGGCCAAGCAGTTTTCACTTTAACCAGGGCAACAGGAAACCTCGGGGGGTGAGGGGGATGCAACGTTATGGCAGGAATCAAAGGTGAGACTGGCTCATGCTGGTCTCTCAGTCACCCTGCCTCGCAGAGCTGGAACCAGATTGGGAAGTGGATGAAGAAGGCTGATATTGGCAGTCAAGGCGATGAAAAGGAACCAGTTCTGGAGGAAGCAATCACCTGGATCCCTGCCTCATGCAGGACGTTCATGCCGGCCTCCGTTCTTTGCTGATGTTCTGAAGCCACTGCAGGTGCTGGAGGGTTTATGCTGGTGCAGCTGGACTGTGCACAGCGTGGGTCCAGCCTGGCTGCACATGCTATCACTGACCTCTGAACTCAGCAGCAACCTCTGCCAACCTAGCACTGACCCAGTTACAAACCTGATGCAAGTGTTTGTCAAAACATGGCCGTAGAAAGTCCCTGACAGCCCAGCATTACCTTGAAACGGTGAAGCAACATCTTGCACCATACTGACAAACAGGGATTGCAGCCGCTCATGCTTCTGCCCAGGGTGGTCACTAGCTGCTCGGTGATCCCATGCATTCACAAATTACATGTAACCCTTTGCTCACTCCAGGTACATGTAGTTAAGGATCTGTTCAGATGGCAGGCACGTTGGAGAATACCAGCATTTGGAGTGTTAATCTAAGCTACTGGCTGGCAACTATGTCTTGGGGACATCTTTGTGCAGGAATCTGCATCCCTCCTGCTGGCCGTGAGGTTCATCTTTATTTATGCATCTGCAGTGCCTCTGTCTCTCAACAGCAGCCTACATTTCTAACTCCTGGTCACAGCAGTGCAGGTAACATCACAGCAGAGACCAGATTTCAGCCTGTTGTGCGACATCAGCGCTGCTAGCAAACCGGCTGGGTGGGTTTGGTATGAGGCTGAAAGCTGGGATTACTCACTGCATTGCACAGCATTTAGGAAAATTGCAGCTGGAATCTCATGTCTGAGATACCAAACTGCCCCTAGGGGAGTGAGGGGGGCTCATGGCTCTCCAGCATCCTTTGTGGGCAGGAAATGAGCGGTGCTCCCTCCTGTTCTGTGCACTCTACACACCCTCGCTCTGATTAGTGACAGTTATTGATAACAGGTCAGGAGCCACTCTGAGGCTGTTCATGCATGAGGCTGAATCCTGCGCGGATCTGTGTCCCTGTCCCCCCCCAGTATGGGGTTTTGTCCTGTGCTTGGTCTGTGGGGATGGGGCTGGAGAGAGGGAGGGTGGTGATGAAAGCCTGAAGCCTTGTGTGAGCATAAAGCTAGTGGGAACCAAGATCTATGGGATCTGTCGGCGTGGTCGGGTAGCCAGGCTAGCTGCCCATACTGCATGCAGGCGAGCAGCTCCTGGAATGGACATTCAGCTTTCAAACCCAAAAGCCCTAAGTCGACCTCCCCACCCCATACATATCTTGCTGCTGGAACTTCCCCTGCCACTGAACACACAGCTAATTCCAGGCATCGGCCCTGACTCCTGATCTGAGCCACAGGAGCAGAGATCTTCCCCTGTGCCAGGGAGCGTGGCCAGAATGGACTGGTTTCTCACTCTCTCAGGTCAAGCCCTGCCCCTGCACAGAGGGATCGGTAGGACGCCAGGTGCGCTGTATTGGGCGCATGGTAGGAAGCTGGAGACAAATCACCATTGCTCTGGGGCTGAAATGGAAACCTGAGCTCTGCAAGGGGAGAAGCTGAACTTTGGCCTTGTTGGTGCTGGGTGTCAGTCACTAGGAGGATGCCGGGAATGGGGAAAGCTGGGCCAAGCTGGGGCACACACGGCGACAACCCCCCTGCAGCAGGGCTCTGTGATGGTGCAGCTACGCCAGTGTCAGTGCCCAGAACTGAGCTGCTTCCATCCTCAGCATTCACCTCGACAGACCTCCCTAGTGCAGAGTCGGGGCCTGAGCCTGCTCCTCCCATAGCCATGGCCCTGCTGCTGCCCCTCCGTTCCTGCCATCTAGAACAGTGGCTCTCAACCTTTCCAGACCCCTCTACCCTTTCCAGGAGTCTGATTTGTCCGGTGTACCCCAAAGTTTCACCTCACTTACAAACTACTTGCTTACAAAATCAGACATCAAAATACAAAATTGTCACAGCACGTTAGTACTGAACAATGGCCGACTTTCTCATTTTTACCATTATATAATAAATCAATTGGAACATAGATAGCGTACTTCCATTTCAGTGTATAGTCTATAGAGCAGTATAAATAAGTCATTGTATGAAATTTTAGTTTGTACTGACTTTGCTAGTGCTAGTCATGTAGCCTATTGTAAAACTAGGCCAATATCTAGATGAGTTGATGTTCGCCCTGGAAGACCTGTGTGTGCCCCCAGGTTTGTGTACCCCTGGTTGAGAACCACTGTTCTAGAATGCTCCCCTCAGCCAGACGGGGACTGGATAACTGCCCTGCTCTGTTCATTCCCCGCAGCATCTGGCACCGGCCCCTGTCAGAGACAGGACACGGGGCTAGATGGACCATCGGTCTGGCCATTCGTGTGACTCTCTCTCGGAGGCTCTGGGTCCCTGCGTGTCTGGAGGGCCCACCGGGGCAATGAGCAGAGGTTGCCCCATCAGTAAGATGGCCTGAGGGTGGGACAGGCTGAGTGGAATTTACTAATTTTATTGCCAAAGGCATTTCACAGCTAGCTCCTGTCCCTCAGCCCGGGCCACCTGGGTGCTGCCCAGCTGTAACAGCCCTGGTAACGCACAGACACACCCACGTCCACGGCCCTCCTAGCAACCTCAGCGCAGCTTTCCTGCCCCGGGAGCCCAGGGACACGCCGTCCCTGCTCTGCTGGGGCCGAGTTGATTGACAGCATTGGTGTTCAGTGTCGCCCTATCCAAACGCACTGGCCCAGAGGGGACTGAGCCATGAGATTGGTAGGTGCCGACTGCTCCCCCCGCTGGAGAGCGTTTGGTCCGTCGTGGTGTAAGAGGCTGACTGTGGCCTAGAACCGAATTCTGTGTGGGACACCTCCCCCTCGGCTGGAACAGCGTTCCTGACCGCCCCCTTATCCACTCGCTCTCTGGAGCAGAGGTTACCATTTCTGCCAGCCTGGGCTGGGCCAGGGGCTGTGGCCAAACGAGGACCCCGTTACATTTCACCCTGTGCCAGCACTGAGGTGTGAGATAGTCACTCGCTTCCTTTCCCAGACAGGAGACAGTGAACTTCCCCCTCCACTCCACGGCCCTGAGCCGTGCGCGTGAGCTGATCACGTACCCCAGAGCTGTGAGGTCCGTGGTGCCAGGAGACCTGTTACTGCAGTGGGACAGGGAAGGGGGAGCCCTGCAGAGCACATTCCCCTGCCCCGAAGAGCAGCCTGGCTTGGCAGCTACGACGCAAGTTTGCAGGTCAGCTACAGGATCTTCTTGTCGCCCCTCCTGAGCACCTGGGCGATGCAGTAGGGGATGAGAGCCACAGCACACAGGTGGGCAGCGGCGCTCTTGCAGAAGGACAGGACGTAGAACAGGAGCTCTCTGTCCGTGGGGAGGTCGAAGGAGTCGAAGAGGTGCAGGACGAGGAGCGAGGCCGCGATGCAGCTCAGGCGGAAGGGCAGCTGCTGGCCCATTTTCCCTTTGCAGCTCTCCAGGTACATCTGGGAGTTGAGGGCCAGCCCCAGCCCAAACAGGATGCCCAGGTTCCTGAGGAGGCCGGCGAAGGGGGTGGTTTCAATGTGGATCCACTCCGGCCGGTCACACCACCTCTTGGCTTTCTCCACTGACCACAGCAGGTCAACGCCGAGAGCCTTCAGCAGCAGGTAGAAGCCCAGGGCGAAGCTGAACAGGAAGAGGGTGGTGCCCAGGTACCTCCGGAGACTGGCGTTGTAGATGGAGGGGATGTGCCGGAAAGCTTCAGCCACTGCCATGCCTGGGGGCAGAAGAGTCTCTGTAGGTCCGTCCACACTGCAGTTCGTGTAGTGTGGTGTATCAAGGTTTGGGGTGGGGCTGGTGGCCACGCTCTAGGATCCTGCGTGGTGCGAGGGTCCCAGAGCTGAGACTGCAGCTGGAGCCCAAACGTCTACACTGCAATTAAACAGCCCCTTAGCCCGAGCCCCACGAATCGGAGTCAGCAGTCCTGGGCCAGCCACAGGTGTGTCACTGTAATGTGGATGTACCCTCAATGAGCAGCAAACAGGCCTAGCTGCAAAATGTACTGGGTGGACTCAGTGTAGAGAGGCCTTGGGGAAGGAGCAGGAACCCGCGCCTGGTACCAGGTGCTAGGCACATGTAGTGACAGCCCCAGGTCACCCAAAGTGACTACGGTACTAACGACGGGGTGTACAGAGAACTGGGTCCCTCCCTCCTGTGCAACGGGCCAGCAGGCACCTGCTGGTTAGCACGCGACCCTGGCGTGCGCTCTCTCTCTAAAGCACCATGCAAAGCAGTGACATCATGTCAACACTGAATGATGGCATTAGCCATGCAAGGGGAGGCCGAGCCCACTACGCCATGTGTTTGCTTCTCCACGCTGCAGACGTGGGTACCTGGGGAAAGACGATCACCAATCCCTGCACTTTGCCATCGTATTTTGAGTACATGGTGATCCCAGAACTGAGGATGTACTTCTCCCCCAAGCAGGAGGAAGCTATCTAGGGCTCAATATCGTCTCCCTGGTCACTGGGCCCTGGAGAGCTGGCGGGTGATGTGATGGGGGAGGCAGCCTTGACACTCACCTGAGATGACACCTGCGATCACCTGGTGGGGGAAGTGAGCAGCTAGGAAGACTCGGGACAAGCAGACGCAGACCTGCACGGCCCAGAACACAAGCCACAGGAGGCCGCGGCGGCACCTGCAGAGACAGCCAGCCAGGAAGGTTGTGGGTGCACAGGGCCAAAGCACTTTAATAAAGCCACAAGCGGCCTGTGAGTGACAGGAGCCTGCGCACTGGCTGACTGACTCCTCTCTAGCTATGCAGGAGCCACCATGCCAGCACGAGTGCCCGTCTTGCTAGCTAGAAAATGAGACCGAGTCTATGGCCTAAACATGTCTGCCATGAGGCCCAGCCATGGGTGCTGGAACTGGGGGTGCTGGGGTGTGGCTGCACCCCCTGGCTTGAAGTGGTTTCCATTATATCCAGGGGTTGCAGTTTGGGAAAATGGCTCTCAGCACCCGCACTATACAAACTGTTCCAGCACCCCTGGGCCAGAGTTAGGGCAACCGAACCAGCGAGCGAAGGCCTTTCCCATGCCTGGTGCCTCCTGCATGCTGCAGCAGCTCAGGCGAAAGGGGCTTTCCCCAGGGCTGGCTGATTGGACCCCTGCAGATCTGCTGCCAGCTGAGTCACCTCCCCTGTGCTGCGCTCGACTCAGCTGTGAGCCACTAGATCTCACTCATGCTGATGCCAGTTGCTGTGCGGTAAGTAGCCGTGATGCAGCAATGGGCGCTGCTGTTCCAGGTGCGAAAAGCCCCAGGATTTTCCTTTCGCTCCAACTCTTGGGGGCTTTGCACGTCCCACTTCTCATGTATCTCCCGGTCCCAGACATAACATGGGAAGAATCTGGGGGGCAGGAATTCATGCTGACCGGGAAGGGGGTCATTTACCCACAATTCCATTAGTAATCCTCCATTTTGCCTTGTCACCCGTGGGACCCTCCCCAGCAGGGTGAAACGATCCCCTCCCCAGGGCTGCAGCAGCAGGTGGAACCAGCTGACTCAGCTCCCTCACCCAAACGGACTGTGGGTGGGGGCCATTGCAGAACACCCCTCTTGTGGCCTGGGATGGCCCCGCCAGCTCGGCTCCCTCTGGGTTCTCCGTACTGACGCCCAGACCCCAGGAGCCTCTGTTGTGGAGCTTGATTTCTTACCTCTCTTCAAAAGTGCTAAGCTCTTCTTTAGGCCTGCAAGTCCAGCCCCGCACCCTCCTCCTCCCCCAGCCTCCTGGCCAGTTACAGCCCTCAAGCTGCTCCCCGCAGTTAGTCCTTTCACCACCTGGGCTGGGAGAGAGCAGCAAGCTGGTGTCTCCCCGCCCGGTGAGGAGGGAGGAGGCAGCACCCTCCTTCCCAGGGCTCCTCCCAGCTGGCTGGGAGAAGGGACCTGTCCCACCCTGCACTACCAGGCTCCTGTCCTGAGCCCTTAAAGAAACAGTAGCCTGGGTTTTCCCCAAGCACTAACTGTTCCTCCAGGACGAACCATCTCCCTCTCTCCCAAGTCCCAACACCTGCTTATGCCCTTCCCTTTGTCCTCCTCTGCTCCCAGAGTCCCAGGAACCCTAAAGGGACACGCTATGGAGCAGGGGTTGACTGAGCCCTGTTCCCCTTAAGGGGACAGTCACCCTGTTGTAGGTATCAAATCATGGGCAGGAAAAACTTGTCCCGTCCTGACGAACACAGAGCCAGGCCCAAGGCGCAGGCCACGAGAAGGCCCTCAGGCCACAAGGCACTGCTCACCTGGCTGCACAGGATCCGTGCCGGGTGCCCCGGGTGCAGGGCAGCAGGGCAGTCACCATGACGTAGCAGACTCCAGCAGAACCCATGGCGTGGCCTGAGGGGCTTCCTGCGGAGAAGACCCAGCCCCGCTCAGTTAGAAGGGAGAGAAGCCAGGGAGGAAGTTGCAGTGAATCTGAGGGGCACAATAGCGGGAACCTCACCTGGGCCGGTCTCACAGGTGAGGAGGAACTGCTGGATCACAGGGGTGGAGGCGTTGCCATAGTAATCGGTCTCATGGACCCACCAGTAGGGTCTCTGCCCAAAGAGGATCCTGTAGTAAAAGGAGAAAATGACAGTGCCAGTGCGTGGCCCGGGGCATGTCACGTACCCACCTGCAGCGCGGATTCCTGGGGGCGGCGGAGCACTAGCTGCCCTACCCTGAGGGCTGTAGGGAGGACTCTGTAGGTGCAAAGTGCTGGCTCCATAACTACCATGATTTACTCTTCTTGCCTTTTCAGCTCACTTATTAATTCAGCACCAGCCTCTGCTTTTCGGTGCAGCTCCTGGGCCGCAGCAACAGGACAGATGCTTGCAGACGAATCCAGGCTGCGGCCAGACACTGGGGAAGCATCTAGGTCCTATGTGCTGCGAGTAGACAAAGAGCCTCCATGTGTTCCCTGTAGGGGCCCCACTGTTCCCCCGTCTGTGCCCATGTGCAGAGAGGAGGGCTGCTGCAGAGCTCAGCGAAGCACAAGCCTGGGGGTTTGGGAAATTGCCCTTCCCAGCTGATAGCCAAATAGAATTGCACCAGCAGTTTGCATCAGCGCAGCCCTTTGCCACAAGAACGCACAGTGCTCGCCCCACATTAATTGAGCTCCACGAAAGCTGTGCACCACTTTGCTGAGGGGGAAGCCGAGGATGGAGCGGTGAAGTGACTTGCTCAAGGTCACAGAGCTAGTCAGTGGCAGCCTCAGGGACAGAGCCCAAGTGTCTTGACGCCCAACCCTGTTCCTCAATCCCCGACTCAGCCTTCCCCTCAGAGAGGCTCCATCAGACCCAAACTGAAGCACTCCACAGCTGCTTTCAGAATCCGCACTCACCACTTAAAGACCAGGTTGAGCCAGTCCCCGATCACGGCCACCCAGATCAGCTTGACGCCCACCGCCTCGCAGAGGTGGAACCAGATGGGGAAGAAGATGAAGAAGGTGGTTTTAAGGTCGGCAGCGAAGGAGATGAAGAGGAACCAGTCCTGGGAGCCCTGGTAGTTCTCCTGCAGGTACTGCACCACCTGCACCCCAGCACTGTGCAGCAGGTCCATTATGGCGCCTGGTTGTGCCTCTGGAACCCGTTGTTTGCACTGACAGCTTTGTGAAATCTGCTGCCTCTTATACCTTGCCAGCCTCAACTCTTTTATGACACATGCAACCTTTGAACCTGAGCCACCCCAGCCAAAAACTATTGACAGAGCCAGAAATCTGGAGCAAACTGCCTGTACCATCATCCCCAGGAATCAATATCCCTCATTTCAGAGTTTCCCTCTGGTTACTTCTGGGCATGTGGTTCTCACTAGGGGAAAGGGCTGAAAGTTGGGGAGTAACGCAGAGAATTGCACAGAAGCTACAACGAGCTAATTTGGTGTCACTGTTTTAAAAACAAAGACAGGTTTGGTTGGATGTTAACCTGCCTCTCCAGGAGAATGATGGGCTAGAAAACAGACACCAGTAGGGCATGAATCTGTCCCATTTCTCTGAAATCCGTTACTGATTGTTCAGACTAAATGCATTTTACGGGTCAAATCCTCAACTGGAATAACTGGGCATAGCTCCATCAACTTCAGTGGAGTTACACTGGCCACCCTAAAGCTGTAGGTTGGGCTTTGGGTAAAGCAGGTTGTTTTACTTGTATTTATTCATTTGTTTGACAGGTCAGATGCAGATTTCCCAGTGTTAGAAATGCAGCTGTGCCCTGCTTCACCCCTTAGACCTTCTCCCTGTCAAGATGCGTCAGCTGGTAGCACTCACACCTCTGGGCTGAGGGAGGTGGCTGAGTTCAAGTCCAGTTTATTATTGCTGCAAAGGTGAGCCCAAACCCTGGTCTCTTACAGTCCCCGTTTGCACAGAAAATGTGCCTCCCACAGAAGGTGTCGACATGAGGCAGAAGATGCATACTGGGCCAACTTCTGATCTCAGTTCTACCAGTGTAAATCTAGTATGACTCCACTGGAGCTAAGTGTTTGCTCTGGATTTGCCCGGCGTGTACCTGAGATCACCAGCTGGCTGAAAGTTTATATCCAGGGTTGCTCTGTGAAGTGTGTCATGTAATCTAGGATTCCCAGTAAAGGACGTGTGCACAGACAGGGGCGGCTCTACAAATTTGGCCGCCCCAAGCAGTCATGCCCGGGAGGCGCCCCCGAGCCGCGGGACCAGCGGAGCTCCCGCGGGCATGACTGCGGAGGGTCCGCTGGTCGCGCGGCTCGGCTGGACCTCCCGCAGCTGCGGGCGGTTCGCTGGTCCGGCGGCTCTGGTTGAGCTGCCGCAGGCATGCCTGCGGGAGGTCCAGCCGAGCCGCGGGACCAGCGAACCGCCCGCAGTCATGCCTGCGGGAGGTCCACTGGAGCCGCCGGCTGAGCGTCCCCTCCGCAGTCATGCCTGCGGCAGGTCCGCTGCTCCCGGGGCTCCAGTGGACCTCCCGCAGGCATGACTGCGGCAGGTCCGCCGGCCCAGCCTGACGCCCCCCCGGGAAAGGGCCGCCCCAGGCGGGTGCTTGCCCCGCTGGGCTCTGGAGCCGGCCCTGTGCACAGAACGTGTGCAGCCCAGTGTCCACTGAGAAAAAAGTGAATGATCCAAGTGTAACTCCATCCCTGTCTCCCTTCTTTGCTTTTCCCTAGTTGGGAGGGATCGTTGTTGAGCACCCAGAGTATTCCTGGTTGTACAGATGTGTGCTCCATCGAGATGAGCAAACACAACATGCACCAAAAACACAGAGATGTCTTCTCCAGCTGCACTTTTTCTACTAGGCTGAGGCAGGCCAGATGCTTGTGATCTCAGCTGCAGAAACATTAGGCCTCAGTAAGTGATTTGCGGAAGGATCTGTGTAAAGGCACGAGGCAAAAGAGTACATGTTTGATGGTAAAAAGCTGAGGAAAAAGGAATCTCCCAAACAATGTGATTCGTGAGATATATTTAATCCCCAAAACCGTGTGGGAAATACAGAAACTAACAACCCAGGAAGAGAAACCCCGACCCGGCCACGGGGAAAGAAGGAGCCGGTGCAAACGAGCAAGACAGCAACGGCCCATGGCGCACTCAGGATTCCCACACCGGTCCTGCAGTGGTTACCAGCAAACAGGAAAACAGCTCAATAAGTGGCGGAGAGGGGCAGTTTGTGACGCAGCAGGATCAGAGTGGGAGTCAGGGCTGTGCATGCCATCAACTCGTGACACTTTGCTGGAGAAGTAACAGGAGATAACAGAGAAAATAAACATGGTCTCTCCCTTCCCGTTCACATCTCACAGTTCCAGTTGAGCAGAGATCTTACCACTTACTGTCTCTTTTCAAACTCTTAGGTCTGAGTAACTCAGGCAAAGAAACCTCAAGCCAGTAACAGATTGAAAAGAAACCACACATTGGTAAGTTCTCTGCTCCGGCAGGAACGTTCATGCCCACAAGTGATCAGGGCAGACCTGTGCCCAAGTGGGCAGGAGTTTTGTGATATGACCCTCAGGGTTGGATATTTCCCAGCAGATCTGGGATCTCGTGTGTCTGCTGGTGAGGGCAGGGAGACACTCATGAAACCTGGTATCAAAGGCTGCATGAAACAACTGCCAACACCAACTGAGAGCTCCTAGGAAGCAAACGCTATAGCTTGTATCTCATGCAAAATCCAAATGTAAATATCTCACTCCAGGGTTACAGCACAAGCCCAGTGCATGCTGGGATACACAGAAGAGGCACTCGTTTCAGAAAGGTGACACGTTATTTGCACAAGCTGGAAGGGTCAGATTCATCATGGTGTTACTCCAGGTTTATGCTGGTGTAAAAGCCTTGAGAACAAAGCCACAGAACTGGGACACCACGGTGACTGCGAAAGCCAATCGCCCTTCACTCACTGTACACGGAGTTAAGGCTTTGCATGGGTCTGTGTCACATGGCTCAGCACCTTAGTGAGAGCCCCAGGTTGTACATTTCCTACAATTCCCTTTTTTTTCTGCTTAGCATATGGCAGAGAGGGTGCAAGGACCATGCCGGGGTCAGGACCACCTCCTACTGCATGAAGGGTGCCACAGGTTAAAACCAAACCATGCTGCTTTTCTCAAACCCCCAGTGTAAAGCAAACCCTCACCTCCCCAAACCCCTCCCCACCAGACTGAGAACAGGTTCAAAGGACTCTCGCCTCACCCACCCCCGTCTCTCAGACAATTCTCCGCGTCTTTCGAGGCTATGTAGTTTGTGCAGCTGGCGCGGAAGAGCCAGCCCGTGCCACGCTCTGTGATACAGCACCAGAGGGCAGTCACAGGCCTGGTTGTCAGGGCTAGGAGCTAGAGGCAGCCAGTCCCATGCAGCTCTGCTCTCTCTCATAAAACCTTTTCCTCCTGCCTCCTGATGAGCCGGGCGACGCAGTAGGGGATGAGGCCGGCAGCAGCCACGGGCACGGCCGCGCTCTTGCAGAAGGACAGGACGTAAAACAGCAACTCCACCTTGGTGGGAGGCTTGAAGGAGTCAAAGAGGTGCAGGACGAGGAGCGAGGCCGCGATGCAGCTCAGGCGGAAGGGCAGCTGCTGGCCCATTTTCCCTTTGCAGCTCTCCAGGTACATCTGGGAGTTGAGGGCCAGCCCCAGCCCAAACAGGATGCCCAGGTTCCTGAGGAGGCCGGCGAAGGGGGTGGTGTCAATGTGGATCCACTCCGGCCGGTCACACCACCTCTTGGCTTTCTCCAGGGTCCACAGCAGGTCAACGCCAAGAGCCTTCAGCAGCAGGTAGAAGCCCAGGGCGAAGCTGAAGAGGAAGAGGGTGGTGCCCAGGTACCTCCGGAGACTGGCGTTGTAGATGGAGGGGATGTGCCGGAAAGCTTCAGCCACTGCCATGCCTGATAGAGGAGACAGACATGAAGCCGGCACCCTGGCACCTGCCCGTGTCAGCGATGCAGGAAGGAGTCAAGGTACCAAAGCCCAACCCCGTCCTTCACACAACAGACACTATTCCCGTTTCCCTGCCCGGCTGCCATTACCCAGTGACAGCAAGTCTCCGGCCTGTTTGCAGTGTGGGGAGAAGAGACGGTTAAAGGCCTTCCAAGGCACCTGGGAGACAACCGCTGGAGGAACAATTCTGCTGACTCAGCAACACCACGGTTCCCATTTCCCCCAGACCGGGGCCTTCTTCCCGACCTGGCTGCGGAGCCGCTGGGCATGACGGGGGGTGTCAGACAACAGGTCTGGCATCCAGGCGGGAGCAGCAGCAAGGCCATAAGGAATGAGGCTCCTGTTCCCATGACAGTGCCCTGAGCCATAACCATCCTGCCCTTCTTCCCTTTGGCCTATTTCTGCGGGGCTGGACTCCGAGCCCCTCGACCCAAGCAGAGGCCAGGGGTCACCACAGGGCTCCCAGAGGCTGTGATCTCTCTGGGGCGGGGACTGGCTCTCCTGTTTGCGCAGCGCAGCTGGGGGTTACTACCACAGTGCACATAGATAATAATAACGGCACGAAGCAGAGGGAGATGGACCAAGGAATCCTGGCTGCCCCGTCTCTGTTAGGCTTTGGGGTCGTTAGCTGCTTGGCCAAATTCCAGCAAAAAGCCTGGCACAGGCCTGGGGCCAGACACATTTTCAGCTGTTTATCTGAAGCCGGATAATTAGGAGCCAACACCCCGTCCCCCCAGGCCCAGCCCTGGGCAAAGGAGAAGGGGGGTTCAGAGGGTCCCCTGCTCCCTTTCCGCTGCATCAGCCCCCTCGCCCCTCTGCTGTGCTTGCCCAGTTCCAGTCAGACTCTCCCCACCCGGCTGCTCTCCCGTCCAGCCCGGCAGTGAGTGAACGAACGCAGGCCAGGCCAGGGCTGCCCAGCGACGCCAGAGAGCGCTGCGCCTCTTCCGTGGCAAAGAACCACAGCCAGTCACTGAGCAGAGGCTGCGGGCTTTAACCCCGCACCTGCTGAGCCGGACCGCAAGCCTGCGGGGCAGCACCCTGTTCTCCCACCTCTGACAACAGAGGCGCTTGGTTTCTTACAAGGGAACAACATGGGAAGTTCCCAGAGCCCTGCTGCATCCAGCCCACCCACCCTTTCCCCCACCCCTGGTGTGGGGAGCAATCCAGGGAACCGCCCGGGCAGCAGCACCTCACCTGAAACGACGCCCGTGAGGACTTGGTGTGGGAAGTGAGCTGCTAGGAAGATCCTGGACAGACTGACAGACACCTGAACCCCCCAGAATGACATCCACAGCGCCCCCCGCAGGCACCTGCAGCGAGAACACAGCAGTCAGTGGGCTGTGGGATTGGTGGGGGGAACGTGATGAACCATTTACTCAATAAGTAAGATTTGTGGGACATTTCAGGAGGACAGACACAGCAGCAGTGTCTGGGATGGAGACCCCAGGCCCTGGTCCTGCAGCCAGCGGGAGCTCCAGGCACCAGCGCTCCAAGCGTGTGCCTGGGGCAGCAAGCCGCGGGGGGCAGCCTGCCGGTCCCTGCGAGCGCGGCAGTCAGGCAGCCTTCGGCGGCTTGCCTGTGGGAGGGCCGCTGGTCCTGCAGATTCGGCGGCAATTCGGCAGCGGGTACGTTGAATCCGCGGGACCGGGGACCTCCCGCAGCCAAGCCGCCGAAGGCAGCCTGACCGCCGTGCTTGGGCGGCAAAAAAGCTAGAGCCACCCCTGCCTGCAGCTGCCAGATCTGAACCAGGCCGTCCCAGTGCATTGCTGCAGGGGGAGACTCAATCCCATGCTGGGGGCTGAACCCAGCAGCGGCAGACTGCACATGCCATGTGCACAGTGACACGGCCAGGGGCTGATGGGCAAGAGCCCAAACGGGGAGCTGTGCTGGTCTAGCATCAGAGTATGGTCGGCTGCCATGGCTGGGCCCAGAGGAGCCGCACGCGGCTGGGATTAGCCAGAGCTCATTCTGCCCAGAGCTAATGCCACTGCCCTGAATTACACCCCTTGGCCCTGCACCCAGCGCGAGGGCAGAGCTGGATCCTTACTGCTGCTGGAAGGGGGATCTCCGGCGCCGACGCAGGGTGCTAAGCAGAGCCATCACCATCACGTAGCACACTCCAGCTGAGCCCATGGCATGGCCAGAGGGGCTGCCTGTGGAGGAGAGTTGGGAGAAGCCTGCAGTGAGCTCAGTGAAGAGAAAACCCCTCCCACTTTGGCTTCTGTCTGCCGGAGAGTTTGAACGCACAGAAGGGAATCGTCTCACGGTCTGTTCTAGCCCAGGCTGCCTGCTGCAGGCTTCCTGGGCTGATGGTTTACGGGGCCTTTCCCGAGGACTGTAACTATTTAGACATCGTTCCCTTTCACAGTCTCAGCCCCGATCCCTTGGGTGTCGGCTGCTGCTCCTTTAACTGTGTTTTGTCCATTCCAGGACAGGCCAGAGAGCCAGAGCATGTGACTGTTATAAATCCGATCAACAGCTAGGCGGACAGACAGACAGCTGCCGGGAGCGAGCAGCCCTGTTCCAGCCCACCCCTGGTGAAAGGTTAGGTGGGAACCAGACCATGTGGGGGGAGGGCAGCCAGAAGGGGGCTCTTCTCACCAAAAAACCCATCTGCGTCTCGCTCTGGCCCCCAAAATCACAAGCTGGGGATTGGAATCCAGTCTGGCCTCTAGGGATGCAGGAGAGGCCTGGAAGCTCAATGCAGGGAGAGGCTGCTGAGGTTGCTAGTGTGCAGACTACCCAGACGTCTCTGCCAGGCGGTTAGCTGGCATAGTGCTTGGCTGGCCGGCCGGCCCATTTCCCACCCGGGGGCCAGTGCTGCCTTGTTACTGGGCAGCTCCCACCACCTCCCTTGGGAGCATGGTCTGCCCTCGGGCAGGTCTCACCCTTCAAACTGAGACTCAGACGCCTGGTCAATGAGGCGCACAAGCTGCCCTGTCTCCCAGCACTGCATGGAGCCTGTGCAGTGTGGGAACCGACTCTGGCCTGCAAACGGGCATGAATTCAGGGTCCGATTTCTGAGCACCTTAATCCCAGTAGAAATCAGTGGTCACTCAGCAGGATGACTCCTGGGGTAAAGTGCTACTCAGCACGTGCAGGTGTCCTCATTTGGACCTCTGATTACACGGTCTTTGGGGCAGAAACCTGCTTCCTCTTGTGAGTGCAGCACACCGAGCACCCTTTGGGGTGTTACATTCATTAACAACCAAAGGTTAACGGTTGCTTGTGGGTGCAGTGACTGGTGTCCATGCTGTGCATTTGTCAGGCTTCTCCTGCGTGCCGCATGTGCCCTGTGGAGGGGGGTTGCTTACCTGGGCCGGTCTCACAGGTGACAGGGAACTGCTGGATCACAGGGCTGGAAGTGTTGCCATAGTAGCCAGTCTCACGGACCCACCAGTAGGGTCGCTGCCCAAAGAGAATCCTGTAGTGAAATGCAATGGGTCACATGGTCAAATCAGGCATCATCCACCCCCCCTCCTCTTGGCCAGCACAACCGGTTCATTCATAGCGGACTCCAAGTGGTGCCAAAGTCAGGTCTGGGCTCATTAGCCAGGAAAGGGCGTAATTCCAAGCAGATTTTTTCAGGTTAATCAGAAAGTGTCTGTTCTCAGGGGAAGTGAACTCTGGTCATGGCTCTTACTCTTTTCCTGGAACCATCCTTCGCCTTCTGACCATTATCTCACTTTGCTCTAGAAGTCCCGAGACCTCGAAGCAGCATTTTTCCTCCCTGAACAGCGTGTTTATTTTATTCAGCAATCTCTGACGCTGGGTCAAGGCCAGGCAGGGGTTTGTGTAAGCAAGATGATGGCATTTTGGGGGACAAATACAGCCCATCTTGGCTATGCTGGAGGACATGAGGCCGGCTGGGCAGTGTCTGGTGTAAGCCCCCTGAGATGAGCGCTAATTGCCCAGAAATGCACTGGTGGGCTGCTGTATGATGGCGTGTACTGCCCACCCCAGCCCTGCACAGCCTGGCCCTTGCCATGACCATGACAGGAAGGGAACAGGAGCTTGAACCAGGTGTTTTTAACAGGTTTAAAGTGAATTTCCTGCCGGTAAAAGGTGCTGGATTGACAGCTCTGATCGCTGACAGGCTGCTATTGGCCGACAGTGCAAGCTTCCCCCACACTGCCCTGCTCCTGCGCCTCTGCCCTGACCTGGAGAGACCTGCGTTAGGGGCTGAGAGGTGAGAACAGTCACCAGGGCCTACTGAGGCCTACTTAACATTTAGGTTGACATAGCTACGTCGCTCGTGGGGGGTGGAGGGGGTGAAAAATCCACACCCCTGGGTGACATAGCGACACCAACTTAAGTTCTTGTGTAGACGCAGTTAGGTCAAGGGAAGGCTGTGCCCATTGCCCTAGCTACTACTGCTTGGGGAGATGGTGTTTCTACAGCAACAGAAACACCCCTTCCATCAGTGCAGCCTGTGTCTACGCTATGCGGTCATGCAGGCATCGCCATGGCCCCCTGCTATGGCTGTAGTGTAGACATGGCTTCAAGCCTCGGCCTCTTTACAGTGCCAGTGGTCGTGGTGTCTTTCAAGAGCTGGGTTTAACTGATAGCACAAGACAAACATTGCAGAATCACCGCACCCTGCAGCCCAACCCCCAGCAAACCTGCCCCTGCCTGAGGAAGAGTCAACAGTGTGCCCTTGTTCCAAGAAGGCTAACAGCATTTTGGGCTGTATAAGTAGGAGCATTGCCAGCAGATCGAGGGACGTGATCATTCCCCTCTA
Organism: Mauremys mutica; assembly: GCF_020497125.1. NCBI lineage: Eukaryota > Metazoa > Chordata > Testudines > Geoemydidae > Mauremys > Mauremys mutica. The sequence goes on from NC_059096.1 coordinate 915,461, forward strand.
TTTGGCATTGGTGAGGCCTCATCTGGAGTACTGTGTCCAGTTTTGGGCTCCACACTACAAGAAGGATGTGGATAAATTGGAAAGAGTCCAGCGAAGGGCAACAAAAATGATTAGGGGGCTGGAGCACATGACTTATGAGGAGAGGCTGAGGGAAGTGGGATTGTTTAGCCTGCAGAAGAGACGAATGAGGGGGGATTTGATAGCTGCTTTCAACTACCTGAAAGGGGGTTCCAAAGAGGATGGAGCTCGGCTGTTCTCAGTGGTGGCAGATGACAGAACAAGGAGCAATGATCTCAAGTTGCAGTGGGGGAGGTTTAGGTTGGATATTAGGAAAAACTGTTTCACTAGTAGGGTGGTGAAGCACTGGAATGGGTTACCTAGGGAGGTGGTGGAATCTCCTTCCTTGGAGGTTTTTAAGGCCCGGCTTGACAAAGCCCTGGCGGGTATGACTTAGTTGGGTTTGGTCCTGCTTTGAGCAGGGGGTTGGACTAGATACCTCCTGAGGTCCCTTCCAGCCCTGATAGTCTAAGAGTCTAAGAGTCTGTGGAGCGCCCGAGCTTGCCTCTCTCACCAGCAGAAGCTGGACCAATAAAAGCTATTACCTCCCGCACCGTGTCTCACTGACCGCTAGTGCCTCTGTCACTCATTTAATAAATTACAGGGCTGGCCGGGGGGGGAGGGGGAGGGGAAGTGGGGCAATTTGCCCCAGGCCCCGCAGGGGCCCCCACGAGAGTTTTTCGGGGCCCCTGGAGCGGGGTCCTTCACTCACTCCGGGGGGTCCTGAAAAACTCTCACGGGGCCCGGGCCCCCAGAGCTTCTTCCGCTCTGGGTCTTTGGCGGTGGGTCCCGCTTCGACGGCAATTCGGCATCAGGGGTGCCCTGTCGCCGGTCTTCGGGGCACTTCGGCGGCGGGTCCCGGAACGGGAGGACCCCCTGCCGCCGAATTACTGCTGAAGTGGGGGCCCCCCCGCCGCCGAAGCCCCCAGGCCCCCTGAATCCTCTGGGCGGCCCTGATAAATTACAGTAACGTTGATGTGCCCAGAGCTACAATAAATCAAATATGGTATGGAGAGGAAATCAGGCAACAGCGCCCTGCTGGCCAGGGGCGGCTCTAGAAAATAGGCTGCCCCAAGCAGCGCGGTGTGCTGCGCCGCCCTTCCTCGGTCCCGCGGCGGGTCCCCTCTTCCCGCGGCTCCGGTTGAGCTCCCGCGGCAGGTCCACCGGAGCCCCGGGACAAGCGGACCTCCCGCGGGCACGGCTGCGGACGGTTCGCGGGTCCGGCGGCTCCGCTTGAGCTGCCGCAGTCATGCCTGCGGGAGGTCCAGCCGAGCCGCGGGACGAGCGCCCCCTCCGCAGTCATGCCTGCGGCAGGTCCGCTCGTCCGCGGCTCCGGTGGACCTCCCGCAGGCATGACTGCGGCAGGTCCACCGGCCCAGCCTGCCGCCCCCTACATTTGGCCGCCCTAGGCAACAGCTTGGTTTGCTGGTGCCTAGAGCCGCCCCTGCTGCTGGCCCATCTGGGCAGCTTCTCTGGCTAGTATTAAATTACATCAGTTTAACTCAAGCACTCAAGAAAGTGCATTTTTACACGGCTTAATTTTAAAAATACCCAGACAGCCCCGTTAACGCACCTCATTTGTAACATAGGAGCCGTTTAGTATGCGATAGTAACGTATCATGTTAACTTGTGCATGAGGGTGAGTGTGTGTGCGAGTGCACGTGTGTATTAACATGAGTGTGCCCCTCCCTGGCTCGGTTATAGACACACAACCCTGGGCCTTGCCTTGGCAGTGAGGCCCACACACTCACCACTTAAAGACCAGGTTGAGCCAGTCCCCGATCACGGCCACCCAGATCAGCTCGACGCCCACCGCCTCGCAGAGGTGGAGCCAGATGGGGAAGAGGATGAAGAAGGTGTTTCTGAGGTCGGCAGCGAAGGAGATGAAGAGGAACCAGCCCTGGGAGCCCTGGTAGTTCTCCTGCAGGTAGCGAGTCATTTGGACTCCAGAGCTGTGTATAAAATCCATTCCTGTCTCCATGGCTGTAGCTCAGGCGGCGGGGAGCTGGCCGGGGCTTTGGGACAGAATGCGACGCCTCACTTTTTGGGCTGGCTGGTTATATACTGCTTGGGATGCAGATTACATTTGCTTTTCAAAGATGTCCCCCCAGTTAAGACATGTTAGCACCAAAGCTCCTCAGCAAACATTACTTCACAGGAGTGTGATACAATTACCTGCTCCAGGCTTCTGTCTCAGCAATTCACAGTGAGCTGCTCAAATCAATCATTAACCCACTTAGCACTGGTAGGAAAAACGAGACTTTCTTTTTTGCAACTTTTGCTGTTTTTCCAGCTGCTGAAAGGCTCCCAGGAAGGGGACTGAAGGGTCAGGAAAGGGATCGTAACTGTGTTTGATACAGTACTAAATTGGGCGGTGTGCTATGACGTGGATCCATCTCTCCTGTGGGACGCAAAGTCCCCTGAGTCTGTGCTGAATGGGTCGCTCTGAAAGACGACGACTACGCTCTTTGTTTTCTCAGAATAATGATTATAGGCTTTATTAATTATTATTATTACCATTATTTGTATTATCAGAGCACCCAGGAGCCCTATTTGTGCACCTGGCTCCATGATGCTAGGCTCTGTATGAACACACACCACAGAGACGGTCCCTGCCCCAGGAGGTTACAATTTATACCTTTTATTTTAGAATACGAGTCAGCTGCCTTGCCGAGAAGCAGCAGGGACAAGTCTGTATTTATCCTCAGTTGTTAGACCCCTCACAGAAACCCAGCCAGTTACTCAAAATGACTATGGCGACCTTGGCAGGAGGGTGGGAAGGGGCAGATACCTCACGCCCTCTGGCACGTTGCAGTGTTGAGAATATTCCTACATGACGGTTTTGTACTTTGTAAAATGGTATCAGGAATGTAATTGTTTGGTAAGATGAGGAGCTGTTATCTTTGGGTTGAGCCAGGTAGAGTGGGCTCGGGCTGTGCAGGCTTCATTAGGGTTAGTGATGGTGTTAATATTTTAAAATGCACTTGTGTGACCAATGGCCACAGCATCCTCTAAATGTTGGAGCCATTCCCTGCCTGGAGAGTTTACAATCGAAGATAGACAAGGCAAACAAAGTCAAGCCCCAGAACAATTGTTTCTGAAAGGGAGGCTGCAGGAATTGCTGGTGGGCAGAGGGCAGGAGGCATTCCCGGAAGAGGCGGATTTGAAAGGAAGATTTGAAGGACAGGAGATCACTTGCCGTGTCCATACTTCACCCACACATAGCTCTGTCTGTTCACTGTCAGTGTGTCCAGCCCTGCAGCCCTTTGCTAGCCAGTCCTTGGCTGCCCAATTCGGCTCTGCCAGTGCACTGCCAACCTGGCATGGACCCTCTCCTACTATTGCAGCCTTAAGCCGCTCCCGAGCAGAGACTGTCCACCGTGCCAGACTAGCAGGTGGTGGTACGATGTGGACATGGCCACCAGGGCTCATTCAACTCACTCGCTTTTCTGAGACCTAAACAGGATTTGAACCCAGGTCTCCAAAGGTGCTTTGACTGTACCACTGAGCCCATTCTCCTCTGGCTACACCACTGGCCCCGTGCGTGCACACACCCCACACACCCTTGTGCTTCCTGAACCACCACCAAAAGGAGCGACGGGACATTTTGATGAGGCTTGAATCAAGAAAAGAGACAAATGGCACGACAGCATGTGTGCAGTGGGAGTGTGGGGCAGGTGGGAGGCTGGGTGTGCGCAGTGGGAGTGTGGGGCAGGTGGGAGGCTGGGTGTGCGCAGTGGGAGTGTGGGGAGGTGGGAGGCTGGGTGTGTGCAGTGGGAGTGTGGGGCAGGTGGGAGGCTGGGTGTGCGCCGTGGGAGTGTGGGGAGGTGGGAGGCTGGGTGTGCGCCGTGGGAGTGTGGGGAGGTGGGAGGCTGGGTGTGTGCAGTGGGAGTGTGGGGTGGTGGGAGGCTGGGTGTGCGCAGTGGGAGTGTGGGGAGGTGGGAGGCTGGGTGTGTGCAGTGGGAGTGTGGGGCAGGTGGGAGGCTGGGTGTGCGCCGTGGGAGTGTGGGGAGGTGGGAGGCTGGGTGTGCGCCGTGGGAGTGTGGGGAGGTGGGAGGCTGGGTGTGTGCAGTGGGAGTGTGGGGTGGTGGGAGGCTGGGTGTGTGCAGTGGGAGTGTGGGGCAGGTGGGAGGCTGGGTGTGCGCAGTGGGAGTGTGGGGAGGTGGGAGGCTGGGTGTGCGCAGTGGGAGTGTGGGGAGGTGGGAGGCTGGGTGTGCGCAGTGGGAGTGTGGGGAGGTGGGAGGCTGGGTGTGAGCAGTGGGAGTGTGGGGAGGTGGGAGGCTGGGTGTGCGCAGTGGAGTGTGTGGGGCAGGTGGGAGGCTGGGTGTGCGCAGTGGGAGTGTGGGGAGGTGGGAGGCTGGGTGTGCGCAGTGGGAGTGTGGGGAGGTGGGAGGCTGGGTGTGCGCAGTGGAGTGTGGGGAGGTGGGAGGCTGGGTGTGCGCAGTGGAGTGTGTGGGGAGGTGGGAGGCTGGGTGTGCGCAGTGGGAGTGTGGGGAGGTGGGAGGCTGGGTGTGCGCAGTGGGAGTGTGGGGAGGTGGGAGGCTGGGTGTGCGCAGTGGGAGTGTGGGGAGGTGGGAGGCTGGGTGTGCGCAGTGGGAGTGTGGGGAGGTGGGAGGCTGGGTGTGCGCAGTGGAGTGTGGGGAGGTGGGAGGCTGGGTGTGCGCAGTGGAGTGAGGGGCAGGTGGGAGGCTGGGTGTGCGCAGTGGAGTGTGGGGAGGTGGGAGGCTGGGTGTGCGCAGTGGAGTGTGGGGAGGTGGGAGGCTGGGTGTGCGCCGTGGGAGTGTGGGGCAGGTGGGAGGCTGGGTGTGCGCCGTGGGAGTGTGGGGGAGGTGGGAGGCTGGGTGTGCGCAGTGGGAGTGTGGGGAGGTGGGAGGCCGGGTGTGCGCAGTGGCGGGTGGGGAGGTGGGAGGCCGGGTGTGCGCAGTGGGAGTGTGGGGAGGTGGGAGGCTGGGTGTGCGCAGTGGGAGTGTGGGGGGAGGTGGGAGGCTGGGTGTGCGCAGTGGGAGTGTGGGGAGGTGGGAGGCTGGGTGTGCGCAGTGGGAGTGTGGGGAGGTGGGAGGCCGGGTGTGCGCAGTGGAGTGTGGGGGGGGGGGGGAGGCCGGTGTGCGCAGTGGGAGTGTGGGGAGGTGGGAGGCCGGGTGTGCGTAGTGGGAGTGTGTGGGGGGGGTGGGAGGCCGGGTGTGAGCAGTGGGAGTGTGGGGAGGTGGGAGGCTGGGTGTGCGCAGTGGAGTGTGTGGGGCAGGTGGGAGGCTGGGTGTGCGCAGTGGAGTGTGTGGGGCAGGTGGGAGGCGGGGTGTGCGCAGTGGAGTGTGTGGGGCAGGTGGGAGGCTTGGGGTGCGCAGTGGGAGTGTGGGGAGGTGGGAGGCCGGGTGTGCGCAGTGGAGTGTGGGGGGGGGTGGGAGGCTGGGTGTGCGCAGTGGAGTGTGTGGGGGGGTGGGAGGCCGGGTGAGCGCAGTGGGAGTGTGGGGAGGTGGGAGGCTGGGTGTGCGTAGTGGGAGTGTGGGGGGGGGGTGGGAGGCCGGGTGTGCGCAGTGGGAGTGTGGGGAGGTGGGAGGCTGGGTGTGCGCAGTGGAGTGTGTGGGGCAGGTGGGAGGCTGGGTGTGCGCAGTGGGAGTGTGGGGAGGTGGGAGGCTGGGTGTGCGCAGTGGAGTGTGTGGGGCAGGTGGGAGGCTGGGTGTGCGCAGTGGGAGTGTGGGGAGGTGGGAGGCCGGGTGTGCGCAGTGGGAGTGTGGGGAGGTGGGAGGCTGGGTGTGCGCAGTGGGAGTGTGGGGGGGGGTGGGAGGCCGGGTGTGCGCAGTGGGAGTGTGGGGAGGTGGGAGGCTGGGTGTGCGCAGTGGAGTGTGTGGGGCAGGTGGGAGGCTGGGTGTGCGCAGTGGGAGAGAGGGAAGGTGGGAGGCTGGGTGTGCGCAGTGGAGTGTGTGGGGCAGGTGGGAGGCTGGGTGTGCGCAGTGGGAGTGTGGGGAGGTGGGAGGCTGGGTGTGTGCAGTGGGAGTGTGGGGAGGTGGGAGGCTGGGTGTGCGCAGTGGAGTGTGTAGCGGGGTGGTAGGCTGGGTGTGCGCAGTGGGAGTGTGGGCAGGTGGGAGGCTGGGTGTGCGCAGTGGGAGTGTGGGCAGGTGGGAGGCTGGGTGTGCGCAGTGGGAGTGTGGGGAGGTGGGAGGCTGGGTGTGCGCAGTGGAGTGTGTGGGGGGGTGGGAGGCTGGGTGTGCGCAGTGGGAGTGTGTGGGGGGGTGGGAGGCCGGGTGAGCTCAGTGGGAGTGTGGGGCGGGGGGAGGCCGGGTGGGCGCAGTGGGAGTGTGTGGGGGGTGGGAGGCCGGGTGTGCACAGTGGGAGTGTGGGGAGGTGGGAGGCTGGGTGTGCGCACTGGAGTGTGTGGGGCAGGTGGGTGGGTGGGTGTGCGCAGTGGGAGTGTGGGGAGGTGGGAGGCGGGGTGTGCGCAGTGGGAGTGTGGGGAGGTGGGAGGCTGGGTGTGCACAGTGGGAGTGTGGGGAGGTGGGAGGCTGGGTGTGCGCAGTGGGAGTGTGGGGAGGTGGGAGGCCGGGTGTGCGCAGTGGAGTGTGTGGGGGGGTGGGAGGCCGGGTGTGCGCAGTGGGAGTGTGGGGAGGTGGGAGGCTGGGTGTGCGCAGTGGGAGTGTGTGGGGGGGTGGGAGGCCGGGTGTGCGCAGTGGGAGTGTGGGGAGGTGGGAGGCTGGGTGTGCGCAGTGGAGTGGGGGGGGGGGGAGGCCGGGTGTGCGCAGTGGAGTGTATGGGGGTGGGAAGGATTACTGCACAGCGGATGACCAAGGAGGTAAACAGTGTGAGGTTCTTCAATGGTACAAGGGGGTGAACTCTGTTCAAACAACAGATACAGAATCATTCTTGGGCCATCCCCATATCAGCTCCAGGCGGAAAGCACACCCCATAGGGCTTCCCATCTAGCTTCCTGCCATACATCCCGCAGGCCCATGTGTTTCCATATGCTCTATCTCCCTTCCTCTGCTCCAGGAAGTCAGCTCAAAGCACAACACAAAGCAATCACGCACGTCCTCTGCGAGCGCAGCTACCAAGCAGGGCTGACACTGGCATATGAACGATGTTGATTGTTCCATACTGGCATTTGTGTGTCGGCACTGAGTGCTCACTGAGCACACGGGGGCTTTCCAGACCCCATAGAGCCAGGAAACCTCCAGCCATCACAAACAGGGAAGCCACATGCGAGCCAGGTTTGCTAAACCCATACTAATTGCTGTGAGGAAAACATGTGTCTGAGCCAATCTTGTTGTGACTTTAACCCTAACCCTGACACTCCACAAACAACAGTGAAACTTCAAAGCAAGTGGGCACAGTACAAGGCGCATACACATCTCCCATATGTTGGTCCTTGATTTCACCACTGGGCTCATTCAGGAGATGCCAGTGACCAGCGAGGGGACGGCAGCTGTGTCTCCCCATGCCGCGCAGGGGATTGCGCTGCCCAGAGGAGCCCTCCCATACCATCACTGGACTCACTGTATCTTCCACTTTATTATTAACAATAATAAAATACAGCCACAAGCCAGTAATGTCGTGGACTCCCAGGGCAGCATATCTGCCAAGTGAGCCTCCAGCTGATTGAGCAGCTAGGGCAGAAGTGGGCAAACTACGGCCCACGGGACTGTCCTGCCCGGCCCCTGAGCTCCCGGCTGGAGAGCCTAGTCCCTGGCCCTTCCCCGCAGCCACGCTGCTGTGCAGGCCGTGCTCTGGCCCACTGCTCCCGCTGGGCAGCTTGGGGCGTGCAGCTGGCTCTGGCCGGGGGTCGTGGCTGCGAGCTCCTGCTGCTGGTAATGGGGCGGGGAGCGGGGCAGTTGGCTAAGGGAGCAGGTAGTCCTGGGGGGCAGTCAGGGAGGAGGGGGCGGTTGGATGGAGCAGAGGTTCTGGGGGGGCGGTCAGGGGATGGGGAACAGGGAGCGTTGGGAGTGGGCCTGTCAGGAGTAGGGGTGTGGATAGGGGTTGGGGCAGTCAGGGGACAGGGGGGTTGGATAAGCGGGGGGGGGGGGTCATTCAGGTTAAAGACAGACAGGTACTCCCTGGACTGGGGAGCTCGCCTGATCAGGGCCTGTATGAACCAGTCCTGATTCGTCCAACAAAACCTGAAGAAGGGCCCTGGGTAGCTTGAAGCTTCCCTCTCTCACCAGCAGAAGTTGCCCAATAAGAGAGATTCCCTCCCTCACCTTGTCTCTCTAAAGCCCTTTAAGCACCCAAGGCAGAGAGATCCAAATCGCTGTCTGTGGTCAGCACCTGGTGCTGGCGCCACCCCTGGTTTCCAGCTGCTGAAGTCCATTACAGTTACAAAACACATGCCTTTCCCAGGAAAGCAATCGCTCTGGCTGTCAGAGATGTCATGCACGCAAGGGGAGGTTGTGGGTGGAAGGGGAGGTTTTCCACAGGACACACATGCTGTTAAGATGGGAACGTTTCAGAACCCCTGCCCCGAGAATAAACAAAATACATCTGAAAGGCGAAAGCAAAACACAGAGCTAATCCAAACTGGCCTGGTATTTTCAGATGCTGGCATGTCACCTTCCAGCGATAGCTAGAGTCATGCTGCTTGTTTCTGATCAGGAAAGTTCATAAGGAAATAAGCAATCGCTCCAAGTCCAGTGTTCGAACAGAGACAGGGGCCGTTACTTAACAAGCCTTTCCAAAGGTGACCTTTATCCCAGGCTCACAAAGACCCTGCTGAAGAGCAAAGCTTTCAGTAATGACTATTATCTGTATTACAGGCGCACTGAGAGGCCCAGAGCGCCCTGCTGCGCAGACACACCGTGCTGCCCCAAAGACGTTACACTCTAAATCGACACGGCGGTGGGAGAAAGAGGGTTAGTATGATTCCATTCCACAAAGGGGAGTCACGGCCTGAAGCAAGCGGTGAAGTGGCGAGCCCATGGGCATTCGAGCAGTGTCAGAACGGGGAACTGAAGCTAGACCTCCAAGCCCCAGGCCCATGGCTTAACCACGAGACCATCCTGCTCCTGTTTGCTTTTGGGAGTGATGGAGACGTGCCCAGTGCTACTCATCCCTTCTCATTACAGCTCCTGCTCCTCCCCCATCAAAATCCCAGCTCCTTTGCGGTTTTCTAAATGAAAGAGAAGGACCAAGAGAATGTAAATGGGCCGTGATTGCTGTGTCTCTGCAGCAAGCTCCGAGCCCCTGCATGCTGTTTGCCATGTTCTGGTATCAGAAGCAGCAGCGGAGTCCTAAGCGTTCTACTTCCTATGTCAGGAGGAGTGCATCCTTCATAGCCCAGGCCAGCAAGTTTAATGGCATTACATAAGATGTACAGGATGAAATTCTCCTGTCTGTAATAGCTCATTCTCTGCAAAAAGCAAGCCTGTCCCACAAGATGCATCGGAATCAGAGCAAGGAAGGACTGGGGTGGGCAGGCGATAGCATGTGTCCCTCTGGGGCTGAACGGAGGGGGTACCTCATACAGTTTTGGAGCAATAACTGGGACTTACTGGCTTAACTGAGTGATGGTGGCTGCGACACAGGGCTTTAGATGAGTGTAAGCAAGGACCAGGGGCTCTGAGGGCAGTGGGGGAACTCCCTCCCTTGGCGAGAAAGCACTGAGACAAGCTGACAAACACAGAAATGCCGCGTTGTGCATAGACACAAAGTCCACTGTCGCTGCTGAGGCCAGGGGGCTGCTTTGGTGCGTGGATTTGCGTGTTGAGTGCTTGGGGAGCGCTGCATGCCCTGAACCCTACGATGGCAGCCACTGGGGTCAGCCCATTTCACACATGCCACGAAAATACATGAACTGCAGATTAAAGGGCTGAACTTTCCTTTTCTAAACGGGATTTATTTTAAATTGAATCATGTTGAACCAGGACTTTGAACAGTTGAGTTAGTGGCTGGGATGAGCCCAGTTCAGCGCCTTCATCTAGTCAGCAGCAAACCCTGCTTAAAGCCCAGGTCTCAGAGGGGGCAGCCAGGGACATGCCAGAAGGCTGGTGCTGAGATGTGTGACACCAAATCGCCCGTCTCCCCCAGGGGCCCGTCAGACAATCTGACCCTGGTGATGAAGCACAATAATTCCAGCCCGTCTCCTGGTCCATCCCGGGACTGCTTCCCCTTTGTGTTTTATTGAACTCGGTTACTTAAGGGGCAGGTGCTGGCTGCCAGCCCTGGAGACTGACTCTTACCTCTCCAGCACGCACAGCCCAGCGAGCATCCCCTGCCCACTCCCCGCAAAGGAGCCCTGACATGCCCAGATGTGCCCATGTCCGCCCCACTCCCAGTCGAGAGGCCCAGCCCCACCCTGAAAGGCAGGCTGAGCCGGAGAGACCTGAACCCCTGCTGCTGCCAGGAGGTGAGGCTGTTTGACAGCTGAAGTGTCTGTGCCCAGGCACCTGATAATGCTCAGGAGCAGCTGGGAATATCTCACTTGATCAGACTGAAACAGCAGCTCCACGGGCCTGGGTAACTGTTACCCGCCTTTCCACTGCAGCAGCTGTGCGTCCCCACCTGTCCTGAGCTGTGCTGACCTGGGCTCAGGACGTGGCCTCTTCCCTTCAGTTCCAGCTCTGGGCTGTCAGTCACACCAGCTCCACAATGGACCTTGCAGTGCCAGGGTAGGGGACAGGACCCACCAAGAGTTTGTGCTTTTCCAATCAGGCGCCTACAGAGAAATGGGGCTCAGGCAGCGACTGATTCTGTACAACCCCCTTCCTGAGTCTGCGTGGAGGACGGGACACTGTGCTCCTGCCAGCCAGGCCCAGCCTGTGAATTCCTTCTTCCTCTTGCTGGTGGGATGGCCAGGTAAGCAGGCAGCGAGCTGGTTTAACCAGTGACCAGTAAAGCCAAGAGCAAGGTAACAGATGGGAATCGCTGACTGGGTGATCCCATGGCACTGAGCCTCTGCCTGCTTCCCCCTCCCCCGGACAGTCCTATGCCAGCAGTGTCTGGCAGCATGTGCAGGGACGGGGGTGGCAATAGGGACTTCGTAGGAGGGTCCAGTTATCTTCCTCCGTAGTTTTAAAGTGCGTCTGGCAGGGGATAGGTTAGCAGCATCCAGAGAGGGGGCTGGATTCCCCCAGGAGCAGGGAAATGTCCCCTGTCAAATCCAAACACCACGCACGGGAGAGTCACTCCCCACTCAGCACCCTCACTCCAGGACGACCTGTGGCTAAGACGTACAAAGGACTCATGGCTGGTAATGAAATACAGCTCAGGCTTTAATAAAATACCCCACGTATATACAGACCCCCCGCCCCCCCCCCATCACTGTTTCACATGAAGGTAACTGCAGGACACTGGGTACTCAGTGGGATACAGAGGCCAGTGAGCCCCAGGGTGTGGGTACGTGCCAGCCTTTCTACCACGCACCCTCGCTTTGTCTCCTAACCTAGCTCCCCCACAAACAGCCTCTGCCCTCCACGGGGCGCTGTCCGAGGAATCCTCCAGAGAGCACATGCAGGAGCAAGCGCCCGGTGCCCAGAAATGTCAATCTCCTTCTCACCCCGTACGGCAAGGGGAGGCAGCAAAGCCAAGCTGTGCCCTCACCAGCGCTGGCACGACCCTCAGGGGAACTGGCCACACTTCCTGGAGGCTCCTGCCTGCCGCGCGCTGATTCCCAGGCCCTGCACATCGGCGTGGTCTGTAACATAGGCAGCAGCTCTACTGCACGAGCCAGACAGGAGCACCCCGGCCAGGCGAGCAGGAGCGGGGCGGCGCTGGTGTCCGGACAGAGTCCCTCTCTGCAGACCTAGCAAGGAGAGAGCGCTGGAAAGGGCTTGTGCTGAGCCAGTACCTGCTGGCTCAGGACCCAGTTCAGCACTTGGACCCAGAGACATGGGGGAGCCTCTGCTCCTGGGCCATGTCACATGTCGTGTGCATAAATACCCAGGTTCCTTCCTTCTATACAGCTTTCTTATCCTGTTGGCTCAGGACCTGGGCGACGCAGTAGGGGATGAGGCCGGCAGCAGCCACGGGCACGGCCGCGCTCTTGCAGAAGGACAGGACGTAAAACAGCAACTCCACCTTGGTGGGAGGCTTGAAGGAGTCGAAGAGGTGCAGGACGAGGAGCGAGGCCGCGATGCAGCTCAGGCGGAAGGGCAGCTGCTGGCCCATTTTCCCTTTGCAGCTCTCCAGGTACATCTGGGAGTTGAGGGCCAGCCCCAGCCCAAACAGGATGCCCAGGTTCCTGAGGAGGCCGGCGAAGGGGGTGGTGTCAATGTGGATCCACTCCGGCCGGTCACACCACCTCTTGGCTTTCTCCAGGGTCCACAGCAGGTCAACGCCGAGAGCCTTCAGCAGCAGGTAGAAGCCCAGGGCGAAGCTGAAGAGGAAGAGGGTGGTGCCCAGGTACCTCCGGAGACTGGCGTTGTAGATGGAGGGGATGTGCCGGAAAGCTTCAGCCACTGCCATGCCTGCAGGGAACAGAGCGTGAGAGGAGAAACAACCCGTCAGAGAGAGGAAACTGGTGTGTAGAGATGGAGCCGCAGAGGCAGCCACAGGGCTCCCAAGACAATCAGGGGCTGGACAGCTGTGGTGGAGCATCACTCCTGAAAGCAGCTGCCCCAAGGGTCTCACAGCATCATCACAGAGCTGACTAACGAGTCTCTGCACTGCCACCTCCCTGGGAATGATTCAGGTGGCAGTGCCCACCGTGGGCACAGAGAGGCAATCTTAACCACCCATCCCTCCCTAGGCTAAGATCCCCTCCTCCTAGTGCCAAGCCCTCTGTGCCCACACCTCCAGACAAGGCTTGCTGGCAGTAAAACCAGCCAGTGATTGGAACTAGTCAGCTAATGTTCTGTCTGGCTCAGCTGGGTTACTGGGGAATAAGGGCTTTGCAAAGGCATGTGTCAGGGCACGCTCTCTGGGATTACAAATGCAGTCATAGAATCATAGACTTTAAGGTGAGAAGGGACCATTATGATTGTCTAGTCTGACCTCCTGCACAACGCAGGCCACAGAATCTCACCCACCCACTCCTGTATCAAACCCCTGACCTATGTCTGAGCTACTGAAGTCCTCAAATCGTGGTTTAAAGACCTCAAGGTGCAGAGAATCCTCCAGCAAGTGACTTGTGCCCCACGCTGCAGAGGGGCAGGGCAGCACGGCCTAGCCACAGCTTACATCTCAGGGCCTGTCCTGTGGTATTTCCCTTGATGCAATGCACTGCCCAGGACACAGAATATATAACTGGAGAGCGTTCAGAGACGGGTCACGAGAACGAGGAGGGGGTTAGAAAACAGGCCAGAGAGAGAGAGAGACTCAGGGAGCTTGATCTATCGACTGTCGTTTGAAAGAGCAGGTTTAGGGGTGACTTGACCACAGTCTACAAGTACCTACATGGGGAACAAGTACTTGAGAATAGCCTCAGTCCAGCAGACAAAGGCCTAACATGATCCAATGGCTGGAAGTTGAAGCGAGAGAAATGCAGATGGTAAATAAAGTGTACGTTTCTAACGGTGGCAGTAATTAGCCACGGGAACAATTTACCCAGGGGCGCGGTGGATTCCCCCTCACTGGCAATGTTTAAATCTAGATTGGATGTTTTTGAACCAGAGCCGGTCTCTAAAGGAAGGATTGTGGGGCAGTCCCATGCCCTGTGTTACGCAGGGGATCAGACTAGGTGAGCACAACGGTCCCTTCTGGCCGTGGCGTCTATGAGAGCTGGCGGGTGGCCCCTGCGCCCATTGCTCAGAGTGACAGTAACCGTGCGGCTTGTCCAGGGAGAGGCGCGATCACTGACCTGAGATGACCCCTGCGATGACTTGATGGGGAAAATGGGCAGCGATGAAGACTCGAGACAAACAGACGCAGACCTGGACGGCCCAGAATCCCGCCCACAGCGCTGTCCGCAAGAACCTGCCGCAGGGAGACATTCTGGTTAGACACAAAGGTCAGCGGAGCGCGGCTCTGCGCAAGGCCACACCGAGGCTTTCCTCAGGGGAGCAGGGAGGCTGAGAACTCGGACGTCTCTCCCTGCTGGTAGTGGCTGAAGTTCCAGCAGGTGGAGAAGAGGGAGGGTCACGTTATAAAGCCCTGAATGCCAGTCACAGACTGGAAAGTGGCATTAAACAGCCCCTGTGGGGTGGGTAGAGGTTCAGAACCAGGGATTTGCCCTCTGCCATGATCCAGGGAAAGCTTAAACATCCAGCAGGGGCCCAAAAGCGCTTGGAGCTGGCTCTGCTCCCACTGACAGCAACTGCACAACTCCCATTGACTTCAGTGGGGCAGAGCTCCTCTGATCACCGCGCTCCCCTAGACCCGTTGTGGCCTCAGCCAAAGACTCCCATCAACTTCACTGGGCTTTGGGGCAGGTTTTAGCCCAGGCCCTTCACATCCTTCCCAGCCACTGCAGCAGGTGCTCGGTCTCGGGGCGACATGAGACGCGATTCTCTTTATCTAGGCGTTAGTTGGCTTAGCTGCCAGTGGGATTCATGCTCATGCCCCTTCTAAAACCCCGTGTCTGTGTGTGCGTTGGGGTGTATGAGCCTGTAGCACTGGCGGCCTCCTGCAGCAGTGAATTCCACAGCTCCACTGCACACTGCATGAAGACTCATTTCCTTTGGTTCAAAATGCACCTCCCTCCGGCCTCAGGGCACCCCACTGACCCTGCAGACACAGGAGCGCAACAGTCTGAACGCTGCTTACTGGTCTTTAATCGTCAGCTGCTTCTTCCTCAGAGCAATGGACAGAATGGCTGTCACCATCACATAGTAAACTCCTGCAGAGCCCATCGCATGGCCGGAGGGACTCCCTGGGAGAGAGAAAACACCCACGTTACACCTTGCCCTGGTCACTAACAGCAACCTCCTACTCAGTGCCTAGAGCGCTGGGATCACCCAGACTAACGGCCAAGAGGCTGCATCAGCCCAGCCCGGCACAGCTGGCCGCGCAGGGCGCTAGGGAGTTGACTGGGAGGGGCAGGCCCGGAGGGACTCCCCCAGGCGAGGCACTGGAGGGGGGTGTCCTTACCAGAACAGGGAGTGTAGGAGGGGAAATGAAGTGCAAAAGGAAGTTGCTCAGCAAGAGGAGGGACCCCGCAGCCACTCACAAGCCCAGCTCCCCATAGACACCTGGCATTAGGGAGCCCTAATGGTGATACTGCCAGAACACTTGGCACTTGTGCAGACACAGCCGCCCTCTACGTATCCACCCGCACACTAGTCCCCTGCAGAGACCAGCCCCAGCGCTCCACAGTCGTAGGCCCTGTCTTCACGGCCTGCTCAAGCCCGTTTCTTCTCATCCCACGGTGTGTGTTCACACATCCATACCCTGCTGTCAGCACTGCCCGGCGAGGCAGCCACCACGCTCTGAGCTAGCGGGCAGCCCACCCGGTCCCCACTGCCCAAGGCTACAGAAAGAGCAGTGGTCGAGGTGGCATTAGGCTGCAAGGATCCTATGCTTGACTACCCGGCTTTCTGCTGTAGCCACAGACCGCTCCCTAGGGAGATGCAGCTCAGCAGGCAGAGGGAACTGATCGTCACATGGCGCTGGAGAGACAAGGCAGGGGAGGTAATGGCTTTTATTGGACCAACTGCTGTCAAGCGACACAGAGCTCTTCTTCGGGTCTTCGTCTTCAGAAGGGCTCTGCGTAGCTCGAGACCTCGTCTGTCCCCAACAGACGCTGGTGCAATAAAAGGTATTACACCCCCCCACACACCTTGTCTCTCTACTGTCCTGGGACAGACACGGCTACAACACTGCGCACACAGCACTGGAACAGTCCATCCAGTAGAGAACAGTAGTGTGTACGTACGTGTGTACGTACGTACACACACACACACACACACACACCCCCACTGGCATGAACAAAGCCCCAGTGGTTGCAATATACACAGGATGCCTCTGATCTGGGCCTGAGCCTGCACCACGCTGGCTTCCTACTGAACTTTGCAACAAGCTTCTGATTCCAGCATAGGTCAAGGGTCCCCCTGTGAACAGAATCTGCACAGGTACTGGGCTAGCCCACTCTTTTTCTGGAAGGAAAGGCTGCCCATCTCCTGGGCCGGGCAGACAGCCCTCTGTCATGCAGGGGAAGGTATTTGTTCTTAATCTCAGTAGCTGTAGGGTCGGCCCAAAGGTTTCTTCTACAGAGCCGAAGTTTAGTCTAAGGCAGGTTTTGCATACGCTGGCCTGTTTCACTCCAGCACCAAGGCGAGATTGGCCTGCCCCTAACTGCTGACAGGGTAAAATCTGCCCTCCCAAAGTCTCCCTTTCCCCAGTGAACAGGTCAGGAAATGTTTAAAGACAGCGGCTGCATCCAAGGCTCAAGCTTGTGCTAAACCACTCTGCCCCTGGGCTCCAGGGCTCCGTATTTCCTTTCTTTGAAGGACTGTTCAAGGGCTTGTCTACACTGTGACACTCAGGGAAATTCATCCAGATTAACTAAACAAGTGAGTTTAAAATGAATTAGTTACACTGCATGAAGCCCCTGTGTGGACACACTCATTCAGAATGAAAAGTTGCCTGCATTCAATTTAATTTAATTAATTTTGGAAGTCAATTAAGCTTAAATTCTCATTCAGAATGTTTACCTTAATTCAGTTTATGTTAATTTACTTCCGAAATTAACTAAATGTAACTGAATTAAGACAATTTAATTCTGAATAGGAGTGTCCACCCGGGTTAACTAATTCAAGTGCTTTGGAGGACAGGATTAGAATGCAAAATGACCTTGAGAAACTGGAGAATTGGTCTGAAGTCAACGAGGTGAAATTCAATGAAGACATGTGCGAAGTACTGCGTTTGGGAAGGAAAAGCCAAATGCAAAACGGGGAATAACCCTACTGCGGAAAAAGATCTGGGGGTCAGAGTGGCTCACACACTGAATATGAGTCAGCAAGGTGATGCTGTTGTGAAAAAGGCAAATGTAATGCTTGGATGTATGCACAGGAGTGTTGTATGCACAGGATGACCACGCGTCCCATTTTGGCTGGGATGGTTCCTTTTTAAAGCCCCGTCCAAGTCATCCCGACTTTTCTGGGACTTGATCAATTGGCGAGAGCCAATGGGACAAATGCCCAATTTTGTCAAAAAAGGGAGGTGTGGTGGGGCAGAACATGGCGGGGGGGAAGAGTGTGAGTGGAGATGCCAGCCCTGCGCGGGGGGAGCCGGCACAGTTCCAGCGACCAGCAATAGTCTCACGGGGGGCAGGGCAGGAGGCTCGGGCCAGCCCCATGCGGTGTCCCATTTTCCCTCCGGGAAATCTGGTCACCCTACATATGTACGACACGGGAGGTAACTGTCCTGCTTTACTTGGCACCAGGAGTTCCCAGCAGCAGCACTGCGTCCAATTCTGGGCACCACACCTCAAGAAAGACGTGAACGAACTGGAGAGACCCCAGAGCAGAGCAACAAAAATGATCAGAGGTTTAGAAAAAGATCTAGAGAAGTTCCTGGAGGATCGGTCCATCAATGGCTATTAGCCAGGCTGGGCAGGGATGGTGTCCCTGGCCTCTGTTCGCCAGAAGCTGGGAATGGGCGACAGGGGATGGATCACTTGATGATTCCCTGTTCTGTTCATTCCCTCTGGGGCACCTGGCACTGGCCACTGTTGGAAGACAGGATACTGGGCTGGATGGACCTTTGGTCTGACCCAGAGTGGCCATTCCTATGTTCTAGAAGACCTGATCTATGAGGAAAGGTTGAAAGAACTGGGCATGTTTAGTGTAGAGAAGAGAAGGCTGAGTGGGGACCTGAAAACAGTCTTCACGTATGGAAAAGGACGTAGGCAGAGGACAGTAGTTCTCTGTGTCCCTTGTGGGTGGCACAAGAAGTAGGTGGCTTAGTTTGCAGCAAGGGAGATTTAGGGTGGACATTAGAAAAACATGTCTAACTGGGATAGTTAAGCAGTGGAGCAAGTTAGGACATCTCCTGCCTTTCTTCCCAGTGGGTCCCTCAGTGCTGATAAATGCCCACCCCACACCCTGCTGCTGCAGTGGAAGATGCCTCCCCTCCTTGTGTATAATGTGAAGCATGATTCTGCCAAATTACTCCTCTCTCTAGATGTGTCTCACCTGGGCCGGTCTCACAGGTGAGGGGGAACTGCTGGATCGCAGGGCTGGAGGCGTTGCCATAGTAACTGGTCTCCCGGACCCACCAGTAGGGTCTCTGCCCAAAGAGGATCCTGAAATACAAGAATAAAAGTGGCTCTAGTTGCCTTGGGCACAAGAGCAGGAAAGCAAGGACACAGCTCGGCAGCTCTGGCCCAGCTTGGGGCAGGGGCTGCAAGAATCGGGGATCCCCTGTTCCAGGCCAGTTGTTTGTAGGCTTGACTTCAGTCTGAGCTTGGGACACCCAGCTGGCTTCTGCTGCATTCTCACCCAGGAGCCAATTCCCCCCTTTCCTTGATGGTGCAGCGGGGCACAGGAGACGTTCAATCTACTGACAATGGGCTGCTTCTCCCTGGGCGTGAACCAGAGCTACAACATGTGCCCTCACGCTGGCTGACCCATCATCCCCCCAGCCCAGCCCACCACGTGCCCTCCTTGTCTCCAGAGGCAACTCCATCACCACA
Organism: Mauremys mutica; assembly: GCF_020497125.1. Lineage (NCBI taxonomy): Eukaryota > Metazoa > Chordata > Testudines > Geoemydidae > Mauremys > Mauremys mutica. The sequence continues at coordinate 934,008 of NC_059096.1, forward strand.
CCCAATCTCAGCCTTCCCCCAATGGGTCAGAGCCCCATGGTAACAGCAAGGCTGGAGAAGAGCAATCGCCATAAATGCAGCACCTAGAACCGGATGGGGCCAGCTCCCATGCTCACTCACACTCCATGCATTCTCCCTGGCGCTTTCTGTCATGAGCTTATACAAAGATTCACGCGGCTTTAAAAAGGGTTAAGATTTTAGATGGGACTCTGCACCCATCAACCTCAAAGGATTTTTTGTATTACAGAAGGGGAAACTGAGGCTCCCTTGCCCATATCACACAGTAGGTCAGCAGCATCTCCATGTCCCAGGTAAGCCCTGTAGCCCCTGCACCACACAGCCTCTCACAGGAAAATAAAAGCAGTTAAACATAAGCCCCTAAATCTGGGTGCTGCAGAGCTGGAGGAACTTGTCTTTGGAAAGCTCCAGCTTGGAGCCACCCTGAACCCACTTGGTAGGTGCCCACTTCACAGCCAAACAACCCTCTGCAAGCAGGGCGTGTGCAGGGCAAGCAGGGCGTGTGCAGGGCAAGCAGGGCGTGTGCAGGGCAAGCAGCAGGACCAGGACCAGCACAGGCTACTCACCACTTAAAGACCAGGTTGAGCCAGTCCCCGATCACGGCTACCCAGATCAGCTTGACACCCACCGCCTCGCAGAGGTGGAACCAGATGGGGAAGAGGATGAAGAAGGTGTTTCTGAGGTCGGCAGCGAAGGAGATGAAGAGGAACCAGTCCTGGGAGCCCTGGTAGTTCTCCTGCAGGTAGCGAGTTGCCTGGATCCCCATGTCATGCAGGACGTTCATGCCGGCCTCCATTCTCCTTGTCTATCAACACTTCAGTATCAGCCGAGAGTGCTGAGTGATTTCGGTCTCTGATGAGACTGCTCTGCTCTGGGGCTGCTCACAGGCTGGCTTTATACCCTGACCGGCTCTTGTTTGCAGCCTGTAAGTTGCTGGCTCCCACACTGATCTTTGGACCCAAAACACTTTTGTCAAAACCCCATTGATCAAAGGTGCATCACTGGGGGGGGAGTGTGTGTGTTTGATCCAAACATGTTTAGAGCAATTTACGTAAAAGAGAAAAAGAGGCTGACAAAACAGCATGCTGTTTGCCATCCACTGACCTGAGGGCACCGTTAACCCTTTGCAGCACCATGACACGGCTACGGTACAAAAACAGCCTAGGAAAAATCACTTGGGTTTGTGTTTTAAACTGAACCCAGCCTGTGCTGTGAATAATTCCCGCTACCTCCTGACTGTTGCTTACAAACCACAATAATACTGTTCATTTTTTTAATTACGAGTGTCGAGAAGACTATTTGAACAGAGCCTGAAGGACTGATAGTAACGTGAGTGGCAGGAAGCACAGCGCGCTCAGGCCTGAGTCAAGGCTACGTTGTCCCAGAGATCCAGTGGGGTCACTTTGGCATGTTACTGGAGTGTAGTGGGGTCAAGCAGGCCCTTTGTTGGGCTCTTCACTTTGAAGAGAGGTGGGCTTGATTCTGACCTGGCATTTGTGGGAGCAGGATGAAAGCTGAGAGCTGGGTAGGGATGGTTGGGCACCTTTAGGGCATTTGCACTACCCTGTAATTTAACTGGGAACCAGACAAGACTCTGCTTACTCAGCCAGTATCCCCCCAAAACGCCAGAAGGACCTGCCAACGGCTCTAGACAGTCAGGCTTCCCCAGTGCTTGGCCTGCGATCGTGCTTTTCTAGAGATACTTTGCTGGGCTTTGTGTGGCCTCAAAGGAACTTCGGCGTCTAGATACCCTAGACACCAGACACTCTTGCCTCTGTAACTCCCTTGCTGCCCTGGCACAGCCAGGGCTGGCTGGGGGGTGGGGGGGCAAGTGGGGCAATTTGCCCCAGGCCCCGGGCCCAGCAGGGGCCCCCACGAGAATATCTTATTCTATAGTATTGCAACTTTTTTTTAATTGAAAGGGCCCTCAAAATTGCTTTGCCCCAGACCCCCTGAATCCTCTGGGCAGCCTTGGGCACAGCACACAACGGAGGAGGAGGACGACACAGGGCTGCACTCCCACAGGAGGGTGCGCACTGCGTAGGGCCCAGCCCTGCTCCCACTGCAGGCGGCGGTAAAACTCCCATGCACAGCAGTGGAGTCGCACTTGCTGACACCAGCTCTGAACCTGGCCTCACTCTCTAGCTTGCTACATTAAGAGCTGAACTTCCCAGGGTACACGAGATGCCCAGAGAAACAACCAATTCGATTCTACTCCTAATCACAAATCCCATCTGCCCTGGGCCGCTGCTGCCCTGCCCTGCCCTGGGATCCTGCAAAAGCACCCGGGCCGCCCCACTTGATGCAGCGCCAAAGAATATGAGACATGCAGCCCTTGAAATGGGTTTCAGGCAAAGGTGGAACCTGTTTATACTGGAAAATAAAACCCTGAAGGATCATTGGGCTCTGAAGCAAAGGGAATATACTCAATTCTTGACACCTTTGTCCCTAAGTTTGGCCTCTCCTCCCCTGCAGCCATGCTGCCCCCGCGCTGTCGAGGAAGGGCAGCCCTGCTCCAACAGCAATATCAGCAGCTCTCCTGATAAGCATGAATTATGGATTTGGTATCTGCCTGGCGTGCCAGCCGCCTGGAACCACATGCCATTAGCATGCGGAGGACTCAACCACATGGATTCGCTTTCACATGCTGAACAAGAAGAGCCTGCTTTTCTATCTGGTGACGTGGGTCCCTTCTGACTCTCATGAGCAGAAATCAGAACCTGTGCCAACGCCGGGGCAGCTTTGCGCTCGCAGAGATTCTGGGCTTTTAATGGCAGCGTGGGACAGGGAGGGGTGGACGAGGCTGCACACAGATGATCGTGCGTGGCTCACACAGGCTGTGGGGCAGGATCCTCTCTTTAGCGGGAAGGCGGGGCCCCTGGTTCTGGGACGGCAGCCATTACGGAGGGGCAGAGGCACAGGCAGGAGCCGAGCGATGCAGAGCCTTGAAGACAAGGGCCCGACCTGATGCACAGAGCAATGGGGAGCTGATGGCCCTTCAAAAGGGGGGTGCTGGGTCAGAGCCAGGAGAGAGGGAAACCATTTCAACAGCAGCGTTTCAGCTGGTGGAGGCAGGGGCCATGAAGAACAGCGCGACGGGGGCTGAGCACTCAAGGCAGGAGATGATTGGGGAGCTGAGCTGCAGTTTACGTGTGTGTCCCCCAGAGCCCAGGTGTTACTGCAGCACAGAGAGCAACAGGGCTAATGTTAGGGCGGGTCTGGCCCCAGGATGTGCCCATGTCCGCCCCACTCCCAGTCGAGAGGCCCAGCCCCACCCCGAAAGGCAGGCTGAGCCGGAGAGACCTGAACCCCTGCTGCTGCCAGGAGGTGAGGCTGTTTGACAGCTGAAGTGTCTGCGCCCAGGCACCTGATAATGCTCAGGAGCAGCTGGGAATATCTCACTTGATCAGACTGAAACAGCAGCTCCACGGGCCTGGGTAACTGTTACCCGCCTTTCCACTGCAGCAGCTGTGCGTCCCCACCTGTCCTGAGCTGTGCTGACCTGGGCTCAGGACGTGGCCTCTTCCCTTCAGTTCCAGCTCTGGGCTGTCAGTCACACCAGCTCCACAATGGACCTTGCAGTGCCAGGGTAGGGGACAGGACCCACCAAGAGTTTGTGCTTTTCCAATCAGGCGCCTACAGAGAAATGGGGCTCAGGCAGCGACTGATTCTGTACAACCCCCTTCCTGAGTCTGCGTGGAGGACGGGACACTGTGCTCCTGCCAGCCAGGCCCAGCCTGTGAATTCCTTCTTCCTCTTGCTGGTGGGATGGCCAGGTAAGCAGGCAGCGAGCTGGTTTAACCAGTGACCAGTAAAGCCAAGAGCAAGGTAACAGATGGGAATCGCTGACTGGGTGATCCCATGGCACTGAGCCTCTGCCCGCTTCCCCCTCCCCCGGACAGTCCTATGCCAGCAGTGTCTGGCAGCATGTGCAGGGACGGGGGTGGCAATAGGGACTTCGTAGGAGGGTCCAGTTATCTTCCTCCGTAGTTTTAAAGTGCGTCTGGCAGGGGATAGGTTAGCAGCATCCAGAGAGGGGGCTGGATTCCCCCAGGAGCAGGGAAAGGTCCCCTGTCAAACCCGAACACCACGCACGGGAGAGTCACTCCCCACTCAGCACCCTCACTCCAGGACGACCTGTGGCTAAGACGTACAAAGGACTCATGGCTGGTAATGAAATACAGCTCAGGCTTTAATAAAATACCCCACGTATATACAAACCCCCCGCCTCTCCCCACATCACTGTTTCACATGAAGGTAACTGCGGGACACTGGGTACTCAGTGGGACACAGAGGCCAGTGAGCCCCAGGGTGTGGGTACGTGCCAGCCTTTCTGCCACGCACCCTCGCTTTGTCTCCTAACCTAGCGCCCCCACAAACAGCCTCTGCCCTCCACGGGGCGCTGTCCGAGGAATCCTCCAGAGAGCACATGCAGGAGCAAGCGCCCGGTGCCCAGAAATGCCAATCTCCTTCTCACCCCGTACGGCAAGGGGAGGCAGCAAAGCCAAGCTGTGCCCTCACCAGCGCTGGCACGACCCTCAGGGGAACTGGCCACACTTCCTGGAGGCTCCTGCCTGCCGCACGCTGATTCCCAGGCCCTGCACATCGGCATGGTCTGTAACATAGGCAGCAGCTCTACTGCACGAGCCAGACAGGAGCACCCCGGCCAGGCGAGCAGGAGCGGGGCTGCGCTGGTGTCCGGACAGAGTCCCTCTCTGCAGACCTAGCAAGGAGAGAGCGCTGGAAAGGGCTTGTGCTGAGCCAGTACCTGCTGGCTCAGGACCCAGTTCAGCACTTGGACCCAGAGACATGGGGGAGCCTCTGCTCCTGGGCCATGTCACATGTCGTGTGCATAAATACCCAGGTTCCTTCCTTCTATACAGCTTTCTTATCCTGTTGGCTCAGGACCTGGGCGACGCAGTAGGGGATGAGGCCGGCAGCAGCCACGGGCACGGCCGCGCTCTTGCAGAAGGACAGGACGTAAAACAGCAACTCCACCTTGGTGGGAGGCTTGAAGGAGTCGAAGAGGTGCAGGACGAGGAGCGAGGCCGCGATGCAGCTCAGGCGGAAGGGCAGCTGCTGGCCCATTTTCCCTTTGCAGCTCTCCAGGTACATCTGGGAGTTGAGGGCCAGCCCCAGCCCAAACAGGATGCCCAGGTTCCTGAGGAGGCCGGCGAAGGGGGTGGTGTCAATGTGGATCCACTCCGGCCGGTCACACCACCTCTTGGCTTTCTCCAGGGTCCACAGCAGGTCAACGCCGAGAGCCTTCAGCAGCAGGTAGAAGCCCAGGGCGAAGCTGAACAGGAAGAGGGTGGTGCCCAGGTACCTCCGGAGACTGGCGTTGTAGATGGAGGGGATGTGCCGGAAAGCTTCAGCCACTGCCATGCCTGCAGGGAACAGAGCGTGAGAGGAGAAACAACCCGTCAGAGAGAGGAAACTGGTGTGTAGAGATGGAGCCGCAGAGGCAGCCACAGGGCTCCCAAGACAATCAGGGGCTGGACAGCTGTGGTGGAGCATCACTCCTGAGAGCAGCTGCCCCAAGGGTCTCACAGCATCATCACAGAGCTGACTAACGAGTCTCTGCACTGCCACCTCCCTGGGAATGATTCAGGTGGCAGTGCCCACCGTGGGCACAGAGAGGCAATCTTAACCACCCATCCCTCCCTAGGCTAAGATCCCCTCCTCCTAGTGCCAAGCCCTCTGTGCCCACACCTCCAGACAAGGCTTGCTGGCAGTAAAACCAGCCAGTGATTGGAACTAGTCAGCTAATGTTCTGTCTGGCTCAGCTGGGTTACTGGGGAATAAGGGCTTTGCAAAGGCATGTGTCAGGGCACGCTCTCTGGGATTACAAATGCAGTCATAGAATCATAGACTTTAAGGTGAGAAGGGACCATTATGATTGTCTAGTCTGACCTCCTGCACAACGCAGGCCACAGAATCTCACCCACCCACTCCTGTATCAAACCCCTGACCTATGTCTGAGCTACTGAAGTCCTCAAATCGTGGTTTAAAGACCTCAAGGTGCAGAGAATCCTCCAGCAAGTGACTTGTGCCCCACGCTGCAGAGGGGCAGGGCAGCGCGGCCTAGCCACAGCTTACATCTCAGGGCCTGTCCTGTGGTATTTCCCTTGATGCAATGCACTGCCCAGGACACAGAATATATAACTGGAGAGCGTTCAGAGACAGGTCACGAGAACGAGGAGGGGCTTAGAAAACAGGCCGGAGAGAGAGAGAGACTCAGGGAGCTTGATCTATCGACTGTCGTTTGAAAGAGCAGGTTTAGGGGTGACTTGACCACAGTCTACAAGTACCTACATGGGGAACAAGTACTTGAGAATAGCCTCAGTCCAGCAGACAAAGGCCTAACATGATCCAACGGCTGGAAGTTGAAGCGAGAGAAATGCAGATGGTAAATAAGGTGTACGTTTCTAACGGTGGCAGTAATTAGCCACGGGAACAATTTACCCAGGGGCGCGGTGGATTCCCCCTCACTGGCAATGTTTAAATCTAGATTGGATGTTTTAGAGACCGGCTCTGGTTCAAAAGGAAGGATTGTGGGGCAGTCCCATGCCCTGTGTTACGCAGGGGATCAGACTAGGTGAGCACAACGGTCCCTTCTGGCCGTGGCGTCTATGAGAGCTGGCGGGTGGCCCCTGCGCCCATTGCTCAGAGTGACAGTAACCGTGCGGCTTGTCCAGGGAGAGGCGCGATCACTGACCTGAGATGACCCCTGCGATGACTTGATGGGGAAAATGGGCAGCGATGAAGACTCGAGACAAACAGACGCAGACCTGGACGGCCCAGAATCCCGCCCACAGCGCTGTCCGCAAGAACCTGCCGCAGGGAGACATTCTGGTTAGACACAAAGGTCAGCGGAGCGCGGCTCTGCGCAAGGCCACACCGAGGCTTTCCTCAGGGGAGCAGGGAGGCTGAGAACTCGGACGTCTCTCCCTGCTGGTAGTGGCTGAAGTTCCAGCAGGTGGAGAAGAGGGAGGGTCACGTTATAAAGCCCTGAATGCCAGTCACAGACTGGAAAGTGGCATTAAACAGCCCCTGTGGGGTGGGTAGAGGTTCAGAACCAGGGATTTGCCCTCTGCCATGATCCAGGGAAAGCTTAAACATCCAGCAGGGGCCCAAAAGCGCTTGGAGCTGGCTCTGCTCCCACTGACAGCAACTGCACAACTCCCATTGACTTCAGTGGGGCAGAGCTCCTCTGATCACCGCACTCCCCTAGACCCGTTGTGGCCTCAGCCAAAGACTCCCATCAACTTCACTGGGCTTTGGGGCAGGTTTTAGTCCAGGCCCTTCACATCCTTCCCAGCCACTGCAGCAGGTGCTCGGTCTCGGGGCGACATGAGACGCGATTCTCTTTATCTAGGCGTTAGTTGGCTTAGCTGCCAGTGGGATTCGTGCTCATGCCCCTTCTAAAACCCCGTGTCTGTGTGTGCGTTGGGGTGTATGAGCCTGTAGCACTGGCGGCCTCCTGCAGCAGTGAATTCCACAGCTCCGCTGCACACTGCATGAAGACTCATTTCCTTTGGTTCAAAATGCACCTCCCTCCGGCCTCAGGGCACCCCACTGACCCTGCAGACACAGGAGCGCAACAGTCTGAACGCTGCTTACTGGTCTTTCATCGTCAGCTGCTTCTTCCTCAGAGCAATGGACAGAATGGCTGTCACCATCACATAGTAAACTCCTGCAGAGCCCATCGCATGGCCGGAGGGACTCCCTGGGAGACAGAAAACACCCACGTTACACCTTGCCCTGGTCACTAACAGCAACCTCCTACTCAGTGCCTAGAGCGCTGGGATCACCCAGACTAACGGCCAAGAGGCTGCATCAGCCCAGCCCGGCACAGCTGGCCGCGCAGGGCGCTAGGGAGTTGACGGGGAGGGGCAGGCCCGGAGGGACTCCCCCAGGCGAGGCACTGGAGGGGGGTGTCCTTACCAGAACAGGGGGTGTAGGAGGGGAAATGAAGTGCAAAAGGAAGTTGCTCAGCAAGAGGAGGGACCCCGCAGCCACTCACAAGCCCAGCTCCCCATAGACACCTGGCATTAGGGAGCCCTAATGGTGATACTGCCAGAACACTTGGCACTTGTGCAGACACAGCCGCCCTCTACGTATCCACCCGCACACTAGTCCCCTGCAGAGACCAGCCCCAGCGCTCCACAGTCGTAGGCCCTGTCTTCACGGCCTGCTCAAGCCCGTTTCCTCCCATCCCACGGTGTGTGTTCACACATCCACACCCTGCTGTCAGCACTGCCCGGCGAGGCAGCCACCACGCTCTGAGCTAGCGGGCAGCCCACCCAGTCCCCACTGCCCAAGGCTACAGAAAGAGCAGTGGTCGAGGTGGCATTAGGCTGCAAGGATCCTATGCTCGACTACCCGGCTTTCTGCTGTAGCCACAGACCGCTCCCTAGGGAGATGCAGCTCAGCAGGCAGAGGGAACTGATCGTCACATGGCGCTGGAGAGACAAGGCAGGGGAGGTAATGGCTTTTATTGGACCAACTGCTGTCAAGCGACACAGAGCTCTTCTTCGGGTCTTCGTCTTCAGAAGGGCTCTGCGTAGCTCGAGACCTCGTCTGTCCCCAACAGACGCTGGTGCAATAAAAGGTATTACACCCCCCCACACACCTTGTCTCTCTACTGTCCTGGGACAGACACGGCTACAACACTGCGCACACAGCACTGGAACAGTCCATCCAGTAGAGAACAGTAGTGTGTACGTATGTACGTACACACACACACACACACACACACACACACCCCCAGCTGGCATGAACAAAGCCCCAGTGGTTGCAATATACACAGGATGCCTCTGATCTGGGCCTGAGCCTGCACCACGCTGGCTTCCTACTGAACTTTGCAACAAGCTTCTGATTCCAGCATAGGTCAAGGGTCCCCCTGTGAACAGAATCTGCACAAGTACTGGGCTAGCCCACTCTTTTTCTGGAAGGAAAGGCTGCCCATCTCCTGGGCCGGGCAGACAGCCCTCTGTCATGCAGGGGAAGGTATTTGTTCTTAATCTCAGTAGCTGTAGGGTCGGCCCAAAGGTTTCTTCTACAGAGCCGAAGTTTAGGCTAAGGCAGGTTTTGCATACGCTGGCCTGTTTCACTCCAGCACCAAGGCGAGATTGGCCTGCCCCTAACTGCTGACAGGGTAAAATCTGCCCTTCCAAAGTCTCCCTTTCCCCAGTGAACAGGTCAGGAAATGTTTAAAGACAGTGGCTGCATCCAAGGCTCAAGCTTGTGCTAAACCACTCTGCCCCTGGGCTCCAGGGCTCCGTATTTCCTTTCTTTGAAGGACTGTTCAAGGGCTTGTCTACACTGTGACACTCAGGGAAATTCATCCAGATTAACTAAACAAGTGAGTTTAAAATGAATTAGTTACACTGCATGAAGCCCCTGTGTGGACACACTCATTCAGAATGAAAAGTTGCCTGCGTTCAATTTAATTTAATTAATTTTGGAAGTCAATTAAGCTTAAATTCTCATTCAGAATGTTTACCTTAATTCAGTTTATGTTAATTTACTTCCGAAATTAACTAAATGTAACTGAATTAAGACAATTTAATTCTGAATAGGAGTGTCCACCCGCGTTAACTAATTCAAGTGCTTTGGAGGACAGGATTAGAATGCAAAATGACCTTGAGAAACTGGAGAATTGGTCTGAAGTCAACGAGGTGAAATTCAATGAAGACATGTGCGAAGTACTGCGTTTGGGAACGAAAAGCCAAATGCAAAACGGGGAATAACCCTACTGCGGAAAAAGATCTGGGGGTCAGAGTGGCTCACACACTGAATATGAGTCAGCAAGGTGATGCTGTTGTGAAAAAGGCAAATGTAATGCTTGGATGTATGCACAGGAGTGTTGTATGCACAGGATGACCACGCGTCCCATTTTGGCTGGGATGGTTCCTTTTTAAAGCCCCGTCCAAGTCATCCCGACTTTTCTGGTACTTGATCAATTGGCGAGAGCCAATGGGACAAATGCCCAATTTTGTAAAAAAAGGGAGGTGTGGTGGGGCGGAACATGGCGGGGGGGAAGAGTGTGAGTGGAGATGCCAGCCCTGCGCGGGGGGAGCCGGCACAGTTCCAGCGACCAGCAACAGTCTCACGGGGGGCAGGGCAGGAGGCTCGGGCCAGCCCCATGCGGTGTCCCATTTTCCCTCCGGGAAATCTGGTCACCCTACATATGTACGACACGGGAGGTAACTGTCCTGCTTTACTTGGCACCAGGAGTTCCCAGCAGCAGCACTGCGTCCAATTCTGGGCACCACACCTCAAGAAAGACGTGAACGAACTGGAGAGACCCCAGAGCAGAGCAACAAAAATGATCAGAGGTTTAGAAAAAGATCTAGAGAAGTTCCTGGAGGATTGGTCCATCAATGGCTATTAGCCAGGCTGGGCAGGGATGGTGTCCCTGGCCTCTGTTCGCCAGAAGCTGGGAATGGGCGACAGGGGATGGATCACTTGATGATTCCCTGTTCTGTTCATTCCCTCTGGGGCACCTGGCACTGGCCACTGTTGGAAGACAGGATACTGGGCTGGATGGACCTTTGGTCTGACCCAGAGTGGCCGTTCCTATGTTCTAGAAGACCTGATCTATGAGGAAAGGTTGAAAGAACTGGGCATGTTTAGTGTAGAGAAGAGAAGGCTGAGTGGGGACCTGAAAACAGTCTTCACGTATGGAAAAGGACGTAGGCAGAGGACAGTAGTTCTCTGTGTCCCTTGTGGGTGGCACAAGAAGTAGGTGGCTTAGTTTGCAGCAAGGGAGATTTAGGGTGGACATTAGAAAAACATGTCCAACTGGGATAGTTAAGCAGTGGAGCAAGTTAGGACATCTCCTGCCTTTCTTCCCAGTGGGTCCCTCAGCGCTGATAAATGCCCACCCCACACCCTGCTGCTGCAGTGGAAGATGCCTCCCCTCCTTGTGTATAATGTGAAGCATGATTCTGCCAAATTACTCCTCTCTCTAGATGTGTCTCACCTGGGCCGGTCTCACAGGTGAGGGGGAACTGCTGGATCGCAGGGCTGGAGGCGTTGCCATAGTAACTGGTCTCCCGGACCCACCAGTAGGGTCTCTGCCCAAAGAGAATCCTGAAATACAAGAATAAAAGTGGCTCTAGTTGCCTTGGGCACAAGAGCAGGAAAGCAAGGACACAGCTCGGCAGCTCTGGCCCAGCTTGGGGCAGGGGCTGCAAGAATCGGGGATCCCCTGTTCCAGGCCAGTTGTTTGTAGGCTTGACTTCAGTCTGAGCTTGGGACACCCAGCTGGCTTCTGCTGCATTCTCACCCAGGAGCCAATTCCCCCCTTTCCTTGATGGTGCAGCAGGGCACAGGAGACATTCAATCTACTGACAATGGGCTGCTTCTCCCTAGGCGTGAACCAGAGCTACAACATGTGCCCTCACGCTGGCTGACCCATCATCCCCCCAGCCCAGCCCACCACGTGCCCTCCTTGTCTCCAGAGGCAACTCCATCACCACACCCAATCTCAGCCTTCCCCCAATGGGTCAGAGCCCCATGGTAACAGCAAGGCTGGAGAAGAGCAATCGCCATAAATGCAGCACCTAGAACCGGATGGGGCCAGCTCCCATGCTCACTCACACTCCATGCATTCTCCCTGGTGCTTTCTGTCATGAGCTTATACAAAGATTCACGCGGCTTTAAAAAGGGTTAAGATTTTAGATGGGACTCTGCACCCATCAACCTCAAAGGATTTTTTGTATTACAGAAGGGGAAACTGAGGCTCCCTTGCCCATATCACACAGTAGGTCAGCAGCATCTCCATGTCCCAGGTAAGCCCTGTAGCCCCTGCACCACACAGCCTCTCACAGGAAAATAAAAGCAGTTAAACATAAGCCCCTAAATCTGGGTGCTGCAGAGCTGGAGGAACTTGTCTTTGGAAAGCTCCAGCTTGGAGCCACCCTGAACCCACTTGGTAGGTGCCCACTTCACAGCCAAACAACCCTCTGCAAGCAGGGCGTGTGCAGGGCAAGCAGGGCGTGTGCAGGGCGTGTGCAGGGCAAGCAGCAGGACCAGGACCAGCACAGGCTACTCACCACTTAAAGACCAGGTTGAGCCAGTCCCCGATCACGGCCACCCAGATCAGCTTGACACCCACCGCCTCGCAGAGGTGGAACCAGATGGGGAAGAGGATGAAGAAGGTGTTTCTGAGGTCGGCAGCGAAGGAGATGAAGAGGAACCAGTCCTGGGAGCCCTGGTAGTTCTCCTGCAGGTAGCGAGTTGCCTGGATCCCCATGTCATGCAGGACGTTCATGCCGGCCTCCATTCTCCTTGTCTATCAACACTTCAGTATCAGCCGAGAGTGCTGAGTGATTTCGGTCTCTGATGAGACTGCTCTGCTCTGGGGCTGCTCACAGGCTGGCTTTATACCCTGACCGGCTCTTGTTTGCAGCCTGTAAGTTGCTGGTTCCCACACTGATCTTTGGACCCAAAACACTTTTGTCAAAACCCCATTGATCAAAGGTGCATCACTGGGGGGGGAGTGTGTGTGTTTGATCCAAACATGTTTAGAGCAATTTACGTAAAAGAGAAAAAGAGGCTGACAAAACAGCATGCTGTTTGCCATCCACTGACCTGAGGGCACCGTTAACCCTTTGCAGCACCATGACACGGCTACGGTACAAAAACAGCCTAGGAAAAATCACTTGGGTTTGTGTTTTAAACTGAACCCAGCCTGTGCTGTGCATAATTCCCGCTACCTCCTGACTGTTGCTTACAAACCACAATAATACTGTTCATTTTTTTAATTACGAGTGTCGAGAAGACTATTTGAACAGAGCCTGAAGGACTGATAGTAACGTGAGTGGCACGAAGCATAGCGCGCTCAGGCCTGAGTCAAGGCTACGTTGTCCCAGAGATCCAGTGGGGTCACTTTGGCATGTTACTGGAGTGTAGTGGGGTCAAGCAGGCCCTTTGTTGGGCTCTTCACTTTGAAGAGAGGTGGGCTTGATTCTGACCTGGCATTTGTGGGAGCAGGATGAAAGCCGAGAGCTGGGTAGGGATGGTTGGGCACCTTTAGGGCATTTGCACTACCCTGTAATTTAACTGGGAACCAGACAAGACTCTGCTTACTCAGCCAGTATCCCCCCAAAACGCCAGAAGGACCTGCCAACGGCTCTAGACAGTCAGGCTTCCCCAGTGCTTGGCCTGCGATCGTGCTTTTCTAGAGATACTTTGCTGGGCTTTGTGTGGCCTCAAAGGAACTTCGGCGTCTAGATACCCTAGACACCAGACACTCTTGCCTCCGTAACTCCCTTGCTGCCCTGGCACAGCCAGGGCTGGCTGGGGGGTGGGGGGGCAAGTGGGGCAATTTGCCCCAGGCCCCGGGCCCAGCAGGGGCCCCCACGAGAATATCGTATTCTATAGTATTGCAACTTTTTTTTAATTGAAAGGGCCCTCAAAATTGCTTTGCCCCAGACCCCCTGAATCCTCTGGGCAGCCTTGGGCACAGCACACAACGGAGGAGGAGGACGACACAGGGCTGCACTCCCACAGGAGGGTGCGCACTGCGTAGGGCCCAGCCCTGCTCCCACTGCAGGTGGCGGTAAAACTCCCATGCACAGCAGTGGAGTCGCACTTGCTGACACCAGCTCTGAACCTGGCCTCACTCTCTAGCTTGCTACATTAAGAGCTGAACTTCCCAGGGTACACGAGATGCCCAGAGAAACAACCAATTCGATTCTACTCCTAATCACAAATCCCATCTGCCCTGGGCCGCTGCTGCCCTGCCCTGCGATCCTGCAAAAGCACCCGGGCCGCCCCACTTGATGCAGCGCCAAAGAATATGAGACATGCAGCCCTTGAAATGGGTTTCAGGCAAAGGTGGAACCTGTTTATACTGGAAAATAAAACCCTGAAGGATCATTGGGCTCTGAAGCAAAGGGAATATACTCAATTCTTGACACCTTTGTCCCTAAGTTTGGCCTCTCCTCCCCTGCAGCCATGCTGCCCCCGCGCTGTCGAGGAAGGGCAGCCCTGCTCCACCAGCATTATCAGCAGCTCTCCTGATAAGCATGAATTATGGATTTGGTATCTGCCTGGCGTGCCAGCCGCCTGGAACCACATGCCATTAGCATGCGGAGGACTCAACCACATGGATTCGCTTTCACATGCTGAACAAGAAGAGCCTGCTTTTCTATCTGGTGACGTGGGTCCCTTCTGACTCTCATGAGCAGAAATCAGAACCTGTGCCAACGCCGGGGCAGCTTTGCGCTCGCAGAGATTCTGGGCTTTTAATGGCAGCGTGGGACAGGGAGGGGTGGACGAGGCTGCACACAGATGATCGTGCGTGGCTCACACAGGCTGTGGGGCAGGATCCTCTCTTTAGCGGGAAGGCGGGGGCCCTGGTTCTGGGACGGCAGCCATTACGGAGGGGCAGAGGCACAGGCAGGAGCCGAGCGATGCAGAGCCTTGAAGACAAGGGCCCGACCTGATGCACAGAGCAATGGGGAGCTGATGGCCCTTCAAAAGGGGGGTGCTGGGTCAGAGCCAGGAGAGAGGGAAACCATTTCAACAGCAGCGTTTCAGCTGGTGGAGGCAGGGGCCATGAAGAACAGCGCGACGGGGGCTGAGCACTCAAGGCAGGAGATGATTGGGGAGCTGAGCTGCAGTTTACGTGTGTGTCCCCCAGAGCCCAGGTGTTACTGCAGCACAGAGAGCAACAGGGCTAATGTTAGGGCGGGTCTGGCCCCAGGAGGGGAGGGAGAGAGGCCCTGGGCTCTGGGTTTCAGGAAACAGGCTGAGAGGTTCTGGGAAGCAGGGCAGTGACTCAGTGTTAACCATCCTGCGGTGATTGGCACCACCGGGACCGGGAGAGCTGCAGGGCTGCAGACAGGGGCCAGGCCCAGGGTGGAAGCAGCTGTCACAGGCATCAGCCCCGCTGCACAAGACGCAGCGCTGCCCAACATCTCTGCTCTGTGCCTGTAACGCAGCGCTCGCACTGGTGCCTCCCGTCCACCTGCCTGCGGGTTCCAGCCGGCTATCGCTGCTGTTGAAACTGTGTGGGGAGATGCTAACCAAACAGCGGTGACGTTAGCTAACCAAACAGTGGGCAGCCAAACTCCGCTGCACCACAACACGCTGGCGTACGCAAGCAGGGGAAACAGCCAGTGAAACGCAGCCCTTATCTCCGCTCAGTGAGAAAGTTCAGGTCAAGAGCCTTGAACCGCGCAGCTGTGGGCAGCTTGTCCCAGGCTAGGGTCACCTCCCCAAGACCTGGGCCCTGCTGATAAACAATGGACACTAAACCTCTGAATTCCCCATCAGCTAAATCCCACCCGCCCTGCTCCCAAGCGGCTGCCTGTGCTCTTGCAGCAGTTGGGGCTTTTCTTAAAGCCCCAGCTCCCGGAGTCAGAGGATCATGAGAGAATCTCAGCTTCTGTTAAAATATAATGCAAGGTTCTAGGCCTCCTGATTACAGAGAGAAGCTGGGAAACGCGATCCCCAAAGGCAAAGGGGAACAAACATGTGCACAGAAACAGGGCTTAGAAAATGACTTTGCTAAACACTCCTGGTCCGGGGTCCTTGTGCGAGAGCCTTTCTGGACAATGCCAGGGAATCTGGCTTCAGCTTTAAAAATGTCTTTTCTTGGAAACATCCCAGTAAGAGTTCTGCCTTGTGAAGTTTCCACATGGAAAATAGGAGGGGGAGGGGAGACCCTGAGAGTCACTGGGCAGCAGCTTCTTCCAGTCTTATTACGAGATCTCCCCAGACGTCCATCCCGGCCAAGCTGCAGGAGGTGGGGGGTGCGGTGGGGTGGGGGCGCTCCTTTCTCCCTCTAGACAGGGCGTTAGAGCCGAGAGATTCTGATCAGAAAACAACCAACTGCTGCCAGGACAAGGGGCTGATGTCCAGAAATGCCTCCTGCTCTCCACGCAGCCAGTCCCCAAAGCACCTCTCCCACTCCACCACCACCCCGCCCTGTCCCCATCCCCAGATGGCACCACTGCACCACCCAAGGCACCAGCTTTGCCCATACACCCCAGCATGGCACCCACCCAGAATGTCTGTCTACCTCCCAGCCCCAAGCCTGGCCTCTAGCTTCCTGCCCCTCTCAGACCACACAGCCTGGCCTGGATCCGTTGGGCACAGCTGGGGGAAGCGAGTGACTAGGAAATTGACCCAGTGACAGACGGGGCCTGGGTTTCATCGGCAGAAAATTACCCGTTGGAACTTTTCGTTCTGCACAAACACCCCCGTGATGGAGAGCGCGCTGTGCCCAGGCCTTTCTTCGGCCGGCCACGGGGCGTGGCTCTGCCGATGTCCCCAGGAGCCTGGCGTGTGTGCCAGAGGGCTGCAATGTCTGTACGTGCAGCTGCTCCTCGGTCGCGACCCAGCACTGCAAGGGCCAAGGGAGAAAAGCCAGAGACCCTGAAATCCAGCAGGTGCTTCGCCACTGCTGAGTGTAAGGTGTTCAGATACTGCACCACATTCCCTGCATGTCCTCCATCTGCATCCTGCCGGCATGCAGACCTGCTGCTTGGATGAGGGCCTCCCTCCAGGAAGCCCCTGCCCAGAGGGGGACACCAATCACCCTGGGGTCACTCTGATCCCAATACAGCTCCCCCCGCCCCCCAACGGACCCCTGTCTCCCTGGTAGCTGAGTCCACGCCCCACACAGCCCCGCAGGGCGAAATGATGCATTTCCGGGGCTGGCTGTTCAGAGTGAGGAGTATAGTCTGGCCACACCCACAGCGCTGGCAACCCCCACGCCCCACCCTGCGGTGCACCCATGGGCAGAGCAGCACCCAGCCTGGGAGGCAATGCCATGCTCTGGCCTAGCCCTGACCCCCTCAGCCGCCTCCTCCAGAGGAGAGACGGAATCTGTGCCACGGGCCCAGAGCCGACATCCAGGCCCCACGTCCTGCTGGGAGCTCTAGTGGAGTTTCTCAGCATTGAGGAACATTTGTCCGGGGCTAGGAACAGCTGCAACCCATCCAGCCTCCGAGAGAGCAACGCAGCTTCTTGCCAGGGTAACACAAGATTTCTCCTGGCCCTCCAGCGTGCTGTAATATCTGCCGAATCCGGCCTGGTCTCGGTCCAAGTTTCCTTCTGACTGTGAGTTGAGGAGATAGCGCTTTGGGCTTGCGCTGCCTGGGACTCCTTGTGCTCTGCAAATCACCCCTCACAGCCTGCCAGAGCCGAATTCCTCCTTCACACGCCTGCAGAGAACCCCTTGCCTTCCCGGCACGGGCCTGAGTTTAGCCCCTCTCTCTCCACTGTGGCTGGGTATGTTGTGTGCTCTCCCCAGGAGTCAGAAGCTGTATCGCAGCATGCTACGGGCCTCCTCCTCTTTAATGAGACAAGCTGGCTGACATGTTGAAGCCCCTGGGCCACTGACCCCGAACCTCCCTGCATCCCAATGAGAAATCATCATGGGGAGAAAATCCCCTGCTCCCTGTCACCACTACTGTTCTCCGGGGGGTTCAAACTCGGCCTTTCACAGGCTCCAGGAGCAGGGCGTTCAGGAGAGCAGAGCTCTGCTCCCAGCTCTGCCCTGACCTGCTGGGGAGCTTTGGGTGAGTCACGTCCCCGAGCGATGCTTCAGTTTCACCCTCTGTGAAGTGGGAATGACGACACTGACCTTCCTTTGCAAGGTCCTCTGACATCCAAAGGACGTGTTCTGGGGCCAGTACCCCCGTCTTTCTGAACTGGGAGAAGACCCATCCTGCTGGATGTTTCACAGGAGCTGCATTCCCAATCCCAGTTTTGTTTCCTCAGTCCTGAGTGGATTCTCCAGGCATGAGAGATCCTGGAGGGGCAGCGGCAGCACAAGTTTCTTCTCCCCGTACGCTCCTTGCTCCACCAACTGGCCTCATCCTTGACCTGGAGCAAGACAGGCACTCCAACCCCATGGCCAGTTCAACCGGTGGCTCTCTGCTGAGGCTGCCACCAGTGCGCGTGGTTTTACTGGTGTGGACACCTCTCCAGTAGGAACTGGGCTGAGACCCTTCCACTCCGTTCACACAGGCCCAGCATACACTGGGCCATGGGTGGAGGGGGTGCACTCTAGGGGGTGATGGCAGAGCAGGATCTGGAGTAGTTTCACCTGGGTTAGCTCTGTGCTCCCATCTGCTGGGAGCTCATCTCTCCTCGCAGCTAAGGAAACTGGCCTTGGCTCAATGGTATTCCAAGTCTGGCCCAGGCCCCCGAGGCCGGAAAGGGCAGGTAATCAGCCCATGGCTCTGGGGAAGGAGCAGGGGCTTTCATGCTTTGTTGTACCATCTGAGGATTGAACGTGAAGTTCCAGCTGCCCCAGGCTCTTCTCTGCGTGCTGGGCACCATGGCTGGGACGCAGCCCAGACCTGAACTCCACAGCCTCTGGGCTGCTGCGGGGGAGATGGGGCTTCCCACTAACATGCAGAAGGGAGTCAGGAGAGGCCCTGCAGCCACAGGATGGGGACCACTCTCCAGGTAAGCACAGCAACAGGAAGGAAGGGGGCATGTGTGTGGCCATGTTTGATGCACCTTAACTTCTGCAAGCTGGGACTTGCAGGTCCCTACGTGAGGAAGCCTGCAGCACCTCTGTGTGTAGCACTGGAGAGAGAGGAGAAGTGTCCCCGTCTGTAGACTCCTTTGGTGTGGGATGGACGGGCATCGGCGTGAGATTGATTTCATCAGTACTAAACTACCATTGGTGGGTGAACGCTGCCTGTCCCAGCTCTGAGCATCTCCAGTGATGCCGGTTCCTCAGCTGCTGGCTCCATCCTCTCGCAGCGATACAGTGTTTATAGGCCGCTGTGCAGGGCTCATGAGCCAAGGAGCGATGACTGCAGGACGCTGCAAAGCAGCCTTTGAGCAGAGGATGCAGAGCCCTCGATGTAGGCCAGGAAAGAAGAACTAACCTTCAGTCTATTTATAAAGCACCCACAGTTCCCAATCCATGGCATCTGAAACAATAATAAACAGGGAGAAAAAAACCAACCACATCAGACCCGCCAGCTCCTCTTGCTCCAGAGAGTTTCAATATGTAACAAGTTACGACAAAACCTCACTGCAGCCCCAGTGCCTCTTGCCAACCTTTGATCCACTAACCATGACAGCCAGATCGCTGGCTTTGGGACAGCGTGTTCCCTGAGATTCCCAGGGCTCTGGTTAGCGTCCAGTCACACAATCAGCAACGTGGGCTCTGGGAAACGCTCCCAGCTTCTGCCCTTGCTGCGACATCCCCTCCGTCAGAGAGCCTGTCTGTGTCCTCTGGGCAAATATTTAATCTAACGTGCTCCCGGCCAGCCAGGAACTTTGGGGGGACTAAGTGCTGTGGAGTGAGGAGCTAGTCATGGCTGGCAGCAGTTAGCGCGGTGCGCCCCCAGCCTTCACCTGCGTCAGCGCAGCGAGCAGAGTCCAGGCAGGCCAAGCCGGTAAACACACTGGGCAGATGGTGATGGATTTCTGAGAACTTGGCCTCCCCAGGGACTGGCTCGCCGTGTGCGGAAGGCAGAGAACATTCAGGGAACAGCATCCCATTTACGGCTGTCACTGACCCCTCCATACCTCTGCTTTCCCAGCTCATGGGGCCTGATTCTGCTTTCACCTACTCTGGCATAAGTCCAGAGGAACTGCATCGTCATAGATGGTGTGAAGCTGGTGGCAGCATGAGAGACAAGGCCCATGGACATGAAGGTCTGAATGGACCATTGTGCCAGGCTAGCCCCACCCAGGGACCCTTGCAGTAGAGGCAACTATACTTCCCTCCCAGGGGACAGGACTGAGCCCAGTAACCCGTGGTCCACCCAGAGAACAGCTGTTAGAGCAACCCCCTCTTGCTTTAAAGACTCCCAGGGGCTTGTGAGTTCAGTACTTCCCCTGGCACCAGGACCTCAGGCACGAGGATAAGGCAGGCGGGAGAGCACAAGGCTCAACGCACTGATGTTTTTAAAGCCTGTTGAGATTCTCAGAGGCCAGAGATGGGGCAAGGGATGCTGCTGCTAATGCCCCC
Organism: Mauremys mutica; assembly: GCF_020497125.1. Classification (NCBI taxonomy): domain Eukaryota; kingdom Metazoa; phylum Chordata; order Testudines; family Geoemydidae; genus Mauremys; species Mauremys mutica. The sequence goes on from NC_059096.1 coordinate 953,992, forward strand.
ACCTGTGAGCGGTGTACAGCAGCCGAACCACAGACACAGGAGATGGAAAAGCCATAATCCGCTAGTCCACCACCTACCCTGGGGCTGAAGGCAGGACTGTTCCCTCCTGTGCAGGGAGGAGCCTAACAGCAAGGACTTTTCTAACACGTCCCCTCCACTCCCTGGCAGGTATTTTCCGCACCTTCCGTTTGCCGTTGTCTGGGCAGCTACTCTGGCCCACTCATCTCCTGGGCATTGGCCCTTACGTGGGAACCAATTCTTGGACTGTCCCACCGGATAATCTCTACAGACCCACTGTCAGCTGGCAAAGCTCCGGGAGGAAGTGGCGTCTTTCCCAGCCAGTCGGGAGTCTGCAAAGTAAACTGCTTTCCATATGGCTTTCGGTCTGTTCTTCTGTTAAAAGAGGAATCATCCTAATACACTGAGGTTTCTGGAGAGCCCTCAGACAGGGCATAGACTGGGGATAACCGCTCTTGCCACTGAAATGCAACCACCTCTGGGATGGGATGTAGGAGCAAGCAGCATGACACAGCCCTGAGCCTAGAGCTGGGGGAGACCCAGGTAACTTCACCGAGGGGCATTTTGGCCAGGAGAGTTGACCTGACATTGCTGCTCTGGGGAAAGGGAATCCTGACTGGGCCGGTCAGGGCTTTGGGGTTGAACTAGCACCCACGAGAGAGGAGGAGTCGATAACAGAGCAGGAAGGAGCAGCCCTTGTGGTAAAGCAAAGAGCACAGAACCCGGCATGTGTCCCTTAGCGAGCACAAAGGAGCCTGAGAGAGGGGCCCATCACTGTGGGCCCCGTGCGCCAGGCCTGGCCCGGGCAGGGATCCCTGAATGCAGCAGCCATAAAACCTCTCTCAGACAAGAGCAGGGAGCTCCCAGGGCTCATTTTTATGGAAAGCCTCCAGCTCTGATCCCACAGAACCCACCTCACAAACGACACCCCCACCTGGACCCTGTCAGCCCAGGGACAGGGTCATCAGCAGCTGGAGACGCTCTGCGGCTCAATGGGCTCTGATCCTGGCTCTGTTCTCGTTCAGCCCACAGCACAAGACACCCTCCTACCAATCCTGACCTTCGACATCTGGGATCAGTCAGATCACCGAATCCCTTCCTGCCCTGGTCAGCAAACTGCCCCTGACCCAGCCCCTGGGTTCCATGACAGTCCGTATAAATACACTCACGCGGCCACTGCGCCGCACACACATACCGGCGCTCCACCAGCTTCCCAGAGTCCAGTGCTGCCGTTTGACAGACGGGGAAAGCATTGCCGCTCCTTATGCAGACCACCAGGTTCCTTGTTAGCAAGCTCTCAGGCCAGGCCTGCTGCCCCAGCGAATGTCCCAGCCCCTGAGAGGTGCTGCATGAGGCAGACTCCCCTGCTTCTCCCATGGGACTGCCCAACCTAAGGTGCATGTGCGGTTTGACCAATGTCTCAAAAGCGAGGCCAAGCCCTGACCTTGGTAAAGCGTCTGTGCCTTGGGGCAGACATGGGCCTTCCCCACCCTCAGACACACAAACCAGACTTCCAGTTTGGTGCATGTTCCCTGGGACAAGCCCCACTACGAAGAGGCGGGCGCTAGGGCACATGGGACTTGCTCAGATGTTCTGTGCCCACGGCGCTGGGCTGCATGAGCTCTGAGCCCTGCAGGTGTCTGGCGGGGCTGTGGGGCCATTGGACAAGGGTCCGTGTCTCTGATCCAGAGCTAGGATTGCTCTCCACAAAAGCCAAGGCCAGGGCTGATTAATTGCTGCTTGGTACAATTGTTACACATTAACTCACTTGTTTGTCCCTTATTTTCCAGCTAGTGCTTTGCTGTCAGTAGACTGGGTCCACAGAGCATTCCCAGCACGCGTCTTGTGCGTGGAACGGTAGCAAAGGTATTGCACAGCCACGGAACACCTGGAGAACTGGCTGTGCTGCTCCCACAGCCCTTTAACCTGCACGACTGGGCTCCTTACAAATCACAATCAACTCAGGGAACAACAGGCAACCCAAGGGAGGGGGAGCTGAGCCTCCCACAGCTGTGCCACAGGCTGCCCCACCGCGCTCTTGCCCCGCGCCGAAGAGCTCAGAAGCAGCTGGGTTGCCACCTGCTGGGAAAGGGGTGAAAGCAGGAGAGCACAGGCGGCATCCTCATGCTGGGAGCTAAGCCAGCTCCACTTCTCGGTCAGCTGTGAGTCTCCTCCCCCTCCTCCTCGGATGCTAGGTTCTCCCGCGCCTGGACACCATGCCAGCAGAGTCACGCACAATGGGCGCTCCCTCCTCTGTTAGTGATGTCACGACTGGTTATTGTGGTGACAGCTGTGATGTCACAAGCAAAGAGAGCCTGGAGGAAGCAGCCAGAGCAAGGGAATTTTGAAGGTGACTGATGACCTGTTCTCAGGCCAACCCTCCCCCTGACCCCAGAGCCCCGGAGAGTGGGGCAGAGGAACAGGGAGTGTGCCCTTCATTAAAGGGAAGGCACCACTCTTCCTTAGGCCTGCGCTGCTCTCAGACCCCCTCCCCACAGCCCTGAGGTTGCTGGCGAGAAAAGCTGTCATCACAACAGGCAATAGCTGGTGCTTAGCTCCCCCACTCCTGAGTGCAGGGGCCGGGTCCTTTGTGCAGTGCCTGGCTTCGTAGGGCTGAGCCCCTCCGCAATACTGCAGCACAACTCGCAGCTGTATGCTCCAGAGTGGAATAAGCTCCAGCCCCAATGCTGCAGCACTTCCCGCCCCGAGAAAGCTGCTCTGCCTGGGCTGCGTTGCTCTGGGATTTGCTAGAGCTCGGCCCTCGTGCTCAGCCTCTGACCCCTCTTGCCAGGACTGTTTGTGCTAGAGACACAAATTAAGCAGCCCACCAGTGTCCTAAGGGAGTGAAACTTTCTCATTGCAGACAGAGGGGATCTGAGAGCCAAGAGCAGAACCTAGCATTTATTTCCTGTCACTGTGCCGAATGCTGCAAAGAGAATCTTGCAGCCCCCTCACAGCAGGCCAGGCCAGGCCAGGCCTTTCCTCCACCTCCGAGCCTTCCAGTGTGTTGCAATGCACTTGTAATGACAATCAACATCTCTGAGCCCCCATCTCCCACAACCAGCCAGCACCGCAGCACCGCTGACAGGCTCCAGAGTCAGGACTGACGGCCAGGGCCTGGGGGGGGGGGGGGGGGCTGAGGAAGGAGAAATAAAGGACAACTTACAGGAGCAGGTCTTCCCACTGCCTCCCAGATCATCATGTCCTGTTCATGGCAAACAGGCAGTGCAATCCCATGTGTTAGGAGTTGGAGTCAGGGAGTAAAGTTTAGGCCCGAATCAGAACTTTCCCAGAGTGTTTGGCGCTGGAGTTCTGGTTCCAGCCCATCTCTAGGAAATGGATCACACACACGTCTGGGTTTGAAAAGCACTTGAGTGCTAGTCTATTAGGCAGGGAATGCCATTTTGAGCACCAGCTCCCTTAACCCAACAGAGACTGCAACCCCCCCAGACCCCTCAGCAAATGCCTCCTGACCAGCTTGCAGACAGATGCAAAACCAACCCAAAAAGCCTGGAGAAAGGGTTACCAACATTGAATTTCAAAAATAAGGGACTGTTTTCTTAGCACCCCTGCCCTTTCTCTCCTCTGATATTATTATTGTTATAATTAATTATTAACAGGACTCACCTCCATTCACTATCACCAGGGGTGTTTCTTGCTGCTTTTTGCTGCACTCAGCAACTCCCAGTCTTCTTGTACCAAGATGAAAAAATAAGGAACTGTTATCAGCCCTTATTGCCTGGATCCACCTAGCAAAGGTCTGCTGCCACTCTGTTCTGGTGGGGAGAGACACCTGTGTCCCCTTAAGCAATAGAAATGCAGAAATTCAGCTTTTAAACAGGCACCCAAAAACTGAGCGAAAAAGACACCCTGCGTCAAACACGGCTTTCTGGTCACTGGGACCCCTTCCCCGGCCAGCCTTGACAGCTGCAGGGTCACACAACAGTCCTGTAACCCAGACTTGAGGCCTGGCCACAATTCTGGCCTGGGGAGCACGGTCTCAGCACTCAAACCATCCAGGCTGTTCTCCCACTAGCTGTGCAGTGAAATAACAAGAGGCATTCTGGGCAATTCCATGCAAATGAGCGTGCCAGCCAATGCCCTAACATCTCCGCAACTCCCCATGGAACTAGCAGTCCCCAAACTGCACCAGCCTTTGAGGCCCATCTTGAACATCCGTCCGCCATCTGCAGTCTGCTGCAACATATCCTGAGCTTTCTGACGGTCTGCCTGGTGCATTCCCGCCTCCTGCCTCTTACTTTCCCAGGACATAGTAAGTCATCGCTGTCCTACACCCTTCTGTTGGGTCTCCGCAGAAATCCTGCCGGGTCTGTTTCAGCCCTGCCTCTCTCCAACGGGAACACTCATCACCTTCATCCATTGAGCTCAAAACATTTTACAACACAGAGTCAGCATTATCAATTCGTGCCCCTTTTACAGCAGAGAAAACCATGGCACCAGGAGGTCAAGTGACGCCTCCCAGGTTCCACACACTGAATCATAAGCAGAGTTGGGAACAGAACCCATATCTTCTGCCTTCCACCCAAAGGAGCCTTTGCTCCCTTACAGCAGTGGTTCACAACCAGGGACACATACACCCCTGGGGATACACACAGGTCCAGGGGCGGGGGTACATCAACTCAACTAGATATTTGCCTAGTTTTACAACAGGCTACATATAAAGCACTAGCAAAGTCAGTCAAACAACAATTTCATCAGCCAATGACTTGTTTATACTGCTCTATAGACTATACACTGAAACGTCTAAGTACAATATTTTAATTCCAATTGATCTGTTTTATAGTTATATGGTAAAAATGAGAAAGTCGGCCATTGTTCAGTACTAGGGGGCTGTGACACTGCTGTATCTTGATGTCTGATTTTGTAAGCAAGTAGTTTCTAAGTGAGGTGGAACTTGGGGTACATAAGACAAATCAGACTCCTGACTGGGGTACAGTAGTCTGGAGAGGCTGAGAGACCCGGCCTTACAGCAACACAAAACAGGAGACAAAAGCAGGACATTTCTAAAGCCATTAGCACTTTTAAAAACCTTTTCCAAATGACGCTGCTGTAACTTACCTTTTATTAGCACATCTTTTCCTGTGTTTTATAAGGTGGACATATGTATAACTACTGAATATATGTGAAGGTACTGACAGCTGTAATATTTTGACTGACATACACCTAAGCCAATGAGGATACAGAGCTTGTAGCAATACAGAAATGTTACAGGAAATAAAAATTGGTCTTGAATGCACATCCAACCTGAGCTCCTTGGTAGGCCTGTGAGAAGATGACAGATGCTTGCTAGTGAATGTTTTGCTTGAAGCTACATCAGGTCACGTCTAGTGAGTGTGCAGAGCTTCTGTGTCTAAGTCTCTTATATACACTCTTAGATAAACTGCAACTCTGCACCAGGTCACTAGGTATCTGTTGAATCAAAAGGGACCTGGGAAAACTTTAATTAAACATGAGGTATTTCAAACTTTGTCCAATTGAGAGCCCTGCTGACAACATGCCAGGAACCTGACTGGGAGCTGGTGGAGTAGCGCAGGCTGGGGCCGGGTTGCTCCGGTTCCCGCTGCTGCCAGTGAGTGCGGGGTCGCTGGGGGAAGAGGTGCAATGGGGGCAAGGCAGGGACAGAGCAAGGGGGAGGGTAAGAGGCGGGGCGGAGGGAGTTGTCCGGCGCCCCACACCCCCTAGGGACGGCCCTGCCCCTTGCAGGGGGTGCCGGCCGAGGGACAGGGCTGGTCACCGGGGCTAGTGCTGTCGCGTATGCAGCACCCAGCTGCCTAAGGCATCATGACATTTGGGGCAATTTGGTGCCCCAAATTTCATGGTGCCCTATGCAACTGCGGATGCCTAAGGACGGCCCTGTATAAACCATCTACAGATCTATGGTGTCAGTGAGCCAGGGCTAACTGCTGCTTTCGATGGAAGCCTGAGCACATGGCCCAATGAACAGTCAATCAGCAGCCACGTACAAGGCCCTGCAGTCAGGGGCTCAGGGACCTGTCTGGTTCCGGAAGCCATTGTAGGTGAATGCGGGGAGGGCTGGTGAGCAGGAGGCTGTCTTGGACAGGCAGGCAACAGGATTAACTTTACACATGCTGGGGTCCTGGTCACTTCTGAAATAGATGCCATCAGGTGAGTGAACAGAGGGGTCTTCATCAAAATAGTTGTAGGGTCTCAGGAAAAAGCCGACTCCATTCCCCACAGTCACCGTGTTAGGAATATCCTCAGTATGCGGGACGTGCAGGAAGCCAACAGAAATCCAGGCAACCAGGTCCTGGAAGAGGAAGAGACGCGTCACTGGGCTATTTCAGGAGAACTGCTAGCTAGGAGAGCACACCTGGGGCAGACCCTCTGTAAACACCACTGAGCAATGACCACTGGTCCAGCATACACTTCAACACATGAACTGTTCTAGCCAGCACCGTGTCTGCCCACCCCTGGGCTGGACTCCCCATCTGCTTGGTGTGTGAGTGTGGGTGTGGGTGTGCTGCACACTCCCCTGGAAGGAAGGGGCTGCAGCCCTCAGTGGGAGAACCCAGCACACCTCATTTACGATGGTCTCATTGTCTATGAAGTCAGCGAAGGCCACGGTGGGCGTCCAGGGGTCGTTCTGGTTGTAGATGCTGGTGCTGGTCGGCTCCTCCTCTTTCCGTTTGGTGACAGCCAGTTTGTACCTAACGAGCAGAGAGAAGAGATTGATTTGCTCTCCCCATGCAGGCTGAGCCTGAGTGACGACATCCGTTCTGGGAGCCTCGACTCCTGGATTCTCTTCCCTGCTGTGTGAGCCTGGGCAAGTCACTTCTCCTCTCTGTCCCTGTTTCCCCAGTGGCAGAATGGCAGTAATGATCCCTGCCTCCAGGGGCGTGTACATGATAGGTAGGCCATTAAATTTCACCCTGTTACTCTTGTATTGAGCCCCAGAACTTCAGAAATGTTCCCAGTCCTGATCTGAAGACATCACGAGACAGAGAACCAACACTTACCCTGGGACTTGATTCTATTGGTTAATCGCCCTCACTGCAGAAAACCGGGGCCTAATTTCTAATTTGAATTTGTCTAGCTCCAGCGTCTAGTGAATGAACGACTATGGAGAGAAGCAATTCTGCCACGTTTCTCTTGCATTTTAAAGGCCAAGAATATTTATTGTAATTGTTTAACCTTTCCCCTGTAGGGCAGGAAGCCCCAGCCCCACAGCCCAGAGCTATGGCATGACCCTTTCTGATTTCCCCCTCCAACAAGAGCAAGGACAAAGTTAACAAAGAGCCCTGGCACGGGGGAAAGAGAATTGGGGTTTGAAATACTTTGGGGTTTGCGTCATCAGCAAAATAGCGTGGAGCTTCTCTGGGGCTGAGCCCACAGTGAGTCCTCCCCCCAGACAGGGCTCCCCATCTCTGGGGCTGACCCTGAGGTGAGCCCCTCCCCCCAGACAGGGCCCCCCATCTCTGGGGCTGAGCCTGAGGTGAGTCCCCCCACCAGACAGGGCCCCCCATCTCTGGGGCTGAGCCTGAGGTGAGCCCCTTCCCCCAGACAGGGCCCCCATCTCTGGGGCTTACCCTGAGGTGAGCCCCTCCCCCCAGACAGGGCCCCCATCCCTGGGGCTGACCCTGAGGTGAGTCGTCCCCCCCAGACAGGGCCCCCCATCTCTGGGGCTGAGCCCGTGGTGATCATGGGAACTGTGCCTGGACGCTTTTAAAATCTATTTTTATCTTCACTCACAGCTGCCCAGACTCCAGCAGCTGGGCAGGGGGAGCGAGCGCCTCCATACTCCTGGCCTCTCTCCCTCCACTTTGTCCCAGCCCTGGATGCTATTTCAGCACAGGCATTTTACATCATTTCCCTTTGGCCGTTTTCCCTACGTGTGTGGGGCTCGCTAGCAGGGTCTCACATCCCTGCTGCCCCAGAGTGGCCCCAGCAGGACAGGGCGGGAGAGCCGGGGTCAGAGGCATAACCCAGCCGATCTATCAGTCAGAACACAGCATTACTGCTGCACCCAAGCAAAGCTGGATGGAAACAGGCCAGCATTGAATTCCCTCCTTTATCTTGGCGTCAGACTGGAGAGTCCATCCAATTCAGTGTCCCATTTCTGAAAGCAGCCAGCGCCCGCTGCTTCAGGGGAAGGTGCAAGAAACCCCATAGAGGGACTTGTGGAATAACTGGTTCCCCCTGCTGCCAGGCAAGCAGTGCTCGACTCAGGCCCTGAAGCAGGAGGCTGCTGGCCCATTGCTGTATCACTGGGGGCTGCTCCCCACAGCCCCGGTTTTGCAGCCACTGGTCCCAACATGGCACCAACCCAGAGAGGGATGGCAATTATTTAAGCACAAGCAGGAATTGCTTAATTTCTAAATGTAAACACCTACCTCCCCCAGCTGATGGACCGCTCCATGGAACTGGCTTCTGGCAGATGGTCCCCAGCAAAGCTGACTATCTGGATCCTGTAGCCGCGCTGGTGGCCCCACTTATTTTCACGGTTGGTGGTGAAGTGGATGTATCTGGGGATCTTGGAGTGAAGTGGGAACACAGCCTTGTCCTCAGTGTCCAGGACTTTCTTGGTGAGCCATGGCCTCTGTATCTGGTGCTCTGGACTCCAAGGAGCCTGCACGGTATCAAATGTCATGTCATGAGCCACCAGAGAATTCTTTGTTCCTACAAGGCAAAGAGAAAACCTCTGAGAAATTGCACCCTTGGCCTCCGGGGCTTCCCGATAGGTTGTAAGAGTCAGGCTGTGGCTCATTCCAAACTGCAGACTACAGAGGCAGGCCCTGCAGCTCACTCAGGAGGACGAAGAACTGTGTGAAAGATCTTGAACAGAACCAATCTATTGCAATCAGGGGAGGTCCCGGATGACTGGAAAAAAGCTAATGTAGTGCCCATCTTTAAAAAAGGGAAGAAGGAAGATCCAGGGAACTACAGGCCAGTCAGTCTCACCTCAGTCCCTGGAAAAATCATGGAACAGGTCCTCAAGGAATCAATTCTGAACCACTTAAAGGAGGGGAAAGTGATCAGGAACAGTCAGCATGGATTCACCAAGGGCAAGTCATGCCTGACTAACCTAATTGCCTTCTCTGATGAGATAACCAGCTCTGTGGATGAGGGGAAAGCAGTGGATGTGCTATTTCTGGACCTTAGCAAAGCTTTTGATACAGTCTCCCACAGTATTCTTGCCAGCAAGTTAAAGAAGTATGGGCTGGATGAATGGACGGTAAGGTGGATAGAAAACTGGCTAGATGGTCGGGCTCAACGGGTAGTGATCAATAGTTCCATGTCTAGTTGGCAGCCGGTATCAAGTGGAGTGCCCCAAGGGTCAGTGCTGGGGCCGGTTTTGTTCAATATCTTCATTAACGATCTGGAGGATGGTGTGGACTGCACCCTTAGCAAGTTTGCAGATGACACTAAACTGGGAGGAGTGGTTGATACGCTGGAGGGTAGGGATAGGATACAGGGGGACCTAGACAAATTAGAGGATTGGGCCAAAAGAAATATGATGAGGTTCAACAAGGACAAGTGCAGAGTCCTGCACTTAGGACGGAAGAATCCCATGCACTGCTACAGACTAGAGACCGAATGGCTGGGCAGCAGTTCTGCAGAAAAGGACCTAAGGGTTACGGTGGACAAAAAGCTGAATATGAGTCAACAGTGTGCCCTTGTTGCCAAGAAGGCTAATGGCATTTTGGGCTGTATAAGTAGGGGCATTTCCAGCAGATCGAGGGATGTGATCATTCCCCTCTATTCAGCACTGGTGAGGCCTCATTTGGAGTACTGTGTCCAGTTTTGGGCCCCACACTACAAGAAGGATGTGGATAAATTGGAGAGAGTCCAGCGGAGGGCAACAAAAATGATTAGGGGGCTGGAGCACATGACTTATGAGGAGAGGCTGAGGGAACTGGGATTGTTTAGCCTGCAGAAGAGAAGAATGAGGGAGGATTTGATAGCTGCTTTCAACTACCTGAAAGGGGGTTCCAAAGAGGATGGATCTAGACTGTTCTCAGTGGTAGAAGATGACAGAACAAGGAGTAATGGTCTCAAGTTGCAGAGGGGGAGGTTTAGGTTGGACATTAGGAAAAACTTTTTCACTAGTAGAGTGGTGAAGAACTGGAATGGGTTCCCTAGGGAGGTGGTGGAATCTCCTTCCTTAGAGGTTTTTAAGGTCAGGCTTGACAAAGCCCTGGCTGGGATGATTTAATTGGGTTTGGTCCTGCTTTGAGCAGGGGATTGGACTAGATGATCTCCTGAGGTCCCTTCCAACCCTGAGATTCTATGATTCATAGAGGAAACTCCACCCCCTCCAAAAGGAGCAGCTGACAATATTATAGAACAAGGAACTTCCTACTCACTTAGCATGTTGGGACATGAAAAATTCTAGAGTTCTCTGCTGGATCGACTCATCAGAGTAAGGGATCCCCTGCCCACCCTGCTGTGCACCCAAACTACTTGTGTCCTCTTGGAAACTCCTCCTTGCTCCACTGCTTTCCATTCTTCAGCCATGTGGGAAATGGGGAAAGGTCATTTGCCCCCATAACTCCTGGGAAAAAGGGTGTTCTCCCCTCTCAACACTTAGAGCTGGCGTGGGGAACTGAGATTTATTGCACAGGGCTTACTATACAGTGAATGTGTTTCAAAATCACTGGCTATATTTCTATGATGTCTCTTCAGGCAGCTCCACCACTAAATGATGTATCTGCCACCCTCTGTCTGTGACATGAGTATAGAGGAAATCCTGTAATAGGTGCATCTTTTTTTATAGGTATCACCAGTCCATATTTAGATCATTCAGCCATCTAGCTCCTCGAGGGTAGCAAGGTGTTACAGTTCATCCTCCAATCCTCTAATTATGCCACCTTCAATAATCTGTCGTCCAGTCTTCTAAGAGGTGCTGGTCCCATGGGACTCATGACATTTCATGGGTGGATTAGGGGCAATCCTTTGTTGAGAGGATTAATGTTTAATTTTAGTTAACAAATACCTTGTGCTTGGCTCAAGAGAGTTTAAAAGTCCAGAAAGGAGACAGACAATTAACAGCTGAATATAGTGAAGCGCTAGAGCTCTGCCCCTGCAGCTCTCCAGGAGGACACCAAGTGCTTTCAGCCAATGCAACACAAGTTAGAAGCATTATATCATCAGAAGAGACTCTTGCTGGCTGATGATGCCAAGAGGGCAGAAACTGTCCCTACAAGCTTCCAAGAGCTCCTGCCTTTTCACAAGTTAACTTCCATGGGTGTGAAACTATTCACAGGAGTCACATGACACAGGGGTATTTGCCGTTGAACCATTCCTGTCCCAGGTCATGCCATGACAGTCAGGAAGGAACTGAAGTTTCAGCTTCTTGCCAGCTGTCCTGTGTGTCTGACACTCATTATGGCGGCTGTCCCATGTGTGCTGAGAATGCCTCTGGGACTTAGGGTGACCAGATGTCCCGATTTTATAGGGACAGTCCCGATATTTGGAGCTTTTTCTTATATAGGCACCTATTATTCCCCACCCCCTGTCCTGATTTTTCACACTTGCTATCTGGTCATCCTACTGGGACTTGCTCAGCGGATGCTCCACTGCTTAGGCTAACACCTACCGGGATGCTGATAATCACCACCTAGTGCAGGGGCAGGCAACCTATGGCACGCGGGCCAAAGCCGGCACACGAGCTGATTTTCAGTGGCACTCACACTGCCTGGGTCCTGGCCACCCGTCTGGGCGGTTCTCCATTTTAATTTAATTGAAGCTTCTAAAATACTTTAAAAAGCTTATTTACTTTACATACAACAATAGTTTGGTTATATATTATAGACTTATAGAAAGAGACCTTCTAAAAAATGTTAGAATGTATGACTGGCACGTGAAACCTTAAATTAGAGTGAATAAATGAAGACTCGGCACAGCACTTCTGAAAGGTTGCCGACCCCTGACCTAGTGGTTAATTGGACGCTTTACTGGTATGTAGCTAAGGTATGGTTGGTATTTTGTCATGTGACACTGTTCATGCAGAAAGTCACTAGCAAGAGTAATCTGTTTTCCATGCTATATCTTAGTCTAATAGCTGGGTTGGATTCCTGCAAGCATCCCCTTTGGGGCTACGTAGGTCTGTAACATAAAGTGGCCTCTTACCTGTGCAGAATTAATGCATGCCCCCACAGGTGGATTGGAGTGAATCCGTCCTAGCTTGTTATTCCCACAGGCAGTTAAGTTATACTCTTCCAGGTTCAATGCTGAATCCTTTCTTCTCCCCCCAGGGAGGCGGTTGCATCCAAGACCTATGGCACGCAGTCAGCAAAGTGTGTGTCTACAATTCCTAAACCTGCCAAAGTTTGATGTTTTTCCTATGGAAGTTGATCCAGAAGGTTTTCTAATTTAATCTGGCTGCTCCACTTTATCCGCTGCTCTGGTGAGTTTCTGTGCCATTTCGTTACACTGGTCTCCAGCTCGCTTTATGGGGAGGGGACCCTGCCAGCTCCCTGAATTACAAACTATAGAATGCAGCGCTTATATCTAGTGGCCCCAATTCTCGCTGCATTCCAGCTCCTTTACACCATTTCAGAACAGGGCAGATCCCAGAGCAACCCAGGGCTGGTGTAATGACTACTCCACACACTCAGCTCCTGGCAGAGGAGTGAGCCAGGGGGTGGGAAAGGATGTGGCTGCCTGATCCCTTTGTGCTGCAGCTGTTCTGGGCTGTGGGAATCTGCCTTAAATTAGGTTCTAATTTACACTGGGGGATGGGCAGGCCCTGGCCAAGCCCAGAACTCAGAAGCCCCCTTTGTGCCACCTTGGGCTGCTCCGAGAGAGAGAGAGAGAGAGAGAGAGCGCGAGCGCGCGCATGAGCACACATGCAAAGAGACCTACCTCCAACATCCAAGTCCACTTTATAATTGATGAGATGGTTGTGCATTGTCCCTAGGGTGTGTTCCCCAACCTGACTGCCATGTTCAGTGCCTGTGCCATAGAGAAAGGATGAGCTAATATAGCCAGTGGCGTGGATTTTGACTTCAATAGCTCCGTTCTGGTAGAATATGAAGTCCCAAACGTAGTCATAGTTAATGAGAGTTGAAATGGCCCTGAGAACAAGAGCATATTTAGTCAGACCGCCATAGTACAGGGACTGCAAGTTGGAATAATGGCGTCTCAGCGGGACTGAAGTGTCCTGCTCGAAAATACACAAGGAGTTTTTATTAACTTTAGGGGTCTCTGATTCAACTAGATAGTGTCTATCCACATAGGTGGCTGTGTAGGGGCAATCAACACCTCTGACCAGCTCAAAAGCAAACTTGCCGATGCCAAAGCTCCCATCCATATATCTAGTCACCATCCCTCCGGGACAATTAGAGCCGTAGACAGCAAGGGCTTCTTGGAGACTCAGCTCATAGACAATCCTCTCTCCATTGAACTTGATGTCAAAGAGACGTGGTCCTGTATTCACATCCATCCCAAAGGCAAAACTCCAGGACTGGAAGATGACGTGATTGTTTTGGATGCTGTAGCGGGGTCCACGAGGCTCATATTGCAAAGGGCCTGGTGCCATGGGGGCTGCTCTGGGCCTCATGGAACCAAATTCCTCATCAGGTTGGACTTTCTTAACTTTTACATCTTTCACGCGGCCTTGTATGAACTCAGTCTCCAGCTGCTCCATGTCTTCATAGTACTTGCCATTATAGAACACTTTGCTTATCCTCCATTGGGAGGCGTCCAGGCTGCTGTGATTAACCAGCACCTCCAGCCCCACTGGGTGCAGATAGTAGCCGCTGCCATTCACGTTCTGGAACAGAACAAACCAGGTGGCACGATCTCCTGACTGGAACCCCCGAGGGGCTGTGGTGAGGGTAGCAAAATTGGTCTCATCATAATCACAGCACTCTCTGAGCAAGCCTGGTGCTTTGGAGAACTCCTGGTAGACAAAGCGGTCAATATCCTTGTATTCCTTCTCAGTCACTGGTCTGCGGTGATACGGCAGCTTCCCTCCGTACTTCTGCACCGTGATGTCCTGGTGAGTTGTTGGCTTTGGCAGGGGACTCACCACGTACTCCGTGACATTCGGGTCTGTTTGGTTTCCGAAATACACCACAGCCAGCGCCTGCCGGGGGGGTCGCCTGCCCCCACGATCCAAGAACCCCAATGCCTCTGCCTTGGTGGGGAGCTGCACATCGATGTAGTAAATGCAGTTATCAGAAGGGTTTGCTTGAGAGGCATCTACCAATGGCACCCCAAGGTTTTCCTGAAGATACGTCACCACTTGCACCATTTCTTCTGGCGTCAGATCAGCAAAGACCAGGCTCTGGTCGCTGTGCTTTCCCTCCTGGCTGCTCAGGCTCTGCGGCTCACAGCTGGCTGGTTTCACTCCTCGAGTCAGCAACACACAAACCAATGCGAAAATTGTGGCTAGCGCCAGAACCAGGAGGATGAGGACAGTTTTCAGGTTCATGTTGCAGCTGCAGAGCTGGCTCCTGAAGCCTCACAGAATGGGGGTGCCTGCTGCAGGCAGCCTTGCTAGGAGAGCAGGCTGTGTCTGTCTGTGGGGAGGTGCAGGGCTGGAGGAAGGAGATGTGGTGAGAAGATGCTTGAGGTTTGCCGTCAACCATAAAAGGCTTCTTCTGCGTCTCCAGACCATTCACAGGCTCAGCTTCTTAAGCAGCACTTTAGGTCTCCACACAGCACTCACTTCCTGGCCAGCTCTTTGGGAGGCGGGTTACAGAGGCTGCTCCCAGCCCTGCGGCCCTTGGAGCAGGGATGGCTTTGGAGTCGTTTTAGAAAACACAAGCACAGACCCAAAAAAAAACAGGGAAAGCAAAATGCTCTGGCGAACAAAGCAGAGATGTTGAAGAAGAGAGACCATCTGCTAGGGGCTTCTTGCCAGATGTTGTAACCCGATCCCTCCCTGGCTACAGTCCACTTCTCTGCTGCCCTGTCCCAGACTTTCCCCCTTCGGGCTTCCCTCTGTCTTGCTTCTAATGATTCCCCTGCTTGGCGATTTACTTGGTTACATCCCAAGAGCTGTTGTTTGGGCTGATCAGGCTGGACTTGTTTCTCGCACCTGCTCTGGTGCCACCGCAGGCTCCGCTGACTCCTTTATTCAGTGTTTGTGGGCACATGGCCCTGGCTCTGGCGCTCGCTTTGCCAGGTGTGACTTCCCATATCTATTCCCTAATTCCAGCCTCCTGCTGCTGTTCGACGCTCAACACAGCAGGGAGTTCCCCCACTGGGTGTGTGGCACCTTATTGTGCGAAAAGCCCTCTTGGAATGGAACTCCTCACTAGTGGTACAACCCAGCGGGAATAAGCGTGGCCAAACTGGGCCCATGGGGGCTAGGGACTCTGTCTTTGCTCGTTTGTTTGTCAAGCACCATGCACATTGCTGAGGCTATCTGCAATAAATAATCAGGGGCTGCTGGGAGGGGAACGGGCTGCAGGAGGGTTCACAGGTTGCTAGGTGCCTTTAGAAATAGTGTTTATATTCTGTAGCAGCACCCAGAGGTTCTGGGGCAGGCCGGCGCACCCTGGTGATGGGCACTGAACAAACATACATGGAGAGACAGACCTTTCCCTAAAGAGCTCACACATGCTATGGAATGAGCCCAGAGCAAATAAGCAAATCCCACTCCCATTCCCCACATTCTGAGGGTTGGATGTACCAATCACAAACGTGCTGCAGGCGGGTTGCTGATGATGGCCAGACAGGGTCAGAGACTAACAGTGTCTCATCCCCTCAAAAATCTCCTCCCCCCCTGGTTCTGAGCTGGATTTGGTGCAGAAAGGTAGGGAAGCCCAGGATGCTCGGACTCCACTCACAGGGTCAGGCACAAACCCAAGCTCAGCTGGTCACTCAGTTTGCCTTGTAAGCAAATTGTCCTTTTCCATCCTTAACTCCCACGTTCAGCAAATGCCACATCTCCCTCAGGCCTCTGCTCCCATTCCCACATTTCCTGCCCGCCTCTGCTGCCTTCTCTCCTGCTGTTTAGGACATTAGGTCTTTTCCCCTCTTCCCATCCCCCTTCCCTTCCTCTTTTAAGGTCATAAGTTCCTTTCACCAAATGCTTGGAGAGCCCCCAGCTCTCCCTGTGTAGCTTTGCTTTTGTAACAGCTGGGCAGGGCTGGCTCCCGGGCTGCAGGCTGGCTTCAGGATTTACGGTATCTCTGAAACCTGCATGTTGCCAAAATCAAAGCGTTTCCTGCTTGCTCCAGCCCATGAGCAGAGCTGACCCAGGTGACTATCTCTGGCCTCATCCTGAGGTCTGCTGCCCCTTCATACCAGGAACGGGAGGGTCTGGACTCTGCATAGGGATGGGGACTTCATCCCTGGTTGGTTAAGACTCCATGTCCTGTCTGTGCCACCAGTTTGGCCGAATGTCAAGCTCAGCTCAAGCACTTTGGAATTAAATCTCCTTGGGCATTGGGCAGGGAGGGGGCTTAGACCAACCCTTCCTGTGATGGAGGAGAGGTCTGAGCTGCCAGCTCTGCCCCTTTCCTTCCCAGGAGCCCCGGTCCCACCCCCCAGAATCATTTTCAAATTCACTCCTTCCAGTGGAGCAGGGCAGAGTCCCAGCAGATAAAATGCCCATCTCCTCTCGTGGCCAGGTCAGTGGCCCACTGGGCTCTTTTGGCAATTTGTCCCTAACTCTGCCCAGGGGCATGGCTCTGCCTTGTGACTCGATCCGAACCCTCATGCAGAGCCCCGTCCCCTCGGCAGGCAGCGGGGACAGGCCCTGGCTGGGATGCTTGTTGCAAGGTGGGTATCAGAGGGGGCCCAGGGCACGGGGGATGGGATTGGACAGGCTGGAACTGGGAGAAGAGCCCTAGGAGGGAGCTGGATGAGGCAGTGCCTTTGCCTGTCTGGGGAGCAGGGCTGCCTGGCACCCAGCACCCACCATGTCTCAGCTGCGCACTCATGACGGGCACTGGCCTGCAGTGCCTCCTCCTAGTCCGGGCTGCTGTGGCAACTGCCAGCAAGCAGCCTCTGCCTCCCGTCTCGCTGCCCCAGGCCCCAGCCCAGAGCGGCAGAGACTCAAGGTGAGGGGGGGCCCCCAACACCAGCCCCATAGCCACTGCCGCTGGCTTCCCAATCAGCCCAGCACCACCCCTGCACCCCTTCCAACCGCTCAGCTACTCCACCCCTGCACCCCACCAGCCCAGCTACCCCCAAGCTACCTCTGCACCAGTGCAGCACCCCCCAGCCCTGCTCACCAACCCCAGCCCTGCACCAGAATGGGCGTTATGGGAATGAATAGGGCTTGGTGTCAGTCTCTAACAGCCAGGATTGTGGGACAGCCATAGCTAAGAGCAGTGGGAGGTGCAGCCCCACCTGCTGTCTAATCTCCCAGGCCACAGAGGAAGCTTGAGTTCAGATTCTCTCTTAGTACCCTCCAGGGTCACATTGCCTCCCCCACAAATGACCAGGTCTCCCTGAGCAAAAGCTGGCCTAGGACCTTACACTGCTTCCTTTGCAGGATCAAATTCATCTGGGCCTGGAGCCTCAGCAGCCCGTCGTTCCCTAGCTGCTCTGAAAATCATGCTTCCTCCTTGGACAATGGATCCCAGATCTTGGGAAGGAGCCTGCTCCCTTGGGACTAGGGAGGGGCGAAACTTATTTCCATATCCCCTTGTCACTAACGTCCTTCCAACGCTGAGCCCTGATGATCTCATTAGCTTCTGGCCCAGCCGTGGCCAGTGCTTGGTCTTTGTTTCCTCCACTCTATAGTTCACTCCCTGCATTGACCATTCTTAGCCATTTAACGGGTCTCTCAGCTCTCCTGGCTTCCTCTGCATCATCAGCCCAATGTTCCTTTGTGCTCTAGACAGTGGAAGCTGCTTTGCACCCTGGTATGTGATATGAAATCGTGTGCAGTGTCCCATCCCATAATACCACAGCCATGACACCCGTGAGTGGCTTGAAGAGCCCCCCCACCCCCACAGTCTGGCTCTACCCAGCACCTGGCAGGTCTAAGCATCACATTCATTTCAATATTGAACAGCTCACATGTCTCTTTTGTGGCTTGTGATGACTCGGGTGCTCCAACACTGGAGTAACAGCCTTGTGCCCCATCTACTATTCTGCTAAAATTACACCCAGTATTTACCAGAGATCACCGTCCCCAAAGCTGCTCACTTAGGGAGCCACTTGTCAAATCTTCATCTCTTATTCCTTTCCTGTTGTTGAACTACCCACAAGGTCTGGAAAGCAGAGTGAGGAGGAGTGACTTAGCTCACAGTCTTCTGCACGGCCCCAGACTCTCACAGCAGCCAGATCAGACCCTCAGGAGAGGCCTCAGGCTACAGGGCTTTATATATCTGATGTTCTTGAAAGGCACTAGCCCATGATGAGGACTGGCTAACCTCGGTGAGATCTCACAGCTGCTGTATGGCTTGTGCTTTCTCAAGGCAGGGGTTTAGTCAAAGCTTCAGGCCACAGCATGTTTTTAAGGTTGACTTATAAATGTAGGCAGCGCGCACACAGCCTGTGGAATTCATTTCCAGGGGATGTTGTGAAGGCCAAAAGTATAGCTGGGTTCAAAAAAGAATGAGATAAGTTCATGGAGGACAGGTCCATCAATGGCTATTAGCCAAGATTCAGGGACACAACCCTAGTCTCTGACTGCCAGATGCTGGGACTGGACCACAGGGGATGGATCACTCAGTGGTTGCCTGTTCTGTTCATTCCCTCTGAATGGCCACTGTCGGAAAACAGGATACGGAACTAGACAGACCATTGGTCTGACCCAGTACAGCTATTCCCATGTGCTTATGCTAAGACTCTTAGCCCCTTCAGCCTTCATGGACACAGGCAGTGCAACACAGCTGCAACAGTTTAAGAATAAGGCATTTGAGATAACTTTGGACCAACATCAAGCTTCATTATTTTCACCTGAGCTAGTTACTACTCAGTATTTATTACTGTTATCAGAGGAACAGAATTGGCTCTCCTTCCACCTGCCTCCCTCCATGCGACAGACTGGATTTAAACATGTTGTTCTAAAAAAGACTAATGCAAATTCTAACCTGGCAGCGCACTGAGAAAGTGATGTTTTCCTTTAAAGACACAGTCCCTTGTAATAGTGAAGTTACTATATAAAAAGCTACACAACATCGTTAACAGATGGACTTGAAGACAGATCTCCATGATTAAAAATAGATTTTTTTCAGCAGAGTAGTCACTCTGGTGCATCAGATTAATTTCTCCTACCACATAAAGACCCTGCAGTCCATAACTCTTAGATACAGCCCTTGTAAGCAATTATAATGGTGATATTACTTTATCAAAAGCTAAACTTAGTCATTAGAAATGGGTTTTAAGACAGATCTCCATTATGCAAATGGATCTTCTGGGCAGAGTATTCACTTCTTCTACCACACAAAGACCCTGCGGCCAATAACTCTTACAGTCTCGTCAGATTTTGGAAGCCGTCATAGGTGAACGGAGGGAGGGCTGGTAAACATGAGGCACTTTTGGACAGGCAGGCAACGTGGTTGACTTCACATACACTAGAGTCCTGCTCACTGGTGAAAAAGACGCCATCAGGTGAGTATATGGAAGGGTCTATGTCATAATAATTGTAGGGTCTCAGGAAAATGCTGACTCCGTTTCCCACCGTCACTGTGTTGGGAATATCCTCAGCATGTGGGATGTGAAGGAAACCAGTTGTTATCCAGGCAACCAAGTCCTGGGGAAGGGAGACAGTGTCACATAACTTGGTTATTTCAGGAGAACATCCATTGGGGGCACATACTGGGGCGGACCAGTAACATCCAAGGGGGCCAAAGCCTGCGAATGCCACCTGCCGGGCTCCCTCTTTTGGAGAGCGGCTTGGGCAATGGAAACATTTTCCTGACATTTTTTCCCCATTTGTTGCAATTTCAGATTTTTCAGACTGTCCTGACCAGCTCTGCTCATTCACTCCACACACGACTCAGTCGCATGGACTTCACAAGGACAAAGAATGAACAGGTGCAAACTCGGAAACACAGAGTGCAGTGAGCTGTTTTTCCTTCCCCGAGGTTTTCCTTTTGTCCCCCAGAAACCAAGAGTCCTGTTAGCAATGTCTGTCTGAGCCCTGAGCAAAAGAACGGGCCTCGTCTGTGAGGGTCCTGGGCTGTGGATGGCTCTAAGACTGAGCGTAATACTCGGCACACTGTAATACATGGCCCCAGCACAAAGAGAATCCAACTCACCTCATTTACAATGGTCTCTTTGTTTATGAAGTCAGCAAAGGCCACAGTGGGCATCCAGGGGTCGTTCTGGTTGTAGATGCTGCTACTGGTTGGTTCCTCCTCTTTTCGTTTGGTGACAGCCAGTTTGTACCTAATGAGAGGAGAGAAAGAAGGCAGCCACACAGGACAGGGACATTTAAAACCGGATTGGGAGAAATATACGACAGGAAACAGTCTGCCCTGACCCCACCTGGCAGGGTGGACGGGGCATGGGCTACATAATGTAATGGGTCTTTTCCACCTCAAGCTTCTGTGATCCTAGTGGACACCTCACAAAACTATTACCACAACCTTCAGCCCAGCAGAAACTCCAGAGACTGGTAGAGCAGGGTGCCAGTGAGGTGCATCAGCAGAAGGGGAATGGGTGTGACCTGGATTGGAATAGCAGGTACCGCACAGGTCATGACTGAGACGCACTGGCTGAGCTGTGGCCAAGGGGTGAGGCAGGACTGGGAAAACAGAGGGGGCTTCAGGCCACAGGTAAGGTGCACTGGAGGAAGTGTGTGGCAGCAGGGTACAAAATGAACCAATGAAGCAGAGAATTCAATCAAGGTTTGCAACAGAGGTTTGGCTTTAAACTCCAAGGAGTGGGCAAACAGCTGATAGGGCACAACTGAGGCTACGTTTATGTCATGGAATCCGTGACTTCCAGAGACCTCGGTGACCGTCTCTGCTTCAGCCCCACGGGCTGCAGGACTCTGGAGCTGGCAGCCACTGAGTCCCTGGCAGGGTTCCAGCGACAGGTGACAGCTCCTGAGGGGGCCTCCTCAGGGTTCCAGTGACCGTGCAGGAGGTGGGGGACACCTCGGGCGAGCGGCTGGGGTGTCCTGTTTTCTCTTTGGGAAATATGGTCACCCTGCATTTCCCAGCTGCTGGGGGTGGAGGGGGAACCCCACAGCTCCCAGCCACCATGGTGGGGGTGGGGAAAAACAGGGAGCTGCAGCAGCAAAAGTCACAGACAGGTCACCGCTTCCCTGAATTTTTGTTTCTTGCCCGTGACCTGTCCATGACTTTTACTAAAAATAACCATGACAAAATTGTAGCCTTAGGCATAACGCCCAGTGATTGGTAACGTGATACCCTTTCATTAGCGCGTTCAAGAGCCTTTGCCCATGTCCATTCTATGGGTACCTGAAACATGCAGCCACTGGACACCTAGGCACCTGCAGGTGACTTGTGTATCATCATAAACTATGTGGTAACATCTAGCTGAAAGCTGCCTACCTCCCCCAGCTGATCGCTCTCTCCATCAAACTGGTTTCTGGCAGATGTTCCCCGGTGAAGCTAACGATCTGGATCCTGTAGCCACGCCGGTGGCCCCACTTATTTTTACTGTTGGCTGCAAAATAGATGTATCTGGGCATGTTTGAATGGAGCCGGAACGCAGCCTTGTCCTCGGTGTCCAGGACTGCTTTGGTGAGCCGTGGGCGCTGTATCTGGTGCTCTGGACTCCAAGGAGCCTGCACAGACTCGAATGCCATGTCATGGGCCACCACAGTATTATTCACCCCTAAAAGACAAAGAAAAATACCACTGAAGAAATCACTTCCTGTACTTCCTAGACAGCATATGCATTCTCACCACCACCCCGTCCCAGAGACTCTGAACAACATGGGTTCTGCATGGGGCCATCTCCATGTCTGCAGCTCTGTGCCCAACAAGCAGTCTCACGCCAAACGAGCGGCTAAGTCCTTCTCAGCAACGACTGCAGTTGTGATGAGTGCCTGAGATGCAATGAGATGTGGCCGACCCCATCATCTGGCTCCCGTAATCACCTACTCACCCTGTGCAGAGGGTTAAGTGGAGCCTAAGAGGTGCAAAACCCTTGTGCTAGCCCCTGCACTCTCCCTAGATGACAACGCAGCTACTGTAATTAACAAACATTACATATACAATAGGTCAGTGGTTTTCAACCTTTTTTCATTTGCAGACCCCTAAACAATTTCCAGTGGAGGTGCAGACCCCATAGTCTGTGGCCCTCCAGGTGTCCACACACCACAGGTTGAAAACCCTGCGACAGAGCAAGTAAAATATTTCTGCTCATGATTTTGCACCTTCCTGGAAGAGAAGGTGAACTTGCAAAGTGACAGGGGGAATGAGCAGCACCTCTCAAGAACTGGGCGATTCCATGTAATTCAGGGCCTTGCAGGGAATGAGTCTGAGCAGTAAGGGTTGGGGAGGGCGGCTTTTGTCATATGTGAATTCCAGGGATTTATCGAGTGGCATTATGATATTTCTATTGTATTATCTGTCCCTTTCCTAATGGTTCTAACCTTCTGTTCACTTTTTTTGACTGTCACTGCACATAGAGCAGATGTTTTCAGGGAACTATCCACAATGACTCCAAGGTCTCTTTCTTGAGTGGTAATAGCTAATTTAGACCTCATCATTTTGTCTGTATAGCTGGGATCATATTTTCCAATGTCCTTTACTTTGCACTTATCAACATTGAATTTCATCTGCCAGTTTGTTGTCCAGTTGCCTAGTCTTGTGAGATCCCTTTGTAACTCTTCACAGTCAGCTTTGGACTTAACTATCTTGAGTAATTTTGTATTGTCTGCAAATTTTGCCACCTCACTGTTCACCTTGTTTTCCAGATAATTTATGAGAGATCCTGGTCACATACATATTCATCATCCACTGCCAAAAAATAATGCTCCAATGTTTTCCAGGCTCTATGAGGTGGGGGAAGAAGTCACAGGAAAGGCTTCAGCTATGAAGATGGACAGAAATATTCTTCAGCAACTAATCACAGCCTATGAAGCCAGCAGGACTGTGAATTTGCAACAGATTTTGACACGAGTTAATGCCAATCCCTTTGGCATTAGTACAGGCAACTGACAGTCTAAGAACAGGCACAAAAGCAATATTGGGTGATGTACTGACAGCCCATGTCCACTGCCCACCAACAGTTAACCCCGCTGGGAGGAGCTGTCTTGTGATAGATGCATAAGATTTGGTACAAGCCATAGCAAAGCCCTCCAGGGCCAAAACATTTGGAGACCTTGTAGACACGTTGGTAAGAACAGGGCTGGAGCAGACTTTCACAGAATAGACAGCAAAGAATCCTGTGGCACTTTCTTTGCTGCTTCTACAGAACCATACTAACACGGCTACCCCTCTGATACTTGACAGAATAGACATGCATTTGGCAGTTACTGCGAAGAATATATTAAGTGTTGTACAAGGCAAAAATGCGCAAGAAGTACTAGACCCATCTGAAGAAAGGTGGAAGACAGATACGTGCCTCTCCCAAGTAACTGGATGAATTTCATTGCACTGCCAGAAAATCAGGAGGCTCCTGCAATATTTTTATCTGAGTAACTAAGACTAGTCTACTAACAAAATTCAGTGCATGGACATGAGGTTGGTAAGGGCCCATGGGAATAAGATAATCGAGATGTTCACGAGAAGGAGTCCCAGGAACTTTCCAAACTCTGTGAGCCAGGAAAAGGTGGTTATAGTCTCTGGTTCTCAGTTTGAGTTGCTCTGGCTTCTTCTGCTTAGGCAAAGTGAGTTTACTTGAGGCTTTAATTGAAAATAATTTCAGTGCAGCTACAGCGGGTCTGGGTTTATCTGCCTCTACTTACCCTCGGGAGGACAGGATGCCAGAAATCAAGCCCATAGCTCTATCCAGGTTGGATTATTTATTTGTATCTTTTTATTTTAGGAAACACGTTCTCCTCCTCCAGTAATGCTGGGGTTGTTTGCTCCTCCCACGGACAGCAGCTTTTGTATGAAAATCATCCATGTGGCTTTTGTCACAAATGAAAATAATGCCAAGAAAATCCCAACTAGCGCCAGGCAGCTGCAGCCCAGCAGGGTTAGTGCAGAGTGACTTGCAGCCTGTGTGGGGGTGACAGGTGCCGTCTGTGCCAGACCCTTTCTAAGTGCCTAGTGCAAGGAGTTCAAGCAAGATGCAGCCGAGCTGCCTTTCTTATTCAGGGACAGGGCTGGCTCCAGGCACCAGCAAAGGAAGCAGGTGCTTGGGACGGCCAATAGAAAAGGGGGGCACGTCTGGGTCTTTGGCAGCAATTCGGTGGCGAGTCCTTCGCTCCGAGAGGGACCTGCCACCGAATTGCCACCAAAGAATGAAGCAGCGCGGTAGAGCTGCTGCCAAAGTGCCGCCAATCACGGCTTTATCTTTTTTTTTTTTTCCGCTTCGTTGCTTGGGGCGGCAAAAAGGCTGGAGCCGGCCCTGTTCAGGGATCACAGCTGTCAGCTGCCCTGAGAGAAGGAATCCAAAGCTTGGGGTCAGAGGATGAGAGGAGGCAGAGGTGCACGGTCGCAAGACTGTGTATCACAGGGATGGGGCAAAACACAGCCCTTCCCTTAACGGTGCTGCCAGAACCTTGGCTGTGGTCAGCTGGACACAGAGGAGGCCTGTTACTGCAGAACTTACAGCTAAAGCCTGGCTCATTAGGGGTCGCTGATGTATAAGCACCTAGACTGAAACGGCCCCGGAAAGAGCTAGAGCAGCACCCACAGAGGGGCTAACGGGATGGCATGGGTGAGAGTCTTCTCCTTTGTCTGCACCCCGAGACCTTGCTGAGCTTCCCTGGCATTTCCGAGCAGCTGCGCCAAAGGATGGTTAATGGCCAGGACCCCTTTTCCAGAGCACAGAGGCAGCCAGGGAGGTAACTCCTTGGTCCCCAGTGGGATCGCCCTTGCAGAGGAACTCAAGACACTCCATTAGCCTAATCCCTACACTGGTGTAAAAGCAGGAGTGAAGTCAGTGGGACTATGAAGTCAGGGGACTCTGTGAGCTTGGTGCTCTTGTCCCCTCAGTTTCCCCATTTAAGTGGGAACGATATGGTTGACCCAGGTCCGTGAAGCAATTCAAGAGCTATGACTGAAGGTCTGATGTACGTGCGACGCGTGCTCACTACGGCAGTTTGCACTAGAGTATCTCCCATCTGTCAGTCAGACTCTCCATCTGTCCCCACCGCCGGGAGCTCTCTGCCTTGCGGCCCCTGGCGAGTGGCTGGCATTCAGCAGGCTGGCTTTTCTCTGCAGAACCCCAGCACTCCAGCTCGTTTGGCACTGGGAAGGGTGCAGGGGCTGCTGTTACCAGAATTCAGGCCAGAGCCTATTGCTGAAAGGAGCTGGTAGGGCAGACTTCTAACCTGTTCATCTGATGGACATTTGCAAGTCACGTGCAGAGCATAGACAGCCAAGTGTGCACGATGCAGGCCTCTTAAACAACCTGCCCCAGACCCACCGCGCCTGAGCTTGCTATGGCTGCTTCAGCCCTCGGCAAAATCCCAGAGGGCTTGTGAGAAATGGGTGAAACGTAAGAGGTGATTTAAAATCGGTTTGTGCACGTCCTGTGCCTCTCACCGAGCCTGGGAGCTGCACAGAGCAGCCTCAGCGCTAGAAGGTGAGCACCAGTGTTCCAGCCTGAGGTTCCTGTGACTGCTAGAAACTGAGCTGCCAGCAGCTCATCTCCTGGATGATTTACATTGGTTGGTTGCTCTAATGCTGCTCTCTGCTGGCTGAGAGTTGTGCTGCTGGGCGGAACCAGGCAGTGGGCCAGTTACACTCATGCCGCTGCCAAAGCTTATGCTCAAATAAATTTGTTAGAGTCTCAGGTGCCACAAAGACTCCTGTTCTTCATGCCACAGCACTGACTTCAGCAAGTCAGCCACAGGTACCCAAGAGCAGAACACAGGCTGCTGTATCCGCAGTGTCTGCATCCCTCTCCCAGCATTCGGGGATGGTGGGTATTAGAGTACAGGCGCTGCACACCCTGTTAACATGGGAGGGGGTATTGTAACAGCAAAGAGCTGAGCACCGTCTTTCAGCACTCCCGGGCGCGGAAAGGGCCTGTGCTACCGCGGGCCGCCCCCTGGGCAAGAGGCGAATTCTAATGGTGACCCAGTAGCTGCAGCTGGTGGGCTCTGTGCTCGGGACTAGCTTGCACCTGCCATTAAGATTCTTCACATAAAAACCTCCTGGGTTTCCATGCACGCTCCGGGCTGGAACATGCAGTGGATGAGGGTCCAGGAACGTGACCTCCCACTTCATCCAGAAAGGGAGGGGATGCTGCCTTTCTACCTGCGTCCACCCACCCCGCCTTCAGTCTTGGGCTGTGCAACTTTTCCTGCAGCCCACGGGACTGACCTCGCTCTCTGACAGCCCACGGTGCCGATCCACACCCTACGGCGTCTTTCACGGGGGGGGGTTGGCACTTTGGCCAGATATGATCAAAATGCCCAGTAGAGACTACAGCTAAAGAGGAGATCAGAGCGAGAGATTTTACTCTGGAGAAAGGAGGAGGGTAGATGAGACACCTCCGCTACAAACAAATATTATAATCTCTCTCTCTCTCTCTCTCACACACACACCCCGTTCCTGTCTTCCCGTTCCTAACACTACTTTTGGGAGAGCCTAGGATTGGAACGGGGGCCTGGGCTCTGTGTGTCAAACACAACACAAAGAGGGAAAACAGAGAGATGATTAGAAACAGAGAGTTCTGCATTACCAGCCCTAAGGCAGAAAGGAAACCAAAGAGCCACAGCTGGGAGATAGACACACCTGGATCTTATCGAAATGAGTCCCAAGCAGGCGCTTTTGGTTACCGACATCTTAGGGGATAAACAGCCTTTCCCTGTAAAGCTTCAGCCTACGTGGCCAGTTCCCCCACGCAGAAGGCGTTACAGAGAGCCGAGAGCAGACATCTCCATCGAGGGAGCTAATGCACGAACAGCAGCAATGAGACCAGAGCAATTCTGGGACGTCCCACATTGAGCTACAAATAAACCTGGTCAGTGGTTGTCTCTAGAACTCTTCACTGTTTATCGGGTTTCAGATTCTGATTCCTTACCTTCATTTCCTTCAGCGGTGGAAATCTGTCAAATGAACCAGTATCCCCAGCCTTGCCTTTGCTTTTCATGCCAGCTCAGGGCTCCATTCTCATTCCGAGAGGTTACCCAGCAGCCTCCCAGCTATTAACTTGCTCTGCTGCTGGTCAGACTCCTTAACGCTTCCTCACCATAACCAGAGTGAGGACACAAAAGGGGCAGCGATAGAGAAACACTATTGATGGGGTACACGCCAGGCAGGTCTCTCTGATACCAGAGAAAGGAGAAAAGCAGCACTCCAGAGTCCAAGAGAAACCTTATTTTGCAAATCTAAATGTACCTGGGAGGTGCTGAGATACTAAAAGGATGGGCACAAAACTAGAAATAAAAGTTACACAGAAACCTACCTCCAACGTCCAAGTCCACTTTATAATTGATGGAATGGGTGTGCACCGTCCCCAGGGTGTGATCCCCAACCCTATTGCCATAGTCCAGACCGTCACCGTAGAGAAAGGACGTAGTCATATAGCCTGTGGCTTGGACTTTGGCCTCGATAGCTCCGTTCTGGTAGAAGATGAAGTCCCAGACGTAGTCGTAGTTGCCCAGAGTGGCAATGGACCGAAGGACCAGAGCAGAGTTGGTCAGACCCCCATAGTACAGGGACTGCAAGTTGGAGTAATGGCGCCTCAGCGGAGACCCAGAGTTCTGCTCAAAAATACAGATGGAGTTTTTATGCGTTTCTGGTGTCTCTGTTTCAACTAAGTAGTGGGTGTCTACATAGGTGGCTGAATAGGGGCAATCAACCCCTCGGACTAACGGGTACGTGAATCTCCCGATGCCAAAGCTCCCATCCATGTACCTGGTTGACATCCCTCCAGGACAGTTGGACCCATAGACAGATATAGCATCCTGGACACTGATTTCATAGACAATCCTCTCCCCCTTAAATCTGATGTCAAAGAGACGCATCCCCGTGTTCACGTTCACCCCAAAGGCAAAGCTCCAGGCCCGGGAGACGATTTGGTTGTTTCGGACACTGTAGCGGGGCCCATGAGGCTCGTACTGCAGAGGGAACGGAGCCCTGGGGGGTGCTCGGGGCTGCATGGAAGAAAATCCCCCGTCGGGTGGGGCTCTCGTAACTGGGACCCCTTTGACACGGCCCTGCTGGAACTCGCTCTCCAGCTGCACCAAGTCCCCGTAGTACTGGCCGTTATAAAACACTTGTCTCACCCGCCACTGGGAGACGTTCAGGCTGCTGTGATCAACCAGCACCTCCAGCCCCACCGGGTGCAGGAAGTAGCCGCTCACGTTGTGGAACAGAGCAAACCAGGTGGTGCGGTCTCCAGACTGGAACCCCCGGGGGGCTGAGGTTAGCGATACAAAATTGGTCCCATTATAATCAAATGCTTGATTCAGGAAGGTAGGGGCTGTTGAGAACGTCTCCCTCTGTAAGAAGATTTCAATCTGCTCATACTCCTTCCCTAGCACCGGTCTGCGGTGATACGGCAGCTTCCCTCCGTACTTCTGCACCGTGATGTCCTGGTGAGTTGTTGGCTTTGGCAGGGGACCCACCACGTACTCCGTGACATTCGGATCCGGTTGGTTTCCAAAATACACCACAGCCAGCGCCTGCCGGGGGGGTCGCCTGCCCCCACGATCCAAGAACCCCAGCACCTCGGCCTTGGTGGGGAGCTGCACATCGACGTAGTAAATGCAGTTATCAGAGGGGTTTGCATTATAGGCATCTACCAATGGCACCCCAAGGCTGCGCTGCAGGTACCTCACCACTTGCACCATTTCTTCTGGCGTCAGATCAGCAAAGACCAGGCTCTGGTCGCTGTGCTTTCCCTCCTGGCTGCTCAGGCTCTGCGGCTCACAGCTGGCTGGTTTCACTCCTCGAGTCAGCAACACACAAACCAAAGCAAAAATTGTGGCTAGCGCCAGAACCAGGAGGATGAGGACAGTTTTCAGGTTCATGTTGCTGCAGCCACGAAGGCAAAGGAGCCTGAGGCTTCAGGAACCACTTCCAGAGTGGTGTTCCCAGCTCCAGGCAGCCTGTTTAAGCTGCAGCTGAACGGGTTAAGTAGAGGAAACATGAGATGTGGAGGCGAGGTCGGAGGAGGAGATATGAAGTTTGTGGGGACCAGAAAGGGCAGGTCTTCGCTATCAGCCCATCCAGCACGCTCTGTGTTACAGTGTAACTGATAAACAGAAGACCACCAGTTACAGAGCAGGCACCATTAATTGTTTGTTCAGACCAACTTCCAGAGGCTGCCTGTAAAAGATGCGATCCAAGCACTCAGCATCAGTAGGGGGTGAAACCAAACCTACAAAAGGCTGGAGATTTTTTGCTATGGTGCAGAATTTCATCCCTTCCTGACTCACTGAACTTGGACGGCTCCTGGGGCTCCTTTCTCATGAACTCTACACTGCTGCTAGTTTCTGGTTCTCAGTCTGATTTGCTCTTGCATTTCCTTGGCAAGCAGGGTGGTTGTAGTGTTATCTCTGAAGACGGTTTTATCTTGACTGTGGCTCTGGATTAACCAGACTAAGACTAGAGCCTAGGGACACAGCAAATGTGGCGGAAGGAGCTAGGCGCTAGGTGCGGATTTGGATTTTAATGTGCGCTCAGGCCTTGCCTACACAAAGGGAATTGACAGTGGTGCAGTCCTCTAATGGAGCCGTGAAGCACAGCTGACGCCAGGGACCTATGCTGGGGTTTGCATTGGGGTAACATCTCTAACAGACCAGGCCTCCATTCCCCCCCGCCCGCAATTCCAGGAGTCGGCATTTCTGGGCTGCTAACACGAAGCAGGTCCTTGTGGGATGGAGGAGAGGCAGGGGATCCAGCTCTTACTGGTGCCATGTCTGGCTCGGGGGTGGGGTGCAAAGTGTCTCTTTTTTACTGTTCCCTTTTTGCAGAAGCCATTTTAATTTAAAGACCCTCCCCTCAATGCTGCTGCTCCCCTGGTGCTTTCCCAGAGTCCCTGCTGAACTGACGTATTGCTGAGTTGCAGCCCGATAGACCAACCTTCAGACAAGAAAACTGCGACCTGCTCTCTTAGCGCCATTGAGCTGAATGGGGCTACCAGTGACCCCTGAGCATAGACACGTAGACAACACCTAGTTGTTTCAGCCAGCAGATGGCGTGCACCGGTGTGTAGGATGTTATATAACTCTCAAATAACCGTCCACGGGAACTGCCGCTGGAAAACGTGCCTGGCTGTCTCGAAGCAAGAGGAATTCAGCAGCCACAATGAGGCCAGTTTGGGGTCCGAGTCTTGGGACCTGAACCACAAACGTTCCCAGAGATCAGGAAATGCTTAGCACTGCACAAGCTAAATCAGCTAATCCACAGTCGCTGGTATCCCTGCTTTACCCTGGGGAAACTGAGGCACAGTGGGGCAAGGTGACAACCCCAAGGTCACAGGGAGAGGCAGCGGTTAGAACTAGTGAGACCCTGGCTCCCACCCCATGCCTGGCAACTGATGGGTGTAGAAAAATACACACATTTCCAAACTGCTACCTTACACGTTTCCCCTGGACCAGCTGCCTCTTGCTGGGATTCACATGGCTCCTGGGGTTTGTGACTTTCCCTGACTCCTCATTTGAATAAATCAATAAATAATGTTGCAAGAGCTCTAAGAAAGTGACTAAGGATGCTGCCACTGGCCGTCTGCGAGAGTTCTGCATCTCGGGACAGCCCCCTCTCCTGCAGTTCTACAGGATACAGGCAGTCCTCGACTTGATCACGTTCGACTTACGACGAACAGCACTTAACGGCGTTTCTGAATGGACACCCTGATTTGATTTACAACAATTAGTTTCAACTTTATGATGCTCGGTCCTGCAATAGAGTGGACTGCGGTTCCGAGTTAGGACGTTTCGACTTATGACAATTTTCAGGAACCAGTTGTGTCATAAGTCTGAGAACTGCCTGTAGCACGTAGTAAGTGAGAGGCACAGGGGAGGGAGAGAGAGAGAGATCACCAAGAGACCTACCTCCAATGTCCAAGTCCACTTTATAATTGACGGAATGGGTGTGCACCATCCCCAGGGTGTGATCCCCAACCCTATTGCCATAGTCCAGACCTTCACCGTAGAGAAAGGACGAACTCAGGTAGCCTGTGGCTTGGACTTTGGCCTCGATAGCTCCGTTCTGGTAGAAGATGAAGTCCCAGATGTAGTCGTAGTTGCCCAGAGTGGCAATGGACCGAAGGACCAGAGCAGAGTTGGTCAGACCCCCGTAGTACAGGGACTGCAAGTTGGAGTAATGGCGCCTCAGCGGAGACCCAGAGTTCTGCTCAAAAATGCAGACGGAGTTTTTATTAATTCTAGGGTTTGGGGATTGAGCTAAGTAGTGAGTGTCTACGTAAGTGGCTGAATAGGGGCAATCAACCCCCCGGACTAACGGGTACGTGAATCTCCCAATGCCAAAGCTCCCATCCATGTACCTGGTTGACATCCCTCCAGGACAGTTGGACCCATAGACAGATATAGCATCCTGGACACTGATTTCATAGACAATCCTCTCCCCCTTAAATCTGATGTCAAAGAGACGCATCCCCGTGTTCACGTTCACCCCAAAGGCAAAGCTCCAGGCCCGGGAGACGACTTGGTTGTTTCGGACACTGTAGCGGGGCCCATGAGGCTCGTACTGCAGAGGGAACGGAGCCCTGGGGGGTGCTCGGGGCTGCATGGAAGAAAATCCCCCGTTGGGTGGGGCTCTCGTAACTGGGACCACTTTGACACGGCCCTGCTGGAACTCGCTCTCCAGCTGCACCAAGTCCCCGTAGTACTGGCCGTTATAAAACACTTGTCTCACCCGCCACTGGGAGACGTTCAGGCTGCTGTGATCAACCAGCACCTCCAGCCCCACCGGGTGCAGGAAGTAGCCGCTCACGTTGTGGAACAGAGCAAACCAGGTGGTGCGGTCTCCAGACTGGAACCCCCGGGGGGCTGTGGTCATAGCTGCTAAATTAGTTCCATCATAATCAAATACTTGATTCAGGAAGGTTAGAGCTGTGGGAAATGCCGTCCCCCGTAAATAGCCAGCAATCAGCTTGTATTCAGCATCCAGCACCGGTCTGCGGTGATACGGCAGCTTCCCTCCGTACTTCTGCACCGTGATGTCCTGGTGAGTTGTTGGCTTTGGCAGGGGACCCACCACGTACTCCGTGACATTCGGATCCGGTTGGTTTCCAAAATACACCACAGCCAGCGCCTGCCGGGGGGGTCGCCTGCCCCCACAATCCAAGAACCCCAGCACCTCGGCCTTGGTGGGGAGCTGCACATCGACATAGTAAATGCAGTTATCAGAGGGGTTTGCATTATAGGCATCTACCAATGGCACCCCAAGGCTGCGCTGCAGGTACCTCACCACTTGCACCATTTCTTCTGGCATCAGATCAGCAAAGACCAGGCTCTGGTCGCTGTGCTTTCCCTCCTGGCTGCTCAGGCTCTGCGGCTCACAGCTGGCTGGTTTCACTCCTCGAGTCAGCAACACACAAACCAAAGCAAAAATTGTGGCTAGCGCCAGAACCAGGAGGATGAAGACAGTTTTCAGGTTCATGTTGCTGCAGCCACGAAGGCAGAGGAGACTCCTGGAGCTTTACAGCAGCTTCCAGAGGCGCTGCCGTCAGCCTGTTTGGACTGTGGCTGGATGGTTAGTACAGGAAACGTGAAAGGTGGAGGCGAGGTCGGAGGAGGAGATCTGAAGTTTGTGGGGACTAGAAAGGGCAGGTCTTCGCTCCCAGCCCATCCAGAAGCTGTGGTCCTCCAAGAGCAAAGCATTAGGAAAACTACTGGAGCCGCAGGGCCTGTGACTCATAAGACAAATTTCACCTCATGTCACTTTTTTTAGTTTGGCCAGTTTGCTGAGGTTAGCCAGGAGGGCGGGATGGTGTTGTCGGCATCAGTTAGGGAATGGAGGTGGGCACATTCCCAGCCTGTAAGAGTGGAGCTTTCACCACAGCTTAGAACTTCACCACTTTGCATTTCACTCAGTTTCCCTCATTTCCCAGGCTCCTTCCTTCCACACACACGCCCTGGCCGTGTGGTTTGGGTTCCCAGTTTGGCCTCCAGCAGCAGCTCCTGGGTGGAGGAACATGCCCAGCTATGCGCTAGCCAAAGGGATAGGGCAGCCCCAGTGCAGGGCCTGTCTCAGCACCCAAATCCCAATTACTCATTAGCACCAGCATCGTGCCACTGCACAGCCTGTAATTAGCCAGGCTTGGTCACACTCCCATCAGACAGCTCAGGGTCGTTATTAGCCCTGCTTCATGGGGTGAGAGGAGATGACGACCTGCAGGCCACCAGGGGAGGCAGAGCCAGGGTTAGCACAAAGGAGTCCCTGGTTTCCACCATGTGCTCATCCCTCTCCTCAGGCTGCCTGGCCACACACTGGTGACCAGCTTGGTACCGGATGGGGGGTTCAGGGGAAATAGAAGACATTTCTGAACTGCCACTTTCCCTGGACTGCGCATGGCGCTGGCAGCCTCCTGTGGAACTCCCACTGGTTAGCATGACTTTTCCTGACTCATTTTAGTAAGTTATGGTTTTCCTTGGTCTCCCTGAACCAGACAGACACAGCAGCCTGAGACTGCCCAGCAGAGAGCAGAGATTTGGGGTGCACAAGCCCTGCAGCTTTAGCCGTAATCCCTGCCAGATCTCCAGCCTCTGCTGAACACACAAGGAAACCAAGAATCAAAGCAAGTTTCCATTCCTGCAGCCAGCCTCGCCTCACCCCTGCCTCCCCTCCCTCCCTTCTCCTGCAGGCAACACTCACTCTTACCTGCGGGGGGCAGGTTGCTTCCTCCTCAGGCAGTTCCACCTTTACTCCCATTGCAGCTTCCTCGCCTTGGGTCTCCCTGCCCTATGGAGAAGCATTTAGCCGGTGCTGCTCTTGACAAAGAGCCTACACCATCCCATCCCCGGCCCCAGCCGCCTTCTCTGGCCTAGTCTGCAGTTGTGAAGACAGACACAAGCGGACTCGTGTCATTTCGGAGTCCACCCGTTTCTGACTCCTTGGCAGCTAGCCTAGTGCTGTGGCGAGGGCAGGAGCCGCTGCTGTCACTGTTCACCACAAGGCCTGTTGGCAGGAGAATTATACACACGGCTACCCCAGAAACATGCATCTTTCATTCTGCAGGACTCGCTAGTATCACACCTGCAGACAACGTGCACCCAGGGAGGAGACAATACAGGAGTGGCACGTACAGCAGCAGCCTTGCCCCCGGAGCCCGGCTAAGAGCGATGCAATGACAGTTTACATCTCCTCTAAGCTGTCTAAAGCAAACACAGCGCTTTTCTAAGTGACAGCGAGTGCTTAAAGACAGGTGGAGAAGCGCTACAGCTGGATCCAGCGCAGAGGGAGCTTCGGGGTGGCCTGAACACAGAGGATTGGGATTGGTTCGGTGTGTTTCGACATAGATCTAAGCTCCCTAGTTACTCCACGGTAAAAACCGACCAACCCACACTGAGGAGCAG
Source organism: Mauremys mutica (assembly GCF_020497125.1). NCBI lineage: Eukaryota > Metazoa > Chordata > Testudines > Geoemydidae > Mauremys > Mauremys mutica. The sequence goes on from NC_059096.1 coordinate 988,496, forward strand.
CCTCTTTGTGGGGAGGGCTACGGCCAACGTGGAGGGAATTTGTTCTTCTCTGCTACTGCTCCCACGAGTTTCTAGCCTGTGTATGTGCCCAAGGATGTCCCAGTGCAGCGCACCGAGTGCGCAGTGCTTGATACCGTCTACTTCTGCAGCACTGTCCCAGCGGAGGGATCTGAAAGCATTTGATAAAGTTCTCCGGGATGACAGCAACCCCCTGCTGCAGACCATTTGCAGAGTAAGTGGAGAACAAACCTGAATTCATTTCAAACTGCGAGGGAAATTTCAGGAAGCAAATGAAATGAATTGAACAGCAGCACAGCCGGGCCACCTGTGCAAACACTCTGACTCTTACGAAAAGTGAGCTGGGTTCTTTAAGAAGCACAAGTGCTAAAGGCCTTGGTTTTATGTCTCAGCTAGAAGAGAACACCTGCAGCAGCTAGCTCACTCGGGACGCAGAAAGTAGCAGCAACACAACTTGTTTATTCCCAGTTTCAGAGCATGGATCCCATTCCACACGTCCTATCCAGCTGCTGTACGGAACTTCTCGCAGCCCTGCCCCTGAGAATTCACTTCCTGCTGAGGTTTATTTTAAGCTAGTTAATTCCTTTTTTGAACCACCTATTGCTACATCCTGGGTTTGGTAAATTGCCCACCTCTCCCTGCCCCCCCGAAGGAGTGAGAAGGGAAGTTTCGTGTTGTGTGAGCTGCACAGTCTGCTCTCTTAAGAACAACAAGTACAGCTGCACAATCCATCTCTGCAACGTATCGGAGTGTCCCTGCCAGGGCCCCGGGCAGGGAGCACATTATTCAGCTCCCCGGGAGCTGGCTGGGCCTGTCTCCTTGCAGGCAGAACTCTGGATGCAGGAAGGTTTAAGTTCCTTGCTCCCATTTTCTCCCGGCAGCTAGTCACATCATTTTAAATGTCAAAGTAAGTTTGCTTGATGCTCGTTCACCCTTGTTATAGTCTGTAGGGATGGGGCAGCAGGCTGCTGTGCCTTGTTGCCCTTTGATGGGCATTAACAGGCCACTCACCTAGGTATTTCCCCGCACACTCATCAGTTCAGGCCCTAGCAACATGTTACCAGCTTCCTTGTGAGCCCAGCAAAAGAGCTACTCCAAGCTCGAGGGTGAACGCCCAGGAAGCTGCTCCAGCTCTGACACAAGCAGCTCGTTCCCCTGGCTCTGCAGCTGGACCGGCTCCTAAGACTCACCAACGCTTATTTCTGTGGAGTTAAGAGCGGGTGCTTTTCACTCAGTGCCACGTCAGGTTCTTTCAGCATCAACCCATGCCGACCCCCAGCTCCTGCAGCCTCACAACAAACAAGGGAATTGTATTTTAAGCCACAGTCCTTTGCTCCTGTTGCGAAGGGGGCCTGGCCTGAGTAGGCCTTTGGCATTTCCCACACCACAGGGAGCAGGGTCCTGGAGGGGGCCTCATGGGCAGCAGGAAACTTGGACTCTCTCCAGAAGCTGTTTCTCACATTCCTCAGTGGTTCCTAAGATTTGTGAGGAGACCCAGTGTGCTCTCACCAGAGCCAGCTGCTCAGGGCGGGGTGCACCACTGCTCGGTGGCTGGAGCAAGAGCATCATCTAGTGGCCGTTGGCTCCAGACGGGGAGCCCCTCAGTGTGTTCTTGAGAGGATGGCTTCTGCCCAGATCAAGCAGCCTTAACTACCTCAGATCCTGAGCAGCAACTGTCTAAGTCCCCCCGTTCACCCAGTCCAGGGGGCTACGTGGACTGCAAATACCTGACACCACACTGAAGTGGAGTGTCAGCAGGTTCCTTTCACCAAGGGGGGAGCCCAGCTTAGGGCACTAAGGTCTCAGGAGACAGCATTAAGGGGGAGATTTCAATCCTCCCTCAGAGCTCAAGCTCATGGGAGAGGGAGCTTGGAAGCCATTGGAGAATGTGCCGGAGGTAGGAGGGAGCATGCATGCAGACGAATGCAGAGGAGCAGGTCTCTAGCCGCAGGAAGGGGCTGCTAGCTAGAAATGGGAGACAAGGGATGAAAGGGAAGAAAGAAAAGGTCAGTATCCTGAGACCACCGCAGCTTTGAACTTGGAGCAGGAAGGGGAATGAGAGAACCATGGTGTGGCAGCTTCTGCCAGCCAGGGGCACTGCTGCTGAGCTCTGCAATTGGCTCGCATCTTTCCTCCCTTGGTCTCCAGTGAAAGGGCCACAGGAGAGCCCTGGAGCAGGCGCTCTAGCCCTAAAACAGCAGGCAGCAGCGGTGACGCTTCTCCCACATGCAGGGCCTAGTCAATCCAGCCCTCGCCCCGAGACTGACAACCCTGACGTGGGCGACGCGCACTACACACAGCTGCAGCCATGGCCCAAGGAAAACGCTCCAGGCACCAGCTGCCTGGAGTTGGAGGCTCCCTTATCCCAATCCCTGGTCCTCAGTGGCCCATTTTATTCCAAGTGATTCTAGCAACTCCCAGTCGCCCCAGGCAGGCAGTGTAAGGACGTGGGGCCTTGGTACTAGGTTGCTGGATGCTAATGGAACCTCAGGGCTCCACACAGCAGCAGGCTGCCTGGAGAAATGGTGCAGGAAAAGGAGATGACATAGCACAAGGGTGGAGCGAGTGGAGGTGAGAGTGGCAGGGCCAGACTGGGACAGAGGCGAGGCACAGCCACTGACAGAGCATGTCTGACAACGCAGCATCACACAAGGGTCCCACTTAAGAATTCAAAGTATCTGTATTTTAATTTCTTGACATGGTAAAAGTTTTACATACGTTCATCTGGCAAGGAAAGTTGAACAGTCCAACAAATAAAAAGGAATCAGTACAAATAAACACACAGTGAAGGTGCTGCTCCCAGGCAGCAGCTAAGACGCAGTTGGTTTGTTACTGAATATTTATTAACGGGAAGACCAAGATTGGACTTACTACAAACAACAACGAAGGAGTCTATCGAAAGGGCAGGGGGCTCTCCACGCTCAGAGCGACCCCGGGAAACCAGCAAGAGACAACGTGGCTCTTCAGCATAGAAGAAACAAAAGCAACAGAACGCAAGAGGGAAGGAGAGGACGTTCATTCCATTCTCACGACTAGCTACCACGAAGGCTACTGCACAAGAAGTTACAGGTGTGACAGTGAGACCCATGGAAACTTCAGGAGTCCAAGATCAACTGAACCAGCTTTCCCCGAAGGAGGGTGTGAAGTAAAAATACCATAAATAAGAAAATGTAGAAGGAGCCTGCAGCGTCATGAGCCCATTTCACACACACACAAAAACTGACAACGCAACCGACCATTTCCCATGGGGTTTGCAATGGACCATGAAACGTTCCAATGGCCTGGGAGGAGCTCCTGGGCACAGGAGAAGGAATCGAGGTACCTTTCATGGGGTGCTGAGGTTTTGATACTGATCTGCTGTGGCTGCTTTTGGCCGTCCTCATCCCAATAGATCAGCCATCGCAGCCAGCCTGCCAAACACTGCCCCTCAGTACACTCAGCGGGGGACTGGGCGTCACAACCTGCTATTTCCTTAGCATCAGTGGAGACTATGAAGACTTCAAAATTTGAGCTCGGGCCTCTCCCTAACTTCATTCGGGACAGAAATGCCTCACGCCGAAGGAGACGTGTGAGAGATTAACATTGATTTTAATCAAGAAAACTGCTTTTGTAGAGCCAAGAGGAAAGCTACACACAGGAGCAAAAGCTACCCGGGCTCTGAACCTGCCAGCCCAGTGGGACGTGGCTGGTGGCAAGCAGCTTTAGTGACAGGTGCTCCACATAGCCCTCTGCACTGATCTAGCTGCATTTCACAAGGGAGAGGGACAAACTGGGTGGGATCTAACTTGATAGCGATTTCCTGGCTTGTCTGAACCTACAAATCTCTCAATGGCACTTTGCTGAGCGTGGCTGCAGCCTCGGCTAGGGGAGCCGCCTGCTCCAAAGGGGCACTTCCTCCCAGCCTGGCAGTTAACAAGCATCAGACGATGGCACTGAGCAGCAGCTGGCGTCTCGCAGTCAGCACACACTCTGTGGACTCAGTCTAGTGTTGAAGACACTGCATCTCCTCCATTCCCAGGGACCCCCAGGAAACCCTGCGGCTGACAGACTGGGGGAGAAAGGGGCGAAGAGAGAACCCCAGGGCTTGGTCTCTCATCCAATGCCCACCTAGGTGGGAAGAAAGGCTTGAAGGAGCATTCCTGCCTGGCGGCTGCTCACCCTCAGTAGCCTGCACGTCCCATGGCAGGGGCCTGCTCAATACCAATTACTACATTAGGGAGAGTTCCTGAACAAAACCAATCACAGAACTAGGCGAGGGTTTCTTTAGAGTTTAACTAAGAGTGCAATACTATTTCCAGCCAGTTTCCCATCTCGATAGTCACGTAACAAACCAAGGCAATGACGGTCTTTGAGTTGACTGAACAGTTCTCAATTCAAACGTGGACACTTAGTAGAGAGTCTCAGCGTTGCTGCTGCGAGGCCTCTTGATCTTCTCAATGTTTTTAAGGATCATATCATGCAAAGTGACCTGGAAGGAGGAGGAGAAAGACCATGGATGCACGTGAGCAGTGGGACATCCACGATTTGACTTAACTTCCCTCTCACCATAAGCACTGGCTGTTCTTAGCCTACTCGGCCCCTCCCCACCTCACCAGCCCTTGCCCCCAGCAGCGCGTCGTGTCTCGCATCAGGCAGTAAGCTCCTTAGGCAAGGCCGTGCCTGTCTGCGCTCTGAAGAGACCGGCATGTTTTGGTCACTGCAAGCCCCACCGATGAGAGCGAGTTAGTTAACAGAGCCCAGGATTGGCCTACGGCGCCACCTGGAGAGGCTGGGACGGAAGGTTCCCGCAAAGAGCGCAATGAACTGCATGCCCCAGGACGGGCCAGCATCAGCACAGAGGAGGGAAATCCCAGACGCTCCAGGGCAGCGACCCGCCGCTCTCTCTCCTTGCTAAGAGCAAAGGGAAAGCAGAGGCCCAGGCCAGCTCCCTCTCAGGGCTCTGAGGTGGGATGGATCCCAAGGGTGCTTCTCCACAGGGGAACGCATGAGCTGGGTCCCAACTCTCACTCACATATTGATTCCTCAGCTCTGAGATGATTAAGCGCAGACTAATGTATTCCTTCTCATCAATCTCTGTCACCGTGCGGCGATAATCCTCCTACACGGAGAAGGGAGAACATGGCTGTGAATAGCCGAAAGGCCAGGCTGCCCCTCCCTCTACAGACATCAAGGGGGCTCTCTCCTGTTCAATCCTATGCATTCAAGGGCACGAGGGGACCCCCTGTATAACACAGGCCAGAGACCTGCCCCCAAATAATTCCTACAGCTGAGATTTTAGGGAAAAAACCTCCAATCTTGATTTTAACATTGCCAGTGATGGAAAATCCACCACGATCCTTGGGAAACTGTTCCAGTGGTTAGTTACTCACACACCTTACTGCCAGTCTGAACTTGTCTAGCTTCAGCTTCCAGCCATTGGATCACGTCAGACCTTCCTCCGCTAGACTGAAGAGCCCAGTATCAAATATCTGTTCCCCGGGTAGGGACTTTTAGACTGATCAAGTCACCACCTAACCTGCTCTTTGTTAAACTAAATACATTGAGCTCTTTCAGTCTCTCACTATAAGGCAGGTTTTCTAATCCTTTAACCATTCTCACAGCTCTTCTCAGAGCCCTCTCCAATTTATCAACCTCCTTCTTGAATTGTGGACACCCCACAACTAGACACAGGATTCTGGTAACAGCTGCACCAGTGCCAACCCGGAGTTAAAATAACCTCTCTGCTCCTACTCAAAATTCCCTTGCTTATACATCCTAGAATCACATTAGCTCTTTTGAACACAGCATCACACTGAGAGCTCATGTTCAGCTGATTATCCACCACGACCCCTACATCTTTTTCTGAGTCGCTGCTTCCCTACATTCTTTGTTCCCAGATGTACATTTATCCATATTAAAACAAATATTGTTTGCGTGCACCCAGTTTACCAAGCAGTCTAAATCACTCTGAATCTGTGAGCTGTCCTCTTCATTATTTACCACTCCTAATTTTTGTCAACTGCAAATTTTATCACTGACAATTTTATGTTTTCTTCCAGATCATTGATAAAGATGTTAAATAGCACAGGGCCAAGAACTGATCCCTTCAGGATCCCACTGGAAACAGACTCACTCAGTGACGATTCCCCATTTACAGTTACATTTTGAGACCTGTCAGTCAGCTGGTTTTTAATCCATTTAATGTGGGCCATGTTAATTTTATATCATAATCAAAATGTCATGTGATACCAAGTCAAACATCTTACAGAAGTCTAAGTATATTACATCAACACGGTCACATTTATTAACCAAACTTGTAATTTTATAAAAAATATATCAAGTTAGTTTGAAAGAATCTGTATTCCATAAAACCATGTTGATATGCATCAGTTACATTGTCTTCCTTAGTAATCAAACCCCATATCAGACACTCCATTGTTTTGCCTGGGATTGATGTCAGGCCTATCGTTACCCGGGTAATCCCATTTACCCTGTATACACTGGCACAACATTAGCTTTCATCCAGTCTTCTGGAACTTCCTCAGTGCTCCAAGACTTATTGGAAAAAAAAAAAATCAACATTAACAGTCCAGTGAGCTCCTCGGTCAGCTCTTTTAAAACTCCTGGATGCAGGTTATCTGGACCTTCTGATTTCAAAATGTCTCACTTTAGTAACCGCTGCTTAACATCCTCCAGAGATACTAGTATAGTGGCAATAGTGTTATAACCATAGGATGAGACGATGCAGTCTGTTTCCCCCCCCACACCAAACATAGAACAGATTTATTGATCATTTTCACCTTTTCTGCGTTATTATTGATAATTCTACCATCTCCATCTAGTAATGGACCAATACCATTGGAGGGTTCTTTTTGTTCCTCATTATTTTAAAACTCCTCCTTAATGTCCTTTACTCTGCTGGCCATAGATTTCTCCTTGTGTCTCTTTGCATCCCTTATCGCTTTTCTACAATTTCTAAATTCTGATTTATATGATCTGTTTTCCCTTCCCTTGAGAGAAGCCAGATCCTTCCAGCCCTGCAGGCTCCCCTCCCAGGGCTCCTAGCCACCACAGGGTCCCTCCGCCAACCCTCCAGGCTCCCAGCCCCCACAGGACTCTTGGAGCTGCTGCTGAAGGGAGTCAGTGATAGAAACAGCCAGTAGAGGGCTATCCACAGAAACAGAAAGACAATTAATCCTCTCCAATCCCACCAAATGCTCAGCAGAGAGATGCTCCACTTACCACATGAGGATATTTTGCTATTTTGGAAACCAGCTTTGCCCTTGTGATATAGTATCTGGAAGGGAAGGGAAGAGGGTGGATTTAATAGTCAGAAAATGGCAAAGCAGTGTTCTCAGCCCTTGCCTTAGCCACGGGGCTCAAGTCCTTACCCAAAAGCACTCAGCCGCCCAAGAGGGACCCAGCGAAGAGAGCTCATAGCCACCCCTGCCCCACCTCCACCTACCTAGAAATCTGGTCCAGATACGAAGCTGCCTCACTCTCCACAGTCCGCAGCTCAGCCACTGTCTCCTCCTGCAAGGGAGCCACGGACAGAGTGAGCTTCACAGCAGAAGAAAGAAACTCCAACCCCACTCATGTGTGCAGCCACCCAGGATCCAGCAGCTCAGTCTCTGGCCATCTTTAAAGTTGCTACAGCTACTCGTCAGGGTAGAATGGGACGCAGGTCTCAAGCCTCAGTCAGTTAGTGAAGGTTAGAGGAACACAGGAGCCAGCAGGAACCAGCAGTTCCTGGCCATAATGACCCCCTGCACCAGCCCCACACAGCCCTAAAAATTTAGTCTGCCTTGCTCAGAGGATCAGCAGCCAAGTTCCTGGGAGATTCAGGGAAGAAAGCAATGCAAATAGCTTCACACAACCACCCTGATCCTGCCAGGTTAGGGTGCTGGGTGGAGCACACAGCCTTCCGCAAACATGGCTCAGCTTTACTGGGTCTTGCAAGACTATGGCACTGCTCCCAGGCCTCTTGGCCAAGTGATGCTTTTAGGCACTCGCTGCCCCGCCCTCCTCTTAGACGCCGGGGAAGGAGTCAGGTTTCAAGACCAAAACTAGCCCGAACTACCCCTCAAAGAGAGCCCTTTGGAGGTGGAGCTAATGAAAGGCTCCTCGGGAGCACAAGACGCCCTGGCGTCTGGGGCACTAGCACATAATGGAGCCACGTGGCCATAGGTCGCCTCACCTGAATAGAAACGCCAAAGTTGTTTCCATCTTCTATCCTGGGGATCAGAAGCTGCACCCACATTTTGACCTGGAGGGACGCAAAATGACACTGACTGAGTGCAGACAGCACTGGAGGGACCTGCCTTTGAATCAGGACCCCTCAGAAACTCTCACTCGAGCAGCTCATCCCAAGACCGTCTCAGGGCCTGGCTCATGCGGTGACTGGGGACAAGGCCTGATGCCTTGACCTCTCCTGGGAACCCATGACATCCACCCAAGCACTGAGGGAAGATTCTGTCCCTCGATTTTACTGAAGCCCCACTCAGCAAGTATCTGCCACAGGTGTGCCTGGTGCTGTACAATGGCAGAGACGCAAGCCCTTCCAAGCAAAGGACTAGCAGGAGGGAGCTAGCTGAGGGCCGCAGTGACAGCGCCCGCTCCAGGGCTGGAGTCAGGGCAGCTCCAAGCACATTTGAAGGAAATGCCATTTCTCTTGGTCAGCGCCGGCACCTGCCCCTTTGAGCAGTATCCTGTTCAGAGACCATGAGAAGCAGGGGGTGGTGGTGTCCTACATTTCCTTACTGTAGCGAGGTGAACACCTGCTCCAGCCCGGAAGGGGTTGGAAAAGCCCTGCAGAGGGTCGGGGCTGGGCAAGGGAGTAAAACCCCGGCTGATGGGGGGGAAGTGGCTGCAGCTGGGGCCATGCCCCAAACTAAGCAACTAGGCCTTATAAGGAGGCCAGGGCAGCCAGAGGGAGGCAGGGCTGGGGAAAGGCCTTAGGAGCGGGGAAGCTCTTGGGGTGGGGAAACCCAGTAAGACTGTGGGGTACTGCAGGAGGCAGAACCCTGGGATAAGGGCACCGGCGTCCAGGGAGGGATACGAGGGCCAACGGCCTGCAGAGGGCGCTCCTGGGTCGTAGAGCTAATTCCCGAGGACGACCAGCAGGAGGCGCCGCAGGGGTGAGTCTGCGCTGTGCTACACTTATCCTAGAGGTAGGATGGAGGCCCAGTCCGCTCTTTATGGAGCCCTGAGAAGCCCTGATGCTATGGGGAAGGAATTCGGACAGCTGTGTCTGGGGGGGCCGATCGCTGTACTGCCCCATGCTCAGGCCCACACCCACCGTGTTGCACTTCTCAATCAGCAGCCTGATCTCCGGTTTCACTTTCTCAATGATGTCCACTAGCTGCTGGTTACTCTTCAGCATCCCATTGGGCATCACAAACACTTTGGTACCTAGCACCAGAGGGGAAAGGTCAGTTATTCCCAGCATGTCACATCAGAGGCCACCAGCTCTGCACGTGTTCTAACCAGGCTGGATCGCCATGGGGACAGGGATATTTAACGGGCTATTACAAAGACTACCACCCGGGGAGGGGAAGAGAGACAAGACCCGGGAAGAAACCCAAACTGGAGAAACAGGGTATCTATTGGGTTTCCGGGAAACGGGGCGGGCAAAGCCCGCCCCATGCTAACGCATCCCCCCCCAGCCTAAGGGGAGGTGCCACAGAGCCTCAGAAACCCACTAATTGCGGGGGACAACTAATAAAAGAACAGGGACAGGAGTGCGGTCAAAGGGTCATAAGAAGGGAGCCTGACGGGGACACCGAGCAGAGAACCCCGGACAGCGCCCACAGCTCCTTGAAGGCGTCAAGGGAGCCAGCGGACGCCGCCCAGAGGAACTCTGCCCAGAGACGTGAACGGACTAAGGATCGGAAACAAGTCCCACAGTTGCAGGAGTCCCCATTGGCCAACCGCCTCTCCCTGGTCACGTAGATGGCCATTTTCGCCAGGGCGAGGAGGAGGTTGACCAGGAGGTCCCGCGACTTCGTGGGGCCACGGATAGGGAGTGCATTGAGAAGGAGGTGGGGGGAAAAGTGCAGCCAGAAACGCAATAGGAGATTGGTGAGGAGCCGGTATAGGGGCTGCAGCCTGGCGCACTCAACGTAAATGTGCACCAGGGTCTCCCTCACGCCGCAGAAGGGGCAGGTGTCTGGGACAGGGGTAAACCGCGCCAAGTACACGCCCGTGGGGGTGCAAGGGAGCTCCCTGAGCCACACCTAGGAGCTGCCTCTGTTTCAATGCAGCATAAGGCCTGCAGCTCCCTCCTTCCACGAAGGGGTCATGGGGCTCTAAGTCTGCTCCCCCCAGCAGCATGCCAGCTCTGATGAGTACTACTCCCGTCTCTTGGGAGAGGCCAAGCTCTGCTCAGCAGAACCACTACTGGGCTCCTCCATGACTCAGTCACCCGTCCCGGCCTGTAAGAGGAAACACGGACAGGCCTGGGTTGGGCAGTGGCAGTCGGGAGAGGGCAGGTGGAGCTTGTGCAGTTTCATACCCCTAGGCACGGAGCGCTGGCTCAGCGGGCAGGCAGCAGCACAGAGACTTGGGGACTCTTACCCTGGAAGGTCTCTTCACAGTCTTCCAGCTTCCTCTTTTTCATATTTGGCTAAAATACACACAACAAAACGTTTTACTCCCCAACCACTCAGGACCTAGAGCGACAGCAGCGAGGAAATTCCTTACAGAACATCTTCGAGGGTCCTGATTTCAGAGCGCCTTCCCCCTCCAACTGGGGGTGGGTTACAGAGCAAACACAGCACCACCTCCAGCCAGGATCCACGGCTGAAGAGACCAGTTCTCATATGGTCACGGGCGGCTGTGGCCTGTTGTTAACAGGGAACAACCTAACCAAACGCACAGCGAGCCATGCGGGTTTAATTAACGTAGCCAAGGGAGGAATCTTACCCCATCCAGCCCATCGTGGCTGTTAGTGAGGAGGATCGGGTCAGGGACAGGAAGGTTCATGTCTGAGTGGATCTGGGTGAGATCATGAATATTCAGGATGGGCTCCTGGAAAACAACAAGAAGTCACCTACAAATCTAACAACTTTTGTCATGTTAATCGCCAGGAAATGGGAGATTCCAGACCTCAGGTTTCATCCAGCCACCAGGCAAGTATGAAGATGGGACTGAGAGGACTAGGAAAATGGATTGTAAGTTTGGGACCGAACCCATTAGGTTTCTATCCAGTGCCCAGCTGATGGGATCCACACACTATCACAGTCCGTAAGAGACACTGGGCCGAATGTCTAGGGCTAATGGCATTCAAATGGGTATAAAGCACGTTTGGGACACTGCTTTTCAGTGTTTTATCCTCTGTTTTACCCTCTGCTTTGACTAAAGACAACCCCTCCCTGGGGTCAGGATTGCATGCTGGACACTGAAGTGAGTGGGGAAGCAGGCAACAGCACATATCTTACCTTAAGGAATCCATCAAGTTCTAACAACTTCTTTGGGAAAAAATTTGCCACCAAATCTTCAGCCTGAATGAGAAAGAGCAGCAGATGGTTACATGAGAGCAGCACCTCAGGCTGCCCTCACCCAGCACGCAAGGACACTGTGGAAACCAAGGCTACTGCAAAAGGCCAAGTGTACAGCTCTGTTCAAAGCCGGGGGGGGGGGAATACCTCAGAGGGAGTCAAACTCTCCCACCTGAAGGCTGAGGAGTCTTGGCAGCCCTCCACTCTGCCAAGGCTCTGGAGAACAACAGGGCTACAGCCTCTCCACACTCAGGGAGTGACTGAAGTGCCAAGTGCCAGCAAGGAGCCTGCAAAGAAAGGTTCTGCTGCACCTCAGAGATCATAGCACAATCCAACAGAAAGCTAGAATCCCAACATGGCATTCACTCTGCCCCCATGTTCCGTTCTGGGGGGATGGGTGAGGACGCTTACCTCACTTGTGATCCGTTCCCTGAAAGAGTCAACCTAGAAAAGAGGAAAACAGCTCAGAATAACTGCTCCCAAACAGCACAGTTCACAGCCAGCCTTAGTTCTTCCTGATATCACAGCCCAGGTGTGCCAGGCACTGGGCCAGAGGCAAAGCCCTATATACTCATTCCACAGCCACAGAACTCATCCCCTGCCTCGGAGCTGGACTTCCAAATTCCAGCTCTCTTAGGCCTGGTCTACACTAAGGGGGGGGGGGGTGTCGAACTAAGGTACGCAAGTTCAGCTACGCGAATACCGTAGCTGAACTCAAACTACCTTAGTTCCAAGTACTCACCCGTCCAGACGCTGCGGGATCAAAGTCCGCGGCTCCCCCGTCGACTCCGCCACCGCCGTTTGCGGTGGTGGAGTTCCGGAGTCGACGGGAGCACGTTCGGAGTTCGATATATCGCATCTAGATTAGACGCGATATATCGAACTCCGAGAAGTCGAACGCTAGCCGCCGACCCGGACAGTAAGTATAGACGTACCCTTAGAGGTGTACATTGTTGCATTCCTGAGGGCTAGTGAAAAGCCTGAAAGCCAGAACGAGAGGTAACTGACCCAGGGTCATTTGCCCGACTGCAGACAGCCTCAAACAATAGCTGAGAGGAGTGAGCTGACCTACTGATCTTCATGGGCTTGCATGGAAGCATGAAGAGGACAATGTGAGAACTGGAAATGCAAGGCCTGCATTAAAAACTGAACTCTATCCTAAAATTAAGCAGTAGGGCCACTCCCTGACCATCCTAGCCATGGCATATTGAATCCAATAAGAAACCCTATTTTCAGAATGTATCTGAAGCTCCTAGAGTCTCCTAAGTGCCCAGAATTTGGGGACCTTGATGCAGAATTTAGGTCCAGTTTGCCCTGCTGCACACAGAACCTCCGAATAGGGTAAATGGCCCCTTTACAATGGAGGCCCAGGGTGAGAATGATATTGTAGAGTGGCGGGTGGCCACACAGCAGCCTCTCCAACACCTTCCCCACAGGCCAATGGGAAAGACGACAGAGCTTTATAGGATGTCATTATTACCAACTGCTGAAAGGCCTCCAGACTCAATATTCCAGGCAGAAGCTGTTACTCCAGGAAAGTCTGTTTGTCAGACTCACCAACTTCAGTAAACAGAGCCCATGCTGGCAGCAGTGCAGGGTCAGCAGGTCTAACATTCCCCATCCCTGTACTGCTACCATTGGGGATGGAGAACACAGCAAGCTGCCGTGGCAGGTGAAGCACAACCAGAGGCTGAAGTTGCTGCTGTTAGACTGACAAGGCAAAAAGTGCACTCCAGGAGGTCCCCATGAAGCCTCAGAAACATGCACATTATGCTAGTGACATCTGCGGAACACTCCTGGACTGGAACAGAGGCCACCACCAGCCGAACTTCTCAGGGCCACCCTAAATATTGTCAGGTGTTACGTCTAATTATGCCAAGCCTGTCTCCTTTATCTGGCTGTTAAGCTGACTTGGTCAAATGCTTAACGCCTGGCTTGATTTATCATAAAGCAGAAATGCAGCGGAACAGCTGCCTATCTGAGGCAGTGGAAGAACAGAGTAACTGCACCACCTCACAGGCATGCACATTGCAAGATGTATTCCTTTTGCTTAGCTTTAGGCCAGGTGGGTTTTTATTCTTACTCCGGACACTTCCTTTGCTCTTGAGGTCTGAATGATAGTGAAAGCTCTCACTGTTCACTGACGGGGTGGAGGGTCTGATAATAACTGATAATTTGCATAAGAAGCCCATGGTTGCCATAGCAGTAAACGCTATCAGTTACTGAAATGTTTTGCCCTTGTTCTCACCCCACATAAGGGTCTCATCAATTCAGTCCCTTTCTCTGGGGAGAGAAGTGGGCATGCTCCCCAATGGTGAGAGGATTGATTGGTTGCCATCAAAAAAACCAGAAACTCAACATTCCCTGGCTCAAAAACACAGGACTGCAGAGTAACAGCTAGGGCAAGAATCTGAAGACAAGTGCAGTTCGGTTATTGAAAGGGGCATCACCAACCCGAAGGCTACGCAAATTAAAATACAAGTAGTTTGGGGTCCTACACATGATCTTCAGCCTCTTGCCAATTTGGGGTTTGACAACCACTTTTCTTATTTCTTTAAAAAACAACATTTTACTCTCATGTTGCCACGTGACTGACCCACAGACAGGGAGCCTGACTGTACCAGGGAAATGGTGCTCCCAACTATGCACAAAGCACAGTCCAACAGGCAAAGGAAACAAACCAGGACAAGTGCCACGATTTCCATTTTTGTAACCTGAGGTGTTGCTCTGACAATAGAAGGTACAGTCAGAGTGAAGCCTGAAATTGACAGTGCCCTTACAAGTATTTCACAGAATAATCTAGCGCAGGGGTAGGCAACCTATGGCACGGGTGCCGAAGGTGGCACGCGAGCTGATATTCAGTGGGACTCGCACTGCCCGGGTCTTGGTCACTGGTTCAGGGAGCTCTGCATTTAATTTTAAATGAAGCTTCTTAAACATTTTAAAAACCTTATTTACTTTACATACAACAACAGTTTAGTTATATATTGTAGACTTATAGAAAGAGACCTTCTAAAAAGGTTAAAATGTATTACTGGCACGCAAAACCTTAAATTAGAGTGAATAAATGAAGACTCGGCACAGCACTTCTGAAAGGTTGCCGACCCCTGATCTAGAGCCTCTCTGAATGGGGGTGACTTGGAGCGGGCAAAGGGTTTTCCAGATGCAGACCGTGCAGCATGAGTGCCCAAATCTACAATCTGAGATGTGCACTAAACAATGACTGCGTCGTTCATCTGGCCCCACAGACCTGACTGTTAATTACAACAAAAGTTGTTGTGACCCCCGTGACAATCCCCCCCAATCCCCAGACTTCGGCAAGTGTTCCCACACTGTAGGCACCGCACCTAAAAGGCTGCTCCTCAGAGGAGTGGATTCCTTGACAAAGCAGCAAGACATTTAACATCTGCTGCCACTATCTACCAAGCAAAAACAAAGTAGCAAGCGAAGGCTGATGGCCACCCAGCCTGAGCAACAGGGCAGCCTGGCCAGACACCGAGCTGCTGATATTCAGGGTCTATCTACGCTGCAGCCCTGCCACCATAACATTGTGGTGTGGACACTTCCTACTTTGACTGAAAGAGTTTTTCTGTTGATGTTGTTAATCCAGCTCTCGGAGAGGCGGTAAGTAGCTAGGTTGATGATGCTGGAAGAATTCTTGTCAACCTAGCTGCATCTACACCGAGGGCTAGATTGACCTAACTATGTCACTCAGGCTATGGCTACACTTGCACTTCAAAGCGCTGCCACGGCAGCGCTTTGAAGCGCTAAGTGTAGTCAAAGCGCCAGCGCTGGGAGAGAGCTCTCCCAGCGCTGTCCGTACTCCACCTCCCTGTGGGGAATAACGTACAGCGCTGGGAACCGCGCTCCCAGCGCTGGGGCTTTGACCACACTGGCGCTTTGCAGCGCCGCAATTTGCAGCGCTGGAGAGGGTGTGTTTTCACACCCTGCTGCAGCGCTGCAAATTTACAAGTGTAGCCATGGCCTCAGTGCACAAAATTTCACAGCCTAGTTTTTAAGTGTAGACCCCTCAGGGCCCTGTACACTGCAGGGAAGGCGGGACCCAAGCTCTGTGGGACTCTGGCAGGTGCAGCAGGCTGGAAATTCTCAGGCAGAGTCATGGCAAGTAAAATGAAGGTTGGTATTGAATTAGCTACAGCCAGAAGGATGCAGCCACTGAATCAGCCCCTCCCCTGGGGTTCGTCATTTGGCCACCAACTAAGCTGTATTTTACGCCATGGATGCTGCAGGTGCCCCCATCCAGCCGCGCTGGGGACAGAGGTGGTGCTGGCCCACTAGGGACCCCGAGCAGGAACATTTTGCACCCCCCCAACACATGCTAAAAAAAGCAAACGGGGGCCCCTTGGGCTGCTCAGGACCCTATGGAATTGCTGGGGAGCCAGCGCGGGACCCTGCCAAGCCTTAGGGTACAGGAGAGGTTCCCCCCCGCAGGCACAGCGGGGTTTTGCTGCGGGACTGGGGGCCAGGGCTGACCCGTCATCACTAGGCTTCAGCGTTAACGACGCCCCCCGCCCCGGCCAGGCCGGCGAAGAGGAGCACGTGGGGGGGGGGTCGGGGCGGCGGCCGCATGAGGGAACGGGGGGGGCGGGGCGGGGGCCGGGCCGGGCGGGGGGCGGCGGGAGAGGGGCCCGTGGGCGGGATCCGCGCGGGACAGGCCGCAGGGCACGCGGGGTGGGGGAGGGGCGGGGCCCCCGGGGCATCGATACCTTGAGCTTCACTTCCGGGTCCACCTTGAGCAACGAGGCCATGGCGGGGGGGGCTGGGCCGGGCGCCCCCTTGTCTCGCTCTCGCTCGCGATCTCGCTCGCGCCCGTCCGAACCACCGGCTTCGCCGCCACCGGAACTGACCTCACAATAGCCGCCGCCAATCCCTGAACTCGCCTTCCCCACGTGACCGTTCTTCCCGGCGCGCATGCGCCGCACGCGGAGCCGGGCCCCAGAGCAGCAGCGAGGGAGTGAATAAAAATGGCTGCCCGACTTCCGGCCCCGCATGACGTCATGCCGTCGGCGCCGCTCGCGAGACTGGAAGCCGTAGGTCCTGGTTGGTTAGCGGAGCTGGCACTATAAAGTGTGTGTTTTATCTGCCAGGACCCGCCTGGTACCTGGCAGCGCCAGCCAGGAACGTGGGACCCGTCGGGGGGCGGGGCGGCCGTAGCGTTACCAGTTGTGGTTGGACGTATTCCTGGAGATTCCATCGCATGACGTCATCTTTAATAAAAGATCAATTTTTATTTCCTGGAGACTCCAGGCCAATCCTGGAGGGTTGGCAACCCTATGTGCCAGGGAGAGGGGCGATGGTTGCCCTGGTGATGGTGGCATTGGTGCACTGAGCACCCCACCTGCTAGCCCTGACACTGCCCGCACCGCCCCCCCGCAGCGCCCCAGGCCTGTGCTTACGGTACTAACACATGGTGCTTGTTGCCGCTCCCAGTAATGGGCACTTTATGGGACGAGTCGAGCAGTGAGTGACCCTCCCTGCAAGGAAAACCCCAGGTGCAGCCTGACGCTAACGAGCCCGCAGCCACAACAGCAAAGCTGTGAGCACACGCAGGAGAGGGAATGGGGTCTGGGTGTGAGTCTTGCAAGGAGTGTTTATTAACAGCCGTCATCAGATCTAGGAAATGGGCACTGAGCTCTCCCAGTGTGTGTGCGAGAGTCAGGGTATGTATGATAGACAGTCTGCCAGATTCAGCTGCTGTCCATCCCTGCTCTCTGAATAAAGGGGTACCTATGGGCATAGAGGGCACTTTCTCTGTAGGAACTGGCCTGTTGTTCCACAGGCAGGTAATGCCTTCTATGCAAGAGACGAACAAGACTGTGCCCCGAGCCTTTGACCCCATGCTGGAGGATGAGTTTTACTCACTAGTGGAATGGTTGGAATGATCCTGACTGTGGACCGGGCTCCTCCAAAGGGCGTGAAACCTTTGGTCAGGGCAGGCCATGTGCTGAGGCCCTGCCTGCGTGTTTACCCACCCTGACTTGGTCGGATGTTGGTGAGAGCCAGAGCCCATCGCTGTAATAATGAGCAGTGTCTGTGAAGTGCTGCTGAGCGCACCTCCCCCGAGCTGCACACTGATCCTTCGGGGGCTTCCGAAGCCAGGCCCGAACCCACGGTGGTGCTCTGACAACAGTCCAGGCCTACCCCACTGCACCCTCCCCTCCCCTCCCCTCCTGGTCACCCCGCGGCCCCCATTAGTCCCCCTTCCCGCTAGGGGCGCTGCAGGCCGATAGATGGAGTAGGGGCCATTACGTCACGTCCTGCATGCAGGGGACGCGCGGTGCGGGCCCGGAAGTGACGCGGGCGGTGTTTGGGTCCGGGCTCGGCCAGGGCCCCGAGCGCGCGCGGAGCCGGTTTCCGCGCTAGGCGTCGGAGCGGCCGGGAGTGCGGGGCGCGCCCCGCCCGGGCATGGAGGGCTCCAAGTCATCGGCCTGCACCATGCAGGTGAGCTTCGTGTGCCAGCGCTGCAGCCAGCCGCTCAAGCTGGACACGTCCTTCAAGATCCTCGACCGGGTCACCATCCAGGAGCTGACAGGTACGGGGGGTCCCCGCCCGAGCGCTGGTGGCGGGGAGCGGGGCCTGGCCGGGGTGCCAGGGGAAGGACTCGCGGGGCGGGGATGATACCGGGGTAAGCACAGGAGGTTTGGTGTTTCCACAACACGTTGCTGATCAGGCGGTTAGGACGATCCCTGTCAACCTGAAATGCCCTGGGGGTGGGTTTAGGGCGGCAGAGAGGGGCTGTCTGGAAGGTCAGTAGGACAGGGGTTAACACTCAGCCCTTTGTGGAAGAAAACGGCTGGGATGACCACAAGTGGGACCTTGACTATACAGCCTAATTCATTCCGAAACCTGCAGCTCTGTGAAATAGTTTCATTGTTTATCGTGCACGATTTCTTCAGTCCTCTAGTAATTGTTGTTCTTTGTTCAGCTCCCTTACTTACCACAGCTCCAGCAAAACCAGGAGACATTCATGAAGAAGAGACCAACTTAACAGAGGTAAAAGGTTTGGATTGAATATCTCGTCATTCCTTTATCCAAGGTCCTCTGATAAAGCTAGTTTGTCTCTTGGAGGCTACAGGTTAGCCTGAACTTTAAATTAATTTGTCCCGTGAGGATGATAATCCTTCTTTTGAGAAAGAATCCAAAAGGAAGCTGATTCTACTCTTTTATGTCATGAGTGGCATTTGATTGGCTGATGGTGTATTGCCTTAATTTCCAGGAAGCCTTCACAGAAAACCGTCAGGATGGTGTATCCAGGAGATTCATTCCTCCAGCCAGGTATCACTTGTGTTTGCAGTAAATTTTCTGAAACATTGTGGGGGGTCTCATGCTTCTACATGTATTCATCTTTGTAAGAGCTGCCATGATGGAAGGCATTGTGGCTGCTGGCTTCATTTCAGAATAAATCTTACTAATCCTTTATTTATCACACACTCCACTGTCCTATATGAAAGCCAAAAGAACTCCCATATGGGGAAGGATAAGTGTAACTTGCATGCTTTGGGTGTGGGTGGTTGACCACAGAAGTCACGCATTAAGCACAGATTCTCCCTTGCTGCAGTGAACCTCACCTAGGCTTATGCTGAGATCTTCAGCTTCCTTGGGCACTTGGAGTAGTCACTAGATCCAGTAGGGTCCCAAAAGCTTTCTTAATCTATTCTATTCAGGACCTTCCTACTCCCACCCCCCACACCACCCTTTCATGTAGCAGCTCTAACTCCTGCATTTGTGGTGTTCTTGGGGCATTATTTACCACCTAAGGGATGGCACAGAACTAATACCTGTGCACTGCCACCTAAGACTGCAAATCTCCCACTGACCTTCATGTAAGTTCAGTGTATAGATAGATAAACCTTTGTTCAAAAATCAAAGAGAAAGGACTACACAAAACATCAGAATTAAAGGCACAGTGGAGGGGTCTCTGTGAGGAAGCTTTGGGACATAATATCCCAGTGAAAGAAATTCAGTGATGATCTGACATTCTTCATCAGTTCACAACTATAAAATCCCTTTCTCTTCAAGAATGATGTCAACAGAAAGTGCCAACAGTTTTACTCTGATTGGAGAGGCTTCTGATGGGGGCACCATGGAAAATCTCAGCAGAAGACTGAAGGCAAGTCTCATGCTGACAGACTAGAGTGACTGACAAAGTGTAAGTTCTTTGGGGTAGTTTGCGAGTTGGAGTTGTAACTCATATTTCTGGCCTCCAAATATTTGTAGAATAAAGGTAAAATCTGTTCAGTTTATCAAGCTTGGGCTGTAAAAAATGGCACATTGCTGTTCTCTTAGGGGGCACAAGTCTGTCCATTGAAGACTTTGTTTTTCATTTAATATTGATCAGAACCTGGGGCTGATTCTAAATTTTCTATACTAAGAGTGAACTCTTTCTCTAGGTTACTGGTGACCTCTTTGACATTATGTCAGGACAGACAGATGTGGACCATCCTCTGTGTGAGGAATGCACAGACACCCTTCTAGACCAGTTAGACACACAACTCAATATCACAGAGAATGAATGCCAGAACTACAAGTGAGTGATTTATTATTGACATGTTGGCGCACACCATCATTGCTTCCCAGTAGCCTTAGTCTGAAGAGCAGGGAAAGAATATAGATATAAAGAAGTCCCTGAACTGAGCATTTGGCAATTCTCCAAATCTCATCCTTTGAGAATTGCCTTAAGTATCCTTTTGTAACCACCTACTGTCTCCTGTAGACGATGTCTGGAGATCTTGGAACAAATGAATGAGGATGATAAGGAGAAGCTGCAGATGGAGCTGAAAGAACTTGCTTTGGAAGAGGAGAGATTGATCCAGGAGCTGGAAGAAGTAGAGAAGAACCGCAAGATGGTAGCAGAAAACTTTGAGAAAGTCAGGGCAGAAGCAGAGAGACTGGATCAGGAGGAAGCACAGTGAGTCTTAGCCAAAGTCTGTTTCGTGGCAGGAGTGACAAATATGGACAAGTGGGTGTATCAGACTGGGTTGTGAGTAAACATGTACTGTACTTCTAATCACCCACAAATACTGTCTGGGTACAAGTGGCTTCCTCTATTACAAAACTCGGGATCTGGCACCTTAGTTAGTTAGTGACTTGCGTCTCTCTCCACAGACAGGGTCTGTCTGGGGTAGTGGTGCATGTAGGAGTTGGTCTCTTGCTGTCCTGTTCTGTTGGTAGCTTTTTCATTGTTGCTGTTTGAAGGTATCAGAAGGAGTACAGTGAATTCAAGAGGCAGCAACTGGAGCTGGATGACGAACTGAAAAGCGTTGATAACCAGATGCGCTATGCCCAGATCCAGTTGGATAAACTGAGGAAAACCAATGTGTTCAATGCAACTTTCCATATCTGGTAATGTAGGCTCTGGGCTAGAGGGGCAGAGCTGCTGCAGCTTTCATGATTCTGCATTACAGTATCATTGCCAAGATAGCAGCTTGGTTTTTGGCAACTTTAGGTGCTAAGCAGGGCTGAAATGTACTTCTTAGCTGAGAGCAGGCGATCAGATCTCCTCGTGGTGGCAGCTGAAAGGGCAGGAAAGGAAACATGCTCTACCCAGGCTGTGTGAGGAGATTTGCAAATGTGAGAGCAGCTGGCAAGTGCTATCTATAGGCTGTCAAACCTGGGACCATGTGGAGCCCAGTGCTGAGCCCTAATTGAACAGCTCTGCGTGAGCTTTTGCACTTGCCATGTTGAATCCTGAACTTTACAAAGATAATGTAAGCTGCTCCCTTGTCTTTGAGCTCCATAAAGAGACTTGATGGCTTGCAGGGTTATTGCCTTGCATTACAGCAGCAATGGGGATTAGGGCCCTCTTGTCCTAGGTGCCGTAGAGACACTCCCTGCCCCAAAGAGCTTACTTACAACTTCTCCTCGTAACACAGGCACAGTGGGCAATTTGGCACAATTAATAACTTCAGACTTGGCCGCCTTCCCAGTGTCCCTGTAGAATGGAATGAGATCAATGCAGCTTGGGGGCAGACTGTGCTACTGCTTCATGCCCTTGCTAACAAGATGGGCCTGAAATTTCAAAGGTAAGAGCAGTTCTTTATACACCTTGTACTAGCTATTGTGCCATGGGAAAAGGCACTCAAAGACTTATCTGCCTTTTCTTTCAGATACCGTCTCGTTCCCTATGGAAACCATTCATATTTAGAGTCCCTCACAGACAAATCGAAGGTAAGAAAATCCAAAAATAATCTGCCTGGAATGCTAAATTCCCTCTATTTCTGCTAATACGAGTGAGCAAAAAATGTAAATCCTGCCATTCACCATTAGATCTTATTACAGGCTTAATACAATTGCTGCTGTAACTGCCTTACCTCTGATAATCATAGAACTGGAAGGGACCTCGAGAGGTCATCTAGTCCAGTCCCCTGCACTCTAGGCAGGACTATGCATTATGCTTCGTGCTCCCCTGGGGGTGGGGCTGCAAAGAAGCAGAGGAGGTGGCCTGCTTTATTTAAAAGTCATTCTTCTGGCCAGTTGAGGTGTGTCAGTGGGCTCAAGAGTCCTGTCCAGGGGGTGACTGGTGACTGGGATGAGTGGAGTGCAGTGTGGCTTGGCTCTTGAAGGCAGAGGAATCCCTAGGGCCCTGTCCTGCGCCTGTGGTAAGAGTTTCTAAACTAGAGTCTCTCTTGGCTGCCTAGAACTAACTTCTCTCTTTTAGGAGTTGCCCTTGTATTGTTCTGGAGGTTTAAGGTTCTTCTGGGACAATAAATTTGATCATGCAATGGTGGCATTCCTGGACTGTGTGCAGCAATTCAAAGAGGAGGTGGAGAAAGGCGAAACTCGCTTTTGTTTGCCTTACAGGTAAATGTCTCTATCTGAAGTGCTTCTGTAACATAGTGCATGTTAACCCATGCAGCTCTGCCAATGCTCCTGCATCCTGAGCCATAGCATTCTTTGCTATTCCAGGCTTGTCTTACTTTCAGCCAAATCATCTGATGGTTCTGTGCTTGAGTGGAGAGCAGTACAGAACCATTTCCTGGGTTCTCTCTTTTTTGACCTAAATGTGATTTAAAGCTAGTTACTCAGCAATGAAAGGCCACTGCATAGGTTTTTTTTTAAAGCTGGTTATTACCTTTGTTAAAATAGGGGATCAGACCATGTCTTAGACAAAATGTTCAGCGCTCATGTAAGATTCATAACTCTGAGATTAAAGGGTCTGAAAATACAGTACTTGGATACTTCAAATGTCAAACCCAACTACAGAAATAACTGCTTCAAAATCAGTCGAATGAAGCTAGCTTAAATGAAGGAACAGAAGAGATTACACAGCATTAGCGGCTTATCAGAGGTGATTATGTTGAAATGTAAATGTGTTAATAAACCTCTGTTTATATGATACAGAATGGATGTGGAGAAAGGCAAGATTGAAGATACAGGTGGCAGTGGTGGCTCTTACTCTATTAAAACACAGTTTAACTCTGAAGAGCAATGGACAAAAGCACTCAAATTCATGTTAACTAACCTGAAATGGGGTCTTGCCTGGGTTTCATCCCAATTTTATAACAAATGACTGTGTGTGTGCATGTGTGTGTGAAGAACTTGTCCTGAGGGCTAGAGAGTATCTGCTTTTTTTCCTCAAGAATGTCATAAATTGTCACTTAATACAACATGTTTACAATACCAAAAATCCACAAGACACTTTAAAATTTCATTTGACAAGTAGTGCATAGAAAAGCAATATGTAAAATTGTACTGTTGAGCAGAACAGAATATAATTCAGCTCTTTATGAAATAGCTAGATAGCAAGTATCTGGGAGTTTTATAGACAAGTCAGAAACTTGCTGTACAGCACCAGTAGGTATCTGATGTAATCTCATTACAATTTAACAGAGAATGCAGTTAGAAAAATGAAATATTAGTGAGAACTGTGTTGGGGCAAAGTCTATGGAAGCTCTGCCTGATCACCCTAAATGGTGACTAATGCTTGAAACTTAATATCTTCTCTTTAAATCAGAACTGATGAGCACTTAATTTGGTGCCACTGAACTTTATAGGGGTTTGATATTGTTTAAAACATTGCCAGCTATTTAACAATTTGTAACAAATATTTCCTGCAGCCTGTTACTGCACAAAGGTGCACTGAATAACACTGTAATAAAATACTTTGTATTCTGGACAAATTGAGTGCTTCCATTCCACATACACTTAACTACAGCATGGCATCCTGTGTACTGGTATGTAGATCCTGAATAGCTTTCCATCCAAGTAAGATTTTAAATCCAGCTTTCAAAGCAGCTGGTGCTTGATTTGACTTGCATTTACCTCCTCTGTTAACACTGGCAGACTACCTAACTGACTTTCTTTTCAGACTGTGGGGAAACTAGATCCGGGGGGCAGAAGGAAAGGAATATAGGAAGGAACAACCTTGATATTGTAAACTGTTCAAGACAGTCACTGCTTCTGCACAACAGCAACTGTGTGAAGAAAGCCTGGCCCGGCTTGTAGCACTTGTACACAGTAGAACGGTTTGTAGACTTATTGCTGCCGTTTCTATAACCATTTTTCCAAAAGCAAAACACTTCACCATGGCAGCATTTTACTCCAATGTCACTACTTCAGTATAGGGGATAGTTTGCAAAGGCCAATTTTAACAGTTTTAAATGCCATATTTGATAGCTGCTACATAGCAACTAAACAAAAGTTCATCCTACATGAGTTACAAGTCAAAACCACCTGCATCTGTTACAAAAGATTAGTGGATGAAACATGGCTTTGAGGACACTGATACATGAGAGAGGTTGCAGTGGAAAAGCCAAGTTTATTTTGTAGGAGGTACAACATAGTTCTCTGAAGATCTAGTTCCTTTGTTCTTCCTTGGATTAGTGGTGCCAACACTGTGCTTCAGTATTGCGTATGAAAACTCTAAAATGCTTTGTGTGGTAATACCAGTGATGCAGTTTAAATGCTCCACAACCTTAAAAAAAAAATCTTTATTTTGGGCAACAGAGCGGTAGTTCTAGATCTTAAATCTTTGAGTATTTGTAAAGGAAAATAAAAACATGAGTATAGTCCACCCTATGGCTCCAATACTGTGCTATCTAGCTGCTATGGGAATACAAATACATTAAAAAAACAAAACACTAGCCCTCTGCAATTAGCCAGTTGAGGATCCTGTTAGTGGAATCTTTCTCCCTTACAGGGAAGGAATATATATATATGTATATAAAGCAAATAACTGCTTCTGCTGTGAGAGGACAATTTTAAATAGGGCCTCTCTTTTATACTATAAAACACAGGCTGGCTGTTTGGGGGAGATTGGTGCCTTGTGGGGTTACTCCCCCCCCCCCCTTTCTGCCAGTGGAAGCCTTTGGATACAGCATATTCTAGGTATAAGAAAGCTGCAGGCTTCTCAGAATAGGTTTGCAAAGTAATGAGACATTCATGTTAAATTCCCAACCTCCCCTTGCCCTGCAGTACTAATATATTAAAGGACTCCACCTTTAATATACTCCCACTGCAACACACCTGTCTCCCTGTACTCCGTAAACAGTAAAAGATGCAAAAAAAATTTAGTTCATGTAAGCCTAAGACCTGCACTGTGTATTTCTTGTCTAGCAGTACCTGATTCCAGTATTCAGGGTTTAGTATGAAAGCGCTTGTGCTGATGACTCCAACTGCCAAGAGCATGAAATCTTCCTTTACTGACAAAAATTTTGCTCTGTATAATTAAAACAGTAGTAATATCTGCTTTAAAATGAAGCTGTTCTGTATTTCAACAGCTAAGTGTTGTAGTATTGATACTGTGTATTTGGAGGTAAACAATTTTAGTGGCATTTTAATGTACAAAACACACGTACAAATTAACACTTTTAAAACCCGCTTCAGGCTGATACTAATACCTTCAACTTAAAGTCTAATCTCCCACTACTTAACTTATTTATTTGGCTACATTTTCTTAAAGATAAGAGAGATCCTCCCTGTCTGCCTATTCTACAGCAAAGTTGCTGAAGCATTTTAACTTTTATAAGCATATGGAAAAACGGAGACCATGAACTGTAAAATGTTAGGAAAACCAGTATTATTTTGAGGAGTATGCTAATAACTCTTATTATACTTGGCACTTCTGTAGTATTTTGTCTTCAAAGCTCTTTTGAAAACACTTATTGATCAGTGCCAGCCTAACAGGCAGGTAAATATCACTGTTCTGCAGATTGAGAAAGATGCAGTGTACCCAGGATGACAAACAGTCGCTGTCAGAGCTGGGATCAAAACTTGGCAAATTAAGTTAGTCATACTTAGAACCGATTATTCCCAAATACTACTTACTATGGAAAGGAAGCAATGTATGGACATTTTGTATACTTCTTGACATTTCATAGAATTAGCAACTTAAATCCAGAAACCTCAGTCCCAGATTCTTAGTTCACAAAGAATGGTCTGTTGAGTTATATTGCAAATAACTGTGACTTGTATTTTCTCAGTATGCTGAGCACTTTCTCTAATCTGTACCTGATGCATCATAATTTATCAGACAACTATGAAACTGCAACAGATGGATGGTAAAGGCACAAGAATGTGTGACCCTCACAAGCTTTTTCCCTCCCCTCTGAGCATAAAATCAGTACTAGTTCAAATGTGTCCCGGGGCATAGGTGGTACTTACATCTGGAGTTCACTCGGTGTTGAATTCTCAATAGAAATCCTCAGTAAAGTATCATAGATGATATTCCGCATGAGATAAGTTAAATCCAGTAGGTGCGTGCACATCTTATGCAACTGTTTCATAGGAAGTAAGCAGCCATTATGTCCTAAAGTGGATATTATACATGGTCAGCTATATATTTTCTGATCCATAAAACTAGATTATAAAAAATATTAGCCATTATGACCAAGGCAGTTTTGTGTATTGAGTTTATGGCTAAGATTTTCAGTAGTGACCACTTTAAGGTGAGGTACCCAAAACTTGAGACTCCATAAAAGGGTCTGACTTTGCTCAGCAATTTCTATCAATCAGGCCACTTTAAAGGATCTCAAGTAGGACACCCAAAAAAATCACAATTCACTTTGGAAAAACTGTGGCCTTATATAACTGCTTTTAATAAAAATATTAGTCTTATAACAACATCTTGCTAAACAGCCAAAAGACCAGTTACCCAGATGCATTTCTTCTTGGACGCTAACTGCTGGGCTCCTCCCTCTGTGATGTGTAAAGCTTCTTGCTTGTGTCAGTGGTAGAAGGTTCTTTTGCAGATTTCTATCATTTGACAGGTAAAATGAAGCCCAGGACTCACCCTAGGAAACACCCCAGGGTAGGGAGAACACTTTGAAGCTTTGGGCTTTCCATTAATAACCGCATGGGTGAGTTTCTCTGTCACTTCATACTTGATTTTACCTCTACAACAAACCACTAATCTGAGATTGTTTGTTTCAGAGTTTACTGGTAACTGCATTTAGTCTTTTTTAATTTCTACACAGTTTCTTCTTATTAATACTCTTACCTAACACCTCCAGAAGCAACTCAATATAGGCAAAAGGAGTTGGCACATTGATCTGGAAGCATAGAGCCTTCAGAATGGCAAGTTCTGACTCCACCAAGTTCTGTTTTGTGTATGAATAGTCTAAGGACTGCAGAAATTTCAGAACTGTGTTATTGTTAATTATCTGGAAAAAACAGTGATGGGTTATTTTTAAAACTGCTGCTGTGCGTAAGAGGTGTTCTCTCAAGATCCCAGAAGTTCACCTGCATGATGATATGCTGTTAATAGTTTCTTTTTGAGCTGAGAACTAATAGAACTTTTGTTTAACTTGCCTTCTAAGCTAAAAATGGAAAATGCAAGCTGAAACTATTACCCTTTGCCAGGTAGTAGCACATATTGGGGTTTTGCAGGGCTGTGCCCCATTGGAGCAGAAATCAGGGATGCTGAGTTTGGGTATTTTATCAGTATAACTTTTTTTATTTACACAGTATACACATGTCCTAGAACTGAAGTGGTCACACATAGCAGACAGGCAAAACCCTTCCCCTGCAATATCAGCCCTAACACCATTGTCCACTTCCTAGGAAGTATATTTGTCCCAAGGGTCAACTCCAATTAGCGAGATCAAGGCAGAAAGAAAACTCTTGCTTGCAATATTTTCCTCAAAAATAAAATACATCACAATACTAACAACAACACGGCATTTCTTCAGACAGAATAGGGCATCACACACTAAGAAAATTAACTTGAAAAGCTATGTAATGGCATCATCTGGCAACTCCATAACAATCCTGGGTTTTGATATCGTGGTATGCTTAACAACCAAATGGTACAGGTCATGGATACTTTAAATAATCAAATTATGTTAACATCTTTCATTGTGAAGGTGCAGTGTACAATTTCCAGAGGCATAACAGTTACTGTGCCTGAGTGCAAGAGGGTCTAGATCTCCCATGCCCAAATTATCCTGGATTACACAGTTACTGCTATCCTTTGAAACAGTAACTCCTTTGGTGTGGAGTTTAGATAAGACCAAAATCTAAGTAAGAAAGAATATACTGTACTACTAAAAATCTGATGTAAGAAAGTGGTTAGTTTGCTCACATTGTAGTGAAAAGAAAGTTTGCTTGCAAGCTGAATGCAAGACACAAGCCGCAGCACAAATGTGTCACACATCTGTGCTTTCAAAGTGCCCCAGATGTTGCCCTCTCCTTGTTCATTGTTTGTCCTTGACTTTTTGATAGAGTTATAGCTCTCTTCTACATGCTTAATCATAAACCTGCAAGGAAGAAAAAAGCTAACTATGTTAGGAATCATTAGGTAAAGGATAGATAATAAGATAGTAAATATAATGGCACTATATAAATCCATGGTATACCCACACCTTGAATACTGCATGCAGTTCTAGTCACCTCATCTCAAAGAAGCTATATTAAAATTGGAAAAGGAACAGAAAAGGGCAACAAAAATAATTAGTGGTATAGAATAGCTTCCATACAAGGAGAGATTAAAAAGACTGGGTCTGTTCAGCTTAGAAAAGAGAAGAGTACAGATACAACAGAGGTCTATAAAAATCATGAATGTTGTGGAGAAAGTGAATAGGGAAGTGCTATTTACCCCTTCACATAACACAAGAACCAGGGTCACCTGATTAAACCTGCTGCCTATTAATTTAAAACACAAAAGGAAGTACTTCTTCACACAATGCACAGTCAACCTGTGGGACTCATTGCCAGGGAACGCTGTGAAGGCCAAAACTATAACTGGGTTCAAAAAAGGATCTGTAAGTTTGTAGAGGATAGGTCCATCATTTGCCAAGATGGTCAGGGACACAACCCCATGCTCAGGGTGTCCCTAAACCTCCAACTGCCAGAAGCTGGGACTGGATGACAGGGGATGGATCACTCAAAATTGCCCTGTTCTGTTCATTCCCTCTGAACCATCTGGCACTGGCCACTGTCAGAGGCAGGGTACTGGGTTATATGGACCACTGGGCTTGCCCAGCAGGACCATTCTAATGTAAAAGATCAGCTCTCAGAAAAGTTGCCTTTTGCTAACAAAAGGAAAAGTACTTTCAAAATGTATTCAAAATACTTTACTCTCAATATACATACCAATTATGCTTGTAATTAAATGACAGGAAAGACAAAGCTGCAGCTATAAAGATACTCCATATCTTCAGCCTGAGCAGTGCAGAGTACATACAATATAACTGTACTACAGATATAAGAATTGAGTGTCGTCTTTGCTTGGGAAGTTACCTTTCAAATATTTCAACTGCTTGATATCGTGCAGATTGGTCCAGGAACCATTTTTCACACAAAAGAAATACAAATTCTGCAAAAAAGTGCAATTGATCATAACTGGAACTGATGGATAAGATGGACACACTTTATCAAAAAATAAAAGTAACTAAGCGAGACGATAAGGAATCAGACATGCAAATTGAGTCACTCTTTATAGAGAGGCCACGAATGGGAGTTTATGCAGAGGATAAACAACGAGAAGTCCTTGTGGCACCTTAGGGACTAATACATTTATTTGGATGTAGCACGATGCTTACCCTGCTCCTGCCCTGAAGGGCTTAAAACAGCCCTGGGGGAAGGTTGTGGCTGGGAGCCACTAAACTGGCCTGATTGGGAAGTGGCTGCAGCTGGGCCACGCCCCATCAGACTACAGCTGGCCTGTATAAAGAGGCTGGGAGCCAGGCACTCAGAAGTCTCTTTCTAGCTATAGAGGGAGAAGGGCCTGGCTGCAGGGAGCTAGAGACAAGGTACCTAAGTGAAGCAGGGCTGGGGAAAGGTAGAGGAGCTGGGGAGCTCTAGCCTAGAAAGCCCCAGGCTGTGGCCTAGCATTGGGCCAACAGGTACTGGGGGGTTGCGGTGGGCAGCCCAGGGGTAGGCCAAGGCAGCAGGTCCAAACCCTCCTTGCCAGTGATGAGTAGGCTGATACTGCCCCAGGGCGTGGGGCTAGACAATGGCTGGCAGTAGCCATATACTGAGGCAAGGTGGGGATAGAGGGTGGGGTTCCCTGGGGAGGGGAGACCCTGGGAGAAGGGGGTTACTGCCAGGGGGCAGCACCCCATGTAAAAGGGCACTGGGCCCAGGGAGGGACACAGGGGCCAGAGGACAGATGGATCACTGGCCTGCAGAGGGTGCTCCAGAGCTGAATCAAGCTAATTCCCAGAAGTCACCAGCAGGAGGCGCCCCAGGGGTGAGTCTGCTCATCTACATTGGGCATAAGCTTTGTTAGACTCTTTGGTGCCACAAGGTGCACACATCAGGCATTCATGGCATGTGGACACAGACACACAAACAGACACAGGCTGACAAAGATCTGCATCTCTCACCCACTATCTGGGTCTCTTTGAAGCATCCTGCTTGATCTGACAGCTCATTCAGATACTGTTCATTTTCTGTAGCTAAACAAATTAAAGTATCTTCAATGATCTCGGGAGCAACAACTCCAAAGACTGGCTCCGGGGTGTGAAACCTGGACACTGCCTGTGCCTCTGAGCTCATCTCAGCACTTCTGGCCAGTTCTCAAACAATAAAATAAGTGTTATTTTTACAGCACCGCAGCTGTACCCACCACAGTAATTATTAGAGAGGGCACCAGGTGGTGCATGGGACAAGGCGGCCGTATAATCAGGAACTCTGCTCTGGAAAAATGACGCCTCCTTAGTGTGGACGTGCTCCCTGCGGGTGTGCGGAGTCAGTCACCGTTAACACACACACGTGTGTCGGGGCCACCACAGTCACAGGCGGGAGAGCAGGATTTCAATCGGCCCCGCTGCTCCCTCGGCAGGACTGTTCGCTACGTTCCACGCTCCCACCACCTGCCCTCATCGCCACGCGTGAGCGTGACCCAGGCCCACGGGGCTTTATGGCGCCCACGACCACCGGTTACCGGGACGGGGCCCGCGGCGGAGGCATGGTTGCCTGCCCCCCCCCCCCGAGGAAGCTGGCGGCTCACTGCCGGCTTCCCGCCCCCCCGGCGGGGGGTACCCGCGGGCGCCGCCGCAGCTGGGCGTTTCCCAAGAGCAGATTCAAGGGGCGAGCTGGGGAACCCGCTGGCCCGGGTCTGAGGCTGGGCGGGGCGGGGCGGGGGGGCGGGAAGGGAGGTGTCGGGGGGTCCCAGGCCGAGGGTGGGAGCTGGAGGCTGCGGCAGCTCGGCTGCTCTGGGATATTTTTTCCCTCCCTCCACCCCGCCTCATCTCACATGCCGCCTCTCAGCCAATCACACGACGCCATAGCCCGTTGCCATCAGGTCACGTGGCATTCTCCCAATCGCTCGAGGCGCCTCAGTTAGTCACTTCTTCCCGCCTAAAAGCTCTCCGGACCGCCTGAAGTCACTGACCACCAATCACAAGAGACGCTCAATGGACGCGTCACGTGGCCCGCGTAACCAATCGGGCGGGAGCACTTGGGCCCCTAGAGGTGATTGGTCAGAATCAGAACTTCTGCCGCTGTCGCGGAGGTGTACTTTGCCCTCATCAAACATGGCGGCATAAGCGTCACGTAGGCGGAGTCACGCCGACGCTGCTGGGGTGCGCGTTTGCTCGAGGCGGATATGACGACAGCCTCCGCGCTCCGCCCACTCAGTCACGTGAGCGGTGGGTGCGGCTCCGCGGGGAAGATGGCGGCGCCGCGGGAGCCGGGCCGGGAGTCGGAGGCCGCGTTCGCGAAACGGGTTGACCCGGCGCGGGAGCCGGAGCTGAGCGCGGAGCAGCGGCGCGTCATGCAGCGCGCGGAGGAGGCGCTGCGCCAGCGGGGCCTGCAGCGGCGGCTCCGGGGCCGCAACCTGCTGACGGGGCTCGGCATCGGCGCGGTGGTGCTGGGCATCTGTATCCGGCCGGGCGGCGGGGGGGCCCCCTGGGGGGTGGGGGCGGGGCTGGGAGCAGGGCCCCCCCCCCGGCGGAGGAGTGGGGGCGGGAACAGGGCCCCCCCGGGGAGGAGGAGTGGGGGCGGGGCTGGGAGCAGCGCCCCCCCCCCGGCGGAGAAAGGGTGGGAGGAGCGGGTTCTCCCGAGGAGGGGGGGGGCGGGAGCAGCACGCCCCCTCGGCAGAGGAGTGGGGGTGGGAGCAGTGGCCCCCCCCGGAGGAGGAGCAGGGGTGGCAGCAGTGCCCCCCCCCCAGGAGTGGGAGCAGAGCCCTCCTGGTGGAGGAGTGGGGGTGGGAGTAGCACCCCCCCAGCAGAGGAGTGGGGGTGGGAGCAGAGCCCCCCTGAGGAGTGGGGGCAGCACCCCCTGGTGGAGGAGTGGCCCCCCCGAGGGGCAGGAGCAGCGCCCCCCCCTGGGATGGAGAAATGGTGGGAGCAGGGGGCCCCCCCGGAGGAGGAGCAGGGCTCCAGCAGTGCCCCCCCCGAGGGGTGGGAGCAGAGCCCTCCCGGTGGAGGAGTGGGGGTGGGAGCAGAGCCCCCCTGAGGAGTGGGGGTAGGGGTGGGAGCAGCACCCCCTGGTGGAGGAGAGGGGGTGGGAGCAGTGGGGCCCCTCCTGAGAAGGGGCAGGGGGAGGAGTGGGGGCTGGAGGGATTCCAGGGGGGAGCAGCCCTGTGGAGCAAGGAAGGGCCACTGGGGGTGTTTCTGGGGGCATCTCTTCGATTCCCCCCATGTTTTCCTGAGTGGTCCTATCCCAGATGGTTTCACCTTCTACAAGATCTCCCAGGAGCGATTCCTGGACGAGCTGGAGCAGGAGGTTGAGGCTGCCCGGGCCCAGGCTGCCAAGACCCCAGTAAACTGAGACCCTGAGCAGGCTGGGGCTGCTCCCCACTTGGGATGGATCCAGCTGGAACTGACACATGTGCCAGGGACCCTCAGCAGCCTGACTTCTTGGGTTGCTTCTGCCTTTGCCATGCCAGGCACTCCCTATGGTGAGCCGAGTCCCCCTGGGTGGAGACGGGGGGCTCCTCTCCCCTGTGCCCAGTGGGGACCAGGCTCCTGCCACCTCCCGTTAAACCTTCTGACTGCAGTTGCAGACTGTGGTGCAACAGCACCAGCTTTGTTTCCTGACAGGTTCATCTGCTATTCACCCCCTGCAGCAGGTGGGCCAGGGCCTCAATAAACCTGTCTAAATGATTAACCAGAGTGGGTGTGTGAAATGCCAGCCCTGGGCTGCCTCAAGTGGGGCCTGCTGGGGGGCACCTGGGATGGGGGTTGGAAGGATAAGTTGGGGTAAGTGCAACATCCCTGTAATATATTCTTGTTGGTGGAAATACACATGCAGGAGTTTAAACACTGTCTTCCTGGTCTGTCCCAGCAGCCCCTGGGTGGTTTGTAGCTATTTAAGAGCAAATGGGGAAGTGTCTGGGACC
This sequence comes from Mauremys mutica, assembly GCF_020497125.1. Classification (NCBI taxonomy): domain Eukaryota; kingdom Metazoa; phylum Chordata; order Testudines; family Geoemydidae; genus Mauremys; species Mauremys mutica. The sequence continues at coordinate 1,021,736 of NC_059096.1, forward strand.
AAGTTTGTTGGTTGCTTGGGCTGAACATCATGAATTCCTTGTTTCCTGGTGCTGAGAGGAAGCTATGGGTGGTACCTGGCCTGGGGGTGCCACCCAACGTATTTACCACCTGCAGGAAGAGGAGGATGCAGCATGGAGTGATTCTGCCCCAGGCCACAAAGAGCCCAGTTATCCACTGACCTCTGCACCTACCCTGTTGTGTGGGGAGGAGTAGAGGCCTGGGAGAGGCTGACACATGGAAATGTGCCTCTTTGGCCTTGGGGGAGAGAGATTGAGTCCTGCAGGGACAGGCCTTGTTTAGCCTTTCCAAGCTAGTACATGGCTGCAGAGCTCCCTGGAGTGAGTTCTGCTGCACCTCTGGCTGAACAATAATCTCCATTCCACCTGCAGCCTGGAATGGCTAATCTACATTGCACCACTGTAGCCAGGACCCAGCCATGTGGGGGAAGCATGGGATTGCCCAAGCCATGGTCCCTGGGCTGCAGTCATTTCCCCAGGTCAGGGTGTTTGAGGCATTGACCTTACTGGGCCGCTGTGGGGTGGCCACTAGACCTGGAAGTCAGTGACTCATTCCTTAAAAAGTGATGCAACTTTAAGGATATGAATAAAATCAACTGTGGGCTACTTGCATGGCCTCTGGCTAATGACACCCATGGGCCTGCTCAGGTACTTGGGGGAGAGGAAAAACCCTGTAAGTGATGTGGGGAAGGTGCCTAGATGCTGCCTCCAGGACCCACTGAATTAGATACAAAGGTGAGGTGCTGCCCTCTGGGGGAAGGCAGCACAAACCACCACCCCTCACTGCTAGGAAAAGGTGGCTCTTACTGCCCCTGGCCCAGCCTGCAGGGGAAACACTCTTTCCTTTGCCCCTGTGAAGGGCAGAGCTCCAGCACCTGCAGCTGTTGTCATGTTCCAATAAATGCCTCTGGAAATTGTGCTTCCAAGTTGATTATTAAGGCAGCTGGTGGCAGGAGGCCAGCTCAGTGCCTCAGGGACTGTTCCATGCAGCACACATTTACCTAAGAGGCTAAAGAGTGTTGGGAATGAGATTTTCCAGCTCATTGGCTTAAGTCCTGAATTCACAGGACAGGCCGCTCCTGCTTAAGCCAGGAGAGCAGGTGTATTACCTGGGGCCACCTTCCCACTCCCACCCCACCATGGACACAGCAGGGTTTCTCCTCAAACCATTTACAAGAAAAGCCTCCCCCCCCATCTGTCCTACAGGAAGAATCAATTTGGTTACAAGATGCTCCAGCTGCTGTGATCACACCCCACCATGCAGTCAGCGATCCCTATTTGATCTGTTTTATTCACAACCACTGTACAGAGTCTCTAAAAAGCCTTTTACAACAAGGTCAGTCTGTCCTATGGAGAGGCAGGGCAAGGGCAGTGCTTCACGCTGCAGCTGTGGGGCCAGAGCAGAAGCCGAGCTCCAAGACTCCCTGCTGGCTAAGGCCCAGCAAGTACAAGCCTGAGGCCTGGTGCCCAGGAGAATGGCTTGGCACGAGGGTGTAAAAGTACGTGGCCCGATGCTGCTGGTTTATGGTTCTGGGGCAAAGAGGCACTGAGAACTCAGCCCATGCGCAGGGGGGCAGCACCCCTCTCACTGCAGTGGGGCTGGCGGCTCCTGGCGAGGAGTAAAGCACAGAGGTGAGTTGCCATAAGGGGAGGGACAGTGTCAGCACGTGCATTTCCTATAACCCAGGCCCTGCCTTCAGCAAACATGACCCCGGGGCTAAGTGCTTCCCACCCAGGGCACGAGTCCAGGCAGAGGTAAGACCAGCCACGCCCCAGGGAGCCTGGGCCTGCGTCCATGGCATCCCTCAGTGGGTGGGGGTGGCCCTGGTGCTTTCTGGGAGTGGGGGGAGGTGGGGTCAGTGAAGGGCTGGCACTCAGCTAAGCAGGAAGCGTTTCTCAGCTGACACTAGGGGGGCTCTGAAGCAAGGCTCCCCATGGTGGTAGGGAGTTACCCTGCCCCACTCAGGCTCCTTCCCAGCCCACAAACCCGTCTCCCTGCAGCCTGTGCTGGGAAGCAGGTGAACCAGGCTGGGTGTGGCCACCATCAGACTTCACACTGGCCCGTGGGGGCCAATGCAGATCCTCCCCGGGGCTGTCGGACAAAACCAGGAGTCTCCAGGCGGTGGGCACCCGCAGCAAACACCATGGGCAGGAGTCGCCATTCCCCACAGCGCCAGTGCTGTCTCCACACCCGGAGGAGCCCGTGAGGCAGGGCGCTGCCTGGCCAGCTCACAGCACGGCCTCTCACCACCCCTCCATGGCAGCTGGTGCATGGCTGAGGTAGTCCATGAAAATCGGTGCTGGCAGGACGGTTACTGCAGAGAGAGAGAGAGAGAGAAGGGGGCACTCACCCTGAGGGGCCTATGCAGGAGCCAGCCATGCACACGGGGGCTCAGAGCCGCGTGCCCGGCCCCCCATGGGAACCCGGGCTGTGTTGTGCCTCCATAGCACATGCTCCACCACAACCTCTTCTGTGCCAGAGGGAGCGTGGCAACCCTGGGGGTCGGTGGGATAGGACTCTACGGCCCAGGAAGCCCCCCAGCAGCCCCGCCCTCACCGTTCGGCTGAGGTCTCCGGCGAATGTCACCCCTCTGCTCGGCCGCTGCTCCTGCGAGCCGGTGCTGCTGCCACTCAGCGAGTTCCTGCGCATGATCCCTGCTGGGAGCCAGACGAGGTGAGGGGCCAGGGGGCCCTGAGCCTCCCCCCATGAAGCAGCCCCCCAGGTGCCTGCTGCACAGCCTGGCATGGTACCCAGCTGGCATGTGGGGACATCTCCCCCACCATGGAACCCGCAGGTTAATGCCATCTTCCCCAGGGCAGAGACCTGAGGATCCTCCATGCAGCCCAGGGTGCGGCCCCCAGAGAGCTCCCCCCAGCACATGCCCCTGGGCACTAAAGCCACATGGGGGTCCCAGGCAGAGAGAGCAAGGACGGGGGGGGGGCGGGATCAAGTGCCAGCAGGGAGCAGCCGGGGAGTGGGGGGCAGGTGCAAGAGGACAGTGGGGGGGGAGGGGGTTCAGGTGCCAGCAGGGAGCAGCTGAGGACAGCGGGGGGGGGTCAGGTGCCAGCAGGGAGCAGTGGGACAGGTACCTGCAGGCTGCGAGAGGACAGTGGTGTGTGTGTCAACAGTGGAGGGGGAGGGGGTTCAGGTGCCAGCAGGGAGCAGCTGAGGACAGTGGGGGGAGAGGGGGTTCAGGTGCCAGCAGGGAGCAGTGGGACAGGTACCTGCAGGCTGCGAGAGGACAGTGGTGTGTGTGTGTGTGTGTGTGTCAGGTGCCAGCAGGGAGCAGCTGAGGACAGTGGGGGGGAGGGGGTTCAGGTGCCAGTGGGGAGCAGCGGGCCGGGTACCTGTGGGCTGCGAGAGCTCCAGGCGCTGGAGGCTGTTGCGCCGGGACGGGTTGAAGCTGCCCTTGGAGAGGCGTCTCTGGCGGCTGGAGAGCATGGCGGCTGGGGAGACGATGCCCGGGGGGGCCTGCTTCCCCATCCGGAAGTACAGATCCTCGATCTCCCTCTTCTGCACAGCCTGCAGTGTCTGCACTTCAGAGAGGTGCCTGGGGACAGCAGGGCCGTCAGGGCAGGGGGCGGACGCCTGTTTCTAGCCCAGCTGCCCATAGGGAGGAGACTGGCAGGAAGCTGCCTTACCCCGCCCCAGCACGGGCCAGCAGCCCCCCGAGAGCTCCCTGGAGCCAGAGGCGCTTGCACAAGGCCCAGCTTGCTTCCCTGCCGCCCCCAAGCAGTGCAGCACGTGGGAAAGGCCGGGCTGGGTCCCCCACTCACTTCTGGCGCAGGCTCTGCAGCTCCTCCCAGATCTCCTCGTCCTCGCTCTCCGTGTCGTCGCTGCTCAGGTAGGACGAGCTGCGCGCGTAGCTCATCCACACCTGGCTCACCATGGCCTGCTGAGGGCTCTCAGCACCGCCCTCCCCAGGCCCCTCCTGGTCGCTCTCTGCCAGCGCCACCGGCGTCCCCTCCTCGGCCAGCAGCTCGTCGGGGTCCTGCACCGGGGTGTCAGGTACAGAGTCCGAGTCGGGGCTCGTGCTGCCCTCCGTGGCGGAGGAGCTGGGCACCGAGGGCTGGGAGGAGCCGCCAGCCGCCCCCTCCCAGGGCTCCTGGCCACTCTGCTCACTGTCACTCTGGCTCTGCTGCCCCGGGGTGCTGTTGGCTGGGTCCTTGGACGTGGTCACCTGGAATCGGCCCAGAATCTGGGGCTTGGCCTCTGGGAACAAATGGGGAAGGGCAGGTTAGCAGGAGCCGGCCCAGCGTGGGCCAGGGCAGGTCTGGGCGTGGCTCTCCATGCACTGCGGGGGAGAGCTGGCACCAGGCACTCTGCGATGCCAGCCCTGTTCCCACCCCGGCAGGCTGCACCACAGCTCAACCAGCACCTTTACCTTCGTTGATGGGGGACAGCCGGGCCTTGGCCGTGCCAGGGGCGGGCGACTCTGAGACGATCAGGTGGCTGCTGGGTTTCGGGGAGCAGGGCGATACCTAGGAGAGAAGCCGGTGAGCCAGGTCAGGGAGCACAGAGCCACCCCCGTACGGGGTCCTGGCCCCCAGCAACATCCAGGACCATCTAATCCCCAACAGCAGATGGGCCGGGGATTGAGCTGTGGCTCCCTGGCTCAGGCCCAGGCCTCTGGATTAACAGGCTGCTCCAGGCCTCGCTCCGAGCCAGCAGCACTGCCCCAGCCCAGGGGCAGCGGCTCGTCCCCTGGAGTAACACCAGCCCCAGGGCTGCTCTAACTGGTCCCAGCATCACCCGCCCCCTGGGGCCATTCCACCAGCTCCGGCATGGCCTGCAGCCGGCCCCTTCCCACCAGCCCTACGCCGAGAGCCGGGGTCTGGCGCCACTAGGGCATATCCTGGCTGTGCCCCCACATTCCTGGGGCCTTCTGGCAGCTGTTTGACCCACCTCACTCTGCAGCACCCATGCCCCTTCTGGGGGTGCTTACCGAGCCGCTATCCAGCGCCCCTGCAGCAGGAGCTCTCCCCGATGCCAGCGGACTCTCCCCGATGCCGCTTCTTCCCAGGCCCTGAGGGGGAAGAGCTGGTCCCCAGCCCCCCGTGACGCAGGTGCTGGTGGGCTCCTGGGTCCCACTGCAGTGTGGCGCTGGCTCCACCTGGCCTGCAGGGCCAGGGGAGGTGAAGTGTGCCGGCCCCAGGTACAGCGACTGCGGGCGAGGTATCGGTGCAGGGGCCAGGGGCCCACCCGGCGGGGCAGCAGCCAAGGAGACGGACGGCAGCAGCCTCTGGGCCATGCTCATCATTGCCAGGGAGAACATCTCAGCCAGCGAGAACAAGGGGGAGGTGGCAGGAGACCAGGGGGGCGCAGCGGGTGCGGTGCTGTTCATGGGTGGGCTCAGGGGGCCCAGGTCTCCCCTGGGTGGTGTGGTGGACAGCAGGGAGCCTCCAGCCTGGGGCCCGGATCTGGCAGTCTGGGGGAAACACTGGGATGTTGGCAGCTGGTACGGGGCCAGGCCAGGCACCGTCAGGGAGGAGGGCCAGCTCCACGCGGCTGCACTGGGGGAACCTGCGGAGGAGAAAGGGATGAGCATGGGAAGGGTTAATCATGTCCCCACTCCACGGCTGGGTGCTCCCCCTCCCTCCCGTCTAGGGTCCCCACATCCCTGCCCCCACCCCCCCCAGCTAGCTGCTCCCTTGGAGGGGCCGCAGCGTGGGCGTTCCAGCTCGGCTGGGGGCCGCGGCCAGGCCTGGGGAAGCGGGGGAGGCCGGTGTCCGAGCCGGTACCTGGCGGTTCTGCTGGGAGCAGAGGCTGCAGCCCAGCGGGCTGGGTCCCTGGCGGGGTGTCTGCGAGGCTGAAGAGGTCGTTTTCAGAGGGGGAGCCACTAAGCGAGTGCTGGACCGGAGCCAGCTCCGACTGGCCTGGGCTGCTGCAGCCCAGGTCTGGGACAGAGACAGGGAGTCAGTCCTGGCACCGCGCGGCCCCGACACCCCCAAGCAGCAGCCCTCCCCCCACTGGGGCCAACTTGTGCAGCTGCCGGGCAGGGGGTGGCGCAGGCCTCTCCCTGCATAGGGCAATGGCACCTGGCTACTGCTGCCCGGGCTGCAGGCACCCAGCCGGCCGCAGGCACCACCCTTCACAGCAGACACGCTTCCATCACAAGCCAGCGGGCAGCACAGGGCCACCTGGCCAGCCCCCCAGAGAGGGGGTGTCGCAGGCCAAGGGCTGGGACACCCTATTGGAGGGGGGCAGGGGGGGGCAGGCACGTACCGCTGAGCAAGGACGAGGCCGAGATGGAGCGCGAGAGATCCTGCAGCTGCAGCTCCGCCTGCCAACGAGAGACAGGGCCTGTGATGGGCCAGGCCAGGGCTGCGGCAGGATCTGGCCCACACTCCCACCCAACCCCATGCTGGGACCCCCCAGCAGAGCCCGGGAAGCTGGAACATGCTCTCTGGAGCAATGCACGGGCGGGGGCGCTCACCAGGAAGGCTGCTCACCAAGAGCGAGGAGGCCACTCACTGGGCAGCCGGAGGGTGAGGGGGGTGCTCAACGGGGGTCCGGGGGCCACTCACAGAGGAGTGGAGAGGCGCTCGCCAGGGGGAGGGCGAGCTGCTCCCCGGGGGACGAGGGGGGGCTGCTCACTGGGGGCACTCACCGGGAGGCCGTTGCTGGTGGCAGAGGGCGACAGGCTCTCAGGCTGCGGGCTGCCAGCCGCCCTGCTGGCACCATGCCCGTCCTTGCGCAGCAGGGTCTCCACGCGCTGGATGATGTCCTGGATTCGATGGATGAAGCTGTCCTGCTCCGACTGGAGGATGAACTCGTTATTGACCTGTGGGGCCAGGCAAGTGGGTCAGTGCTGGGTGCGGGCCCCCCAAACCCTGCCGAGCCCAGCCAGGCCCTGCACTCACCATGACGGCCGCAATCTCCTCCGGGTTGTCCCCGTCCAGGTCGAACTTGAAGGTCACCATCTTGTTGTTGTAGGTCTGCAGCTGGCACTCCACCACCCTGTCGCTCTTGTCTGAGATCTGCGGGGCAGGGGCAGCTCATAGGCAGCTGCGGAGACCCCCACCACCCGCCGCCGGGAGCCAGGTGACACACAGGGAGGGGCCAGCGGTTGCAGTGCCAGGCCTGTGCCAGCCCCGCTTCTCAGCCAGTGCAGATGGGTGGTTTGGGGGGGCCCTTTTGCCCCCTCAATGGAAACATGAAGGGCTGATCGGCGCTTCTGTCCCCCACATCGTTCCCTGTGAACTGCACGTCCACACACGGGCAGGAGATCAGGACCCAGGGCACTGGAGCAGCCGCCGTGGTGCCTCCATGGGGCCAGGGCCAGCTAGGAACCAGGGAGATCGGCCCAGGAGCAGTTGCTCCCCAGGCACCCCCCATTCCCTGCCACCCTGACCTCCCCCCGACAGCTGCCGCCCCACACTCCCCATTCCCAGTGAGCTTCGGCCCCTCGCAGCCTGTGAACAAAGGCAGGGCAGGTGCCGGTGGCGCTTACGTTGGTGATGCGCAGCCTTGACCTGGCTCGGCGCCGCAGCAGCTTCCCAGAGGCCCGCTTGGCCGGCAGCTTGGCGTTCTGCTCGCTGGCCGAGAGCCCTTCGCAGCCGTCGCTCAGGCCGGATGCCACGTCCGACGCGTAGCTGTGGGGAGGCCCCAGCACAGGGGCAAGAGTTAATGGCCAATCCCACCTGCCCCAGCCCAGTATCCCCTGTAACCCGCCCTGATCCCCATCTCAGTGACCAGCCCCAGCCCATTCCAGCCACCGCCTCCCGGGGGGGGGGGGGGGCAAACAGCTGACTCCTCCCACCCAGGGGCTGGGGGCACGGCGCTGACGGAGCAGGGCCCAGACATACCTGTCCACTGGGGAAGAGAACTCGCTGGCCGGGGCAGACGGCAGGCGCTCCATGGGCGAGCTCACTGCGATGCTCTGCAGGGGAGAAGCCAGAGTGAGGGGGCATTGTGGCACCCCCAGCAGCCCCCCAAAGGGGAGCGTCAGGTGCCCCTGTGGCAGTGCGAGGCCCCACTCACCACAGGGAAGCAGCTCTCTGACTGGGCAGCTGGTGGGCTGGAAGGGTCCCCGGTGGAGAAGGTGCCCGAGTGGCAGTGGGACAGGTCTGGTGAGTCCACGAATCCAGAGGAGCTCAGGTACCCGTCCGTCTCGCAGTCAGCTGGGGAGCAGAGAGCAGGGTGAGTGGCCAGCCCAGGGGCCCATCCCACCAAATCCTGGCTCCCAGCTGCCCAGGGGGGAGGGCCAGGGCAGGCTCCCCCCCGCAGGAGCTGCCGTTTCTCGCCCCCCTTCCGCAGGAGAACGGGAGAGAAACAGGAGCAGCTGCCTCAACCGATCACTGCCAGGGTGCCACGTTCCAGGCTCCCAGCAATATCAGCCGCAGACACCAATGAGAGGCTGGGAGCTGCTCTCCCTGCACCCCAGGGAGACGCAGGCCAATGCCAGCAACACCCCCCCCCCGCACCCCACGGTGCCCGCGCACTGGCTACGTACAGGTGGTGGAGGAATAGCTGGTGTGCCGGTACAGGAAGTGCTGGTGCTGATCTGCCTCGGGCTCCTCGGGCTCCGGAAGGAAGGTGCCCCCAAAGACAGAGTCCCCGGAGCCAGGCGTGGCCGGTGAGGCCTGGGGGGTGGTAGGCACCGGGGGGCACTTCAGCTCCTCCAGCAGGGGCAGGATGCCTGGCTGCTTCTCCTGCTCCTGGTGCTGCAGCTCATCCTGCGCCCGCTTCATCTTCTCCCGCTTGCGCTTGATGGTGACCACGCGGTCCCGCACCGCCTTGGCCACCAGCTTGTAGTCCGCCTCACACACAAAGCCCAGGGTCACCTGCATGAGGTGCAGGGGGCGCGTCAGGCCCTGCCCCGGCAAAGCCTGGCAGAGCGATCTGGGCACCCAGGGAGGCAGTGAGCCAGGCACAGGCGAGGTCAGGGAGTGGGGCTTGGTTGTGCCCAGGCAGAGGGTCAGACAGTCGCTGCCCCGGAACGGACCCTGCCCCCTGCACAGCAGCAGCGCCTGCTACAGGCTGCAGCAAGCCAGCAGCACAGATCCCAGCGGCGAGCGGCTCCCCCGCGCCAGAGCTGTGGGTACGCGGAGGGGACCGGGCCTGGCCCAGTTCATTGTCTCCCCATCCCAGGCGGGGGCAGGGCTGCTCCCCCTCCCTCCGTGGGAACCTACCATCTCCTGGGCCACCTCCTCGGCCACGTCCTTGTGCAGCTCGAAGAGGAACTCGAGGGCGTTGTTGTCCTTGTACTTGCCGTGCAGTTTCTTGGTGTCGTCCATGCGCAGCCAGAGCTTGAGGCCGGACTTGACGCCGTCGTCCTCCTCGGCCAGCTCCACATGCACCCCCGTGTCCTCCTGGAAGAAGGAGTGCTCCAGCAGGTCCTGGATGGTGTACCTGGCGGACAGGCCGGGGTCAGCGCAGCCTGGGCACCCTGGGGGGGCCGCTGCCCAGCCGGGGAACCCAGTACGGCACAACTGGCACCACGGGACAGAGCCGGCACCAGGGCGCCCTAGCTCATCTGGAACCCGGGCCGCCAGCCCAACCCGGCCAGCCCCCTCCACCCTAGAGGCCTGCAGCCCCCCATCCCTGCCCCACCGGCCCCACCAAGCCGCGTGGCCCCACGCTCCTGCCCTGCCACGCCCACCTCTCAGCCTTGTTCATGCGGATGCAGCCCTCAATGATTTCCTTCAGCTCTGGCACCTTCACCTTGTAGAAGCTGTTGGGTTTCATGCCCTGCAGGGAGACATCCCGACAGTCAGGCAGGTCCCAGGCCAGGCTGTGCCCGAGCAGCTGTGACACCCTCTGCAGCGCTGCGAGCAGACGTCCCTGAACGTGCAGGGGGCCGGACTGAGGTGAGACTGGCCCTGCGAGCAAGTGACATCTGGGGCTGCCCTCTGGCTCCTGGGACCTGACTCCCAGTCCCCGCAAGTTGAGTGTGGAAGGGACCCCGCAGGGAGGGGCCAGGAGGACAGAGACCCCGATTCAGGCAGGCGAGAGCCAGTGGCTCAGAGTGAGCGGAACCACCCAGCACCAGTCCCTGACGGGCCAGGCAGAGCCCAGTGCAGACCAGCTTCCCTGGCCATGCCCCTCCCTGCCCTGAGCGAGGGGGCAGAGCAGTTCTGGGTGACGGGAGGTCATGGAGCAAACTGGCACCGCACTGGATCTGGCCGGCTCGGGGTCGTTAAGGCTGCGGGCTGGCCCAGGGCAGCGGAGCAGACCAGGTTCACAAACAGCTTCCTGGTTCCACTCCATTAACGCTGGAGGCTGCTGCTCCCAGGTCCCGGCACGCCAGGGAGCAGCACGTGGACAGCCACGCGGCCTCCGCCAGGCCGAAACCTGCTGCGGGGAGCAGAGCAGGGGGCAGCCGGGAGGCACAGCTATGGGGGAATGGGACCCGCCTGCAAGAGCATCCAGGGGAGCCCCGAGCGGCTCCCCCTTCTGTCCCCAGCCAAGGGACCCAAGAGCTCAGCAGTGGCTAGCGGCTGTCCTGGGCACCTCTGCCCCAGTGTCTAGGTGTGGAGCTGCTCCCAGAGCAGCCTCAGGAAGGAGGGAGTGTCTTAGTTAAGGACCAGGCTGGGGTTGAGCAGCTCCGGGGGGAGGAAGGGGGAGAGAGGGGTCCCCAAGCAGTGCCAGTGGGGGGGGGGTCCCCCGGCCCCTAGAGTGGCTCTGGCAGGGGTGGAGGTTCCTTGGCTGAGCGGCAGGGGGAGGGGTGTCCCCAGTCCCCCAGAGTGGTTCAGGCAGGGGAGCGGTTTCCCTGGCAGAGCGGTGCTGGTGGGGGGGAAGGGGGATCCCCAGGCCCCCAGAGTGGCTCCAGCAGGGGAGCGGTTTCCCTGGCAGGGTGGTGCTGGTGGGCGGGAAGGGGGGTCCCCAGGCCCCCAGAGTGGCTCCGGCAGGGGAGCGGTTTCCCTGGCAGAGCGGTGCTGGTGGGGGGGAAGGGGGGTCCCCAGGCCCCCAGAGTGGCTCCGGCAGGGGAGTGGTTTCCCTGGCAGGGCAGTGCCAGCAGGGGGTCCCCAGGCCCCCAGAGTGGCTCCGGCAGGGGAGCGGTTTCCCTGGCAGGGCAGTGCCAGCAGGGGGTCCCCAGGCCCCCAGAGTGGCTCCGGCAGGGGAGTGGTTTCCCTGGGAGGGCAGTGCCAGCGGGGGAGAGGGGGGTCCCCAGGCCCCCAGAGTGGCTCCGGCAGGGGAGCGGTTTCCCTGGCAGAGCGGTGCTGGTAGGGGGGTCCCCGCATCGAGGCGCAGACAAAGCCACTCACCGAGGTGACCTTGCGGTAGATCTGGGCGGCGTTCTGGCACTCTGAGTAGGGGTATTCCGAGGTGGCCATCTCCAGCATGCACATGCCGAAGGCGTAGACATCCACCGCCTCGTCGTACTTCTCCTCGTACATCTCGGGGGCCATGAACTCCGGGGTGCCTGGGGGCGCAGGAGACAACTCAGCGCCAAGCTGCTCCTTGGGGCTGGCTAGCCACACCCTGCTGGCCTAGGGTGGGGGGCTGGCTGCAGGGGAGGCTGCGCTCCCCGACTCATCTCAGCAGTGCCAGGCTGGCGTTGGCCACCCCAGGGGTCCCATGGCAGAGGGCGCCCCCCGGACCGTGAGTGGCCCCTCAGCCAGGCCATCCCGGGGACCCGCCCGAGGGGCCCGGCTGCTCGCGCGCCCAGCCCGGTACCTATGACGCTCTTGGCGAAGGAGGCCCGCTTGAGCGTGGCCAGGCCCAGGTCCCCGATCTTGACGGAGCCGGTGGGGCCCGTGATGAAGATGTTGTCGCACTTGAGGTCGCGATGGATGATGGGGGGCGAGCGCGTGTGCAGGAAGTGCAGCCCCTTGAGGATCTGCCGGCTCCAGCGCTGCAGGACCTTCAGCTTCATCTCCTTGAAGCGCTTCAGGTAGCTGCGAGGGCGACACGGGCGACATGAGGGGGCGACTCCAGCGGCTCCCCCCGGCCAGGCGCCACCCAAGCTGCACGGAGCTGGGCAGCAGGGTCCCGGCGCAGGCTGTGTGGAGACTCTCCTCACCCAGGCAGCACACACAGCGGGCTCCGCAGGAACGGGCGGCTCTGTAGTGCCAAGGGCCAAGCACGGGCCTAGGAACGGCGAGCAGCCGGAGCTGCCTGGTGCAGCGCAGCACGGCGAGGTAAGGGCGCCCGGGACGCACTGACAGCTGCTTCCTGAGCAGAGGGACCTCACAGAGCGCCTGGCAGGCCCTGGGCTTGGCCCCAGCACCCCCACCAGTTCACAGCCCAGCTTGGCCGAGAGGAGCTGCGAGCTCTGCCCGGATCCTGCCCGGGCCCCTTCACGCCAGGCAGGGGCGGCTTGGAATGCACCTGGCCCACATGCTGGCCAAGCTCGCGGTGCCAGCAACCACAGCGGTGACACGCAGGCCAGACAGGGTCCCCCCCACCCGCTAGGACCCTACCCCCTCTCCACCTGCCACACAACCCCCACCCTGCCAGACCCCCCGGCTCCCTCCCCCGCCACCCGCTAGGACCCTACCCCCTCTCCACCTGCCACACAACCCCCACCTTGCCAGACCCCCCGGCTCCCTCCCCCGCCACCCGCTAGGACCCTACCCCCTCTCCCCACAGGCCCCAGTGCCTCCTCTCCACCTGCCACACAACCCCCACCCTGCCAGACCCCCCGGCTCCCTCCCCCGCCACCCGCTAGGACCCTACCCCCTCTCCACCTGCCACACAACCCCCACCCTGCCAGACCCCCCGGCTCCCTCCCCCGCCACCCGCTAGGACCCTACCCCCCCTCCCCACAGGCCCCAGTGCCCCCTCTCCACCTGCCACACAACCCCCACCCTGCCAGACCCCCCAGCTCCCTCCCCCCCCACCCGCTAGGACCCTACCCCCTCTCCACCTGCCACACAACCCCCACCTTGCCAGACCCCCCGGCTCCCTCCCCCGCCACCCGCTAGGACCCTCCCCCCTCTCCCCACAGGCCCCAGTGCCTCCTCTCCACCTGCCACACAACCCCCACCCTGCCAGACCCCCCAGCTCCCTCCCCCCCCCACCCGCTAGGACCCTACCCCCTCTCCCCACAGGCCCCAGTGCCTCCTCTCCACCTGCCACACAACCCCCACCCTGCCAGACCCCCCAGCTCCCTCCCCCGCCACCCGCTAGGACCCTACCCCCTCTCCCCACAGGCCCCAGTGCCTCCTCTCCACCTGCCACACAACCCCCACCCTGCCAGACCCCCCAGCTCCCTCCCCCCCCACCCGCTAGGACCCTACCCCCTCTCCCCACAGGCCCCAGTGCCTCCTCTCCACCTGCCACACAACCCCCACCTTGCCAGACCCCCCGGCTTCCTCCCCCCCCACCCGCTAGGACCCTACCCCCTCTCCCCACAGGCCCCAGTGCCCCCCCTCCACCTGCCACACAACCCCCACCTTGCCAGACCCCCCGGCTCCCTCCCCCGCCACCCGCTAGGACCCTACCCCCTCTCCCCACAGGCCCCAGTGCCTCCTCTCCACCTGCCACACAACCCCCACCCTGCCAGACCCCCCAGCTCCCTCCCCCGCCACCCGCTAGGACCCTACCCCCTCTCCCCACAGGCGCCAGTGCGCCCCCTCCGCCTGCCACACAACCCCCACCCTGCCAGACCCCCCGGCTTCCTCCCCCACCACCCGCTAGGACCCTACCCCCTCTCCCCACAGGCCCCAGTGCCTCCTCTCCACCTGCCACACAACCCCCACCCTGCCAGACCCCCCAGCTCCCTCCCCCCCACCCGCTAGGACCCTACCCCCCCTCCCCACAGGCCCCAGTGCCCCCCCTCCGCCTGCCACACAACCCCCACCCTGCCAGACCCCCCAGCTCCCTCCCCCCGCCACCCGCTAGGACCCTACCCCCTTTCCCCACAGGCCCCAGTGCCTCCTCTCCACCTGCCACACAACCCCCACCTTGCCAGACCCCCCTGCTCCCTCCCCCCCCACCCGCTAGGACCCTACCCCCTCTCCCCACAGGCCCCAGTGCCCCCCCTCCGCCTGCCACACAACCCCCACCCTGCCAGACCCCCCGGCTTCCTCCCCCACCACCCGCTAGGACCCTACCCCCTCTCCCCACAGGCCCCAGTGCCTCCTCTCCACCTGCCACACAACCCCCACCCTGCCAGACCCCCCGGCTTCCTCCCCCACCACCCGCTAGAACCCTACCCCCTCTCCCCACAGGCCCCAGTGCCCCCCCTCCACCTGCCACACAACCCCCACCCTGCCAGACCCCCCTGCTCCCTCCCCCGCCACCCGCTAGGACCCTACCCCCCCTCCCCACAGGCGCCAGTGCCCCCCCTCCGCCTGCCACACAACCCCCACCCTGCCAGACCCCCCAGCTCCCTCCCCCGCCACCCGCTAGGACCCTACCCCCTTTCCCCACAGGCCCCAGTGCCTCCTCTCCACCTGCCACACAACCCCCACCCTGCCAGACCCCCCAGCTCCCTCCCCCCCCACCCGCTAGGACCCTACCCCCTCTCCCCACAGGCGCCAGTGCCCCCCCTCCGCCTGCCACACAACCCCCACCCTGCCAGACCCCCCGGCTTCCTCCCCCACCACCCGCTAGGACCCTACCCCCTCTCGCCCCAGGCCCCAGTGCCTCCTCTCCACCTGCCACACAACCCCCACCCTGCCAGACCCCCCGGCTCCCTCCCCCGCCACCCGCTAGGACCCTACCCCCTCTCCCCACAGGCACCAGTGCCCCCCGTCTGCCTGCCACACAACCCCCGCCCAGCAGAACCTGGAGCCCGCCCCCCTGCCAGCCCAGCCCAGCCCCGCTCACGTTTTCAGGGTGCCCGAGGTCATGAGCTCAGTGACCAACACGATGCAGATCTGGCCCTTGATGGCTGACTTCCAGGAGTCGTAGAAGCGGACAATATTGGGATGCTGCAGGCCCTTCAGCATCTCCACCTCCTCGCTGAAGCGCTGCCGTTCAGCCTTCGACAGCTTCCGGGTCTGCAAGGAACCCACAGGAGAGGCATGAGTTGCCACTGGGGGGCGCCCTCTGGCACCGGGGCTGGTGGCACAATGGACCGGTCCTGGCCTGAGCCAGCCCCATGGCCCTGCCACGGAGCCTCCCCCTCGCTCCCCCATAGCCCTGCCTCAGAGCCCCTCAAACCAACCCAGCCACTGAGAGCCCCCATGCTCCCACCCAGAGATGGAGCCCCTATCCATCCTCCTGGCTCCCTTTGCCAGCCACATACACGGCAGCAAGGCCATGCCAAGCTCCCAGTGCCACGCACAGACAGCAGCCCCATGAGCACTGCTGGCGCTGCCCAGGGCAGCAGGATTACTCATGTAGGAGAGACGAGCGGAGCCAGGCACCACGGCACCAGCAAGGCCACGCAGAGCATCCCCCCCACGCAGGGCTGAGGAGCTGGCAGCCGCTAATCGTGCCGGCTGGACGCGCTGTGCAGCCCAGCTGCCAGACTCCCCCAGAACGCCCCGGCCCGGCTTATCAGCACCAGAGACAGCCCGTATCTGGGTCAGGATGGACATGGAGTGTCGGGGGAGGGCAGAGCAGCCGGCTGCGGGCACAAAAGCAGAAATTCACTCACCTCCCAGCCCCCGAGAGCAAGCAGGGACGGCAGGACCCTTTGCCCAGCAAACAGCCGGGCTCTGCACAGAGAGAGCCGGGGCCAAACCAAGCCCCCCGTGTGCCAGCCCCCAGAAGGGAAGGACGTGTCTCCCCTGCCCCTTCCAGGGAGCAGAGAGGCCTGGCAGGGACAGGGCAGGGGTGAGACTTTTTGGCTTACTGGGGATTTGCTTGCTGGATGTGGGGAGGGGGCTGAGCCAGCATTTCAGCAGCTGGCCTGGCGGGGGCACGGTGCCCACGCGGCACGCTGGGGTGTTAGTGAGACACAAGCCACCCCCGGCACTCAGATTCTCCAGCGGGGACGCAGATCACCGGCTGATGAGGCAGCGTGGGGCCCCTCTCCCTCCCGCGCCCAGTGGGCCCACCCAGAGGAGGCTGCCCGCTCGCACGGTGCTGGGCATGCGCCCATGTGGACTTGGAGTGACACCCACAAAGCCACCGGTGTCTGCACCTCCTGCTGCAGCTGTGGGCCATGCAGGGCCGGAGGTTTGATTAAAACCTTTATCCAACGGGAGGGGCAAACCCAACTCCTCCCCAGCAGCCCACCCAGCCTGCCTTTGTGCCTCCAGCTCAGGGCACGCACCTCGTCTGCGTGGGGGCTCGTTTCCACTGGGGATTCCGCGCCAGCATAGCAGTCCTGGGGCCAGCCCCTGCACAAGGGGGGACCAAGGCCTGGTGACCTCCAGGTGCTAACCACCCGCACACCCCGCGGCTCAGCAGGGCCCTGGTAGTTGGGTCCCAATTCACGGCCCAGGGAACTTGTGACAAGAGACGGGAGGGAGTGCTCAGCGCCCCAGCACAGCTCCTGCCAGCCAATGCCCTGGCCAAGAGAGAACTTGTGTGCCACAGGGGCAGCCCGCCCAGGGCTGCCCCCTCCACCTGGCATAGCATGGCCCCTCAGGCCAGCCTTGCACCCGTACACAAGGAGTAACAATTCCTGCTGCCTCGCTTTGCTGCTTTCTAAGAGAGCAGGCGGGCGGCTGGCAAGTGCAGACACAGGGCACCTTTATGGCAGGGGGCCATGCGAGCCTCAATGCCGTCTTTGTTGGCAGCACAGGCGCGCCAGGCTCTGGACCTGGTTTTTCCATGTTCCTCTTGCTCAAGTTAATTAAAGTGGAAGCAGAAGTTGAGCTTTGACAGAAGCTTAAAGCACCGTGACTAGGAGCCCAGCCCAAGGTCAGCAGGGAGGGCACAGGCACCTGCCCCCTGGGGCTCAGCCTGGCAGCTCCATCCCCTCACCAGGTCTGCTGACACCAGCCAGGACAGCTTCCCCTCTGCCCACAGGCTCTGCTGGGACAGCACAGGCCAGGCAAACTCCCTGGGGACCAGCGGGGGCTGCCCCCCATGACTCCTGCTCAGCACACAAGGGGCTGGGGACTCTCCCAGGAGCAGTGGGGCACAGAGCAGGGGTCCTGACAGGCTCCCAGGCTCCTGCAGATGCCCCGGCTCATGCCAGCTGCCTTGAGGGGCCAGGGGACTCAGGGCACGGAAGGAGCCACCCCCTGGGACATCTGTCCAAAGGAAACTGAGCGGCTGCAGCCTGGGATTTCCAAAACATGATGCAATGTAAAAACGGCCACGCGAATCTGGGGCCACCCCCTCGCCCATTGCCTCCCCCGGCTCCGGCCTCCCACCCCACAGCTCTCCCTGCCTGCTGTCCAGGCTCTGGAGTCCCCATGCATTCCTGTCACGTGCTCCACAAACCAAACCCTCCCCAGGACCCGTGCCTGGCCGCTGGCATGCTGGTAACTGTGCCCAAGGCCCTGGAGTCGCTGCCCTGCTCCCGCCCTCGCAGAACCCAGCAATATCTGGAGAAACTGGGAAACTGGCACAAGTAGGAGCCTGTGGAGGGCTGATCCCCCTGCCCCAGCACCAGACACTGCCCAGCCTGTGGCACCCTCTCCCTAGACAGGGGCCAGAGCTCCTGTTCCCCCACCCGCAGGGCGCTACGGGGCCACAGCTCTCTCCTTGGCCAGGCAAACTGGGCCCTGGCCAGTGATAATACTGGGGAGCCAGGCCTGGCGTGGAGGTGAGATACGCCAGCAGCTGCTGCGAGCCCTGTTTGCCTTGGTGTATGTTTAAGGCAGGCGCATGAAATGACATGAGCCTGGAGCAGCAAGAGCTGACTCCATCCATGGCCCCCGATCGATTCCGGGCCTGCACTCGAAATGCCGAATGTGCCGCGCGGGCGGCGCTTCCTGGCAGGGCCCTGCCTGCTGGGAGTGAGAAGGGCAGGGCCAGGTGAGCGGGAACACTGCTCCTGGGGGGCTGCAGCAAACACCCCCCTCTGCCCCTCCCTAATGAGAGCAGGGCCTATGGGAAACTGACACAAGTAGGAGCCTGTGGAGGGCTGACCCCCCTGCCCCAGTGCCAGGCAGCGAGCAGGGAGAGCGCAGGGAGGATCCGGCTGGGACAGGCTCTCCACATCCCTGCACTGACAGCCAAAGAAACCAACGGCTCGCGGCTGCCGCGTTCCTAAACACTGGAAGCTGCTGGCTCCAGGGATCTGTGCGCTCGGCCCCTTGGCTCGCAGGAGCCATAAATCAGCCCGGGGATCTTTCGTAATGTTTTTGTTGCATCATAACTGGCCCCGTGGCTGGGTTGCAGCTGCCCTGCGCCCCACATGGGGCCGTGCACAATCCCCTCCTTTCAAACCCACGTTCGGGGCCCTGGCCCAGCCCAGAGCAGGAGACCCCCTGAGACCAATGAATGGCACCTTTTAGATCCAGGGCAAGTGAACTGATCTCCAAGCCCCCGCTCTGCTCCTCTGCCAGTCCTGACCCATAGCAGCCCCTGCTAGTACAGCCGAGGCCGGGAGGACCACCAGCTCCGCCAATGCCCCCCAGTCCTGACCTGCAGCCACCCCCCATTCCAGCCTTGGCTTCTCTCGAACAAGTGCTCCCAAACTGAAACAGCAACCAATACATCCAGTGGCACCAACCTGAGACCCAGCAAACCTGTCAGGGACCAGCTGAGCCTCAGTTAATTACAAACAGCAGCCGGAAGCACTTGGTCCTTCAGCACTTGGGGAGTTGCCTGAGAGCATCCCAGCCCCAGACAGTCCCCAGGCAGCTCCCCACCCCCAGTTTCCAGACCCAGAGGCGGGAGGGGAGGGGTCTTCTGAGGAAAGGTGGCTGGCATGGGCTCCAGGAAGCCACACGTCTCCCAAGGTGCTCACAAGTAACCAGATTCAGGAACTCTGTTCCCCAAGCCTGCGAGCTGCTGCTGAGGGAACAGGGAAGAGTCACCCCCAGGGGCTCCCCGTGCCTGGACAGGGCATACAGGCTCCCCCAGATGGAGTGCGAGAGTGCAAGGGGGGATCGCGCCACCCCCAGAGCCGCGAGGGCACAGCCTGCCCTCCAGTGCTGTGCCCCCCATGCCAGGAGGGCAATAACCAGGCTGGCACATGCTGCTTAGCGTTCTTGATACATCACCACTGAGATGTGGGGGCTACGACTGGGCGAGGGAGGGGCTAGGAGCCAGGATGCCTGGGTTCTGTCCTGGCACCCTTTCAGCAGCACTATGTTCGGTGAAAGTTCACCTTGTGGGCCAGGAGCCCCAGCAGCTCCACAAAGGCCAAGATGGCCTGTGCCCAACAAACAAGGCCAGGAGGGCGCTGCCATGCCAGCAGCAACCCCTGCCCACGCCCTGGCTCCACTCACCGAGCAGGGCCACCAAGGCACCCGCTCAGCATACGCAGGGGCGGGCAGTGCACCCCCCAGCTCCAGCCGTCTTGCTCAGCCCGGAGGGCAGGGACACAATGTACCTTGCTAATAGCCGCCTCGTGCACAGCAGTACGATGCTCTGGGTCACAGACGCCAGAGCCGCCTAACAGGCTGGGATGGAAGCCCCCCCGCTTGCCAAGGCAGGGCTGGCCTCCTCCGGGTGAGGCTGAACCAGCAGTTCAGCAACCCAGAGCCACCAAGTCCCAAGTGCCAGAGCCGGCCGGGCTCTCACTGCTAGGTTCCGCTGCCAGCCCGGGAGACCTGCTGCTCTCATTGGCCCCTGCCGAGGTGGAGCTGGGGGAGGCGGTGTGGTATTTTTACACGTTTCTTCCTCTCCGAAGGTGTTTATGAGGCTCTGGCTACAGACCCAGCTCTGTGATGCCCCGGGCAGCAGAGCTGAGCAGCAGCCTCTGAAAGCCCCATTGTGCAGGGCCCGGCATCCTGGAGAGGGGACCAATTTACATAATTATGGTGCATTTATAGCTAAAAGCCTCTGCAGGCCACCATAGCGAGTGCAGCCTGGCCCTGAAATAGCACCCAGCCATAAATCCCAGCCTGGGACAGCCCCACAGACCTCTCCAGCTGGAGACGGCTTGCTGCTGCCCCAGAGAAACAGCAACCCCGTAAAGAGCGTGGCTGGCACAGATCTGCCGCCTGGAGAAGAGTTCAGCACCAGCCTCTACGGAGCCTCCCTGTTTGCTGTCGCCTCCTCCCAGGCTGGGAGCAGAGGCCCAGCCTCCATGCGTACAGCGATTCTGTGTACCTACAGCATGCCCCTCGCATCCCACAGGAGCCTGAAAACAACTCAGCTCTTCCATTCACTTCCTGACTGGCGCCCACGGTCAGAGCACCCCTGGGCGCAAGGAGCCGAACCCTCCCACGGCTGCTCAGCTAGTGGGGTTCAGGGGGCAGATCGTTTTCCTAGGTCCCATGAAGCTCAACAGCCCCCCAGAAACCAGCCCCAACATGTACCAGGAACCACCAGGCCTGGAACAAGCGGCTCCCAGATCAGTCTGGTGGGGGCAGAAACCCACCAACCCCACCACAGCCAGGAGGAAAGGGGCCCCCAGCGCAGCACCACGGCTGCTTCGTCAGCAGGCAGCCAAGGAGCAGCACCTGGCATCTCCTTACCCACCCAGCCCTGCCCTGAGGGTCAGGCAAGCCTGTACTGACAGCCCTGCTAGCGCCAAGACGTCAGGGGAGGTCTGTCCCCCAGGAGAGGGAGTGGTACTGTCTGGACCAGGGAATGGGGGCGAGGTGGGAGAAACTGCAAGGTCCCCAGCGGTGCCCACATCACGCCGCGTAACCGGGGAGCACAGGATCTCTCGTGCCAGCAGTGACCAGAGCCCTCCTCGTCCCACAGCACCGGGGCAGCACTGTCCCAGCACGCGCCAGTCTGAGGCCCTGCCTGGGCAGCCAGCGCACAGCTTGGAGCCAGAGGGGTCTCCCCCACTGCATTGCTACCCGTGGAGAGGTTGGCTCAGGGCTCTGCCACCCGGAAGCGACACAGACTCACCCCCAGAATGGCCGGGGGGGCGGGCGCTGCCCTGGGGCCAGTGGAGCAGTAGCCAGAGGAGATGTTACCCACCTGCCCTGAACCTAAGGGCCACTAGGACAGCCTGGAGCTGCGTTCCCAGCGGGGCATGTGGGCACAGAGCCCCTGCCCCCCCTCCCTGGGGTGTAACACGACCCCCAGCAGTGCAGGGCCAGTACAGAGAGGCCTGTAAGCACAAGACACTCTCCCTGCCAGCCCAGCCCAGCCCCCCCCCCCCCCCGGCCTCTGACCACAAGCCCCAGGAGCAAGGGCTGTCGTGCCAGTGTCTGGGATGCGCCCAGCACGCAGGGGCACTACCACAGACACTGCAGAACAGCAACCCCAGATGCCCCCGCCCCCTTGAAGGGCTCACGTCCACCTGGGGGGGCCCAGTTTGGGTTCACCAGCCCCCCTTCCTCAGCTCTGCTCCGCCCACAGCAGCGTGGGCTCTGGGGAAGGGACACGGAGAGCGCATGCAGACACACCTTGGCCAGTTCAGGCAACTCCAGCTCTTGGCTCCATGCCACTGCCCACGGCAGGGGGGAGAGTCGGGTCCTGCAGGAAACCGCTCATGATAAACAAATATTTACCAGTTGGGCCCACTTTGGGCCTCTGGTTTCCCCAGCCCCTCCCAGCATCCCCCAGGCATCTGTCAATAAAAACACTGCTTTAAACCTGACTTCAGAAACCAGAAATGGGTCAGGCCAAGACTATTATGTGTGGGGAACCCAGGGCTGGGGGAGCAGGGGGCTCTGGGCCGGGACTGAGGGGCACCGGCAGAGCTGGGGGAAGGGGGTGGAGCCGGGACTGGGGGAGAAGGGGGCTCTGGGCCGGGACTGAGGGGCACCGGCAGAGCTGGGGGAAGGGGGGAGCCGGGGCTGGGGGAGCAGGGGGCTCTGGGCCAGGACTGAGGGGCACCGGCAGAGCTGGGGGACGGGGGTAGAGCCGGGGCGGGGGGAGCAGGGGGCTCTGGGCCAGGACTGAGGGGCACCGGCAGAGCTGGGGGAAGGGGGGAGCCGGGGCTGGGGGAGCAGGGGGCTCTGGGCCAGGACTGAGGGGCACCAGCAGAGCTGGGGGCAGGGGGGAGCCGGGGCTGGGGGAGCAGGGGGCTCTGGGCCAGGACTGAGGGGCACCGGCAGAGCTGGGGGCTCGGGGAGCTGGGGGCTCTGGGCCAGGACTGAGGGGCACCGGCAGAGCTGGGGGCTCGGGGAGCAGGGGGCTCTGGGCCAGGACTGAGGGGCACCGGCAGAGCTGGGGGAAGGGGGGAGCCGGGGCTGGGGAAGCAGGGGGCTCTGGGCCAGGACTGAGGGGCACCGGCAGAGCTGGGGCAGCGGGAGCAGGGGACTCTGGGCCAGGACTGAGGGGCACCGGCAGATCTGGGGGAAGGGGGGAGCCGGGGCTGGGGGAGCAGGGGGCTCTGGGCCAGGACTGAGGGGCACCGGCAGAGCTGGGGGAAGGGGGGAGCCGGGGCTGGGGGACCAGGGGGCTCTGGGCCAGGACTGAGGGGCACCGGCAGAGCTGGGGGCTCGGGGAGCAGGGGGCTCTGGGCCAGGACTGAGGGGCACCGGCAGAGCTGGGGGCTCGGGGAGCAGGGGGCTCTGGGCCAGGACTGAGGGGCACAAGCAGAGCTGGGGGAAGGGGGGAGCCGGGGCTGGGGGAGCAGGGGGCTCTGGGCCAGGACTGAGGGGCACCGGCAGAGCTGGGGCGGGGGGAGCAGGGGACTCTGGGCCAGGACTGAGGGGCACCGGCAGAGCTGGGGGAAGGGGGGAGCCGGGGCTGGGGGAGCAGGGGGCTCTGGGCCAGGACTGAGGGGCACCAGCAGAGCTGGGGGAAGGGGGGAGCCGGGGCTGGGGGAGCAGGGGGCTCTGGGCCAGGACTGAGGGGCACCGGCAGAGCTGGGGGCTCGGGGAGCAGGGGGCTCTGGGCCGGGACTGAGGGGCACCGGCAGAGCTGGGGGCTCGGGGAGCAGGGGGCTCTGGGCCAGGACTGAGGGGCACCAGCAGAGCTGGGGGAAGGGGGGAGCCGGGGCTGGGGGAGCAGGGGGCTCTGGGCCAGGACTGAGGGGCACCAGCAGAGCTGGGGGAAGGGGGGAGCCGGGGCTGGGGGAGCAGGGGGCTCTGGGCCAGGACTGAGGGGCACCGGCAGAGCTGGGGCTGGGGGAGCAGGGGGCTCTGGGCCAGGACTGAGGGGCACCGGCAGAGCTGGGGGAAGGGGGGAGCCGGGGCTGGGGGAGCAGGGGGCTCTGGGCCGGGACTGAGGGGCACCGGCAGAGCTGGGGGAAGGGGGGAGCCGGGGCTGGGGGAGCAGAGGGCTCTGGGCCGGGACTGAGGGGCACCGGCAGAGCTGGGGGAAGGGGGGAGCCGGGGCTGGGGGAGCAGGGGGCTCTGGGCCGGGACTGAGGGGCACCGGCAGAGCTGGGGGCTCGGGGAGCAGGGGGCTCTGGGCCGGGACTGAGGGGCACTGGCAGAGCTGCTGTGTGAGAAGCTAAGGACTGGAATAACAGGTCAGGGCTGAGGTCAAGTGACCGTTTATATTTTAAAGGCAATAAATGACAACTGTGTGACAAATGCAGGACAAAGCTATTTCTGAAAGGGCACAACCACAACCACTTTTATTTGTGGTACGAACTCCTATATTTGTACCACAGCGGCTGATTCTCTGCAGGATTAGGGCTCAAAAACAGGCTTGTTAAATCTGCTCACATGCTCCTTGGCTCCGCACAGGGGGCTTGGGACAAGAGATGCTGAATGAGGAAATCCTAACCGAGGGGCACTGGTAGCGCTCTCTGGCGCCGGGGGGGGTTGAGGTAGCAGGGGGGCCGTGGGTCGGGGCTGAGGGGCACTGGTAGGACTCTCGGGGGGGGGGTAGCAGGGGGGCCGTGGGTCAGGGCTGAGGGGCACTGGTAGGACTCTCGGGGTGGTAGCAGGGGGGCCGTGGGTCGGGGCTGAGGGGCACTGGTAGGACTCTCGGGGGGGTAGCAGGGGGGCCGTGGGT
Source organism: Mauremys mutica (assembly GCF_020497125.1). Taxonomy (NCBI): domain Eukaryota; kingdom Metazoa; phylum Chordata; order Testudines; family Geoemydidae; genus Mauremys; species Mauremys mutica. Next base: position 1,045,542 of record NC_059096.1, read on the forward strand.
CGGGGCTGAGGGGCACTGGTAGGACTCTCGGGGGGGCGGGTAGCAGGGGGGCCGTGGGTCAGGGCTGAGGGGCACTGGTAGGACTCTCGGGGGGGTAGCAGGGGGGCCGTGGGTCGGGGCTGAGGGGCACTGGCAGAGCTGGAAGAGGCAGCCGAGCAAGGGCTGGCACAGAACCTCGGACCGGGCGACAGGGGATGGATCGCTCAGGGACCGTCTGTTCTGGTCATTCCCTCTGCAGCACCTGGCGCTGCCGGCAGAGAGGACGCTGGGCTAGACGGACCCTTGCTCTGACCCAGCCTGGCTGTTCTTGTTCTTTCCTGGGACTCAAGGGGCAGCCGAACTTTGTATCCAACGGTCCCTGCCTCCTCCTGGGAAGGTGCAGCCCGCTGGCCCGCCAGAGCCCACCCAGAGCCGTTGGGACTGCTCCGCACTGATGCCTGCAGACAGGCCCCCCAAAACTCCAATCAGCATCACTTTGTAAGCACACCGGAAAGCCGTCTGGCACCATCCCCACGACAGCCGGCCTGGCCACGCCAAACACTGCCAGACAGGCTGAGAGACCAACACAAACAGCCCTGCAGGACGTCTACTGGGTACCTCAGATCCAGCCTCGCAAACGGCACGTGCTCTCAGCCTGACGGGCGCCCTCTGATGTGGCCTGTGGAGAGACTGGGATCCGCCTGGCAACTCAGTCTGGAGCAGCAACCCTAAAGCAGGGTTGAGAACCAACCTGGGGCTAAGAAAGGTGGCCAGACGCCCCCCAGGCTGCGCTAGCTGCGAGCGGGCCATGGACGCACATGCCTGGCACGGCCCAAATACGGGATACAGAACGTGACAAACCCACAGAGGCACACAAAAATTACACACACAGGAAAAGCCAGGCACCATGGGGCTGTCCGCGGAGAGCGTGACTGTGACCTCAATGCCTGACCCCGGGAAGCGTCACCACTAATACCAAGGGGCATCCGATTTGTGTGCAAGATGAAAAGCTTTGGGAGAAAACTCCGGGACACAGAGCAAAGCTCCAGTGGGCAGACACCAAGGGCCAGCCTGCTGCTCAGGGCACAATGCCCCTTCCTCACAGAACCACCCGCTGCCATGCAGGAGTCCCTCTGCCCACCCGGAGACGCAGCCATCAACACACACAGCGACGCCCCATGCTGCTTTTAGGGGCAGGAGACAAACTCGCAAGACACGTTTTTCTGTGTAAACAAGGACTTGGAACTCGCAGCTGCACCAGCCGGCCCAAGGACAAGGGTGGTCAGAGATTTTGGACTGCAGCTGAAGCCCATCCCAAGGGGTTGTATGGAGAGGTGGGGTCCTCCGGAAGGGATAGTCCCCATACAGCCCTGCTACTGGTTGCAGCAGGAAGGAGGATGGGGGCTAGAGAAACCAGCCCCCTCTCAGCAGAGGGAGGCTGCGGTTGGAGGAGGAAGGGATGGGACAGCTGGCAGGAGACCAGAAAGCGCCAGGTCCGGGTGTGTTAAAGCAGCTCCTGCAGCCAGCCCCTAAGGGCACCACAGAGCTTCTGGCAGCATCACACAAACCGGCCACGGGTGCCCACCAATAAATCTCTAAAAGCAGCAAAGAATCCTGTGGCACCTTATAGACTAACAGACGTAAATAAATAAATCTCTGTTGATTTAGCCACTGGCACCACACTAGCCTCTGTCAGGAGAACCTGAGAGGAATCGTAGCCCCCATTTACACTCCAGAGGCACCTCCAACACCTGCCAGCAGTGCCCCGAAACCAGAACCTGAAGGGGCCAGTTCTGCAGAACACAGCACACAACTGGCAATGGGGGCGAGGCTGGCATTTGAAGCAGCCCCTCTGATGGGCGGGGCAGCGCGTGCAGAAAAGGAAGCCCAGAGCCTGGCACTTAACCTGTACCTTGGCACCGAAGACCTGATACACAACTACAAGATCTATGGGGCAGGGATTGGCATGCATGGCACTACCATGCTGCAGGCGCTGCCATCGCCAAGTGAGGAGAATGAGCCATGCAGGAAGCTGCAACTGATGCAGAACTGAGCTGTGAGGAGCCCAGAGCAGCTGGGCAGCAAGATGCTGGGAGCATTTCACACCAGGGCCCAACATGCCAGAAGCTGGGAATGGGCGACAGGGGATGGATCATTTGATGATTCCCTGTTCTGCTCACTCCCTCTGGGGCACCTGGCATTGGCCGCTGTCGGAAGACAGGACACTGGGCTAGATGGACCTTTGGTCTGACCCAGTCTGGCCATTCTTATGGCAGGTCTAGCACAGCACCAAGATGCCAGCACATGGGCACTACGGATCTGAGCCATGCTTGGGGGTGGGCAAGGGCAGGCGTTGCTTGGTTGCTGCAGTCCAGCTGCAGAAATGGCATTAATGGGAACAGCCATGAATTACGGTAATTCAGTATCTGTGGCTGCTGCTGCCAGCTCTCCTACGTAAGAGAAATCACAGGTCCAGCGTGCCAGCCACCGGAGGCCACTACTAATAGAAAGGAGAGACCTGGGGCTGCAGGAGCCAGAGATAGCGGAGAAATGAACAGATGTGGCCCCAATCCCCCCACACCTTCTCGGAGCTCCTTCTTCCCCAGTCTGCTGCAGTATCACAAGTATGTCTGGGGAGTGGGAGGCCCAAGGAATAAGAAAGAGGCTGAAGCTAAAGCCAAACGAGGGGACAGGGACCTGGGGGAAGCATCCTGCACGTGCCCCCACCTGAAGTCTGAGATGTGTCTTGAACTCAGTTTTGGGGGGTCCAGGAGAGCCCAATCTGACCCACGGCTCAGTCCCAGGACCCTCAAAGGGACACTTGGGTCAGGACCAAGTGCTGGCCAGTCACAAACCCCCGACTTTCTTAAACCCTCTGGTGAAGGAGCCACTGACCTGGCACCTGCAGAAAAGCTGGCCCAGCTGAAGGGCCTGTCCTAGCCCTTCCAACACCACAGGCAGAGCCAAAGCACTGAGCCAGGGCCCAGGCCCATCCTGCTGGTCAAGCTCAGGACCCCTCAGTCCCTCCTCACGCCAACCTGCCTAGCTCAGCAATCCAAGGCCAGGGGCTGGGGAAACTCCCCCACAGCCCTCACCCCTGACCCACCCCCTGGGGCCTGAGTGCCAAGGGGCAGCGTCTGATTAACCTGAAGTAGAGCCCCATTGATCTGGGAACCTTGGGGGAGCAGGGGGCAGCCCGAGAGTGGGCTTGGTACGCTGGGTCCTGAGCAGGGCCCTTGCAGCCTGCTGGGCTGGCTGGACGGACTGAGGTGCCCCAGGCCTGCAGTCGCTGTGACCCCGTGCTGGGGAGCTGCTCCACGAGCCCCTGGAGCGTAGGGGAAGGATCCCGGACAGATCGCCCAAGTTTGTCAGACATCAGGGTCCAACCAGCTGACAGCAGGGCAGCTCCTCACTCTCAGGCACCCTGGCTCCTGACCCTGCAGAACATTGCAGGGCCCAGCCAGGACCTCCTCCCCAAGGGACTGCGCCTTGCCCAGCCAGCCACCTCCGGGAGCCGCGGCCCCCACTCCAAGCCCAGTGCCGACCCCCCCATTCTCCCCCACCCCCGCCACAGGCAAGTGGTGCCCAGGGACTGGGGGTTCTGGCTCTGCAGCACCCCGCCCTCCCCCAGCCTGTGCAGCAGTGACCCCTGCAGAGCAGCCGCCCGGGGACCCACCTGAGGGCGCAGCGCTGGAACCGGGGGTGCTGTCCATCCTGTCCAGGGTTTACAGTTTGGTTCCGCGGCTCTCCGCTCCCCCACGCCCCTGCCCCGGAGAACCTCCCGGCCCGGGGCCCGCACCCACCTGCAGCTCGCACCAGGCCACCTCCACGGTGGTCTCGGTGTCCAGCCCTTTGTACACCGTCTTGAAGGAGCCGCGGCCGATCTCGATGTCGAACTTGAGGAACCGGCCGTCCGGGGAGGTGGCCACGGCGCGCGTCTCGATCTCCTCGTTCTCCTCCTGCGCCCGGCGGCTCTCGTCCGGGGGGGCGCCGCGCGGGGAGACCCGGCCGGGGGGCGGCGGCGAGGGCGTCTGGCCGCCGCTCTCGCTGCCCGAGCCGGAGCGCGCCGCGGGCTCTGCGCCTTGGAGAGCCCGGGGGTCCCCGCGCGCCTCCTGCGCCCCGGCCGGGCCGGACCCCGGGGGCCCCTCGTAGCCCAGCCGCTCCAGCTCGGCCGAGCTCCGCCGGTTGAACCTGTAGGAGCCGCGGCGGCTCTCGCGCCCCCGGCTGCGGAGCGGAGCTGCCCGGCCGGGGGTCCCCGGCTCCAGGGCGATGCCGCAGCCGGACAGATCCACCTCGGTCTGGGACATGGCTCCGGCCGCGGGGGGCCCGGCCACGTGGAGCATCAGCATGGGGGTGCGGGGGGGTCCGCGCCCGGGGCCAGGCGGGCTCCCCGCTTCGCACCTGGAGGCGCAGCAGCCACCGAGCCCGGACTGGGAGCCGCTGTGCGGCGCCGGCCCTGGGCTGCCCGGAGCCGAGCTCCGCCCGCCTGGCGCCTCCCCCTCCCCGGGCGCAGCGCACGCCCCCGGCCCGCCCCCGCCGGCAGGAGAGCGGGGTGAGCAGCAGGCTCGGCGCCTGCTCGGGCAGCTCCCCCCGGGCCAGCCCAGACTGGGGGCAAGGCCCGCCCGGGGCTCCACACTCACCCCCCAGCTCTGCTCCCCACCATCAGGAGGATGCAGGTGTTGGTGAGGCTGGGACAGTTCAGAGCCTCCCCCCCGCCGTCCGGAGGGGCAGCTCCGGGAGCAACCCTACAATAACAGTGTCACCGAGCCAGAACGAGCAGCCTGTGCAGCCCGGGGAGGAGCCTGGCCAGCCAGCCTGACCCTGTGCGCCCCGCTCCAGTGCTCACCCCCACCCCCTTAGCCCGCTGTTCCGGGCCACGCGATGGGTGCTGCCTCTGCATGGCCCCGGCCTCCTGTCCAGACCCACACGGGGCAGGGCCTGCCTTTGTTCTTTGTACAGCCCCTAGCACAGCAGGGCCTTGGTCCCAAGAGGGCTCCGGGGGCACTGCTCTGACCGAAGGAAAGCCCCAAATATTGGGATGGCAAAGCCCAAAGAGACGGATCCTCCTCGCAGAAAGACTGACACTGAGATGGGAGCACTTGGGCACAAAGACCTCTCGGGTCACTGTGGCTAATGAGCCCTGTGGGCCGGCTGCCTTCTGCCCCCAGCTAAAGGACAGACCCACATCACGGGGTGACGTCAGACCAGGGCACAAAACTAATGACCAAATCCTTCCCTCCCAGCATTGATGTCTGGGAGAGGCAGGAGACTGGCCTAGATTGGGGAGTCCAGGGCGCTGCATTGGGGCTCGTTCCGTTCATGACTCTGCCACTGACCTTTGGCAAATCGCTGCTTCTCTGGGCCTCAGTTTCCCTGTCTGTCCCATGGGGGTGATGTTGCTGATTCTCCTTCATAAAGTGTTTTGAAATCTGTGGATGACAAGTGCTGTTGTTATTCTCATAGATGGTCTGTCCTGCTATGGCATGAGTTCCTTCCTGTATGCAGTGCAGAGCCATTTGCTATACAGGGGTCCTTCCTCTGCTGTCTATTCTGCAGCGCACTTGGGGAGGGTGTTCCTGCTGGAGACTCTTGATCCACAAACCCAGACACCCCCACACCAAGGAAGCACCCCCTAAAATGCTGATGCTGCAGGGAAACAGGAGAATTAACCTGTGTGAGTCCCCACTGGTCACGTCTTCCTCACTTGGCTGCACGTTATTCTGCTGAGCCTGTAACTCTCCAGTGCTCAGTGAGGGGAGTAGGGAGAGAGAGCCAGCCATGCGCTGTCACAGCGCAGTGATCAGAACCGGGGCCAGATTTAGGTGCAGGCAACCACATAGACTTGGGGCGTGCCGGGCTTGGGGGGCTGTTTTTGTTGTTAGTGACAAAAGGGAAAATAGAATGTTTGAAGTAAAATGTTCCAGGTAGTCCGTGCGTGGATTCATTTTTCACTAACCTCCTAGAATGTTCTGGACTTTTGTAGAATCTTGTGGAACCTTCCAGACTTTCTGAGAACTACACTTTCCTCGAACCTCCGAGAACGTTGTCAGCCCGGCCCTCCCGGGTATTTAAGGGGCGTGGCGTCGCCAGTCAGTCAGTGAGATACAAGAGTGAAGTGAAAGCCCAGCTGCAATATTGTGAACCTTGCTTTATTTTGCAACTGTGAAAATGTATTTGTTTTAAGACTTGAAGAGTATAAGTAGCGCCTAGTAAAGGACATATTTAATGAGACACCAGAAATACCTATCGAATCCCTATCCATGCAGCAATATAAAAGAAACTGTTACTTCTTTTGCTATGCTTAACACGTACTGTTTGATGACTTTCTAAGACTGCAGAACATGGACTTTTGCTCTCCCCAATACTGTCTGTTTCCCCCATAGGAAATAAAAGATGCCCTGGAAGAAGCCTTCAGGATCTCAGTATAGGAAGTGAAAAGCACAATTGCAATCTAGTTTGCAGCAAGGGGCAAATTTGATGGGAAAATTGTGAAACAGAACAGCACACAGGGCTTTAGGAAGTAGCGATTGTCCCAATACAGAAGAAATTGAGGAGTGAAGCGTAAATGACAGATTTCCCGTTAGTAAGGAATTAGCAGATTTAGTTGAAGATAAGGAATGGAAAGGTGAGGAAAGTGATGGAGAATCGTCCAGGTTTCCTGGCGGCATGAAGAAGAGTGTGGCTCACATGACAAGCGGAGTAATACAGAAAAATCAGGCTTACATGAAAAGGAGAGAAAGGATAAGGAAGAATCAGCCTTGCGTGATGACAGAAAGAGCTGTGGCTGCCATTCCTTCAACCTAGTTGTGTCAGACACAGCATCATCTTTAGATTCAATCTCTCTCTCTGGACAACTGCAAAGGATATATTCCCTGTTTTCAGCATAATCTATCAGGTAGAAGATCCTCACGGACATTGTTACAAATCTAACCCTGAAACCACTAAGTGACACTCGCTGGGAGAGCCACATGGACAGCATAAGGCCATTGAGGTACCAAGTGACTGAGGTTTATGACATCCTGGTGGAACCGGTGCAGTTGAGTAAAGCCAAGGCCAGAATCCAACATGAGGCGCAAAGCCTGGCAAACCAGATCACTGACTTCAAATTTTTGGTCTCAATTGTGGTTTGGCCCAATATCCTGTTCCAAGAAAATGTTGCAAGCAAGGCATTACAAACTCAATTGATGGACATTGCAACCTTGATGAGAAGCTGTCTTGATTTCATTGTGGCCTACAGAGACAACAGATTTAAAGATGCCATCACTAGTGCCAAAGAAATGGTGGAAAACTGAGGAGTCGAGCCTGTCTTCAAGGAACCTTGTATTCATCAGAAGAAGAGACAGCTTGGTTACGAGAGCAGAGATGAGCTGATGGGAAGCTTGGAAGAAAAATTCATGAGGGAGTTTTTTTGCTCGCTCATTGACACTGCTTGAGTGTCCATTGAAGAAAGCTTCGGACAAATGAAGCACCATGAAAAGACTGGGGGGGGGGAGGGTTGTATGACCGTAGTACGCTGCCGGTGGACAGGAAAAGATTCTTGAACAATTCACTGGACCTTCACTGGACGCTGACACACGGGGAGTGTTTGAACATCAATGCTAAAGACCTCTATGTCGAATTGGACAACAGCCATCCCATTTTGCCACACAGGAAGCACTTTCCACTCCAAGTTCTCCAGTTCATGCATGATGCAGAGCTGGAGGACACTTTTCCTAATGTGTGGATAGCTTTGAGGATTCTGCTCACACTGCCAGTGACAGTCAGGAGTGGTGAGTGCAGCTTTTCAAAGCTTAGGCTCATTAAAACATATCTTTGATGGATGATGGCTAATGAGAGACTGACATCGCTTGCTATTTGAGCGCTTGAAAGTGCCATCGGCCTGTCTTTGGATCTGACACTGCTTCAGTTCACAAGGGCAAAGACGGGAAAAGCGACCTTTGGCACTAAAGGACTAGGGTTAACATTCTCAGGCTGTCACCTACTGGAATACTACTTAATACTGGTTTTGCCAGAAGCTGGGAATGGGTGACAGAGGATGGATCACTTGATAATTACCTGTTCTGTTTATTCCCTCTGGGACACCTGGCATTGGCCACTGTCGGAAGACAGGATACTGGGCTAGATAGACCTTTGATCTGACCCAGTCTGGCTGTTCTTATGTTAAGTATCAGAGGGGTAGCCGTGTTAGTCTGGTTCTGTAAAAGCAGCAAAGAATCCCGTGGCACCTTATAGACTAACAGACGTTTTGTAGCATGAGCTTTCGTGGGTGAATACCCACTTCTTCAGATGCAAGACATCTTCACTTGCATCTGAAGAAGTGGGTATTCACCCACGAAAGCTCATGCTACAAAACGTCTGTTAGTCTATAAGGTGCCACAGGATTCTTTGCTGTTCTTATGTTGTTATGTCCACCCAATGTTGGCGCACAGTTCAATTTCTTGACGTTAGTACATTTCAGTTACTCTTAAAATTAAAAAGTTTCTATAAATTTAGAGGAAGCAAATTACTTTTATGTGCTTACATATGGCATGAATAAATAGATGTACAGATCCTGTCGTGCAAATTTATCATCTTATGGGAGAAGGATAAATCATGCATCCAACTCATGAAATGGGCTACAAATGCAATAAAAAATAAGGTATTCAAAAGTTTAACAAATGGGGGAGGGGAGCACTGAAGATGCTCCTCACCTAGGGCGCCATTTGGTCTAGGGCCGGCCCTGATCAGACCAGATCCTTTACAGGGAGCTTAATTTATGCCTCTCCTCTCCTTCTAGAGCTGGGAAAGTCAGATTGGGTCCCAGCTAGCTCCTGGCCCTCCCAGGCTTGCTCCCTGCAGTCCACTCTCCAGTATGGTGTGAAATGACTCAGGCAGCAGGGTGACGCAGGTGTAATTGTGCTGTAGCAAAGTGCTTGTTCTAGTCATTTACTTACCGCTTTTAACCTGAGGCTTCAGAGCATCATGTTTACTGGAAAGCAGCAGCTACCTCTCTCTTGCAAGTTGCCGGAACCGACTCCTGCTTTATGCAGCTGTGATTCAAGGTATCGGGCCCTTGTGTCTGTCTGGAGCCTCAGCATGGCAGCCAGCTCTGCTTTAGCTACTGGTGAAAATAGCAGAGAGAGTGTGTAATAAAGACATTAAGCTATGAGCTATTAACGAGTGTATGGTCGGGACCAGCAGCCCTTATCTCGCACACGGACAAGCGCCTGTTGCCTTTACGTTTAAATTGGGGGGTGCGCTCCATTTGTTTAACAGCTCCGTGGAGCCATTGACACACAATACACCTCTACTTCGCTATAACACTGTCCTTGGGAGCCAAAAAATCTTACCGCGTTATATCGAACTTGCTTTGATCCACCGGAGTGCGCAGCCCCGCCTCCGCCGGAGCACTGCTTTACCGCATTATATCCGAATTCGTGTTATATCAGGTCGTGTTATATTGAGGTAGAGGAGTACAAAGCAATTGTAGCTTAGATTAATTTATTTCCCCTAAACTCAGATTGTTTCTACTAAACGATAAGAGAAACTATTTCAGCCCAGCAGTGTCCTCTACCCAGATTAAAGCCACTAAACCCACATTTCCAGGACAATATACACAGATCCTTGGAGCAGCGGCTAAAGTTCACAACCCAGCACTAGTCAATGTGCAGCACTGCAAATCCCCTTAACTGTAGGGGGGAGGGGTCGAGAAACATTTAATGAAACCTTGTTTCTGCAGAAGCCCTGGATAGGTCCAGGATCAAACTGCAAATCCCCTGAACACTGGCGGGCTTCTGAAAGCTTCACCTCCCCCCTGCTCAGTGACCAAGCAGATTGGGCACAACTTCTCCTGCCAACACCCCCTTTGCTGAGACCCGCCCTTTCGCCTTGCTTGAAAATTGTTAATTGTGTAGCATGGGTGTGTGAGCTGGGAGAAGAAACCACCCCACCCCTATGCTCCCCAGGGGCACGTGCTGCTGGGAGAACAGGCACAGGTAGCTTGCAGAAACATGGCTGTGTGGAATAACTGCCCCCTCAGCAATGCCCAGGTCAGGGGAGGAGGGTGTCACTGTATTCTGAAGCCAGAGCCAGGGTGCCAGATTGGACCAATGGTCTGATCGAGTGCGGCAAACACTGTTCTTATGGCAGAGCGGGGGCCTCGTTGTGACACACCACACACGTGGGCGCTCAGCTCGGCAGAATGATGGTCGCTCCTGTGCAGAGTAAGCACACGCAAGGTGACATTTTTCTTGAGCTCCACCACAAGGGGGTAGGTTATCCCTGCCCCTCGCACAGCTCCCTCTCGGAAGCAGTGCTCGGTGGAGCATTCAGATACGCATTGGCCCGGCTTCCCTTCCCAGGGAATTCACTTGCCAAATACCCCTGTTTGGGCACAGAGCCACTCGGGGGTTTGCCCGCAGTGAAGGGCAGCCAGAGGAAGCCGCATGCCTGGTGCAAGCTTTGCCTTCCCCGCTAGGACCCGGCAGAGCTGCAGGAATGAGGCTGCAGCTTCCCTGCTCCTGCGGCAAATGGCAGATTTATAAAGTTCTCTGCTCAGGAAGGCCAGTAATTGCTTTCACTCTTCTCCCATCCTGGCGGTGGCTTTTAGCAAAGCCAGGGATCCTCAGCCAGATGTACACAGGTAGGGGGGGGGAGCCCCTGTGGCTTGTTCTGCAGCTGTCCTGTGAGAATAATCTGCAGCTCAGAGACAGGGACACTAGAACATGCGGCTCAGGGCTGGGGGAGGGAGAGGAGGATATTGATCTTGGCACCAACTGGTGCAAACCAGTTGCTTCCAAAATAACATGGGGAAGGAACTCTATCCTCTGCGAGAGAAACCCCGCAGGTCAGGACTGCTGCCACCTCCCAGTGGCTCAGGCACAGCAGGGCCAGTTGTGCTGCTCACCCTGGCACAGCTGTCAGACGCCCCAGGCAGAGGACAAGCAGATTCCCTCTCCTCTCTCAGCACTGACACCACCACTGAGCACTGGGTGAATGTCGTTAAACAAGCTGTGGGGCTTGGCCCAGTGCATGGAAATGGGACCAAATCCAGAGCGGGTCTAGAAGGCTGCACACAGCCCAGGCTTGATGACCAGGTGGGAAACTGGGAGCCCACCTGGCATTTGAGTTCCTGGGATACATTGTCAGCTCCAGAGCTCACAGGATGTCAGTGTTAACACTGCAGGGAAGGGCTGGCACTGGGGCACCAGTCACTGGGACATCTCTGGAGCTGTCTGGGAGCCACCCCGGCTGCCAGGGCTCAGGGGTCTGTGTGCACTGAATCGGGTGGGGACCTCAGCTCAGCTTCTGGCAGCCAGGTGTCCCCATCACAAAAGCCCCTTCGGGGGTCAGGCCTCTTGCCAGCACCTCAGCAGAGGGGCAAGCCCTGATAACACGGAGAACGACCACCCCTCTTGCACCCAAGGAGGTCACAGCGGATGAGGGGGAAATCATGCTGGCAGAGGGACAGGGCAAAGGGAGCTTCCCCTGGCATTGTCCCATCATGCCACCTCTGGGGATGTCCCAAGGAGTTCAGACTCCAGCCTCAAACTCACTACAGCTGAAAGGGGTGTGGCTGCTGCACAGTGGCCGGAACAATACAGCCTGAGACGGGCACCTTCCAGCCACCTCCTCTTGACCTAACCTTGGGGCACCACATGGGAGTCTGACGTGATCTGAGAATGGAAACTCCCAGCCCTCAATCGAGAGCTGGTCCCTAGAGCTCAGGGATTGTACACAACACTCGGGGTCTTATCAGGGTGACATTTCCGTGGCCCCTGGTGCCCGTGCCGGTGCCAGCCCTGCTCTTTGAAGGGCCGCTCTAATCAAGCAATGTAACCTATTTTCCTATGTGTTCAGCTGCCAGCTGGGCTGTTGCTCTCCTGGGGGATTAGGTCACTAATCAAAGGGAACGCTGCTCCGCTGAGCACTCCACTGTCTTGCTTATTAGCTCCCATGCTGCCAGAACCCCTCTCCTCGGAGCTCGGAGCTCATGGCAGGGAGACGGAGGGGCTGCAATGAGGCTGAGCAGGGCCCACTGAACTCAGCACCTCTCAGCATCTGGTCATGGTCCCCAGGCCTCCCCTGCACAAGACTGGGACTCACATTTCAATCAACTACACGCTCTGGGGAACCACAGATCTGGCTGGGCTGGCACTGGTGGGTAGCGTCCTGAGCTTGCCCCAGCCTCTGTACATATGGGGAAGGCTTTGGACTCTGCTGTGTGTATCTTGGGGGTGGACAGATCCCATTAGAGACTCAAAATTAACACCACTGCTGAGAAGGCCCCGAAGTCCAGGGCTCATCTGAACCCTTTCGCAAGGCTGACGGAGCAGAATGGCACAAGACTCAGGATGTCAGGAGAACTGTGCGTGATCAGAAAAATTCAAGCAGGTCCCAGCTGCACGACACGTCCACAGCAGAGTCACTCGCCTACCCAGGCAAGATGCAGTGTCATGCTTGCCTCATGCTGCTGCTTCCTGGCAGGACGTGCTCCCTGCTCTGTGCGCGCTGGGGGCTTGGTGATGCCCCCCCCTGCTAGAGAGGAATCCCTGAGCTCCTGACAAGGATAGTGACTAAGGGAGCCATGTGCTTCCATGGGTGTGGTTGGGGGAGTTCTCAGCTTCCCATTCTCAGATCCTGATGTGACACAGGTCACTTTCCTCCTGGAGCTCCAGCCCTGATCTTATGTACAATCAGGCCCCTAAAGCACCTACCCAGGGAGGTCCCTCAACTCCAGCCAGGTAACTCTTCTCCTGACTCTTCCTTAGCCTGGAGTTAGAGACAGACGCATCATTCCAGCCCTGAACACAGCTCTGGGCCAGCGCAGACTCAGGGCTCCCCAGAGACAAGGGGTCAGAATTGATCAAACTGAAACGACACTTGATCATAGCCAATGGCATTTTTAAAAAAGCCCCAAGCGTCTTTCCTTCCCAGGAGCAGGTCTGAGCTGGGTGTGCATGGCCTGATAGTGCCCTTATCTCAGTCCAGGGCCCCTTACCCTCCACCTTCCCCAGGCCAGTTAGCCTGTAATCAGTGTGACCAGCTGCAGCTGTGATCTCAGAGCTGCAGGGCACCTGATCAGCCCAGAGACCTGCCTAACCCCAGCCCCTGGGGCAGCAGCAGAGCCTCCACTGGAAGCTGACAAGCCACCGCCCTGGGAGCATCCGAAGTGCCAGCCAGGGCTCAGCGAAGGAGCAGTGCCCCACAGTGTGAACAGGGAGGGTCCAAACAGGCGCCACACTGCTGAGTCTCAGTGTGGGGCCCCCATCCCCCACCCCCTGTGGCTGCTGCACAGTGGGAGCCCAGACTCTTGTGTCATTACAGTGAGAATGGGTGAAACCTGATCCTACTGCTGCTTCTCCCTGGCAGCCATCCCCCACAGCCACGCCACCCGGCAGGCTCTGCACAGCTGGGCTTTGCTGGCTCCCTGCCTGAGCGTCAGCAGCTGAATCCCTGTACAGGCAGAGTACCCTCCTGCCAGGGACCACCGGAGAGGTAGCCTCGCCATCTTGTTTCAACCACTACTGAGTGTAGGCAGGGCTGTCGGAACTGCCTGCTCCTGGTTCGCTTTTCTAGCCCAAGGAAGCAGAAGCCCCTTTGGGCAACTTTCTGACACTTCTGTGGCCAAGCCCAACGTGAAGGCGCTGTGATTCTTCCAGCTTTGCTCTTCCCCCTCCCCCACTCGGGCTTCATTCCCAACCCTGGCCTGCAGCACACACACTGCAGTTCTCCTTCCTCCGAGCTCGGGGGCGGAGATTGTACTTTCCATGTGTACCAATTCGTTTGCTTTACATACAGAAGACCATTGGAGTTCTTCCTCAGCTGTGAAGAAATATAAAGGGAAGGGAGTGGAGTCTTGTGGTTACAGCCGGCCCGGCATGTCAGGACCGCCTGGGTTCTGTTCCCTCCCGCGTGACCATGGGCTAGTCTCTGCTCTCCAGGCCTTATCTGGAAATAACGATAATGATGTTTTCCATAGATGTTAAGGCTAGAGGGGACCATCTAGCATCACCTCCTGTGTAACCCAGGCCAGAGAACAACCCACGGCAATCCAGCTGGCGGGTACAGTACAGCTTGCAGTCTAGGTGTCAGACACAGCACAGCAGGAGGAGAAAACAGGCAGCTGGGGAAGCCAAACACCTAATCTCACCCCTGGCTTGGCTGAGTGGCTCCATCACTCTGGAGACCCAGTTCTCACCTAGCTAACAGCACAGCAATCACAGCTATTTCCCTCCTGGCACCTGCACGAGATCTCCTCCAGCTCCACGCAGCACCTGGGGGCTCCCAACCCAAAACGACTCTAGCGCAAGCAACTCCAACCCACGCAAGCCAGGCTGCTTCTCATGTCACTGCCAAGTCAAGCCGCTACACAGATAAGGATGCCAAACAATCAATGTCAGACGACAATAAAAAGTCTGGTTATTATCCCTCCCGCCGCCGGCTCTGTTTGTATTGCCACGGCTAGCAGCCGCTCCGTTGGGATCCTGTGAGGGCAGGCGGTGGCCAGCAAGGTTCTTTGGGCTCCGGGGGACATGGCGACACCAGCTGACCGCAGCAGTTTTAGTCACAAGACTTCACCGTGCACAGTGCTGCTCTATAAGGCCCCTTCAGACAGTCTAGTCCTTCCTCCACAGGACGGGCAGCTGGTCAGACCCTCAGGCCAGACATTTCCATACAGCCTCCTGCTGGGCAGGGCCTTGGTCAGAGAATACAGACAGTCCCTGCCCCCAAGGAACTCGCCATCCAGGTTAGATCTGACTGGATGTGATGGAGGGGACACTCCCCCTCCTCCGAGGCTGTGAGGCAGCCTGCTTACTCTGTCATCCTGGGAGGGGAAGAGCAACTAGCTAGCTGGGAGACTGGAACCGGGCGGGAAAGGGGTGTCAGCCCTCTGGTCAAGAGGGAATCCAGCGGGCTGGCTACCGGGTTATCCAGCGGGCTGGCTACCGGGTTATCCAGCGGGCTGGCTACCGGGTTATCTAAAGCCACATCAGCTCTTTCCTGAGGCAGCAGCTTGTTTAATTAAGAACACACTCAGCCTTGGAGAGCAAGGGTACATACAGGGAAGGCAGCTCTAGCAGGAATGCAAAGCCCGGAGCAGGTCTGAGCCACGTGAACAAGACAGACACACAAACACCCTGGGCCTGTTTGTTAAAGCCTCATGGCTCAGGGTCACAGACAAGAAGGTTTGTAACCCTGCTGGTACCATCCCCACTACAGGCATGTGGGGAAGCCGGGGCTGTCCGGGCACAGAGCCACCAAGGAAGAGAACCTTTGCTGCCGTGTGGAAGGGAGCGGAGAGAGGAGGGCACAGGGGCTGGAGAGGGGAAGGGTACAGGAGCTACAGCGGGAGCTGTGAGGACAGAGGGCCAACAGCAGAGACTGGCAGGAGCCTGGATGTGCGGGGAGAACAGGGAGCAACCAAAGCCGACCCTGAAGCAGAGATCTTCACTAGCACCCATCTGGTCTGGGGACAGTCTGGGGGAGGGCCGGAAGCCAAAGACTAGTGAGCAGCGGGCACCGTCCTAGGGCCGTGCGGGGCTGGAGGCACTGGCTGATGGATGCGGGCTCTGCAGGGAGTGCACCGGCTCCCTCTGCTGGGCAAAACAAACCAGACTTGTTCAACTGAAGCTCGGGAGCACAACCACCCACTGCTGCTCTGTCCAGACGGAGCCAGAGACACCAACACAGGGCGCCGGCCCCCAGCACAGTGACGCTCGGCTGTGGGCTCGGGTCTGTTTTCCTTACCCACTCATTACCAGGCTCCGGCTGAAGGGTGACTATTTTTGTTCAGTACTTGCGTCAGCTGCAGGGAGATGGAAACTGTGAGCACCTTAGGGAAACAGACCAAGATGTTTCCTAGTCTCAGCTGCCTCTCTGTGAGTTTCAGGGGAGATGTGATGGGGTGGGTGGCAAGTCACATGAGAGCACCATGCCCACACATCAGCACCTTAAATAAGGAGTCACAACCCACTTTGTCAAAACAGCCGTCAAAATCCCCCACAGGAGAGAGGAACAACGAGGCAGCACTGGGAAGCAAAGGGTTAAGGTTACGGCTCATAAAACCAATTGTTTAAGGCTTTAACTGTCCAAGAAACAAGACGTCCTGGCTGCTGGGGGAGGGGGATGCAAGGGCACTGTGCTATCCTGCTGTTTATTCGCAGCCCAGTAAAGTCCTTGCGGAGAGATGATCAGCTCCAGACAGGACTGGACACTGCATTAGCCCTGTGTAAACCGCCTGGCTTGGTGCAGAGGAATGAGGCCAGAGCTATTCCCTCTGAGCCTAGGTTGCAGGCCTCCTACCAGCAAAGCAGCACTCAGGGCAGCAGTAAGAGACGGCCCGAGAGCTGAGGTGTCACACCAAAGCCCCCAAGTGCAGGTCGACACAGACACACCTGTGGGAAGGACAGCATGTGAGCCGAGGGCACGTGTATCACTGACTCCAAGTCACATGAGGTCCCATTCCAAGGCCGAAGGGTTTTCTCTCCACCAGCCCCACAAACTCAGGCCGGGCTCCAGCACCCTGTCAGCTCTGAAAATTACCTGCTGTTGACAAGGGGTGTCAGCAAAGGCTGCAGCTGAACCTAATGCCGCTTAGACAAGGGCAGGGAAGGGCAAACTGTCCCGTGCTGCCCCAGAAAACACAGCTAAGACTTGTCCAGCAGAATCGAGCTGAGCTCTTGCTGTTTCACCCATCGTCACCTGGGCAGAGGGTCTGAACACCAAACTGTCCCCTCCCACTACCCATCACTGCTACAGAGCAGCCCTGTCACACCTGCTAAATCTCTCTAGCCACAGGCAGCAGTGCCCTGGTGACGCTGCACACCCTGGGACACGGGCTGGAAAGAGCCCAGACTGTCTGTGGGGCTGGCCGTTAGAAAAGACATCTTTTCACTTACAAAGACAAACCACTTGATTTGGAATCAGCAAGAGAGACTCGCTGGGAATCCTTCCCCTCTCCCCGGTAGGCTGCCATCTTCACAGCCTTTTCAACGCAGAATTACAATGTAAGGCCACTAATCTGACAGAAAAGCAACCCTCAGTTTCATTACCGATGAAGCAAAAAAACCACCCAGTGCTGCTCTATAAATACACCTTCTTTTAATTATGCCAAATGAATTCCCAGGCACCCACCCCCACCACACCCGGTTCCGTCTGCTTCACAGTGACGCTTCTCGTTCTTCTGCTGACATATTTTATAACTCAAAAGCTGTCACCAGTTCGGTGGTTCTGCTCGTCGCACTCTGCAGAGCCTGACTCTGTGACTGGAACGGGGCGAGAGATCTGCCCTTTGAAAGCCAAACTCAACTAACCAGCCTCCAGCTGAAGAGCCACGTGATTGGCTTGCCAGTGCCTGCTCTTCAGCTCCTTTCTTGGGAACTAGGGTCAATAGCTGGAGCAGTTCCCCTTGAATCTACCTAGAGCAGCTTTAACCCCTCAGATAAACAGAATCAACAGGGAGTAGAGAAAGACAGAAGATCTCTGAAGATTTCTAAGAAAAAGTCATGTCTTCGGAAGGCTTCACAGCTTCTCCTTGCCCCGAGAAAGCCAGAGTACGCAGCTGCTTCCAGTCACTGCTCGATTCCACACCTGAAGACTGAGCCTTTCAAGCTAGAAATACTTTAGCAGTCAGAGGAGATGGGAAGGGAGGAGGTGCCTATTGAAAGAACTTGACGCCTCGGCCGTCGTCGAGTGTGATAATTTCAGCCCTGTGCTCTTGTTGTAAGGCTTGCAGGGCACGAAGCAACATGGACTCTTCCAAGCCATGGAACTCTAGGGAAGGATGAAACACCCTCAGTCAATAGAAACCACAAGAATCACACCTCAAAACCAACACAACGCACAGCAGTCTGCGACTAATGATGGCAAACTAGGAGGTGCCTTACGGAGCACCTTTCACAGAGCCCAAGAGCGTAACAAAGACCACAATTCATCCAAGCCACCGCGTCAGAAAGAGATAAGCTGGGTGCTGTTAAACAGAGAAGGAACAGATAATGCAGCTTTCTGCAAGGGAGCCAGGCAGATCTCACAAGGAAGAAAACTCAGCCCCCTGGAGCCAGAAGAACAAGAGGATAGAGCTTTGGTATGGTGAAGGGAGAGAGGCTCAGTGACAGGCAGGGATAACACACTAATGATACGGAGATCTCAGGGTGGGTAGCGAAGAAAGCTTACAGCCCCGCTTCTCAGTGGTGATCAATGTGAGCCCCAAAATACAGAGATAGCATGCAGCAACTACAAGCAATTGTAATCACCATTAAAATTGTCACCTGGCAGTACAAATTATTTGTTCTTACAATTCTGTTGCGCTCTGGAAAGCAGCCCCAGAACACACAAGATGTGATGTTACCTTCATTCTCTGTTTCATCTCCATTGGACAGCTCGTAGAGTGTGAATACAGAGTTGGTCAGGCCGTTCTTAGACACCTGGAAAAACAAGAGCAATGTAGAGAATTTCACTTATGTGTCTTACAAACAATTAAGATTCCCAGCACTGATCTCTGCTGGATCTTCATTTCAATGGAGTGGAACCCAGTCAGTATTTACTGGCAAACAAACTAACTCCTCAGACAAGGAGATTTGACTGTGGAGAAAGTAGTCCAACCCCTATTGCTGTCCCACCATCCTTTATTCCTTCTCTCCAACTCTTTACAATGAGAACTTGTGTCATGGAGGGGAATGCAGCAGCATCTCTGTGCTCACTCTGAACTCTCAACCACACTCACAGGGAGATGGGTGTGAACCATGTATTCACTTGCAAATCACAGCTTTTTACACAATGTAAGATGTGCACCACGGCGAGAGCCCTGCACCTCCCTGCAGCAGAGGGAAATGGGACCCGCAAAGGTAAAGGCAGTGGGGAATCAGGGCACCAACATTTGACAGTTGCATTTTTCACAAATCACAAGCCAGGCCATTTGGCAGCGTCCATCCACCTGAGGGACTGGCAGTTAGAAGGGGCTGGTTGCGGGTGAGATGTCAAATCAGCAATTATTTCAGACTCGCCGCAAAGGGGTCTGAACCAAAGAGCTGCCCCCCGCCCCCCCCCCCCCACAGAAATGGGGCCATGGTCTGTAAAGTATCAAAGCTTCTGTGGCCTCACCCACTGATAGATGAGCTTTCCCCATTCTTCTGGTCTCCGCCACATGATCAGGAAACTGGATTTGTTCTTGTCTAACCATTCTAGGTTCCCTGAAACGCAATGGAAATGGTGTATTTACCAAAGGGCCCCAAATCAAGAATGACACCTCATTACAGGTGGACGCTATGTATGTATGCAGCTCCATCTCTACCCCATCCTGTCACTCAAATCTGCTTCCTACCCACCCCCACATTCAAATCAAAAATCTCTCCTGCCTCTGGGCCCGACTCTCCCTCTCCCAGTGCAGCAGATTGCAATGCTGCATAAGGAAAGGGACAAGGAACTCTGAAAACAGAGACAACACTGAAAAACAACCGGAACTCAGGGAGATTCCAATAGGAATGGTATAGTCCGTGCCCAGCCTGTTTTGGGACAGTCGCACAGCCAGACTCTCAGCACTAGGAGGGAAATTAGACACAGGTCTTGTTGATGCACCCAGCACAGGCAACATGAACAGTCACAGACAATTCGGCAGAGATTTTCACCCACCTTTTTTCCTGAGTTCTTCTAACACAACTTGTATGGATTCCATGGGGAGTTTCCCTGGTTCTGGGTTAAGGAAACATTCAGTGCAATTTAGCAGCACAGGCAAAGCTCAGAGGATGACATCGGATGTGTGACCATCTCTAACACTGTTCACAGCAGAAATTGGTTGGGGGAAGGAAGCGAAAGCAAAGCATGCCCTGACACAATTCTAAATAACGGAAATAAGCAAAGCTCGAAAATAATAAATCCATGTAAGATTTCCATGGCACCTTTCATCACTGAGGATTCCATTGAGCCTCACAAACCACATACAAGTCAAAAACCACATTCCTATCAAAATGCAGCCACCTCTGGGGTGGATGGCAGCACATGACAAATACAGAGCAGGCTGGATGAAAGTTGCGGAAGGGAGCAGGACCAGCCTTAGGGGTGCGCAAAGGAGGACATCACCCAGGGCGTCGTGCTCAGCAGGGCACCCTGCAGAGCACAGAGGGTCACTGCGTGGTATCTCTCACCCGACCTGCTGAGAGCCAGCTGGGTTTATGGAGGCAGGCAGGCAGGTGAGTGGCAGCATCTAGAAAGGGCAGACTGACAACCTGAGCTGCAGGGGGGCAGCTGGACCAGCTCTGTAACTGCTCTGGAACAGGGGAGCGCCTCCTCCCCTTTCCTGCTCCACTGCCATCTTCAGCCTCTGCTGTCTGAACAAGCGTTCAGGTTGGTGGTGAGTGCTCTGCTTAAAGAGACAGCGCGCTGACACACACTCTCACACACACTCTTCTATTATTATTGTTGTTACTTCTTGGTACTTCCCGTCAAAATGCCCAATGCAAATATATTCTCTGTCATTTTATTCTTTCAAAGTTCATTAAAGATTACTGTGCTGTTATTTTAATTTTTTTACTGGTCTGTGCATTTTGTAATTTTCTTTTTCTTATGCTTAAATTTAATTATTTGAGTAGTGAGTTCTAAAATGCCTAATCTGTCCTGGCTGGAGTAATTATTATTTCTTTTATTAGCATATTGTGCTTTGTCATTCATTATTTACAGTGGTACAATCAAATAATGTAGATTTTGGTTTTACTCACCTTAGCAGTGCCAGTTTAAAAAAAAATTAGCAAAACACATAACTTCAGACACTATGCAGCTGAAAGTCACATTTTCAAATTGTAGTTTTAGTTTTATCTGTAAAATAACTTAAAATTTGTACAAAAATAAATGTGGTTCCAAGTCGGATACTAATAAGTCATGATGGAGTCAGATATTCATAAGTCACATACGTGATTGTGATCGGTAAATATAAATGCCAAAATAATTAGAAAAATAAATTCCCGTTCTTGATAAAATAGAAAAAAACCCGCAATCACATTTGTTAAAATTAAGTAAATATGTTTTTAGTGGAGTGAAAAACAATTGACTAAAACAGAGTAGATAATGGCAGTAACGCAGAGTTTGTCTGGTAGAGAAAGTAAGCAAATTTTATGTATTTTTTATTTCTCTCTACTAAAGACAGTGTACAAAGTATCAAACTTGTGTTTCTGAGATCTGTGTTAAAGCTCCAGAACTGACATCTCTAGGTTAGGGATTGGGAATATCTTGCTGTATTATCTCCTGATTGTTCTAAACTTAAAATATGGCTTTAATTGGTGTTTGTATATTTTTTATATAGGAATTAGATAGAAATTAGCTGACAGAAGCACTGTTATTATCTGGAAAAAAAACACCCTAGAGTTGTAAGGTGCCTAAGTAGGCCCTGGAATCATGGTTAAAGTTGCCCCTCCCACCAAAATCTGTTGGTGAGCCAGGAGTGGCCAGAAGGCTGCAGGATGGCTGTGGGCTCCAGCAAGATGCAGCCCCTATGTGATAGCGTGAAGCCCCCCTTGAGCCACAGGCTGAGTGCTAGGCGCCATGAGCCACAGCAGCAGTGCAGAAGTAAGGGTGGCAACACACCCTGTCAGCTTTACTTCTGCCTTACTGCTGACAGTGGCGTTGCCTTCGGGGCTGGGCGCCCAGCCAGCAGCTGCTGCTCTCTGGCCACTCAGCTAGCCCTTACCTCTTTCAAAACAAATTTAGCACTGGGGAGAGGCTACGGGGCCCGGAGGTGAGAGCCCAGGAGTAATAGGGCACCCAGGGGGGCCAGAGCAATGGTGACGGGGGGCGCCCATGGGCGCCAGGAGCTCCAAAATTCAAATTCACCCAGGGCACCATTTTCCCTAAAGCTGGTCCTGGAAGGGGGAATTTTGGCCAATGACACTTAGAAAAAACCCTCTTTTTACATGGAGTCCTTGTGAAGTTTAATGTCCATGCAGACAGCAGCACAGAGACACAACTCCTCAAAGGAGGATTACAGTGCAGAACACCCTGCCCCTGATACAATGTTATTTACTGCCTAACGCTGCAGTGCTAACAACAGGAATGAGCCTGCTGGTCCGGGGCCAAGGAGCAGAGCTGTTGATCTGAAAGAATGTGCATCTTGCAAACAGTTCTGCTCTGTAACTGCCAGAAGTAACTGAGAGTCCCTGCGCTGCATTCATGGAGTCCTAGACACAGCAGCCATCTACTACTGTAGTGAACTGTGCCACTCAGCACACCCTGGTCCCAACCCAAACTGTCCTCCAGGATTCCCCTCCAGTGGTTACCGATTGCTTTTTAACCTAACACGCTTTACAGAGACAGTAAAATACACCTCAAATTATTGCTTTGGATTAGGGCTGTCAAGTGATTAAAAAAATTAATCGCGATTAATCGCACTGTTAAACAGTAATAGAATATCATTTATTTAAATATTTTTGGATGTTTTCTGTTTTCAAATACATTGATTTCAATTACAACACAGAATACAAAGTGTACAGTGCTCGCTTTATTCTTTTGTATTTTGATTATAAGTATTTGCACTGTAAAAACAAAAGAAATAGTATTTTTTAATTCACCTAATACAAGTACTGTAGTGCAATTTCTTTATCATGAAAGTGCAACTTACAAATTAGAATTATGTACAAAAAACAACTGCATTCAAAAATAAAAGTGTAAAATTTTAGAGCCTGCAAGTCCACTCAGTCCTACTTCTTGTTCAGGCAAACACTCAATCAACTTTGTTTACATTTGTAGGAGATAATGCTGCCCACTTCTTGTTTACAATGTCACCTGAAAGTGAGAACAGGCAGTCTCGTGGCACCATTGTAGCTGGCGTTGCAAAATATTTATGTGCCAGACACACTAAAGATTCATATGTCCCTTCATGCTTCAACCACCATTCCAGGGGACATGTGTCCATGCTGATGACAGGTTCTGCTCAATAACAATCCAAAGCAGTGTGGACTGATGCATGCTCATTTCCATTATCTGAGTCAGATGCCACCAGTAGAAGGTTGATTTTCTTTTTTGGTTGTTCGGGTTCTGTAGTTTCCGCATCAGAGTGTTGCTCTTTTAAAACTTCTGAAAGCATGCTCCACACCTTGTCCCTCTCAGATTTTGGAAGGCACTTCAGATTCTTAAACCTTGGGTCGAGTGCTGTATCTAGCCTTAGAAATCTCACATCGGTACCTTCTTTGTGTTTTGTGAAATCTGCAGCGAAAGTGTTCTTAAAATGAACAACATGTGCTGGGTCATCATCTGAGACTGCTATAACATGAAATATAGGCAGAATGCAGATAAAACAGAGCAAGGGACATACAATTCTCTCCAAGGAGTTCAGTCACAAATTGAATTAATGCAATATTTTTTTAACGAGCATCATCAGCATGGAAGCATGTCCTCTGGAATGGCGGCTGACGCATGAAGGGGCATACAAATGTTTAGCATATCTGCCACGTAAATACCTGGCAATGCCAGCTACAAAAGTGCCATGCGAATACCTGTTCTCACTTTCTGGTGACATTGTAAATAAGAAGAGGGCAGCATTATCTCCTGTTAGTAAACAGACTTGTTTGTCTTAGCGATTGGCTGAACAAGAAGCAGGACTGAGTGGACTTGTAGGCTCTAAAGTTTTACATTGTTTTGGTTTTGAGTGCAGTTATGTAACCAAAAAAAAATCTACATTTGTAAGTTACACTTTCACATTAAAGAGACTGCACTACAGTACTTGTATGAGGTGAATTGAAAAATACTATTTCTTCTGTTTATCATTTTTACAGTGCAAATATTTGTAATAAAAAATTATATATACTTGGATTTCAATTACAACACAGAATACAATATATATGAAAATGTAGAAAAACATCCAAAATATTTAATATATTTCAATTGGTATTTATTATTTAACCGTGTGCTTAAAACTGCAATTAATCGTAATTAAATTTTTTTAATCGCAATTAATTTTTTTTAGTTAATCGCGTGAGTTAACTGCAATTCATTGACAGTCCTAGTTTAGATTAAAGCCACCACAGCAACCTGGGCATTGAAACAGCATGGGAGCAAAGGATACGCTGCAGCTTCCTGTTGTTGAAAAGTGGGCTTTCTTGGGCCTCCATGACCGTCATCGTGTATTGCTTGTTGATTCGACAGTAAGACAACACCAAGGAGCACCAGGCTGTCATCTGCTTCTGCCGGGTGTCCACATTGGGCTGCAACCTAGAAACAAACATAGAGGTGCTTCTGATCAACATCCGGTTGCAGGAACATCAGGATCTGGGCTTAAAGAGGTTTAAGGGGGTGACAAACGCAGTCAGACAAGCCACTCCTCCATGCAAACCTCGCCATAATGTCGATGGAACCTGAAGCTTCAACAAACAGCAGCTACATCAACAGATGAATCCAGAGGCAAGCCTCCAGCAGTGCTCCTGACACCTGCCCCCACTCCAGATGCCACTTGGCTGGTATGCTCAATAATCCAAGATGTACTGGGACTCTTCGCAGGACATTAACCAGTTTGTGGCCAGTTCACCATCTGCTTCACTGGCCAGAACTCAGTCCCCCGAGGCACAGATCGAGTGGGTCCCCTGCAAGGGTCCAGCTTTGGGGTGGGCCGTCCAACCCTCTGCCCAGGTGCAAAGAGGGTACCATGCACAGGGTTTGGATTCCCACCTGACCTGCTGAGGGCCAGCTGGGCCGATGGAGGTGGCAGGCAGGCGAGCAGCCGCGCTGGAGAGAGGGCAGGGCAGGGGGCAGAGACCGGAGCTGCAGGGGGCAGTCGGACAACCAGCCGTCCAAGCCAGGTGATCAGGTGACTCCTCCGGAGCCGGGGCTCCCCCCCGACCCACATGTGCAGCCGCTGATGTTCTTGTCCCCCGCTTCCTCCCCACTCCAGACGGGGAGCAGCGTCCTGTCTGCTGGGGTGGATGCTGATGTCGGGGTGTCCCCCTCACCCATGCACCTGATTTCCACTGAGCTCGGGTGACAGGACAGGGGGAATCTGTGTGTGCTGCTGCCTATATGGGTCCTGAGGCTGCTTGTGTCTGAACACAAGCCTTCAGGTTCCTGACCCTGAGTGCTTTCTTAAAGAGACAGCGCACTCATACACTCAGGCACACACACATTCCCCTCAACACAATACACACTGTCTCACACACACACTCTCTCTCCCCCCAACACACACACACCAGGGCTCCCTGCATTCAGGTCACTTCCCCACCTGGGCTGTGCTGAGACATCAGCAGCTGCTGCCGCTCTCCTACCCTCTCCTTATGCAGCCCAGGGGGTGCATGGGGCAGAGGAGCGGCAATGCCAGCTGCTTTGTGCATCCAGGTGGGTCAGTCTCCCCACGTGGGTACAGGAGAGGAATGCAGGTGTTGGGGCGCAGGAGGGAGGCGCAGGAAGGGAATACCGGGGGGGGCACAGTGCAGGTGTTGGGGCGCAGGAGGGAGGCGCAGGAAGGGAATACCGGGGGGGGCACAGTGCAGGAAGCGCAGGGGTTGGGGCGCAGGAGGGAGGTGCAGGGGTTGGGGCGCAGGAAGGGAATACCGGCGGGGGGCACAGTACAGGGGTTGGGGCTCAGGAGGGAGGCGCAGGGGGTTGGGGCGCAGGAGGGAGGCGCAGGAAGGGAATGCCGGGGGGGGCACAGTGCAGGGGTTGGGGAGCAGGAGGAGGCGCAGGAAGGGAATGCCGGGGGGGAGGGGGCGCAGTGCAGGAAGCGCAGGGGTTGGGGCGCAGGAGGGAGGTGCAGGGGTTGGGGCGCAGGAAGGGAATCCGGGGGGGGGCACAGTGCAGGGGTTGGGGAGCAGGAGGCGGCGCAGGAAGGGAATACCGGGGGGGAGGGGGCGCAGTGCAGGAAGCGCAGGGGTTGGGGCGCAGGAGGGAGATGCAGGGGTTGGGGCGCAGGAAGGGAATACCGGGGGGGGGCACAGTGCAGGGGTTGGGGGCTCAGGAGGGAGGCGCAGGGGGTTGGGGCGCAGGAGGGAGGCGCAGGAAGGGAATACCGGGGGGGGGCGCAGTGCAGGGGTTGGGGAGCAGGAGGAGGCACAGGAAGGGAATACCGGGGGGGGGCACAGCGCAGGGGTTGGGGCGCAGGAGGGAGGCGCAGGGGGTTGGGGCGCAGGAGGAGGCGCAGGAGGGAGGCGCAGGAAGGGAATACCGGGGGGGGGGCGCAGTGCAGGAAGCGCACGGGGTTGGGGCGCAGGAGGAGGCGCAGGAGGGAGGCGCAGGAAGGGAATACCGGGGGGGGGCGCAGTGCAGGAAGCGCAGGGGGTTGGGGCGCAGGAGGAGGCGCAGGAGGGAGGCGCAGGAAGGGAATACCGGGGGGGGGGGCGCAGTGCAGGAAGCGCAGGGGGTTGGGGCGCAGGAGGAGGCGCAGGAGGGAGGCGCAGGAAGGGAATACCGGGGGGGGGGGCACAGTGCAGGAAGCGCAGGGGTTGGGGCGCAGGCGGGGGGGGCAGGGGTTGGGGCGCAGGAAGGGCATACAGGGGGGGGGGCACAGTACAGGGGTTGGGGGCTCAGGAGGGAGGCGCAGGGGGTTGGGGCGCAGGAGGGAGGCGCAGGAAGGGAATACCGGGGGGGGCACAGTGCAGGGGTTGGGGGCTCAGTAGGGAGGCGCAGGAGGGAGGCGCAGGAAGGGAATGCCGGGGGGGGGGGCGCAGTGCAGGAAGCGCAGGGGTTGGGGGCGCAGGAGGGAGGCGCAGGAAGGGAATGCCGGGGGGGGGGCGCAGTGCAGGAAGCGCAGGGGTTGGGGCGCAGGAAGGGAATACCGGGGGGGGGCACCGTACAGGGGGGGGGGGCACAGTGCAGGAAGCGCAGGGGGTTGGGGCGCAGGAGGGAGGCGCAGGAAGGGAATACCGGGGGGGGCACAGTGCAGGAAGCGCAGGGGTTGGGGCGCAGGAGGGAGGTGCAGGGGTGGGGGTGCAGGAAGGGAATACCGGGGGGGGGGCACAGTACAGGGGGTGGGGGCTCAGGAGGGAGGCGCAGGGGGTTGGGGCGCAGGAGGGAGGCGCAGGAAGGGAATACCGGGGGGGGCACAGTGCAGGGGTTGGGGGCTCAGGAGGGAGGCGCAGGAGGGAGGCGCAGGAAGGGAATACCGGGGGGGGCACAGTGCAGGGGTTGGGGGCTCAGGAGGGAGGCGCAGGAGGGAGGCGCAGGAAGGGAATACCGGGGGGGGCACAGTGCAGGAAGCGCAGGGGTTGGGGCGCAGGAGGGGCGCGTAGGCGCGGGGGTCAGAGAGCGGGGCCCGGCACCGGGCGGCCTTGGGGTGACAGGAGGAAGGGGGCGCGGCGGGGGGGCTCAAAGGGTGGGAGGGGCCTGCCCGGAGCGGGGCCGGCGGGGGAGATTCGGGGGACCCCGTCGGCCCGGGGGGGAGGGGGCTCCTGTGGGGCCGGGGGCGGTTCCGAGGGGCGGGGGGCTCCCGGGGGCCCGATCCGGCGGCCTGTCCGGGGACTCACGTGAAGAACGGGGGGAAGCGGTACTGCCAGGGCCACTCAAAGCTCATCGCCGCCGCCCAGCGAACACGGAACCACCGCTCAGCGACTTCCGGTCCTCTGCACTGACTTCCGGTCCGCTTCATCGGCTTCCGGCCTGCCCTCAGCCTCGAAGGAAGGTTCCGGGCAGGGTCCGTTCCGCCCAGGGTGGGGCTTGGGGGAAGTGAAGGCCTCCCCGTCTGTCTGGGCGGCCCTACCCCAGCGGGCAACTCCCCAGAGCCCAGTTGCGTTCCTTGAAAACCCCTCACTGCGGGGGACACTGGGCCTGGGGGCGCAGAGGGGAGCATGAACTATGGCTGCAGGAGGTGGGTGGGACGGTCTGTACAAAGCTGTATTTAGCTGTGGTGAAGGCCCCAGCCTGGTAGCCAGGACGTCAGGGGTCCGTGCCATGCTGTGTGATCTTGGGCCCATCACATTGCCTCTTGCTGCCTCAGTTTCCCCATCTGCACAGCGCGGACGGGACTGACTGCTCGGGGCAGCGTGAGGATACACAAATGTTTGTGCAGAGCATTAAAAGCTGCACCTAAAGCTGCCCTGGAAGGGCCATAAAGCACCTTGGCCTTGGGGGGCACTTGGACATGTGCCTTAGGCTTCAGAGCAGCCAGGGTACTCCAGAGATGCAGGCAAGGAGAGGGGCCCCTAGCTGTGTGCATGTGGGGTGACTGTGCCAAGCATCAGTCTCATAACTTGGGAGAGGCATCTGGATCCTGGCATGTGGGGTTTGGCCTGGTATATCAATGAGCCAATGAGCATCTTGGGATTAGAAACCAGCTTGTGAATATCCTGGGAAGAGGGTTTCTCATCAGGTTTCAGTTTTTCTTCTCGTCCTGGCCGGGTTGGAAATGCAGCTGCAGCAGCTCCATCCCAGAGGCCTGTCTGCAGGGGCAGGGCTGGGGCATATGTGCCCAACTGCGCAGCAATTCCATTCCTCCGCCACTGGCAGACCGTTCTCTATTGAGTGGTCACTGTCTCTCTGTCTAACTGCCCTATCCCATGGGACAGGACACAGCTGCCATCCTGGGGAGGAGGAATGGCAGTGTCATGGGTGGGCACTTTTCAAACTGGTCCCGCCAGTTCTGCCCACACCCATCCAGGTGCCCTTGAGCCCCTTGCCTGTTCGCCGTTCCTTCCCATGAAGCCACGGCTGCTTCATTCCCTCTCACCGAGTCCCCTGGTGCCCTGTGGGAGGGGCACCTGCTGCTCTCATTGGGAGGGATGGCCCCTCCAGGTGCTTGGAATGGGGCGAGTCCCCACGCTCCCTGCACCGGGCATGTCCATCCCAGCGTGGCCTCATCCCTGACTGGGTGCCCCAAAGGCTGCTGCACAGACCTAGGATTCCCCTGGGTGGTTCCAGAGTCACCCTGCTTCTTCCCCATAGCCTCTGGTGCCTCTAGCTGCACCTCTTAGCCCTCTCCCTGCCACCTGGCTCCCTTCCTGCCCCCACCAGGCCTCCAGATCACCCCTGGGGTGGGGAGTACAGCAGGGGCAGGAATCCAGGGAGCTGCTGTGTCCCATCAGGGACAGCTGGTAGCACTGGGGTGTACTGGTCACTAGGGGGCAGCGCTGCCCTCCCAGCCGGAGCATGGTGCATTGGCAGACGGGTGGGGGATGAGGTGACTGACCCTGCATGGCACTGTCTGAGGGACGGGGCTGGGCTCGGCTGAGCTGGGGCACTGCGGTGAGGCGAACGGTGACCTCCAAATGTTCCATCTAAGCTGCAGCTGCCACCAGCTGCCTGGGAGCTGGAGCCTGCCCCTGTCCTCAGTGCAGTGGCCACTTGGGCAGCTCGGACCCGAGGCTCCTTCTGGGTGGGGCAGTCCATGCGCTCGATGAGGAGGGCAGAGCAGCCAGTACCTGGCCCGTCTGGATCCGAGAGCGAACGCTGCTGCGCAGGGGCTCCCCTACCCCTTGGCTCCGGGTGCCACCCAGCTGGCAGCAGCCCAGGCGGGCAGGAGGGGCCCGCTAAGCCACACGCCCCATGCTCAGCGTGGAGGAGGCTCTGACATTTAAACCAGGAGCATTTTCAGGGCATAGGCTGCCCAGCAACCAGGCCAGGGAGAGCAGCAGGGCTGGCAAGAGAGAAGAGGCCCGGTTGGCTCCCCAGATTGGAGAGCCAGCTACAGTGGAGCCACCCGACAGGCTGGGCCTCCCCAGATACACACGCAGGCTCGCAGTCGCCAGGCGTGCGCACACACACGTGCACACGCACACACACACGTGCACACGCATATGCACACGCGCGCACGCGCACACACGCACACACACACTGATTGCCATAGGCTTGCCTGTCTTTGCAAACGAGATGTGCACAGACGCAGGCGTGGCCGGGTCATGCACAAACACAGACCTGCCCACAAGTAACCTGTGCAGGCCTCAGCTGGCACCGATTTTCTCCTAGCCCTGCTCCCTGCACTGCTCCAAGGGAACCTGGCCCCACCCTGACCCCGGAGTCTGCCTGGCTCCAGCCCTGATGGGAGGGGCCCCAGCTCCCCAGCGCTTCCCTGGTGCTGCTTTGTTTGAGGGACCCAGGCCAAGGCAATCAGGGAGCCCCCTGCCCGACGAGGTCATTGGCAGCTCGCCGGGCAAGTCGCTGGACTCAGTGTTGTTATCCAAGAGAGGGAATCACGGGGCCTACATGTCACCCAGCAACGTGCCATGGGACAAGAGGCCTGTAAGCCACCGACTGGCCCTGGAGGATCCTATGACAGGCCCCGAGTCCCTGCTTAGTGCCACAAATGGAAGGGGAGACAGAATCAAGTTGCAGCCAACTCCCGGTGGGACTGTGGCCCCGGGCACCAAGGGGGGCACTGCCCAGCTGGTGGGGGGGAAGGGCAGGGGTTTGTCTCTAATTCCCACGTGTCTGCAGGAGCCAAGGCAAGAAACCGAATGGTGAAAGGACGCGCTGGGGCTCGGGAAGGGAAGGTCTTTAATCTCCAGCTGGTTAACCAGGGAGCCTGTTTTCAAAGGGGATCAGAAAAAGCCAGTAAAAGAGGCACGCAGCCTCTGGTGTCACATGGCGAGGGAGCCTGCCCCAGGCGTCAGAGCCCCATAAACAGGGCAGGGGAAACCCACTGCCCTGGCACGACGTCCTGTCCTGAAACACAAGGCTTTCTTGGCGAGGGGCCCCCTTCATGCAGCCACGA
Organism: Mauremys mutica; assembly: GCF_020497125.1. Taxonomy (NCBI): domain Eukaryota; kingdom Metazoa; phylum Chordata; order Testudines; family Geoemydidae; genus Mauremys; species Mauremys mutica. The sequence continues at coordinate 1,076,107 of NC_059096.1, forward strand.
CGCCAGCCCTGCACAGCAACCTCTGCTTGCTGGTGAGGCCTAGAAGGCAAAGCAGCTGTGTGAGGGGAGGGGGTTCTCTGGAGGACGAGACCCCTCTTCGCATGGAACTAGAGCCGCTCAGTAAGTCAGTCCACCCGGGCTTCCCCCGCCAGCTGCTCAGTGCAGCTCAGGGACCGACACAGGAGCGCTGGGGCTGCTAGGACTCAGCAGAGCCCTTTTCCTGGAGGGGGTTGCACCTGTTAAGCTGTGGTGAGCTGCGAGTGGGACCCCAGCAGGGGGTTACGTCGGCGTGAGACCCAGAGCAGAGTCGCCCACGGGGCTCTCTCCTCCTGCCCGTGTCAGAGGCCTGGGATTGGAAGCCCAGCGCTGTAACCTCATTTGAGCGGGTACAAACCCTGGGCGTTCAGCCAGAGATGGAGGATGCTCCAGGGGCTCAGAGGGGGCCGCTCTGGGCTGGTTCTCCAAGTGTCTCCAAAGTGTTGGGCCTGGCAGTCAGGCCTGCGAGATGGAGCCCCTGCCGGCTCTTGGAAGTGGTGGGAGCAGAGCAGTGGTTCCAGTCCCAGCCGGAAGCGAGTGCTGCAGAGGTAGGGGTGGAGCACCCGGGCCTTCCAGCCTCTCCAGCGCTGGAGCTCAGCCAGCAGGCGAAGGCCCGGGGCTGGCTCCCGTGGGGCAAGGTCAGGTTGGGTCAGAGGTTTGAGCCAGGTCTGGTTCTCTAACACATTGGCGATGCCTCTGGCAGCCTGGAGCCCTGCGGCGCTCAGGACTGCATCTTGCCGTCCTTGCTCCTCCACACCACCAGGGTGACCAGGAAAGGGATGAGGCAGATGGGGGCGAAGATGAGGGCCAGCAGCACGTCCTCCGGTGGGTCGAGGAACGTGGGGTGCTCCTGGGTGCAGTTCAGGAAGTAGGTGCGGTGGCTGTGGACAATGCACTCCTCGGCGATGCTGTTGGGGTAGCTGTAATTCTGTTCTTCTGCGAAGGTCTCCAGGCAGTGGCGGAGGTTGCTGTATGGCCTGGGGGGGAGAGGGGACAAGCTGGGGAGTTTCCTACGGGACCGGGGCTTTATCCAGTGCCACAAACTGGCTGTGGACCAGCAAGAACCGCAGCTGAGGAGACGGGTCAGCTCGCCGTGCCAGGACGGTCCCTTTCCCCAGTGCTGGCTGCTTTGCCCTGCCAGAGCGGTGTAAAGGAGCCTCCCCCTGCAGGGAGTCCTGCCCCCAGTGTACAACTGCCTTGTTCCCAGCTCCCCGCTACCCTGCACCTCACACAGCCACGGGCACCAGGCATGCTCCGGCGGCTCTTTCAGCCGCTTTGCACAGGTGGAAATGGGGAACCCAGGCGCAGGCAGCAGGGAACTGAGCCCATCAGTTGTCATGTGTGAGACTCCCTGACTGGCCTGTTGGGTCGTGCTGCCAGGGGCTGGCTGGTGGGTGCATAATAATACTAGAGTTTGGCTCCTCTCACCCACTGAGCTGCATAAAGGAGGCAGGCTCCGTAGCCCCCTTGTACAGATGGGGAAACTGAGTCACGGGAAGGGCCTTGGCTTGCCCAAGATCATGCAGCAGAGCCGGGAATTAACCCAGGACCCAAGTCCCGGTGTGTTTCCTTACCCACTAGAACCACAGCCCAGCCCAGCCCTGCCCACAAGCCACAGGGCACGCACAAAGCCAGGCACACGCCTTCAAGCTGTGCCATGGGAGCGCGCGGGGGGCTGGAGAGAAGCAGGGGGCAGGGAACACGCAAGTGCCGCATGTTTCAGCCACACCCGGCTCGCCACAGGCCATGCTGACGCCAGACCTGTGCCGAGCAAAGCAGCAGGCCGGGCCGAGGGCCAGCAGGCCCCTGGGGAGCAGGCTGGAGTTGACAGCTCTGGGCTCCGCCGGGACTGGGCTTGTTGAGAGGCAGATGCAGACGAAGCTCTGCCTGCCTTGGGAACTAGCTACAAGGACACCCACCCTGTGGTTCAGCTTTGCCTGCCAGGTGGAGTCCCCCTCCCGCTCCTCTTCCTCGTCCCCATCCCAAACTCCCCTCCCCACCCCCTCCCATCCTGAACCTCTCCATCCCGACCCCTCCCCATCCCTATCCCGACCCCCCTTCCTCACCCCCACCCTGTGGAGCAGGTGCTCCAAACGGCTCTGGAAATCAGTGTCCATGAACACACCCGAGTGCTCGGCGAACTCACAGGTCCAAGCGGCCAGCGGGTCGCAGGTGCCAGGCAGGAGGCAGGGCGGCCTGCCCCAGCCTGGGGAAAGAGGCTCCAGCACCTTGGACCCTGGGGCTGCTCGGGTGGGGCTGCTGGGGATTTCGGGCTTTTAAAAGCAGCCGGGCCTGTCCGCCAAACACCTCATGCCCTTTGGCACGTCCCGGCGGCCACACGGCTGGAGACTAACAGTTCTGCTCGGTTAGAGTCGGTGCATTGGAAATGAGGAACAAAACAAGCCTTTCCCGTTCATTCAAAGTTCCCTGCAGAAAACAATCCCCGTGCTCTGTCCAGCCCCAGATGGAAGTCGGGCTCAGTGGGGCCCAGGTACAGCCAGTGGGACGCACACCCCTGCCACCCCACATCGCATCACCCAGAGGCAGCTGCCCTCTGCTGAGCTCCCAGCCTCCCGGGGCTGAGAGCCCTGGGTGCTTTGCCCCCCGCGGCTCCGCTGGGCTGCTCGGGGCTCTCTGCAGCTCACAGGCTGGTGCATGGTGGAAAGGGCTCTGCTGGGAACCAACAAGCAAACGCCACAGTGCAGCTTCATGCCCAGGGCTGGCCAATCCCCCGGCCCCTGCGGTACCTGCTGATGACTCTCCATTCACACAGCTGCACCCTGGTCACGTTCATCATCCAGAGACTGAAATTGGCCCAGCACATGTAGGCTCTCAGATTGTACTTTTCATCTGGAAAGAAGAAAACCAAAGCGCTTGGCAGCTGTCTTGGGCCTGGGAGCCCAGTGCTACCCTCTGGGCAGAGTGCCCACCCCTTGGGACAGGCAGCGACTGGGACAAAGCTGGCAAGGCTGGTCTCTGACTGATTCAAGCAGCTCCCCCCTGCCCAAGCCTGGCGTTCCCTTCCCAGCTACCCCTCCCCATTGCTCGCACACCAACTCCCAGCGGGGTGGCTCTAGGAGCCCCCTCTGGGACGCTGGCAGGCCAGGTGCCAGCTCATGCCAAGGTCCCCATGTCTCAACTGACCACTGACAAATACACAGCGGGGCTCAGGCTGGCTCCCCTGGGTGTTCGTGTGTTCAAGCAGGCAGCAGAGCTATAAGAATGGGTTTTGGGATTATTGGAAGCTTGTGAGCGGCTCACGGCACTGATCTCACGTACATCTATAAGGGAATAGCTGAGCGGCCATATGGAGAGCCTCTCTGACTGTGTAAATCCCCAGCCAGGCAAGAGACTTTCACTAGTGCCAAGTGCTGATCTGTAGCATGGGTGTTACATTCTGTCCGGGAGGGCAGGTCCAGCAACACCATACGCACTATTGTGGGATGTTAAAGAGGACAGAAGACTTTGTGGCTCTGCTCTTGACCCCCCACGGAGATGAGTCGTGCAAGTGGATTCCTCTCATCAGCTGAGTTTGCAGCTCAGAGCAGGGGGAAGAGGGGAATAAACCCCCCAACAAGGAGGAGCTGGATCTCCATGCTGCTTGGACTCTGGGGGCAAATTTTCTAGGCAGAAGCACGGGCTTCCCCAGCTGCTTAGCCTGGATTAGTCCTAAAGCTTCTATTACCTTTTGAAACATAAGCTTGTGCATGTGTGTTTACCTGCTTTAACCTTGTGAATAACTCTCGTTTCCTTTTCCTAGTCACAAGAAATACTTCATGTAGTTTATTATCGGCTTGGCTACAAGCGTTGTCTTTGGTGTGAGATATGAGGTGGTAAGTGACCTGAATATTGCTGTGATTCTTGGTGCAAGGGACCATCTCTCACACAGGCAGGTGCCCCCTGGGTGGCCAGACAAGGGGTACCCCAGGGCCTGTCTGCGACTCCCCGGTAAGGCTGTTATGGTGCCGGAGGAGCTCACGCTGGGTAACAGGCTGGTGAGATCTAAGCATGGAGCTCAGCCAATCCGGCGCTGGTGCTCTGCTTCCTACCAGGCTGGCCCGAGGCTGGTGCTCGTGCTCCAGAGTCACTGCAGGCAGCTCGAGGCTCTCCATCAACAGGGCTGAGGGTGGGCCCCGACGCAGGACAGTCCAGTATGGACCTTGCCCCGTGGCAAAGCCCCAGCCTGAGGGACTGGCTGGATGGCACCAGGCAGTGGCCTGGGGAGGGGGCCAGCGAGGCTGGAGGGACCCCGGCATTCTCAGGGCATGTTTCTGTGCCCATCCCCACTGTCTCCAGGTGCCACGTGCAAGGCACCAATTTCCCCAGAAGGGCCCCGGTCCCGCCCTTGTAGTGTCTCCTCCCTGGGAGCTCTCAGGCCTGCAGGGCGTGGGGTGGGGCAGGCCACACAAGCCATAGAGTCAACACGGGTGAGTGATGCCCAGCCCCCACCTGCGCTGACGGAGCCAGGAGATGCCCGGGCTGATGGCCCAGCTGCACTGCCCGTTTGTTGACAAAGGGAGACTTGCTAGCCAGCGGCAGGGGAGGAATCCCTGGAGTGCCGGCTTGGTCGCAGGACGGCGAGCTCCGTCCTCACTGCCCCGCCCGTGGCCAGGCACTCCTGGCACTTACCCGCAGTCAGGCTGAGGAGCAGGTTCTCAGGCTCAATCACCATCTGGTTCTGGAGCTCAGCCAGAGACTCGTTGGCTCCTGGGGGGGTGGCGGTGCCTGCGGGACGGAGCTCGCTCCCGAGAGCTGCTGGAGGAGGGGGAACCTCAGTGAGACAAAACCCACAGGTCTGCTGCTGCCCGGCCAGGTGTCCTGCCCCAAACGGGGGGCTCGCGGGGGGCAGCAACGTCCCTGGGCCATTCCCTGGGTCCCTTTAATCAGGAATCAGGACGGGGCGCAAGGGGGGAGGTTCGATTCTAGAGGAGACACCAGAGAAGGGGCAGCGCGGGGGTGGTCTGTGTGGGCTGGAAGCTGGCCTGAGCCCGACACACCCCGGCTCCAACCCTTCCCACCCCTGGCGGCTCCATCGCTCCCCAGGGCCTGTCAGGGCTTCCTGGCTCGGTGTGTCTCACTAGTAGCCAGGCAAGGCCACAGGGCTAGAAGGAACAGCGTGAGTCTCCCCAGGCCCTGTCAGTGCGCTGGCCTGAGCACACGCCACACGCCCACAGCCCAGCCAGGCAGCCGCAGCAGGGGTGGGTGTGGGAGCAGAAAGGGGAAGCGAAGGGGGTGCGGGCTAGAGCCACTGGCAGGGCGGAGAAGCTCCAGCCCCATGCGGCGCCTCCCACCAGGGCCTCTCCTCTTTGCACCTGGCTTAGCCCAGCTCCCCAGGCGGGGATCACCCCACCCCACTCCAGAGGGCTCAGGGGCCCTTCCCTCTGCTCTCTGCCCTGGCTGCCAGCTCCCCACACACTGCCCCATCAGTGCAGTGGGGCTGGGACCTCTGGGGCCAGCGGGGAGCTGGTCTCAGTGGCCTGTGCAGTCCGTGGCTTCTCCGTGGAGGCTGCCCATGGTACCAGCTGCCATGCCGTGGGGCGGAGAAGCCTCCCCCTTGGTCCGGGGGTGCGGAGTGGGGCAGGGGCTGGTGCAGCCTGGCTCACTGCCCCTGCAGTTCCAGCTTGGGCGATTCATAGACGGCCCCATTGACCACTTTGGTAGCGGCTTCCATGGGGCTGGCTGTGGCTGGGGGTCTCCGAGTCCCTGCGACGTTGGGGGGGGGTGTCATCCACTGAGGGTGCTAAGGGCCTGGGGCCCCAAACAGGAGACTTCCCTCTGTAGGCCGACCTGCTCGGCTCCCCCTTGGGCCCCCCTCAATTTCCCAGCTGCTCCCCCTGCCCCCACCCCTTCCCGACTGGGACAGGGACTATGGGGCTGAGTCCATGTCCTTGGTCAGGGCAGTAAATAGGGGCTCTGTAAGCCTGTGGCACCCAGTGCTGATGACTCCCGGACCGTCTGGGGCCAGGCTGGGAGCTGGTGACCCCCGAGGAGAAGGTGGAGTCAGCCCAGCTCCTCCCCAGGGCAGGATGAGAGTCTGGCCAGGCGTTCCCAGGCTGCAAGAGGAGGGGCTCTGGTCTGTGGCATGGCAGGGATGTGGGGGGCTGGTCTGGGGCTCAGTGGGGCTGGGGGCTGGTCCATGGGACAGTGGGGCTGGGGGCTGGTCTGTGGGACTGGGGACTGGTCTGGGGCTCAGGGGGGCTGGACTGGGGCTCAGGGGGGCTGGTCCGGGGCTCAGCGGGGCTGGTCCGGGGGGCTGGACTGGGGCTCAGCAGAGCTAAGGGTCTGGGCTGGGGCTCAGTGGGGCTGGGGGCTGGTCTGTGGGACTGGGGGCTGGGCTGGGGTTCAGGGGGGCTGGGCTGGGGCTCAGTGGGGCTGGTCCAGGGGGCTGGATTGGGGCTCAGTGGGTCTGGGGGCTGGTCCATGGGACAATGGGGCTGGTCCGGGGCTCAGGGGGGCTGGTCTGGGACTCAGGGGGGCTGGTCTGGGACTCAGGGGGGCTGGTCTGGGGCTCAGGGGGGCTGGGGCTGATCCATGGGACAATGGGGCTGGTCCAGGGCTCAGGGGGGCTGGACTGGGGCTCAGTGGGGCTGGGCTGGGGCTCAGTGGGGCTGGTCCGGGGGGCTGGACTGGAGCTCAGGGGGGCTGGGGGCTGATCCATGGGACAATGGGGCTGGTCCAGGGCTCAGGGGGGCTGGTCCGGGGCTCAGGGGGGCTGGTCTGGGGCTCAGTGGGGCTGGTCCGGGGGGCTGGACTGGGGCTCAGTGGGGCTGGGGCTGATCCATGGGACAATGGGGCTGGTCCGGGGCCCAGGGGGGCTGGGCTGGGGCTCAGTGGGGCTGGGCTGGGGCTCAGTGGGGCTGGGGCTGATCCATGGGACAATGGGGCTGGACCGGGGCCCTGGGGGGCTGGGCTGGGGCTCAGTGGGGCTGGGCTGGGGCTCAGTGGGGCTCGTCCGGGGGGCTGGACTGGGGCTCAGTGGGGCTGGGCTGGGGCTCAGTGGGGCTGGGGCTGATCCATGGGACAATGGGGCTGGTCCAGGGCTCAGGGGGGCTGGACTGGGGCTCAGTGGGGCTGGGCTCGGGCTCAGTGGGGCTGGTCCGGGGGGCTGGACTGGGGCTCAGGGGGGCTGGGGGCTGGGCTGGGGCTCAGGGGGGCTGGGGGCTGGTCTGGGGCTCAGTGGGGCTGGTCTGGGGCTCAGTGGGGCTCGTCCAGGGGGCTGGACTGGGGCTCAGTGGGGCTGGGGCTGATCCATGGGACAATGGGGCTGGTCCGGGGCTCAGGGGGGCTGGGGGCTGGTCTGGGGGGCTGGAACTGGCCCTTGCTGTCTCTCCATCTGTTCCTGCATTTGCAGGATCTCACAGCGACCGGCTCTTCTTGCTCCCATCAGCATGTCCATGTAGGAGCAAATCCAACCCAGCGACGGCTCTGGGCTCCCGGGGCGAGGCAGCGGCCAGCGAGGGCCCTCGCGGGCTTGTCTCCAGCACCTCTCAGGCCAGCCCATGGGCAGCCGTTTCATGCAGCCCCTTTGGCTCCTCCATCCTGGGGCCTTTCCAGCTTTGACTGGGGATTCTCTGCCAGACTGAGCTTCGTTAAGGTCCGTGTATGTTTGTGCCACTAATTAGCAGGGAAGAACCAAAGGCCTTGAGCCAAGAGGACCGTCCGGTGGTGACGCGCCGCTCGCCAGGTGCCAGTGGCAGCGCTGACAGGACCCAGGGGCGTCCCAGCCAGTCCCAGGAAGCTGCATCTCATTGCAGACACGCGCCTGCCCCTCCATGAGCAGGGTCCGGGGCACAGTCACATGCAGTCTAACAGCGCTGCCCAAAACCCAGCTACCAATCCCCCAGCCCCTCCTGGACCCCAGCTCCATCACACCCACAGGGACACGGAGGCACCGAAAGGGCAGGGACCTGCCCAAGGATGCAGAGGCAGCCAGGGCCAGAGCTGGGACTGGAGCCCAGGAGTCTGGGCTCCCAGCATGGGAGGGAGGGGTCCCTAAGGCCTTATCCTCCGCACAGGCATTGCCCCTGCCACTCAGGTCCCTGAGGTGAGGGCTGCAGACCCCTCCCTTCAAGCCCCCCTTTCACACAGTCCAGGGTGGAGGGGTCATTCTGAGCCCAGGAGCCAGTTCCTGCCCCGGGACCTCTTGTGCATTAGGGAGCTAGACCTTGGGGGCTGGGTTAGCGCTAGCTATGCCCCCCCCAGCACACACCCAGCACCCTGGGGCTCCAGAGGGGTCTGGCTGGCAGAAGCTGGAGCCAAGTCTTGCTTTGTCAAGTGGCCCAAAGCTGCAAACTCCCCACCCCAAACTCCTGGAGCTGGAGCAAACCCAGCCGGCCTGCAGCACTTACCCCAGAGCAGCAGCAGCAGCAGGAGCCCAGGGCAGAGCCTGCCAGAGCCGGTCTGTCTGCAAAGTGCCATCCTGAAAAGCCTGCCTGCTAATGGTCAGGACAACTATTTCAACGGAAATAACAGGAAGCAACTCCTTTCCTCTGACAGGGCTGGTAGTGACTACAGAAGACGTGTGAAAAATGAGATTACTCAGTGCTGCCTTAAACCAGACCTCCCCGTGGGACGCCCGTCAGAACAGTCCGCCTGCCGGGCCCGGCTCCGCCAGCTGGGCATGGCTCCTCGGGGGCACCGAACCTTCGCCAGCCCCGGGCGGGCGGCTCCCCGCGTCACCCCTCGCAGCTGGGGCCGGTGGGAGAGGCTCCGCTCCCTCCACCGCTCAGCAGCGTTTCCGAGGCCCACTGTTTGTTTACTTGTATATTTCCCTTTAATCCCGTCTGGGCTGGGTTGTGAAATCCATTGGCTCCAAGGAGCGAACTCAGAACGTGCACTAGCCCAGGATGGGCACTGCCATTAGCAAGCTGTGGGACTCGCGGGGCCGCGGGCACGGCCTGGCTAATGTGCCCAAACACCACCTGCCCATGCCCCATCAGCCTGGGGAAGAGCCAGTCCCCCCGCCGCCCCGCAGAAAGAGGTGAGATGGGGCAGCACTGGGGCATCTGCCCGGGGTGCCAGGAGGCCTCACAGCGCCACCGGGACCCTCCAAAGTGGGGGTGGGGTGCTAACAGCTGCTTAGTGAAGACAAATGTGCTCTGTCAGTGCCCCTCAATCCCGACCCACAGCCCCCCGCTATCCCAGCCCTGGGTGCCCTCCGCACACAGCTCTGCCAGTGCCCCTCACTCCTGGCCCGCAGCCCCCCGCTATCCCAGCCCTGGGCGCCCCCAAGCAGAAGTGAACACTTCAGAATTACACCAGGCGGTGCGGTAGGTCTGTGATGCACTCCTGCAGAGATCAGGTTGAGACCAACCAAACTCATGTCACTTGTGGCCTGAGACAGCGTTTGATTCCAATGTTTCCCCTTTAAAAGTCAGTCTGTGGAACTCCCATAACTGTGTGTAAATTACAGGGCAAAAGGCTTGCGGTTAGGAAGATCCTATCGCTCTGTGTGTTGGGCTTTCATTGGAAATGTCCTTGAGTCACTGGCCAATTAGTGCTGGGCTGCACTATCGGAGCGTGTTCCAGGAAGCTCCCAGCCGTGCACTGGAAAGCAGCCGCATCTGGAACGGATAACGCCCCAGCGCATGAAGCTGCCCGGGGTGGATTCGGGGTTAGAGCCCCTGGATCCTGTTCTTTGTTGTCTGGAGCCGAGGCTTGAGTTTGGCGGATAGTTTCCCTGCCAGGAAACACCCACTGATGTCAGCTGTAGTGCTGGAGTTTAGACAGGGCCATGCTGTCACTTGCTCATGTGATTCTCCTCCGCCTGGCTCAGCAGCGGCTCCAGAGCTCACCCTCTCTCCCCCACATTCTGCCAGCCAAAGCCCGTTCTCCTGGCTCCTGCCCCGGGGGATTCGAGTCCGGGCAGGGGAAGCGGACGGCTGCAGCAGGGCCTGGAGCCTGCTGAGGAGAAGCCAGCTTGGGGGAGTGGGGCAGAGCCTGCGATCGCTGCCCCACTGAACTTGGGACCTGCTCCAGGTGTGTCCGCACTGGCTGAGTGCTCCGGACAGGCCAAGGCTGCAGGGCTCTGGGTTCAGCTCCTCTAATCACTGCTGGGCCCGGAAAGCAACCAACATTTCCACTGTCCCTCAGCCCCCCCTCCCCGCCGCAGGGCCCTGGGTACTCCCCCTCCCCAGCCCAGCCGCCCCCGGGCCGGGCAGCATCGCTCCACCCTGTTACAGCGAGGGGAGGGGCTCAGGGAGTCCAGGGCAGAGCTGGGAACAGAACTCCAAGCCCCCCCACTCTAACCACTAGTCCCCATTCCCCTCCCTGAGCCAGGGATAGAACCCAGGAGTCAGGGGCGGCTCTAGCCATTTCGCCGCCCCAAGCAGGGCGGCGCGCCACGGGGGGCGCTCTGCCAGTCGCCGGTCCCGCGGCTCCGGTGGACCTCCCGCAGACGGACCAGCGGACCCTCCGCAGGCACACTTGCGGGAAGTCCACCAGAGCCGCCTGCCGCCCTCCCGGCGACCGGCAGAGCGCCCCCCGCGGCATGCCGCCCCAAGCACGCGCTTGGCGTGCTGGGGCCTGGAGCCGCCCCTGCCAGGAGTCCTGGCTCCCAGCCCTGCCCCCACTCAAACCCACTAGTTCCCCGTTGTCATGGAGTGTGGGGGAGACAAGGCCCTGCACCCCCGGCTTCCTGCGATTCACCAGGACTCTCAGCCAGCCAGTAACACAGCAGGTTTATTTGGACGACAGCAGCACAGTCCAAGACAGGTCTTGCAGGCACAGACAGCAGGACCCCCTTTAGTTAGGTCCATCTGGGGCCCCAGGGAGGCCACAGCCCCATTGGGGAGCCCAAGACCCATCAGGGCCCCTCTCCATTTCCCAGCCAGCTCCAAACTGAAAACTCCCCCCAGCCTCTCACTCAGCCTCCCCCCGGCTCCTCCCCCAGCCTTTGTGTCCTTTGTCCAGTTTCTCCTGGCAGAGGTGTCACCTGGCCTCCAACCCCCCTCCTGGGTTCTCATGTTACATGCTCAGGTCTCCTCCCTTCCCCAAGGCAGCCGTCCCAACACAACTCCCCTGCAACCTTCCCAGGTCAATACTCCCCACTCAGCATTCAAGGAACACATCAAGAACATTCCCACTTCATCACACCCACTCCCCTTCCTGAGCCAGGGATAGAACCCAGGAGTCCTGGCTCCCAACCCCACCCCCACTCAAACCCACTAGACCCCACTCCCCTCCCCGAGCCAGGGAGAGAACCCAGGAGTTCTGGCTCCCGGCACCACCCCCCAACCACTAGACCCCACTCCCCTCCCCAAGCCAGGGATAGAACCCAGGAGTCCTGGCTCCCACCCCCACTCAAACCCACTAGACCCCCCTCCCCTCCCCGAGCCAGGGAGAGAACCCAGGAGTTCTGGCTCCCGGCACCCCCCCCCCCAACCACTAGACCCCACTCCCCTCCCCAAGCCAGGGAGAGAACCCAGGAGTTCTGGCTCCCGGCACCCCCCCAACCACTAGACCCCACTCCCCTCCCCAAGCCAGGGAGAGAACCCAGGAGTTCTGGCTCCCGGCACCCCCCCCAACCACTAGACCCCACTCCCCTCCCCAAGCCAGGGAGAGAACCCAGGAGTCCTGGCTCCCGGCACCCTCCAACCACTAGACACTCTCTCTCCCTTTCCAGTTGGTGCCCAGGACTGCGTGAGAAGAAGCCCTTTGTCTGCTGAGCACAGATGGTGCCGCAGGGAGGGGCCGATCTGGCTTTAGCTCAGCCTCCCTGGCCTTGCGGAGCGTGAGAGCAACCAGGAGAGGGGTCAGGCAGGCAGGCACGGCGGCCATGGCTAGGACGGGCCCCAGAGGTGGCTGGCTGGGCTGGGAGCTGGCAGGCATGGTGCAGTTGGTGAAATACTCCATGTGGATCTGCAGGAAGAAGGAGTCAAGAGCAGGGCTGGGCCAGGGGCAGGACAGAGCCTCGGCCATCAGCACCGTGCAGTTGGAGAGGTCGCTGTAGGTCCTGGGGAGGGAGAGGAGGAGACGTGAGGCTGAGCCTGGCCGGGTCTGTGGGGTTTGGGGCTTCTGGGCTCAGCAGCAGCCAGCGAGGTGGCCCAAACAAGCCTCAAGCCGGGCACTGACTGTAACTGACAGTAACAGCAGTGATGGGGCACCACTCACCCGCAGGGTTCCCATGCGCCTCAAACCGCATGCACTGGGCACCTGCAAAGCAGCCACTGCTGGGAGCTGAGCAGCCACCAGCCCGCAGCCCGTGCCGCAGGCAGCCGATGGTGCACCTCCCCCCCGCCCCCGCACGTGGGAGGCTGCAGGCAGCCGATGGTGCGCCGCACCCCCTTCCCCGCAGGCGGGACGCCGCACGCAGCTGATGGTGCGCCGCACACCACCCCGCACATGGGAGGCCACAGGCAGCTGATGGTGCGCCGCACACCACCCTGCACACAGGACGCTGATGGTGCGCCACACACCTTCCCACACACGGGACGCCGATGGTGTGCCGCACACCTTCCCACACACAGGACGCCGATGGTGCGCCACACACCTCCCCGCACGCAGGACGCTGATGGTGTGCCGCACACCTTCCCACACACGGGACGCCGATGGTGCACCACACACCTCCCCGCACACAGGACGCTGATGGTGTGCCACACACCTCCCCGCACACAGGACGCTGATGGTGCACCGCACACCTTCCCACACATGGGACGCCGATGGTGCACCACACACCTCCCCGCACACAGGACGCTGATGGTGTGCCACACACCTCCCCGCACACAGGACGCTGATGGTGTGCCACACACCTCCCCGCACACAGGACGCTGATGGTGCACCACACACCTCCCCGCACACAGGACACTGATGGTGCACCGCACACCTTCCCACACATGGGACGCCGATGGTGCACCACACACCTCCCTGCGCGCGGGAGGCCACATGCGCCAGAGGCACTGCACAATGCGCCCTGCTCACAGCGTACTGACAGCTGCATGCAGGAAATCAGGCCACACGGCAGCGCTGACTCGTTTGAAAATCCCCTTCCCCCGCGGGATCATTACCGAGCCGGGGTGCTCGGGGTCCCAGAGCCTGTCTAAGAGCAAACCCCAGCGAGGCAATTCCCTGCCCCGGCGCCTGCCTGTGCCCCGGCACTGCATGCACTCGGCTCCCAGCCCCAGAGCGCCTCAGAAGCAAGGCTCTGTCTGGGGCGGACGGGCGTCCAGACCTGCCGATCTGCTCCCACTGACACCGGCTCCACTCCGGCGTGGCCATGACTGTGGCGTGGAAGGTGGTCCAGCAGTACAGGGAGATCCACTCCAGGTAGGTGTCCCTGCAGTGGGCCGACCCGCCCTCCTCGGCAAAGAGACCTAGGGGAAGAGGTCTGCCTGTTAGTCCCCCCGGAGGAGCCGTGGCAGAGCTCTGGCACTGCCATGCCGGCCTAGCCTGCTCTACCCCAGCTCCTGGCAAGGCACATGGGCTGGGGGAACGAGGGACCCCAACCCGCAGCTCCGTCCTGCATTTCCCAGCTCCTTCACTAGCTCTGTCCCCTGCAGCGCAGCTCCCGTCCCCTCCCACAGCCCAGCGGAGTCCAGCGCGTGCCCCTCGCCTCGGCCCGGCAGCATCAGAACCAGCCCCTGGCTCCCCGGAGAGGCTGTTCTGAGAGCACAGGGGCCTGGCCAGACACTCAGCTCCCACAGTCTGGGCTGGGCCGCGCTGGGTGGATCCAGGAAAGTGCCTTTGTCCCCTGCCTCCTAGCAGGGCCGGGGCCCAGAGAACAAGCCTCAGTGTTAGCAGGCTGCTGGCACGGTGCTGTGACACCGGGTCCGGGGCCTGCCCCCAGGCTGAGCCAGTGCCCGTTCGCTCCAGGCACCATCGGCTGCTCTGGGAGCGGGGCAGGGAGCCCTGCAGGCTGGCCCAGTGTCCCTCTCTCTGCCCAGCCCTGGTGCACCCCCCCGCACTGGGTCTGTGGTCACGCCGGAGCGAAGCGCCTGCTATGGAAACTGAAGCGTGGTGCATGGTGCCCCCGTGCAGAGCCCCCCAGACACCTGGGCGTGATGGGTGCAGGGGGGCGTCACTCACCGTCCTCCTCCAAATACAGGTAATGACCTGCAAGAGCAAAGGGGAAGGATCAGTGCAGGGAGGGGGCGAGCCAGCGGGGCCTGGCCAGGGTGAATCTGTCCAGCTCCCGTCTCAGCTGTGTGGGCACCATCAGCAGCGGTGGCCACCGTCTCCCTCCACCCGCTAGCCAAGACCTTGGGGACTCCTCCAGGAAGGGACCCCAGCCGCAGGGGGTCCCCATGGAGCTGGGTGCCCTCAGCGCTGTGTGGGAGCTATGGAGAACCAGGTTCCTGCTGGGGGGAGACCCCCAGGTGCCTGTGGTTCAGCATCCCTGACAGCGCCCAGCTCAGGGGCAGGAGTGGGGGCACCGGAGGGGGCACAGGGTGAAGGAGGGAGCTCAGGATCAGGCCCCCAGAATTGTTCCCGGGGTCCCACCTTGGGAGGCGAATACAGGGGGCTCTTACTTTCATCCTCGAGGTCTCCGTAGGTCAGCTCCCCGCGCCCTGCAGCAGGAGACGAGGGGTCACGGCAGGGCTGGGCTTGGGCCCCACAGGCCATTCCACACCCAGCCCTGTCGCCTGCCCAGGCTGAGATGAGCTCAGCAGGGGAGGCCCCGGCTTTGCAGGGAGACGCCGAAGGGCCGGGCTGGGGCTTCCCTCTGGGCCCTGGGAGCCCTCCCCGTGGGGAGCAGGGCCCATGGGCTCAGGCAGTGCCCCCCCCGTGGGGAGCAGGGCCCATGGGCTCAGGCCGTGCCGCCCCCGTGGGGAGCAGGGACCACGCGCTCAGGCAGTGCCCCCCCCGTGGGGAGCAGGGCCCATGGGCTCAGGCAGTGCCCCCCCCCGTGGGAAGCAGGGCCCACGCGCTCAGGCAGTGCCCCCCCCATGGGGAGCAGGGCCATGGGCTCAGGCAGTGCCCCCCCCCATGGGGAGCAGGGCCATGGGCTCAGGCAGTGCCCCCCCCCCCGTGGGGAGCAGGGCCATGGGCTCAGGCAGAGCCCCCCCCGTGGGGAGCAGGGCCCACGCGCTCAGGCAGTGCCCCCCCCGTGGGGAGCAGGCCCATGGGCTCAGGCAGTGCCCCCCCCCCGTGGGGAGCAGGGCCATGGGCTCAGGCAGTGCCCCCCCCCCCGTGGGGAGCAGGGCCATGGGCTCAGGCAGTGCCCCCCCCCGTGGGGAGCAGGGCCATGGGCTCAAGCAGTGCCCCCTCCCCCGTGGGGAGCAGGGCCCATGGGCTCAGGCAGTGCCCCCCCCCGTGGGGAGCAGGGCCCATGGGCTCAGGCCGTGCCCCCCCCGTGGGGAGCAGGGCCCATGGGCTCAGGCAGTGCCCCCCCCCGTGGGGAGCAGGGCCCATGGGCTCAGGCAGTGCCCCCCCCCATGGGGAGCAGGGCCCACGGGCTCAGGCCGCGCACCCCCCATGGGGAGCAGGGCCCACGGGCTCAGGCCGCGCACCCCCCCGTGGCTGTAGCCGGGCTGTCTGTGGGGGCCGGGCTCCGACATCCGACGGGCTGGTTCCTGAGCAGCCAGATGGATTTTCGGGGCGGAGGAAGGTGTGCAGCAAATATCGCCCGGACTCTGCTCCGAGGCCCAGGGGTGGGCGGAGCCGGGGCGCGGGTCTAGCAGGGCGGAGATGGAGACAGAGGATGGAAATGCCCAGGGACTGACCTCCCTGGCACACACCCGCTCATACCCCAGGGGGCCATTCCCTTCCACCCCCAAGGACCTTGGATACAGGCTCCATGGCCCAGCACAGAGCCCAGCGCCAGCCCACCAGGACCCCCTCCCGAGTCCCACCCCCCCAGCGCAGCCCCAGTGGCTCTCGGTGCCTTGGTCCGGGACGGGCTTACTCAGCACCAAGACAGGCCCTGGCTGGGAGCGTGAAACGCTGATCGGCCGTAAACCACCCACTGGGCACCGGCCCCTCCGGAGCAGCAGGGAGGGCTGGCGACCAGCCAGGGTGCTGGGGATGGGGAGCGGCTCCCCGAGGGACTGGGCTCTTCATGCTGGCAAGTGCCAGGCAGCTGGACCGTCCCCGGGGGGAGCCAGCCCAGGGGACACTGCTCCCTTCAGTCCATCCCCACCAGCAGGGCTGAGCAGTAGCAGCTGCCCCGGGGCAGGGAGAAGAAACAAATGCAGCAGCTGGAGCCGGGGCGGTTTGCCAGGCTCGGCCTCTCTCTGCCCGGCCTGGCGTCAGGCTCAGCATCCAACCCGCTGGGGATCAGACCGCAAGGGGCCCAGCGGGAGCTGCCAGGCCTGGGCTCTTTGGGAAATCTGGCCCTTACCCCACTGCAGGAGAGGGATTAGCAGCCAGTAGCAGAGGTGGTGCCGGGGCTGGACAGGCATTCTCCCCGCCTGCGGGGCCAGGGCGCAGCGTTCCCCAGGAGGGGAACAGCAGGGCCCTTCCCCAGATATCCCCCAGCCGCTTATCGCCCCATCTAGTGCCTGGGCTCTTGGCGGCCGCCCAGCCAATGGGAGGGAAGAGGGCAGGGAAAACATCCGCTCTTCCAGCCTCCAAAGTCCTCAGATAAGAGGTCAAGTGAGATCTCCAGGCTGCGGGTAGCTGTACAGGGAGGGAGCCGGTTCCTCTGCTTGGGATGGGGCAGGGGCCTGCGGGGGTGGCAAGGGAGCACTCCAGGGCTGATGGCTGACTGGTGCCATGCGTTTCTGGTCACCCGCTCCAATGTCTTCCTAGCTTTGCCGGATGCATTTTGTTAGGAAAACAGCCCCAGCCCCTGGAGAGCTGGGCACTGGCTGAGGGGAGCAGAGCAGCCACTGCCCAGACTCTGGAGCAGCCACACAGAACAAAGACAATTGGGGGGTGAGAAACCCACCCATGGAAAATCTCCCGGTACCAAATCTGTCTCCCGCGGGAATAGGGTGACCAGATGTCCCGATTTTAGGGACAGTCCCGATTTTTTGGGTCTTTTTCTTATTTAGGCTCCTACCCCTCACCCCCCGTCCCGATTTTTCACACTTGCTGTCTGGTTGCAGGAAGACACAGAGCTGGGCTGGCCCTACTGGGATTTCAGCTGGTTGTTACACGATGTTTTGGGACCGGGTTCCTGCACCTGGAGCGGGGATGTGGAGTTGTCTAGCGCCATTTGCACTCTCTCTAGTCTAGGGCCCTTCCCCACCCCCCAGGAGTAAGTTAGAGCAGCCTCAGGGCTCTAGCTAGTGCTCCGCTCAATGCCCTCGGAGAGCCGCAGTGTGATGTGCTCTGGCGGTGCCCCCAACATGCCGCTTACATCAGGGCTGTGAGCAGGGGAGTGCAGAGCCCATGTGCTGCAAGTGGGGGAGCCATTTCTCCCTGCTTTGACGCCCCAGGACTCTGCCAGAGCAGCATCGGAGGACCGGAGGGCAGGTGAGAATCGGGCTCCAGGTAGTTCAGACTGATGCTTGGACCCCTCTGCCCCCCACCCCCAGCTACACACGTTATATAGGGGTGCTTAATACTGCGGTGATGTGCGGCACCAGAACCTAACTGGGCTGGGCCAGGATTCTCTCCAGCTCCTGAGAACGGGCATCATGATAAGCCAGGGATTGTGCGAGAGGGGAGCTCGCTCTCCGTTAGCAGCCAGACGTCACAATCCTGCCTGCAAGCTGCAGCCCGCAACGCCTAGCAGCTATGCCCTGAGACTGCTGACCGGGCAGCTGCATGCGCCACCGAGCAGGGAGAGGGCCAGCTCAGATCAGGGTGCCCGAGAAGAAGGGGCAGGATTCCATCAGTGTCAGCAGCTGGGAGCGTCTCCCCTTCCCTGTGGGCGAAATTCCAGGCAGTGCAAACAAAAGCAACAGGTAAAGCCGGGACCATCAGCAGGGCCCTGATTCACTCCAGAGGGGAAGGAAAAGTCCAAACAAAACATACAAAGACGGGTGACAACAAACAGTACAGGGATAAGGGGGGGCACAGAGAGTGAGAAAACAAACAAAGGGGGCCAGGCCCTTGGCTGGAGTGAATCGGCTCGGTGCCACCCACGTCACCAGAGGAACACGGCCACTCACAGCAGATAAGCATCTGCCCTTCGCCTGCAGCCCAGGAGGAGGGAGTGCAGGGGACGTGCTGGCAGTCTGTGCGGGAGCACCGGGAAGGGCTGGTCTCGCTCACTGGCTCAGACCGTGGTGGCAGGGTGAGGAAGGAACATCAGGGAAAGCTTCTACCAGGGCAACTTGAGAGGGAAGTGACCTCCCCCCCCCTGCCCCCAGGGAAGGCAGGCAGTGCTGGCGGGGGGGTGATGGCTGCTGTGTCGGGCATTTCATCGCTGGGAGCGGGTTAAGGGAGGAGTGCAGCATGGTCAAGTGTTTGAGGCGGAAGAGGGGGACCAGGGCTCAGGTTCCATTCCCAGCTCTGCCAGGGAATCATGGTGGCATCTTGGGGAAACTGAGGCCTCTCACCGAGAACTCCACAGCGCTGAGGCGGGGTGGCTGAGTGTGAGGAGATCCTGGGGGGAAGGTGGGGTACAGGTGCAAAGCTGAACTCTATCCAAGTGAGGGACACCAAGGAATCCACTTCCCCAGGCTCCACAGAGCCCCTCTGCCGGTGCCTTGGCTTCCTCTCAGGTGTGGGGTCATGCTGGGTCAGACCAATGGTCCATCTAGCCCAGTGTCCTGTCATCCGAGCGCGGCCAGTGCCAGGTGCCCCAGAGGGAGTGAGCAGAACAGGGAATCACCAAGTGATCCATCCCCTGCTGCCCATCCTCTGCTGCAAACAGAGGCCAGGGACACCATCCCGGCCCAGCCTGGCTAACAGCCATGGATGGACCTGTCCTCCAGGAACTCCTCTAGCTCTCGTTTGCATCCTGAGCCAGGCTCTTACCCAAGCCAGTTTGCTGTGCCCTTCAGCCCAGCCCAGCAGCAGGGCAGGACTGTCTCCCAGAGATAAGAGGCTTTCCCAGGGACCGTGTTCCCGGCTCGGAGCCACACACACACACAGCACTTCCTGCGCTGGCGCCACTTGCTGGGCCGAAGAGAAACCATGTGGCCGTTCTTGCAAAGGTTGGTTAATCCAAGCCCCAGCCCAGCCTCCCGCTCAGCTCATGACAAAAGCCATAGCCAGCCGGTGCAGCCAGCCTGTCCCAGCCCTGGCAGCGGTTCATTGCTTCCCGCTCTGTGCTCCCATTCATGGCAGAGATGCCGGAGCCGCTCTGAGCCTGCACCCCACACTGGACAAGGATCCCATAGCCCCACTTTTGTCTTTGAGGTTCTAACCAGCCATGCACCAAGCCCCGGGAGGCCCTGCAGACACAATGCCGCTAATGATCTCTCCACTTCCCTCCAGCATCCCCCCTCGCCCTCTCTCTGATCACTTGCACTGAGAACCTGTCCACACTTGGGAATTTACTAACAGAGCTATTCTGGAATAAGGGTGTCCACACGAGGACTCAGTCCAGAATAGCTGTTGTGGTACATTTCCAAGCACAACCAACCCCTGCGATGAGGAGTGTGTGGGTCATTGGGACTCCCTGCCCTGCACAAGAGGTTTTGTCTCAGCCCAGGGTAGCACAAACTGCTCCTCTCATACCACGGAATTCCCCAAAAGGCTCCACATGCAGGTTGGTGCTTCCCCAGCCAGGGGATCCTGTCCAGAGGCCCCTGGCACCAACACCAAAGCCAGGGGCACCCTTGCAGGCGAATGATTTTGGAATACAAGGGTGGCCTCTGGCTGGGAGTCACAATCCCTTTGTTTCCCTTTCAGCAGCTGTGTTTAGCTTCTTGCTCAGGCTGTGCCTGCTGTTTAATCTTGAGTCAGTTCTCATTTAGATCCCTGCTGCTGGCAGAATAGGGAGCTAGGATCTGATTTGTATGCAGAGCTCTCTCACAGGAGGAACAGACGTGATAACAAGTCACTAGGCACCAGCTGGGCTGGGGGCCTCAGGAACAGCTAGAGCCTGTAGGTTTGTTTGGTTTATGGGAGGGCTCCAACCCCCTGCCCCTGCATGCTGCAGGTCTGTGAGCTAGCAGGGCTCTGAGATACACGAGAATCTTACTCCTGTCCCCAGTGAAGTCAAAGGCGGAAGCTCCCATTGACTTCGGTGCAGACTGGGGAGCTGCGAGGCCATTACAGCCTGGAGCAAGGGCAGCATGAATAGTGCTGTGCCCAGTTCTCGCAGCATGAACGTGCTGAGGGGCACAAACGTTCCCCCTGCTCAGCCATATCAAACTGGTCATAAGAAAAACAGGGCTTTGAAGCCAATAAAGATAAAGCAAAATATAAACAAGGGGAGATTTTTGTTGGAGATACCATAGCACAAATAATTCCTGTTTCCCTGGGAGAGCAACATGAGCTGATGCTAATCAGCATTTGTTCTGCCGGGCTGGAAACCCAACCCCAAAGCAAAGAGTGTAGCGTTTCTGCAATGAAAGGGAGCGGATTATTGCTCTGAGTGGGGGCCAGGCTCCTCCAGGATGAAACCGTCCTGTCCGCTTGCTCAGCGCTGGCTGCTCCGGTTTCCAGTAGGACTCTTTTCATGGCAGATTACAAAACTTGAGACGGTTCCTGACTTCCCCCTGCGGGATGCAGGTGAGAAGGGCAGTTCTCGCTACCCAGCAACTGAATGGCTGACACCCTTCCCCAGTGCCCAGTTCTCTCACCTCCTCATTCTGGGGGAAATTCACCCCTGGGCAGGGCCAGCACAAGGCCTTGGTACCCCCCAGCCCCTCATCCCAGGCAGGGCCCAGCATGAAGCCTAGGCATGACTCATGTCATGCTGCAGCCCTGTGGGTTAGGTTTGCGGAAAGCTTAGCATGTGTCAGGTGCATGTTGAGTGCTGAGCAGGGGCCACAGGGGTCTTGAAATACACAGGCCAGGAGTGATACTCGGTACAATATCCAGCTTCTGCCGGGCAGAGGCTGCGGTTAACAAGGAGCAGAATGAGGAGTATGGAGAGGAGGGGTCGGCCTTCAGCTGCATTTAGGGTGACCAGACAGCAAATGTGAAAAATCAGGATGGGGGTGAGGGGTAATAGGAGCCTATCTAAGAAAAAGACCCAAAATCGGGACTGTCCCGATCTGGTCAGCCTATCTGCATTCCCAGGAGCTGAGCTGTGACTCTGGCCTGACATGTGAAGGGTGGGGGTGGGAGTAAGCGGATGTGATGTGCGATTCCTTTTCCTGGCATAGTTATTACTGTGTGTGTCGGATGCTCCCAATACCCCATCTCCAGGCACCAGGGCAACATGCAGTATAGAAGCTTAGGAACAAAAACCTATCAGGAAAAGAATCCCTGACACAGCAGCCCGGCCAACCCTTCCGCCCCTCCCACACAAGCCAAAGGAAACAGATGGGCCCTTGACCATGCCCGAAAGATCAACAAACTCGGCTCTGTCAGACCCCTGGAGGAAGTGCACTCCAGAGCCAAGCCTGACAACCACCAGAACAACCTGCATCCAGCCCCCAGATGCTTGATTCTGTTCGCTCGAGTGTCCTGGCTGATCTGGCTCCTAATCAGAGGAGTCTCTCAGATAGCCAGCGCACAAGCCACATCGTGCTTTGTTGATGAAAGGCAGCACCTGGAAGCCAAGAGGAAGTAGGGTGACCAGACAGCAAGTGTGAAAAATCGGGGGTAATAGGAGCCTATATAAGAAAAAGACCCAAAAATTGGGACTGTCCCTATAAAAATTGGGACATCTGGTCACCCTCAGAGGAAGCCAGGAAGAAGTTGGTGTAATGTGCCCTCTAATGCTACCAACAGAGGGGCAGCACACATGAGAAAACAAGATGAGCTCTATCCTCCACAGGGGCCAGAGTGAACTCTAACAAAAGTGCATGTTGTCACTGGAGTAAATCCAAGCATTTGGTGTTACCATAACATCAGGAGGCTGTCTATCTCTCACAGAGCCAGCAACCAGGAAAGGCTTTAAATCCCCTTTGTCTCAACAAAAACTTGCTCTACAGGAATTAAAAACAAGAGCAGAAAAACTCGGCAAGTCCTTCACCTGTGAATCTTCCAGGCAGGTCGTCGTCAGGCCCATAGAAACTGCCCCGCAGATTGGAAATCATTTACCGGTCACCCAAACCAGGGTTTACGGCTCCCACTAGTTCCACAAAACCTGTCCTGGAAATCTGTCCTCTGCATGGTTTGAGGCTGGACATACCCTATTACATCCCCAATAACTAGCTTCAAAGCCCACTAAAGCTGCAAAGTCAAGCACTGGAAAAAATAATGTGTGATCATGTCATTAAAGGCTGTAACAGGAATTACAATGCACATGGGGGCTGAGGTAAGATTGCACAAGCAATCTTGAATTCTGGCATGTCCCAACGTGTGAGTGCTTGGCTTTGCCAGCGTAACATTCTGCTAACGTACTATTTGTATGTAATTTGCAAATTTAAAAAAAACAAACAAAAAATACAGAAATGTAATCATGTGGAACCTAACTGACCCCATGTGGGTTGTCAGCAAGGTTGGGACTTTGAGATGGGTTAGAGCAGGGAGCCAGGACTCCTGGGTTCTAGCCCCAGTGAGAGTGGGGATGGGGGGGAAGCCGGGACTCCTGGGTTCTATCCCCCGGTGGGCGGGGGGAGCCAGGACTCCTGGGTTCTATCCCCCGGTGGGGTGGGGGGAGCCGGGACTCCTGGGTTCTATCCCCCGGTGGGGGGGGGGGAGCCAGAACTCCTGGGCTCTATCCCCCAGGGCGGGGGGAGCCGGGACTCCTGGGTTCTATCCCCCGGTGGGCGGGGGGAGCCAGGACTCCTGGGTTCTATCCCCCGGTGGGGGGGGGTGGGGGGAGCCAGGACTCCTGGGTTCTATCCCCCGGTGGGGGGGGTAATCTACTGGGTTAGAGCAGGGGGTGGCAGACACTGAGGCCAGGGCACTGCGGGGATTGTTTCTAATGTATTTCAGGGGTCCTGCCCGCAGTGGTACAGCCCATGCTCCCCTCCCGTTCCTAGCGGTAAGATCCTTTCCCCCCTCCCCTCGCTTGGTACAGCCCAAGGCGGTGAGACGACGGCGTTCGCTGCAGGGGGCGGGGTCTCGTCACGTGGGCGGGGCCCTGGATTGCGGCAGCCTTGTGGGCGGGGTTTTAGGAAGTGGGCGGGCTTTGAGCGCGGACACGGCTCTGAGGGGAGGAGCCTCCTGGAAGGGGGCAGGGCATGTGAGCAGCGAGGGCGGGGCGAACTGGTTGGCGCATGCGCAGAGCAGGCGGGGGTGCTGCGGCCTCCAGGTCACCTGAGCGCGATGGATGAGGCGTGAGTAACGGGGCCGGGGGGCTCTGGGGCTGGCCGCCTCCTGGGGGGAGGGGGCTCTGGGGCTGGCCCCCTCCTGGGGGGAGGGGCGTGGGTCGGGGGGGGCTCTGGGGCTGGCCCCCTCCTGGGGGGAGGGGCGTGGGTCGGGGGGGGCTCTGGGGCTGCCCCCCCGGGGGAGGGGCGTGGGTCGGGGGGGGCTGAGGGGCGTGGGTCGGGGGGGGCTCTGGGGCTGGCCCCCTCCTTGGGGGGGGCGTGGGTCGGGGGGGCGCTGGGGTGGCCCCCTCCTGGGGGGAGGGGCGTGGGGCGGGGGGGCGCGGGGGTGGCGCCCTCGGGGGGGGCGGGGCGGGGGTGAGGGGCGTGGGTCGGGGGTGGCGCTGGGGCTGGCCCCCTCCTTGGGGGGGGCGTGGGTCGGGGGGGCGCTGGGGTGGCCCCCTCCTGGGGGGAGGGGCGTGGGCCGTGGGCCGGGGGGGGCTCTGGGGCTGGCCCCCTCCTTGGGGGAGGGGCGTGGGTCTGGGGGTGGCCTGGTCCTGGGGGAGGGGTGTGGGTCTGGGGGGGGTCTGGGGCTGGTCCCCTCCTGGGGGGAGGGGCGTGGGGCTCTGGGGCTGGCCCCCTCCTGGGGGGAGGGGCGGGGGTCGGGGGGGCTCTGGGGCTGGCCCCCTCCTGGGGGGAGGGGCGTGGGGCTCTGGGGCTGGCCCCCTCCTGGGGGGAGGGGCGTGGGGCTCTGGGGCTGGCCCCCTCCTGGGGGGAGGGGCGTGGGTCGGGGGGGGCTCTGGGGCTGGCCCCCTCCTGGGGGGAGGGGCGTGGGGCTCTGGGGCTGGCCCCCTCCTGGGGGGAGGGGCGTGGGGCGCTGGGGTGGCCCCCTCCTGGGGGGAGGGGCGTGGGCCGGGGGGGGCTCTGGGGCTGGCCCCCTCCTTGGGGGAGGGGCGTGGGTCTGGGGCTGGCCTGGTCCTGGGGGAGGGGCGTGGGTCTGGGGCTGGTCCCCTCCTGGGAGGCGGGGCGTGGGCCGGGAGGAGGGTCTAGCCCTTTCCTGGGGCTTGGTCTGGGGGGCACTGGGGGTGAGGCGCTCTGTGCTGGGGTCTCCTGTCCAGTGTGGGGAGCAGGTATATGGGCTGACCACCCTGTGGGACAGGGGGTTGGGGAGCCCCTGGGTGTGGGGAGCATTGGGACAGGCAGGTCTGGCTGGGGTGTGGGGAGTATGTGGTGTGGAGCAGATTGGTTTGGGGTTCATCTGTGGGGTTTGTTTAAGGATGTCTGTGATGTGAGGTTTGGGGTAGTGGAGTGCTGGGACAGGGGGTGTCTGCAATTGGGGGGAGTATTGGTGAATTGCTGAGCCGGGGGCTCAGATTGCTGCGTGCCATCGTTTTGCCTCCAGCTAACGGGGCGGCATCATCACCCGTCGTATTTCCTTTATTTGGAATCTGTAACTAAACCGTGTGTCTGAGCAGTAGGTGCCTGTTCTGCTTTTGACATTGTTCCTTTGCTCCCTGGCCTACTGGGGCTAGAACATGGGCTGAGGCCAAATGATGCTCCCCACGGTCACAGACGCACATAACGCTCCACTGTGCTTGTGGCTGACGCTGCTGCTTACTCTTAATTACAGTTAAATGCCCCTTTGAACATGTTTTTCTCGGCCTAACTCTGTGGTTTGTGCCCTGTAGTTTATTTTAACCCCATCACCCACAGGAGGCTTATTCCAGGCAGTAGGGAAGCTGCCCAGGGTGCTTCTGAGGGGGACTGGTTTCTTAGGTTTGAATGGCAGTACCTCTTGTAAAAGAGATGTTTGAATGCTGGGGAACTATAACTTTGAAACTGTACCCCAAGGGGAATCAGACAGTTAAATCCCAGCAGATGAAAGGAAAACAAAAGTATAATCCTGAAAACCTACTTGTATGCCTCAGACTCCTAATTGTCCAAAGACTTCCCTACTGTTACAACGGGAAGTGGCTCTGCTTGGAAGTGAGGGGATCAGATCCCTGCCTATGTCTCCAGGCTCTTGGGTGAACTGGAGCAACAATAATGCAAACAGAAGGGTTAAATGATGAACCGGAATGGACTGTAACTCCCTCCAAAGGCTAACCTGACTCCCTGGGACAATCAGGCTTGCACCTATAGTTTGCATGAGATCAGAGCCTCCTACAGTGTTGCTACATTGTGTGTGTGTGTGTGTTGAGAGAGAGAGAGAGAGACCTCCCCCCCCCCCTTCTTCCATTAGATAGCAGAGCAGGTTTGTTCACAGTCCTGCAGCCAGGTTTGTCACATGCATGTTGTGATCGTGTCTCCCACCCCTAAGACTAGGTCCAGAGGAAATGTGCGTAGTTGGCACTGGGTGAACTTTAAGGAGGTTTAGCCCTGCAGAAGTATGTTTTGTAACCCTGCAGTCCCTGGGAACAGCCCCGGAGCCTCTTCTTGGTGTGTGTGCGATTGGCTCTTAGTTTTGATTTTTTGCTGCCTCAGAGAACGTTTGGCATCTTTAATAAATAACCCTTTGCTGTGCGCTCCTGAGGAGGAGAAGCAAAGACTTGTGGCCTGGTCTCTACTGTGAGGAATATGCTAGGGGGGAAAGATCCCAGCTGACCTAGGAGGGCCGCCTTGGAGGCGCTGTGATTCCAGTCTGTGTATAATGAAGCCAGCATCACCTTTGCCTTCAGTCTGTTACTGCCCGGGGCAAATGGAACAGAGGAGCTGCTCAGAATATTTAGTCAAAAAGGAGGTCACCCAGGATCATGCTGTTGGGACCAGCCATCCTAGGGGCACAGATAGGTGAGACTCCTGCCAATGAATGCTCTGTCCTGAGCACCCAGTGTCCCTCTTCAGTACGGTTTGCACCATAATTATTCCCTGAACAAACAGAACCAGTGTGGCCTGCGCATGCGGTTACTTTTTTTGCCCGATAAACTTGGTGATGCACTGAGAATCGCAGCACACCGTTTTTGTTAGGAAATGCCTTGTGTTTGCGAAGAAGCACTCTGTTGTTTGGGTGCTACCTTTGTGTTATGTTTTTCAGGAAAATGGAAATTCCAACTCCTCCAACTTCTAAGTGCATTATATACTGGAAAAGAAAAGTCAAGTCTGAATATATGCGTCTTCGGCAACTCAAGAGGTTTCAGGCAAACATGGGAGCCAAGGTAGATGTATTTTCTGGGGCCAGTCCTCGTATGTATAAGCAGGGGAATATCAAGTAGGAGTAGGGAGAGTACATGTATTTGGCACTGTTGTGACGGCTGCTGGAACACGGTGTCTAGTTCTGGTGTCTGTAATTCATGAAGTATGTTTAAAAATTGGAAAGAGTTCAGAGAAGAGCCATGGGAATGGACCTTTCAGGCTTTATAATCTGTGGAGTTTTTTTAATTGTTCACATTCTGCTGTTAGACTAGACCGTGATCAGTGTCTGTGTGGGGTGTAGAGAATCTTTCTTTGGTGTTCCTTGTGACAGAGTGATCTGGTGATCAGGGCACTAGCCTGGGACTGGAGAGTCTAGGTTCAGGGCCCTGCTCCGCCACAGACTTTCTGTATGACCTTGGGCAAGTCACTTAGACCCTCTGAAGCTCAGTTCCCTGTAAAATGGGAATAATATCCTTCCTTGCCTTTGCTGAAAGCAGCAGCTGTGTTGACTCTACAGCCTGCTGTGTGTCACACATTCCCAGCAGGGATTCCAGCAATCTGAGTCTACACTTGCTCTGAGGATTGTAAGAACGTCTCTTTCTAATTTCAGGCTCTGTTTGTGGCCAATTTTGCAAAGGTTCAAGAAAAAACTCAAATTCTGAATGAAGACTGGAAGAAGCTTCGAGTTCAGCCAGTCGCGCTAATGAAGCCTGGCACTGGGCACCCTTTCCTGAAACAGGTACAGGAGAATGAGGTGGAAATGGCAGGGCAGCCCCACGAGCTGAGCACAACCCAGGGCTTTGCAGGGAAGGCTGAAGAGGGCTGTACCTTTCTCCGCTCTCTGCGGGTCAGTCTCTTACCGTGCCTTGTACTCCCCCCAGGCTGCAGAAATGGGGGGAAAAAGAAAGCCCTGTGGCTAATGTCCAGGGAAGACTGAGTGACTATAAAGTTCAGCAGATCAGTAGCTGTACCTGTGGGACGGGATCAGGTGTATGTTTCTGTCCTGCAGTCACTGTGTCTGAGCTGCCCTTTCCTTACTGTCGCTGTGTTTGCTTGTTCTCCAGTGTACCGTCGAGAGCAATTTCCCTGGATTCCCAAACCAGACCATCTTCATGAGGTCCCTAAACACAGTAGCGTTGGTGCCTATTATGTATTCCTGGTCCCCTCTTCAGCAGAATTTCATGGTAGGTGAGAGTGCATTGTGGTGTGAGACTTTTGAGACGATTAATGCGTCATCCCTACATGTTTGAGGTTGCAGATACCTTCCTCAGCCTACTCCCTTTGAGTCTGGCGCTGCTCCTGAGACATTGGAAGGGAATGTTTTCATCTCGCATTATGCTGTATCCCCAATAGCAGAGCTGGCTCGCCAGTTCCCCTGAAAGCTCGAGGGCCGGCCAAGCCTGACTGCTGCCTTTGCAGGGTTCAGTGCCTGAATTTAGTGGCTGATTTTTTTTTTTAAACTATGGAATTGTTTCTGTTTAAAATAGGGCTGTTTATTAATCACAGTTAACTCACATGATTAACTAAAAAAAATTGATTTAAAAAAATTAATTGCGATTAATCGCACTATTAAACAATAGAATATCAATTTAAATTTATTAAATATTTTCTACATTTTCAAATATTAATTTCTGTTACAAAGTGTACAGTGATCACTTTATATTATTTTTATTACAAATATTTGCACTGTAAAAGATAAACAAAAGAAACCGTATTTTTCAGTCCACCTTATACAAGTACTGAGCAATCTCTTTATTGTGAAAGTGTAACTTACAAATGTAGATTTTTTTTTTTGGTTACATAACTGCACTCAAAACCAAAACAATGTAAAACTTTAGAGCCTACAAGTCCACTCGGTCCTACTTCAACCAATCGCTCAGACAAACAAGTTAGTTTACATTTATGGGAGATACTGCTGCCTGCTTCTTATTTACAATGTCACCTGAAAGTGAGAACAGGCGTTTGCTTGGCACTGTTGTAGCCAGCATTGCAAGGTACTTACGTGCTAGGTACGCTAAACATTCTTATGCCCCTTCATGCTTCGGCCACCATTCCAGAGGACATGCTTCCATGCTGCTGATACTCATTTAAAAAAATAATGCATCAATTAAATTTGTGATTGAACTCCTTGGGGGAGAACTGTATGTCTCCTGTTCTGTTTTACCTGCATTCTGCCATGTATTTCATATTATAGCAGTCTCGGATGATGACCCAGCACATGTTCATTTTAAGAACACTTTCACTGCAGATTTGACAAAACACAAAGATGGTACCAATGTGAGATTTCTAAAGATAGCTACAGCACTCGACCCAAGGTTTAAGAATCTGAAGGGCCTTCCAAAATCTAAGAGGGACAAGGTGTGGAGCATGCTTTTAGAAGTCTTAAAAGAGCAACACTTTGATGCAGAAATTACAGAACCTGAACCACTAAAAAAGAAAATGCTGGTGGCATCTGACTCAGATGATGAAAATGAACATGCATTGGTCCGCTCTGCTCTCGATTGTTATCGAGCAGAACCTGGCATCAGCAGAGACGCATGTCCCCCTGGAATGGTGGTTGAAGCATGAAGGGACATATGAATCTTTAGCGCATCTGACACACAAATATTTTTCAAAGCTGGCTACAACAGTGCC
This sequence comes from Mauremys mutica, assembly GCF_020497125.1. Classification (NCBI taxonomy): domain Eukaryota; kingdom Metazoa; phylum Chordata; order Testudines; family Geoemydidae; genus Mauremys; species Mauremys mutica. Next base: position 1,105,053 of record NC_059096.1, read on the forward strand.
ATGTGAACACCTATTCTCACTTTCAGGTGACTTTGTAAACAAGAAGCAGGCAGCAGTATCTCCTGCAGATGTAAACAAACTTGTATGTCTGAGCGATTGGCTGAACAAGAAATAAGACTGAATGGATTTGTAGGCTCTAAAGTTATATATTGTTTTATTTTTAAATCCATTTTTTTTACATAATTCTACCTTTGTAAGTTGCACTTCCATGATAAAGAGATTGCATTACTTGTATTAGGTGAATTGAAAAATACTATTTATTTATTTTTGTTTTGTACAGTGCAAATATTTGTAATAAAAATAAATATAAAGTGAGCACGGTACACTTTGTATTCTATGTAATTGAAATCAATATATTTTAAAGTGTAGAAAACATCCAAAAATATTTCAATAAATGGCATTCTGGTACTGTTTAACAGTGCGATTAATTGCGATTAACTTTTTTAATCACTTGACAGCCCTAGTTTAAAATAATTAAATATTCAACAAATAAGTTAGGCAGCGCCTACCTTTGTGGCTGATCCCCCAACGGTGCTGCTGTTGAGAGAACAGGACGGCACAGAATGATTAAATTACACTTTCTGGCACAGCATTAATGCTGTGACTTCCTTGGTTAAAATTATTTAGCGGGAAGTGATAGCTTAGTGGTTTGAGCATTGGCCTGCTAAACCCAGGGTTGTGAGTTTGATCCTTGAGGGGGCCACTTAGGGATCTGGGGCAAAATCAGTACTTGGTCCTGCTAGTGAAGGCAGGGGGCTGGACTCGATGACCTTTCAAGGTCCCTTCCTGTTCTAGGAGATTGGTATATCTCCAATTCATTAAATTTTTATTATTATTAAACGTCAATCTGCAGCTATTTCCTACTGGCCGTTGGCTTGCTGCAAGAGTGCTCAGATCTGCCTGCTGAAATAACTCACTACGGCCGGTGGGGAGCAGCTATGGCAGAACAGAGAGATGTCAGTTGGCAGAACGTCCGAGAACCGAGTGTAGCAGTGGAGTATTCCGAGTGCCTTTGTCCCCGCTGTGTGTAAGGAGAGCATGCTCCTCTAGTGTGCGCTGTACTTCAGCCAGGGATGAGTTACCGTCTGCTCTTCGTTGTGTGCCAACCCAGTTCTGCCCTGCTCATGAGCCCTCTGATACTGATTTGACCACTTGCTCGGCTCTCTCCTGTGTCTCTGAATGTCTCTGGGCCCTGGAGACACGACCCTTCTGTTGTGGCAGGGGGTGTGTTATAAACAGAGCGCCTCACAGTGTGCAGGGTAGCCGTGAAGTCTGGGAAGAGCGAGTCTTTGCAGAACCGTGTGTGAACAGGAAGGAGCAGCCCCAAGGCTGCCCTCTGACTGGCTGTCAGTGAGCGCTTGCTGCCTGACCTGTTGCAGGTGGAGGATGAGACTGTGCTGTGCAATATCCCCTACATGGGAGATGAGGTGAAGGAGGAAGATGAAACCTTCATTGAAGAGCTAATTAATAACTACGACGGGAAAGTTCACGGCGAGGAAGGTAACCTGGGCAGAGGGGTGCTCTGCATTTCTGAACGGCTTGCAAGCAGGGAGCGTGGCCGGGCTTTCTGAGCCGCTGGAGAGGCAAAGAGCAGTAGCAATAACCAGCCTCTGCGGAGGGTCCCCTAGAATAGGAAGCATGTAAAGCAAGAGTGCCCTGCTGGCCTGGTCCTGTCTCCCTGCCCTCAGCTCTGCCAAGGCAGCCCTGGGCCTCTCACTGCCATTTGTATAACGATGGCAGATATCCATTAAGGGTTAGGGTGAGACCAGCAAACTTATTTCACTTGTGACCTGAGCCAAGACTTGAATCCAGTTCTTCAGTGGTGAAAAGCTCATGTGTTTTCCCACCGAGCTGCCTAGCCCCTCACAAGGCCCTGCCTGGAGGTAGGAGACATTGAAAAGCTGGCTCCCATCCCACGCCCCAAATGGCTTAATTAGTAAGTGTCTGGGCCTGTAGCAATTACTACCCAGCTGGGAAGAGGGGCTGGCTCTGTTGCTCCATGTGTTGGCTGCCAGGTGTGACTAAGAGTGATGCACAGTCAACATCTCTCCCACCTCCCCAAACACACTCTGCCTTGGCAAAATCCTGTCATGAAAGCGCTGTTCCTAACAAGCAGTCTGTCCCGTGGCTGACTTAGGCTTGCCACCGAACCCCAGGCTGGAAAATTGCAGCACGCCCACGAAGCAGCTGATATTTCTGTCTTTTAGAGATGATAACAGGGTCCGTCCTTATCAGCGACGCAGTGTTCCTGGAGCTTGTTGACGCTCTGAATCAGTACTCGGATGAGGAAGAGGAAGGGCTCAATGACTCTGAGGGGAAACAGGAGGATGGGAAGGAGGAGCTGCCAGTCACAAGAAAAAGAAAGCGAACCACAATGGAAGGTGGGTTTGGCAGCAGCAGCTGACAGTGTCTGGTGGCCTCCATCCTCCCCAGCAGTCACTGTGCCCTCCTGCGCTCATCGTGGTGATTGCTAATAAGGGTAGTGAAATGCCACTTAGAAAGCTCCGTGGCCTGGCCTTGCTCCCCCTGGGATGCTAGCCGGAGTCTTGCCTTGGGGTGGGTTTCAGTGGGAGGAAGCTCAAACAGTGGGATTTTCACTTCTCAGGAAGCTTTAGTGGTGGATTTCATCTTGGACTGCTGTATGTGGTGCTCTGAGCGATACCAGGAGCAGAGAATCTCTCTCTCAGCTGCAGAGACTCCAAAGTATCGTGTGTAAGGTCCTGGCAATCGCAGCTAACACATCTTCTTGCGCATAGTTTAGTCTGGTTGTGAAACATCCAAGAGTAAAACCTGAGTCCAAGCAGAGCCTTGTTTCTCTAAATCCCCTCGGGCATCTGGGGAAGGGTTTTTGTGCACTCAGTCCCCTTGCAGCACCAATTAGTAATTTTTCCCTTATGACTCATCATTGGTCTCGCTGATGGCATTGCTGGTGGGTAGAAGGGGCACCACTGGAACGGCATGTTCCTTATCCTAGCTGTTGGACTGAGGAAGGATTCTCTGTTGGATAACTGTGTGATCATCTCGCTGCCTTTTAAAATGGGATCCAAAGCATCCCTGGAGTAACTCGACCCCTAACAGGGAAAGGCGCTTTCGAGTCCTGCTTAACTCAGGAGTCTTCTGTCATTTTGGTTTAGGCAACAAAAAGTGTCCAAAGAAGCAGTTCCCAAATGACATGATCTTCAGTGCTATTTCTTCAATGTTTCCTGAGAACGGCTTCCCGGAAGACATGAAAGAGCGGTAGGAGACATCACTGGTTAAACTGTCTAGCAGAATCAGTTCCAGTTTTTAACAAAGATACTTCAGCAACTAATAGTATGCCAGTCTGACTGGTGCAGTAAACCCGAATCTGCCCATGGACAGTGTCAGAGTTCAGGGAAACGGCACCTGCATTCCCCCTCCGTGGTCCCTCTGGGGCACCTACGCTAGGCTCCTGGCTCCTCAGCCGTCACCTCTCTTAGATAGAGACCCATATCTCTCTCTCTCTCTCCCTCCTGACGGGTTTTCCCAGGCTGCACAGTTCCCTGCCTGTGCTATGAAATCCTCCCCAGCAAGCCAGACTGCCTAAAAGGCCAGCGTCTGTGCTTTGCTTTCTCTCCAGAGGCAGTGAGCATCGTAATTGCCACAGTTACAAATTCCCACACTCTTTATAAGTAAGCACATTTATTCTTAAGGTGAAAGCGTTGCAGAGAAGACCTGCTAAAAACAATAAAAGAACTAGACACAGGCTAAAGCTTACTAGAGGTCACCCCAACTCCAACTTTGGGCTCTGGTAGTGTCAGTCCTTCAAAACTCACAGCTGGGTTTTCCCCAGGGTTACAAGTCTCATTTTCAGAACCAGAACAACCATGAATAGTTCATGTAGCTTGGCCTCACGTCACAGGTGATCAGCAGACAATGGCCCACCCCTCAGGGCGTAGCTTCCAAAGGCTGGGGTTTGGCATAACCAGAGGTGGGGAATTTGCATTTATCTCCCACTAGCTATTTCCCCAGGAAAACCACTTCACGCTGTTGCAAGAGTCCATGCTTGTCTGGCCCATTGTTCAATATAGTCCGTTGAGCCCCCTGGAGAGGTTATGTACGATCCTGGCCCATAAAGCATTCATTTCATACCGTGGATCCCAAAGGTGCGTAAACTTCATTCAATAAGGTCTCCCAGGATATTGCAGTAAATTGCCATGTCTGTCACAAACGGTCTCTACGGGAGATGGGGAAACAGTGTACAAAGGCTTCCGGGGAACAGAATGAAAGTAGCCTAATGGGAGCTTGCTAGGAGAAAACCGAAGTTCTGACTGTTTCAACCCCCTGAACTCAGCCCTGTTGTAGCGAGTGGATCAGCGCGCAGAGCCGAGCGGCTGGTTGCAAACATAGAGCAGTGTGTCCATGCAGGGTTTCTTTTAACCCAGGTACAGGGAACTTACAGAACAGTCTGATCCGAACGTGCTGCCCCCCCAGTGCACTCCAAACATTGATGGGCCGTGTGCCAAGTCCGTCCAGCGGGAGCAGTCCCTGCATTCCTTCCATACGCTCTTCTGCAGGCGGTGCTTCAAATACGACTGTTTTCTGCATCGTAAGTTGAGACTCAGCTGGAAACTCACCTGGAGGTTCTGGCATCTGTTCCACCATTTCCACCCCTTTCTTTACCTTGCCCCACACCAATGATTCTGCTGCCCACACTCCACATTATACCGGGCGGGTGCCTGTGTCTTTTCCTGGTGCTCTGCGCTAGATAGTGTTGCAATCCTGGAGAGCCAGATTGACAAAGGCATTCAGGCACCTAAAGATGTGGATGGGCACCTACTTGCATTGTTAAAGTGGCCTTGAGTCTGTATCTTCCCCACAGACGGAAGGCTTAGTAGCAGTACGTGGGGAGTCCCAGTCCTGCTGTGTGAGCCTCCCTCCCCCCCCCCCCCACCTTGTGCACGGCAGACATGGCACAGCACAGACCTGACACATGTTACGCTGACACCTCACTGTGGTCTGCCCCTGCCCCCATGTTTTACTGCTTTGTCGTAACGAGTCGCTGGGCCATTTCCTCCAGCTTGTCGTGCTAACGCCTTGTGAGCATTGCTTTGCCAGTTAGACCTGGCGCTTTCCTATTCCTGGGGATCGCTGCGGAGTTACTGGAGTCTCTTCAGCTAGACTCTGTTACTAAACACTGGAATATGACTGGGCTTTGGTGTGTGTGTCAGTTTAAAAGTAAAACTTCCTGTTAAGTCTCTTTTCCAGGAATTGGGAGGTGTTCGGGTGTCCCAACATCACAGATCTACGTTTCCTTCCTTTGTGAGTGTGGGGTGGCCAGGGGATGTGGTTAAGTTCCCTGGTAGCGTAGGACTCCCGGTCGGTGCCCATGGTGTCTGGTCAGCGTTGCACTTCAGCGCCTTTCGCCATGTATGCTGGGCTGTCGGCTGCCTCCTCCACTGTAGGGACAAATGAACCTCTCAGTTGGAAGGTGACTGGTGCTAATATGATGAAGGTGGCTTGTATTTTTCAGCTTTCCATGCGACTCCTAATGTCTATAAACGGAAGAACAGAGAGATCAAAATCGAGCCAGATCCCTGCGGGACAGACTGTTTCCTCTGGCTGGTAGGTTTCTGGGATACCCTCCTGCCTTATCTGTGGGCCGGCTGGGGCCTTTATACTGTTCCAGTGGCTTCCAAGGTCAGACACTGGAGTTGGTGAGCACAAGTCCTCACTTGAGACCCATGTTAACAGACCTTCAGCCATGGAGCGTTAGCTGGTCTCAAACAGGCAAGGCCCTGCGATGCTGGGTGGTACCACAAGACAGTGCAGTGCTCAGCATGGGAAACTGTATTTAAAATAACCCAGCTGTGTTCCCTAAATCCAGCCACCAGTCCCCAGCCCCCACAGCCGGGGGTACTGGCAGGCAGTACATGGCTCGGCAGCAGATGAGATGAGCCAGCTGGGGAACAGGCACACAAGGGGATGTGGTCTTTGCCCCTGGGAGCTCACCCTCTCGCTGACGCTGCACTTGTAGCAGGGGCACTGCACCGCAGGAGAGGCTGGGGGCTGCTGGCAGCACAAGGCAGCGGAGATGGGCAGGTCACAGCGTGAGATGCTCACCGGAGGCGTCTCACTGCACGGACTCATCACCCACAGGGTTTGTAGGCACCTCTCACTGTGGTCCCCCTCCCCCCCCCCCCCCCCGCCGAGAGCTGAGGGTCCCTGCTGCAGTGCAGAGCCCTGGGCCTGTGGAACGGAGCTCTCTGCGTCCCTTGCATGGCTCTCATGTGCCATGCGCTGTCTGATTGCAGGAGGGAGCCAAGGAGTTTGCGGTGCTGCACAATCCCAGGTCCAAATGCTCAGGTCGGCGGCGCCGTAGGCACCATGTGGTCAGTGCTTCCAGCTCAAACCCCTCGTCCTCCTCTGTCGCTGAGACGAGGGAGGGAGACAGCGACAGAGACACGGGCAATGACTGGGCCTCGAGTTCCTCAGGTATGATGCCTTGGAGCCTCCGCATTTCCATGGGCTCTCCCCACTTCCATCTAACTCGGGTGCTGCAGCGCCAGCACTGGAGAGTCGCCAAGGCAGGTTTTCCTGGCTGCACCGGGTAGCCCAGCTCCTCCCGCTCCTTGGCTTGGCCCGGTAGGCAGAGGGAGCAGGAGCAAACGGCTCATCAGAGCGTCCCCTTCTGTCCATGCATCAATCCACAGCTCTGTGTGTCTGGCCACCACAAGTCAGGCCTCCTCTCAGAGGGCTCGGGGGTAGGGTGCTGCCCTGCCGGCTGTGCCCATGGCTTGGTCTGGGGCTCAGGCTGCTGGGGGCCATGGAACAGGGAGCAGCTCACGTTATTCTCTGCTGCCCTGCACAGACAGACCTGCAGGGGGTGGTGCTGGGCCCTGGCGGGAAGGGGCCCTGGTGCTGGGAAGATTGCCACGGGTGGGAGGCGTTCGAGGCAGGAATAGGGAGGGGGCCATGGGAGTGAGGGGCTGGCTCCTGGCAGACCCAGGTTCCCCAGCGTGGGAGTCTGCGTATTTGCTGCCCTGACTGCTGTTTCCTATCATCTGGGTCTTGGTAGAGGCCAACTCCCGAAGCCAGACCCCCACCAAGCAGAAGGGCAGCCCTGCCTCCTCCCAGCTCTTTGTGATGGAAGCGCCACAGGAGCCCGTCGAGTGGACGGGGGCCGAGGAGTCGCTCTTCCGCGTGCTCCATGGCACCTACTTCAACAACTTCTGCTCGATAGCCAGGCTGCTGGGAACGAAAACCTGCAAGCAGGTAGGGCCTGGCATCCTCGCGTGGCCACTCCTAGGCGGGGGGTGGGAGGGGAGGGAGCCTGGGAGCAGTGCTCTCGCTTGCTTTGCCTTCTGTGCCACAGAGAGACCGGAGGAAACCCGCCTTGAGGGGCCTAGTGAGGTAACCGCGTTGTGTATCCGCCCAGGCTGTGCGGGTGGCTGGTGCCTGAGGAATTGCTTCCTTGGAGTGCCATGGTCTGGTGCTCCCTCTGCTCCGCCTCGGAGGATGCCGGCTGCCTCCTTGGTCTGTAGCGTCCCGCACACCTAGCGTTCCTGTTTGACGTGCCAGTCACGGTCTCGAGGGAGGAGCCTGCACTGGTGCTGCTGCAGAGTAGTTTGCTTGTCCTAAGGAGAGCACCACAAGGCCCTGGATTCTGCCCCTGCCTCCGACCCACTAGCCTGCTCCTGATTCTCTGCAGAGCTGAGGATTTGGTGCCTGGAACCAGTGTGTCATGATGCTGTTCAGTCTGCCTCCACCATCCCACTGCCCTGACTGCTTGGCTCTGGTTTCAGCCCAGCCTGCTCCGCTTCCTTTGGCTGCGGAGTAAACTCGAAGGGATTTCCAAGGCCTGGATCCCCTGACTCTTCTCTTTCCTGGGCAAGGCCAGGTTTTCAGAGGGCCGTGCATAGAAAAGTACCTGCCGGCTCCCTGCCTGCCTGCGGCTCAGGCTCCAGCCTGCCTGTGTGCAGAAAGCTGTGGGTGGGGTTTTTGGATGCCCTTTGAAAATGCCGCTCACACCCTTTAGCACCTGCAAAGTCGCTCCACGTGTGTTCTCCCAGCCTGGAATCCCTATTGCTGCCCTTTGGGGATTTTCCCACCTCCCGTCTGTGCTGGATTCCACTCGACGTGCTCGTGCTGTCACGCTCCCGTCTTGGCTGGGTTCACACCTGCGTGTGGAACCAGGGGCGGAGCGAAGTAGCGTGGGAACGAGGATGAGCTTCCATCACTCAGCTCTAGGCACGTGAAGTTCAGTGCTGGACGCGCACACGCTCCATACAGTGAAAATCGCTGCAGCCCCTAGCCTAGCTAGCTGCAGCCTGTCACTGCACACAGCTGTCCCTGCCCTGCCGTCAGGCTGGAGCTGCGAGGGTTAGTGCTGCTGATCGTCCCCAGCAAAGTGTTTTGGCGAGAGGGAGGGGTTTGCTTTCCAAAGGAACAGCAGCAGCAATCTCCCCTGGCTCCGTGAGGGCAGGGGCGGGCGTCTGGCCTGTGGGAGCTGGGTCTGCCCTCCAGGGTATGATTTGAACGAGCTGGACTCTTTCGTAGGTCTTCCAGTTTGCGGTGAAAGAATCCCTTATAATGAAACTGCCGACCAGCGAGCTCATGAATCCGTCCCAGAAGAAAAAAAGGAAGCACAGGCAAGTGCTCAGCAAGCTTGTTTTGTTCTTAACATGCAGCCAGAGCCTCTGCGCACCCTGCCAGTGTTCCTGCTAATCCCCATCTGCACACGCTCCCCATCCTCACAGCCGCTTGTGCTGGTGGCTGGGAATTGGCCCCCGGCCTTCTCTCTGCCGCTGCTGTGGTATCCATGGGCCCTGGTACCCATGGCGCTAGCAGGAACAGCTGCCTGTGAGAGTCAGTCCCCTCAAGGAAGATGGTTGGCTTCTAACCAGCTTCTTGTGCACTTGTTCGAATCCATCCTGCCGAGCTGTTTGTCTTCCGTGGGGTTTTGCCTGACGCTAGGGTTTGCCCTGAGGAGCGTCTCTCCTAGACGCCGGGTTCTGTTCTGACCAGTCGCTGGTGGTTATTAGTGCATGAAGCTGACAGCCTGGCTGCCGATGGGATCTCACCTCTCCAGTTGCTGAGCTGACTGGGAGCCTCGAGCGTCCAGGCACAGACGCGCTGTTGGACATGCCTCAGGTAGGCGCCTGAGTCCCACATCTGTTTCTCTTTCAGGCTGTGGGCTGCGCACTGCAGGAAGATCCAGCTGAAGAAAGGTACCGTGCGGTGCTGGCCATGATCTGAGGCCTGGGTTTGAGAAGCATCAGGGTGCTGTGTAGCACTTAGAGTCTCTCCAGCCGGCCAGCTCGAGCTGTGAGCGACAGGCCAGCAGCAGCCACAGGAGCCGGTGCTGTTGCTGCCTGGCTGCGCCTTGTCTGGCTGATGTGGGATACCTGTGAAGTTCCCATCCGCTTGTGGTGGGACTTTTCCATCCGCCTCGTCCCGGCGGTAGCGTTCTGGGCACCCTCATTTCCAAGTGCCGGGAGATGATGGGGGCTGATCAGGAGCGAAGTAAATGGATCATGGGCTTGTGATCCCAGTGCAGTGTCCGTAAGGCGTTCAGCACAAGGTGCGTGCTGATGGGCTGCCTGCCCTCTGCTAGCAGAACTGGAAATGACAGGCTCTGATGCGTCAGAGCCTGGAGCACAGGAACTCCGCGTCCGTGGGTGTTTGCGGGGCATGGGCTGTAACCAGGGCATTTCCTCTCTTCTTCTTGTAGATAATTCACCTACCCAGGTGTACAACTACCAGCCCTGCGACCACCCCGACCACCCCTGCGACAGCTCCTGTCCCTGTATCATGACTCAGAATTTCTGTGAAAAGTTCTGCCAGTGCAATCCTGACTGTAAGGACACAGCTGGGCACCCTGCTACCTGCACAGAGGCGCTAACGGGGCATTACAGCGGCTCCCTCGCGTTCCCGCCTCCAGGCAGCTTATGCAGGGTGGCTGGAATCTAAGCGCACAAGGACTGGCTAGCAGTCTGCCCAGGCCAGGGGAAGTGGTGTGTTCTGTGGTAAAGCGTGGGCTGTCAGCGGGTAATGACACTTCCGTAGTGAAACTCACCTCTGCACCTTCGTGTGTAGTGCCCCACAGGCCCCTGCTGTGCTGCTAGCAGCTCGACGTGCCGAGCGCGCCTCCGACACTCGACTGCTACAGTTCTGTTCCCAGAGCGCTGCTTAGATCCTCATCCCCCGCCTGGGGCCAGTCATCTGCCTTTGGAATCTCTCTGGGGGGTAGAGGGAAGAGACATGTCCCTGGCTCTCATGCTGTGCCACAGGGGTCTCGCCACATACTGCTGTGCTGATGCGCCCCTTTGTTTGCAGAACTTGGGGTGCTCTAAACACTTCCCAGGGTAGCGTCGCTCTCTTGCACTGCCAGCGAGCTGCCGGGGGGTGGGGAGAGGGGAGCAGGGAACATGCCTGCCTGCTGCTGCCAGTGGTGCTCTCTGGGGGGTTGCATTATTCCCTTTGCAGTGCTGTCTCTACTTCCTTATGGCTGAGAAACCTGAAAACCAGGTCCTGTGTTTACTGGTGCAGAGCCACCTCTCTTGGATGGTCAGACACAACACATCCTGCGTCTTGGCAGGGGGTCAGACTAGATGACCCTTGCAGTCTCTGCTAACCCTTTGGTTCTCTGACACCCCCAGACAATCTCCCCAGGATCACTTGGTGATTCCCTGTTCTGCTCACTCCCTCTGGGGCACCTGGCATTGGCCGATGTTGGCAGACAGGACACTGGGCTAGATGGACCTTTGGTCTGACCACTATGTTTTTATGCCAGCCCCCCCTTTGCCTTGCAAGTTAATACTCGATACGCTCAGTCCCCAAAATCCTCCAAAACTCCCCCCTGTAGTATCCAACCCTGTTGGTAATTACCAGGTTCCCTAGTCCCAAGGGAACAGAGCTTCTTTGATTCAGCTGAGGGTTCGCATTTGACTTAATACCACAGCACTGAGACGGATTTAAAATAAAATCCACGGATCAGGTTATTAACAAAGAACAGTGTTTCAAACACGTGTGAGTATGACACGCCTCTTGGAATTTTAACTTGAACCGGCTGAATTCCTTGTCTGAAGTAAGTTCTCACCTCCCATAGTCAGGACCCAGCGCTCGCCTTCCTGCTTCCTCAGTGATGGGGGATGGTGCTGGCTCTGCCCCCCAATATTTGAAGTGCATCCTTTGGCTGTGCGCCCCCAGATAAAACTTTGCCCCACTGCTAGGTTTCCTGTGTGCCCCTTTCCTGTTGACTTGGGGTTAGAATGGTTAATGTCCATCTGAACCGTGGCAGGTGAATCAGCATCTGATGCCTGGCAGCAAACTCATTTGTCAGCGCTGCTTCCAGAGCACGTGCTCGGGACGGATTTTCAGCACATGCACAGCCCCTGACATACCACCCAGATGTACCTCCCGCAATGAGGAGGAGGTTTGGTCTGATGTGAGCGGTCATTGGACACCTCCCACGCCCTTTGGAATAACTGCAGTGAAAGCAGCGGGTTAGGTGTAGTGAGTTTGTCAGGCCTGATAGGCAGTGCTGGGATGGGAGAGCGAATCCACTGCGGGTTCTTCGGGCCACACTGCAGCTGAGCAGCCTCTCCAGCTGGGGGGTGTCCCTGGGGTTTGAGGCCAGCAGGGATCCTCTAGCCTGAGCTGTGTAATCTGGGTGTTTCTCGCTGCAGGTCAGAACCGCTTCCCGGGCTGCCGCTGTAAGACCCAGTGCAACACCAAGCAGTGTCCGTGCTACCTGGCCGTGCGGGAGTGCGACCCTGACCTGTGCCTGACCTGCGGGGCGTCAGAGCACTGGGATTGCAAGGTGGTCTCCTGTAAGAACTGCAGCATCCAGCGGGGCCTCAAAAAGGTATTTGCTGTGCCCCTCCCCCAGTGTGCAGAGCAGCTTGGCTGGAGAAAATCCACCCCTGCTGCTCTGTCCCCACTGGCCCGGAGATCAGGCCTGAGCTGAAGGGGGCGGGCGGTGGCTGGGCTGTTCCCTAGGCTCCCAGAGGGTTTTCAGATTCAAAGGCAGGGTTTGAACTAACGGTGAAGCAGGAAGAGGTCCTGGGAAGAGGAGTCGCCTGGGGAAGCACAGGAAGGAACAGAACTCAGGGGAAGGGGTGAGATCCTTAGAAAACAGGCCAGAGTTCGACAAAACTAATGGAGCTGCAAGGAGCTGGGGCAGCTGCTCACAGTAACAGCTCGTAGCCGCCTCCTGTCCGGGGCGTTTGTCGTTTTGGCTGGTAATTCCCTGAAGCTGGGATTGTGTCCGCCTGGGCGTGCAGCACCTGGCGCGATGGGTCGAAGCTCCTGGACGCAGGGGTAATACCCACAATGCATAAACGAGCGCTAGGGGGCAGGGGAGCCGATTCCCGGGGGACTCTGGGCTTGTCTGCATGATGTCGGGGTGTTTTCTTTCCATTGCGCACACTGCTGGCAGCAGCTCTGCAGACTCAGCCGAAATCTCTTGCACTCTAGCATTTGCTGCTGGCTCCATCAGATGTCGCTGGCTGGGGGACGTTCATCAAGGAATCTGTGCAGAAGAATGAATTTATCTCTGAATATTGTGGTGAGGTTAGTAAAGCCATCTCGGCCCGTCCCCACAGGTCTGGGGTGACGCAGACGTGCGTAGCTGCCGTTCTTGGGGCCGCAGCCCCATGGCTTTCACAGCACCGGTTAACAAGCAGTCCCTGCCCTCGTGTGTGTGGGGCACGGTTCATGTGGTGCGTAGTCAGAGGAAACCACTAGAAGATTTTTCTCAGCTTTCCCCACCCTCAGAGGTACATAACAATGAGTGAGGCTTAAATAAAGAAACCCGTTAACCCCCGAGGGGGCTAGCGAAGGCTAAGGGGAAGGGCTGGGTGCTGGCCCAGACTCACTGGGTGAGCTTGGGCGCAGATGCTGGAAATGGCCTTGGTTTGGGGAAAGGAGTTTTCAGGAGTCCACCCTGAGCCGGGTCTGCGGCGGGGGCCGAGTGGCCGCCCATTGAACTAGCTGGGAGCTGTGGGTGCTCGGTATCCTCTGCAGCTCTGGCCCGAGGGCTGTAAATGGGAGAGCTGCTCCCGTCTCGGTGGGTACAAGCTCTTGGTCCTCGGAAGACGCGTCGTGTGAGTGCCCGGCATGGCAGGAGTGTAGGTGTGAGCCAGGCCTCCTTCGACGTGGTCGGCCATCTCCAGAGGGAGGCTGCGGTACGCGTCCCGGCCGGCGGAGCAGAGGGAGGCTCTCCCTGAGCAGGCCAGCCAGCAGCCTCCGCCCTAATGCAGAGGGACTGTTCCCTGGCTTTGGAGAGCCCCGTCCCCCGGGACACTCAGCGTAACGCCTGCCCATTTCCCAGCTTATTTCTCAGGACGAGGCCGACCGGCGGGGGAAGGTCTATGACAAGTACATGTCCAGCTTCCTCTTCAACCTCAACAACGGTAACTTCCCAGCGGGGGACCTGGGTTCCTTCGCGTCACCCAGGGCAGGGCCTGGCTGTGGGGAGGGAGGAGCCGACAGCAGCCGCGCCTGGAGGAGTCTCCCAGGCTGGACACTGGCTTGGTCCAGGCACTGTGCTTTTGGGATCACCTGGGTGTCTCCCCATCGCCACAGCTGCTGGACGCCTGCCTCTGCAGGCCAGGCTGCTCTGTGATGCCACCGTCCGAGCTCCCTGTAACCGCCTGGCACTTGCCAGCGCCGGGGGCTCAGTGGCTGCTCAGTGGTTTTGAGGACAGAATCAAACTCTAGAGAGGCAAAGCTGTGAGCCCCGAGCAGGGCTGGAGGGCAGCCAGGCCAGAGGGATTTGCCTCCTGAGCTCATGGCTTGGCTCCGGGCTGTAGAAACAGGCAGCGAATGCAATCAGCCCCTGGCGGTGCTGGGATCCGTGGAGGAGCGGGCGAGGGGCGTGACTCCACGACAGGTTTCGGGTGAGCTGGCGGATCTGGCCCCAGCTGGCTTTTCTTGAGGAATAAATTCCTTACGGCAAAGACCCTCCAGAGCCCAGGAGGATTTTGTGTGCCCAGCTCTGAAGAGCAGCTGAGTTCAGAGGCCATTGTGCTTGTCTGGCTCCAGGGCAGAGCTACCCGACTCGCTGAGTCTAGCCAAGCCCCAGAGCTAGTCGGGGGGGAGATGTGGAGCCGAGCCCTGGAGCTAGTGTGGGGGGAGACACTGAGCCAAGCCCCGGGGGGAGGGGGGAGACGCCGAGCCGAGCCCCAGAGCTGAGGGGGGGAGGGGAGAGACGCCGAGCCCCGGAGCTAGAAGGGGGGGGAGAGACGCCGAGCCGAGCCCCGGAGCTTGTGGGGGGAGGGGGGGGGAGAGACGCCGAGCCGAGCCCCGGAGCTAGTGGGATCTTGGTCTGCCGGGAATCTCAGGGTTCTGTGGTTTCCTTTCCTAATAGATTTCGTTGTTGATGCCACCCGCAAAGGAAACAAAATCCGCTTTGCCAACCACTCTGTGAACCCCAACTGCTACGCCAAAGGTGAGAGCTCTGCGCCCAGCCGCAGCCAGACAGGGAATCCCGGCCTGTCGCTCCGGGTGACGCAGGGTCTCCTGAGCCTCTTGGAAGCATCCTCTGGGGCTGTGCGCTCTGGAGGGGGCTGACCACCAAAGAAAGGCCGAGGGTTGGGTTTCCAGGCCCTCTCCGCTCTGCCAGGCCCTCCTGCTGCTCAGTGGGAGCTGAGCGCCCGGGGCAGAGCCTGCTGGCCAGCCAGGGCCCCGGGCGAGTCCCATGGTGCTGGGGGAGAGCCGGCCTGGGAGCCGAGCCCTGACCCCTTTCTCTGCCGCAGTGGTGATGGTGAATGGAGACCACCGGATAGGAATCTTTGCCAAGAGGGCCATCCAGGCTGGGGAGGAGCTCTTCTTTGATTACAGGTGAGCCCCGCGGGGCCTGGCCACTCGGGTGCGTGGTGTGGAGATCTCTGGAGCAGGGGTCTCCAGCCTTTTGGCACCCAAGATCACTTTTTGAATTTAAGGGCAACCCAGGATCTACCCTTCCCCAAAGCCCCACCCCACTCACTCCATTCCCCCCCTTCTCCGTCACTCGCTCTCCCCACCCCACTCACTCCATTCCCCCCCTTCTCCGTCACTCGCTCTCCCCACCCCACTCACTTTCACTGGGCTGTAGCAGGGGGTGCGGGCTCTGGAGTGGAGCTGAGGGGTTCACAGTGTGGGAGGGGGATCTGGGGTGAGGGGTGTAAGCTCTGGGAGGGAGTTGGGGTGCAGGAGGGGGCTCCGAGTTGGGGTGCAGGAGGGGGCATAGGGTGCTGGCTCTGGGAGGGGGGTCGGGGCTGGGGCTTGGGGTGCAGTGCTTGCAGGCAGGAGCAGTGCGCGGAGGGAGACCCCTGTCCCCGGGGTCGTGCTGGCCACTTCCGGGAGTGGCGTGGGGCTGGGGCAGGCAGGCGGCCTGTCTTGGTGGCAGCCCCGCTGTGCCGCCGGAGATCGCGATTCACCGGTTGGTGACCCCTGCTCTAGAGAGACGGGCTGCTGGGGAAGTGACTACGTGCCAGTGTCCCTGTCTTGCAGGTACAGCCAGGCCGATGCCCTGAAGTACGTGGGCATAGAAAGGGAGACAGATATCATCTAGCCCCCCGCGGGCACGGCCCCTGCTCCTGTCTGCCCCAATGCCGTGGTCATTCCATGCTCCATCATTGCTGCCCCGTGCCCGTTGCTGTGTGTCCCGAGTGCTCCGTTCCAGCCAGACGCCTGGGAGCAAAGCCCAGGGCAGGAGCAGGAGTCAGACGCTGCCTGGGGTAGCAGGACCCTGGCTCGGTTCCAGGGCAGGTGGGCGCTGGTGCTCCTGGGCTGGGACGGCTCCAGAGACTGGAAGGAAGAGGCATGGCGGAGAAATGCTCAGTCTGTTTCTAAACCTGCCTGAGCGACCAGCTGGAACTGGAGCCAAGGGACGGTGGAGCAACCCCCTGCATGCAGGGAGCGGGTGCTTGATGTTCTGCTCCTGCCGCAGCCATTGGAGTGAGCTTTTATCCCTGGGGCATCTCTCTTGCTACCTCTCGATTTCCTTCCATGCTGAAGTGCTGGGGCCGAGGCTGCTAGCACGTGGTCAGACCCCACCGAGGGTCAGTCCCGCCTCCCTGCAGCGTGGCTCCGGCGAAAGGGGGGAGCTGCCCAGCACAGCGTGTGGGGAGGGGTCCGCCGGGGCGAGGAGCCACGCTGGTTACGCGACGCGATGGTGCCAGGAGGAGCGGAGGGTGCGTCTGTCGTGGGGTTGCCTTAGGAGCCAGAGGAGCTGGCGGGAGGGGGCAGGAAACGCGAGGCCAGCTGGGGCGTGGGAGGCCCCTTGCCCTGCCCCAGCTCCCACCTGCCAGGCTCTGCGGAACGCCAGGTGAACGATGTGTATTTCTGCCTCTTGCGCTGGCCGGCCCTTGGAGCCTGGTGCGTCGCGCACCCCCTGCTCTGCAGAACTGGGGCACCACAGGCCACGCGCGGCTCCAGCTCGCTGCGCCTGGGGTTAGTGGTGGGCAGCCTGGGCTCTTCCTGTGTCAAGCCTTCAGCCCGTACCAGGCAGGCGGGCACTGCTGGGACAGTCCCTCCGGGCCACGGGCTCTCGGCCCCTGCTGGTTTCTGTGCTGTTAGCCAGGTGAGTGGTGCTGCTGCAGGCATGTCACTGACGCAGACACTTTAACCTGCTCCACTCCCTGTCTTGGATCGGGGCTGCCCCACAGCTGCCATGCCAGAGCCAGGCAGTGCTGCGAACGCTGGGCACTGAACTACCTGGCACTGCTCCATGCTGACCAGCGAGGGGGGCTGGGGCCTCTCTGGGGGCTGCAGAGGGGCTGGAAGTGTGGGTCGCGCAGAGCGTTCTGCTTGCCCAGCGCTGGGCTGGGTGCTCCAGCGTCACACAGTTGAGCCGGCAGGTTCCCCTGGGCCGGGCTGCCCCAGCAGTACCCGTAAGGCACTTTACAAGCCCCCCATGGCTCCCTGCTCCGGCCTGGAGCTCCTGCCATTGCACAGAACTCTTCTCAGGTGGCGTTTGGATCAGCGAGAGCTTGGCCTGCTGTAAATACCTTGTGGCCGGTGCCCGCCAGCAGCTCTGTTGCGCCAGGCCCCCTCCCAGCAGTGCAGACCGGGGGGGCAGGC
Organism: Mauremys mutica; assembly: GCF_020497125.1. Lineage (NCBI taxonomy): Eukaryota > Metazoa > Chordata > Testudines > Geoemydidae > Mauremys > Mauremys mutica. Next base: position 1,122,081 of record NC_059096.1, read on the forward strand.
TCCCCGGAGGTGGAGAGCAGGGCAGGGTCTGCTCTCAGCACCCCATGCAACGAAATCAAGTGAGCACTTTAAACTAGGCCTCCCACCCAGCTGAGGAGCGGGGCCCCGGGCGGCTCTGGGTTTGAGGGGACACCTGCCAGCCCAAGCACAGCTGGTGCTGGGTGGGGTCAGTTCAGACGGCAGGGTCTTGTCCCGGAACAGGAATGAAAGCCAGGGCTGGCCTGTGCCTGGGGAGAGGGGGCAGGATCTCTCGCTCTGGGCCGAGGGTGCAGCCAGGTGGGGGAGGCGGGGGGGTGAGCCAGGCTCTCGGGCCTTCTGCCTACTAGCTCAGGCTTGTTCCTGTTCTCAAGCATCCAGGCATCTGTTCCTGCCGCTAGCAGCCGAGCGGGGCCCAAGGCCCGTGCTGCTCCCCCCCAGGGCAGTTAGGCCCATCTCCCTCCCTGGGGCTGGCAGGGGTGTGTGCCTGGGCCCCCTTGTCTGAGTGACCCACCCCTCCCCGGCACCATACCGCCCTCCCCAGCCAGTGACTTGCCCCCCGAGCTTGGCTGTCTGCGCAGTGAGAGGCTTTGTGTCTGTGGTCTGCTGCCGTGAATTATATGCACTTTAAAACTGATGTGGCTTGTAATCTTTGTCCCAATAAAGTGGTAGTGAATGTCCTCCCCGGCCTGGCTGCCAGCGTCCGTTCTTCCCCCAGCCCGAGTGGGAGCTCGCCCTGCTGCGCTGGGGCCTGGATGCACCAGAGCACTTCAGAGGAGCGGTGAGTGGCCAGTAGGATGCTGGCCCGATCCTTAGCTTGGCCCTGCTGAGAACTGCCCCTGCCCTGGACGTGGGCACCTGGCTGCAGTATTGTTCTGGTCTCACCTGCAAGCTCGGAGCAGGCCTGACGGGGCAACAGCAGCAGCACAGGGGCACGGTGACTCCTGCAGCATCGCCTGGTGCTAGGGATGGGCACAGACCAACAGGCGTGTCGCAGCCGCAGGAGCTGTTGGTCTGAGTGGCTGGCCCAGTTCAGTTACATCTGGCCCTGGGGATCCCTGCTGTGCCCACGGGGGCAGGGGCATTGCCGTACCTGGCGCTCCAGGGCCTAGCGACCAGCAGCCGCGGGGAAGGGGACGAGCGCTCGCCCTGCACAGCGTCGCTCTGCCGTGGGGGCCCTGCCGGGCGTTTCAACTGATCCAGACTCCAGCCTCGTGAGTCGCCACCTGCAGAGGCTGGGAGGGGGAGGCTCCTGCATGGGCCCCCCTGGACCTTGCTCTGAGCTTTCCTTGGTTCAAGGAAGGAGCTGCGTAACCTACACCTGCCCCACTCTCTGGCCCCAGCTCTGACCTCCTGCCCCCCATACGCTCTGGCTCTACCACCCACAGTAGGACACTGCCCCCTGCTGGCAAAGGGGCCCATTTCACTGCCAGCACATGGTGTCCCTAGGCAGGGAAACCCCCTTCTCCCGCTCCACAAGCAAACCCGAGGCTGGGGGTGTTGAACTCTGTCATTCTGCCTTTATTTGCACATCCTCATGTGTCAGTCAACAAAACAGCTGTAAAATAAAACACCCAGCAAAGCCGGGCCTTTGGGTCACTCAATGCGTGTCTGTCCCGCTGCAGCACGTGAACAGGAGCGGTCCCGGGGCCGGCTGGTCTCAGCAGGGCTCCCCCTCTTGCAGAGAGGTAGCACCCTACGGCCTGTGCCCCAGGCCGCACTCACCCGGAGCAGCCGCTCTGGTTTCTTCTTGTTTTTTATACAAACGGAGAGAATAAAAAAACGTGTGTGTGTGTGTGTGTGTGTAATCAACCGGTCAGCAACAAAAATGGTAGAAAGACTCCAAAGATCTTTCCCTGGTTGTATGAGAGCAGCAGAGTGCGGGGGCAGGGGGCGTGCACGAGCGAGTGCCATGGCAGGTGGCGGCCGGGGCGCAGAGCACGCTCCGGGCCGTGTTCCAGTGCTCTCTAGTGCATGGGTCACTTCATGGCTTTTGCTAAGCGAGCAAACAAGCAGGAAATCTAGCTGCTAGCGCTGCTAACCGGCCCCACGGAAGGCCCATGTCTCCTCCAAGGGGCCGCTGCGGGGTTTATAGGGGAGGTGGGTTGGCAGCCCCCAAACGTGCCCCACTCCCCAGGCTTGGGCTGAGATGGCGTCTCCGGGTAGGCCCGTCTCGTGTGACATCCTGTCCATGGGGGCAGGAGCGATTGCACCAGCTGGTTCCAGGGGGACTGGGGCAGGGGGTTCTGCGTGGCCCCTACCTTCCGCTCGGTGCGCAGGGCAGGGGGTTGTGACTGCGCCAGCGCCCGGCTCAGCGTAATTCCAGGAGGAAGACGTGGGCTCTGCCCGTGGGCAGGGGAGCCGCAGTGGAGGGGGGGAAGGAGCAGAGGCCCCAGCCGGGAGCTGGGTTCTGGCAGTTCTGGGTTGCTGGGCCCCTTTGGTCCGGCAGCGCTCCTTCCCCTCCCAGCACCGCGCAGGAGGTGCCAGCGTTTGAGGCATTAACCCCTTCCTTCCCCTGCAGCCGGCGGCTATTCGCCTTTCGCCTCCTCCAGGATCTGGGGCAGGTTCTGGTCCTTGTGTGGGACCAGGGGCTTCGCGGGGCCGTGGTAGTCCTGGACGGCCTTGGGCTCGTTGGTGAGGTACGAGCCCTTGTAGCGGTGGTGGTGGAGATACAGCAGCAGCAGCAGCCCGGCCAGGAGCAGCAGCAAGAAGGTCACAACTACTGGGAAGGAGGAAAACAGCCGTGAGTGCGTCTGAGCCCTCAGCCGGGTCCCCTCTCCTGCCGCAGCCTGACGGGGGCACCGGAGACTGGCTGGGCCCTGGAGCCAGATCCCCACTCGCACGGCTGGGCCAGCGACCTCCCCCGGCTCAGCTATGGGCCCGGCCCGGTGCAACCAGAGCCGAGTTCCCGCTCCCCCGAGCCGCGCACCGCCCCTGCAGGCAGCCCCTTGGCACGAGAGCAGGTGCACTCGGCAGGCGGCAGAGAGAACCCGGCCCTGCTGCCGGCTGGTGCGAACGCGTGGCCGAGTCACTTACAGCCAGTGATGATCCCGATCCAGCCGTCGTCGTGCACGTGGGGGAACTCTGCAAGAGACACGGCCGGGGGCTCAGCTGGGGGTGCAGGGACAGGCTCTTTGCTAGGCTGGTACACGGTGCACAGCTCAGCCCATTGCCCAGCGGGAGGTGGTGGGGCCAGGACCCTGCAGCCATGGACCTGCCCCCGGCCCTCCCACCCCGCTGCACTGCTGCCTGGGGCTGGTGACGGGCTGCCCGGCAAGAACAGCTCCCCCCAGTGCTGCAGGGCCCAGCCCTGGCGACAGGGCTGCTGCCTTCCCACAGCTCAGGCATCTTGCAGCTGAGGCTGGGTGTAGAACCCAGGCGTCCTGGCTCCCTCCCACACACACACTTTTCTCCCAGAACAGGGGCTAGAACCCAGTGCCGCTGGGTGGGGCTGGCACGAGCCCTCCCCACCTGTGCCCAGATACCAGGGGTCCATGTCGGGGGGGGCTGGGGCTGGCACGAGCCCTCCCTCCCTGTGCCCAGGTACCAGGGGTCCATGTCGGGGGGGGCTGGGGCTGGCACGAGCCCTCCCCACCTGTGCCCAGGTACCAGGGGTCCATGTCGGGGGGGGCGGGGGCTGGGGCTGGCACGAGCCCTCCCCACCTGTGCCCAGGTACCAGGGGTCCATGTCAGGGGGGGCTGGGGCTGGCATGAGCCCTCCCCACCTGTGCCCAGGTACCAGGGGTCCATGTCGGGGGGGGGCCTGGGGCTGACACGAGCCCTCCCTACCTGTGCCCAGGTACCAGGGGTCCATGTCGGGGGGGGCTGGGGCTGGGGCTGGCACGAGCCCTCCCTACCTGTGCCCAGGTACCAGGGGTCCATGTTGGGGGGGGCTGGGGCTGGCACGAGCCCTCCCTACCTGTGCCCAGGTACCAGGGGTCCATGTCGGGGGGGGCTGGGGCTGGGGCTGGCACGAGCCCTCCCTACCTGTGCCCAGGTACCAGGGGTCCATGTTGGGGGGGGCTGGGGCTGGCACGAGCCCTCCCTACCTGTGCCCAGGTACCAGGGGTCCATGTCGGGGGGGGCTGGGGCTGGCACGAGCCCTCCCTACCTGTGCCCAGGTACCAGGGGTCCATGTCGGGGGGGATGTCCATGATGCTGCGGGGCATGGAAGCGCAGCTGGACTCCACCAGCTCCCCCTTGATGCTGTAGGGCGCCGGCCCCCCGCTGGGGCGGAAGATGGCTTTGAGGGGCAGGATGCTGTTGAACTTCACCCCTGACAGGCAGCCCGAGAAGCCAGGCGTGTTGTACTTCTGGATCTCGGGGTCAATCATGCCTGTCTCTGCAGGGGCACGGACAGGAGGGGGTTAACTGGGGCTGAGCAAGGAGGGGCCGTGGGGAAGGGGAGCAGGCTACCCTGGCCCCATAAGGCTGGGGAGGGGTTTCAGCTTCCACGAGCCAGGGGCGGGCGCATGGTTCCCAGCCTGTCCATGGTGGCCACAGCCAGGGGCACCAAGCTGCCAAGGGGCAGCGCAGATCCCAAGGGGGGGCAGAGGGGGGCAGGCAGGGCCCTGGGGGCTGGTGGAGGGGGACGGGCAGGGCCCCGGGGGCAGAGGGGGCAGGGCAGTTTCCCGGGGGCTGGTGGAGGGGGACAGGCAGGGCCCTGGGGGGCAGAGGGGGCAGGGCCCCGGGGGGCAGAGGGGATGGGGCAGTTCCCCTGGAGGGGGCAGGGGAGCAGGCAGGGCCCTGGGGGGCAGAGGGGGCAGGGCAGTTTCCCGGGGGGCAGAGGGGGCAGGGGAGCAGGCAGTTTCCCGGGGCCCTGTTTACCCATCACGCGCCCCAGGTACAGGTTCTTGGGCGAGTCCAGCTTCCTGTCCACGAACAAGGAGAACTGCTGTTCCATGACGGGGAAATAATCCACCTGGGGTGAGAGTGAGAGCCCTGCTCAGCCCCCCATAGCCTGCAGCCCCCAACACCTCTCCAGGGGCCGGAGCTCAGGCAGGGGCAGTTCGTTCAGCCACTGACCCGGCAGCTTCACTGCGTCAGCTCAGCACGGCCTCGCGGGAGCCAGTCCGAGGTCTGGCAACTCAGCCCCGGCCAGAAAGTCTTGTGTCCCTGGATCACAACAACCCTGCCTGGCACCCACCTGCCCCCTTACGCCCCTGCCTCCAGGAGCAGATCCCCGCAGGGCGGGCCTGGCCCCGGGAGCGGATCCCCGCCCGGCAGTACCTGGGTGTAGAGTGTACGGTTGACGCGGGTGATGTTGATGCGATGGGGCCTCCCGTCCGTCACGGGCGCAGTGGTCAGCGGGAAGACGTAGGGGCTGGTGCCCAGCTGGTAGCGCAGCTGGAGGCTCCCTGCCAAGGCAAGGCCCAGAGCGATGAGCAGGGGCCAGCCGGGAACAACCCAGAACGCAGCGCAGGGAGGGGTCTGGGGCCTGACTCCAGTAATGCAGCGGGGCCTGAGGATCCCTGACGGAGGGGGGCTCAGCTCTGGGCCAAGACCCCGGGAAGGTGGGGAGGGGGTGACGCCAGCCTGAGGCCGTGGGGGGAAGTGGCCCTGGCTCCGGCCTGATGTCCCCGGGCTCTCACCGTCCTCCCGGATGAGCACGGCCACGTAGTCCCGGCGGAAGGAGCTGACGTAGAGCAGGACGGCGGGCGCGGTGCCGGTGCGGAAGCTGAAGCTGAGCTCCTCGCTGGTCAGGTTGTAGCCCGGCAGCGGCTGGCTCAGGATGCTGGCGAACGCGCGGGCGGCTGAGAGCTCGGCCGGCAGGATGTTGTAGCGAACCCAGGTGCCCGGCTCAAAGTAGGCGCCGATGTCTGCATGGGGGGCACAGAGGGAGTGCGGGGGCCTGGCCTGCCCCTGGTGGCCCTGATCCCGCGCGTCCCGCCCCTCACCCCGGCCTCTGGCCGGGCGTCCCTGACCCCGCGCGCCCCGCCCCTCACCCCGGCCTCTGCCCGGGCGTCCCTGACCCCGCGCGCCCCGCCCCTCACCCCGGCCTCTGCCCGGGCGTCCCTGACCCCGCGCGCCCCGCCCCTCACCCCGGCCTCTGGCCGGGCGTCCCTGACCCCTGGCGCCCCGCCCCTCACCCCGGCCTCTGGCCGGGCGGCCCTGACCCCGGGCGGCCCACCCCTCACCCCGGCCTCTGGCCGGGCGTCCCTGACCCCGGGCGCCCCGGCCTCTGGCCGGGCGTCCCTGACCCCAGGCGCCCCGCCCCTCACCCCGGCCTCTGCCCGGGCGTCCCTGACCCCGGGCGGCCCGCCCCTCACCCCAGCCTCTGGCCGGGCGTCCCTGACCCCGCGTGCCCCGCCCCTCACCCCGGCCTCTGCCCGGGCGTCCCTGACCCCGCGCGCCCCGCCCCTCACCCCGGCCTCTGCCCGGGCGTCCGTGCCCCCGTGCGCCCCGCCCCTCACCCCGGCCTCTGGCCGGGCGTCCCTGACCCCTGGCGCCCCGCCCCTCACCCCGACCTCTGGCCGGGCGTCCCTGACCCCGCGCGCCCCGCCCCTCACCCCGGCCTCTGCCCGGGCATCCCTGACCCCGTGCGCCCCGCCCCTCACCCCGGCCTCTGCCCGGGCGTCCGTGCCCCCGTGCGCCCCGCCCCTCACCCCGGCCTCTGCCCGGGCGTCCCTGACCCCGTGCGCCCCGCCCCTCACCCCGGCCTCTGCCCGGGCGTCCGTGCCCCCGGGCGGTGCAGCACCACTCACCGCGGTTGCAGAAGGGCCCGTCGAAGGCGGAGAGGCTGCAGTTGCAGGTGTAGTGGCTGTAGCGCTCCACACAGAGCCCGCTGTTCTGGCAGGGCACCCGCGGGTGCTGGCAGTAGCCAGTGCAGTTCACCCGCACGCCCTCCGTCTCGTTGGCCTGGCCCTCCAGGTTCAGCGTCTGCCCGTTCATGCGCAGCCCCCGCAGGCAGCCCAGGAAGGGGCGCAGCCGGTGCTCGGCCGAGCCTGGCCCGGGGGACAGAGAGCGTCAGGCCTGGGAAGAGCCAGCGGCCTGGCTGCCCCCACCATGGCAAGGCCTGCACTGCCAGGCTGGGTTGGACGGTCGACCCCAAGGTCACGGGTTCCTGCCGAGGGAGGATCGGCAGAGCCCCAAAGCACCGACTCCCCCGGGGAAATCGACCTTCACTAGCACCCCTGCTCAGGGCTCAGCGCCTGGGAACACCCCACCCCCAGGAGAGGCCCCGATTCTCACCTGATGGGGAAACTGAGGCACTGAGAGACGGAGGGACATGCCCAACGTCACAGAGCTGGGGAGAGACCCCGGGAGTCCTGGCTCCCAACCCCCGGCTCTCACCACTAGCCTGCCCTGCACTGAGAGTGAAGAAGTGCTGAGGGGAGCGTGGGCTCTGGGGCTGGCTTGTGTTTCTGTCTGTACCGTGGTAACGTTTGAACACCGCAGCTGAGCAGTTCTCCACTGGAACGGTCAGAACCTGGGGGATTCTGGGAAAAGGGGGACGCATGGAGCCCCTGCCAGTGCCGAGTAGAGCCGCAGGGTCAGGCACCTTGCAGCTCTCTGGGAATCAAATCAAACCAAACCACACACAGCTGGGTGCCACGCGGTTAACCCCTAGCAATCCCCGGGCCACAGGCTTGTGCTTGGAGGGACAGCTCAGCTGGGAGGAGGGAGAGCTCAGTGGTTTGAGCAGTGGCCTGCTAAACCCAGGGTTGTGAGTTCAATCCTTGAGGGGGCCACTTGGGGATTGGTCCTGCTTTGAGCAGGGGGTTGGACTAGATGACTCCTGAGGTCCCTTCCAACCCTAATAATCTATGATTCTTAACAACTGAGGCCCGGCCCCGCCCTGCTCACTGAGAGCCCCTCCAGTGGGGGCACCAGCCTGTGCCTGTCGCTTCCAAACCAGGTACCAGGGGTCAGCCAGAGCCCCTGGCATGGAGGGGACAATGGGGGCAGAAGGGAGGGGGGCCCATGATAAGAGAGGAGGGGGGAAAGGGGGCACAGAACCTGGGGGGGGATGAAAGGAGGTTTGGGGGAGAGTCCGGGGGGTTGGCACCCTGCCCCCGGGGGTAATTCATGTCTGAAAGGCCCAGTGACTGGTTCCCCTCTGGCGATGCGCTGCTCCCCCCGAGCACCCTGGGTCACTGTCTCCCCTGGGCCAGGGGCTGGGTGGGGGGCTGCTGCACGCCGACAGGCCCGGCACTGACTGAGGGAAGAGGATGGGGTGAGGGCCAGGGGCTCTGCTGGGTGGTGGGGGAGCCCGAGGGGCCCGGCACACTAATGGGGCCCTGGCCCAGGGCTGGTCCCAGGGCCCCCTTTAAAGCCAGGACACCCACCCGCTGGCTAAGGAGCAATGCAGCCGTGCCAGCTGCAGGACTCCTGGGTTCTCTGAGGGGAGGAGCTGGAGCATCCCGGATTTGCTGCCGGGCTGGGGAGGGGCCCTGAGCCGGGCGCTGGGAGCAGCCCCGGGGGCCCCAGGCGCTGCCCTTCACTCACCCACGTAGAGGGGCCTGTCGAACTCCAGCCGGACGTAGCTCTGGGGTGGGGCCAGCCGCACCACCCAGGGCAGCTTGTCCACCCGCAGCCGCGCCAGCTTCACGTTGATCTCGGCCTTCACCTGGTGCCACTCGTCATCGCTGAAGGGGACGGGGGATCTCACCGTCAGGTTCTCGTCCCCGTTCCCAATGTCGTACGCGAACACCACGTCTCTGGTGGCTGGGGAAGCAGGGGAGGTCAGCTCTTGGGGGGCTCCCTGCCAGCAGCACCCACCCCCTGGGCCCCCCGGAGTCCTGCCCACAGCCCCTGCCATCCCAGCCCTGGCCCCTGCCAGTCACCTCTGCCGGTGCCCCTAAATCCTGCCCCCCTCCATCACCCTGCGACGGCTCTGCCGGTGCCCCTAAATCCTACCCCCCTGCATCACCCTGCGACGGCTCTGCTGGTGCCCCTAAATCCTGCCCCCCTGCATCACCCTGCGACGGCTCTGCCGGTGCCCCTAAATCCTGCCCCCCTGCATCACCCTGCGACGGCTCTGCCGGTGCCCCTAAATCCCGCCCCCCCCATCACCCTGCGACCGCTCTGCCGGTGCCCCTAAATCCTGCCCCCCTCCATCACCCTGCGACGGCTCTGCCGGTGCCCCTAAATCCTGCCCCCCTCCATCACCCTGCGACGGCTCTGCCGGTGCCCCTAAATCCTGCCCCCCTCCATCACCTTGCGACGGCTCTGCTGTTGCCCCTAAATCCTGCCCCCCCCATCACCCTGCGACCGCTCTGCCGGTGCCCCTAAATCCTGCCCCCCCATCACCTTGCGATGGCTCTGCCGGTGCCCCTAAATCCTGCCCCCCTCCATCACCCTGCGACGGCTCTGCCGGTGCCCCTAAATCCTGCCCCCCTCCATCACCTTGCGACGGCTCTGCCGTTGCCCCTAAATCCTGCCCCCCTCCATCACCTTGCGACGGCTCTGCTGTTGCCCCTAAATCCTGCCCCCCCCATCACCCTGCGACAGCTCTGCCGGTGCCCCTAAATCCTGCCCCCCCCCGCAACGGCTCTGCCGGTGCCCCTAAATCCGGCCCCCCTCCATCACCCTGCGACGGCTCTGCCGGTGCCCCTAAATCCTGCCCCCCTCCATCACCCTGCGACGGCTCTGCCGGTGCCCCTAAATCCTGCCCCCCTCCATCACCCTGCGACGGCTCTGCCGGTGCCCCTAAATCCTGCCCCCCTCCATCACCCTGCGACGGCTCTGCCGGTGCCCCTCACTCCCGACCCGCAGCCCTCCACTACTCCAGCCAAGTTCTGGAAGATCTCGTCTGCGACTCCCCGGCCCCGCGCCCAGCCCCTACTGTTGAGCTCGATGCGGATGTAGTTCCTGCAGCCCCAGTTCTCCAGGAAGACCCCGGAGAGGGCGGTGGTTCGGAAGTAGAAGGAAATGTCCAGGCTGTGGTTGGCCAGGAAGGTGGGGAACACGAGGGAGGCGCCTCTGTTGAAGGAGACGGTGTTCCAGGTGTTCCCTGAAAGAGACCAGGGCAGGGTGAGACCTGGGCCCCGCAGAGCCAGCAAGGGGGTGACCCGGGCCCAGCCTCTCCCCTGCAGGACAGAGGGACCGTGCAAGGGCCCCGGCCGTGCCCCCCGCCCAGCAGGGCACTCACGGTCTCCGTAGCAGCGCAGCGGCCCCAGCAGGAACTGGGCCTCGGAGTGGGAGCGGTTGGTGTCTCCCACCACGACCTGGGTGACGGGCAGGTGGTCCACAAAGTTCAGCAGCCCCTTGTCCGTCCTCCTAGAGCCGAGCCAGGGGTGAAGGAGCCGGGGTCAGAGAGGGACAGGAGCCCCCCAGCCACTCCACGCCCCTGCCCTCCTTCCCCACCCCCAGCTGGAGGCCCCCCACTGCCCTCAACACCCACTGCCTGGCCCCCCACTGTCACCCCCCACTGCCCCCAACACCCACTGCCTGGCCCCCACTGCCACAGCCTCTCCGCCCCCCACTGCCTGGCCCCCCACTGCCCCCAACACCCACTCCCTGGCCCCCACTGTCACCCCCCACTGCCCCCAACACCCACTGCCTGGCCCCCACTGTCACCCCCCACTGCCCCCAACACCCACTGCCTGGCCCCCCACTGTCACCCCCACTGCCCACAACACCCACTGCCCCCAACACCCACTGCCTGGCCCCCACTGTCACCCCCCACTGCCCCCAACACCCACTGCCCCCAACACCCACTGCCTGACCCCCCACTGTCACCCCCCACTGCCCCCAACACCCACTGCCTGGCCCCCACTGTCACCCCCCACTGCCCCCAACACCCACTGCCTGGCCCCCACTGCCACAGCCTCTCCGCCCCCCACTGTGTTCACCCCCCACTGCCACAGCCTCTCCGCCCCCCACTGCCTGGCCCCCCACTGCCTGCCCCCCACTGCCCCCAACACCCACTGCCTGGCCCCCACTGCCACAGCCTCTCCGCCCCCCACTGCCTGGCCCCCCACTGCCCCCAACACCCACTGCCTGGCCCCCCACTGCCCCCAACACCCACTGCCCCCAACACCCACTGCCTGGCCCCCACTGTCACCCCCCACTGCCCCCAACACCCACTGCCTGGCCCCCACTGCCACAGCCTCTCCGCCCCCCACTGCCTGGCCCCCCACTGCCCCCAACACCCACTGCCTGGCCCCCCACTGTCACCCCCCACTGCCCCCAACACCCACTGCTTGGCCCCCACTGCCACAGCCTCTCTGCCCCCCACTGCCTGGCCCCCCACTGCCCCCAACACCCACTGCCTGGCCCCCCAGTCACCCCCCACTGCCCCCAACACCCACTGCCGGCCTCCCACTGCCACAGCCTCTCTGCCCCCCACTGTGTTCACCCCCCACTGCCACAGCCTCTCCGCCCCCCACTGCCTGGCCCCCCACTGCCTGCCCCCCACTACCACAGCCTCTCCGCCCCCCACTGCCTGCCCCCCACTACCACAGCCTCTCCGCCCCCCACTGCCTGGCCCCCCACTGTCACCCCCCACTGCCCCCCAACACCCACTGCCTGGCCCCCCACTGTCACCCCCCACTGCCCCCAACACCCACTGCCTGTTCCCCACTGCCCCCAACACCCACTGCCCCCAACACCCACTGCCTGCCTCCCACTACCACAGCCTCTCTGCCCCCCACTGTGTTCACCCCCCACTGCCACAGCCTCTCCGCGCCCCACTGCCTGGCCCCCCACTGTCACCCCCCACTGCCCCCAACACCCACTGCCTGGCCCCCCACTGTCACCCCCCACTGCCCCCACTGCCCCCAACACCCACTGCCTGGCCCCCACTGCCACCCCCCACTACCCCCAACACCCACTGCCTGCCCCCCACTGCCACAGCCTCTCTGCCCCCCACTGTGTTCACCCCCCACTGCCACAGCCTCTCCACCCCCCACTGCCTGGCCCCCCACTGCCACCAACACCCACTGCCTGCCTCCCACTGCCACAGCCTCTCTGTCCCCCACTGTGTTCACCCCCAGTGCCACAGCCTCTCCGCCCCCCCACTGCCTGGCCCCCCACTGCCTGCCCCCCACTACCACAGCCTCTCCACCCCCCACTGCCTGGCCCCCCACTGCCCCCAACACCCACTGCCTGCCTCCCACTGCCACAGCCTCTCTGCCCCCCACTGTGTTCACCCCCCACTGCCACAGCCTCTCCACCCCCCACTGCCTGGCCCCCCACTGCCACCAACACCCACTGCCTGCCTCCCACTGCCACAGCCTCTCTGTCCCCCACTGTGTTCACCCCCAGTGCCACAGCCTCTCCGCCCCCCCACTGCCTGGCCCCCCACTGCCTGCCCCCCACTACCACAGCCTCTCCACCCCCCACTGCCTGGCCCCCCACTGCCCCCAACACCCACTGCCTGGCCCCCCACTGCCACAGCCTCTCCGCCTCCCACTGTGTCACCCCCCACTGCCCTGCTCGGCTCCCCACGTGTGCTCAGAGCCAGCCCATGCCCCCCCACCCCAGGGCTCACCACTGGGCATGGTCGGCGTCACAATTGCAGAAGTACTTGGGGTCGACGCAGTTCTTGTCCAGGCCGCAGGCGCAGCGCTGGACGCCCGGCGGGGAGCCCCCCCAGTAGTAATGGCGCTGGTTGTGGCGGCCCATCCAGAAGCTGACGGGCGGCCCGTCTGGGGGAGGGGGCAGAGCCGCGGGTGAGGCGGGGACGGGGGAGGGGGGTGGGCTGAGCTGGGCTAAGGGGCTGGGGGAGCGGACGGACAGCAGCCCAGGGGAGGTGCTGAGGGGGTGAGCAGGGACCCTGAGACTCACCCCATGACCCTGCCCTCCCCCACTGCTGGGGCAGGGCAGTGACCCCCCCCAGTACCCGCCCATTGATCCCATTGCCGGGGCGGGGCAGAGAGAGCCCCCCATTTCCCTCCCCGCCGGGGCAGGGCACGCACAGGGGGTGTTGAGCAGGCGGGAGCTGTAGCAGGAGAATTCCAGGTGCTGCTCGCAGGACTCGGAGCCATTGGCCAGGGCCGCCACCTCTGCCCACGAGGCGTTCCAGTACTCCACAGCGCCCAGGAAGGGCCGGTCCACGCTGGAGCCCCTCACCCGCGTGGCGTAGTGCCGGTTGTGCCGCACGACGGTCCAGGCCCGATCCTCTGGGGCCGACGCGCAAGGAGAAAGGACGGAGTCAGCGAGGGAGCAGCCTGGGAGCCCCTTCATCCCAGCCCCTCTCTCCTGCATCACTCAGGGGCGGGGGGAACTGGGGGCAGCCCGGGCACCATGACAAGATCCAATCCCCTTCCCTACCAATGGGCCTCAGCCCTGGCCGCCCCGAGGGCCCCTCTGCAGGCAGGGGTCAGTCGCTCTCGGGCCCGGTTCTGCAATGGACACCGTCACCGACCCTCCAGGAACTGGGCTGAGACCCCACCACGCAGGTGCTGCATGTGGGGACGACTTCCAGTCACCACTGCCTGGGGCTGGGTCAGAGCCGGTGACCCCTAGAGGGGAAAATCCCTGTGCCCCATTCCCTGCCCCCCTGAGCCAGCCAGTCCCTGCCCCGGGACCGGATCAGGGCCAGCGCCCCCTAGAGGGGAAAATCCCTGTGCCCCATTCCCTGCCCCCCTGAGCCAGCCAGTCCCTGCCCCGGGACCGGATCAGGGCCAGCGCCCCCTAGAGGGGAAAATCCCTGTGCCCCATTCCCTGCCCCCTGAGCCAGCCAGTCCCTGCCCCGGGACCGGATCAGGGCCAGCGCCCCCTAGAGGGGAAAAGCCCCAATTCCCAAGCCCTGCCAGACCCTTTGGCATCTCTCCCCCCCCCCCGCCCCCCGCCACCTCGGATGTCGCAGTAGACGGTGAAGGGTTTGAGGGGCCCACTGCCGTCAGGGTCGATGGTGAAGTTCCCAGACGTTTTCCCACTGAGCCAATACGCGTCACACGACTCTTTGTAAAGGGCTGGAACAGGCAAAGCAGGAGGCTGGGATGAGACTAGCCAGCCAGGAACTCACCCTCCCCCCTGCCCCCCCCCAGCTTCCCCTGGCTGGGCCGGAGCTCACATTTGTGGCAGGTCTCTCCCTTGTATCCCGTCAGGTCGCAGACGCAGGTGAAGTCATCCCAGGACTGCAGGCAGCGGCCGCCGTGCTCGCACAGATTGGGGGTGCACCTGGCGGGGACAGATGCAGCTGAGGACGGCCGGGCGCATGGACGCCGGGGTGAGCGGGGTGTGCAGCTCTCCGGCCATGACTCCAGCCACTGGCAGAGCTGCCCAGGCAAACCCGCCCTCTGGCCCAGCGCAGCCAGCCCCTGCCTCAAACCGGATCGCTCTGCCCCAGGGCAAATTGTGCCTCGAGCTGTTCTTAACGACCGCAGCGCTGCACGGATGCCGGCTGAGATCGCGGCCCCCGTCAGGCCGGGCACTGCGCAGACACGGTCCCTGCCCCGGCTAGCTCACTCTGAACAAAGCAGAAATGAGGTGGCTGAAAGCTGGCGGCAGGGCAGAACCTCGATCTCAGGTCCCTTCAGGCCCAGCCCTAGGCACTGAGGACAAGCCCATGCCCCTCCCCCACGGTTTGCCCTGGGGCAGCCCCCCAGCACAGACACGGCCTGGCTCCTGGCGCGGGTCAGGCAGCCGTCTGGCCGGCCAGCCCCCCAGCACAGACACGGCCTGGCTCCTGGCGCGGGTCAGGCAGCCGTCTGGCCGGCCAGCCCCCCAGCACAGACACGGCCTGGCTCCTGGCGCGGCCGGCCGGTGGGCACGTACCGGTCGGTGATGCTGCACATGTTGAAGAACACGTTGGAGTATTTCCCCAGCCGCTCCTGCCTCAGCAGGTCCAGCTCCACGGGCTGGGCGTCGACACTGATGCTCTGCAGGCAGCCGTGGAAGGCCGTTTGGTTCGACAGGCAGCCGGTGACGGCGGCGGGTTTGGGGCAGCCTGGAACACACACGGGGGTGGGGGAGGTGAGTGCTGCCTGCCGCCTGCCCCCCAGCCTGCCCCCCCCCGGCCCGGGCCGCCCACCTCCAAAGAAATACTGGGTCCCGGTGCGCAGCTGGAAGGGGTGGGCCACCCGGAACTCGGCCCCGTCGTTGTCGTCGATGGTGATCACAGCTGAGCCATCCCGCGCCACCAGCTCCACCATGTGCCAGAAGCCGTCGTTCAGCCGGTACCCTGGATGGGGGCAGAGTGTGTGTGTGGGGGGGTGAGTGGGCTGCTGGTTCCCATCACCTCCTGCACCCCCTTGGCGGGACAATACGATGCCAGGGCCTGAGACCCCCCCAGCAGGTGGCCATGGGGAGACAGGCCCTGCCATCCCCCCAGCCCCTCCTCCCCCAGCCCTCTCCTTGGTCACGTCACAAAGAGAAGGGGAAGGGGGGTCGGGATCCCAGCCTGTAAGTGCCAAGGTGGGGAACTGATAGCAGGGAACAGGCTCTTTGGTCTAGCAGAGGGCGGTCCGACACGGGGCCATGGCTGGAAGTGGAGGCTAGACAAACTCAAAGGTGTGCGCTGTTAACGTGCGAGTAATTAACACTGGACCGAGGTTCTCTAGCACCGGTCGTTTCCAGTCCCAGCCTGGCTGTTCTTCATGACGCTCTGCTCTGGGGGCTAAGGGGCAGGGGTCCCATGGGCTGCGCTGGGCAGCAGGTCAGAGCAGCCCGGGGAGCTATGAACCTGCAGCGAACTCCAGCTTCTTGCGGCCGGGCTGGGCAATGGAGACGTTGACCTGGCCATTGCTCAGCACCATCTCCAGGGAGCCCAGGTGCTCGGCGAAGCTGGTGTAGAGCAGCAGCCCCACCGCGTCCCAGGAGCGGAACTTGAAGCTGACGGAGAGGCGGTTCCGGCGCGGGATGCCTGGCACCTGCAGGTAGTTGTTGATGCCAGCGAAGGTGATGGGCGTGTAGGGCTGGTCCTGGCAGTAGTGGCTGACGTGGCCCTGGGAATAACCACACAAGCCTGGTGAGCGAGCGCCGGCCGAGCCCCATCCAGCCCCCTGGCCCTGCTGCTTCCCCTCTTGCTGCCCGGGGCAGGAGTGGGGCACTTGCATCGCAGGCCCATTCACGTGGGCCCTGCCCAGGGGCTCTCTGGGATCAAAATCAGGGGACAAACAAGGGACCCGGACATCATTGTCGCAAGGTTCCCCACATCAAAAGTACAAATCAGAGTTGTACATAGAAGAGGGTGTATTGATGTACCTTGGAGAGCGTTTCCCAGTGGGGGAGTCCCATCCCAGCTTGCAGGGAAATGATCCTCCTGGTGCATGACACACCCTCAGGAGGACATCCAGGGGTAGACAGAACCATGCGGCGCCTCACCTCAGTGGGTTGGTGGCCGTGCACAAAGGCAAATGTGCAACAATGCTGTGAGAATGGTTTGGTCTCTGCACAGAACAATCCAAGCCCCACAAAAAGAAATGCTCCCTTAAGAGGGTCCATGGCAAGCTTTGCAAATTGCTTTTGTGGGACCCTTACAGAAGACTCAGAGAGGAAACCAAGGCCTTCTGCTCCAGTCTCCAAATGGTGGCAGCATTTCCTTTGAAAGCAAACACTGCCTGAGCTACAGCAAAGATCTTAGTGGAACAAGTCTCCTCTCGCTGGCGACGCCCTGCGAGGGTACAGTCAGACAGAGGAATACATTTTATGGGCAAGTGTTCCAAAAACATTTACAGTTGTTGGGAGTGCAACAAAAATGGCACCTTCCATACAGGCCTCAATCGCCAGGGATGGCAGAGCGAACAAATCGCACCATCACACTCATGCCGTGGAAACTGGTAGATGCCAATGGACAGAATTGGGACACTCTGATTCCACTCATTTTAATGTCACTCAGGGCAACTCCCGCTGCCTCCACAGACCATAAACCCTTTGAGGTGATGATGGGCGAATGCCAGAGCATCTTTTGTGGCATGCCAGTGGCTCACAGCTAGAGGGAGTTCAAGTCGAAACCTTTCTGCAAGCATTACAAAAACACTGGAATCCGATTCACTTGCAGGTAGCTATCAAACTGAGGAAATCCAGACGGAAGGCAAAAGCCTATTTTGATAAAAGCCAAAGACAGAATGCTTGGGAAACTGGAGACCCAAGTTATGCTCCGATCATATGCTGCACCTGAACACAATTTATGTAGCCGATAGGCTGGGCCAAATGTGGATAGACTCTGTGCCGCCGTATACAAAATTAGAATCTCACATGGGAGCAGAAAATTAGATCAGTTCTATCATGCAAATCAGTTGAAATTGTACCGGAAAAGAGAGATTTCTCCACAGGCAGAGGAAGCAGAGCCATTGACTGCAAAAGCGTGTAACCCAAGAGCCGGTGAGAGTCAGCCCAGTCACAGGAAAAGAAAAAAACATGTGGGGTGTAACCACACTAATCCTGTACTTCTGCTTGAATGCTGCCTTACAAGCTGTTTGCCAGAGGCTAGGAATGAGTGACAGGGGATGGATCACTTGGTGATTCCCTGTTCTGTTCATTCCCTCTGGGGCGCCGGGCATTGACCGCTGCCGGAAGACAGGACACTGGGCTGGATGGACCTTTGGTCTGACCCAGTCTGGCCAATCTTATGTTCTTATGTCACAGACTGTTTAGCCATAAGAGACACCGATCATTGCAGTACATCAGGCTGTTGTATTGGACAGGACTCAGACTTGCCTATTAAGGATGGACAGGTAACAGTGATTTGGGAGCGAGAGAGAATGAGACCAGATGAAGGACAAGATGGGATGCCTTTTAGCTGAAATTTTCTTTGAATGGGATTATCAACCAGAACAAGGACAATTTATATTTAAGACTTGGGATAAAACTTTGTTTAATGCATGGACTAACAGTACAACTTTGACAATAGATAGGTACAAAATCATGTCAGGTCTGTATAGATTGGGATGACGTCTAGTATTGAAAGATGGCGAAAATGTGTATTATGGAAGGATTTTCCACTGTAGGTCCAGAGACGGGGGAAGGTATGTGCATTATCTGCCAAAAAAATTAGGCAGTCAACTACTTGGTCCAACTACTCATAACAAATTTTACCAAACCATTAAAGGAGTAGTAGGGGAAGAAATTGTTCTTGCATATCATATAGAAGAAAATGAATTTTCAGCCTTTTGTAGATGGGAAAAAGATCTGGAGGAATCTAGCGGGGGGAGGGTGTAAAGTTGGGTGGAAGTCACTCTTGGCCAATAAGTGATGGAATTCCTTATGGATCGTGGAAAAACAGAACCAAGTGACAACGCCCAGTAAGAAATGGAGCAAGGACCATATGTAACCTAAACAACGAAGCCTGTATCCAAATTAGTTTTTTGGATAGAACAAAAGTTATAAATAAATACTTCAAAATAGAGGTGCAGGCAATGCTAGTGGGAGACCATGAGTCACAGAATTCAGTGCAATGTCCAGAGTTGCAAGAAGGCCCTGTCAGTGGTCGCACAGCTACACCTATCCCAGGGGTATTAATTAACCAAGTACCATTCATGCATTTCCTTGTTGTCATAGGCGCCGACTCTGTGGGTGCTCCGGGGCTGGAGCACCTATGGGAAAAAAATAGTGCGTGCTCAGCACCCACCTGCAGCCCTGCCGAGCTGCACCTCCCCCTCCCTCCCATCCACCGCAATTAGGTATGCTTGGGGGAGGCGATGGAATGGGGGCAGGAAGAGGTGGCACCGGCTGGGGGTGGGGCCTTGGGGGAAGGGGTGGAGTGGGGGCAAAGCGGGGGTTGAGCACCCCCAGGGGAAGTGGAAAGTTGGCACCTCTGCTTGTTGTGTTAAATGTATCTAATTGGCAATGAGTAAATTCAGCTAATGTAGAGATACAAAAGTTGCATCTTTCTTTTCCGTACTCCTTGTGGACAGGATAACTGCTAATCACCTATGAGTGCAGAATATTGCTCACTTGGCTCTGGACATCCCAACTAACCTGTATGATCCTAGAAGAAAATGAGGAATTGGTCCTTTGGGTGTTCTGAATAGCACTACGGGGTTATTTGGTACAGGAATGTTAATTTGGATTAAGGTTGATGTTGAGAGAGTCAAAAAGCATATCAAGTGTGGTAATTTGAGGTAATAACTCCTCTATGTGGTCAGCTGGAAATGTACCAATGGGATTTACTGGCAGCGAATGCAACACAGATAGCATGTCCAGGATACAACTAACTCGGGTGACCAGACAGCAAATGTGAAAAATTGGGACGGAGTGTGTGTGTGTGTGGGGGGGTTTTAATAGGAGCCTATATAAGAAAAAGACCCAAAAATCGGTACTGTCCCTATAAGATCGGGACATCTGGTCACCCTACAACTAACCAAATGGAGATCTCCTATGGAGTGAATAGCCTATCCTGGAGGAAGACAGTATTTTGTAGTAACCAATCACAAAGAATTCTGTCACTGCCAATACAGATGTGTGGTCAAAACTCCAAATTTTTGTTTTAAACCACAAGTACCTGCAATGATTGGGCACGCAACGGTGTCTCCGATACCCACTTCTGAAAATGAAACCATTATCCTTAGTAACCCTGATTATCGGGATCTTATTAGACAAAGAGCGCCAGTGTTTCATGCATAGACACCGCCACGGACCTTACCACTCAAACAACTCTTCTAAAGAAAAGAGTCACATTTCATTGAAATGAGTAATGAAATGAATAAGGCAAATCAAGCAGTATCTGAAATGTTAGCTAGTGGCAGCTCCCAAGGCAGTACACCTGGCGGAATGGGAATTGGCTGGAAGGAATGGATTACTGGCCATAGTTTCCTTACTATGTTACGTGGGAGGAAGACTTGGAACCATGTGAAAGGGTTAAACCCCTGCCTTGTGTAATTCAGCCTGTTTCCTTTCTCTTGTTGTCAACTACTGTCGCAGCAGCCAGGGCTCATGTGAGAGAAGCAGATGAGGACGTGGGTGTGTATGAAGACATGCGTAACACAAGCCCACGTCAAGGTCCAGAAGCTCCCTATGATTATAATTATGTACCCCAGTGCAGAGAAGTAAGAGAGCTACCACCTGAGGAAGAACGAACCCCTGATATGTACAGAATGATGGCACGGGTCTAGAGTTACATTACACAGAAACCTTAGGTCTAGAGGTAAGTTACATATGAGAGTTTGAACATTAGACCAGTGACGTTTGCTGTGTATTAATCATTGCTGCATAGTGTCGTGTAATATGTACGTTTATTGTCTTATTATCACTTGGCAGTGAGATGACACTCACCCTGTCAAGGGGAAGGGGAGATGTAGCCAGTGATTGTAGTTTATTATTCCAAAATTGTGATGTTCTGATTAACACCATGTCATGCTCTAGATAATCATTGTATGTTAAACAGAGGTAAGTTGTAGGATGATAGAAGTATAAGACTGATCAGTATTTAGAAGGAATAATCCTGTATTAGGTAGCTAAGTAAGAAAGGCTGAAATGCAAGACCTTTAGGCTGGGGCCTGCACGATTTTAGCTTAGCTAATTTAGGCCTTGGAGCTAAGAAATGCTGACAGAAGTAAGTGAGCGAAGAATAACCCGATGCCCTAAGATTATGGGCACAGAGGGTAATACTGCAAAAAATTAGCTGGAAGATTAACTTTAAATCACAAAAATGGTGTAGAGGCACATCTGTCTCTGTCGTGTCTCAACCACAGGATACAGGTTGTGCGTCAGTGCTAATGAAATAAAGACCCTACGTGACCTATAGCAATGGGAGGACCTTAAATGTCGAAGGGACACCAGACCGATAAGGAAATAGAGAGGCGACACTTTCATGTACATGCGCAGAATGTAGGTATAGGCAGAACCACATTACAAAGCGGATGTGCCCAGAGCAGGGAAAAAGGAGCTTCCTATGGGAGGATTCAGCAGGGACCTGATGATCAGTGCATGAGACCCAGCAGCCCCTAACACTGTCTAGGAGGATGTGAGTGTGTCTGTCACTACCCCTGGTGCCTGGATAGATCTAGTATCAGAGGGGTAGCTGTGTTAGTCTGGTTCTGTAGAAGCAGCAAATAATTCTGTGGCACCTTATAGACTAACAGACGTTTTGCAGCATGAGCTTTCGTGGGTGAATACCCACTTCTTCAGATGCAAGTCTTGAGTGTCTTGCATCTGAAGAAGTGGGTATTCACCCACGAAAGCTCATGCTGCAAAACGTCTGTTAGTCTATAAGGTGCCACAGAATTCTTTGCTGCTTGGATAGATCTAGTTGTGTGACACTTACCACTGTGTTAGTAACTTTAATCACACCGATAAGAGATAGTGGAGCCTGCTCCTGTGACTGTCTGTGTGTTACTTGCCTCTGGTGTCATGTGTTCCTACGAGCTCTAGATACAAACCAGGCACAGAGAGCTCTGCTGGACTCGAGCCTGAAGCCACCAGAGCCAAACTCATGAGGCAGCCACAGCCGAGGCCCCCGCTCTGAGCTCGCACCCGTCGCCTGGTGACAGCAGCCGATGGCCCCAGGCCCAGGATGACCTGGCACTATCGATCTGGGGCTGGATGAGTGAGCGCTGGAGCAGCCGGTTCCTGGCCCGTAGCCAGCTGCAATCCTAGCCCCATGGCCGGGCTCGGGTCACTGAGCTTCATCCCGACAGCCAGAGCTGCCTGCCTCACGGCGTGCCTGGGACAGCATCTGCCAAGGCCAAAGGGACCCCTTGTGCACTCCCCCTGCTCCCCAGGGACCCCCACTCCCTTTCCCTGGGGTTCCCCACCCTTCCCAAGCTGCCCGCGCTCCACACCTCAAAGCGGATGTTGGACGCTCTCCTGCGGGCCAGGTCGGCGATGTTGACCCTGTTGAAGAAGATGTTCTCCATGCATCCCCGGAAGTTCTGTCGATAGACCAGGCTCCGATTCTTTTGACTGATCACACCGCCGAAGAACAGCTGTGGGGAGTCAGCAGGATTGGGCTGAGCCCCAGCGGTCAGGGGCACCGCTCGCCCAGTGCGGATGGGACATGCCCCTGCCCGGCAGGGAGAGGAACAGTGGGTCTGGGCTGCGTCCCTCTGGGCTCCCAGGGACGGGGGGTATTGCCCGGGAGCCCCCTCCAGCACAGAGCAGAGCCCCACAGGGGCAAGGAGGGGCCTGGTTGTGATCTGCCGCTGGCGTAGCTCCTGGTCCCAGCTCGGAGGACATCACACGGGCGCAGCCTGAGCCCACGGGGCCCCCCTGCCCGCGGCTCTCAGCACAGCAACATGATGGGCTGCTCCTGGGAGAGGGCTGGGAGCCCGGGCAGAGCTGCACTGGGCATGCGCCTGCAGCACAGTGTCCAGCCAGGCCGCCCCAAGGAACAGGCCCCCTGTCCTGACCCTGACCCCGACCGGCCCCGCTGGGACGGGACAGGCTCTACCTCGGTGTCCAGGTCCAGCTGCTGGAAGTCCCCGTTGCAGCGGAAGCGTTTCACCTCCCCGTCCAGGCTCAGGTTGACATGGTGACCGTGGCGGTCAATGCGCAGCGAGTGCCAGTGCTGGTCGTCAAGGAGGCTGCCCACCGTCACCGTCGTGTGTCCCTGACTCGAGTGCAGCGGGCTGCTGCCTGGGGGGGCGGCCAGTCACCCTACTGACAGGGAGGGTCCCCAAGCCTCCCCAGTGCCGCTCAGGGGTCATCCCAACCCCCCTCCTGCCACCCACCGCCAACAACCCCCCTACAAGGTATGGATCGGCCCCTGCCGAGCCCCATCCCACTGCCTGCCCCCCATGGCCCCAATCCTCCCCCCAGTACAGACCAGCCCCTGCCGAGCCCCATCCCACTGCCTGCCCCCCATGGCCCCAATCCTCCCCCCAGTACAGACCAGCCCCTGCTGAGCCCCATCCCACTGCCTGCCCCCCATGGTCCCAATCCTCCCCCCAGTACAGACCAGCCCCTGCCGAGCCCCATCCCACTGCCCACCCCCCATGGCCCCAATCCTCCCCCCAGTACAGACCAGCCCCTGCCGAGCCCCATCCCACTGCCTGCCCCCCATGGTCCCAATCCTCCCCCCAGTACAGACCAGCCCCTGCCGAGCCCCATCCCACGGCCCGCCCCCCATGGTCCCAATCCTCCCCCCAGTACAGACCAGCCCCTGCCAAGCCCCATACCACTGCCATCCCCCCATGGGCCCAATCCTCCCCCCAGTACAGACCAGCCCCTGCCGAGCCCCATCCCACTGCCCTCCCCCCCCCGCATGGCCCCAATCCTCCCCCCAGTACAGACCAGCCCCTGCCGAGCCCCATCCCACTGCCTGCCCCCCATGGCCCCAATCCTCCCCCCAGTACAGACCAGCCCCTGCCGAGCCCCATCCCACTGCCCACCCCCCATGGCCCCAATCCTCCCCCCAGTACAGACCAGCCCCTGGCGAGCCCCATCCCACTGCCCCCCCCGTCATGGCCCCAATCCTCCCCCCAGTACAGACCAGCCCCTGCCAAGCCCCATCCCACTGCCTGCCCCCCATGGCCCCAATCCTCCCCCCAGTACAGACCAGCCCCTGCCGAGCCCCATCCCACTGCCCCCCCCTGCATGGCCCCAATCCTCCCCCCAGTACAGACCAGCCCCTGCCGAGCCCCATCCCACTGCCCACCCCCCATAGTCCCAATCCTCCCCCCAGTACAGACCAGCCCCTGCCGAGCCCCATCCCACTGCCTGCCCCCCATGGCCCCAATCCTCCCCCCAGTACAGACCAGCCCCTGCCGAGCCCCATCCCACTGCCTGCCCCCCATGGTCCCAATCCTCCCCCCAGTACAGGCCAGCCCCTGCTGACCCCCATCCCACTGCCGAACCCCCAACAATGCCCCCCCGAGTACAGAGAAGCCCCTGTCAATCTCCCCCCCTACTGTGCAGCCCCTTGTAACCCCCATCCCCTGTCCAAGCCCCCCATCCCAGTACCCCTCCCTAGCACTGAGCAGCCCCGCAGCGCCCGCCCCAGACAGGCCCAGACTCACCTAAGCTGATGTGCAGCACCAGCTGGGCCTGTTTCAGCTCCACGGTGATGTAGTCCCCCTGGGAGCCCTCGCCGTGCATCAGCAGCCCCTCCCGCTCCATCGTCTTGAAGCTGAAGGCGAAGACGTCCTGGGAAGTGCGGACAGTTTTCCCGCGGAAGCGGTAGGAGATGGCATCGTCCCCATCGAAGTACAGCACATCAGACCCTGGGGGACGAAACCCAACGTCATCCAGGGCACTGGCCAAACCTGCCCACACCCCTCTGCCTGGCCCCTACCCTCCCTGCTGAGAGCCAGAGCCCGGGCCCGGCCCTGCAGAGAGCAGGCTCCTTGGGCCACAAGCCATAGGGGCGAGGCTGGCCGTGGGGGGCCGGGACGCTGTGCCAGCCGCAGTTCTCAGCCCTGGCCCTGCATTCCCACCTAGCAGAATCCAGCCCCGGCCTGTTGCGGGCCTAAGAATCAAAATAAGCTCGAGACTGGAACAGAGTCCAGACAAACGCGCCCACTGGAAATCCAGGCAGCTGGCAAATGTAACTCCAGCCCAAGGACTCGGGAACTAGCCAGTTTAACATTCCCTCGGATCGCATAGGCTGACCCGACCCCAGCTCCCTGGTGTTCCAGGGGCCGTGCTAACTGCTGAGCAAACCTGCTAGCCACAACCCACAGCCTGGACTCGGACTGTCTCTCATTGACTGGAACGTACGACCCAGGTAAGATGAGACTTCCCAGTTGTCTAGGGGATGCTTGATGTTTGCAAACATCTACAAGGCGTTTGGTTTTCTAATTGTTTCAGGTTTGTGCTGCAGTTTCATGAGTCGCTGGCCAGGTTATCCAGGCGGTGTCAGACTAGCCGGTCTCTGCTGGTCTGATGCTCTATGCAGGAAGGAGCGTAGGGTCCTGAGTCTCACGCCATAGTAATTATTTCAACCATTTGATTTCCTCCTATCGGTAGGATTTTCCTTTACGTCGGAGCTGGAGTAACACCTGTGGATTCTAAACTGTAGCTCCCAAGTGTAAAACATTGAACGCTGCTAAGGCGCGTTCCCGTGCCTATACCAATCCACAGGCCTAAATCGGAGCAGAGGCTGTGGGCTCGGGCTGTGCGTTCGCCTCAGCGATTGGGATGAACAGGGAGTTGATCCGTGCTGCAGGAGCCATGGCCGATGGAAGGACTAGCTCCTGGGCTGTAAGCTGGGAGTCCTGGCCCAAAGAATCCGAACTGCCAGCAAGCAAGGAGTTTTCTGGGTTCTATAACAAGGCAGTGGCTCGTTAAGATCACGTGAGGGGCCAGTTACCCTGTTCCAGGTGTCTGGAATAACCGAAAGCAGACACAGAGGAGAGGAAGATGGGCCAGTTGGTGTCTGGTGAGGAGGTATAGGGAAAACCCAGGCCATTGTTCCTTTGGGGGCTCAGGAGCCTTGGAAAGGGGGTGGGGCAAGGCTCCCCCGGCCGGTTTTGGGGTGATTAGACCCCCCTGGGCCGGGTCAAGGTGGTCAGGTAACTTCAGCCCAGTCAAGGAGAGAGCTGCGGAGAGGAGAGCCCGGCCTGGACCAGCCCCAGGAAGGAGGGCTGTGCACCCACCAAGCTGAGGGAGAGTCTCCTGGCCAGTGGGCCAGGACTGGGGGCACCCAGCTCCCCAGAAGGGCTGGGAAGCCCTGAAGCGAAAGGGGAGCTGATAGAGCTGAGTAGATTAGACCCCAAGAGGGGGAAGATTATTTAGAAGACACTGGTGACTGTGAATTATTTTGGGGACTCGGAGGGAAACTGAGGTCAGAAACCTGCAGGCCCACCCTGAGGCACAAGGGGGGCCCTGGGATGGCCCCTGACTACAGCTCTCCAGGGCTGATTTGGTGTTTTGGTCACCAGATTTATTTCAAAATTTAAAAAAAAATTAAACTGTCCTGAGTGGGGCAGGAGAGGAGGGGTTGGGGCGGAGCAGGGAGGGGAGGGGACAGGAGCCTCAGGGGCGCCAGCGGAAGGAAGGGGAGCAGGTCTCCAGGCTCAGTGGGGAGGTCTGGGGGCAGTGGGGTGTTGGGACAGGACTTGGGGGAGACCAGAGCTGAATTCCTGGGGAGCTGCATGGGCTCCAAATCACCCGATGGGCCGAACGGCACCTGGGGCCCCGGGGCTCTGTGCCACACTGCACCCAGCCAAGCCAGGCTCATTGCTCGGAGCCCCCCAAGCCCTCTCACCGCAGCGTCAGGCCTGCCTCCCCCCCGCTAGTGCCAGCGGCTCCCCCGGGCGGCCTGGGGCTCACTCACAGTAGGGGCAGCCGTAGAGGCCCAGGCGCAGGCCGATCTTGCCTCGCGGGTTCCAGGCCCTGGGGATGATGCGGATGTAGCGAGCCAGGATGGGGTAGTGCAGGTCGTGGCGCACCACCCCGCTCTCGTTCACGTTCCCAAAGAACGTCTGGCGGAGAAACAGCCCCTGTCACACAGCCCCCACAGCGCGCCCAGCTCCCCCTCCCCTGTGCCCCCCACCAGCCCCTTCCCACCCGGGGGGACCACGCTCCCCTGGGCCAGCCTCGGCCTGGCTTGGCCGTGGCCTCTCTCTGACAGGGCCCAGCCCCAGCTCCTCAGAGGAGGGTGTCAGAACCCCACAGTGGCAGGGCTGGGAGGAGTGACGCTCCCTCCCACGTTCATCACCACAGACTGCGGTCACTCTGGACGCTCTTGCTAGCCATAGAACTGGCCAGCCCCCCTTGGAGCCTTATTGGGTTCTTGGCCTCACCACCGTCCTGTGGTGTGGAGTTCCACAGGCCAACCCCCCATTGGTGGGAGAGTTTCCCCTTAGATCGGTTTTGAATGTCCCCCTGTCAGCGACTGTCTTCTCGTTCTTGTGTCGTGGGGCAGGAAAGTCGGCAGCTCCCGCTCCCTCCTTTCGACTGGCACGCTGTCATAGACTTTTGTCCCAGGCCCTCAGAGCCGTGAGCAGACTGGGGCGCTCGGGAGCCAGGCAAGGTGCTGGCGCTCGTGGGAGCCCCCCGGATGTAGCAGCAGTGGCTCCTTACCCAGTTACTCCCTAGCTGGAAGAACGGCTTCCAGCTGCTGGGGTGGTCCCCGTACAGCACGATGTAACGCGTCACCCAGTCATACGTGTTGTACGTCCCCTGCGTGGCCACCGCGTTGATCTTGTGCTTCTGCATCAGGTCGATCTGGAGCCAGGGCTCCTTGTCGCTGGGGTCTGGAGACCAGCCACTGCTGCCTGTGCCAGGGGGCATGGTTAGACCCGGAGCCACCCGCGGCTCTGGCCTTTCCACTCCCTGCTTAGCTCAGAAATGGGGCCAGAGCCACCCAAGGGCAGCAGGGTAAACGCCCTCCAAGCTGCCCCAGGGCCTCGCACCACCCCACGGGGACCCCAGGGCATCACTGACGGGGATCCCATAGGAACCCTACTAACCTCCCCACTCTGCCCAGGCGCTGCTCTGGGGCATTTGGGGACCCTCCCTCCTTCCCCAGGCTTTATGGGTCTCCAGCGACTGCCCAGTGGCTGGGGCAGGCCCCTGGGCCCCGCTCTCCCCGGGCCCGGGCAGGCAGGACTCACTGTGCAGCCGGGCGAAGCTGGACGAGTAGAAGATGCTGTAGCGAGAGGAGGCACCGATGGAAGAGGAGTAAAGGGGAGCGACCAGCTCGTCGTAACAGTGCTCTGCAGGGAAGAGGCTGCGTTAAAGCCGCTTCGCCCGGCCCGGCTGAGCTCCATCCTGGCCCTTCTGCTTCTCCCCAGCTGACAAATGAGCTGCCAGAGCCCTGCAGCCGCTGGGACTGTCCCCCTGCCTGGGCAGCAGCAAGGCATGGTCCCCCCTCCCCTCCCTCAGCCCCCGCCAGCCCTTGGCCTCGATGGGGCCCATTAACTCCTTTGACACTGGCCACAGGACAGCTCGAGACAGGACCAGCTCGCGGTCGCCGCGTCCCCGACGGCTCGAGACGGGACCGGCTCACAGTCACCACGTCCCCGGCAGCTCGAGACGAGACCGGCTCGCGGTCGCCGCGTCCCCGGCGGCTCGAGACGGGACCGGCTCGCAGTCGCCGCGTCCCCGGCGGCTCGAGACGGGACCGGCTCCCGGTCGCCGCGTCCCCGGCGGCTCGAGACGGGACCGGCTCGCGGTCGCCGCGTCCCCGGCGGCTCGAGACGGGACCGGCTCCCGGTCGCCGCGTCCCCGGCGGCTCGAGACGGGACCGGCTCGCGGTCGCCGCGTCCCCGGCGGCTCGAGACGGGACCGGCTCACAGTCACCACGTCCCCGGCAGGTCTCCAGCGCAGGTGAGTAACTGAGATGCTGCCCTGGCCGGGAGAGGGTCACCCGACGGCTCCCCTCAGTGCCCCTGACCATGTGCAGGGTGGGCCAGGCTCCCACCCCGACCCTGTGGGACCTGGGGGCTGAGCCTGTGCGATGCTCCCAACCCATCTAACCCCCCACAGTTCACCAGCATCCCCAGCCCCTTCAGGTCCTTGTGTCATGACATGCAACCCCCTTCCCCGCCCCCATGCAGCACCCACAGGCACACGAGTCCAGCCACAGGCCCAGCCGGGCCAGGGGGCATAGGGACGACAGAACGGCCCATTGCAAAGCCCTGGAGATGGAGGCGCTAGAGGCCCGAGGGGGCAGGGTGTCTCTAGGAATCCGGCCTCGCAGGGTGTAGCGAGGAAGGCTGGGCTGGGCTGGGCTGACTGGGGAAGCAGCCACAGCTGGGGCCACACCTAATCAGGCCACAGCTG
Organism: Mauremys mutica; assembly: GCF_020497125.1. Classification (NCBI taxonomy): domain Eukaryota; kingdom Metazoa; phylum Chordata; order Testudines; family Geoemydidae; genus Mauremys; species Mauremys mutica. The sequence goes on from NC_059096.1 coordinate 1,150,554, forward strand.
GCCCTGATAAAAGGGCTGAGGTCAGAGTCTCTCTCCAGCTTTGGGTGGAGATGGGCCTGGCTGCCTAGGAGCAGAGGGCACCTGATGCAGGCAGGCGCTGAGGCCTTGTTTAAGGCCTAAAGAGGTACCAGGGCAGCCCAGGGATGGGCAGAGGCAGCTGGTCCAACCCCCTTGCCAGTGATGAGTGGCCATTACACTGCGTCTGCCCCAGGGAGCGGGGCTGGATGACGACTGGCAGTAGCCACTGAGGCAAGGTGGGTTTAGAGGGTTGGGGGTTCCCGTGGGAGGGGAGACCCAGCGTGAGGGGGAACTGCTGGAGCAGAACCCTGAGGAAAGGGCATCGGGGTCTGCGAGGGCCTGAGGCAGGTGAGACCCCAGCCAGCAAGAGGCGCTCCGGAGGCTGGAATCGAGCTAATTCCCGGATGACCAGCAGGAGGCGCTGCTCCGGTGAGTGAGTGATCTGCTATACAGGGCATCGGGGTACACGCCTGGATCACTCAGCATTTGTGCATCCCTCCTGCTAGCCCCTGCTGCTACCCCGGAGCCATCAGGGCTGCGACGCCCTGGGGAACGCTGCCCCTGCCACGTTCTCACAGTGATGTCACAGTGAGCTACGAAGGCTGGCTGGTCCCAAGCACCTGGACGCAGAGGGGAAAGCCCAGCTCTGGGGAGCAGTGACCCTGGCCAGAGACAGTGACCATTGCTGCTTGCACAACAGCTGGTCAGGAAGGGTCTGCCCCAAGCGGGGCTCCTGGGCTCAGCTTGGGGGTCTGCCTCGCACGGGGCTCTGGGTGGCTCGGCTGGGCTCCCTGGAGCAGCACGGCTTCCCTCTGCTCTCACCCACCCTCTCTCTTTCCTCCCACTGCAGAGAGCTGACACGCCCTGCAGCTCCGCGCCGGCCCGCACCAGCCAGACGGCTGCCAGCCTGGTGGCTCTGGGGAGACCCTGGCCGGGGGAGGGAGGGAAGCCCCACGTTCCTGCTGTGTCAGCCAGGCACCCAACACACTCCCACGGTGCTAGCCTCAGGCTAGTGGGGCCTGGGATGCCGCTGGGCTGGCGCTGGCAGGGGAGAGCCCAGGGCTGCACTGGAGGGGGTTATGCAAATCTCCCGATGGGCCACGCAGCCCCTTCCCAGGATCAGATGGGGCAGCCCCAGCCGGCTCCACACACAGGCTGATGTGCTGGCCTCAGGCTGGATCCCACGGGGCACCCGGCGGGCGAGCCTCTTTCTCCCCCTCTCCTGTGTCCCAGCTGATGGGTGCCCTGTGCCACAGCTCAACGAGGGGCTACGGGGGGACAGCAGGAGCTGCGCTCACCTCCCCCATTTTCCAGCACTTTGGGGACCCCGCTGCACACTCTCCTCTCAGTGGGGGAGGGTTGGGGGGGCTGGACTGGGGTACAGACAGGTGGGGGAGCAGCTGGGGCAGAGGATCCAGGGCCCTGCACAGGCTCGGGGTGGTGCCCAGCAGAGATGGAGGCTCCACATTCACCCCCCCTCCGGGGCTGTTCTCGGGGGAGGGGGAGAGAAAGTCCAGAACCACGTCCCTCACCCCATGGCATGGGGGGCGTCAGTGCTGGTGCTGGAATCTGAACACAGGGTTCCCCACCTCCCCGTCCTGTGCTCAGACCCCTCGGCCTCAGGGTGTCGGAGGGGCACAGGGCCCCTCGCTAAGGCACCCAGCCCTGCTTGGGGCCAGCGCCTTGCCCCAGCTGAGCCCAGGGAGTCAGACAGGCCCAGGGCCCCGCTGAACCTCAACCATCCTCTCCTGGGGGGAGCTACCAGCCAGCCCCACTGTGCTCTGCAGAGCCCCCTTGTGGCACCCATAGCACCCCAACCCCTGGGCACCTCTCCCTGGGGACACCCGGCTAGTGAGGCCCCAGTGCCTCTCGGGCTATGGCAGAGCAGGCATCCGCGATGGGAGAGGGGCTGTGCCCCCACACACCCCAGCTGCAATCCTGGGGTCCCTGACCACCTGCCGGCATCCCAGGCATCAGCAGAGCCTCTCAGCAGGGTGACGGGCCGGGGAGCAGCCAGCACTGGCAACATGGCACAGCCACACAGCCGGGAGGAACCCAAAGGGGCCCTGGGCGTTCTCTGCAGCCCCACGCCAGGACAGGCTACTGCTGAGGTGCCAGAGCCACACCCGAGGCCCGAGCTGGCCACGTGCTCAGCTGCAGCACCCTGCAGCTGCCTTGCCAAGTGGCTGAACAGGTCAGAAAATCTGGCCCATGTGCCAGAGGGTGGATCCTGGCAGCGCCATGGGAACCGCCTGCTTCTCCCGCTGGGATGGGCCCAGCCCTGCTCTCTCCCTGAGCAGACGATGCCCCAGAGACCCCACACAAGGCTTGCTACACGCGCAACCGAAGAACAGACCCAGATCAGCAATTACTGACCGGCCCGCATGGGCCATCCTCCCCCCAGGGCAGCAGGGCAGGAGAAGCCCATGTGCCCACCAGCATGGCCCCGGGCACCACCTGCCTCTCCGGAGACCCTGGCCAGCCAGCCCCTCTGGATTCACTCCCTGCCTAGGCTGGGCCCTGGCATGAGGCCAAAACCCCCAGGGTGCTGCCCAGCAGCTACGTGTACCTGCGTGCGGCACCTGTAGGGGGAGAAATCCCAGGGCTGTTGTGGGGCAGGCTCCCCCAGCTGCCCAGTCTTCCCATCCCCCCCTCCCCATCCCCCCCTTACCATTAGAGGAGCAGCCAGAGAAACAGCTTCCTTGACCCAGCCCATCTCCCCTTGGTCCCGGGGCTGGGTGGAGCAGGCCAGGAACACGCCAGCCCAGGCCTAGAACACTGCAAGCCCCAGGCGGCCATCCTGTCTCCTCCGGGGCTGCCTGGGCTCCTGCCCTGCGGGGGGGGGGGTATTCCTGAGCGCCCCCCTCCCCACCCACAGCAAAGGCCCCTCGTGGGAGCCTCCTTCACAAGAGAGCCTGCCTGGCTGTGTCCCCTGCAGCCCCACTCCAGCCAGTGTGGCAGTGACCTCGCACGCAGGCTCCACGCTGCACAGAGAGGGGCACAGCACCTGGGCACAGCCAGGGGCAAAATCGCTCTGCATGGGCACCCAGGGGGCACCCCGTGACACCAGCCAGGCACCCCCATGCCCCTCAGCTCCCGGGGAAGCTTTTCTGCAGCAGCTGCTGCTGCTCCAGGGAGCCGAGGAGAAGTAACTTGGGGAGGGGGACAGGGCGCAGGGGCTCTGCACACAGCTGCCGGCGGGGCGGGTGGGCTGCTGGGGGTTCTGGGCTGGGCAGCTCTGCAGGGGATGGAGCTGGAGCCCAGCCTGTCTCCGGCTGCTGGTCTCAGGACTGCAGCGAGCGCAGGCAGGTGCTGCAGTGGGGGGTGGGGGGGCAGCTGCTCTGCACCCACCAGGCTGGGCTGGATCCATGGCACAAGAACGATTGATCCCAGCCCTCCCCAGCGGGGGGAGAGGCCCTGGGTCTTGGGGGCAGGGCTCGGGGGGTCTATCCCCGACCTTGCCACCCCCTGGCCAGGTGACCTTGGGAAAGTCCCGTCCCCTCGCGGTGCCTCAGTTTCCCTGTCTATACAGCGGGGCGGGGGGGGCTGCCTGGGACCCAGGCGCTGGGGAAGGGCAGGGAAGCTGGCGGCTGTTTGGGGCTGGGAGCGGGGCAGCGGGGCTGCGGGGCCGCTGCAGCGCCTCGTCCCGCATTGCGGAGCCGGGCAGATCCCGCGGGCGGCCGCGGAACTTACGAGGCGGGCAGCGGCGAAGGTCCAGCGGCAGGACGGCCGCGCAGGCTGCGAGGAGGAGGCAGAGCAGACGGGTGTCCATGCCGGAGGCGGCGGGGAGCGCTCGGAGCATCCCCCGCTGCAGCCCAGCCCGACGCGTCTCCTGCTGCCGCGGCTGCTCCGGGTGCTGATGCTGCACGCGCCGATCACCGGCCCCGCGCGTGCTCCGCTCCCTCCTGCCCCCGGCAGCGTCTGCAGCGGGACGGGCGGAGAGCACCGGGCACCAGGGGCTTCGGATGGGGGCGCAGAGCGGGGGATGGGGGCTCAGAGCAGAGGATGGGGGTGCAGAAGGGGGTGGGGGCACAGAGCAGGGGATGGGGGTGCAGAAGCGGGTGGGGACACAGAGCAGGGGATGGGGGTGCAGAAGGGGGTGGGGACACAGAGCGGAGGATGGGGGTGCAGAAGGGGGTGGGGGCACAGAGCGGAGGATGGGGTGCAGAAGGGGGTGGGGGCACAGAGCGGAGGATGGGGGTGCAGAAGGGGGTGGGGGCACAGAGCGGGGGATGAGGGGCACAGAGCGGAGGATGGGGGTGCAGAAGGGGATGGGGGCACAGAGCAGGGGATGGGGGTGCAGAAGCGGGTGGGGACACAGAGCAGGGGATGGGGGTGCAGAAGGGGGTGGGGGCACAGAGCGGAGGATGGGGTGCAGAAGGGGATGGGGGCACAGAGCAGAGGATGGGGGTGCAGAAGGGGGTGGGGGCACAGAGCAGGGGATGGGGGTGCAGAAGGGGGTGGGGGCACAGAGCGGAGGATGGGGGTGCAGAAGGGGATGGGGCACAGAGCAGAGGATGGGGTGCAGAAGAGGGTGGGGCACAGAGCAGGGGATGGGGGTGCAGAAGGGGGTGGGGGCACAGAGCGGGGGCAGGGGTGAAGAAGGGGGTGGGGGCACAGAGCGGAGGATGGGGTGAATAATGGCATGGGGACACAGAGCAGGGGATGGGGGTGCAGAGCAGGGGATGGGGGTGCAGAAGGGGGTGGGGGCACAGAGCGGGAGATGAGGGGCACAGAGCGGAGGATGGGGTGCAGAAGGGGGTGGGGGCACAGAGCAGGGGATGGGGGTGCAGAAGGGGGTGGGGCACAGAGCGGGGGGTGGGGTGCAGAAGGGGGTGGGGGCACAGAGCGGGGGGTGGGGTGCAGAAGGGGGTGGGGGCCCAGAGCGGAGGATGGGGTGCCGAAGGGGGTGGGGGCACAGAGCAGGGGCTGGGGGTGCAGAAGGGGTGGGGGCACAGAGCGGGGGATGAGGGGCACAGAGCGGAGGATGGGGTGCAGAAGGGGATGGGGGCACAGAACAGGGGATGGGGGTGCAGAAGGGGGTGGGGGCACAGAGCGGGGGATGTGGGTGAAGAAGGGGGTGGGGCACAGAGCGGAGGATGGGGGTGCAGAAGGGGGTGGGGGCACAGAGCGGGAGATGAGGGGCACAGAGCGGAGGATCTCGGTGCAGAAGGGGGGGGGGGCACAGAGCGGGGGATGGGGTGCAGAAGGGGGTGGGGCACAGAGCGGAGGATGGGGGCACAGAGCGGGGGATGAGGGGCACAGAGCGGAGCATGGGGTGCAGAAGAGGGTGGGGGCACAGAGCGGGGGATGGGGTGCAGAAGGGGGTGGGGCACAGAGCGGAGGATGGGGGCACAGGGGGGGGATGAGGGGCACAGAGCGGAGGATGGGGTGCAGAAGAGGGTGGGGGCACAGAGCGGAGGATGGGGTGCAGAAGGGGGTGGGGGCACAGAGCAGGGGATGGGGGTGCAGAAGGGGGTGGGGCACAGAGCAGGGGATGGGGGTGCAGAAGGGGGTGGGGGCACAGAGCAGGGGATGAGGGGCACAGAGCGGAGGATGGGGTGCAGAAGGGGGTGGGGAGCTCACACTTCTGTGCAGCTGAGCATGTTTTCAGAAGTGGTCAGTTATTTGGGGTGCCCAGTGCGATCCCCAAGGTCTGGATTTTGGGGAGGTGGGTGCCCAGCCCCTTTGCAGGACTCAAGCTTGGCCCCAAATGGCTCCCCCCCCCCCGGAACATTTGGGCTCCAAGGAGCCAGTGGCCTTCTTCCTAGCAGCTCCCCTGCCCCTGCACTGCAGCTCCTGTGGGGTGCTGCCCCCGCGCCCCTGCTGAGGCTGGGCTGGGGACGAGGCCAAACACAGGGTGCCTTGTTCCTGGCTCTGGGGGTGTCTGGGGGCTGCTGCTCGAGGTCCCCAGCCTGAGCTCTGGGGCCGTCTGGACACAACGGGGGGTGGTTGTGGGGGGCAGGGGGAGTGTGCCTGATTCAGAGGAGTCTTGTCTGACAGGGCCGGGGGGCACAGCGATGTGCCTGAGAACTGCAGCTCAGGGGAAAGAGGGGCTGAGTCCCCCCCCACAAGTATCCGCTCCTTGAGGGGGCCTCCCCCCACTTCTGGCTGCCCCAGTGCTAGTCAGGGAGGGGAGGCCTCAGGTCACTTCCCTGCTGAGGCAGAGGGTCCAGGCTGGGCCTCCCACTTGGGGAGGGAACAGGGAATGGTCTGGAGGGGGCTGGGCATGTCAAATGGAAGGGGGTGTCCATGCGGCTGGAGGGGAGCTGGGCACAGGAAACAGGAGAGGGGAGGTCCATGAGGCCATGGCTGCGGGAGAGGGGTCCATGAGGATCCCTCCATTGAGATGTGTCCCACGCCTGCCATGCAGGCGTCTGGGTTTCCTCCCCCACAGTGAAGACTCCCTCCTCACCCCTCCCCCAGGGTGACACCCCCTGTCGCTCTCGGCCCCGGCTCTGGGTCTTGTGCTGCCCGTTGCTGGGGTGGGCACTGGCAGGGTGAGCGGCCCTGTGCAGCTATGCCAATGCTGGGAGGGCGGGTGAACCGGTGGGGGCCTCGCAGGCTTGGTGCTGGGGCAGAAGTGCCATTGGCATGGCTGGGGCAGGTCGGTGCCTGTCGCAGGTGCCACGGGAGAGTGAGAAACACAAGGAGCAGGGCCGAGTGCACTGCTTCCTGTGCTGCACCCCTGGCCCGGGGACCCGCCTGCTGGCTCAGACATGGCTGGCCAGAGACCCCCTCCGTGCTACACACAGGTTCATTTCCTCCTTCGCCAGGGAGGGGCACGGGGCCAGGCTGCACCTCCACACTGCCTGATGCACACAGCAGGGACTGGGCAAACAACCCACCAGCCAGGAATGCAGCTGAGTCCTGCCTGGAGCACAGTTTCTGGGCAGAAGCCCCCATGTTTGTGCCGCATAATCTGCACTGCCATGGGAAACTAACCCCCCTGGACATTGCCCGTCTTTATGTCCGGCTAGCAGATGAACAACATCTGAGGATCTCGTGCACCCTCTGCTGGCTCCACAGCACATGGGAACAGCCAGGGCTGGGCTGGCAGCCACACGGCAGGAAACTCTTCCAAGCCACCCTCCTTTCTGGCTTTGTTAGTAACACAGCAGTGGGGAAGGGGACAACGGGGGCTGGAGAAGAACCAGTGTGGGAGAGGTTTGTGCAGGGAGCAGCGTCCTGAGCTATGGAGCGGGCGTGTGGGGCTGAGCCGGGCACAGCGGCCGGCGAGGGCTCTGGCTGGTAATGCCTGAAGCAGGACTGACGCATTGCCAAGCCACACGGCGAGAGGGGCCCGGGGCAGCCCTGTTGCTCAGCAGTGATCAGCATCAGACCCAGGAGATATGGGGGGCTGCAATGGGAATCGCAGTGACTGGTTCAGCGTAATGTGTGAACTGAGCATCGCAAGGAGCTGAGAATAGGGCAGGGCCGGCCCTATCTGGAGCCTGACGCCTGCCCCTCGCTCTGGGGGTGGATGTGACACAGCCCCGCTCACAGGCCAATGGCACTCATGCTGGCTACACTGAGTGCCCGACAGACAAGCCCTAAGCTGTGTCTGACCCGGAAACCACAGCACCCCTCAGCACCCTGTGACCTTGATCCTTCTCACGGGGCTGCGGCAGCCCCCCTCTGTGTGTCTCAGTGGAGGCCACTCCCCACCCCATGGAGGCTGGGGGAGGGGAGCCATGCAGTATGCACTGCCCTAGTGAAAGGGGGCACTGTGCCCCCTGCCATCCCTGGGTAGGCATTTGCCCGGTGTGCTGGGATCCTGGCTTGGGAGCTGCTGGGGGCAGGCAAAGGGTTTGGCTGATGTGAGTACAGCCTGCCCAGGGCTCGGTGGGCTCTGCCCCGGGCCCCTCTCCCAGCGGCGGTGACGGGTTCAGCCGTGGGCCCCACTTTGGGTGCTGCACCTTTCAATTTCTGTTGGCTGAGACTGGCCGCCATGTTGTGCCCAGCTGGGCACAGCCTGGCCTGGCGCAGAGAGACGCACACACCACGCGCTCCCTCCCGGGCTCCTGCAATGCAGCGACAGCCGGGGCCAAGGGGACTGCCGGCTCGTTTGTGCGGAGAACAGCCCTTCGGCTCCCACGCGCCCCCTTTCTCAGTGGCAGGGCCTCGGAGCCCGCCTGCCTAGTAACACGGCCTAGCAGTAGCATCAGCCCCACCCCGGAGACAGAGGATGCAGCACAATGAGCAGGGCTCTCAGCCGATCCACTGCCAGGGCTGGAGTGCTCCAGGCCGGCTTGGGGGGCCGCCAGATTCAAAGGGGCCTCGGAGAGCCTCTGAGTGCAAGGCAGCGGGGCTGCGTCAGACGCCGTGGTGGGAAGAGTGCAGGGGTGAGATGTTTCCCACATTCCCAGCCAGGCGTAATGAGTCCCTGGTGCGATCCTGAACGGCTCCGCGGGGGCCTGTGAGAGCCGTCGCTGGTGGGTGGCTCCCCTTCTAACCTTGTGTTACAGATACAGAAACCAGGCCCGACACTTGAAATGTGCAGCGTTAAGTGAGGGGTTTGTTCTAATCAGCTCCCGCATTCTCCCCCCTGGAAGGGTAGAGAGGTCGTACGAGGCAAGGCCCCCACCGCCTGTTAAAGATGGTGATAGCTGCCGCTTGGGGCAAAGAGCCATAGGGAGCTGAGGTGGGTTCTGGGAGCTTGTTCCCTACAAAACAAAACAACGCACAGGGGAGGGGAGAGAAAGGAACAGCTAAGAGAGAAAATGCAGCTTCTGTCTCTGGCGTTGACCCTCACTTAACCTCAGCACTGGAGAATCACAGGCCCAGCCCATGGTCTGACCAGCCGCGCCGAGACCTGGCAAACTCGTATCAGCGTTGGGCTGCTTGTGGTATTGCTTTTAGCTGCCTCTGGGTGCAGGCTCACAGCTGGTGCAAAAGGTGCGGTTGTCTGGGGCGGCTCAGCCAGACTCTCCTTAGCCTGAGACAGAGAGAGGGTCAGGAGAGAGGAGAACAAAGGGAAATGGCCCAAGGGGACTGACAGCAGGACCCCAAGTCTGACATCCCCGGTGCCATTCAGACTCAGCAGGAGCCGGTGGCGGTAGCATCGGGTCCTTCTGCCTGGCCCGCTCTGGCCAGGGTGTCGCCAGGACCAGGACGACGAAGCCCAGCAGTGCCTGGGATCTCAGGACACGGCGGGCAGGTATGGTGGTGACTCCCTGCCCCCCCGCCCCCGATAAACAACGTCCGGGAGCTGGTCACCAACCAGAGCAGTGATTCCCTCCCATCTCTAGACCCTCACAGCCCCTGGGATGTTCCCTGCAGCCCCTCCCAGTCTCTCGGGCTCCAGCTTTGCCTGAATTTATGAGCCATTTTGTGTCACGGGCTGAGTTGGGCTTTTGTTCTGGAGCAGAGCGACCGCCCCCTCCCTCCCCCAGGGCCTGTGAGGATGGGGCCGGGGGGGCAGCCGGAGCAGGAAAGCCCTTTTCAGAGAGAGCGGGGGACAGGCCGGGGGCTGCTCCAGGAGTCTCTGTCAGGCCCCTGCAGGCCTTATGCTGGGGAGAGGCCACACAAATTAACCCTTGCAATACTCACTTGCCTGGGGGCACGGCTGGGCAGGCTCCCACACACCCACCCTCTCGGCCCAGCTGGCGGGCCACAGCCCTGTGCCGCAGGGACTCTGCAGGGGCGCGAGGGGTGGGCAGCCCATGCCAGCGGCTCCCGCCTCCAGCCATCGGGGTGTTTCCAGTGACACCACAAGCAAGAGTCTGGCTCTGACTGTCCGTGAGCCCCGGTCCCAGCAGAGTGGGGAGTGAGGGCAGGATAACAGTGACCACAACCTTTGCAAAGCAGGCGCCGTGACAGATGTGGGACTGGCTTGTAATCAACAAGCAGATTAAGCCTTGTGGGTTAGGAGTTGCCTGTCTCTCTCCACTGGTGCAAAAAAGAGATGGGATTTAGCCGGTCTGCTCCCAAACAGCCATTGTCAGCTGTCCCTGGGCGTGCTGAGTGCGGGGCGCAGCAAGCGGGCTGCATGGCCTACATAAGAACCCCAGCCCCCTCCACCCCCCACCATGGCTCAGGATCCCACCCCAGCCTCCTCAGCACCCTTGGGCCCTGCAGCTGAGCACTGTCACCCTGGCTTTCCCTCGGCCCCTGGCTGCCCCCACCCCGGCTATTGATGGTGAGGGGGGCACAGTGCAAGGGGACCCCAGCTGTCAGGGACCCAGCACCCAGCAGATGAGGGGCTCAGGCCAGCTCCCCGAGTCAGCACTGTGAGAGAGGGCAGGGCAGGGCGGGGGAACAGCTCTGGACTCAGGCCAAGCTGAGTGCATTCACCTGGGGGATTCAAGGGCTGATTGTCACTCGCAAATACCCCTCATGCCCCCACTCCTTGTGCCCCCCCCCGGCCCTGCCATGAGCTCTGTCGCTGCCTCCCTGATATTCTCCCGTCTGCACCCTGGTGTTCAGAGCAGCCCCCAGTCGCGGTCCAGCAGGAGCCCTGCTCTGCTCTGGGCTGAGGTCTCTGGTCTCTTTGCAGAAGGGTTCTGGCCATGCCCCCAGCCCTGCTCCCGCTGGCCCTGGCCCTGGCCTCGGCCCCAGCGGGCTGCCACTCAGGGATGTCTGTGGGGCCAGGGCTCCAGAGCTGCAGGCCCCAGCGTGGCCTCTGTGGGAGGGCTCAGAACCTGCAGAGCCCGGGAGCCAGGGTCAGAGATGGCAGCCCCGATTGGCCGCCCTCCTGTGCAGAGGGCTGGGGGCTCCCCCACACCCATGGAGCTGGGGTCTCGCTGGATTATGGGGGAGCCCCAGGGAGCCAAGCCTGGCTGAAGGGAGCTCATCCCTGCACCCAGGGGCAGGCGGGGGCCAGGAGCCAGACGGGGCCGGGCCTGGGAGGATGTCTGGGTCCTGCTCGGCGGTGGGCGACGTGGCTGTTTCCTGTTAGCAGGGCCTGGTCGGAGGGCGAAAGAGAGAACAGAGAATCCCAGGTGCAGCGGGCCCACGGCAGGGACACCGTTAGTTACTCAGAAGCGAAGCAGCTCCTGGCTTGTGGGCTGGGTTGTGCGGGGGCTGAAGCCACCTGGCCAGGCCCCTGCCTGAGCGGCAGGAGGGCGCCCCCAAACCAGCAGCCCCAGCCTGGCACTGGGGCAGCTCTCGCCCCCGACAGGGGCACAAGAGGGAAGCTTCAAGGTGGCTGTGAAGCCTGTTCCCCTCTGACCCCATCTCTGCAGCTGGAATCCAGCCCGCGTCGACCTCCAGCTCCCCCGGCTTCAGCCCCCCCCCGTCCCATCTTGATCTCGTGGGCACAGCCCCCTCCCCCTCTGCCTGCAGCCCCACTCTGTCATGGTGTCCATGGGGTGCAGGGTGGTGTAGGGTTGCCAACCCTCCAGGATTGGTCTGGAGTCTCCAGGAATTAAAGATCAATCTTTAATTAAATATTACGTTGTGATGAATTCTCCAGGAATATATCCAACCAAAATTGGCAACCCTCTGGGCAGGAGTCCCCAGCCCAGCATGCGGCCTTGCAGGTGTGGCTGCCATGGGGAGTGGCGCTGGAACATCTTGAGTAGTGGGGGTGCTGAAAGCCAGCCCCCTTACCCCGTCCCACGCTGTGTTTCCTGAAGCGGGGGGCCCCCAGGGGTAAGGGGGCCGAGGCCACAGCTGGGGGCGGGCGTGGAGAGGAGCCCCGGGCAGGGGCCAGCAGCTGGGACCCCAGGAGCAGTGCCCTAGGCGCAAGGCCAGGAGTGGGGCGAGCCCCGAGAGCAGAGGCCTGGGAGCAGGGGTGGAGCCAGCGGCCAGGACCCGAGCCCCAGGTGAGATGAGGGGTTGGGGAGTAGAGTGCAGGCAGAGGGCCGGGAGCTGGGCATAGGCACAGGAAACACCCCCAGGTTTTATGCACGGAGCCAGCAGCTGGGGAGCAGGGTGCAGGGATAAAACCTGGGGGCGCTGCAGCACCCCCTGCACCCCTACTTCCCGTACCTATGGCCCTGGAGGGGCCATGAATGACAGTCACTGTGTGCTGGTCCAAGCAGAAGCTGGGCTGACCCCCACACAACTCCTATGGGCTACTTTGCATTGCCTCCTAGTGAGGAGGGGTCGCTGCCCCTGCCAGGCGCCCCCCTGCTCACAGCCCCTTGCTGCCAGCTTGCCAGGGTGTGGCAGCTGCCCCTTTCTTTGCACTAGTGCAGAGGGGGAGTCAAAGCCCAGAGCAGCAGCACATTGAAATGCTGCGTCTGTCCCAGGCTTGCGTGCCGCGCTGCTCCCTGGGGTAAGAGCCACAGCCCAGGTCGAAAGCCAAGCAGGAGGTTTGAGCTGTTGTGTCTTTTGTTCCTTGCACAACAAAGCTCAGAGGAAGGAACCCCAGGCATGGTGGGGCCCAAAGACCATGTGTACTGGCTAGATACAACATGCCAGGCCTGGCTACATGCACACACACACGGCTGCTCTGATGGGGGTCGAGCAGCTTCTGAAACCCAGAACACGGTGAGGACCAGTAGAAGGCTCACAAATGTTAAAGGTGCCCCATCCTGTTCCTGTGCAGCCCAGGCTGGCTGGTGGACAGGAGTTGGCAGTTGGGGTGTGGGGGTCTGCAAGGCAAAGCAGGGATAAGCCATTGCAAAGATGACTCGAGCCTCGGAGAAAGGAGGGATTGTGGGATTATAACTGCAAAAGGCAGAAAGCCTATTAACAACTGGAATCGATTTGCTGCTGACATGGAGAGAAAAGCAGTTGCCCTCCCCCTCCCCCACCGTGCCCTAATCTGCATGGTAATAAAAAGCTGAAGAATTTTTGTGGGGGTCGTTATAAATTCCCCCAGGGTATTGGAGCAGGGCCGTCTGGGGTGACACCCCTGCTGGGCCAGAAGGGCTGGGCCTCCGCGGGGGTTGTGATGACAGCGGCTGCTCCTTGTTCCAAGAACAAACTGTTTCCTGTGTGAAGCTGAGTCCCGAGAGAGAGACTGTCCTGGCTCCTTACGGAGGGGGAGTCCCTGTCACATGGCCAGAGCCCCACTGGTGTCAGTGGGGCCAGAGCCCTGCTGGTGGAAGTTCATTCAGCTGCCCTGATTCACAGCAGCCAAGGGTCTGGCACGATTCGTGTTATCTGTGATACAGGGGCCCTGTCATGGCCCCGGACCTCACCGTGGCTGGGCGCTGTACATTATTAGGTGCATTACGGTAGCACCCAGGAGCCCTGGGACTCACCGTGGCTGGGTGCTGCAGGTTATTAGGTACATTACGGTAGCACCCAGGAGCCCTGTCCTGGACCAGGGGCCTATTGTGCTGGGTGCTCCCAGGCTGTACAATCCCGGCTCCATTGTGTGGGCTCCTCGGGGGACTCCAGACGAGTTAATCCCAGTAAATGGCCCCCAATTCGTGAGTGGCTCGTGTCCAGGCCTGTCTCCCCACGCCCTGACCATGGGCCAGCAGGACAGCTGGTACCAACGGCAGCTGGAGAAGCAAAGGCCCAGCAGGCGCCGCATGCCCAGGGCTCTGGGGCTGAGCAGGGCACGCTGACCCAGCCTCACTCCCTTGGCCCCAGCCCACGCATGCTCCAGGGGTTTCCGTTCAATTTGCTGGCAGCTCTAGCGCTCTGCAACCTACATCCCCCTGGCTGGGGCACCCACCATGCCACGGACCCCAGGGCCCGTTTCCATGAAGCGTGGCACGTGGGTGCACGAGGAGCCGTGCTCTGTTCAATCGGGTGCCTGCGCTCAGGGTGTTGGCTGGATGCCTCCTGTCACCGACACAGGGCCTGGCCCAGCCCTGGGGTCACCTCCGGCATTCAGGTCCCGTGGGGGCAGGCCTTGGATTCTCAGAGCAGCTCTCGGTATCAGGTAGGGCACGTGGTCAAACCACAGGCTGCGTCGCGCTCAGGGGTGGCCACGGCAGAGTCTCGAAGAAGCAGGACGCTTGCTGCAGCTTCACAATGACAGAGATGCCTCCCCCAAACCAGGTGAGGGGCTGCGGGGCCTTTCCAGGGCAGGGGAGGGGACATCGCTTGCTTGTTTCCATGTAAAACTGTTTTTTTTCTGATTGGGTTTGAGTCGTGAGCCCCCGGTCCCATGTGGGCGCACCTGGGATCCTCTGGCCCATGCAGGCTGGGATGGGTTCCACGCCCAGAGCCTGGGGGCTGGGAGCAGAAAGGGATGTCGGGGCCCCGATCCTGCAGTGAGCTCCAGGCTGAGCCCTGCGCCCACACAGAGCTCCAAAGCTGGGTCTGCAGGAAAGCTGCTGTCTGCCCAGCCCACCAGGAACTGACACTGGGGGTCCCACGTCCCTGGCAGAGGCAGGGCAAAGCTCCACACTGGAGTCTCAGGGGCCAGGCGCCTGGAAGAGGCCAGCATGGGGCCGCTGAGAAATCGCACTGTCCCTGGGCAGTTCTTGGGCTCAGTCCAGCCCCGAGACACCATGAGCAGCCACCCGCAGTGCAGGGCCCCAGGGCTGCTGCGAGGCAGGAGAAGGGAAGCCAGGCCCCCAGGGGCTCAGCACGCAGCCCACGCAGAAGGAAACTGCGAGCCAGGGCCCAATTGCTGGTGTAACAGCGGCAGTTTCCCGGAGTCAGCAGCACTGTTTGCCCATTTACCCCAGCTGGGCTCTGGCTCCGTGGCTCTGAGCTGCAAGGGACCAGAGCTGGGTCTCCAGGCAGGGCTGGCCCCAGGCGTCCGGGGGCATCCCAGAGGACAGCTGATCACCAGGGAGCCAGAGAAGCTCAGCGGGTTTTGCATGTTTCTTCCCCAAACATCTTTACTAGCAATTCAGGCAGCCCCAAGCGGGGAAAGACCTGCCGGCCCCTGGGAAATCCCCCCGCGAAGGACAGTACATTCCCCATGGCTGAGTGCCGGTGTGTGTCTGTCTGCGTGTCCAGGCCCATGGACCCCCACACCCCCCGCCCCAGGCGGGGGGCCACCTGCTGCTCAGTGCAGAGTCACTGGGTGGGGTCCCAGTGCCCATCTGTGGGGCCTGACATGACTCATGAGACAGACTCACCCCATAGGCACCTGATCTACAGGGGCTCAGGCTCTGGCAGTGCCCCCAGCAGGGGTCAGTGACCACAACTCCAGGCTTGAATGCCGAGCTCTGGGCAGCTCCAGTTCTGGGTGCCAAGCTCCAGGCAGCTCCGGTTCTGGGTGCTGAGCTCCAGGCAGCTCCGGTTCTGGGTGCTGAGCTCCAGGCAGCTCCGGTTCTGGGTGCTGAGCTCCAGGCAGCTCTGGTTCTGGGTGCTGAGCTCCGGTTCTGGGTGCCAAGCTCCAGGCAGCTCCGGTTCTGGGTGCCAAGCTCCAGGCAGCTCCGGTTCTGGGTGCTGAGCTCCAGGCAGCTCCGGTTCTGGGTGCTGAGCTCCAGACAGCTCCGGTTCTGGGTGCTGAGCTCCAGGCAGCTCTGGTTCTGGGTGCTGAGCTCCGGTTCTGGGTGCTGAGCTCCAGGCAGCTCCGGTTCTGGGTGCTGAGCTCCAGGCAGCTCCGGTTCTGGGTGCTGAGCTCCAGGCAGCTCCGGTTCTGGGTGCTGAGCTCCAGTTCTGGGTGCTGAGCTCCAGACAGCTCTGGTTCTGGGTGCTGAGCTTCAGGCAGCTCCGGTTCTGGGTGCTGAGCTCCAGGCAGCTCCAGTTCTGGGTACTGAGCTCCAGTTCTCGGTGCTGAGCTCCAGATAGCTCTGGTTCTGGGTGCTGAGCTCCGGTTCTGGGTGCTGAGCTCCAGGCAGCTCCAGTTCAGGGTGCTGAGCACCTGTCCCCTCCATGACGCTCCCGTCTCGCACTCTGGTCACTGACACTTTCATTGTTCGTCAGTGAAATGCCTCGAGCTGATCAGTGCCTCGAGTCGCAGCCCAGCGCTGAGGGTGCCCTCCAGGTCCCCACGCCGCCAGGCTTCCAGGAATCAAAGGAAACCACAGATGGGGCTGCCGCTCCCCCTGCCTGCAGGGCATCATGCCAGCCTGGCCCTCTCCCCCCTTGGCACCCCTTGGCACATGAGTCTCCAGCCCAGGGAGTGACACAGCAGCTCTCACAACTGGCAGCCCGGAAATGACCCCCGCCGATCAGGGCTGGGTGTGAGACAGAAACTGAGTCACTGAATCCAGCGGCTCTTGGTGTGGCAGGGCCCGTCCCGAGGCACCAAGCCGGCTGGGTGTTCCAGCTCCCGTCTCCTCTGGGCTCAACCTAGCTCCTAGCAGAACAGGTGCCCACATCACACAAACCCACCGACCCAGCGGGCACCAGCCAGCCCCCCTCGCTGGCAGCCTCAGCAGAGGACCAGGGCTGAGCGGGCTGCAGAGCCTGAGCTTCTGGCTGACCCCAGAGGGGTCTGAGCGAGGCGGGGCAATGGGGCAGCACCAGACTGGCAGCAAACTGCTCCAGGGAGTGACCCCCCCACCCCCCGCCACCCCTTGATGCACAGCATGTGCCTGGGGGAGAGGGTCCCGGGCCAGGCTGGCGGCCTGGCTGAGTATCCCAGCAGGGGTTGTGCAACGGACATTGATCCCGTTGCTCTGCAGCATTGTGGGTTGCTGTGCAGTGCTGCTACCTCTTGTATGGAGTTGTGCTGGACTGTGTGGTGCTATGCGGTGTTGTGTTGCTGTGAGGTGGTGTGGTGCAGTGCAGTGTTGCAGTGCTGTGCTGGATTGTATTGCTAGGTAGCTGTGCTGTGGGGTGCTGTGTTGTGTTGCTCTGTAGCTGTGTGGTGTTCCTGTGTTGCTGTGTGGTGCTGTGCAGTTTTCATGTACTGTGCTGTATTGCAGTGCTGTGTTGTGTTAATATGTTGTGTTGCAATGCTGTGTTGTGTAGCTGCTTTGTTGTGTTTGCTGGGTAGCTGTCCAGTGTTGTGTTGCTGGGTAGCTATGTTGTGTTGCTGTGTGGTGTAACTGCGGTGCTGTGTTGTGTTGTTGTGTGCTGTCGCTGTGCAGTGCCGTGTTGTTGTGTGGTGTAAGTGAAGTGCTGTGCTGTGTTGTTGTGCGGTGCTGTGTAGCTGTGCTGTGTTGCTGTGTGCTGTAGCTGTGCAGTGCCGTGCTGTGTTGCTGTGTGGTGTAACGGCACTGCTGTGCTGTGTTGTTGTGCTGTGTTGTGCTGCTGTGCGGTGCCGTGCTGTGTTGTTGTGCTGTCTAGCTGTGCTGTGGTTGTGTTGCTGTGTGCTGTAGCTGTGCGGTGCCGTGTCGTTGTGCGGTGCCACGTTGTGCAGCGAAGCTCCTTGCTAACAATAACGATGTTTCGCCCTCACAGACCTTCAGCCCCTGGGCAGCCGAGCCCCCGGTCACCACCGACTACTACTACGAGGATGGGGAGTACTCGGAGGGGGGCAGCCCCCTGCCCGAGGTGTGTGAGAAGGGGACCGTGCAGAGCTTTGTCCGCACCTACCAGCCGGCTGTCTACCTGCTGCTGTCAGCACTGGGCGTGGCGGGGAACGGGCTGGTGCTGCTCACCCACGCCCGCTACCGCCAGGCCCACTCCATGACCGACGTCTGCCTGCTGCACCTGGCCGTGGCCGACCTGCTGCTGCTGCTGACGCTGCCCTTTGCTGTGGCGGGCGCGCTGCAGGGCTGGCTGCTGGGCAGCGACGCCTGCCGGACCCTGCAGGGCTTCTACGCCCTCAACTTCTACAGCGGCTTCCTCTTCCTGACCTGCATCAGCGTGGACCGCTACATGGCCATCGTCCGGGCGCCTGCTGCCTGCCGCCTGCGCCCCCGGGCCCGCTGCTACGGCTGGCTCGCCGCTGGGCTGGCCTGGCTGCTCTCCACCCTGCTGGCACTGCCCCAGTTCGTGTACAGCCGGGCCGAGGATCACCAGGACCTCCGGCTCTGCAGGGTGCTCTTCCCTGCCGGCGTTTCCAAGGCAGCCCAGGGAGCCACCAACCTGGCCCAGGTCATCCTGGGCTTCGTGCTGCCCTTCCTGGTCATGGCCTCCTGCTACGCGGCCGTGGCCCGCACCCTGCGGGCTGCCCGCAGCTTCCAGCGGCACAAGGCCCTACGCGTCATCCTGGCCCTGGTGCTCGTCTTCGTGGCCCTCCAGCTGCCCTACAGCCTGGTGGTGCTGCTGGACACGGCCGACGTGCTGGGCCGCCGGGAGATGAGCTGCGCCCAGAGCCGCCGCAAGGACCTGGCTCTGGTGGTGACCAGCGGCCTGGCCTTCGCCCGCTGCTGCCTCAACCCCGTGCTCTACGCCTTCGTGGGCGTGCGCTTCCGGAAGGAGCTGCGGCTCCTGGCCAGCGATGCTGGCTGCGTGGGCCGGGCACAGGACGGGCAGCACCCCAGCCCCAGGCGCCGGGCACCACTCTCCACCTGGCTGGACACGGTGTAGGGGGCGGTGCTGTCCGGGCTCAGCCCTCCCCCTGCCGGCCAGGAGGCCAGGGCTCCCCTCCCCGGCTGGCAGGGGGCCGCTGGGGCAGGCTCCTGGCAGGAGGCAGTGTCACTTGTTACTGCACCCTCCTCTGGCCGCTCCAGGGGCAGTGTTCACTGGCCGGTGGGAGGGAGGGGGGTGTCTGTGAATGCCCAGCACACTGGGGGGGGGTGTCTGTGTAATGCCCAGCACATGGGGGGAGGGGGCTGTCTCATGCCCAGCACACTGGGGGGGGGTCTGTGTAATGCCCAGCACAAGGGGGGTGGGGGCTGTCTCACGCCCAGCACACTGGGGGGGGTGTCTGTGTAATGCCCAGCACATGGGGGGAGGGGGCTGTCTCACGCCCAGCACACTGGGGGGGGTCTGTCTGTGTAATGCCCAGCACATGGGGGGAGGGGGCTGTCTCACGCCCAGCACACTGGGGGGGGGTGTCTGTGTAATGCCCAGCACATTGGGGGGAGGGGGCTGTCTCACGCCCAGCACACTGGGGGGGGGGTGTCTGTGTAATGCCCAGCACGTGGGGGGAGGGGGCTGTCTCATGCCCAGCACACTGGGGGGGGAGGGGGGTGTCTGTGTAATGCCCAGCACGTGGGGGGAGGGGGCTGTCTCACGCCCAGCACACTGGAGGGGGTGTCTAACATCCAGCACATGGGGGGAGGGGGGTCCATGTAATATCCGGCACTCGGGGGGTATCTGTGTAATGCCCAGCACACTGGAAGGTCTGTATAATGTCCAACACATGGTGGGGGAGTGTATTGCCCAGCACACTGGGGGGGTATCTGTGTAACACCCAGCTGTCACCGAGTGTGGGGGGAGTCAGGGCCCTGCACCCCCCACTTCCTGCGATTCCCTGGGACTCTCAGCCAGCCAGTAACACAGAAGGTTTATTAGCCGACAGGAACACAGTCCCAAGCAGGGCTTGTAGGTACAACCAGGACCCCTCAGCCAGGTCTCTCTGGGGGGCAAGGAGCTTAGACCCCAGACTTGGGGTTCCTGCCTCTTCCCAGCCAGCCCCAAACTGAAACCAAAACCCCTCCAGCCGGCTCTGCCCCTTCTCTCCCCCTCTCCCTTTGTCCAGCTTCCCGGCAAAGGTGTAGACTTGCCTCCCCCCCCCACCTTCCTGGCTCAGGTTACAGGCTCAGGTACCTTCCCTCACCAGAGTCACCCCCTGCTCTCCCATCCCCCATGCAGACAGTCCCAGTAAAACTAGAGACATTCCCAGGTCAATCCGCCCTGCTCCCTCCTGCGTCACAGCAGGGCACTGAAGGGTCTGTGTAATGCCCCGCACATGGGGGAGGGGTCTGTGTAATGCCCCGCACATGGGGGAGGGGTCTGTGTAATGCCCAGCACTATCTAGGGAAGTGGGAAAATAATCAGGCTTCCTCCTCCTCGTCCCCTGCAAATCAATAAAACCTGCCCTGGGCGCCTGCGTGTGATTGTTATTCATGTGTGTGATTCTTCCTTAACTCCCCTGCTCCAGCCGCCCAGCTGCAGTGTTGGGGTGACTGGCCCTTTAAAGGTTCTCAGCCTCCTTAGGGCCCAGCTGGCTCTCACGTGCCCTGCCCTGGCCGCTTTGCGCCTCTCCTCTGGGACACAGAAGGGTAAGGCCCTGGGCCAGATCCGTACTAGGGGCTTCAGCAGGGGCCTGGCGTGTGCAGAGGACTTGACTCCAGGCAGGTGGGGCTGGGAGCAGCTGCTGGGGAAGGAGCAGGGAGTGACCCCCTGGGGCCAGGCTGGGAAGAGGGAGAAAGGAAAAGGAGCCTGGGAAGCCCAGCTGGGCGGAAGGGCGTGGGGCGATGTGTGACTGGCAGAGCAGTTCCTCAGACTGGAGGTGTTGGGTGGAGCTGCCCAGAAGACTCTGTCTTGTGTTTGTACCTGTGCACCCCAGCAGACCAGACAGCCAAGTCCCTGAGGGGAAACTGAGGCAGGGATGCTGCATGGCTGTGCCACGAGGGGGTGTTGGGAGGTGGTGACCCTGTTACATGCAGTCTCATGGTCAGAGCCAAGGACCAAGAGTCAGGGAGCTCTGGACAGCAAGGCCCTGGGGCCTCTAGGGCCAGGCCAGGCAGCTGGCCAGATGCTCTGAACCCTTCCCCCCGGGTCTGTTAATGGCCTATGGCTGTGTCAGCAACAACGAAGGATGGGGCCACGTGTTCCCAGCCCCCTGGTGCCAACTGCCCCTTTGCCAGGCAACCTGTGGGCCGGGGCTGGGGTAACTGCCGGTGGCCTCGCTGGAAAGCCTGGCGCTGGAGCTGCGGCTGCAAAAGGGGAGTGGCAGCTGCTGGGATGGGGTGGCTGGCTGGGCAGGGGGGCTGCTTAGAGGCTCTCAGTGGGGTTAGCGGTGGTCTCGTCATTCCCTTCCAGGACCTGGCTAACCTACTGGGAGCCTCCCTTGTCCCTGCCCCAGGTCCTGGGGGCCAGGGGGCAGAGTCGGGGCATCTGTGCTGTGTCACTTCGCCCCCTGCGATCGCGCTGACCCCTCGTGGCCCTGGAGGGCGGCAGACACTCAAAGCTTGTCAGGTGCTCCCCTGCCCCGGGGCCAGTGGGTGGGGCCAACGCTTGGTCGAAAGTGAGGGTGGCGCTGGCAGGAGAGCAGCGGGCTGCCTGGGGGTCAGGGGGAACCTGGGGGGCATGGCCAGACCCACGTGGGGTTTGCCACTGGGGTGAATGTCTCTGAAGCTCTGGCCAGGGGTGCCCTGCAGGGGGCAGCAGAACCAAACTATTCAGCCCAGTCCCTTCCCGCACCCTGTGGTTAGGGGCCCGGACGGGAGAGTCAGTGGCATGCGGGAGCATCTTGCGGGGGGCTCCGGGGAGTCCCACCCCCCGCCCAGGCCTGTGCCCAGCCTGCTCCCATTTGTCTCCTCTGGTCTCATCCCCCAGGGCTGGCAGGGGGAAGGTGTTCTCGGCTGCCCTTGATCCCTGGCTCTCTGCTGGCAGACAGGGCTACCCACACCGGGGGTGGAGAGAGGAGCAGCTCTGGCTGCTGGCCCACACAGGGCACCCGTGTTTGGGAGTCACAGCTCAGCTGTAGTCCCGTCCCCTCCCCCTCCTTGCACGTCAGAACTTGCCCTGGCAACCCGTCGGGCTGGCAGAGCTTCTAATCTCGGTGCAAGGCCCTCCCCCCACCACGTCCCTGGGGAGAAGGGCCAACCAGCCAAGCCTCCCTGCAGTCCTATGCTCTGAGTCAGCCAGGTTGGGAGCCCAGGGTCTCTCCCTGGAGGGCAGCATGGGGGGACACCCCCACCCCCCGAGATGACCAGTTTCACTCCCTCCAGCCCCTTTGGGATCGCACTGCCCGGCTGGTCGGGGACTCCGCAAACGCCTTGCGATAATGGTGAGGCTGGGCTAGCAGAGCCCCAACGCCCCCTTTCGGTGGCAGATGGTCAGACGTCACACCATGCTCCTGTGAGATGCACCACAGGCACCCATCCCTGCTGCACCCTCTCCCTGGCACTGGGGCTGGGCACGGGACCTCCCAACGGGAGTGGCACCGCACTGACAGTGCCACCCCTGGAGCAGCAGAAGTGAGCTCATGGCTCAGTTTCCTGTGCTGGGCATTGGCTCCTGGGGTGGATTTCTGCCATTGTCCAAATCTGTGAGGATTCCCGGTTTCACCAGGGTAGGGGCAGCATCTCTTCTGCCCGGCAGGGCAGCTGGAGACCCTGGTCACACACAGACGCTTGACACAGCACTGCGCTTCTCCGTTGGCTTGTGGGCAGCACCTGGGATATTGGCGAACACCCCTCAGGGCTGGGGGTGGGGCAGGAATGCCACAGCCTCATGGGAGGGATAGGCCAGCTGTGGGGGGCAGATGGACCCAGCAGGGTCTCAGCCCCCACACCCACCCCACAAAGTCACCATGGCCTAAACCAACCCCTCCTTTGTGATGCTGCTGGCGGGTTCCCAGCCCTGCAGCCTAAACTCTCTGATCACCACCACCACCAGGACAGGAAACTCCCAGCAGGACCCTGGCCATGGGGATTCCCCCCAGGGAAACACCCACTGTCACCATGGAAACCCCCCTCCCAGATGGAGGCTGAGAGGGACTTTTTGCTAGTTTCACTTCCTGGATCCCTCAGTCCCACAGGCAGCACTTCCCAGTTGCCCGCAGATGCCATCCTGGGCAGCCCAAGAGACACCTGTTTGCTCAGCCACCCCGGCTGGCACACCCAGGCAGCACTACGCTGTGCCCTGGGGGGCACTTGGATGGGTCACAGCTTCCCAAGGGAGCATTTCCCCTCTGCACGGCATGATGCTAGCCAAGCGGGGCTGCAGCAGTATCTGTGCCAGCTGGAACTGACACAATTCCGGAGCCAGGCAGCAGTGCAGGGACCAGCTAGGGGCTGCGGGGCCAATAAGCCAGTCCCTGCGCTGTGATTGCTTTTCCTTCTAACTTTGAGCTGGTGCATGGGGCAACCGCCAGTCCCCCGGCCAGGCCTGGTCCAGGGGGGATGGTGCTGGACTAAAGACAGAAAACAACTGCCGGCCACGTCACCGTTCCCCTGCCCGGCACAAACCGTTCTCCAGGAGGCTGTGCTGCTGGGCCTTGCACAGAGCGGGCCGCACCAGAGGCTGCTGGGCCTTGCACAGAGCGGGCCGCACCAGAGGCGGCTGGGCCTTGCACAGAGCGGGCCGCACCAGAGGCTGCTGGGCCCTGGCACAGAGCGGGCCGCACCAGAGGCTGCTGGGCCTTGCACAGTGGCAGGATGGCAGCTGCCAGCTGGAGGGCAAGGGGTCCGAAGGGACAGAGGCACTGAGCACCAGCAGGAACTGGGCTCTGGCCCCTCGCTCGAGGCTCCTGCTGCAGCTCAGCAACTGCTGAACGTCAGCGAGCAGCTCTGGCAGCACCCGCTCTTTTACTGAGCCTCGGGGGGAGCTGGAGCCCAGTCCCCGAAAGCATCCTCCCCCCTGCAGACACACACGTGCATACACACACACACGTGCGCACACACTTCCCCCCACGTTTCCCCCTCTCACGCTCGGCTCTCTCGGGCTGCCAGTATTACTGTAGCTCTGCTGGGCCCAGACCCTTCACCTAGTTCTTGGCAGGAAACCAATTATAGCTGAGTCAGCAGATCCGGCTGATTATTCCTGGGCTGCTATTCACAGAGCAGCCAGGGCCTTGGTTCTCCCAGCCAGCACTTCCCTGGGCTGGCTTCTCTGTGCTGTTTCCTAGCCACAGGGGGGCACCTGTCTGACAGCAAGAGGAGTGGGGCACTGGCTCTGGGCACAGGCAGCTCGGGGGGCGTTGCCCCAGGGGAGAGGCAGCCAGAGCGGGGGGCTTCCCGCGGAACAGCCTCCACCAGTGTTGTAGGGCCTGGCTTGCGTGTGCTGCACTGCACAGAGCAGCAAGGAGGCTCTATCGCCCCAGGATGGGCTCCAAATGCTCAGATGGGGGCGGGGGCAGGAGACAGATCCTCTTGTGGACACCAGGGCCCCTGCCCCATGGCTCAGCGTGGGCTGACGTGGAACTGAAGGTGTGTCCTTCACTCGGGTTAAAGGAGCAGCGAGGACGTGGCCACTAGCCTCTAGCTCGGGGTACCAGCTTTAACTCACGCTGCCAACCCAAGTTAAGCCAGGTTCCACCGGGTCTTCACCGCTTTAACCCCTTGTGTGCAGTGCGGACGTGGCAGCCAGAAGGGGGGCATGGGGGCGCTAGCAAGGGAGCAGGTGGGTTAAAGTGCCTTTAGCTGGTTATCATGCAAGCTGGTGGCTGGAGACAAGGAGAAGACCCCGCAGCCTGTGCACAGCCTATTCCCCAATGCCCCCCAGTCCCACAGCCCCTAGCAAGAGCCGAGCCCCCAGCCCCCAGCCGCTCTGCACAGCCCCAGCCTGTCCTGTCCCTGCAGCCCATGGGAGTCTGCTGCACAGCTGCTCAGCTCCCTGCCCTTGCAAGCGAGGCAGGATAAAGGCCCAGTGGCCCAGGCTGGCTCAGACCTGCTGGGAGCTGCGTCTCCTGAGCCGCCTGGGAGAGTGGGAGGAAAGCTGGCAAGCCCTGCTATTTCCTGTGTGTGCATCCCGGCCCCCACTGGCTGCTTCCAGAGACATTTTTGACCCAGCAGCTGTAGGAAACCCAGTGCCAGAGGCTGAGGGATTTAACCCCTTCTGAGCCAGGGCAGGATTCGGGAGGAATAATACAGCTTGGAGACCAGCCGAGCACACACAACCCAGGGGTTCTGTCCAAGGAGGCCAGCCCCAGTCACGAGGCACCACAGCCTTGGCTGCTGTGTTTGCTGCAAGTGGATCCTGGTATCGGAGCACCATTTTGGTCCCAAGGGCCCAATCCAGCTGAAAGTCACGTAACTCAGGGACTGTCTGTTTGGGAGGTAGCCCAGGGGTTGCTGCCTCGCTGCAACCACCAGTGTAAACACCCGGCACCGAGGCAAAAAGGGACTCGAGCTGCTGCAACTTACCCTGGTGTCAAACTGCTTTACCCCGTGCAGGGCATGTACCCTACAGTCTGTATTACCATAGCAACCCCCAGAGGTGGTCTTGGGATCCCCGATCTGCCCTGCTGTATTGCTGACTCCGTCACTGCCCTGGAAAGGAAACTCTGTGAACAACCCTCAGAGGCCTAGGCAGAGAGAACTCCTCCCTCCCCACCTGCTGGGGGTTCTGGGGAGAGTTCCAGCCTCTTCCAGTGGGAAGTGGCGGATGGG
This sequence comes from Mauremys mutica, assembly GCF_020497125.1. Taxonomy (NCBI): domain Eukaryota; kingdom Metazoa; phylum Chordata; order Testudines; family Geoemydidae; genus Mauremys; species Mauremys mutica. The sequence goes on from NC_059096.1 coordinate 1,175,504, forward strand.
GGGAGAATGAAGCATCTTCACAGGAAATAATTGTGTCTCGCTGGGGGTTTGTTCTCTCTAGTCTTTCCCACTCTCCTTGCTGCTTGGAGCTTGTGGAGTTGGTTCTAAACTGCCCCAGTGCACGTGGGAACCGGTCACTGCCCCTCTCAAACATGTCTGGTGCTAGCTAACATGGTAACAGATGCCTTGCAAAGGACGGTTAGCTAGAAAAGGGCCTGGGGATGGACAGAAGGGGTGTGTGGGCCAGGGACAGATAAGAGACCGATTGTTGTGTTTTGCAATATTTTAGATTTGCTGAATATTCCTGCCACTGGCTGGAATCTGCCAGTTTATCACGTCGGGCAGATCTTTGTGATGATGTCCCTGGCCGAAGAGCTGGGTTGAGTTTCCTTTACTCTGGGTTTTCAGAAAGTCCTTTCCTTCAACTGGCCCTTTGGAAAACTGCTGCAAGTGTTTGCTTGTTACACATGAACACACGCTCACACACACATGTGCACGCACATACACCTGCATTTAAATGACACTAAGGGGCTGCTGACAGAAATGTAGAGTGAAAGTAGCTGCTACCATCTATCTCAACATACAGTAACGTGGGTGTTTGCTGCCCCAGTGGGTGGTCTGATGGACCCTGCTACCCCTAGGCACCGCAGGGAGAGAGCATCAGTATTGCAGGGTCAGCTTACATTGGATTTGACATTACTTCTAGAATTTTTAGGATTTTTGCATGTAGATTAAAAAGTATCTTGGTTTGGGGGCTGGGTGAGCTAGTAACCCTCTCCCCTGCCATCTGGTGCACCAACACCCACAATTCTCCTCCCATTGTTGTGTGTCTCCTAGCTCTGGCCCAGGCAGAAATCCCACAAGCTGCAGCTGGAGTCCCTGCTAACCCACAACTTTCCCTGACACTGCTACAGGCAGAAAAGCATGTAGCTCTGCGGAGTGACTCAGTCAGCTGATTCTGGCTCCTGGGGTCAGTGTTGTTTGGTTCTTGTGCACAATGTTTATTTGAAAGCCATCCAGAGGTGCGGGGTGGCTTACAGCAGTGGGTGGGCGAGGTTCTGTGGCCTGCAGGTCAGACTAGATGATCATGATGGTCCCTGCTGGCCTTAAAGTCCCTGAGTCTCTGAAAGCAAATAAGCACCAATCTCCAGTGCTCTCCTGGCTGCACAAAACATTTTGGGAATGGTCACTTTAAACAAATGGATTCAAGGAGCCAGTGAAGCCGGTGGGATCAGCAAAGGAAGCGCTTTGTTTGTTTCTCTTGCCTCTGAAGTCATAACCTTCTAACCAGGGGCTGGATTTCTCCTCCCCTTTGATAGCACCAGGCCCTTTGTGGGAGTCCAGCATCCTTCTCCTGCCCAGTGATGTCAAAATCCTCTGCCTGTGACATCTGCCATCTCCATGGCAACCAGCAGTGAGGTCACAATAAGCGGATTGTGGCCTCACACCAGCAGGCCAGGGGCTGGAGAGACCTTTGCACACAGCTGGGGGGAGGGGGGGGCTAGTGGGTGGCTGTGAATTCAAACCCAGCACCCTCTGCTCTGCAGGGCTCTTGGGGAGCAGGGAGCCTGCCTCTCGGCGGAAGGGCTAGTGCAGGCTTGGGGGTTGCTATGGCAGGGTGAGCTGCCCAGTGGGGTCCCAGCGCTGGGAGCCAAAGGCTCTACCCAGGACCAAGCTCGCCCCCTGCCCGGAGACCCCGAAAACTCAGACGCTCTTTGCCTGGCCTGGCCTGGCCCGGCCCGGCCCGGGGCGGGGGGGTGTGAATCACAGACACACGTGCCCAGATTTTCCGGCGGGGAGGGGGGCACCGTCCCCGGCAGGCGCAGGGCGCGGCAGGTCCGCGCTCCCCCGGGGCAGGGCCCCCCCGGCGGGGCACATGATGCAAGCGGCCGCGGCGGCAGGCGGGGCTCCTCGGGCACCTGCCGAGCGATTGGCCGGGCCCCGTGACGCGCCTGCCCCCTCCCCGCCCGGGGGCGGAGGGAACCGGGCCGGGTCCCCCCAGCCGGAGCCGGGGGAGCGGCCCGCGAGAGGCCGAGGGCGCCCGGGCGGATCAGGGCTTCGCAGCGCGCAGGGCTCCCCGGCCCGACGGGCGCGCAGCGGCTGCGCCCGCCCTGCCCGGAGCGGCTGGTGCCCGGGCGGGGGGATGCCGTTCCCGGGCGGGCTCTGGTGGCTGGTGTGCTGCCGGCAGGGCTTCACCCTGCTCCGGCGGGACTATGGCGAGCCGGACAAGGAGCCGGACGGGGAGGCCGAGGAGGAATCGTCCTTCGAGCTGCGGAGCAAAGGAGCCCAGGTGGGTGCCCAGCGCTCTGCGCCCCCGGGGCTGGACGCGGCTGCCTCGGGCGCTTTCCGGGGGCAGGGGGCGCAGCCCCGGCCCGGTTCCCCGGCCCCGCGGCGTGCGCTCCCGCAGCCCGCACGCTGGGGCCGGGACGTGGGAAGGTCCCGGGGCCAGGCCCCTCCCCGCTGCCCCCGCCGTCCGTGCGCGCTGCTGGCTCCCTCCTTTGGAACGTGGCCCGGCCCGGCCCGGGGTGGGGGCGCGGGGGGAGGTCCCGGGACGGCTCAGCCCCGGAGAGGGGCCCGGCCAGCCGCAGCGCAGGGCTCGGGTGCCCAAGGCCCCCTGCACAGCGCGGGGTCTGGGGTCCCTGTGCCCTGCAGGGAGATGCAGCCCCTGGTCCCTGCCGTGTGCGGGGACCCCCAGCCCCGGCTCATGGCATCCAGGCACCCCCTGGCCTGCCCCGTCCATGGAGCCTGGTGGCGCCCTCAGCCCTGCGGTGCGGTTAGCCTGACAGCTCCCAGCTCTTTGGGGAAGGGGTGGCGCAGATCCTGGGCCACCCCACTCCCAGCACCCCTATGAAAGGGAGGTGGCATCAAACTGTGTATCAGGAGAGTTGGGCGTCTGTTGGGTCCTAGCTTCCTTGGGTGCTGCCACCCCAATAGCGTGGCTTGTGCCAGCCCTGTCAAGGGACCCGGCTGGGGGTGCGTTGGGGCTCAGGGGTCTCCCCTGCGGGTGCGTTGGAGCTCAGGGATCTCCCCAAGGCTCTGTTATGCCTGTCCCATCAGGGGTGGCCTAGGAAGGGTCGTGAGCCCTTGTGGCAGGTGGAGCTGAGCGTACAGACCCTTCACCCTGGCTCCTGGCACCAGCCGTGGCTGCAGGGAAAGGCTGGGGCTGCCCCATCGCCCCTGGGTTGGGCCTGCAGCGCTGTGTGTGGCAGTGCCCGCAGGCAGGTCGGTCTGGCACTGAGCTCACTGCTGGGGTTCGGATTTGCCCCCAGGTGGGTTACACCCCATGTTTCTTTCAACTGGTTTCCCAGCCCTTTCCTAGCAGCCTGCACTAGAGTCCCCTCTTCACACCTTCCCAGGCAGGCAGCGCCATCCCCACCCGGCTCCGCAAGGCCGACGTGCTGAGACATGCACCCCTGAGCTGGCTGCAGGCTTTCAGCAAATGTTGCTGAACTTCTCCCGGCGGTTAGAGGGGCTGGCTGGGCCCTGGGGGCCCTGGCTCGATTTCCTGGCTCAGCCCCAGGATCCCAGTGCCACCCTGGATAAGTAGCTCCTGGCCAGATTTCCAGAGAGCCGCGGGCCAGATTTCCACAGGCTCAGCCCCAGCAGATGGGGCCAGGTTTACAGCCTGCTGCTGAGCTGTCCTGAAAACTGTGGCCCGTCTCTCTGGGCCTTGGTTCCTGTTCCTGTGCCTGCCTTGTTCCCGCAGACAGGTCTTCGGGGGCAGGGCCTGTGTCTCACTGTGTCTGTGCAGAGCTTGGCTCCGATCTGGGGGTGCTGGTAGCGTGGGTGGATCCTGCCCCCCCATCTCAGGGGGGTCTGTGCAGAGCCTGGCACGACAAGGCCGGGTTCTGTCTGGGGCCTCTGGATGGTACTGCTGTTGCTCACTGGCAGTTTCCCTTCCAAGAGCCTAAAAGGAGAGAAGTCCCAGGCCTGTTTCCTTTGGGAGGGACCTTGGCCCAGGCTTTCTGGAAGTCCATGTCTGCTGTCACTGATGCGCCCTTGGCCGTGGGTTAGCCGACCCCCTGGGGGAATTCTCACAAACCACCAAGATAAAGGGGCTGTGTGCAGGGCGGCTGTTATGCCCACCTAAGATCACGCTGCCCTCCCGTGATGGTGTGTGCAGGAGGGGCACGGGATCCTGGCTGTGGCTCTTGTGGTTGGTGCAGTGTGCGTGTGCGCGTCCGTCCGTCCCCAGGACCTGGCCCAGCCCAGCAAGGTGATCTCAGCGGAGATGCGTGTGGTGCTGGTGACGGGGTGGGGAGGGGAGCCCTGTGCTGCCACCGCTCGTCTGGGGCTCCCCAGAGACCTGGCTCATCCTGGGCCTTAAATAGAGGATTCTGGGCTGTCAAAAGGGGCCAGAATCCTTCACGTAACCCCAGAGCAAACAGTGTCTCCCCCTGCTAGCTGCCAGCTCCCCAGTCCACACCAGATAGCTGCCCCCAGCCAGGGGAGTGGGGAGATGGAGGGAACTGGAGCCAGCTCTGGAGGATAGAGGGGGCTGGTCTCTGTACCCTGAGTTCTGTGTTCCAGGCCTGCGCTGGGACAAGCTCCCCCCCCGACTGCTGCTCACTGGCTAAGGAGACTGGGGTCTGTTCTGCGTGCAGGGGGAGTAGGAGCTGCTGGAAGGACCCAGGTGATCCTGCCCCTTTAATGCCACTTGGTGCTGTAATTCAGAGCACGTGAGAGCTGGCGCGGAGGCCCCGGTGCTGGGCCCCTGGGGGCCGAACGCATGAACTAGGAGCTAATCCTGGACCCAGCGACGCTGGGGAGTGAACAGCCCCACATTGTCCGTCTGATCACCCCATGCGGCCTCCTCCCAGTGCACAGGCTCAGCTCTCCGGAGTTCTATCTGCCCGACGGAGGAAGGGGGGGTGGAGGGGAAGGAGAGGTGCCCCTGCTGCCCCAGGGCTGCTGCTGGGGGGTGCTGGTGGATGGAGCCAAGTGCCCCTGCAAATTCCTGGTAACTAGAATGACCAGGGGGTGGCGCTGTGCGTGTGAGCGGGCCCCGGGGTGGGGAGGGGTGGCGGGTGTGTGAGTGGGCCCCGGGGGGGGGGCGGTTGCGGCACTGGGCGTGTGAGTGGGCCCCGGGGGTGGGGGGGGTTGTGGCACTGGGTGTGTGAGCGGGCCCCGGGGGGGGGTTGCGGCACTGGGCGTGTGAGCGGGCCCCGGGGGGGGGAATGTTTGTGGCACTGGGCGTGTGAGCGGGCCCCGGGGGGATGCCGACGCTGGGCGTGTGAGCGGGCCCCGGGGCGGGGTGGTGGTGGTGCTGAGCGTGCGAGTGGGGTGAGGGGAATGGCGCTGGGCGTGTGAGTGGGCCCCGGGGGGGGGGGGTTGTGGCACTGGGTGTGTGAGTGGGCCCCGCGGCGGGGGGGGTTGAGGCACTGGGTGTGTGAGTGGGCCCTGGGGGGGGGATGTTTGCGGCACTGGGCGTGTGAGCGGGCCCTGGGGCGGGGTGGTGGTGGTGCTGAGCGTGCGAGTGGGGTGAGGGGAATGGCGCTGGGCGTGTGAGTGGGCCCCGGGGGGGGGGGGGGTTGCGGCACTGGGTGTGTGAGCAGGCCCCGGGGGTGGGGGGGGTTGTGGCACTGGGTGTGTGAGCGGGCCCCGGGGGTGGGGGGGGGTTGTGGCACTGGGCGTGTGAGCAGGCCCCGGGGGTGGGGGGGGGGTTGTGGCACTGGGTGTGTGAGCAGGCCCCGGGGGTGGGGGGGGGTTGCGGCACTGGGTGTGTGAGCAGGCCCCGGGGGTGGGGGGGGGTTGTGGCACTGGGTGTGTGAGCGGGCCCCGGGGGTGGGGGGGGGTTGCGGCACTGGGTGTGTGAGCGGGCCCCGGGGGGATGCCGACGCTGGGCCTGTGAGGGGCCCTGGGCCGGGGTGGTGGTGGTGGTGAGTGTGTGAGTGGGGTGGGGGGAATGGCACTGGGCGTGTGAGTGGGCCCCGGTGGGGGGGGTTGTGGCACTGGGCGTGTGAGGGACCCCGGGGTGGGGTGGTGGGGTTGTGGCACTGGGCGTGTGAGTGGGCCCCGGGGGGGGGCGGTGGTGGCGGCGCTGGGCGTGTGAGTGGGCCCCAGGGTGGGGTGGTGGGGTTGTGGCACTGGGCGTGTGAGTGGGCCCCTGGGGGGGCGGTGGCGGCGCTGGGCGTGAGTGGGGTGGGGGATTGGGTAACTCTGTCTCTCTTGGCCCAGACATGCTGGGCCCAGCAGCTCAAGGGTGCTGGGGGTCCCGGGTACTGAGCCAGGGTCCCCCCATTCCCCAGCCTGTCCTGGGGTCTGAGCCCTGGGCTGGCCTGTCTCTCCCAGCGGGGTCCTGGCTGGGCCGAGTCCCTGCGTGCCAGCGGCTCTCCCCGCAGTGACGGCGGGGCTGCCAGCAGGGCCCTCGCCAGGGCGCTGCCACAGGAGGCTTGGGATCCATCAGACGCCGGGGCCCAGAGTGGATGAGCTGAGGCCTTGGCTCTGACAGACAAGGCAGAGCCTGTGGGAGAGGGGAGCTCCCTGCAGAGCTGCCCACCCCGCTCCGGGGCAGGGAGCAGCAGGGCTGGGGTGCCGAATCCCAGGGCAGAGGCCCATGGTTGCCCGCAGTGCAGCAGAGAGACCGGCCAGCAGCGACCAAACAGCTTTGCAGGGTCCCAGTGGCTTTACGGTGCTCCTGGCCCTTGGGCGGCCCCAGGGCCGTTCGTGGGGCTGCCAGCTCCGGAGGGTGCCCGGGCCACGGGGCTGTTGTTCCTCGTTGCCATCAGAGCATGGCAGGGCGAGGCTTAGTGCCAGTGTGGGCGTGGCGGGGCCGTCCCAGGGGTGCGTGGAGACAGGTCGTATTGCAGTGCAGGGTCTGGCAGCGCCTGCGGCTGCTTCCGCCGAGCCTGGGGAAGCTGCTGCTTTGCCCTGGGGCTGCCCTGTGTGGAGGAGGCTGATAACACTGGGGACTCCCTGCTGTTTGATAAGGAGACTTAGTGCTTCCCCTTTCCCAAGGCCTGTGCACCTCCGTGGTCTGGGCTGAGCAGCGCGCCGGGCCCTGCCGCCCCCCCCCCCCCGGTGCGGTCTGTGGTGAAGACGTTATCAAACCACCACGGGTCATGTGCTGCCTGGGGCGTGGCTGCCCGCGCTGCCCTGCCGGGGCCCCCGTGAGCACCTGTCTGTGCACAGGCTGATACGTGTGGGGCTGTTGCCTGGCACATGGGGCTGGGGAGCTGGGGTCCCAGGCTCCCTGCTGTGCAGCTGGAGAGGGTGCAAAGGAAACTGGTGCCCCTCTGTTATACACACCTGGGCACCTGCCACCGTTCAGCTCCCCAGGACTTGCCATCGGTATGGGCCATGATACCCCTCGTCGCCCTCAGAGCCCAGTGGCAGCTGCCCAGATGTGGCTGGGGGGTGGTTTTAGAGGGAACTGTCTCTTTAACGGGGGGGGCTATGGGTTTGTAGGGGCCCTTTCTCTGGGGCTGATGAGTGTTTGCCCAGAGCCGGAGGAGTGACTCCTGCCTGCCCTTGGGGAGCTGGGCTGGATGCTGTGGCTAGGTCTGGGCAGCAGCCTCGCCAAGCACCCCACGGACCAGCCCCAGCTGTGCTGGGACCACCCCCCCCGCCATCGTGGGAGCAGCCGCCCCAGCCCTGCACGCTGAGGCCTGGCTTCTGCCTGTTATTTATATCGCTGGGAAAGAGCCCACGGCTCCCCCGCAGCTGGGAGGCAGCCAAGGCCCCGCGGCTCGGCCGAGGATCTTCCGGGAAGCTGTTCGGGGAGCGGGGAAAATCCTCCCCTGCTCCGTGGCTGGGTGCACGGGGGCCCCAGCCAGACCCCGGCAATGCTGCTGGGCGGCTGGGACTGAACCGAGCCAGGCTGTCAGTGCAAGGGCTCCGGTTATATTGGTAACAGGTGCTGCTAATGCCACAGGTCAGCCGAGCGCTGGTCCCCCAGGGCCGCCGCTCAGTACCTGCTGGAGCCCCCCCCCGCTCTATTTTTAGCTGCAGCCTCCTTTCCTTTGCATCCAGTCGCTAGTCTGCCCCCCCCCCCAAACTGTGAATGGCCCATTTGTCACGGAGTCCCCGGGCGATGCTCTGGAACTGCTCCCCACAAAGCCGGTCAGGACCCTGGGGAGCCTCCTCTCCCTTGGAGCAGCCTGTCTGCAGGGCAAGAAGCTCCCACGGCTTCACCTCCTGGGTCTCTCCTTGGAGCATTCAGCATCCTCTGCCCCTCCGTGCGCTTCCCACAGCGAGTCCGCCCAGGCAGGGTCCTGGGGAAGCCAGAGGGTCCTGCCCCCCCACTGCGCAGTCAGACGTGACGCTCAGCCAGCCAGTAACACAGAGGTTTATTCGATGACAGGAACAGGGTCTAACACAGAGCTTGTAGGTACAGAGAACCGGACCCCTCCGCTGGTTCCATCCTGGGAGGTGGGGGAGGGGGAGGGGGGGCAGCGAGCCAGACACCCATGTCTGCACCTCACTTCCCGTCCCCAGCCAGCTCCCAACTGACCCCCTCCAGCTCCTCCTTTCTGGCCTTTGTTCCTTTCCCAGGCCAGGAGGTCACCTGATCTCTTTGTTCACCTTTAGCTATTCCCTTGCAGCGGGGAAGGGCCCCAGCCATTTGTTGGCGGGAGACAGAGTGTCGGCCATTTATGCACACTGGAGACTTAAGAAATGCACAGGGGAAACTGAGGCACCCACACAGTATTCAGAGGAAACATTAAGAACAGTCCCACTTTGTCACACCCATCAACTCCTCCCTTGCAGACAGGGTAGGGGGCTTCCTCGTGTGGGTTTGTTCTTACTCTGTCTACATCTGCCAGTGCTCCTCCCTCCCGACCTGCAGCCCCCTGGTGTCCCAGCCCTAGGCTTCCCCCCCAGCTCTGCCTGGACTGGTGCCCCTCATTCACAGCCCAGCCCTGGGTTTCCCCCCCAGCTCTGCCTGGACTGGTGCCCCTCATTCACAGCCCTGCCCTGGGTTTCCCCCAGCTCTGCCTGGACTGGTGCCCCTCATTCACAGCCCTGCCCTGGGTTTCCCCCCCAGCTCTGCCTGGACTGGCGCCCCTCATTCACAGCCCAGCCCTGGGTTTCCCCCAGCTCTGCCTGGACTGGTGCCCCTCATTCACAGCCCTGCCCTGGGTTTCCCCCCCAGCTCTGACTGGACTGGTGCCCCTCATTCACAGCCCAGCCCTGGGTTTCCCCCCCAGCTCTGCCAGTGCCCACCAGTCCTGGCCCACAGGCCATTGGTATCTGAGCCCAGCTCTCCTGGTGCCCCTCAGTCCTGACTTGCGGCCCCTGCTTTCCCTGCACCTCTCCCCCTCCCCTTTGGAACAGTGGGACTTTCTAGTCTGGGGGCTGCCCCCCACCTGAGCTCTGCTGATGCCCCTTGGTGCTGCCTGCAGTGTTGTTCCCCCCCCACACCCTCCGCATCTCAGCCCAGCAGTCTGGGATGTCCCAGGCCCAGAGCAGGGAGGATGGGGCGTCAGTAAAGCCAAGCCCTGCAGCTGGGGAGGATCCAGCACCTCTCTGGCTGCTGGGCTGGGGACTCTGCCGGTGGCTCTTGCTGCGCGGAGCCCCCTTGCTGCAGGCAGGAAGTCGGTGGCCCCAGTGACAATGGGGCTTTGTGCCCTCAGGTCAGCGTCTTGTGCAATGCTGCACGGGACAGAGCCTGGCGGGGTTGGCTGAGGATACAGGGCCAGCTCACCTGGCCACAGCCCCCAGGCCTGGCCGGGGTGCGGGGGGATGGGCTGGCTTCGTGGGTCACTCATCTCCTTCTTTCATGTGGAAGTGGCTTGGGGTGGGGACGTGCGGGCTGAGTGTTGCCGGCTCCCAGCCACCCTCCTGGGAGGGGCTGGGCCTGGGGCTGAGACCTCTGGCAGATGCTTGTGTGAGGCCTGGTGTGGGGTGAGTGGGGGTGGGGGAGGGGGGGTGTCGCGCGCCTGGCTGGGGATCTGGGACTCTAACGGCGCCTCTGCCTTTGCTCCCCAGGGGCCGTTGCAGCTGAGCCTGACCCAGCCCGTCTGCACCAGCAGCGGCTCCGAACGGTGAGTGACCTGGGCCTGGCAGCCCCCGTCTCTCGGGCACCCAGCTTGGCTCCTGCTCCCCTGGAATGGCCCGGCAGTGTCGGGAAGCCTGGCGCGGGGCCCAGGTTAAACGCAGCCAGGAACGGGCGCTGGGTTGGCCCCTTGGCTCGCGTGCTGCTTGAGCGCTGGGCCCTGCTCCCGCGGCCCGGCCCTGCCGATAACCAGCTGCCATGTGGCTGGCCCCTGGCATGGTGCCCCCTTCCCAGGAGCCTCGCAGCCAGGCCGGGGGGGCTGGTGGAGCAGAGCGGGGCTGAGGCCCTGCTCCTTGGCCCCGGCCCTGCCCTCTAGTGATGACACCCCTAGCCCACGTCTGCCATCCCCTCTGGGCCCCTCTCCCCAGGGTGGTACCCAGCCCTGATCCCATGTGCCCCCATCCCGGGCAGATCTCCTGGCCTGTGTCTGAGCTCCCCCAGACTCTGTCCCTGCTGAGCCGGAGCAGGGCTCACAGGGCACCCAGCGGGCACTGGCGTTGCCGGAAGGGGAGGCTATCGCGGGGCAGTGCCCAGGCACCAGCCCGTCGGCACTTGGCTCCGCGGACGGCCCAGGCTCTCTGCAGCGGATCCCGCTGCCGGGCCCTCCTGGAAGTGACTCACGGCTCAACTGGGCCTTGGTCGTGTGTGGGATGGGGGAGGGGAGCAGCTCCTTATCCAGATGGCAGGGTGAGGGGGGGAGAGACAGGGCCCTGTGGTGGGAGGGGGGGTCTGGTTTGGGCGGCAGGGTCAGGGCCCCACAGTGGGGGGTGTGTGGAGGGGGTGGAGGGCTGTGGCAGGGCCCTGTGGTGGGGGTGGGGTCTGGTCTGGGTGCGAGGGTCGGCCCCGCGGTGGGGTGGGGTGTGTGGGGGGTGGAGGGCTGTGTCAGGGCTCCGCGGTGGGGTGGGGTGTGTGGGGGGTGGAGGGCTGTGGCAGGGCCCTGTGGTGGGGGTGGGGTCTGATCTGGGTGCGAGGGTCGGCCCCGCGGTGGGGTGGGGTGGGGGGGTGGAGGGCTGTGGCAGGGCCCTGCGGTGGGAAGTGGGGTCTGGTCTGGGTGGGAGGGTCGGCCACGGGGTGGGGTGGGGGGCTGTGGCAGGGCTCTGCGGTGGGGGTGGGGTCTGGTCTGGGTGGGAGGGTCGGCCCCGCGGTGGGGTGGGGTGGGGGGCTGTGGCAGGGCCCTGCGGTGGGGTGGGGTGGGGGTGTGGAGGGCTGTGGCAGGGCCCTGCGGTGGGGTCTGGTTTGGGTGGCAGGGTCAGGGCCCTGCAGTGCGACGCTGCCCACTCAGCCGCTGCCACCAGCATTTTCTGGTGGTTCATTTTCCAAATTCCTTGGCAGGCCGTGAGTGCGAGCGGGTTATTTTTAGCCGGGGTTATCTGCATCCGACGGCTCGGATGCTTTCCCACCAGGCGGGAGCGGGGGCGGGGGGGTCTTTCCCCTCTGGATTGGACTGGGTCACCCCGCGCCCCCGCACTGCTGCGTGTGAGCCATGCACAGTCACTGGGGGGGTTATCGGGGGCTGGGGGCCCCTCTTCTAATCTTGGCAGAGGCCAGGTACTTGGGGCTAGACCCCCAACCCCCAGGGTGGGGCTGGCTTTGCAGGGGTTTGTTGGGAGGGCTGGGATGACGTGAGGCATGAATCCCCCTCCCCTGCCAGGGCCCCTCCCAGACTCCTTGGTGGGACCTGGGCGTTGGCAGGGTCTCCCAAGTGCCCATTGGGCTGCACTGGGGGTGCCACCTGTCTCCTCTCAGGCCAAGATGGGCGGGCGGCTGCCCCCTCTGGGGCCAGCACTGCCCCCTGAGCTGCTTTCCCTGCACCCCCTGCCTGCAGCCCCAGCCTGGCCGTGAGCCCCAGGGGCTGAGTCCAGAGGCTGAGTGGTGCTGCTGCCGCGTGGCCTGTGCCAGCCTGGTACCCCCAGGCAAGGGAGCTGAGCCCTGGCTGTGCCAAGCAGGGTGCGCGGGGCCGTAGGGGACTGGCTGGCCCTTGCTCACCCCCTGTCTTGGTCCCAGGTCTCTGCCCGTCTCGGAGGAGATGCGCAGCCTCATCACGGAGAAGGGGCCGGGGCCAGTGGAGGAGGAGCCAGATGCCATCGTGAAAGGTGGGTGAGGGGCTGGGGGGAACTCAAGGGGCAGACGGACGCTTGGGCAGTTCCCTGCTTCCCGCAGCAGGTCCCTGCGGGCGGGGAGGGCTCCACGCTGGCCCAGACCCTAAGCCAGCCCCGCTGGGATTTGAACCTGGGGCTCCAAGGAGCCTGGCGTCTTCCACCTGCTGCTCAGACACTCCCCCTCCTCCCGGCTCCCATTGCTCTGGGCTGAAGCTGCAGGCGCTGGCCAGGGGCGTGGAGGCCCTGAAGGCCCCAGCACGGCCATGTCATGGCCCAGGACCAGCCGGCTTCCTGTGCTTGCATAAGGCGCTGGCCAGACGTGAGCGGCGGCTCCCCAGCCGGAACCCCCCCCCCCCCCGCCGCTGCCCGGAGCTGTAACGTGGGGGAGCCACAGCCAGGCCAGTTCTGCCTGCAGCCCTGCCCCTGCCCCCAGCTGCCTCAGGGGCTGGACTGTGCAGTGGGTACATGGAGGGTGGGTCCCTCAGGTCAGCTCAGTCACTTCCCCCACACCCTCTCCCCGGAGAGCCCCCTGTGTGGCGGGGGCCCGAGGGGCTGCAAAGGGCCAGAACTGCTCTGGTGCGGGGGACCGGCCGGCGGGGAGCCGGGACCATGCTGGGCCCTGGGGGAGCTCACCCCATTCTCTGTCTCCCCAGGCTGGCTGCAGAGGGAGGCGCGGGGGGGCGTGAAGGGCCCGTGGATCCGGCCCCGGAAATACTGGTTTGTGCTGACCCAGGACTCCCTGGATTACTACAGCAGCAGCGAGGTGGGAGCCCGGCGCCTGGGCACCCTGGTGCTCACCAGCCTCTGCTCCGTGCTGTGGCCCGACAAGCAGACCTACAAGGAGACCGGTATGGGTCCCTGCCCCCGGGCCAGTGGCGCAGACGCCAGGGAGGGGTTGGGGGGAGGGCTCATCCTTAACGGGCCCGGGAGGGCGTCAGTCTGGAACACAGAGCTCACCGGCGTCCCCGTGCAGAGCTGCTGGGAAAGGCCGCGTCTGGCTCGGCGTCCAGCGCTTCCCCCCGGGTTGCATGTGGCTCCCTGGGGGGGGCGCTGCTCTGGATGCTAGCCCCCACCCTTGGGCCCAGCCGCTGGTGCAGAGGGCCAGGCCCGAAGGGCGCATCCTGCTTTCTGGAGCTGGCTTCTGGCTGGGGGGAAGCAGGAGCTGCCTGGTGCGCGGGCGGGAGGGGGCTTGGGGCTGGTGGCCTGGGGCCGGCGGCCTGTGTGAGCGCTCTGCCCTTTGCAGGCTACTGGAGCGTGACGGTGTTTGGCCGGAAGCACTGCTACCGCCTGTACACGGAGCACCTGAATGAGGCTGTGCACTGGGTGTGCGCTGTGCAGAAGGTGATCCACAGCAAGGCCCCCGTGCAGACGCCCACGCAGCTGCTCATGCACGACATCGAGGTAAGGCCGGGAGGGGACGCGTTTGGCCGGCCCATGGCTCCCTTGGGACCCTCCTCTCCACTGGCCCGGAGGCCTTGCCACGGCCCTGGCCGGCTCCCAGCCCGTGGGTGGGGAAGCTGCTGCCGGGCGATCACTGGCTCCCGTGACATGGCCTGCAGCACATGGTGCCTGGCTGCAGAGCAGAGTCCCTGGTACTGGAACCCAGAGCCCCAGCACCTGCCTTTGCTGCAGCCGTCTGTGCCCAGCCACCTGCCCTGCAGCCCCGGCTGCTCCTTTGTCTCCCCAGGAGAACCGCGGGAGCCCGGAGATCCTGGAGCAGATCTATCGCTGCAACCCCGTCCTGCGCTACACCAGCAGCCCGCTCTACGCGCCGCTGCTGCCCTTCCCGTACGGCAGCTCCGACCAGAGGGGTGAGCGGGTGGGGGCAGGGCCGAGCTCTGCGGCTCCCTGGGAGGGGGGCGAGGGCTGGATGTGCTGCCTGGGGCTCCGTGGATGGGGGGGGCCTGCTCCATGAGCACAGGGCTCCGTGGAGGGGGGGTGGAGCCCTGCTCCATGAGCACAGGGCTCCGTGGGGGGGGGGGAGCCCTGCTCCATGAGCACAGGGGCTCCGTGGAGGGGGGGGGTGTCCTGCCCCATGAGCACGGGGCTCCGTGGACAGGGGGGGGTGTCCTGCCCCATGAGCACGGGGCTCCGTGGAGGGGGGGGTGTCCTGCTCCATGAGCACGGGGCTCCGTGGAGGTGTGGGGGGGTGCCCTGCCCCATGAGCACGGGGCTCCGTGGAGGGGGGGGTGTGTGTCTTGCCCCATGAGCACGGGGCTCCGTGGAGGGGGGGTGGAGCCCTGCTCCATGAGCACAGGGGCTCCGTGGACGGGGGGGGGGGTGCCCTGCCCCATGAGCACGGGGCTCCGTGGAGGTGTGGGGGGGTGCCCTGCCCCATGAATGGGGGGGCTCAGGGAGTGGGGGGCGCCGCGGAGGAGTCTCCCCCTTGCGGCCCAGCAGACGTGGCTGCCACGTGTCTCTGGGGTCTGGGCTGGGCTGCTGCCCAGGCCCCTGCGTGTCTGTCTCACGATTCTCTCGTGGCAGCTCTCACAGAAGGTGCTGCCTGGGCCCTGCGCAGGGGCAGGGTCCCAGCCAATGCTGCCCTGGGCTCCCTCTGGCCCTGGGGCTGGGCACCGCGCTCCTGCAGGGCAGGAAGAGGCTGGGCTTGCTGCCAGCAGCCGAGCTGGGCTCTGACCTACCCACCTGCCCCGCTCCGAGCTGCCGGGGGAGCAGGCCCAGCGTCTGTGCCGGAGGGGGCAGGGTCTTCCCCTCTGGGTCGCCATGGTGACACTTGTGCCTGGTAGTGTCTGGGCGGGTGTCTGGTGATGGGGGGGACCCCATTGTGCCAGGTGCCCCCCCGCCCCGAGCTCAGTGAGATCCAGGGACTGGGCCCCAGAAGCACTTGGCCAAGTGGGACCCAAACCTGCCCTGCCTGGTTCCTGCCCCGTTAACCGAGCCGTCCGCCTCCAGCCCCCAGCCCCCGCGGCTACATGACCCTGCGTGACGAGGCCGTGAAGCTCTTCAACTCCCTGCAGCAGCTGGAGTCGGAGCGAGACCCGGTGCCCCTGATCCAGGGCGTCCTGCAGACATGCCTGGATCTGCAGCCGCTGGTTGACGAGATCTACTGCCAGCTGGTCAAGCAGACCACGGAGCCGCCGGTGCCCGGGGGGGTGGGCAACCTGCGCTACTGGCAGCTGCTCACCTGCATGAGCTGCACCTTCCTGCCCTCCCCGCCTGTCCTGCGCTACTTGTGCTTCCACCTGGGCAGGCAAGTGCAGGCTGTGGGGCGTGCACCCCAGGGGAGAGTGCTGCTGGTGGGGGGGTGCATGCTGGGCCCTGGGGGAGGGGTGGCAGGGGGCCCTGGGGCCTTGGGGGGTGGGGGTGAGGCACTGCATGTGTCTCCGGGTCGTGTACTGGAGGGGTGAAGGGCCTTGCTCTGCAGAGAACAAGGCCTGGAGCAGGGGGGTATGTGCCCCCTCCTCCCTACACCTGTGTCTGAGCCCCTGTAGGATCTTCTGAGCCCTCGGGCTCAGTGATCTTGTGGCAGTGAGTGCCGTGGGCTAACGGTGCTAGGTGCCATGTCTGCCTTCCCAGCTCTGGTGCAGGAAACCTGACTCCCATCAGCAGAGAGCAAATCTGGCTGCTGAAATAGCCTGTGGGCTCCCAGCCAGGCCGGGGGGTGAGGGGCACCCTGGTCCTGCAGCCCCCGGGGGAGCTGCTGGGGATGGAGTGGCCACGAGGGCTGCGTGCCAGGCGCCCTTGGTGCGGCGCAAGGGGCAAGGTTCTGGCTCCAGGCCGCCCGTGTTACATCCCCTGTGGCAAGGCTCTGGGGGTCGGGAGTGATGGCGGCCGGGCCCCAGAGGCTGGGTTCTGGGCAGCGTGCTTGGTGCTGCTCATTCCCTGATGCCCCCGTGTCTTCTCCCACAGGACGGAGAGTGAGTTCCCCGGCTCGGAGATGGCGGAGTACGGGCGCTTCATCGCGGCGGCTCTGGACAAGACCCAGGTGCGGGAGTGCGTCCCCTCGCTGGATGAGATCGTGGTGCTGATCCAGCGGCAGGACATGCTCTGCACCGTGCACTGCCCTGGCACCTCCGCCTGCACCGTGGCCATCAGCTCCCACACCACGGCCGAGGAGGTGAGCAGGGAGTGGGGCAGGTGTCTGGGTGTGGGGGGGCCCAGCATGGAGGGGAGGCTCCTGACGTGGGGCTGGCTGGAACCACAGTGCCCAGGCTGGGGCACCAGGGTTGAGCTGTGAGGGGGCAGGTTTCTGCAGAGTGGAGGGAGCGGGTGACCTTGGAACACCAGGCCCTGTGTGGGGAGCAGTTGGGCTCAGGGCTGCGGAAAGCAGGCTGGGGACTCCTGTGCAGACCCCGGCCCTGGTGCCCCGGGGCGTGTGGAAGGCGGGTGGGAGCCACTCGGGGAGCGTCTGGGATTTCCCGCTGTGACCTGTCTGTGTCCCTTTGCAGCCCTGAGCGCCGTGGCCCGGGGCGTGCAGTCACCCCTTGGTTGCCTTTGTCTCGCCCCAGGTGGCCCGGGAGCTGGTGGCTCGGCTGGGCTTGTCTCAGAGCCCCAACGTCTTTGCGCTCTACGAGCAGAGTCGGCACCACGAGCGGCCTGTGGGCAGGGCCACGCTGGTGGCCGACGTCCTCACCAGGTTTGAAAAGTAAATGTCCCCTCGTGCAGCCGTCTTAGTAGGGCCTGGGAGGGGGAAAGGGTGGAGGGGGTTTGGGGGAGCCAGGGGGAGAGAGGGAGGGGGGCTGGGAGATGGGAGCCCAGAGCTGAGGGAGATGGGGGAGGGGGCAGAGTGGGGCTGAGGGGAGAGGGAGGGGGGCTGGGAGATGGGAGCCCTGAGCTGGGAGGAGATGGGGGAGGGGGCAGAGTGGGGCTGAGGGGGGCGGGGAGACGGGAGCCCTGAGCTGGGGGGCAGAGTGGGGCTGAGGGGAGAGAGGGAGGGGGGCTGGGAGATGGGAGCCCGGAGCTGGGGGGCAGAGTGGGGCTGAGGGGAGAGAGGGAGGGGGGCTGGGAGAGGGGAGCCCGGAGCTGGGGGGCAGAGTGGGGCTGAGGGGAGAGAGGGAGGGGGGCTGGGAGACGGGAGCCCTGAGCTGGGGGGCAGAGTGGGGCTGAGGGGAGAGAGGGAGCGGGGCTGGGAGACGGGAGCCCTGAGCTGGGGGGCAGAGTGGGGCTGAGGGGAGAGAGGGAGGGGGGCTGGGAGACGGGAGCCCTGAGCTGGGGGGCAGAGTGGGGCTGAGGGGAGAGAGGGAGGGGGGCTGGGAGACGGGAGCCCTGAGCTGGGGGGCAGAGTGGGGCTGAGGGGAGAGAGGGAGGGGGGCTGGGAGACGGGAGCCCTGAGCTGGGGGGCAGAGTGGGGCTGAGGGGAGAGAGGGAGGGGGGCTGGGAGACGGGAGCCCTGAGCTGGGGGGCAGAGTGGGGCTGAGGGGAGAGAGGGAGGGGGGCTGGGAGACGGGAGCCCTGAGCTGGGGGGCAGAGTGGGGCTGAGGGGAGAGAGGGAGGGGGGCTGGGAGACGGGAGCCCGGAGCTGGGGGGCAGAGTGGGGCTGAGGGGAGAGAGGGAGCGGGGCTGGGAGACGGGAGCCCTGAGCTGGGAGGAGATGGGGGAGGGGGGCAGAGTGGGGCTGAGGGGAGAGAGGGAGGGGGGCTGGGAGACGGGAGCCCTGAGCTGGGGGGCAGAGTGGGGCTGAGGGGAGAGAGGGAGGGGGGCTGGGAGACGGGAGCCCTGAGCTGGGGGGCAGAGTGGGGCTGAGGGGAGAGAGGGAGGGGGGCTGGGAGACGGGAGCCCTGAGCTGGGGGGCAGAGTGGGGCTGAGGGGAGAGAGGGAGGGGGGCTGGGAGACGGGAGCCCTGAGCTGGGGGGCAGAGTGGGGCTGAGTGGGGCTGAGGGGAGAGAGGGAGGGGGGCTGGGAGACGGGAGCCCTGAGCTGGGGGGCAGAGTGGGGCTGGGTGGGGCTGAGGGGAGAGAGGGAGGGGGGCTGGGAGACGGGAGCCCGGAGCTGGGAGGAGATGGGGGAGGGGAAGGCAGGTGCGCCCATGGGGGCGGGAGGAGCCAGTGTGTGTGTGTGGGGAATGTCACTTGCCTGGGCCCCATGGCGACAGCACAGTTCTGCCTGGGCTCGGGGGGCTCGTTCCCCCCAGGAGGCGGCCTGGGGGGCTGCATGGCCTGGTGCTAACGGGCGCTGTGTGTCTCTTCGGCCTCGCCCAGCCTGGCAGGGGAGGAGAGGACGCAGGACTCGACCTGGAGACTCTGCTTCAAGCACTACGGCTTCCTGGACACGGAGAACGTGCCCCGGGACAGCGTGGAGTTCGCCCTCCTCTTCGAGCAGGTAGGAGCCGGGCCCCGGCCTGGGCTGAGCCGGGCAGCTGCTTGTGACGGGGCTCCCAGTACCCTGCCCCACGGCGCCAGGCGAGTGGGGCAGTGCTGCAGCTCTGAGCTCCTGCCACTGTGTCACCCCCCGCGTCCTGGCCCAGGACCCCCGGTGCTTCCCGACCCAGCTGCCACAGCCCACCCCAGGGGGTTGAATGGTTAATGCATGTGGGGTGTGGAGGGCAGGCGACTCACCTGTCTCTCCCCCCACCCCGCAGGGTGCTCCACGGCTGAATCCCCCCCAAGCCCTTGTTCCCTGCTGGGTCTGCTCCCTGGCTCCCCCCCCCCCCGACCGCTCCCTGGCTGACACACCCCCCCCACAGGCCCACGAGATGGTGATCCGGGGCTACGTGCCCACGTCGGAGGACACGCTGCAGTCCCTGGCCGCCCTGCGCCTGCAGAGTCTCAACAGCGACTTCTCCACGCACGCCCCCGTGCCCCGCCCGGAGGAGCTCTTCCCCGTCCACGCACTGCACTCCCGCCTCCGGGCCTCCTGCCAGGGCCTACCCTGGTGCCCCGGCGCCCGCCTCCGCGCGGGGCTGCTGGCCGGCGCCCTGCCCTGGGGCCACTCGCTGGCCAAGCAGCAGGCGGAGCAGGACCAGAAGCTGCAGGGCCGCCTGCGCGAGGAGGGCGCCAGCGTGATGGCTGCCATTGTGGACAGGTGGAAGCTGCTGCAGGGCATGGGCCGGGCCGAGGCCATGGCCGCCTACCTGGCGCTGGTGCGGGAGTGGCCGGGATTCGGCTCCACCCTCTTTGACGTCGACTTCCACACGGTGAGCCCCTTCCCTGGGCTGGGGTCCCTGGAGCAGGCCCTGTACCTTCAGCAGAGCCAGCACCAGAGCACAGCACACGCTTTCTGTAGGACCTACAGAAACAGGAGCTGCTCTGCGTGAAGGGACAGCCATTTTAAATCCGCTCTCCTGGGGTTTTGCATGGGGGGTGGGTCACAGCCAGGAGACGAGCATTTCCTGGGGGCCCACCCCTCAAGCGGGCCCTGGCAGCCACCCCACAGGAGACGGAGCCCCACTTGGGCTGGGGGCAGCTGCAGCGTCCCTCCATCGTTACCCTGAACTTCTCTGGGGGCAATAAGCAGCCTGACTGGGGTCGGGGGGGCAGGGGATGGAGCTGGGGGGTGATGGGGCCTGGGGGATGCAGGACTGGGAATGTGGCTGGCGGGAAGGGAGGGGCCGTGGGGCTGCCCCTGACTCTCCATCTGTCTGCAGAGCCTGGAGGGCAGCTGCCCCCAGCGCCTGTGGCTGGGCGTCGGGGCCAAGGCCGTGTCTCTGTACAAGCCCGGGGAGGCCGAGCCCTTCGACAGCTTCTGCTACAGCCGCATCTCGTCCTTCGGGGTGTCTGACAGCAGCACCTTCCACCTCTCCGTGGGGGACAGGGACCTGCTCTTCGAGTGCCCCCGGGTAAGGCCCTGCACTCCCTCCCCTCCCCACGCAGACGGAGCGCGGTCTCCCTGCAGCACAGCTGGGTACCCCCCGCAGGAGTCCGTGCTGGTGGCTTGGGCTGTGCAGTGACACCGGGGGGCCGGGGAGCGAGGGCCAGGGCTGGGGGCCGGGCTGGGGCCAGAGAGCCAGGGCCAAGGCCGGGGAGCTGGGCTGGGGGCCGGGGCGCCGGGGAGCGAGGCACTGGGGAGCCAGGGCCGAGGCGCGAGGGCTGGGGCCAGAGAGCCAGGGCCAAGGCAGGGGAGCTGGGCTGGGGGCCGGGGAGCCAGGGCTGGGGAGCTGGGCCAGGGAGCGAGGGCTGGGGGTGGGGCGCCAGGGAGCGAGGGCTGGGGGTGGGGCGCCGGGGCCAAGGCTGGGGGGCCGGACCCAGGCTCCAGGGCACCTCGTGTGCCCCTGACGGGCCTTTGCTCCCCTCCAGGTGGATGAGATCGCCCAGCTCCTGCACACGTACCTCACCAGCCTGGGCACCAGGCAGACGCCCCTGCGGGAGGAGCTGGCCGACACCTGCCACCCTGGGGACGCACTGGACTCGGGCCTCCCTCCCCCGCAGCAGAGACTGTGCCCAGCAAGCGCGCCCTGGGGGGGCCAGCCCAGCGCAGGCTCCTTCCCCATCTAGCTTGCTGGCCCCGTGTGCCAGCTCAGGTGACGTGCCCTTTGGTGGGCCCCTCCTGCACCAGCAGTGGCCCTGGCGTGTACAGGGGGCTGGGGCTGCCCCGAAGCGGCTCGCGCCCTGCCAGCACTGAGAATCCTGCCCACCGGCATGGGGAGCTGGGATGTCGGCGGCTGGGGTCTGCTTTGGGCCCCGGGGTCAGAGCCCTGGAACTACATGGTCCTGAGGAGTTGGAGACACTGTTCCCAGTGTGGCATCTATAGCCCCTGGCTCTGAGCAGGGGGTGGAGGGCGGGGAGCGGGCAGAGACTCGCTCCCCCCACTCAGCTGTTGGGTTGCTAGTTTATTTCCTTAATTTATTTGTAGAAATGCCAGCTACCTGCACTGGGTGCTGCGGGTGCCCGGCCTGGCAGGGAGGTGCCAGACGCTGCTTGGCACCTTATTCCTGGCTCTGCCTTGGGGTGCTGGTGTACTGGTTTGTCATGCCCGGGTTGGGGATTCACCCTTGCAAGTCCTGCTCGGCTGGTGGGGGTGCCTGGCAGGATCTCCCGTGCAGCCCCTGGGGTCTGGTGATGACCTAGGCACCAGCACAGGTGGGCCAGGCAGTGCAGCTGCTTGGGGGCCCAGAGGCTGGCCAGTTGCTGTGGGGGTGGGGTTGGCAGTCTGTTTGCTAGGACCATGGGTGGGAGATGCTGGGGCTGCTGTCTGCGCTGGGGCTGGCCAGGTGTGTCATCTCCGGGCACCTTGGGCTAGCACCACCTGATCCCACGGACAGTCACTGCAGTGACTTCTCCCAGCACTTGAAGGGTTAAGGGGCCGCTCTCACGTCTGCCCGCCTGGGATCCAAGATCCCCTTGGGCAGGTGGTTCCCAGGTGCCTTCACGCCGCTCTGTGCCATGGCACTGGCCCCCCTGCGGAGCAGAGCCCTGCCCTGGGCCCACTGGTAACTTGCAGCAAGTTTCCCCAGGGCTGGAGAGCGCTGGCAGCGGCAGCATCCTGCCTTCCACCCCCATCCGTCTGTCTGTCCTGTGCACCAAGCACCTTCCCCCTCTGTGCCCCAGAAAGCTGCAGGCGGCCTCTGAGTGGCGGCTGGTTCCCGCATGGGCCTGTCTCTGCTGTGCTGGCCAGGCTCCCTATGGGCGTGCTGGGGGCCAGGCCCATGTTGTGGGGGGGCGCTCAGGCCTCTCTCTGTGTTGCCTCTGTAAAGTTCCTCTTCTTGTTTTTGTATTAAACACCCAAGGAAAGTGCAGCCTGCTCTGTTCTGACATGCCACCGGGGGCGGGGCTCCCTCGGGGCAAGGGAGGGACAGCAGCCTGGCATCCCTGCTGAACTGCTGCTTGTGTCCAGAAGCGGAGCCTGCTTTAGTGACTTCCCCTCTCTGTGCCTGTGACGACAACGGGGCCAGAGCGTAAGCAGCGCAGTAGCTCCTGCCTGAGTCTGCAGAGAGCCTGGGCCACGCTCACTGAGGGGGAATTGCCCTGGGCTTCCCAGGCAGCTGGTGCCCTCGAGCCCATGTAGTGCCCTGGGTGCTCCCAAGGGGCAGGCTCCCAGCATGACCGGCATCTCCCCCGGGGGCCATGCGTGGGGAGCCCAGCTTGGCTGTTTGCCCCCATGGGTGAAGGAGTCCTGCCCAGGCTGGGAGGGACAGGCCTGGGGCACAGGCAGGGAGTGCACTGAGGGGCAGGGTTGATGTGCGGGGGGGGGGGGAGGGGTATTGCCCTCTCTGCCACCACGCTCAGTACCGGGGGCTGGGGCCCTGGCTGAGCCTGCACTGGAGTTCAGCTGCCCACTCACCCTGAGACTTTGAGGAAATTGGTGCCTTGCCTTGGGGGGTCCTCCTGGGGGCTGCTCCTTGGGAGGAGGGGATGCAACTCCCCCCAGGCTGCATGCCCCCAAGGGCCCAGGCTGGCAGGGCCCATGACCAGGTCCCTTCCCCCAGCCAGAGCCCCCTGGCATGGAGGCAGAGTGCCAGGGCTGCTGGGGACTGGCTCCCAGCCTTGCTTTGCTCTGACCTCTGGCATTTAATCAACGCTGCAGCCACCTCCCCTGGCCTGCCCAGGGAGCTGGGGGAGGAGGCAGCCCCCAGCTTCCGTCTGTGCCCAGCAGGGCATGGGAGCTGGGCTGGGCACATGGCAGGGGAGTATTTTTAGCTCCTGTCTCTGTGCTGCTGGACCAGAGGAAAAGGCTAATTCTCACCTGGGCTGGAGCCAGTGACTCCCCCTACCTGGCTCAGCTGCTCGCTCCCATGGGGAGGCCGGGCTGTGGGGTGAACCAAGCCCCTCCCTTTAACTGCAGCGAAATCCAGCCCCAGCTGGGGGCCTTGCTGGGGTGCCCTGGTACTCTCTGCCTTAGCCTGGCAGGGAGGGGGTTGGTGGCCCAAGGGGCCCCAGGCAAAGTGCTAGGAGGCAAGTCCATGGGCCAGGGAGGTGGAGCCAGGCCCTTGGCAGGGGCTCTGGGGAAGAGGGATGGCAGAATGTGCCCCCAGCGGGGGTGCACTGCTCTGAGCTGGCTGCTCCACCCTGGGGAAGGTGCAGGTAGGACATGTGGTTTAGCAGTGGGGCAGGGGCCTTCACCCCCCCTTGGCTTTCTGGTGCTAGGCACATTAACCCTCTGCAGGCTCCAGAGGCTGGGACCTTCCCCCCCCTGGTCTAGGGCCACAATTCCAGATGGATGGTGATAAACTGGAGCCAGGACAGAAACAAGAAACAGTTAGAAACCTGCCCTAGGGACAGACCCCAGGAGCTCGGTCTATTCAGCAGGGGTTTGGGGGAAGTACCTCCCTGGGCAATGGATATTGAGACCAGACCAAGCAGAGCCAGGGCTGCTGTGGGCCCATGGCTGGAATGCAGGGGAGCGTAACTAACCCCTGGACCCCGCCCTGGGGGCGATTCTCTCTCTACATCAAGACCGAATGGTTTGGAAAGCTCGGCTCTAGCTGGGGCAGGTCCCGGGAGGGGTCTGACCAGATGGTCACATTGGTTCCTTCTGGCAGCCCCAGGCCCCTGACAACAGCCTTGTGCGTTGCCTGCAGGGAGACCCAGGCCTGCTCTCCTGGAGCTGCCTGCAGGGAGCCCCAGCCCACCCTTCCCACGCACAGCACAGCCAGCTCTGGCTCTGCACCGCCCTTGGGCCTGGGTTATACGCGGTGCTGGGCCCTGTCCACACTCCCGCTCAGTGAGCGAAGCAGGGCTGGGATCCCCACTCCCAGGGTGCTTTGGGGCCTCTGGGGGAAAAGCCCAGGGCTGGCCTCCCCTAGGCAGCTTGGGGGCAGCTGGCTCTGCAGGGCCCCCCCGGCCTTTGCCCCAGCATTGCAGGCCTGGGCAGTACCAGCTGGGGGGATGGGGCTGTTGTCACCCGCTCCGTGCCCTCGTTCCCGGCTCTGTCATGCCCCGGCAGCACAGGGAGGGCTCAGGGCAGCAACAGCCTTTATTGAAGCAAAATAAGCTACAAAAATAGATACAGCCCCCGCTGCTCTCAGCACCAGCTGCCCAGGCTAAGGACTGAGGGTAGCTGAGGGGCCCAGCTTGGCTCAGCCAGGTCCTACACGCTCCCTGCTTGGTCGAGGTCTTAGCCCCGGCCCATTCCAGGCTGGGGCCTGTGGCTTTCACCCTCCCCGAGAAGGGGAACACTTAGGGCAAGGATTCCTGCTCCCACACAACACCCCCCCGGGCGGCGAGCCGCTGCCCCTAACCCCCGGCAGAGGAAAGGCCCCTGTACTAAGGAGCCACCAGCGCTGGGGCTGTGGTCCTGCTGGGAGGAGGGGCGTACGGGCTCTGGCCCGCAATGGAGTGACTCCCAAGGGTGCAGTGCTGCTGTGCCAGGGAGCCCCACTCCGTCCCTCCTCGGGGGGGTGAGCAGAAGCCATGAGGACTAACATGTAGAGGGGGGGCTTGTGGCCCCTGAAGTTACATGGAAAGGGGCCGTGCTCTGTGCGCTCCCTCGCAGAGCCTAGGGGTGCTCACTGCTCCTGCGTGCCCCAGGAGATGTAGTCGGGGCGTGTGGCCGCGTGGTACTCGTCAATCAGCTGCTGCACAATCTCCCGGGAGTTGTCCAGCTCGTCGAAGTTGTCCTTGAAGATATCCTCCTTGCGGAACTGCTCCAGGAAGGCCTCCCTCTTGCGCAGCTTGTCGTACTGCCGGCACGTCCGCTCGAAGAGCTGTGCCGGCCCCAAGTCCCCGTGAATATGAGGGCACGGCCCGTCCCTCACCCCACACGCCAGGGGAAAGTGCTGGATGGGCGCTGGGGCGTTCCCCTGGCTGTGGCTACCTGGGGCAGAAGGAGGGGCATCCCCATGGCTACCCTGGGGAGATGGGATGTCCCCAGGGCCATCCTGGCTCACCCCCTGGGGGTGATGCAGAACAAGCCCATGCGAAGGGCTCTCAGAAAACCTCTGCGTTTGGGGCTCCACCACAGCCAGGCTGTGATCTGGGGAACACCCTGCGCTCCCCAAGCTGCTTTCAGCAGAGGGCTTTCCAAGGGGCTAGGTGACTTTGCCAAGGTTCTGGAGGCAGTGGCAGAGGCAGGAAATAGAACCCTGGAGTCCTGCCTCCCAGCCCTGGGCTTTACTCTCATGAGGAGGCTGTTCCTCCAATAGCAGCATGGTCCCGCAGGGCAGGACAAAGGGAACCCACTACTGGGTTAATGGACAAACCTAGCGGACAGCGTCTGTTCCTGCCAATGGATTCAGCAGGCCAAGTTTATGGGGTCGGAGGCTAGGGGAGGGGCTGGGAGCTGTGCCCAGAATGACTTTCTACTGAAGGAAATGCTGCAGGGCAACCAACTGGCCCCATCCCCCAATTCCAGTCACTGCCTTCTCTAGCCTGGCTGGGCCTCCGCTCTCTGCAGTGCCACCCGCTGCCTTCTCTGGCAGGGCTGGGGCGGGAGGCAGCCACCGCCTTCCGCTCTCCTGCAGATCCCGCGGCAACAGCCGAGTCAAAGGATACATGAGAGCACCTGAAGGTGAAAGCCCCTACCTCCCTGCTAAGGGCACTCGGCAGCAGAGAGGGCAGGCGGGTGGGGGAGCGAGGGGCCGAGCCCGTACTCACCGAGGAGATGTTGGTGTGGTTTGCCATCATCAGGCCGCTGACACGGTGAGCAGATGGCAGGTACGGGGACTTCCTGGACAGCGCCACCTGGATGCTGGCAGGGCCCCAGGGGATGAAGTTGGCCAGTTTCCTCTCCCGGATCCTCTGCAGGCTCTTGTGAACCTAGGGAGACACGAGCAAGAGCTGGCAGTGGTGCTCCAGCCACCTGCCCTGGCGAGAGTCACAGCATCAGAGGGGCAGGGGCTGGTCCCTCAGCTAACAACGTAAACTGGAACAGGGCAGCGTGAACTCCCCACTGCTGTCCCAGCTGCTCCGCACGCCCAGGGGCTCGGGCCCAGGGCTGCTCGTGGGGCAGGTGCCTCCTACGCCTGGCAAACGCCTGCTGGCAGAGGACGTGACGAGGGGAAGCCTTTCCCAGGGCAGCATCCAGGCAGCTAGGCCCCTGCAACGTTAACCCTTTGGCTGGCTCTGCCAGCAGCTGTTTCCTGCCCACTCCCCACTGCAACGCCTGGCCTGCTCCCACGCCCAGCGCTATTGGCATCTGCCTGCCTGATGCCCAGGGCCACACGACTCAGCCAGCCCTGGCTTGGCGCAGGGTTGCAGCTTGCTCACCTGTGTTGGGTCCACCTCACCCTGGATGATGTTCAGGATGGCGATGTAGCAGTGGTTGGTTTGTCTGTCCCTCCCCGTGGAGACCATGACGTTCTTAGGCTGCAACAATCTTCTCATCACGTCCAGGACCGTGGTTTTCCGCACGCTGGCCACCTGCAAACACCAGCATGGGGCACTCAGGGGGAGACCACCCCTGCGCCCTGTCCCTGGGGGGTGGCGGAGCCGCACACACTGCACACGCATGGAGTAGAGGCTCTGCCACCCTCGGCTGAAGTTAGCAGAGGCAAATCCCTGGCCAGCCAGCGGAGAGAGAGAGACAAGCCCTGTGGAACGGGCCAGTCACATGCACAGGCACAGAGCTGCATGCAGGAGGTCACAGGACAGCGGTGGCCAAACCTGGGGGCTTGTAGCGATGCCCTTTCCAGGGGGCGCTAGGGAGCCAGCCCCGTCTCCCCTCCCCCTGTCCTGACAGGGGAGGAGTTGAGTTAAGTGGAGCTCAGAGAGAGCCAGCAAAGGCCTGGGAAGCGGCTATTGGAGACTCAGTTGTGTCCCAGACAGCAGTGGCAGGCTCCCGCGCAGGGCCTGGGCTCGCACTTCATGGGGGACTCGCTGGGAGCAGAGCAGCCAGGCTCCCCGCGGAACCAAGGCCCCGCTCAGCCAGTGCCCAGGGCACGTGCTGCCTGCTGCCCCCCTCAAGCACAGAGGGATGGGACGGGGCGGGGCAGGGAGCTCGCATGCTTGGAATGTGGCCAACAAACCCTCCCCCAGCCCCACCTTTCTCCAGAGGGTGCCAAGTTAACCCCTGCGTGCAGCAGGCTTGGCCGTAGCACTCCCTACCTTCCCATAATGCACCTAGCTTGGCTGCCGCTCTCTGCAGCTGGGAACATGCCTCAACAGGCAGCGACTGAAGGGTTAATAGGCGTCTGCTCAGGGTGTGAGAGGAAGCTGCACGCCAGGCCCTAGGCTGGGAGAGCTGCAGGGGGCTGGGCTGTTAAATGCCACAGCACCTGGGCACTAGGAAAGGCTGGCCCCAGTGGTGGCTGGCAGGGGGAGAACAACCAGCCCCACAGCTGCTGCAGCCACTGAGCACTCTGGGAAAGCAAACACCCCCCCCCCCCTTCTCGCTCGCTTGGAGGCGCGTGAAGGCCCATCCCCTCCCCCCGCACAGGCTGGACACGGCGTGCTCCGCTGGCCAGGCTTCCAGGGACTTGCAGAGAGGTGGCCCCAGGTTGGAAGTGGGGAGGTTAAGTCAGACACCTATTAACTACGGCAGAGTCCCCCCCGGCACAGGAGAGGACAGAGCACACTGGGTACCCGTTTCAGAGCCAGCAGCCTTTCCGATGTGCTTCTCTGAGCAACGTCCTGGGGAAATGCAGGTCGACAGGAGGAGAGTTAGCTGAGCAGAACGGTGCCCTGGAGCCAGCCCAGCAGCCTCTCCTGCAGACCCAGAACACTGGCCCAGCCGCCCTTCGCTACGGCCCAATGGAGTCCTGGATCCGGCTGGGAACCGTGATCAGGGACAGCACAAGTGTCCTGCTCACCTAGCCCCAATGTAAAGCCCATGAACCCCTGCAGGGGGTCTGGTGTCTGTGCTCGCCGGAGGGGGTGGGGGGATCTCTGGGGCTGGTATCCAGTACTCCCACCGGGAGTAGTGCATGGCAAGGCACCACGGCGTCCTGCCCCAGCGGGCTGGATCTGAGCACCTGTTGCCTGGGAATAACCCCACTGCACTCCCTGGGACGGACGGGGCTGCCAGCAGAGCGTGAGGACAACTTGGAGCACCCAGCCTTACCATGTGTGGGTGAGGGACATCCCCTCCCCGAGGCATTCACAGCAGCTTGGGGGGGGGCCAGGCAGGGGTCCCGCCATGCCCGGGGCTAAGTGAGGAGGCTGGGGGTGCATGGGAGTGCATGTGAGCTGAGAGGCAGAGAGCAGCTAAGCTGCAGGGAGCCTCAGGGCCACCCCAGAGGAGCTTGGCTGAGGTGCAGGAGGCAGCCAGGAGCCAGCATAGGGATGGCGCAGGGCTGCCCGTGTGCCTGGGGAACTGCAGCACCTACCGACTGGTCTGTGGTGAGTGGCGTGTACCCCGTCATCAGGAAGTGGAGTCGGGGGGTGGGGATGAGCGAGGCGATCAGCCCAATCAGGTCGTTGTTCATGTAGCCGGGATACCTGAGCGTGGTGGTGCTGGCAGACATGATGGTGGAGACCTGGTGCAGAGAAGGGAGAGACAGTCGGGGTGAAGGCTCTGGAGGGATTCCCTGGAGCCAGAGCTCAGCTGTGACTCCCCTTCGCTAGGGAGCAGAAGCACAAGCAGGGGCGGCTCTAGTTTTGCTGCCCCAAGCATGGCAGGCAGGCTGCCTTCAGCGGCGCGCCTGCGGGAGGTCCGCTGGTCTCGCGGCTTTGGCGTACCTGCCGCCGAATTGCTGCCGAATCTGCGAGACTGGCGGACCTCCCGCAGGCAAGCCGCCGAAGGCAGCCTGACTGCCGCCCTCGCAGGGACTGGCAGGACACCCCCTGCAGCTTGCTGCCTCAGGCACGCGCTTGGAGCGGTGGCACCTGGAGCCGTGGCACCTGGAGCCACCGCTGAGCACAAATGCAGCAAGGGAAACATCCCAGCTCCACGCCCCCAGCCTCCCATCGGAGCTACTCATCAGCCAGCACCAACAGGAGCCCTGGCCCAGACATGTGGCTAAATTGCCAGAGCGAGCGCTCCCCAGTGGGGCTTCTCACCAGCTGGTTGATCTGGGAGAAGGACGGGTTCTGGATGTGCAGCCGGTCTGTGGCGATCCGATTCAGGGCTGTGTTGTCCAGAACCACCTAAAACAAAGAAAGTCGGTCCCATCAGAGCAGCTCTTGGAGGCTGCAGAGAGGGCCCAGGGGAGGCCAAGCGACTGACTGCTGCCAGCTTCTCGGGCGAGAGCACTGATCCATACTGTCTCAGCTCGACGGGCCTGGATACCACAGCACAACGGGGCCAGCAGACACATGAAAGCATGAGCTGACTCATTTCTGGGGCCGGCTACCCCCGGGCGTAACTGACACTCAATAGAAAGCTCTTCTCCTCCTCCCGGAGCCCTTCCAAGACAGCACTGGCCCCACACGCCGGCCCCCAGGCCAGCACATCCATCCTCTAGGCCCAAGCAATCTTAAAGCAGTTGAAAAATAGGAGGGTAGGGAGAGAAGGTGCCATCCAACAGGGACTGCTCTGCCAACGCAGCTGTGCCTGTTCCTCTGAGTGCCAGAGACGAAGAACCCCCGAGAGCAGGCGTCCTGTTAGTATGTGCCCAAAGGTCTATGGTGGGGCCTGCTGCTGGATCCTTGGCTTCAAACCCGGGGACAGATTACAAATGATGCTGCAGGAGCCCCATCCTCACCCATGTTTGTACACCAGAGCCCCCTGCCAAGTGGCCTCTGCTCCGGCAAGCCCAAGGCCTGGAGTAGCAGGGAGAGCAGAGAAGGCAGCTGTGCTAGAGCACATGGGGCCTTCAGGGCTCTGTGGGCTGCTGGCCCTCGCCTCAGAGGTGGCTACCGTGCCACGGAAATCCAGAGGGTGATCTACTGACTTATGTCGGTCTGTGCAGGTTAGAGCTTCGAGGGCCCCCGTTCTGAGTGGTGGGGAGTTGGGGCTGGCTTGCAGCAGAACTCTTACTACACAGTCAGCGTTCTGAGTCAGCCTCTTGAGTGTCAGCAGGGAGTTGTATGGCTGGACCACCACATCGCTCATCTCATCCTGGTTGGGGAAGACGGAGTAGGTCTGCACCAGCTTCTTGGGATACCTGCGTGAGGAGAGCGCCCCGACACCGAACTGGTTAATGTCCCAGAGCCGCCGCCTAAGTGCTCCCCTCCCACGAGCTCCCCGGCAGTCTGCAGCATGCCGGGCGGCAGTGAGTCACCGCGCAGCATGCCAAAGTCTGCTCCCAGGGAAGAGAGGAATTTGTCCCAGCACAGGAGGAAGCTGCCAGACAAAGCCACGGGCGAGGCTGAGCCATCCACCGGCTGATTAAGCAGCTGCTCCCCAGCCTCTTCTCGAGGCTGCATGCTGGGACAGGCGGGGTGGCTGCACAGGGACCTTGGCTGCAGCCTCCTGCCTTGTCCGGCGTGGGCAGAGCTTCAGAAGGCTTGACAGGCGACAGGGAGGCTGCAGAGCAGGGGTCCAATTGCAGAGCCTCCCCGGACACAGCAGGAGCCGGCCCATCCCCTGGGCAGCCTGCCAGGGATTGCACAAGACAGCGCTTGGGTGGGGGCGGGGCCCCGGCTCTGAGTCAGCGCTCTCCAGCTTCATGCTCTGGCAGGACGCCCAGGCAGGGCCAGCCTCCCCCAGCGGGGGACTCACCTGTCATTCAGTCGCTCCAGCAGATAGGAGCCCAGCCCTGAGCCTGTTCCACCAGCAATGGAGTGGCACAGCACGAAGCCCTGGAACCAAAGGGAAGGCAGCTGAGGGCGGGGGCTTACCCTCACAGACAGAACGGGGCGAGCCGCGCCACCGGCCAATGCCAGAGCCTAGGCCAGGGCAGATGGTGGCTGCTTCCCTCTGGATCTGTGCCAAGAACCGCTGGTGCGATCAGGCAGTCACCAAACACCCCAAGCGTAGCCCCGTGGGCACGGAGAGCTGCAAGCCAATCGCAGCGCTCCGGCCAGAACTGCAGGGCCTCACTTCTCTGCACCCACTGAGAACAGCGCCAGAGCCAGAGCCTCCCAGGAGACAGGCAGAGGCTGGAAGGGGCTCCCCTACCCCCCCACACCTGTTCAGTTAAACAAAACGAGCTCAGCCCATCCCAAGCCCCTCCCCCCACCTGCCCCTTAGTCCCCTTGCCCACGGTTATTTCCCAGTCGCCTTTTCCCTTCCCCTGTTGCCGTGCAGCAGCCAGATGTAAACAGCAGGGGGCTCTCTCTCTCTGTGGGGTAAAGGTGCAGCTGACGCCAGCCCAGGTGGGATCTGACGCCCAGAGTAAACCCACTCAAAGACTGAGATTCCCTCCTTCAAGTGCCACTGGGAGCAACAGAAGGTTCAAGGAGTCGGGCCTCCACCTCGTGTCTGACTTGCCGAGTCCCTTTGAAACCAGCTGCCACGGGCTCTTCAGAGCCAATTCCACCGCAGGCAACAGCCTCCGCTGGCCCAAGCCCTCCTGAAAACAGCGGCATGCTGCCCCCCCGTGGCACCAAACCGAACACCCTTCAGCCTGCAAGGCCCAGGCAGAGCAGGCAGATGCCACTTCAGCAGAGCTGTTCCTAACTGAAGCAGGAGAGTCATCGGAGGCCAACCTGGAAAGACGGTTGCCAAGAGGTGCGGACAGCACAGGTACGGGGCGAGCATGTTCTCCTTTCGGAAGCAGAGAGAGGAACTGTTCAGGCTGATACTAGCAGAGACAAGCAGGAGGAGTGGGACGAAATGACGAAAAGGTAAATGGAGGCCAAATATCACAAACCCTTCCTGGTGGTGAGCTCTGGTAAGTGCTGACCATGTCCCCTGGGAAGAGTCCAACGCTGGAGTTCTTTTTAACTGGGTTTGGAAAACGCACCATAGGGGTGACTCCTGCTTGCCTCAGGAGGGCCTGGGGTGGAGGGGAAGGTGAAGAGGACGTGGCAGAGATGGGAAAGGCCTCCTGTCTAGGATTAACCCTTTCCATGTGCCTGTTGCTTAGCACCCTGACCCCCAGAGGTCGTCACAACTGCCAGGCTCCCTACAGACTTCAACTCCATGCAAACAACACGGCAGAGACCTTAGATTGGGCTCCTGCTCCGAAAAAAGCCGTCTGGCTCAGAAAACAAACAAGCCAGGGAAGCCAATCCGAGGCCTCCTCATTTCTTTACCTCTAAGCTGTCGCTCCCATCAGCCTCTCTGTCTATGATGTCAAAGATATCTTCGTGGATTTTTTCCCCCTGCAAGATAAAACCAAAGCAGGCTTCGGTCCATGTACTTACCCCAGAGAGAGCCGCTTCCCAGGCATAATGCAAAGCCAGGTCAGCTGGGAGACAAGGCTTACAGCCATATCAGCAGATCCTGCTGGTGGTGAGCTGTCCCCAGTGCGTCCCTGCCGAAAGGTACGGTGCTTGCTCCAGCAATCACACACCACCGCCTGCTGGGAGGCAAGGTGTCCCTGACAAAATCTCAAGCCCAGGGATCTGAACTACGGTTGCACATGCCAACTCCAGCCCTGTTACCTGTGAGAAGCCGCTGGCCCAGTTGTTCCCAGCCCCGCCGCCATGCTCGGACAGGTAGATGTTTTCCGGGTTGTACAGGTTGGCGTAGGGGGAATTCAGAATGGAATGGATCACTCGAGGCTCGAGGTCCAGCAGCACAGCTCGGGGGATGTAATGTTCATCATCTGCCTGTAACAGGGAAGGACAAGAGGGCCTAGGAACATGCCGGGGCACGATTCCAGACTGCAAAAGAGAGAGCGTGACAGAGGGTGCCCCCCACTGGTCGGAGAGAGGTATAACACCTTTACTGGATCCTGCCACAATGGACAAGATAAAGAAACGATTATGTATTGTCTGTATTATGGGAGCACTTGGCTCGCAGCACGCTGGAGGTCATACCTCACAGAACAAAGAGATGAGCCCTGACCCAAACAGCTCACAATCGGAGAAATTATGTAACAAATATGAACTGATTCTTGAGTCCCCAGCACTCTGCACCCACCAGGCTCCAGGCCACGACAACATGCTGTTAAGCAGTAGATCTCGGCAAAGATGCCACTGAAGGAGATGAGCTGGGGCTGGACTGAGCTCGCCAGCCCCTTTCACAAAGTGAATGTGGGTTGCTGGCTAGACACAGAGACGGGGTGGCCAGAGACTCCCCAATGTGTCCTCAGCAAAAGGAGTAGCTACAGAAGGGGTTTGTTCTCAACAGAGGAGATAGGATCCATCAATAGAGAAGGATCCAGACTTAGGGTTGGTCTTTGTGAATTGAAATAACAACTGGGTCTTCCTATTGCTGACCCCAAAAGCCAGTCTGGGCTCCAGCCACAGAGAACAGAGAGGAAATGTGAACCAGAAACTCTTGACTAAGGTCCCACCTTGGCTCTGGGAGGCTTTTGGAGATACCAGCGTTATGTCAGCGGGGCGGCTGGCAGTGCCAGACCTCCAGGGCTTTGTCCCTCTGGAGGAGAGATGCCTTCAGTTTGTCCAGGGGAAACCCTAGGGAAAGGGCACCCGGCCCAGCCTGGGCTCGATCTGAGCGATGGGCTGCGGCTGTGGGAAGGTGCAGAGCTGGCGCCTGCTGTACCTGGTAGAAGAAGACGTCTTTGCGATCGGTGCCCTCGGTGGCGAACTCCTCGACGATGCCCTCGGGGCTGATGCCGTGCTCGGCACACAGCTGCTTCCAGAACTCGAACCCGACTGCAAGAGAGACCAGCGGGGGCTCAGGCAGGCTGGAGGGGAGAGACCCGCCCTGCTGCCCCCAGTGCCCCCCACCGCAGCGGGGGCTCAGGCGGGCTGGAGGGGAGAGACCCGCCCTGCTGCCCCCAGCGCCCCCCTGCTGCCCCCAGCGCCCCCCAGCCCAGCCGGGGCTCAGGCGGGCTGGAGGGGAGAGACCCGCCCTGCTGCCCCCAGCCCAGCGGGGGCTCAGGCGGGCTGGAGGGGGGAGACCCGCCCTGCTGCCCCCAGCCCAGCGGGGGCTCAGGCGGGCTGGAGGGGGGAGACCCCCCTGCTGCCGGGCCAGGACGCCTGGGTTCTATGGCCGGCTCTGCCGCTGTCTGGCTGAGTGACAGGGAAAGGGGAGGGGCCCGCTCGGTGCCTCAGTTTCCCCGCCTCCAAGCCCCGCCCCCCGTGTACGCCCCGCCCCCGGCCTCACTCTGGTTGCCGCACTGGCCCAGCTGCAGGGTGATGATCTCTCGCGGCATCTCGGCCGCTGCGGCCCGGCCCGGCTCCTCGCTGCACCCGCCGCTGCCTTTGCGTCCTCCCGCCCGCGTCTAGCGGAACTGAGCATGCGCGAGCTGCGCGTCCGGGGAACCGCCGTTAACCCAGCCCCCGGGCTTCGTCTTGGAAACGCGCATGCGCGAAATAAAAAAAACCACCCACCCGCTAGAGTGCGCATGCGCAGTAGGAAGACACCTCCTTTCCGTATAGCAAGATGGCTGCGCCGTGCATTTCCCCAGTGCGTTCCGCCATGCCGGTCGCGGCGCGCGGCGGGGGCGGTTGTAACCCCGCGACGGGGCAGGGCCGACCCGGCCCGCCTGTGACGTCCCGGCGCGGAGCGGATGTTGATCCCCTGACGGGGAAGCGATGGAGGCCGCGGCCGGAGGGAGCCGGGCGGGCGGCCCCGGCGAGCGGGAGCAGCGGGTGCGAGCGCTGAGCGCCGCGCTGCGGGCCCGGCTCGGGCCCTACGAGCCGCTGCTGAGCGCGCTGCAGGCGGCGCTGGTCTGGGAGCGGCCGGGCCGCAGCGCGCTGGGCTGGGCGGGCGCGCACGGCGCCTTCTGGTGAGAGCGAGCGAGCGAGCGGGCGGGGGGCCCCGGGCGGGCCGCGCCCTCGTCTCCCGGCTGGGCCCGGGCCCGGGAGCCCCATCGCCCTCAGCCGGGGGCCGCCGGGGCCGCCGTTCGGCGAGCGAGGCTCGCAGGGGCTGAGCTCGGGCGAGCCTGCCGGAGGCTGGTGTGCGCATGTGAACCACGCGGGCCGGGCTGGCCGCCAGCGCCGGGCTTGCCTTGTGCTTGCTCGTGGCTGGTGCCTGCACTTGGTCCCGTCTGGGGCTTGGGTTTTGATGTTGTGTAATGTTGCCGCAAGAACTGCTTGTGCCACGTTTCAGGCGTGTGTCCTACGGGTGACTCTGAGCCTAGTACCCGCGGACGTGCTAAATGGTGGTGGAAAACCAACGCACAACTTCCCATGGAAGACTTGTTATCTGAGGGGTTTGTAGGTAGGATCCATTCCCAATGGGAGTAGTTTTAGGGACTGACTAGGTCTAGGACATTAATGTCCTGTACATACAGTTTTCTGACAGTAATTACTGGTTTCTACTTAAGTCTAAACTAAACCTAGTTTAATGTTTGTGTGATTAGAGTCAAGGGGTCTGTTGCATCGAGCGGATTCTCATGAAATGAGTAAACAGGTCATGAGAAGTTCTAGAGTCTTTGGCACTTGTGCTGGCTAGTTCAAGTAAGTAGCCATTTCCTCTTCTCCTACAAAGAAACAAGTGCCTTGTCTTCCTCCTGGAGAGAAATAGGAGACTTTGAGCTGCTCTAATAAAGAGGAGTGTGTGATTAGTATGGGTCAGTGGTGTATGTTTCTGGTAGTCTGTGGCTCTATGGAACTACTTCCTTAACAGGGCCCTGTGCCAAGAATGGATGTTCAAGTGTCTTATGTTTTCATAGCTCTGGCCATGGGCTTCCAACAGCCTCATGCAGCTGGGGGAGAGGAGGGGAGGGGGCTGACTTGAAACAAAAGAAAAAGCTTTTGTGATGGTTGTAGCACTGTTCTCTTGCTCCTTCCCCTCACCTCCCTGGGGATTTTCCACATCCTACATCAGTCACCAACCTTCTGATGGTGAGAGAATGGTGAGGCCCAAAGGGAGCCTGAGCCAATGCTAATAAGTTAACCAAAGAGGATTGCTGTCTGGGTAATTACAAGTGTAGATCCTCCCTCCAGGGGCTGAGCATAGGGGTTGTAGGGAACCAGCCCTTCCTGGTGAAATGGAGTACAACTTAGGCCTCTGGGTCTGACCCTACATCTTCTAAATAACAAAGAAATGGGAGATTGTGTTACTATATCTCAATAGGTGAAGTCAAGCAAAATCCATCTAGCTGTGTTCTCATGGCAAAGCCTTGGCCAGCTGGCAATTTCATGTAAGAAACAATTCTCAAGTTAGACTAAAAGCAGTAAAATGCAACAGTGTGAGTATTGTCGATGGGGGTCCCATTCCTGAGGTGCCTGGAACTCTTGAGTAGGCTCTGACTGGCCAAAGTCACACGATTAGGAAGAGGGAAGATTCAAAGTGACTGACGTTGGGAACCCTTTCTAGCACATAATGTTCGGGTCAAGGTCTCCACTGTGAACTAATCAGAGGGGGAGCCGTGTTAGTCTGGATCTGTAAAAAGCAACAAAGAGTCCTGTGGCACCTTAAAGACTAACAGATATATTATAAGCATGCGTCTGACAAAGTGGGTATTCACCCATGAAAGCTCATGCTCCAATACATCTGCTAGTCTTTAAGGTGCCACAAGACTCTTTGTTGCTTTTTACTGTGAAATAACATTCACAAAAAGTAGGAAATGTATAACGGGGTTTCCTGATGATCAGCTTGGGCTTCTAGATGTTTAGTTTGTTAATCTGAAGGCTATCTCATCTGGCAGTTTTCAGCGTCTGTTTAATCTCCAGGCAGTGTTACAAAAGCAATGCTGTTTGAACTCCAGTTCTACAGTGATGGTAGCAGGAGGATGAGCACATAAAAACACATTCAGAAGGTTTTATTGTACAATCCTTTACCCAGTTATCACTCTGACCGTACTGGGTAGTAACTTGTTTTCTGAGTCAGAGTGTGACTGTTCAAAATTAGGAATCAGAGGGGTAGCTGTGTTAGTCTGGTTCTGTAGAAGCAGCAAAGAATCCTGTGGCACCTTATAGACTAACAGACGTTTTGCAGCATGAGCTTTCGTGGGTGAATACCCACTTCTTCGGATGCAAGCAGTGGAAATTTCAGGGGCAGGTGTGTATATAGAAGCAAGCAAGAAGCAAGCTAGAGATAACGAGGTTAGATCAATCAGGGAGGATGAGGCCCTGTTCCAGCAGCTGAGGTGTGAAAACCAAGGGAGGAGAAACTGGTTCTGTAATTGGCAAGCCATTCACAGTCTTTGTTTAGTCCTGAGCTGATGGTGTTAAATTTGCAGATGAACTGGAGCTCAGCAGTTTCTCTTTGAAGTCTGGTCCTAAAGTTTTTTTGCTGTAGGATGGCCACCTTAAAATCTGCTATTGTGTGGTCAGGGAGGTTGAAGTGTTCTCCTACAGGTTTTTGTATATTGCCATTCCTAATGTCTGATTTGTGTCCATTTATCCTTTTCCTTAGAGACTGTCCAGTTTGGCCGATGTACATAGCAGAGGGGCATTGCTGGCATATGATGGCATATAATACATTGGTGGACGTGCAGGTGAATGAACCGGTGATGGTGTGGCTGATCTGGTTAGGTCCTGTGATGGTGTCGCTGGTGTAGACATGTGGGCAGAGTTGGCATCGAGGTTTGTTGCATGGGTTGGTTCCTGAGCTAGAGTTACTATGGTGCGGTGTGCAGTTGCTGGTGAGAATATGCTTCAGGTTGGCAGGTTGTCTGTGGGCGAGGACTGGCCTGCCACCCAAGGCCTGTGAAAGTGTGGGATCATTGTCCAGGATGGGTTGTAGATCCCTGATGATGCGTTGGAGGGGTTTGAGCTGGGGACTGTATGTGATGGCCAGTGGAGTCCTGTTGGTTTCTTTCTTGGGTTTGTCTTGCAGTAGGAGGCTTCTGGGTACACATCTGGCTCTGTTGATCTGTTTCCTTATTTCTTTGTGTGGGTACTGTAGTTTTGAGAATGCTTGGTGGAGATTTTCTAGGTGTTGGTCTCTGTCTGCGGGGTTAGAGCAGATACGGTTGTGCCTCAGTGCTTGGCTGTAGACAATGGATCTTGTGGTGTGCCCGGGATGGAAGCTGGAGGCATGAAGGTAGGCATAGCGGTCGGTAGGTTTTCGGTATAGGGTGGTGTTAATGTGACCACCACTTATTTGTACCGTGGTGTCTAGGAAGTGGACCTCCCGTGTAGATAGGTCCAGGCTGAGGTTGATGGAGGGGTGGAAGCTGTTGAAATCATGGTGGAATTTTTCCAGAGTCTCCTTCCCATGGGTCCAGATGATGAAGATGTCATCAATGTAGCGTAGGTAGAGAAGGGGCGTGAGTGGACGGGAGCTGAGGAAGCGTTGTTCCAGGTCGGCCATAAAAATATTGGCATATTGTGGGGCCATGCGGGTGCCCATAGCAGTGCCACTGATCTGGAGATATATATTGTCATTAAATTTGAAATAGTTGTGTGTGAGGATAAAGGCACAGAGCTCAGCAACCAGTTGTGCTGTGGCATCATCAGGGATACTGTTCCTGACAGCTTGTATTCCATCAGTGTGTGGGATGTTTGTGTAGAGAGCCTCTACATCCATGGTGGCTAGGATGGTGTTTTCTGGAAGGTCACCAATGCATTGTAGTTTCCTCAGGAAATCAGTGGTGTCACGGAGATAGCTGGGAGTGCTGGTAACATAGGGTCTGAGTAGAGAGTCCACATATCCAGACAGTCCTTCAGTGAGAGTTCCAATGCCAGAGATGATGGGGCGTCCAGGATTTCCGGGTTTGTGGATCTTGGGTAGTAGATAGAATAACCCTGGTCGGGGTTCTAAGGGTATGTTGATTTGTTCCGGTGTTAGTGTAGGGAGTGTCCTGAGCAGATGGTGCAGTTTCTTAGTGTATTCCTCAGTGGGATCTGAGGGAAGTAACCTGTAAAATTTGGTATTGGAGAGGTGTCTGGCAGCCTCCTTTTGGTAGTCAGACCTGTTCATGATGACAACAGCACCTCCTTTATCAGCCTCTTTGATTATAATGTCAGGATGGTTTCTGAGGCTGTGGATGGCATTGCGTTCTGCACAACTTAGGTTGTGAGGCAAGCGATGTTGTTTTTCCACCATTTCTGCCTGTGCACGTCGGCGGAAGCATTCAGTGTATAGGTCCAGACTGTCATTTCGACCCTCAGGAGGAGTCCATGTGGAGTTCTTCTTCTTGTGCTGTTGGTGGGAGGGTAACTGTGTATCAGTGCGCTGTTCAGTGTTGTCCTGGAAGTATTCTTTGAGTCGGAGACGGCGAAAGTAGGCTTCCAGATCACCGCAGAACTGTATCATGTTGGTGGGGGTGGCAGGGCAGAAAGAGAGTCCCTGAGATAGGACAGACTGTTCTTCTGGGCTGAGTGTGTGGCTGGATAGATTGACAATATTGCTGGGTGGGTTAGGGGTACCACGGTTGTGGCCCCATGTGGCAGGTAGGAGTTTAGACAGCTTACAGTCCTTTTTCCTTTTTAGAGAGGTGAAGTGGGTAATGTAGATCTCCTGTCTTATTTTAGTGAAGTCCGTTTCTATGGAAGTTTGGTTATTGATGAGAGTCTCTAGGTTGGAGAGCTCTTTTTTGATGTTTTCCTGTTTGCTGTATAGGATGCTGATCAGGTGGTTCCTCAGTTTCTTAGATAGAGTACGGCATAATCTCTCACTGTGGTCTGTGTAGTATGTAGATATTAGGAACTGTTGCCCAAATTAACTATTGAAATCTATTAATTTGTTTCTCTATTGACTGGTTATTGCAGTGGTCTCATAAATTCAGTCTCAATATCCGGCTCCGGGGGCCCCACAAAGGACTAACTGGGAGTCGTGTATGGCAGAGAAGGAAGTAGTGAGACAAAGTAATGATTCAAAGTTGCCACTGCCTGGCGGTACCATTGTCATTCTCCGAACGCTGACATGGACAAAGCAAGTAGCAGCTGCAGTGGCAGGCGTAGCTGTAGCACATTGTAATGGACAGGATGGTTTAGAGGGTAATGGGGAAGTAATTCCCAATGCATGTCTTGCGAAGAGGCTACTGAGCTTCATGTTTGTTTAAAGCAGGGGTTCTGCTTGTACTGGTGACCCCTTTTCACACAGCAAGCCTCTGAGTGTGAACCCCCAGACATTAAAAGCACTTTCTAATGTATTTAACACCATTATAAATGCTGGAGGCAAAGTGGGGCTTGGGGTGGAGGCTGACAGCTCACAACCCCCCATGTAATAACCTTGCAATCCCCTGAGGGGTCCCGACCCCCAGTTTGAGACCCCCTGGTTTAAAGTTCTAATATAAAAATGCCTAAAAGATAAGTTGTCTCCATATGTAACCATAACTCTGATGGAGTTCTTGGACACGCTCTTGTTATGGTGTTTGTACAGCAAACGTGGCCATGTCAAGGGAGTTTAAATGATCCCTGATATTTAAGCTGCAGGCAATTATCTTCATAGCTTCATGCCCTGTGCTTCTCAGTGGCATCCAAATGCCTCATTA
The DNA here is from genome assembly GCF_020497125.1 of Mauremys mutica. Taxonomy (NCBI): domain Eukaryota; kingdom Metazoa; phylum Chordata; order Testudines; family Geoemydidae; genus Mauremys; species Mauremys mutica. Next base: position 1,215,658 of record NC_059096.1, read on the forward strand.
GTTTGGTTTGACTCTTCCATTGCGATTTCCATCTGCATTGCCTCCAAGAGGGAATTGTGAAGTGACCTTAGCGAGGGGAATCAGTATACACCGCTGTGACTGTCAGGAGGAACTGCTTTCATTAGACAATCAGCCACTTACGGTTATGAAGGGTCACATGCTCTTGCTTTGACAGCACTTAAGTGTGGTGTTTGTCTAATACCCGGCCCTGGTAGGAAGGCTTATGTGAAATTACCTCTTCTATGCAGTATCTGTTTCTGTGAGTTTTCAACAAATAATCTCCAGATTTAAACCACCATTTGGGAAAGGGATAAACTGTTAGCATGTGCTCCTAATCAGATGACTGCCTAGACCCACTTAGCTGTAGTTAATGATTGCTAGGCTATAATTGATGTTTTGTGTGTTTTCTTACAAAAACAAAAATACCCTGCATGCTGATGTTTGGCATAGGATGTCATATCTATGGCCTGTTGCTGTAGTTTTGGTCATGTTCCAGTCTGATTCTTCTAGGCATTTAGCTAATATTCAGAATAGAACCATTTCTGTTGCTTTCCTTTGTGCATCTACTTCTTGCACTGTGTATTTGTCTGGATGGATTTCAATGCAGGCTTATTCATGTTGCCTTATTGACTGCTGAGTATTTGAACCTTGGGCTGTGGAATTTAAATGATCTGCTTTTCTTCCAAAACTGGATTCACAGCTTACAAGATATCAAGGGGGTGGGGGAATCTAGTGTAGAACTGGGCCAGAACACATTAGAATGGCCAGACCAATGGTCTGTCTAGCCCAGTATCCTGTCTTCCACCAGTGGCCAGTGTCAGATACTTCAGAGGGAATTGAATGTGGGCGGTTATTGAGTGATCTATCCCCTGTCATGCAGTCCCAGCTGCTGGAAGTCAGCGGTTTAGGGGGACACAGCATCTGGTTGCATCCCTGGCTTGATGGACTATCCTCCACAAACTTATCTAATTCTTTTTTTTCAACACAGTTATACTTCTGGCCTTCACAACATCCCCTGGCAATGAGATCCAAAAACTGATTGTGTGTTTTGTGCAGAAGTACTTCCTTATGTTTGTTTTTTAAACCAGCTGCCTGTTCATTTCATTGGGTGACCCCCCTGGTCCTTGAATTATGGGAAGGAATAAATAAGACTTCTTGATTCACTTTCTCCATGCTATTCATGATTTTATAGACCTCTGTCATATCCTTCTCCTTAGTTGTCACTTTTCTAAGCTGAACAGTCCCAGTCTTTTTAACCTTTTCTGAATTTGTAGAGGGTTTAATTCTTTAGTCTCTTAAGCTACTGGAATGTCTGCTTGTTTTGGTATGGATTTTAAACTCTAACTGGCATTGTACCATGGTCTGGCCATGCTATTTGAGCACAAGTAGGAAAATAGCCATATGGAGATGAGCTACACAGCACTTCTTCTGATTCCATCAGTTTTCTGTCCTTAATCCACAACAAATTTTTAATGCTAAATGTAACTTGTCTTTTTGTCTGATCTTTGCCCTGTGAATTCCCTCCATGGGACCTGTCACTTGCTTGGCCCTACCAGCTGATGCTTTATGCTAGACAAACACGTGTCCGGAACAGTCCAGATGACTGTGATTCAAAATAGATGAGAGCTTTGGTATTGAACCTTACTATTGTCATAACTAAGCAATAAACCCGACAAAATCAGCTAGTCTTACCGTTGACTGATTTAGGTAATAGCCTGAGGGGAAGCTGAAGACTGGACAGACACTGAGTTTGTGAGCTATTTCAGCAGCTGAGGATGGGAATTAGGGGTACTGGTGTCAAACCGTTAATTACTTTTTTAGAGTCTTTTCAGCAGCTGACAATTCCAGATGAGCACCATTAAGTTCAGGATTCTGTGTAGGGAGTTCTAAGGAGACTGGTAGGGAGGGACCTGTCTGCAAGCAGAAAACCTCAATTCTCAAAACAAACTAAGTTTTAAACTGGAAAGTGAGGAGGAAGGTGACAGTTTGTGCCTTGGGACCACTGATGGCTTCCATCAGACTAGCTATAAACCGAGGCCGTGTGGCACAGAAACCCTGAGCAAACATGAAACTTTAGGGTTCTAGAGGCAACTTGGTGTAAAAACAACCACTCCTCCTGCCCAGGCTAGCTGAGTGGAGGACTGGTTTGTCCTCTCTTCCTCCATCATATAACTCTTTTTTTCCAGGCTGGCTGGTTAGTCCGAGGTGTAATGGATACAAAACTAAGAACACTCATGAATAAAGTTATTTTGCATCTCCCAGTTCCTGATTAATTCAAAAACCACTTTGACTCGGAATCGGAGGCATCTGCCAGATCCTGAATAGTGCACAAAGCCAGGCATCTTTAATGTCAGCGTGGCTTGTGGAAATGCCGACAGACTAACTATAGTGGTGCAAACATCACTCTTCTCATACTGCCTTGCTGCAGTTGTTAGTTGCTATACTCCCTGGTCATTCAAGAGAGTAAGAGAAAACTGATGTCTTTAAAGTAAATATAAAATTATTTTAGAAATAAATTGGGATAAGCGCCGAACACCCGAGTAACAGGAATATCCAGTTCCATGGATCTGATACCAGTTTTGATTCAAGATGTCTGCTGCCCCCAAAGACCAAATGAGCTATTTTCTTATTTCACCCAACCCAGTTGGTCAGTGCATTTAACTAGAGGTGCTCATCTGAGAGGCCTGGTACAACAGTAGAAGCAGACCCACATGCTCACTGCTGATTCTCTCTGCTTCTCTTTTGCAGTTTTTTGGCACTGACTTCCCTTCGGCTGGTGTTCTTGGTTGCATTTGGCCTGATAATAATAGTTTGTTTAGATCAATGGAAGAATAAAATCTGGCCTGAAATTAAAGGTAAGGTGCATCGGTCAGAGCTGGCCCCTGAAAATGACACCTGTTTCTCAACTTCCCACCATGCGCTCTTTCTCTTCACCATTTGGCTTTAAATATGTCTCGGACAGAGTCACAAGGGGCTAGATTCACAAAAGGACTTATGTGGGTAAATCCCAGAACCAGGCCCCACAGGGATTTGCAAAACCCCCGCAGAGCTGCGGCCAAGCCCTGCATATGCCTAAACTCGCTTGGCACCTAAGCTTTTGCAGTAAAAGTTCCCTGGGTGCCTATGTTTTTGCCCCGAGCATGTGCGCTGCAGTCCCATGCTGGCATGTAAACGCCTCAGCCCCAGTGCAATACCCAAACTGGGGAAAGGAGATCTGCCCTCTGTCTAGCTTGCCTGTGGAGCCTGATCCATTAAATTACCTCAGAGTAGCTCACGAATATGAGCAGCTGGTGGGGGGCTTCCCTCATAACTTCTAGCCCAGTGGTTAGGCTGCTCATCTGGGATGTGGGAGAACCCTTGGTTCAAGTCCCCCCTCCACCTCTGGGAGAGAGAATTTGAACAGGGATCTGCTACCTCTCAGGTGAGTGCTCTAATCTGTGGGCTGTGCGATCCTGATGGGAGATGCACGCTCTGTCCCTCTCCCAGTGAATAAATAATGTAAAAAGTTGTTGGAACAGGACGACTGAATCCTAGGCCTCCCACGTCCTGGATGAGTGCTCGGCCCACTAGGCTACAAGTCATTCTCATGCCTGTGGGCTTGTGTGGGCAGTTTTGTTGCTCTCTGGCCCAGTGTCTTTTTAAAATGACTTTTGCACAGTGAGGTAGCCCCACATCAGAGTGTCCTGTAGCCCAGTGTTTATGGCTCTTAGTTCAAATCCCTTCCCTCCTGAGGTAGAGGGGGGACTCATCGGGGGTGTGAAGACCCCCAGTTTGAAGGCCCTAACCACTTGGCTAAGAGTTCTGAGGGGGGTCGTCGTCCTTCTCCTCTTCCTCTCCTTGCACAAGGTGCCTAATGCCAAGAGCAGGTTTGAATCCCAAGCAGAAGCAGGTGTCTATATCAGAGGGGCAGGGCTTAGCACAGACCCCCTCAGCTTGGCACCTCCCAGTGGCTAGCTTGTGAGGAGCCAGTCAGTGACACACTTCGATATTCCAGTAGTGCCAACAATGGGTTGACTGCACAGAAGACACAAGTCTGCCCCAACGAGCTTCCAATTTAAGAAATCAGAGCTTGCAGGATAGGACTGAATTAGTTTTCTCACTTGAACACACTGGAAATTGTTTTCAGAGTGTTTGTAAGGTAATAAATGGTGGTTGTCAGAGGCCCAGCCTCATTATGGAGATTCTGAGAGGGGTGGAATCTTCAAGAACTGTCAGTTACTTGAATACCAAAGTGTTTAGTAAATCACCAGCTCTAACGCAGAACTCCGCCATCCTTGCCTTGAACACAGGATAAGATTTGATGCACAGCCCATTCTCCATCTAAAAACAGATCGGTGTGTGATCTGCAGGCTCCCAAGGGGTAACTCCCTGGCTAGCTAGTCGAAGTTAGGTAGTAAGCATTAATATGGTCTTCCAAGAGACAACACAAGCTGAGGCATAGGAATCACTGCCAGCTTCTGGCATCACCTTTCTTGGAAGGTAGGCAGGCTAATTGTTTCTACGTATCTTGAGGGTTGTATATTCAAGTCCCGCAGTAGCCCTGAGCTGTGCCAGTTCTCTAAGCTAACTTGTCCCTGGCTCACTTATCAACTCCAGTCCAGGAAGTAAGGCTTTCCTGGATGTCTCCAGATCATGAGCAAATTGTCCATCCCTCAGCACACCCAGTTCAGTAACAGGTGTGTAGGTTGTATGTTGAAACAGGACTGGTAGTTCTTGCTTTTGGTTAAGACTAAAATGAGCTATTAGTGATTTGCAGAACAGAATAGCCATCCACTCACTCTCTCTAATGGTACCTGTTGTGACACAGAGAGGAGGGCTGTTTCAGGCTGTCCTATGAGAATATGATGCAGAGCAACAGATTTTTGGTTAATTACCTTTATCAATCACACTGGTTGTTTCTCAACCTCATACAAGATTTAGTTAAATTCCCATTAGCTAAACATTCTTACTGCAAAATTCCTTGCAACTAATTCAGTGTCTGTTCTTAATATTTTAGTGGCAAGATCTGATGAATCGGACAATGAGAGGTATGGAACACTAATTAAATCCCTTTTTTTTGTTTTGTTTGCTGCTGTGTTGGTACTTTGTTACGATGACAGAATTTACTCATTTTTGCACATGCTTGTCATATCTGCTCAGTTTCAGAGGAAGCATCGAGTGCGGGTTCTCTTCTGCCTCTGCCACAAGCTTTTGTTGTGACCTTGGGCCAGTCACTGAATCTCTCCCTGCCCCCACAGCCTCTTGTGTAAAATGGGGATAATGTTCATGTCATCTTTGTAAAAACCCCACTATGTTAAAGAAGTTTTGTGGTGCCTTTAAAGTGTATTGAGAGCTTCCTTGCAAGTGACAGAATAACCGTCCTTGAAACAAGAGAAATTTGTCAAACTTCTCTGACCAGAGCTGGATGCACTGCAGGCTTCCCTGGTAGTTAGTGAGACCCTGAGTGCAGCATTAACAACAAAACTAGAACTCTCTTGGGATTTCGTCCTTCATATCAGTTCTTTCCTCTCTCCAGGCTCAGCTTACATAGGAATGGTCAGACCAATGGTCTGTCTAGCCCAGTATCCTGCCTTCCAACAGTGGCCAATGCCTGATGTCTCAGAGGGGATAAACAATCTGTCAATCCCGTGCAGTCTAGTCCCAGCTTCTGGCAGTCAGGGTTTAGGGACACCCACAGCATGGATTCTGTCCCTGGCTGTCTTGCCTAATAGCCATTGATGAATCTATCCTTCATGAACTTATCTAGTTCTTTTTTTTAACCCAGTTGTACTTTTGGCCTTCACAACATTCCCTGGCAATGAGTTCCACAGGTTGACTGTGCAAAGAAATACTTCACTTTTGTTCATTTTAAACATGCTGCCTATTAATTTCATTGGGTGACCCCTGGTTCTGGTGTAATATGAAGGGGTAAATAACATTTCCTTTTTCACTTTCTCCACACCGTTCATGATTTTATAGGCCTCTCGTATCTCCCCTTAGTCATCTCTTTTCTAAGCTAAACTATTCGTCTTTTAAATCTCTCCTCATGTGGAAGCTGTTCTACACCCCTAATCATTTTTGTTGCCCTTTTCTGTACCTTTTTCAATTCTAATGCCTTTTTTTAAGATGGGACGACCAAAACTGCACACAGTATTCCAGATGTGGGTGTACTATGGGTTTATATACTGGCATTATATTTTCTGTCGTCTTATCTATCCCTTTGCTAATGGTTCCTAATAGTCTGTTAGCTTTTTTTGTCTGCTCTGTTGTTCACGTGCACTAAATAGCTAAATCAATCTTTCAAAAGTTACATTTTAAAACTCCTCAAATGTTAGAAAACCGCCTAATCAAGTGTCAGAAAAGCACGCCTCTCTTGCAAGTGACCTGGCACAGGAGGAAGTGCTCTTCCGAAGGCACAGATACCATGTGACCTAAGGTTAAGCGACAACAAATTTCCACCAACCAGGTCACAGGGCTCCTTGGAAACTTGGCACTGAATTCTTACAGGGAGTGGGGAGGTGTAAACACCAAGAAATAACTCTACTGTACTGGCTAAATCCCCCTGCCTCAGCTGTAGCTGAACTAAAAGATGAAACTTCAAGCAGGGCTTTCCTTCATTTCACTGCAGCTCATTCTAAACTGTGTTAGTGATCCCCAAAATCCTTGTGTGCTCTAATCGGATGCATGTGATTGCTATGGGAGTTTGCAGAACATGGGACCTGCCAGCTGCCTTTGACGTCCAACAACTTGCAAGTTCTTGCATTCTAATTGCAGTACTCAGCTAATTTATTAGCTGTCTGTAATTTAAAGAAAAATGGGATGCATATTGAATGGCATATGGGTCTAGCTATTTGATTTTTTCCAAGTACTAGGTCTGGTCTTCCAGACTTTGGGCAGCTGGTGGAGGGGGGAGGAAGTGGTCTTGAAACAATGCTTCTGAGGTGAAGAGTGCCCTATATTAAGGTCAGTTTAGTAACACCATGTGGCTCAGTAGACACCTGCTCACTAATTATTCTGCCTTCTCTGTAGCTGGGGCTATGTTCACCCTCAGTTGCTGAGTGTGCCGGAGCTGTGTCACCATTTAGCTGATGGATGGGTTACTGGGGTCACCTTCTTAAGGAATCTCTTCGTTTTCAAAAGGCAAAATCCAGGCAAGGTAAGAGCACACTTGCTTGGGCAAACTAAACACTCGGCATCTAATCTTTGATGCAGACAGCCACTCTGTGTATTGCAGGAGCATCCAGAATGGGTAAGTATTCCAAACATAAGATGTTCCCTGCCCCCGAAGAGCTCCCACTTTGAAAAAGGGAGGTGGGAAGGGATCGAATGTAGGAGTGAGCAGGGCGGGGAGGTGGCAACTTTGCTTGTTAATTTCATTTTGTTTTATTTAGCAGTAAATGTAGCTGTTCCTTCTGTGGGTACTGGTCTGAAGTGTCTGCTATTAACCTCACAGTTCTTTCCCTGAGTCTGGCTTTTAATAACTTAAAAAACAAACCAGGAAGTGGTTTTAGAATCTTTTTTTTTCCCCCTCGAGTCCTATAGAACCAGTGTTAGCCTAGTGACAACTGCGATTGTATGGGTAGTATGAAGAGGCTGAATACTTAGATGCTTATTACTGTGATCGCAGCCTCATGAAACATGCCCCTACTCCCGCCTTTGGAGGGGACCGTCTCCCACAACCTTACATCTGCTTGTCAGCACAGACATTGTAGAATCCTACCCTGCCTATAGCAGTGAGCAGTAACTTAAGTTCTCTTTAAATTGCCAAGGTGTCTTGGGATGATAGACAAAAACTCTGAAAATGAGACTGTTTTGGTACCTATCCTGATGAAATAGGATCGCCTAAGAAGACTGGAGTATCCAAACAGTGTTGCTGATATTTGAGCTGTTGTTTCTTGGCTGGAACTCTCTAGAAAACAATCCAGTTACACCAGCTGAAATCACCTGATTGGGTTATTTTAATGCTATGGAAACTCATGCTTTCTCCTATGCCTCCAGTTTTGCCTTTTAGTGTGTGGAGTCTTTACATTCTTGGCTGTTCTGGGCCGATACATTCCTGGACTCTTGCTCTCGTACCTTATGCGTAAGTACAATATTCCTCAGTCAAACAAGGTGTTGTATACAGAGGGTTGGGGCAGAATCGCTAATGTAGACTCAAAGGTGCAGCTGATATGAAGGGCTAAAATTCTGACAAATATAATATAAAATGGCGTTGCTCTTGTGCTAGAATGTTAAAGTGTTGGGACAGATTGGCCAGCTAGCCCCAAACAGGCTCTATGTGCATGTCTGTCTAGGCAGATACATGGACGAAGTGCTCTAGTGTGTTGGTTGCTATCTTAGTTCTAGTCAGTCGGCACAGATCTGCACTGCTCTCTGCCTAGCTTCTGATGCATTGGATTGTGTGCATACAGCACAGCAAAACTGAGTCTTGTATCTTTGTACTGCATCCCAAAACACTTGATTGACAGATCTGTTAAGTAGCACAGGCAGGTTTCTAACCAGCTTCCCCATTTACCTCAGTGCTCTTCATCCTGCTATGGCCTCTCGCAGTGTACCACAGACTGGGGCAGCGCATGTACATGAAGCTGGAGCCAGCTCTGCAGCGGTTGGATTTCAGTGTTCGAGGCTACATGATGTCAAAGCAACGAGTGAAGCAATGTAAGACTCCAAGAGTGTCTGAAACTAGCCAGACAAACAGCCGGCCCTTGAAATCTACAAACAGTTGCTGATATGAACCTCCAATCATGGGGCGTGACAGCAACCGCATGTGTAGTACAGCATTCATGTCGAGTCCTCTGGTCAAATATTCGCAGCCCCTCCACAGAGATGAAGCTGTGCAACTACACTGGGTCCCTGCTTCAGATGAGAGCTTTCTACAAATTCCCAGTGGCTCCCAGCCTTTCCCCCTTTCTCCGCTATGGGAACACAAGGGCACTAAGTGCTGCTTGTTGAAAGCTGATTTTTTGCCTGTAGCATCTCTCTCCAATGTGAGGTCACTGCTGAGCATCTTCCATTTGGCACTAGATCCGCAACAGCCCAAACCAGAACTAGAGAGCCCCCGTTTAACACAACAGCTTTTTGATCTGTGATAGATTGACACCCTTTGGTCTACATTTGAAGTGACTTTCTGCTGTGCCTAATGTTATGCTTAAATGTTGCCTTGTCTGCCCTGGCAATAATGGGAGATTTCTGCTTTGACTCATGGCAGTGCGCCAGCAAGCGCTGAACCAGGAGCCTGCTGATGCTGGGACTGACAGTGAAGAAGAACTTGCTGCGTTCTGTCCCAAGGTAACCAGGCATCTCTGCAAATTTCAAAATCAAGCAAGAAAGCCTCCAGTGCATTGATGGCTTTTGTGGTGTCTGAATCAGTTTTGTGATAAAACTGCAGCCTTGGAATGCTCTCTGGCCCCAAACATAGGGTATCAGGTGGAGAGGAATATCTGGGCAGAGTCTGGCTGCAGGCATTCATACACTGTCAAGCCTTCCTGTGCTCCGAGATTAGTCTGGCTGCAGTGCTCCCAGCCCACTTAATTAAATCCACATCTTATCTGTGTATCTTAAAAGCTTGAACTTTCCAGACCTTCAGTCTGAAGGACCCAGCTCCCAAAGGTACATCTGTTACCTTTTCCACACCCCTGCTACGAATCCTGTCCAAAGCCAGATGTTGCACCTGAATTGGCCATCAGGGTATTGTGGAGCCAGCACCCCACACCCCTTCCTCTTCCAACACCATAGGGACTAATGCCCCTCCTTCACCCGCCTAGGGGTAGCAAAGCAGCAAGCAAGTCTCAAGTGGGAGCCTGTCATGCTGGGTCATCAGAATCTTTCTAGCTTGGAGCACAGAAACAATCTTAGCCAGTAGTGCTGATGTTCTTCTAACTGTGTTTTCTTCTCTGCTTCAAAGCTGGATGATTCTGTAGTTGCTAAGGAACTGACTATCTCCGACTCTGAGCATTCAGATGCTGAAGTTTCCTACACTGAGAATGGGACATTTAATCTGTCAAGGGGACAAACTCCACTGACTGAGGGATCTGAAGGTGAGAGAGAAGAAACAGCCTCCTAAAGGCAAAGGGACTCTACTCTTCCCTCCTCAGCATGCACCACTCTGAAATGAGGACAATAGACCAGATGTATTCCCTGAGAATTGAGCTCTGGTGTATAATGTTCACCTGCTACCTGCCACAGGATGATGAGCTCACTGTCCTGTCTGAATAGATCCAGTTTCCACGTACGGTGCCTAGATATGGCACAGAGTGCTTGGGAAGAGCAGCATAACCTGATGCTGGTACAAAGTGACCGCATTAGCATGTTTCCTATTCACACCATTAGTGAATGGAGGCAGCTAATTCTCTGCGTTAAGGAATATTCATATTCTGTTTACAGCTACCCGAAGAGGGAATGTGAGCCGTCAGACCAGGCCTTCTGCAAGATGGTCTGACTAGAAAGTGTCTGCCAGGGCAGCACACAGATGATCTAAGCCAGTGGTTCTCAAACTTTTGTACTGTGACCCCTTTCACAGAGCAAGCCCCTGAGTGTGACCACCCCCCCTTATAAATTTAAAAACATTTTTATATATTTAACACCATTATAAATGCTGGAGGCAAAGCGGGGTTTGGGATGGAGGCTGACAGCTCGCGACCCCCTGAGGGGTCCCGACCTCCAGTTTGAGAACCCCTGATCTAAGCCTTTTCAATATAGAAATGTAGCACTGGTTTAACTAAAGGTGTCCTTTTAAACTAAGGCAGTTAAACCCATGCAAATTCCTGGGTAGATGCTTATTCTGGTTTACCTTAATCAGTTCCTAATTAACTTGAGAGAAACTGAAGTAAGCCTGATTTAAACCAAGATGAGTGTCCACACAGGGGTTTGTACCAGTTTAGTTAAATCAGTTCAAAATGCAACACCTATAGCAGTGGTTCCGAAACTGGGGTTCACAAAATGTTACAGGGGGTTCTTGGGGCTGGAAAAATTCCCTAATGGCAGACTGAGCTGTTTCTAGGGACCCTGTTATGGGGCCAGTAGACCAGAGTCCCTGGACTTCCAAGAGCTAAGCAGATCAAAGCAAACATCTCTATCTCACTGAGGAGATTTAAACTTCAAGACTCATAAGAAATGGAAAGGGAGTTGGATAATTTTTGCTGTTTTTAAAATTAAATAGGCAGCTAGTATTGTTTGTTAAATTATTATGAAGAACAAGTTTAAGCTTTGTTGTAACGTGCGTTGTTTGCCTGGACTGCTCAAGACCTGAATGCTTGTGTAGGAGGAACTTGAGTTGGCTTCTTAAATACCTTCCTGCTGTTTCACATCTGAGACTCCTTGATGAAACATAGGAGCCTTGTCTTATAACAGGCTTATTCAAAGTGATACAAGCTATGAAAGAGTGTTGCCGTTTTCATAATGTAATAAAAATACTGTAATGATAAATAATAATAGTGTATAATAAGCATGTCATAAAAACAAATTTTATATTTCCAAGATCACTGCTTTTATAATTTATACTCAGGTAAAGGAGAAAATCCCTGGAAATATTCATTTTTAGGAGGGGGTTCGCGAGACATGACATTTTAGTGAAAGGAGTTCACAGGTTACTAAAGTTTGGGAACCACTAACCTATAGTAAAACCAGTGCAATATACTCTTATAGTTGAGCCCTTAATCTCAGAGGGTTCAACATCTGAGCACCCTCTGCTGGCTGACGGTGAAAGAAGCCTGGGAGGACATGCGTTCTCTCCGCAATAGCTGTCCCCTGCAGTATCCTCACTCTCTTGGATAAGAAAGCAACTTTCCTCTGTTGTGCCTGCCAAAGAAAAGTGACACTATGTGTAGCTTGGTCAGAGGAGGCAAGCGGGTGGTGTGTTGGGGGCCAGGACAATGGTTTCTTCCATCAAAGATGGCTGAACTCTGCAGGGGATCCGTATGAGACTGTCTGTGGCACTCGCCTGATGGGTTAGGATAGTCTGTGCTCTAAGCTTACAGCTGTTTCTATTTCCCTTCTAGATCTTGATGGTCACAGTGACCCTGAAGAATCTTTTGCCAGGGATCTCCCTGACTTCCCTTCCATAAATCCAGAGGTGACTGGAATAGATGATGAAGATGACACCAGCATTGGGATTCCCAGCCTTGCTTACCGCTCGCAGGGCATGGAAGATCTGCGTCACCCGTATGACCAAGAAGAAGCTGTCCCTGCGCTCCTACTAGGGGCACTGCCCTCTGCGCACAATCTTACAAATAACTTAGCTGGATTTGTCACCAGAGGCATGATACAATTAGCCTTGTCAGGAGCCTCTCAGCCAGGCCCTGTATGCAGTGACAATCTGCAGAGAGGCACAAAAACCTATCTTAGAACCTCCAGCTCTGACTTGGACACTGATGCAGAAGGGGATGACTTTGAACTGTTGGATCAGTCAGAGCTGATCCAGCTGGATCCAGCTGGCTCCCGCGGCCAGTAAGCAATCACACTTCCTTTCCTTCTGATTTTTCTGTCATGAGTAGCAGAGGGGAATCTTCAGAAGAAAAAGCGTTGTACAGAAATCTAAATTTGTCTCCTGTGGGTACAAATAGTACGGCAACCAATCCTGGCTGGGTACATCACTGTGATGTGAATCGGTAGGGCTAGCTTGGATTTCAAAATAAACCACGCTTTGGTCATTCACAGGGCAGAGGCTTTTGATGCGATAGCCCCAGTAGCACCCACACATCATTCTGCATTGTCTACTGTGATGCTCCTTGCCCTAAACCAAACCTGCTCACTTGAAACGATAACTGCTGAGTGTGTCTGCAGCTCCAGTGCCCCTTGGCAGACAGACTTCAGTCTCCGTTAGGAATGTTCTTGCACCAGCCCAGGACACTCAGCAGAAGGTGAACAGGACTGGTTTCCTCTTAGAAACCTGGATTATGCTATTTTCACTTTAAAACAAAAAAAAAAATCCCTACTCCTAAGTCACGCTTAAAAACAACTGACATTTCTCCCTCCTCCCTCAGCAGTATCCAGCTGTCTTGGGAAGAAAAAACAATCTAATGGCAAAAGCAGTTTCCTCACAAGTAATGACATAATTCATATTGCTCCCCATCAAAACTCAAGCTTTCCAGTGACGCTAGTTTATAAAAGTCATAATGGCAATAACTCCTCTACTGTGCTGGTCCCAGTCCTTGGGGGAGCATCGGTGCAGCACCCGCTATTGCATTGCCTTTCTAAAAGGAAGGGGCTTAGTGCTGGATTGACACTCTGCAGAACTAAATTCTCCCACTTTACTCTAGAGCAGCTACCACCTGGGCAACAGCAATACTACATTCCATACCCTGCCCTGGCATGGAACTCCTGAGCTGCTGTGGAGGGACTGCCTGAGGGGGGGTGGAGAGGATTCAGTCTCCATGGCCCATTTAGTTCTTGGCCTCTGTGACATTGCCCAGTCTGAGGCAGTATTGTGCAGGGAGGACACCTGTCCACTAGGCTACCAGCTTGTGTCACACAAGCCACCAAACAACTGGGAGATGGTGACTATTTTGGTCACTTTTAGACTGGAGCCAGCAACCTGAAGGGGAGGCTCTGTAAACTGACTGGCCTGAGCCATCCAGTCCCTAAATTTCCCAATGCTTTTCTAAGCCATAGAAATTGATACCGATTACACTTGTGCAGCAAGCAGCTTCTCTCTTCAGGGAAATTCTCTTGTTCAATTCAATTCTAGCTTTCATTTTATTTGTGCATTTTTAAGTCAAAGTTAGGCTGAATGTAGACTACCTGTCTGGAAATCATGGCCATATAGAAATCTAAGCTATAAAATGGACATGTGCTGGTATTGGATTTAAATTCAGGAATTGGGTGACCTTTCTAGGTTATGAATAAGGAAAAAACTAAGGATGTTTTATCCATAATTAGTATCAAATCAACCTGGTAGGATAAAAATCAACCTTAGCTATGGTGCAGCAAGGGTACCCCATAATAACCAAAATGGACATGGGCCTAAATTGGCATTGAAAACAAAATATAGAAATAGCTCCAACCCCAAATCCTTAATTGGGTTAGTTTGGACACTGTATATACTTGGCTATTGTACAGTGTTAAAATTCTCATTAAAAATACAAAGATCTTGTTCACTGAGCTTCGAAAAGAATCTGTGCCCTTTACCTACTATCAGACCTGCTTCTCGCTGCCTCTGACAACACTCCTGCCTCAGTGCTGCGGTATCCAGTGTGGCTGGGATTAGTCCAGTACCACGGATATGACTACAGAAAGTGCTTTGTGTAGGCTGCCTTCTCAGTAGTCTGTCACTGCCTACTGCTTTCATGTCAGTAAATGGCCATTTCTCTTGGCTTGCAGGCTACATTAACACACGCAAAAACTAGAATCTGCCCCATATCACTTGAGAGCAATAACTAAATGAGCCACTAACTAGCACTTTAAATTGTTTGAAACCATTAACCTGGGACTAGATTCTAAAATCTACTTAGTATAGTCATTCTGCTCATCTACAAGGCTCTGATGGTGTCCTCCTCAGCTGATCTAGTGAAATTTTAATTCTTATTGGTAAGGGAATTTCTGGGAATAATTCTTTAATGTAAGAGGAGCATATTGCAGGAAACTACCATGTTACTGGAACTACCTTTCACCGAGGGCATGGAATGGGTGTAGAGAGCAGATCTTAATCTGTCACGCTGGACAGGTTGTCAGTCTCACTTTGGGGGTTGAGAGGTTTCCGAACTGGTGATGGGAGGCCTATGATATAGGGAAGAGGAGCTGCCTCTTACAATGTCAAGCACTAGATTCTGGAACAAGCACAGCAGGAGCCCAGGCATGCATAGCTTTAGTAAAGCCCTGATGCAAACTTGCATGCCGTAGTTTTATTAAACAAAAGCCCTATGTGAGCACTTTGCAAACACTGAAATGAACCTTGTCATTAAGTCTTAATGTCTTGCAGGTTGTTTGAAGAAAATAGATTCTCACTGTGCAGCTATTGCATGAGTAACTTACAGCACCAGAGGTTCAAACTTCAGGTACCAATGTGACAAGTTGACTTTTTTAATCCCGGAAAAAGTATTTAACTCTTATGTGAGATCTTGCCTTTTTCCTACTGTTTCCTCTTCTCTGCTGTGAGGAAGAACAACCGTGTATGAAATCAGCCTTTTACACTCCACATTGGTGTTAATACCATGCTGTAAAACTGTTCAGAAGTTCTGGTGTCCCTAAGTACTTAAAAACAAGATTTGCAGCTCCCCAAGTCAGAGGAAGTCCTCTAAACTCAGTTGGCTTTATTAGACACCTGGATAGATTAATTGTATCAAATCAGGGTAAAACAAGTAGAGTGGTGGTGGTCTCTGAAAGATCCCTGTTTAATTGCATCTATTTGTAAGCAATCAGCATAATCAAAACTAGAACTGAAAAAACAATGCTCAGTGCTAATGATTAGTCTATTTTCAGATGCATCTACTAGCGATTTAAGAGTCTGTGAACACCCAGTTATTCCCTGAAGCACTAACGACACTTCCTGTGTCACAGACTCATTTCTTCAGCCATTCCTTTGACCCCAATCCTCCAAAAAGGCTGGGCATTATAGGGGAGTGTTGTGGTACGAGCAGAGCTAGGACATGGGTGTTCTGAGCATGGCTCTCCTACGGATGGCTGCCTCTGCCACCGGGCAAGTAACTTTACTTCTCCATACTTCATCGTTCCTATTTAAAAGTTACTAGCCTCTTATGGGGGCGGTCAAGGAGGAGAAAATAAACCAATCCATGATGAGCAGTGTAGGTTTCCCCAGACTATTTCCACTGCTTTTACCAGTGCAGACTCCAAAACGAAGCTTCCTACACACCATGTTGTGAATTTTTGGATCCATATTTCCATACTCATTACAGCCCTCCTTGTCCATTGTGTAATCATCACCATGGCTTTTAAGGCTGAAGAAGAATGCCGTACTCCACTTAAATCTCTGAAAATTCTTATGAGTTATGTCTTTACTAGTATACAGTGTTGTAACAGTGTTGGTCCCAGGATATTCTGTCTTTACTAGTGGCAGTCTACCTGTCTTGTAGGGCCAGATAGAAAACCAACACCTTCTGCAGACTTTTGTGGCAGAACCCCTCCAAATGATATATAACTATGGATGGGTGATGAGCACCTCTAGGTCAAAGTGCTTTCTTTGCTGCAGTGCAGAAAGGGGGAGCTAACCTATTGTAACAAACAGGGTTGTCTATTCTCAGCTGTGGCACAAGTGATACTAGGGCTGCTTAAGTATAAATCTTTGGAATACTCCTGACCTGGCTAGTCTCTCGCCCCCACTGCCTCCCAAAAAAAAAAATTCTACTGAAGTGCTGCTGCTTCCTAAGGATGGAAATGCAGAATCCTCTGCAGCAGTAAATGTTTGAAAATAGCCTCTGTTAACTTTTTAACATTCTTTTGGAGCAGGGCCTGTTAAGTTCTAGTAGCATTAACAGATGCTGTGCCCCACATTAATGAGCTACTTTGAAACAGGTTGCTTTTTCTTAGTTGGTTAAAATGTAGGGACCTCTGTGCTGTGGTCCCCACCAAAAGTGTAAATTTGTAACTCCACCTAATGCCAAATCAGGTTTGTAGCCCACGCTGGGAGCAGAGTTCACCTGGTTTTGTGAACAATGTGAAACTTGGGGGAATCTTGTGATTTTAAATTTGAATGGCTCTCTGGGAGTTTCCAAGATCTTTAGTAACTTGTGAAAACGTGTAAATTTGCTTAACTGAAACTTTCTGTAGACCAGCATATCCACTGTGAAAGCATCTAGTTCCAGCTGAAGTTGCTCCATCTCTAGAGTTCATTAGTTTAGAATTTCATGACTTTAAAGCATAGCGTTTTAAGACAGATGATACCACCCTGCCCTTTTTTGCCAAATAATAATGTGAAGTCAGTAGTCACAACATCAGTGACGTTTCTAGTGAAACAATACGCCCCCAGGCTCGCCTAGGCCAGCATGCAGTGCGTTGTAACTTCTCCGTGGGTTGGGTTTGAGATCAGTGGTGTGGCAATATCATCCTTTGTGTTTACAGTAGCCACCGTTGTGAACGTTTATAGCCATTTGTCAGTTTGCAGTTTTTTGAAGTGAGTTAAGTAAAATGTTGATAAAAACTTAGTTTTTGTCTCTTTTTTTGGTTATTCTCCGGGCTGGGGGCAGGTGAATTAAACAAACAGCCGGTTCGTCCAAGGAGCGTCCCTGTGGGGCAGGGGCAGGGGCAGCTCTACCGGGGGGGGCGGGGCAATGGGGCGCAGAGCGGCGCCTTCTCCCCTGGCGCTGGGCCAGGAGGCGGGGCCCGCGGGGAGGGGAGAGGTCATGGGGGTCACGGCCCAGGCACCGTGTGTGCTAACCAATCAGAGCCCAGTTCTCCTGTCAAATTGCTCACGCGTAGGCTCCGCCCCGCCCCCCGCAGCCGAAGCGCGTTCTGATTGGTGGAAAGGGGACCGAGGGCTGCGTACCGGAAATAGGGACGGTAACCATAGCAGCAGTCGAGCGGGCTGCTGGGGCTGCGTTCCTTCCGCTTCCGCCTCCCTCTCCGCGGGCCCCGCACAGAGACCGAGAGGATGAGCAAGGTCCGAGAGAGCCCCGCGGCGGCAGGTGAGGAGAGGCCCCGCCCCCTTTCTCCATCGCCCCCCCCTCCCCTGCTGGGCCAGCCCCCCCCCCCGGCCTGATCCTCCCCCGCCGGGCCGGGCCCCCTCGTCCCTCCCCCCGCTGGGTCAGCCCCCCCCCCCGGCCTCATCCTCCCCCGCCGAGCCGGGCCCCCTCGTCCCTCCCCCCGCTGGGTCAGCACCCCCCCGGCCTGATCCTGGCCGGGCCCCCTCGTCCCTCCCCCCGCTGGGCCCGCCCCCCCCCCCCCCAGGCCCGACCCTCCCCCGCCGGGCCGGGCCTCCCCCCGCTCCTGAGTCTCCCCCGCCGGGCCGGGCCCCGACGTCCCTCCCCCCGCTGGGCCAGCCCCCCCCCCCCCCAGGCCCGATCCTCCCCCGCCGGGCCGGGCCCCCTCGTCCCTCCCCCCGCTGGGCCAGCCCCCCCCCCCGGCCTGATCCTCCCCCGCCGGGCCGGGCCCTCTCGTCCCTCCCCCCGCTGGGCCAGCCCCCCACCCCGGCCTGATCCTCCCCCGCCGGGCCGGGCCCCCTCGTCCCTCCCCCCGCTTGGGCAGCCCCCCCCCCCCGGCCCGACCCTCCCCCGCCGGGCCGGGCCCCCTCGTCCCTCCCCCCGCTGGGCCAGCCCCCCCCCCCGGCCTGATTCTCCCCCGCCGGGCCGGGCCCCCTCGTCCCTCCCCCCGCGGGGCCAGCCCCCCCCCCGGCCTGATCCTCCCCCGCCGGGCCGGGCCCCCTCGTCCCTCCTGATCCTTCCCCTCCCCCGTCGGGCCAACTCCCCCCCCCCCGCCTGACTCTCCTTCCCGCTGGGCCAGGCCCCCTTCACTCCCGCCCAACCCCCTCCCCCCTGCCAGAGTCCCCCCCCTCTCCCCAAGGACCACCCCCCACCAGCCCTGGCTCCCTCCCAAGGGCCGGGCCGCACTCCCTTGACTTTGCTGTGGCCAAGCCCTGGCGCTGAGCCTCTTGTCCCGCTCTCTTCCCTGCAGGAGGAGCTGCCGCAATCCTGCTCCGCTACCTCCGGGACCAGAATCGGCCACACAGCGCCCAGGACGCCTTCGGGAACCTGCAGCGGGAGCATGGGCTGGGCAAGACGGTGAGACGCAGAGCTAGGAGCCTGCCCGGATCTATAGAGGCTCTGCCTCTTCCCCCCCGCCCCCCTTGGCTGCTTGGAGCAAGGCCCCTGTGGCACCAAGGCGGGTCAGAGCCTTCCACCCAAGCGAGAAGCTGGTAGGGAGCATGTTAGTGACCACGCCAGATGGGTGGGAGCTCACTCTGCCACTGCCTCCCTTCCCCAGAGATTGTCCCACAGCAGCGCGAGAAATCCCCAGCCTCTCACCAACCCATGTCACAGGCAGCTGGTAGGTGGCAGCGAGAGCCCCTTGGATAGATGCACAGATGGTTGGCTGCATGGGCAGATACCATCTCTGCAACTGTAACAACACACACAGCCCTTAAGGTCTGTCTAGTTCATCTCTTCCCCTGCCCAGCTTAGTCCACAGGGTCGCTTTCTGGTGCTCTGTCCAGTTCTCATGTGGACTCCTGTTCCTCTTTGCATCAGGCTGTGGTGAAAGCACTGGAGCAGCTGGCTCAACAAGGGAAAATAAGAGAGAAGGCTTATGGGAAACAGAAAATCTACTTTCCAGACCAGGTGAGATGAATCTGTTCAATTTCCCTAGGAAACAAAAACAATGTTGAGTGAAAAACTAAACAGCCCAGCCTCAAGTAAAGCCCTTTGGCGAGGCACGGCCTTCCTTGCGGTCTATGTTAATGTGCTGACAGCACTCTTGGTGCTGCATCAGGCACAGAGGAGACACTGTGAAGAAGCTTTTATTTACATAGTGGTTCAGCACAAAATGCACTAGGCGACTCCAGTATGTGTGTTTATATGGGCACCTGCGGCTTTCCTCACACTTCAAAGCAACATATGCTGTTTTGCGTTTATTCCATTCAAATGCTTTGGTTCTTCCTTTTACTTTGGATTATTTGTTTAAAGGAACCCAGCACTCTGCTGTTCAATAACATAAAACCTGCTGTGTCTGTAACATCCTAGACAATGTCACCAGTTTAGACTATAATGTAATAAATATGAAATTTTGTTAATATTAACAATGACCAAAGCTATGCCATTCTAGCCCATTTATCAGCACTCTTCCCATCCCCTCGTAACCAATGGAGATGATACCTTTAGGAGCACATTGTGTATGGCTGATCTCGAGAACTGCAGCAAGCTGTCATGGAAACAAATGTCTCTAAGATCTCTGTCAAAAATGGGAGGTGGTGACTGTCCAGGGAACATCTGTTTTCTGTAATTCATAATGCATCATCTTTCTTTTCTCTCAGGATCAGTTTCCCACAGTGAGTGACTCTGAGCTTAAAGCCTTGGACAATGAAATCTCAGAGCTTTCTTCAAAAGTACAAACCCTTCAACAGAGCTGCCGCCATATGGAATCAGGTATGTTTGAATTTCCACTTCTACTGCCAGGTTTATTTCAAAGTAGAGTAGCTCTGAAGCTGAACCAGCATGGAGTGTGTGTGAGGCAGTGCAGTGTGGCACCAGCATGGAGCGTGTGTTTTGAGGCATCGCACTGTGGTGCCAGCATGGAGCGTGGCGTCATGCAGACATTAATGCTAGCTGTTGAGCTTTAGCTGTGGGCATCCCTGGGTAACTAGCGATTCCATTCCAGAACTGAAGGATCTCAATGGCTCAATGACAACCCCAGAGATGATTAAAGAGATTGAAGAGTTAAAAAAAGATTGTGCCAGTTACACAGAGAAACTGGAGCGAATTAAATCTGCAGCCAACCATGTGACTCCTGAAGAAAAAGAGAAGGTAAAGAGCTGGAAGGGGCTGTGCCACTGAACACAGCAGCCAAGAGCCCAGCTCAATGCTACTTGTCTTAACAAAATGCTGAATAAAGTATCCTTAGATGTAGACAGGGAATAGCTTGTCCCTTCTGGACGGGTCCTCTGTTTCTGTAAGCAGGTGGTGTGTCTGAATGTGAGGATGAAAGGCACCTTAGAATGCTGACAGACGTTTTGAAACACTGAAGAATTGGAGTGGTTGTGGGAGGGGTTTGAAACTCCAGCACAAACTGTCCTCTTCTCAATTAACTTCCCAATGTTCCTGTTCATAGCTTAGGGTGGTGCTTTTGTGGCCTCATCTCTGAAGTCTGATCACACTACCTTGGCATTACCTGCCAGGCATGTTGCAGTGCTGGTCAGCTTTAAGTATGGCTCACTCCAGCATGGAGCCAATCCCAGAGTCTGATGTCGTTGGAAATGTCCTGCTCCCTAATGTTCTCAGCAGACCCTTCACTGTGTGCCTCCTTAGGTTGTGTGTGTATCTAGGCGGAGCAGCTATAAGGCTGGTTCCTGAGAGACTCTTGCCTGCAGCCCTTTGCTCTGGGTTGTCATTTTACTAATACAGAAATTCAACATTTTAGCCTCTCAAATCATCCATTTTAAAAGGAGACCCACTGCCAAAGAGCTTATTTGTCAGACAGTTGCCTGCACTGTGTGATGGTCTTGAACACTAAATAAGCATCTTGCTCTGGCCTGGCCTCTCCTCCTAGCAGTAGTTCCTTGGTTCACACTAGGGAGTGGTTGGGTTTAATGTTACTCACTCAGTCTTGTTGGTTGCAGGTTTACAACGAGAAAAAGCTGTACTGTAAAGAATGGAGAAGGAGGAAGAGAATGGTAGCGACCTTTATTATGAATACTGGGTAGATGGGCACCATTGGGTGGTGGCAATGATACCGAAGAGGCGACATGGTGTTTCGTTCAGGGAAAAAATGCTAGCGACTTAATGATTTATGGAGCAGCCCTAGGGGCCTGTGCTAACTGAGCATCTTGCTTCCATAGCCTGCTGCCAAGGTAGCCAAGAACTACTTGACATATGAACCTCTGTAGCACACTCAGCTTATGCTAGTCTTGAAGTGGGGATGCCTGGGCCCTTCTGGTGTCACCCAGGAGGAGGAACCACAAGGCCACTTCTCCCCACTCTAATGCTGCTGTTCTCCAGCTTCCATCCCATAGTTTCTAGTGCTGGGAAAGCAGCCATCCTGGCAGGGAGACCTCTTCCTGGGCTCTGATATCTGCTTTCCAATGTATGGACATAGCAAGACAAGCTCCCAACCATCCTCTCTGGCTTTCCAGTGGCAGCTCCCTCTGTCACTCACCAGAGTCATCTTGTTTGGGGGTTTACAGTCGAATAGTGATCCCAAACTGCCACTTTCAATGGACCAGTGGGTGATTGCAGCAAAGCAGATTGTTATCACTTAGAGCCCTGAAATATATGGGGTGAAAGGAGCCCCACAGCTGTCTGGTAGGGGCCATTAGCCTCTCATTAGTGTGTAATGGCTAACTGGGAGGAGACCTGACTTCAGCAGCCTGGGTAATGGCCTCTGTTGAGGAGGGGTGCAAGGCAGGCATGCGCCCTAGGAAGCCTCACTGCTTGTGACCATGGGGGCTAATGCTTTAGCCTTTGCTAAGCTGCATACTTAGGCTTGTCCCACTGGTGAGCTTGCCCAGGTTTCACTTAATGTGTCTGTTTCCTGAAGAAATGTAGCTAAATATTCTTTCAAATTATTTTGTCTTACCAGGCGACTGAGCTACTTGATGCAATTCTGGAGGGCTACCCCAAAAGCAAGAAACAGTTCTTTGTAAGTACGACCATCTCCACCTGCCTTTGACTAACACAAATCCGTATTTATTCTGCTGCAAGTGTAACCATCAGCAAGTCCCACAGTGCTGGAAAGGGCCCTGTTTCTGAATTCTCTCTGTGCTGTACAGCCAGCTTAACTCTCCCTTGTGCTCTTGGTAAAGAGGCTGCATTGTTCTTGTGCAGGAGGAAGTTGGGATAGAGACGGATGAGGATTACAATGTCACTTTGCCGGTGGCTGTCTGAGTTGCTGACAGGAGCCTCTGCTCCAAGGGAGAAAATTGGCCAGTGTGGAACCCAACAGAAGCCGCTTCTGAAACTTGCACTGTTTGTAGGGCTTGGTTTTGTCCTGCGTCTTTTATGTATGTTTATGTTTTAAAATGCTTTGCAGTCAGGAGGGTGGCTAGAGGGGTTGAGGCAGCTCCAGGCCCCATCATATTCTCATTTGCAGTGGAGTCCCGTTTCTATTATCCTTTGTTGCAATGAGCAGTTGGGAGGGTGCCTCTCCACTGGGCTCGGGGTGTGTTGGATTGCCAGCAAGTAGGTGAGTTTGTTCTAGCAAAGGGAGGGAAGGAGTGTCTAGGAGATGGGAAAGAAACTAGTTGTTTAACTGTGTAGAGATGTACTAGCATCTCAATGTATTTAATAGGGAGGGTGGGAAATGCTTCCCCCAGCATCTACCATGCCGTAATGCTGTATACAGGAGTGTGAGTCATTAAACACCACTGTGTCTCATCTTAGCCCTGCTTCTTCCATAATTATTTCTCACCCTGCATGTCCTGGCGGTAGCAAGACTGGCTTCCTGACTGTTGTCTGGAATCTTGGCCGCTTTGCTCTCACAAAAGGGAGGTGGTTTGTATTCCAGTCTGGTTTAACTATGGCTTTGAGAACAGTCGGAGTCAGGCACCCAGATAACAGGAGATGAGCAGGTGGGGAGGGCTGTTCCAATACAGCTGCCATAACACTGGCTAAGAGGTCACGCTGGGCATCCTGAAATCATTAGTCACTTCTGGAAAATTGGCCCTTGCCTCATCACCTCTCATAGCAAACCCAGCGATTCTGTGTCAGAAATAAACAAACTGAGGGGGACAATCCTTAAAATGCTTAGCAAAAATTTATTATAATTACTTTTCATGATAGAAAAATATTTCATTTCCACCTGAGTGAGGTCTGTAAAAAGCAATGTCCTTTGAGAAATACACATGCCACTTATTAGTAAACAGCACAGGCTATCGGTTCTGCAAACAGGGTGCTTTCCTTACAGCAAAGCAACATCTTACAAGAGTTACATGTCTGTGCTTGAGTACAGGCCTAGCGGCAGCTTCCCCTGTTGTGTACAGTTCACTTCAGCAGTTAGACACGTCACTGCAAACAAACTCTTGAACTTCCATGGGGCTGTATGCTGCATTTGGACTGACAATGCAAGCTTTGTAGAAGTGCTTTGTCTTATAAAATCCAAGACCACCAAGAATATTTCCTTGATTGAATGGAAACATTATGCCCCTGCTTCAGTGTTTGAAAGGCAGACAACCAGCACCAAGAAACTACCATACCCAAACTGAAAGAAATGCACAACAGCCATTAACATGGGATTTTTAGAGGTGTGGTAGGAACATAATTGAAAATTGACAAATACTGTTGTAAGAGAGTCACTTTGCTGGGGTAATTCCAATAGTGTCACCTTGTTTGAGCAGTAAAATGCCATTGCTGCTTTAGCAGACAGCTGCCATCTGCTGTTAATAGACCTGTAGGGCTACAGGGAAAGAAACAGGGTGTAACTGATTTAAATTGTCCCAGACAAGCAGCTGTCTGCAAAATGTAAACTGGTAACATGTTAGTGTGATTTTTTTTTTCCAATGCATTACAAAAATCAAGGCTTTATTAGATATAAAACTATCATTCTAAACAAGAGCAGACGTCTACTTAGAATTCACAGCAACTCTGTGCTACACTATTCTACTTTCCCACACAGTGTGACTTTATCAAAAAGTTCCAAGTCATATAAAGCCCGACAGAGATCAGCCTCTGTGCTGATAAAGCTGGAGAAGGCTGTAGCGAAAGCTGCACTCATGTTTAATTGTTTAGGAAACATGGCTCGAGTCAGTAGCTGGCTCAAGCGAAGGTCGAGGCCATGGATTAAGTACCTCTCCTTGTGGCAGTGAGGGGCCAGCCCACCAGCTTCCTTTGCATGGCTTTTTGGAAAGTCATTCTGCACCAGTAAAGGAAGCAGCCTTCCATCCCTAGGCAGAACTAGATAATCAGGATTGAGGCACACAGGAATTGCTAGTCCAGAACCCATCTCGACAGTAACTAGAACCAGCTGCTTCAGAGGAAGGTGCAAGAAAGCCTGCAGTGATGGGAGAACCTGTGCCAAGGGAAGCTTCTTCCTAACCCCCTTTTGTAGAGGACAGTTTGTTGCCTGGTGCAGGAGGGTTCATAGCCCAGCCAAAGTCTTTAATCCTAATGTGGCAACTAGCTGGGGCGGGGGGGAGGTCACCCTGCATTGCTCTATGGAAAGGTGCCTGGGTAGCTGCAATGTCAGCAAGTGCTTACCTGGAAACCAAACAGCCCGTGTTCCATCTGTTCTACAGCTCACGCCCAGGCCCCGGTTTTCAGGGCATGCATCCCACCAGGCAGAAGATGGTCAGTGCTCAGATGACCAGGCAGTAGTTAGACTCCATGCCATTCCCCCCCTTCAGGGAGCAGGACAGTCTGACTGCTACAGAGCAGATCCCTCCCACCAGCTGAGCTACTGCAAAGAGTCAGGGGCTCAGGCGAGGTCCGTTCACTGCCATGCCAGTTTGGGCGAGAGCCTCTCTTGCCTTCCTTTGGGGCAACGAGAAGTGTATTTCATCACATCTAAACTCCCTTCTCTGCTGACTGAGTCCCTACGCAGCCTCTAGTGCTACAGACTGCGACAGGGTCTGTGGAGAGGTATGTACGGCCCAGTTTTGGTTTTTGGTCAATACAATAAATAATCCAGAGAGAAGCTTTAAGAACAACCCCAAGGGAAACAGACCAGCCCTTCCTGGAGTCTGTTTCCCAACTCCCTCCCTGCTGGGCGGCACCCCACAGCAGTGTGGATGATGAGCGCAGGCCCGTGCTGCTGGGGCAAGGGCAGGGAGAGAGTCAAAAGAGCTGATTCTTCAGCTGATGCAGAACCCCAAGCACGATGTCCTGCAGAGTCTGAGGAGAACAAGGAGGAGGCAGGATCAGTCACTCTGCAGGATGAAGAAACATTCACCTTGGCAATGCCTCTGTGGGTTCCAGAACAGGCCAGGGAACGCCTTACAGAGGGGACTGTGTGTGTAAAAAGGCAGCTAGGTACCAGTTGTGTCAGCCATGCACAGTGGTGTTTATGGGAACAAACCTCGGGGTGGGGGGGGGTACATGGCTTCAGTGCCTCAGTATTACTGGGAGTACAGCACCTGCCAGCTTGGATCAGACCAAGGGCCAGTTTCCTGTCTGACAGTAGCAGAACCAGCTGCTTTAGAGAAAAAGCCTAGTGCAAGAAGGTGTGGTATGACTACCTGCCCCTCAGGGAAGGTTCTCCTTAGCCCCCATGAGCTAGAGCCTCATTTATGCTCTGAAGCAGAGGGTTTCTATCTCTCTCAAAGCTCGTGTTTGCTGGTCTCATGCTGGGGCTCTTGTTCACCAGGGTCTCTCTATGCTGAGAAAAGAACACCACAGCAGCAAGTTTCAGAGCCTGGGTCGGGTAACTCGGGCTTGCAGAGCTTGCGCTATGGGGCTCAAAATAGCAGAGTAGATGTGCCCGCTCAGGCTAGAGCCTGGGCTCTGAGCCTCGCTGCTGTAGGGGTTTTTGCAGTGTAGATGTACCCTTGGGTTTGCCTGATCTCCTGTGGCAGACAGCACTACCCTGCCAGCTGCACATTGGGGGAAGTTTCTCCCTCTATTCATTCTGAATTTGACGCTTTCAATTTCACACATGGTCCCTTTGCTCATTACGAGAGAGGGAGAACAGAAGTTTCCCATCTCCCTCCTCAGCCCCAGGCACTATTTTGCATCTCTTTATCATGTCCCCTGTTCTGCCTCTGTTAGACAGTCCCAGGCTTTCCGTGCCCCTAGTCATTCTCGTCACTTGTCTCCGAACTGTCTCCTTGTGCTTCGTCCTCTTTGAGATGGGGTGACTGGAACTGCAGTCACTATCTCCATCCTGGTCTTTAAACCTCCTAAGGTGCTTGGGCTGCTGCCAGGTGCTGAACTGGCCCTGGCGCTAGTGAATTAGAGCCCAGTAAGGTGCAGGAACAGATCAAGCAGTTCCCTCCAACGTGCGCTGCTTTGCGTTTGTATCTACTGTAGCTATCTGGCCCCGTGGTACTTTGTGTGTGGCTCCTAGTCCTTACCTGGGGCTTACAGTGCTCTTCAATCCAGCTGAAGACACAGGCAGAAAGTTCCTGAAAACTCGTTACCGAGATGGAGGCATTAAAGGACTGGAACAGTGAATCCATGATGCCTTGGAAAACATTAAACTTGACTTGGTCAGAGACCTGGTCTTTCCCCTCATTTGGATTATCCTGATGAGCTTTCACAATCTGCTCATAGTTTCTGAAACAAACCAAAGAAACCTGGATAAAATGGCAGGCTTGGGAAGCCAGCTCTGGCCTCAGACACTTTCCAAAGCTCTGTTTGAGGTGTGAGAGAGACCAAAGATGTGCCACAGTGTTTGCTGAAGGCTATTAACTTTGCTTGTTAGGACCATAAGGCGACACTCAGACTGGTTGTATGGTTAAGGTAGCAGGCTCTGGGCTTAAATTCCTTTAGGGGAATAAATGCAGGGAACTCATGGCCTCCCTTCCATGTTGGAGAGGAGACCCAGGAACAGGCTGGGGCTCCTTGCTCTGAACTGGCAGTCCCCGTGCTCAGCCCATGCCCTTCACACTGTATTGGGATCTGCGTCAAGTCCAGCTTGACCAGCGAGTCAGATACTAACCAGCCCTGGGATGGATTTGCACAGAACAGAGGGGGAGTATGGTGGGTGTCTGCTGCAGTATTTAAAACACAGGGTGTCTGTCTCCCTGGCCCCTCAGGGTGGGAGATGTGTGACAAGTTGCTCCTTACACTTTCATGATTTTCAAAGCTGTGACATCTTTCCTGAGTGTAGAAACTTCCTCCTCCTGCTTCTTCTTCTCCTTATGGAGGAACTGAATATAGTCAATGGCTGAAAAGCAAAGGGAGGACGAGGATTCAGGATGCTCGAGACAGATCAGAGGTCACAGTGATGTTGCTCAGCAGGGGACAGGACAAGCAGACACTGGGGCACCTGTGGGATTGACGCATGGCCCTATATTTCATCCCCACAGGCCTCATGCATCCAAACTGACCAGGAGCCAGGCTCCCCCTGTGCCTCCTCTCCTCAGAGGGTCTCAGTGCTTCACAACCCGGCTCCTGGGACGGGGAGCAAGGTGCTCTAGATCGTACGCTAGCAGTGGCCAAGCCTCCTAAGCCCTAGACACTCTCCCACCCTCAACCTAAGTGATTTCGATGCCTGTGAGCTGCACGAAGGGGTGACTGGGCTAGGCAGCTAGTGCTTCACCCTGTAACAGTGTGCCTCCCTTGCACTCCAGGCTGATTGCACAAGTGTTACCCTCAGCAAGAGACCAGGACAGTGTTAACCTGCAGAGCCAGCCGGGAGGGAGCAGACAACTCAGTGAGGCCTGGAACAAGGCACCTGCTATTTTAGTTTTGAATGTCTGCAGGGAGGGTTTAACAGCCAGAGGACTTTCCCCATCGAACCCCCATGAACGGCTCCAATTCTGGCTGGCCAGTACCCCACTCAGTGGCCAGAGGAGCACAGCCGTCCAGCACAGAAGCTATTTGTCACAGCTGTTAGGAATGCCAGCACAGGCCCAGAAATCACTCCCCCCGACCCCAGACTCACTTTTCTGCAGGACGATGGCTTTGCTCAGTTTCTGGGAGCCAATGGAGAAATCCTGCTGCAGGCACGTGGGAACAATGGCCTGCAAATCATCGTAGCCTTTCTGTGGGGGGCAGAACGGAAGTGACAGGGTGTTTTAGATTCAACAGCATGGGGTGATGGCAGATGGTTTAACAAAGTGGAAAGCTACAGCTCCCCTAGGTTGATACAACCCCCCTACAGCAGTGTTTCCCAAACTTGGGATGCTGCTTGTGTAGGGAAAGCCCCTGGCGGGCCGGTGTGTTTACCTGCCCTGTCCGCAGGTCCAGCCGATCGCGGCTTCCACTGGCCGCGGATCGCTGCTCTGGGCCAATGGGAGCTGCTGGAAGCAGCACAGGCCGAGGGACATACTGGCTGCCACTTCCCGCAGCTCCCATTGGCCTGGAGCAGCAAACTGCAGCCAGTGGGAGCTGCGATTGGCTAGACCTGTGGATGGGGCAGGTAAACAAAGGCCTGGCCCGCCAGGGGCTTTCCCTACACAAGCAGCATCCCAAGTTTGGGAAACACTGCCCTGCAGCATCCTGAATGTTTGGGGGCACATGGAATTTAACAGCTAAGTAAATAACCCAAGGTTCAATAATGGGCCCTCCTGGGTCTGATGTGAAAGGAAGGCGCAGTCTGAATTCTCATGCAAACGAGCAGCCTGCTAGCTGCTCTGAGGTTACCTTGATGGCATCTCGTCTCTTCTGCTCGGCCTGGGTGTGAGCGCGTCTGCGTCGGTCCTTGTATGACTCTTTGTAGGCTTCCTGGTGATAATCGCTGTCTTCATCATCTGCAGCGGAAGAATGGTCGCCATCAGCTCTGGGGGCACATGGCAGCTCCCAGAGCCCAGGAAGCAGAGACAAAAACGGATACCTCCAGTTACTGAGGCAACACAGAACCCAGGCAATGTCTGGCCTGGGGATCGTTTAGACCCCTGTCCCTGAGAACACCTCACAGGCACACCACTTAGCTACCGATTGGATGGACTAGCTCCAAACAGCTCTTTCAAAAGGATGGGACTAAAACACAGTAAAGATCCACCTGTCCAAGGGCATCTCTGCTGACAACAGCTCACAACATGAATGAGCAGCTGGGGAAATTCATTATAGTGAAGGCCAATAACAAAGATACTAGGTGCCAACTGGGCCACCTGCTTCTCCCGCAGGCCCCTGGGGTTGGGCCCTGGCTTGTCTAGGCAGGATTCTCACTAGAAGGGCTCTGCTGCAGTCCGGATTTCAAGAGGGACTGGGTGTCTAAGCTGAGATCCCTTCCGCAGAGGGGCCAACTTTTCAGCCCTTCCTGGAATCAGGCCTCTGGAAGGTGTCTCAGAGCGGGCACCCATCACCACTCAGCACTCAAAAACCTCAGCCAAGAAGTTTCTTCAGCACTTCGCTCCAGCTCTCCTCTGTTCTCCATTACCAGGAGAGTCCCATCAAACTGCCCTGCAGGAAGCCAGGACACCATCCTCCCTACCCAAGGGCAGGGGAAGCTGGAGAGGAAGCTCTTGCAATCACTTACAGAATAGCTACCTAAGGAGAATGAGACTGAACAGGAATATGAGTGAGAGAGTAGGAAAAGCCCCTATTAACTGCAGTGCTGGAGAAGCTGGTGGAACAGAGAAGGGACCATACCTGTATTGGGGACTGAGGAGGCACTGGTGGAGCCAATGCTGTTAGCTCGGGATACTATGCTTCCTTTCCTAGTGCTTTCCACAAAGAGTGCTGAAAGAGAAAATACCACACCGTCTTTCCCTAAGTCATGCAGGAGGCAGTAAGTGTCACTAACCCCCAGAGACACTGCAACTGGGACAGAGAAGGGATCAGCTCTGCGAGGCGAGTCCCGGGGCAACCAGCTCTAGGGATTAGCAGCTGTTGCAGTCCCTGTCAATGTGCAGATAGGTACGATGAATGCTGGAAAGCCAGCTAAAGCACAGCAATGTCACTCTAATATCCTCTGCACCCGTTTCCCTGTCTGTAAAACGGGGGAAATACATTCTGGGAGACTTATGAAGTGCTTCAAGAGCCTCTCATTAAAGGAGCAAAGAATACATTGATGATCGCGACCGTGCTGCTTTTCCCATGAGGAGATGTTAGGCTTGATTTAAAAGGCCAAAGGGTCTGATTAGAGACTCTGGATTTGGGCCAAATTTGACCAGATTCTCTCTCTTCTAACAGCATAAACTAGCGCAAAGGACAAAAGTGACCAGGGCTCCCTGGCCCATTTAGTCAGCTGTGACCTGACAGAGTTTGGAACAAGAGGGCACAAAGCTACTCACAGGGATCCAGTCCACTGTCACTGTACGCAGAATCCACCTGGTGCATTGTAGGAGGAGCCAATGACAGCGCAAGAAACCGGGAAGAGAAGAGAGAAAAAGAAACCAACCAGTGAGTGAGGCAGTTCCCTCTTTAGCACATTTGCTTTTTTGCGCAATAAACTATAGTGCCAACACGTGACAGCAAGGGGGAACAATGTGGGTGGTCCCATGAGCCCCCACGCAACACATCCGCTTTCCAGAAGAACAGTGCTGCCCAATTCCCTTGCAGGCTGAAACACGGTTTGTTCTTCAGTTTAACAAGGCTGTGGCAGCAGGATTGATCTGGTTACAGTTTTAAAAATTTTATTAAAGTAAATGTTTGAAATGAAATATACACAGGTTGAGAGGGAAGGTACTGTACATCTGGGGTCAGGCTTGGGTTATGGGGGGTTACAGATATCTTTTGCAAGGATGAAAAGTTACATACATATCACATAACCAGCATAGACCCAGATTGGGGTGCAAGGGTTTTTAAAGTGTCAGTGAATAAGTGGGCTCGGGTTCACCACCCATGGAATGAATACTACACTTTATTCTAGGAATACATGGTCAGATTTTTAAAAGCATATGCACATTGACGACAACAGGAGAACCTGGGTGTTGAAAATCTGACCCTGGTTCCTACACGGACTTTGGGCACTTATGGACACATAGTCAACACTTCCTCCCCCTGTTACATTGTTATATTTATCTGAATGTTAAGACTGAATACAAGAAAAGACAAAAGACCAGGTAGCTCTGCTCCAGGCGTTCAGGAGGACAAAACATTCATAGAAAGTTAAAGCTCAGCCTCTGGGTATGACTCTCAAGATACACTATTCCCTGGATATGCCAAGCAGGAAACCTAAGTGCATTCAACAGCCAAGTCCTCTGCTTGGCAGCAGTTGTGTAAGGCCTCCCCCAAGGAACCAAGGATCAGATTTGTAAAGGTATTTAGCTGCCGAAAGAAGCAGATAGGCACTTAGTGGCATACCAAAAAGTGCCTAAGAACCTAAATCCTGGGTCACACAAACTTCCATTGATTTGAGGCTCTGGGCCTTAGTTCCTTTGCAAAATCCCACTAGGCATCTAAACACCTTTACAAATCTGGCCCTAAGTGTATTTAGCTCCTTTGACCTACTTGAGAGATGTTTTCCCAAGACAGTCAAGATTTTGCAGTGACAGAAATGTAGAGTTGTGGAATAATCCACCCATATTGGATGGTTCCTCGCCAATCCCGGCTGCCCAGAGTTGGCTCGTGTCCAATGCAGGAGGGTTTCTGTCCCTTCCCAATGTCTGGGGACGATGGGCAGAGAATAAGTCAGCAGTGGTATCTGATTCTCTTTATGCAGTAAAAGGCAAGATGCCCCAGGAGAGCCACCAGCCAGTGGCTTTGCGTCCAGTCACATCCCCTCAGAAATCTGCCTTCTCTGGCACAGAGCTGGGAACCTGCATGGTCACAGGGACGTTGGACACCTGACCTGACCCCTGGCCTCATCCCTGACCCATGACCCCAGTCCTGACACAACCCCCAACCCCCAATCCTGATGTGACCCCAGCCCCGACCCACCCGGCCCCCGCGCCCGCTGTGACCCGGCTCCGGGCCCGGGGGGCGGAGCCCGGCGAGCGGGGCGGGTACCAGAGGGGGTGTCGCCCTGTCCCGGGGAGAAGGGCCCCGCGGTGTGTCCCGCGCCGGCCGCCGTCCCGCTCCCGGGACTCACCTTCCCCCAGGGGTCCTCGGGCGAGGCGCCCGCCTGCTCCGCCATCTTCCCGCGGACTCGGGTCATGTGACCTCCAGCATCAGCCAATCACAGCGCCCGACCATTGCAGCGAAAGGAGCTTCCGGGAGACGCCTGCCGCGGGGGTTGCTGGGAGATGTCGTGTAACCGCGGGGACTGATGGGAGTTGTAGTTCCAGCGCGGGGACAGATGGGAGCTGAAGTGTGTCCCGGGCCCTGGCCCGCCTGAGCCACGAGGGGGCGCCGTGACAGCGAAGATCCTGCAGCGGGAGGCGCCGCGGTCTCAGCACGGGGGGAACCGCGAACCCCGAGACCGGCGGGGGAGGGGCCTGGAGGGTGGGGGGCGCAAAGTGGAAACCACGTGTCAGGGCTGCGAACGGGGGGACACTGGTGGGGGCAACGGCCAGGAACACCTGGGGGAGCTGGTCCTGTGACCTCACGTGGCCCCGTTACTTGTCCAGTGACCCCAGATGACCCCAATCTGTGTCTTGGGTCTGGCCCTGTTACCTCAGATGACCCCTGTTACCTCAGATGACCCCATTACTTCCTCAGTGACCTCACATGACCCCATTTGCTCTTCTGGATCTGAGTCTGTGTCCTCAGATGACCCCATTACTTCTCCAGTGTCCTCAGATGACCCCAGTTACCTCAGATGACCCCATTACTTCTTCAGTGACCTCACATGACCCCATTTGCTCTGCTGGATCTGAGTCTGTGTCCTCAGATAACCCCATTACTTCTCCAGTGTCCTCAGATGACCCCAGTTACCTCAGATGACCCCATTACTTCCTCAGTGACCTCACATGACCCCATTTGCTCTGCTGGATCTGAATCTGTGTCCTCAGATAACCCCATTACTTCTCCAGTGTCCTTAGATGACCCCATTACCTGCCCTAGGTCTGGACCTGTTACCTCAGAGGACCTCATTACTTCTTCAGTGACCTCACATGACCCCATTTGCTCTTCTGGCTCTGAGTCCGTGTCCTCAGATAACCCCATTACTTCTCCAGTGGCCTCAGATGACCCCAGTAACCTCAGATGACCCCATTACCTCTTCAGTGACCTCACATGACCCCATTTGCTCTTCTGGATCTGAGTCTGTGTCCTCAGATAACCCCATTACTTGTCCAGTGTCCTTAGATGACCCCATTACTTCTTCAGTGACCTCACATGACCCCATTTGCTCTTCTGGATCTGAATCTGTGTCCTCAGATAACCCCATTACTTCTCCAGTGTCCTCAGATGACCCCAGTTACCTCAGATGACCCCATTACTTCTTCAGTGACCTCACATGACCCCATTTGCTCTTCTGGATCTGAATCTGTGTCCTCAGATAACCCCGTTACTTCTCCAGTGTCCTCAGATGTCCCCTGTTACCTCAGATGACCCCATTACCTCTTCAGTGACCTCACATGACCCCATTTGCTCTTCTGGATCTGAGTCTGTGTCCTCAGATAACCCCATTACTTCTCCAGTGTCCTCAGATGACCCCAGTTACCTCAGATGACCCCATTACTTCTTCAGTGACCTCACATGACCCCATTTGCTCTGCTGGATCTGAGTCTGTGTCCTTAGATAACCCCATTACTTCTCCAGTGTCCTCAGATGACCCCAGTTACCTCAGATGACCCCATTACTTCTTCAGTGACCTCACATGACCCCATTTGCTCTTCTGGATCTGAGTCTGTGTCCTCAGATAACCCCATTACTTGTCCAGAGTCCTCAGATGACCCCCAGTTACCTCAGATGACCCCATTACCTCTTCAGTGACCTCACATGACCCCATTTGCTCTTCTGGATCTGAATCTGTGTCCTCAGATAACCCCATTACTTCTCCAGTGTCCTTAGATGACCCCATTACCTGCCTTAGGTCTGGACCTGTTACCTCAGAGGACCTCATTATTTCTTCAGTGACCTCACATGACCCCATTTGCTCTGCTGGACCTGAGTCTGTGTCCTTAGATAACCCCATTACTTCTCCAGTGTCCTCAGTCGACCCCAGTTACCTAAGATGACCCCATTACTTCTTCAGTGACCTCACATTACCCCATTTGCTCTTCTGGATCTGAGTCTGTGTCCTCAGATAACCCCATTACTTCTCCAGTGTCCTCAGATGACCCCAGTTACCTCAGCTGACCCCATTACTTCTTCAGTGACCTCACATGACACCATTTGCTCTTCTGGATCTGAGGCTGTGTCCTCAGATAACCCCATTACTTGTCCCGTGTCCTCAGATGACCCCATTACCTGCCCTAGGTCTGGACCTGTTACCTCAGACGACCCCATTATTTCTTCAATGACCTCACATGACCCCATTTGCTCTTCTGGAGCTGAGTCTGTGACCTTAGATAACCCCATTACTTGTCCAGTGTCCTCAGATTATCCCATTTGCTCCCCTGGATCTGGATCTTGACCTCTGATGACCCCTTTATCTCTCCAGTGACTTCAGATGACCCCCAATTGCTCTCCTGGGTCTCAGCCTGTGACCTCAGATGACCCCATTCACTGCCCTGGATCTGCGGCTCGACCTCAGATGACCCCGTTACCTATCCAGTGACCTCAGATGACCCCATTACTTATTCCGTGACTTCAAATTACCCCATTCCTTGCCCTGGATCTAGGCCTGTGACCTCAGATAACCCCATTCCCTGCCCAGTGGCCACAGATGAACTCATCCCAGTCCTAGGTCTGGGTCTGTGACCTCATATGACCCCCAATCTCTGCTGTGGGCCTGGCCTCCCCACCCCCTCAAAGGTTCTCCCATCCCAAGTCTGGACCTGTGACCTCCATTTACTCAGCTCCCTGCCCTGTGCCTATGACTGCAGGTGATTCACACACACACACAGCCCCCCCACACCCAGGCCTGGGTCTAGGCCCATGAACCTAAGTAACATCACTCCCTGTGCTGGTCCTGGGAGCCCCATCAGCTCAGACCCAGCCTGTCCGGCCCCTCAGATCATGAGATTTTAATGTTACACACAATAAACCATTGAGGGTTTCAGTTTTTTTTATTTTCTTTGCCTCCTGGATTTGACCCTTAGGGTCATGTTTCCTACTTGTCTTCCTAACCAGGCATGCTCGGTTTGTATTGGTTTACATGGAAGCTGAGAGTCGCCTGTAATCACAGGACTCCAGGAGCTGAGGCTTTCATACGAGGCTCCTGATGAAACTAAGAGTTCGCCACACTGTGCAGTTGGCAGGAGCCAGAGTTGGCCAGGAGAGTTCTGAGCCCCAGGGCTGGTTATTGGCAGGGGCAGGACAGAAAATCCCCAGGGTCTGCATCCAGCAGAGCCAGTGAATCTAAAGTGCAAAATCCCTGGCCTCAGGCAGTGTGGATCACGGGAGCAGTATCAGGCAAGAAGCAGAGTCACCTGGGGGATGGGGGCCAGCACAGGAAGCGGGGTCCCTGGTGGGGGTGTCACAGGGGCCAGCACCGGAATTGGGGTCTCCGGGGCGGGCAGTCACAGGGTACACGAGGTGTCTGGCCAGGTTGAGTTCAGTTCACTGTGCTACGTCCAGAGCAGCATTTGCCAGCTGGGGGGGTCTTTGTGGGACATTTCCTCTGATGACGCTGATGCCTCCAGACCAGAAAGGAAGCTGCTTCCTGCTCGACATGATACCGACTCACGTGGGGTTAGCCGGAGGCACTGGGAGATGGTGCAGGCACCTATGTCCCTCAGTGCCCTGCCTCAGGGCTGCGGTGGGAGGCAGGCAGGGGCGGTGCCCCTCAGCCACGGCTCATTGCAATGGCACAGGACCCATGGTTGTTTCTGGGCGCCAGGGGCGCCCTGCCACTCCAGAGCACCTCAGTCCAGCCAGGCCAGCTGGGCCCTTTGCACACTGGTGGGAGGGGCTCTCTCCTGGTGCTCTGGACACTGATTTTTATGCCTGGTTGCTATGAAGGGCTTGGTCCAATCAGCCAGTGTCATAGGCAAGGGGCAGGCCCAGGCCACTCTGCCAAGCCGGCGCATGCCCTGGAGCCACCTCCTACCTGTTCCTTGCTGCAGCCCTACCCCCAGAGCTACCCAGCCCCATGGGACTCTGGCAAGGGGGCCTCCTGCCTTGGCTGAGAACTGCCCCCGCCTGGGGCAATTCCCGAGCCCCCTGCAGCCAAGGCTGTGAGGCCCCAGCCCCTGGAGCAGAGCATGGGGCTGGGATTCTGGGGGCAGGCAGCTGAAGGGTTTCCAACCACATGGGGAAATGTCCTGCCCTGCTGGGACGCACATCCCCACCGGGGCTGGGCAGCAGCGACCATCAGAGGAGCCTCCCGTGGTGACAGGGTGGGGGAAGGTGCCAAGCGGGGACCGCAGCAGGCTGGCTCAGTGCTGTCCCCACGCAAATGCCCCTTGGCGCATTCCTGCCTGGGCCACTGCAATGGGGCCCTGCTCTGGGCAGCGCTCGCTGCAGCAAGTTCAGTGTTTGGCCTGGGCTCTAAGCCCCTCCCATCGCCTCTGCCACCGTCAGCACCTGCCCGCTGGCTGCGCTGGCCTCCCCAGCAGCCTGGTCTCCTGCTTCCGCCTAGGGGGATGCTCAGCTGCACTGCCGGTGCTGCCTGACTCCCAGCACCAGCAGGACGCGCCAGCTCTGGCTGAGACTCAGCAGCGCCTGGGCCGGACAGAGCCCTGCAGCATGGGAGCCAGAGACATGATGGGGGGCGGGGGGGCACTCTCCCAGGGCAGCACAGAGCAGAGGGGAGCAGGCTGTGCTGGGAAGGGGTGTCCCATGTGGCACTGCAGGGCAC
The DNA here is from genome assembly GCF_020497125.1 of Mauremys mutica. Taxonomy (NCBI): domain Eukaryota; kingdom Metazoa; phylum Chordata; order Testudines; family Geoemydidae; genus Mauremys; species Mauremys mutica. The sequence goes on from NC_059096.1 coordinate 1,252,558, forward strand.
TCGCCTCCAGGCCATGAGCACTCCACAGCCCTGAGATGGAGCTGGCCCAGCCTCGGCACCCCGTGCTGTGAGCACATGGAAGTAACATGCAAACGTCACCGTAAGCCCTAGCGTAGGCGAGGCCCTGAGCTCAGCCCCCTGCCTGGGAGTGCGACCAGGACCCCAGGCTGGCACAGGCCACAGAGCCGGCAGTGCCACGTGTGACTGAGTGCAGCACTCGGGGAGGTTCTGTCAGGGCCCCTGGGCTCGGATGTCATGCTGCCCTCGGGCCTCACCCACCACCAGCTGCTCCCTGCTCCCAGCCAGTCCTCAGCCCCCCTGGGAAATCACCTGTGCGCAGAGATGCTGGGAGGCAGATCAGCCTGGGCCTTCCTGCAAAGGGGATTAGTCTTTCGAGCAAGGCACTTGGCTGGTCCCCAGCCGCAGCAGCAGTGGGATTTACCCTCTCCTCACCATGTGGGGACAGGCAGCACCTGGGCGCAGGGCGGATTAGGTGACTTGCCCCAGGTCGTGGAGGTGCGCTGTGTCAGAGCCAGGAATCAGTGCCCAGGGCTGCTGACACCAGTCACCACCACAGACCAGGCCACCCTTCTCCTCTGCTGCCTCCAGCAGCAGCCGACACCCCTTAATGCACCTGACCACTTGGGCAATTCTGCACATGGGGTGACCTGCTGGAGAGGGCACTGGCTGCCTTCGCCGGCTGCCTGACTCCCCCCACCCCAGGTGTTGTTCAGCAAAGCCTGTGCAGAGCCCACTCGGTGTCGCCCCCCCCACCCCCCACAGAGAGCATGAGCTGCGATTGGGCAGCGGGACGCACACCCCCAGGGCACTGGGGCACAGGCAATGTTGATTCAGTCCGAAGAGGCTGGAGAACCCACCTCCCTCCCATTGCATCAGTGGGAGTCTCTGCCAAAGGGGCAGGCGGGTTCCCTCCCATCCCACTGCCAAGCCAGGACGGAGGGCAGCCTCCACCAAGAACCCCCCTGGACAGACCCAGAAACTGGGCTAGTAAAGCAGGGACCCCCTGGAGCCCCATCACCCCCCCAGACCCTGTGGCCAAAAGCTCAGGGAACAGCCCTGCCAGACAGGCTCCCTCCTCCCAGCCACAGCCTGGAGTAGGGGGAGGCTGCACCTGCTCCTGGCTTTGGGACCCACATGGCCTAGCCCTGAGCCCCTGGGCCCAACCTCAGCGCACTTCCTGCCTGCAGCCCCCAGCTGAGATGCCTGCGAGTGCCACCGAGAGGAGACAGTCCCCAGGGCACCTCATGGCTCCTCTCCCTGCCCCCTCGCCCCGGGATATCCTGACAGCACGTCATGTTCTCCTGCTTACGCCAGGTGCTGCTGGCGTACCCAGCCCTGAGATAACAGCCACCTCCTGTTCCCGGTGCGTCCCTCCTGACGCTGCTGCGGGGCCAGCGCAAAGTCCAGGCTGACGTGCCACCTGCCCTCCGCTGGCTGCAGCCCCAGTGGCGCCAGAGGGCACAGGTGCAAAGGCCCTTTGCATCACTCCAGCTAGGGTCCTGCTGGGGCTGCACGGTGAGACACGCCTGGGCTGTGACGGGTGGACAGCACAAGCCCTCACTTCCCCTGGGGGGTTGCAAAAGGCACAGCCCTGGAACCCCGCTGGGCCCCACTGACCCGTTACAACGTGCCCAGAGCCTCCCTGTCACTGGCCAGGCCCCACTTGTGCGAGGTGCTGTACACACAGACCCTTCTCTAGACACCCCCCCAAGGGCCAGCAGCTGCTGCCATTGGCTCGTCTGCAACAGACGTTTGCTTCACGATCTAAAATCCACCCAAGGCTCCAGGCCCAGGCAGGGCTAACGGGGGTTTCTACAGTGGATACCAGCTACATCCAGGAGGGACCCCTGGAGCCACCTACTCTGACCCCAGCTGCTAACAGAGCTTCACCTGCTAACACCCGACACCTGCAGAGAGTGTGTCCCCTGCCCCCCTCCCCGCTCAGAGCCTCCTCCAGAGAGGCCTGCCTGGCATCAGGTATTTCGAGGCAGCCTCCCCCTCAGCACCCCAGTGGCAGGATCTGGGGGGGCACGAGGAACATTCCTGGGCCATGCAGCCCCCGGCCCTGGCCCAGCGTCTCTCTAGCTGGGCCGTTCCAGCACAGTGCGGCAGGGCTGTTTGTGAGCACGGCTGTGACGCAGACGGGGGAGAGCACCGGGAATCGGCGACCTTTCCTCCCCCTGCCTGCAAAGGCCACACACCTCACTGGGCAGAGAGAAAACATTCTGTGCTTTGCCCCGACCCTGGACTTGGAGCCTAGCCCCCCCTGCTCCCTCACAGCGACTGTGGGGGCTGCTCCCCCCAGGCTCCTTCACTCACTTGCCTGCATCTCCTGGTCCGACAGCCTGCGCAGCTCAAGGTGGTGGGGGGGTCCCCAGCCCAGCCCAGCCCAGCCGGGGCCCCTGCGATCAGCAGCAGCTCCACGCGGCCGCACTTTGTATTCATCAGAACACGCCTGGCCAGGGAGCGACCCGGGGACACAGGCCATTCGCCTGGACACTGACACACCAGCAAGGGGCGCACGATTCAGGCCGTCAGGGCAGCTGCCCCAGTACTCTCTTGCCCGGTCTGCACAGGGTCAAAGCCCGGGTTCCCCCAGAGCAGCACATCTAGCAGGCCCTGCCCTGGGGTGCAGGTTACAGGGCCAGTTCTGCACGGGTGGGTTTAACTGTTCCACTGCTGGATGCTGCCAGTACCAGAACACAAGCGCCCTCCAAGCCTTTCTATACCCACCTCCCCCACGACCGACCGGGGCTGGGAAGTGCACAGGAAGCTCGGATCACACTGGATTCCGCAGCCCCTCCCTGTCCCCATGGCAGTTTCCATTTCCTGTTTGCCTTGCTACGCTCCCTGCACTGACATCACGGTTACTTCACTTCCCAGAAGTGGGGAAGGAGGCTGCTGAGAAGCAAAAAAGGCCCCAGGGCGGAAGTGAGACTGGTGGGTGAAAAAATGTTCAGAACAACATGACTTCATTCAACATTTTATTGAGGTCACATTAAAAACAGAACAGGACACAGAGTCTATTAACATTTGATATTGCAACAGACACATAGATCAGGACAACGGACTTTTGGTCTTTGTGGCACCAAAATTAAATAGAAACAAAAAAGGATTAAAAAAATAATTTATCTCTAGGGTGTGCAGGTTAAATAGACATAAATAGAGCAAGGGATCTGGGTGGCGTCCAGCCAAAAATCTGGACAGAATGAAACGAAGACAGAGTCTTCTGCTGAGCTCAGAGGGGTGTCCCATTGCGGCAGGAGATGCTGGTCCTGAGGCATCATCACATGCAGCGGGCTGCCTGCAAACACTTCTGGGGATGCACATCCGTCTGCGGGCCGTACATCTTCTCCGCCCACCTCTCAAAGGCCGTCACCATCTGCTTCACCACCTCATCGAAGAACAGGTTGGCCAAGTGGGAATGCAGGATGGACTTGAACTCAAAGGAGACCTGGCAAGGCAACACAGATCTTAACAGGGGGCTGCCCTGGGATCTCTGGCCAGGCAATTAACCGTACCACTGAGAACCAGCACAGGAGCTGGCACACTTTGCACAGCCAGTGGCTGCACATGCAGATTGCAGCTGCCCTTGACTTCCTGCAGAAGGGCAGCCTGCCAGAACTGCAGGCTGCAGCGTCACTGGGGTGGCCTGTCTAAGACATTCACTAACCGCACACGGTGACCCCCCCATGAAAGAAGGAATGCTCTGTGCAGGGCCCAGCCTGCCGCGGGGATTGGCACAGGCGGCAATACTCACATAGAAGTCTAACGTGCAGGTGTCCGGCTGCCCCGGCAGCCCTGGGCTAAACCGCCACAGCGTCTCCAGGTGGCTGAAGATGCGGCTGTCGTTGCATACAGCCTGCAGGAGGAAAGGGGGCTCCTGTCAGTTTCATCCCACAAGGCTCTCAGCTGATTTCAATCCACCCACACCCAGGAGTGCCCAGGAGCCAGTGACACTGAGCCAGGGCTGCTGGAGCCAGTAAGAACCAGGCTCCTTGTTCACACACGAGTTCACATCTGCATGAGTCTGTGAACACGGAACCAGGTTACACAGGCTGTGTGGTAACATGCGAGCCCCCATCCACAGAGAGGCTGGGGCTGCCAGTGCGCTCAGGCAGAGGTTCCTTAGCCGCATCCGTCCCAAGCACTGACTTAGTGTGACGTCAGCGTATCCTCAGCCCTGATCCGCCTGGAACTGGACCCACACAGCTCAGCACCAGATACAACCCTGGTTTTGTCTGGCTCCTTGGAGCCCAGCTGCTGCCTCAGCATGAGGGGTGGGGGTGTTGGGGGCTGCATCTCACACACAGAAGCTGTTCGAGAATGAGGCAGCCGGGGTCACAGCCACAAGCACAGGCCTGGGAACCTTTTCCAAGACCAGCCTCTTTAGTTAGGTGCTTGATGTGCCTTGGGCCAATTATCAGAAGTGTCGAGCACCTGCAGCGAGTTGTGAGTGCTCAGCACCTCCCAGCTAAGCCCAGGGTGTCTGGCCCTGGGCAGCCCCCCAGGCCCCTAGTGAGAACCCGGCTCCCTGGTGGCCCCTTACCCGGATCTGGTGCTGGGGAGTGAGGGAGATTTCAGAGACGTAGCGCTCCACGAGGGGCGCGAAGCCGACCTCCAGCTCTGCCCGCATCAGCCCCTTGCGGCAGGACAGGATCTTGGAGCTCTGGCACCAGGGCACGAAGTGCTGGTAGCTCTCCACGTTGGCCACCACGCTGTACATCTGCTCCATGGAGTAGCTGGAGAGGGGAGACGAGACGCCTGTGAGCAGGTGCCGGGCAGGGTGACGCGAGACAGGCAGCACCTGGCGAGGGGGTCCTCGGGCTGGGAACTCGGCCACTGCCCTGGGGAACAGGCCCCTGGCACTGCCCACCAGAGACAACTCCCACTCCCAGCCCCACGGCCAAGCCCCCCTGGGAGCCGCCGGACACACGACGGGAGCGACTCACCCCAGCACTCGCGCTTCCCCGTACTCCATCCGCTTGCCACCCAGCCGGGGGGCTGCCAGGTTCAGGAAGGTCCGTGCCGGGGGCTGCAGCCCCCACGCCGGGGCGGCGGGAGGCCGCTGGGGGGGCTGCGGCGTGGCCAGGATCCCACAGGAACTGAGATGCCTGGAAGAGAGAAGGCGGGTTACAGGGGGGGCGCGTCGGATACACCCGGGACAGCTCAGCCCCGGGGGCTCGGATCCCGGGGCCCCTCCCGCCCCCAGCGCGGGACCGGGGCTGGTCTGCGCCCACGGCGCCTCGCCCGGCTGGGGCAGGTCCCGGGGTCCCCCCCGAACCCGAACCCGGAGCCACGTGGGACGTTCGCTCCGAGGGGTCGGGACCAGGCGGCGGCTCCGAGCAGCCCGGCCGGTGGAACCGGGAACCCGGCCCGGCAGCGTCGCGGCCCCCGCTCCCCCGGCCCGGCCCTTACCGAGTCCCGTCCCCGGGGCGCGGGCGGCCCCCAGCTCCCCGCAGCGCCCGCAGGAGCGCGGCTCCCCGGCTGCTGCTCCCGGCCATGGCTCCGGCTCCGTCTGTCTGCGCCGGCCCCGGCCGCGGCCCCTGCCCGGCCCCCGCGGGGTGGGTCCGCCACGTGCTCCAGCGACGTGTGGGGAAACTCCCACGGGGCGGGGCGGCGGCAGGGACCGCCCGGAGACCGGCGCCCTGGGGCCTGTGCGGGGGGGCAGGAGATGGGCCCCCTGGGCGGTCCGGACACAGCCCTGGGCCCGAGCTGGAGCCGTGTCCTGGGTGCGAGTCCGGTGGTCGCTGAGTGTGTGTGAGTGAGTGGGGGGGTGAGTGTGTGTAGGTGGGTTCGGGGGGTGAGTGTGTGTATGGGGGGGGGTGAGTGTGTGTATGGGGGGGATGGAAGCTGCCTGCAAACACCAGGGCTTGTTTAGGGCTCCAGCGAGACTGGCCCCGGGGAACTTCCCGAGCTCCAGGGCAGGAGACAGACAGACACTTGCTGGCTTTGCAGCCCTGGATACTGGAGGTCTAGGCCAGAGGGTCTCAACCTTTCGTATTGGTGACCCCTTTCACATCACAAGCCTCTGAGTGCCACACCCCCCATACATTAAACACACTTTTTATTATATATTTAACACCATTGTAAGTGCTGGAGTTTGGGGTGGAGGCTGACACCTCCCGACCCCCCGTTTGAGAACCCCTGGTCTAGGCAAACCTCCAACCTGATCTACAGGCGCAAGGCTGGTTTTCCCCTGCTCAATCCTGCGTGAGGGCAGGTTGTGTAACAGACACTTCACAAACCGGGCTTCCGTTGCAGATGACTCACACTCCAAGTATGTTGGCCAGCCCAAGGGAGCGGGAATGCGGATGGCCAGACCTCCTGCCCAGCTACTCTGACGCCCTCTCAGTCTGGAATTTAATTTCCTCATTCCCTCAGCTAAAAAATGTTCTCTGTTCCTGAGTGTGTCCTTGACTTCTCCCTCGGTGGGACATACCTGCAGCAGACTCAGGCCTAGGGAAGGAAAGTGTCTGCTCACTGCAGTCTGAAAGTGAAATTCTAGCTGAGGTTTTCATGAGGCGTTTCCACAAGCTCCAAGGACTGGAATCTCTGGAGGGAAAAGTGGCAGCAGCACTGGGAGACGGTCTGAAACCTGCCAGTGCTGCCGCTCTGCAGCCAGCATCAGGGAATCAATGAGGGTGGGACCTTTCCTTCATTGACCCTTGGTGATGGACCCACCTTATCCTCAGAGACGAAGCTTCTGTGACCAGAACACAGCCTGGGGGGGAAGAGCACAATAGGTTTGCTGGAGGGGAAACAGCCTGATCTACTGTAGGGCCGAAAAGAGTGTGAAGAGCAAGCCCTGCTCCGAGCAGTCAGGGTTTGTCTACATGGGAAAGTTTGACTGCTATAGCTAAACCAGGGGTTGTTCCAGTATAATCCCACAAGGACCCTCAGAGTCCACTATTCAAGTGGCTTTCGGGTTAGCTTAAAACCCTTCCTAAATGTCATAAGCAACACTGAAAAAAGCCACCGGTACACTGAATATCAGTGGCCACAAGGATGGGGCATGGTGTTACTATACTGTTACAGCTATCGATACCAAGCTGCGGGGGTTGCAAGCACAGGCGCCGACTTCCCCCGTATTCCGTGGGTGCTCGACATAGAAAACATGACCTATGAGTGAAGATTGAAAAAACTAGGTTTGTTTAGTCTGGAGAAGAGAAGACTGAGAGGGGACATGAGAACAGTTTTCAAGTAGGTAAAAGGTTGTTACAAGGAGGGAGAAGAATTGTTCTTAACCTCTGAGGACAGGACAAGAAGCAATGGGCTTAAATTGCAGTAAGGGGGGTTTAGGTCAGACATTAGGAAAAACCTCCTGTCAGGGTGGTTAAGCACTGGAATAAATTGCCCAGGGAGGTTGTGGAATCTCCATCATTGGGGATTTTTAAGAGCAGGTTAGACAAACCCCTGTCAGGGATGGTCTCGATAATACTTAGTCCTGCCTTCAGTGCAGGGGACTGGACTAGACGACCTCTCGAGGTCCCTTCCAGTTCTATGATCAGTTTAAATTCACACCTTGGCTTAAACCAGTATAACTTCCCTTCCCATGTAGACAAACCCCCAGACTCTGACGGGAGTGGGGGCACTTCTTCCCTCCATTGCTCTTTGGCCAGAGGAATGGGGCAGGCTGGGAGTTGGAATGTTTGCCCCCAAACCAAAGAACATACAAGGGGAGATTAGAACTGCTGCTTCTTACGTGGCATCCTCATTATTTGCACCCATTGATCTGCTGCTACTTTCTTGGTGGCTGAATGGTCTTGTTGATCCACCCAGGAGACCTCTCCATCCATCCAAGATCTTATTCTGCCTTGTGTTCTTCTGCCATCAGCTTTGCCTTCTTGTGCCCCTAAACATGCATCACCCGCTGAACCTATGAACACGGGCCTTGCACTAGAGGTGCTAGTGGGAGTAAAATGAATCTCAAATCATCAGCACCCGCAAAGGTGGCATGGAATTTGGGTCCCTCTGCCCAGTGCAGTGATAGCTGGTTGAATGAGCAGCTCCCCCTGCTGGCCACCTGGTACAACTGCTAGGTCTATTTTTTAAAAGTGATTTAAGTGCCTTGTAGAAGTAGCAAAGAATCCTGTGGCACCTTATAGACTAACAGACGTTTTGCAGCATGAGCTTTCGTGGGTGAATACCCACTTCTTCAGATGCAGCAGGATTCTTTGCTACTTCTACAGAACCAGACTAACACGGCTACCCCTCTGATACTTAAGTGCCTTGGTTACTGACAGCCGTAGACAGCAGCCGGGGCCGGATCCTGCACGCTGCTTTGGTGCTGTCTGTTGGGCCAGGTTGGGAGGCTAATGAAGGATTCAGAGCTGGCTGGTTAGGGCATCCTACAGACTCACCCCTCACAGGGCCAAGCTGAGCATCTAAGCCATGTCCAGGGCTGAGCGAGAGCTGGGCATGAAACTGAACACGAACTCAGCCTCTGCAAATTCCAGTCCATTGGCAAAGCTCCTGCTGCAAGGACTGGTGATAGCAGCAGCACACCCGAGGGGGCGTCTACACCACCTCTTCCTCACTGCGCCCAGGATCCAGGCAGGAGCGAAGGGGCACATCTGCTTTGCTGCACTAGTGTGCAATTTGGATCCGTTTCCCTGGCTGCACGGGGGCTTTGTATCATCCCTATGAACAGCCTTAAGCTAACTTCAGTTCAGGCTCTGAAAACACTAGGCTGGCACGGGCAGTGCTCAGAGAATGGGGAAAAGCCCTCCCGGGTCCCCCTAGTTCCACAGACCTCTGGCCCGGTGCTCACCGAGTGACACACGAGGGCTAGTGAAGCTCCCATCACGAGCCAGCAGGATTCTCCCCTACAGCGGGAAGAGCTGCTTTACCTCAGACCAGCGGCACAAGTGCAGCCTGCTTGGGGACAGGCCCTTGGGCTCGAGGCGAACAGAAGAAACAGGCCTGGCAGAACAATTACCACACAGAGACAGACTGCGCAAACCGGACCTTTAACTGGCACATGCCCACAGGGTACAGACTACACCCAGGTCTGGCAGCCCGTGCCCCCGCGGCCCATCCACGGAGAAAGGGGGACAATCCGGGGATACTGATCACACAAGGGGGTGACGGCGCTCATGTCCCCGCTCCATGCGTGGCAGTGTCCTCTGGCTCCCCAGGGGGTGCAGGGGACATTGGCCACATCAGGCAATCCTGGCTTGTGCCCATGCTGCCAGCTCAGGGCAGCTGCTCCTCGCTGCCCTCTGAGCCCACAGTAGGGTACTGCCTCTTGCTCAGGGCCTTTAGCAACAGGAAAGCAGGATGCCTCTGCCCCCAGCCCCTCCCCCTCAATACCAGGCGAGCCATTTAACCACCCAGCTGAGACCTGAAGTGCGCCCGGCTGACTGACGATGTGCGATGCTAGAACACGGTGAGAGACAGAGTGGGGGCAAGAGCGCAGGCACTCAGCCCCGGCAGCAGGGCCCAGCAGTGCTGTGATGCCCAGTCTGGCTGTGAATGAAGATGAGACGGGAGTGATGGGAAAAACCACCAGGTCCCAAGACTCTAGTCTTGGCCGATGCGCTGCTGCAGGAGGGCCCAGGCCTTCTCCACCTGCCAGAACAAACATGGGACAGCAAGTCAGGGTTCAGAAGGAAAAAGGGCACCAAATGCAGCTGTGCCAGGGCGGGGATGGGCACAGCCTGCTAGAGCACTGGCGCAGGGACGGGCGGGAACTCCCCTTACAGTGCAGAACGGACAAAGCCCCCAAACCTTTCACTCCTTCCAGGCTGTGTTTAGGACTCAACCCAGCCGTGGGGCGGATCTGCAGCATAGACAGGACTTGGGGGTTCTCACTGGCCACCCACCAACACCTGATTCCGCTGAGCGGATGCAGCAATTGGACATCTACCAGAACGCGCCGCTTTCCCAGGGGACGACCCTCATCCCGGGAAGGAGAGACCCGCAGCCACAGCTCCTCCATGGGGAGAGGGACACGGAGCCAGCTGTAGGACCAGATATTCCATAAGCCCGATTCCACTAGAGAGGAACAAGGCTCTCTCCCGATCTGATCACAACCCGGCGAGCAGTGGCTTGTCCAAGGCCCTACGGGTAGCCCAGGCAGGACTCCTGTCTAACCACATGGTACCTAGGTCCTCGGCTGGACCCCAGTGGCTCCTCTCCATCCCTGCTGGCCTGTCCTAGGCAAGGCAGCAAGCACTCCTGGCTCCCACGCCGGGCAGACCCTGGGCTCTCACCTGCTTCTGGGTAGCCTCCGGCTCCCAGAGGGTGCACAGCACGACATGGGACTGCTTCACCCGCTGGCTGTTGCTCAGCTGGCTCTGCAGCCTGTTGCGAGCAGCCTCGTCACTCAGCCCATCTCTGGCCATGATGCGGCGCAGGGCCTGAAAAGACCAAGAGGGGACATTCACCTCCACACGGGTGCACCAGGATCCAATCGCTAACCGCAAATGGCTGGGGCAGGGAGTCACCTACCTCCTGCTCCGGGACGCTGGCCATCCAGACCTCATGGACCATGTCTGTCCAGCCAGCCTCCAGCAGCACGGCAACATCCAGCACACACACCGCTTTACCTGTGGAACGAGGCCATTCCCCGTGAGTGCTTGGGAACCACAAGCGCACACAATTCCCCGGGGCTGTTTATACGACCCAATCCAAGCAAGCCTGAAATGTCACGAGTTCCTGCACATGGGCAGCGCAGACACTTTACTGTGGAGCAAGAGAACCCCGTGCAGAAGAGAAAGCAGCAGGACCCAGACTGTTTTCTGCCTAGCATGTGCACACAGGCTGGGCCAGGCCACGGGGGCATCTCCAGGAAAATGCCTGGCAGGGTAGCAATGCTCCAGGGGCATTCCATTGCCCCAGGGAGCTAGAGGAATTCTCTCCCAGGGAAACACACTCTCACTGCTGGGATTTGGTATTACAAACGCACTCGTGGCCTTTTCTGGAAAGGGAGGGGGGCAGAGTATCCAACCATTTAATGCAAAGGCTCCTAATCCAAGTCTGGCAGCAGTTTGGCCCCTGGCACTTACCCAACTGCAGGAAGATGCAGTGGACAAGCTCCCGGTAAAGCACAGAAAGGACTGAGCTGGGAAAACCGACCAGCTCTAGGCTGATCAGGAAGTAGATGCAGCTGCAGACTGGGGCTTAGGACAGCAGTTACCCAGGGTCTCTGGACTGCGCGGTGGTAATAGGATGATATGTCCCAGCCCCCTTTGGGTTCAGAAGGGAAGATCACGCTCACCCTGTGCTGCTGCTTCATTCAGCTGCCTCTTTGTCATCTTCGCAATCACAGGCCACATGATGTCCGTGAGACTCTTTAACCGCTCCTAGCAAGGGCACATGGCTGGACTTCAGTTATTTGCTTTCATATGATCAAGTGACAGATTTCCCGGGTAACCCAGCAAAGGGAGTCACCCACAAGCATCCCTATTGCCCCCTCCCACAAGGGCCCCATGTTTCCAGCTCGCTAGGTTAGCCCCCGATGGAAGGTGGTGATGCTGCACTAGGAAGCAAGGTGCTCTCCTCCTCTTTCCTGCCCTGCCGAGGGAGCAGCAGAAGCACAGAGGGGAAGATACCGAAGCCTTGGCAGCAGTGGGCACAGGAGAGGTGAAATACTGACACTGAGCTGGGCGGGTTTTACCTGGTTTCCAAACACTTTGGCCCCAAGGGTTTTCCTGTTAATTGTCCCATCTTCATTCAAAATGTCTGGAAGACAAAGAAGAACAGTAAAAAAAAGGACTCAGTTCAGATCCTCATGGGAGAAGGGCTCCAAGGGAAGCAGGGGCTGCTGAGTGGGGTCTCTGCCTGGCACTCCCTTAAAGGGATCTGCAAACAAGGTTTCAAACCCTGGGCTTCTTTACAGTGTAGCGAGGGCAGGAAAGGGCTTTTCCCTTCACCTTGAGAACATTAGGAATGTCAAGTCCAGCCTTCCCTGCTCTAGCTGGAGAACTTGTTGGTGGGCACAGCTATGGAGTGGGAGGTCTCTCGCCTTACCAGAAATGTCCTTTCGCCCTACGGTTCATTAGGCAGTGGAATTCAACAGGAGTTAAAAACAGTTCAATGATCTTCCTAAGAATCTCTCCCCCTCCACTGCTCAGCTTTCACCTATCACGTCGCCGGGTCTCCAGGCACCATGAATTTCTCATGGAAAAGACGACAGATTTTTGGACAACCTTGCAGGCCCGTCTCTGAGTCCCCTTCTCCTCACCTTCCGGTCACTTTTAAAGCAGAAGGGCAGCCAACATGCTCATGGCACAGAGGCAAGGCCTAAGAACGCTACAGACCAACATGCTAGGTTTCGTCTTAAATTAAGCACCTTCTGCTTGGTTCAAAGCAGAACAGTGGTTCTCAACCAGGGCTACAAGTGCCCCTGGGGATACACACAGGTCTTCCAGGAGATACATCCACTCATCTAGAGATTTGCCTAGTTTTACAACAGGCTACGTAACAAGCACTAGTGAAGTCAGTACAACTTAAAATTTCACAGGCAATGATTTGTTTATACTGCTCTGTATACTATGCACTGAAATGTAAGTACAATATTTAAATTCCCATTGATTTATTTGATAATTATATGGTAAAAATGAGAAAGTCAGCCATTGTTCAGTAACAGTGTGCTGTGACACTGCTGTATTTCTATGTCTGATTTTGTAAGTTTTTAAGTGAGGTGAAACTTGGGGGTCCAGAAGACAAATCAGACTCTTGAAAGGGTACAGGAGTCTGGAAAGGTTGAGAGCCACTGAGCTGGAGCACTGTACGCTGGGACCTGTGTACCAAGGAGGAGGGCACCTGAAGCTGGCACCATTTTCTGCCACTCACAGGCAGCCTTTGTGCTACCACAACTCTGGATACAACACAGTCCTTAGCTCAGCGAAGCTTGGCTACCCTTGTCTTACAGGGTCCCTACCAAGCAATTTAGGCTTCCAAACCAACCTATGTCCAAGAGTTCTCTGCCAGCAGCACCCTCTGGATCCCAAAGAGCTGTTTGTTTGGGTCTGAGACACCACCGAGGGCTGAGCCAGCCAACAGACAGACTCTAGGTAGCCTGGTGTTTTGCTGCTTCAGTGGCAGGGAATAGCCAGTATAGGGAAGCACACGTTAGCGAGCATCCTGGGTCCAGGGCCAATAATCATGGATGCTGTTAACAGCCAAAGATGTCAGGGGATAAGAAACAAACTACCTCCAGCACTTCACTTTCAGACATTAGCTCTCCACAGCCCTGCTAGCTGGGGAAGTGCAGGGTACGCTGACTGCTCCCAAACCAAAGGAGGGAGAGATTTGGAACTCAGAAGTGACTAAGATGATGTGTCCCCGTCACCCTTGCTGCTCTGGCATTCTATGCAGAATATGCTTGCTGTACCTTCTCCGAACTCCTCCGCCACCTGCTCATATGCAGGGCCACCTGGGGCATAGGCTTCGTGGCCCAGTTTGTCAACATCGATGAGGAAAGCTCCTAGGCATTCCAAGTATCTGGCAATGGAACTTTTCCCACTTCCAGTTCCTCCAGTCAGACCGATCACGTAGGGACGAGAAGGCAGGGCCGGGTCTTTCTACACAAAGAAGAGTTACGGTGTCAGCGCTGGTGGGGGCAGGAAGGGTTGGGGAGAAGAGACCCTGATCGTGAATCCCCACAAGCTCTGAGGATGGATGTGAAAGCTGATGCAAGCTGACTGCTCCTCCCTGGGACCGTGAGTAGAGACATGGTCTGGTCTTGGTATGTTCCATGGATGCCCCTGAGAGGGAGACCCCAGTACACCCCAGTCTCCACCACACCAGGCTGCCACACCTCCCCCCAGACCCGCTCAGTGTCCGGCTGCACTTCTCCCTGTGCTTAGTTATGGTCACAGGATCCAAACTACGCCCAGGAACGTCACCGTCAACCTCCTTCTGGCATCAGGTCAGTCCAGGAGGAGGATGCGGTTACAGGGCCCTGGGCTGAGTTCGTTTGGACAATGCCAGCTGACTCCAGCAATGGGCCCTGGCCAGGCCTCTCTGCTCGGCGCTCCCTTCTGTTGTCTCCATGTCCCCACGCTCAACGCCGCCCTTGTTATTTGACCCAGGACATGCGGTTCAGCTCCGTTGTGTGTGTGTCACCCCTCCCCTGGGGGAGCCATTGTTGTTTCTGGTCCCCACTCAGTGGAGGTCGAGTAGAGCAGCGTCTCACCCCAGGCCTAGAAGCCACACAAAACCCTACAAGCCGGAGGTCGCTTGGCAGACGGAGTGGAGTCACGATTGCAGAGCTCCAGTTATTGTGCGTTCCTACCTGTGGCGGCTGCAGCAGTGTTCCAAGCAGCCTCTGCCGGATGGTGGAGGAGCTGATCTTTTCCTCTTCGTTCTCCCCGTGCCCGGGATCTTTAACCAGCAGGATCTCATGGAGGGCCAGCTCGGAGAGCCCCTGCAAAGAGAATGTGCAGCACAGCGTGGTCAGAGGGTGGAGAGCCACCGGCAGCCCTTCAGTCAGACTGGCGCCCGAGCAGTCACAGCATCTTCACACCAAGCTCTGGAGGAGGCCTGGGGGCAGTTCTGCAAGGCTGGCGGTTGCTGCCTCCCACCGATTAGGCACTGCCTGCGCCTGGGCAGTGCTACAGGCCGCTGCTGGGCAAGGACGGGGGTGACAGAAGGGGACTCTGGAGTCAGGTGGGAAAGCAGCCGCCAGAGAAGGGGAGGCTCCCAAGGAATCAGGAGCCTCTTTTTACCTACGGGACAGAGCTCCCCTACTATCCTTTGGGGCCAGCCCAACGAGTAACTGCCTGGGCCCAGGAGAGAGCTCCCGTGGGGCAGGCTAGTCCAGAATTGTCCATTAAGGGGACAGCTGCTGTTGGAGACAGAAATCCCCTGCTGGGTCCAGGGCCGATCTGATGGGGCTGGCAGTTCCTATAGGTGACAGTGGACAGAGAAACAGAGCCTCAACAGAGACTGCCGAGTTCCCAGGTGCGTCACTGGGGTGCTCTTGCTCAACCAGTGAGAGATGATGGGAGGAAAGGGTCCCTCTTGGGTAGCTTCCCCCACTGCTCCAGAGGGGGTATGGCTGGAGGGGCAGGGCTTTACACCTCATGGCATCAGCCACAGATGGGGGGAGGTTTCTGCAGAAGGCCAACCCCAAGGAAGAGGTACAGCCTTCAGGAGCAGGGTCCCCGCCATGGAGGGGCCACCTCTGTGGAGCTCAGAGGAGGACAGAACCCAATAAACTGTTTGTCCCATCTCTCTCTTGCACTCTCTGCTCCCAGCTACCTGAGTTTTCATTCTTTTCCTCTGGAACAGCTGCACCCTCCCTTCACAACACACTTGGGAAGGATAACCAGCTCATGAGGGGCGTTGGCAGAGTTGAGCTGGTGGGGTGGGGGTGGGGAGGAAGCCCAGGCCTGGAACAGCAGGGGGAGTGCAGGTCAGGACTACTGTTCACTGGAAGAATCAAACTGGGGAGCTTGTACAGCACCTGCCACCCTATGCCTGGCTTTGGCGAGAACTCCCAGGTCCTCACTTTCAATGCCATCAGATTTCACCACACAGTTAAGGAATGAATAGCAGGAGGGGGTGTATTCCGCTAGGTCAGCTTTAAAGGCATTACATTTTCAAGTCTCTTCTTGTTCACGGCCACCCCTCCCTTGCGGGTCTCCTCACTGACTACTATACACTCCAGGTCAGGGTCCGTTATCGATGGGCCATAGGGGTCTACCAGAGGCACAATGTCATAACGCAAAGAGGGCTTCACGTCCACCAGGAACTCACAGAGCTTCTCCACTCGTTGCTCATATGGTTGGATCAGCTCCTTCAGCATCTTATCTGGAAGGGACAAGAAACAGGGAGGAAGCAACAGCATGCAGCTCTCCGCACCCAGAGCTAGCAGCAAACAGTCACAGTTAAAGGAGGGGCCAATAGAGATGCAAAAAGGCTTTAGCAACCTCTGGAATGACTTAAGCCCTCACTTCTCTAGTGCCCAAAGGGCACTGAGCTCCCCAGGTTTCTGTGCGTTGGAGAACAGAGTCACTCTGGCAAGACGACAATGCTGCAATTCCTTGGGTTTGCTATCAGAAGAGCATCATCTCTGCACAAAAAGCAGCGAGCACAGACAAGTGACTCAGCCTTGTGCTGCTTGGCAGGGAATATTTAACTCCAAGGGCAACACATCTGTCATAAAAACACAGACAGCAAAACACACTCAAGGGACACGAGCAAGATACCAATCACTATGATAACCCTCCCCGCCGGGACATGGAAACATCTAATCTGTTCACCAGGGATGCCATTCCACCTTGGCTCAGGCAGTGGGAGTAGTCTGGTGAGTCTCACTTATCAGCTCTGGCCAGTTTCCCATTCTCAGGCGCAAACCCAAGGCTACTGCTTGGGCGCATTACTGCCAGGGAAGGGTTAGCAACATTGCTAATCCTATTAGAAGGTTTACAAAATCTCTTCATAAAAGCCAACAAGCCTAACTGCTGGGCCTAAATGACTCTCCTGTCTCGTTAATAAATGATGCTTTTCAATTACCACTGTGCCCACATGGTTCAAATGTGCTTTACATCTCCACTAATGTGAAACCTACTCTCCCCCTTCATCCTCTCACTGGGTCTCCCCTTTTCTGCAATTTACACACTCCACCTTTAAAGAGCCTAGATGCTTGGACAGCACACCCATTTCAGAGTCCATGAAGGCTGCTCCTAAGCTGGCCCAAGGGAAACATCAGAGAGTGATCTAAACGGCTCCCTTCCCTGCCATTGGGAGCAAAAGGACTGAAGAAGTGACGGCCCGAGGAGAACGAGCGTAACTGGGGTTTTGCTTTCTGGTTTGGGACTAGGATTCTCACTCACTCTCCAGAAGATCCTTGTCAGAGACACCAACCAGAAGCCGGTTCTCAGCCAGCAGGCAGCATACACTCAGAAGGATCTTGTGAGCATTATGGAGTCTGTCGAATGTGCCCCCTACAACGACATCACTATAACTCCGCAGAGCCCCGCCATCCAAGTCTGGCTCCCATGGGGGCAGCTCGCTCTGGTCCATCATGGGCTCATACTCCGGGTACAGCAGCACAGAGATAAGATTGGGCCTGCAACTGTAACAGCTGGTGGCATAACGCTCCAGGCGCTGCTTCACGGGGTTGTACTGGCCCCCATCGCTGGTCTGAAAGTCGGTCAGGATCACCTCAGGCGGGTGGGAGAGGTTCTGCACCGAGGACAGCGACTGCGGCGTCAGGTTCTGGTTGCGGATGTTTGTCAGCAGGACCCGCACGTCCAGGTGGCTGTGGGCGTCAGCGTCCACATACAGCTTGTTGATGAGGCTATAGACCTCAGGTGTGGCTGGCACGTAAGTGGACCTGGGCTGCGAAGAGCCTGTCAAGCTGAGGCCCGGCTGTAGGTGAATGTAGAGCGTATCCTCCACGATCCGGGAGGCCGAGGCCAGGATGGGCACAAGGCGCAGAGACAGGGCAGAGAGTGGGGCCGTCAGCACCAGGAGGCCTGAGCGGAAGACAGACATGGTACCTGGAACAGACACGCAGGAGCAAGGCAGGGGGTTACACGGGGGACAGCAAAGTGTGAGCTCAATGACATGGCCTGTGAGCTTCACTCACCCCCAACCTCACCACCCAGCCCCCCGCCTCACTGCCCCGTCCCCAGCCCCCCCACCCTCGCCACCCTCTGCCCCAGCCCCCCTGCCCTCACCACCCTCTGCCCCACTGCCCTCAGCACCCTCTACCCCCAACCTCCCTGCCCTCACCACCCTCTGCCCCACTGCCCCCAGCCCTCACCCTACTGCCCCCCTGCCCCCAGCCCCCCTACCCTCATCACTCTCTGCCCCACTGCCCCCAGCCCTCACCCTACTGCCCCCCTGCCCTCAGCACCCTCTGCCCCCAGCCCTCACCACCCTCTGCCCCACTGCCCCCACCTCCCAGCCCCCCTGCCTCACTGCCCCGTCCCCCCGCCCTCGCCACCCTCTGCCCCACTGCCCCCACCCTCTGACACACTGCCCCCTCCCTCACCACTGCCCCGTCCCCAGCACCTCCGCCACACTGCCCCCTTCCCCCACCCCACTGCCCCTAGTCCCCCACCTGACTGCCCCATCCCCAGCACCCCCTGCCACACTGCTCCCAGCCCTCCTGCCCCCACCCCATCGCTCCCAGCCCCCTCCCCATTTCCCCCCAGCCCCACGCACCCGAACCAGCCCCGGCGCCTCAGCCTGGGAGGCGCTACCAGCCCGGGGGGGGGCGGGGGGCCGCAGGCAGGGGAGCCCGCGGGGGATGCTGGGTAACGCCCATACCCCAGCGGGGGCGGAGCCACGGGGGGGCGGGGCTCGAGGTCACTCACCGCGCGGCCGGGCCAGGGGCCACCTCTCGCCGCCACCGCTCCGCGCCTGACCCGGAAGCGCTACCCCCAGATCGCCGGAAGTGTGTCAGCGCCATTTTTTAAAATCTCAGTTTAAATTTCAATAACTTTATCGACGTTCCGGGCGACCTCTGACCCCCGGGCTCTCGCGAGAGGGGGCGCGACTTCCGGGGGGGGGCGTGGAAGCGGGCTGACGAGGGAGAGGCTCACTGGGGGCGGGTCTAAGGGGAGAAGCGGGGCGGGGCTAAGGGGAGGGGCGGGGCTAAGGGGAGAGGTGGGGGCGGGGCTAAGGGTAGGGGCTAAGGGGAGTGGTGGGGCGGGGTTCCTGGAGGGGGCGGGGCTAAGGGGAGAGGTTGGGTGGGGCTAAGGGAAGAAGTGGGGCGGGATGGGGCGGGGCTAAGGGGAGTGGTGGGCGGGGCTAAGGGGAGAGGGCGGGGCTAAGGGGAGAGGTGGGCGGGGCTAAGGGGAGAGGTGGGCGGGGCTAAGAGGTGAGGTTGGGTGGGGCTAAGGGTGAGGCGGGGGCGGGGCTCCTGGAGGGGGCGGGGCTAAGGGGAGAGGTGCCCCCCATGTCACTAAGCATCACCTGGGGCCAGGAGGACCCTGCCAAGTGGGATGGGAGCCCTGGGACCCATTTAGGGCTCTGAGGGCCTTACAGATCCTGAGCGGGGAGCTGGCGGTTGGGGCCCGTGGGCCCGGCTGCTCCACTGCAGCTCACCAACCTGCTTGTGCTTGGCTCAGACTGATCACGACTACCTGGAAACCCAGAGGGTGACACGAAGACTCTCAGCCACCTCTGGGCAAGCCGCCTTTCAGAGATCCCCCCTCTAGCCACGGAAAAAGAGAGGGTGTCTTGAGCCCTGCTCAGGAACCCCAGTGTGCTTGAGAACCCCTCAAACGAACCCTACAACAAAGGAACCCTAAACCCACCCCCAGAGAGTCTGACCCCCAGTAAACCCGAGTTTTTAGCCAGTTAGATGTCACAGCATTGCTGGGAACCTAGAGGCTCACCCGTTTTGTTGCTTATGGAGCCAAACTCACTGCACACATGAGGGGCTCCTTGTATGTCTCCATTTCCCCCCACAAGCTCCTGTGTCAGCCCCCCCATACTCCTCTATTCAGGGACCCCCTGCAATCTCTCCCCACCCCCTCCCTCATACCCAGGGCTCTGGGTGCCCTCCCTTCCCTCATTGCCCTTCTGATACATGGAAGGGGCTCTTCCCGCCTCCCTGCTCCCTGCCCCCCATACCAGGGTTCCCTTTCCCACCTGCCAGGGATGCTGTTGTGCACCCCCATTCCTCCCACTATTCTTATTTCTTCTCTTTCTGCTCTGCTAACCAGATGCCAGGGGCTCCATGACCCCACATTTCTCCCCTTTGGTTCCCCCCCCCCAGTTTTTCCCAAAATCAACAGGGTTCTGCTCATCGATGCTTAGAACATTCCCTGAACCTTTGGAATTGATCAGACGCGGTATTCACAAGCTATCGCATTACAGCCAGAGAAAGGCCCTGGAGTCGCTTCACGAGGCCAATAAGCCTCTAGGGTAAGGGACTATGTTGCCTAGGGCTTCCAGCAAACCTATGCAGCACCTACAGCAGCTTTTCCATCCAACTGGAGTTGTGAGCATTAAGCTTCTCTGCAGAATAGGCCAGAAGTGTTGGAGAATGGACTCCGGGATGGGACAGGATGCTAGGGTGACACTGAGGGAATAGGTTCTGTGACTGCCGAGGTGTCTCCATCTCTAACTACTGTGTCCCTCCCTGCCTAGAGATGAGGCTCTGGGAACAGCCCTTCCCACCTGGCCTCAGCCCTTTCTGAAGCAGCTTCTTTCCACACTTAGGGCAGCTTTCTTAATTCTTCAGAATACATTTCTTCTCCCTGCGTGACCCCAGGCCAGTCCTTGGTACCAGCAGGTACCCCCACATCCTTATCTCACTAAGGAAACAAAACCAAAATATGCCAGAAACCGCTTCTGCAGCACCATGTCACATCCTTGCTATGACAGGCTGCAGGACTGTGCCCTGTTTAGGTGCATGGGCCTTGGGAATTCCTGACTGCAGGTGCCTGGGACTGGGTGGGGGTTGCTATTTTGATTGTCCAGGGCAGGGGGTGAGATCAAGGCAGCAGGAGCTGTTCGGCAGCGGAAGGGGGAAGAAACCTGCCCCAGGGATGGTGCTTTCTGGGGCTTTGGGCAGAACCTGGTCTAAGTCCTTTCATGACAGCAGCAAAGACACTAAAGAAACCTACTTTTAAAAGGTCCAGACAAAATTTATGAGTTCAAGAGCTGAAGCAGGAGCTCCAGGTGTCCCCCAGAAAGACAGGGGAGGCGGGCAGTGACCAGATACTATGGTGATGAGTGCACTATAAACAGTAGGTAGATTAGACAATTATGATGATGGCGGCTACTCCATCGTTAAGGATGCAGCAGTGTTCTCGTTATATAATATTAATACTTTCTCACTCCCGGGAGGTACTCAGGGACAGGGGCTATGTCTCGTCTTTTCTTTTCAACACATAATTTTGAATTCTCCTGTTTGTATGACAGACAGTGCAAACCCTCCTTGCCGACTCCTGGACTGGTCTGGGGGAAGGAGCAGGTACCTCACGTGCGGAGACACAGCCAAATGGCAGCTCATCTGCTGCTGGTATTCACAAAGAAGGTGACATGACAAGCATTAGAGCGTAGAATGTATTGAATCCAAACCCTACAGCGCAGTATTGCAGGCAGAGCCCAGCAAATATAAAAAGGTCACTCCTGTGTGTGTGTGTGTGTGTGTGTGTGTGTGTGTGTGTGTGTGCGCGCGCGTGTGTGTGCATGTAGCGGCACAACGGCAGGAGAGAGTCAGTGCATCACTGTGAAGTACTCAGAGGCAGAAGAGATCGTATTGCCAGGACTCCACCTAAACGGGAAAGGTGGAATCAGTCAGCGCTAGACTCCGGAAGGCAGAATGCTGGTAAGAGAGAGTTACTGTACATACTGGAACAGAGCATTGTCCCCTCTAGCCTGCTATCCCGCTTCCTGCAGCATCGGCTCCAACCCTCAGGCCCATAGAGCCTGTTATTCCCATCGGCTCCAGCATCCTGCCTCCTGGTGTGCAGCCCAGAACTTACACTCCTGTAATCCAGGCTCTGCTTCCAGCAATGGCTTATGCCTGTTAGCTCGCAGTGGCATAAACCCCCCACAATGCACCTGGTCAATCATGAAAATTGTCTGGAATTTTGCATATTTCGTTTCTTATAGAACAATCACCGGGACAAGGCTGGTGTGGGGCCTGGGCCTGCCCTCCCTTGCACGGGCTCCCTTCCAGTCGAACTCGAGGGTCCCAGTTATACTGCATGTGCTTGGAAAGCAATGCAGAGGTGAGGGCCAATGCTTGGCCCAAGGCAGGGCTCGAACACTCCCCATGTGTGGCTGGGAAGCATGCAGTGGAACAACTCTGTCTAGTTCTTGCTTGGGCTTTTCCCCCTGAGTGCTCTTTGTAGACACACACTGTGGCGTGAAGCTTCACCCCCCGGTTCATCATCCCCATCAGAGGGACAAGGCCACACGGCTCACAATAAACCTGCTGGCTCCTGGGATCCAGTCCCATTTCCACTCCACTAGCCCACGCTACCTCTGTAGCTGTCCGGGCAACTCGGGCAAATGCATTACAGAGGGGACAAAACTAACCGCCCCTGGGATGCTCACGGGGCCCCCTGCGTCGTCTGTCTTATGAGTGCCAAGCCAGCCGGTCCTGAGCAGAGACAAGGAACGGGAGCAATTACCTGCCATCAGCTCTTCCTAGTCATCTGCCCCCTTCTCGGGGGCCAGCAGCTCTCGTCCTTCCTGGTCCCCCTGGTGGCGATTCCTCGTGGACAGCACAAAGGCCGGCGCAGCCTTCTCTATGTGGATCCCTCTGCTGCTGAAGTAGCTCTGCAGGGCACTTAGGAACTGTGGGGGAAACTCGGCCTGAGTCGGCTGGTGCATTAACAACCTGGGTCCTGCTAACTGCTGGAGCCGGCTCCACGGAGCCTGCTGGGAGCGGCTCTCAGTCCTGGGCCGGAGGGTGGAACAGGGAGCAGCCTGCAGCTCCTGGCTCTGCAAGGCAGCTGGGAGTGAGCAGCTCAGGCCCACAAACCCCCTTCCCGGGCCCTTAGCCTCGCCGGAGCTCACATCCGCCTGGAACAGCCAGCCCCAGGGCTCCGGTACCTCTGCTGCGCGGCTCCTTCTATGAATGGTTTTCTCTGTCCAGCAGCAGCAGCTGGGGAGAACGTCCCAAGGGGCAGCGGCTCTGGGCTTGAGGTGCCAGCTGGGTCTGTTCTCAGTCAGTCTGAAGGGACTGGCCGTTCCGATCCCGGGGGCACCCCCCTCACCCACTTTGTCTGGCTGAGAGCCAGGCGGACGGGACGCTTAGGGCTGTGCTGAGCTCCGAGCGCTCTCACCGTAGGGCCTGGGCATGGGGGACCCTGCAGGGAGCTCCTTGTGGAGTCGGGCTGAGGAGCTGTATCCGCTCCCAGCGTAAGGGCGACAGGCCACGGCCTTGCCCCCGTGTCTCGTACAGACCCACGTGTTAGCCACGTGACCCTCTGCTTTCAGGGCCCCATTGAACCTGGACTCCCCGGGGTGGGGGGTGGGGGGCTTTGCCTGCTCTCCCCCAGACAGTGCCTCCCACAGACCGGGAGCCGGGCTGGCCCTGCAGGACCTGTCGTGGCATGAGTCATCGTGGCGAGAGTGAATTCATCTGGCACCGGTATTGTGGCTCATTAGTGAGGCCCTAATGGGCACTTGAAATGAAGCCTCCTGTACGCCACGCGGCTCCAGAGACGGCAGAGAAAGCCCAGAGGCCCCTCTCAAGGGCTTGGCTAATGTAACCTCAGCACAGAGGTATCGCGCTGCCTCCCCACTTCCTTTGATCCCAGCCACCCCCTCCCCAAGCCTGTGTTATGGAAAAGAAAGAGACGACCCCCCCCCGCATAACAGCGACAAGGGAGACGTGATCAGTTATTCATCAAAAGCCTTTCCACACCCCCGCCTTGGGGGTAGCGAGAGCCGCTTCCAGCTCCTACGTCATGGGAATGCCTTGTGCAAAGAGCCCCAGCCCCCCGGTCTCGGAGAGAGCCCAGCCCCCCAGCTCACCAGCTCTCTGTTCTGCGGCAGGTCCAGCTGGCTCCATCTCTCACTCTGCAGGGATCTGCTCTGAACCCAGCCCTGCACCGGCAGGGACAGGAGACCGAGGAAGGTGACTTGAAGCATCAGGTTCATCTCTGGAAGTAGCCTCTGCTGGCTGTTAACAGACGAGAACTTGCCATGTCACGACCCCTGGGGGACCTCAGCCTAAGGCTGGCCTGGAGCAGCAGCATCACCCTCCTGGGGGTGCCTGCCTGGGCAGCGCGGAATTTGCACCGGGGGGGGACAAGCCTTTGGCACTGAAACCCTCACACTGCCAGAGTGGGGCAATGCTAAGAAAGCAGGCAGGGCTGAGCCCTGTGCCCTGCGCCAGCACCTCCCCTGCTGGGATACCTCCCAGCCATGGCTGAACAGCTCCCTGCGAGGCTCTGGGCGGCCAATACACAGCCAGCTGGTGGCAGCGCTGGGAGGAGAATCCAAGTCCCTGCTCTGGCCACTGCTCCCGACAGAGTGAACCACGCCGAGGGCAGAAAGAGCCCCAGGCCCTCTCCACGGGCCGGCTAGGGGCTTTCGCCAGGCTCTTCGCAGGCACTGTCCACACGGGACTCAGCCCTGACGTGGGAGAGATTTGCTCGCTGGAACCTCGGGGCTGGGACCGAAACGCAGTGTGGCCAGACTGCTGGGGCAGATGGGGCAGTGTGTTTTCAGCTGGATGACCTGGGCAGTTACTGGAGTGAACCTCAGGGCATGTCCCACACAATCCGCAGACCTGGGCTGCGAGGCTCGCGCCAGCACGCTAAAAATAGCTGTGTGACTTGACATTGCGGCTTGGGCTGGAGCCTGGGGTGGGGGTGGGGGCATTAATGGCAGGTCGTTTCTGCCAAGCATGAATTCCATCCTCAGTGGCCGCGGCTTTGCAGAGAGCGGGAGACGGTGAGCAGCCCTGCATGGACAGCGGCTATCCCTATGGCCGGTCCCCTGCCTAACGGGGTGTGGGTGGGTGTAGCTCCCTGATTTTTCATTATTATCCTCCCGCGGCTGCTTGTGGGACCCGCCTGCTTCTACCTTTCCAGCCTGTGGGCATTGCTGTCAGCACAGCAGCTAGCCCCACCACTGCCCCTGAAGACCCCGCATGTAGGTCAGCCCAGTTACGTGGTTTGTGTGAGGGGCTGCAGAAGCTCTGCTGAATTATTATTAGTTCTCAGCATCTCATCCTGGAGCCTTTTAGTGGGAAAAAGTCCTAAAGTTTCCTAAGCACAGAGTCCCTGCTAAACCCTGCAGCCAGCGGCAGATTCGCCTCCGGGGGGCTGCTTTGATTTAAACCGTGGTGCGAAGGACGGGGGCCGTAAGACAGCAGGGAGGTAGCCCCGAAAAGCAGCCCGGAGACTCGGCCCCCCTGTAATTTGAGCACTGCCGTGGGGTTGCTAGAGCCAGTCCCAGGAGTCCCTCCTCCCTCCTTTCCTAGGGGAGCGTGGGACTCAGGTGCGCTCTGGCCCCATTGCAAATAGGAAACACAAACCGGGCACTTACCTCTGCTCTTCCCTGGCGCTTGCTGTCCTGGCTGCTGATTGAAGTGTCAGGCAGGCAGCGCTTCCCCTCCTTATATCCAGCCCTGCGTTCCCGGTGGGTACGTCAGAAAAGAGGGAGCCATCACCCTGCCACGCTGCCGCCCGCTGCTCAGGGAGGTGGTGGGTGGACACATATTGTTAGCCAAGCAAGTTGTGTTGGCCTTTGGGAGGACAGAGACGGGGAGGTCC
Organism: Mauremys mutica; assembly: GCF_020497125.1. Lineage (NCBI taxonomy): Eukaryota > Metazoa > Chordata > Testudines > Geoemydidae > Mauremys > Mauremys mutica. Next base: position 1,277,739 of record NC_059096.1, read on the forward strand.
TGCAGTTCATCTTCCACGCTCAGGCTGAATAGGAGCTGGTCACAGGCTTCGTCACTGAGCTGGGCGGCCAGAAAACGTGAGCTCCCAGTCCCCTGGCCTGGGGAAATCAGCCTCCCGGCCCAGAGCAGGGAAGCCTGGGCTCTGGGGACAGTGCCCCTGCCCAGAGAGCTCCGGGATGGGCTTTGTAAGGTAGGTGCAGCCTGGCAGCAGAGGGGCCCAGGCGCTCTGGGTGGCTGCCCTCTTCTCCACGCCCCGAGTGACTTTGGTGCTTGTTGAAGTGAGGAGCCCAAAGCGCTAGCAGGAGCCAGGCACAGCTGGGCAGGGACTGTGCAAGCTACCCACCCCCGGCTCTGCTGGTGCCCCTCAATCCCGACCCGCAGCCCCCTGTTATCCCAGCCCTGGGCTCCCCCTTCCCCACAGTTCTGCCAATGGACTTAATTTACGCAAACAGGGAGCCAAACTGCTCCCATTGACTCAGGCCCAGGGGAGCGTGAGCACTTTCTCGCCCAGTCCCCCGGGGAGGGGCTGCTTACATCTGTATTGCTGTAGGAAGACCTGAGCCTTGGGGGGGGGGTGGCTCCGGGGTGCCAGCGGAGCTGCTGCACCTGCCCTCGCTGCCCGCCAGCAGCAGGGGCGGAGGCAGGCGCGGGCACCCAACACACCTGAGAGGTTGTTCTGCGGGAGAACCGCACCGGGCCCGGGCCCGGGCCCCAGAACAGACAAACAATAAGAAAAGCAGGAGAGCGCCCAGGGGCCAGATCCTGCCCTGCTGGGGGTGGGGCTGAGAGCTGTGGAACAGCCTCTTCTGCCCAACCCCCAGACCCTGTGCTGCTTATGGAAACCCAGCCCCCACCCGACCCCTTGAACTGGGGGGGACTCGCCGGCCTGGGGGGTGCAGGAGCTCAGACTGGTCTCTCGGGCCTTGCGCTCCCCAGCCCTGGGTTGCTGCCCTGGCTCAGCTCGGCCCGGCTGGTTGAGCGCACGGCCTCTCTGGAGACGTTGTTTGTTCCCATGTTCCCCTCCCACGGCCTGTATCACGCAGCACTAGCTGCACCGGCTGCTCACGTGCACCAGCCTCTCCTCTGAGAGACAAACAAGTGGGCCTGGGACGCTGGCTCCTTCAGGGGAGCCGCTGGAGCAGGGGGCTAATTTGCCTGCCACAGCTCCCGCGCCCATCGGCCCTCTGCACAGCGAGTCCTGGCTGAGCCCACCCCCAGCCGAGCCCAGCAGCAGGATTTGCACAGCTTAGCCTGGTCCTGCCTGCGGCCAGGAGAGCGCTGGCTGCCGGGACAGGGCCGGGATGGGCCGGGCATTCACGAGGCGCCAGGCAGGACTGTCAGTGCTTGGCACTGAGGCGCATGGAGGTGAAGGAGGGACCGGTGAATATCCCTCCCTGTCCCTGCTGATAGGTGAGTCACATAACACAGCTTCCTCCCCCACCTCTCTGCTTCAAGGACCCCGGTGACTCCGGCCCGGCAGCCCCAGCAGGCAAGTGGGAAGATGAAAGTGCCAGGGCAGGAGGCTGGAGCCAGGGGTGAGCTAGGGATCCAGCTGGGCATGAGGTGGCCAGAGCCTCACTGCAGAGGCGGAAGCAGACGTGGAATGGGGCCAACACCGTGCTCGGTTAGCGCCAGTCTTGGCAGCGGTGCCAGGCTCACCGGAGTGTAATGCAACTGCCCGGCTGGCTTTAGGATAACGCACCCGCCTGGCAGCAGAACACACCAACAATGCCTAGTCCTCACACCGCCGCCTTGCAGCTGCAGGTGCCAGGGCTGCCGGGGGAATGCCCCCACCCTGCTGGTGTGTTTGCCCTGATGCTTGTGACAGGCTGAACTACAGCCGGCACCGCTGCCAGGGCTGGTGCCAGGCAACGGTCGCGCGGTCTCCAGGAAGAGGGACCCACTGGGGTAAATTCTGAGTTGTCCCAAGACATGAGCCCTGGGCCCCTGCACTGCCTTCCCTGAGCCAATTCTAACCCACAACCACACGACGAGGAGCAACAGCCCCAGCCCCATGGAGCGGCCAGGCCAGAGCGATCTGCTCTGAGCTCATCTCTGACCCAGGGGCTCACGAGTCTGCTTCTCACATGCCCAGTAATAAGCAGCATCTATTGCCGGAGCACCTGCCGTGCAGCGGGAGCCCCGTGGGCTTTACTGACTCCAGCGATGCAGCTACTTCTGGGGTGGGGCAGCGCGGCCATTCTGCACCCAGGGCACAGCACCAGGTTCCGTAGGCGGGGAAGCCAATAGTGACTGCTCCAGCCTTGGTGTGAGAGGAGCTGATGCCGCTGCACTGGGCTGTGGCTCCCACACAACGAGGAAGCAGGACAGGATCTTCAGAGCCCAGGCGTGGTGAGGACCCGGCTGTAACAGCTCCTCTGACAGAAGGCAGCTCCAGCACCAACCCCTGCTGGGCTGCCAGTCATGCCGCCCACAGGCTGCATCTCACCCGCTTGGTGCTGCCCATATTCAGCACGTGAGCATCTAGCCCTTCTGGTGGTGAAGAAAACCTTCCAAGGTGATCATGACAGCTGCCTGCGTCTGCAGAGAGCCTGAACCAGTAGCTCAGCGAGGGGTGAGCTCCCCCATGGCCCTCCGAATCTCAGCCGTGACACATCGATGGAAGCATCGCTGAGCCCAGGCCTAGAGGGGGCAGATGGGAGCTGCCATGGGGGAGGAAGGGCAGAGGGAAGAGAGGAGGAATGACGCACAGGACAGGGGGCTGGAGAAGGGAGAGAAGCCGCGACAGCAGGAGTTTAATGCTGGACGGGACAGTCTGGTTCTGGAGCATTGGAAAGGGCAGTTCTCCCCTCGAACCTGCCACGGGTGCCAGCGCCGCTCGGCGGGGGGAGGGGGACTAGGAGCCCTATGGCCCAGCCCTCAGGCCCTAAGGGGAAATGAAATCCAGCCCTCTGCACCTCCCCGTTCCACTCCTGGGCCCTGCGCCATGCTGGGGGAACGAGCCCCGTGCCTGTCGCACCAGCCCCCCGCTGCAACCTGGAGGGTCTCCCATGGGGGGGCACAGAGAGACCAGGGTCTCTGGGGGAGCAGAGGAGACAGCAGCTAAAGCTGAGGCCCCTCCGGCAGCACGGCTCACGCTGGTGAGCTGCTGTTCCAAGCTGACTGGCGCATGAAGGCAGCTCTGCCCACTGGGCTTGGTGCCACACACAAGGGCCAGGATTCCTCACACCCCAGCCTGGGCAATGGGTATCGCCCAGCGGCTGCTGGCACAGGGAAGATCGAGGAGCCCTGGCAGGTTGAAATGCTCCTCACTTTAAATGCCCTGGCGTGGCCTCGTCTTCACGCCCTGCTCCAGAAGGCAGAGGGCAGAACCGCAGCCTGCCAGGGGAGACTCTCTGACCTGCCTTTTGGGGACCGGGTTTAGCGCAGAGACCAGCAAACTACAGCTCACCCTGGCAGAGCAGCAAGGGGTGGGGGTACCAGGCCCCCCCATGGCCAAGCAAGGCCCAGCGCTGCCCCCAGGCTGCTGTGGGGGCTGGAGTGGCTGGTGGGTTCAGCATGAGGCTCCCATGCCTGCTGGGGAGGTGCATAGGGACAGCCAGGCGTCCCCTTCACTTCACCGCAGCGACTGTGGTACTTAGCAAGGTGGGCTGGGGTCCCGCCCCATCTCCCCCCAGGGCAGGCACAACCTGAGCAGGAGGTGCTGCCCCAGCTCCCTCCCACATCCCCCGCCCCAGGGCAGTGCAGACTGCAGGGCGCAGCGCTGGGGTGGATAGAGCCAGAGCCGTGCTGGGAGCAGACATTTATTGGAGCTCCGTGGCAGGGTCGTATCCAGCCCCCCTGTACAAACTCAGGGCAATGCGGGGGCCGCTTCCCGCCGAGCCCGCCCCTCGCTCTGGGACAGCCGCGCTGCTCCTCCTCACGCCCGGTCGCCCTGGGCCTCGCCCGCAGAGAACACGAACTGGTGCATGGCGCGGACGTACTCCGAGCCGTCGGGGCTGGTCAGCTTGAGCCGGGTGAGCGGCATGAAGACCTGGGTGGTGAAAGAGCGCAGAGGGGGGCAGGGGGCGCAGATGGCGTCCAGGAACACCTGGGAAAAGCAGAGAGGGTGCGTGTCAGGCTGGCGGTAAGCGGGGGACCCCCTCGCTGATGGGAAGAGCAGGGCCGCCTCAGCGTTACAGGGCCATAGACCTGCCTGGGGCTGTATGGCCCCCACCTCAGGCCCCTGTGGGCAGAGAGGGCTGGGCCGGGCTCCCTGCCCCAAGGCTCCCCTGGGAAAGGGGGGCAGGCAACAGGCCCCAGCCACTCCCCCTTGCCCCAGCTGGCAGGGTGAGGTCGGGGGCAGCAGCACCAATCACTGCTCTCCCCAGGGGTGGGGAGCGCTCTGCCGGGGCCCCTCCGCGGCAGTCTGGCTGCTCTCGGCCCCTGGCCCGGCCCCGCTCCCCTGGGCAGAGAAGCAGGGAGCTGGGAGCGACCTGCAGGACCTCCTCGGTGTCCTGGGCCACGTCACGGAAGAGGCTCTGGCAGTGCTGGAGGTACTGGCTGTACAGGGCGCGGGTCTGCGGGTCCAGGGCTTGCAGCGCGCTGCCCTCGGCGTCCGTCTGCTGCAGGTTGGCCAGGAAGCTCGTATTGACCGGGCCGCACTCGATCAGCGTGACGCTGCAGGAAGAGAGGGGCCCTGTCAGGGGGCCAGCACGCCCCACCCTGCCCAGGGGCAGAGCCCCGAGTGACACCCTCCTAGCATGCACAGAGGGGCTTTCGCCCCCATGCCCTGGGTACCGGGCATCTTGCGCCAGTTCTGCAATATGGCATCTCTGAGCCCATGGCCCCAGGAGCTGGAGGGGTGTGTGAGACAGGGACAGGCCCAGAGGCAGGGAGATCACAGCCGTTACACGCTAGGGCTGAGGGTGATGGCACTGGACATCTGCAAGCCCCCTGGATTTCCCCTCTGTAGCCGGCCGCGGTGTGAGCGGTGCTGGAATGCTGCCTGCAGGCCTGGGGCGAGCATCGTGTGGAGACGCTGGGGAGGCTGCAGGGAGGAGCCACAGAAGCGATTCCGGGGCAGGAGACGACGCTGCACAGAGCGAGGGATCGAGCCCAGGCTGGTCAGCTTCCCAGAATGGCGACTGAGCGGGGCCTAGGACAGCGTGGGTGGATCTTCCCAGGGAGGAAATACCCGGTGCTAACGGGCTCCCTAAGCCAGCCAAGAAAGGCAGAACAGGAACCAGCGGCTGGAAGCTACAGCCAGACAAATTCCAGTTAGAAACAGGGCCGTGGTTTGTAACCGGGCGGGTGATTAACCACTGGAACAAGCTCCCCAGGGCACTGGTGGGTTCCCCATCTCCTGGGCTCTGCAGGTCCTGACTGGCACCTTTCTGGGCGATGCTTTAATCAGAGCCCAGCTCTTGGGCTCAGGGCGGGGGAACTCTCTGGCCTGTGCCATGCAGGAGGCCAGACCAGACAATCTAACGGTCCCTCCTGCCTTAACTCCAGGAATGGATGAACCCCAGCAATTCGGGTGCTTCCATCCTCTTGCCTGGAACTCCCCCTGCACTGTCAAGTGGCTGCAGGATTATTCTTCCCTTCCTGTCCTAAACTACTGAGCAATAGCGCCAGGCTACAGCTGCCTCGTTCCACCCCAGAGGTGGCTGCAGGGCAGCGAGTGCGAGTGACAGGCGTAAAGCACTTTGTGTGGCCTCAGGCCCGTTCACGGTACTCACTGCATGTTGAACTGCTGCAGGATCACAGCCAGGCTCTCACACAGACCTTCCACTGCAAACTTGCTGGCGCAATACACGGCGTTGAAGGGGATCCCTGGGGCACAGCGGGAGGGACGGGTGAGAACCGGCAGGGGGAGCCTGGCCAGCTCCTCCCAGACTGCCCCCAGGAGCTCAGACGTTACACTGGGCCCCACATTTCCCCCCCAGGAGGGGGGATTTGCAAGGCCACGTGGGTACCCACAGGCCATGGGGTGTGGGCAGCATCACAGAACACAGGCGTGGCTGTCCTGGTATGGGCACGTGGGGGGAGCTGCTCCCCAATCCCCACCTAGCCACAGCAGCTGCTTGGGCTCCTGGTGCAGTCGCCCCATTCTCCCCAGGATCCTTGGTGGACGGTGAGGCCATGCATGGCCAGAATCTCCCCAAGAAGGGCGAGGCCAGCACCCCCCAGGCTGCACTGAGGGGCAGACAGCTTTATGCAGTGGGCAGGGTCGCTGGGTTTCCCAGGCACAGGGCTGCTGACTGAGCCTGGCCTGGGAGGTACCTCCCCCATGGGGAAGGGGGGGGTGTCTCACCTTGCAGCGCCCCCACGCTGCTGGAAATGATGATCTTGCCGGCTTTGCGACGCTTCATGCCGGGCAGAAAGGCCTGGATGGTGCCAATGGTCCCAAACACGTTCACGTCGAAGATGTTCTTCATGGCCTGGTAGGAGCAGGTCTCCAGGGGGCCCATCAGCCCCACCCCGGCATTGCACACTGGCAGGGCACAGCAAGGAGCCGCCATTAGGGAGGTGCAGGGAAGGGAGCTCCCTGGGGCCCACGCCCCCCGCAGCGCCAGCCCCACACATTCCAAAATTGGCGTGAAATCTGAAGCGTGGGGCTCTGGTCACCGGGCTCTTAGGGCTCGCCCATCCCAGCAGCCAGCCCGACTGGGCTGGGCACTTCCGTCTCTTTCGCAGTGAGCAGCACGATTCTCGCCCAGTCACGGGGCTCCAGGTGCTGGGGCTTCATGAGCAAGCCCAGGGACCGCGGGAGCAGCAGGACTGGACATTATCCCCTTTCCCTCAGCGGCTCTGCAGGCTCAGCCCAGGGGGAGCCCCAGAGGAGCTGGCTAGTGGGTCTGAGCTGTGTGAACCCCCCGACCTGTCACACAGGGCAGATCTGCCTTGGTGCCCAGCAGGCAGGGAGATGCAGCAGGCTGGCTGGGAACTAGCCCCCTTCCCAGGGCTGGCTCGGGGGGCGGGAAGGAAGCTGGCACAGGGCCGAGGAGCACGGGGCTTGCAGAGACGCCTGGCCAGACTGGCTCACCCAGCACGTCGACGCGCTGCTCCTGCACCTGCTGCGCGGCTGCAGCGAGCGAGAGCGGGTCGGTGACATCCAGCTGCAGGATCTCCAGGGTGCTGGCGTGGCAGCCCCGCACGCACTCCAGCAGCCGCTCCTTCTTGGCCAGGTTGCGCATGGTGGCGTAGACTAGGGGAGAAGGAGCGCCCGGCTTTGGGGGGGAGGAGGGGCTGGTTGCAATCCCCTCCAGCCCCATGGCACTTGGTGGGGGATCTTCTCTGCCTCCAGGGGAGCCCCCCACTCTGGGGAGTACAGAGACCCTCCTGCTACAGGCGGCTCCAGCGAAAGGCTTTGCCGCGGCTTGCACCATGCAAGTGTCTCCCTAACGTCCCCCCCAGGAGAGACCTGGAGCCCCCGCTCCCCTCAGACTGAAGGCTCGTCCCAGCCCAGCTCAGCCAGTCTGGTGGCCCCCGGGAGCCACCTCCCTCCAGGACCATGTGGGCGCAGAGCAAGCGACTCGTCTCCCCCACCTCCTGGGATGGGGTGATCTCTAGGGAGCCCCATCTGCATGGACCCCCAGGTGCTCAGGGAGCTCATGACCAGGCGCTCCTTGTCCTGCCTGACACTACACGGCTCCAAGTCGCCTCCTCCGTCCGAGCCTGCGACCTGCCCAGGACCATGTGCGTGTCTCCTCCCATCTGCCCCAGGGAGTTCATTCTGCTGAGACTGCCTGGACCCCAGCCCCCGGGATCCCCGTAGCTTTCCTTCCTAGAGGGCCTGTATTCCGTGACCTCGAACGGAGTGTGTATCCCGTCGGCCCCACCTTGCCCAGCCCCACAGCATCCCCAGCTCCAACCCACAGCCGCTCCTCCCACCTCCTGGGCTGCAGAGCCCGGCTCCTTCCCAGCGGAGGACCACGCATCCGCCAGCCCCTTGTTCGCCCAGCCGCTGGGTCAGGACCAGCTCCCGCTCTCGGCTGTACAAGCCCCGGCAGTACCTTTGAACCTGCGGGAGGCGTCCGAGGCCAGGCGCACAGCCAGCCCCAGGCCGATCCCCGAGGAGCAGCCTGTAATGAGCACCACGGTCTTCTCCATCGCTGGCTCCAGCTCAGAGACAGAGCATCCAGTGCCGGGCAAGTCCGGTTCCCAGGCAGCCGAGGGGCTGTGGGCTCCGCTATTTTGTCTATTTTCTTATCTCAAGGCTGGGCTCTTCGCCGTCCCTCACAGAGCTTCACTCTCCGCCCAGCCCTCGGCAGATAAGATTCCAGCCGAGAGGCCGTGGCAGAGCCGAGCGGGGAGGGGTGTGGGGGGCAGGGGCAGCCTGTTTGCAGGAGGTGACAAACGGCCTCCCCCCCAGCCCAGGACACAGGCTTAGGGCTGTGGCGGCCTCAGGGAGGGAGTTTCAGGCAGCCACGGTGGGCACTGGGGTGGGGGTTGAGAGGTAGGAATTGGGGCCAGCAGAGACCCCTGGGCTCAGCCTGATCCTTCCCCGAGGGGCAGGGCCAGCGCGGGATCACTCCCCGTGCGCTAACGCCAGCGCCCCAGCAAAGGGGCTTCCACTCCTCCCCCTGGAGCCACCAAAGCCCAGCTGCTGCTTCCCTCGGCCAGTGACCCTGCCAAAGAAGGAAATTCAGCTGGTTTGGCAAATCCTGGCTGGCTCGTCCTAGTCATCCAGCAGGTGCTTACACATGCATTGTTTAGTCATTTGTTCCCGTCCCTTTCCGGGGATCGAAGTTGGGCTGACTGCCCTACAGTGCCTGGCGCGCCACTGGCCCCCTTTCTGCAGCTGGGGAACATCAAACCTTCCTCCCGCCCTCTGGGACCTGACTGGAGGGAAGTAGCGACTGCTCCGGGGCATCCAGGCCCAGGCCACAGCAGTTGCTCATTTAAGACCCACAGAAGGGGACCTTGGCCAGGCACCTGCAGCCAAACCCCACCGGCACGGAGCCCTGTGCAGCCCCCAGGGCTGAGTCCCACAGCGCCAGAGCAGCTGGCTGGCTGCACAGCCTGGCCGGGATGCGGCCGTGTTGTGACTGCTGCAGCTGTGAACTGCAGCCCCTGGCTGTTCTCAGAGACCCGCTCGGATTCACAGCTGCCACTCTCAGCCCCGCTGTGCACAGTGCCAAGAGCCACACCCCGAGGGGGTGGGCAAGAGACACCCCCGGACGCAGAATGAACGGACTCCAGGTCTTTAATTGGCATGCACAGTCCGGGCATCAGTCTCCGAAAAGTGCTGCCAGTTCAAACCAACGTACACAAGCGTATAAAAATCATTCGGCTAAAAGAGAGACAGTCCCACTGCAGCCCGAGCCGTGCTCCGGCGGCAGCCCTCACTCCCCAGAGCCGGAGAGGCTGGCAGCGACCGGAGCCAGGTGCAAGGAGGAATTCAGACACGTGCCAGCTCTGCCGGGGAGCTCACATGCTGGTGCGGGAAGGGGGCAAGGCACAGAAGGGGGGAGGGCGAGTGGGGGGGTCCCTGGTGTAAAAATAGACTGTCCTCGTAAAAATATATTCCCAACATCTGTTTCTGTTTAGTCCAAAGGCACAGGGGGTACAGAGTGGGGAGCCGGCCCCCATCCGGACAGGCCCTGGCACTAGGAATAACCCCATGTGGGTGAGCCGCTGTTCTGGGGCAGATCTGCCCCCATCTGAGACCAACAGCGAGGGCATGTGGGGAGAGGAGTGGGGACAGCCCTTGGAACAGCCAGGGGCTGGGAGGCAGTTTCGGGGTGCGGGGGGAAGGGGGGACAGGAGAAGCTGAGGCAGCACCCCCTAGCCAGGGACAGACTGGAGCTGCGGGCGATGCAGCACCTCCTCCTAGCCCTGGGCAGGGGCTGAGATACGCAGGGAGCCGGCTGCAGCGCACACTTTGCAATGGCACCAAAGCAGCAGGATTGGAGCTTTCCAGCCTCCCTGATTTTTGTTCTTTAGAGCCTTGACTAGCAGTGTTAAACTCCCCTCCCCGGACCGAGAGCTTGGGAGGGTCCCGCTGCATTTCCTGCCCCTCAGCCTGTTCAGAACCAATTCCCTCCTCTGAGCTCCCAAAGCCCTGGAGCTGCCAGTGGCGGGGAAACTGCACTGGTTGTTTTTCAGCCTATAGCAGCGAGGGCATCACCTACAAGGGGGCACTACCCACACGTGCCCATTTCAGGTCTGCACCCAGCACCACGGTATCCCAATGTCTGTCCCTGCCCCCTTCTGCGAATCCCCTGCCCGAAGGGATCAGCATTCTCAGCCTCTGTCCCGCCTGCCCCTGCAGCAGGCCTCGTCCACCCTCTGCCCCACAATCCAGCTGCCTCCCCCAGACGCTGGGATCAGCCTCCAAGCCGCAAGGAGACCCTGGTCAGGTCAGAGCATCCCAGCGCCCTGAGGGCCAGTGCAGGATCAGTCCCTCCAGCCCTTTCCCCGGGAGCTCATTCCCCAGCTCACTGCGCTCCATGGGCAGGTCCATCCCGGTCCTGCTCCCGCCCACGCAGCAGCGTCGCTCACACGCAGCACGAGGCTACCTGCTGGGTTTCCCTTTGGGTCCATGGCCTTGGTTCCGGCTCTGGCAGAGGCTTGGGGGGGAGAGGGGGAGAGACAGAAGCTGGGGGCACCAGCATCTCCGGCGTGGAAGAGACCGGGCCAGCCGCAGAGGCGCCATCCCATCCCCGGAAGGTCCCTGCGACGCAGAGCCGCAGGCCCTCACGCCGCCCCCGCCCGGCCGCGCCGCATGGCGGGGGGGTAATACTTGAGGAAGATCTTCCTGGCGATCTCCAGCGTGTTGCCGGCCGGCTGGGAGGGGTAGCGCTTGCCATTGTAGACGAAGCCCCTCTCCAGCTGGAAGACGGCCTGGTTGAACTGCTCCTGGTGGAAGGGGGTGCCGGTGTTCAGACTCTCCACCAGCGCCGAGACAAAGAGGCTCCAGCGCACCCGGTAATAGTCCAGCACCAGCCCCCCGAGCTGCTTGTTGGCGTAGTCCAAGATGTTGCCGTTGGGCCCCCACAGCGTCACCTGGTTGCGGGCGTTCAGGTCATACAGCTCGGCTTCCTTGTCACTGGTGGCCATGGCCCGAGCCTGCTCCAGCCAGCGGCCCAGCAGGAAGTGGGGGTCACTGGCCAGGAGGCCGTCCAGCTCCGGGAGCAGGTCGTACAGCAGCACCCCGCCGGCAGTCAGCAGCTCCGGCAGCGAGTGGCTCTCAAAGGCTTGCTTGATCTCCAGGTAGTACTCGCTCACCAGCTGCTGCACGGCCTGCCGGGTCACGTCCACCAGGTCGTAGCGGAAGGTGGGGCTGGCCCCCAGCTCAGCAGCGGCGCCCAGCAGCAGGCGCCAGGCCTCGTAGACGTCGCTCTTGTTGTACCACAGCTCCGTGGCCATGCGCAGGGACGGGCGGCGCACCAGCGGGCTGCGGTTGTGGTTGACGCAGGGCCCCGAGCAGTTGTAGACGCTGCGGAGCAGCAGCTGCCAGGCGCCGGCGGCCTCCACGTTCCCGGTGCCGTAGCGCCGCTCGGTGTAGTTGGCAACCCACTGCTGGAGGTCCAGCGGCTCCTGGCGCCAGCCCAGCTCGCTCATCAGCTCATAGACCATGTCGTTCTGCTCGATGCCCTCCGGGGCCAGGCCGGTGCCCACCAGGGTGGAGTTGGGGAAGCGCCGGGCGTCGAAGGGGCCCCGGTTGATGCTCTCCACCGTGCCGAAGAGGCCGTGGTTGCCGCCGAAGTTGTGCAGCATGCACCAGATGAAGGGCTGCCCGTAGAAGGACTCTGTCCGCTGGTACACGGGCTTGGACTCCGCAAAGAGATCCAGGACGATCATCCTGCCGCTGGGCACGCCGCGCAGCAGGGCCCGCACCTGGGCCGGCTGCCAGAAGTCAGGCTGGTGCTGGAAGAGCCAGCCCTGCATGAGCCAGAGCGCGTCAGGGTCGGCTGGGGACAGACACACACAGAGCCGCTAGGGCCATCAGGACGCGCTGCCCTCCCCCGACAGAGCTGCCCCACACCTGTCACTCCCTAGAAAGCCCTTCGGCTCTGAGCCTGCCGGCCCAGGGCGTCCGCCTGCCTGCCGGCCCCTGGAGCTCACGGTGCGGCACACACAGCTGGGGGGTGAAAGGGCCTGGCCGGGTGGCTGCAGTCCCCAGAGCCAGTACAGCCCAGGCAGGCTCTCCTGTGCACTGCCCTCCTGGTCTCGGTAATGCCCCTGCCCTGCGGAGCCCGCCCCACGCCCCTCCTCTGCGGAGGCTGCCCAGAGCCTCACGACTGGCCACCCATCCACCGCCCTGCAATGACCAACTCCTTCCAGCTGGGCCAGCGAGCCAGCGCAGCCCCGGCTGGGAGGAATCCAGACCAGCCTTGACCCAAAGCCCTGGGACGAAAGGTTCCCGGCTCCCCACCCCTGAGCCATCCAAGCCCAGGCCTGACTGCACAGCGAAGGCTCCCCAAGGCAGAGCCCCTTTAGGAGGAGCCTGGGTTCCTGCTCGGGTCCTACCTGCGGTCATGGATCTGAAGACGGCAGCGCTGACCCCCGAGAGGTAGGCAGGGTCGGAGGACAGGGGGCTCATCTCATTGAAGGTGTCCGCGTTGTAGATGTGATCCGTGCCGAACTCTCTGATCAGCTCCTTCAGGAAGAGGGTCCCGATCACCTGGAACATGGGGTCTCCGGGGTCCAGGAGGTAGGCACACGAGTAGGTGCAGTCGAAGTTGCTCCAGCTCCCAAGCCGAGTGACGTTTATCCGAGGGAAAGCCCTACATCACAGACCAGCAGCCGGGAGTCAGCGCGGGGGTAGGGCTCCCCCAACCCGCCCAGCAATGCAGAGCTCTACACGTGGGTGCAAGGAGCTGCCAGGGGAGCGGACGTCGATAGCCGTTAAAAGGTAACTGGTTAACTCATTACAATTATACTGGTTAACCGTTAACCACGGTCGCTGCGGCGAACCAGTGCAGGGTGGCAGGGCCTGGGGTCCCAACAGCCCAGCATGGCTGGGGCCACTCCAGCTGCCTGCCTGCTGGGGATGGGGTCCTGCCGTCCCACTGCAGCCAGGGATGGGCTCCCACCTGCCTGCCGTGCCGTGCCTGGGGTCCCGCTCCAGCCCACCTGGCCCGACACGGCCGGGGCTGCTCCGGCCGGCCAGCGGGGTCCGCGGTTAAGGTCTGGTTAACGGTAAGCCCAATGCTGACTGGCTAACTGGTTAACCCTTTACATCCCTAACAGCGGTCAGTCCCATGGGTCCCTGCTGCTTCCAGGCACATGTGGCTGAGTCGCATTCGGTGGGGAGAGAGGCCCAGCAGGGAGAGCGGGTCTTGCCCAAGCCCCAGCCCTGACACGCTCACACATCTGCAGCTACCTCAAGACGCCCCTGGGGACGTGCCCCGCGAACGCCGGCAGCACCGGGATCATTCCCAACGACCGCATCCTCTCCAGGATCCTGTACTGGGAGAAAGGAGGAAAAGCCGGATAAAGGGGGCGCATGGGCCGGGAGACGCAGGCGCGTTGTTCTGGAACCCACCGTTCTCAGGGACAGGCCCGCGCCACGTGAGCGTATCCGTACTGGAGACTCCAGCCCCCGGGCGTAGCCTGAATGAGGCTCCGAGCCCGCGGGCACCAGACAGAGGGGACAAGAGGCCCGGCCTGGAGCTCAGCACCGGGGCGGCTCTCCGTCCAGAGAGATGGAGACGATGCCCAGGCTGGTTCAGGGTCCCTAGAGCACGTTTCCCCGGGAGCTTATTGCAGGGAGCGCTGCGGGGGGGCGTCTCCACAACCTGCAGCCCCGCCCCAGCCGTGAGTACCTGCAGGTACAGCTGCTTTAGGTTCCAGGAGAGCGGCAAGGGCCCGGCCCAGGTGTGCAGGTTCCCCATCCGGTTCCAGGCGAGGAAGGCAGGCCCGGTGACGTACTCGTCTATTTCAGACTGGTTCAGGCCCAAGGACAGATACACCTGGCGCGAACGAGGGGAAGAACACAGGGAGCGACGACGTCAGCTGCTGCCAACAGGGAGACAGACGCTGCCCTGCTGGGCAGGACGCGGACGTGCCCAATGCTGGGAACGCTCCCCTCTGGCCAGTCCCGGCATTCGCAGCCCCGGCTCAGCCTACACAGCAGTTCTACCTGGCCACACTGAACAGAGACGGCTGTGCTGTTGGTCAGCTGCTGCCCCCCAGCCTGCCAATGGCAGTCAGGCATCAAGGGGCTGGGTCACTCCCTGGATGGCAGCCCTCCCCCCAGAGCGCCCTCTTCTGTGCTGTCCCAGGACAATACATTTAACGTGTCTCCCCAATCGCCTGATAAGCCCCAGCCCCCGGGCCCTGCACGCAACCCGGCTTCACTAGAGACACCAATCAAATACTCAACCCGCTGCCAAACAGCCTCCTGCCCAGTAAACGCCAGCGCCAGGTTGATGCCGTTGAGCGCCATCCAGTCGATCTCTCTCTCCCAGCGAGGCCAGTCCCACCACACGTAGGAGTAACTCTGGGTGCAGACGTTCTGGTAGTAGCGGAACCTGGGAGCGGAGAGAACAGATGCTTCAGAGAACGCGCCGGACTCCTCACCTCACCCTGGGAGACCACAGCCGGGTTGGCGCGAGCGAAAGAAATCAGGACGCAGGCAGCTCCTCGCAATGGAGCTTAATGTGCATCCAGGCGTCTTGTCCACTCCTGACCAGCGCTGGCCCCATGGATGCTGGAGAATTAACTCAGGCAGCCTCTTCCCACGGGGACAAACATCACACCCCCAATACCACACACAGGGACTTGATTTTGTTTTTCCAATTGAGACAGTTTTTGGTGCCGATTTCAACATCCCCCCGTGTGTTTTGCAGCTCAAATACCTGCAGCTCATGCAAAGCCTAGCAGGGAAACGGACCCGGTCGCTTGCAGCAATGCGAAGAAGTAAACCTCCGCATTAGACAGAGAGGAACGGTCATTGTCCAAGACTAATGAAGTGCAAACAGCACACAGGACAGCAAGGACCAGGCGCCGAGACCCCCTGCAGCGCTCAACGGCAAGGCAATATCTCTGCCCAAGAAGAATTTTAAATGAACAGCTCCCGTTTAACCTCCTGCTGCTTGGAGGAAGCTTCCAGCTGATCATAAGTGTGAGCCACAAGATTTCACAAGTCGCTTGATTGTATGGTGATGAACCACGCCAAGACCCTTTGCCTGGCTCCAGCTCAGCCGCGAGTGGGAAGCGCTGCAGGGCTTTGCCTTCCGGCTGAAGGAGGACTAACCACAGCTTCCGGGCCAGCCGCACCAGATCGCAGGCCGAGCGCCAGGGTGGCTTTGTGGGAAGATGATTGGTGTCCAAGGACCTGCGTGTGCAACCCCTCTGCTCCAGGATTCTTCCTTCGCTTTCATGTGGCAAAAGCGACCAAGCCACGCAGCCCCATGCACCTGCCAGGACTTGTCAACTTACAGGCCAAGGGAAGGCTCCCCTAAGGAGCCCCAATGGCTGAGCTCATTGGGTCGATCTTTGCTGGCATGAGCATGGCGTGTTCAGGACCCAGCCCAGAGCACTAGTGCCTACGAGCAGCACAGCGAGGATCCAAGCGACTCTCAGTCAGCATGGCGGACACTCCAGGCCAGGGAGAGGCTTCCTCTTGCCTGGGAAGGCTGCAGGCAGCTGACTGAAGCTCCCTGTTAAATGGGGAAGTGCCCTTTCTGCAGCAGAATCCTCTGGCCCCGTCCCAGGCCCACCCCAGAGCAGCTGCACAGTGAGCAGAACAGATGCTAGAGCCCACCATTCTCGCACCCGGGGTTCAGTGATACAGGACCAAGGACATCCCTGGTGTAAGCTCCATTAACTCCACTCCCTGGCACCAGCCATGAACTTGGCCCATGACATCTACATTCCAGGTAGGGCCAACATTCAGGACGTGAGCGCGCGGGGGGGGTGAGAGAGGCCCCAAGCTGCAGAAACACGCCCAGGCCCTGGCAGACCCAGACTGGTGGTAAATGAACCCAACCTGTCCGTGGCATCTCCAGCTGCGCCAGGCCCGGTGGGGGGCCCCGACCGCTGGAGGGCTGGGAGTTCTCAGCCCCAGGGCTTGGGAAGCAAACGAGCAACAGGCATTTTCTGAAGTAGCTTCCCGGGGTGAAACTATCACAAGGAACAGCCTCCCTGGGTCCCCGCCTGCCTCAGTAACCCCAGCTAGGTACCGGCAGCATGTGCAACAGACGCAGAACACGAGAACCCTCAGCACATGCCACTTTCAGCACCTGCTTCCCAGGCGCGGTTCCATGCCAGGTGGAAGCCCCCCCGCCTCCCGGCAGAGCGGGCAATGGACAGCGTGCGTGAGCCTGGCATTGCGCCTCGCTGCCCAGGCCCCGCATGCACCAAGGCGGGGCCAGGAGCATCCCTCTGCCTTCTGCTGTGCCCCGAGCAGCCCCCAGCCCCCGTCAGACCCTCCCCGTCCCCAGGCTCTGGGCATTCAGCGCCCAGCCCGAGGGATCTGGGACTCCATGGACCGTTCCTGGCCGGGACCAGTCAGCTCCGATCACCGCACCAGGCCCTGCCTCTGGGGAAAGCAGCGACTCCCCCCTGCCCAAGGAACAGGGTCTGCCTGAGCCAGCCTGGCCCTGCACCGGGAGAGCCCCACAGGCTACAGCCAGGGCCCGGGGTAGGGCAGGGCGCGGCCTGGCACCGACTCCATGTTCAGGCACCTGTAGGAGCCAGTCAGTGCCCAGGCCTGGGGCACCCGGGGCTCCAGGGGCAGCGGGGGGGAGGGGAGGCGGGCAGGGTCCCCGGGGGGCGGGGCAGGCCGGGCACCCGGAGCAGGGTCCTGGGGAGAGGGGACCAAGTCTGGGGCACCCGGGGCAGGGTCCCGGGGAGGGGGGGGCAGGCCTGGGGCGCCCGGGGCTCCATGGGCAGGGACCCGAGGGGGGGCAGGCAGGGTCAGCCGGGGCAGGCAGGGAGCCCAGGGCAAGGTCCCGAGGGGGGGCAGGCAGGGTCAGCCGGGGGGCGGGGCAGGCAGGGTCCCCGGGGCTCCATGGGCAGGGACCCGAGGGGGGGCAGGCAGGGTCAGCCGGGAGGGCGGAGCAGGCAGGGAGCCCGGGGCAAGGTCCCGAGAGGGGGCAGGCAGGGTCAGCCAGGGGGCGGGGCAGGCAGGGTCCCCGGGGGGGCGGGGCAGGCCGGGCGCCCGGAGCAAGGTCCCGCGGAGGGGGGGGGGGCAGGCCTGGGGCGCCCGGGGCTCCATGGGCAGGGACCCGAGGGGGGGCAGGCAGGGTCCCCGGGGGGGCGGGGCAGGGTCCCGCGGAGGGGGGGGGGCAGGCCGGGCGCCCGGGGCAGGGTCCCGCGGAGGGGGGGCAGGGTCCCGCGGAGGGGGGGCAGGGTCCCGCGGAGGGGGGGCAGGGTCCCGCGGAGGGGGGGCGGGGCAGGCCTAGGGCGCCCGGGGCAGGGTCCCGCGGAGGGGGGGCGGGGCAGGGTCCCCGGGGGGGCGGGGCAGGGTCCCGCGGAGGGGGGGGGGGCGGCGCCCGGTTACCTGTTGGGGCTGGTGGCGCTGATCACTCCGGGCACCGCGGGCAGCGGGTCCGGCAGCCGCAGCTGCGCCCCGGACCAGGACACGTGGCAGCCGCAGAGCTCCCGCAGGTAGCGGTAGAGGCCGGCGGCGGCGGCCACCCCGCTGGACCCGGCCACCCGCACCCGCTCGGCGGCCCCGCGCGGGGAGCTGAGCCGGTAGGTGTCCAGCCCGCCGGCCGCCAGCGAGCGGTTCACCGAGACGGCGAAGCCGGCGGCCGCCCGGGGCCCCAGCAGCCGCTGCAGCAGCTCCCGCACCGCCGCCTCCTGCCGCGCGTCGGCCGCCTGCGGGGCCGGGGCCGGGGCCGGGGCCGGGGCGGCCGCCAGCAGCAGCAGCAGGAGCCCGGCGAGCGCCATGGCCGGATCCAGCTTCCGCCACCCCGGGCCCGGCCAGCTGGGGGCGGCCCTCCCGGGAGCCAATCAGCGGCCGGCCGCGCCCCCGATGGATCAATGTGCCCGATGGAAACAAACGTTACCGAGTGGGGTGGCATGGAACCGACCCCGGGATCGAGCCCCGCCGCCCGGCCCCCAACCGACCCCGGGATCGAGCCCCGCCGCCCGGCCCCCAACCGACCCCGGGATCGAGCCCCGCCGCCCGGCCCCCAACCGACCCCGGGATCGAGCCCCGCCGCCCGGCCCCCAACCGACCCCGGGATCGAGCCCCGCCGCCCGGCCCCCAACCGACCCCGGGATCGAGCCCTGCCGCCCGGCCCCCAACCGACCCAGGGCAGGGGGTCCCGCCCACCCCCCCCCAACCGACCCAGGGGGTCCCTCCCAGCCCCCCAACCGACCCAGGGCAGGGGGTCCCTCCTACCCCCCCAACCGACCCAGGGGGTCCCTCCCAGCCCCCCTACTCCACCTCCAGAGCCACCCCGACCCTCAGAAACTAACTCCAGCCTTGTCCAAGTTAGGATTTCTTATCACTGACTATCACTCTGACTGTTCTGCACTGATGTGTTTATTTATTCTCCATGCAGTGGGTAGGGCCTGTGGACCTCATCACAGATCAGGACCCTGTTGCACACACAGAGCAAAGAGCTGACAGCCTCAGCATCAGGCCTGGTCGGCTCTTAGCAATTAGCTCAACCTCGCTACATCACTCAGAGCTGTGGAAAAGATCATGCTCTGAGGTCGACCTAACCCCCGGTCCTGACAGCTAAGTCGACAGAAGAATTCTTGCAGCATCGACCGAGGCTGCGTCTACACAACAGACCGTACAGCAAAGCTGTATCGCTCCCGCTGTGCTGCTGTAAGGTCTCCGGTGGTGTAGCCGCTCTAAGCCGGCGGGAGAGAGCTCTCCCGCTGGCAGAATTAAACCACCCCCGATGAGCAGCGGTGGCTATGGCACTGTCCACACTGGCGTGTCTGTCAGTGAAACGTGTCGGGCAGGGGGGTGGCTTTTTCACACCTCTGACCGACAAAAGTGCTAGTGGAGACATAGCCCTAGCTACTGCCTCTGGGAGAGGTGGAGTAACTACAGAGATAGAAAAAGCCCTTGCGTTAATGTAGGAAGTGTCTACACCACAGCAGCACAGCAGCAAGGCTGTACCTGCACGGCTGTACCTGCACGGCTGTACCCGCATCGCTGTACCCGCACGGCTGTACCCGCATCGCTGTACCTGCACGGCTGTACCTGCACAGCTGTAGTGTAGACGTGCCCTAAATGTAAAAGTGTGATTTAAAGGTGCATCGATAACATGTGCTACTTGTGTTAACCAGCACCGGCTGCTCTGTTGGTCAGAGGTCAGAGGCTACAGGCAGCATTGTGGAACCATGTGGCTCACACTTTGGCGACTCCAAGATTAGTGGCAGTGCATTTCTTCCTGCTCTGGGCTTCATTCTCATCCCCCAGAGATCCTGGGAGCAGGCTGGGGGTCTCGGCTGAGAGCACCAGGGAGTAGCAGAATGGGGCCCAGTCTGCACACAGAATCACGAGCCCTGCAAATCCCAGTGCAAGCGAGCGTGTGGGCGAGCGTGTGGGGCGCACCTGTGTGGCTGATGTAAATGCAGAGCAACAGCTGTAATGTTACACTGGATGGTTACGCCAGAGAATTGTATCTGGAGTAGTGGAGTGTATCGCTGTGAAGCCTCCTTCCTACTTGTGAATCAGGCACTGAGCTGTTCTATGGGCCACGCTCTGTTCTGGGTGACCACAGACACACACACGCGTCTTTAATTTTCCATTTGTGCAGCAAGTATCCGCCTCTGTCTGAACCGTGCGGCTCGCTGAGCGTGTTCTCTCATCCCAAGAGGCGTCTGTTCCTCCTATTTCATTTTCCATCTGGGTGGGCTTCTTCCTGGAATTCCCCCTGCAGTCAGCAGCGGTGCTGTGGGAAGAGAGTATTTATATATACCCTGCCCCCCAGGAGATCACATGGCGGAATGTCCCTGGGATACAGTCAAAGGCAGCTGATGGCAGAAATAACAGGTCAGGGTAGATGAGCCATCCTGGCCGCATGGAAGTGACCCAGCCCTCTCCAGAGAATGGAGAGGCAAGTGTGTGTGTGATGTGTGGCCAGAAAGGGTTAAACATCCTGCTGAAAAAATGACTTAAATTCAACCCTTAAAGACATGTGGGGAGATAGGTAACAGTCAACGATGTAATCAACAGTCCCTGTCTATGCTGTATTCTGATAATTCAGAGATCAAAGAACATCCTCACATCTACATGAATTGTAAACACGGGCTATCGCTGTATTCATCTCTCTTTGCAATGTAGAGCAAATCATCGTGAATATGGTAGAACAACAGGCAGTTGACTTATGTTAATTCGTATAGCTAAGTACCAAGGATAGACTGCCTAATGGATAAATTGCCTTATGCTAATCTGTGTGAATAATGAACGATGATGCTTAGGAAATAAGGGCCTATTGTTCCCTGAGGGACTCCAACTTGTCAAAGAAGACCTGAAATTGTATAAAAGATCTTTGGGTCCTGATCCTTTTTATCTCAGATCTACTTATGCTTCACCAGGGGAAGTTTGAGTCACAAGATGAGATCTCAGTTCAGCTGGTACACCCTGGATATGATATTGGACATTGGACTCTAACCTATGGACTAAATTCTAAAAGAACTCTTTGCAGCTACAAAGCTCCCCACCTCTGCTATGAATCCGAACCTCAAGAATTGAACTCATGGCTGTAGGTATATTGATCTTTTAACCATACTCCCTCTCTTTTAATTTTTTAATAAATTTTAGTTTAGTTAATAAGAATTGGCTGTAGCATGTATTTGGGTAAAATCTGGAATATTGGTTAACCTGGGAGGTGATGTGTCTGATCCTTTGGGATTGGTAGAACCTTTTCTTTTATATGATGAAATAAGATTTTCAGAAATCTTCGTCATATTTGACTTGGGTACCTGGATGGAGGCCTGAGGCTGGATTACTTTAAGGGAACTGTGTTGTTGACTTCTGGACAACCCGTGAGATAATAAAGAAGCTGTTTTATGCTGGCTGGGTAAATCTAAGTATTGAAAATATCCACCAGCTTTTGGGGATAATCTGCCCCATTCTTTGCAGTTCACCCTAATTGAGTGACCTCAGCTGGCCCCCACTGGGACCCCAGTCACAGTGAGCCAAAAGACTGCGTCTGCGGGACACATCAAACCAGCGGAGGGAGGTTGGCATTGGGGAAGAGGGAGGTTGACAGGGAAGAGGGAGGGGTGGATGTGTATCTGCTGGTCGGTCAGTGTGCGTGTGGATCCAGTGCCCTGTGTATGTCCCTGGGAGGCTGTCTGGCCGGGTCAAAGAAGCACCAGGCTGGGAGAGTTGAGTTCTGAAAACAACTTTCCATTCAGCAAAACCACACACCGGCAGTGCAGAACATCAGTCTGGCTTGAGACGAACCAGCTGTTCTCCAGACCCTCTGCCCCCTGCTCCTGAGGAGCCCTGCAGGATCTCCCCGCAGCTGGTCAGACTGAGCCAGATTCTGCCCTCTGTTCCCGTGGGGTGAATCAGGAATGAGCACAGCGCTGTGCATGGGGTTGCTCTGGGTTTACACCCTGGGAACCTGGCCAGGAGTCTGCTAGAGAGCGAGCAGTCTCTCCGTGACACAGCTGGATGCCATTCCAGCCCTTTGAGCAGCACTGCGGCCTGCCCGGGAGAGGGATGGGATCTGAGCCCTGTAATGGAAAGTCCCCGCAGGGATCCAGGGGCAAAATGCCCAAGGAGCAGGGGAGGAGTCATGGGACCACAAGCTGTTATATGTCTAGTGCCCCTTGCTAGCGGTTTCCCATGGGGCCATTTCTCCCCCCCGCCCCCCAAGCTGCTGCAAGGGTCAAAGGTGCTGTCCAGAAATACAGCCCCTGGCTGAGATCTAAGCACCGTGCAGCATAGCTGGGGGCAGGGGAGCGTGACGCAGGCAGCCGCGTCTGTGAAGTGAAACTCCCCAGCTGATGGACTGCAGGGCTGCCTGTTCTCTCTGCAGGCTGCTGCGTTCCCAGGTCACCCAGACCCGGACAAACAGCAACACACCAGGACCACTTCCTGGTTCTGCCCTGGGCATCCCCATTGACCTCAAGAGCCCTGCGGGGCTGCTCATGTCCTCCTGACAGTCACACGGGTGAGCTCTCCTGACAGCGACACTGCCGCTCACGCTGTTCTGTCCTGGGCCCAGCACGTCTAGGGACGTGTTCCCTGGGGAGAGGGGTCGGTGGTGCGCACAAACAGCAAACTGGGCACACAACTCTTCCCCAGCCCCAGGGCTCCCAGGAGCCGCACGGGGTCAGACACTGAGACAGGCCAGTCCCGCTTCAGCCTGCACTCGTCCAGTGCCACTGTAATAGTCCTTCTTCGACTGTCCCACAGAGCACCGGGGCTCCCAGAATCCACTGCCTCTGGGGGCTGAGCACCGGGGGACATTGCCGGTGCATTGCAATGGTGGGGTGGAAGTGTCACAGGTCAGCCCACGAGCCAGCCCGGTGAGCGCTGACCGTCTGGGCTGGCTCAGTTCAGAACAGCTCAGACTCGGCCCGACAGCGTCAGGCCCGGCCCCCTGCACCGCTGAGCGGGGCACTCGCTGGCTCAGAAAGGGCCCAGTGCTGCTCTCAGAGGCAGTGGGAGGAGGAACAGCGGGACAGCCCCTGCCCGGCCTTGCTCAGCCCAGGGACTCACCCGCGGTTCAGGGGCTCTGGGACGGGGAGCAGCAGCTGGCCCAGGAAATATTGTCCCGGGGTGACAGGGAATTTGCATGGTGCTCAGATGCCCCCTGCTGGGAGGCTGCAGGAAAAGAGGCCATGACGGGCCCCTGCCCGGGCTGTCCCTGCTCTCTGGGGAGCTCTGCACCCAGCTCGCTCTGGCTCCAGTTTTCCAAAGTGACCTCCAGCTTCTGGCACCGGGGGCCTGGTCGGCCAGAGACGCTCAGAGCCCCCAGGTCCCACCGCTCTCAGCAACAGCTGCGGGCGGGTGGGTGCTCCAGGAGGCTGGAGCTGGGCACCCCAGTCCGTCTCTCTGATCCACGGGCCAGTGCCTGGCCAGACCAAGGGCAGCAGAGCACACTGGCCACTGCGTGCTCACTGACACCCCCAGCTCGCTGGCCACAAGGAGCCCTGAAATCCCCACGGATGCAGCCCCCCAAGATCTGCGGCTCCTCCCTGGGAGGCACTGGCCAGCTGCAGTGGGGCTCCAGGGTGCTGGAAGGGAAGGGGGTGCTGCAGCAGATCCCTCGGTGGTGAGCCCTGGCTGGCCAGCATGGGGGCGGTGGGCTCAGGGTGGAACGTGCTGGGCTGGTCCCAGGGAACCGCAATGTGATTCTCCCTTTTGCAGAGTGATTTTTTTTTCCAGGAGCCACGTGAGGTTGGAGCTGCCCATCCCGTTGCACAGCCTGGAGGGGAAGCTTTGCTGTCCCAGGAGGAAGCCAGGTTACATAACAGAGCTGGTGTTCAACTCCAGCAGGCAGCTGGCGTAGGAAGCCCTGAGATACATGGGGGGGGCAGGCTGGGTGCCCCGGGGGGGGGGGGCGGCGCAGGCTGGGTGCCCCGGGGGGGGGGGGGACAGGCTGGGTGCCCCGGGGGGGGGGGCGGCGCAGGCTGGGTGCCCCAGGACGGGGGGGGGGGGCGGCGCAGGCTGGGTGCCCCAGGACGGGGGGGCACAATTACTCCTTGAGACATGGCATACGCAGGTGAAGAGAGACACATCGCTCTGTACAGCAAAGTGGGACCCAGCTTCCCCCAGCTGTAAATCCCTCCCCCCACCATGCATAAAGGCCCCAAATGGCTCCACGCGGAGCCACCTCATTCCCACTTTCCTGTTTACTTTGGCTGTTTTCCCTCTTTACCACAAACAATGGATGGGAAGGAGAATTCGGTCTCCTCTGGGTGGGCCTGCAGCAGGGAGGACCGGGAGCCAGAACTCCTGGGTTCTATTCCCATCTAGGACACAGAGTCACTCAGCTCTGTGCCTCAGTTTCCCCTCAGTGAAGTGGGGCTACAGGCCCTGCCCATCTGCCGGTGGATGAGCATCTGTCCATTAATGCTGGTGCCAGCTGCCGGGAGAAAGATGCATCTGCTGGTGGAGATGCTGAGCAGGGCCCAGGGGAAGAGGAGAAGTTAATGGTGTTTTGTAACTGCTTCCCGCTGGGGGATCCCAGGAAATTCAGTAACCCTCAGGGAAGCCCCCTGGGCAGGTCTGGGTGTGCTGCAGATCAGGGTGCGAAACACCCAGAGAGGTTCCCAGCAGAGTCCGGCCCCGCTCGGCCCAGCAGGCTAGGGCTGAGTCTGACCCCATGGACTCACCCTCGGGGCTTGCCTGGCACAGCTGCTGTGTGAGGCGAGGCCCTGGGGTCCCGTTCAGCCAGGACTTGCACACCTGGGGTGGAGTTTAGGGAGGCGCTTACCCTGCCTGTGCTGACTTGTAACAAGGCCCTGGGGGAACCTCGCCTCCCCCTGCGGGGGAGGGAACTGAGCCCCTGTGAAAATCTGTTCTGTCCCCAGCCGGCTCTGGGTGGCCACACGGACAGTACGGACACTTGGTGCCATCGGCGCCTTCTTTGGTGGCCCTTGTGGCTTGAGCTGCGGGGGCTGCAGCCCAGTTTCTTGTAGACACGAGCCCAGGCCCCCTGGGCTGGCTGGGCCATGGGCCCTGTGCCGGGGATGCACAGAGACCCTCTGTCTCCAAGGCTGGTGCCCCAGCCCTCGCCCCCGCCCCTACCCGCCCTCCAGCAGACTGAGGCGAGTCCGGGCAGGCCCTGGCTGGGCCAGTCTGGGGCGAGGCCGTTGGGTAATTAATGCCGATTAACATTGTAACCTGTGGATTCTTCTCAGGTAACAATTCCCCAGGGTTGGCGCCTGCTGCTGCGCTGCCCTGCACCTGCCTGCGGGGCTGGAGCTGGGGCATCTGCCAAGCCAGCCATGGCACCGGGGGGATGGCAGGGCAGGCGTCAGCAGTGGCAGAACTTGCTTCTCGTGGGCTCTGCGCTTCGCCCTGGAAGCAGCAAAGGCTGAAGTTACCAGCCTGGGCCAGGACGCAGAGTGCAGGGCTCGGCAATGGGGAGGCCCCTGGAACCAGGCTGCTCTGGGTGGCAAGGGGCTGAGTCCTGGCTGGTGTCAGCCAGAGAGGCAGGATCCTCATGCAGCCACCTCAGTGCATCCAAGCCCCCAGCTATCCCAGCCCTGGGCTCCCCCCCGCCCAGCTCTGCCAGTGCCCTTAACATTTGGGTGGAGAGAGACCTGGTGAATTATCATCTTCCTCTGGGAGAAAAAGTATTTTCTAGCCTGAAGGTCCCTCTAGGGTCAGGCGGCATCTCGTTAAACCCCCAGCACAACAACACCCCCCCCCCCCGCATAACTCATGGCCCTTCTCGGCTCGGGGGGGGGGGGGATCAGTGGGGCGGGGGCAAATAGCCCATCTCCTACTGCTCCAACCACAGGGCCCCTTCCAGCCGGCTGTGCCCCAATCCCACCAATTCCGGGGGGCAGCCTGGCTCCTGGGGAAGGGCAGCAGCTGGGCGGCCCATGGGAAGGCTGGCTCCAGCCCCAGGCAGCCTTGTTCCCACGACCCCGGGGCCAGCCACTCCCTCAGGTCACGCCTGGCAGGGATTTTATCAGTTTGGCCCCCTGCCTGCTGGGAACACAAAGGCTGGGGGGCGATTGGCATCTCAGAGCTGGGCTGGGGACGCTCAGCCCCCCAGCCAGAGACTCCCCCAGTCACACCCCCATAGAGTTCCCAAGCTCCCTAAGCTACGGTGATGGGAAATGCACGCCCCAGAGGGGAACACTGCCCCCTCCCGCCGGCTTCACCGCCCGGAGATCATTTCCTCTCTGAGCTGCCTTTTCCTGCCTGATTTACCAGCCAGGGTGAGGCCACCAATTCACTCAGCAGGGTTGGGGGGAACTGGGAGCCAGTTCTGAGAGTGGGACAGGATCTAGTGGGTTAGAGCGGGGAGGCCTGGGAGCCAGGACACCTGGGTTCTATCCCCAGTTCTGAGAATGGGACAGGATCTAGTGGGTTAGAGCAGGAGGGCCTGGGAGCCAGGACGCCTGGGTTCTATTCCTGGCCTGAGCAGTGGCAAGTCAACCTCAGCCCCGGTGTAGACAGAATTCCTCCGTCAACCTGGCTACTTCCTCTTGGGGAGGTGGGTTAGCGACGCTGCTGGAGAGTCCCTCCCTGGCACAGGCAGTGGCTGCACTTCAAATGCTACAGCATCTCTGGGTCAGTCCAGAGTCAGGGTGGGGAAGGGGTGTGACTCCAGCGTGACCGGGGCCAGAATCTGGCCTGTGGGCTAGTCCAGGCCCATTTCAACCCCCCTTGTTTGAAGGGTGCAGGGACTGGGTGCTGGCCTTGAGCCCGGGCTCCCGGGGAGATTTGTGGAACTGGTCCCGTTTAGGGACAAAGCAATGTGGCCCCAGGGGAGGGGTCTCCCCCGGGAGAAGGGGGGTCTGAGCTGGGGGCAGAGCAGTGGGCCAGCCCGGAGCCAGTCACCACTGCACTGCCACCCGCAATAACACATGAAAGAATTCAAGTGGAGAGGCTTTCATGAGACTTGGGGCAAGTGTGCCAGGCAGGAAATGCCTGAGCATTGCCAGGGGAACCCGGGCCAGCTCTGAGCCCGCCGGCTCCTTCCCCGTGGGGAGGGGCAGCTCAGGCCCGGGGGCGAGACCGAGGCCAGGACTGGCCCCGGCCCTGCCCTTGCTCTGGAGGAGGAGCTGCAATGGCCAGGACGTGCAGGTCTGGTCTCCCCTGGGGGCCCTGTCCCAGCACCAACATTGCCCACTCAGACCCAGGCCCACGGGCCAGAGCCCCAGGGCTGGTCAAGTTACAGTCTGGGCATTTCGATCCTTGGCAAAGCCCCCCAGCTCCTGGTGGTGCCCCACTGTCAGCCCATGTCACTCCTGTGCCTTCACGCCGCACCTCTGCCCAGCCATCATGCCATGCCACTACCCTGCCTTCACACCAGGCTGCATCGCTGCCCAGCCGTCACGCTGCACTGAGCTGCTTTGCTGATGCGGGGTCCCACCCCAGAGGCAGCTTGTGATGGGCCATCAGCCTCCAGCACACGCCCTGGTGGCCCTGCCCGTGCCAGCCCGATACTCAGAGCCAGGGTCTAAGAACAAGAGGCCTCCTTGGTGGGGTTTCATTAGTTAACTCCTTTTACAGGGTACAATCCCCCCTCGTTAGCCCCTCAATATCCAGCCCTTCTTCTGGCTGGGGGCTAACGCCAGCAAGTGTCACCTCCCACGTGCAGGCCTTGAATCCTGCCTCCCCCCGGAGCTGGGTGACACATCAGGCCCTCTCTAGCCCTCAAGCAGCTTGTTCCCCCAGCCCCATCGTACTCACTTCTCTTCACCAGCCAGCAGCTCCTGCTAAGGTCCCGGGAGCTCTTATCTGGGAGCCCCACCTCGGGCCACCACCTGGCAGCCTTTGCTGGCCCCAAGTCCTCGTTAGCCAATGAGCTGCCAGGCGGCCCCCTAGCCAGGTCATTGCTCGCAGGTGGGCCAGGATGGGCTCCAAGGGGTGGCGACATGCGACATGGCTGCACTGCGTGGCAGAGGGAGCGACGCTGCATGAGCACAGCCTGGGGCCGACCCTCCGGGGAGGGTGAGGGCCCATGTACCCCTCAGTGCATCACTTACCCCAGGTCAGTGAAGTCGTCAAGCAGCATGTAACAAGCCCTGTCGGAGATCAGCACTAATCTCCTCCAGCCCCCGCCCCAATTAACCGTCATTAAACCCGCTGCCTAATCACCCCCAACATGAGCTGAGCAACCCACGGTGCTGCTGGGCCCGGATTACCAGATCCTCACCCTTCTAAGTGATCCAGAGCAGAGCCCAGCCACCGGATCCCTGGCCCCAGCGCAGGCCCTTGGCTGGCTCTGTCGGCCTCAAGCCTTGGGATGTTTCTAGGGGACTAGGGAGCGTTCGTTTCCCCATTCGGTGCTGACCTCACAGAGCCAGATTCTTTATGGAGCTTTATCCCCCGGCCAACCCCCAGGCCACGACTCTGCCCCGCGACTGCCCTCCAAGGCTCCACGGCTAGTCCAGGGCAGAGATTCCCCCCTTTTCCTTCACAGCTGGACAGGACCATGACTCTGGGTTTGGCAGGGGCCTGCTGGGCCGCCCAGTCCCTTGGCTCTCCCTGCTGCACAGGGACTGTCCTCTCCCTGGCTGCGGCTCCTACCAGCTGGGGGGGGGAGGGGTCCCCAGCTGGGATGGGCTTGGTGTCTCTTGATGGGCGCTCCATGGAAGCTGGGCCTCCCCAGCCTGGCAGCCAGTTCCCTGCGTGGCCCAGTGCCACATGCCAGTGGGAAGGGTGGCGGGGGGGGCGGGGGGTTGGAGCACTGCGCCATATGTGAAACAAGCCCGTGGGGCTGTATTGTTCCCTTCCCCAGTCGCAAACGAGTCCAGACAGGCAGCTCCGTCTGCAGCAGCAGCAGCCACTCACCACAAAACTGCAGGAGAATTGTACTGAGCAGCGATGCCAGCAAGCGTGTGGGGCATGGTGCCACCGGCCCGGCAACCCAGCCTGCAGGGGGCACCTGGAGACACTGCGGGTTGGGACTGAGGGACAACCAGCAGAGCTGGGCGCTGGCAGAGCCCTAAGCTGCACAGATCAAGATTTGCCCTTGGAAGCAGGGAGTGGCTGGTAGGGAGCTGGTGATAGGCAGGGCCCTGTGGGGCTGAGCCGTGGCCCATAACGCGGTGGGGCAAGGCTTACGCCCTCCCTGCTGGGGGGACAACGTTCCCGTCTCCGGGGCCATCCATCAGGCACAAGCACAATGCCTCTCCCATGATCTCTCCTCGCTGGAGCCCCGCTTCACAGCGTCCGGCCCCCAGCAGCGGCCGTGTCCTACCCCAGAGGTGGGAGCGTTTCATGGACGGAGGAGGTGGGTGCTGTGCATGGTAGCAAAGCCCCTAGGGAGACAGGTGTCCTAGAGATGCCAGGGTGATTCTCCACCTGCACCTCTGGTTGGCTCCTTGCTCCTCTCCAAGCATCGCGGCCAGTCACAGCCTGAGAACCGGCCCCTCTGATTCCTGCCGCATCCCCTGGCAGGTCTGGTGCTGGAGGCAGAAGCTCAGATGGTAACTTCCCTCCAGCAGGCAGTGCCAGCCAGGCCCGACCGGCTTTGCTGAGGTGTGAAGCAGCAGAGTCAGTGTGCACCAGTGCTGAACACCAGCCCGGCCAGGTCCCAGGGGGCTCAGCCTGACCCCAGCGGAGCAGCATCTGTGCGCGGTGCCCGGAGCTGAGCAGAGCCTTGCTGGGGACAGTCAGACCATGTGGCTGCACTGTGCTCTGATAACTTGACTCAGGGAAGCAAACGGGTGGGGCCTGGAGAACTGGAGGCAGCAGCTGGTGGGACTGTGGTGGAGGATGCTCCAAAGAGGAGCCAGACTAAACTCCGCCCCTTGCCTTGCCCCCTGGCACTTGGTGTGGCCTCTCTGGATCCAGATCCTCCTGCTGGGCCTCGCTCTGCACTGGCCAGCTCCCTCTGCAGCCTGGGGGCCGTGCTGACCCTGTACACACCCCGCCGGGCTTCCCTCCCAGCCACGCTTGGCTGGGGCCGGAGGAGGGCACAGGGCTGGCATGCAGAGCTCTCACCCTGGGCACCAGACAGACGGGCCCACGAGATGCCCTATCACCATCCCTGGGGTAGTTACTGCGCAGGCTTCTAAGCAGCAGGAAGGCAGGTGGATCCCAGCTGGGCCTGCCCAGGGCCGCTCCGAATGGGGTAATGTCTGCGGCTGACTGGCTAAAGCCACAATGACATCACGCTAGGTGGCTGAGACCCTGCCTTGCAGAATGACGTCAGAGCCAAGCGATTCAGGGCCTGGCCGGAGCTGGGTCCCGTCGGTAGGACTGCGGTTAATACATTCCTGGAGTTAAGGCAGGAGGGAGCGTTAGATTGTCTGGTCTGGCCTCCTGCATGGCACAGGCCAGAGAGTTCCCCCCGGTTCCCCCGCCCTGAGCCCAAGAGCTGGGCTCTGACTAAAGCATCGCCCAGAAAGGTGCCAGTCAGGACCTGCAGAGCCCAGGAGATGGGGAACCCACCAGTGCCCTGGGGAGCTTGTTCCAATGGTTAATCACCCGCCCGGTTACAAACCGCGGCCCTGTGTCTAACTGGAATTTGTCTGGCTGTAGCTTCCAGCCGCGGGTTTCCCTGTTCGATTCAAGAGCCCATTCGCGCTGGGTATTTTCTCCCTGTGAAACGTGCTGTGCCCAAGTCCCCACGCAGTCTTCGCTCTGAGACGCTGACCAGTTTGAGCTCTTCGAGTCTCGCTGTACGACGTTTCCTCTGAAACCCTTCAATCGTTTCCTCTTTTTGGAGGCTTCTCGAGTCGCACGTTCGCCTCGGCACCAGGCCCCAACTGCAGCTGAGCTGTCGGCCTGGAAGGGCCAGAGATCCCAGTGCTGGATGCAGGGTCCCGCAAAGCTCTGAGGCCCAGCGCCTGCGTTTGCAGCGTTGATTGCAGGGGGTGGGTGTCTCTCTCACTGGTGCTGCTCCACCCACCCAACCCCCACTCAGAGTCATTTCCTCTGTTAGACTGCGGCTCAAAAGCATCCTTCTTCCTCCCAGCTCTGTCTGGAGCAATCCCAGGCAGTGACAGAGCTTTATAAATATCATGGGGATGACGTCCCTCACGTCCTGTAATTAACCGTGATCTACAGGGATTCCCAAGTGTGGGGTCAGGTGCCGGTTTCCTTATGGATTAGTAACTGGGGAGGAATTCTGAGCACATAGGGTGACAGTCACCCTGGTGTAGGGCAGGTGGCGAGCCTGGGTTGAAATGCAGTGGCAGCTGTCCCGTGAGGCCCTGCTCCAGACCCATGCAGCCTGTCAGGGCTTTGCACACTTGCCTCACGGGGGTTCTCTGCTGCAGCTCATTAAGCACCAGGATCGCAGAGCCAGAAACACATGGGCAGTGCTGCAGGGGGTGGGGACGGGGGGAGAACCCAGTGCAAACCCTGCCCCACCGGTGCACCAACCCGCTCCCTGTCCCCAAGCTCCATTCAAGCACGTGAGAGAGGGAGTCTCTGTAGCTTGTAGTGCAAGAGAAGGTGCAGAGGGCGCTGGTGCTTGTTCACGGGCTGTTTGGATGCTGCTGAGGGCACCAGAATTCCCCTCTGGAGGAATGTCTGCGAAACCTCCCTTCTTAGCTCTGGCTTTGCCAGTCCTTGAGCAGGCTAGACCGTGAGCATCCCACGAGCCTGAGCAATGCCTGGCTCTCAGTGGGGCCTGCGCCCGTTACCACAGTACATACTAAATAACAAGGGGCTGTTATTGTAGGGTCGACTGCAATACACCTAACAAACAAGGGTTTGTTACTGTAGGGCTGCTCCTGCCTGCCTGCCGGCCTCAGGCCTGTTCCTGTTTTGTATGGAGGCGGGTGCCCGGTCCGGGCTGGGGAGTGAGCTGGGGGCAGGGGCGGGTGCCAGGTAGAGGTGGTGCTTTTGCGGCTGGCCTGTGCCCAAGAAGGGGGTGCAGAGCTGCCTCTCCCCAAGGAGGCCTCACCTGGGTGCCCAGGTGTGTCCCCCGCCCCCTCCCCCCCCAGGGGGTCCCAGGCATGGTCTGCAGCACGGACAACCCATCCCCAGCCGCCGCCGCCGCCGAGGCAGGGGGAGGGACCGGGCCTGGAGCCGCCCCCGAGAGGAGGAGACACCGCCCGTGACACCGGGCTGAGCGGCCCCCCCGGCCCTGCCGAGCCAGACTTCGCTGCAAGGCGCTGGCCCGGCGCACAGAGCTGCCCCCGGAGTCCGCACCGACCCGTCCAGAGCCGCTGCCCCCCGCCGGGCCGCCTCGCCTGGGACTGGGCCAGCGCCGAGCACCGGGCCCCGGGCGCTCCGCACCAGCCCGCTGCGGGCAGCATGAGCCGCCAGGGCATGGCCGCGCACACCCAGACCCGCATCCGCACCGACCGGTTCGCCGACAGCTACGCCCTGCTGGGCAGGGAGCTGGGCAGGTGAGCCGGGCCCCCGGCCGGGACCCCCTCGCCGGCCGCAGCAGCCACAGCGGGGCGGGGGCTGCAGGTGCGGGCTGGTGTCACCTTGTACCTGTGGCGGTGCCTGACCGCTCAGCTCGGGCGGGACTTTGTTGAGCAGCGTGTGAATAAGTGTGTGGGGGGGGTGTCGCTGTGTGTGTGTCACTGTGTGTGTGTTACTGTGTATCAGTGGCACGGGTGTCACTGTGTGTGTGTTACTGTGTGAATGGCTCGGGTGTCGCTGTGTGTGTGTTACGGTGTGTCAGTGGCACGGGTGTCACTGTGTGTGTGTTACTGTGTGTCAGTGGCATGGGTATCACTCTGTATGTTACTGTGTGTGTTACTGTGTGTCAGTGGCACGGGTGTCACTGTGTGTGTGTTACTATGGGATGGCTTGGGTGTCGCTATGTATGTGTTACTGTCTGTGTGAGTGGCTCGGGTGTCTGTGTGTGTGTGTTTGTGTGAGTGGCTTGGGTGTCGCTGCGTGTGAATGGCACAGGTGTCACAGTGTGTGTTACTGTGTGTGAGTGGCTCAGATGTCGCTCTGTGTGTGTGTTAGTGTGTGAATGGCTCAGGTGTCGCTGTGTGTATGTTACTGTGTGTGAGTGGCTCCGGTGTCGCTGTGTGCGAATGGCACAGGTGTCACAGTGTGTGTTACTGTGTGTGAGTGGCTCAGATGTCGCTGTGTGTGTGTGTTACTGTGTGTGAATGGCTCAGGTGTCTCTGTGTGTGTGTTAACGTGTGTGAGTGGCTCAGATGTCGCTGTGTGTGTGTGTTACTGTGTGTGAATGGCTCAGGTGTCGCTGTGTGTGTGTTAACGTGTGTGAGTGGCTCAGATGTCGCTCTGTGTGTGTGTTACTGTGTGTGAATGGCTCGGGCGTCGCTGTGTGTCTCCGCCTGGGGAAGCGTAGCCCAAGTGCTGTTTTGGGGCCTCTCGCCCTGGCTGCGAGCACCCGTGGTGGCGGTGGAAGGTGGCAGCGG
This sequence comes from Mauremys mutica, assembly GCF_020497125.1. Classification (NCBI taxonomy): domain Eukaryota; kingdom Metazoa; phylum Chordata; order Testudines; family Geoemydidae; genus Mauremys; species Mauremys mutica. Next base: position 1,310,564 of record NC_059096.1, read on the forward strand.
GCTCCAGGCGCCCGGGGGGCGATGCATGTAGCCTTGCTCGGGGCTGCACTGCTGGTGCCCGGAGCAAGGCCAGGGAGGGGTGAACAAACCTGCCCTCATGGGTGTCACAGCCCAGGGCCACTGAGGCAGGGGCCGAGCCTGGGGCCGGGCGGGCTGTGGCAGCAGCACTTGGCTGAGAGCCGGGGATGGGGGTGGTGGTGAAGTGCCCTTGGGGGTTGTCTGTCACTCTGCCGCCTGGGGCTGGGGTGGGGAGGCCGCCTTGCTGGCACCGCCAGTGTCCTCGGCTGACCCCGGGGCCAGGCTTGCAGCAGGGAGCCGGCCACAGCACGGACTGGGGCGTGGGGGGATGCCACTGAGATCTCCCTCCACTCCGGGGCATCAAATAACCCCCTGGGGGGCATGGGAAGGGCCTTTCCTGGCCCCTCTCCTCCCTTCACTGGTGCTGCTGGCACCAGCCCAAAGTGCCCAGATCGCGCTGGGGAGCCTGGGCGGGGGGGGGAATCCAGCAGCTTCTGGTGAAGGGAGAATCTCTCTTGTTGCACGCACCGCAGCCCCACACCGGGGCAGAGAGCCTGTAACCCCGCCCCCTCCGGACAGAGAGCCCTGCCCCCTCCCCCGGGCAGAGAACCCTGCACCCCCATCCCCCTGAGACCTTCCCCTGGCGCCTGGCTTTGCCAAACGCTGGCTTTCACACCACTGAAGTGCAGTTTGGTCGTAGCTGCCCAGTGCCAGGTGGGGGGAACTGGGTGCAGGGAGGCCCCCCAGCATTTTAGGGCTCTGCAGACAGTCGGAAGCCGAGCACGGTGCGGTTTCTTGCTCAGAGCAAGTCGCTTGCTACCTGCTGATTTCCTGCTAGCCAAGACGAGACAAATCTCCCTGACCTGGGCCCTGGCAGCTCTGCACAGATCAGGGTCACAGGGTGCTGAGCAGGTGACGTGCCCTGTGCATAGCACGGGCAGCCACCGCCATGGGGTAGCTCCGTATTTAGCAGGCTGCTGGTGCTCTGAAAGCAGCCCTGGATTCCCCAGGGCTGAGGCCGGAGCCGGTACCCACCCTGGCTATCTTTAGCAGCACAGTCTGCCCGGGACAGACGGCTGCAGCTGGGTTCTTGTGGCGGAAGCTATTTCTGAGCCGGAGCCTGGTGCCCTCGCTGCCTGGAGCCTGGGCCAGGACTTGGCATTTCGCCGTCTGAGCCATTGTGCCAGCCGCCTCTTATCCTGGTCCACACTGGCTGCTGCCCGCCCTCACCAGGGGGATAGTACCTGGCTCCCACCTTCCGACCCTGAGAACGTCACCCCGGGGCTCCTTTCCAACGGTGCCTGTGGCCGGTGCAGCCCAGATGCGGCCCCCTTGTTTCTGGCAGAGCCACATGATATGCCCAGCTACCCCACCCCAGCATCTGAGCCTCGCAGTCCCTGGTGGATTGTGTCCCCCCAACCTCCCCGTGAAGAAGGGAACAATCACCCCCATGCTACAGCTGGGGACTGAGGCCCAGAGAGATGAAGGGACTCAGCCAAGGCCACACGGGGAGTCTGTGGCAGAGAAGGGAACTGACCCCAGGTCTCCAGTGTCCAGCCCAGTGCACAGTCCTTCCACCACCGGGATGAGCAGCCAGAACCCTAGTGGGGGCTGTGCAGCCAGCTCAGCTCCCCGCCCCTCAGGGAGCGACGCCTGCGGGAGCTCTTGCCCTCCGTGTGCTTTTCTCCAGAAGAATTTAAGCATGAAGTTCAGAGCTTGTGAGTGAGAGACAAACTGCCCAGGGCTGTAGCCAGGCCCGGTCCTGGGCAAGCTTCCTGCAACAGCTCTGCTCTGCCCCTGTACCCTGACCCGCAGCCCCCGCTACCCCCCCGGGCAACCCAGACACACGCTCTGCTCTGCCCCTGTACCACCCCGACCCGCAGCCCCTGCTACCCCCCCGGGCAACCCAGACACACGCTCTGCGGTGCCCCTGTACCCCGACCCGCAGCCCCCGCTACCCCCCCGGGCAACCCAGACACACGCTCTGCTCTGCCCCTGTACCCCGACCCGCAGCCCCTGCTACCCCCCTGGGCAACCCAGACACACGCTCTGCTCTGCCCCTGCACCCCGACCCGCAGCCCCTGCTACCCCCCCGGGCAACCCAGAGACACGCTCTGCTCTGCCCCTGTACCCCGACCCGCAGCGCCTGCTACCCCCCTGGGCAACCCAGACACACGCTCTGCGGTGCCCCTGTACCCCGACCCGCAGCCCCTGCTACCCCCCCGGGCAACCCAGACACACGCTCTGCTCTGCCCCTGTACCCCGACCCGCAGCCCCCGCTACCCCCCCGGGCAACCCAGACACACGCTCTGCTCTGCCCCTGTACCCCGACCCGCAGCCCCCGCTACCCCCCCGGGCAACCCAGACACACGCTCTGCGGTGCCCCTGTACCCCGACCCGCAGCCCCCGCTACCCCCCCGGGCAACCCAGACACACGCTCTGCTCTGCCCCTGTACCCCGACCCGCAGCCCCCGCTACCCCCCCGGGCAACCCAGACACACGCTCTGCTCTGCCCCTGTACCCCGACCCGCAGCCCCCGCTACCCCCCCAGGCAACCCAGACACACGCTCTGCGGTGCCCCTGCACCCCGACCCGCAGCCCCCGCTACCCCCCCGGGCAACCCAGACACACGCTCTGCTCTGCCCCTGTACCCCGACCCGCAGCCCCGCTACCCCCCCGGGCAACCCAGACACACGCTCTGCGGTGCCCCGCGACCCCGACCCGCAGCCCCCTCTACCCCCCCGGGCAACCCAGACACACGCTCTGCTCTGCCCCTGCACCCCGACCCGCAGCCCCCGCTACCCCCCTGGGCAACCCAGACACACGCTCTGCTGAGCCCCTGCACCCCGACCCGCAGCCCCCGCTACCCCCCTGGGCAACCCAGACACACGCTCTTCTCTGCCCCTGTACCCCGACCCGCAGCCCCTGCTACCCCCCCGGGCAACCCAGACATACGCTCTGCTGTGCCCCTGCACCCCGACCCACAGCGCCTGCTACCCCCCCGGGCAACCCAGACACACGCTCTGCTCTGCCCCTGTACCCCGACCCGCAGCCCCGCTACCTCCCGGGCAACCCAGACACACGCTCTGCGGTGCCCCTGTACCCTGACCCGCAGCCCCCGCTACCCCCCGGGCAACCCAGACACACGCTCTGCTCTGCCCCTGTACCCTGACCCGCAGCCCCCGCTACCCCCCGGGCAACCCAGACACACGCTCTGCTCTGCCCCTGTACCCCGACCCGCAGCGCCCGCTACCCCCCCGGGCAACCCAGACACACACTCTGCTCTGCCCCTGTACCCCGACCCGCAGCCCCTGCTACCCCCCGGGCAACCCAGACACACACTCTGCTCTGCCCCTGCACCCCGACCCGCAGCCCCCGCTACCCCCCGGGCAACCCAGACACACGCTCTGCTCTGCCCCTGCACCCCGACCCGCAGCCCCCGCTACCCCCCCGGGCAACCCAGACACACGCTCTGCTCTGCCCCAGTCCCCAGACCCGCAGCCCCGCTTCCACCCGGGCAACCCAGACACACGCTCTGCTGTGCCCCTGCACCCCGACCCGCAGCCCCCGCTACCCCCCCGGGCAACCCAGACACACGCTCTGCGGTGCCCCTGGACCCCGACCCGCAGCCCCCGCTACCCCCCCGGGCAACCCAGACACACGCTCTGCTCTGCCCCTGTACCCCGACCCGCAGCCCCCGCTACCCCCCCGGGCAACCCAGACACACGCTCTGCTGTGCCCCTGCACCCCGACCCGCAGCCCCCGCTACCCCCCCGGGCAACCCAGACACACGCTCTGCTGTGCCCCTGCACCCCGACCCGCAGCCCCCGCTACCCCCCTGGGCAACCCAGACACACGCTCTGCTCTGCCCCTGTACCCCGACCCGCAGCCCCCGCTACCCCCCCGGGCAACCCAGACACACACTCTGCTCTGCCCTGTACCCCGACCCGCACCCCCGCTACCCCCCCGGGCAACCCAGACACACGCCCGCAGCCCCTGCTACCCCCCGGGCAACCCAGACACACGCTCTGCTCTGCCCCTGCACCCCGACCCGCAGCCCCCGCTACCCCCCTGGGCAACCCAGACACACGCTCTGCTGAGCCCCTGCACCCCGACCCGCAGCCCCCGCTACCCCCAAGCTCCCTAGACACAAGCTCTGCTTGTGCCCCTCAATCCTGACCTGCAGCCCCCCCACCCCCAAGCCATTGCTGTTCCGGGTCCCTCTCGAGCAGGGACAGTACATCAGGCTGGGCTGGGATGTGCATAAAGAGGAGCCAAGTCCCTTCTGATGGGGAAAGACCTGCCCTCGCCCCAGAGTGCTGGGTTCAGAGCAGCTGGGCCCTGCTGGGCTCCATGCTGCCCATCCCCTGGCACTGTCTGAGCTGAGCCATAGTTCGAGGACCCGCCTGGGAGTCCGGCTGAGCACAGAGCTGGGAGCTTGGCCCAGGAGGGTGCAGAGCAGCTGCTGCCCATGTCTGCAGGGCCCTGCAGGGAGCCCCGGGCTCAGAGAGGGGAGTCCTGCCATGCTCATGCCAGGTGCCAGGTGCCAGAGTGGCTGGGGCCAGCTGAACAGTGCATTGGCCTTGCCCATACCCCTGTGTTCCCCTGAGAGCCCTGGGACACAGGGCAGGTTGTGGGCTCCCAGCGGAGAGCCAGCAACCCTGGGCCAGCTTCTAAGGGTGACTCCCAGGTGAGACTGACCTGGGGTGTGTGACAAAAGCACATCAGGGCTGGGCTGGCAGGGGGGTGCGGGCAGGACTGAGGGGCCCTGGCAGAGCTGGGGGTGGGGAGCCCAGGGCTGGGCTGGCAGGGGGGTGGGGGGTCAGGACTGAGGGGCCCTGGCAGAGCTGGGGGTGGGGAGTCCAGGGCTGGGCTGGCAGGGGAGTGCAGGCAGGACTGAGGGGCCCTGGCAGAGCCGGGGGTGGGGAGTCCAGGGCTGGGCTGGCAGGGGGGGTGGGGGGTCAGGATTGAGGGGCCCTGGCAGAGCTGGGGGTGGGGAGTCCAGGGCTGGGCTGGCAGGGGGGTGCGGGCAGGAGTGAGGGGCCCTGGCAGAGCAGGGGGTGGGGAGTCCAGGGCTGGGCTGGCAGGGGGCTGCGGGCAGGACTGAGGGGCCCTGGCAGAGCTGGGGGTGGGAGTCCAGGGCTGGGCTGGCAGGGGGGTGCGGGCAGGACTGAGGGGCCCTGGCAGAGCCGGGGGTGGGGAGCCCAGGGCTGGGCTGGCAGGGGGGGTGGGGGGTCAGGACTGAGGGGCCCTGGCAGAGCCGGGGGTGGGGAGTCCAGGGCTGGGCTGGCCGGGGGGGGGGGGGGGCAGTAATGAGGGGCCCTGGCAGAGCTGGGGGTGGGGAGTCCAGGGCTGGGCTGGCAGGGGGGTGCGGGCAGGACTGAGGGGCCCTGGCAGAGCCGGGGGTGGGGAGTCCAGGGCTGGGCTGGCACACGCTGAGGGTCAGGACTGAGGGGCCCTGGCAGAGCCGGGGGTGGGGAGTCCAGGGCTGGGCTGGCAGGGGGGTGCAGGCAGGACTGAGGGGCCCTGGCAGAGCTGGGGGTGGGGAGTCCAGGGCTGGGCTGGCAGGGGGGTGCGGGCAGGACTGAGGGGCCCTGGCAGAGCCGGGGGTGGGGAGTCCAGGGCTGGGCTGGCAGGGGGGTGCGGGCAGGACTGAGGGGCCCTGGCAGAGCCGGGGGAGGGGAGTCCAGGGCTGGGCTGGCAGGGGGGGTGGGGGTCAGGACTGAGGGGCCCTGGCAGAGCCGGGGGTGGGGAGTCCAGGGCTGGGCTGGCAGGGGGGGTGGGGGGTCAGGACTGAGGGGCCCTGGCAGAGCCGGGGGTGGGGAGTCCAGGGCTGGGCTGGCAGGGGGGTGCAGGCAGGACTGAGGGGCCCTGGCAGAGCCCGGGGTGGGGAGCCCAGGGCTGGGCTGGCAGGGGGGTGCGGGCAGGACTGAGGGGCCCTGGCAGAGCTGGGGGTGGGAGTCCAGGGCTGGGCTGGCAGGGTGCTGGGGGGGCAGGCCTGAGGGGCCAAGGCAGAGCTCCGGGAGGGGAGTCCAGGGCTGGGCTGGCAGGGGGGGGGGGGGGTCAGGACTGAGGGGCCCTGGCAGAGCCGGGGGTGGGGAGTCCAGGGCTGGGCTGGCAGGGGGCTGGGGGGTCAGGACTGAGGGGCCCTGGCAGAGCTGGGGGTGGGGAGTCCAGGGCTGGGCTGGCAGAGGCTGAGGGTCAGGACTGAAGGGCCCTGGCAGAGCTGGGGGTGGGGAGCCCAGGGCTGGGCTGGCAGGGGGGTGCGGGCAGGACTGAGGGGCCCTGGCAGAGCCGGGGGTGGGGAGCCCAGGGCTGGGCTGGCAGGGGGGTGCGGGCAGGACTGAGGGGCCCTGGCAGAGCCGGGGGTGGGGAGCCCAGGGCTGGGCTGGCAGGGGGGTGCAGGCAGGACTGAGGGGCCCTGGCAGAGCCGGGGGTGGGGAGTCCAGGGCTGGGCTGGCAGGGGGGTGCGGGCAGGACTGAGGGGCCCTGGCAGAGCTGGGGGTGGGGAGTCCAGGGCTGGGCTGGCAGGGGCTGAGGGTCAGGACTGAGGGGCCCTGGCAGAGCCGGGGGTGGGGAGCCCAGGGCTGGGCTGGCAGGGGGGTGCGGGCAGGACTGAGGGGCCCTGGCAGAGCTGGGGGTGGGGAGCCCAGGGCTGGGCTGGCAGGGGGGTGCGGGCAGGACTGAGGGGCCCTGGCAGAGCTGGGGGTGGGGAGCCCAGGGCTGGGCTGGCAGGGGGGTGCGGGCAGGATTAAGAGGTCGGGGTGTGTGTGTGGAATCTTCCAGCCAGAATCATCGTCTCTCTGCTTTACAAATTCCCTTCCTGGCTGTTTACAAGCAGCCACCCAGAAGCTGTTGGAATCTCTGGGTTTTGGGCACGAAGTTCTGAGTCGGGGCCATTTCCAAACTTTCTGGGGCCAAGCGGCTGTCGCCAGAGGTCGCCCTGAGAGCGGCCGAGCGGCTTGGGGCTGGGCTGTGACGGGCTCGTGGGGAGCCAGCTCTCCAGTTCTGTCCAGTGGTGCAAACAGGGGCACTGGGGGAGCAGCCGGCCGAGGGGCCTGTTGTCTCTCGCTAGCCTCATCCAGGCCACTTGTCTCCGGAGCCCGTGGGCAGGGGGTGGCTGCCTGGCTGCTGGGACAGGGCCCAGAGACTGCGTGCGACAGGTCGGGACTGGCTCGGTGGCCTGGCCTGTGACGCGCCGGGGCTAGTTCCCTGGGTAGCTCCTGCTAATTGGGAGCAATTTGCTGTGGCTTCGTCCAGCTTTTCTTCGGGGCCAATGATGCGAGACCAGGGCGGGAGTCAGGGTGTGCTGAAAGCTCAGGCTGGGCCGTGGCCTTGGTGCTGGCTGATGCACGGGAGGGGCTGGCACAGCGTGGGGCAGGCTGGCAGGGGTGAAGGGCTGCACGCTAGGGGGCTGCTCTGTGCCAGGACGGGGGTGGCCTGTGCCAGATGGTAAAGGCCCGTCTCTCTCTCACAGCCAAGGGGCGGCTGGGCTGGGGCTTTGCCTGGAAGCTGGCGGGTTCTGTTTGGGCTTATGGGGTGGTTGGAGCCAGAGCTGGGGGGTCGGGGTGAGGAGGAGGTGGCTGCGATCCTGGGCTCCAGGGGGTTCTGGCTCGCAGGAGGGGCGGCTGCTGTCTGGATGCGTCTGGGGCCGTGTGGGTCGGTCGGGACCCACATGTGTGGCACAATCAGCCTGTGGGGGAAGCGCTGGCCCGTCTCCGAGCGCCTGCTGGCTGCTGCCCCAGGCTCTCCTGGGGCTTGGCGGGCGCAGCGCAAGTGGGCCTGTGCCCGCTCCCCTCGGGGCTGTGGTTGCGGCGCTGTGTGCTGGGGTTCTGGGGTGCCCCCAGCTGCCGCTTGCTCAGGAGCTGAGCCTGGTGCCCAGGCCACATGGTTCCTATTAGACGAGGGGTTCCTGGAAACGGCAGCAGGGAACGTCTCTGTTTACACGGCGAGATCCCAGGATCCTGGCTCCTCCCTGCCCCTTCTGCCTGCAGGGTGGGAGCTACCTCCGCCCCTGCTTGGTGACTCTTTCCCCCGGGTGCAGATCTGCAGGGCACTCTCCTGGCAGGGGGACTGGGACAGGCCAGGGAGCAGGAGCCCCGGGGTCTGTTCCTGGACGTGCTGTGGATAATGGGGGTACCTGGCCTTACCCCTGCTCAGGGGGCCTCAGGGGAGCTGTAGGGTCTCCGCAGTGATGGGGGCTGGGTTAGCCGAGGCCCGTGCACCCCCTTCCCAGCAGCACGGCTGGTTGCCCTGAATAGAGCCATCTCCGCCCTCCCTCTCACCCAGCCCCCCCACGCTCCCCACTGCCGGGCCTCCCTGTCAGCGCCAGGTCCCTGAGTCGTGGAAGCTGCACCTTGTGGCTCTCACAGCTCAGGGGTTCATGGGGGGCTGGGCCCGTGGGGCTGGCTGCAGAGGGAGGGAGGGCAGGGGGGCCGTGCTGCGTGGGGAGGGGGCGTGATGATGGAGGGGCCGGGGCCAGCCCCTGCTCAGTTCCCTGATGGCTCCTCTCCGCAGAGGCAAGTTCGCGGTGGTGAAGAAGTGCCTGGAGAAGGCCACGGGCCGGGAGTTCGCAGCCAAGTTCCTGCGGAAGCGGCGCAAGGGCGAGGACTGCCGGCTCGACATCATCAACGAGATCGCCGTGCTGGAGCTGGCCGCCCGCAGCCCCCACGTGGTGGATCTGCACGAGGTCTACGAGACGCCCGCCGAGATCGTGCTGGTGCTGGAGTGGTGAGTGCCGGGCCGGGGCTCCTCGCTGCCATGGGCCTGGGCAGACGGGGCCCCCTCGCTCCTCGGCCCCATGCTGAGCCCAGCGGGGTCCCTACACTGCCTCACCCCTCGCCTGGGCTCGGACCCAGCCCCTCGCTCTGCGGGGTGAAGGCTGCAGGCTGGGTCCTTTCCCTGGTCCAGCCAGTGGGGTCGGCAGGGGCAGGACCCTCTACAGAGCAGGGCATGGTCTCGCGGTGCAGTGGGGGAGGTTTAGGTTGGATATTAGGAAACACTTTCCCTAGGAGGGTGGTGAAGCCCTGGGATGGGTTCCCTGGGGAGGTGATGGAATCTCCTGCCATAGAGTTTTTTTAAGGTCAGGCTTGACGAAGCCCTGGCTGGGATGATTTAGTTGGGGTTGGTCCTGCTCTGAGCAGGGGGTTGGACTAGACACCGCCCGAGGTCCCTTCCAGCCCTGAGAGTCTGATTCTCCTTGGGGCTGCAGGGGGGTGTCTCTGATCAGGGCCCTGCAGCCTCCTGGGGCCTAGAAAGTGCTTTCCGGAGCCCTAGAACAGCCTGTCCATAGAGCGCGGACAGGGGGTACCTACAGGCTGCGCCAGGGCCTGCGTCAGGGCACCGGCTCCCTGCCCTGCCCTGCCCGGCGCCTGCACTTGAAACCTGCTGCCTCGGCTGGCTGCGTGGCTGGGGCGAGCGCAGCAGGAAGTGACTTAACCAGAGCGTGTCTGAGAAACAGCCTCAGCCCCGTTTCTCAGCTCCCTTTCCGGACAGCTGCTGAGCTCGGGGCCGCATCCTGCCCACACGGCTCCACCACAGGGCCCCAGCTGGGTCCCCCGAGAGCGCGGCTTCCTGTCTGGGGCCTCTGCTCAAACCAGGCCAGGCTCCTTTACCGGGAAACAGACTCAGGTGGTGCCGGGACAGTGACGTCGGGACGGGAGCGGCAGGAGAGAGAAGTGACGCTACAGGGACACACCGCAGGGCTGAAGGGACCGTGGGGCTGACCGTGGGGTGGGGACCCTGTGCTGTTGGTGGGGGAGGCTGGTTCTAGGAGCCCGGCTGCCCCACTGCAGTGGGAAAGGAGCCCTCGCTACTGGCAGGGCCTCTGGACGGTCCCACTCTCTGCCCTCCAAAGGCTGGTGGGGTGGGGAGCACCCCCAGGGAGGAGGGAGAGCTCGGCCTTCACGGACCAAGGCCTGGGGGTAATTCCTCACTCAGGCCGGGTCGGAACCGGTGACCCAGAGGTGCTGGGACTGGGACCCATCATGGCTGCTCCTGAACCCCCCTCGCTGGCCCTGGGACAAGTGGGAGGGGCTGGGCTGGCGCTGGCTGTTGCTGACATGGTGCCATGGGCACGTGAGGCAGGCTGGGCATCTGGGTAACCAGCACGTTGGGGGTGGATGCTACCCCGGGCCCTTGTGCCAGTATAAACCCAGCTAATTACACAGCCCCTGATGTGGTGCTGGCAGCAGGCACCTGACCAGGCAGCTGGGGGACCCCATGAGACCTGGGCGTTCCTGGCAAACACACCCCTCCTCGCTGGGCACGCAGGCGGAAACAGAAGCTTGCAGCTGCTCTGGGTGTTTTTGGAAAGCGCCTCGCTGGCCCGGTGGGCCTTGGGTCCCTTGGAAAGACAGAGGGATTCTGCTCCCCGGCCACCGCCAGCGCGCTGGGTGGCCGTGGGGAAAGGCGCGTGGGTGGCTGTCTCTGGAACACGATGCTAGCTCGGTGTCGAGTTCCCAGAAGCAGCTGGTGGTTTTGTGTGCGTGTTTTCTGCGCTCAGAGCGGGGCTGTGATCTGCTCTCGCTGTAACCACAGCGTGAGGTGAGCAATGCAAACCTGCCCGTCAGCACGCTCCCTCCGCTCCTACAGCAGGGCTGACGAGCCCCAGCCCAGATCAGGGCCCCACGGTGCGCACGTGCAGCGCCTAGCGCAGTCCCTGCCCCACAGGTGACAAGCTGAATAGACAAGACAAGGGTGGGAGAGGACCAGAGAGGGGAAGGGACAGGCCCAAGGTCCCACAGCAAGTCAGGAGTAGAACCCAGGCCAGGGCCCTCACCACTGGGCTTTGCTGCCTCTGATGTCACCTAGCGAGTCCCCCCAGATTTGGGGAGCAGCTCAGCCTGGAGTGACCCCCCTCCGTGGCCTGGCCCACACTGGGAATTGGCCCCAGTTCCTGCAGTCGCAGAACCCACAGCTCCCTGCCTGTGCAGGCTGCTACCACATTGCTCTGCTCAGGTGCAACCGCGCACACAAAACCAGGGCACTAGGAAGCCAGCCCCCTGCAGCCCAGGAAAGCCACCATCTGCCCCCTCCCTTCCCGGCTTCAGGCAGGTGCCACAGGGCGTGGCTGCCCGCTAGCCTCCCCCGCTGGCTGAGCGTGGCACTGCAGGAACTCCCTGTCTCTCAGGTTCACTCCTCCAGCTGCCTCAGTCACAATCCAGTCCCCTTCCAGGGTAACAAACCTCCAAACAAAACCAAGGCTGCATTCACCCCCTTGGGCTCCCTTCGGCCAGTCCCCTCAGAGTTACCTCGCTGTCTCCAGAGTAGAGCCCTGTGTCCCACGCACCTTCCCGGAGCCCCCGACAGCCCAGCCCAGCTGCTCTCTGTGGTTCCTCTACGCAAACTGAGGTCTCAGCCCCTCCAGGGCCATCACCGCTCTGATCCCAGCCAGCTGGGGCCAGCAGCGAGCCCAGCTCCCTTTAAAGGGCCAGCCAGCCTGCGCTGGGGTTAGCGCCAGTGATGCACATTGTGGTCTCCAGAGGGAAGAGGCTCCTGGGGTGGCAGGGCCGGGGATGGGCAAAGACCCACCTGTCCCGCTGGGGCACCTGGATTCAGGCCTGCTCTGAAGCCGTATCCGACCCTTCCCGCCCTCGCTGGTCCCATGGGTGCAGGCTCCCCAGAGAGGTTTCTGGCTCTCCCAGTTCCTGCAGGCCATCCCCTGGCTCCCTCCTGGCCTGGGCATGCCTGGCACTGTGACCCCTTGCCAGGAGGCTGGGGAACAGCCCTATGGGCTTGGGGGCACAGAAACGGTCCCTGCGGCTCCTGGTTAATTGCTGGCAGAGGCTGGAGGGTGTCCTGGGCAGAGCTGCGGGGACACCCCTGGCATGGAACCAGCCCGGCTGGCGCCCAGGAACATGCAGCATCCTGGCTGCTTGGGGGCACGTAGGGGTCAGCAGGATGGGCGTGAGCAGCTCCACGGGACGGTGCCGTGCGCCCCCTGCCGGGGCTGGGCCTGGAGCCGGGCGCTGGGACGGGCACGGCCCTGCCCTCTGGGCGCTGGGGCTGCAGTTACATAACCAGCAAGGAACAGGCCAGGTGTTGGCACTGGCGGCTGGGCCAGGAGAGCGACCTGCCAAGAGCCGTCTCCTGGGATCCCGGCGGGGGGCCAGGGTGGCTGTGCTGACGCAGGGAATGGGGGTGGAGCCCTTCCCCGAGGGGTCAGAGAATCACAGAATCTCAGGGCTGGAAGGGACCTCAGGAGGGATCTAGTCCAACCCCCTGCTCAAAGCAGGACCAAACCCAACTAAATCATGTCCCTGCCCACCGGCCCTTTATGAAACGAGCAGGAAGTCCGGACGCCTGGGTTCCACTCCCGGCACTGGAGGGGAGCGGCCGGGTCTAGAGATTAGCACCAGGGTGGAGGGGGAGGCTGGGAATCAGGTGGCGGAGCTAGGCCTGCGCTGGGGAAAGAGGGGTTAGCGTGTGCTGGTGCTGGGGGGTTAGCGTGTGCTGGGGGTTAGCGTGTGCTGGTGCTGGGGGGTTAGCATGTGCTGGTGCTGGGGGGTTAGCGTGTGCTGAGGGTTAGTGTGTGCTGGGGTGGGAGGTTGTTGGCATGTGCTGGGGAGGGGGGTTAGCGTGTGCAGGTGCTGGTGGCTGCGGGGGGCATTTGCCGGCAAGGCTCCATCCCCCCTCACCTGCCGTCCCCCCCCTTTCAGCGCGGCCGGCGGGGAGATCTTCCAGCAGTGCGTGGCGGAGCAGGACGAGGCCTTCACCGAGCAGGACGTGATCCGGCTGGTGCGGCAGATCCTGCGTGGCGTCGCCTTCCTGCACCAGAACAACGTCGTCCACCTGGACCTGAAGGTACCGGCGGGGCCGGGCTGTTACTGGGAGCAGAGTCTGTCGGGAGGGCGGGACGGGTGGACACAGCTCGGAAAGGGCTGGTTCCCCCAGGGCTCCCCGAACTCCCCCTTGTCCCTACGGTGGTGGGGTCCCTCCCACCCTCCATCGCTGCAGGGGGATGGAGCACCAGCCTCCCGGTCCTCCCGGCTCACCCCCTGCCCCTGCCCGCAGCCCCAGAACATCCTCCTCACCAGCAGCAGCCCCCTGGGTGACATCCGCATCGTGGACTTTGGGCTGTCGCGCCGGGTGGACGCCGTGCGGGAGGTGCGCGAGATTCTGGGCACGCCGGAGTACGTGGGTAAGTGGCACCGTGGCGGGCAGCAGAGACTGGGGACAGGCAGGGGGGGGGGGCACATCCTTGTTGAGCTGCAGACATTGGTCGTGACTCCACGGGGGTGAATCTACCCCGAGCGCCTGGGTTCTGAGCAGTGTGCCCAAGGGTCCCAGCTCCTTGCTCCAGCAGAGCCGGGGACTGGGCATGGGTCCTGCCAGCCCCCCCGGCCCCGAGCCCGTTCAGCCCTGTGCTGAGCTCGCTGCGCAGCTGCTGCCCCCTCCAGCACCCTCTGCTCTCACCGCCGGCCTGGGCGCCCTTCTCGTCCGGGGCAGAGTCGCTGGCACCGCCTGGCACCAGCGGCAGGGCCCGTAACTCCCCTACGTTTCCCTTTGCAGCTCCTGAGGTCCTGAGCTACGAGCCCATCAGCACGGCCACCGACATGTGGTAGGTCTCTGGGGTCCCTCTGCCCTCTCCTAGGGGCATGTGTCAGCTCTGGCCTGTGCGGGGCGGGGGTGGGGTCTGTCTTTTCTCCTGGGGGGTGGGGGCAGGGTAACGGGGTCACGGAGTCCCCGGGCGCTGCTCTGGAACTGCTCCCCACAAAGCCAGGCAGGACTCTGGGGAGCCTCCTCTCCCTCGGAGCAGCCTGTCTGCAGGGCAAGAAGCTCCCACGGCTTCACCTCCTGGGTCTCTCCTTGGAGCATTCAGCATCCTCTGCCCCTCCGTGCGCTTCCCACAGCAAGTCCACCCGGGCGGGGTCCTGGGGAAGCCAGAGGGTCCTGCCAGTCAGACGTGACTCTCAGCCAGCCAGTAACACAGAGGTTTATTAGCTGACAGGAACACGGGCTAACACAGAGCTTGTAGGTACAGAGAACCGGACCCCTCGGCCGGGTCCATTCTGAGGGGCAGTGAGCCAGACCCCCACGTCTGCCCTCACTCCACGTCCCCAGCCAGCCCCAAACTGTCTCATCCTCCAGCCCCTCCTCCTCTGGGCTTTGTTCCTTTCCCGGGCCAGGAGGTCACTTGATTCCTTTGTTCTCCAACACCTTTAGCATCCCCTGGCAGGGGGGAAGGGCCTGGCCATTAGTTGCCAGGAGACAGATTGTCGGCCATTTATGTGCACTGGCCCTTTGCTCTGCAACAATCACATCCCCTTATCCCAGCACCTAGAGACTTAAGAAATGCACAGGGGAAACTGAGGCACCCCTACAGTATTCAGAGGAAACATTAAGAACAGTCCCACTTCGTCACAAACGGCACATGGGGGACTGGTGCGAAGAGGCAGGGGGTGGTGTTCCCCCGCCACAGGTCACCAGGTAGCTGCAGCGTTTGCTCGCAGCGCGTCATCTGCGGAGCTGAGTTCCTGCTTGTCCTGGCACGGGGCACCCTGGGAGACGGTGAATCTCCCCTGGCCCTGCAGATACACTCCCCCCAGAAACCTCTCTGCTCTGCCCCCAGCATCCTTGGCCCTCACCCAGCTGCAGGAGAGGCAGGGGAGCCCACAGGGTGGGTGCAGTGCCCGCTCGTGGCACGACCAGTACTGCAGTTGGGAGCCGCGGAGGGGGGGTACAGGGCTATGTCCCCTCCATGCCCCCACCATCAGCCCCCCCAGGCCCTCCCCTGCTCTGGGAAGGAGTCTCAGCCCGCGGTTGTGAATCTGCCAGCGTCCGGGAGAGGAGCAGGGGCGAAGGGGGGTCCTCGGGCTCAGCCTGGGGAGGGGCGGGAGGTGAGCACAGACCCCGAGTCTCATGGGTTTGGCCTTGACTGCAGGGGCTGCGCCTCCTCCCATCGCTCACCGACCAGGTGGCTAGCGCCGGTGGGAGCCAGGCCCTGGCCCGCTGGGCTCCCCGCTGGCTCTGACCCCAGGGGCTCTCCCCAGGAGCGTCGGGGTGCTGACCTACGTCATGCTGACGGGCGAGTCGCCCTTCCTGGGTGACACCAAGCAGGAGACCTTCCTGAACATCTCGCAGGTGAACGTGCAGTTCCCGCCCGACGTCTTCCAGGGCATCTCGGACCAGGCCATCGACTTCATCCGCTCCCTGCTCGTCAAGAACCCCAGGTACCCGCCGCTGCCCCCGGCCTTGTCACGCCACCCTCGGGCATGTGGCACCCGGGCCAGAGCCTCCCGCGCCTGGGAGAGTCCTGGGGAGGGGGCTCGTCCCAGCTCCGCTGGCTGCCGGGGTGTGGCCTGCTGCGAGCGCAGTGCGGTAGGAAGGCTGGACTCTCGGAGGCGGCCCCCGGGTGGCCATGCGGGAGGGGGGCAGTCGCAGGGGTAGGGCCGAGGACTCCCGGGCTGAGAGCACTAATCCCCTCCCTCCTGCCTGCAGGAAGCGAGCCAAGGCCGAGCAGTGCCTGCAGCACCCCTGGCTGGCCCCAGGCCTGGCCCCGGCGGTGGAGCTGGTGGCCCCAGTGCGGGCTGAGCCGGAGCAGGCCCCGGCGAGCGAGGGCAGCAGTGGCCCCGAGGAGGACGAGGAGCTGGTGCTGGTGGCCTCCTACACGATGCCCTGCCCCTGCCGCCAGCTGGGGGGCCTGGAGGTGCGGGAGACGGAGCTGGCCGGGGCGCGGAAGCCGTTCCCAGCCCTGCAGGAGATCGCCCAGGAGCTGGTGTGCTGAGCCGGCCGCCCGCATCCCCTGTGCCTGCTGCCTTGGAGAGCAGCGCGCCGGACTCGCCACGGGCCCGCCGGGCGCATTTCCGAGCCTGTCCCGGAGTCGGGGCCCCTGGACACGAGAGGGACGGGCCCCTGGAGCGGGGGGCTCCCTGGGAGCAGGAGCAGCTTTGCCTCGGTCCTGGGGGAGCCAGTCGGGCGCCCGGGCTGCTCTGCCCCGTGGCCACGGCTCCTGTGTACATAGCGCTGGAGGGGAGGCCAGAGCCTGTCAGACGGGATAGGGTGGGTCACTGTGGGGGAGGGGAGCCCCCCCATGTCAGTGATGGGGGACGGGAGCCCCCGTTACCAGCAGGAGCTTGTTGGGGTATCACTGCCCCGCACAGCTGGACCAGGCGGTGGCTGCAGGAAGAGACTGAGCCCCTGTGGCCTCTACAGGAGACCAACACCATGGAAAAGCCCTGGGGGTCGCCCCAGAGCCCCCCATTCAAACTGCAACCCCAAATCTGCAGCAGCTGCCCCCAGAGCAGCTGCCGGGCAGAGGCTGCTCAGCTCTGAACCCGGGAAGCTCCATTTGGGGGCTGGCCCCGCCAGCGGGCACTGCAGCACAGGGATGCGCCCCCCCCCGTCCGGTTGTGGGGCATGGAAGGGCCCCACTGCCTGGCCCGGCCCCACCCGGGCAGCTGACCCACGCTTTGCCTCTGGGTTCTGAATTAGCAAATTAGTTACTGGCCCCTTTGGGCCGGGGGGAGGTGGAGGGCTGGCTGCACTGACGCGCTGTCCTGTGCCGACGTGCTGGCCGTGGGGCGAGGCCTGGGGAGGGCGAGGGGCGGATGGCACCAGATTTCTCTGATGGTCCAGGTGCCGATTGCAGGGTAAAGTGGAGCCGCCCCCGCTCTGCCCGTCTTCGCACCTTGGCCTCAGGCCGCCAGGCAGGGACCCGAGGGGGAGCCCCAAACCGGGCGCTCCTGCAGCGGGCGCCTGGCCCAGCAGAGGGCGCCATTGGGCTCCCCCCAAGTGAAGCCCATGGGGCAGCAGCCGCGTCCGGCCCTGGGCTTTGCGGCCGCCCTGCAGGGCTGGCCCCGGGAGGGAACGTGCCGCCGGGTGCCACCTCCTTGCCTGGTTTTTTTAAATAAAGGATTAAAGTTTCTATAAAAATGTTGGCTCCTCCCCAGGGGGTTCCCAGGGGCCTCGTGCCCCACCTGGGCCCCACTCTCACCCGGACAGGCCCAGGGGCTGGGCTGCAGCCTGCAGTGGCTACGGGAGGCTGCCCAGGGGACACCTCTCCCCGCCAGACAGGAGCCTGGGCTCCGTGCGAGCAGCGTGGGGGCTGGGAGGAGCAGGTGTCCCAGGCCCCAGTGACCTGCCGCCTGGGGCCTCCCAATTGCCGGCTTTGAAGTGAGCAGGTCACAGGGGCTCCCCGGCGCCATCGGGGCTGCAGGTCCGGCCAGGCGAAGTCGCGGCGCGTAGGGCAGGTGCTGCGGCCCCAGTGTGACGAGCTCCCCGGAGAGATGGCAGAGCAGGCGGCAGGTGACTCTTAGCCCCCAGTGCCCGCGTGGGGGGGGCTGAGCCCCGCAGCGCCTAGCCTGGCGGGCCGAGCGCCCGGCTCCCTGCCAGGGCCATGACAGCCCAGCGCCCTGGCTGCCTCGCAATCACACCTGGCCAGTCCGGTGCTGCCGGGCGCAGGGGAGCTCAGCAGGGTTTGCTGCTCTGCCAGGCAGACACCAGTTCACCCCCTTCCCCCAGGATGCACCCAGGAAATGCTGGGGGGTCCCTCAGGACACGGACAGGGCAGCGCACGGGGCGCCCCCATCTCAGCCTGCACAGCTGGCACTGGTGGGACGTGGCCTGACCCATGCCCAGCCCTGCCGCTCTGCTTGTGGCTGCAGGAGCGGGTCCTAGGGCAGAAGGAGCAAACCCCGGTGCCCACCTCCCCATCCTCCCCGGGGCTGGCTCTTGCCTCCAGCTCCTGGGCACGCTCGGTGGCTGAGCCCCCTCCCCCCAGCTCGGTGGGCTTGCACAGAGCAGCTTCATCAGGCTCTGCTCCCACATCAGCTGCAGGGAGGAGCCCTGCCCAGCCCAGGTAGGCAAGTCCTGCTAGCACCTAGTGCCTGCTGGGCAGCCCATCTCCATGCACCCGCCCCATGCCAGGTACAGGCACCCAGCGCCCACAACACCCCGCCCCCAACCATCCAGGCAGCCTGCATGGGGGCAGTGCCCCCCCCGCGCTCTCATGGCCACATGCCCTTGGTGACTGGCCAGTGCCTCTGCAGCGCCTCCTGGGGGGCTGCCGCTGAGCACAGCGGCTCGGACCTGCTTTTGGGGGCTCCGCATGGCACCAATGGCCCCCGAGCGCTGCAGCTGCCCCTGGGGAGTGCCTGCCTGTGGGAACCCTGCCCCCGCCCCATGGGGCCCAGCCGTGTGGCCACGAGCTGGTTGGCTGCCTGCCCGCTCTGCCAGGAAGGACGATGCTCGAAGGGGGCAGGCAGCCTGCGGCCCTCCAGCCCCCCGAGATTTAAAAATCCAAGTGAGCAAGGACGCCCCTGCTCCAGGGAGCCAGCCCCTGGGAGCTCCCAGCGGTGCCTCACTGTCCTGTCTCCTCTCCGCACCCCATGCCCAGCCGCACCCCCCCAGACTTTGCCCAGCGCGGTCTGTGCTGGGCCTGGGTCCCAGCTGCCCCTGGGGCCATTTTCACCCCATCCCGGCCCTGCAGCCTTGGTGCTCCCGCTGTGATCTGCCCCCCGTGCTTGGCTGGGCTGTGAGCCCCTCAGGGCAGCTCCCCCTGCCCCCACCTCTCCCACGGGGAGCTGGACCCCTGGGTGTGGGGCAGCTCTGCGCCCCAGGCCCTGCTGTTCAGAGGCTGCCCCACTCCTGTCACCTAGCGAGCGCTCAGCAGCGCACAGGCCTGATCCCTACGTGCCGGGCCAACAGCCCCTCGCACTCGGGCCTGGCCTAGCTCCATCCTGCTGCCAAGGCAGCCGCGGCCCCTGGCCCCAGCCGAGGCGAAGGGCTGCAGCCAGGGACCCCAGGGTGCTGGCGGGTGGTTAGCACTGCCGGCCGGAGCAGTGCTGGGCAGCAGAGGGCAGTGCAGCTCCAGGCTGGGATGGGGCGCAGGCAGCTCCCCCCTCCTCTGCCCTGGGCATTTTCATGGGAACCTGCAGGGGCAGCATCACCCCAAGAGCAGAGCCGGTGCCCGGCCCCACCACCCTCCCTCCCCTGGCCCCCAGCCCGTCCCGCCCCCAGGGCAGGGGAACCACGGGCCCCAGGCAGGAGCTGGCACCGAGCTCTCTGGGCAGCCACTCTTCCAGGGAGGATGCCAGGGCTGTGGCCACGCCTCGGCCCCGAGGAAAGGCCAGGCTCCCGGCTGTCTCCCTGCACAGAGGTCAGGGCTGGAGGCTGGGGCCCCGCTCAGGGCTGTAGGTGCACGGGCAGCCGGGTGCCATGGGGCAAGGTAACCTATGGGGCACGCCGGGCAAAGCCCCCACCCTGCCCCCGCAGTTACAGCCTCCTTGGTCCTGAGCCACGCACCTGCCTCCCCCTCCCCCCGGCTCAGGCTCTTTCGCTCCCCAGAGCCCAGGCTGCAAGGTGGGGTCCCGACCCTGTCCCTGGTTATCCCCCCCTGGGCTCGGAGGCGCTGCACAAGGTTGGCCCAGGTCTCGTCCCTCCCCCTCGCAGTGTGCCCCCCCCAGCTGTGCCCAGCCCGCCAAGGGCAAGGAAAGGGATTGATGTGCCAGCCTCAGGGGCCTCCCGTCATCTCTGCCTTTAGCAGCCCTTCGAAATGGGCCCCTGGGCGCAGGTAGGGAATCGGGTGGGGGCTTCCCCCACGCTGCCAAACCCCCTGAAATAGGAGGGCAGCAGTTGAGATGCAGGAACCCCCCCCCTGCAGCCCGGTTAAGGGCTCCTGTCCCCTGTGGTACCGAGGGCAGGGTGGGGAGTGCACCCCCCTCCCCCGCATTAGTGGGGGCAGTGGGGAAGGGAGGGTGCTGCCCATTGGGAGGCGTGGGGAGATGCCAGGGGGCGAGTGGCACTGTGCTCCAGGGAGGGGCCCGGGTGCAGCGTGTCCTGCCAGGGGTGGTGAGCCCAGAGAGGAGATACAGACTGTCCTGCTCCCTTCCCAACCCCGGGCTCCTATTTCCAAATGCTGGGCTCCAGGCCAGGGGATTCCTCACAGGCCCAGGCTCTGGCCAGCGCCCGCAGGGGGAGGAACGCGAGAAGGGGAGGCCTGAGGACGGAGGAGGTTTGGAGCGACGGCACAAGAGGCTGCTTTCACCCACAGCTCCTGGCCCCCAGGGAGTGGCTTACGGGGCCACTCCCCCAGCCCCAGTACCCAGGCTGGAGCAGAGCTGCACCTTGCTGCCGTGAGGCTAATACCATGGGCAGCATTCCCAGAATGGGGGGGCAGGAGCCAGAGAACCCCCCCTAAGGAGGGGCCAGGCTCGCCCTGCCCCCCGCGAGCCGCTCCCACCATGCACACCCCAGGGCAGTGGGGCGCTGTGTCTCCAGCTGTGCAGGCCTGAGGGCTGGCCGGGTGGATGCTGGGGTCTCGCCGAGCCCAGAAAGGGGAAGGTGCTGCCACAGGCCAGGCCTAGATACACCCACGGGCTCAGGCCCTGCCCTCTGAGGCTGTTCTACCGAACGCAGCTGGGGGAGCTGCCCCCCAGTACGGTCAGCAATGGCCCTGGGGGGAGCTCAGCCTCTGGCTGCGTGGGGCCTGCGGGGCAGGGAACATGGCCCAAGGAAGGCAGGGTGACCATTAAAGACAGATGGGGGGCATGCCCCAGGGTAGGGGTTAATCTGGGGGCTCCCAGCTGTGCTGCTCCTGCCTGCAGCCAGCAATCAGCTGCCAAGAGGGCTGGTGCCCCTCAGACAGCACTGGGGGTAGGGGGTCAGGGCTCCATGAGCAGGAAACAGCAGGGACAGAGTAAAATTAAGCAGGATCCTCCCCCGGCGAGACAAGCACTGACCTGAGACCCAAGGAGATGAGTGAAAACCTCAGTTCCATGGGGCCAGCAAGCACCAGCCACACTCAGCCCCACACACTGGTGCTACTGCAGCAGGAGGGCGAGATGGCACATGCAGACAGGGCTAATGAGCCTAGGGAGAAGCAAGTCCCCGGAGAGCTGCCTGCCCCCCTTTAGCCAACTGCCCCCACTGGACAGCGGGGGGTGGGGGCACGGCCCGGAGAGACCGGCCCGACAGCGGGGGGGTGGGGGCACGGCCCGGAGAGACCGGCCCGACAGCGGGGGGGTGGGGGCACGGCCCGGAGAGACCGGCCGGACAGCAGTTTCCTCAGCCACTGGCCACGGCAGGACCTGCTGCATGTGGGACAAGAGCCGATGGGGCTGGGCTTGGAGCCCACAGGCCCAGAGAGAAGGAAACGCAAGAAACAGCAAACCTGGGGGGAGGTCAGGGCTGCCCTGTGGTACCGATGCGGCACCTCTGGCTGCAATAGCCCAGGGCGCGCTCAGGGCAGACTGACCCGTTCTAGGCAGAGCCCTGGCCGGAGGCTTCCCTCGGGCTGTCTGGACAGGCTGGCTGGGGGCAGACATTCCTTGGCTCTAGCCAGCGCTCAGCCCTGTCAGGACCCTGCCCTGGCACCAGCTGCGGCTCCAGCACCCCCAACAGGGCACAGGAGGCGGATGCTGGCTCAGGCAGCCATGGCAGCAGCACAGGCAGGACTCTCTCCAGGCCCAGTTTCTGGGGCCCTGGGGAGGGTGGTCACTGTTAGAGAAGCAGCTGGCTGGTGGGTTTTGGCTCCCAAGGCTCCCCCGGCCAGGCCTGAAGGGGAGTAACCCTCAGCGCTGAGATGGCAGCCAGCCCTGGGCTCGGACTGCAGGCAACCCAAGGCCCTTCTGCAAGGTGAGCACGGCCCAGGACAGGCCCAGCTCCCCTCAGGAGCCAGACAGTGGAGGGGGGCACAGGCATCAGACCTATCGCTCCAGAGTGGTGAGCGAGAGACCGGCACAGCGCCGGCGCCAGGCAGAGCCACGAAACCACCTGGGTACGTGGCCCAGAGGCGTGAAGAGCCGACGCTGCTTGGAGAGGGAGCCAGCAAGAGTTACCAGGAGGAAAGTACCTGGGGAGGTGCACAGTGAGCGAGAAGCCCCTCCCCCAGCCCCACTGAGCTCCCGGCTGCACCCCCTGGGCCAGACCCTCCGGGCTCACAACAGCCAGCGGCTGGCGCAAACCGCAGCTTTTTTTACTGGAAAGATCTCAGGCCACAGCAACACAAACCCAGGGCTCAGCACAACTCAGCCCTGCCCCTCCGTGGAACGCAACACGGCCCCGCCAGCCTGCGCCAGGGGAAACAGCCCCTCCCAGCTGCCCTGCGCGCTGGGAGCCCCGATCAGCTCGCCAGCCCCAGCGGGGAGGCATTGGGCTCAGCTGAGAGGTTGGGCCCAGGGATGGATGCCCTTGCGGGGCTGGGGCCCATCTGCCCTTCGAGGAGAACAAAGGGAGCCACTAGCTGGAGCTCGAGTCAGCCCCAGGCCTGTTAAACACCAAACCCCCGAATCGCGCCCCAGGAGGATATAAAAGTTGGCCTTTTGCCCCCACAGCCAAAGGCTTGTGGGCAGGGGCTGGTCTCCCTGGCTAGCGACGCTTCAAATAGCCCCAAAAGCGCTGGTGGGGGGGGGGCGGGGGCAGAGCGACCCTGCGGAGGTGGCCGGGTCTAGAACAGGGCTGACCAGTGCCGTTCCCTGCCCTGCGCCTGACCCGAGGCGGATCACTGCTCTGGGAGCTCACGCTCTGGACTCCCAATTTGGGCTCTGTTAGACGAGTGCCATTTTATTAAACAGCTTCATCCGTCGTCCCCCCCTTGGGTTCCATTGCTCACTGCGGGATGGAGGCAGCGCTACCCAACCGCATCTCAGTGAGCCTAACCTGGCCCAGCGAGTGCCCCCAATGCCCGGCTAGGCTCCAGGCTGAGAGGAACAGGAAGGCCCTGCCTCAGAACCCCTCGCTGGAAGGAAGGACTAGATGCAGACAGCTCAGGTTACACACAACTCCAACCATGTAATGTGTCAGGTGAGTCACAAAGCCAGCAAGGTAGTTAGTGTTACTGCTTCGGCTGCACACCAGCGCATCCATTACAGCAGACTGTGCCACCTCGCACTTTGCACAAAACAGGATTGTAAACACAGTGAGATCAACATGTAAACAGAACCCGGCTCAATTAGTGCAAATCCCCGTGCGCGTCCCACACCTCCCCCCTGGGATAGTCACAGAGGCTTGGCTAGACACACCCGGCTGTACCTGTCTGCCCCACCCAGCCTCGCTCAGACATTCGGACTGTTCCTTTTAGTGCTCGCTGCGCACTTCCCTCACGCCACGCTGGAGAATCCTGCATTTCATGGCATTTTCCCATTGGATGGCCAGTTCTCAATGATTCCAGCCACAGTTTCATTAGTATCTATCCGCCCCAGCGCATCCATTACAGCAGACTGTGCCACCCAGAGGGCTTAAACACACATCACCACTCCGGAGGCTATTTCCAACGGGGAAGGCAAGCAACCAGTCACACCCTGCACAAGGGAACAGGCACCTGCTGCCCTCCGAGCGACCCTCTTTAAATCCTGTTCCCACAGAGGCCATTGCAATGAGTCCCTGCCTTTGCCCCTTCACAAGGTGACTCTTTGGACAGGACAAGTGTGGCTGTCAGGCCAGACAGTAACACTGGCCATGCCTGGGAGGTTCTCTGGGGCAATTATCTGCCATCTAACGCTTGATCCGATGTCAGACTGGGTGGGAGTTACTTAGCACAACCAACCCTCAGAGTCCCTGGAATATCGGATTTTACTAACTTCGGGTGCACAACTGACAGCCCAGCAGCCCAGAGCCCGTCTTTCAGCCACACCAATCCGGCAGGGAACGCAATGCCCACATCCCACAGAGCGACTCCTACCACTCCCCTCCACTCCGTTGGGAGGGGAAGAATGTGGAGTTTCACATAGGTCTGGTATCGTTACCAGCCGCCCCTGCACTTGGTGTCCAAGTCCTAGAGACAGCATCACACAGCCCAGCCCGAGGGGCAGCATGATGAACAACAGAATTTTCTGAACAAAATGCCAAGAGTTCACTCTCCTTGGTTGCATGATTGCTAAGAATAGGCCAGCGTTGACAGAGGGAGAGATACAGACACAATCGCAGTGGAGCCTCTGAGACCAGAAGAAGTGAGACAGATTCCATGGTAGCACATGCGGTTATCTGTGCACACGTACATGCGTAACAGAAGGGAGAGAAACACCTTCATGACTATAGGCTGCAGCTCCAGTAGGGACCAAACAAATGCCCAGGAAGTCCTGCTTCCACCACTCCGGTCCATTATGGACTGACATCTGCCCAGCCCTCCCACACCACACGGACCGTCCCCAGTTCAAAGCAGGACCCTGGCACTGATCTAGTCACAAGGTCTCTGAATCCAGGGCCTTGCTCTCTGGGTCAGCCAGAGCTGGGAATTTTGTGGAAGTCCAGCGTTCGGCCCTTGAGGGAACTGAATAGCCCAAAGACCCTGCCTGGTTCTCCACTTTGCCAACAGCCCAAACAGCCCTGACTGATTCTGTGGGGAAGGTCACTGACCCCAGTCCTAGAGAGGAAACAGAAAACACTCCCTGCCCCACTGCACCAGCCCTGGGTTTGTTTGGCTTGCGTGCCTGGAGCACATGTGGATCTGGGCTGTTGGAGAGTTGCGGGAAAGCAGGTAAGTTCTCTTTGCACAGACAGCAGGGCAGACAAACTGCAGCCCCCATGACAACACAAACGTGCAGGCTGCAGGGTCAGGCTGTGCCAGGGTAAGCCAGTCCCTGCTGGCAGGCCCTGCAGGATGCTCCCCAGGTTACAGCGGAGCATGGATGCTGGGTTCTGTTTTAGGTAAGTGAGGTGCAGACCGTGGTGGGCAAATTCTGGGCACATGCCTGTGTCGAGTTTGAGAAATGCTGGGCCATTGCTGAGGAAACAAGAGACCCGCCTCCCTGGGCTGAGAGTACAGGCAGGGCTGGAAAGTGTGAGTGGACCCTTCTGCAAAGCGTGCCAGGACCCATCCACCAGGCAGCGGGAAAGAATGCCGCAGGCTAGAAACTGCAACTGCAGATGGAAGGAGGCTACAGCCGAGGGAGGGAAGTGTGCTGTTGCCCCCGGCTCCCTGAGCTAGGACGGTGTGACGAGAGCACCGTTCACAAGAACCCCTCACTCAAGCACAGTAAGAATGCTGCACAGGTGGAAGCAAGAGGGACTGCTCTGGGTTGCACATGGCCCCAGCTTTCCCCAAGACCCCTCTGTGCATCAGGGGATCTCAGTTCGTTTAAACAGAGGCAGCAAAGACAGTTAGAGGGAAGAGTCTGATGCTTCCCTCTCAGATTAGCTGGGCTACGGGCACGTCCTGTTCCTTATGCAATAGGAGGCTGTATTTTCCCTACAGTGCTTTACGGGGATCTGCCAAGGAGCTAATTACTGTACAACATCATAAACCGATACATGATTAAATACACCAAGTCCAGACATTTCCTATGCAACCCCCACTGTAAACACATCCAGCACTAAACAAGCTGTTTGCTTAGGGTGGAAAGGAGTGACTCTGAAGCAATGTCAGCTAAGCTTGCTACAGGGACATCACAACTCTCCACTTAACAGCCTCAGACAGATACTTCGGGCGCTGCAGTAGAAGTTATTTTCTCAGAAGCAGCACATCATGGCAGGGGAGCTACACATAACTTCACAACACAAAACACACAGGGGACAAGGGCTAACCACAGCACAACACACCAGCATTCGAGTCTAACACTGCTCAGTTAGGCTGAGGGGGAGGGTCTAATCGTCCAATTTTCCTTCACGGATGTTGTCAAATGAGAACGGGAGGAACTTGAATCCAGTGCCAATGTAGAACTTATTCTGGAACTCAACCCTGCAGAAGAGACAGAGAAAGAATGATCAGCAGCAGCTACTTACAGTGTCAGAAGCTATGTGGGGGACTGGCTACAACCTCATTAAATCTGCACATTGGGACAGGCAGATGAAATGAAGCTTTCAGCAGGAGGGTAGGGATCAGGACCCAACTGAACTATTACAGATTTCTCCTCTCCCCCAGCTCCTGGGCAGAATGGAGAAAAAAATTGTCAAAATGCTGCTTTCACGGAGAGAGATCCATTTTACACAAGCAACAAACATGGGGAGAAATCCATGAAGCTGGTGTCACCTGGAACTATTTAGATGACAACGAAAGGAACACGTGTCTCCTACAGGATATTGTTTCTAAAAGAAATCACGTTCTATAGATCACATTTATACACACACTGATCTCATGGTCTTGGGAAGGGCCAGGATGGTTCTCTGCAGAAGATTCTTGAGGGCTTTGCCTAGTTATGCTTTAAAACATCCTGTGCAACTGCGTTTCCACCAACTTACCTTGGAAACTGACAGAGCACGTCATTAGGACATTATCCCCAGACAAAGCTTCCCTCCTCGCCCCCTTTGCCCGTCGTGGACGGAGCCCTGCACCCGGGGGAGCCTGCTGCAGGGTCAGGGCCGTAGCTCAAGCCTGGCACAAGGGGGCTCTGATCCCAGTTGGGGCTTGGAGGCGTTTTGACCTGAACTAGTGGTTCTCTCAGAAATCTGATCTAGACCGGCCCAATTCTCTGTAAGCTGCACGTCGTTGTATTGGGAGCCTCGTAAGCTTCAGGCACAGTTAACCCTGACGGCTCCGACACTGTCCCCAGCACATTATAAAATAAAGCCATGAGGAGCGAAATGGCCTTTCCAGGCTCCGACACCCTCCCGTCGGAGCATTTGGTCTCCCACAGATTGACGCCAACATGCTGTAATGCCAGTAAGTCCACATGACCAACGGTGGCTCTTGCTAAAGTCCTGGGCGGGATTATTTCAAAACGGTACAAAAGGGGACAGGAATATTACACAGTCCCCCTCTGCCCCGGGCTACAGAAAATGTGCTACAGCCAATGAAACATTTCATGTTTGAACTTTTCTCATTAAATACTTTAGAAAGTGCGGGGGAGGGAGAGGGAAGTTCTAGAGCCCCCTCAGTCAGTCGTCTGGGTTTAGCTGTTGAAGCACATTTTCCCTGTCCCTCCCGGGTGCTCCTGGAGAAACAGAGATATCGGTTATCTCACAACCTCGGCAGTAACTTTGCTTTTTCGCTTGTTTTCCCTAATAAATGAAATTGGAAAGGAATGACTCTGGACAGCTGCCTGAGGGTCAAAACACTGCCAAATATGGAAAGAAAACCCATGATTCATAATGAAAACAAGTGCAGTGTTTCTGTGTGCCCCATGAGAAACACTTTCCATTCTCCTGTCCACTGGAACCAAATCGGCACTGAGGAATCAGCTGACTCTCTCTCAGGAGCTCTAGCAGAATCATTTTTCAGCATTATTTTAGGACATTTTACATGATGAATATTTTTAAATGGAATAAACTGAAAAATGTCACAAGGACACTGGGAACATTCTTTGGAAAGCGACCAAATTCAAAAAGTCCCGAGCGACTACCACGATACAGCTCACAAAGTCACTGACGGCCCAGTCTGCAAAGATGACACTCTCCTGACAAACAACATTTTGCTGATAGATTCTCCTCTCTGCCTGTGCACACAGGGACCTAGTTCCCTGCTAAGGAATCCCTGGGATGAGCAGCAGTTTCCGCGTGGGAGTGAAAGCTTCGTTGCCAAGGTCCTCGGGTTTTGCAGGAACCCTGCCAATAAGCACCCTGTGACTAATTCCTATTCTGGAAGCAAGGGGAAATAAGAGGGAGAGGGGTGAGCATTTGGGTCCCACACAGAATCTCAAGCAGATGACATTGTAACCATGACTGCTAATCTTTCTGATACCCCTACTCAGGCAGCTCCTATCAAGCATGCACAAAGTCCTTGTCACCACCTCAGGTACCCTGAGTCTAAGAGAAGCTGCTGCAGCATGGGAATAGCAGGGTGAAGTAGATGGGGATACCAGGTCCCTTTCATTTAACAGAACTCCAAAGCTGAATGAAAGAAAGTTCCTGACATGCTTCTTCACATTTGCTCCCAGGAAGGGCCAGAGCACACGGCTCTGCTTTGCAGCGGTGGATGCCTGCTGCTCCCGGGGGTGCTTGCTTCACTGCATAACTTTGTAGAGTGTCTCTTGTTTCTGATCAAGTGCCATGCAAGAATTCACTAAATCGTTAGCTCTGCACTTCAAGTAAACAGGGACTTTTTCAGTTTGTACTAAAGCCCCAGGACCTTCCCTGTCAGTTTTCATATTAACAGGCCTCTCCAACCAACTGCTCTTTGGCACAGCACGAGATCCCCAGGAACTGCAGGGTCACACGTAAAGTACTTTCCTCAACCTGAGATCATCTACAAAGGCATTTTGTTAAGTCATGAAGTCAAATTTTTATGCTTGTGTATAAGCTGCATCCAGGTGCCTAAGTGGGTGCTGAAGTGCTGATTTAGGAACCTAATTCAGGGCCTGCCCTTGAAAGAGGCGCCTGCTTTGCTTTGAAGTCAAGGGGCCTTGCCTGTGGTTAGATTAGTCAAGATTATTCGGCCAGGCTTTATCTTCAGCATGGCTGACCATCCTTTCTGCACGCACGCAAAATGGCGATACCCTTTTAAAGTCATTGCGTGTGGCTTATGGTCACGAGATCTGCCTGGAGCTCAGGGCCTTTTACAAACTCAAAACAACAAATAGTTGTGAAACAGTGGGCGGGGATCTGGGTCTCACTACACCCACGTCTGCCCACTGGATTCCAAGCCGAGTCTGACTCACAGCCCATCCATGCCTCCTGGAAAGTAACATTCCCCCTCTGGTGATGGAACACCAAGAGCTTTGCAGGGCAGTCGGTGTGCGCCTACCCCTCCATCCTGACCTTAGTTCTCAGTTTACAGCTCAGAACAGCTGGCCACAAAGCAGCACATTAATATTCCTTTTCATTTGTTTTACACAGCTGTTTGCGGCTTACCACGCTTGTTGGGTCTGAAGTCTATTTTGACATCACCATCCAAAACTGTGACCCACCCGCCCGGGGACCCCTCCATTTGGAGCGATCCAGACATTGTGAGATTTAGAAGCAATTAATGGTTCACGGCCAAAAGGGATATTTAAGATCCATGTCACCGTCCTCCAATGGGTGAGCAACAGCACATTCTATGAGCATTTGTGAATCAGTGGCACACAGCTCAGGCAACACAGAGCACGAAAAAAATCCTCTCCACATGCCTGGAAGAGAAGCACCCTGAGCTGCAAGCGCCTGCCATCCGGGTTGTCTTATACACTCAGAAAAAAGAATACAGGCTTGGTGAACAAAACCTTCCCCCAAATTCAGCAACCGCTGCCAAAATGACACAATTCACTATCAACTAGTTGACCTTCCTCAACTTGGACTAGGGCCGGTTCTCAAACTGGGGCTCGGGACCCCTCAGGGAGTCGTGAGGTCATTACATGGGGGGGGGTCGCGAGCTGTCAGCCTCCACCCCAGACCCCGCTTTGCCTCCAGCATTTATAATGGTGTTAAATATATTTAAAAAGTGTTTTTAATTGATAAGGGGGGGTCGCACTCAGAGGCTTGCTGTGAGAAAGGGGTCACCAGTACCAATGTTTGAGAACCACTGGGCTAGAGTATTGCTGGGGTGATGGAAATGGGTCTGGGACTCCAGCATGGAAACGAATTGGGATTAGCTGCTCAGGCAGTGCCTGGCCATTTTACTGAGTTCCTGCAGCTCCAACAATTAGGCGCGTTAAATATCGCTCAGAGAAAAAGTCTGCACAGCTGACTCCATCTTTAATCAAGTTTCCTACAAATAGTTGCAAGGACTTGGAACCTCCCTGTTCTGTAACTTTAACACCACATTTGAGATGGGGTGCAGATGCGTGGCAGCTGGTTAACAGATGAGGTGTGCCATCCACAGGGTGCTGCGAGGGGTTAATTCACTGGAGTCAGGGATGGGTAACAGGTTGGGAAAAATGGATGCTTGAGTGACCTGAGCCAAGTCCGAATTGCATGGTTTCCGTGGAAAATTAGCAGGTTGCAATCCATTAGTTCTAGTGTTTCTCACGCCCTCAGCCTGAAGCTGACAGCATGGCTGCCGAGATAATCCTCTCCCCTGCAACAAATGCCAAGCCAAACTTTCAACCCCTCCCCAGCTGACCTGACTTCTCCTTCTATCTGAGACATGCTGCTACCCACGTTCCACACTGAACCCAAGGAGTGCTCCTAACCCTGGTCACAGGGAGCTTCCACAAATCCCTCCCAACTGGAACACACCAGCATCCTTCAGTGACTTCCTGGCCAACTCCACAGCCACCCCTGGCATTCTAATGGGTGGGAAGGGGATGCTCTCATTTAGCAATGCTAGTTTATAAATGCCAGGTCCATGGGGGCTGGCTGATCACAGGCCCCTGTCACTAGATAAGCTCTGTCTCTCTCCAAGGTTTAGGAATAGGGGTTTCAAGGAAGTCAACGACATGCCCGGCTGTGTTTAAGCCAAACAGCGATGCCACAAAATGTATTAATGAAAAGCAAATACAGATATAAAGGAGATATTTAAAACAAGCAGCCAAGTTACTAGCCAAAGGGAAATAAAAGTCAGCCTGCATTTCCAATACAGCTGAGTCAGCAGCTTTTCATGTTGCAAAGATCTCAATCACAGAATCTCAGGATTGGAAGGGACCTCAGGAGGTATCTAGTTCAACCCCCTGCTCAAAGCAGGATCAATCCCCAACTAAATCAT
The DNA here is from genome assembly GCF_020497125.1 of Mauremys mutica. Taxonomy (NCBI): domain Eukaryota; kingdom Metazoa; phylum Chordata; order Testudines; family Geoemydidae; genus Mauremys; species Mauremys mutica. The sequence goes on from NC_059096.1 coordinate 1,341,012, forward strand.
CCCAGCCAGGGCTTTGTCAAGCCTGACCTTAAAAACCTCTACGGAAAGAAATTCCACCACCTCCTAGGGAACCCATTCCAGTGCTTCACCACCCTGCTAGTGAAAAAGTTTTTCCTAATATCCAACCTAAACCTCCCTACTGCAACTTGAGACCATTACTCCTTGTTCTGTCATCTGGTAGCACTGAGAACAGTCCAGATCCATCCTCTTTGGAACCCCCTTTCAGGTAGTTGAAAGCAGCTATCAAATCCCCCCTCATTCTTCTCTTCTGCAGACTAAACAATCCCAGTTCCCTCAGCCTCTCCTCATAAGTCATGTGCTCCAGCCCCCTAATCATTTTTGTTGCCCTCCGCTGGACTCTCTCCAATTTATCCACATCCTTCTTGTAGTGTGGGGCCCGAAACTGGACACAGTACTCCAGGTGAGGCCTCACCAATGTTGAATAGAGGGGAATGATCACATCCCTTGATCTGCTGGCAATGCCCCTGCTTATACAGCCCAAAATGCTGTTAGTCCTCTTGGCTACAAAGGCACACTGTGACTCATATCCAGCTTCTCATCCACTGTAATCCCCAGGCCCTTGACTGCAGAACTGCTGCCTAGCCACTCAGTCCCTAGTCTGTAGCAGTGCATGGGATTCTTCCGTCCTAAGTGCAGGACTCTGTACTTGTCCTTGTTGAACCTCATCACATTTCTTTTGGACCAATCCTCCAATTTGTCTCAGTCCCTCTGTATCCTATCCCTACCCTCCAGCATAGGGATAGGATACAGGGGGAACTAAAGATGTGCAAGGACGATATCACTGCCAAAGTTTGAGAGCTTTATTGTTTCAACAGGTAGTTAAACATTAGTCAAAAACATAGTCCAGGTTACTGATGGAGGAATCTGTATTTTCTGAAAAAAGTACAAAAATAAATCTTCTCCAACTGGGCGTGACAGGCAGACCTCACATTAATCTGTTTTTCCACCAGCAAGGCATATGTTAAATGACTTCTCTGTTCCATGAAGACTCAACGACCCACCCACCAGACAAAAATTCCAGATAGGTGACTCCTCTTCCCCAGCTACAAACAGCCAACTAATCTGACACAAAGCTCTTACAGAGCTGTTCCTCCTAGGACAGCTGTACTTGGTCCTATTGTTCTTTTGAGTTTCCCTGTTAGAAAAGGCAGCACTGGAAGTGCGTGGATTTCATGGTTAGACTACAAAGGAACGCCCATAGGAGATTATTTGGAGACCAAGAAATTTATGACTGTTCCACAGGGATGAGAGTAACCCAAGTGACAGTCTCAGCATAGTACTTGAGATCTCATTTTATCTTGCTAAATTGCTTTTCCCATCGCCAAACTTTTACGAGCAGATTTGCTCTTCCGGAGTTTACAGGTTTGAGGCACTTACGTTTAGGGGAAATAGGACTTCACTCCAGAGTTATGCTTCTGTAGTTTCCCAGTAAATGCTCTGCAGTTCTACACAACAACTGTGTTCCATGTTGTTATGGTCATTTCTTGGCTCAAGAAGTCCCACTGTCTTCTGTCAGCTTGTCTCCCACTGGGATGGGGCCACTTTCCCTGTAGTGTTTCCATTAGCTTAATATTTTTAAAAAATTGTACTTAAAAACCTGGCATCGTGCAAAGCTCCATTTCAGCTACGTTGTGGACAATATAAATCACACCTGGTCTGACCCACTGATTGCAGGGGGCTTTGAATCAGGCCTTACCTGCGTGCGCTCCGGGCATACGTACAGAGGCTATGACTGTTCAGCAGAAGAAGTGTCTATTTTAAAATATACCTGCTTTGTTTATTTCAGTCCATACTTTCAGAATATTTTTCTTGTGAAAAATCAGGTGTTTTTTTTTTTAATTTTGAAGGAAAAAATTGTAAAGATTTTTTAAATCAATAATCTACCACCTCTGTTCAAATGCATGACCGAACATTACAGCTCAGAGAGGAGACTTAGGCCTGCTACTAATTCAAAGATGCAGTTAAACATCTGAAGAGTCAGAAGACTAGCTGATGCTCTGTTCACTGTCTGGCCCTGTCTGCTGAGATAACTCACTACAGAGGGTGCAAGATCAAAGTTCTTTTCATTGGACTTTGCTGTTACATACTGTCAGTGACCGTTGTGAGAGGACAAGGAACACCAGCTAGAAGCAATGGGCTCTAACGTAACCGATGTGAAATTTTCTAGGCTGGATGCCAGGAAAAACAGAACCGCCATCCAACAGCCATTTTCAGGAGTTGCAGACAACTGTAGCAGAGATCCCCTCCCTACATAAGATGGCTACGCTTTAGAATTCCTGTATGAATCATGACTGTGTGGTTTGAATTCTGAAGATCCCTGAACGTACTGGAAAGCTTCAATATGCACCTGGAAACTGTGCCATTAGGGGGTGCAAAAGGACTAAGTTTTCATCCCAAAAAGAAACCAGAGGAAGTCCCAAAAGCTGCAGTTGTCGTTACCATCACATTTGATTTCTTACTGGAAAAAAATAAAAATAAAAATAGACTTCAAACAGTTTTATTTCTTCTCCCTGTCTCGAAGACACACTGGGTTTGGCTTTCCAGCCACAGGACTGCCAAGGCACCCAGGATAGAAAAAGTGGTGCTAGGTTAGGTGCTCGTTGCAAATAAAGAGCCCTGTGCTCCTATTTTCAGACTAACTGGCACATTTCACAAAAGGAAACGGACAGAACCGCAAGCAGGTGAGCTCGGAGCAGGACCAGACACCTCACAAGCTACATTTGCAACTTCGCGTCATTCTTTTGGCCAACCATGAAAAACTCAGAACTGATGCAATAAATTACTGAAGGAGAGGGGAGAGGAGGAGGAGAGTTACTCACAGGCTCTCCTGTCTAGTTCTGTGTGTAGCTGGAGGGGAACCCAAAAGTTAGCTCCAGCAATTCCTTGTTTTGTACTGTCCCTTTGATCACACCAGAGAGAGAGCCAGCCACACTGGAATTCCAAGTGGAATAAGTGCTCTTTAAAAACAGGGACAAGGAACTCACTCTGGACCTGGGTGGAGAGAAAATGATTATGCTCCACTGAGTGATCTCACTTCTCTTCACTTACTGACTCCCTGAATACAAACAATCTGAACTGCTAACAAAGAGCAGCGGCGAATGTGTCTTCTCTAGACACACAGAAGGGTACCACTGAGGCTTTGTCTACACTGCACTTTCGTCAGTAAAACTCAGTTCAGGTGTGGAAACCCCCCCCCCCCCCCCCCCAAAAAAACGACAAGAGTTTTACTGCCGAAAAGCGCCGGTGTGAACAGCGCTTTGTCGGCGGGAGAGCCTCTCGTGCGGGTGGATTTATTTTGTTGTTGGGAGAGCTCTCTCCTGCTGACAAAGTGGCTACACTGCGCACCTTTTAGCAGCGGTGTCACTAAAAGGTGCGTAGGGCAGACATAGCCTGTGTGTGTTCTGAGCAAGTTACATGTAAGGAAGGGTGTGACGTAAAGAACAATGGACAAGTCATTTGATAGCTAGACAGAGGAAACACCACAGAGAATCTGGGAACACTGGCTGTATAAAATCCAGGTCCTGGACTGGACCAATGGCCTACAGCTCAGAGAGCTCCTAACATTAGATTTAAAAAATTCGAGTTGAGTTCCAGGAAGAAAGTTTTGTAGTTCCAGATTCTGCCTTGAAAGCCACGAGGCAGCAAGAGAGAGCAGTCAACACACCGAATGGAAGAATAAACTTTAAGACAGCCAGACCCCAGTTTAAAGAGCTACTTCACTGCCCATTAAAATGGGTGAAAAAGCAAATCTGTAGCTAAGTCTCTTCCAGTCAGGGCTGACTGTGACCCACAATTGTCGTTTGTTGCTGGGAGTAAGGTGTATATCCACGATAACCACCACCAAGCTGCCTGAAAGAGAGAGAAACCCCTCCAGGCTCTCCCGCTGCAACCCTCTGCATCGGTTAACTGCTACAAAAGGGATCAGTAACAGCCTTCTTCATCCCACCCGCTCGCACTGGCTGCTGTCTAAGCAGGGCTTTCACTTTAAGCTGAATGGAGAGGCACATAACGAGTTACTCAAAGAATCAGGGTTTCAGGCGTGACCTCTGCCCAGACCACTGGCTTAATCTCTCCTATCTCAAAACACAGCTGCCCTTTCTGGAAACAAGTCTACTTCTCTTGCAGAAGAAAGGGCCAATACAGACTGTTCTCCTGACCCCAGCACAAGATCTGGATAAAACGTCTGTTAGTCTATAAGGTGCCACAAGACTCTCTGCTGCTTTTACAGATCTTGATAATGATCCCCCCAGGCTGAGGTGTAACTGCTATTGTTCTGTTTTCCTGAGAAAGAACGGACTAACAATATTGCTGGCCGCACATGGAACTGCAGTTATCAATCACCATGTAACATCATTAAGGAGACAAGAGAAACAAATGCCATTATCAGGCAACACAGAGAAACTGCTGAAGGGCCCAAACGTTCCATACCCCAACACAGGCTGCCGAGAAAGGTTTAGCTGGATTCAGTGGAACTTGTGTAGCATAGAACACTTATGCCAGCTACTCTCCAGTAATGCCTAGTGACTTAAGTGTAGAGGATAGGAGTGAGGACTATTACTGGGACCACCAAAGCAGAAAATAAGGTTCCAAGCCTCCATGAGGTTTGAAAACCCTCTTGCTGCCAGTCTGCCGCTGTAGAACAAGCACTTAGGCTATGGCTACACTTGCACTTCAAAGCGCTGAAGCGCTAAGTGTAGTCAAAGCGCCAGCGCTGGGAGAGAGCTCTCCCAGCGCTGTCCGTACTCCACTTCCCTGTGGGGAATAACGTACAGCGCTGGGAGCCGCGCTCCCAGCGCTGGGGCTTTGACCACACTGGTGCTTTGCAGCGCCGCAATTTGCAGTGCTGGAGAGGGTGTGTTTTCACACCCTGCTGCAGCGCTGCAAATCTGCAAGTGTAGCCAAGGCCTTAGTTTAGTTACATTCAGTACTATTATCCACACAATGTCCCAGCAGCACCAGGCAACGCCGATTTCAGCACGCCATTACCAACTCTCTGAATTTTATAACTGAAGCCTAAACTTTGCTTGGGGTGGGGTGGGAAGTGTATACAGCTTCCGAGGATATAGCATTCATGGTGGCGGTGAATCATCAGTAATCATCTTGCTTATAGCAGCTTTAAAACCTCTACGTTCCAGGAAACTTACCAGTGCAAACGGAGCGCATGAAGGAACGCCGACAGGCCCTCCATGATCAGAAGGATTGCCACAGTCAAGGTAGCGAAAGCAGCAAATATGAAGAACAAAGCAAAACCTCCAGCGAAACTTCTCACACTGAGGCCAATGTGAATCACCATGGTCCAGAGCACCTCGGAAAGCTCTGCAGGAAGAAGGGCAGGAAGAATGCTGCTTATTTCAGGGTGGTTGTGAAGGGAAGTTTTATTTCACTGAGAGTGGGCTTCACGTAACATTCCAAAATAACCGTTCCTAGCACTGCAGGAGCCGGAAGGATGGTTCCACTTGAAGAACAGGAAGTGCTTGCAGCCAGGTAACTCAGGACCTGAACTCCAATTCCACCCACCCCTCCTGAGCCCAGGATGCTCTTCATAACCACAGCTTGCATAAGCAGACTCTGGGCAGCAACCACTCCTGCCTCTTACTACAGATACAGTCACCCACACAAGAATGGAGCGACACTGCATCTGCCGCACTACATGACAGCAGCAGGGAACTTACCAATTAAACTTGGCCAAGGATATTTTTTGGTAGGCTGAACAATTCTGGTCTATGAAAACTAACACATGAAACCGATTCTTCACACACAGACCATATCACAGGTTGGCCAAAGCACAGCCCATGAGCCAAAGGTGGCGGCATGGAGATCTGCAATGGATTCCACTCATCCAGCGTGCAATACTTCATCCCGGGATTTGTACTCTAAAGAGGTTGCAACTCTGCGTTAAAGGTGAAGGCAGCTGCAATCTGCTCCATTTTATGCAGATTCCTTTGGGCTCCTGACAAGTTATTACTGCAGGCCCCCACCGCTGAGCTAAATTTGGGTGCCACTGTCACAAGTGCCACCAGTCTATACACACTCTATGACACACTGAGGTTCAATGACAAGCAAAGGCTAAAATCCTGATTACCCCAGTCAATAACCTCTGCCAACCAGGAGCCCAGCACAGCCTGACCCTATCACACTGACCAAACGCACTCCTGTAGTCACACCCTCCATACTAGTGTAATCATCTTTGTACAAAATATGCCTTGTGAGGTATCATTTGAAAAGCTAATATCACGGTGAAATGTGTACAGCAATATTACAGAGAAAGTCATGAAGATGAGCTGAAATATGTATCAGACAAATCTGGGGAGGGGGTAAAGCTGGTTTCTCAAAGACAAAATACAAGCTGACCCCTCTCACCAGGTGTCAGAGTTGATTGGCCATCACCAGGCAACTGGCCTTGCTTTGGCAGCAAAGCAGGGCAGGAACCGATCAATTTTCGTTTTAACAAATGACATGAGACTCCATGCCTCCATCCTCGCATCTGGAAGGAACTGGGGACTTTGTGGAAGATCCTGACTTGAAAATTTGCAGGGAACATGGTAAGGACAAGCTAGACTTAGTTCAAGGTCAAACCAAGTCTTCGCTACTAGGAAGCGCTTTATCTTTCTCTATTTCTGACTTTAGCACTTAATACTTGTACTCACTTAAAACCGCTCTTTGTAGTTAAACAAACTTGTTTTATTCTTTAATCAAAATGAATCCAGTGTTGTGTTTAAACAGAATTGTTTGGTAACCCCTATTAAAGTAGCAGACTGTTGTACACTGACCCCTTACAAGGGCACTGGACCCCAATATCTGAGCTGTCCAGAAGGCTGGGCCATGCAGAGCACACATTTTGGGGGAAAATCTAGCACTGGGAGTGTGTTGAGATCACCCTACAGGTAGTAACCAAGGCTACGGGAAGCCAGAGAGTAGCTGGTGTTTGCTGACAGGCTGCTGGGCTCAGAGTGGCTGGAGCAGGACTGCAGCTATACACAGACACTCAGGGTGTGACCTGCATGCTGTTTGTGAGCAGCTCACACTGGGAACTACATCAGCGAGACACTATGAGGCACCCAAGGTTGCAAGGCAGGTGGTGACAACCCCTCACTGGTCCAGAGTGCACCCCAGAATACATGACACACACACTAGGGCAGTTTCTCTCTGTGGCACATACACACATGCCTAGGCCATCTCCCCAGGACATTTTTGAGACACTGATCAAACCTCCAGCTTTGGGAAAGATACTTACGTGCATGGGCCAGGCTGAGCGCCCAAAGCCGCAGGTAGGATGCTGTGTTGGAAATGCACCCCAGGCAATACTCAATGGTATGGATGGCCTGATGTACCACCGTATCCCCAAAATCAAACTGCAGAAAGAACAACAGAGCAAAGAGGGAGTGAGACCAGCTGCACGGCAGCTGTAATGAGCAAGGGTTGGCAGATTAGGGGAGCGGCACCACTGACTGGGGCTCTTACACGGGCACTATGTTTGGGCTCTTACTGATCATTTCTTCTACTGGCCATTTGGATACAGATCATTTAGGAAGACTATCAAATAGAATTTCACAATTGCAGTGACAGTTGACACTTTATTTCTAATTAGCTTCTCAGATTTAGCAAAAATCATTCAACACTGCAATTTGTAGACTAAAAAAAGTCGACTTTCACATGACAGGCAATGAAAACAGTTATGATCAGACCCAGGATTTTACCAGGAAAAGACTGTTCAGTAAAAAGTGGTTCTGTATGAACACACTGGTAAGGGGTATCTATTTCTACAAGAGGAGAGGGATTACAAATACGGTTTTCCTTCTCCACGGGAATGAGATAAATGTATGGGAAAAAAATCAGACAAAGCCTGAGACAATACTGCATCTTTCGCACTGCTGTGGGAACAATGGAAGCAATCTTGTAAGGAGCAGGAACTGGCTCTCTGTGAAAGAAATAATGCACAAAAAGTTATCTTGAAAAATCTCATCTCTGCTTCACTTTTTCCATCTGCAGTCTCTATGCCTTCCAAGCATTTTGGCAATCAACTCAAAACGATTTCAAAATAAATGTAGGATAGTTTGCCACACTGCAGCTTGGAAAAGAGGCCCATGTTTCTGCATCTTGGAGTTAATCCATGCTCCGTGAACTTCTCCAAAGCACGTTAAAGGGGATGCAGAATTTTATGACACCGAGTGATCAATGTTCTGAAAGGAATACAGCATGCTATTTTTATTCTTGTTCCCCCTTTAAATAGCTAAAGCAATAAACATTTCAAACAACTATGTCAAACTAGCTGTCGAGAGCCCAGATCTCTCTCTTCACAAGAGCGTAAACTGCAAGAATTCCTCAGTAAAACCTGCTCTGGTAAACAGAGTCCTCTGCCCAGCAAGTACAGCAAGTCATCGTAAAATAAACTGAAACCGACAAATATTTAAACAATAAATACAGCACATGGCCGAGTTTGTGAATAACTGCCAGGGAGACGACCACTCTTGTGCTTCAACCCAAAGGCTCTCATGGGATGGCTTTAGCAGAGTTCCTGCAGCCTTATGGGTTATTTTTCACTCTGCTTATTTAAAAGAAGGGTTCATGTGCCTTCCTATCATTCAAATGTGATCAGATCTCTCTGCATTATGCCTATTTCACCAGCTCTAGGATTCATCCCTAAGGGCAACAGCTCTCTCAAAAAGATCCATGTTCAGCAAAATTTACAGAAGCAAAGAAAAAAAGTGTCTCACTGCGAAGTTTCCACAATTCCTCGGCTTTTATGCCCACTGCCAGCTGGTTCAGAATGATGCATTCCAGGTTTACTATTACACAGCTGTTCCAGTTCTGAGGTCCTACTCTCATAAGGTAGTACAATAAAAACAGCAACTTGATCAAGGGAAGATCTGAGATTACACCATGGTGGTATGTTTAGAATGTCACCACTCTGTTCTAGGAGACTTCACTCAACACATTAAACATTCACCTCAGTCATACACCTGAGATGGATAGGACCAAATTCTGCTTCTAGTTACATGTGTGAACTGGACTGACATTACTGGGGTTACACACGGGGAACTAGAAGCTGAAATCTGACCCTTCAGGGCAAGTCTTGAAACAAGCCAACAAGTGCTAGTGTAGGGGGAGGTTATCCACTTAGGCTTCTCTGCTGTACTGTTTGGATGAACTGAACATCCTTGTTCTTGAGGGTTGAGAAGAACTCTATAGTTATTTCACCATCAGACCAACTTCTGTCATTGTATCAACATTAGTTACCAGAGCCTCAAACGTTATAGAGCTAGATAAAAATGTAATGATCTAAAAGGTCTTGTGGGAACTGGAACGGAAAAGGAATTTCTATTTTTCTTGACTGTGTGGAGATGATGGAGCTACACTAGTGCATTCTATAATCATTTGTCGCCATGAAGACCAAGACCCACCTATAACAAAAAATCTGAGGAAGGTTTTATTGATGGTGAAGCAACCCATATCTTTATCATTGTATGCACCAGCTTTCTTGGAGAAGAATGTGCATGGGCCTTTTGCATGGACACCCCACATACCAGTCTATTTCACTTAAAGCTAAAACAAGGACAAACGAAGCACCCAGGTACACTGACAGCACAGACCCATGAACAGAACAACTGCTCTTAAGGTTAACAAACTGCTTCCCAAGAGACCACCTGTTACCTTGGCACCGCTGCAGTCTGGAGACACACCCACCCACAGAGCGTAACTTAGCATATCAACTCTAGGACCAAGGGAGGTAAGAAGAACATGAAGAATAATGGTTTTTCGTATCAAGAAGAGCAGCGAGGCTGGTTAGATTTCACAGTCTGTTCCCAAATGGTATTTTATACTTCAATGCTCAGAGAGCCTAACTATTTGTGTTTGAATATGCGCAATTCTCCCCCCTCTTTTAAAGAGAAAAATATTGATTCTCTGGTCATCAGCTAGTCCAATTGGGTGTGCTCCAATATTTGGCTGCATGTGTTTAGGGCAACATTCAGTCAATAAAATACCTAGCTCTGGATGATAGCTGGAGGGGGGGGTGGGGGGGGGTGGGGAGAAAATCTGTAAGCAGTTTGCAAAAAAAAACCAAAAACCCTAGACATTCCCATTGACAAAACAGATACAATGGTCTAAGTGTTAACAAAGAGTCTTGCTTCTCCAGCAACTCTATAATAAACATTTAGAAGCCCCTTGTAGATCTTTTGATCGACAGCTGTGCAGGTCAACTGAGAAGGATTTGCAATCTAAAAATCAAGGGAGATAAGAAAGCAAATAATTTTAAAAGAGATGCAGCAATTCAGACAAGGTATTTTAAAATGGAGATGATATTGTATGGAGTGTTAGAAGTGGCCCATACATGTAAATGGCTAGATCTCATGGAAAAACAAGTCACATGGCATGAAAAAAAAATCATGTGTTAATGCAGCAGATGATTTACATCGATGGGAAATGGTGCAGATATGTATGAATGCAAAGCTGGCTGTCATCTTACCACCTCATCCTCTGCAGGCTTGTAAACATAAATTTACATTTAGTGCCGAATCTCACAATCAGAACATTAATCATGAACACGAGTTTAACAAATCCCTTATTCACATGCCATAGTTAAGTGGTAGCACTTGGTTAGCACACACTGTGCCGCTGCGTAATGCCTAAGAACAGCAGTCCACTACCCTGTCCAAATAGGCAGCAGAATGTCCCTGAGACGATAAATATCACTCTCCCTTTTTCTCCCCAGGTGTGGTAGAAAAGGCAGGGCAGTTAGGAAAACATGTTAAAGTGAATTTGGAACAAGAGTTGAGTACTCAAGAAATACAGCACTTGGATTTATTTTAAACACAGCCTTATAATGTCAGAGATAAATAAATAAATAAATAAGGTAACTCAAATAATAAACACACAATTACCATTTCAACTGGAGAATAAACTGGGTAAAATGCATCTGTGGCAACTAACTAGATGTTACTGTTTAGCCTAAGGGGCGGGGGAGGGGAAGCTTGCCTATCAGATACCCATTCCTTGTCATAAGAATTCAGACAGAAAGGGCCACACATGTTCCTTGACCTGTGCCAAGAACTTTCATTGATGTTAACAGTCACGAGGATGAGTGGAAGGCAGCGTGAGGAAGCAGGAAATTAGAATGGATATTAATTTCTACTGTTCCAGTTCCACTGGGCAATGTTGGTACCAAGTTAGATCTTAGAAGCTAGTAAATATATTAAGCAGGAAATAACCCCTTTCATTGCCAGTTTTATAGTTACCAAGTAAAGGATTAATCAGGCACTTACCTCATCCCCATCTTCAGAATGGGTAGAAAGTTGGTCATGCTGAATGATCTCGGCATCCTCCTCAGTTGGTCCATTGCCCACCCGGATCCCACCGAAGTTGTGAGTTCCCTAAAATGCGAACAAAGAGAAAGAGCAGAGTGTTGCTGGGGTTTAGTGAGACACTGCGGAGGGGATCAGAGAATGCATTTTGTACACCTCCAGAAAGCAGCAGCAGCAGCTCAAAGAAAACCACATATTAAATGTTAAGAGTCAAGGCACAAACATGGTTCACAAATGGAGTATCCTGCTCTTCCTGACTGAGTGGGAAACATGTGCTCATAACTGCTGAGTCTGAAAAACAAACCAATTTTGAATTAATTTTTGATGTTATAAAGCTTCACACAAAATAATTTCACCTTTGACCAAGAGCCACATTCTCGCAAAGTGACAGATAGGCTGAAATTGATGGGTTTTGTGCAACAATTTGTTAAAAATTTCCAAGAGCTTTCGGAACTCCTGGAATCTTTGACAGAAAGACAAGTACTGCTGTATATAAAATAAATCACTTACTGGCAGATAGCGAAGCAGCATTATCCCACATGCTAACAACAAACATATATGCTTGCTCTGCACCAATTTGTACCAGGCATGCCCACGCCACACATTGCCACAGATGGGGTTGGGGTGGGAATCAGACCTTCTCTTACATGGAAGTTCTGAACTGTGCAAAGGATTCCTTTTATAAGCATTTGTTTAAGCATTCAGTACTTAAGACACAACCGTTCTTTGGTTCCTCCTCAAACATTGAAGGTCATACTTAAAAAACAGACTCTGTTCTAACTTCACTTGGTCTTAACTGATCAAATTAGTAAAGTTAGGGCTGTTTCATTTTGCACATTAAAGTGTAATCATTGTTCAGTTACAGTAAACCTGCTACAGGCTTCATACTCCAAGTAAACAACACATACCATCAATAATGACACAGCCCATTCACTGTTTGACAGGTTCTGTTACAATAGAGTTTTCAGGCATTGTAAGTGGAGTTTAGGAAGACAATGAAAATCTAATTTGCACTTAACCTTATTTTCAGGATTCTAAACTGCTAGCAACCAACCTTTGCATATTGTAGGCAGATTTCTATTTTCATTCAAAAATACCCAATAACATGGAGTAAAATACTTATCGGCAATCTGAGACTCTACTTTATATGTTCAGAACTTTAAAATTTGACGGACCTAAAGGGTGCAAATATAAAATGCAGTGAATATATCATGTGACCTACAACATTAGCATCTGCCCTTACAGAGTGGTGCATTTAGCAGTTATAGGTGTGCATCTAGTAAAGGTGATTTTGGAAAATTCCCATAGAACAGGTAACAGGAAAAGTCAATTGGATACGACTTATTCAGGTGCCTCTCTCTATAATACCTAGGTGTCAGAAGCATTTCAGTGTTGACACAAATAAATATTTTGGGGGTATGAAATGTAAACATGGCTTTAAATTCAAAATATTATAATTTAAGGATGACTATGAAAAACAAAGAAGATCAAACTTAGTGTCCTCCATCTCTGCTTTCATAGTTCATCAGGATTCTGGTGATACGGAGCAAGTCTAACATGCTTGCTTTTCTCACATTAATGCACTGATTATTAGTGCAATGCACTTATAAACAGACTGGTTTTCAAAGCCTTGTTTTTGTCTTGATACAATTTATTGTCAGGCCAGGTGTCAAACTTGGAACAGATTTATTTAATTCTTGTCAGATTACCTCCAAATACACTCCAGACATTTTACTTTAATAAAAACAGAAAACAGAATACAGAAAAAAGTGACACACATTAAGATAGTAAGAAGTATATTTCAAGGTAAGAGCAAAAAGGCTTGTGTTTGGATTCTGTTTTTGAAACTCGTATCAAAGTGGACCAAAACTGAGTGTTAGGTGGTGTTCTGCTAGTCACATTTCTAGGCACTAGAGATTTGTGGTCATGAGTTATTTCATCAAACACAAGATTAGCTTACAGCTTTTTCTCATGCACTTGGCTAATGTATATTCTCTTTGGTCTGGTGTCAATTGCTTTAGCTCAGCTCATATTACTAGAGCCATGAGCTTTTCCACCACATGGGGATCTGGGCCTCCGCTGTGCATTGGATACGATTGTGTTAAAAGAGGTGTGTCAATAGCCTCATTCATAGCTGGCGTTTTTACACACCTAACACATTTGATGGATCTCACACAAATGCAATTTTCCAGATGTTTCTTAACACTCCTGAAAGCTTCTTGTAAGGCTATTATTAAAGATTTGTTATGGAAATGTTTAATATCTAAATATTAAACCTGATTTTCAGTTGGTCACATAGTATAAGGATGAATGCAAAATCCAATTCAGATAATTTAGTCTCTTTGGAGAAAGAGGCCACATTTCATGTGTGTGACAACAACTTGAAATATGTCCTTCTGGTGAAGCAAGCCATGAAGGCTGCTTCACTCACTAGCTGGCCGTGGACTCTGGACATGGATGGTAGTTACAGATTCACACCCAGCTCTGTTTGGTACACAGCCGTTTCACAGTAACATCAGATTCTGCAAGGCCCCATAAAGAAGCAGACAAAAAAAACCCATTAACTGTTGATGTGAAGCCACAGGGTTAGTGCTGCTGAGAGGACCACACACATGTATGACTTTTTGGCGTATGGAATGTAAACAGAAAGGTTTCAAACAGAAGAGGTCAAATCTAATTTATAAAAACAAATATGCAAGAACGTAAAACAAGGGGATTTCATCCTGGAGGTCTGAAGACAAGGCATTCTTGTGAGCTAGGATCTCTCTCCCCAGCACTTTCCAGAGAAGGGTCTTTGCATGACAGGGTCACTTAGTTATTCTCTTTCATTCGTGTGTATGACTATTTAGGAATGCATCACAATTATATTGAGGGTACTGGAATTTATCTTGCCGAGACAGGGACTGCTTTACCACAGGGGGGTCTCGTTAGCCACTTCGCAAGTGCAGATGTGTATATAAGATTCCAGAGGTTCTGGAGTGTAATTCCAACTCCCCATCTTTAAATCCGCCACGTGATTTTAAAGCCACTCACTGTTGCAGCCGCTGCTGCCTCTAGTGCCTGCGCGTTCTGGACTGTGCTGACTTGGCCCTCCAGGGGTTGCCCTTCCTGATAGTGAATGGAAGAAAGAAGGGGAAAGAGGAAGAAAAACAAAAGAGAGAAAGGGAGACGAATGGAGGGGACATGGGAGGATGGAAGATGGTCAGAGAAGGGAGAGGGAGTGTCTTTAACTGAACTGTACTTTGACGGACTGTAACATCCTAACAGTTCCCTGCCGTACATGCAAGGAGAATTTTCAAGTAGCCTCAGTGCATGTATGCCAGGTGCCTACATTTTATAGCTATATCTAAGTACAGTTGCCGAGCCACAAAAGACAAAGAAACCCTAAGAGATAAGCTCCCACATTCACAAGCAAAGATTAGTCTCATTTTTAGATCCAAACTCCTTTAATCGGGTTGATGACATTACTGTCGACCAATTCACCATTAATTGTATCTCTGCTTCTGTACTTTGGCCTCCAAGGAAAGGCACAGAAACAAGTTCAATAATCGATGGCCTCTGTGCTCCTATATGGGCTGACAGTACCCAAGCGGGATGTATTTATTTTACAATGGCATCTACACACAGGTTTTCTAATGCAGAATCAGAGCTAGATCCAGATCTCAGAGGCAAGCAAGCAACACCTCATGTCCGGTAAAACCCACTTGTCTTCATGTGTGCACACACGCAAAGGGGTTTCAGAGGTCATGCCCCAATGTGAACCTATGTATCCAAGATCAAGACAGAGCCTACAGCTTTTGAACTATTAATAGTTGTAATCAGAAATACCAAAAACAGTCACCCACCAAATGCTTTCTTCTTAAATATTGATGGCGAAGGACCAAGGGTTTAACTACCAGCATCCATGGCACACACAGCAGCGCGACAACCACCAGGAAGCACTGAAGCCCTACCTGTGGAAAAAACAGACACGGTACAAGGTGATGCAGTGAATGTTCCATTCCTGCTAAGGTAATTTACAGAACAGGTCTCATGCACATTGCAACTTTCAACTGTGAATAACTCCCATATACAAGTGTTTCCCTGGTATACAGATCCTTCAGCTCCTGTTATAACTATCGCTTCCCAAACCAGCAGACTGAACTGTTCTTATTGTTTGTCTGAAGCTGCATCACCTCTGGCTGTGTTCGCATCAGGCTGTGTTCGCATCAGACTGTACACCCCAAGCAAAGGAGGCATGGTCATCACTCGGGTTAGAGACCGCCAAGGGAAATCTAAGTGGATTTGCAGGGAGAGGCCGTTTGTCAGGTGGCAAAGGGAGTTGCTCTCGAGTCTGTCGGGACTAGTGTCTTAGCACAGGGTTAGATGGCACTATGCTACTTTTTTTTTTTTTTTTTTTTTTTAAGTGTCCACTTCAGTAAGTCCTAACCACTTCTGGTTCCTAAAGAACCCATGGTACTTTGTGACAAATAGGGTAGGGCATTTGGTGTCTTGAGCATGCTCAAGATCTGAGAGTTACTTTCAGAAAGACCTGGATTCTCTCCTGGAGAAGTTACTCTTTGTAATGTTTCAGTTCAAAACTGTTTGTGTTCCTACCCCGGGAGTGAAAACAATTGCCACAAAAAGAGCCTCTCCAACACCTCAGGATGCTTCAGGATAAAGTGTGCTACCCTCAATCACTAGGCTCTTGTTTCATGTTTCATTTCCTCTGCAGTAGTTAAGCTCTTTGGAGTGAAAGCCTCTTTCTCATATTACAAACCATCATTCACCCTGTATCATTGTAGTGAGACACATACCTGTCCTTTATAAAGCATCTTGTTACTGGGATCGGCATAGGAGAAAAGAAACATGTTGATAAAATGGATTAGAAGGCTTGGTGCATCCTTTGAAGTGTGAGCATCATAGGCAGACCACTTGTAGAAAATTAGGATAACAAGGTAGCCAAACAATGATGACATGAAAATCATTTCAGGAATAAACCCAAGATAGATGTTCAGTGGTTTCTTGAAATAGCTACAGAGAAAGAGGAATTAGAGAGAGTTTGACATATGTTAGAGCATCACCACATTTGATGAGTTAGATAAATTTAATGCAGATTAAGACAGTGAAATTAACTTTTAACAGATAATGCAAGAGGAAGAGTCTTTTAGAACAAATGAATTGTGAGTTTCTGCATTTCTAACCATCTTTAGAACTAAATTTTTGATAAGAAATATTTGATATAAAAATATAGTCTCACAGGATGGGAAATATCCATAATGAAATGTTTCCTGACTAATGAAATAACTCATGTTGAATTCTCTCCATCTTAAAACCTGCTGCAAGATCCACAGTCTTAGAGGCGTAAGGAGTTAGATGAGAAAACCTAAGAATCTAATCTCACCCTGATAAATCTAATACAGACATTCTGCACTAGTGGAAGTGTGTTGTCCTAGTAAAAACAGACCAAAGAGCACTCACATGTGGTTGAGAAGGCTCAGTGTGACACCAAAAAGCATGTGGATGATGCCAAGAATCACAGACATCTTCATCTTAAAGGAGTTGAGGAAGTTCAGCTTGTTGCTGGCAATATTCCAAATCTGTCACAAACAACATGGATTCAACCCGAATTAATGAGCGAAAGGAAGACAGTTGAACCAAAGCAGCATTTACAGCACAAGAAGCTAACCAGGAACAGAAAATAGGCACAGACAAACACTATACATTTTACAAACACATTTTAACATAAAACATTTAATCATCTTGTTTCTTCGCTTACCAGCCAACCTCAAATTCAGGGATTGTGGTTTCCCTTGTAACAGCTGATCTTACCAGCACCTAAGCAGAGCAAGGTCTGAGCCTTGCTCACTTTCAAGGTGGCCAGATGGAGTTCTCAGTTTTTCTCCTGCCACAATCTGTGCTGTTGCTTGAGAAAGAATCGTGCAGTTCCCTTTTTGAACAAAGTGTCTTCTGGCCTCTAATACCAGCAAACCCCTCTAACGTCAAATACAGGATCAGTTCAAATGCAAATCAATTCTTAAGGGCAGTTTTCTGAATCCAGGTAGCTTATAAAGAGATAAGTCAAATGGTGTTACCCGGAAATACACATTTCCGAGGCACCTGGGTGGCTTTTAGCAGAAGAAGATACGACAAGTTCACTAGGAAATGCATGACAGGCTCTAATGCCTAATGCCAAACTTAACTCCAGTGCTGTGGGATACTGCAGCCCTAAATAGCTAGGTAAACGGGGTCAAAGAGAGACCTTCAGAACTCCTACTGGTCACCATTTCAGTACTCAGAAGCCATCACACTAATGGGTGACATAGTAGAGATAAGTAATGGAACCCACTCCACCATCCATCCCAGTGTTTTCCTCAACAGTTACTGCCCCGAGTTTGCTAAGATAACACATACACCTTTAGCTTTTTTAACCATGCCCCAGAAAGTTACAGTTACATAAGCCAGAAAAGTGTCTAAGGCCACGTGTATCGGAAGGAAGAACTCTTACCGGGTCAATGCCAAATGGATATGGTCCACCAAAGACCCCTGCCACGGCAGGATCCAGCTGCAGGACAGGGGTGTTCTGAAGCAACTCTGCTCTGTTTGGGTTCAAATAGATATAAAGCTTTACAAACTGTAAAAATTGTACTCAACAAAAAATACGAGAACACAGAACACCAGCTTCCTCCCGATCCATGAAGGGCAAGTGCATCTCAGTACAATGAATGGGAGCATCAGTTATCCTTGTGTCACTCGGGAACCTGCCTAAGGAACCAACGTTTCAGCCTCCACGTGCAGTTCAATGCCCATGTGAGTCTTCGGCAGGACCTTCCTGCCTGAATCTGAATAGCCAGGCTCTTTGGCAAGACAGCTAAATAACTATTGTGGGTGGAAGGGGATCACCAGTGAAATGCACACACAGGAGGAAGGGAGGAGAACTATAGGCAGTTTGCTTCTTTCCATGCATTTTAATAGTGCGTCTAAGGCTCTGTTGGGGGAGCTAGACCAGGAAGAGACAACTGACACCCAGTTTATCCAAAGGCCATTTTCACTTAAACATCTGCAGCTCTTTGTGGCTTCACTCCCCCAAGAAATGTTTCCTAAAGAAATAACACTGCTGCAGTTCCTGCCATGCATACATTCCTATGCAATTACAAACCTTGAAAAATGGATTCAGGAACTCGGCCCTATGGTTTTATTTCTCAAGCACCTAATGACTTACGTCCAGTTGCCTTTCGAGAACATCGGCCGGACGCTCCATGATGAGCCAAACATATTAAGTGCTTTGGAGAAGCAGTCATTGTAGATAAGGCCAGTGTACATGGAGAAGACTCCCATTAGCAGGATGATGTACCGACCACTAAAAATGGTGTTGAACATCTGTTTAATAAAAAAGTCAGTGAGGACAAGCACACACAAAAACAGAGGCTGAAGTCACCCAATTCAAGGGCCCAGGCTGCCAGTCCTGGACTAAAGGACTTTGCCATTCTATGACAAGAATTAAGGCTGCAGGGGTTACAACTGCAAGGACGACGCAAACTGGACCCGGAGGACAGCTGGCCAGCCTACCAGAGTGGGTTAGGTGGGACTGTCTCACCTTCCAGCTCAGGGGACGTACAGAAAATATCACATTTGATGAAATTTCTTAAAATTTCAGTGTGAACAGGTGCTGGGAAGATAGTCAGAGCCTGGGCAGGTGCTGTAACAGCTTCCCCCATGCTCTGCCCATGTGTTTCAGTCCTGACAGATCTGTTCATCAATCCAAGACTTAAGCGAGCACGACCAATTTAACTAAGTTATGGGAATGTTTAGGACAGTGGGCCGTGAGTGAGAACACATCTGATTGCAGCTTAGTCTCTGGTTTACAACCACCTATCTCGGGAACTGGCACCCCCAGTGGTGAAAACCTCACAGATTAACCATCAAACCACGGTCTGTCTGAATCATTGTTTCAGACACTTATATGCAAACCAAAGGAATCCCCACAATTTTAAGAAGGACATTACTCATCGTCTTGTGGTCTATGGACTTTTGTTTGCTATTAGTTTGCTCATGTTCTTGGCAAACTGGACGTGGGGAAAAAAACTGTTGTACTATTGGCAGTTTGGGGGGGAGAGGATCAGTTTAGGTCTCTTTGCTTTAATACAGAACTGAGGTTGACCTAGCTCTTTACCTCATTGTCATTCTTCTGTGACAGAATGCGACTTTCCCTAACCACCATCCACACGGCAATTAACGTCATCAGGATTCCATGCCCAAAGTCTCCAAACATCACAGCAAACAGGAACGGGAAAGTGATAATCGTGTACGGAGCTAGAAGGGAGGGGAAAACAGACCAGACATCTCTCTGTTTGGCTCTCTGGTTCCACTTATTCCATTAGCAATACAATTCATATATTCATTCCCATCTTCCAAACAGGATCAACCTCCACTGGAGATACTGGAAGAAACTACATCACCATCATGAGACTTATAAAAGCAGCTCTGTTCATGTGTGGAAGTAAGCTTCTGGCAACATTTAACTACATTGAAAAGGAAAGACATTTATATCCTCTCTGATGCTGGCAATTGCTAGCCAATCTCCCATCCTCCGCAAGTCTCAGATCTGTGCCCATGCTGACTGCTGCTTCTTTCCCAACGCATCCATGATATTTCACCTTAATCATCTTCCCTGTGGAATCAGTGGATACACCACATCAAGACACTGAGAAGCAGTAAGACTGAAGACAGGCACTAGAAAACCCATCTGGAACAACTGCGTACTGATCACTAGCCTGGGCTGCGCAAGAGAGAGAGACTGGACTGTGACCTCAATCATCTCCACCTCTCACAAATGGTAAGAAATGCTTTTCTCTATTCTCTGGTCCAACTGGTTCTCAGATGACCTGACTGCAAGGTCTCATTTTGGGGCTTTTTACTTCTTTAAACCTAGCACATTAACAAGTATCCTCAGTTGCCAAAAAAAAAAAAAAACTACTTGTGCTACTTCTAGGAGATCATGGAAACAGATTGAAATTGCCACCGTCACACAAGCCTGCAGCAGCTTGATGGGATGCAGTTGCTCAAGTACGCAGAAGCTACAAGGTACTAAATCTTTTAATCTAAACACAAATATGATTACAAGGGGACAGGAGAAATTAAGTCATTCATACCTTTAATTTACAAATTACGACAGATTACTTTTTTGGAGTACCTCTAACTATCAGGAGTGCAAATTTAGAGTTATTAAAAAAAAATCAAGTTTAAATGCTCCAATGAGCCCTATCAGCCAGTCAAAAAGGTCAAGCACCTATTTATACTCTATCATGTCTCTGATGGTTAGATGCAGGTTTGATGGTAAGAGCAGGTTAGACAAACACCTGTCAGGGATGGTCTAGATAATGTTTAGTCCTGCCATGAGTGCAGGGGACTGGACTAGAGGATCTCTCGAGGTCCCTTCCAGTCCTATGATTCTATGACCTATTTCTACCTGCTGTTATATTCTGATCTGCTAAATCCACACCGGCCTTGAGTCTGCATTTTGTGGCCTAGTACTCTTGTAACGTGACCTGCCTGCATAAAGCAGACTACCATCATGACAATTTAGCCTGAAATCAAAAGTTTTCTGATAAGACTGATCTCTCAGAGCACTTCTGCATTTGCCACTCCAGGAAATGCATTTTACAGCTAAAGGGAGTCATCCTTGCTTTGAAATCTACCTCTTGGCTTAGTGCCCAGAAAATAACTCTTCGCTGGCAACAGTTTATCATTAAGACAATTTTGAGCATAATGGGGTAGATTCTGCATTAACATACAGATGATTGGGCCTATACATTTTCAAAGATAGCCAGCAATAACGTTTTACAATTCATGGTAACAGAGGCTACGCTTGCTCAGATTGCTGGGTCAATCTTGTGCAAGGGCTCTGAATATCAGGGGAGACACCAGGCCACCCAGTCACCAGATCAGAGGGATGAACAGGCAGATTGTGTGTTTACCTGGATTTATCTCCCGGTAAGTTCCAATGCCATATGCATCTACTATATTCTGAAAGCCAGAAGTGAACTTGTTGGTTTTGTTGTAAGTTGGCGGGGTCTGATTGGTTTGCATCCTATTCAGGATGGATGGAACAGTGGATCCGCTGTGCTCCTGTATTAAAAACAGACAAACTGAGGTTAGCGACTCCTCCTTCCCTAGACAAGCCTCCTTCCCTAGACAAGCCAAGAGGGGCAGGTTTGCCTCTCATTGGCATCAGGAAAGCTACAGGGAACTTGCATGTTTGTGGTCCACTTACACAATGCAGGAACACACTGTGGCCCTAGGAAAAAAGTTTCCCCTGCCTTTGTGAGCCCCCTGTTTGCCCCCCACTCCTCCAACATTCTCCATTCCGATTTCTCCTGTCCGAGACATAAAGTCACAGGCATTAACATTTAGGAACCGTACTGGGAGGATGGGCAGCATCTGGGGGGGGTGGGCATATGCGGGAATTTATTAATGACTCCCATCAACTAGTTCTTTGATCTATAGCCAATTACAGAGGTGGCTGCGGCTGCTGGCTCTGCTAACCAGATGCCAGGGTCTCTGCGTGTTCCCCCTTCTGACCTTCCAATTTTCCCCAAAACCAATAAGGTTCTCTCCCGATGCCTAGAACATTGCCTGAAATTTTGGAATTGATTGGATGGACAGTCAAAAGTTATTACATTGCAGATTGACAAAAATGCTACAAGAATGGAGCTTGGCCAGACAGGTCTGTAGGAGAGTAAGCGTGCTACTGTGCCTGACATGCCACTAGTCACATCTCGTCAGGTCCCAGTTTTCACCACTCAGACATGCCACCTACACAGCATCTGACTTGCTTAAGAGGCAGATCCGACGGACGAGCCATTATTTGAGGCTCAGTGCCTGCTGCTAAGAAGCATAAAAGCTTCACTTCAAAACGGTGTCTATCTGAGATAATAGACAAGCATGTCGATACTGGGAAATGATTTTGCGCAAAGGGTGTGTTCCTGTTTTATCATGAATCAAGGCAAGTACCCTAGTCATATGAGGAGAGAGAATACAGGAATCTAGATTAAAGATCTTGTTTGCTTTTATGGTTGAAGGACTTCAGATCAAAGAAAGATGGTGTGGGCATGGGGGAAGGATTCAGAACAAGGGGAGCCAATCGTCCAGGGCCTGATCCTCCAGGAATACAGACCCCAAAAGCACGTTAGGGTTTTGCAGGAGGGAGACCTATAGGTCAGGAAGTAGCTCAGCAACGGATGGGGAAGGTGGGTTTCATAAAAATGCTGACGACAGGAATCGTATTTCACTGGTGGACTTTGCATCTCCGAGGAGGGACGTGTCCACTGTGCCAGCTACCAGGTTCCCTCCAAGCATTTCTGGAGGGCAGTTGGTGGGTGGGCTCCTTGTTGGGCTTGCCGACTTGCAGAGCTCTAGTCACCTCTGTCCAATGAGCAGAGTCAACCCAAGCTGCAAGCAGATCAGCACTCGAAGGAGAAAGCGCAGATATTGTTCTGGACACGTTATCTCCGTTTTTTCACTTTATGGCATTACATGCCCCTGCCCAGGCGAGCAACCAACTCTGAAGTATCCCCAGTGTTGGTTCAGTCCATCTCTCCAACAGCCAGTATTTTCCGGAGCTCTGGGCGAGTGCTTTTCTGGTAACCATAGTTGCTACAGATTAAATGTATCCTCTATGAAGGTTGCCATTTTTACATACAGCCTAAGAGATGCCTTTCAAAACTCCAGTCCAATCTGGCTCCTCAGGTGCAACGATTCATCAGGGTTCAGCTGGCTGAAGGGGGCTGGTCTGCTGAGACTTGCATGGGGGGGGGTAAGTGACAAGTGCTGCAGTTACAAAGCGAGGAGATACTCACAGTTCCTCTTCTGAGAGCAAACTGGATGGAATCGAGGTCAGCAACGGGGCACCAGACTTCAGCAATCAAACACTTCTGGGTCACGTCAATGTTACACAGGTTCAGGGTATGGTAGATAGCCTTCATCTTCCGCACTTTGATGAACCAGACACGGATATTTTTAGCAGCTGCCTGCAGGACCCGCTGGCGATGATCCTCTGTTTGGTTCAGCACCTTGCATGGAAAAGTGGGACAAAGACAGCAGTGAGGGATTCGGTTGCAATTTGCAGCACACAGTAGGGCACAACACAATAGTGGCTAGTGGTCAGGGCATATGGCCAAGCCTGAGTCAGTGGAGGGCTGAGAGCCCAACGCCCCCTCACTGCTGCATGTTTGGAACATGCTCTCCAGTCTCCACACAGGCACCCTAGTTTAGCCAAAAGATACTCTTGGAAAGCAATGTACAGAACAGCTCTAGGCCGTTCTCCTCCTGCCCCACTTCACCCCAGCAGAGAATTCCAAGGGGAAAAGCAGGGCCAGCTCTGGCTTTTTTGCTGCCCCAAGCAAAAAAAAAAAAAAGGAGGGGGGGAGCGGAGCGCCAAAGCAAGAGGGGGAAAAAAACAAAACAAAACAAAACAACCTGCGGCGCGGCCGGAGCAGCAAAGCGGGGGTAGGGGGGAACCTGCAGCGCCGCCGGAGCGGCAAAGCGGGGCTAGGGGGGAACCTGCAGCGCCGCCGGAGCGGCAAAGCGGGGGTAGGGGGGAACCTGCAGCGCCGCCGGAGCGGCAAAGCGGGGGTAGGGGGGAACCTGCAGCGCCGCCGGAGCAGCAAAGCGGGGGTAGGGGGGAACCTGCAGCACGGCCGGAGCAGCAAAGCGGGGGTAGGGGGGAACCTGCAGCACGGCCGGAGCAGCAAAGCGGGGGTAGGGGGAACCTGCAGCGCGGCCGGAGCAGCAAAGCGGGGGTAGGGGGGAACCTGCAGCGCTGCCGGAGTGGCAAAGCAGGCAAAGAAAACAAAACAAACAAAAAAAACCTGGGGCATGGCCAGAGCGGCAAAGCAGGGGGAAAAAACCCAACAACAAAACCCTGCCAGGCAGCCGGAGCCAGGGTGCAGGGGGACTCCCTGTGCTGCAGCCGTGCAGCGGAGTGCGCACCCAGTCTCGCGGGGAGGGAGCGGGGGAGAGAGAGAGCAGGGGGGCGGCCAGGGCTTCAGCGGGGCACTTGTCCCGCGGTCCCGACCACTGTGCCGCCTGCCGGGAGGGCTCCGCTCCGCTCCAGTCGGTGCAGAGGGAAGAACAGGGGCTGCCCTGCCCAGCTTGCTGCAGGGCGCTCCCCTCCTCCGCACTGCCGCCCCCTACAGGGAGGCTGGAGCAGCAAACCAAAAAAAAAAAAAAAACGGCCGTGCTGCCCTAGGATTGGGCGGAATGCTGCCCCATAGAATATGCCACCCCACGCACCAGTTTGCTCAGCTGGTGCCTGGAGCTGGCCCTGGGAAAAGGGAAATGTTCAGATTCCCAAGGGGAGATTTTTTTCTCCACCCAGCTTTAACTGACATTTGCTTTCAAAGCTGCAGAGAAATGACTGTGTGCTGTGCACTGCAAGAACTCCACCTTGGGAGGTAGGGGACACAGGGAGCTTATGTTTAAAGGGTCAGAATTCATTCACATTTGGCTCTCAAAACTGGCTGAGAGGAGGAAAAAAGAGAGAGTTCTTTGGCGGGGTCTGACTGGAATGTGCCTCCAGATCCGGCCAAGACAGTTTCAGAGACTGTAAAGCCTCTCAAGTTCAAGTGGAAATGGCAGCATGTGACAAAGTGATCAGGTGCAGCTTGGAATTAGCTTTCCTGCATTCTGGCCCATTTTCTGATTGCTAAGCAGCTGGTCTCAGCAGCTTCATGCTAGGAGAGTTGGCATCTGTAAAAGCAGGGCCCTGCATTCAACACCTTTCGTTGTAGCTTTTGCATCTGATTCCTCTTGACATTTTATTTCCATAAATCTCTCGTTCCATTAAATCCCTTTCTATCTTCCTGATGTGCATCGTGCTTCCCTTTCCCTGGTTTCAGCGGTGACAGAGCTGGCACCAGGCAGCTTACAGGTTGCTGATTCAGCTCTTTGCTAACCACTTGTTTATTCATTGCTTTCGCTGACACCCAGAGCTGCAGCACAAGAGAGATCAGTTTTTAAAACAGCAGACCTCCAGGGCACTGAGATGTGAAAGTACACAGACAGGCAGAAAACCTCTGGCAGCATGAACTACTGCTGGCCTTTTAATCTATCTGTGAGCACAGATTTGACCATTTTAATCTACAAAGACCCTAAAGAAGAAAGCCTTAGACCATCCTGCTTCTAGCTTCGAAGACATACACGCCTCTCTGACTCCCTTGCTTGCTAGTGTGAATTTCAACACCAATGCTAGTATTCACACAGAGGGTTAGTCACTCAGCCTCCTGGAAAAGTTAAACCTAACTAGGGAGCTGAATGGAACCAAGTAGAGAAACAAAGTTATTCTCGGCTCTTGAAATTGTTTAATCTCACAGCAGATTCTTGACCTCGTTTAACTGGAAACTGTTAGCACAAGCCGTATCTGCATCTAGCCTGGCCAATTAGTCTCAGACAAATGGGATCCACCCTTCAGGTCATGTGAGCCACCCAGCATTCCACAGGCTAATGCAGCACTGACCCAGTTTGTTCTGCGTTATTACCATTTGAAGATCGTCAATCCTGGTATTGACTCCAGAAGCCATTTCCTTCCTCTCCTGCGGTGTCTCTGGGCAAGGGTAGAGGGAGGCACGGAACCTGAATGGTTTAAGACAAAAAGCCAAATTGATACATAATGCTCAGTAAAGGAGTGTTTTTTAGATTATGGGCTTTGCCAGTGAAAATGTCTCGCCGTCATTCACCAAGGCAGATAGCTACAACACAAGTTTGCTCAAGGCCAAACCATTATCTGACCACACTGGCTTCTATATCCAAGTCAGGCCCCTGACATTAACATAGTCCTTTGTGCAGGTGTAAAATTCATTCTCAGCAAGAGAAAAACTGAGGAAAAAAATATGTTGAGAACTTGGGCAACAAAACAAGTCTCAGCAGCACCTTTAACTAGTAATCAACGGTGCATTCGACTGACAGCTATTACACCAATGTAACTGCCCTTTAGAAGCACTGGCTTCCACCAGCAGGAAATCTTTCATGTTTCTGATGAGAAGCACGAGTTCATTTCAGTATGTGATAACTTGATCGCTTTCACATTTTTGCTATAACAGCAAAAGCAATTCATCCACTTTATGGATTAAAAACTGGGGGTGGCTAATTTGGTTGTCCAACAACCTTCAGTAACACATCACGTGCTGATGTTTATTAGGTTTACTATGTCAAGGTCAACTAAGGATTTCTATTATGCTACTCTTTGCATCATCCTAGATTTTCTGATTAATACAGGCTTATGGAACTGTTAAAGTACATATTTAGACACTCAATTTGTATTTCAAGATGCATTACAAATATAATACATGAACAACCTGATTTTCAGAAGTGCTGAGCACAGCTGAAAAGTCAAGCCACAAGTGTTTTAAAGTCTGATTTCTTCTTACCCTTCACAGATTTTCTTGACTCTATTTTTTAGCTGATCACCTTGGAAAAAAATAATAAACACAGACTTGTGCACGTAGTCTCCCTGGAACAGACAAACACAGATGCAGTGCAAGACCCAAGTACTATACAGGAACTAGCTATTATAGCAGATTACCACACAGCTCTGTATTTTCCCTGTTGCATGTACGAATATACAGGAAATTATAGCTGCACGTTGAGTCAAGAACATACCCTAACACAGTCACAAAAAACTCACTTTGAAAGGAACTCTCTCAGCCTTGGTCTACACTGGGGGGCGAAGGGGAGAGGAGATAAATCTAAGTTATGCAACTTCAGCTATATGAATAACGTAGCTGAGGTCGACATACTTAGACCTACTCACTGCAGTGAGTCAACTGCCTCCACGTCGACTCTGCCTGCCCCTCTTGTGGCAGTGGAGTACAGGAGTCAATGGGAGAGTCGACTAGACGCGATAAATTGACCCCCGCTGGATCGATGGCTGCCCGCCGATCCGGCAGGTAGTATAAACATACCCTTAGTTTAGTGGCCTCTTCGTGCTGGAGCTAAGTGCTCTAAATGGTCTATTTGCTTATCAGATCTATAAAATCTGTGCAAGAATAAACTGAAAAATCATGGGGAAGTTGGAAGTTTTTATTGCTTAACATTTGGCTGCAGTTAGGTGTGTATCACTATCTCTTCCAGCCAGCCCGCCCCCACTCTGACTTAAAGAAGCAAGTAAAAGAATGAATGGAAATAAGGTGATGTATGTGGTATATTTAATTACAAGAATGCCCAGGGCCTAAAAACCTGGAGTTCTCCAGGGAGGTTCACAGCACATTCTTTGGGCAGCTGTTTGCATTTAGATATCTAACTCCCCTTTCCTGCATTTGTTAATAAGATGTTGTTCTACCTTACATAGGAAATTTAGCTTCATGTTTCTGAGAATAATTACACTAGATGTAACCTCATTGTCCAACACTTCCTTAAATTAAGAATATAGTCCCTCTCTGGCAGACAGCTGGTATTCAGTTCAGCAATCAGTAGAGCAACACAGCAACCAAATTCATAGGGAAAATAGGAAGTAACAACTTTCAAATCTTTATTTCACTGCAGCCCACAGTCCTCCTTTTGCTAATTCTTAACTAGCAGCTATGGCGTTGCAGAGTTTCCAATGCTTGGGTACTATAGATCAGTGGATGCCATTAACAAAATAAAATAAGCATCCTTCCTAGTCAGAATGTTTGCCATTTAAATTGTAAGGAAGGCAAACGGAACTAAGAGCTACTAAAAGACCTTGAAGCTCACATTTGGTGACCATCTTTGAAAGATTTTTTTAAAATAGTGCAAAAGACTCCAAATGAGCAACAGATTCTATACAGAGACTTCCAAACTGGTCACCACCCAAACAAGGCAAGAGGTTGCTCAGCCTCTGCTGCAGACAGGAATAACTTACACAGTATTGTAGATGGGCATGGCACTGTACTCATTGTCCCTATCCCAAAGAGGTTACAAGTGAAGGCCCTGATCCTGCAACTCTAGCCCTAAGAGGAGAGGGGATGACTAACACAGGGAGCAGACAGGGAGGACCATAGTGAAGACAGTGCAGTCATGCACATCTCAAGAACATGCAATGCCAGTGAACTTACAATGCAGGTGAAAAACAACTCTGAACTCAGGCTGTTTCAGGGAGAAATCACTTCTCCTTTGTTACTTCAGGCCCTGACCCTGCAATGAACTCCATGCAGGTAGATGGAGTGAAGAGGCCCATCCTCACAGAGCTCATTGCAGGATCATGGCCCAAGTCTGACTGTACATTTGTTACTCACTTGGGATCTCATAGTATTTTGCCTCCATGAAAAACAATTCATTTTACCGTCACAGGATCCTCCAGGGGGATTTCGATTTCAGCCTGACGCAGGAATACGTTTCCTCGACACACTCGCCACAACATGCGCTCAAAGGTAGGGATTCGCTCACGGTTGATCACGCCGGCCACAAATCTGCAGGAGGCGGAAAAACTGTGGATTAGGTTGCTGCCCCAGTAATGTTTGTAGAGCACAAAGAACCTGGAGCTCCAAGAGGTTAACTGGAGGCTAGCTGATAAATCAAGGTTTAAAGCTACAGACTCCAGCTGACTTGTTTGTGGTTAGTTCTATAATCAAGAGGGGATGGACGGACGCCCGCGGGCGCACACACACAAAGAGGAAACAGCTAGAACATGTCAAAGGCTGTACCCTCCATCCCCTCTGAGAGCAAGCCTTACTGTCTGCAGATTAAGTACCGTACTTACAAAGTAAAAAGCACTTTACAGTGTGAATGCATTAGTTTCCCCTTCAGTCATAGGACTTCCATGCCTGCTGCTGTCAGTTTCACGCTGCTCCTGTAACTTCCACGCCAAAGACTGTACAAGGCAGGAAGGGCAGCAACAGGCTACACAGCTTTCAAAGACCATAGGCATTTGCTTTAGAGGAGACCACTGGTGCAAACTCCTAGGTCCAGGTAAAGTGGTATGACAAAAGTGCTTGTGGCTTCTACATTTCTGTTTCAAAGATGACCTGGAATCAACTAATGAAAAGGGATAAAAAGAAGTGGCCTTATTGTCAAGGATGCTACGCTCCTATTGACTAATGGAAGCTCTGAATTTTCTGTAAGTTTGAAAATCAGGCCTCAAATGCTTACGGAATAGGCTAGCTCTACGTTTCTGTGCTGCTATGCAAGAAACCAGACAATGACTTCCTCTTTCAGCTACTTTCTCCCTGGGCTAGCAGAGGCTGGAAAGTTAGCAGATGTGGGGCGGGGAAGGATGGAGACCCTTACTAGCTGATTGTGGATTGACACTGATAGGCCGAAGGTTCCAGTGTGGAGGTCCTCAGGGCTGTGTTTGAAGCCCTCTGGATTCCAGATGGGAGTGAACAATTAAAGGCAAAACTGACAAAACGGAAAGTATAAAAGCTGCTGTTACCCAAGTCGTAGAGGGGCAGCTCTTCCGATCTCACTCGGCTCCAGGAGCGAAGAGGATTCCTCCAGCAGGTCTGGATCCGCCATCTGCTGATGATGCAATTCAGCCTGAATTCACAAATCAATTAATATCTAATGAAACTAGTTAGTGGCATGCAGGGAACGAGGAACCAGGAGACAGTTTTCAGGAGAGGGGGGAAAAAAATACCCCCAAAGGACACCAAAAAAAAGAAAATGAAATAACAGAGACCAAGGGTCAGACAAGGGAGGGGAAAAACAAGAGGTAAGCAGAATGGCTCAGCAAAGCTTCTGTGGAAAAGGGTCTGGAGATTGCAAAAGAAAAACAAGATGCTTGTGGGATATATAATTCTGCAGATGGGTGGAACTTAGATTTTACCTAAAGTTATGTTCCCAAAAATGTTCTTAATTTTTTGAATATGGTGTAGAGTGACCCAACATGCTTCCATTACTACTTTCTGAACTTAGAGGAAATGGATGAAGAGAGGTACAGATAAACATTCATTTATGTACCGTAATACTGCTGCATGTCTGTGCATTTTCAATATATTTACCAGCGGCCACGGGCGTTGCAAACATGGGTTGTCTTTTTAAGTGGAACAGCAGTCAGGATTCTTTCACTCTCAAATTCAGTCCACTCTGGCCAGATTCAGAAGAATGCTGCCCAGGCAAGATTTCTGTAGTTGGTCCAGTTGATTAAAACATAAGGAAAGTTTGCACTTCTGCTGCACCCAAGACTGCATGCTTTACAGATCTTTAAACATCACAATATCCCACTGAGGAGCACAGGTAGCATCATTTCATTCTAAAGATGGGTGACCTTAGCCTAGTCCTTTCATCTCTCAATGCTAAGTCAGTGGCAGAGCCAGTAATAAAACCGGAGAGTCCCAGCTGCTAGATGTCCTGTCTATCCATGACTCTGACTCTCCCTCCATAAGTGCACAATGCCTATAACTTGAAGAAGGCACTTTTGAGAGTGAATACCCTTTTTTTTTTCCCTTGTAAGATATATTTATCTAGGTGCTGAATATATGCCAGAGATGTACATAGACCTAATACCACCAATTATGCCAGTGCCACCAATTCAAACAAACACATGACTTGACTTGCTGGTCATCATGGAAAGGGCCACCCAAATACAGGAGAACCTGCTTCAACACAGGAAAAAAAACTCACTGACTGCACACCCCGAGTTGCCACCTACCATTCCACAATGGAAGCCATGCGGTGTATCATCAAACTACAACCCACACCTGAGGGGGGCCAGATCTGAAAAGAAATCTTTCCTGAGCTCTTTCTTCTTGTCTTTGAATAACCCCTCAACTTCACCATGCTCATCATCAGAAGCAAGCTCCCCAGAAACCAAGACGCACTCAAAGCGGCACCAGACCCAATGAAAGTAACAGATACAAAACCTGCAGCCATATCTCCACTCCCACAATGATCAATACCCCCGCAACACACCTTTCCAGATTCATGGGTCCTAGGCATGCCTGTCACAACATGCAGTGTACCTCATCGAGTGCATCTAATGCCCCAACAACAACTATATGGGTGAAACCAGACAATTGTATACTCTCAAATTAACTCCCACAGAACAATGATAGAAGCCAACACCACCAGATCACTGGTGGGTGAACACTCTTCAAACCAATCACTCCATATCCGATCTTTCAATACTTGCCCTCAAGGGAAACCTGCACAACACCTGCCAAAGGCAAGCCTGGGAACTCAAATTCATAAGTCTGCTAGACACCAAAACCCCAGGGACTTAACGGGGACAATAGTTTTATGGCTCATTACAACAATCTGTGAACACACCACACTTCCTACTACCCTTAATGGCCCACTTCAAACCCTTTATGCATAACAATCTAATGCCCAACTGCCTGCTTCATTTCAAGTGACCAACTCCAACATCCATTACCCCTTCTGCTTGTCCCACCTTCTATTTAGCTCAACACACTGCTTCTTTCCCGACACCTGAAGTGCTCTGAACAGCTTGAAAACTTGTACTGGACCAACTTCCGGTGCTGCAAGGTACAAGATATTACCTCACCTACCTTCTCT
Source organism: Mauremys mutica (assembly GCF_020497125.1). Taxonomy (NCBI): domain Eukaryota; kingdom Metazoa; phylum Chordata; order Testudines; family Geoemydidae; genus Mauremys; species Mauremys mutica. The sequence goes on from NC_059096.1 coordinate 1,372,784, forward strand.
CTCTCTCAGAAGGTAAACTGAGAAACTGTAAATTATTTTCTATTTATTGTGACTAATTTACAGGCTGAAATTCCTGGGAACATAACTTGTAAATATTAGTGATTCAAATTAGGAAGGGTGTAAATACCACATCCTCTCACAGAGCATTAACACAATGCATCAGTAGGGATTCTGTCCCAAAATTTCCACCCCTGCAGTTTATAAAAGGAAATGGAGAAATTAAGGAACTCTTCTGTGCAAAAAAGGACCCAATGCTACCCTGAGATGTGCACAGGTTTCCAACTGATTTCAATGGGTGGTCCCTGCACACACACACGAAAGCAGAATTTGTCCCTAAAGATGTAAATTGTGTGTACACTACAGTCTTGTAAAAATGTTATGCAAGTTTATGAGTGCAGGCACAAAATCCATCTGCCCACATATTCTCATAATGAAAAACCCTGGAAAGATATTTTACTTGCCAATCAAAAAAGGCCACTTGTTCTGGGAGAGAAGTTTGCCAGGCTGATGTACCACACACAAGATACAGCATAACTGCCTGCTCATGAATACTTAGCTACAGCTTACAAAAAGTAAAAATAAATGACAAAATTAAGGTAACCATCAGTGTACTTCCAAAGAGTGATAAAGAAATGGTTTTCCCTTATAAGCCAATCCATTCCACCCTTTTAGGCATTCAATCCAAATAAAAGTAAACTGCATGGAAACCTTAACGTTTCATAGAGGAACATAACCAAAATAGACAAGGTCCCCAAATCCACCCCCACCCCGCCCCACACACACACCAGACTGAATGATTTTAAATTACCTTTTAAAATTAAAATGGCAGAATTCCTAGATCTAACAAAATTACGGAAAATAAGATCAACTCTACCAAAGGGGCTTGTATTGCATTTGTTAATAAGATAATATTTACTGTTGCTAGAATTTTTGTAAGGTATGTGTTAGACTAGATGAGGCCTGCCTCACTTTTGACAACACATTTTATATTTCAGAGTATTTGTCAAGGCAGAGGGATAGTTTCTTGCTTAAACACATCTGTGGAAACAGCTCCAGTGCTTGACTATTAGCTAGGCTAGTTAGGGATACAACCCGATGCTTTGGTGTCCCTGAGCCTCTGACTGCCAGATGCTGGGATACAATGACGGGGATGGATCACTTGATAACTGTCCTGTTCTGTTAATCTTGATAACAAATCCATCTTCTGGCAGGGTCGGTTATTACATGAAATGTACCTGTAGCAGGACTATTCAGACTACTGGGAGTTTGTTAGGGAAGGTGAGAGCTGTTCAGACATAATGTAGAAAGATGGAGGACTGGCCATCCCATAAAGTCTCTGATCATAATTTTCACCAGCTTGCAGTAGAGTATCACAGAGAATCAGAACTCCAAAGAGGATTTTATCTTATTCGGAATAACAAACACCCAAGCCTACACTCTCCTAGGTATATGACTATATAAATTAGAAAGATGATGGGAATAACATCAAATAATCATTTAAAGCAATTTGGGAGGATCAGTCTCAGATTAGGAGTCCCTTAATTTCAAGGCCCAAAATTAGAGATTTAGCCATCTTCCTTCCCTTGATTAGTGAGAAAACCAAATCTTGAATGAGAAACAGCAAGAAACAAGAAGTTCTGCTCTGCAAATGTGCTCGACAGGTATAAGTAGCACACACAATTCAAGCCCCTTCACCTTCATTTTCACAATGAAATGAAAGGGATTCAATTCACTATCTAATTTATTAATCCAGAGCCCAGAGGGGGATGACAGATGCAAAACAAACTAAAGAAAGCAGATGGTGAGAGGAGTTAGAGGAAAGGGAGACAGGGGACTGCATGCCATTAACCATTACTTTTCCAGTCTTCTTTACGCTCTCATATTCTAGGATGCTTATGGTAAAAGATTCAGAGAAATCTCTCCAGCTCATACTGCTCTTCATAAGCAAAGACAAGAAGACTGAGAAAAGGATCATCATCATCATCAACAATATAAAAAAAAATATATATATATATGTATGTGTTATGTAATGGACAAGAAATGGCTACATTGGAGACGTGTCATTTTGTTCTTTTATGACTAATATTCTATTCATTCTCCCTCTCCCACTACCATTTTTCCAGAATGTGCAAAGATTGAGTACAAAGTCATTTCAATTGTGAGCCATTTCTTGTGTAACTAATTACTACAAACAACTGAGAATACACAGACTTTTAGTTACAGATGAAAAATGTCTTCAAGTGTTGAAGGCTCTGTGCAAAGATGGTCTTTTCAGTGAAGAAATAAAACAGTGATTAGTGATAATAGCTGGCCTGCACGATCTTAAGAGTCTCAAGAAGTCGTTCCAAAGGCCGATACCAGCCATTGGGCCTAGTCAATGTGTGTGTGGCGTAACGTTATGTACACTGTAACCAGAAGTAGTTAGCCCTAAATGTAATACGTTCAATGGAAGGTAACACAATAAGTATTTATCCTGAGACCGTATTACAAATCTCAATGTGTTATTGCTTTGCTATAATCTATATGCTGCTGTGTAACATCTGCTGCTCCAATTGGCTGATAGGAGGGATAAATATTGATATTAATTTTGCCTGGTAGAGAAGGTGAGCCTCATGGGAACACTTGTTACAAATGCCTTAAAATGGGCAGAATGACCCACGGTTTTTGTTTCAAACATTACATGGATTTTGATCTGATTCAATTGAAATATGATGTTAATACTATACCTGAAGAAAAGCATTAGCTAGGTGTTATTTACTATATACTGTGTCAGTGTAAGTACCCTGAAAAGAGGTGCATTAGTAATGATTTTATACAACACTAATTGCACTTGCTCTATTTTTTCTATGTTCAATTAGAACAGACAGGTAATAACACTTGTTACTTATTGCAATCAAGCAGTAGATCATCAGGTTGGCATTGTCCAAACAGACTCACCCAATGGAATCAGCAACTTGCAAACTGACATTCAACACTTGAAGAGGAGACAATCATATAGTACCCAGCCCGTTGGCCGATCACAGCCAGTAGCACCCATGTTATCAGTCATGATGCATGTGAGAGTCTGGGCAGGACAACCTTAACGGTAACTCTTTTGCTCATATAAAAACCATGCCTGCGCCAGAGGAGAATAGTTAGATAACGTTTTCAGGAGGCCAACTCTGCAGGACTATGAACTTTGTGCCTTTACAATCAGCAGGGCACAAGGCTCTTCAGCACTCCATGGCCAACTCCGGAATGCGTCACTGTGCAAAATATTTCCCTCCCCCTCTAAGAAGGTACATGGCCAGTTTCCTCTCCTGAGAGCGAGCTAGATTGTAAGGTGCTTATATATGTTTTAATACGACTTAAAGGCATTTTGTAAAGATCACTTGGGCTCTTTATCGGCATGTCTCAGTTTTGCTTTGCTGCTGTACCCTGGGTGACAGCAGGGCAGCATTTCAATGTTCTGGAGAAAGCGCTTGCAGTGCTGCTGTCAAGCACTGGTCAAAATTAACATCAAGCCAAAGGCCCAACTGTACCTCTAAACAGTAGCACTGCTCCTGAACTTGCCACTGAACATTTTAGAGCTTGAGCAAAGCCTCACAAATTTGACAGGAGTCTTGCTATTAATTGCAAAGGATTTTGGATCAGGCCCAAAATGGCAAATCTACAGAATCCAAGTTTTATATTCATCCCTCATAACAGGGATTTTTGGGGTTTACTTACATACTTGCACCAAGCAGAAAAATGCATATTGGAGGGGGGAAACGGCCTTAGTCTCACAGTGATGCTGTCATCTACTGACCTGCTTAGGTTTTCAGAAGCCAGGAAATAATGATTTATTCAGAACCTGTCTCCACACAATTAATTCTGTGTTTTTACTGGGAACACACGCAGCAAATATAAATAATCAGAAAATGTAAAAGCCATGATTGGCTGTGTGCGCATTGCATGAAAAACTGAAAATGATTTGAGGGAAAGTTTCTTACACCAAAAAAAGTATAGAAATGAGTCATCCAAAACAGCAACTGAAAAACAACACTCTTGAGAATAAAAATGGCAATTTGTGACAATAAACCACCAGCTGTTTCAGTGCTAAACCCCCCGATATTCTGACCTCATCAAAAAACTGCTGAGTTTTGCGCAGTATACATTTTAATTCTGTCAGCTCTAGGAAGTTTCTCTTCAGAGCTTCCTGGTTTGTGTTGATCTCTTTAAGCTCATTTTCAATTTTTTCAAAGTTTGCCTGGGAAAGAAAAGGAGAGGGGAAAAAAAAAGTAAAGTGAACCTAAAAATAAATGCTATTCATCCCTAATTAAGCACACAGTTCAAAGTGTGCTGTGCAAGATCTCGTCTTAACTGCATTCAGGTTACCCATAATTACTAGATGCTGCCTGCATCCTGTCTTCTTCACAATGCATCTAAAACATTAGAATCAGACTATTATAATGCTACTCTATATAAAAAGATTAATAATTAGATTCTTTATGGATTGAGGAAGGCTTCTACAAACTTCCAACGCAGTATAAACTGGTGTGTAACAGTATAAACAGCAATTTAGAGGACTTGTACAGTAACTCCTCACTTAAAGTCCTCCTGGTTAATGTTTCCTTGTTACCTTGCTGATCAATTAGGGAACATGCTCTTTTAAAGTTGTGCAATGCTGCCTTATAACCTTGTTTGGCAGCTGCCTGCTTTGTCCATTGCTTGCAGGAAGAGCTGCCCCTTGCAGCTAGCTGGTAGGGGCTTGGAACCAGGGTGGTCCTGGACCGCCAGCCCTCCCCAACCCCCCGCCCAGCAGGCTATCAATTGCCAGCAGTTCAGCTGCCTGTGCTACTCTTGTCCTCTGCCTTGGAGCTGCTCATGGGAGCCTCCTGCTTGCTGTGCAGGGGAAGAGGACGAGGGGGGCTAATGTCAGGGTGTCCCCCTCCTCCCAGCTCCTGTCCCCCCCTGCCCGCTTACCCCTTCTCCATATAGAGCAGGGTGGGGACACTGAAAGGGAGGGAGAGAGCTTGCTGCCCACAGCTGCTGTCTCAACTTCCTGAGAGTGGTGTCAGCCTACTTAAAGGGGCAATGCGTATCTCTCTCTCCCCCACACACAGGGTGTATGTCTGTCTCTGTCTGCCATGCTGTCTCCCCTCCCACCATTCATGCTGCCTTGTAGAGTGTGAGGCTACATTAACAACATTGGGTTAACCCTTGAGGGCTCAGCTGAATGCTAGTTCATCATTTAGCAGTACGGCATTCCCTGGGAAATATCCCACCCTCTGACTGCACCACCTCAACCAAGCTTCACAATACTGTGTACAAATTGTTTAAAACTTATACTGTGTGTGTATTCATTTGCATCTTATACATACATACATACAGAGAAGTTACAGCAAACTATGCAAACTTCACAATGCTTATGGGTCGGATCCTCAGCTGCTGTAAATCAGTGCAGCTACACTGAAGACAATAGAGCCGGGGTCCCCAACACGGTGCCCGTGGGTGCCGGGGCAGCTAAATGCGCCCGCGTCCTGGCCGGCGATCAAGCAGCTGCCGAAATGCCACCAAATTTTGGCGGCGACACCTCTTGATGATGCCGCTTGCTGCTGACAAGCGGCATCATCAAGAGGCGTCGCCGCCGAAATTCGGCGGCATTTCGGCGGATGCTCAACCGCTGCCTTGGTCCTTCGTCTGGCGCCCGCTCGACGAAAAGGTTGGGGACCACTGCAATAAAGCTTTGCTAAATTAAACCAGGTGGGGATCTGACCCTGTATGTTCTTACTACTAAATTCCAAAGAACTCAGTTATTGAGACTAATTAGCACAACTTCTGCTATCTAGACTGAGATACTAGTTCAGCCTTAATGAAACACTATTACCTCTAAATCGATCATGTCACGTGGGAAAGGCACCTCTGGGTTCTCACCGGTGTCCAGGATTGGGATGTTCGCTTTTTTAATCTCCTTCTCAACAAACCCTAAAGACAGAAAATGTTTCACAGTGAGAATCACTATGAGAAACAAAAGCAAGAAACTGGAACATCAGTCTCTCTGCACCTTCACATTCCCCATCACCTCACCTGACCAGCAGCTGCATATCCCACCCCCACACCCATCCATCCTATCTGTAGCAGAACTCCATCAGAATATAGCTCATGTGGTTGCTTTAAAAGATCCACAAGTTCTCTTCTCCACAGGAAACAAACCTTTCCAAAAGCAGCCTAGCCTACTGGGAAACGAATGTTACCTTACCACTAACACAACACTTAGCTATGGCACATAATTTCAAAAGTTTAGGCTGTTTTCTTCCCTTAAAGCTAGTATAGAATTAGAGGCATGCATCAACATAAAGCAAGGACATACTGAGTTTCCGGTCCATCTCCTCACATCTCCTGACTTCGTTAACAAACTTACGCTGGAACACATTCACATCAGGGTTCAACTGCAAACAGAAACACACATTTCCTTAGGAGTGTTTAAATGTGAAGGATCATGATTACTAGTTTATCAGGGTTGTGGGGGGGGTTTTGGCGAGTGGTGGTTTGTTTTTAAAGAATGATGCAAGGAAAGTGTACAGCAGATATGATTGTTGTGCAGCATAACCTACTTTACTGATAAGTAACAACTAGCTGGAATATATGTGCCTGTGGCACAAGTGGACACTGAGATAGCAAAGATGAATGATGACATATGAACAGCAGCCAGGATCTTAATGATCTGATGCACTTTACTGACACAGGAAAGCAGCCACTTACATCACGAAACTGAACCTTCCCAAGCTCTCCTAACTCGCTGACACAACAGTATGCAGCTTCCGACTGGAGGAAAAGCTGGGCCAGGGTCATCTCCTCACTTCTGAAAAGCTCCCCCATGATGAAGGGCAAGTGTCGGTCAAACCAGGAGTGGAATTTTAACCCTAAAATAAAAAGGTTGTAGGTCTGAGAATGTACCGCAGAGTCTGAATCCCACATTTGTGAAAGGACAATTTGCCTCCTATAGTCAGAGGAGAAAAGGTATAAAACACAGTCCCATGGAATAATTCTACACGCTGCATGCAAATATCTTGACTTAAAAAGAATACAAGAGGAAGTGATGATTCTTTCATAAGATGCTTGAGAGGTCAAGTAGTTCTTCAGCACCTTTTGATAAAAGGCTATTTCATAACTTTCTAAGGAAACACCTTAGTGAATCATGATAGATCTTACTCAAGGGAGGGGAAACCTGTTACATCACACGGTCTGCAAAGCACCACGGATAGTTATCACACTACAAACAATTCTTTCTTCAGCAATCTAAGAACTCTGCTCTTCCGGGGCCGTCTCTTTCTGCTCTAAGCATTGCACTTAGAGTGCAGCTCTCAGAGGCAACCCAGCTCACATAGTATCTAAAGGCCAAAGGCTGCCTATTGAAGTGTCATCCTGGAAGCAGTGAGCTTTCAGCATCCCTGAATTGACAGGGAAGAGGTCTCCCATGAAGGGACCAGCATCAGCATCACACAACACTAGTGCAGTTCAGGAAATGCAGCACACTGAATACTGAGTTATAGTGCATCACTGTTGGGGCAGAGAACACCTTCTTTTGCTCTTCTCTTCATTCAGCTGCTAGATTTTATATTTCCACCCTGCCCACTACAGCCTATTTGGAGGTCTGTCAAATTATCATAACAAGCAGGGTAGTGCTTCACTCAACACAGGTTTTAAAACACAAGCGATACCACACAAGAGAACCTGGCACCATCAGTGGTCCTGAATTATTATTGGCTCAAAATAGCTGAGCCTATTAGACCAAAATTGAAATGAATGACACTATTTCAGTTTTAGCCACACTGATTTCTGACTTCACATTGCTGAGTAGAATTAGCTGCTGGTACGACACATTCTCTCTGTGTGGCCACAGGTGTTGTTTGTAATTACTGTATCTATGCCCAGATGCTGTGTGAACATGAGCGTGTAATTAAAAATCCATCCACAAACACTGTATTTCCATTTTGAAATCTACAGAAAAACAAGCCTTGAAACTGACTGGATGATTTGTTTGCTTCTGGGTTTATTCAAAATATGTTTTTTAAATGGAATAATATACCTTACAACACATGGATGCAAATGAGAATGATAAAATATGTATTGCTAGCTAAACCAAATAAAAACCCTGCAAAAAAGCATGTGTGATCGTCAAAGTAAACAACATGCTTAGACCTTAACACAATCTGCTTATTAGCCTCTGGAAGCTATTTCTGTTGTGGATGCGCAAAAAGATGGAGCCTGGGAAGGCACAGGCAGAACCCCAGGTTCCAGAAATGCCGCAGATGCCCAGTCCGGGCACCAGCCGCGCAGGACCCTTGGGTGCAGGGACGGGCATGTCAGGGACACCCAATGAGATCAGCAGGATGGTTAATCCACAGCCCAGGCACACGGGCCCGCACAAGCCGAGGACAGCGATGGACACAGAGTAATTAGCAGACACCCCCCCCCCCCCGCAGCCGGGCAGACTGGAAATCGGGGGGGGGGGGCAGCCCGAGGGCTGAGCTCCACCTCAAGCGCCCCACCCCCTCCCCACACCGGGGGGCTCCCCGTGGCCCCTGCTGGAGGGGACCCGCCCCCCAAGCGCCCTGCAGAGCGGGGTGACCCCAGCCCCGCCCCGCCGCTCTGTGGGAGGAACCCCCGGCTCGGGGCGCCCCTCCCGCCAGGGGGGCAACACCCCGCCCCCCGCTCAGCCACAGGGGGCGCCCGCAGCCCGCCCCGCCCCCACGGCCCAGAGCCCCCTGCCGCAGCGGGACACCCCCCCCTTACCTGCCGCCCACTCCAGCCCCTACTGCGGCCGCCGCAGCCGCAGCATTAGCAGAGCCGCCCGCCCCCTCTCTGACGTCACCGCGCACGCCAACGTCCTCCCCCCGCCGCAGCGCCGGATCACGCGAGGGCGTCTCCTAGCGACGGCCCGGCGGCCATCTTGTTTCCCTTTGGCCGGCTGGGCCCCTCCGACCGGAAGTGCCCGGAATGGGGGGAGGGGGAGACAGATCCTCCCGGCACCACGTCCGCAACACCTGACGTCGCAGCAGGATCCGATGACGTCACGGCACAACCTGCTGATGTCGCCATGGGCACAGTGATGTTTTGATGCAATATTGATGATGTCATGACAGAGCAGGTTGTGCACTGCAGCGTATTGGACTCAAATATTGCATCGGGGAGCACTGTCGCGTCTCGGTGCGTTAGCGCATCCCCCAGTGCACCAGCGTACGATGTCACACCAACATATCACCACGGCGGATCACCATATGATGTCACGCTAACATATCACCACAGCACACCAACGTATCACCATGGCGCACCAATGTATCACCATGTCACATCACCACACGATGTCACACCAACATATCACCATGTCGCATCACCATATGATGTCACCAACATATCACCACAGCACAGCAACATATCACCATGTCAGATCACGGTACGATGTCACACCAACATATCACCATGTCGCATCACCACACGATGTCACACCAACATATCACCATGGCGCATCACCATATGATGTTACCAACATATCACCACAGCGCAGCAACATATCACCATGTCAGATCACCATACAATGTCACACCAACATATCACCATGTCGCACCAATGTACGATGTCACACCAACATACCACCACATCACCATGCAATGTCACACTAACATATCACTATGTCGCACCACCATACAATGTCACACCAACATATCACCATGTCACACTGTGATAGGATTTCACACCAAAATATCATGACGTTGCATCACGACAGGATATCACACCAACATATCATCATGTTAGACCAATGTACCACCACGTCGCACCACAATACACCATACCAACATATCATGTTATACCAACATATTACCATAGCGCAACCCTAGTGTGGGAAGCGGCACAGGCCGCAGGGACGTGCTGGCCACTGCTTCCCGCAGCTCCCATTGGCTGGGAATGGTGAACTGTGGCCACTGGAAGCTGTGGGCAGCCATGCCTGTGGATGGTCAATGTATTGTGAACAAACTGTCTCGTGGCCCGCCAGCGGATTACCCTGATGGGCTGCAGATTGCCCACCACTGCCCTAGCCCCTTTGACTGACAAGAATAAAACCCAGTACAGCAACTCTATACCCTCTAGGTCTGCTTCTCTTTTCACACACAGTTATATCAAACAGGTGTCATCCTGCTGCAGTCAATGAAGACGCACTGGTGACAGTGAGAGGATAATCAGGCTCGTTGCTTTGAATCCAAGCGATAAAGGGAGTGTGTTTCAGTGGAGGTGCAATTCCACCCAGCAACAGCCACATTAATCTCCCCACAGAGATTTGCATAATGTGGAAATCTGACATACAAGAAACTTCCCTCCAAGTAAGAGTTCATAATGTCCTCTGCTGCTAGACTGTTAAATGGAAACATGATTTCCTAGGAAGGAAGCCAAGCCCCACAAATGAAATTAACTTAGTTAAAATACACGTAACTGCTAAATACATATTCTGCTTATTGACAGTCTTTTGGTAAACATTGGCTCTTTACTCCAGTTAAAAAGTTTAAGTTTGAGTTTAAAGAGGGGCTTTTGCACTATGGAAAATGTCAGATCTAATCATGGAACTGTGGACTCTTTACCTGCTTTTGTTAATTCCTTGTCATTTGTGCTAATTGGCACAGAAAGTAATTGATTCCGGTGATGAATTTGGTGCACACTTCATCCTGAAGCAATTCACAAAATATGCATAGCACTACTTATATGCAGCCACTCTGAGGAAACCATTAGTTGCCACACTCTGCAACAGTAGGGGTAGAAAGGAGTATAGGCAGGAAGTCAAACATTACCGGAGGCCAGAAAAGGTGTAATTCAATAGACATTGTGGAGGGACGGATCACCTCCTCAATGCTGCTTTCCTGATCCCCAGAAGATATACTGGAGCAAAATCCAGCTTCTCTGGTTAGAGTTCAGTGCCAAGATACCAGATCAGTCCTTCCCTATTATCCTGTGCTTGTAGCTGACTCTGTATGAAAGGGAGCCTTGGGTATATTGTAGCCCCTTGTTTTGCCTCAATTTGCACCCTGTACGTCTCCACATCTAATTTTTTATAAATCGTATTTTTTTGTTTAAATCGCCTGACTGGGTTGTGCGCAGCAAAGCGGAGCTGTACATCTCCCAGGCAGCCTGTGAAGGTGCTGAGCTCTGTGTCAGGGAGACAAATTATACTATTATTAATTATGATGCAAATGATGGGAGTGCCTAGGAGCCCGAGGCATGGCCCGGGACCCCAGCGTACTCAGAGTTGCACAAACACAGAACAAAAAGCTGACTCCTGCCCCAAAGAGCTGCTGATCTACGGGTGAAACAAGAGCCAACAAATGGCTGCAGACAGATGGGGGAGCAGAAGGAAACAGCGAGATAAGATTGTCAGCATGATAGGCAGCAGTCTCAGCCCACCAGCAGCCTAAGCTAATACATACAGCACATGTGAGTGGGACTGGGGCCTCGTTTTACAGAAAAGGCAGGCGCATTACAATGGCATGGCTCTAGTTTTCATTTGTATCCAGGTATCTGACATAATCCCTCCAACGGCCCTGGGAAGATGGAGAGAGCTGGGAGAATCAAATACTAGAATGGACCAATTTGTGTTGTTGAAATGCACCACACTGAAGGCAGCCCAGGAGACAGGACTGCATGTTTCCATGGAACAGAGACATCAGCAGCTGCAGAAGTCCATGTCCCTTCCACCCCCAGTTACTGCCAGCCGATTTACCTCCCCCCTTCATCCAGAGGCTCTCCTGGGGAGGAAAGGGTAATTTATTCTCCACTGCCCACTCAGTCCTTAGCCTCGTTACTTCAGCTACCAACAAGAGGAGTAAATGTGCCAATTGCAATTGGGTTTTTTGTACGTGGCCACTTGTCCCGTACAAAGAAGCTGACACCGATGCTATACAATTAACAGGTGGGCTATAGAGAGAATCAGTCACATCCACATTCAGGTCCAAAAGGGGAAGACTCAGGTTGCCACCTATTGGGCCATCCTGGTATGTCCCTCCGAGAGGAAGCTGCCAGGCAGCCATTCATCACATTTCAGCTCATCAGGGCATGACAGCTCCATGCAGAGCGAGTTTAGAACAGCCCACTTAGCCTGTTGTAGAAAGCAGCCAGACCAAAAATATAGACCTAAACGTTTATCTTCCTGAGAGCCTTCCACCCAGCTGTACAAGTTCAACCCCGGTGCGTTCAGAATTGTTATTCCCATATTACAGACAGGAAAACTGTGGCACAGAAAGGAGGAGTCACTTGGCCAAAGTCATGCAGTGAATTAATATCAGAACTAGAAAGAGACAAAGATCTGCTGACTTCCAGTGCTGTGTGTTAACCACCAAACCATGCATCCTGGAGAGCAGCTCTGCTCTGAAATTGATCTCATGTGAATAACAGCTGCAGAACCACAGTGTGTTGTGGCCAAAATTCATGTTGTGTGTCTGTGTGCATGTGCATGGAGCACTGACTTATCAGTTGCAAACACTGGAAATGGGGGTGTGTGTTAATCCTCGGGGGGGGGGGGGGAAGCCAATTCACCGAGAAATGCCAGCGTATAACAAATTACACTATTTTTAGCCTGTGACATAAAAAGTGTGTTGTGGGCTTCAGACGGGGCACCCAAATCTAATTCAGTACCCTGGTGTGGGTCCAGCAGCGTTAGCAGGCAAGCCTGTCACATGACCAGGAGCACTGGGGCAGGGAAGTGTTGACGGTTGCCATAGATATCCTAGTGGATGGTGGGCTCCCCAGCTTGTACATGACGAAACAGCCAAGACTGTCCTAAGGTGGGTTCGAGACCGACTGAGTGGAACACTGTGAGGGGCCCTTCTTGTTTGCCAGTCTGTGGCCAGACACAGGGCTGACCCTCAGCTGTAGGATCCCCTCGCCTGAGACGAGAGTGAACCCCGATAATCCAAGACCCTTGATGAGATTCCAGCTGTGACCCTCTTCTGGCTGAGCCTAAAACCAGCTTCTCCTGGCCCAGCACTAGAGTTGTTGCTGCTGGGGGCTGCTTCCCTTTGGCTGAGCCAATGGGACCAACGGGGAGCTGGTCTCAGCTGGGAATCATCCATATAGTCCTAAGCCTTCCCCTTCCCACAGCCTCCTGGCTGGTAACAGGCAGGCTTCAGCCACTGCTCTCAGACATTCTACCCAAGCCAGCTTGCAGATGATCCCATGGCCATAAACAAAAGCCAAGGCAATAAACAGGCGGCCTGTGAACCATTTTTGATTAATATTTAACTTGAAAGCTCCTCAGGACAGGGGCTGCTCCTCCTCTATCTTCAGCCCGGCAAGGAGCAGGATACCCGCGTGATGTCATTCATCATTACCACTCATAGTTAGCCGTGTGGAATGCACCATCTCCCCTCGGGGCAGTGCTTTCGGCACTTGTACCCTGGCGTGTGCTGGGAGCATGTACTGCGCTTACAAAGCGAGTAACTAGATCCCGCTGATGACTAGGGGACTGCAGAGCCGAGCTGGGTGGGAGTGCCCGGCCAGTTCACTGCATGCTGCTGGGTTTAGATTTACTCCTTTGATTTCATCCTGCATACAGATACGAGCACAAACACAGTAGTAACTTGTCAACACCGATCTCACCTATGTACTTGCATGTGTGTGTGTCCACATGTATGTAAACAGACACAGACAGGTGCATGCAATTCAATCCAAAGGGACATGCCACAACTAGTCAATAGGGAGTATAAGCCTCTCTAAAATAATGACAACCCGCCTGACGCAGACCTGCAAAGCAACACTAACTGGAGACAAAGGGGTTTGAATGTTCCAGCTGAGTTCCTGTACTTCTATGTGCAGTTGTTTCAACCGTCCTTTCATGTACACAGCTGTGCCCAGAAGGGGCTTGTTTCTGTCTAGCCGCTTCCCGGGTAGCTTACAGCAGGGTTTTGTTTTTTCCTCTCGGCCAGATTCCTTGCCGTTTTGCACAGAATGCCTTTGAACGTATGGCAAAGAAGAGGCTGTTGGGAGTTTTGGAGTTTCACATTCCTCCGCGAGCCGTGCCTGGGCTCGCATGCAAAAGCCATCGCCTCCCCTCCGCTCCAACTATTTTAATCATTTCAAAAAGGGTGGGTCATCAGGCATTTGGCAGTGGCTCTTTTTATATAGCTAAGGTGGAGTCAGCCAATGGCCTGCAAGCCTGGAAAATTTTGCAGGGCAGTTTCCCTGGACAGCTTTGCAGAGCTGTGCCATTTGAATTCAAGCACACACACACACACACAGCCACGCACTGTGCTCTCCATTTCTGGCTTGCCTCCCAGCACAGAGAGTTGAGCTAGAGCTTGGGTTCACTTTTTTCTTCTCACTCTCCTCCCGGCAGCGACAGCTTCTCCAGGCTCTGCTAGTCGGGACTCCCAAGCAAGCATGGCAGACACCCCTTTGCAAATCATTGAGCAGCCCGCTCCTTCCGAGACCTCCGAGGAGCAAGCGGCCGAGGAGCCGATTAAATCAGATCAGATCAATGGCGTGATGGTGCTAACCCTTCTGGACAAGATCATCGGGGCGGTGGATCAGATCCAGCTGACCCAGACGCAGCTGGAGGAGAGGCAACAAGAGATGGATAGCGCAGTGGCCAGCATCCAGGGGGAACTGACCAAGCTCACCAAAGCACACACCACCACCAGCAACACCGTGAACAAGATGCTGGAGAAAGTACGCAAGGTGAGCGTCAATGTGAAAACCGTCCGGCAGAACCTGGAGAAGCAGGCCGGGCAGATCAAGAAGCTGGAGGTCAACGAGGCGGAGCTGCTGAAGCGAAGGAACTTCAAAGTCATGATCTACCAGGTAAGGAGACGTCCTGCAGCTCCTCAGGCACCGTCCGTGTGCATTTTCAGTGCTAACTGTACCACCACGATGGGTTAGACGGATGGCGCATTGCCTCACATGGCTCCTCTACACTCATCTACCATCCAGTGTCTAAGTGTGCCATAAATAGGGCATTCCAAATCTAACAGCACTGGCTTCTTCATAAGGCAGCAGGTTTAACGTAATTATTTATTGTACTTAAAAAAAATGAGTACAGGAAATTTCATAAAGATGGTGAGACTGACCCCAAGCACCCCACTGCAAAAGACCAGCAGAATTTGGTTACTTAGCAGAGACTGCAGTTTAACTAAATGAGGAACTGGAGAGGGGTATTTGAAATCGGTCATTTCAGACAGAGGATTTACTATGAGGGATGAAGTCCTTAGCGCGACAAGAAGCAGTGATGTTAGTTCAGGTTTATAATATGCATCCTACAGCAATAACATGGAACAATAACTCCAGAGACATGTTTAACCTCACTCTTACAGGGGACATTAAACAGAAAACACGGTCCGTTCCATTGAATTCATTAGCACCTCCTTTCCCCGGGATCTGCCTTTACCACATTGCTTGTAAAATTAAATATGATCCAGTGTATGTTACCGATTCCTTCACCTATAACCTGCAGGGCCTGGGCATTCCAGTCGCTCAGAGTCAGGGACAGGCTGCTTCTCTCTGCCGGAGGCTCAGCACCCCCACTAAGAGCTGGACTTGCCTTTAATCTTTTAATACCAACAGGCAAACAAGCAAAACAAATGCAGCCACAGGCTTCCGCCTCCCCTTCCGCTGCCTGTCTGGGTTTAGCTTCACTTTGCAGGGGAAAGCTGGAGGAAAACCGACTGGGCCAGTTAATGAGATACGGCTAGTCCGAAGCATCTGGGTTAATCACAGACTGTGTGGGGGATACACAGAGAAACATCCAGTGCAGCTCACAGGGAAAAGGGGGAAGAAAAACCCCACCAAATCCACAGCACTTCTTACTAGCGTAGTGTGAAAGGCGATCTAGTCAGGCCAGGCTGAGGAATCTAGCAAGTAGCGGGACCAATATAGGTCTCTGATTCACAGCTTAAGCATTTCGAGTTCTGTCATGGAGGCTGAAACACTCACGTATATTAGGAGCCTGTCAGCCACCTAACCAGATTTATAAATACATTTATCGGCAGCTCTGGGCACTGGGCCTGCACAGAGGACTAGAGCCAGCTGTGGAAAATGGTGACACAACCCCTGGGAAGGGAAGGGAGCGAAAGGGGAGGCTCGGGGAGAACACCCCCAGCAGGTATTTCGAAGTGGTAGGGAAATGGCCAGGTCCTGATTCCTGCTGGACTGGCACTGTGAGAACCTGCTCTTTATTGTGTGCTGTTGGTCGTGAGCATTGGAGATTCCTCATGCAAAATAAACAAGTCGTTGGTCTCCCCTTTCCTGGGGACAAAGCTTTCATCGGGACCCAATCCTGCTTCCACTGCAGGCAAAACTCACCTTGATTTCAATGGGTGCAGGCTCGGCCCCTGAGTTAGAATCAGCGGAGAGAGGCCCTGAGGTGAGACTTTCTGTGGCTCAAAGTTGTTCTCTAGAAAAAGGGCCGAATGTTTTGAAATCCAGACTGAATTAGCCAGTGTGGATTTCAGCATGAGACCCCTGAGCGTTAGAGCCCAAGGGAGACGCTCAAGGAAAATACAGCTGTGCATGGACTTAGGAAAACGCACGGCCTTTCATCACACTGCAGAGTTTGCACAACTCTCCCTCCTTGCCCAGAGGAAGCCGCAAGAGTAAGAGAGTGAAGGAGGTTTGGGGGCAAGGGGGCTGCCTTGTGCCCCAACACCACTGCGCGAATGAAGCTCCTTTGTGGAGGAGAAGCCGTGCGCAGTGTCCTGAGCGAAATCCATGAGAGACCCTGACTTGCAGTGGCTGAGAGCTAGGATGGGATGGGCAGCAATGATAATTCTGTATTAGCACAACAAAGACACCCCTCTCTATTACTCCATGCTGTGTTAGGTGATCCTGTACAATGAGCATTGTGACTGCTACTAACAGACCACAGGGAACTCCCTGGAAGACCTGGGTGTATTTTTCCAGTCCACTTTCCCCTGCATACAATGGAAAAACAGCTCTGCAGTCAAGAGAGAAATTTTCACAGTGGTGTCAGCCCTTACTGTCTTTCTGGCTGCTTCGGCTGTCCCGTGGGGCTAGCTTTGAGCCATTCACAAGGCAAAAACGATCATTTGTTGACACAGGAACTGATTGGTTATTAAGGAGTGTCATTAGTCTGTGCTCTGCCCTGCACTAATCATGTATCATTTATCATCCACTGGGCAGTAACCGGGGCTGGATGGTTCTGAAGCTGTGGTTAACGGGCAGTGCTAACAACATATGCCCCAGGAATGTGGGGAGAGACGATCTTGGGCTGGTTTTGACTGGGCAGGTTTCTGGTTTAGGAGGTTGTGCTGCGGTGTAATTACCCATGTATGGGGCTGAGGGTCTTCAGCAGTAACGACCACAGGCTGCTTGCATGAAGGAGACTGAAAATATCAGGCTGCAGGGTCCAATCCTGTTTACTCCTTTGAGTAGCCCTATCAAAGTCAGTGGTTCTACTCCTTTGAGTAAAGGGAGTGGGATTTGGCCCAGGGTGTGTGTGAGGCATGCCAGGATTAGCACTTTTAATACATTAATAAAAGGATGAACAATCATCTCGATAGCTAAGATCCAGAGGCATTTATAACAAATCATGGAGCAGATTCCACCCCTTTGCGTGGGCTGAGACATGCTGTTCTTGTCAGGAGCCCTGTGGATTCCAATGGGTTTACTCATGGACTGGGCACTTCTTCGGCTATTTAGTAACAATTATTGTGTATTATTTGCTAAGCGCCAACCATGTGTAAGACACAAACACCCTAATAATAATCCCTGTCCCGGGGAGTTTACAAGGGGGAACCTCTCTCCCAAGCCTGGCTGTAGAAAACCAGTAGTGAACAGTTATCAAACAGTCCCCTAGTTCTCATGCTCAGCGCTTTCCAGAGTGAACACTCAATGGAGGGTTAGTCTAGACGCTGCCTTGACTAGTTTTGTGCTTCTCGTGTCTATGAACAATTCCATTATCAACCTTTAACTGCATTTGTGCTTTAAGAAACTGTGATGAACTTTCCTGCTCCCTTGTGGCTTCAGTAGCCAAGGGAAAGATTTCAGAGTTCGTTTTATTATGGGGGACAAATGTGCCTAACAAACCTGCAGGATTAGCCGAGAGGAGGAATGGCCTCTTTCCCGGGGGATTGCCAAGCAGGGAAGGGGCTGCTCCCCAGGTGCATTTAGTATGGAAGGATGCTGTGCCTCAGAGAGCCCAAAGGACGAAGACGAGAAGTCAGTTTGAATAGGCGAAGGATGCCTGGTTGGCTCTTCCAGTGCATCCCGAGAAGTTATGCACAGAATGACACTCAGGGTGCAAGCGAGATCCCTGGGACTGCTTGTGGGGGGAAGTCAGGCTAAACGCAAGCACCCTGCATCGGTATTTTACTTATCCTAGGAGCACAGAGAAAATCAAAGTGGGTTCCTCTGTGTTTGGCAGCTGAATTTTGGTCTGGAGAGTTGAGCATAAAGCACATCGGTCTTGTCCGCCCCAGAACTAGGGAGAGAACGGGCAGTACTAATAAGCAGCCACGCCCAGGGAGGATGTGTACAGTGACTTTGATGGGAGCTGGATCAGGCCCCAAGAGCAATGTGGAAAGAAGCCAGCCCCGAATGAAGCCGCCTTGGAGAAGACGTGATTCTTGGCCAAAGCGCTGTGGCCAGAGCTGTGACCGCCGTGTCACAGAGGGGAACATTCATGCCCAAGAAGCTGGATGGCAGAGGGCTGGGCCCTTATTTGCCACTCGTTAGTGCATCCAGTTAGAAAAGCCACTGCCTGGGTAACTCCCCTGGCACGGGACAGCTGGAGAACCGCGAGTAGCTACGGTTCCACTAACGCGCCTTGTTCCTCCAAACATTTACAAGCCAATTCATCCTTCAAAATGCCACGGACCTGCTTTTTGTAGGGTCAGGATTTGAAAAGCGCGGCCCCCCCGGCACCCAACTCTGCCCACCACTGTGCTGCCTGGCCCATGCTGCACGGTGCCCCCTTTGTCCGCCTTAGGTGGCTCGGGGCAGGGGGAAGCAGGCACCCAGCGCTGACAGGTGCAGACCCAGCCCCCCCCCCATTCTGGCCTCACGGGCGTGGTGGGGGCCATTTTTCAAAGCTTTCGGCAGTGCCGGGGAGGCCCCTGGCCCTTTCCTTTGTGTGCAGGGTCTTGTCTGTTCTACTGGGGAGGGCAATTGTCTGGGAGGCCCCCCCAGAACGTCGTCTGCCTTGCCGATGAATCAGAGCAGCCGCTCCAGGCCCACCAAGAGGCTGAGCAGCACCGAAAAAGGCCAGGTGGCCACGGGCTGGAAAACGGATCCCAGCTCCACAATGTGTAGGGCAGGTGGGGCTGGGCGAGGAGTATAAATAGCACAGCGTGGCGGTGGTGCCTCCAGTGGGCCTTATAGGGCTCCGAGCTGCCAGACGCCTGCAGCAGGGAGAGGCGGACTCCCTGCGAACCCACGTGTCACTGTGGCGGGTCTGGAAGCCAGACCCAACGCGGCCATTGCGGGGTCCGTGCTCTGCAAAGGACTGTGATAAAGGAGCCTGAGTGGGGGGTGGGGGGAAGAGGAGAATACAACCACCACACCGGGGTGGGAAACGGAGCAGAGAGCGGGGCAGAGTGGGAGCCAACCCCCCAACGAGAGAACACGAAGTGCAGCCCCGGCGCTGGAGAAGGAGCACTCGTTCTGCCCGGCTGAGCTGCAAGGCCTTGTCCCCCTCCGCCGCAGAGCTGGGCTGCCCCGGGGCTCGGACTCAGGGGTTTAATGACAAGAAAAGACTTGGGAACGCCCAGGAGATTTCAAACTCAAAACCAGCTTGCAAGGGGCGCAAGCCCAGGGACTCCACAAAGTTTGCCCAGCTCCAAGCTTAGAGGGTGAAGAGCAGAGTCCTAGGGCGGGAGATTGGCAGGAGCACTAGGTGCTGCATTTATGCCTTTCTTACTAGGCTGCACACTGTGGCCAAGAAACTCAGTGTTTGCGACTGGGGACCCCGGCTGGAGCTAGGAGCATGGTGTATGTGGCATCAGCATTTCCCGGGACTCACTGGCGGGATGGTCCTTCCCCGCCCGCTGTTTTCGGTATTTCTTTTTATCACCGTACATAACAAAGCAATGACTCCTTGCTGCCCTGGATCCACTCACATGCAGCTCCTCGGCAGCCTGGGGGTTCTGCACACAGCCCCAGGGCAGTGTATTAGGGTTGCTCGTTGTCCCCAAAGTCCCAGGATTATCTCTGGTTCCAAGGCGTGTCCCGTGTCCCAGGAGACTGATTTCTGGGACTGTTAAGAGCCCTGGGTTTGCTGCCCAGCACCTTGCTGGGCTGTAACAGTGTTCAGCAATGAGAGGACACATCAGCATAACATGGTAATGCAGCTTCCCAGCACAAGGTGACTTCGCTGCAGGGGAAATACAAATTCCCTGTACAGCGCAGTCGAACGCCAGGCCTGACTGACTGCAGCGCTGCAGTGTTTGGTCGGACGCCCCACTTGACGTGAGTTCTCCTGCATCAAGAACATCTCAGCCCCAGAATGGGATTCCGTTTTGAGATACACCTTGGAATGGGATTTGGCATGAGAGATCCTGCTCCGGCCACGTACAGGGGCCTTGGAATAGGCAGGATGATTATTTAAGGTCTCGGTACAAATAAGATTCAGGCCTGTTCTACACTTAATGTTTAGGTCAATATAGCTACGGCGCCCAGGGCTGTGAAGACCCCACGCGCCTGCGTGCTGCAGCTATGCGAACCTCCTGGTGGGGCTGCAGCCAGCTGGGTGGGAACGATGCTGTTGACTTAACTACCCTGGCTGGTGTTCCTACAGCGAGGGAAAAGCCTTGCCATCCCTGTCGGCTGTGTCTGCACTGTGGGGTTGTGCCAGCAGAGCTCCGGTGCTGGAGCTCTGCCTCTGTCGTTTGCATGGCCTGGGGTCCTTACTCTCTCCACGGTGTCGTTACTCCTGCGGACTGCGCCAAGAGGAGGCTGCTACCTGTTCAGATAAGTGTCTAGCACAACGCTGACCTGGACGTCTCCCCCCCACAGCGTGCTCGCGTCCCCAGGAACGCCTGGCTCTTTCTGCAAAGGAAAAACAAGTTTCAAAGAAACCCTTTGATTCAGAGGCATTTACAGTCGTGCTGTGCACGTGCAGCTTGCCTCATGGCCCCTGGGGGTGACAGTGTCTCTGAAAAGGGCCTCGACATTGACTGGCATCAGGCCAGGCTGACCGGTTTGGATAAAATGAGAACCGGCCTAACGTTTGCTCAGTTTTCAGCCCAGAATCTAAGTGTGGCTGGCGATCCCAGAATAGTGGATCTCTGGTTTTAGTTTCATTTTCACATCCCTCGGTGCTCCCCAAGATTTGTGGAGGAGCAGAGCCAAGCCATGGAAATACCCCGGCCGTTCTTTGCAGTGATTCAAAGTCCCAGGAGAAAAATCAATTCTGATTTTCCAGTCTGATTTCTAGACCAATGTGGTTTGGACAGATTGGAAAAGCATCTCAGCTTCAATCAACCCTCGGGCTTTCCCATTACTGAGATATATTATATATCTTCTGGTTGCGCAAGCATGTACATATTGTGCCTATATATTCACTGTTCTGTAGGTGTATTTGTATGTTGAATATCATATCAGACAGCCATGTACTAAGCACCAAAGGATTAGCAAGACAGGGGGTGCTACGCAGAATCAGACCCCGCCTTAAAAAAGTGTATTTCATTCCATAGCTGTCTGAATTCGTGAGGTCATGAACAGTTCCGTGTCGCGTTCTTTTCGATAAGACAGGGCTCATCCTTTGCCAACGTTATACCACTAGCTCTTAAATATGAGCTTGTCAGTAGGAGTCAGGAGAGGGGGTGAACTAGGGATTGCTTTTACCTAAAATTAGTCAGTAAAATGTTCCACGCTGCGCCGCTGGGGTGAGGCCCCAGTGTGATCGCTGAAATATGCAGTGGTCTCAAGAGGTTAATCTGGGCTAAGTGTTTTCTTTCCCTGGCCCACAGCTGCTGTTTGGATAAGAAAACCCCATTGGGACTGATAAGATCGGAGACCAGCCCTCCAGCACAGCTGCCAAGGAGGGGTGGGGAGGGCTGCTCTCCAGGAGGTTGTTTTCCGTGCACTGGTCTGATTTTACTTGTCCCACCCCATAGCTCACATGAACATGTGGTTTGAATGGATAAAATCCCCCCCCCCATCTGTCCTTTCCTTTCCCAGTGCCTGTGTCCCCAGCAGGAATTCAGGGAGCGATTCAGGGACCCAGCTGGTCACCCCCCGGCTGCTCCAAGTAGAGATACAAACAGTCCATGCAGACGGGGGAAGACAAGCAGGCAAATTAACCCACTGCAGTGGGGAGCCCACGCAGGATAGTGCGAGACCCTGGGTGACGCTGAACAGCTTGGCCAGAGGAAGGGGGCTCACAGCTGAGACCAGCTCAGAGGACTTGCTCATTACTATGCAATTCAGCTGGGCGTCCCCCTCCTCTAGCCAAGCCGCTCAGGGCCACCGTGATGTTGTGGCCTGTGCTCAGTCCTCTCCATCTAATCTCTAAGCTCACCCACCTGCCTCCCTTTTCAGAGCACTAGCACTGCTCTGCGAAGCCCAGCTAGCGTCTGGTCCACTCCCACGCTGCTAAACCCGGCTGCAAGTTTGGCTGAGTCCTGGTCTCCACTTGACCCCAGGACTGTGCTGTTTCCAGTGTGTCCATGGTCACACACTGTCCCAGTAGGGTGACCAGAGAGCAGGAGTGAAAAATTGGGACGGGGTAGAGAGACCAGATGAGAGGAAGAAAATATTGGGACACATGGGGGGGGCGCCGGCAGGGGGTGGGGGGGAACCGAGTGTCACGAAATTGTGTCCTGACCAAACATCGGCCGGGACACGGGACAAACACCTAAATATCGGGACGTCTGGTCACCCTAGGACGGGGTGTGGGGGTAATAATCACCTAAAAATCAGGACTGACCCTATAAAATCGGGCCATCTGGTCACCCTAATCCAAGACACTCCTCACTCCAGGGTTTTGCAGAGAAGGACCATGTGGGCCCCTAGTGGCTACATTCATGCATCAACACGCGGGGTTTTCACCCGGCAAAATCCCAGTAAGTGCCTGATGCAGTGACAAGCCTGGTTTGTGACAATGGGGGGACCAGAGCAATCCCAGGGGAACCGGGGCAGGTCCCGAGAACCCTCAGGCCCAGCATACTCCCAAGGACAAGCCGTTAGCTCAGGGTTTTCACACTATCTTTAAGAACAATAATGAGGAGTATTAAATGCAAAATCGTGGTTAAAACGCCACACAAGCTGAACTGTGCAGACTGAAATCCAGGAACCAAAAGCTAGCACTGCTCTGTTCTGCGCCTCTGGCTTCTCCGCTGTAGTACAGGATCTCGGTCAGCAGGATGCTGCAGAGTCACTAAATGAGTTCTGCTTCCACTCTGACCCTCCTGCCTTTGGCCAGAGAATGGTTGAAGTTAGTGATGGAAAAAGCACCATTAGGTCACGTCTGGCCCATCCCTTGGGAGCCAGGACAGGCTGTTCACTCAGACTATTTTCGGTTTCACTCAGAGCCTCAGGGATGCAGTTCCACAGCAGCGCAGAGAATTCAGCTGCATGATTCCCACCATGCTGCCAGCCCCCACGCACAAGGAGCCCGGACCACTCCCTGCGCGGCCGTTCACTAGCTGAGTCTCAAGCTGGTCACCCACAGCAGAGCGCGGCCCCGGAACAAGTCCAAGGAGATTATTTAGTGCCCAAGACATTTCCTTGGTGCACGCGGTCAGTTCTCCCACCCAAGCGTGGCTCTCTCTGGCGCAGGCTGGGACCCAGTGCACCGATGTTTCCCGGCTCAGCTCTGATTTATGAGCTGCCAGTGCCAGGGCAGTTTGTTTTGCTGAAGTGTTTTTGTATTATACGGACATGCTGAGCCGCGCAGCAACAAACTCCCCCCGTGCAAAGAGGGAAACAAAAGGCCCCGAATAAAAAGAAATGTGAGATCGCTGCTGAATGGCTGGTGAACTTCAGGCCGAAGGGTTGAGCCACTTTCATCTCCTCCTTCTGGATCTCTCAGGCATCCCTCATGTGCCAACCCATAGCATCTAAGCAGCAAATGGCTGCCCTGCACCACGTGGGTGTAACTGAGGCAGAATCTGGCCCCGGCGACTCGCCAGGCCAGGCAGCCGGCCGGTTTGTTCTCGATTCCAGGGCTTCCCCGTCCAGTACACGGAGCCTGAGTCCGCTGGTGTTAATGGGGGTTTGAAGTGGATTGAAAGGAAATTCTAGAGCAAGATCACGGGCCAAACTCATGCCCCAGGTTTCAGTTTGGCCCCATTGTCTTTATTTAAATAAGGAACAAACCGGTATCAATATGAGCCGGGCCAAGCCAGAGCATCCAGCAGCCCTGGATGCGCTCAGCATGCTGAATCCTGCTCAGCTGCACAGCACCTGGCTATTGTCTTCTTGACTAGACAGTAAATTCCACAGGTTACAAAGATTCCGGAGCCCCCACCCGGCTGCGTTCTAGGATGAAGCCCAGAGCCAGAGGGGAGAGACGGTGATTGGAGAAAGACAATCCAGCTAAACATTTAGAATAAAATGCCCCCGGATGTTTAGTCTGCACCTTCCGGAGGCTGCTGCTAATGTCAGTTAATGCCAGGCACTGATCTCCCTGAACAGCATCTGCAGCGCAATCTCAGCTGTTCAGAAATAGCCCTGGGGGTTATTAATCAGCCATGGCAGGGTAGCCGGGAGGGCAGCCCGGAGAGCTACACAAACAGGCTGATAATGGCATTCAACATTCTTCTGCCAGAGGAAAAAAAGTGATTTCCCCCCTTGCAATCAGTTTACTTTTCCGTTTCCTAGGGACCTGCCTTTCATCGGATTCATTTCTGGGCAAAGGCAGCCTTCCAAACATGGCCCCACGGTTTATATTCACTCGCCCGCCAGCCCCACCCTTTGCTGGGTTCCTGT
The DNA here is from genome assembly GCF_020497125.1 of Mauremys mutica. NCBI lineage: Eukaryota > Metazoa > Chordata > Testudines > Geoemydidae > Mauremys > Mauremys mutica. The sequence continues at coordinate 1,397,669 of NC_059096.1, forward strand.
GCTCTTCTTCATCAGGTCCGAACTGGCGGCACCAGTACCTTTCACAGGGGTTTAAAGCACCGATCTCCTTGTTCCCATCAGCCTATGAAAGAGGGAAACAGCCTTTAAGGGCACAGTGCCCAGGACAGGGAGCAGCTAGACACGCTTGGGAGACTCCCAGTCTCAATGAGGTTGTACATTACGGGAAGTTATTTGAGGATGGAAGGAATTTTGCTGGACGTGGAAAGGTCACATGGGGTCCAACAAGCCCTTTAACATTGATCTGCATCTCCCTCCCTGCGTTTGCACTAGGGTCTTCAAGACCCTTTCTTCCATCTCCTGGAGACAGGACCAATAACCTCTTGCTACCATTTTTCACTATGTTCTACAAAGAGTTGCTGCTTCTCTTATTCTGAGCCTCCTCGTTTTAGCTGCTAACCCTGGAGGTGGAGACTTATACTGAACTTTCTGAAAATTTAGGCATGAAAACTGGTTTATGTGGCACTCATGAAGGGGTTAATTTGTAAAGCCGGCTGCTCAGAGGCCTGGCCTCGGGTATACTCAGTAGTGTTTGGCTGAGGGTGTTGTCTGGATCCTCCTGGGAGAGTCTATGGATGGAGGTCTGAAATGAGCCGCATATTCCTGATCCCTCTTGCTCAGGTAGTTGAGTTTAGCTCTCAATAAACGTAGCTATTATTAAGTATCAGAGGGGGAGCCGTGTTAGTCTGGATCTGTAAAAGCAGCAAAGAATCCTGTGGCACCTTATAGACTAACAGACGTTTTGCAGCATGAGCTTTCGTGGGTGAATACCCGCTTCGTTGGATGCAAGCCGACGAAGTGGGCATTCACCCACGAAAGCTCATGCTGCAAAACATCTGTTAGTCTATAAGGTGCCACAGGATTCTTTGTAGCTATTATTGTTCTGCGCACACTCCCTGAAACTCTTAAGAGACTTTGAGAGCCAATTACACTGATGTAAATTGGGAACAACTCCACGGAGTGAAGTGGTGTCACTGCCGATTTACATCAGTGAAAATGAGAGCTGAATCTGGCCCTATGACTAAATACAACACAAACATACGTTATTTCAGAGCAGGGACATTGTATCCTCCAAGCCTTGCAGGGAGTTAGAGAAGCTAGACTCCCGTCCTTCTGGTCTGTCTCTGTACTCGATATCTCCACTCACTAAACCATTCCGATAGCATCCCCCCGCCTGTTATCATGCTAACCCACTCTATATCTGGGCCATGTCCTTGTTTTCAGCAGTTAGTGGGGGAGAGGAAATTCTTCCACTCGGATTCCTTTCTGCTGGCCATTGAAATTCCTTTTCCTCATCTCAGCCTGAGAAGACCCTGAGTGTGCCCTCTGATCCTGCGCCCAAGAATCCGCCCTCTGACCTTGCACCTGGGAATCTGCCCTGGCCCCAACCAGCAGCGGACGTGAAGGGAGGCGGCAGATTTAGGGCATCAGAAGCATCACCTGAAGACTGTGTTGAGACTCTTCTCCTGAAACTCTAAAAGCTGCCATGGCAGTGCCAGGCGCCGCTGCTGCCCACTTCTTGGTGGCTGCACTCGGCAGTACAGCTAGTAAGGCAGAGATTTGGAGTTGGCGTAAATGCCTCAGTGGATTGAATAGTCTGTTTGCTGCATGATAATGGTGCTGTTGTTTCGGGGCAGTGCAAGAAACCGTGATCTCCTCTCCAGCCTGCAGGGAGATGCCTTGTTCCTCCTCGGAGACGGTTTTAACTGGGGGAGGGAAGGGTGGTCAGATGGCTAAAGCACAGGGGCACCAGGGGTCTATTCCTAGAGATCCATTGTGTGACCTCGGGCAAGTCACTTGCCTTCTCCATGCCCCAGTTTCTCCATCTGTAAAATGGGGATGCTGCTGCTGACGTCCCAGGAGGAGTTGTGAGGTTTAAGTCATGTCTGTACATAAAGTGGTGTGAGCGCCTCCAAGGGAGCATGGCGGAGGCTCATCTCAGACAGCATCACGGGAAGGAAGAAACACAAGTGGCTTGGTTAGAAAAGGCAGACCAAGTTCAGGTCAGCAGGTTACATTTCTGCCTCTGCGCTGTAGAGGGTGGTGCATCTGGCTTCTGTATGCCCTTGAGACGCCTAGCCACAGTCTCCTAGGAGATGCTGGCAACAAGCTGCCTTCCCCTGGCTAGAATGCAGCTAAATCCCAGCCCGCCTGCTTTGCAGAGGAATTTCTCTGCACTGGTCCAGCATCGCCAAAGTGCTCCAAGGAGCCTTGCCAGGCGGCGGGCCTGACTCTTGCCTCACCAGCATGAGATCGGAGCCAGGCCCCTCGGGATTGTGGTCTGGAGCCTACCTCCCTGACAGCAGCAGCCAGGTGCTTGTCCTGCATGTGCAGATCCTGCTAATGTCTGTGTGTAAACCTAGAGGTGTGGAGGGAGGTGCTGGGGAGTGGAGAGTTTGTCCCCTTGGCTCCAGCAGTGCTAAGTCCCGGAAACCCCCTGTGCAGCAGAGCAACCCTCAGAAGGTGCAGGGAGGTTCAGAACGAGGGTTCAGATTGGTCCTTATTTTATCCAGCATGGCTCCCCGCAACCCTACAGCAGAGACCGTGCTACTGCAACCCCTGAGCTGCCCTGAACCTCACCGAGCATGTACCCAACAGGGAGCCCTCCGCAGCACCACCGGCGTGGCCCAGCGTTAGTGGCGTGGTGCTGCCACACAGGCATCAGAAAGAACAAGCTATGTACATGCAGCCCCTGTCATGCCAAGCACTCTACAGTGATGGACACAGAGCACGGCTGAAATGCAGCCACCCCGGGGGAAGGTGACACCTGGAGATGGGGGGGGCTTTCGCCAAGGACCTGGGGGGAAACCCGCAGGATCTTTACTAGCCAGCCCAAGCCTGGGTGAAGAAGCCCCACACTGTGCACTGCCTGGGGCTCGCTGAATGTTACCCAGAAGCCTGAGGGGCGAGTCCGCCCTGCCAGGCTTGGCGAGAGCCGTCCCCTCTGTTTGCACTTACACTGAGCTCGTGGTGACACGTGCTTTTAAACCAGAGCCACAAGAGCTGGATCACTAGCCCTGGCTTGTTACACTCGGCGTCCCAGCCGAACTAGAGAGAGCAGCATTGCCGCTGTCACTGCACTGTCCTTGGCGGTGATTAAATCACCTGGTGCAGACCAGGCAAGGATCCCGAGTCCCTGGGTCAGGGCAGGAGGATGGTCCCTGGCCCATGGACACAGCTATCACCTCACAGGCTGAGTTCCACCCTTAGACGCTGAACTAGATAGACCCACGGTCCATGCCACAGAGCAAGGAGCGCAGCAGAGCACTTCCAGTTAACGAGGAGCCAGGAAGGTTGTTAATTACACGCTCCCCGCCACCTTGTGCACAGCAGGCCCGCCAACGGGGGACGGGGGGCAAAGGGGGCAATTGCTTCCTGCCCGGCCTCGCTCTGCACTGCTCCCAGAAGCGGCCAGCACGCCCCTGCAGCCCCAGGGGTGTGTGTGTCTCCGTGCGCTGCCCCCGCCCTGAGTGCCGACTCCGCAGCTCCCATTGGCTGGGAACTGCAGCCAATGGGAGCTGCGGGGGTGGTGCCTGCGGGCAGTGGTACACGGAGACCCCATAGGTCCCCTGCCTAGGAACTGCAGCTAGAGGGGTGTGCAGGTCGCTTTCTGGAGCCACCTGAGCTAAGTGCTGACCCCCTGCCCCCCAACCCCTCGCCCCAGCCCAGAGTCCACATCCAGCACCCAAACTCCCTCCCAGAACCCACACCTCTCACCTCCTCCCAGAACCCATACCCCCGCCTGCCCCCCAACCCCTCTCCCCAGCCTGGTGAAAGTGCGGAAGAGCGAGTGACGGAGGGAGGGGGGAATGGAGTGAGCAGGGGCGGGGTCTCAGGGAAGGGGCGGGGCAGGGGTTTGTGCAATTAGACCAGGGGTCAGCAACCTTTCAGAAGTGCTGTGCCGAGTCTTCATTTATTCGCTCTAATTTAAGGTTTCATGTGCCAGTCATAATTTTATTGTTTTTAGGTGTCTTTCTATAAGTCTATAATATATAACAAACTATTGTTGTATGTAAAGTAAATAAGGTTTTTTAAATGTTTAAGAAGCTTCATTTAAAATTAAATTAAAATGCAGAGACCCCTAGACCGGTGGCCAGGACCCGGCATTGTGAGTGCCACTGAAAATCAATTTGTGTGCCGCCTTCGGCACGCGTGCCATAGGTTGCCTACCCCTGGATTAGACAGTCGGCAGCCCTATCGGGGGGGCATGTGGAACTCGTGCCGGAACAGCGCACACAGCAGTGTAGCCGGCAGCTCGCTGGGCACCAGCCAGCGCGGGCGCAGCACCGCCCAAATGTTAGGCGGACGGCTTCTGCGTGGGCGCAGCTCGTGCGTGTGTGGGGGCCCATTGACTGTTCTGCCCTGGGCCCGGAATTGCTGTTGGTGGGCCTGGTGCACAGCCACATAATTCCTGATACGCTAAATGATTGTGCTAATGGGTTCGCCTCTTTGTGTCACAGTTCTTGGCACAAGGAATCCTGGGGGATTTCGTGAACCAAGCACGGAACAGGCCAGGAAGCTGAAACAGACACAAACTCAGTTAACTTGTTAACTGGGTGGCTACTGGGGAAAATATCTTAAATTCCCTGCAAAGGGCCCGAGGGACCATTGCCCTGATGCTCAAGGAATCGCCCACCCCAGTGCAACATGGGTATAAAATGCAGACAAATCAAAATGGCAGCGCTCCAGGCACTTTGCATTGCTTACAGGGTTCCACGAGGAGCAGGACATTGGTGAATTGGATCCAGATAGTTCAGCACTTGGGAGAATTGTCCCCGTGGCTTTCGAGATGGGTGAGAGAGGTGGAAAGGGGGGTTGGGTTACTATTATATTTCCTCTTCCTTTTGCCCTAGAAGTTTTAGGAACGTCAAGCTTGGTTTTTCAAAGACCCGAGCCTTGCATCTGGATCAGTGCAGCCAGGGCACTGCACGTGTGCGGATCTCCACTGGGCCCAGCTGCCTGGACCCAGGTCCAGGGTCAGGGGCCAAGGTTTGCTGGAAGACTCTTTGCAGGCCTTACCTTTGGAGTGGAGGTTTTCTATTTGAACAAGGGGAGCTGAATCTTTAACACAGACATTTGGTCTGCCAAGGGTCACAGGCGCTTTTCAGAGCAGCAGGGGCTGGGCAGGCCAGACCTGTATTTCTAATGTGAAGAGGGAAACCTTCGTAAGCCTTCTCCAGCATGGAGCAGGTAAAAAGCACAACCCCCATTTTCTCTATGCAGCTCACCTGAAATCCAGGAGTTTGCTCCTTCCCTGGTTGCTTATCAGGTTTCCTGCTCTTAGTCTGTGGAATAGCGGAATGCGTCTCACCCCAGCCTTAGACTTACGGTTACCGGAGGGACGTGGCGCTCTTGGGCCCTGGCAAAGCAAAGACGCCATCGTGTTGTTCTGGTGCAAGCTGGAGCTCCGGGTCTTTACTTAGAAATGCTCCCTTCTGCCCAGCTGTTTCTAATTCCTGCCTCAGCCTTTCCCTCGGCTGAGGCTTAGCTGAGCTGCACCTGGCGGGCAGAGGAGGGACTGGAATGAAAGGGAACGGGCGGCTGTAGGGGGGCCGCAGCCCCTGAGTGCTCAAAGCTCAAGCCACAGCAGTGGGCACGCAGCACCTGTCAGGATCGGGCCCTTGTTGGTAGTGGGGAGTTGGTCGTGTTCTGTGTCTTGCAATCGCATGTGAAACAAGCCCCTGCTTTCTCCCCCAGGCAGAGACTGGGGGTGTTGCAATGATGTAAAAGCAACTGCACCGACTGAACTGCAGATGTGGCCAGCATGTGTGTGGCTCAGGCTTCATTAACTAGTCACCCCGGAGAGCAGATCGCTGGGAGTTTTGCTTTTTTAAACAAACTGAACATTAAAAAAAAAAATCCCCCTAAACACCAATCCAGGAGCTCCTTGGAGTCCCTGGGCCATTCTGCTCCTAGGCCTTGGGGAACGCTCCCCGCTTTGGCAGCGATTCTGGAGAGCTTGAACAGTTCCAGGCCTGGCTAGGGTGGGAGGCAGCTCAGCTGTGCCGTTCACGGGCCCTTTATACAATGAGGAAAGTGTTTACATGTGTTGTAGCAACCCGGCAGTATGTGCATGACCATAAAGGGCACGGATCCAGTGACTCACTGGAAGGGAACTCAGGCTCCAAAATGTAATCAGATAAAAAACACACCTAGTGGAGGAGGGCCGGGGCAAGGCAATCCCAGGGACCTACCAGCACTGGGTCATTTGAAACAGAAAAAACAGAGGTCAAATCCCCGCAATCCGTCTGTCAGCTCCGGGTCTCACAGCTCCCCGAAAAGGACCCAGGTCTCCTGGTGGCTCCCCGAGATCTGCTGGGCAATGTTCCCCGGCCATGGAGGGGCCCTCACACAGTGTTTGCAGCTCAGTTTGCTCCTCCTGGGGGTTCTGTGCAGCAGGGGGCAATGCGGATCTACAGAACAAGGACGGATACTGTCCAGTCGGGTCACCCCATCCAGTACGTGGGCCCCAGGACAGGAAAACCAGATCATTCATGGAACCCTCCTGTGAAGCTTAGCAGAGAACTCCCACTTTCCCTGGGTACCCATCCTCTGTGCTTCCTGCACATGGCAGGGGCTGGGACAGAAGTCCAGTGGGAATACCTGTCCCCCCAGCTGTCCCTGAGCCAGCTGGATTGAGGCATGCTGGAGCACACAGCCGCAATTTGGGAATCACAGTTTGAAGACCCCCAAGTTCAGGGACGTGGAGAGCCAGGGTTTTCGGGACAGGGCCCATCTGAGCAGCTGGACTCACCCGTCACCAGACTTGGTGCGTTTCCCAGTAAAGAACAGTGTGCTTGAAACGCCCGGGGCTAAAACCGGTGGTTCCTGTGAGAGCTGCCGCCCCTGCCGGGGCTCGTGCTCTGCGCATGGAGCAGGATTTGTGTAACAGCCAGCCTGCTCCTCACCGATTCCTGGCTGTTCCTGTGCGCGCCCATTGTCTTTTCACTGCACCCAGACTACGGCTGCATTTGCAGCCACAGTCCCTCCATCAAGGGCCCTGCCACAGCAGATACACCCGTCGCAGGCAGGAGAAAACCCTTCTGCTGGGCAGCTCCCCGCACCCGCCCACGGGCCAAGCAGCTCCTGTGGAGCAGGGAGGAGATCCTTGATGGCCCGCAGGCAGCATTCAGGTGTGGAGACCAGCCAGGGAGCTGAGTCCTCCTCCCTGCCAAGGCTGCTCAGGCACTACCCTCCTGACCCCGTGTGGAGACAGAGCCGTTTTTTTCTTGCATGGCGTACGCAGGGCCTGCTCCAGCCAGCGAAGCCAGGGGAAGGCTCCCTCTCGGCCGGTGGGCTCCCTCAGAGCCCTCGCAGGCCGTGCGGCCACGCTCCGGTCTCTGGCAGGCCCTTCCCTCAGGGCACAGCGTATTCACTCAAACACAGACAGCTCCTCTCTGCCCACCACAGGCTGCAGCTCCGGGAGCTCTGCCCCTCGCCTTGCTCAGTGCTGAGCCGAGGATACGCCCTGCAGCCCCCCACTTCGGGGCCTCCTGCAGCGCGAGCTGGAGCCACTCCTCCAGCTGAGCGCTCTCAGCCCGCCACAGAAAAGGGGGTCAGCCCCCACAGACAGCCCAGGCTGGGCAGACACAGCTCCTGGGGCTCAGTGCCGCGCTCTGCAGACATGCGCCTTTCCCAGAGACCGGGTCCCAGCGTGCAGTGCTCCAAAGAGCAACGCGGCTTTGTCTGCTGCGAGCTGCACTGGCCCGTCTGTAGCACGGAGGCGGGTGGGTGCAAGCTGCTGCATTTTACACCAAGAGAGAGCCATGGAGAGCAGCAGCCCCCTCCGCTCCCACGATGGAAGGGGGTAGGGGACAGCTCATGTGACGGAGCTGGAGGCTTTGAACAGGCCTCTGCTTTGTGCACAAACCCTCTGGAGTCAACAAGGGCTGATAAGTATCTGAGCCTGCAGGATATGGCCCCTTTCCAGCACCGCCGGGCCAGGCCGAGATGGGGAATGCCTTTGTTCTTGCTGATGGTGTTGACTCAGAGGGAAGGAAGTAGCTGGAGTTCCTGCAGTTCAGGGTCCGGGGGAGATGAGGGATTGCTTGGGCAGGTGCTGTTGTGGAGAGGATGAGCAGTCTTCACGGGGGCTGTGGACTTGCGCTGGGCGGTTGTGATCCCCTGGGACGACGTCGGTGGTTTGGTTCTATGGTTGCTAATCATAGTAGCAAAGCAGATGTTGGCTTCTCCAGAATGCAGCACAGCAAAGATTCCTAGTGCACGGCTCTCTACTCCAAAGAGCCCCAGGAACCAAGCCTGTCGGCCCCTCCTGCAAGCTGCAAACCTTTCCTTTGCGCCAGCTATTCCAGATTCCAGAGCCAGTTGCTGCATGGAAGCACACACAGTTGCATTGTTAGTAGCTGTGAGACGGGAGGGGATTTGGGGCAGATGCCGTCACTTCCCTCAAGAGCGAGAGTTTTCTTGGGTTCAAAACACGGGGAGGAGTGGGCAGGACGTTCTGCATTGGCCCTGGGTGAAACTGGACTGACCTGGCGGGAAGCTGGATCAACTGAATCCGCCACTTCTCCCTTAGGGGCAAGCGGAGAGGAACGGAGGGGAAACCACGCTGGCATTGGGCTCATCAGCTCTGCTGCTGTGCGGCGTGTCCTGTCCTTCGTCGGTGTGCGGCTGTGCTGGGGAAGGGCCGTGCACTGGTGGTGACAGTCATGTCACTGCTGCCTGGAACAGCCGGGACGATCGTGCCACCAGCTGTACCGTGGGGCTGCCGTGAGCACGTAACAGGGACTCCCTCCCCTCCGGCGCTGGAGGGACGGGAACGTCCTGGGCCCAGGGGCATTTTTGTCAGACCTGCTCCTACTGGCTGCCTGGACAGCAGGGCAGTTTTGGAGCCGATGGCTGTTCCTTCGGGTCCCGGGCCGAACAGGCAAGCAGCCTGACAGGGCCTTGCCACCTGCGTCGCTCATTAGCCTGGGGCTGGGCTGGTTCAGCAGCTCTGGGCACCAGGCAGTACCCAGACCTCACCAGTGAGCTGGTGGCCTGGACATGTGGCCTTCAGCTTCCCAGAACACTGCGGCCCATGTGGGACTGAGGGAGCCCGGCTGCCAGGAGCAGCAGGCAGGCTTTGTTATTCATTTCAGACCTTTTCCAAGTGAACCTAAGCCTGGACTGGCACCCTGGGAATGGCCATGCTGACTTCGCTAGGCCCCACTCGCTCCCAGAGCTGGGAACAGACCCAGGAGTCCTGGCATCCAGTCCCTGTTATTCTAACCATGGGTCCCCACTCGCTCCCAGAGCTGGGAACAGACCCAGGAGTCCTGGCATCCAGTCCCTCTTATTCTAACCATGGGTCCCCACTCGCTCCCAGAGCTGGGAACAGACCCAGGAGTCCTGGCATCCAGTCCCTGTTATTCTAACCATGGGTCCCCACTCACTCCCAGAGCTGGGAACAGACCCAGGAGTCCTGGCATCCAGTCCCTGTTATTCTAACCATGGGTCCCCACTCGCTCCCAGAGCTGGGAACAGACCCAGGAGTCCTGGCATCCAGTCCCTCTTATTCTAACCATGGGTCCCCACTCGCTCCCAGAGCTGGGAACAGACCCAGGAGTCCTGGCATCCAGTCCCTCTTATTCTAACCATGGGTCCCCACTCACTCCCAGAGCTGGGAACAGACCCAGGAGTCCTGGCATCCAGTCCCTCTTATTCTAACCATGGGTCCCCACTCGCTCCCAGAGCTGGGAACAGACCCAGGAGTCCTGGCATCCAGTCCCTCTTATTCTAACCATGGGTCCCCACTCTCCTCCCAGAGCTGGGAACAGACCCAGGAGTCCTGGCATCCAGTCCCTGTTATTCTAACCATGGGTCCCCACTCGCTCCCAGAGCTGGGAACAGACCCAGGAGTCCTGGCATCCAGTCCCTCTTATTCTAACCATGGGTCCCCACTCGCTCCCAGAGCTGGGAACAGACCCAGGAGTCCTGGCATCCAGTCCCTCTTATTCTAACCATGGGTCCCCACTCACTCCCAGAGCTGGGAACAGACCCAGGAGTCCTGGCATCCAGTCCCTCTTATTCTAACCATGGGTCCCCACTCGCTCCCAGAGCTGGGAACAGACCCAGGAGTCCTGGCATCCAGTCCCTCTTATTCTAACCATGGGTCCCCACTCTCCTCCCAGAGCTGGGAACAGACCCAGGAGTCCTGGCATCCAGTCCCTGTTATTCTAACCATGGGTCCCCACTCGCTCCCAGAGCTGGGAACAGACCCAGGAGTCCTGGCATCCAGTCCCTCTTATTCTAACCATGGGTCCCCACTCGCTCCCAGAGCTGGGAACAGACCCAGGAGTCCTGGCATCCAGTCCCTGTTATTCTAACCATGGGTCCCCACTCGCTCCCAGAGCTGGGAACAGACCCAGGAGTCCTGGCATCCAGTCCCTGTTATTCTAACCATGGGTCCCCACTCGCTCCCAGAGCTGGGAACAGACCCAGGAGTCCTGGCATCCAGTCCCTCTTATTCTAACCATGGGTCCCCACTCGCTCCCAGAGCTGGGAACAGACCCAGGAGTCCTGGCATCCAGTCCCTGTTATTCTAACCATGGGTCCCCACTCACTCCCAGAGCTGGGAACAGACCCAGGAGTCCTGGCATCCAGTCCCTGTTATTCTAACCATGGGTCCCCACTCGCTCCCAGAGCTGGGAACAGACCCAGGAGTCCTGGCATCCAGTCCCTGTTATTCTAACCATGGGTCCCCACTCACTCCCAGAGCTGGGAACAGACCCAGGAGTCCTGGCATCCAGTCCCTGTTATTCTAACCATGGGTCCCCACTCACTCCCAGAGCTGGGAACAGACCCAGGAGTCCTGGCATCCAGTCCCTGTTATTCTAACCATGGGTCCCCACTCGCTCCCAGAGCTGGGAACAGACCCAGGAGTCCTGGCATCCAGTCCCTGTTATTCTAACCATGGGTCCCCACTCGCTCCCAGAGCTGGGAACAGACCCAGGAGTCCTGGCATCCAGTCCCTCTTATTCTAACCATGGGTCCCCACTCGCTCCCAGAGCTGGGAACAGACCCAGGAGTCCTGGCATCCAGTCCCTCTTATTCTAACCATGGGTCCCCACTCGCTCCCAGAGCTGGCAACAGACCCAGGAGTCCTGGCATCCAGTCCCTCTTATTCTAACCATGGGTCCCCACTCGCTCCCAGAGCTGGGAACAGACCCAGGAGTCCTGGCATCCAGTCCCTCTTATTCTAACCATGGGTCCCCACTCGCTCCCAGAGCTGGGAACAGACCCAGGAGTCCTGGCATCCAGTCCCTGTTATTCTAACCATGGGTCCCCACTCGCTCCCAGAGCTGGGAACAGACCCAGGAGTCCTGGCATCCAGTCCCTCTTATTCTAACCATGGGTCCCCACTCGCTCCCAGAGCTGGGAACAGACCCAGGAGTCCTGGCATCCAGTCCCTCTTATTCTAACCATGGGTCCCCACTCGCTCCCAGAGCTGGGAACAGACCCAGGAGTCCTGGCATCCAGTCCCTGTTATTCTAACCATGGGTCCCCACTCGCTCCCAGAGCTGGGAACAGACCCAGGAGTCCTGGCATCCAGTCCCTCTTATTCTAACCATGGGTCCCCACTCGCTCCCAGAGCTGGGAACAGACCCAGGAGTCCTGGCATCCAGTCCCTGTTATTCTAACCATGGGTCCCCACTCACTCCCAGAGCTGGGAACAGACCCAGGAGTCCTGGCATCCAGTCCCTGTTATTCTAACCATGGGTCCCCACTCGCTCCCAGAGCTGGGAACAGACCCAGGAGTCCTGGCATCCAGTCCCTCTTATTCTAACCATGGGTCCCCACTCGCTCCCAGAGCTGGGAACAGACCCAGGAGTCCTGGCATCCAGTCCCTGTTATTCTAACCATGGGTCCCCACTCGCTCCCAGAGCTGGGAACAGACCCAGGAGTCCTGGCATCCAGTCCCTGTTATTCTAACCATGGGTCCCCACTCACTCCCAGAGCTGGGAACAGACCCAGGAGTCCTGGCATCCAGTCCCTGTTATTCTAACCATGGGTCCCCACTCACTCCCAGAGCTGGGAACAGACCCAGGAGTCCTGGCATCCAGTCCCTGTTATTCTAACCATGGGTCCCCACTCGCTCCCAGAGCTGGGAACAGACCCAGGAGTCCTGGCATCCAGTCCCTGTTATTCTAACCATGGGTCCCCACTCGCTCCCAGAGCTGGGAACAGACCCAGGAGTCCTGGCATCCAGTCCCTCTTATTCTAACCATGGGTCCCCACTCGCTCCCAGAGCTGGGAACAGACCCAGGAGTCCTGGCATCCAGTCCCTCTTATTCTAACCATGGGTCCCCACTCTCCTCCCAGAGCTGGGAACAGACCCAGGAGTCCTGGCATCCAGTCCCTGTTATTCTAACCATGGGTCCCCACTCTCCTCCCAGAGCTGGGAACAGACCCAGGAGTCCTGGCATCCAGTCCCTGTTATTCTAACCATGGGTCCCCACTCGCTCCCAGAGCTGGGAACAGACCCAGGAGTCCTGGCATCCAGTCCCTGTTATTCTAACCATGGGTCCCCACTCGCTCCCAGAGCTGGGAACAGACCCAGGAGTCCTGGCATCCAGTCCCTGTTATTCTAACCATGGGTCCCCACTCGCTCCCAGAGCTGGGAACAGACCCAGGAGTCCTGGCATCCAGTCCCTGTTATTCTAACCATGGGTCCCCACTCGCTCCCAGAGCTGGGAACAGACCCAGGAGTCCTGGCATCCAGTCCCTGTTATTCTAACCATGGGTCCCCACTCACTCCCAGAGCTGGGAACAGACCCAGGAGTCCTGGTGCCCAGACCACCCCCTCCCTGCTTTAACCTGGATGCAGAACTGCTTTCAAAATGAACTTGTGAAACGGAGGCTTTTCCAGGTCTCTTCACCACCTGGTTCATGAAAGACAAAAGCTGAGCCATCTCCACCTGCTGCTGCCTGGCTGCCCATGGCTTGGGTCTCTCGGAGAGCTCCCACTTCCTGCTTTATGGACTTTCACAGGTTTCTGATTGGAGGTCAAGTGGGCAGATCCTTGGCCAGGCGAGTGCTGCGGGATCAGGCCTAGCTTAGCTGGGATGTTGCTTGTTTCCAGGGCGGTGCATGCAGGGTCAGTGCCTGTTGTCCTCGGCCTAGCGGCTGTTGGCTTGGTGTGGCTGGCTGGGCCATGGCGCCGTGGGAGAGGCAGCTCCTGAGGCATGCCCAGGGGCCGACGGAGCCCTGCCTAGCTCTCCTATCAAACCCATTCACTGCTCTTGCTGGCTTCCTGGTGGTTGGCTCATCCCAGAAGCTCCACGCCTCCCCCTCCCAGCTCCTGAGCTTAAAACCCCTCGAGTAATAAATCCCTGAGCTGCAGGCTGTGGCCCGGCAGCTGTGACGCTTCATACAGTGCAGGGCTATTTCCAGCCTGGGCCGGGAACACAGAGCGGATTCATCGCACGCGATGTGCTGCTCAGCTGAAAACCAATCTCATGCCAGCCTGTTCTCCCTCCCGCCCACGTGTTTCCCTCTGCGAGGGGACTGCAGCCCTGGCTCTCCTGAATGAGTCTCGCTCTGCTCCCTGGGGCACTGAGGACTCCAGGGTCTGTCCCAGGCTCTGAATCCCCAGGGAGGAGGGTCGAGGCAGAGGGAGAATCAGTGGGGCAGGGGGGAAAAAGCCACCATGATAAAACATTCCTAAAGGGGAAAGAGTTTAAATGCTGGGGGTTCGCACTGAATTGGAGGGGAAAGTGCCCAGGGCAATGCAGCCACTGACTGGCCCTGGGAGCCGAGCCGAGCCACTGGGCCTGTGCTAGCGGGAGGGACGCCGGGGCCAAATCCAACCTGAGTGGCAGGGATCACAAGGCCACCCCAGCTCAGAGCCCCTCCTCCTGCCGGGAGGGGCAGATCCGGCTGCAGCTCTCTGCGCCCCGGGAGAAGGTGATTGCGGAGGTGATACCAACACGTGCTCGGCAGGAGCAGGGCTGGCTGGGCGTAGCAGCACAGGCTGCGTTTCAGGCCGGGCTGCATTCTGGCCCCATGGGGAGAAGCGATTGGGGGGAATATGGAGCATCAGATGGGGAAGAGCAGGGCCCCTGGTTTCTGAGCCTCTAGGGGTCACGTCTCCCACCTCCCCATGCCAGCCGTGAGGGTTAAAAACGTCTGGAGAGTCTCCTAATCACCTGACTCCAGGAGCTGGGGCTGGAACCATCAAACATCCCAAGACTCACGGCAAGGTTGTGAGAGCTGGCAGCACTGAGCTGGGGCAGCAGTGCCCCGAGCCCCCCGCCGGTGCCTCGTGCTGCCCTGGGCCGAGTACAGGGGGCTGAGAACTCTGATCTGAGCACATTTCACACCTGCTTTGCACCGGGGGAAGGCGCCAGGGTGGGCAGAGTCAGCCCTGCGGGGAGGGGAAAGCCCCCGCTAAATGCCACAGCGGGAGGGCTTCTCCTCCCCCCACCCCCCCGCACTAGCAGCCCCGGCCCCACCCTTGCCCTAACCCTGGTGGCTTGTTGTGCAGGGCCATTGGAGCAGGGGGAAAGAATGTGAAACCAGGGCCTGAGGCTAATTGTGCTTGGCCGGGAGAACAACAATAGGAAAGTTCTGATTGTCTAAAAAGATGTTGACAGAGCCTATGGCGGGGCAGGAGCCAGGGGAGCCATTCCGGCCTCTGGCAAACAAAGGCAGGATGGCCACGCTCCAGGGTACATGGTGAAAATGAGGTAATGCCCCTGGCCGGCCCAGGAGGCCAGGGGACGGCCCTGGGACCCCGGCCAGGCCCACAGCCCTGGAGGGGAACCGGCCAGGCAGAACAGGGCCTGGGGGAGCATGTGAGGCAGGGGCCTATCAGGCCGGCCAGGCTACGGTAAACCAGGGGAGACGGTCAGGTGCTGCTTGTCCCGTCTCTGCACCCACACCCCACGCCCGGCGCTGGATGCGAAGGTCCATCTGCAGGGTAAGAAGCTACACCCCACACGCTGGCTGCCTGGCCCCTGCAGGCAGCTTAATACACGCCATGCAGAGAGCAGAGAGCCTGTCTGTCCTGGGCATGGTGCTCGGACCCGGCTGAGGGGGGTGCGGGGGAGCCATCCCATCTTTGTTTCGGCCAGAATCGACCAAAAAGCTCTTTGAAGCAACCCGTGCTTGACCAGTTCCCTGCTTGAGAACAGGCTAGGCTGGGTTGTTTTTGTCATGAATTTTGGGTGTATTCAGGCTGCGAACAGACATGGGGCAGGTTGGTTGGGCAGCCCAAAAGAGAAAAAGGCTGGGGGGACCCGAAGCCCGAACTCCTGGGTCCTATTCCTGGCACTGCCGCTTGCCTGCTGAGGGACCCTGGGTAAGTCACGCTGGGATTCCATGCCTCAGTTTCCCCAGGGAGATGAGGAAGCTCACCCACTTCACAGGTGTATCAGTGTGACGCAGGAGGGAGTGGGGTGGATTGACCTGGGAATGTCTCTAGTTTTACTGGGACTGTCTGCATGGGGGATGGGAGAGCAGGGGGTGACTCTGGTGAGGGACGGTACCTGGGCCAGGAAGGGGGTGGGGCCAGGTGACACCTTTGCCAGAGGAGCTGGACAAAGGGAGAGGGGGAGAGAAGGAGGGGGAGAGCCGGCTGGAGGGGTTTTGGTTTCAGTTTGGGGCTGGCTGGGAAGAGGCAGGAACCCCAAGTCTGGGGTCTAAGCCCCTTGCCCCCCAGAGGGACCTGGCTGGGGGTCCTGGTTGTACCTACAAGCCCTGCCTGGGACTGTGTTCCTGTCGGCTAATAAACCTTCTGTTCTCCTGGCTGGCTGAGTCCCGGGGAATCGCAGGAAGTCCGGGGTGCAGGGCCCTGACTCCCCCCCATGCCGCCGTGACAATTAGCCCCTCAGTATGCATGGCCCTTTCCCAGAGGATGGGAAGGTCACAGGGCTGGTTTGCCCTTAAGCATGTTTTGGGGTTACAAATCGGTCACGGTCTCCCAGCGCCTGTCCGCTCGCTGCCGGGTGTAACTAGAACCCCGTCTGGGGGAAGCAGGAGTTAATTCTGGCCAGGGAACACAGAGCAGGGGGCTCCTCAATAAAAAGGGGACTAATTAGGGATAGACCGACTCCAGCCGCCTTCCCCTCGGCCAACCAGCTAAGCACAGGCCCCACTGAACAGATGAAGAAACCGAGGCACAGAGGGGGAAGTGATTTGCCCAGGGTCATGCAGGAAGCCAGTGGCAGGGCTGAGGAAAGAACCCAGGAGTCCTGGCTCCCAGTCACCCCTATTCTAAACCCCACTCCCCTCCCAGAGCTGGGAATAGAACCCAGGAGTCCTGGCCCCCAATCTCCTTTCTAACCTCCCTGGACAACACACGGCTCGTGGGCCTTTGCTGTTACGGCTGCGGATTTCCTGCCATGTGCGGCACGCTCACCTGCCCATGCTGGGGCATTGGCTGCCGGGGACGGGGACACATGCTGAAGGCCCTGCCCCATGCCAAGGGGCACCCCCTCAGCGCCCCACCGCTGCTCTGTGCTGTTGGGATGCCCCTCGCCACGCACCAGGGGGCGCTTGGACTCTTTCTCTGTAACTCCAAACAAGCCCCACGGAAGGCAGCTGTCTCGGGCTGTGCTGGGAGGCCGGGCACAGATCACTTCTCTCCGGGAAGTGGGGAAAGCTCCCTGGCTCACGTCCCCTTCCCCCACAAGCCCCGGGGCCAGTGCCCAAGGGGAAGGGCTCCCGTGTGTCGGCAGAACGCAAGCCTTGGGGGGCAGGAGCCCCTCCGCTCCCAGCCCAGCTGCCGCAGGCCCGAGGCCAGACGCGGGGCTTTCCCACGCTCAGAGTAGCGGCCTCGCCCCAGGGGCAAGCCCAGCAGGTGCCCTCGCTGACAGCTCATGGGTGATTTCTAGGGGGACCTGAATTCCTGTGCTCCCAGGGGAGCTGCTCTCAGTGGTCAGCCAGTGAGTCGCTGCTGTGCGAGCGCTGGGAAATCGAGCGAGGTCTCTGCCCCTTCCCAGGGAGGGGGCCGGTGCTGGCACGCTCTGTTCAGCGTGGCTCTGGGGAATGCACAGACACCGCCCCCAGCGGCGTGGGGCAGGGATGTTACTTCACCAGCAGCCTCGGGAGGAATCTGCTTGGGAGGTAGTTTCCCCAGCAGTACAAGGGAACAAGCAAGAGGCTGGGTGTGGGCCGGCCACGGGGAGGGAATGGGACAGGGCGAAAGGCAGGCAGGGGACAAATAACTAGCAGAAACACCCTTTCCTCCGGGGCAGCTCCCACACACCAAGGCAACAAGGCCATGGGTGTTTTATCTTGTTTCTTCTGCATGGAGCGTCTCTTGCTCTGCAGAACGAGCCAGAAACCCGGGTGGGCGGCTCCGGCAGAGGGGACAAGACGCCAGCTCTGCTCCCCGGCTGCTGCCTGGCTCTGTTTGCAGTGTGCATGGCCCCTCAGTCTGGGCTGCGGAGATTAGATGCCAGCCTTGTAGCCGGGGTGAGAGGCAAACATGGGAACTTTGTGGTGTGTCTTTTGCTCTGTGCACAACAAAAAACCACCAGGGCGTGGCCGAGTGCAAATAACTCTGTGCAGACCCAGCACTGCTGTCCTGGCTGGGTTGTAAGAGAGACAACGTGGTGAGTGCCACAAGAGGGATCACAAGCTATTTAAAGGGATACGACCCAATTCCGATACATTACTGTTGGCACGGGCTGGAATCAGTCAGACCCCTAGTTCGTCTCTGAGGCCGGTGTAAATCAGGAGTGGCTGCCCTGGCATCAGGGAGGCTGTCCGGGAGGGAGTGAGTGAGAGGGGAGGGTTTGTGCCTTGAGTTGTGTGACTGTAGTGAACCCTGTGCTGTGAAAAGCCAGGATCGGTGCCGAATGCAGATACCAGCAGTGCACAGGATGCCCCAGCGGGGAACGGGGAGAGTCCCCAGACTGCTCAGCAGGGAGCTCAGGGCTGCGCGGAGGGAGGGAGCCAGCCTGGGGAGATGAGCCCGAGGGCTGGAGGGGAGGGCTGGGATGAAGAGGATGCTAGTGAAGGGCTTGGAGGATTGGGGAGGGGGCAGCCAGGACAGAGGGGACAGAGCCCCCATTGCAGCACCTGCAGGTCTCTCCTCTGCAGTTAAAGGCATGGGTGGGTTTGCCACCCAGGCCGGAGTGTGCAGGGCGGATAAGGCTGAGCTTGAATTTAGCAAGGGCCCCGAGCTGCTGTGGACGAGAGCAGAGTAATTTACCGGGGGGGGGGGGAGTGTGCAAAGGGGGGGAGGATTCCAAGCCGGGGGTCGGCCACTGATGGCCGGATTTGTCCCCAAGGTCAGACTAGCCGTGAATCTGAGACCTCGTAAGTGCAATTAGCTGGGCAGCGTCTCCGAGAGCTGCTCAGCCCAGGTTCGATGGCTGGGAGCCGCGGGGGCAGTGTGGGCCCAGGGGCAAGCCTGAGGCTGGGGGTAGCCTGAGGAGTTTGTGGTCTGTTCCAGGCTGGGGTCAATACCAAGGGTCAGAGTCCAAGTCAGGAGGCGAAGCCCAAAACAAGCCGAGGTCCAGCCAGGAGTTCAAGAGCATGAGACAGGACCAGCCCTGGCAGCACCAGGAAATTCACCACGCTGTGGCCCAGACAGTTCCTGGACTGCCCCTTGGGTTTATATAGGGCAGAGAACCAATCAGGAGCCATGGGGCTGCTGCCTGACAACCCCCCGAGGCAGAACGTCCCAGGGGCTGTGTCCACAGAGGGTCGTGGGAAGTGGGGTGCAAGCTGCTTACAGCTGCTGCAGGGTGGCTGCCTGGCATGTAGCTCTGCAGGGCTGGGTCCTTACAGTGCACGTGTCTTACTGATTCCATCTCTTCGTTTTCAGGATGAAGTGAAGCTCCCAGCCAAGCTGAGTATCAGCAAGTCTTTGAAGGAGACAGAGAAGGAAGAGAAGGAAGAGGAGGGCGCGGAGGTGCCCGCGGACGAGGACCATGCAGATGAGGACCGCATCCAGCTCTCCTCAGATGAGGAGGTGGAGGTTGAAGAGATCATCGAGGAGTCCCGGGCAGAGCGGATCAAGAGAAGTGGCATGAAGAGGGTGGACGACTTCAAAAAGGCTTTCTCCAAGGAGAAGATGGAGAAGACCAAGCTAAAGACCAAGGAGAATTTGGAGAAGACCAAACACAACTTAGAGAAGACCCGGCACAACCTGGAGAAGAGGATGAACAAGCTGGGCACCAAGATCGTAACCACTGAGAGGAGGGAGAAGATGAAAACCTCTCGGGACAAGCTGAAGAAATCCTTCACTCCTGACCACCCCGTCTACGCCAGGTCCAAGACGGCAGTCTACAAGGTGCCACCCTTCACCTTCTATGTCAAGAAGATCAGAGAGGGCGAGGTGGAGGTGAAAGCCACAGAGATGGTGGAGGTGGGAGGAGAAGAGGCCGAGAACACGGAGCTGCTGAGAGAGGAGAGCCCTGAGATGCACACGCTGCTGGAGATCACGGAGGAGTCGGACGCAGTGCTGGTGGACAAGAGCGACAGTGAGTAGGACGGGCGGTGGCACGCGATGAACGGCTGAACATGTAACCTTTCACACTGCAAGATCTCTCTTTGCCCCACGCATCCTGGGAAACGTGTACCCGATGTATCATTATTCCTCTGGACGTCCAAGCCGATCCCCCACTGTCCCGGACGAGGTGTCGTTTATATTTTAGTTTTAGCACACAGAGGAGTTAGGAATACAGGACGGTTTTTCTTACACTCGTCGTGGAGACCATTCCTGCTAGTGGCCCTGTGAGAGCTTGCTAGCCGCCAGGGACTCAGCTGGGAGCGTGCTAAAACCAAGATAACTGCTGTACACCTGGGAAGATCCCTCTTTGCAGCTCTCTGAGACCTGATGTCTAGAATGCTTTCTGCCTGGCAACCTGCCCAGCGCTGGAGATCCCCCAGTTTGTTTGTCAGCCCGAGCAGCCATCCCCACAGGCAGCCGGAAGGGAATGCAGGAGCCCAGCTGGCTAGTAGCAGCAGAGAGACATTTCCCACCCCCGCCCGTATGCCAGCTCCTGGGGCCATGTGGTCTGGAAGGTCTCCAGTGGAAGGTGGATCTCTGACGCGTCTTAGCATGTGGCGAGGGAAGGGTAAAGCTGATCCCATTGGTGGGCAGAGCACGCGTGAGGATGGGCAATGCCACGTCGGGCCGGGAGGGGCTCCCTGACACTTCCTGACCCCAGAGGGCTGAAACAGCTAACGGGCTGTTCTGGAGAAGCCAGTATTGTGCACCACTTGGCTACCACGGGCACCACATTGCCTGGGTGGCAGCGAGATCCCCTGGCAATGCGGGTATCCTACACACACACACAGGACCCTGCCACTGCTGCCCGTTACACCGCGGCCACTCCAGGCCTTCCTGGGACTGACCCAGAGTCATGGAGAGCTCAGCATGTGCCGCACGCTCCTGTGTGTGTCTGCAGTGCCCGGAGCGGTAACCGTCTGCCTGCTGGAGCCCAGAACCGCTCTGCTCCAGCGGGCTCACGGTCACCTGCAGGGAGCTGCGTGGAGTCGGGTGTCCCACCCCGTCACCGAGCCCCGTACCATGTGGCATCAGCAGGCCGGGAGGTGCACGTTCACTGGCCGGGGGAGGGTGCAGGTGGGGGGTGCAGGACGTGAGATGCACGCTCACAGGGGTGCAGGCCGGGGTGTTGGAGGGCCCAGCAGGCCGGGAGGTGCACGCTCACTGGCCGGGGGAGGGTGCAGGTGGGGGGTGCAGGACGTGAGATGCACGCTCACAGGGGTGCAGGCCGGGGTGCTGGAGGGCCCAGCAGGCCGGGAGGTGCACACTCACTGGCCGGCGGACGGCCCAGGGTGCTGGAAGGCCCCAGGGGCGGTTGTGACTCATTTCCAGGAGGGCTAGAGGATGTACTGATGCCACAGAAAGGGGACAGAGCCAGGAGGGCTCTTGGCCAGCCAGAGAGCAGTCTTGACATGGGTCTGTGGGCCCGATCCTGAGCAGCTGAGTCTCTGCAGGGGGTCCCGGCACGACGCAGGCTCAGGGCCCTGCACATCCCCCCAGGCTCCCCGCTTGCTGCCATTCTCGCTTGCCTAGCTGGTGACAGATGCCCGGCGCAGTTCTAGGATGGGGCACTGCTGCTTGAGCGCCAGCTTTCCTAACCACACGCACCGCACTGCTTAGCAGGCTCCCGGCAGACCGGAGCGAGGGCCGCGTGTGCTGAGACACAGTGTGTCTCCTGGCCAGCTGAGGTCGGCTTTGGGGCTGGCAATTCCCAACCCCCACCCCTTTGCAGCCCCCCAGGTGGCAGGGGACACGGGGAGGTTCGGCTTGTGTTCATCCTTCCCCTAGTTCATACCCGCTGGGCACAGCCCAGCCCCTGGCGCCTGCGGCCGCCGTCCTCACTGCCAGGTGACACACGGGAGAACAGAGGTTTGTTGTTAACGTAGCCACAATATATAAACTTGCTTCTTTGTTAAGAGCATTTTCTTTCTTATTGCCCGTCCCACTCCCACCCCAGGGTCCTTCCCCTGCAGCAGAGCTCCCGGCCTGCCCAGGCCAAAGTGGGCATGGCCCCAGCGGCTGGGCTCTGTGCCAGGCTCCCTGGTGGGTTCTGTCTAAGCAGCAAGGAGGCGTCTCCGGACCCCTGTGCTGCCCCCAGGGATGGGCAGGAAGAGATGGGGTTGGATGGGCCTTTGCCATGCTCTGCCCTTCCCTGCCAACCCCACGATGGCACCACCACTGTGGGGGGATGCCAGGCCCCAGGCAGTGGCGGTCCCTGGGGGGCAGGGGAGCCTTGCTTGCCTTCGGTTGGGATCTGTGCTCACTGTTCGCCCCGGGCACCCCGCACAGCAGATGTTCTGCAGCTCCCCAGCCCAGGGCAGGCCGAGCCCTCGCTCCTCTGCCTAGGGCCATTCCCCAGCATGTGCGTGGGGACCTAGGCCTGGCCGCGCCCCGCCCTCCCGCTGCCCCCCCGTGCAGCCCAGCCCGTGGCAGGGGAGGTGCCGGCTGGCGGAGGCGCAGGCAGGGCAGGGGGCTGTTCACACTCTGTCTGGTTCCTGGGGCCCGTCTATTGTTTTTTACAGATCTCTTTTTCTTACACAGAAGCAGTAGCTCAGAGTAAGCGACTCCCAGGGCACAGGCGGGCGCTTGGCTCGAGCAGCCCAAGGCCACCAGGGTTTGGGGCCGTACTAAGCATCTCTGACCTCGGAGAGAGGGAGCAGAGCGCGTCCACGGGGCAGAGAGCGAGTCCTGGGCCCTCCTGTGCCCGAGGTGACGAGCTGGGGGCCATGGGAGCTGGGTGGAGCTTTATCCATTTTCTATGACTGCATCCTGGTGAGCAGCCCGACCAATAAAGTTTCTTTTCTAAAAGGCCAAGAGTGGAGCATGTTTCCCATGGACGGGGGCGAAGGGCACCGGCTGCTGCTGGGTGGAAGGGAGCCAGGGCTCTGCCCCACAAGCAGGGCAGGGGGCTCCAGCTCACCCATGTTAAACTGGTGTCCCAGCACAATGGGGGAAACCTTCCCCTTGTTGGAGGGACAAAGACCTGCGGCAAACAGGCCGTGGGGGGGGCATAGGTGCTGGAACTGGGGGGGCTGCGGCACCCTGGGTTTACAGGTCGGTTCAATGGCTCTCAGCACCCCCACTATACACATAGGCTGGCCGCGGCCACCCCAGAGATGGGTTCATGCCCCGTGCAGCAGGCACAGCTCTGCCAAAGCTTGGTGCGAGGGGAACACGGGAGCCCTGGGCAGCAGTAACCCCCAACACTGGGCTGAGCAAGGAGACGCTCGTCCCCCCACCCCCGGGCCGCACTCAGAGAGGGGGAACAGCAGGCACCACGTGCCCAGGCTGGCACCCAGCGAGCCCAGCCATGCCCAGCCCTCACGTGGCATCAGAGAACGAGGCCGAGCTGGGCAGTGACTCACCAACGATGAGCGAGTGTCTGCGACCTTGGCAGCAGGACTACGAGTCTGCTGGTGTCCAAATAGCCCTTCCCCTGCCCCAGTGAGCCCTCCCGCCCCACACCTGGCTCCTCCCCACTCAGGGGACAGGGTTCCTGCTCCCAAGGGGGCCTGGGACATCACTCCGGGCCTCTGCCACGTTCTGCCAGGCCGTGCTGCACCTCACGAGCGACTGCTCCCAGGCTCCAGCTGCAGGGACAGAGGCCCAGGGAGGGCCAGTGACCCCCCAGAAACCCCGAAGTGAGTCAGTGGTAGAGGCAGGACCTGACCCATATTCTGGCTCCGGCTCTTGGGAGACAGATGCGGCCAGGCAGGGAGGTGGGAGCCGAGCATGCTCCCCATATGTGCCAGTTCCACAGGGGGGCTGCAGTGTAAAAAAGGCTGAATCAAAGTTTGCCAGAGAGCATCAGGGGGCCCCTGGGACCAGGCAACAAAAGGCACCTGCTCCTTGTGATTTCATCCCAATAATGTAGGTCCTACATAAAACCAGGGAGTGTTTTGTTTTGCTTTCTCAGGAAGAGGGCTGGGTATTTAGAACATGGCAGAAGCTGGACAACCCCTCTGGGGGAAGGCAGCTCGCTGCGAACCCTGCCTCCCTTTGTCACTGTGTGCCCAGACCCCAGCAGTGACCCACCCCAGGCTGGCTGGACACCCTTCTCCATGCTCCCGCCTCCCCGCCCCATCCCGCAGGCCCTGAGCCTCAAACACATTTGTGGATTCACCCTGCCCCCTAGTGGGGCAGGTAAGCGCCATCACGCCCATGTTACGGGGGAAACCGAGGCACGCAGCAATCACATGTCCCTCCCCAGCCTGGCCCCTGGGGAATCACCGCTACCAGCACAGTGAGTGCCCAGCGCCCCTCCGCTGGGGGGGGGGGGATTCGGAGTTGGGAATGCTGGGACAGGGGTGGCCTCAGGCTGCCCTGGGCCAGCGGGTTCCGGCCTAGCCCCGGCTGAGGGAACCGTGGCTTGGCATCCCCTCCCTGCCCTCTCCCTGTTTTCCCAGCACATCCACTGTCCAGCACACAGGCCTGGGGGGGTCGAAACAGGCTGGCCTGGCCCAGCACCACTTCCCCCAACGGCCCCCAACAGGCAAACACCTTAGAGCCCGCAGAAGGGGGAGAAGGAGCCGGCGCCAGCCAGAACGGGGGGCTCTCACTGCCATGCTGAGATGCAGGTGGGAACGGCTGGATCCCGGCTCCCAGTCCCTGTGGGTCTGTGAGAGCCCCTGGGGAGCCCCTAGCCCCAAACCCTGGAACGGGAGAGGCCTTGGCCACTAGCAGGAACTGCCCCATCCCAGCCAGGCCTCTCTGCCCTGCCGGTGCCGCACATGCGCTCACGGCGGGGGCACCCTGGGGAGCAGGCTGGGCTGTGGGGAGAGCCTCAGGGGAACCCCCCAGTGCTCCCTGGCCCGGCGCTGAGCGCTGGGCGGGCAGGGGGTTCCCCTGGGCAGGGAGGAGGAGGGGGGCTCTGCCTTGAGGTTTCCTCCCAGCGCTGACAGTGCAGCTGTGTGCAGCCTAGCGCCCTGCCCACGAACCAACGGGGGCAAGAGACTAAGCCGCTGCAGCCCCAGGTGGGGGCTGGGGAAAAGGTCACCAGCTGGGGACGCTGCCAGAGAACCGGGCCGGGGGGAGCCATATGGGGCAGAGAGGAGCTGCCAGCCTGGGGCCCCTCTGCCTGTCTGGCAGTGCCCAGCGCCAGCTGCTGCCAGAGGGGAGCTGGAAACCCTGGGTCTGGACGCAGCTGCACCAGGAAGCTCCGCCTCGTCTGTCAGGGGCTGGCTCATGGCGTCCGTCCCTTTCCCCAAAGGCTGGGCTTGGCTGCAGAGCCGCAGCGGAGCTCCGCTCGGTGTGAGGAGCAATCCCCTACGTGCCCTGTGCCAGACTCCAGTCCCATCTCCTGGCTGCGCTGTGCCGGGGCCGGCCCCCAGCAGGGGCAGGCGTTTTCAGGAACCTTGCCGCCTTTTCTGGGTCTTGTTCAACCCTAGGGAGAGTCTGCAAGGGGACGGGGCAGGGACAGCCCGGGGCTCGGCTCCCAGCAAGCCCTGGCTGGGTGGGTTTTCCTGTGACATCACCAGCCAGCATGCGGCAGCCCACGGGGATTCTCCTCAGAGGGTGCTAGGAAAGCCCAGGGCACAGGGGAGCGAAGGGCACCCAGCCGGCTGGCCCCTCAAGGTCTAATTGTTTAGCTGGGAAAATACATCCCCACCCCTGCAGAGCCCATCTGAGCCGGGTCCCAGCACAGCCCGCTGCCCACACGACTCACACAAACAATCCCAGCTCTGCGGCCCGGGTGCACCCCGCGCCCTCACTGCAGAGCAGCAGCAGTTGCTGGGTTGCCTGTGAGGTTAGTGGGTACATGCGTCCGAATGGCCAGGTCAGTGGGGGACCTGCCCCTAAGGATCAAGGGGCATCGGCAGAGCTGGGGGGTGGTGCCAAGGGCTGGGGGGGGGTAGCAGGGGGTTGAGGGGCCTCACAGTTGGAGAAATAGCACGGCTGGACCTGCCCTGCCCTCTGCCCTCAGCTGGGGCTCGTGGGGCTGCACAGACAGACACAGACACAGCATCTGAGGGGCCGTTTCCCCCCCACCGCAGGAGGAAATCGTCTCTGGCTCCTTTGCATAGAGTTGGAGCCAGAACAGAGCAGCAGGTGGGAACGCAGCTTGTCCTGCCAAGAGTTACTAGCACTGCTACTGAAACACTACTCGGGTTTCCACGCCATGATCTGGGGGCTTCGGTGCTGCACCGGGCTCTCCCCCAGGGAAACGGGGTCCCTCTGCAATGTAATCAGTGCAGCAAGAGGGCCGGGGGGACAGTGAGCCAGGAATGTCTGTTCTGAATCCCGGGGAACAGAACAGGCATTTGGGAGCAGCGCAGCTGGAGCTCTTATTGGGAAATAAACCCACTGTCTTATTTTTAGCTCCACTGAAAACCCCCGGAGGAACCAAAGCAGCCAGCGGGTTTCTCCAGCAGCAGCAGACGGGTGGGTTGGGAGGGGAAGGGGGGATGTTATCAGGTTTGCAAAAGCAGGAGCGACCCAGGGAATTGTTTAAAAACACACCTACAGCCGGGAAGGGGACAGCATGACCTGTTCCCTTGAGCCCATGCATGATGCAATCGCCGCCTGTGTGTCCTAGCCAGGAGGCTAGACAGGTGTCTGGTAGCTTCCAGGAACACAGGAGATGGGACCCACACGGATCACTTCCCCTCAGAGACCACTGGTTCTTTTCCAGCTCCCTTGTCCTGAGGGGCACTATGCCCCGTACAACGTCACACAAGCATATCCCTTGCTGTCTCTGTAGCAGGCAGGTGAATGCTACACATCTCCATGCGTGGCTGAGCTCCCAGGGCTGCCGCTAGCTCTGCCCGAGGCCCCAGGCTTGGAGATGAAGTTACAGCGAAGTCGTGGGGCTAAGAGCCCGGGACCTCTGGGTTCACGTGCTAGCCCTGCATAGGGTGACCAGATGTCCTGATTTTATAGGGACAGTCCCGATTTTTGGGTCTTTTTCTTATATAAGCTCCTATTACCCCCTACCCCCGTCCTGATTTTTCACACTTGCTGTCTGGTCACCCTAGCCCTGTGTCTGGCTCCCAGTGGCTAAGCACTGGTTACCAGGGCTAACGGCACGTCCTGCCATGCTGTGCGGTCATGAGGATGCAGCACTTAGCATCTGTGCAGGGCTCTGAGATGCCCTGGGAATGCTCAGGGCCAGCTCTCCCCGATGGCAGCCGAGTGAATGAGCCGCTCATGCCCTAGCTGGGGCCTCAGTTGTTGCCAAGGGTCCCAGGCTGTGCGGGGCGCGTGCCTCACGCTGGCAGAGAACGGACCTAGCAGAGGGCAATGAGTGCCCTGGGTTGCACCTGGAGGGCAGCCAGCCCAGCTGAGAGGGGCAGGATGACACCTACCAGAAGGAGTCAGGGCCATGGCAGGGAGCTCCTGGGGATGCTGTCCTGGGAAGGGAACTCTAGCAAAGGGCCAGGAGAGATGCTGGGAAGCCCCAGGGCAGGACCAGCTCCTGTGATGAGCCTGGAGAAAAGGGACAGACCCCAGGGAGGCAGCCCAGGCGTCGGGTTTCTGGAGGAAAGGGACACACGCACAGACGGCCTGGGAGAGGCTGATGGGAACGGGGCCTCCGGGGAGAAAGCGCTGGGCGGTATCACCCGGCACAAGGGCAGCGGAGAACTCTGCAGAGCCCAGGAAGGGGCGAAGAGTCTGCAGAGGAGCAAGTCCAGGAAGGGGCCTCGAGATAGGCCGAGGGAGGAAGAAGTCTTGGGAGTCAGCAACAGTCAGAGAACTGTGCCCCACACTCCACGCCGGCAACTTCTCCTTGCGATTTGCCATCAGGACAGGGCACCCCAGGGGCAGGGGCAGTGAGAGCCCTGATGGCGAAGGCTCTGCTGCCTGCCAGGATGGGGCAGGGCAGACTCTGGGATTCAGGGGAGCTGAGGTCAGAGCAATGTTGGGGCTGGGGTGGGGAGCCTCTTCCCAAGGGGTGTGGTGGATTCTCCACTGGACGGCATCTGCTGATCACAAGCATCATCCTCAAACAGGTACAATCTACTAAGGAGCCTCATGCCAGCCGGAGTAGCCACGGTAGGTGGCGTCACACCAGGCACCATGCAGTGAAGTTTCCAGCCTCGGCTGAATTGTATGACTCCACAAGCCCTGGGGGGTCCCGCGGGTGGTGCCAGGCAGGGTCACGGCATGCACCCCATCACGTGTCGCTGGACACTTTGGGAGTGCGCTAGCCGAAGAGCCCGCACTGCTGTTTTGGGTAGCATGAGCCATGGCAGGAAGGCCCAGTCGTTGTGAGAAGATTGAGACATTTCGTGCAAAGTCAAACCACTTTATGCTGAGGATTTGGCACTGACGAGTCAGCCGGTGAGAGGGTCCTGGTTTCTGACTGGTGCAGCATTGCAGGAATGACACAGGTGGGATAGATCATGAACTCTGGCTCTGGCATCCCTAGGGAGGTGGTGGAATCTCCATCACTGGAGGTTTTTAAGAGCAGGTTGACCAAACACCTCTGAGGGATAGTCTAGATAATACTTAGCCCTACTGCGAGTGCAGGGGACTGGAGATGGCCTCTCAAGGTCCCTTCCAGTTCTATTCTATGATTGGCGAGACATACACTGTGCAGGAGGCGGCGAAACCTGTTCATAGAAGAACGTCCACTTTGCTGTGACTGTTTGACCTCTGCTTGCAGCCTATGGAGGTGAACTCACTGGTGCTCTCCAGAGTACTCGACCCCACTTGCCGAAGCAGGTCTGGGGGCCCAGCTCCAAGGTTCTGGACCTTGGTCTTCTGCCATGAGCTGTTCTGCCCATACGTTGGGCAGCATCTTGGAGCCCTTGGGAGCGTGGGGCTGACATTCTCTGTCCAACATTGTTGTGGACACTTATCTGTCATTGGGGGCTATGCGTCAACAGAAGACGCATAATCTGCAGAAAAGGACACATTGCACCGCCAGCGAGCAGCAAAACTCCAGTCCGCTCCGCCAGCTGACGCACTGCCAGCACTCAGAGCTCCGACTGAATGGAGTATGAAATCTCAATCGGTTCCTTTGGTGCGGGTTCCCCGAACACCACCACCCTCCAGGTTTTGACATTGTGGTGCCACTAAGAGCTTGTCTCTTATGGGCTCCTTCTTTAGGCACCTTAACAACCATCGCTGGACCTGGGTTTCAAACAACGGATGTGCCATGAGGGAAGCTGATCACATCCTCACCAGAAATTGCTCCATCGTGATCAAGATTGGGTCTCCTAAAACATACTCTCTAGCTCAATCACAAGATATGGGCTGGATGCAGGGGGCAGTGGCAGAGGTTACCTGGCCTAAGTTGTGCAGGAGGTCAGGTTAGGACCTAATGGTCCCTTCTGGACTTAACATCTCTGGCTCTTCTGAAGTGGGAGGGACGCTGGTGAGGGCCTGGCCTGGCTCCTAGAGGATGATCAGAGAGAAGTCTCTGGCCTTGTACTGAACAGTCTGGGGGGTGATAGCCTCCTCCTGGCCCATCCCCCACGCTCTGGTGCAAGGGGCAGGGATTCCAGTTCTGGGATGTCCTGTTTATGTCCCTGACCAGGCTAGTGCAGCAGGGGCAGGAAGGAAATCCCTGGAGGCATTAAACACAGCCACCAGCCTGCGAGCCGGCTCTGATGCAGGAGATGCCGGGGCACTGGCTCCACTCTGGGACGGAGTAGTGGAGCTCAGATGTGATCGGCACAAGACTAGTGACCTGGTGCACCTCTTCCACACACACCCCGCACCCCCCCCAGCATCCAGAAGGGGAGAAGAGGCAGCAGGATGTGCCAGACCTGCCTCGTGCAGCCCCCCAGGGCATGGCACAGATGCCCCCCACCCCCAGTCCAAGGCACAGACACAAGGAGCTGAAATAAATTGCAGGGATTATTTGGCCAATTTCTGCCGCTCTAAAATTCCCACTCCCTTCACTTCCTGTCCTAAACTGCTTTGCCGCTGTTCACTGGGTTTGCCAATGTTGTATTTCTGAAAGAAGGGACTGTTTTCTTAGCACCCCTGCCCCACCCCTCCTCCGGTATTATCCTCCTCATTATTTTTAATAATAATACTAAGCAGCACTCACCTCCCTTCGCCAGGGGTATTTCTTGCTGTTTTTTGCAGCACTCTGCAACTCCCAGTCTTGTTGTACTGCGATGTGGGAATACGGGACTGTTGGCAACTCTATGCACCAAGCCCCAGAGGCAGCTGCATCTCCGCTCTGGATGTACAGGGCTGTCTGCTGCCCAGCCCAGGGCTGCCCCAATTTCACAGTGGGGATAGTAGGGGCGGGGGGAGTTGGGGCTAATGCTCACAGATTCCCAGAAGACACAGGTTCAAATCCCCCTGGGGAGGCTGAAAGGCTGAGTCCTCCCCAGGGAAATAAACCGAGTCCTGCTCAGCCCCCCATGTACCCCATCCCTGTGTCCTGCCCCCCAGTCTCACCCCCCATGTACCCCCGCATCAGGCCCAGCCCCTCCATGTGCTCCCTCCCTCATGTGCCCCCAGCTCAGCCCCCCACGCCCCTTATCAGGCCCAGTCCCCATGTGCCCCCCAGGGTCAGCCCTCCCCACGCCCCCCATCAGGCCCAGTCCCCATGTGCCCCCCAGGGTCAGCCCCCCACACCCCCCATCAGGCCCAGTCCCCATGTGCCCCCCAGGGTCAGCCCTCCCCACACCCCCCATCAGGCCCAGTCCCCATGTGCCCCCCAGGCTAAGCCCTCCCCACACCCCCCATCAGGCCCAGTCCCCATGTGCCCCCCAGGGTCAGCCCCCCACTCCCCCCATCAGGCCCAGTCCCCATGTGCCCCCCAGGGTCAGCCCCCCCCCACCCCGATCAGGCCCAGTCCCGATGTGCCCCCCAGGGTCAGCCCCCCACTCCCCCCATCAGGCCCAGTCCCCATGTGCCCCCCTGGGTCAGCCCCCCACACCTCCCATCAGGCCCAGTCCCCATGTGCCCCCCAGGCTAAGCCCCCCCACACCTCTCATCAGGCCCAGCCCCCCATGTGCCCCCCAGGGTCAGCCCCCCCACGCCCCCCATCAGGCCCAGCCCCCAGGGTCAGCCCCCATCAGGCCCAGCCCCTCCCCCCGTGCCCCTGGCCCTTTAAGGGGCGGTGACAGCGGCAGCCCCGCCGCGCTGATGTCAGGAGCTGCCCGGAACTCAGCTGAGTTTCCCGCATGGACATTCCAGGCACTTGCCGCTCCGCCCCGGAGCCTCCAGGCTCCCCTCTCCCCTGGCCCGGCCATGCGGCGGGAGGGGAAGATTCATGCCGGAAGAGCCACCTGGGGCACCCCCCCGGCAATTCATGAATAATAAACGAGCCTCGTGGATAAGAGGCTCTGATTGGCCAAGAGGTCACGTCCCCTCGTGAATAATGAGCAAATGCGGAGCGCCATTGGCTAGCGGCGCTGTGACGTGTCTCATGGAGGGGCGGGGCTGATGGGCAGCAGGTTTCTGGTCCGCTGCGGAGGGAGCAGGAGGCCGAGCGCCCCAGGCAGCCGGAGCCGCCACCCCCCCGCCCGGCCTGGGAGCCCCGTCCCCGCAGGTGAGCTGGGGAGCCGGGCGGGGCCCCTGCGGGGAGGGGCTCGGGGGTCCCTCGGGGTGCTGCTCCCATGGGTGCTCAAGGCATGAGAGTGCGTGTGGGTGCCCCCCCCCCCGGTGCTGGGGCCAGACCGCTAGGAGGCGCGGGGCCGGGGGGCTGGTAGCTGCTCCCGTGGGTGCTGGGGTTAGGCTGCTAGAAGTAGCTCAGGGTTGGGGGGGCGGCAGTTGCTCCCATGGGTGCTGGGGTCAGACGGGGGGGGACGGCAGTTGCTCCCATGGGTGCTGGGGTCAGACGGGGGGGCGGCAGTTGCTCCCATGGGTGCTGGGGTCAGACGGGGGGGCGGCAGTTGCTCCCATGGGTGCTGGGGTCAGACGGGGGGGCGGCAGTTGCTCCCATGGGTGCTGGGGTCAGACGGGGGGGCGGGTAGTTGCTAGAAGTAGCTCAGGGGGGGGGGGGCGGCAGTTGCTCCCATGGGTGCTGGGGTCAGACGGGGGGGCGGCAGTTGCTCCCATGGGTGCTGGGGTCAGACGGGGGGGGACGGCAGTTGCTCCCATGGGTGCTGGGGTCAGACGGGGGGGGGACGGCAGTTGCTCCCATGGGTGCTGGGGTCAGACGGGGGGGGCGGCAGTTGCTCCCATGGGTGCTGGGGTCAGACGCGGGAGCGGCAGTTGCTCCCATGGGTGCTGGGTGCCCCTGGCTCTCTCTCAAGGCGCGAGCCAGGCAGTGGCCAGGGGCTGTTCTGAGAGCGAGATTTAAATGCACAAGAGTCAGGAAACTGAAAGTGGTGATGCCCGTGGCAGCCGGAACCCGGCCCCTCTCGCACTTCCATCTTGTCTTGCATCAGCCTGGCTTGGCAGCTGGCTCTCCCCAGGCCCTGCTGCAACCACACGCTGGGCCGCCATGAGTGCGAGGGGCCCTGAGGTGCCTGCTCAGTGCTCCCTTGGGAGCTGATGGGGACTGAGGTAGACCAGCCGTGCCTGAGCGGGAGCCTGACCCAGCCAGGCGCTGCTGTCACTGTCGCTCAGTAGCAGCCCAGGGGCTGGAGTCAGGAGCTTGGCCTAGCTGCTAGGCACCTTTGCTTTGCTGTTCCCACGCTCCGAGGTGGCTCGCTGGGATCTGACTTGCTGAGCGAACTGGGCACAAGGCCCCAGCCAGTGGCCGGACGGGGGCCTCTCTTTGTGCAGCGCTGTCAGTAGAAAAAGGGGCTTTTGTTTGAGAAACCTCCTGGCTAGCGCTTGTGAGCTCCCTGCGCCTCTCCTGGCTAGCAGCAGAGCTGCCTAAAGTTGAAGCAGGTTGAAAAAGTCCTAATATCCAGTGTCGGGGATGATTGGAATCACCTTTCTTTTGACGAGGGTGTCGGGGCTGAGTGGGTCTCATAGCCTCGGCCAGAAGACTCCACAATTTCACTTTTGTTGTTAGTTGTCCACTTTCTCTCTGTTCTGGGGCGCTAGGTCTGCAGCCACTGGGGGGTACGAGGGGCCATTTCTCTGGCACCCAGAAATGAGCTAGGCACCTTAGAGAAATAGGTAAGAGCACTGTACCTGAGAGCGTATGTGAATGCCACCACCTGGCGCTTTTACAACAAGGCGTTGTGTCCCACGGGCGGTGGGTGAGCCCCTCTTCAGGGAGGCTAGCCCCTAGCTCCGCCGCTGCCCGCCACAGTCCGTGGCCAGAGGAGCCCTGGCCAGCCTGCTGCTAGGCCGGCCAGAGCCACCCCGGGCCACCAGCTGGACTGAGCATTGGCCCAAGCCACTCCTGGCCGCTCCAGCCTCTGGCTGCCAGCCCGAGCTCCAGGCTGCCAGCTGGAGCTGAGCCCCTGCCAGCTTCAGGGGAGAGGGGGAGCGAGGGGGCCCACGGCCTGGGTTAGGGGAGGCTTAGCCTCTGATACCCACTGCCCATAGGGTTGCCAACTTTTTAATTGCACAAAACCGAACATCCCTGCACCACCCCTTCCCCGAGGCCCCGCCCATGCTCACTCCATCCCCCCCCAGCGTATGGGATGAGGCTCCGGGCTGGGGCAGTGGGTTGGGCTGTGGGCTCTGGGGTGGGGCTGGGGATGAGGGATTTGGGGTGTGGGAGGGGGGTCCAGGCTGGGGGGTGGAACTGAGGATAGGGAGTGTGGGAGGGGGCTCTGGGTTGGGGCAGAGGGTTGGGGTGTGTGTGTGGGGTGTGGGATCCTGGCTCCGGCAGGAAGTTTGGGTGTGGGAGGGGGGCTCAGGAGGGGGTATGGGGTGCAGGATCTAGGAAGAAGTTTGGGTGCAGGAGGGAGGTGTGGGGGTGGTGCTTACCTCGGCGGGGGGGCTCCCAGAAGCAGACACATGTCCCTCGACTCCTAGGCAGAGGTGCAGCCAGGTGGTGCTGTGTGCTGCCACCCTCACATCTCCCATTGGCTGTGGTTCCCAGCCAATGGGAGCTGCGGAGCTGGCACTTGGGGCGGGGGCAGTGCACAGAGTCCTCCTGGCTGTGCCTCTGCCTAGGAGCTGAGGAACATGTTGCTGCTTCTGGGGAGACAGGTAGGGAGCCTGCCAGCCCCACCAACTGGACTTTTAGTGGCCCTGTCAGCAGTGCTGACCGGAGCCGCCCAGGTCCCTTTTTGATGGGTGTTCCGGTTGTAAACAAGACACCTGGCAGCCCTAGCTGCCCATGCGCCGTCCCACAAATCCCATGGTTTATTACAAGGAAGGAACTGGTTTGTATTGACCAAACTCTGTAAAACATCCAGGGTCTGACCCTGAGCATTCCTCCCTCTTGCCAGCCTCTGCACTAGCATTGGGGAACCTTGGGGTGACAGTGTTTGCTGTACATCTAACTCAGAGCCTTGAGTATCAAAGTGCTGCAACTGCTCTGCAAACGCAATGGGAGTGTAGAGATGGCCTTGTTAATTCCGTGAATGTGATTGTAGCGTTCAGTGCATTTTAAAATGACATTTCAGAAAGCTTTGACTGTAAACCGCCTTTTTGGAGTAGATGGACGGGGGAGTCTCTGAACTGATTTAAGAAGTCAAACTATGGACATTCAAAAATCTAGTTTTTTATTGGGTTCTGGCCTTGTGTGCGCCCCCCCCCCCCCCCCGACTGCTCTCGGGTTTTGATCACAAAAGGATCCTTATGGCGGAAATTTCACAATGCTTAAGAATAAGGGTTTCTAGCAGAGCTTGCGGAATCTGTTGTTAGAGGCATTGCATTAATATCAATCAAAACTGCTGGGTTACTGAGATTATTGGTAATCAAGACTGAAAACCAGAAATGTTGATTCTGTATTTGGTCAACCCAAAGCTTAGCAAGCTGATTCATGTTTCCAACAGATGTGAACTCTGAGTTGCATTTTATTCTCCTTTGCTTGTTTTCACTGTGAGCAGTTGTGAGTGTTTGTTTTTTGTGCTAGCTCAGATCTCAGCTGGACCAGACCTTTGTCTTTAGTAGTAGTTTTATGAAGAAAACTGGCGTCTGGGGTGAAACACAAGGTCTGGGGTTCATGATGGTAGATGATTTTGCAGCACTGTGTCAGGGAATCTCTTCGGTCCTTATCTGGCCCCGATGACCATAGCATCCAAGCACCTCTCAGTCCCCGGTGGGTGTCTTTTCCCCATTTTACAGATGAGGCAATGAGGGGCAGAGAGACTAAGTGACTTTCCCAAGGTTACTCAGGGACTCTGTGGTGGAGCATGGACTATTCCCCAGGTTCCAGGCTAGTGCCGAACAGCTGCACCATCCTTCACCCTTTCCTAAATCTCTGCACTGATTACTTCACTTTACTTTCTCCACCTCCAGGGTTACTTTTCTTGGCCATCTGAACCCTGAGAGCTATATTCGCTCATTTGCCTGGGGCAACGGACTTTCTCTTTTACAGAAGAAGTCCATATGTTTTGTCATGCTACAGACAGCCAGGCAGAACTTCCCCTGAGCTGGTGAAGTTCTGTTCATCTACTGCTGCAGCCTCACAAACCCGTCTGGGGGGATGAGGAAGAGAAGTTCATTTGAAAGCTTTGGTGAGTGGCGGGAATGACTCCCACAGACAGTTAGGACCTCTGCTGAGAGCTGGTCGGGAATTGTTTCACTTGCTGTTTCTTTGTTGGAAAATACCAATTTATCAACACCAAAATGTCCCGATGAAAAGTTTGAGATTTCTTGGGTCCTCCAGGATGGGAGGGATGGAGACACAGAGCCACCCCCTCCTAGCTTGGTGATTAAGGCACGTGGGAGATCCAGGCATCCCTTCTCTGCCTGATTTGGAGCAGGGACTCCAAGTTGGGTCTCCCGCATCCCAGGTGAGTGCCGGGAGAGCCAGGCTTTTGGTTCTTTTGGTGTGTGTATGTTTCTCTTGCTCTGTTTCGTTCCAGTGTGGGATGAAGCATTTTTCATGAAGGAGAATTCCTGTTTTCCAGCCTGCCTTACGCACAGCGTGACCGTACAGATAGCTGCAGGGTGTCATTCTCCTGGCTTGGAGGAGTGAGAATAGCCCTGGAGCATTCTGAGAAAACAGGGGCTCTTTGGAGGGGTCTGGCTGTCCCCTGCAGCTTGCCATGCAGCTCCTCACTCAGCATGTTGCATTTTGGGTTCATTACAAACCCCCCCCCCTCCCCCAAAGGAGATCTGGAGCACAGATTGCACTGCGTTGTTCCTCAGCTGCATTTCAGTCCCCAGAGCAAAGGTTGTTAAACAGCACCTCTCACTCACTACTGAGTGGCTTTCATGGGAGTGCCTGCCAAGGCAGGTTATCAAGCATTCAAAGTGCAAGGACTGAGAGAAGCTATTTTTAACCATTCATTACCCACCCCTGCCCTCCAGCAGGGCAGGACACACTGGAGTTTAATGATCCTTGTAGTTTTCCAAACCTAGTCAGCTGCTAGGTTGGGGGAGAGACGTGTGCTCAGAAGTGTGTGTGCGCTCTGAGACTTGGCTCATTTAATGCATCAGCTTAAAATGGCCTCCCATAATTGCTGGCTTGGTGCAGTAACAGCTCAGGAAGTTGGGTCCCAAATGAAGCATGCTAGGAAAAGAACGGCGTTTGGGAGGAAGTCAGTCCTCTGTTAAGGCTGAAGTAATGTTCCAGTGTATATTTCTTGTGCCTCTTGAGGAGGAAATTTTTGCCATGCAGGCCTGTCCCCTGCTAGCAGTGATCCAAGTTACCAGGGTAGCTGTGGTTCCCCGCCCACACACCTCCAATGCCGTTCTAGTGTAACCAAGGAAACCTGAGGCTAACGTTCTAGCATCTGTTTGGTACCTTTGCACAGTTTCTGTCTATTTCACCTAGTGCCGGTGTGACGGGAGACTAGATACTGGTAGCATGGTTACAGGCTGGCTCTGCTCCAGAGGTGAAAGGAAAGGCTAACCACAGAGAGACAGAAGCCAGGCAGAATCAGAAAGGTTCATCCCTCAGGTCTTTAAACCTAGGCTGGGGAGACTGAGCAGTAGCAAGTCTGGGTCAGGTGGGTGAGGGACTCCCTTAAAGGTTAGTCAGACTAGTGCTTTAATAATGCAAGAGAGATGGAGTAGCTCTTCCTCCTTTCTCTTGGGGCTTATCTATGCTGGGGCTTTCGCCACCAGCACAAACCCCTACTGTAGGTGGCCACACTGGTGCCAGTCACTGCTCGCACTGCAGCAGCGCCTACAGTTCTCAATGATGATGCAGCAAAGGGAGAAGTGTTCAGTAAATATTTGTTTGGTATTTGGGGAGGAAACACTAGATATGATCTAGTCGTCATATGATGAAACACTTTCAATTCCAATAGTAGCTCAGAAGTGCGTTTAACATCAGCTACTAAGGTTAGCTGTCTTTAAATCGGCAGGTCCCGATAATTTGCATCCAAGGGTTTTGAAAGATCTGGCTGAGGAGCTCGATTGGACCATTAATGTTGATTTTTCTGTAACTCTTGGTGCACTGGGGAAGTTCCAGAGGACTGGAAGAAAGTTCATGTGACAGTATCTGGAAAGGGTAAATGGGCCAACCCAGGTAATTACAGGCCTGTCAGCCTGATGTCGACCTCAGGCAAAGTAATGGGAATGGCTGATGCAGGACTAGATTCTTATAGAATTAAGGGAGGGTAATGTAATTAATACCAATCAACGTGAGTTTATGGAAAATAGACCCTGTCTGACTAAATTGATTGCTATATATTTTACAAGTTTAGATGATAAAGGGATTAGCATTGATAGCATAGACTTCGGTAAGACTTTGTACTGCACAACATTTTGATTTTAAAAACTAGAACAATATAAAATCCACATAGCACATGCTAAATGGATTAAAGTGACTGACTGGTAGGTCTCAATGTAACTGCAACAGGAAATCCTTGAGCGGGTGTGTTTCTAGTAGGGGCCTGCAGGGATCAGTTTTGGCCCTAGCTAGTTAACATTTGTATCAGTGACCTGGAAGAATACATGAAATCACTGATCAAGTTTGCAGATGACCCAAAGACTAGGGGAGTGGTGAATCCTGAAGGGGACAGATCATTGATACAGAGCTGTCTGGATCGCTTGGTGCAGGCCAACAATAAACATTTAATATGGCTACAGGCAAATAACACATCTAGGAACAAAGAGCATCAGCCATGCCTACAGGATGGGGGACTGTGCCCTGGAAAGCAGGGGCTCGGAAGACTTGGAGCTCATGCTGAATGATGAGCTGAACACCGTGGCCAGAAGGGCCAATCTCATCCTTGGGTGCATAAACAGGGAATTTTGAGTGGGTGGAGGGCCCGCATTGCCTTTGTATTTTGCAGTGATCTGACTGCTGCCGGGAATCCGGTGTCCTGTTCTCGTGCCAGCAGTTCAAGAAGGATGTTAATAAATTACAGCGAGGAGCCGTGAGAACGATACAGGCTTGGAGACCGTGCTTTTAGTGACAGACCCAGGCAGTTCAAGCCATTTAGCCCAGCAAAGAGAAGCTGAAAGGCCGACTGGATCGGTCTGTTAGGACCTGGGTGGGGGGCAGAATTTTGACGAGGCTCTTCTCATCTAGCAGACAAAGATATGTAACAATCCCACGGCTGGAAGTGGAAGCTGGACAAAGTCAGACTGGAGATGAGTCACTTTTTGAACAGGGAGGAGAATTAATCCTTGGAACAAATTACCAAGGGCTGGGCTGTATTCTCCATCCCTGGCAACTTTTAAATCAAGAGAGGACGTTTCTCTAACGAGGGCTGCTCTAGTTCCAACAGGAGTTAATTACACAGGCCACAGCTGGCCCTGAATGTGGGAGGTTCAGAGCAGATGATCGCAGTCCCTTCTGGTATAGTAGTCCAGGACACTCTGGTAGCTAGGGTGACCAGATGTCCTGATTTTATAGAGACAGTCCCAATTTTGGGGTCTTTTTCTTATATAGGCTCCTATTTTCTTCCCCCCCCCACTCCCATCCCGATTTCTCACACTTGCTGTCTGGTCACCCTACTGGTAGCCATTGGCACAGAGCCACCGGAGTGGCTGCATAACTCCCCCCAAGGAGAGGAGCCCCTTGCATTCAATTCTGTACCCACCTCTGGGCGGAGCGGCAGGAAAGAGGAGATGGCAAAGCTGCCTCCTGGCCACGTGAAAGCTTCCAGCAGTTCCATCTGTACTTTCCCGTCTGCTCCTAGCTTGGTGATGGGCCAGTCAGCTTAGCACATCCTGAATCCTCCCCCTGCCCCCCAGGTTGTTACCTGCACAAAATGTTCTGTTACATGCTCAAGGGCACCCACCTTTACCCAGTTCCTAGGGCTCCAGGCAAAAAGCACCTAACTCGACTCCTCCATGGGCTCACAGCAAACATCCTTTCCCTGTGGACTCAGGGCTTAATCTTTTGTTGGTTTACAGGGTCTTACACAGTAATATACTACATAACCTCTATTTATTAACAGTCACCAAAAACAGACGGCACACGCTACACATACAATGCTCACCACTCCCAAGAAGACCGATGAACTTTTCTTGATGGCCCATCAGGAACAGGTCATCTGAGGGACTCCAGTTTCTGCCCGGTGTCATTGGCAGAGAGTTGTGGTCTGGCAGCTCTGATTGTGGGGCTGTGTCCTGGAGTTGGTTCCCAAAGAACTTCCTTTTGGACCCCAGTTTATATGGTGAAATTTGCATTCTTTTTAGCTGTTCCTTAACCAGTCCTTTGTGCTAAAATTTAACTAACCAATCCTAACAGGTTTCAGAGTGGGAGCCGTGTTAATCTGTATCAGCAAAAAGAATGAGGAGTCCTTGTGGCACCTTAGAGACTAAGACATTTATTTGGGCATAAGCTTTCCTGGGCTAAAACCCACTTCATCGGATGCGTGGAGTGGAAAATACAGTTCTCTGTGTATATATCTTCCTGCTGTATTTTCCACCACATGCATCCGATGAAGTGGGTTTTAGCCCACAAAAGCTCATGCCCAAATAAATGTTAGCCTCTAAGGTGCCACAAGGACTCCTCATTCTTAATCCTAACATAGTGTAACAAAATTCTCTAACCAATCCTATCCCACCACCTTAATTAATTTACACCTAGCAAAATTAATTATGTAACAGACAGAAACAATTAAAGAACCAGACAGAGACCATGCGGATAAACAGTAGGGAAGTGGGGACCATAATGACAAAACAACACAGAAATGAGGATTTCACAACCCCAACTATAGATAAGTGGTTTCTTGACTGACAGGATTCTATCAAACTAAGTTTTCTTTAACCATCGTAAGATCTGTTTCTTTATCTGGTGATAGTGGGGACCGTTAGGACGGGGTCTCCTTAACAGCCTGATATTACAGTGTTTTAATGTAATTTAGGTGGAATGGGAGGATGTGACTTCCTGCTTCTCAGCTCATGGCTGCTGGTCGGCTGCAGACGAAGGCCTTGTAGTGCATGGCCGCAGGAGCAGAGCCCGGCGCAGTGTGGGCAGAGGAGTTTAACTCTGCAAATTCGCCTGGAGACATTCTTGTGACTGACCATTTGGATGGTGGCAGCCCCAGAGGCTCTGGCCTGGAGGGCCCCTGCTGTGCTGGCAGGTGACAAGAGGCAAGAGGTGGGGGGTGGATGGGACAGACGGGGGGGTGTGGGGAGGGGCACGGTGACCTGCTGCACCCTGTCCAGTATTCCCCACTCACCCCCCTGGGTGCTGAGGCAAGCTCAGGCCCTAGGTCTCCGGGGGGATTTACTATTCCTGGCTCCAGTCAGCGCCTGCGGGTCCTGTGGCCAAGGGGTTGATTTAGAGTGCGCGTGTGGGGCCTGCTCCTGGAAGCTGTTCTCTGCAGCCGGGCCTGCCCCTCTCTTGCCGTGGGAACTCGGAAGCATTTCGCAGCTGAACAGAAGCTCAGATTGGTTTGGCGCCCGGTACAGGAACTGTTCCCGGAAGTGAGCCGTGGCTGACTTGGTCAGAACGTCACTGCCACGCCGCAGCTCGGGGATCTTGGTTTCGGGCTGCCAACACCCCGAGCCGTGCACACAACTGCTCTCCAGGCGTCATCTGAGTAGTTTCAAATGATGTTTATGAAAGACGTGGCGGGGCATAGGTTCAGCTGCGCTGCAGGCTGGGTTTGTGTTTCCCTGCGGCAAGGCTCCTGCCGCGCTCTGCGGTCTCCTGGAAGGTGTTCAGGGTGCACGTTGGCACTGCCCCGTGGGCAGCTCTTCCAGGAAGCGGGTGTCTGGCTCTCCTGGCATTAGGAGTAGCAGGGGAGTCAGACTGCTGGAGAGGACACGGCCTGTAAGCACGTTCAGTGCGGAGGTTCGCTCGCTCGCTCTCCACCGAGTGGCTGACGAGAAGCCTTGTGGAGGAGGGGGCTGTGCAGGACACTGACTGGAGTTGCCTGATTACTTAGTACACGTTTGGCCTGACCCATGTGGCTGTATCTAGACACCCCCCAATTCTGTGCTGAGTAACATTGCGACCTGTGCTGTGGTCGAGATCGGAATTCGGGTGATCTCAGGACCTGCCACTTAGAACCAAAACAAGCAGCAAGGTCTAGACCAGGGGTCGGCAGCCTTTCAGAAGTGGGGTGCCGAGTCTTCTTTGAGTCGCTCAGATTTCAGGTTTCGTGTACCAGTTGTACATGTTAATGTTTTTAGAAGGGCTCTTTCTATGTCTATAATATAGAACTAAACTAGTGATGTATGTAAAGTAAATAAGGTTTTTAAAATGTTTTAGAAGCTTCATTTAAAATTAAATTAAAATGCAGAGCCCCCCGGACCGCTGGCAGGACCCGGCAGTGTGAGTGCCACTGCAAATCAGCTCGCGTGCTGCCTTTGGCCCGTGTGCCATAGGTTGCCTGTCCCTGGTCGAGAGGGAGTGAGGAGTGCTCCGGATTCCCCCCACGTGTGCCTGGGAGCCATTCATGGCGGGGAGAG
Organism: Mauremys mutica; assembly: GCF_020497125.1. NCBI lineage: Eukaryota > Metazoa > Chordata > Testudines > Geoemydidae > Mauremys > Mauremys mutica. Next base: position 1,438,911 of record NC_059096.1, read on the forward strand.
GAGGGTTGTTCTGTAATGCTATAAAGACACTTCAGAGAATCCAAGTGGCTGAAATCTCCATTCGGGCAGGCTGTTGTCCCTCGACCAGCGAGGCTACGGAGGGTCTGCGGGCGGGCTGGATGGCTGCGTGAGGCTGGCTGCTCTGTATTTCTCCAGTCTTGTTTCCCACCCCATCCAATGGCAGTGAGTGTCCCGGGGATGCTCTGCAGGAGTGTGAATGGGTGGGGAGGCCGTGCAAACACCTCTCCGAGCTGGCAGCCACTACTAGGGGACACTGGTGGGTGCAGCTGTACATCCAGGAGGCTGATCTCTTTCCGGGACCTGCACCTGCCTGGTGCTGCTTGAGGCTCTGGAAGCAACGTGCAAGCCGAGGAATGTCACGCCCGCACTCCGTTGCATTGCAAGTTTAAGTGCGGCTAATAACAATGCTGAAAGCCACTGCAGTCTGAGCTGGCCCAGAGCTCCCAGCGGCAGGATCCTCTGGCTGTATCTCCCCTGAGGGATTCTGCCAAAGGGCTGACAGCATCAGGGTGTTCAGAGCCATGCAGCCAGCCCAGTCGGATCAGTCTGCTGTGGGCTTTGCTGCAGCTTGTATGTCTGGGAAGACAGCAGCTTTCTGAGCGTGTGTGTGGGGGTGGGGGAGTTCTGACATCTGCAGCGAAGGGAGTTGCCGTGCTCCAGAGGGGCTCAGAGGCAGGCGTGCGCATGGGGCAGCACCTGGGGGGAGTGTGGGAAGAAAGGGTCAGGAGCCCAGGCACTGGGCAGCGGGTGGAGGAAGGAGACAGTGGGGCTGGGCTGGGTATGAAGGGGGGCTTTTGCCTGCAAGGAGCCAGCCTGCCCCAGGGAAGCCGGGATTGAGCTGCAGGTTGTCTTGGTGGAGATGGGCCAGGCTGCTGGCCTGGGAGCCCTGGGAGGAAGGCTTGGGGCCTAAGGGGCCCTGTGGAAGTTGCTCTGGCTGTGTGCCAAGGGAAGTCTCTGCCTGCTTGTACAACAGCAAAAGCTTCGGGCCCCTGGAGGACCCAGCACCTGCGGGAGAGATTAGTCTGGGCTGAGGCTCGTCTGGGGGAGCAGCAGCCTGTCTGGGGGAAGCATGGCAGACTTGGGGCACAGGCCGTGGGCATAGAAGGGCCGATGCAAAGCCCGTCGATGCTAAGAGGAGACCGTCCATTGACTCCAGCGAGCAGCAGATCAGTCCCTCCGAGCACTGCTGGCCTTTTCAGAGGGAAGATGCTGCTGGCCTGCTGGGGTCGGGGGGAGCCAGAGCTTGGCAGGTTTGGGCTTTACGTCAGCACCCTCTGTGAGGTCGGGGTGAACCCTTTCTCCCCAGCTTTACCTTGAGCTCTCTGTTGGGAAGCAGTCTGAGATCTGGGGGTGAAATTGGTTTTCTAGGCTTCGTGCTGTTGCTAATTTCATCCGTGGTGAGCTAAAAAAAGCAGCTGCTCCATCAGGTTTTGAGCCGTTTCAGTTTGGCAGCATTGTAGGGCTAATAGGAGATGATCTCGGGGCTTTCTGAAGCTGGTGACATCAGCTCCAGGGTGCCCCACCTGCAGTATGAGGACAGACTAGTTTGCAGAGCCTTTCCCCAGCTTGGGCTGCAGTCTCTCAGCGCTGCAGAGGCGCGTAAGAGACGTGGAACGGCGCTGCTGTGCTGTGCTGTGCTAGACTCCTGTTCTACGGAAGAACTCAGTTTGGGTTTTATGACCATGCACAATGTTCAGCTGTTTTGTTTTACTTGTTTAAGGATCAGGCCTCAGGGCTTGGCCACAGACTGGTTGTGGGCAGGTCACCTAGGGGTAAACTTTCCCAAGTAGCTTCATGTTCTGGATGCTGCTGTTTGACCCGCGTTGGGCTCTGAGATGCTGAGCATTGCAAGTGTGCAGCAGTTTTGCTAATCAGCACATGACTGTCTGCAGGGTCCCGCGCCCTAGTAGGCAGAGGAGGGAAAACAGTCTGATTACTGTGAAACTGCAGCTTTGGTAAGTTTCTCTTTCTTCAGATTGAGGCCTTTGGCTGCTGCTAAAACAGAAGCAGAGAAAAGCAGCTGTTCTCACTCTGGTCTGATGTGTGTGATTTGTGCTTCCTCATCCCACTGAGCTGCTCCTTCGCCTGCAGGCATTGCAGCCGGCTCTGAGCTTAAGGGCTTGCAGAAATCCCCCCTGAACTGCTGGGGGGGGGGGTTCCCCATCTCTAACTCCAGTGACTCTTGGAGGGTGGCAAGTGCAGGGAGTGACTCGGGGCATGTGATGGGATCTCAGATGCTTCCTGTAACCTCTCACCCACCCACCCCCAAAATCAGGCTTTCCCGACTGTCAGCTTCTCCTGTAATATTTGCTCAGATTGGTTTCATGTGGGGTTACCTGGGCTTTCCCTGCAGTTATTCACTGTCACTGAAGCCGTAGGACCCGGCTGCCCTCTGGCACGGAGTGGGAGCGACCCCGTGGAAGTCAGTCGGGTCACCACAGTGTAAGCCCAGCGAGCGAGGGAATGGTCCCGTTCTCCAGGCTGTGACCCCCACATTGCTCCTCACTCTGCCCCTGGCCTGTCACAGGGAGACTGAACTCCAGTTACCCCATTTCTGGCCTGAGATACTGAACCGACACAGCATGCGATTTTCAGATCTCACCCCGACGCTTCACAGGCTGACACGCTGGTTTAAAAGCAAAATTACCCTTGATGAGGTTCACTCAGCTGAACTTTAGCGGCGGCTGGTTGTGCTCAGCTGACCTTTAGTGGGGACTGAATTTGCTCAGACTTTCACAGAGTTGCAGATTGTCCGGTGAACAAGCCACGGTTTCCCCTGCTAGTTTTCATTTGATTCCCATTGACACACATGGAATAAACCCAAGAGTTATTTCTTCCTCGTTTCTGCTGTGGTTCCTGGCAGTCCCCGCCTCCCGCACTTACTGTAAGTCGAGTGTAGCTCATTCCTTGCTCTGGTTCTGGAGGGAAACCAGAGCCGAGAATCAAGGTAGTCTGGTTTGGGGACAGGGTGTGTTGGCATCCTGCTGAAGTCCCGTAACTGGCGGCTCCAGGTGAAGGTAGGGAGCCTACTGGAAATGTTCTGTGCTGCATGGAGAGAGTCGGGTCTTGCCAAAAACATCCCCCACAGGGGATAGTTTGGGGTTGGCTTCGCCCTAGGGAGATTTGCATGGCAATGGGAGCAGTGTGGGAGCTGAATGGACGAGTGCTCCACTGCCAGACTCTTCTGCCTGGTGGATTCACGGCTCGTTTCGAAGTGCTGGGAAGTCTTGTGCATTGTGCTGAGGGAGGGGGTGGGGTGGGGGACAAGGGGTGCAGTGCGAGTACTGGTTGGTGCAAAGGGCTCAGCTGCAGATCTCTGCCTTCTGAACCAAGGATTCCTTCGGCTCCCTGATCCCACAGCCTCAGGCAGGCACGACTCCCGCTGAAGCTGTGTGAAGTCTACAGGATCAGATGCGAGGAGCTTGGGTCCCGATTCAGCCAATACTTTGAGCAGCTTGTGTGCTTATAGCTAGGCATGTGGTTAAGTACTTTGCTGAATCGGGGCCATGGCCATTTAAATGTCGGTATCTCGCCTCAGGGTTTGGCTCTGAGGGGCGCGGTGCAGCACATGGGCTAGGCTGCATGTCTGTGGCTCTTCAGAATTGCTTCGGGGGTGTCCTGTGAGCTCCCGCTGGGGGCAAGCTCACCCTGTGCACAGAGCTAGCAACAGGCCTGTGCACCACAGAAATCCCACTAACCTGGCGTGTGGCCCTGGAACTGCCCCTCTGCCCAGGGCTGAGTTTCCCCCATTGGGTCCAGGGTGCGTGGATATTGTGTTGTGTGCCGACCTGTCTTCTCAGCCTCTCCATGGCCAACCTGCGCTCAGAGGCTTTAATAGGAGCCCGAGTCTTGGTAGTTTGGCTAACACCAGCGCAGAGGCAGGTGGGGGAATTAAACCTTTGCAGGCAGGGGGATGGGGAGGGTTAGAACCTGAAATTCTTCAGCACTTGCGACAGACGGAGCTGGATTATCCGTGCTCTGAGCTGTGTTTGTTTCTGTGCTACTCATCTTTGTGCTCAGTGGCCACCTCAGGTTGCAAGAGGAGACGGTGGTGCTCTGCTCACCAGGAGTCGTTCACCTTGGTGTTACTGTACGTCCTGGGAAAGCCGACAAGCCGTGTAATGTCGTGAGGGGCGCTGGTGGGTTTACGGGGGGGCGGGATCTTCCTGAGGACAACACACACCCACTGTCCGCCCAGCGTGTCTCTCCAATCCCCCAGTGACGTGGTTTTGGTCTGTGGTTCAGGGTTCCCTCTTCCTTTGCATACACCAAGGCTGTGGCAGGAGCAGAGTTTGTTCTGGGAATCCCAAGCCCGAGCCACTGGGTATTGTCCTCTGGTGCTGAACATAGAGGGGCTGCATGGGGTGCAAATCCGTGCAGGTCTTGGCTCCAGTGCAGTGGCCCATCCTGACTGTCAGCTGCAGGTAGGAATCCAAGAGCAGCTTTGCTGACCGGGAGCTCGAGGGGTCCCTGAGGCACGTCCCTCGCCCAGAAAGGTGAGCGGTCCCACCCCGCTCAGCAAAGCGCCTCGTCCTGGGCCGAGCCACCGCCTGGAAACGGGGGGACCAGGTGCGCCGTCCTGGGCCGAGCCACCGCCTGGAAACGGGGGGACCAGGTGCGCCGTCCTGGGCCGAGCCACCGCCTGGAAACGGGGGGACCAGGTGCGCCGTCCTGGGCCGAGCCACCGCCTGGAAACGGGGGGGACCAGGCGCGCCGTCCTGGGCCGAGCCACTGCCTGGAAATGGAAAGGGGGGGCGCAAACGCACCGTCCTGGGCCGAGCCACTGCCTGGAAATGGAAAGGGGGGGCGCAAACGCACCGTCCTGGGCCGAGCCACTGCCTGGAAACGGGGGGACCAGGTGCGCTGTCCTGGGCCGAGCCACCGCCTGGAAACAGGAGGGGGCCAAGCTCATGCCTAAGGGCTGTGCTGAACCGGGAGCTGACCGTGAGGCACCTGACATGGGGATGGCTTTCCCCAGAAGCGTTGCATGTCCATGGAAGTCAGCTGGGATCCGCTGCCTATCTAGGCTCCTAACTGAAAGCTGCGGCCATTCTGTTCCACGTCCTGGAAACGCCAACTCCCGTGTCTGCCTGCAGCCTCCTGGTCCTCTCCCCAAGGAGCATGCTCGACTCTCTGTTGTGCCAGGGTTGGTGTCTGGGCAGATCCTGTGTCTGGTGGCAGCCGGGCCGTGATGCTCCCCGCGGGGGCCCTTAGCTGTACAGGAGAGGCTGTGGGTTGTGTTATGAAGGGAGCAGGCGTGCTCTTCTGTTGTGTTATCAGCACTGATAACTGGCTGGCTGCCGTTCAGCAGCAGGAGTCGCGGTTACGCTGCTTCCTGTGGCTTGTTCATGCTTTAATAAACAGACATCTACCACGGCCGTGCCTAGCCACTCGCCAAAGAAAAGATCTTCCTTCCACCCCACCCCCAGGTAAGTAGAAGGTATGAAATAGTCAGTGACCTTTCCCGTTCTGAGGGCGAGCGCGAGCTGAGTGGAACGGGGCTGCTTCCGGATCCTGGCAGTGTCAGTGGCTGGGGTACGACCCAGTGATTGTTATTGAAACCAGCAATTTCTCAAGAGGTGCCTGGCTCTGGCCCAAGGCAGAAACCGTTCTAGTGCATGTAGGAAATGGCTCACCCGGGAGACTTGTACTTTTGCTTTCTGTGTTGATGAACTGAAATGGTGTCGCTCTCTGGCCAGCCCAGCGTACTCCGGAGGGGGGGCGGGGGGAGACGCTCCAGCTGCCCAGAGAAACAGCTGTTGTGCTAACGAGAAGACTGGAAAAGGGGCAGGCGGGCAGAGCGAAAGGCCAGGGGCTCTTGGACGGAGCCCTGAAGACCCCTGTGGATGGGATGTGCACTGAGCCTTAGGGACCTCAGTGGAAAATCGATGTCCTGGGGTCTGGCGCTCAGTGGTATCAAACTAACCCTGAGCAAATGCCTGGGAGCCGCCTGTTAATGGACTTCCCTGCTGCTAGTGGGCGGGTGGACACAGAGGTGCAGTTGTGTTCTGGCAGCAAAAAGGAGGGGGGCAGCAGATGTGCCCTAACCTCTCGTTTGATTTTTCTCATCACTTTGCCTTCGTTGACCTTCTAACCTCAGCACTGACCAGAGCCAAGCTCTCGGTGAGAGAACACTAGCCGGGTGCGTGTCTGCCACCAGGGACTGGAGAGTGATGCCTGTGGCTTGTGCCCTGGCATCGAGCTCCTGAAAACCAGCGCGTGCGAGGCCCCCGTGTCGCAGGGTGAATTTCGCTCCTGCATGGGGGGGCGGGGGGGTGGCATGGGCCTATGCAGGAAGGGGTGAGAGGGGAGCATGGGCTGACTCTGCACCAGGGTGAATTATGACAGGAGATCTGTTCACTCTGGTAGCTCATTCTAGACCAAGTTTCTTTCCAGCTGCAGCTGTACCCTAGGGCCGATGGGTCAGAAGATAGGCCTGAGATTCAGGTCATCGGGTTTGTCTATTATTCCTGAGGTGTCTCTAAATCCCCTAGTCAGAGCACTTGGTCCTGCCTCTGGCCAGCTTTCATTCCTTCAACTTGTCCTGCTGAGTTTTGCACGGAGCCTTTCTGTGAGCATCCGGGGAAGCCGGCCCATAGCAGCTAGTCCTGGTGCCCTGGATCCACAGGATCGGAGCTACACCCCTGCTTTTGATCAGGCTCTGGGAGAACCCCCTCAGTGCCCCAGGCCCCTGGGGGGGCCCTCTACCTTCAGGACAGGCCACGCTGGGCTGCAGCCCCCCTGCTTCGCCCTGTGAGCTCTGCTCAGCAAGCCCCCTGAGGCAGACTCCTGCCCCGCAGGTGCCTCAGCAGGTATTTGCAGCAACACCTCAGGAATCCTGGTTTGCGAATGTTACCTGGGGACTGGCCGTGCTGCAGGCCGGTTGGCTTAGGTTAGCTCAGAGAAATGGAGGGTAAAGCAGAGTCCGTTCTGCTCCACCCAGAGCAATTCACCAGCCAAGCTGTCCTGAGGCATCTTCAGGCTCCTGTCAGATGCCAGGTGCGAGGGCTCCTGCTTCTTCCAGAGCCCAGGCTTCTCTCCCCCCCCCCCCCCCCTCCGTCCTTTGTTCTCCACCTGGGCTCTCTGCTCCGCTTCCTTGCTGAGACTGAGAGTCCTTGGTTCTCTGGGCCCCTTGCTGAACTGGGCCAGTTTCAGCCCATTTCAAAATGACTCATTCTGGGCAGACAGCAGAGTCTGTTAGTCTGCGCTGAGAGCAGACATCATCCCCCACCCCCCAGCAATGCAAAGTGGGGAAACTGAGGCATGCACAGGATTCATAGAAACACTTCTGGCAATTCCCCCATGCGCGGGGGAGGCGCTCAGTGCAGGCTGCTCTGTGGCATTTTGGGGGAGTTACTTTTGTCTCCTGTGGGGGGAGGGGTGATAACAAAGACTGGAACATTTCTGAAAATGGGGAAGACCAGGTCTGTTCTTTCTGCTGAATTCAGAAGTGGCCGAGGGGATTTCCATCAGCCTTAAAGAAACCTGAGCTTTGGGCTCAGATCAAGTACGGGAGATGCCACCCTTCCAGGCGGCCCACCCGATGGGCGAGGAGCCTGGCAAAGTGGGGAGTGGTGGTGGTGTTAAAATCTAACTGGGACCCTCCCCACAGGCCTGTGATGACAATCACTAGTCACTCCCGTGGAGCATCCTCCACCGTGTGGGTCCGAGTGTGCAGCCGACGCCCCGCGGGAGTCCTTCCCCGGTGAACTAAGATGTGCCCCCAGCAGCTCGGCAGCCCTGCGGCTCTGACGCGGTTCTCTGTGTGTTGCCAGGTTCCAGAGTCGGCCGAGATGGCGCAATGGAATCAGCTGCAGCAGCTGGACACGCGGTACCTGGAGCAGCTGCATCAGCTCTATAGCGACAGCTTCCCCATGGAGCTCAGGCAGTTCCTGGCCCCCTGGATCGAAAGCCAGGACTGGTAAGTCCTTGTGCCGTGCCGGCGGCAGCTGGGGTGTCTGCCGGCCTGCTCCAGGGCATGAGCCAGCCTCCAGCGCATGGGACTTACCTGGGGATGACGATCCCGTAACTGCAGCAGCTGGAGGCGGGAGACTGGGGGCGCCTGGCCTGGCAATTCCTCTGTTCCAAACCTCCTGCACTTGGGCTGCTGTTGCCAAATGGAGCTGGCCTGCTGTGGCTGTCCGGCTGGTGCTCTCCCCGGGGCCGATACCAGGGCTAGGTGCCATTGAAGTCGCCCCCGGTGGGTTTCAGGCCGCCTGGCCCTGGTGCTCAGCCCTTTGCACAGGGTGAATCTGACCCTTGCTGAGCGTCTCTCCTAGAACTGGAGCCGGGGGAGGGAGGGATTTGCAAACACAAGCACTTACCCTCCCCTCTCTCGCCTGCGGCACTGGCTGACCTGACGCCGCCAAGGCGGTGAACGTTGGTGTGCGTCACACCTGCAGGCAGGTAGGGCAGCCAGGTGCACGGTGCTGGAGACGGACGGGAGCACGTTTAATGGGGGATTTGACATTACACATTGCAAGCGGGTCCAGGATTGGGCGCTGGCTCTTGAAGACTCTCTCTGTGGCGGGAGGCGGAGGGTACCGATGCAGAGCACGTACTGAGCTCGCAGAGACTAGCTCAGGCCAAGCTGTCAGTGGCAGCCTAAAAATGGCTGCGTAGAATTTGCATGCATGGCTGCCTGCATGAGTGAGTCGGGCCTGCACGCACGGATGAGCAGGTTTCTGCAGCACTCGACTCAAGCATGCAGACGGCGTCTCTTGCTCTCACTGGGGCTTTCTTAGGGGGCCCTCGCCGGGGGGTCATGTCCCAGCAGGGAGCCTGGTCCTGCCCTCGCTGTGCTCATGGGAGTTGCTCCCATGCAGCTGATGGAGTCATCCTGGGCTAAGGGTGGGGTGAGCAGAGTGGGGCCGGTGCTGGTGCACGGACTGTTCCTACCCACCTCCTTGCATCTGTGCTGTGGGTTTATTTCAATCCCACCTCTCTGCCGTCCCTCCCCGGCAGGGCGTACGCTGCCAGCAAGGAGTCCCACGCCACGCTGGTGTTCCACAACCTGCTGGGGGAGATCGATCAGCAGTACAGCCGCTTCCTGCAGGAATCCAACGTCCTCTACCAGCACAACCTGCGCAGGATCAAACAGTTCCTGCAGGTGGGTGCCATGCAGCTGGGGGGGCTACAGATCTGGGGGTCCCACAAAGAGCCTCGAGTCAGTAGCACGGGTGGCAGGGAGGGGCTCAGCCTCCTGACCTAGCACCGCTCTCCTACGCGGCGGCATCTCCCGTGCTCAGACGCAGCGGGGTTCTCGGCCCGACCGGCTGCCAAGGGTGCTCTGATTGCTTCCCTGAGCTCTGGCCCCTGAAACTTATGGGCTCGACTCACCCTTAAGCCCTGTCTAGCTGCACCATGTAGCCACACAACGAACCACTGCTGGGCCCTTTGCATGGGGCTGTCGCCCCTTCAGGCAGGGCGTCCCCGGCCGGCGTCTGGCTCGGCAGCAACGGGCGGGTCACAGGTAGCCACGCCGAAGCAGCAGTCCCACCTCAGCATCGCCTTCCCTCGGGGCTCTGGCAGCAAGACAGCGTCTCGGGTCAGCGCCTGACCCCAGCCAGGCCTGTCTCTGAGTCAGAGCTCAGCACCCCCTCCCAGCCAGCCCCCAGCTTCACCCCTTTACGCCTCCCTCCAAGCCTATTGCCCATGTGTACGGGTAGCACCTCGTTAACCCTTTCCTGGCGGTTGCGGGGTCAGACACCCCGTCGTGGCCCCTGTATCGCAGTAGAACTGTCCACACGAGGGTTTGCACCAGTGTAGCTATACTGGTCACCCTCCTGCCTCCCAGCGACCTGGCTCTCCTGTCTGACAGCCCTTGGGGCCCTCCATGCTGTGTTCGAGCCGGCCAGGGGGCCAGCAGAGCTGGGGCCACGCCCCAGGCCTTACTGAGGTTGGGGACCAGGACTCCTGGGTTCTAGTCCCAACTCTGACAATTATTCCCTCTGTGACCAGGTGTCACGGAGTGTGGGGGAGTCCGGCTCTGCACCCCTCTTCCTGGGACTCTCAGCCAGCCAGTAAGACAGAAGGTTTATTGGACAGTAGGAACGCAGGCTACAGCAGAGCTTGTAGGCACAGCCAGGACCCCTCAATCGAGTCCTTCTGGGGTTCAGGAAGCTTAGTCCCTAGCTTGGGATTCCCTGAACTCCAACCCCCCAGCCCCAAACCGAAACTGAACTGAACTGCCTCCAGCCGGCCCCTTCCTTTGTCCGGCTTCCCGGGCAAAGGTGCTGGCACCCCTCCCCCCTGCCTAGCTCAGGTTACAGGGTTAGGTCCTGTCCCTCACCTAAAGTCCTCCCCGGCTCTCCCATCCCCCACACAGACAGTCCCTACTCCATCACATCAGGTCACTTCCTGGGGAAACTGAGGCACTGGGGTGGGGGCTTGGCAGGTTCTCCTAACTGCTTGTAAAACGCACTTGTGGATCGTCTGTGTCCAGGGGGGCACCGGCAGCTCATGCTGGACTCTGCAAAACTAGATGAATCCACTCTACGGTTTAGACAGGTTTGTTTTGAGGGAGAAAACCTCAGCCTAGCAGGCTGGGATTCCCAGCTCCTGTTAAACCCCTCAGCCATTCCCCGACCGGCTCTGAAACGCTCGGCCTGTGCCCTAGGCTCGGCCATCTGTCATTGGCGTCAGCTGCTCAACGTTGGCTGGATGTTCTGTTTTTCTCCTGTCCCCCTCTCCGACAATGCATATAGAGCAGGTACCTGGAAAAGCCAATGGAAATTGCCCGGATTGTGGCTCGGTGTCTCTGGGAAGAATCTCGCTTGCTCCAGACAGCTGCAACCGCGGCCCAGGTGAGAGCGGGGGGGCGGGGGCTCCAGCTCTTTGCTGAGGCGGTTCCCTGCCGGACGCTCCCCCCACCCTGATGTCGAACAGGCCTACGCACCCTTTGGGCGGAAGTGGGGTGTAAGCGGTACCCTGTGGGGTTTGAGGGGCCGTTTGCAGGATCCGTCAGGGTGGGGGCCATGTTAGTTCAGCGTGCGTGGAAAGCGGCGAGTTTCCAGCAGTGCAGGACGCCAACGAAGGGCCTTTGGCTGCTGTCGTGTGTTTGCTAGGTAGGGCCCTGGGTCACTGCCCACCCCCCCCCGGTCTGTGCATCCACCTGTCTTCTCTCCTCGTCACATCAGCTTGTCACGCTGGGTGGCAGGGTGGGGCGGGGGTGGGGGCATCTGCTAAGTGTCGGGGCCCCCAGCCACAATCCCAGCACTCGATGCTGCTGGTTTGATTCATGGTGGGGAGGCAAATCTGCTTACAAAGCCCTGAGCCAAGAGGCCAGAGTGCCCGAGCTGCCCGGCCGTTCCAGGAGCTCCCTAGCAGCGCAAGCGGCTCCCCCACGGGCACACGGTATTTCTGCAGGGTCTCTGATCCGACTCTCCTAAACACCCATCTTGTTTGCCCTGTGCAGCAAGGGGGGCAGGCGTCACACCCCACGGCCGCCGTGGTGACGGAGAAGCAGCAGATGCTGGAGCAGCATCTACAGGACGTGAGGAAGCGGGTGCAGGTAGGTCAGCCTAGCTGCCCCGGGACCAGCCTTGGGGATCCCCACCCCTGGCCCTGCTGAGTGCGTTTGAGCCTCTGCCCCTAAATGACCCCCCCCCCCCCCGGCCTTGCAGGATCTGGAGCAAAAGATGAAGGTGGTGGAGAATCTCCAGGACGACTTCGACTTCAACTACAAGACGCTGAAAAGCCAAGGAGGTAAAGGGAGAAGCGCCTGTCTGGAGGGGAACGTGCTGGGAGGTGTGATCTGGAGAGGCCTGTCTGAGCCATCGCTGCCCAGCGCCGAGAGTGGCCCCGGCACTTAGCCAGCGTGGCATTCCTCCCAGTGAGGACGAGGACAGGGCACTGGCCTGCAACGCGGGAGACCCCAGTTCTATTCCTGGCTCAGCCACAGACTCCCTGTGACTTGGGACAGTCGCTCAGTCCGTGCGCCTCGGGCAGGGGCCGTGGGGCTCGCGCTCTGCGCCTCAGGCCGGCCCAGCCTGGTGTGACGATCGCGCTCTGAGCCCCGGCATGCAGTGGGGATCCTGGCCCAGCGTGACGGTCACTGTCTGGGCTTCGGGATCCCCACTGCCTGGGGGCGCTGGTGCTGACCGGGGGTGTGAGGATAAACGCGTGAGAGGTTGGGGGTGGTCTGCTACTCCTGTGTTGGGGGCCGGACGGAGGTGCAGGAACAATCCGTGGGGGTGCTGAAAGCTATTGAACCGAACTGTAAACCCTGCACATGATGGAAACCACTTGGAGCCGGGGGTGCGGCAGCCCCTCCCCAGCGCCCCTAGAGTTGGAGCAGGGAGCTGGGGGGACCTTGGGGCGCGTGCGTTGGGTGAGTAACTCGCTCTTCTCCCCACCCAGATATGCAGGATTTGAACGGAAACAATCAGTCCGTGACGCGGCAAAAGATGCAGCAGCTGGAACAGATGCTGACGGCGCTGGACCAAATGCGCAGAGTAACGTGCTCTCTGCCCCCGGCTCGGCCTCCCCTCCCCCACATGCCCTCGCTTGTCAAAGCGCCCGGGCGGGTCCCTCTCGGGCGCCAAACCGGCCTTGTCTTGTCTTAGGCACCGGTAGAAAAGACGGGAGGCAGGTCCTGCCTCTTTCAGCAAGTGGCCTCGTGCCGAAGGGCAGCTGAGCTGCGTAGCAGGACGCTCCCGTCCTGTCCATGCGCACACGTCAGACGTATTTTGTGTGATCTCGCTAACCCGGTGCAGACGCTTTCAGACCTACCCAGCCCTGACTTCTGCTGATTCTGTTTGAAAGCGAAAAGCCCCCACCCAGGGGTGTGCAGTGGCTGAACAAATCCCCTTCCCAGCTGCTGTGTGTTCGTGGTGCGTCCCGTGTGCGGAGAGCAGCCCGGGGCCAGACCCCCCCCCGAAGGGCTCTGCTCACATGTAGGCACCATGACCCATGGCCACAATGGAGCTTGGCAGGTTGGGAGCTGAGCTGGGCAATCTGGCCCCACCTCTGGGCACTGAGCACTTGAACATCTGTCCCTAAATTCAGTGTCGGGGCGCTCAGATACCACGGTGAGGGGCTTGGTATAAGGACTGGCTAGACCAGAACACGTGCACAGAGCCGCTGTAGAAGCCACTGGTGCCGGCAGAGCTGCAGGTGCCTTGCAGGGGCCCTCCCGTCTAAGGGATCTAGAACTTGCAGGGACCGGAGGGATCCGGCGATACCTGACCGTCCTGTTCCCTTGCTTAGGGGATTGTGAGCGAACTGGCCGGGCTGCTGTCAGCCATGGAGTATGTGCAGAAGACGCTGGCAGACGAGGAGCTGGCTGACTGGAAGAGAAGGCAGCAAATCGCCTGTATCGGGGGCCCTCCCAACATCTGCCTGGATCGCCTGGAAAATTGGTGAGAACCCGTGAGCCCCTCAATAGCCTGTCCCCATTAGTGCTCCCCACTGAGAGCTGGCTGGGTGCTGCTCGGATCCCAAGCAGGGCTTTAATTCAAACCACCAGGAACGGATCTCTGTCCCGGGACCCTCCTCCCGCCTGGCCGAACAGTCCCCAGTGTTTCCCCAGCCCAGACGTGTCCTGTACCAGCCCGCCTGGTTGCCGGAAGAATTAATGGTGGTTGGTTTGCCTGTCAAATCAAATCATTCGTCCCGGCCAGTGGGATCTTGCAAGGTGGCTGTGAAGACTCAGGGCCCTGCCCAGGCCGCTACTGAGCAATTTACAGAGTTCTCCTTTGCAAAACTTGTCTGTGCCTCCAGCGTTCTCCTGCCGCCTGGGGGGAAGGTACCGAGCAGGGAGCCAGGAGTCTCCCCTCTGCAGGCGGCAGATTGCTGGTGTGCAGGACGGTAGTGGGCTGAACTAGTGAGAGGTGCTCTCAGCTCGCTAACGTGGCTTCCCCCCTCCTCTAGGATCACGTCCCTCGCAGAGTCCCAGCTTCAGACACGGCAGCAGATCAAGAAGCTAGAGGAGCTGCAGCAGAAAGTCTCTTACAAAGGAGACCCGATCGTCCAGCACCGGCCCATGTTGGAGGAGAGGATCGTGGAGCTGTTCAGGAATCTAATGAAAAGGTACCGTGGGCGCTTCCCGGGTCACGAGGACAAAGAGCTGCTCCCGCTGAGCCTGTGCGCGTCTGGGAGCAGCTATCGCAGGGTGAGGCTGGCAGCGTGGGTGTCTGAGCATGACGCTCCGTGTGCTCTCGTCCCGCAGCGCCTTCGTGGTGGAGAGGCAGCCCTGCATGCCCATGCACCCGGATCGCCCCCTGGTCATCAAAACCGGCGTGCAGTTCACCACCAAAGTCAGGTGAGTCTTGGTTTGTGCTGGGGGAAGCTCAAGGGCCGCTGTCGAGGTGGGGAGGCCAAACGCGTGGCAACTGTTAGTGTGCGTCCGGAGGGTCCTTTCGCTCCTTAGTTTGGTTGGAGAACATCCGTGCTGCCAGGGCGGAGAATCTGGCCTGAGTGGCCGGCCCTGGGCGGTGGTGCTTCAGGAGCAGGCCAGTTGCTGGTGCAGCACCAGCTGCTCTGTTCCCAGAGACCCTGCGGGTTCTTGTTCCTCTGCCCCTGCAGCAGGGGCAGGCGGGAGGCTCCTGGTGGCATTTCTGCCTCGACCGATCTCTTGGGAAGTGGTGCCTCTGCCGGCCGACGTGCCTGGCTCCTGTCGCCATGTTCCCAGTATGGCCGGTCTCCTCCAGCCCAGCCTCTCCCGCACGGCACCTTTCTGCTCTGGAACATTGCAACGCTTGGCAGCAAGAGCAGCATGACCCCAGCCCCTGGGTTTGGAGGCAAAGGCCCCAGTGCGGTGGTGTCCTCCAGCAGCTGGTGTAGAGTGGGGAGGGCCGGGGGCTCCGGAGTACTGATCCCATTTCTGCCGCGTGGCCTGGGACCAGTCCCTTCCCTGGTCAGATCCCCAGCTGAGAGCATGGGGGAGCCAGGGGGCAGTGGGTGCTAACAGCCGGATCCTCAGAGCACCCGCAGTTCCCAGCACGCTTGACAGCAGCTGCGCGGGCAGATGCCCTGGGAATGGGGTTCTGATCTCCCAGAAACGGGGACATCCCTGGGCCTTTGCCGAGGAGCCTTCATGGGCACGGTGCTGCCCCAGCTGCACCACACGTTGTGCGCAGTGGTGTGGCCAGGGAAGTGCACACGGCTCTGCCGCTCTAAGTGGTGCGTAAACCTCCTGCGATTCTCCCGGGATCTCGGCTCATTGCCACCAGCGAAGGCTGCTCTGGTGTCCAAACGGCTCATGCAGAAACGCCTGCTACCTTCCCACAGGTTACTCGTCAAGTTCCCTGAGCTGAACTACCAGCTGAAGATTAAAGTCTGCATTGACAAGTGAGTGTCGCACTCTGGGCTGGGATGGAGTTGCTGAACAGAGGGGCAAGCGGAGGCCATGGGCTCTGCCCAGGCACCAGCCTCTCCTGGGGGAATCCGCTCCTGTGCCGAGACCCAGCACGAGCGAGGGCTCCGTGGGGTGAAGCGGTGCCCTGGGCACAGGGGAGGCTTTCACACCCACTGCACGTGGTCCTCCTTGGGGTGCTGGGGTCAGAGCGCACATGAGCCGTCCGCACCGAGTCAGGGCCCCTTGGGAGCTGCGGTGCCCACCTGGGTGGGGGTGTGTGAATGGGACATGCCCTCCACTCCGGCACGAACCAACTCTGCGCCTCTCTCTCCTCTGCAGGGACTCTGGGGACGTTGCCGCGCTCCGGGGGTAAGTGGAGCCAACGCGTCTCGTCTTTCTCCGTCCCCCGATGCGCCTGTCGTCCTGCCCCCTGCGCTGTTGCTGGGCTCTGGGGGGTCCTAACCGTCCTTCTCCCCCTCCAGGTCCCGGAAGTTTAACATCCTGGGGACGAACACTAAGGTCATGAACATGGAGGAGTCGAACAACGGCAGCCTGTCGGCGGAGTTCAAGCACCTGGTGGGTGGCTGGCCCGGGGGTCTGGGGGCCCGGGGGTCTGGGGGCCCAGGGGCCTGGCCTGGCCCGGCGGCTGGCCTGGGTTTTAGCTTGTCTCTTCTCTTTGCAGACGCTGCGGGAGCAGAGGTGCGGCAACGGGGGCAGAGCCAACTGCGACGTGAGTGTCCGAGCCTGCGCGTGTGGCCGGAGAGGTGGCCTTGGGGGCCCTGATAGAAACCCCTCTGGTCCCCTCCCTCTGGGCTGGGAGAGCTCCCCCCAGGCCCCCCTCCAGAGCTCCCTGGAGTTCTCTTCTCCAGACCGTCCGTAGGGAAGGTTTTGTGCGCCGCGTTCTGCAGGGAGGCAAAGCCACACCCCAGTGGGCTGCAAAAGGGGTCACGCCCGAGTACCCGCAGGCTGTCTGGGGTGAACAGGCTGCTGCTGGCCTCGCTGTGCCCGGCTGCCAGCCCACTGGCGCCCATGCGGCTCTGTGACCCAGAGCAGCACCTGGTCTGTTGGCCGCCAGGCCTGCAGGGGTGCGGGGGAAGCCGGCGTCCTCTGAACGCCCTGTCGCCCTCCCAGGCCTCCCTGATCGTCACGGAGGAGCTGCACCTCATCACCTTCGAGACCGAGGTCTATCACCAGGGCCTGAAGATCGACCTGGAGGTGAGTCCTGTGGGAATCGTTGCCGGGTGGAGCTTCCTGCACCTGGCGGGAGCAGTAGGGGGTCGCCCAGCCCAGCTGGGAGGGTGCTGCCGGCTTCCCCCTCAGAGAAAGGGCCCGCTTCTCCGATGGCTTGGCCAGGCCTGTGGGAGAAAAGGCCCCTCCTGCGGGAACGCAGAGCGTTAGGCAGAGCACCGTCTCTCTCCTCGATCGCTGGCCTTCGTGAGGCTCCCAGGATGCTGCTGTGGCCTTAGCACTGGGTGAAGCCGCTCACGGCAGAGGGGGCGGCCGGCTTGAGCAGGGAGAGCGCGCGAGAGACGAGACTGCGCTCGCATCGGGACTCCTGGCCCAGACGGCTCGGCTTGCAGAGCACTGCAGGGTCTGGGCCAGGAGATGGGGCCGGGGCGGGCAGGGGGTGTGCAGAGGGGCCTAAGGAAACAACCGTGTCTCATCTCTCTAGACCCACTCGCTGCCCGTCGTGGTCATCTCCAACATCTGCCAGATGCCCAACGCCTGGGCGTCCATCCTGTGGTACAACATGCTGACAAACAACCCCAAGGTACGTGCCCGGCCCGCCGCGTGGCCCCTGGGTGGAAGAGATTCGGTGGGGGCCCCTGAGGGGCTACCCTGAGAGCGCCTGTCTCTGCCCAGCTGAGCTGCCTGGGCCTGACCGCTCCAGGTCAGACTCGTGTGAAACATCCTCCGAACCCGAGTCTGTGCGCCGCACGTCGGCAGCGCTTTGAGCGGGCGTGGTGCATGGCTGGCCTGCCTGAGCCCGGTCACTTGTGCGAGGGCTGAGTCTGCGCAGGTCTGTCGCGTGGTCAGAGGCCGCAGCCTGGAGGCTGGAGCCGCAGGAACCCCTGTAACTGGGACTGCTATGATCTGAGATCGGGGGCCCTGGTGCTGCACGTAGACAGTGAGACAGTCCCTGCCTCCGAGAGCTTCCCAGACGAGGCAGAGAGGAGAAGAGGGGAAACTGAGTCATGGCAAGAGGCAATTGCTGGCAGGTGGCAGAAGCACCGCCCACGGGACGGCAGCCCTTCGCCCACGGTACCCTGTCAAAGGGGGCTGGGGGCTCGGGCTGACCACTGCAAGCTGCTGTGTTTCCTGGCCTCTGTCTGCGTCACCCACAGGGAGGTTTCGTTTCCTTCCACAGAACGTGAACTTCTTCACCAAGCCCCCGATCGGCACGTGGGACCAGGTGGCCGAGGTTCTGAGCTGGCAGTTCTCCTCCACCACCAAGCGGGGTCTCAGCATCGAACAACTGACCACGCTGGCCGAGAAACTCCTAGGTAACCTGCCCTGCCCGCGCCTGTGGATTCTAAATCCCTTAGGCAGGCGGGTGTGGGCTCTGTCCCTGGGCCAGGGGGAGCCTGGTCCCAATGCTTCGGGACCCAGGCAGCGAGTGCGAGAGAGAGAGAGAGAGAGAGAGAGGCTTGTGGCTGGCGTTCTTCCAGCCGGGGCGAGCTGGGTGTTGGTGTGGGGGGGTGAAACTCGGCAGGAGGCCTGGGCCCCGGTGAGCTCTGTCTGCCCTGCCCAGGCGGCTTTCGAGTGGCATGGCAGGGTCTGTGCCAAGTGACGCAGGCCGAAGGCAGAGGCGGAGTTTGTTCCCGGCCTGACTCGCTAGCCAGGAGTGTGGTGGCAGCAGCACCTGCCGCGAGATCCCCTGTGGCGTGTGGGGCTCTGCGGTTGGGCTCCGTTCATGGACCCATGGAAATGCCGCTCGTTAAGGAAATCTCTCCAGTGCTAACGACCTGCTCTGTCCCCACCCAGGGCCAGGCGTCAACTACTCTGGCTGCCAGATCACGTGGGCCAAGTTCTGCAAGGTGAGAGCTGCCCCGCGGTGCGCCCTGCTCCACGCTCCCCTCCCTGGCCTGCGCTGACCTGGCATGTCTCTCTCCTCCGCAGGAAAACATGGCCGGCAAAGGGTTTTCCTTCTGGGTCTGGCTGGACAACATCATCGACCTCGTGAAGAAATACATCCTGGCGCTGTGGAACGAAGGGTGAGCCGTGGCCACAAGCCCTGGGACCCTGCAGCTGGGCAGGGGCCTGGGCCAGGGGACGGAGGGGCAGAGACAGGAGCTGTGGGGGCTGGGGTGGGGGTCCATGACTCCCGAAGCCTGGGGCGTTTTCCCTAATGCCAGCCCCTGTGAGCTCCCCTGGGCTCTGAGCCACGCTGGGGCCCTTTGCGGTTAGTGAACTTTGTTTCAGGAGCTGATGCAGTTTAGAAATGGGGGGGCGCACGCTTTACTGGGGGGGCATTAGCCCTGGGAACAGCTGAGCCAGGGCTGCGGTGCAGGCTTTGAACCAGGACTGGGGTCTCTTCCTGAAACGTGCCCTAGCTCCGCTCCACGCTGTGGGCTGGACGCTGGAGCCGGGTGGGATCTCTGGCCTGCGTGGTGCCGGTCAGGCTGGGGGCTCGGCTGGTCCTTTCTGGACTGAGCGCTAGGAAGCTTTGCTGTCGCTGTCGGGCCCTCAGGACATGTGAGCCGGCCCGTTAGCCCTGGTGTATCAAACTGGCAGCAGGTTCTGAGGATACACATGGGGGCTGGACCACCACCTCCTCCTTCCCTCCCGGCCGCGGCATTGGCAGCATGGTGACAACTAGCAGGAAGAACCATGCTGTGCTCAATGGATCTGCCTCAGCCAACGCCCAGGGGCAAATCAGCCCCTGGAGAAACTTCCTCTCCCAGTCGCTTCAGGTAGTCCTCAGGCCCACTGGGACCGCGCCTAGCAACCGTCCGCAGCAGCAGGGCGAGGGATCCCTTCTGCCGATAACCCGTGGGCCCCGGCGTGCGGCCACGGGGCTCTGGAGGTGGGGGAGGGAGGTGGCGATGGAGCCGGTCGCCGTGTGGCTCAGCGCTGTCTCCCCTCTGCCAGGTACATCATGGGGTTCATCAGCAAGGAGCGGGAGCGGGCCATCCTGAGCACCAAGCCGCCAGGCACCTTCCTGCTGCGGTTCAGCGAGAGCAGCAAGGAGGGGGGCATCACCTTCACCTGGGTGGAGAAGGACATCAGCGGTATGCGCCCTGCGGGCTGCGCGTGTGTGTCCGGACGGGGCCGGTCGCCGAGCCGGGGGGAGTCGCGTGGTCCCATTACTGTGATCGTAGCGTGTCTTTGCCCTGCCCTGCAATCGACTCTGCCACCCAGCAGAGTCGGCCAGGGTCACGGGGGGCTTGAACCCCACTTTGGAAGTCCCCAGCCAACACTCTAAACACTGCCCCTCCCTCCCCCTGACCGGTCACATGAGCTGTGGGACCGTAGCAACCAGCCCCAGGATGCTGAACGCCTGGTGTTCTGCACCTCCCCGGAACCTGGATCCCCGGGCTCCATGCGGCCATGCCCAGAACCTGCCTCTGTTCTTACGCAGCTGCTCCGCTGCGGCTAGCGACGGCTGGGTGGGCTGTCTCTGTTCCTGGCTGTTCTGTGGGGCGTTTCCCCAGTGAGCCAGGAACGGGCCCACGTGAAATGCTGCCGCCTCCTCCAGGGAAAACCCAGATCCAGTCTGTGGAGCCCTACACCAAGCAGCAGCTCAACAGCATGTCGTTCGCGGAAATCATCATGGGCTACAAAATCATGGATGCCACCAACATCCTGGTCTCGCCCCTGGTCTACCTGTACCCCGACATCCCCAAGGAGGAAGCCTTTGGGAAATACTGTCGCCCGGAGAGCCAGGAGCACCCCGAAGCTACGGACTCAGGTAGTCGTTGACATTCCGCCCCGGCTGTCTCTGTCCAGCGGCTGGCGGGAGCTCTGCGGAGAGGGAGCGTGGGGGAGATCTGGCAGCCGGGAACGGCCAGTGTCACAATGGCAGGGAGCTGCCTCCCTGCCTGCTCGATGCTTCCTGTGCTCGTGGGTAGAGAAGCCGGCCCCCCTGCGGCTGGCTGGGTATCCCGATAGCAGGGCCGACCGGGCTGGGACAGACGGCATTCAGCTAACCGGCTCTTCTCCCCACAGGCACTGCGCCGTACCTGAAGACCAAGTTCATCTGCGTCACCCCGTAAGTGCTCTCTGAGGAAGGTGTCTGAGCACAGGGTTGCGCTGCACGACAGACGTGCCTCGACTGAGAGCCAGACTCGGGTGCAGCGAGCCCAAGATCTGGCCCTGTTGGGTTCTGCGCAGACGCGCACGGAGACGCCCCATCCCAAGGAGCTGAGAGACTCGCTGGCTCAGCCCCACGGGGAGTAGGGGCAAGGGGGTTCTCCCCATTTGGGAGAAGTGGGACCGAAAGGCACAGGGTCACCCAGGAAGTGGGCGCAGAGCTGGGCATTGATCCCAGGGCACCATCCTTCCTGTGTCATTGCCCCCCCCCCCCCCCCCACAGGCCCAGCTCCGCCCGACGCTGCCGCAGTGATGGGCCCGGCTCTTGGCCTCTCATGGCTTCTCTTGTGCTGTCTCCCACCCCCTCCCGCTACAGAACAACCTGCAGCAACACCATCGACCTGCCCATGTCCCCGCGCACGCTGGACTCGCTCATGCAGTTTGGCAATAACAGCGAGGGAGCGGAGGCCAGCGCAGGAGGCCAGTTTGGTAAGTGGGCAGGGCCTGGCCCCCTGGACATAGAAACCCGGGGCCCTCAGTGCCCCAGGACCTGGGGCCTCTGATCACTTGGAGCCGGCAGGGGACTCCAGGGCTGGCGCCAGCCCCCTCTGAGAGCCCAGGCTCCCCTTAGACCCTTCCATCTGGGAGAGGCATGTTGTGTCCAGCCGGCTCTGGGGGCTTCCCCCCATCTGACTGGCCCCCTGTCCCTGTTTCCCTGCAGAGTCTCTGACCTTCGACATGGAGCTGACTCCGGAGTGTGCTGCCTCGCCCATGTGAGGGCCACGCGCCCGGCTCCGCGTCTCGACAACTCTCGCTTCCCCGGCTCCGTCATTCCCTCGTCCTGCTAGGTCATGTGTTCGCTCCGTGCCCCAGAGCGTCCCCGGGCTGCTCCCTGGGGAGAGACATTGGCCTGGGGGTCCCGATCAGCTCTCAGCCGTCTAACCGGAGCACCCAGCTGGCGCTCGGAGCTGGGGTCGGGGGGCTGAGGGGAGGGAACCTTTTTTCTATTTCCTTCCATAACAAACGTTTTCTGCTCGATCAAGTGCCTGTTAGCATCTGATTGCCGCCTCCATCCGTGCGAAGCGCTTTCCAGACCTGCAGCGCTGCCAGACGCCCTTCTCCCAGCTCGTCCCTGCGCTAACATCCAAATCCCCACGAGGATTTCAACCAACAGGCCGTTTCTTTGAGGCAGCCGGGAAAGGAGCCTTGGAACCCAGCAGTCCTAACACCAAGAGCTTTAGCTAGTCAGCGTAGGGGTGAGGAGTGCGGAGAACGCGCCGGGCTGATCTGCCTCGGGCACCAGCTGGCGTCGAACAAAGGGGCTGTCAAGCGACTTCCCCCTACAGGCAGGTTATCCCAGAGTGGTGGTGCCTCGCGGGAGGCACTTGGTTCTGGCCTCCAGGAAAGGCTGGAGGCTGGGCTGGATGGGCCGTCAGCCCCGGTGCTGGGGTAACAGGTGGCCCAACCGATCTGTCTCCAACGTGGGGAGCAGCTGTCCTGGCCCCTGAGCTGGAGTCAGATGCAAATGGCGCGGTTCAGCTCCCTGCCCGTCTGCCGGGGCTCAGGCTGCACCCAGCATGGGCGACGAGCAAGCCAGGCGCCCGCCTCCCCGTCCAGGCAAGCCCCCTGGAAATGGGCCTGCCCTGTGTGCGGGGGCTGCGGGGGGCCATCTCCAGGGAGCAAGACAACAGTTCTCTCCCTGGCACACCCGATCCACGCACTGTCGCCGTCCCCATGCTCTCTGATCCCACGCAGCTGGGTCCTTCCTCCAGGTGGTCCCTGCAGTGACAGTGGGGTGCCCTGGGTTACCGATCCGCTCTCTGGTGTAACCCGACTGCCCCCCATCCCTGCCCCAGCTGCTGGGCCCTTCAGGGCCCTGAATCAAACAGTGTCCATGGCGCTCTCCAGCCAGAGTTTAAACCCCGCAGGCCTATCGGGCTGAGAGCGAAACACAGTGGCAGGCGCCAGACAAACCTGGGGGCCTTTGCCTTTCGTTTCAGTCTGAGGTGGTTTTTTCAGCGATAAGCTAGCAGGCTGGATGGCCTAGGAGAGTCAGCAGCCACCTCCCAGCCAGCTGTGTGGGGTGAGGGCTGCAGGAGGAAAGCAACGACTCTCCCAGCCTCTGCCGGAAACGTGCCAAATGGCCAGCAAAGTGTTGTGGGTCAGAGAAGGTGGATCTCCGCCATGGAGCCTGGGTCGCCCTGCAGCGAGTCAGGGCGACTGTATGAAGCCATTACACACAGTCCTACGCTGTACGTAACCAAATAGAGTAACCAAGTGCCGGGCTTTGCATTTCTCAGGCTTAATGGATCCCAGTATTGAATCAGCATGTGCTGCTGGTGGGTGAGGGGCGCGGGGGTGCAGAGCGAGAGCTATCTGCATTTTACAGTGTGGTCTAAACCCAGGCGTCTAGACACTTGTGGGTGTTTCCTTTTCTTAACCCAGAAGCCTGGAGAAGCCCCATGCTGGGGCGGCAGCAAGCACCTGTTCTGAGCTGCTGCTTCAGGCCCTACACCACGGGCAGCCTTCGCACGGGGCTAGTGCTCTGCACTAGTGCACTGCGTGGGCTCACGCTCACCAAACTGGCCCTTTAGTGCAGACCTAGGTGAACGCTGTTTGCTGACCCGGGTTTATTTCTTAACACAACAGCTGCCTCCTTCCACCACCACCTCCCTGCCTGCCTCTCTGCTTCTCCGTCATCCATCCGCCTCCGGCCTGTACGTCCCCTAGTGACGCTCAATACTGTAAAGATTTTATTTTTTGTATATTTTATTGCTGTATTTACAGGCTTTAACTTTCTCCTAAATAAAGGTGCTAAAGCGACTGCGCTCCAGCTGGATTAATCTCAAAGCCGTCGCTCAGAGGGTCGGGTTAAATGCAAAACCCAGGGGCAAGAACGGCCAGACGCGGTCAGAGCAATGGTCCATCTAGCCCAGTACCCTGGCTGCTGGCAAAGCCCAGTGCCTGCTGCTTCAAAGGGAATTACCAGAACAGAGTAACTTTATTGAGTGATCCTTCCTGTCAGCCAGTCCCGGCTTCTGGTAAACAGGCGGCGGGGACACCCGGACCATGGGCTTGTGTCCTTGACCGTCGTGGCTAATGGCCATTCGGGGACCTGTCGTCCATGAATGTATCTAGTTCATTTTTTAACCCTGTTATTGGTGTGGCCTTCACACCATGCCCTGGCAGAGTTCCCCAGGGGAGGGGGCATTGCCTGGCGTACTTGCTTTTGTCTGTTTGAAAACTGCTGCTGTTAATTTCAGTGCCTGACCCCTGGTTCTTGTGGTCTGTGAAGGGGTAAATAACACTTTCTCCACCCCATCATTTGAGACCTCTCGTATCCCCTGTAGCCGTTTCTTTTCCAAGCTGAACAGTCCCCATCTTTTCAGTCTCTCCTCAGATCGAAGCTGGTCCATACGCAGAAGCATTTTTGTTGTCCTTCTCTGTACCTTAGAAAAAGAGAGGTTGACCAGATCTGCACGCAGGAGCCAAGCTGTAGGCGTACCGTGGAGTTAGAGAGAGGCATTATGATGTCTTCTGTCTTCTCTAGCCCTTGCCTCGTGGTTCCTAATATAATTCGCTTTTTTGGCTGCTGCTGCACGTTGATTGGCTGTTTACAGAGAACTCTCCACGCTGACTCCAAGAGCTCGGCGTGGTAACGGCTAACTTGGATCCCGTGACTGTATCTAGAGCTGGGCTTGTTCTCCAGTGTGCGGTGCTCTGCATTTATCCACAAGGCAGCCACAGCGGCCTGGGCTTAGATCATCTCGGCTTTACAGGGAGCTGGTTGGGCTGCATGCTAAACACCAAGACAAATGAAGCCTCTATCTCTTTTCCCCCCCCCGTGGCTGCTTCTCCCCCTACAGAAATAGCAGAACTGGCCACTGAAGCCGACGCTGCGGTTCCTGGGCAGGCCGGGCTCCTTGAATAACGGAAGAGGAGTGGAGGCTGCTGCCTGGTGCGTCTGCCCAGCAGCCAGCAAGATCTGTGTATTTCCAACCTGCCCCTGGCTGTTCCTAACTCTCTGCCCCCAGGGAGCCAGAGCCCAGCCTGGGCTGTTGTAGGACCCACCCGTTCCTTTCGTACCTTGCTCAGCAGGCAGGGTGCTCTGCCAGCCACTAACAGCCCGGGGAGGGACCCGGCGCCAGGCTCGGGCCCGGAACGGTGCAGTGCGAGCCCCAGGCTGGGCAGAACCAGAACCCAGCTGTCCCAGGACTAGTCCCCCCAGCCCAGAAGCTGGGGCCTAGGCAGGGCTATTGCTATGCCAGAGTGGGAGCCCCAGGGCCTGAAAGTCCAGCCTGCAGGGCCAGTGCCCCTTCCCCAAGGAAGAGGGGGGTGCCCGGGGCTGTGCACAAGCTGTTCGGATCAGCAGGCACCACTGGCCTCGCCGCCAGCTCCCTGCCCAGGGCCGGGCCACGGCCGAGCAGCCCTGGGGTCAGAGCACTGGGCGGCTACAGTCAGGGCTCGAGCCGAGCGGGTGCCTTGCTGCTCCTCTGCCACGGCTGCTTGTTCCGTCTCCATGGTCTGCCAGGGACCTGCCCCTGCTTTCCTGGGCAGGGGCCAGGGCTGGCTGGGGGTGCAGCAGCTCCCCAGCACCACCTGCTGGCCCAGGTGTGTATTACGGGTTATAGCCTCCACTTGCTCATGCCTGCAGCAGCCACCGGACCGAGCACAGGGCTGGGGGCCAGGTCCTTACTCTGAGGAGCTGATGGGGGGGTGGGAACTTCTTGGATTTGCTGGTGGGGGAGGGGATGGATGGATAAAGGTCCCACAGGACAGAGTCCCCATGTATAAAAGGGGGTGCTGGGTGCGAGGGAGAGAGCAGTGGGGGTACAGGGCCTGGAGCTGCTCTCCCAGGGCTGGTCACTGCTGCACCCCTGGGTGCCCGCCAGCAGGAGCAGGGCCCTAGTGCTGTGTTGTGCTGCCACCTCGTGGCGAGCCAGAAAGCTGCAGCTGAGCGAAGGGGCCCAGCTGCTCTGCTGGCTGAGGGGGGGGGGGGGGTTGAGCTGAGGCTGCTTCGCTTTAGAGCTTGGCCCAAAGCCGGGCGGGGGCTGCTCCTTTCCCCAGCCCCTGCAGGCCCCAATTTCACTCCCTCCCCGTTGGCCAGGGCGGGGGGCCTGGCCGGGAGTCCAGTGACTGCAGCACAGGTGCAAAGGACACTGGGTGCATGGGCCAGGCCCAGTGCTGCCCTGGCCTCCCTGCATGCTCTTGGGCCAGTCCCCTGGGGCCCCCGGCGCTGCCGATTGAGCTCACGCACCAGACCCGCCCCCAGCACAGCCACACGTTGGCTGGGCTCAGCTGCTGGCGCAGGGCAGGGCAGTGCTGAGCAGGCGGCTCGCAGGGCGACCAGCTAAGAACAAGCTCCTCCTGCACAGCCCTGTGCTGCTGGGGGCGGATGGACACCCCTGAGCACCTGCCTGGAGCAGCCGGGGCGTGACGCAGAGCCTGGCTTTAAAAAAACAGCCGCTTTAGTACCTGCTCGGTCATGAGAAAAAGGCTTGAGAGCCCCCAGCAGCGGCTGGCACGAGAAGGGAATCCCCCCTCCCCTGCTGCCACAAGGCCGGGGGGCGTCACCCAGGGGCCAACATGGGGGGAGGGGGCTGGGAGACCCCTGCTTGTTCCCCCCCCAGCCTGCTGCCCAGAACAGGGGTTGCCCCTGGGTTGCCTCTTGCTTTTCAACCCCCTGCCTGGCTTTTGGGGCTGGGGCACGCTGGGCTAATAGTGCACGGCAGGGGGCTGTGAGCAAACATGGTGGGGTGGGGGCCAGGAACGAGGCCAGGGGCCAATACTGATAAAGAAACCAACATGGCTGCTACAGGGTGAGGCTGGGACGGGCTGCGTCCCCCATGCCCAGAGAGAGGCAGCTCTGCCAGTGGAGCCAGGGACCGGGCCCCTGCCATGCCCCCAGCAGCCTGCCTAACCCCAGCACCCACCTGGCTCAGGCCTGGCACGAGGCAGCACTGCCCGTGCAGGGAAGGAGTTAGGGAGGAGCACGAGTAGGAGGGGCCCTGCCAGAGCTGGGAGCTGCTCGGACCCCACAGACGCAGCCATGGACACTGCAGCTGGTGCAGCAAAGCCCCAGGACGAGGGGCCCACGCACAGAGATACGAACACGGGGCTGCTCTCCACGGGGCACGCTCCCCGGATCGGCTCCCAGGGTCACGGCTGCCGGGCCGGGCCGTACCACGGCGCAGGGTCACGACTGGCTGTGGGGGATCCACTGAGTGTCCATGGGCCGCCGGAGAAGCTCCTCCACGTGTCGCGCGACGTCCATCGTGTCGTCCAGGTCGAACTCGCCCTCGGGATCCAGCACAGAGTCGGGGCTGAGAGAGAGAGACAGGGCGAGCCTGGGGGAGGCATCCCAGAATAGCCACGCCGGGGGGCCGGGAGCAGCGTGCTCCAGCTAAACGCCCCCCCCCCCAGCACGGGGGAGCCCCTCGCCCCCGGAACGCGGCTCAGGGCCGGGGAAGGAGCAGCACCTACTTCTGTGGGTAGACGTTGTAATGCGGCTGGGAGCACACGGCCGGCGACGGCGCCTGATCCATGTAGGTGACTGTCCCGGCGGCAGAATCCCCGGAGGCGCTGGCAAACCTGGAACAGACGAGGGGCCGGCGCGTCAGCCGGGCTGGGGGCACCGGCAAGGGAGCAGCGCCCCGACGATGGGGAAAAAGCAGGGGGGGCCCTGAACACCAAGTGGCTGCAGAATGCACAGTGAGGAGGGGGCACAAGGCAGAACTGAGGCAGCTGCTAACAGCAGTAAGGGGCCTGCTCCCGCCCCACTGTAATGTGAGCAGGGGCAGAGATGCTGGGGGCCTTGGGGTCACACTGTAGGGCTGGCTCCAGGGTGAGCCCAGCCTGGCTGGAGTGACCCTCACGTCCTGCTGGCCCCAGCCCTGGCTCCAGCTCCCTCTCGGGATCATGGTGCTGCTGCCCGGGGCTCTGTTCAGGCCAGGCTCCCTGTGGGCCGGGGGGGAGGGTGCCAATGGGGCCTTACGCCCCCGCCATGGCCCACGTTCACACAGGGGGCGCGTGGGGCCAGCAGGCCGAGCCGCGTTGGGGGTCAGTCGCTCGCAGCCGGCGGCAGGGAGCCGGGGACGGATTTAACCCAGCGCAGAGCGGGCTGGAGAGGCCGCGAGCCTCCCCCGGGTGAGTCCCGCTGCCAGCTCCTTGCTGGCACTTCACCCAAAAGGCCAGGCCAGGCCAGGCGCCCGCCGGCTCTGCCGGGGAACAGAGCCTTGGCTGGCAGGACTCGCCCAGGGCACAGCCCGGCTTGCTGGAGGGGGGAAGCCCAGACATGAGCCCCCTCGGCAGGGAAGTACTTACTCCGGTACCACCTGTTTGATCTGGGGCTTCACGTAGCCATCCACGGCCTTGCCTGCGGTTGGAGGAAAGAGCTGTGAGCCCGCCAGTCCTCCCGGAGTCACCCTGCCCCATCCCGCCCAGGCTCCTGTGCACCCACAGCCCGGCTCCTGCCCCACGTGTCCCGCCAGGCTGCAGGAACCTGCCTTCCCCCCACCCACGCTGCAGAACACCCGGGTCAGGCCCAGCCCCACGGCAGCCGGGGCCAGCACTCGGCAGAGCCCCTCAGCTAGCACACGCCGCGGCGGGACCTGCTGCAGCGGCTCTGCCCGGCCGAGAGCGACTCACAGAGAACCGGCGTGTAGTACTTGGAGAAGACTTCGTCCTTGGGCCGGTCGGGGAACACGTAGTTGAGGTAACTGAGGTCGCCCAGGCGGTCGGCTAGCGAGCGGATGGAGAAGTCTCTGGTGGTGAAGGGTTTCAGGTTCCACAGGTTGCGGTCGGCTACAGGAGACAGGGGGCAGCGTGAGCCGGGCCGCGAAGGGCCAGGCAGGGCAGGGAAAGGAGCCGAGAGCAAACCCAGCCGTGCGCTCAGGTGCCCTGCCCCTCAGCCGTGAGCCGTCCCCCGCCAGCCACGCTGGGTGGAGATCACTGGCATGTCTCCGTCCCCTCGTGCTGGCCGGCAGGGCAGAGTGAGACGCCCCTGTTCCTTCGGCTTTTCTCCACCAGACCCCCAATGGAACCGTGGGGTGCCCCCCGCAGCCAGCGGCGAAGCCGG
Organism: Mauremys mutica; assembly: GCF_020497125.1. NCBI lineage: Eukaryota > Metazoa > Chordata > Testudines > Geoemydidae > Mauremys > Mauremys mutica. The sequence continues at coordinate 1,467,560 of NC_059096.1, forward strand.
CCCAGCGCTGCCCCGGGCCCACCCTGACTCACGCGAGTCGAACTTCCAGGCGATGGTGATGCCCCCGATCTCGGAGTCGCTGAACCGCAGCAGGAAGGTCCCGTCCGGCTTGTTGATCAGCAGGTCGTGCGCTTGCTGCTTGTTGACGAAGCCCAGGATGGCCCTGGAGCACAGAGAGGGGGGTGAGGGGCTGGCGGTTGGGAGGGGGAGGGCTGTGCTGTGCCGTGCCGGCCGTTCCGGGAAGGAGGTTCTCACCCGTCATTCCAGTGAGGCTTCTGATGCTTCTTCAGCACCTCCATGACCCCGTCAAACCACTGCCAGAAGGTGTAATTCCAGCCGGGTAAATTCTCCTGGGCGAAGAACACGGCGAAGCAGTGAGGGCCAGGCCTGCGGGCCGTGCCACGGGGGTTCTCTCCCGGCCCGCGGGGTAAAAGCAATCCCCGGCAGCGCCGGAGCAGCCTGGACATGTACATCACAAACCCCAGCCCTCCCCACCCCCCGCATGGACACGTCTCCCCTGGGGTGGGGCAGAGAACAAACCGCACGGGAGGGATGTCGGGCCTGGGGCGGTGGGAGGGTCGGTGCTCGAGGGGGGTTGGGGGGATGGCGCTCGAGGGGGATGGGGGGGATGTCGGGCCTGGGGCGGTGGGAGGGCGGGTGCTCGAGGGGGGTTGGGGGGATGGCGCTCGAGGGGGATGGGGGGGATGTCGGGCCTGGGGCGGTGGGAGGGTCGGTGCGTGAGGGAGGTTGGGGGGATGGCGCTCGAGGGGGGTTGGGGGGATGTCGGGCCTGGGGCGGTGGGAGGGTCGGTGCTCAAGGGGGGTTGGGGGGATGTCGCGCCTGGGGCGGAGCTAGCGTCGGTGCTTGAGGGAGGTTGGGGGGGATGGCGCTCGAGGGGGGTTGGGGGGATGTCGGGCCTGGGGCGGTGGGAGGGCTGGTGCTCGAGGGGGGTTGGGGGGATGGCGCTCGAGGGGGATGGGGGGGATGTCGGGCCTGGGGCGGTGGGAGGGTCGGTGCTCGAGGGGGGTTGGGGGGATGTCGGGCCTGGGGCGGTGGGAGGGTCGGTGCTCGAGGGGGATGGGGGGGATGTTGGGCCTGGGGCGGTGGGAGGGTCGGCGCTCGAGGGGGATGGGGGGGATGTCGGGCCTGGGGCGGTGGGAGGGCTGGTGCTCGGGGGGGACGGCGAGGTAAGAATTTTGGCAGTGGAAGGACATTAATGGGTCAGGCCACCCTGGGTCTCTTGCTGCCCCACCACCCTCCCCACGCTGTTGTCACCAAGTAGCCCCCGCAGCCGGGCGCCCCCGCTGCCCTCCCGGCCCAGGCCCCGCTGGCGGAGGCTGGCAGGGCGGTGCGGCTCACCCTGTTGAACTGGGACCAGGAGACGGACATGGCGCTGTACTCCTCCAGCTGGGCACTGCTGCTGTTGAAGAGCTTCTGGGCCAGGAAGAGCAAGTTCTCCTTCGTCAGCCCCCGGCTGCTCTGCACCTCGGCCTTGAACTTCATGTTGAGCGCCTCGCACAGCTGGGGCCACAGCACCTTCTCGGGCACGGCGAACGGCACCCGGCCCTGCGGGAGGGGGCGGCGCCCGGGCTCAGGGGGCGCCAGCTGCACCCGGGCAGGGAACCCAGCGGGCAGGGCTCCGGCCCCGGGAGCATCACCCCCCTCCCCCAGCATCCCCCTCTGCCTCCCCCAGCACCCCCTGCCCCTCACCCCTCAGCGCCCCCTCCAGCTTCCCCTTCTGCCTCCCCCAGCACCCCCCACTCCCAGAGCTCCCCTCCTCCCCCCCAGAACTCCTGTCCCCCTCCCACAGTGCTCCTGGCGCAGAGGCCGGCTGGGGCAGGAATGGGAGACCGCCCAGGCGAGAACACAGAGGGCTGCAGGAGGGGCCAGGTGGGGGCGGCCCAGCCCAAGGGACCTGCTGCTGTGGGGCGGCCAAGGGCACTGCAGAAGGGGGGCAGGCCCCCCGGGTGTGGGGATCTCCCCCCGGCGGCGCTGGCTGCTCACCGGCTCGGCGAAGGCGTTATCCCAGAGCACGGTGGCCGTGGCGTTGTTGTCTTGGCTCCCGTGCACGATCACCACCACGGGCAGGGACAGCGTCTGTGGGAACCGGCAGGGCCAGGCTGAGGGTGGGGCCGGGGTGGGGCTGGACCCAGCTCCGGTTCCTGCCCTTCCCCCACGGCCGCTGAGCAAGTCTCCATCACACCAAGCCCCCCTGTGCTCCCCGCCCCCATGCCCACCCCACGGGCCCCGCGCCCCCCGGGGCTAGTGACTGAGGCTCGGGAATTCCTGTGTCCCTCCCTCAACCCAGAGACGCCGACACGGCCAAGCCTGACACCAGCCCCAGGAGGGCTCCTAGGGCAGCGGTGCCAGCGCAGGGCTCAGAGCCAGGCAGGGCTCAGGGCAGCGGAGCCAGCGCAGGGCCCAGGGCAGCGGTGCCAGCGTAAGGCCCAGGGCCGGGCAGGGCTCAGGGCAGCGGAGCCAGCGTAAGGCCCAGTGCCGGGCAGGGCTCAGGGCAGCGGTGCCAGCGCAGGGCCCAGGCCGGGCAGGGCCCAGGGCAGCGGTGCCAGCGTAAGGCCCAGAGCCGGGCAGGCTCAGGGCAGCGGTGCCAGCGTAAGGCCCAGAGCCGGGCAGGCTCAGGGCAGCGGTGCCAGCGCAGGGCCCAGGCCGGGCAGGGCCCAGGGCAGCGGTGCCAGCGTAAGGCCCAGAGCCGGGCAGGCTCAGGACAGTGGTGCCAGCGTAAGGCCCAGAGCCGGGCAGGCCCAGTGGTGCCAGCGCAGGGCCCAGAGCCGGGCAGGGCTCAGGGCAGCGGCGCCAGCGCAGGGCCCAGGGCCAGGCAGGGCTCAGGGCAGCGGCGCCAGCGCAGGGCCCAGGGCCAGGCAGGGCTCAGGGCAGCGGTGCCAGCGCAGGGCCCAGGGCCAGCCAGGCCCAGCGGCGCCAGCGCGGCACCAGCTTTACCTTGACCTGGAAGACCAGCTCATTGCCGCCGACGCTGAACTGCGACTCGAAGAGGATGGTGAACTTCTCCTCGGTCACCGACTCGGCGCCGCGCCGATCCGAGCGCTTGATGCGCTTCAGGGACTGCGGGAGGCAGGGGAGAGCGTGAGAGGCGGCGGGGGTGGGGGCACGGGGGGAGGCGGCGCTGCGGCCCGGCTCTCACCATGTTCCTGAAGTGGGCGCTCAGGGTGCCCGTGGCCTGGTGGTACTCCATCACGCAGCAGTTGTTCAGGATCTCCCCGCTGCTCTCGCTGCAATGGGAGAGGCAGGTCAAGGGGACCAGGCACTGGACCAGCCCCGACTGCCATGGGGCACTGGGGGGGGCAGGGCGGTGCCGACAGTCACCATGGGGGGCAGCTCCCTCGGGGCCCAGGGAACCCACTCACGGGCCTGGAGTCCAGCTACGGGCTCAGAGAACGGGCAGCGGCCCGGGGCCCAGGGGGACACGGGGCCCCACGAGCCAACCAGGCCGGGCAGGGGGGTCTCCTGGGGATGGGACCCCAGTGGCGTGTGACTGACCCTCCCTCCGCTCAGCGATACCCCGGGGGGGGAGGAGGCAGCTCCAGCCACACGCTGGGCTGGACTCTCCGGGGGATCCAGCGACGCAGAGAGAACAAGGAACCAGCCCCCCGGGGCCCTGCCAGAGCCCCCGTCTCCCCAGGAGCTGCGGGGCCAGCTCGGGCGTCTCCCGGGAGCTGCCCCGGGCGTGGCGGGGGCGGGGCGGGGGGGCATTACTTGCGGGTGCTTTCGTTCTTCAGCAGGGCCTTGGCTTGCTGCTCGCTGATGATGGTGGCCTTCACCTGGGGCGGGTTCATGTGCACGTTCAACTTCCCCCCCACCAGCAGCCGCACCGTGGCCGCGAACTTGGTCTGCGTCTTCAGCACCTGGGGGGGCTGCTTCTCGATGATGAAGGTGCTGGGGGGAGGAGCCAGCGTCACGGGCCTGCGGCTGTGAGATGGGGCCGGGGGCCGGAGCTACGACTGCCAGGCGTGGGGGTGGGGGGACGGGGACAGACACCGGCACATCCCCACCCCGGCTCACAGCCCCTGCGCCCAGATCCCCCTTCCCAGCCCCCAGGCCAGGTCCCCTCCTGCCCAAAGCACTTGCCCCACGAGCCCCTTTCTCTTGCCACCCGCCCCGCAGTGCCAGCAGCGTCCCCACCCCCCCGATCCAGCCGGCCCCTCGCAGCCCAATTCCTGCCTGCCCAGGTCAGAGCCTGAGCCTCGGCCCCCCAGCCCGTGTGGGGCAGACGGGCCCAGCCCAGCTCACATGGGGCAGACAGGCCCGGCTCTGCCCCCGGCGGTACCTGGTCACCAGGGCGGAGATGATGTCTGTGATGGTGCCGTTGAGCTCGGCCAGCATCTCCTCCACGGGCCCCGGGATGGGCAGCTGCTGGCACAGGTGCTCGGCCCGACGGATCTGCTGCCGGTTCTGCCAGATGATCTCGGCCAGCTTCTCACACCTGGGGCGAGGGGCCCCCGGGCCAGGTCAGTGCTCTGGCAAGGCCCAGGGACATCACGAAGCCCCAGGCCTGGGTGTCCCGTGTCTGCTCGTCACGGGGCTCCCTGTCTGCGCCCCCCACCCCGGGTCCTCCCAGGCTGACGCGGTCCGGCCTTAGCCTAGGCCTGTGGGGAGCTCAGCCGCCCCAGGAATCCAGTCCCACGTCCCTGGCGATGGGGGCAGGTGACCCCTCGTGCCCTGGACTAACAACCCCAGCGGGGGCAGTGTCACCCCCGGGGCTGCCTCTTGGGACCCAGGGCAGCTCCCCGGATTCCCTGCTGCCGGCAGCACCATCCGCTGGTTTCCCAGCCAACCACCCAGGGGCCAAGCGGTAACTCCCGGGTGCCCAGCCCCCGTTTCCCCGGCAGCGCTGGGAGGGGCGGACGCACCAGGACTGCAGCACGTCCAGGGTGCCCTCGGGGGGCCCGCCGTTCCCCGCCAGCTGCTGCCGCCGCTTCCACTGGATCAGCTCGTCGTCCAGGATGGTCGTCTGTTGCTTGCGCAGCAGCTGCAGGGTTTTCTGGTGCTTCTCCGCCAGCTCCTGCGAGGGGACGGGGTGTTAGTGGCGGACGGGGCCGGCACCGGGGAGGGGAGCGGGGTCCCCCCGGGGCTGGCGCTCACCACTCGGTACTGCTGTAGTGTCTGGGCCTCCCGGTGCAGCCAGGCCTCCAGCGACGCCTTCTTCTGCTGCAGCGTCGTCTCGCGGGACATGCGCTCCTGGGGGCCCAGCTGGGAGAGCTGGGAGAACTGGGCTGGGGAGGAGGCCAAGAGCGTTAGCCTGAGCCCCGCCTGCCCTGGGGGCTCCCCGACTCTCAGCGGCACCCCCAGAACTCCTGCACCAGGTCTGCCCCTGGGTGGGGGTGGGACGGTGCTGAGCTGGGGACTCCCATGGGACTCTGGAGGGAGGGGAACCGTCCCGTGACTGCTCAGATACCTGGGGCCTCCTCACGGGGGCGTGGAGGGTGGGTGAGACGACACCCCACCCCCAGATGCTATGGCAGTGTCTCCCCCACACCGCGGGGGGTGACACCCCCCCAGACACCCCTGGTCCCAGGGCGGAGCGGCCAGCACGGGGTGCGAGGCACGGAGCTGCACAGGCAGCATTCTGCACCCGCTGCAGCCCCCCGCCAGACCCAGCCGGAGCCCAGGCCCTGGCGCCCCTCAGCAGCTGGGATGGGGCAAGAGCTTCGGGACGTTTGCTGGCACGAGCCGGTGTCTCCCCGAGGACGGGATCTCAGGGCGAAGCTGCCTCTGCCCTGACGGTCTCTGCCCCCATCAGTCCATCCCCACGGCCCCTCCCTCTCCCCACGACTAGAGCCCCCCCACCCCCACCTTGCAGGCGCATGTTCTCCTGGTACTGGATGATGAAATACTCCTGCGTCTGCTGCAGCTTCTTCAGCTCGTTCTCCGTGTCCTGGGTGACGAGACGCAGCTCCTCGAAGGTCTGGTTGATCTGCAGGTGCTTCTGGGACATGGCGTCCGCCAGGCTGCTGGCCGGGGAGGGACTCTGCAGAGGGGGGGCATCAGGTCAGTGCCGTGACCCCCACGCCTGGGGCAGGGAGAGGCAGGGCTGCAGGGGCTGCCATGGGGGACAGTAACGGGCCCCAGAGCACGGAGGCTGAGCCTCACGCCGTGGGGCAGTGGCTGGAGCCACGGGCACTGGGTGGGGTGAGGGGCCCCAGGGTGGTCCCAGCAGAGTCAGTGCCCGTGGCTGGGCTGGGGCAGTGTCCCCGGGGCCCCAGAGAGACGGGGGAGCGAGTCAGGGCCCCCCTGCCTGGCTACTCACGTTAGTGGCCTCCCGAACCAGCCGCTGCTCGTGGTACAGGATGTGGCGGATGCAGCGCACCAGCTCCATGGGGCACCGGTCGTACGTGTTCTGCAGGAGGGGAAGCAAAGCTCCTGAGCCATGCGCAGAGTGGGGCTAATCAGGGGCTCTCACCGCCCCAGGCTGGGGGAAAAGGGGGTGCCGTGGGCACCGGGCGGGGGGGCTTCTCCTGCCCTAACCTACCCTGCCGGCCTCCCCGCTCCCAGGGCACGTGGGAGAGGATGGGGGTCACCCCAGTCGGCCCATGGCAGGACGGCAGCTCCCCATGGCCAGACAAGGAGCCCGTGGGGGACGGAAGCGGCTGGGGGGGCTGCGACATGGCAGGGGACGGAGCTCGGGGCAGCAGCGGAGGGGGCTCAGGGATGTGCTGGCCCCACGCGGTGAGGAGAGGGGAGACGGCACCTGCCATCACGCACTCTGCTGCCGTTCCAGCCCCTTGCTATGCGCCAGGCTTGGCCGGCCCACGGGGGAGCGCCCAGTGGGAGTGGCCGGCCCCTGGCAGGACACGAGGGGAAAGGCTGCCCCATTGCGGCTCCGGGCACCGACCTGCAGCTGAGTGGCATAATGCCCCAGCTTGATCTTCAGCAAGAACCCGTCCTCGCCCACTTGGTGATCGGCCTTCTTCTGCAGCTCCTGGATCAGCCCCTCCAGCAGCTGGGTGGCTTTGAGGGTCTCCTGGGGGTTATCGAGGTCGATGGAGTCCCTGGCACAGAGAGAGACGGGGGGGGGGTTCAGCTGGGGCCCGGCCTGCCCGCCCCAGCTCGGTGCAGAGACTGCATCTGCTGGGGGAACTCAACCCCCCGCCAGTGAGGCCCCCCCATGTGCCCGTCCCTCAGCAAAGTGGGACGATCCAGCCAACCCCCCACACAAAGCCCAGAGCGAATGGGAGCAAAGCCCCTGGCCCTGGTCCTGCACCTGTCCCGCTCCCCACCCACCATGCCAGTGCCCCCTCCACCATATGGGGCATTCACAGAGGGACCTGCCAAGTGTTCCCAGGGTGACTCCTTGTCGCTGTCTGGCTGAGTGAAGTTGCGAGTCCAGCCCTGATGCCCTTCTGCCAGCTCTGACGGGGGAGGCACTGAGGCTGCGCCCAGGTTCCCTGCAGCGGCCAGCAGCTCCCCTCGTGCAGGATCCCTCACGAGGCAGCTTCACGGGGAGTCTAAGTGCCCTGAGGTTCGACTAGGGCGGCTGCAGAGGTAGCAAGGCTGATACACAGCACTGGGCAAAAGGCTTTACAAGTGATTCCTGGTTAATGCAACCCACGTGCCTACAGAAGGGTAAACTGAGGCATAGCAAACCGGCAATGGGCCCCGGATCTGTGCTCAGACCACTAGGCCGTGCTGCCTGTCTCTGTCTCAGCCAAAAGCAGCATTTACCATTTTTAACTGATAAAACAGAGATTGGCCAACAGTGGGGCGGGGGTGGGAAGCGTTTGACAGAGGACGCATGCCCCAGCCTGGGGACAGAGCCGGGACGCAGCGTTCACGCGGCAGCACCATTGTAGACCCCTCGTACTGCAGGGGGAAGAGGAGAGGGGAGTTAGGTGAACCATCTGCAAGCAGCAAGGAGCCCCGTCAGCAGCCGGCCCCCAGCTCCACCATGCAGCCCCTGGAGGAAGAGATTTTACTGGCACGGTGACAACAGCATGGAGCGGGGCTCACCTACCATGCCTGGCTCTCGATCCACTGCGACAGGTAATGCCGCACCTCGATGGGGAAGTGCTGGCCGTACAGCGCCTGCATCTGGCGGAGGGCCTCTCCCTGCAGCTGCTGGGCCTGGATCCACAGGGCCATCGGTCAGAACCTGGCGGAGGCACACGACAGTTACCCAGGAAGGTTCTTCCCCGACTCGGGAGAATTTGCAAGCTCAGTGGCCATTGTCTCTCTGGGCTCCGGGCCCGCAGGAAAAGCACCTCACATCCTTTCCTGTCTAGTCACTCACAGCCGCTCCCTCAGCAGTGGGGCACAGGAGCCGATCTGCGCCCAGAAGGGGATGTGACGAAGGTGCTGGCAGAGGGAACCTGGAGCTGCCCACCAGCCTGGCCCAGTCAGTGTCCCTGAATGACTGGAAAAGCCACCAAGCGTCACCACCCCAAAGGGACAGATGCTGCTCCGGGGAGACTGGCGCCACAGGGCGAGCCAAAGCCAACGGCAGGAGCAACTTCGATGTCTAATGAGCTCAGGTCCAGCTCTTCCCAGGAACTCCCAATTTCTGGGGCCCTGTGGCAGGCCCCGGCAGGGCCTGGCTCTCCACAGAACAGGGGCTGAGCAGTCCCTAAAGAGTCTCTCAGACGGGGCCTCCCAAGTCCCCAACCGTCTCTGAGCCTGGAGCTCTCCAAGACAAGAGTCTCACCCGGTGGAGTGGGGGTGAAAACGAAGCGGGTAAACGCCTAAACTCAGCTCCAGGTTCCCCAAATGAGAAAGGAGCAAACACCATTTGCTCGCACGCCTCCTCCACCACACCCTCATCCCGGCAGGAATTCCTGCGGGGCATCTCCTGGCTGAGACCGACTCCGCTTTCAGGAAACCAGGTGCTCCTTTGCCAAAGAGTGGAGCAATGCAGGGGCGGCCAAGGTACCGGTGTCCTGGGGTGCACACACCCACGCGGCTTTGATTTCACACACAGGAGCCGGCCCCACGCGCAAAGCTTAGCACGTGGGTCACTGCTTCCCTTACCCTGGATCCTTATGCTGAAGCCAAGAGGGAGTTTCTCACGGTCCAAGAGGGATTCGAAGAGCTAGAGCCTCACCCCCCCATGCTGCATGAATCCCCTCCACCCGCTGTGAGGGAAACACGAGCAAAACATCCCCTTGGAGCACTAGGCCTGCTCTGCCACGCAGGGACTGGCCCTGCCCGGCCAGGCATGGGCCAGTCCCAGGTCAAGCTAGACCAAGGGAATTCTGGGAAATGTAGTCCCCAGGGGAGGGTCATGGGAATTGTAGGCTAATGCAAGGCATGCTGGGAGGACTTGCTGGGGAATATAAGGTGCAGACGGGCTCTTGGGCAAGGCAGTTGCAGCTCAGGAGAGTGAGTGGGTGGAGGGGCAGCTATGGGAAAGGGCTTGTGGGGAGGGCTAGAGGCAGGGACGGGCTGGTGCTGCCACCTGCACTTGTTTGGGGGTCCCAGCCAAGGGAAGCCCCTTCCCGGGGGGACTGAAGAGCCCCAGGAATGGGGCTGAAGGAGCATTTGGGGTCTGGCTCTCCTGGCAGCCGGGGGCTCTTCTACCAGACGGGGAGCTGCGGCCAGCCGGAGGGGCACACACCCTGCTCCAGCGGGGTCCTGAGGCCCAGCCGCAGCCAGCACCAGGGACGTGCCAGTGCGCAAGCGGCGGGCTCGGGAGCGCGCTAGCCAAGGCGCTCCAGGTGCATGGCACATGCTCTGTGCTACCCCCTGGGGCCCGGCTGTACCCGGGTTCCGCAACGTGGCTGCATTTATATAGTGCAGATGGGGGGGGGGGCTAGGTGTCGGGGGGGGCGCAATCCGGGAAGGAAAGCGAGCAGCCCGTATTGACGGGTGGGGGAGGCGTTAACCGCCTTGTTCTAAAGGGAGAACTCGCTAATAGCCAGGACCCTCAGCCCCGCACTCTGCTTCACAACACGTCCCTGGGCCCGCTGCCCACGGGGTGACCTAGCCCGGGTCTGCCGTAGCCACTGCTGGAGCAGTAACCAGGGAGCTCTCTCCAGCACGCAGCCTCCCTCTCCTTGCTGAGCTACTGCCCCGATGAGTGCCTTGGACACTCGCACCATTCAGCCCCCGGCGTGACTGGGCCCTGATTCAGGTAGGCCAGTGCCGAGCTCGGGGGACAGGGCCGGCTTTAGGAGGTGCAGGGCCCAATTCGAACAGTTGTGACGGGGCCCCGGCAGGGAAGACACACACACACACACACACACACACCACGACGACGTACTCACCGGGCGGTGCTCCGAGTCTTCGGCGGCGAGTCCTTCACTCACTCCAGATCTTCGGCGGCACTGAAGGACCCGCCGCCGAAGACCCAGAACAAGCGAAGGACCCGCCGCCGAAGTGCTGCCGAAGACCCAGAGCGCCGCCAGGTGAGTAAAAATTAAAAAGGCGCCTCTAGCCAGGGAAGGGCTTCTCACTAGGCGCGAGGCCCGATTCAGGGGAATTGGTGGAATTGGCCTAAAGCCGGCCCTGTCTGGGGATGCTCATTCTGAGCTAAGTGCAGCTTTTCTAGGTTCACCCAGACAAGGTTTAAGCTAAACCAAAACAAATGTCCACACGGGGGTTGCACCAGGGCCACTAAATTGGTTTAAATTCACACCACCGGCTAAACCTGAGCAACTAGCCATGGCGCTTGCAGCCAGCACTCCCCGCTGCTCTCCTGGCAGCCCCACCAGCGCAGGGCAGGAGCCGAGCTAGGTGCAGGGGACGTGGGACTGTAGCACTTGTCCAGGGAACAGCCCGTTCCTGCTCCTTTAGCAGACGTAGCTTCCTAGTGCAGTTAACAGGACTCGCCTTCCCTGGCGGCTGGCCTAGGTGGGCCCCGCTGAGAATGAGCCACCTCTGGCTGTGAGCGTCTCCTGTAGACACACAGCGTTCCCGGGATGCTAGAGCTGGGGCTGTTTCTTCGTCCCCTCCCCTCAGTGCTGCATAAACACACTCACATGTGTCTCCTGCATCTCCCTGAGCTCCCGTCCTCGCCTCCCTGCCCCGTCAGCACCTGCCTAGCGTGCGGTTCCGACTGCCCGTTAACTTGGGCGAAACACCTGTTACCAGGCAGGCATGTTACCCGGAGTTGCAGCGAGTCCAGCCAGACACCTGCTGGCCATGCTGCACAGGGCTGGCTCCCTGCCAGCTCGGCTCAGGTGGAAACCGTGCTAAATTCAGATCCAAGGACCCAGGGAGTGGTGTTGATGTTAAGACTGGAGCCCTGCCCTGCACAACCACGATTGCTCCAGCTCTCCTGCCCAGGGAGCTGCCGTCTCTGCTTACCGGGCATTAACCGGACATGGTTAAATCAGAGCTCCTCTCATTCTTGCTTCACACCCCCCTCCCACACACACAGACAACCCCATCGACAGCTCCCCTTGTGTTCTGCCAGCCAGCCAGGCGGCAGGACTCTGACCAGCCAACGTAGGGGCGCGTGCCCCCGTGGCCTCTGCCCAGGGAGCCCGTGAGAGGTGGGGATGCATTTCAGGGAGAGATTCTGCACAGAATGTCACTTGTAAGCCGTCCGTGCCGGCATCTGTCCAAGGCCTAGGAGGCTTTTACTAGTTGGGCAGCAAACTCACTCCTTGCAGCACGGAGCGGTGGCCCTGGCACCGGGTCAGAAGCTGCTGGTCCCTTCCCCGAGTGCAGGGGATACTCACGGCAGGAACAGGTGTTCTCCTCGCTCTGCCCTGCCCCATGCACCGCCCTGGCAGTGCCTTGCCAGCCACCTGGGCACCCCGACCCTGGGCACCGAGGGGGATCCTGCCTCTTGGCAAAGGGTTTGCGCCCGCAGGGACAGCCCAGCGCTGCTGCTCCACAGGCTGCCCTGCTACAGGAAGGAGCGAACAGCAGCTATTTCCTTCCAAAATGTCAGCTGCCTCTCACAGACCAAACAGCAAGCGCTGGGCTCCTGGCAGCTTCCTCCCCGCCGCTGCAGCAAGCGCACAGCCGTGTGCAGATCCAGCCACGCTCACTGGGAGCGCCAGCGCGAGGCCGCGTGGGGCCGGCAGCAGCACAAGTGTCAGAGGGTCACATTACAGCCGTGCTCCTTGCCCAAGAGGTATTTATAGTTTTATGATCCAGGAGGATGGAACAAAAGGAAACAGCTGGAAACTGGCACTTTCAGCTAATCCTGATTTACAGTTCTGGCTTTAATGTGAACGGGACGTAACATGGGCTAGACTCTGTGGCAGAGAGATCCCTGCGTCCTCTTGGTCGGCCAGTGACTCACAACCGCAGGCTGAGTAACTGCAGTCCCCCTGCCAGCAGGGTCAGTTCGCCCCCTCTGACAGCTGGGGAGACAGAGGCAGGCTCTAAGTGACTTGCCCAAGGCTGTGGAACAAATCTGTGTCAGAGGCAGAATTGGAACCCGCAAGCTCTGGGCTCCCAGCCCTTTGCCCGCGACGATGGGTACATCTGCACTGCAGCTGGAGGGGAGACTTCCAGCTCAGGGAGCCGCTAGCTCTGGTGAGAACTAGCATGCTGAGAACAGCTGCGCACATGCCAGGCGGCAAGGCCTTGTGCTCCAGGCGGGCAGCGTGCCCATCCCGCTGAGGCTACCCTCCTGTTCGCAGCACACGGGCTCAATCCACGCGAGTGGGGGTATGTCCACCTGAGCTGGAAATCACAGCTCCAGCCGGGACGTGCGCTGAGGCAAGAGACGAGCACCGGCAGATGTCCATGGGGCTGGAGGGAGGGGCTCAGAGCTGGGAGCTCCGGGGGGTGTGGGAACGAGCCGTAACGCCCGTGAAGCAAGGCGGGGTAGAGACCGCATGCCCCTTCCGACCCCAGATGCTGCCTGTCTCATGAGGGTGGCACAGTCGTTGGCATTGCCCCAAGTGGGGTGGGTTGGTCTCTAAAGCACCCACCCAGCCAGGAGCCTGTCCGAAGGAGGGACTTGCAGGGATCTCTGTCGTTTCCCCCCCCCACACGCTGTCCTGTGGACCAGTGCCCGGGAGCCAGCCGTCCGGCCAGCCAGCCCAGAGCAAGGAGCAGCCAGCCCTGGGCTGGGTCTCTGCTGCGCAGCAGTTTGCTGCTAGAAAAGTAGGTCACTAGAGCAGGCTTCCTCCTTCCTGAAGGGCGGGAGCTGCCCCCGTGGGCACCCCTCTGCAGCAGGCCCCGGCAGCGGGGAGAGACGTGGCACCAGCTGCCCAGCAAGGGGCTGGTCCGAGAGCGTGAATCAAACACCCCCATGGATTAGGGATTTCTAAATACAGCTAAGCTGCTCAGACACTCCCGTGGCAGCTGTGCCTCGGAGAGGAGGGCAGCCCCCTGGCAGAGCAGCCCCTGGGCTCAAAAGGAAAAGCACAAGATCAAACCTGGCGCTGCACAGCTAGCACCTGGCAGCCGACGCCTCCCAGAAATATGCAGGGCGGCCGCTGGCCACCACAAATAGATGAAGCAGCTACACGGCCAGGCCTGAGGCGCAGCCTTCACTTTAGCCAGGGGCTGGCTCAGCAATTGCGTCTGCCCGCAGGTCCCAAGCAGCTGCCCCTGCGAAGGAAGCAATGCTGAGCTATGGGCAGAGGGAGGGGAGTGGGCCACCCAGGGAGGGGGTGGCTTCAGCTTCTGTTTACTTCAATTACTGACTTTCCTTCCCTTTTTAAAGAGCTCGGAGCCCACGGCAGAAGGCTGTTACACAGGGCGCAGGCAAGCAGCAGGGGGCTAGGTCAGTTCTCATATTGAGGAAAAGGAGTCAGGACACCTGGGTTTAATTCCTGGCTCTGCCTCAGACACCATGGACAAGTTACTTGGCCTGTCTGCCTCAGTTTACCCACAGGACTTGCCTGGCCCACTGCAATGCTGGGAGGCTTTAGTAACTGGTTCCGAAAGTTGCAAATGGCAGGGTATTGCTGCAGGTCACTTGCAAACCAGATCTGCTCTAGGAATGATTTGGGGGCAGGTCTCTGGCGTGTCACAGGAGCTCAGACTAGAGGATCACAATGGCCTCTCCTGGCCGAGGAACCTAGGAAAAGATTTCTAGAGCCAAAATGGGGAGTCCCTGGATTTCTGCCCTGTGACCATCTACAAGTTTCTGCTACATTCACCCCTGCAGAGTGCACCAGGGACCAGCCCCATTCCCCAGCCACCCTTGACTACTGCAGAGGGTTATAAAACTCTCAGGAAGAATTCCAAGAAAGCCTCTCTTCCTCACGCAAGTCTGTTCCAAACACAGCACGAGCCGCTGCAATCTACGCTGGGAAAGGCACAATCTTGGCTTCTCTGCAACATTCGATTATCTTCCCTTCCATTGCAGAAGGCTCCCTTCACTTGCTGATCTCTCATGTGCGGGAGCTGGAAAGCTTTGCCATCCCACCGAGCAGTGGGGGGCAGCCCGTGGCCCGCAGCCTGTCAGGGTAATCTGCTGGGGGGGCCGCCAGACAGTTGGTTTACATTGACCATCCACAGGCATGGCTGCCTGCAGCTCCCAGGGGCCGCGGTTCGCTGTCCCCGGCCAATGGGAGCTGCGGGAAGCGGCGCGGGCTGCATGTTGCCACCACTGCCATAGAGCAACAAATATAAAATTGGGGCCAACTTCCCAGGCTGGGAGGCCACCACTGTCCGGAACACGCCACGTCAAGTCTGTGCTGAGCCCTGCGCTAGGCAATGTGTGCTGCTGCTCTGGGCTGGCTTCCTCCCGCCCAGCTCCCTAAGAAAAGGAGAAGGGTGGGCAGGTTTCTAGACTCTTGATCCATGCCCCTCTCTGCAAGGGAGCAGCACGGCTCCTTGGACTCTGGGAGAAGGATGTGCTGCCCCAGTGGGTTCCTCTCTCTCCCGGGGCAGGAGCTGTGGGAAGAGGATGCACAGAGTCACCCAAGGGAGCAGAGCTGCCAGGGGCTCGGCTGTGGGGGCAGGGGCTATCATGGCCGTGCCTAGAGCCCCCGTGCAAGAGCAGCTCTGCAGACAGGAATCTGAGCGGGAGGACGCGACCGGGCGGCTTAGCAAGCCCTGGGGAAGCCTAATCTCTGCTATTAATGCCAGCGCCCCCCTGGTGGATAAACCCAGACACGGATTAGACAGGCCTTGGAGGCACTTTAATAACGGCCCCCGTGGCCATACGGCCCAATTCCTCTCGCCCCGGGGGGGAAATAGGGGCTTGACCAGCTGGAGCCAGCGAGGCACAAAGCAGGGACCCACCAGTGTACAGGCTCTGCCACAGCCCAGCCCAGGGGCTTTCCCTGCCCAGACAGGACTCCCCAGGGCAGGAACTCAGAGCCGGGCGCCCCCTCGGCTCAGCCAGCTCCATCCCATCCAGCCACTTCCTTTCTGTTAATGGGCTCGAAGAGCAGTCGCCTCATGAGGCGAGCAGGGGACTTGGCAGGTCTGGATTCTCTAGCGCATCACCCAGGCCTTGGCACAGATCTCCTGCATCTTTCCAAAACCAAACGGGGTCACGTACTTGGCCCCCGGCAGGGTAGGGACCTGCAGCAGCCTAGCCCAGCAATTCACTGGACTCCCTGGCTGCGCTCTGCCTTGGCATCTTACACACTGGTAGGGAGCTGCACCATGTTGCTGGACTTACCTGTCAACTAGAACCAGGAGCAATTTGACCACGGGGCCACATCCTGCCAAGACTTGGCGTTCGGCTCAGGCTGTCCCTGGCATAGCCAGGACGTCTGCCTTAACCAGGGCTGCTTATCTCACCGCAGATCCCGCGTGTGCCCCGGAACACGGCACTAGGGTAAGATCCTGGACACGAGATCCTGGACTCACAAATTAATCCCAGTTTGGGACTTGGGATGCAAATTCCTTCTCAAGATTATTCCCACGCTCTGTGCACATCAGCTTGGACGCAGGCGTCGGTTTATTTTACAAGCTGTGACTTCTGGCTCCGCTCCCGTCAGAGAGTGTACAGATAATGAAGACAGGCTGGCTCCTGAGCTCCCCGTTCCTCATGAGCAGCACTTCACCTGTGACTTCTGGGCTGCACTGGCGGGTTGGGGGATCAGGTCAGCTCCAGCGAGAGTGTTCAGACCACCTTAGGAGACGGGCACTCGGGGGTGTCCCTGCATCTCTGCTACCTTGGTTACTGCGTATTGTGGTTATTGCAGCATGAGTCAGCTCAAGGCTGGGCAGTTAATTCTCGGATGCCTGGCATTTCTGCTCAGCTGGCTGACAGTGCTACAAAATTGTTTGAGTCATAAGAAAGGGCTGCTCTCCACTCACAGTAGCCCAGCTGGCGGCCGAGTGAAAAGACACGTATCCCAGCAGAAGGGGATGGCTTAGGGGGCTAGGTACCAGGTTTGAAATTCCTGCACTGAAACCTCACTTCTCTACCTTTCAGACGAGAGGTTTGAAGCATGATAGGATGAACCCAGCCTCTCAACGGCCGAGGGAGAGAGTTTCAGGCCCCAGACTGCCTTTCCAGCTGAAATATTAAAAGACACACACCACTCGAATCTTCTCCAAATGGACACTGGACTCCACCACCCTCCTTGGGAGAATGGAGGGGTCGGTTACAGCCGCCTGGACCAAAAAGCCTTTCTCCCCACATCTGTTCAGCGGTCTGCCGTCCCCTCCCCAGAGGTGGCTGCATTTTCAGGGGTGCATTGATGTTACTTCTGAAGTGCCCTGTGGTGAAGGGATCATCCTACAGAATCTGTGTTGGCCTGGGCAGCCCAGCAGCTAAGAAGAATCCCCAGAGTATAGGACGGTGCTGCTCGGGTAGCAAAGTCCCTGTGCCGGGGCACCAGCTGGGCACAGAATCCACTCGAGGTGTGTAATGAAAGAACCACGGCTCTCGGAGTGGGCCTGGGCCAGGCTGGCTGTGCAGCTGTTGGCACCTGGCAGCGAGAAGCGAAGAAGGGGACTGAGGGATGAAGAGAAGAGACTCCAGGCAGCAGCTGAGCCTTGTGTCTACAGGGTCTAGCACAAGGGAGTTACGGTACCGCCGAATAAAGACACCACTCCCCCCCCCTCTGAGTCAGCCTGGAGTTCCCCTGAGGAGCGGGGCTTGTGACCGGGGATTCCCACGCAGCCTGGCTGCCCAGAAGTGAGGGGTGGTGAGGAGAGCTCTCCTCGGAGAGAAGCCTATGCCTGTGCGTGGCTCAGCCCCCGTGAAACGGCAGGTAACACAGGCTCCCTGCTGCTGTGTGCACAGATCCTTCCCCTGCAACAGCACCAGCCCGTGGCAGCCTCCTGCATCCTCCAGTTCTGTTTGCCACCGCGAGGGAGGGCTGCAGGCACAAAAGTTTTTTCTAGGAACTGTTGTGGGGCAGGTCTCTGGGCTGTGCTATGCAGGGGGCCCTTCTGGCCTGGGAAGCTATGAACTTATGAGCGCCGGCCCTGTCTCCAAAACCCTCCCCCAGCAGCTGCTCCTGGGCCAGGGAGTCATGAGGTAACTCACCCCCACCAGGCTGAGTCCTACGTGACTTGTAACCTAACAAACCATCGGCACTGGGGGGAAGGTGTTAAATGAACTGTGCCTAAAATCTACCATCTGCCCGCTTCATAGAAAGCGGAGTGCCAGGATCTCCATTGCAGCGTGACAGCCCCTGTCTGCATGCACCGTGCACTCTCATGTTACCAGGGATACCCCAGGCACCGCACAGACAAAGCAACACCACCGCGGAGCATTGACCGCCTGAGCCGCTTGGTGCATTGAAATGAGACCAAGAGACTGGTGGAAAACTGAAGCAGCAGTGGCAGCGCCAGCCCAACCTGCCATTAACTAGGGTGGTTCAGCTCCATGCGGGAGCCAGAGGCCTGTCCCTGTCCCCGGACCAGGCACGGCAGGGTGGCACGTGTCCCTTTGCTGCCCTACCCCATGCCTCTACACAGCGGATGTAGGGAAACTCTGCTGCTACCCTCAGTCCCGAGAGCCCCCTGCTAGCCCGTCCCTAGGCTCTTCCCTTTCCCCTCGGTCTTTGCCAAGCCCCTCGCTCCGGCACGTTTGGGATTTTTTGTAACCAAAATACTCGTCTATGTTCCGTTCTACTTAAAGGGAACAGTAGCTTTGCAGTTTGCTGCTCAGTTCTGTCTTGTAAAGCTAAGACGAGCCCTTTGGTGGCCAGTGTTTAGAGGAGGCAGGCTGAGTGCTGTTAGACCGACACTCCAATCTCACCCCCCCACCCCGTCCCCCTGTAAAAAGAATAGAGGCTTTGTGCTCAGCTGGAGAGCACCCGCGATTGCTGCCCTCGCCACAACGTCATCCCTGGGCCCGAAGTGCTAAAGCTCCTAAAACAACATTCAGAGATTGTGTCACACACACTCCCCCCCCCCCATTTAGTACGCTAGCAAAGCGGGGCCCAGCGAGGTCAGGAATGGAGACGGTCAGGCTGCAGCCCGCTCAGTCCGCCTGCCCCTGCCTTGCACAGAATCACCCTACTGCCCAGGCCTAAGCAGAAGCACTGCAGTGTTGACAGACAGACCCAGTCTGTCTCCGACTGTTCCTCTCCTCTGAGGTGGCAGAGGCCCCACCCCAAAGATCTTCGAGGAGATCACCCTGTTACAGCCAGGGGCGGCTTCCTGAGACAGGGGCCCCTTACCCCCTTTGGCTGGTAGCTGCACTACAGTTTTAAGTTGTCATCAGCACGTCACTGTGCTCAGTGTTGCACAAGACGCACACTACAGATGGCGCGCCTGCCCAAAGGAGCTTACAAGTGAGCCAGATGGACACAGAGGAGGTGGGAGGAACTGGGAAGCCCATGGGAGGAATGAGTGGGGTCATTTAGCATTAATATTGTTGCCCTAATTCCCTGGGGCTACTACAGAAGGAGGGAGATTGTGGGATTTGGCTTTTCCAGCTGGAAACATAGTCACAAATTTCTGAATAGCTCTGCTGTGTTTTGTGCTCCAGAATGTTTGGTTTTCAAGCCCCTTCTGGCTGTTATGGTCAGTCTCGGGGTGCAGAGAGAGCTCCCAAGGCACGGGTAACAGAGGCTCTGAACACAAGCCCCACTCAGTCTGTTGGCATAGGTCTAAAGCAGTTTAAAGTCTGGTGCAATGCTGTGTGTAGACAAGCCCTGAATCCCCACAGCCAGAAGAGTCTGGGTGCAGGAGCAGGGTCAAAATGAGGGGAGCGAAAGGTACAGTGCAGATGGTCCCTCCACCAAAAAGCTTCAGTTCCTTCTATCAGGCCTCTGCCAGCGTAGCCGTGTCCTGAGCCGTGCCTGCTGTACACGGAGTGGGAATAAACATTCGCAACCTCGGACTCACTGCCCGCCCCCTCTGTGCCCAGAGCCAATGTTATTTCCAAGCTGGGAAGAATCAAAGGACTGGAAGGGACCTTGAGAGGTTGTCTAGTCCAGTCCCCTGCCCTCAGGGCAGGACTGAGTATTGGCTAGACCGGGGTGGGCAAACCATGGCTTGCAAGCCACACCATTAAAGTGCAGCTCACAGAACCCCCCACGTTCCCTCTCCCCAGACTTGGAGGGAGTGGGAGCTCGGGACCTCTACCTTGCAGCAGGGGGTGGGGTAGGGGCTTCTGCCCAGTGGTGGGTGGGATAGGGGATTCAGCACCGGCTTCTGACCTTCGGAAGATTGTCAGATGCGGCTCAGAGGGTCAGTAAGTTTGGCCACCCCCTGATCTAGACCATCCCTGGCTAGGGTTTCTCTAACCCGCTCTTAAAAATCTCCAATGATGGCAACTCCTGGGCAATTTATTCTAGTGCTTTACCAGCCTGACAGGAAGTTTTTCCTAATGTCCAACCTAAACCTCCCTTGCTGCAATTTAAGCCCATTGCTTCTTGTCCTGAACTCAGGGGTTAAGAAGAACAATTCTTCTCCCTCCTCCTTGTAACAACCTTTTAGGTACTTGCAAACTGTTCTCATGTCCCCTCGCCGACTTCTCTTCTCCAGACTAAAACCCCATTTTTTCAGTTGTCCCTCAAAGGTCATGTTTTCTAGACCTTTAATCATTTTTGTTTCTCTTCTCTGGATTCTGTCCAATTTGTCCACATCCTTCCTGAAATGTGGCACCCAGAACTGGCCACAATACTCCAGTTCAGGCTGTATCAGCGCAGAGCAGAGCAGAAGAATTACTTCTCATGGCTTGCTTACAACACTCCTGCTAATACATCCCACTCTGACCAGGGCCGGCTCCAGGATTTTTGCCGCCCAAGCAAAAAGCAGGGCGGGGGAGGAGCCGCGATCGCGATCTGCAGCACTACCACCGCCGGTTCAGTCTTCAGCGGCAATTCAGTGGCAGGTCCTTCGCTCCGAGAAGGAGTGAGGGACCCGCCGCTGAAAAGCCAGAGATGCCACCCTTCTCCGTTGGCCTCCCCAAGCACCTGCTTGCTGGGCTGGTGCCTGGAGCCGGCCCTGACTCTGACCCCCAGAGTTAATTCACCTTGATTATAAATACGTGCCTTGAATGTCAGGACTGATTCTGAATCTGGCACCACATTCACCATGGAAAAACATTTGTGGGGTTCAAACTCTGAGCACCTGTGACTGCGTGTGGCTTTGTGTCTGAGCAGGGGGTGTCACCAGAACCGCCTAAGATGTCACGGTCAGCACAAGCCAAGGGAGTTTATAAAACAGGAGGGAGAGATGCAAATACCCAACTGGATGGAGTTTAAGTGTATCGTGGGCCCGAGTACCCAAGCTGCTTTGGCTGTGTTCCCTGGCAGCGCTGGGAATGAAATAAGATGCAGATTCCTGCATGCTGTAAACAAACAGTGACAGGTTACACAACAAGCAATGCAGGTCACAGCCCAGTGCGGTGCGATTGTGCTACACTGCCCAGGGCTTGGTACAGCGCTGGCACAGAGTCGAAGTGAGAACCCTGCTTTACAAAGGCAAAACTGCATATGACAGCGGCTCTGACACGTGAAAAGGCCGAAGCAATTCCCCGCATCACCTGGCAGACTGCTGCCCAGTATGAACAGCTGTTGGAACGTGAACCAAGACACCCCCCAGAACCGTCACGGCAAAACAGTTCTTTCAGCTGCCAACCGGCAATCAGTCTGCACAGGGCTTGGACAGCATGTGCTCCTGCACTGCACTTCCATTGCCACTTCCAGAGCTTGTCTACACTGGCAAACTACATCCTGCTCAAACTCATGTGAACCGGGCCGTGACCCCGTCTTCACCAGGAAATCAGCCGTGGTTTTCTCAATCTGTGTTAGCTGACACATCTGTAACAGGTTGAAAAACCCTCCTGTGCAAGGGCGGTTTGTGTTGACGCATGTCAGCTGGCAGAAGTTAACCCCAAGGCTGTTAGCTAACAGGTAACCCCACCACTTCTCTCCCAGTGTAAACAGGGCCAGGGTGGAAATGTTCCAGGTCAGAGGGGCTGGCTGTAGTTCCCCTGTCTGCACTCAGGGCTTCATCCTATTTAACACCGGTCCTAAGGCCGTGTCCTGTTCAGGGCACCCCCCCTCCGTGTGCCTGGCATGGACAGAGCCAGGGGCAGCCGACAGGGCCCTGCCAAAGAGCCTCCTCCGCATGATCCTGAACCAGCCCCAGCTTCTGCTGCCCCAGCTCCTCTCAGGGCCCTGTCGCCGGGTCGCATCCCACCCTTAGTTCACACCCAGAGGGTCCCATCCCCAGGGCTGGCAGCGGCGCCCAGCCCAGAGGCTCAGGGACGGGGGTGCAGGCAGCGCCCCGAGGGATCATGCTGCACGTGTGGGCTCAGCTTGGCTCCCGGCCCTGGCCCACTCCGGCCGAACCGGGCCAGCTGTGGCCTGCTGGCGCTGGGGCAGGTCCCAGCTTTTCAAACTGCCCGTGGATCCCCGGCGGCAGCTGCTGGGAGATGGAGCCCGAGGGCTGGGCCCTTGTGGGGCCCCCCGAGGGCCACTTTGCTCACCACGAGCCCCGCAGCAGGGACCCCGGCCCCCTCCTACTTCTGGCCGTGGCAGCTGCTCCCGACTCGGCTCCGGGGCCGGCTCTGCTCCCTCCAGCCGCTGCCTGCACCACCCCACGGCCCAGCGTAGCGCCCAGTGCGGGGACCCAAGCCCGGTACCACCCCCCTCGGAGCCTCCCCAGACCCAGGGTCTGGGCAGCCCCCATTGGCCCTGCCCCAGGCCCTCATTAGCTTCCCCGACTATCTCCCCATATTCCCTGGTTCCCCATCTCCCCCACTGCCCTTCCTCCTGCCCCTGATGTTCTCCCAGCCACTCCCCGTGTCTCCTCCACTCTTCCTGCCCCCCCACAGCCTCCCGTCACCTGCCCCCCCCCCCACTGCAAGCAAGGGGGCCCTTTAGGGTCAGTCGTACTGGGGGTTACAGGACAGGAGCTCGGCTGGGACCCCACCAAATTTGTTTCACCGGTGGGGCCTCCAAACTGCTGCCCTCAGGGCTGGGGGCATTGGGGGGTGGAGGGGGGCTGGCACTACACAGACAGCGTCCCCCAAGCCTCGTGCTCACGGTGCCCCTAAAGCACGTCCGCCTGCCCCCTGGGCAGACACACCTAAACATGAGCCCAGGACAGGCTGGTCTCATCCCTGGGAATGTTTCATAACACGCAGTGGCAATCAAGGAGACAGAGGAACCTGGCCCTGAACAATCATCAGAGCCTGTGACCTGTCTCCCCCCGCGCCCCGCTCCCTCCCATTGCATATAAGGACCCATCTACGCACACAAATTGCACTGGTGCAGCATTTATCAGTGGAAAAACCGTTTCAGTGGAGTGCGTTAACAGTCGCACTGTGCCACTTGGCCCAGCGCAGCTGCCATTCTATCCCTGCGGGGGCATTGTGGGGAGGGGTCCCTGGGTCCTCGCCCCGCCTGCAGCTGCAGGCTCGCTGCCTTGGGGCAAACCTTCACCCTGGATTGTGGAACACCTGCTGGTGTCATGGGGAATTGTAGGAGCTGTGGGTGAAATGCCCCGAATCCTCTGCCCTATCCCAGAGTTCATTCGCTTGCGCCATTGCTGCCAGCTGCAAACATGGTTGAGGCCTGGAGGAGTGAACTTCTGTCTGTTGTTTGGGCCGCAAGCTGGAGAAGAGGGGGAATCCCACTCACTGGGCTAGGTCTCGTCTGCACATAAGTTGTACCAATTCATCCAACATCCATTTAATAACCAGTTTAGTGCAACTGGTGCAAACCATGTGTAGACACACTTGTATCAGCTTAGAACTAGTTATATTGGATTTAGCTTGGGCCAGTAAAGTTAAAATTTACTGTCACGAGATAAATTGACATACACCTGGCTGAAGTTGAATTAGTAGTGTCCACACAGGGATCTGGCACCGATATAGCCAGCTTGGTTTAAAAATCACACCTTTAGTTAAACTGGTGCAACCCTGAGCCTCCAAGCTGGATTGGCGGCCGGAGGGGGCAGAGCCGGCCCCGGAGCCGAGTCGGGAGCAGCCGCCGCGGCCAGAGGTAGGAGGGGGCCGGGGTCCCTGCTGCGGGGCTCGTGGCGAGCAAAGTGGCCCTCGGGGGGGCCCCTCCAATCCCCTCCTGCAGCTTGTGGGGATTGTTTGCACCAGCACAACCACTCTTGATGTGTAGGTGGAGAACTTGGCGTAATATCCCACTGGTGTGTGTGTGCGGGGGGGGGGGGGGGGAGCCAACACAAAGTGCATCACTCTGAAGGAGACGGGTGAGAGGTGTCCTGTCTCAACCAGG
This sequence comes from Mauremys mutica, assembly GCF_020497125.1. NCBI lineage: Eukaryota > Metazoa > Chordata > Testudines > Geoemydidae > Mauremys > Mauremys mutica. The sequence goes on from NC_059096.1 coordinate 1,491,064, forward strand.
CTGCTGCATGCTGCACGCAGGTTCTTCATCCCAGAGGGACCAGTCCACAGCTGCAAACCCGGGTGGCTTTGTTTTTAAATGTGAGCCCAGAAAGAATTGCCCTCCCACAGCAAATGCATGAGGGTGCATTGGGTTGGGTGAGCACAGGGTCTGACTGCACTGACATTAATGGGTGCACTGAGCCTTTGCAAATCAGGCCTTGCCTGTGTCTGTGGTGGGATTGGAGGGAGAGGCAGGGGAACAGATTGGTTGAGAAAGGACAAAGATCTCTCTGTCAGCCTGACTCTAACCCCCAGCGTTATCACCTACTTCAGGTGATGCTTTGCTCAAAGAACTTTTCCTACGCTCACCCAGGGAAATAAGTCAGTATGGCGATTATTTGGCAGACAGACAGAGTTAAAATTACTTCTTCAGGGTCCCACAGCAGAGGACGGAGTTGGGAATGGAACCCAGGAGTCGAGTCCCTGCTCCGCCAGCTAGCTCACTCTGTGGCGAATCTGCCATGCTCATGCCTCGCAAGAGGGGTGTTGTGTATTTCTCTGTGCACACGGCCTGGGAATCAGCACAATGTGCTTGTTTGCTGTCTGTCTGCTGGAGCCCCGTGCTTTGCCCTCCCTCCCTCCTTAATCCAGACACACTGGTTGTGATGGAAAACTCAGTGCTGTTGACACACGGTGTTTATTTTGGACAGGTCCTTTTTTTAATGATCCAAGCTGATGCTGGGCTGAGGTATCACCCAGGCTAGGAAATTCATTTTCAGTTACTCCTCATACACCCGTGTTATTTTTGTTCCACTTAGTTTGATCTGGAGCCTTTTCTGTTAATCCTTCCTCTCTTACCAGTAGCAAACAGCTGCTGGCTGACTACCCCCCTGCAGCACGCCGCACCTGGGGCTCACGCTGCCAGCCTGATGCTGCAGAGAAATACCTGAGAAAGCCTGGGACTTAAGAACTGCCAGGCCCAATGAGTTCAACTTTCCATCTCCGACAATGGCCATCGCCAGATATTTCAGAGGAAGGTGTCAGATCCTGCAACAGCAGGTCTGGGGTAATCTGACCTCCACATTAGGTCTAGTCTTGATCTCTAATAGAGGTTGATTTAAACTTTGAAGCCTGATGTGACCCAGGGATCTCTTGGTACCACCTGGCTGAGAGAACAGGGGTACATGAAGGCGATAGGGATCCCCTGGGTCTGGTATCTGCAAACTAGTTTGCCAGAGAGTGTCATGTAAGGTCTCTAATGAAAGCCTGGGTCACGCTGGCCATCAGGATCATTGAGAGAGGTACATACAGATAGTCTGTGAAGAACTATGACTATGTACTGACAATAGGTTCTCCAAGTGCTGCGTGTGTGGTAAGCGGAGTCGTGATCCTGGTTGAGTCCTGCACGCGGGGCAGTTCTGGTCCTTTCATAGAATCGTATCAGGGTTGGAAGGGACCTCAGGAGATCATCTAGTCCAACCCCTGCTCAAAGCAGGACCAACCCCAGACAGATTTTTGCCCCAGACCCCTAAATGGCCCCCTCAAGGATTGAACTCACAACCCTGGGTTTAGCAGGCCAATGCTCAACCCACTTGGGAGAGCTCTGGGTGCTCCAGAGGGACGCTCTGAGGTTGGTGTGTGCCTACCGCTAATCTGTGCCTGGAGAGTGAGGCCTGCGGGGCCTGCCAGGCAGTGCTGGTGCTGGTGCTGCCAGGGGCTGGTGGGTTCCGGGTGCTGACCCTTGGCAGGGGCAGACGAGACTGTCTCACATTGAGGGCAGGTGGTAGCCAGGTGCCTCACGGCCCTGGGAACGCCTGGGGAGCATCACACATGAGGTTTAATATCCCTTCCAAAATGTTTGTGACTTTAGCTATTCTAGCCCTGGATATTCTCCTCATCCATCTAAATCAAAGGGACTGCGTGTAGTGTCTTGTCCACAGTCAGGGTTCAGCTATGCCAGTGTAGACCAGGCCTAGGGCATGACTCCACATGGGCATGGGTGGCAGAGCCTGGCTCTTGCTCAATTGCTCGGTGCTGAAAGGCCTTGTGACACTGCGCACAAGCACCCTGACAGCAACTCCCCTGGTTCCTGCTGGCCTGGGATGCCGTGCCCCGTTCTCCGGTTTGTCAGGCCCCCTTTTCTACTTCCCCCCTCTTGTCTCACCTGCTGCTTTTCTGTTTGCAGGGACTGACAGGGGCAGTGTGGGGAGGAGAGTCGCAAAGCCCCAGCTCCTGGAAGGGAGTGACGACCTACGTGAGTTTCTCGCCCTCGCGGGTGCAGAGGAAAAGCTGCCCGAGCGGCGAAGGCTCAGACACCAGAAGGCAAAATCAGAGACCCTCCCATTGATTCTCTTTTTTAAATCTCATGATTTTTAGGCCTGTCTCCTGGAACCCTCAGGGCTGGCGAAGCTGTGAGTAGATGGAGAATTTCTGTGGTGCTGTCTAACCAGCCTGGCTCTCCCTTAATGCCCCCCACTGAAGCCAGCAAGGCACAGATCCTGGCCCCTGGCAGCCCCTTTGACCAGCCAGGCTGGCCAGGGAGAGACTGGGCAAATGCACAGCAAGCTCCAGACATCTGCTCTTGGCTAAGCCCCTCTGAGCCCCCAGGGAGCTTCCTGTCCCCAGCTGCTGTGCTGCACCGGCGCTCTGGCCCCGGGCGGGTGGGCCGCTGGCCGCTCCGGCCTGTGCCAATGAACCAGGGTGACCCATGTTTACCAGCCCAGCTTGCGCAAGAGCCGGCCTCTGAGGGGAGAAAGGCAGCGGAGGGGTTGCCGCAGCAACCGCTGGCTCCAGTCAAAGGGGGAACAAACACATCCGATGTGTTGATTCGCGGCAACACCGAGCGTTGTGCGTTCCCTGCCCAGGGTACAGGGTGACCCAGCCTGGGGAGCGGGAGCCCACGTTCGTGACATCCCTCCTGACCCCCCGCTGCGGGGGAGGGGGCAACATTTACCCCCGGGGCCTGCAGCTGGCACCTGAATCCAGATAGAAGCCCCAGAGGCGCTGGGCACCTGCAGCTCCCACTGATTTGGCTGAGACCAGAAATGAGGCCAGTTTTTTAGGGGCCAAAATATGGCTCCCGGTGGCTTACGCACCAGCTTGTGTAGTTGCTACCTGCCATTGGTCTGTGTCAGGGAGTTTCCATCTGGCTCCTTCCTAGAGCCGGAGGGGAAACGTTTCAGTGTTTTGTTTGGGTTTTTTTTGTCCTGCGAAAATGTCCAAACGTTTCCATTTTCATCGACCTCTTTTGACACAATGTTCAGGTTTTCCTTGCAAAACCAAACCCCCAGTTTTGTCTCCCGTTTTCAGCAACCAAAATTGAAAACATTGTCAGCCGCCCAGTAAAACCCAGCAGTGTTGCCCAAACAGCTGAAATGTTTCTGGTTTATTGCCTCCAAACACTTCAAATGTTCTAGTTTTCAGTTTTTCAGTAACTCCCACCCCCACCCACCCCCCGTGGAAATTCCCTTTTCAACAAATTAGCCACTTTCCAGCTACATTTTTCTGACCAGCTCTATTCCTCACATCAGCACATCAACTCTTTCCCTCACCTCCGGGGTAGCACTGCTGCCCATCTCCCATCCAGCTGTGCCCGCTCTGATCTGCCGCGGGGCCTGGGGCTGGTCTTGAGACCATGGGGAGGGTTTGGAGCAGCCCTAGTGCAGTGGTGGGGTGAGGAATGCGCAGTGGGGGCACCTGCAGGTTAATTCCTGCAGGGCCAGGGCACTCCCTGTGCTCAAGGCTCTGAAGGCAACGCAGGGAGAGGGGACCGGCAGGGTGCAGGGGCTGAGGAGTTCAGGGCCTGGGCTTGTGAGCCCTGGAGAGACAGGAGCCTTTGTCCTGTCTGAAGTACTCGCACTCCTTGTTTTCAGTCTGTGAAGGAAGCTGCCACCAGGGAAGACAAACAGGCTGTTGGAAACATCACTGATTTCTCTCTTCCTTGTCTCGCGGGGTGTATCCAGCCTGGCTGTGCACAGGACCCGTGGTCTCCCAGGCTGGATGGCGTGCACAGCAATGGGGCATGGGTCTCGCTAAGGGTGTGAGCACCCAGTTGTTGGTGCGCAGTGTGCCACCCTCTCTGGAGTTTGCTCTTTTGTTTATAGATGGCAGGACGCTATCGCTCTGCAAACAGGAACTGTCAGGGAACACACAGCTCCTCGCACGGACCATGGGAGCCCCCTCACCCACTTGGCTGGGTCTCTGACCCGGAGGTCTAGCGAGTTCGATTGCTGCTGCAGCCCTCGGGGGTTGAATTGGGACCTCCAAAGCTACAAGCGTGAGGGCTACAGCTTGTGCTAAAGATCCCTCCCTGGGGCGGTAACAGACGGGGGCGGGGGCACAATATCAGGCTGGAGGTACAACTCTGACCCACAAAGTGGCCCCAGCCCATTCCCAGATGAAGCCTCCTTCTGGTTGGTTCAGCTCAGTGTGAGATTTATCTCCCCTCCTGTGTGAAGCATCTCAGAGGGAAATGAGAAAGGCAGCAGAAAGGGCGACAGAAACGGATCAGACTGGCTGGAGCTCCAGCAATGCAGCAGGGCAGGTCTGACCCTCCCCCGGGGCACACAGCCCGCCAGGGAGACGGGGCTGAGGCCTGCAGGACCAGTTTGGTTTGACCGGCTGATGAACCTGCCCTCTCTGCATCATCCCCCCTGCTCTGGTAAAACAAGGACCTATTTTCGGTTGGAATTCATTCCCGCGCGTGCCCCTTTCTCCCTCAGCTGTCAGTCTGTTTTCTATAGTCACCAGCTGCCCATGGCCTTGGTATCTTCAGCTTTCGACACGACTTTGGGAACAATCAGGCAGATTTCAGTTTCCCCTGAAGGAATATTTTGCCGCCAAATACATGGAATCTGGAAGCACCAGCTCATAGCTCCCCAACCTGACCTGGCATGTTCTTCACCCCACACGCCTGGGCATCTCCTTTCATTGGAGTGGATAGGAGCCAGGTACGCAGGCTCCCCACCGGTACAGGCAGAGAGACTGCAAGTGCCCTCGCACCCCAGTAGTGCTCACAGAGTCGCCACTGGTGCACAGAGCACCTCTCTGCCCTTGTGCACAACAGCCTGGTAGTGCACACTGCTGGGACTGCTGTTCTGTGCCACATGGCTGTGCTATCGCAGTTTGTGCAGGGAGCCTGTCAGTGCCAATGAAACTCCTACACCTGCCCCCAGTCATGTATGAGTGTCCCCCATACTGCGGGCAGCATCCTGCTTGTGCACACAAGGCACGATCTGCACTGGGTCCTCGTGAATGTTGTTCAAAGGGAAGAACACAACAAGGTGCAGAATCTGTTCCAGTCTCAGCTGATCCATGGTATGGCAATGGGCCCAGGAAAGAGAAGTGTTCACTTCTGCGTAGCTGCTCCGAAGCCAGTCCACAGCAGGACTGAGGGCCCGTGTGAAATGAGTTTGAGAGTCCTGACTGAATTGGCCACCTCGCAAACACAGTACTACAGCCGTGGATAGTGACCGCCTGTCCCTGCCTATGGACAGCCAAGAGGACTCGGGGCACTTTGGATCCTAACTCACAACGTTCTTCCCCCAAAAAGCAGGAGTACTTGTGGCACCTTAGAGACTAACAAATTTATTTGAGCATAATTATGCTTTTCAGAACTTTGTGAGTCTCCAGAAGAGGGAGTGCGTGACGATGGAGAAAATTGCCGACATGTTGAATGAGATGCATACGGTGCTGGGAAAAATCTTATAGCATTACTAAGTGGCTGTAGGAAATGAGGATCCATCTGTGTAGGCCTGAGACGCTGAGAGCAGTCCAGAGATTTGCCCTGTTGAAGCAATGGGCAGACTTTGCAAAATGGAGCAAAGATCTGCAGTGCTAGGGCTCAGGGAGTCAGGGCCCCAAGAGACGGTCTCTGAGTTCTGAGGACCCTTGGGGCAGGAAAGTATGGAAGAGGAGCGTGCTCGTGCCCCTGTGAAAGTGACCATGCAATTTTGCCAAGCAGGTACTGCGAGGGGCCCCTCCGAGGATTCCAAACTGCAGCGGGAGCTCTGTGCTGTGCAGCCAATTTGCCTGCAGCTCTGGAGTGACCTGAGCACACTTGGACCCATTTCAGAAAGCAACTCGCAGTGACTGCAGAGTAGCTGAGCTAGAGCTGGGCTGGAATATTGAGTGTCTGCCCCTCGCTCTGCTGCGGGAGCCTTTCTGACAACTTACAAACTGCCTGACAAGCAGCTCTGAAAGGTGAGAGATGCCGGAGGCCATGGTAAGACCTGGGTCGGGTTCTGGTTCAGTTCAAGGTTCAGATTTGCCTGTGGCATCACCTCCCGAGCTCTTCTCCCACCACTGCAGCCCATTCAGAACAGTGGGTGCTTTGTAAGGTCAATTGCTCTTGCTGGGTTTCCACTACCTTGGCTCTTGCCAGATTTCATTCGTATCTGGACCGAAACTGGAAGATAGACACCTTTGGAGCTGGATCCGTCCCAGCCTGCAGCCCTTGTATAAAGACGGGAATATCAAGCTGGAGTCGGGAGGCTCTCTTACCGCTGTGTTCGGCACTGGTGCCCGCTGCTGGAGCCCTGTGTCCAGTTCCGGTGCCCACGATTCAAGAAGGATGTTGGTAAATAGGAGAGGGCTGAGAAGAACCTGCCTTAGAGTTGTAGATTGCCACGGACTCGCAGGGGCGAAAGAAAATGCAGGCCTGATATTTACCAGGCTGCACGTGGCAACAGACTATATTGGTAAGGGATGCAAGGAGAGTGTGGGTCACGATGCAAACTGCAGACACACACACACACACACTAAACTTAATCAATTTAAAAGTTTTATTGGGGATAATTACAAGGGGTAAGGGGGCAGCGTATGATTAGCTAATAGAGTTAATGAAACTTAAAACACACAATGACTAAAATATCTACTAACAATATTTATAAACAAAGATGCAGCATTTAGTAATAACTGATACTTACAAATACAAACCAACGCATAACGACCGGCAAACGTAGAAGCTCTATTTGAAACACGTGAGCTGAGAGAGAGGCTTCGAGGTGATCAGGCTCGGTTACAGGTATACACAGGACACACGGGTATACACAGGACACACGGGTATACACAGAATACATGGGTATACACAGGATTCGTTTTCTTTCTCCTCTCCCTGCCTGCACATGGCAGGCAGGCCATGAAGTACCCACTGTGACATCATAGAAGTGTCATAGGGGACGGGGCCCAAAACCTGTTTGTGTTCGTTTCTGATTGGCACAAGCGAAGTTAACACCATGTAGGGGAGCAGGTGCCTTAAAGTCTGGCTTCGCCCCCAAAAGGTGAGGAAATGCATATTGTCTTAGAATGCGTTCAACACTGAATGACAAAAGAAGAGGCCAGGGCAATACCGGTATGGGCAAGTTCTATAGGATGCAGACAGGAACTCATCTCAACAAGAGTGAGAGATTCCAGGAGCTCAGTCTATTTAGTTTAACAAAGAGAAGTTTAAAGAGTGACTTGATCACAATCTAAAAACCTACGGGATGTGACCCAGGGACATTCTAGGGCAGACCAACGGTCCATCTAGCCCAGGGGCCTGTCTTCCAACAGGGGCAGGTACCAGATGCTTCAGAGGGAATGAACAGAAAAGGGCAATTTATCAGGTGATCCATCCCTGTGGTTCAGTCCCAGCTTTTGGCAGTTGGAGGTTTAGGGACACTCAGAGCCTGGATTGCGTCCCTGACCATCTTGGTTAATAGCCATTGGATGAGCCATCAGCCATGAACTTATCTTGTTCTTTTATGAACCCAGTTATACTTTGTGCCGACTGGCAGAGGCTGCAGGGAGCCCCTGGGTGTGGGATCCACGTACTAGTTTACCAGATATCAGAGGGGGAGCCGTGTTAATCTGGATCTGTAAAAGCAGCAAAGAGTCTTGTGGCACCTTATAGACTAACAGACGTTTTGGAGCATGAGCTTTCGTGGGTGAATCCCCACTTCGTCAGATGCATGTAGTGGTTTTCCTTTGCTGCTAGTTTACCAGAGAGTGCCATGGCAGGTCTCCAATGAAAGCCTGTGTCAGACCAGTCATCAGAATCGCTGGAGCAGTACTTGTGGAGTTAGGGACAGGTGCTCAGCTCACTCTGGCTGCTATGTGCAAAGTGAGTGTTGGCTGGTTCACAGTGGGTGGCCATTTACAGTCTGAGCAAAATGCTAATCAACAGATTGCAGGGGCTGCAGTTAACTATGGGAACAATACCTGGGATGCAAATGAACCCTCAGGGGAGATGAGTTGTCAGCGGCTGGGGCTCAAGAAAGGAGGGGCTCGCCAGCCTGGCTGAAAACCACTGTAATAAGGCCTTTGGGGGAGCAGGACCGTAGGGTGTTAGTTAAGATGAGTCTCTAGGACGCATGCTGGGATGTTGATTGATCTGTAACACTTGGTTTCCAGGGTTTCCGTTCACTAGTATTGAGTCTCTGCCCTCTGTGAAATAATCTTATCCTCGCTTTCTCTAGGATCGAAGCTAAGCGCTGCATGCTCAGCGGGGTCCAGATGGAACTAGCAACCTAGGGTGTAACTGTTCCTTTGGGAGCAGCAGGCCTGGTCCGTCCCCCCCACTCCCAACATGCTATAAAAACTCCACGGCCCATCTGTGCCACAACAACTGTTTTTCTGCATAGAAAAGCCAGGGCCGGCGTTAGGGAGTAGCATGCACGGCAGTTGGCTGGGACCCCATGCCACAGGGGGCCCTGCAAAGCTTAGTTACTCAGGCTTCAGCTTCAGCCCTGGGTGGCAGCCACGGGGCTCGGGGCCTGGGCTTCAGCCCTGTTTTGGCTTTCGGCCCTGGGCCCCAGTGAGTCTAATGCCAGCCCTGTTTGGCGGCCCCCCTGAAACCTGCTCATGGCCCCCCAGAGGCCCCGGACCCCTGGTTGGGAACTGCTGAATTAAAGGAAGATTTGTGGCCTGTGTTCTGCTGAAGATCAGAGCACTCTGGTCTCTTCTGGTCTAAGAAGCCAAAACCAGAGATGTGGGTCTGGATTGGCAGGGTTCCAAGCAGAACCTCCCATCTCCTTCTTAAACCCCAACGGTTCTGAGCCGAAGAACCCAGCCTTGCTCCAGCTCCGGCGACGGTGCGTGATTGGTGCTGTGACCACCCAGATAGCCTGCCACGGCAGGAGCCACGGGAGCTCTCAGGAGAGAAGGGGCATGAGTGGGGCAGGGGATAGCAGCGGAGCTAGGACTGGCTGCGTGCACAGCATAGGGGGATGAGCGAGGAGGGGCAGCATTTACACCCCCTCATTTCCTCTGAAACTTCTGTCTCTCATCTCCTGGCTAAATAGGTGCTTCCAGCCCTGGAGGATAATTAAGACTCCCCAAATGCCCCGTAATTAGAGGGGAAGGTTGCTGTGAAAGCCTCAAGCTCGCGCTCCACATGCAGGAGCCAGAGAGACAATTTTCTAGGAAATCAATTACAAAGCCTGCGCTCCCTTCCCAGCTCCGACAAGCTGCACCACAGCAGGTCCTAGGGAGCTCAGCTGAGACAACACAGTGTGTGCCTGGGCCTGGACACTGCTCCAGCTGGCCTTCGGTTACCCTCGTGGGCTCTTTTTGAGAATTCAGCAAACGCAAAGCTGCTCTGCAGAGCAGCAAGGCTGCTGGCCCTGCCTTAGCCATGTCCAGGGGAGGAGCCAAGCGATTTCCAGTTCTAGGCAGGATTCTGCAAAGGCTGCTTGGAAAAATCCACCTTTTCGAAGCTGCCATGCGGTGCCTTTGCTGTGTTAGAAACCTTTTCATGCCAAGCTGTTCCCCAGCAATTAGCTCTCCGGACCCCAGAACTAGAGTGTCCTGCTGCTAGGGACAAACCTGCGTTCCATTAAAAACGGCAGAATGCAAAGTGTAATTAAAAACTCTCAGTCTGACAGCACTGTGATCCCAGCCGCTTCTAAGGGGCGTTCGTTCGCCTGGTGCTGCATTACAGGGGCTCGCAGGCAGAATCATGGGCAGTAGTAGATAAGGAAATCAGGGCAGATTCCACAGATTTCTGCTGAGTATTACCCCTTATTCTCCCTCCCCCAGAGTGAGCGCGATGTTCACACACCGGCCGGCCGGCCGGCACCTCTCCCATCTGCAGCTGGCCTGGAGTTCTGTGGGGCCTGCTGGGGGACGCTGCAGAGCGTAACAAGATGATGGATCTTCCCTAACTCAACGTGGCAGGGCAGGGCAGGGCGCTGTGTAGGCACGGCACCCTGCGGCATGCCACCCACACGCACGTGGCCGCGGTCCAGATGCGCATGCCCCTGTGGTGTTATCACAGGCGCTCCTCCGAGGAAATCGTGCTGCCTGGACTGCACCTTTTACAGGGAAGGGAGTGTGTCTCGGGATGAGCCAAACTGCAATACCAGGACACAATGTACTAAGTGTAGACCAGTGATCCCCAACCTGGGCGGACTGCCCCGTAGGGGGGCCCAGAGGAACACAGGGGGGCATGGTGGGGTCCAGGCAGCCCCCATGGGGGGCAGGGAGGGAGTGCCAGCCAGCCCCACTCTGCCCCCAGCTCCACCCCAGCCCTGCCCCCAACCCCTGGTCCAGCCCCTCCGGCCTCGGCCACTGGCGTCCAGCCCCGCTCCCAGTTGCAGCTCCGTTCCTGCACCTGGCCCCCAACTCCCAGCCCTGACCATGGGCCCATGTCTGGCCGCAGCCCCCAGCTCCTGGCCCCGACCACAGCCCCAGCTGCAGAGTCAGCCCCGCTCCCAGCCCTGGCTCCCGACCATGGCTCCTGTTTGTGTGGGGGGGTGGGGGCGGGAGGCACAGACCAGGTACCGGGGGGGGGGGGTGGCCTGGGGCCAGAAAAGTTCGGGAAGCACTGGTCTAGATAGAAGACGTTAGTAACAAGAGTCTCCTCCAGAGAAGCTAGGAAGAATGCTGCAGTGGCATCTGGCAAGCTAAGGCAAGATACAGACAGGAGACGCTCAAACTTCTGCTTGGGAAAATATTCAGAGAAGCTGGCAGGTGCAAAGAGACAGTGAGTGTGTGTCCCTGTGAATATACAGTTTGCTCAGCTCAAATGCAAAGGGTTTAAGCCCAGCCATACACCCTTTGACAGGCAAGACCTTAGGCTGGAGGATGGGAAATGCGTGTGTCGCAGCAGACCTTGAGCTGGGGTAAATCAGTGTCACTTCGCTGACTTCACCAGAGCTGTGCCGATTTTTGCCCAGCGAGGGGCTGGCCCAGGGTATAGAATCTCAAAGAAATGCTCTCCTCTCTGCTTCATCTCCTTCCACCCCAAACCCTCCACGACATGGTCACATTTTGTTGCCAATGTTAGTAACGGAAAATTTTCGTTTTCGATTTGCATTTTCTGCATTCGGGTTTTTTCTCCCCGTTTTTCCCACTGGAAACAAAGATGGAAAACCCACTTTTCACCCCTATTTACCATCTTCCAACTTTCCTCGGGGCTTGTATGTATCTGGCTGCTATAAGAGAACTGGCATCCATCAACAGATTTCTCAGCCAGAGGAGTCTGGACATGTCTTGCTGCAGGGAAAGCCCCTGATTTGTAGATGTTAAAAGTGACCTTGGTTTTCTCAGCTAGATCAGTCGCTGGCCAAACGGCACTGCTGACAGGTCATGTGGATTTTCTATTGTGAAAGAGGTTTGTTTGCTTGGTGCAACTTGCTGTGTGTGTGTTTCCTTCACAAATCTGGAGAGGGCGGTGAGCTGAATTCTCTATTGAATTCCCTGTTCTAGTCCCATTTTTTGGTGGAAACTGATGGAACTGGAGTTTCTAGCAATTATTGTGAGCTGAGAATAACCCCAAAACCAGAGGAGAAGAGGCGGAAAGGCCCAAGGAATAGACTGTGGCATCCTGGACTCTTCAATGCAGCTTGCTGGGCTGCACAATCACAACTGGCCTGAGACTCCTTGGTGACTCCAGCACATGTATAAAATCCTCATTTCTCAAGGTTGTGCGTGGCTTTTCTGTGGGAGTTTATGGGCTGCCCCTGCCCCTGGTGCCACCTACCATGTGATGCTCAGCAGCCCACCTTGCTGCTGCTGCTGCTTGCTCTTGGAAAAGGAAAATAAATCCAAATAACCCCTCCAAAGGGGGAGAGAATGTTTGGCACGTTGGCCGGAGCCACCACAAGCAGGGATGGAAATTGGACAGCGGAAGAGCTGGGCAGGCTTCCTGGGCCAGCCGGCCTGTTTGTGCTGTAACTGGCCGACCCTGGGCTAAGGCCACTTCTGCTCTCCCCTCAGTACTGGCTGCCCTTGGCATCTTGTTAGGATGTGGAGAGTCAATAGAAAGATGTTGATGTTAATAGGGGTCGATAACACACGGGTCAAGGCGTTATGGGGGGGCAGGAACGGGTTTTGACCGCTGTTTGTCTAGATATTCCAAGTGGGGCTCCATTCACCCCCATACTCACGTCTCAACCTGCCCCCGGTGCCTAGACACCGCAGTGAGGGGTGCTGTGGGAGGCACTTGAGAGATCCTTGCTTCCACTGAGGACTGGACAGAGATCTCACCAGGCCACCAGCACCATTTCGTTCCTGGCTGGGTAACAAGAAGAAGCTTTTCTCTGAAATGCCATTGCCCTGGTCTGCAAGGCATCAGGGCTGGGAATCAAAGCCAGGTCTGCCCCGTGGCACCAGCTCCGGCTGATCTGTCAGCCTGGCTGGCATTGGAGAGTCTTGTGAGCGAGGGTGTGGCTGGGTATGTTTACTCTGCAAAACCAGGTGTGTTCTTAACTGGGGTTAGCTAACCCAGGCTAACACAGCAGGGGAGGTACAGTACCTCAGCTTCAACTCGGGCCAGCAGCTCCAGTTCCACCCCAGGGGTCCTATAGGCTTTGACTTGAGCTGTGGACCCCAGGTAAAAGCAGAGCTGCTGTGTCCTCACTGCTGTTTTAACCTGGGTTAGCTAACCCCGGTTAAGAGGATGCCTGGTTTTGCAGTGTAGATGTACTCCTAGGCATCGAAAGGCTTCTGGTGCTGGGCTGGGAGCTGGAAAGGTGGTGTCATGAGTTCACCAGACCTTGGTGTTAATTATCTGTAGGCTGCTCCAAGGATGTTACCAGGGCACCCAGAGGATTCAGGGGGCCTAGGGTCTTCGGCGGTGGGTGTCCTTCCGCTCCAGGTCTCGGGGGCACTTCGGCTGCGGGTCCCGGAGCAAATGAGGGACCCGCCGCCGAACTGCTACCGAAGACCCGGAGCGGAAGGAGCCCTCGCCGCCAAATTGCTGATGAAGACCCGGAGCGGAAGAAGCTCCGGTCTTGGGCAGAGTGCCGCCGAAGACCTGCCAAAAACTCTCATGGGGGCCCCTGTGGGGCCTGGGGAAAACTGCCCCACTTGCCCCCCCCCAGGCAACCCTGGACATAACACATGTTAGGTGGGCAGAAGGGCTGAGAAGCAAAGCAGTGGCTTGTGGCAGCACCTGGGAGCTGGTATGCTGCACAGGGAGTGGCTCCCCTGAGGGCGCTGGCGCTGGCACTGGCTCTCCGGCACTGCTTTGATCCCAGGCAGCCAATGAAAATAATTAATCAAGTCTGGTGTGTCGGTCTGGAGCTGCCGGTCTGGTTCTTACTGCACAGGAGTCCAGGTGGCACTATGGTCCTAGAAACCAACCCCCTGGGGGAGTGCAGCTGGGCAGCTCCATTCTCCTTCGTAAGGGGCAGGGTTTGGGGCAGGACGCCCTGCTGCTCTGTGCAGTGACAGAGCACGTTGCCTGCAGGCCAGTGACTCTGCCACTTGGTGCTAGCAGCATGGAGCGGGCCGAGAGTTCCAGCACCGTAACTAGGGATTTTTGCGCCCGAGGCAAGGGACGGGCGGCACGTCCGGCTCTTCGGCGGTGGGTTCATCTCGGAGGGAAGGACCCACCGCCAAATTTGAGCCGGATGTGCCGCCCCTCTCCCTTGCCAACGAGGCGGCAATTCGGCGACGGGTCCCTCAGTCCCTCTTGGAGGGAAGGACTTGCTGCTGAATTGCCGCTGAAGGAAAGACTTTCCGCGCCCGAGGCAAGTGCCTCACTCGCCTTGCCCTTGTGACGGCACTGGAGAGTTCAGAGGGGGCTGGGTGCCAGGTGCCTGATCCGTGAGCGCCCCGGCCCGGGTTAGCCTCTTGCAGAAGGCAGGACAAAGTCCAGTGCCCAGGGGCAGGCTGGTGGCTACTGTTTCCGCTTGAGGAAAGGACAACGGTGGTGAGAAAGGGCAGCTGCAGCCCCGCCTCGTGTTCCCAGAGCTTTGGGGCAGAGGGAGGGCAGCAGGCTGGGAACCTCCACTCGGCCCACCCGGCAATCATCCTCTGTCTGCGGAGGCCCCCGCAAGAGCCGGCCCTGCCTGTTCACCGGCTACGGGGAGAGGGCCAGAAGGGGAGCCTGCGGCACCTCTCTGAGCCATTCCTAAAGCCGCTGGGCTGGGCCCTGTGGCATGGGAAGAGATGTTTGCAGAAGGTTAACAGCCCTGTGGGACACCAGATCCAGGGCTGGGGGGACAGGCGCTTCTGGGCCGCCATGTGTGACCCAGTCGCCCCACGTTGGCAACAGAGGGGGGCTGCCTACATGCCCCCAGACAGGCCTGGTTCCCCAGTGGCCGCCACCCTCGTGGTATTTCACCAAAGGGGCTGGGGGGAGGCTCTGCTGAAAGCTGAGAACTTGGTGGTTGCCATGCCTGCCCTCGTTTAGTGGGTAATAACTGTCCTTTGTTGGGGAAACAGAACCAGCGGCGATGAGCTGCAGCTGTTACAGTTGCTGTTGGTGACGTCTGATCCTGTTTCCCAAGGAGAGGCAGGGTGGGGGGGGGTCATATCTTTTACTGGACCCTTCTGTTGGTGGAAGAGACAAGCTTTCAAGCTTCACTGGGCTCTTTGGGTGTCCCAGCTCTATATGGTGGCACAGATTGTTAAGCATAAGGGGTTATTAACATGTTGCAAGAAACCACTTCAAGTGAAGTGGGCAATTAACACTTCTGCAATCCTGGGACAAAGGAGGGTTAGTAGGTTACCAATTGTGCTGAGCCATAAAACCAGCATCTCAGGAAGAGACCATGCTGTGATTATCTAGCAGAGTTCTGAATCTGAGTTCCCAGGCTTGTCTTTTGAAGGTGCTGTGCGGGTTTCCTTTGAGCACAGGGGCTGATAGGTCAGATCTGGAGTGATCACTTTGTGAAGCGTGTTTGCCCACAGGTGATGGGGTGTTTTGTCTTGTATCATTTTCTTGGTGAGTTCATTCCAGAGCATAGCGATTGTCTGATTTCACCCACATAGTTCTTGCATTAGATACACTTACTGAGGTGCACCACATGTTGTGACAGGCATGTGTAGGACCCATGGATCTGGAAAGGTGTGTTGTGGGGCGTGTTGATCATCGTCGCTGTGGAGATATGTCTGGAGGATTTGAACCCTGGGGCTAGCTGGGGCCCGATGGCTTCTTGAGTGCAGCTCTTCTGTCTCAGTTAGGGCCAAGCGGTCTGGCTGGCTTCAGTGGGGCCATTTGGGAAGGAAAGATCTGTTCCCTGTCTGTGAGCGTGGGTGTCTGCGGATGGCCCTTGGAAAGTTCTGTTCATCAGAGTTCACAGGCTGGTGCTGGTAGTGAAACTGAAAGCCCAGCAAATCCCATGTGGCCTGCGAGAGTGCTGAAGCAGAAGCAAACAATACTGAGTATTGCTTCCTGCAGCAGAACCCTGGCTACAGGAGTCCAGGAGATGCTGCCTCTGGGCCATTATCCTGTCTCCCTCAGCGACCTACGCAGGAAGGCAAAAACCCCAGGCTCAGGATGTGCACACGCAGCACTGGGCACAGACAGCTGCATCTAAAGCTGCCCTTGCCAGCACTGCAAGGGGACCCTGCACATTTGATGTCTCAGAGGTGCCTGTGGCCATGCGTTAGTAGCTGCTCTCCATCCCTCACCCCCAGCTGTGTGGGCTACATGCTCCGGAGAAGCACCAGACTTACATGGAGGGAGGGGGCAGCAGTGCCCCCACCAAGCAAGTGGTGACTCAGTTTGGCCCAGGGAGGAACTGGCAGCCCCAGGGAGCTAGAAGAGCCAGAAATATTGCTGGCTTCTCTTTCCCTTCCGTCTTCAGGAGCGACAAACCGACTAGCCTGGGCCCCCAGTGACCCAAGGCCCACTTTACACAACAGGAAGTTCTGACCCCACTGCAGGGAAACCAAGCCACTGACAGTGACTCAGACTTACCGGAGTTACCGTGACCCGTCTTCGGGACATCCAGGCTTTATTATTGTAACTCTGTGCACTTAGGCACGAAACCACCAACCTCAGTGCTACAACTGGGTCAGAATCCAGCAGCCCATGTACTTAGAACACAGGCTGCTGCGAGGCCAGCCCACGGAACTCCAATTTGCCTTGGGTCTCGTACAGGCAGCTGTGCCCTGCAGTGGTAAGGAACAGGTACCAACAGGGGTATTAAACCTTGTGCAGCAGGGCTCACACCAATCTCTAACTACCAGAGACCAAGATGAGACTGCATGGGGCAGATTGTCCCACAACTGCTTCCTAGGGAGCCCTCCCACCTCCCTGGGAAGTATGCGCTGTTGGAGGTGGGATACGGGACCTTTGGTCTGATCCAGTCTGGCAATTTCTACATTCCCAATCAATACCCTATTGCAATTGGGGACGCGCCCCTTATTCACGTGTGTCTGATCTATTTGATCTTCAGCGGTATCCTGCTGCAGGGAGCATACGACGGTGCGTTCAGCCTTGGAGCCACAAGCTAACCCCTTCTCCTGCCACCCGCACAGGGGACGCCAAGCCAGCGAGAGCTGGAACCCCAGCTCCAGAGGGAAAGGCAGCTGCCCTGTTGTGTGTGTGTGTGTGTGGAGGGGGGATTGATCCCTGTCCCTGCCCCACGGAGGGGCAAAAGGAGGCACAAACCCCACGGCTATTCACTCTGCAAGTCACCTCTACTGTTCTACCGGAGGGGAGGGAGGAATGTGAGGCCAGGAGGGTGAATGGGCTGTGGGGGCAGGTAATCAGGGGCGTTCACATGGGGAAGGGGACTGCAGGATGATGATCAGTGGGGTGTAGGGAAGAACTGAGGTGCACCACATGTTGTGACAGGCATGTGTAGGACCCATGGATCTGGAAAGGTGTGTTGTGGGGCGTGTTGATCATCGTCGCTGTGGAGATATGTCTGGAGGATTTGAACCCTGGTGAAAAGCGAGCTGCACAGGAGGGCAGGGATCTAGGGTGCGATAGAGTCAGTGGGGTATGTGGGGAAGGGGTAGTGGGTACCTGGGGGGGAAGTACCGGGTTCTGGAGTCATGGGGGGACCGGGGGGGGGGGGGATGGTCCCAGGTGCTGGGCCCATGTGGGGCTCGGGGGGGAGGTCCCGCGTCCATGGGGCATTCGGAGGGGCGGTCCTGGGCCTATGGGTGGCTCGGGGCGGGGGGGTGATGCCGGGTGTTGGGCCCATCCGGGGCTCAGGGGGGGCAGTGCCAGGTGCTGGGCCCATGAGGGGCTCAGAGGGGGCAGTGCTGGGTGCCGGGCTCATGGGGGGTTCATGGGGGTTTGCTGGGCCCATGGGGGCCTCACGGGGGGCGGTCCCGGGCCCATGGGGTGCTCGGGGGGGGTGCTGGGTCCATGGGGGAGCTCGGGGGGGGCGGTGCCGGGTGTCGGATTCGGGCCGGGCCCATGGGGGGCTTGGAGGGGGGTCGGTCCCGGGCCCATGGGGGGCTCAGGGGGGGGCGGTACCGGGTGTCGGACTCAGGCTGGCCCCATGGGGCACTCGGGGGGGCGGGGCCGGGCCCATGGGGGGTTTGGGGAGGGTGGTGCCGGATGCCGGGACCATGAGGGGGCTCAGGGGGGTTCGGAGTGGGGGTCCATGTGGGGTTCGGGGGGGCAGTCCCAGGGCTATGAGTGGCTCGGGGGGGGTGATGCCAGGTGCTGGGCCCATGGAGGGTTTGGGGGGGGGTCGGTCCCTGGCCCATGGGGGGCTCGGTGAGGTTCGGGCCGGGCCCATGGAGGGTTCAGGGGGTGGGGCCGGGTCCATGGGTGGCTCGGGGGGGGGGCGGTGCCGGGCGTCTGATTTGGGCTGGGCCCAAGGGGGGCGGTCCCGGGCCCAAGGGGGGGGGGCTCGGAGGGGGGGCGGTCCCAGATCCATTGCGGGGCGGGCCCATGGGGGGCTTGGAGGGGGGTCGGTCCCGGGCCCATGGGGGGCTTGGAGGGGGGTCGGTTCCGGGTCCATGGGGGCTGAGGGGGGTGGTGCTGGGCCCATGGGGGGGCTCAGGGGCTCGGAGCGGGGTCCCGGGCCCATGGGGGGTTCGGGGGGGGGCGGTACCAGGTGTTGGATTCAGGCTGGCCCCATGGGGAGCTCGGGGGGGGGGTCCCGGGCCCATGGGGGGGCGGTGCCGGGCCGCGGGGCGGTGCCGGGGGGAGGGACCGGCGGGGGCGGCGCAGGCGGCGGCCGGAGGGGGCAGAGCCGGCCCCGCAGCCGAGTCGGGAGCAGCCGCCGCGGAGCGAAGCCGGAGCCGCCGGCGCGGCCGGAGGTAGGAGCGGGCCGGGCCGGGCCGGGTTGGGTTTAGCTCCGGGGACGCCGCTCGCTCCGGCCGCCGCCTGTGGCCGGGCCGGGGCGCGGGGCCTGCGGGCAGCGGGGCGGTAAACAAGGGCAGGCGGCAGCGCGCGGCCTGGCCGGGCCCGCGGGGGCTGCGACACAGACACAAACACTGACTGGCTGACACACACACACACACACAGACACACTGACTGACACACACACCCCGCCACTGACTGACACACAAACACTGACTGGCTGACACACACACACACAGACAGCCACTGACTGACACACACACCCCGCCACTGACTGACACACACTGACTGACTGACACACACACACACACACACACACACACACAGCCACTGACTGACTGACACAGCCACTGACTGGCACACAGAGACTGACTGACACACACAGACACGGACTGACTGACACACACACACAGACACTGACAGACAGACACGGACTGACACACAGACACTGACTGACACACAGACACTGACAGACAGACACTGACTGACTGCTACTGACTGACAGACAGACACGGACTGACAGCCATTGACAGACTGCCGTTGACAAAGACAGGCTGACACACACACAGAGAGGCAGACAGTCTGCCATAGACAGACAGTCACTGACTGACACAGACAGACACACACAGACAGACTGCCATTGACAGGCTGATGCTGCCAGGCTGTCGGGTGAGACAGAGGCCCAGATAGACAGACCGTCACTGGTCTGGGTCATCCCGAGTGGCTGTGGGGAAAGCGAGGCAGGAGGAGTCCTGTGGGGTGCAGGTCCCTGTGGCAGGAGGTGGCAGGACCTCAATTCCCCCCTCACCTGTGGCTGATGCTTCCCCACCTGCACCTTGAGCCGTGAACGCAGAAGGCAGGTTGCTTTGGCTCCCCAGTTCTTGGGGTGGGGTTGTGAACCTGGTGAGAAGAGTGGGGCGTTTACCTCCCAGATGCAGGGTGAGGACATTCCCATGTGCTGCCCTCTCCCCTCCTAAGTCCTTGAAGGAACCTCACACTTCCTCCTTCCAGAAGAGAATGGTTTCCCAGAGCCATCAGAAAAGCCGGACTGGGTCAGAGCAAAGGTTCACCTAGCCCAGGGTCCTGTCTTGTGACCGTGGCCAATGCCAGGTGCCCCAGAGGGAATGAACAGAACAGAGAATCAGCAAGTGATCCATCCCCTGTTGCCCATTCCCAGCTTCTGGCAAATAGAGGCTAGGACACCATCCCTGCCCAGCCATTGATCGACCTGTCTTCCAGGAATGTAAGGTTGTTGTGTTTTTTTTGTTTTTTTTTAACTCTGTTATAGCCTTGGCCTTCACAACATCCTCTGGCAAGGAGTTCCACAGGTTGACTGTGCATTTGTGAAAAAAATACTTCCTTTTGTTTGTTTTAAACCTCCTGCCTATTAATTTCATTTGGTGACCCCTAGCTCTTGTGTTATGACAAGAAGTAAATAACACTTCCTTATTTACTTTCTCCACAACATTCATGATTTTATAGACCTCTATCATATCCCCCTTAGTCATCTTTTTTTCCAAGCCAAGAAGTCCCGGTCTTATTAATTTCACCTAATACGGCAGCCGTATTAATTTTTGTTGCCCTTTTCTGAACCTTTTCAAATTCCAATATATCTTTTTTGAGCTGGGGTGACCACATCTTCACGCAATATTCCAGATGTGGCCATACCATGGAGTTATATAGAGGCCAGGGTTAGTGCATGATCCCTCTCGTCACTTGGGGGTGTCCCCGCTCTTAACTGGCACTGTCCTGCCATCAGCCCGGCACCCTTGTTCCGCCTCTCAGTTGCTCAGTGAAGTTTTATCTCGTGCTGTAGTTCAAAGCGCTGCATGAGAGTCTGGTCCTGGTGATTGCACTCGGGATAGTAGCTGATTTGGCTAGAGCCGGGGGCGTCTAGTGCAGGAAAGCCACTCCCACCAGCTGTGTCTCATTGAGCAGTTTGGGAACAAACCAGCTTCCAGTGTTTTGCTAGCTCCAGCGGTGGTGGTGGCGATACGGTGCACTGCTTTAACTACCTCAGTGCAGCTAAAGCCGTGTACCTGCCACCCTTCCTCCCCTCCGTGTGGCTGAGGTTTTGCCAGTATGACAGGGCTTTTACCAGTATAGCTTATTCCCATATGGGACGGACAATATGCTGTATTGGTACAAGGCACCTTTATATTGGTATAACTGCATCCACAGCAGGGATTGTACTGGTACACCTATGTCGGTAACAAATCACCTGCCAGCCCACTTAGGGATGCTGGTACAAAACCTGTGGTTGGACAGACATGAGAGAGGACAAGAGTGTGACTGCAGTGTTGTACAACAGGGCACTGACCTGGTCAGGGCCTCTAAGCCTGACTGCAATATGCGTAGATAATAATACTTTCGACCTGCTTGAAGCAAAGTTATGCAACATGGTGGTAAATAGGCTTGTGCTTTCTCTGCACCAGAGCTAATGCCGTGGTAGGAGACCACCTGAAGGACCCTAGCGTAGGAAGACAAGGAGGGCAGGAGATCTTGCAGGATGGGTGAGTCAGTGACAGGGCAGAGGAGATGCCAGCCACAGAGGACAATTTGAACAAGTAAAAAGAAATGGAATGTTTTGTGTTGTCAAAGCCCTGATCCTGTAATCGGACCTGTACGGAGCCCTGTAGGCTTCACCAGGACTACATGCGGGTGCATGGGTCTGTCTGCTCAGGTCCAGTTGTAGGATTGGGGCCTAATTGTTCACTTCTGAAATGCACAGTCCCCAGTTTGCATTGCCCAGAAACCAAAGTGAAACCAACATCTTGGTTTTAGAATTGTTTTGTACCTGCCCTTTGAAGAGGGGATTTCTTCAAACACCTGCTTCACATGAGCCAGGATGGGGTGGGGAGGAAGTGTTAAAGTCGACCAAGAGAGGTAACGGCTTTGTAAATATTTTGGTCATTGTGAAACTCAGTGTCACTAAACCCGACGTAAAAAACCCCAGCCCCTGGGTGCAGGCCGTAGGTAGTTCTTGCAGTGTCAGTACCAGGGCCTTACTGCCGGCAGTGTGTTTGTGTGGTGAGAACAGAAACAAGATACTTAATTCAGTTCTCAAGCTGGTTGCATGGAATCTCACAGAGCCAGCATAACCTCTCTTCTTATCCTAGGTAAGGCCTATGGGGTGTGAAAGACAGGTCTCATGTGGCCATCACCCAGTGTCCTTTCTAGAGTGACCTCCATACTATGCTTGGGGTATAGGTCATTAGTCTGAAATGTTGGACTTCTTGCTCTTCTGCACAACATTATCCCCTCCCCCAACCTACTTCAGTGCAGACAAGGAATGATAGGCCAGTTAGGATTGGCTGGCATGGTAGAGTCCCTGGCCTGGAGGTTTCAGAGTAGCAGCCGTGTTAGTCTGTATCCGCAAAAAGAACAGGAGTACTTGTGGCACCTTAGGGCTTGGCTACACTTACAAATTTGCAGCGCTGCAGCAGGGTGTGAAAACACACCCTCTGCAGCGCTGCAAATTGCGGTGCTACAAAGCGCCAGTGTAGTCAAAGCCCCAGCGCTGGGAGCCGCGCTCCCAGCGCTGTCCGTTATTCCCCACAGGGAAGTGGAGTACGGACAGCGCTGGGAGAGTTTTCTCCCAGCGCTGGCGCTTTGATTACACTTAGCGCTTCAAAGCGCTGCCGCGGCAGCGCTTTGAAATGCAAGTGTAGCCAAAGCCTTAGAGACTAACACATTTATTGTAGCATAAGCTTTCGTGGGCTACAGCCCACTTCATCGGATGCATGGAGTGGAAAATACAGTAGGAAAATAGATAGATAGATAGATACACACGCACACAAACAGAGAACATGAAACAATGGGTGTTACCATACCTTGGAGGTGACTGAGAGGATGGAGGTAAGTGTTCAGCCTGCTGCTTCGCTCCAGGCACCATTTGCATTCCGTGTTGTACGGGTGAGAAAGTAGATTTTCCCTCCGTAGCTTAAACCTCCAGGGCATGTTGCCGTAGTCTGTATTATTTGTATTAGCATAGCACCCAGGAGACCTGCTCATGGACCAGCGCCTCACTGTGCCAGGCACTGTACAAATGGTACAAACCAGATGATAGCACAACACTACTTGGCACTTCCCCATATGTGTGTCTTTGTACGTAGGCGTCTTGTTTCCTAGCCGTGTGTCATCCTGGGAACTGGGCTGAGGACAGTTGAAATGCTGAAATCCAAACAACTGAAGAAAGGGTCATTTTCATTTTTTTAATGAGGCAAAGGGACTTTTGGTAGTTTTTGTCTTCTTCTCTATTCAGTTTTTAACATTACCATTTTGTTTCAGATTCAGTAATGGGTGATAGAGTGACTCTGCAGAAAAACCTGCAGGGCTTAGGGACAGGGACTGTTTGTAAACGGCTTCTGGCTGTGGAAGGGAGATCTGATACTCAGTAGCACTTCACACCCTCCCGAGGTGGGGCAATCACAAACAAGGCCTGGTAGACACTCCCTGTTGAGCAGTGCAGCTTACTCCCCCCCTCCCCCCGTGCAGACATGATTTACACTGGTGCAATGTGACTTGCACCAGGGCAGCTTACTCCAGTTTCAGACTAGGATAGGCAGCAAGGTGCAAAGGGAGTTGGCAGTGGTGCAGATCCACCAGTGGTGGATGTCCCAGTGTTGACAAAGGCAGAGCATCACTAGCCACCTCCCGGCTCCATGATTATCCCCATGTTACTGAGGAGGAGGAGGAGGCCTTGCCCGGGGTCACCCGGGGAATTATTGGCAGTCTGGGAGTACAATTTGGGAATTTTGGGGTGCTGGGTTTCTGCCCAGACCACTAGACCCAGGGGCCGTGAGCAGCAGGGTGGATTACCTAGGTCTAGTCTGCAGGAACTGTACTCACCTGGTTGGTTCACAGTCTGGTAGCTCTCAGGATTGTGCAGGCTGAATCTAGACTCTGGCCCCTTTCGAGGCTGGGGTCTCGCTTAGCACCAGGCCAGTGCTGTACCAAGCTGTGAGTGGGGCAGAGCAGTGCAGCACTGGCTGCCCCTTACCAGGCTCTGCCCCATGTTGCGTGTTGTGTAATGTGTTTAGAGCAGGCAGGAATCTGTGGGATCTTATTTCATGCACCGCGCTGCCCTGGGAGCCGAGCTGGGGGCTGTTTGAGGGCTTGTGGATAACAATACCCTTCAGCACCTGCCTGTTGGGCCCACTGGCCAGACTGCACTGCCCCTACTGTATTATGAGCTCAGGTTCTGGTAATCAGCTGAAGGCCCCAAAGTTAGGTTGTTGTTTCTTTGCAGTAGCACTCGCTGCACGCCAGCACCTTTCCAAACATGTAAGGGACTCCCCGGGACTCGCAGCTGAATGACAAAGGTCAGTGGAAGCAGGGCACAGACAGGCAGCTTACATACAGCTCATACACAGACCCAGGAGATTCACTATCGCAGCAGGGCAGAGGTGTCTTTAAGAGGGACTGAAATGTGGACAGTTTGGGGCCCAGCAGAGGAGCTTAGGACGATTCAGTGTTGCCTGGGGCGGGCGCCTGGGTAGGGACTGGGAGAAGCTGGTGACAAAGCTGGCTGCCTTAGCAGAGTACATTGGCAAAGAGAAGCTGCTCTCTAGCTTAGAAGCAAAGTTTCGGAGACTTTGGGGTTTTTTTTTGTTTTGCTGAAGCGTAAGGTACAAACCCTTCCCTTTGGAAAAGGAAACCCTGAGGAGACAGGCAGTGGTGGAGCTGCAGGTCTCAACCCCCTGTGATAGCGGGAGACTGGCCTGTCTAATGTCCAGGCACTCAGATGTGACGAGCAGGAGGCAGCTCGGCTGGGTGGGAGTCAGCTCGATTCTAACATTCATTTATGAAGCGAAGCTTTTCCCACTCGTTTGCCTCAGGGATGTTCAGTTCGTCTCTGGAAGAGTAAGAAGAATCTCGGCTTCGGCAGCACTTTGAGCTGCTGTCCAAGCACAGGGCCGTTGAATGTGCTGGCACTCAGCATGTCTGACTGTGGGTGCTGAGCTCCTGGGGAAAGCAGACCCTGCGTGGCCTGGTGTTTCTGCCTGTGTCTGTGCGCTCGCTCCTGCGGGATCCCCCAGCGAGGCCTGGACCCATGATGAGTGTCTGGCTGGGTGGCTGCTGCTCCGATTCAGTCCCCTACTGTAACTCAGCTGCAGGGTATTCGCCTGGTGTGGTTTCAGTTCCCTTTTCATGGTGATATTGAGAAGAGGGCGGACCCCTTCTTCTGCCTTCCGCATCTCAGTATTGGGCTGACTCAGTGATGCGGGTCCTGTTTCACATTTCATCACCACCTGTGAGGGAGCTGACCTGGATGGGTGTGGCTGTGGATGGAGCCAGCCAGAGACACTTCTTCTCTCCGAGGCTGTTGGCACTAGGGAAGTGGTGAGGCATGGGGACGCTGGCACGGTACCTTTAGTGGAGTTCATAGTATATGCGGTTAACTCCCTGAGTGCTGGTGAGGCAGAGCACGAGTGTCCTAGGGCTTGTCTATGTATAGAAGCTGCTCCGGGATAGCTCACACTTCTTGGCTGGCCTGTGTTCATGCTGTGGCAAGCAAGCCGCATCGCTTTTGAAACTCTCTATCCACATGGTGCTGTGCTGCCCTGATTGCAGCCTGTCGCTGTGCAGGTTGGTGTCCCAGGATAACTTGCCTGCCTCCAGGCCAGCAGCATTCTAGGCTATTTCCGGGGTGGCTTTGGGACGCTGCCTGGAGGCTGGAGCAATGTGCACTGGAGTCATGCTCTCAGGATGGACGAGGGAACAGCAGGGGCTGCAGGCAGAGGTGATGTGGAAGGAGATGCCATGTGCCAGGGGCGCTGAGAGAGCCTGTATTGCCATAATGGACAAGTAAGACTGTCTCCTGCCAGTGCTTGTACTGCGACAGCCCTCTCCTCCAGCCCCTAGAGGCACCTCCTTAAAACCACCTTGCGTTCCCACCCCTGGGTTTGGCATCAGACCTCCAGCCATGGCATGCAGGATCTGTACCTCTCTGACTCCAGTGTCAGAAATCAGCAGAAGCTCTCAAGTGTCAGCTGGGGGTTACCGTGTTCCCTTTGGGAGCAGGTTTGCACCTGCGAGAGAGCGGATGCCCACGGTTTGAGCATGAAGAGTGATGGTTGAGTCTCTTGCCTTCCAATGCAAGTGACAGTCCCGTAGGAGAGGACAGGGTGGCAACAAGGCCATGGTAGCGGTGCCTGGGGCCCGGTGGGGAATGTTTGCTCTGCTGGTCTGGGGATGGAGCCCAGCAGCCACCAGGGTTCTCAGCACTTGATTTGCTGCCATATCTCAATGGAGCTGCCTTGCCGAGAGCCGGGGAAGCTTTGACCCCAGATAAGCAGTGAAGTCTCTGCTCATGGGATTTCCCGGCTCAGTCTAGCTGATGCAAAATCCCTGCTCCCTGCGCTCACCACCGCAGAGGTGTGGTGGAGCAGTTGATGGCTGTGCGCCAGAGAGTACGGTGAAGAAGCCCCTTTGACTCAGAAATGGCTTTCCGAGCTGAGCAGGAGTTACTGTAGGGGCGACTTGCACTTGGAGGTGCCTCCGAGGGATCCAGGTGGGGGTCATCCCTGCAAAATTCAGCCGACCGCCAGGTTTTCCTAGATACGTTGGAGTGTACGTTCTCTCTGTGCTATAGAACTTTACAGCTAGGGTCAGTTGGCAGAATTGGAGTCTGATTTTTTGATGAGTTCAGCAGATAATATTGATGCTTATTTTTAAGCATTTTTTTCTTCAATTTTTATCAATTTGAAATTTTCACAGTTGCAGGAAATTTTGGGGGTGTCAGACAATAATTATTTAACGACCGTCTCTAGTAAGTTCTCAACCAGCATTTTGCTTACTTTGCCTATCTGTACATTTTGGTTGTTCATCGGGCTGTGTGTGTACAATGAAATCAAGGGTTACCAACATTTATTGATGTAACCTTCCAAGCCTATTTATAGCATCATTGAGACAACCCTATAGAAGTGAGCTCATTCTCTACTAAATTCTATAGGGGTTTAGAGTAATTTCTATGGGCCCCCCACTGGTTTCATTCCCGTTACATTCTTTAGGGCCTTACATTTTAAAGGCCCTCTCTGTTTGGTGTCACTGTATTTCTGTGTCTGGTTTGTATGATGCCTTGGGGTGCATGCACATCACAGCATTTCATGTGGCCTCTAGCTTCCGAGAAGACCCCGGGTGGGAGCTGTGGGGCCCAGCATGCTTTAGGATCTCCAGGTGAAAAGGTGGTTGTAGAAGTGCAGCGTTTTACCCTCCGGTCTCTAGAAAGGCCCAGGTGGTGCTCAGAGCCCCGTGGCAGGAAATGTGAGTCAGACACTTGGGGGAATCCACTCAGCTGATTTTAAAAGCCGCTTTCTCAATGGGTTTGGCTTGAAGCCACAGGCAGCCAGGTGGAGGTGGGACCTGTTTGCAAGAGGGGGCAGGAGCAGGAAGTCTCAACCGGTGGGGCACCTGTTCCAGTTGAGGGAGGGCTCAGGCCTGTCTGGCCCCATGTCCCTGACCGGTTTCTGCTGCTCTCTGCTTTCCCAGCACTCTGGTGCAGCAGGCTCAGCAGATGGGTGGGGGCTGGGCTGGTGGCTAGGTAGAGAGCATTGGGGGCCCCTCCGGCAGGGCCGGCTCCAGGCACCAGCCCAGCAAGCAGCTGCTTGGGGCGGCCAATGGAGAGGGGCGGCATGTCCGGGTCTTTGGTAGCAATTCGGCAATGGGTCCCTCACTCCCTCTCGGAGCGAAAGACCAGCTGCCAAATTGCCGCTGAAGTCTGAAGCGGCGGCGGCAGAGCTGCACATCGTGATCACGGCTTTTCTTTTCTTTTCTTTTCTTTTCGCTGCTTGGGGCAGCAAAAACCCTGGAGCCGGCCCTGCCCTCAGGCATACAGCTCCTTGCCTCCAAAGGGCAACACTGACCCTGCTGAACCAGAGCCGCCTGCAGCGCTTTGCCCCAGCCACAGGCTGGTGTCCCCCAGCTTCAGCCTTTCCTCCCCTACGCAGGCCTTGATGGTGTCATTGCTGAGACTGGACGGCATCTGGGGATCTGGGAAGCAGCCTGAGCATCGGGAGGGTTATTTGAATGGAGGAAAGTCATTGGAAGGAACCCCAGGTCGACAGAGACCTGAGCTCCCTTCCCCAGTCCCGGCAGTTCAGACCTTTGCTCATGCGGGATGCTCACTGAGCCAGACCCCAGGGAGCCCAGCAGCTTCTATCACCTCATGGGGGTTCGGTTTATAAAACTCCTCAGGGGTGTGGAGAGAGAGAGGGGCTGTCACTGCCAGGGTGAGGAGAGGCTGCTCACTTTGAGGTGGTGCTGCTGCTTAAACGTAAGCCTGGCCCTCCCGATTCTCTTACTGGGGGACTTCTCTGATACCTCGCTCATCACCCTCCTGCTTCCCTGATAGGGCGACCAGACAGCAAATGTGAAAAATCGGGACGGGGGTGGGGGGTAATAGGAGCCTATATAAGTAAAAGACCCAAAAATCGGGACTGTCCCTATAAAATCGGGACATCTGGTCACCCTATTCCCTGAGCTCCGTCTCCGCTGTAACCTGAATGCTTCCCCTGAGCCAGAGGAGGTAGCTGGATCCAGGGGATCCCTTTGCTCGGCTGAGCCAGGCTCTTGGCTCCGGGAGCTCTTTTGTTTTCTGATGTGCCTTTCTGAGGTGGGGAGTGTATTTACAAACCCAGGGGCTTTGTTCCTGCAGCCTGTTCACCCAGGAGCAGCAGGTGTGTTGGAAGGATCTGAGCCCGCTCTGCCTGCCTGAAATTGACATGCTGGGTACAGGGATAATTTTAGCCTTGCAGCCTCTGCCTGCCCCTTGATAGAAGGTGCTTTGCCATCAGCTGCTTCTCCCTGCAGCGTTGGGAAACGTCAGGGGGAGGCGCGTATGTGTACACAGCTTCCTGGATGATAGGGGTGAGCTGAGCTGCTGATAAAGCGGAATCCGCCCATCTAGCTGCACCAGAGAGGGGACGGGAGTGCTTGTTGCTTGCAAAACAAAATATGGTCGTTGGTGCACATTTCCCCTGCTGCAGACGCTCACGTTCGGCTTAGTCTGAGATCCAGGTTTTACCTTTTAACAGCAGGCTGGATTCCCACCAGGGCTGTACAGCTTCTTGCACTGGAATGTTATAGTCCAGCCATAACATGGTCACGGCTTGTTCTTTATTTAAACAGTTGGTAAGTTTTGCAATCTCTGCTTTTGCTCTGGCTTCTGACCTCCTTGCTGTTGTGACATGGACGTTGTGGTTTGCGACACGGCCGTGTGTGTGATCGGGGGGATTGCTAGGGTTTTGTTAGACACTGTGCGGGCTGCGCGCTCTGAGTGCTCCATGCTCCATTGTTGATGTGAAAGCTGAGTGCGGTGTACACATTCCTGTCTGTCTACTCCCCATGCACAAACGCTGGCTGTTCAGCTTTGCAGGGGGGAAGGGGAAAGGATTCTTCACTGTTGTGTGTCATAACCCCTTGCCCAGGCTGAGGACGGGTGTCCAGTGCTTGCGAGTCTCTCCCATTTGTTGTTGTTTTCTAAAACGCAGCCATGGCATTTCTGGTGTGCGACGCGTGTGCTGGGCTTGGCTTCTGCAGCCTGACGGGCCTCTCTCCGGCCTGCTGAGCCCATTAGTCACCTGGGCCTTTTATAAGTGCTTCAAATGGGAGTGCTGCTTTCCCAGGGCAAGGGGCTGTGATGCCACAACGTTCCCGGGTTCCCTGGTTCACAGGAATCCTGAGGGGAAGAGAGAGCAGGAACTGCACATGTTTCTGGTAGCTCAGATGGCAGTGAGGAGGAGGGGGAGGTTGTTAGATAGTTTAATCTTAGGATTGTCACCGTATGGGAGCACGCTCCCCTTCCCCAGGGTCTGTGCTGTGCCTGCCTCCCAAAGGGCAGTGTGGGTCCAGCTCTGCTCCCGCCAACCTCTCTGTCTCCCTTCTGTATGGAGCGAGGAATGAGTTCCCCCTGCCTCCAGCCCACCTCATGCCGGCCTGCTCATCACACCAGTTCTTGCTTTGAACCTCTTGTTTTTCCAGGCTCCTCTGTTAGTCGTATTTCTAATTTTAGTCAAGTCCCTTTTCCAAATCTGCTCTCCAGGGACTTTTGTTATACACATGTCTGCCTTTAACTCTCGTCAGCAGCTGTTGGTTCAGCACAGTTGTTTGGTGTGTTCAGAAACGCTCCGTTTATTTCCCAGCAGGTTTCCAAGGATCCATTGATTTTCCATTTCCACTGAGCTTCCTTCGTTCTCGGTCCATGGTTCACACTAGCCCACTCTTCCTCCCGTTTAATGGGCCTTGTGAACCATTCCTCTCGCTTTGTTTGCCGTGTGGCTTGGTCAGGAGTCACTCCCCGGTGGAGAAACACGGACAGGGTAGGGCTATGGAGCGTCGATTTCTGGAGTGCTTCAGAAAGCCAGAGATGTTTGTGGGTGGGGGCTGCAGGCTCTAGGGTGGCCCGGGTGGGTTCAAACTATTCTTGTGGGCTGTTCTGGTCACTGAACCTTGGCCCGGGAAATTTCTGTTGTACAGTTGCTGTTGGGGTGCGAGAGGCTGGGGGAGCCCAGGCTCATGGGGGAGACATGCAGAAATGAACACGTCACATTTTTCATCAGATGAGAGAAAGCTTCATCAAAGCGCAAACTTGTGAGCATGATGCCAGATCCCAGAAGCTTTACAGCCAGAGATGCCTTCACAGCTCCTGGGCCATCCAGCGTGCCAGTTCCCAGCCCCTGGCAGGGCCCCAGGGACATACCAGAGCTGGTGTGGAGTGCAGCCAGCAGTACCGAGAGGGGGGTGTGAAACTGTTCATTGCAATGTGTGTCAGCAACAAACCGGAGTGAATTGCGGCTCGCCTTTAACCCGGAGTGGGCTAGGTGCCTGCAGTCAGAGCTGGTTTCCAGGGGTTTATTGACAAAGGAGGGTCAGCGGGGCTGTGATGGGCAGGTTCAGGCAAGGTGTAGATGTGCTGGTCACTAGTCTGGAGTTGGCACATGGGTGCCCACATGGCTTGGGGGTGCTGGTCCATTCAGTGCAAAGGGTTCGTCGCTGTTGGTATTGGCATCCCGGAAGAGGCAGTGCCTGCCCTTGCCTCTGAAGGGTTTAATTGAGAGTGGCCCCAGACTCCTTGCAGACAAGGCCTGGTTGGTTTGAGACATAGGTGTAGCTTTGCAATGCTCCGGGCTTGGCTTAGACCTGGAAAAAAATGAGGTGGCTGCTTCCCATGTCAGACATGGACCCTTCCCTGTCTCCCTTTGTTCCTTCCCCGATCGGGTCCTGTCTCCCTTTATTCCTCCCCAGATTGGACAAGGACCCTTCCCCGTCTCCCTTTGTTCCTCCCTCAGCCGGGTCCCCTCTCTCTTTATTCCTCCCCAGATCAGACATGGACCCTTCGCTGTCTCCCCTTTTTGTCTCTAGTTGAAGCAGAAGGCAAACCTAGCTCTGTTTGTCGGGCTGTGCATCTGCGCCATGCAGAGTGGCCCTGCGAAGGCCCAGTTACTGGCAGTGCTATCAGGCTGCATTAGGGTTAGTTGCTGATACGCTGATGTACCCGATTCCCCTCCCCACGGTGTGGTCAGTGCCACTGTAGGAGCAAGTCACGTTCTTGCGCTAAGGCAAGGGCCGGTTTTGCACTTGCTCTGAGGTGCTGGGAGTATGTCAGGTACGTGGGGACGGCTCGGCTGCTCCACAGACTCCAACGGCCAGTGGGTTTTTATTTCATTATTTTGGGGGCGGCCTCTCCATAATGCAACCTCTAAAGCTGGGGGCACTTTACACAGAACAGTTTTCCATTGAAAAATGCAGGTTTGTCGAAATCAAAACGTTTTGTGGGAATGTTTCAACGTCAATTAAAATGTTGATGGAAAAAGTCCAAATGAAACATTGTGATTTTTATATTAAAGCAGTAATATTAATACAATGTTTATATAATACTCAATCTTAGGAACATATTGCATCGTATTTCATATTTTAATACAATGTAAAAGTCAAAATGATAAAGTGGAAACAAAATATTTCAGCGGTCCCAAATCAAAGCAATTGTTCTATTTCGTTTTGCAGGACATTTTGAGATTTCAGCTTTTTCTTTTCAGTCCAGAATGGTTTTATCCCAAAATGTCAGAATTTCCCCCAGAATAGAAATCCCAGCTCCTGAACCCCCAATCTCAGCCCAGAGGAGAGTCTGTTTTCCTTCCCTCCCCTGTCTGATCTGACCAGGTTTCTAGGTAGCTTCTCTCCCCACGCAGTTGGGGGATCCCGTGGGGTGAGGTCGAAGTCTCCTGCAGTGCACTCAGGGCCCAGAAGAGCAGCAAACGTGAAGAAATCCCAGTGGAGCTGGGCTCTGCCGATTTGTATGAGGCCTTTCTCCAGGTCTCTTGATTCATTTCACTGGGCTGCTCGGTTGCTTCTCCGGAGCTTGGCGCTTGCATGCCAGAGCCTGGCTTGCCCACGCTGCTGCTCAGTGCCAGAGCTCAGCTAGCCCGTGCAGCTGCATGGAGCCTAGTGCCCAGTGCTGGAGAACGGAGGCTATTGCTGCCCCAAGGCCCTGGGAGTCAGGTACCTTTCTCTTAACTGGATACACACCGGCCATGAATCCGCACTCGAGAGAAGCCTCCTTGGTCTGTGTTAAAAGCCCAGCTGCTTTGCTCGTTGGCTGGGGAGGCAGAGCTGCTGTGGCCATGCCAGCGGAGGAGAGCCCAAAAGCCCTGGTTAGGGACCCACAAAGGTTCAGAGACCAGCATGTGGGCTGGTTCACCCCCGTAGCTGGCTGATCGGCACTGTAGCAGCTGTCGCTCTTCAGAGGGCATGGAACGCAGGATAGTTTCACTCCAGACCTTCAGAGTGGGGAAGGGGGCTGCCCTGCCCAGCAACTGGCTGACTGCAGCAAAAAATATTAATGGGCAAACTTAGGTGCTGATAGTCTGAGCCTCTGCGTTGCTTGCGCATCTTGTGTGCCTGTGAAGTGTAGCCTTGTGCAGGAGGCGTTCTGGGAAGTGGATCTGCAGCACAGACCTCTTGCTTTCTGAATGCCAAGATGGCTTTGATCCTGGCTGTGTGGTCAGTACGTCTGTAACAGACGGCTTGGAAAAAGGGAATCCTGCGTAAGGATGGGCTCTGAATAGAGCATCAGATCTCAGGTGTGGCTTCTACTGAAAGGATGGGTGCGGAACAGTAACGTCTTAGGGACGGCGGGGCCGAGCTGGCCTGGGAGTCAGGAGGACTCGGTTGATTACTGGCCCGTTGTGCGATGCTGGGGGAGTTTCTGCACCCCAGTTACCCCATCGGTGGAATCACTAGCCTCCTCTGTGAGGTGCTTGGAGATCCCTGGGTGCAGAGCATGGTCAGGGTTGTGCGGCAGTGTGATCTGGAGAGATGTTGGTGCTGGGGTTATGAGCTGACGGGCTTGCGTTGCTGTGTGTTAGCCAGTGTGTGGCAGATGCACATGTGTGGAAACGTGTTGTGTAGCTGATCTCACTTCTGAGCTCCTCCCTAAAAATATTTGATCTAGGGCTGGCAAGTGATTACAAAAATTAATCGTGCTGTTAAACAATAATAGAATACCATTTATTTAAATATTTTTGGATGTTTTCTACATTTTCAAATATATTGATTTAAATTACAACACAGAATACAAAGTGCACAGTGCTCACTTTATATTTATTTTTGATTACAAGTACTTGCACTGTAAAAAACAGTAGAAATAGCATATTTCAATTCATCTGATACAAGTACTGTAGTGCAATCTCTTTATCATGAAAGTTGAACTTACAAATGTAGAATTATGTACAAAAAATAACTGCATTCAAAAATAAAACAATGTCAAACTTTAGAGCCTACAAGTCCACTCGGTCCTACTTCAGCCAATCAAGTTTGTTTACATTTGCAGGAGCTAATGCTGCCCGCTTCTTGTTTACAACATCACCTGAAAATGAGAACAGGCGTTCACGTGGCACTGTTATAACTGACGTCTCAAGATATTTACTTGCCAGATGTGCTAAAGATTCATATGTCCCTTCATGCTTCAACCATCATTCCAGAGGACATGTGTCCATGCTGATGATGGGTTCTGCTCGATAACGATCCAAAACAGTGTGGACTGATGCATGTTCATTTTCATCATCTGAGTCAGATGCCACCAGCAGAAGGTTGATTTTCTTTTTTGGTGGTTCGGGTTCTGTAGTTTCCACATCTAAATGTTGCTCTTTTAAGACTTCTGAAAGCATGCTCCACACCTCGTCCCTCTCAGATTTTGGAAGGCACTTCAGATTCTTAAACCTTGGGTTGAGTGCTGTAGCTATTTTTAGAAATCTCACATTGGTACCTTCTTTGTGCTTTGTCAAAACTGCAGTGACAGTGTTCGTAAATCAAATAACATGTGCTGGGTCATCATCTGATACTGTTATAACATGAAATATATGGCAGAATGCGGGTAAAACAGAGCAGGGTACATACAATTCTCCCCCAAAGAATTCAGTCACAAATGTAATTAATGCACTATTTTTTTAAGAAGCATCATCAGCATGGAAGCATGTCCTCTGGAATGGTGGCCAATGCATGAAGGGGAATACGAATGTTTAGCATATCTGGCACGTAAATACCTTGCAATGCCGGCTACAAAAGTGCCAATGGAACGCCTGTTCTCACTTTCTGGTGACATTTGTAAATGAAGCAGGCAGCATTATCTCCCATAAATGTAAACAAACTTGTTTGTCTTAGCGATTGGCTGAACAAGAAGTAAGACTG
Source organism: Mauremys mutica (assembly GCF_020497125.1). Classification (NCBI taxonomy): domain Eukaryota; kingdom Metazoa; phylum Chordata; order Testudines; family Geoemydidae; genus Mauremys; species Mauremys mutica. The sequence goes on from NC_059096.1 coordinate 1,525,216, forward strand.
AGTGGACTTGTAGGCTCTGAAGTTTTGTTTTTGAGTGCAGGTATGTAACAAAATATCTACATTTGTAAATTGCTCTTTCATGATAAAGAGATTACACTATAGTACTTGTCTGAGGTGAATTGAAAAATACTATTTATTTTATTATTTTTACAGTGCAAATATTTGTAATAAAAAATAATAGAAAGTGAGCACTGTACACTTTGTATTCTGTGTTGTAATAGAAATCGATATATTTAAAAATTTAGAAAAACATTCAAAATACTTAACAAATTTCAATTGGTATTCTGTTGTTTAACAGTGTGATTAATCACTATTAATTATTTTAATCACAGTTAATTTTTTTAGTTAATCATGTGAGTTAACTGTGATTAATTGACAGCCCTCATTTGATCTCTAACTTCATAAGGCCCCTGATGGAACGGGGCTGCAGTGTCTGGGAGACGTATTAGCCTAGGCTTCCAGGAGCGGATTTCCTTTGGGAAAAGTCACTTAGGCTGTGTCTAGACACCCAGCTTCCACTGATTTAACTGAAATGGATTACAGCCTGGTTTAGTGAGATGGGTGCAACACCCTAATTCAGGCTCTGACTCTCTTTAATTCAGCTTAAGAGCGCATCTGCTTAAGCTAACTCAGTGTCAGGCACGCTGAAATCAATGTACAAGTGCTCATAAAAGGGGGTTGGTCACACCAATTTCCACACCGATTCAGTTAAATAGTGCAACAGGACAAGGGTTTCATCTTTATCCCATCACGAGTAGAAACTTTGCTTTAAAATGTGTCTTTGTGAATTGTGTTTCCTAGAGGGTGAAGGAAAAATACAGTTTGTTCTCTGACGGAGGCTGGAGCATCGTGAAAAGATGGGAAATCTCTCCTGAGACGGAGCGCTGTTTGCTTTTAGCGAGGCTAATATTGCTAAGGCTCTAGCGTCACTCGGCCTCATCGATCCTGATGTGTATCGCAGCAGCAGCCAGAGGCCCGCTGGCTGGGTGCTGCACAAACATGTCGTAAGGAGCTGGCACTTCTCAAGGGGGTTTTGGTCACAACAGACATTTTAAAACGAGTGTTTAATAGTCATTCCTCTGTGTCCCTAAAGCATGAGTAGTGACGGGTTGGTGCCTGGATCGGGGTGTCCGTCCGTCCGTCTGGCTGGCTCTGCTGCTCCCTGCTGGCAAGGATGAGCCCTGCCTTGTGTCTGTAACTTTTTGCAGGTTAAAATGAGTGACTGATAAAACTGCCTAGTGCTAGCTGTCCTGTAGGCAGGAATCCTGAAAACTCCCTGCGCATCTGCTGGTGCCCCTCAATCCTGACCCACAGCCCCCCAAAGCTCTTCTAGGCCTGGGTCGCTCCCCTCCTGCTCTGACCTCACTCCTGACGGGCAGTGCCCCGGCTGTTCTAGCCTGGGCCCCAGTCGTGGGTCTGTCGATGGACCTCGGTCCTGTCCCCCCCAGCTGGCTCTCGAGTGGGCTGCCAGTCCCGGCTGTTCCTGGATGTGGACAGTGTCCCTGAAATACTTCAATTGCGCTTTCCTGCTCCCCCGGTGAGCCCCCGTTTCCCCCTTCAGGCCAGGACTCCAGAAGGGAAGAGAGAGGGCGCTTGCTGTATAGCCCAGCCCCCTGCCAATCAGTGTGAATGCAGGTCCTGGCCGCTCACCCCACTTCCCGTGGCAGAGGTGTGGACTGGTTGTGAAAGGTGAAGGCAGCCCTTGCTGGCTCCTTCCTCATCCGTGACACCAGGATTCCCTGGCCTCGTGCAGCCTGGGGGTGCCTGTGACCGTGCTGCAGTGTTCCCAGGGAGCAGGGGGCGCGTGCTGCTGCTGGCGAGATGAGCTGGCGTTTGCTATCCGTCTCCCCAGCCCCATTGCTGTGTCCTTCGGTTACACTCCATGCTGCGGCTCTCAAACGCCCCTTAGCCAAGCCGAGGCACTGAGAATCCCTCGACTCCCGTTGGTGCCCCTGGGCATTGAGGGCGCTCGGCACCTCCCCAGACCCAACCTCGAGTGACTCCATGTCCCTTGTGCGGGTCACAAGAAGGACAAGGATTTTGGGAACCTGACCCTGTTGTGCCTCCTCCCTGTGGGAAAAGGCTGGGCTGCTGACCCCTGCCACAGCAGCATGGACCATCACCCAGCCTGTGCCAGCAGCTGTGGCATTGTTTGGAGAGAGGGAGGGGGTGAGATGAATGTCCAAGAGGGAGGGTGGGGGAGAAGCCGGTGGATGATGTTTCCATGTGCATTGGACCCAAAGGAAGGAGTTTGTAAATGTCAAGATACAGCCCCCACCCTGCCTGGCTGGTGTGGATTGCAGCTTCTGAGTGTAGTCACTGAGGCCCCTGCATAGCGCCAGGGTGGCACCAGCAGGGCATTGGCGAGGAGGTGAATGCGCCAGCTGCTGTGATCAGCAGCCTGGGACGTCAGAGTCCGTCCTGCTCAAGGCGAGGGAGGCTGGCCAAGATGCAGGGTCCTGCTGCTGCTGCCCCTGAAAATGGCGCAAGGAGCTGACTTGAACGACTCAGCCGGAGAACGGCACCAGCTTTTTCCCACCTTGTTCTAGGCAGCCTCAGCCGGCCGGGCTCCGGGCTGGCCTGTGGCTCAGACTCGTTACTTAGCCTGTGTCCAAGCCACTGGCGCCAGCCGCAAGGGACCACGTTCCCAGAACCCCCTCCCTCCCCACGAGTGTGCACAGAAAATGGCCTGAGATGCTGAAAGCTACGGGGGCCCCCTAGGGCCATCTGGGCCTAGTTTGGCAGCTAAGTGGATTTGTCCTATTGTAGGTGCTTGCCTGAGCGTAATGGATCCAATGAAATTGTGTCTCCAGGCCCATTCCCTGCTCAACCATGCGTAATCCTTCGCTCCCTTCGCCCAGCCCAGCCCGCCCATGCCCACGCTGTGGCTGGAGACAGATCAGCAGCCCTGCCTAGGCACCAGCTCATGGCTGGCCTGCCAGAGGATGTTGAAGGGCTGGCAGCCAGTTTGCTCTGGCAGGGCACAGGCTACCAAGCCCTGGGAGCTGCCTCCCCTAGAAATGAATCAGACGTGGTGTCACGGAGTGGGGGGAGTCAGGGCCCTGCACCCCTCTTCCTGCGATTCACCGGGACTCTCAGCCAGCCAGTACAACAGAAGGTTTATTAGACGACAGGAACACAGTCCCAAGCAGGGCTTGTAGGTACAACCAGGGCCCCTCAGTCAAGTCCTTCTGGTGGGGGGGGGGGGGTTGGGTTAGGGAGCTGAGATCTCAGCTTTGGGGTTCCCTGCGTTTCACCACCCAGCCCAAAACTGAAAGCAAAGCCCCCTCTAGCCGTCTCTCTCCCCCTTCCCCCAGCTTCGGGCAAAGGTGTCACCTGGCATCTCCCCCCTCCTGGTTTAGGTTACAAGCTCAGGTAACTCTCCAGTAAAATCATCCCTTGCTCTCCCATCCCCCATGCAGACAGCCCCAGTAACACTAGCCGACATTCCCAGGCCAATCCGCCCCACTCCCTGCTGCGGCACACGTGGCAAAGGCAGAGTTGAGCTGGGAGTCTCTGTGGAGCGTGGGATGCTCAGCAGAGCTCGCTCTCTGCTGGATTCCCTGTCCTGGCTGTGCCTGTCCGGGACAGAGTCCTGACCCCTTGTGGGGGATCGACTGGGGCAATGGAAGGATTAGCTGGAAGTGGCCAGGTGTCTCTGGAGCCATGGACACTTTCCTTCACCGTCCAGGCCTGGCATTGTGAGCCACATCCTTCTGGCTGTGCACAAGGTTGGGGGTCCCCTTTGGGGAGCCCTCTGGTCAGCACCGCATGGTGTGTCCGCCGGGGTTCGTGCTACCCTGACACTGGCAGCAGGCTGGGAGTGTCCCCGGCGTGGCTCTGGGGTGCATCCGGCGGGGAGTGGCAGGCAGCATGTTTTGTACAACACGGTTACGCTTTGCAGTGGGGCCCTCTGTCGGTATCTGGGAGGGTTTTGTTCAGCCAGCGATTGCATTATGGAGACTGAGGGCAGGCCTGGCTGGGAATCTGTGCTCCAGATTGAGATCTCAATGACGAGGCTCATCGTGTAGGGAAAATACCTTGTTTGATCCAGTGTGTTGGGTTAGGAACTGAGAAGAGCAGCTGTCCAGCAGCCTTGGCCTCTGCCACCCCTCGCGCACCCCTTTGAAACGCACCACAGCGCGTCTGCAGCGCAGCCCTTGCCCTGCGCTCCCTGCCCACTCGGGAAAGGTGGGGAGAGCTAATCTCGTAGCCCATGAGCCAGCGAAGGTGGGGAGATGGCTGCAGAGCGCCCAGACCCTGGCCACTGTAAACGCTTGAAATAATCTCTTGTTTCTAAATGTGTCGCTTTATCTACACTCCTCCGTGCTGGGATGGGCAGCAGCCCTGCTCTGGAGTCTGCTCCTCTATTTCCGTAGGGCTGATGGGGGGGCGGGGCGGGGCTCCGGGTTACGGCTTGCTAAGCCCTGCTTGCTTTAGCAGGAGGGCACAGCGTGCAGCGAGGAACCAGCATGGGGCTCTGGGAATAGAATTTGAAAGGGACTGTGCTTTGGGGAGAAGGTGGGGCCTGCACATTAGGTCACGAGCTTTCCATGCTGCCTGCACAGCTGAATCCTCTACCAAGCCGGGGATGTGTTATCCCAGCTGAGCTAGTCATTCTAAACAGAACTGCCTGGGGTGCCGGGGAACCCACTGGACCTGCAGCCCCGGAGCGCAGACCTGCCTGGGGTGCCGGGGAACCCACTGGACCTGCAGCCCCGGAGCGCAGAACTGCCTGGGGTGCCAGGGAGCCCACTGGACCTGCAGCCCCGGAGCGCAGACCTGCCTGGGGTGCCGGGGAACCCACTGGATCTGCAGCCCCGGAGCGCAGACCTGCCTGGGGTGCCGGGGAACCCACTGGATCTGCAGCCCCGGAGCGCAGAACTGCCTGGGGTGCCGGGGAACCCACTGGATCTGCAGCCCCGGAGCGCAGACCTGCCTGGGGTGCCGGGGAACCCACTGGACCTGCAGCCCCGGAGCGCAGAACTGCCTGGGGTGCCGGGGAACCCACTGGATCTGCAGCCCCGGAGCGCAGAACTGCCTGGGGTGCCGGGGAACCCACTGGATCTGCAGCCCCGGAGCGCAGAACTGCCTGGGGTGCCGGGGAACCCACTGGATCTGCAGCCCCGGAGCGCAGGCCTGCCTGGGGTGCCGGGGAACCCACTGGATCTGCAGCCCCGGAGCGCAGAACTGCCTGGGGTGCCGGGGAACCCACTGGACCTGCAGCCCCGGAGCGCAGGCCTGCCTGGGGTGCTGGGGAACCCACTGGATCTGCAGCTCAGATCACCCAGGGGCTGCCCCTTGTAACGACACCCAGGCTTGGTTGCCTTCGGGCTCAGGTCTGGTATAGACGCTGGAGCCTTTCCTGCAGGCAGGGTTTAGATGTGGGTCAGGGTTAGTGCCGCCGGTGGCCCAGCCAGAGCATCGCCGCACAGAACTGGGGGGCGCCCAGGTGCCGATTCCGCTGCGTGTCCCAGCCTGACGAAGTGCGAAGGAGCAGCTCCCGTGGGAGTCGGGCAGGGCTGGCTGCACTCAGGCCAGCAGAGCCCGGGTTCCTGGGCCCCTTACTGCAGGGGGGACGCTTCGGTTTAACCCTCGATTGTCCCAGTGCCTTGCTAGCCGCTGCCTTGCTCTGCTGCAGTGGAGGGAAGAGGGGGAAATAGTGCAGGCCTCAGCCCTTCCCTGGCTGCAAGGAGAGGCACCAGGACACTGGGCTTGCTGGGCCCCTCGGGAGAGGGGAAGTGGCTGGATGGGATGGAGCTGGCTGAGCCGAGGGGGCGCCCGGCTCTGAGTTCCTGCCCTGGGGAGTCCCGTCTGGGCAGGGAAAGCCCCTGGGCTGGGCTGTGGCAGAGCCTGTACACTGGTGGGTCCCTGCTTTGTGCCTCGCTGGCTCCAGCTGGTCAAGCCCCTATTTCCCCCCCGGGGCGAGAGGAATTGGGCCGTGTGGCCACGGGGGCCGTTATTAAAGTGCCTCCAAGGCCTGTCTAATCCGTGTCTGGGTTTATCCACCAGGGGGGCGCTGGCATTAATAGCAGAGATTAGGCTTCCCCAGGGCTTGCTAAGCCGCCCGGTCGCGTCCTCCCGCTCAGATTCCTGTCTGCAGAGCTGCTCTTGCACGGGGGCTCTGGGCACGGCCATGATAGCCCCTGCCCCCACAGCCGAGCCCCTGGCAGCTCTGCTCCCTTGGGAGGGCTGCGAGTTGTTATCCTCAGCCAGGAATGAGATTCTGCACTGCGTTCCTTCTCCTGGAAAGGCCTAGTGCTGGGGTGATGGGCTGCATTGCTTCTGGGGGGGCCATTTCTTGGGCCCTGGCACCCAGTGCCCAAGGGAGCTGAGTGCTGCCGCTGCACTGCTCTTGGCAGGCAGGGAAAGGGCGGGGGGAGCCTGGGTCGTCTGTAGCTGCCCCTGGGTCCCAGCCCCGTGGAGCTTTCGGAGCCCAGCGCAGTTGGGGAATAATCCTGCAGCGCCTCCTGCTGCCAGGCAGCAGCTCTGCATCCGGTCTGGGGCCTGGGCCAGGCCTTCCTGCATACAGCTGCTGGGCTGGGTGCTTGGCCTGTGGAGAGCCCAGCCTTCCCCCAGCTCCCTCCCCTAAACTGCTGCCCTGAAACGCCTGTGCCAGGGGGTTGGGGCAGCCCCCTAGGGCACTGCTCAGGGCCACCCAAAGGAGTGAACCCGGTGCCTGCCCGTGTGGGTGTGCAGGCTCCCTGGCAGTGCAGCCAGCGCAGCACCTCTACACACGGGCAGGGTGCGGGCTGTGCAGGGCGGACTGGCATGGGTGCCCTGGGGCTCTGCTGTTCTGTGGACTCCCCGCTCCCTGTGGCTCTGCAAAGCACCAGTGAAAGCGACCCTGCAGAGCGGCTCTCAGCCTGGGACTGAGAATCCTGCTGCCCAAGGACCCTGGGTGCTTGGGCCCGATCCCTGCCTCTCTGGTGTACGTCCAACCGGGGCAATTCTTGAGAGAGGCGCCAGAGTAAACTGGACAAGGGAGGAAATCGGGCCCTGGTTGTGCAGCGCTCGAGTCTGCTCCGGCTCCAGCTAGGCCCTCCCTTCCGCAATTCCCAAACACGCCCTGCTCCAGAGTGAGGGCTGGCAGTTCTTTCAGGCACATCTGGCTCCCAATAGGACCTGGCAAGTTCAACTCCATCTCCTGCATTTCCTGTCCCCTGGTAGCCAAGTTTCAGTGCCCCGAGGTTAGGTCTGGTTGGGGTCTCCAGCTGCTTAGTGCCAGCGTTCTAGCAGGCAGCGAGCGGTGCCTGGGGAGGTGAAGGGAACAGCTCCTGGCTCCGACCTGCAAAGGGGGCTCTGGGTGCAGACAGCCCTCGCCAGGTCCCTCTCTGCAGTGGAGCCGCGATGGAGCCACGCACCGCCCGGCCCTGGGGGGAAGCTGGTGTGACCAGCGTGTTGAGCTGCGTGTGTTGTTCCCTTGGGGCCGGAACAATGGTGCATGTGGAGCCTCCTTCCTTGAGCCCAGGTTGCCAAGGGAATTGGTGCGGAGAGCTGGGAAGAGCCGCGGATCCCAGGCACGCCCTGGGTTGGGCTCTGCAGTGTTCACTCTGAAACACTCGCTGATCTTCTCTCCGCGGAAGCGTAACTGCCGTCCACTTGGGGCAGCCTCCCTGGGCTTTGCGGCGGGTTCCTGCAGCTCTGCATTCCACATGCTCTGGGATCCCTTTCAAACTCTGAGCCGGGCAGGAAAGCTGCGCTGTGAGTGTGTTTGTATTGCGACACCTCGGCAGGCTCAGCCTCTGCTGAGTGGGGGGGCTGCCTCGGGGAATGGGTGCCTGGATGGATTGACAAAGCTTGGGGGTATTTCTGCAGAGAGCTTAGAAAATACACCCAGTCACTGTGCTTGCTGCAGCAACCGGAGGATAGCCTGGCCTCAGAGTAGCACGTTTGAATCCTGCCCTGGGATGAATGCATTCTTTGTGCTCTAATGGACTGAGTGCCAGGCTGGGACCCAGGACTTGTGGGTTCTGTTCTCAGCTCTACTAGCAAGCTCCCCGTGTGCCCTTGGGCATGTCTTCATCCCTCTCTCTTTGTGCTCCATTTTCCCACATGGAGTAGTTTAGACAGCCTGGTGGTTAAGGCATACGGGGCCACTGTGGAGCTGCTGGGACGGGCAGTTTGGAGGGAAACGCTGGTGCAGACGAGGCTACAAAGTACCCAGATGCCACCTGCGGGAAATCTCTCATTCGCTGAATGGCTGTTTTCATTCAACTTCAGGTTTTGTTTGTGAGGAGGTTTCTCAGGGTGGCCAACTCCTGCGATTGTATCACACGTCTTGCAATACTTGGTGTTTTTCTCAAAGCCCCAGCTCCTGGAGTCACGTGATTCCACAAGACTCTGCCCTTTCAGTCCTTTGTTGTGGTTGTACATTTCTAGCCCTCGTGGTTGCAGAGAGAAGCCTGAAAACCCTCGAGTGGGACCCAATGGCAAAGCAAAGGACTACAGCATTGATTTGTGGATTTTTGAACTAATCTCAGTATTTTGGCCTGACTCCTGCTTTCCAAGTACATGACACTGGCAAATCTGATCACTGCCTTCTGCATTCCAGAGGGAATGAACAGAGCAGGGAATCATCAAGTGATCCATCCCCTGCCGCCCATTCCCAGCTTCTGGCGAACAGAGGCCAGGGCACCATCCCTGCCCAGCCTGGCCAATAGCCATTGTTAGACCTATCCTACAGGAACTTAGCTAGTTCTTTATTGAACCCTGTTATAGTCTTGGCTTTCACAACATCCTCTGGCACGGAGTTCCACAGGCTGACTGCGTTGTGTGAAAAAATACGTCCTTTTGTTTGTTTTAAACCTGCTGCCTGTTCATTGGGTGACCCCTAGTTCTTGTGTTATGAGAAGGAATAAATAACACTTCCTTATTTCCTTTCTCCGCACCAGTCATGCTGGCCCTGCAGAGGGTGAAGAATTGCCCCATCAGAAGCTCTTTGTGAGGATTCACAGCTTATTCTCCTCTTCTTTCTCCTGCCATTTGGATTCTCTCCACGGGTTTTTCTGAGGGCTCGTCTACATGGGGTGTTATTCCGCAAGAGCTAGTCCTGATTAACTCCACTTTAAACTAGTGGATTACGCTCATTTGGAATAACAGCCACCATGCATGGAGCTAATCAGGAACAGCTGAACTACGTTTACTGCACATCCTGCCTGACTCCAGATGGACTTTCATGTGCAGACCAGTCCTGAGTGAGATGTCCGTGTTTGGGCAGCGTCGTTATGTGCCGGCAAAGAATGTAAAGGTCCAGGTTGGTTCAGGATCTCGCCTCTGAACTTTCAATTCATACGTGGCTCTTCAGAAATTTCAGGCAGGGAGCCAGTCCCCTCTCCGGCGTGTGTCTGCTCCTGTGTGTTTCTGGCCGATACACTATTGGGGAGGACAAGTGTAGGTCGAGTGTGAGCTCTGAGATCCAGCCAATCTTTATTCCACTGCTTGGTCCCTGAGTGGCGGGTGGCAGAGTAGGACATGGGGTTACATATCGCCAATGTGATTACTGTGTGACTAGATCTGGAGCCTGAACTATTGTGTTTTCATGGCAACTTTCATCCTGAAAGATCCCCAAGCACGTCGCAGAGTGTACGGAGTGACCGGTCTCCTCTGAGATGCAGCCAGCTCAGGGGCAGAGCCCAGCAGCATTTTAACAGCACCATGCAAGAGTGTCGAGACCGGAAGCGAGGAGCTTGGGTGCAGTGATAGTGGGAAGTAGAGCACGGATGATGGGAGTTGGAAGGGCACCCGAGTTAACAGAGAAACGTATGATGAGTACTCAGAACGTGGCTTTCCCACCTCCAGCGTCTCTCCCCCTCCGCTCCTCTAGGTGCCACGTTTGCGTCGCAAGTGACTGAGAGGAGAGCGCCTCCTGCTGGAGCATTCATGTGGCAGCACCAGGTTTCTCTTGGGCTCTATCCACCCACTCTGCTGCGCTGATAACCCCGCCCAAGTGTCGAGCCCATGGGGGCACGTGCAGAGCTGCTGGCTCTCGACCGTTGGGTTTCAAAGGCTTTGCCTGTAGCTGGGCCCTGCACCTTCGCTCTCAAGAGGAAATATTTTATTTCCACAACTGATACTGTCTCTCTTCTGTGAGTGCGGAGCAGGCCTTGACGTTCCCTTCCCTCGCTCGCCTGGCACAGATCATTCCACTGTGGGCTGTCGGGGAGCGCGGGCTGGCCTGTGCGGAGCAGCTGGTTCTTTGTCTCCAGCTGCAGCGAAAGACTGGCAGGGTGAACGCTGTGCTCTTTTGCAAGAGAAGAACAAAAACCTGTTGATGCACCGAACCTTTAGAGCAGCCTGGCTCTCCAACACAGCTGGTGCCAGCTCCGCCTGAAACAAACGCACTGGAAACCACAGGCAGATGTGAAGCGACCCAACCACACAGTCGGTTCCAAAGCGAAGGGCTTGCAGGCAGCATGGAGGAGAGGCGAGGAGTTCACACCTCCATCTCCCCTGCCTGCGATGTCCCTGGGCCTGGCGGGTTTCGCCGGCTCTTCTGGCGAGTTTCCTAAAGCTCCAGCCTCTGGAATCCTGAGATTGTGTGAGAATCTGTCTGAAGGGAAAGGGAGTTTGTAGCCTGGTGGTTGCAGAGAAAAGCTTGGGCCATGGCGCCTGATGGCTTTATCCACAGAAGGCAAAGAAAGGAACCCAAGCTCTGTGTAGGGCCTGCCTTGAGATTTGTGAATGCTTGGGTTGGCCATGCTGCTTAGAGAGCAGTCGCCTGGCCAGTGGGCTCTGGGCTCTCATCCCTCCTCTCCCATGGGCCTTGCCCCTTTATGGGCTGGAGGGGCCCCTGCTGAGCTCCTGAGGCACCGGTGGCGAGCCCAGCCTCCCAGAACTTCGCTCCAGTTGCTGCTACCAAAGCATGCCTAGCCCGTCAACGCCGGCTGTCCCACTGGGCGGCACCGGTTCCCAGAACTTCGCTCCAGCTGCTGCTACCAAAGCATGCCTAGCCCGTTGGCCCCGGCTGTCCCACTGGGCGGCACAGAGGCTGCTGGGACCGGGCTAGTGGCTGAATGGTACCAAGAAGCGAGTGCACAAATGATATTCAAATGGAGGCGAAGGCGCAGCAGCCAGCGCCTGCTCGCAGGCTCAGCCTGCCAGCTGCTGGGTAAACTCTGGGGCTGCTTCCTTGCCTGACCCTGTGCTAAGAGCAGTGAGCTCGGGGCAGGGAGCCCAGGCACTAGCACTGGCCGGGCAATGGTCACTGAGAAGCAGGAGAGGCCAGGCGTGCCATGCGTGGCCTGTGGACAGGGGCGGCTCTAGGCATTTTCACGCCCCAAGCACGGCAGGCTGCCTTCCACGGCTTGCCTGCGGAGGGTCCACCGAAGCCGCGGGACCAGCGGCTCCTCCGCAGGCAAGCTGCCGAAGGCAGGCTGCCTGCTGCCCTCGCGGTGCCGGCAGAGCGCCCCCCCACGGCTTGCCGCCCCAAGCACGCGCTTGGCGTGCTGAGGCCTGGAGCCGCCCCTGCCTGTGGAGCACTGCAAAGTACAGGATGGCCCTGCTGGAAGAGGGACATTTCACATGGCCTGATGGCAGGAAACATGCTTCCAGGGTAGGCGTCACCCATCCCCTCCTCGGAGCCGCTTCCTGGGCACAGCCAAGGGTGCTGCGTGTTCTGTACCTTTCATGAAATACCTCCCCTTGTCCCCTGCTGTCTCCCTACCCCACCATGGCAGGCTTGGGGCCGTGGTGTTTCAGCTCCTTGGGCAGGTGTGACGAAGTGGGACTGTTCTTAATGTTTCCTCTGAATACTGTGTGGGTGCCTCAGTTTCCCCTGTGCATTTCTTAAGTCTCCAGTGTGCATAAATGGCCGACACTCTGTCTCCTGGCAACAAATGGCTGGGGCCCTTCCCCCCTGCAAGGGAATAGCTAAAGGTGAACAAAGAGATCAGGTGACCTCCTGGCCCAGGAAAGAGACAAAGGCCAGAGAGGAGGGGCTGGAGGGGGTCAGTTGGGAGCTGGCTGGGGACAAGGAGTGAGGGCAGACGTGGGGGTCTGGCTCACTGCCCCTCAGAATGGACCCGGCCGAGGGGTCTGGTTCTCTGTACCTACAAGCTCTGTTTTAGACCCTGTTCCTGTCAGCTAATAAACCTCTGTGTTACTGGCTGGCTGAGAGTCACGTCTGACTGCGCAGTGGGGGGGCAGGACCCTCTGGCTTCCCCACGACCCCGCCCGGGTGGACTTGCTGTGGGAAGCGCACGGGAAGGCAGAGGATGCTGAATGCTCCAAGGAGAGACCCAGGAGGTGAAGCCGTGGGAGCTTCTTGCCCTGCAGACAGGCTGCTCCGAGGGAGAGGAGGCTCCCCAGAGTCCTGCCTGGCTTTGTGGGGAGCAGTTCCAGAGCAGCGCCCGGGGACTCCGTGACAGCAGGTCTCTCTCTCCTGGCATTGCCAGGTGTCCAGGGCACTTCTGGGCCCTGTAATACCAAAGCAGCAGTGAGTGCTGGGGGGTGGGGGGGTCACAGCTCGTGTCATGGCCCACTGAGTACATGTGATCTGTCAGGCCTGAAGTCAGCCTCCTTCCCTTTCTTCTGTGCCCTGCTGAAGAGCAGGAGCAGCCAGGTACGGAGCCCCCCAGGTGCAAACACCCGCCTGAGGCCCTGCAGTGGGTAGCTGCCCTGTGGGTTTTATGACCTGTCTTCAGCTGAGTGAGACGCTTGTGCCGCTGCCAGCCCCACGCGGCCTCGCGCTGGCGCTCCCAGTGAGCGTGGCTGGATCTGCGCACGGCCGCGCGCTCGCTGCAGCGGCGGGGAGGAAGCTGCCAGGAGCCCAGCGCTTGCTGTTTGGTCTGCGAGAGGCAGCTGACATTTTGGAAGGAAATAGCTGCTGTTCGCTCCTTCCTGTAGCAGGGCAGCCTGTGGAGCAGCAGCGCTGGGCTGTCCCTGCGGGCGCAAACCCTTTGCCAAGAGGCAGGATCCCCCTCGGTGCCCAGGGTCGGGGTGCCCAGGTGGCTGGCAAGGCACTGCCAGGGCGGTGCATGGGGCAGGGCAGAGCGAGGAGAACACCTGTTCCTGCCGTGAGTATCCCCTGCACTCGGGGAAGGGACCAGCAGCTTCTGACCCGGCGCCAGGGCCACCGCTCCGTGCTGCAAGGAGTGAGTTTGCTGCCGGCCCCCAGGCTCTCCAGCAAAAGCTTCCTGGGGCATTGGTGAGATGCCAGCATGGGAGGGTTCTGGGTCTGTCTGGCACGCAGCTCTGCACAGAACCTTTCCTGCCCCCTCCCCCTATACTCGCAGCCCCCACTGCTTAGCAGGAGCTCAGGAGTCGCCATATGTGGCGTGAGGCTCAGAGCTGCCTCGTTGGGGTGTGCGGGGAAGTGCTGTGCCCTGGGGCCTCAGAACAGCTCGGGCTGAGATAGGGTTCGGCTGGGGTCCAAGGGCTCATAGCCCTCCCTGTTCACAGCGTTATTAAATATTTGTTCCCCTCCTAGGTACTTACACCCTTGAACCATCTCTGTGTTAAGCTAAATAGACTGAGATCCCTGAGTCTGTCAGTGTAAGGCAGGTTTCTAAACCTTTCATCATTCTCGGGCCTCTTCTCTGACCCTTCTCCAATTTACCAACATCCTGCTGGCACCAGAACCGAGCACAGGATTCCAGCCGGGCCAAACACGGAGGTAAAATAACCTCTCTGCTCCTGCTCAAGATTCCCTGTTTCCGCAGCCCGGGATCACATCAGCTCTTTTGGCCTCAGCGTCAGGCTGGGCGCTCATGTTCAGCTGAGTCTCTGCTTCCCAGGGGAGAGTATGGCCTACCTGTAAATGGGGTGCGGGAGATTGGGGCCAGGGGAGACGGGGCCTGAGGGTTGGGAACTGGGAACCAGGGAGGGAAATAATGGGGTGACTGGTTCAGCAAGGAGTCTGGACTGAGAACTAGTGAGGCAGGAGGAAGGAGACAAGGGAGACAGATCTAAGGAACCTGGATATGGGGGAGAACTGGGACTGGCTGGGCAAAGAGTCTGGGAAGGCACCAATATTGGACAAGGAGATCGGGGATGGGGAACCAGTGGGCTTGGGGATCCTGGGGGGAGGCAGGAGGAGGCCGGGGTGGAAGGGGAGAGGCAGACTGGACTCCGAGCTGGCAGGGAGTGGGAGGGAGACGGGGGCTGATGGAGGAGAGCACTGGAAGTGAGTGGAGACGTGGAGAGGAACTCCAGATGGGCGGCTAGGACTGCCTGGGTAAGGAGACTGGGACTGGTGGGGCGAGGAGAATGGGACGGGGAGCCAGGGTGACTGGGACAGGGCAGAAGAGGCCAAGCGTCGGGGGAAAGGGCAGATGGGGTTGGGACCACGAGAGCACACTCCTGTCCAGAGCCTGGAACCCACGTGGGGCTTCTAAGGCTCAGCGTTCCTCTGCTGTCGGGAATGAGGTGAAACCACCGGCTAAGGGGCTCATCCCCCTCTAGCTTTGGTCCATGTACAGAATGACAACCTACTACTGCTGTTGGTTAACGCTTAGCTCAAGTGGCCGAGGTCTGTGTGGTGGACGTGAAGGTCCAACCCTGCTGATGACTCCTGGGGATTGATGTGAAGTCACGTGATGGAGTTCATGTCTGGGGGGTTTGGTGGATTCTTCCCCAGTTCATTTGGTTTCCTAAAAACCTAGGAAATTGCAGAGAGAAAACTGTTTTAAACTAACGTTAGTAAGGGTGCGAAGTCCAACACTCAGCAGTTAGGAAGTGCCAAAGGAAGGTTGCCCAGGCATTAATTGTGGCACTTCCTAACTTTTCAGTGCTTGATTTGAACCCTGAGTCATGTTCTGTAAGGTTGTTTGTGCTTGTGGTATTTATACCAGCACCCTAGGCTGGCGATGCCTCATTGCATCACCTGTAAAAACTCTCTGATGGATGAGTTGTTTTTCCAAGACCTGTCAAGGTTGACGAGGGAAGCTCTTGCTTTTTATAGGTGCTGGCTCTCTGTCTGGCCGTTCTATATTTGCCTCCGGGGATTGCATGTGTTGCCGTGTGTGCTCTCGCCACGAGCCTAAACCCCCAGAATAAAGTGCAAGGCAGGAGCGTGGCTGCGCGGCGCAGGCTGGGCCCGGAATAGAAGCTGGCACCTCTCCCCTAGTGTTTGGAGCGTCTGACTGGCCTGAAATAGCTCCAAGAATCTGATTTCAGAACCGACCGCGACCTCGCCCGTTGGTTTTCTCCAGAGTGTGTGTGTACAGTTGAGAGCGGGCATGCACTGAGCGTGCTCCCGAACCCGGGCCCCCTGGTCTGCGTGCTGCAAGGACCTCGCGGGAGGCACGTAAGAGCCAATCCCTGGGCTGGCTGCTGCGCTGTGGCAGATGGGCTGTCCTGGATGAAGGGCCCTGAATGCTTGGTCATTTCACAGTCCCATGGCAGGTTAACAGGGCAGGGGCAGTTCTGTAGCAGAGCTGGGTCTCTCTGCCCCGAGGAACTGGACTGCATGGGCTGTGCTGGGCAAACCCCAATAACCTGTGCCAGGTGCATGTGGGTGATTCCCAAATGGGTGCTGGCCCGTTCCGTCACACCCTCGGTCAGCTCCTCCCATCAGCTGCTCAGGGAAGGTGGTGTGGGGCCGGGGAAGGTGGGCGAGGGGCTGGGGAAGGTGGCCGGGCCCTGGGGGGGCCAGGGAGGGCGGCCGGGGAAGGTGGCTGGGCGCCGGGGTGGATATTTCCTCTGTGCTGGTCAGTTCCCCCTTTTCACGGTGAATGACTTTGCTTAGTCGGACCGAGGCCGAGCTCTCGGGGCGCGTGCTAAGGGAGATGGTTGTTGCGTTGCATGCGAATACAAGGGACTGTACATCACTGGAGTCTCCAGGGGCTCTCCCTGGAAGACAGAGGGGGGTCGGATCCTGGGTCCCCAGAAGCGTTTCCCAGCAGTGCACTGTGATGTCAGAGCCAGAAAGTCTCTCTCCTGCGTTAGACTAGAGTCTGTCCTGGGCAGCCGTTGTCTGACGCTGCTCTGGGCTGGGGGCACAGAGGGCCCTTCTCCCCCTCAGTGTTCATGGAGGGTCCTTGCCCTGATGGTGTCTCCTTCCCCCAGGTTCTGAACAATGGCCGTGTGGATCCAGGCCCAGCAGCTGCAGGGAGAGGCCCTACGCCAGATGCAGGCGCTGTACGGCCAGCACTTCCCCATCGAGGTGCGGCATTACCTGTCGCAATGGATCGAGAGCCAGGCATGGTAGGTGAGGCCGCCCCGTGGCTGCCGGACACGCTCCAGCCCGTCCTTCGGGCCTTGGCTGCCAGGTGCTCTGACAAACCCGTGTCTAAGGGGCTGGAATTGGGGCCCCACCGACCCGCTGGCTCCCGTCAGTGTGTCTGGGGGGGATCCCCGCCGAGAGCTACACTCCAGCTCCACAGCCACCTCTCGCCTGTCTCCAGGCAGGGCTGAGGCACGGTGGTGGGGACACGGGACGGGACTCCGAGCTGGGAGGAGGCAGAAGGTTAAGGCTTCGTGGGGTCCCCTGGGCTGTGGGCAGTCCTGGGATCTGACAGCCCCACAGCTGAGTGGAGCCAGCCCTAGCGGTTAGAGCTGAGCCTGGGGACTCTTGGGTCCGGCCCTCCTCCTCCCTGTCCCACCACCTTTCTCTGGGGCCTTGGCCAGTCGCTACTATGCTCCGGGCCTCACTTTCCCCTTACCCACCCCAACGAAAGGCAGGGCCCTCCCTGTCTGCGACCCACACATCTGGCCTGGGGGCATGGCTGCAATGGGGGGCAGGCTCAGGGCCTGGGGGGCAGGTGCAGGGCCGGCGGACAACCTCGGGGCGGGGCTTTGCTCCCATTCGCTCTGGGCTTTGTGTGGCAGGTTGGCTGGATCGTCCCAGTTTGCTGAGGGACGGGCACATGGGGGGGCCTCACTGGCGGGGGGTTGAGTTCCCCCAGCAGATGCAGTCTCTGCACCGAGCTGGGGCGGGCAGGCCGGGCCCCAGCTGAACCCCCCCCCGTCTCTCTCTGTGCCAGGGACTCCATCGACCTCGATAACCCCCAGGAGACCCTCAAAGCCACCCAGCTGCTGGAGGGGCTGATCCAGGAGCTGCAGAAGAAGGCCGATCACCAAGTGGGCGAGGACGGGTTCTTGCTGAAGATCAAGCTGGGGCATTATGCCACTCAGCTGCAGGTCGGTGCCCGGAGCCGCAATGGGGCAGCCTTTCCCCTCGTGTCCTGCCAGGGGCCGGCCACTCCCACTGGGCGCTCCCCCGTGGGCCGGCCAAGCCTGGCACATAGCAAGGGGCTGGAACGGCAGCAGAGTGCGTGATGGCAGGTGCCGTCTCCCCTCTCCTCACCGCGTGGGGCCAGCACATCCCTGAGCCCCCTCCGCTGCTGCCCCGAGCTCCGTCCCCTGCCATGTCGCAACCCCCCCAGCCGCTTCCGTCCCCCACGGGCTCCTTGTCTGGCCATGGGGAGCTGCCGTCCTGCCATGGGCCGACTGGGGTGACCCCCATCCTCACCCACGTGCCCTGGGAGCGGGGAGGCCGGCAGGGTAGGTTAGGGCAGGAGAAGCCCCCCCGCCCGGTGCCCACAGCACCCCCTTTTCCCCCAGCCTGGGGCGGTGAGAGCCCCTGATTAGCCCCACTCTGCGCATGGCTCAGGAGCTTTGCTTCCCCTCCTGCAGAACACGTACGACCGGTGCCCCATGGAGCTGGTGCGCTGCATCCGCCACATCCTGTACCACGAGCAGCGGCTGGTTCGGGAGGCCACTAACGTGAGTAGCCAGGCAGGGGGGCCCTGACTCGCTCCCCCGTCTCTCTGGGGCCCCGGGGACACTGCCCCAGCCCAGCCCAGCCACGGGCACTGACTCTGCTGGGACCACCCTGGGGCCCCTCACCCCACCCAGTGCCCGTGGCTCCAGCCACTGCCCCACGGCGTGAGGCTCAGCCTCCGTGCTCTGGGGCCCGTCGCTGTCCCCCATGGCAGCCCCTGCAGCCCTGCCTCTGCCTGCCCCAGGCGTGGGGGTCACGGCACTGACCTGATGCCCCCCCTCTGCAGAGTCCCTCCCCGGCCAGCAGCCTGGCGGACGCCATGTCCCAGAAGCACCTGCAGATCAACCAGACCTTCGAGGAGCTGCGTCTCGTCACCCAGGACACGGAGAACGAGCTGAAGAAGCTGCAGCAGACGCAGGAGTATTTCATCATCCAGTACCAGGAGAACATGCGCCTGCAAGGTGGGGGTGGGGGGGCTCTAGTCGTGGGGAGAGGGAGGGGCCGTGGGGATGGACTGATGGGGGCAGAGACCGTCAGGGCAGAGGCAGCTTCGCCCTGAGATCCCGTCCTCGGGGAGACACCGGCTTGTGCCAGCAAACGTCCCGAAGCTCTTGCCCCATCCCAGCTGCTGAGGGGCGCCAGGCCCTGGGCTCCGGCTGGGTCTGGCGGGGGCTGCAGCGGGTGCAGAATGCTGCCTGTGCAGCTCCGTGCCTCGCACCCCGTGCTGGCCGCCCCGCCCTGGGACCAGGGGTGTCTGGGGGGGTGTCACCCCCGCGGTGTGTGGGAGACACTGCCATAGCATCTGGGGGTGGGGTGTCGTCTCACCCACCCTCCACGCCCCCGTGAGGAGGCCCCAGGTATCTGAGCAGTCACGGGACGGTTCCCCTCCCTCCAGAGTCCCATGGGAGTCCCCAGCTCAGCACCGTCCCACCCCCACCCAGGGGCAGACCTGGTGCAGGAGTTCTGGGGGTGCCGCTGAGAGTCGGGGAGCCCCCAGGGCAGGCGGGGCTCAGGCTAACGCTCTTGGCCTCCTCCCCAGCCCAGTTCTCCCAGCTCTCCCAGCTGGGCCCCCAGGAGCGCATGTCCCGCGAGACGACGCTGCAGCAGAAGAAGGCGTCGCTGGAGGCCTGGCTGCACCGGGAGGCCCAGACACTACAGCAGTACCGAGTGGTGAGCGCCAGCCCCGGGGGGACCCCGCTCCCCTCCCCGGTGCCGGCCCCGTCCGCCACTAACACCCCGTCCCCTCGCAGGAGCTGGCGGAGAAGCACCAGAAAACCCTGCAGCTGCTGCGCAAGCAACAGACGACCATCCTGGACGACGAGCTGATCCAGTGGAAGCGGCGGCAGCAGCTGGCGGGGAACGGCGGGCCCCCCGAGGGCACCCTGGACGTGCTGCAGTCCTGGTGCGTCCGCCCCTCCCAGCGCTGCCGGGGAAACGGGGGCTGGGCACCTGGGAGTTACCGCTTGGCCCCTGGGTGGTTGGCTGGGAAACCAGCGGATGGTGCTGCCGGCAGCAGGGAATCCGGGGAGCTGCCCTGGGTCCCAAGAGGCAGCCCCGGGGGTGACACTGCCCCCGCTGGGGTTGTTAGTCCAGGGCACGAGGGGTCACCTGCCCCCATCGCCAGGGACGTGGGACTGGATTCCTGGGGCGGCTGAGCTCCCCACAGGCCTAGGCTAAGGCCGGACCGCGTCAGCCTGGGAGGACCCGGGGTGGGGGGCGCAGACAGGGAGCCCCGTGACGAGCAGACACGGGACACCCAGGCCTGGGGCTTCGTGATGTCCCTGGGCCTTGCCAGAGCACTGACCTGGCCCGGGGGCCCCTCGCCCCAGGTGTGAGAAGCTGGCCGAGATCATCTGGCAGAACCGGCAGCAGATCCGTCGGGCCGAGCACCTGTGCCAGCAGCTGCCCATCCCGGGGCCCGTGGAGGAGATGCTGGCCGAGCTCAACGGCACCATCACAGACATCATCTCCGCCCTGGTGACCAGGTACCGCCGGGGGCAGAGCCGGGCCTGTCTGCCCCATGTGAGCTGGGCTGGGCCCGTCTGCCCCACACGGGCTGGGGGGCCGAGGCTCAGGCTCTGACCTGGGCAGGCAGGAATTGGGCTGCGAGGGGCCGGCTGGATCGGGGGGGTGGGGATGCTGCTGGCACTGCGGGGCGGGTGGCAAGAGAAAGGGGCTCGTGGGGCAAGTGCTTTGGGCAGGAGGGGACCTGGCCTGGGGCTGGGAAGGGGGATCTGGGCGCAGGGGCTGTGAGCCGGGCTGGGGATGTGCCGGTGTCTGTCCCCGTCCCCCCACCCCCACGCCTGGCAGTCGTAGCTCCGGCCCCCGGCCCCATCTCACAGCCGCAGGCCCGTGACGCTGGCTCCTCCCCCCAGCACCTTCATCATCGAGAAGCAGCCCCCCCAGGTGCTGAAGACGCAGACCAAGTTCGCGGCCACGGTGCGGCTGCTGGTGGGGGGGAAGCTGAACGTGCACATGAACCCGCCCCAGGTGAAGGCCACCATCATCAGCGAGCAGCAAGCCAAGGCCCTGCTGAAGAACGAAAGCACCCGCAAGTAATGCCCCCCCGCACCCCCGCCACGCCCGGGGCAGCTCCCGGGAGACGCCCGAGCTGGCCCCGCAGCTCCTGGGGAGACGGGGGCTCTGGCAGGGCCCCGGGGGGCTGGTTCCTTGTTCTCTCTGCGTCGCTGGATCCCCCGGAGAGTCCAGCCCAGCGTGTGGCTGGAGCTGCCTCCTCCCCCCCCGGGGTATCGCTGAGCGGAGGGAGGGTCAGTCACACGCCACTGGGGTCCCATCCCCAGGAGACCCCCCTGCCCGGCCTGGTTGGCTCGTGGGGCCCCGTGTCCCCCTGGGCCCCGGGCCGCTGCCCGTTCTCTGAGCCCGTAGCTGGACTCCAGGCCCGTGAGTGGGTTCCCTGGGCCCAGAGGGAGCTGCCCCCCATGGTGACTGTCGGCACCGCCCTGCCCCCCCCCAGTGCCCCATGGCAGTCGGGGCTGGTCCAGTGCCTGGTCCCCTTGACCTGCCTCTCCCATTGCAGCGAGAGCAGCGGGGAGATCCTGAACAACTGCTGCGTGATGGAGTACCACCAGGCCACGGGCACCCTGAGCGCCCACTTCAGGAACATGGTGAGAGCCGGGCCGCAGCGCCGCCTCCCCCCGTGCCCCCACCCCCGCCGCCTCTCACGCTCTCCCCTGCCTCCCGCAGTCCCTGAAGCGCATCAAGCGCTCGGATCGGCGCGGCGCCGAGTCGGTGACCGAGGAGAAGTTCACCATCCTCTTCGAGTCGCAGTTCAGCGTCGGCGGCAATGAGCTGGTCTTCCAGGTCAAGGTAAAGCTGGTGCCGCGCTGGCGCCGCTGGGCCTGGCTGGCCCTGGGCCCTGCGCTGGCACCGCTGCCCTGAGCCCTGCCTGGCCCTGGGCCCTGCGCTGGCACCGCTGCCCTGAGCCCTGCCTGGCCCTGGGCCCTGCGCTGGCACCGCTGCCCTGAGCCCTGCCCGGCCTGGGCCTTACGCTGGCGCCGCTGCCCTGAGCCCTGCCTGGCCCTGGGCCCTGCCCGGCTCTGGGCCCTGCGCTGGCGCCGCTGCCCTGAGCCCTGCCTGGCCCTGGGCCTTACGCTGGCACCGCTGGGCCTGCCCGGCTCTGGACCTTACGCTGGCACCGCTGCCCTGGGCCCTGCCCGGCTCTGGGCCTTACGCTGGCACCGCTGCCCTGAGCCCTGCCTGGCCCTGGGCCCTGCGCTGGCACCGCTGCCCTGAGCCCTGCCCGGCTCTGGGCCCTGCGCTGGCACCACTGGGCCTGCCCGGCTCTGGGCCTTACGCTGGCACCACTGCCCTGAGCCTGCCCGGCTCTGGGCCTTACGCTGGCACCACTGCCCTGAGCCTGCCCGGCTCTGGGTCCTGCCTGGCCCTGGGCCCTGCGCTGGCACCGCTGCCCTGAGCCCTGCCCGGCTCTGGGCCCTGCCTGGCCCTGGGCCCTGCGCTGGCGCCGCTGCCCTGAGCCCTGCCCGGCTCTGGGCCCTGCCTGGCCCTGGGCCCTGCGCTGGCGCCGCTGCCCTGAGCCCTGCCCGGCTCTGGGCCCTGCGCTGGCACCACTGGGCCTGCCCGGCTCTGGGCCTTACGCTGGCACCGCTGCCCTGAGCCCTGCCCGGCTCTGGGCCCTGCGCTGGCACCGCTGCCCTGGGCCCTGCCCGGCCTGGGCCCTGCCTGGCCCTGGGCCCTGCGCTGGCGCCGCTGCCCTGAGCCCTGCCCGGCTCTGGGTCCTGCCCAGCACTGGGCCCTGCGCTGGCGCCGCTGCCCTGGGCCTGCCTGGCTCTGAGCCCTGCGCTGGCACCGCTGCCCTAGGAGCCCTCCTGGGGCTGGTGTCAGGCTTGGCCGTGTCGGCGTCTCTGGGTTGAGGGAGGGACACAGGAATTCCCGAGCCTCAGTCACTAGCTGGGGCAGCCCCGGGGGGCGCAGGGCCCGTGGGGTGGGCATGGGGGCGGGGAGCACAGGGGGGCTTGGTGTGATGGAGACTTGCTCAGCGGCCGTGGGGGAAGGGCAGGAACCGGAGCTGGGTCCAGCCCCACCCCGGCCCCACCCTCAGCCTGGCCCTGCCGGTTCCCACAGACGCTGTCCCTGCCCGTGGTGGTGATCGTGCACGGGAGCCAAGACAACAACGCCACGGCCACCGTGCTCTGGGATAACGCCTTCGCCGAGCCGGTGAGCAGCCAGCGCCGCCGGGGGGAGATCCCCACACCCGGGGGGCCTGCCCCCCTTCTGCAGTGCCCTTGGCCGCCCCACAGCAGCAGGTCCCTTGGGCTGGGCCGCCCCCACCTACTGCAGCCCTCTGTGTTCTCGCCTGGGCGGTCTCCCATTCCTGCCCCAGCCGGCCTCTGCGCCAGGAGCACTGGGGGAGGGGGACAGGAGTTCTGGGGGGGAGGAGGGGAGCTCTGGGAGTGGGGGGTGCTGGGGGAGGCAGAAGGGGAAGCTGGAGGGGGCGCTGAGGGGTGAGGGGCAGGGGGTGCTGGGGGAGGCAGAGGGGGATGCTGGGGGAGGGGGGTGATGCTCCCGGGGCCGGAGCCCTGCCCGCTGGGTTCCCTGCCCGCTGGGTTCCCTGCCCGGGTGCAGCTGGCGCCCCCTGAGCCCGGGCGCCGCCCCCTCCCGCAGGGCCGGGTGCCGTTCGCCGTGCCCGAGAAGGTGCTGTGGCCCCAGCTGTGCGAGGCGCTCAACATGAAGTTCAAGGCCGAGGTGCAGAGCAGCCGGGGGCTGACGAAGGAGAACTTGCTCTTCCTGGCCCAGAAGCTCTTCAACAGCAGCAGTGCCCAGCTGGAGGAGTACAGCGCCATGTCCGTCTCCTGGTCCCAGTTCAACAGGGTGAGCCGCGCCGCCCTGCCAGCCTCCGCCAGCGGGGCCTGGGCCGGGAGGGCAGCGGGGGGGCCGGGGAAGAGATCCTGTAGTAGCTGAGTGGCATCACTTGTGGGTACTGGTGAGGTGCCGCGGTAGCGCGCGTCCTCTCGGGCTCCTGGCCAGGGCAGCCTGGCCTGGAGACTTGCTGTCCCATCGGGGCAGCCAGCCAGGAATCCCTTTGGCACAGGCTGGCGGGCGCATCTCACTGCAGAACAGCGCACGGCAGGTGGGAAGGAGCAAGAAGCAAATGGTTCTGAGAGACGGTGAGGGACGGGAGCCCGGGACCCTCCTGCCAGGCACTGGTCTCAGCTCACGCTAGCGCTGGAACGGCCTGCCTCTCCCAAGGAAGCAGGCAGGGATGGTGGCAACCCGTAACCCTCTGGCTTAGGGGCCTGGCACACTTCCACTGTGCTGCCTGCCTCCCTCTGGCTCGCACAGGAGAGATGCCAGGCTTGCCCACCCTGGCAGGACTGTGCCCACAGCTGCTCCCAGAAGCAGAGCCTGCTTACGGGGTGCCTGGCGCTGAAGGGGGGGAAACTCGGTATCAGTGCCCGTCCCGCAGCCAGCGTTCAGAGTGATGCCCTGGTGCCAAGCCAGTTCTCCCTGTGCCCAGAGTGGGGCTGGGGGACAGGAGCGGCTGTTGTAGGGCGTGCTGGGCTCAAAGACGCTCAGGGTCTTTTTTCATTACCCAGGAAAACTTGCCAGGGCGGAATTACACCTTCTGGCAGTGGTTCGACGGGGTCATGGAGGTGCTGAAGAAGCATCTTAAGCCTCACTGGAATGACGGGTGAGAACCTCCTTCCCGGAACGGCCGGCACAGCACAGCCCTCCCCCTCCCAACCGCCAGCCCCTCACCCCCCTCTCTGTGCTCCAGGGCCATCCTGGGCTTCGTCAACAAGCAGCAAGCGCACGACCTGCTGATCAACAAGCCGGACGGGACCTTCCTGCTGCGGTTCAGCGACTCCGAGATCGGGGGCATCACCATCGCCTGGAAGTTCGACTCGCGTGAGTCAGGGTGGGCCCGGGGCAGCATGGAACCAGATCCGTGCCAGGGGCTGGAACGGGGCCAGCTCAGTCCTGGCGTGTGAGTCAGTTGATGGCCTGTGAGCTGTGTGTGGTGCAGAGCAAACCTCCGGCTCGTCCTGCTTGGAAGGCCGGCTGTGCTCCTGGAGGCTGCGCTGTGCTGATCTGTTACCGATTTCGGGAGGCCAGATAAAGGTGCCTCAGGCCAGGAGAGCTTAGCCTCCTTCCTATGCAGGACCAGACTGTGCTGGTGCAAGCCCTGTCCTGCTGTCTCACCTCGGCCACTGTTAACGATACCAGCACGACTGGCTAGGGGACGCAGGCCTCCGCTGCCCGGCTGAGAGCCATTGGAAAGGGCAGCTTTGGCTTTTCTCTTTTTAGCTCAGAACACGGGACCTAGGTTGCTCCAGGCTGCCACAATGATTCTTTTCCCATTTCTGAAATCCAGGGCAGTCCATTGTGCGGCGGGTCTGTGCTGAGCAGTACGGTAAATCTTCCCAACGGTGTTTTGTCACGAGAGCTGTGTTTAGAGAGACCTATGTGAAAATACAGCCAGAGCAGAGGCCTTCTCTGTGTGTCTCACGACGAATTAGACTCCATGTTAAATCTGAAATAACATCACGGCTCTGCTTTGCCTCTGGCTCTCAGCTCAGCATGGCCCATGGCAGAGGAGTTTTCCTTTCACTTTTGTTTCTAGTTAGTTTCACTTTCTGGCTCTCCCTGGAGCTGTTGTGTCAGATGGCGTGTTGCAGGGGTGCGGGTGAGCGCGAAGAAAAGCTGTTTTCATTAACTTGAGATTTTAAACAAATATGCTGGTGAAACGTGTCAGAGGAGTTTGTACGCCCTGAATGCAGCGGCAGCCCTGGCGCTCCGCACGAGCCAGTGGGAAACTCACGGGACTTGAATTGCAAGTCTGGTGATACTTTGAGGTTTTTTCTTAAAGCCCCAGGTCCTGGGCTCAGGCGATTCCATGAGAATCTCACCTTGGGACGGAGCAGGGAATGGGGCAGATTTGACCTGGGAATGTTGCCGGGGAGTTACATTGGGGATGAGAAGGAATCTACCTGAGCTGTAACCTGAGCCAGGAGTGGGGTGGGGAGAAATCACACCTTCTGCCTGGGAGACTGAACAAAGGAGAGGAGGAGCA
The DNA here is from genome assembly GCF_020497125.1 of Mauremys mutica. Classification (NCBI taxonomy): domain Eukaryota; kingdom Metazoa; phylum Chordata; order Testudines; family Geoemydidae; genus Mauremys; species Mauremys mutica. The sequence goes on from NC_059096.1 coordinate 1,550,433, forward strand.
GAGGGGATAAAGCAAAGAGAGGAATTGTTTAGTTACAGTTTGGGCTGGGTGGTGCAACGCAGGGAACCCCACGCTGGGGTCTAAGCTCCCTGAACCCCCAGAAGGACTCGATTGAGGGGTCCTGGCTGTGCCTACAAGCTCTGCTGTAGCCTGCGTTCCTACTGTCCAATAAACCTTCTGTTTTGCTGGCTGGCTGAGAGTCACGGTGAATCCCAGAGAGACGGGGGTGCAGGGCCCTGACTCCCGACACTCCGTAACACACCTTTCGTGTACACAGTGTGTTTCCAGCCCTGGGGGAAGCAGGGAGCGAATCCTAAAGCTCAAAGCCAGAAGGTGGAGAAAAGAACCCGAGGTTGATTCTTACTGGCGGTCTCATGATTTTGAAGCCAGTCTGGCGATTCCTGGAGTCCTAGGGGCCCCGTGTGCTGCACAAGGGCCTGACTTGAGCAGCGTTGTTCTTAGCACGGCGCCGGACTCTGTGTCTCACGGTCGTCTCTCTGCTGTTGCGTTTCTAGCTGAGAGGATGTTTTGGAACCTCATGCCCTTCACGACCAGAGACTTCTCCATCCGCTCGCTGGCTGACCGCCTGGGTGACCTCAATTACCTCATCTACGTGTTCCCCGACCGGCCCAAGGACGAGGTCTTCTCCAAGTACTACACGCCGGTTCTCTGTGAGTCGCTCTCGGCGCTGGGCTCTGCACTGGCCTGTGCCCCCCTCACCCTGCCGCGCACACACGCTCAGGCTCTGTGGCCGTGGGAGCTGGCACCAGGTCGTACCCCTGAGGGCCTGGCCCATTAGCAGCGATCGGTTCCTCTCGGTGGTGTCTGGCCTTGTGGCACAGAGACCCGAACCCGACGGCGCTGACAGGCTGTCTCGCTCGTCGGAGCCCTTGTGCCGACCGGGTCAGTGCCTGGAACGTCCCCTGGCCTTTCCGTGCCTTAGCGCTGTCTCCTCTCTCTCTCACCCTGTCTGTAGCTAAAGCCGTGGATGGATACGTGAAGCCACAGATCAAACAAGTAGTGCCAGAGTAAGTCCGTCTGGGCGTGCGTCTGTCTGTGTGCTGTCCTCAGCCCATGTCTCCCTCTGCCCCTCCGTTATCACCCCTTGCTGAGGAAATGTCGGATTCTGAACCAGTGTCCCAGCCCCGAGTCTGTTCCGCAGCTTTGTGCCTTACCAGGGGATGGGGCACCGGGAGGGAGGGGAGCTGCTTGCCCTGTTGCTCACACGGGGGCAGAGCAGATGGTCAGGGGAGAAGCACTCCAGGCTGGCAGCCCAGCAGGCAGCCCCACAGGCTGCAGGAGGAAGTGATCGGTGTTGGGATCCTGTGACAGGGCTGGAGCCTGGCTCTGGTGCTGGGTGTGTGCCACACTGGGAGGATTTAAAACACCCCTGAGAAGCGAACTGGCCAAGGGGGTGTTTGCTGGGCAGTTGGGAGGGGCTGGCGTGAGCCGAGCAGGATCTGCCCAGATGAGGCCGGTTCTGATTATGGCCATCCCCACTGGCATGGCTTCCCCTGGACCGCATGGGAGGGTGGAAAGCACCATCGGCACAGCTGTGGGCACGGCCTCCTTCCCCCCCCTGGCCCCGGGGGAGCTGAGCGCGGCATCGATCCAGGAACTGGACCCATGGGAAATCCCTCAGCCCCCTCAGTTACAATCAGTAGCCAGAGGCCGAAGCGCTGAGCTGGTGGATGGGGCCAGCAGGACAGAATCTGCCATTGCAGCCAGGGAGAGGAACCAGCAGGCTGCGGCAGAGCTGCAGCCTGCCCTGCAGTGCAATGCCTCCTTGCTCCACCCTCCCCATGGCCCGGCTGACGCGCCGGCCCCTCGTCTGTTCCAGGTTTGCCAGCGCCTCCGGGGATTCTGCCGCCGGGACAGTCACCTACATGGATCAGGCGCCGTCGCCGGCCGTGTGCTCCCAGCCGCATTACAACGTCTACCCGCAGAAGTAGGTGCTGCTCCTTCCCCGGCCCTGAGCCGCGTTCCGGGGGCGAGGGGCTCCCCCGTGCTGGGGGGGGGGGCGTTTAGCTGGAGCACGCTGCTCCCGGCCCCCCGGCGTGGCTATTCTGGGATGCCTCCCCCAGGCTCGCCCTGTCTCTCTCTCTCAGCCCCGACTCTGTGCTGGATCCCGAGGGCGAGTTCGACCTGGACGACACGATGGACGTCGCGCGACACGTGGAGGAGCTTCTCCGGCGGCCCATGGACACTCAGTGGATCCCCCACAGCCAGTCGTGACCCTGCGCCATGGTATGGCCCGGCCCGGCAGCCGTGACCCTGGGAGCCGATCCGGGGAGCGTGCCCCGTGGAGAGCAGCCCTGTGTTCGTGTCTCTGTGCGTGGGCCCCTGGGGGGGGTGCTCAGCCGAGGGCTTTGCTGCGCCAGATGCAGTGTCCATGGCTGCGCTTGGCTGTTTGGTGTTTATCTCCGTGTACTAAAGGCAGTGGGCTTGTCGTATGGTTTCCCTGTCTGTTACTCAGGCCTGCCTTCAGCTTCCCGCTTCTGCAGCGCTGCCCCTCCCCATGCAGCAGATCCCTGGAGCCCCGTGCGTGCCCAGCGCCCACTGGGCCCTGGGGCCTCTCGGCGGGGGGGCGGGCCTGGGACTCTGTTTGCGGTAATTGTCACATCTAGGACTTTCGTGTTCAAATTCTTTCCTTTTGTTACTAGCTCCCCCGGCCCGGGGGGCATGCGCGTGTGCGTTGGGTCCTGTTTGTGTGCACAGAGACCTGGGGGCAAAGACTCTTTCTTCTCAGCCCAGGCAGCAGCATCTGCGCCTTAGGAGTGGCTTGCTGGGAAGGCGTCCCACCGGGGCCCTTTTCTCCTCCCGGTTCCTGCCTGGCCCGTGTCCGCTCAGCCGGTGGGACGCTGCCCTTCCCCCATGCCTAGAGGTGGGGGGTGTTTAACAACCCCTGAGAGGAAGGACACGACTGCTCGGTGTGCAGGAGGAACGGGGCTCTCGGCTGGGGTCAGGGCAAGGCGCGGCTCAGGCTGGGGGTGAGAGGCTGCTGGTCCCCCCTCGGGCGCCCTTCCTCCCCTTCGACATTATTTTTCTACGGCTGAGTAAATAAAGCACAGAATATTTTTTTAACACAAAGCTCTGGATTCCGCGTGTCTCTGTGGGAGCATCAGCTCTGGGCTCAGCAGCCCGCTGACGACCTGGGGAAGGGTCAGACAGAGCCCCTGGGGCTGGGGCTGCCCGTGGGCCAGGCAGCAGGTGTTTGAGCCCAGGGCTGAGCCGCACCCTGTGCGGACGAGCTGCGCTGGGGAAAACGCTGCATTTGCCAGCTGGGTTCAGTGGTCAGACTCTGGGGGGCAGCCAGGCGGGAGGACGGGGAAGTTGTGACATTCCTCCCCCCACTTTCTAAAGGACTTGCAGCAGCCCCCAGACGATCGACTGGCAGGGCTGACCCCGCATGGCTGGAGGCAGCAGGCGCTGAACCTGGCTACGGGCTTGTAGGGGCCCAGCCAGGCCCTCGCCCCTCTGCTGCTTCCCTGTGTTCAGAGTGCCCTTAGCTGCATGAGGGGAGCCGTGCCGCTGGGTCAACCCTCATCCACGTCTGTCCCCAGCGCCCCGTGAGCCTGGACCCAGAGGCACCTGGCAGGGAGATCTCGGTCCTTCCAGCTTTGCAAAGGACACTCCACAGTGCGTTCTGGGCCGAGGCAGCGCTAGGGCCAGGGGGTCCCAGCACGGACACCATTTGCACCAGTGCTGTCTGTCCTGGTTTGAACTTGGGACAAGCTGCCCCGGTGCAAAGTGTGTCTGCCCCAGGCATTGCACTAGTCGCTGAAATCCCAGAGCCCTGGACGCAGGCAGGGCATGTGGGCGGACGCCAGGGAGCACTGTCCCTAACCTGTTTCAGTGCTGCAGTCAGCGGGGGCAGCTGGTGTGTGTGTGCTTGGCTCAGTCGCAAGTCCTGCACGTGGCCTTTCATGTGAGTAACTCCACAACCATCTGCTTTGCCAGGTTGCACGTCCGCAGGGCGAGGGCTGGGGCTAGCCCCTGGCCTGCAGATAGTGCTGAGATCGTCCTGAGAACAAACCAAAGCCCATTCTTTTTTTAAAAGAAAAACTCTCTTGCCAAAGGCCCGCCCAGGTGGGGATGAGTTCTCGTCTTTTGGAATTACAAGCCAATTTCAAAGAGAAGCAGGAAAAGCTTTGGTGCGAGGTTGGATCACGACTTTTGTAGAAAGGAAAAAAATATATAATTTAAAAAACAGCCATGGTGAAACTTTTGGATAATTTTATTAAAAAAAAACACAAAAAAAAAACCCACCAGAAAACCTTGTATGTGGAAACTGAATGATTTCAACTGCCTATTTTTAGTGTTGCAGTCTGCTCCTGACTTGCATAGGGCACTAATAAAGTATTGTCGACTCTTCCGAGGGCTGCAAAATTGTATTTTTTTTGTGTTTATAGTACAGGCCCCATCTGTCCTGACCACTGCCAGCGGGCCCCCAGGCGTCTGACCCCCGTGGCCCACAGTGTCTGGCCCCCACTGGTCCTGTATGCCCCGCGCCACCTGACGGAGACGGGAACTCCTCCGGTGCTATTTCTTAGCCTCCAAACACAGTGCACGATAGCCTGGGGGACTCCCTGCCACAAGAGCAGGCTGCAGGAAGAGAACTGGATCTTTCTAGGGAGAACGTGAACACACGGCACGGCTCTGATGGGGCAGCAGGGATGCCAGCCATCCTCCCACTGGCAGGGGCAGGAAGAAACTCCTGCGGGGGGCAGGTTCTCCCTGTGCTGCAGATTTTCTTGCACCTTCCACTGAACTAGCTGGGCTTGGCCTCAAGTTGGAGCCAGGAGCTGAGGGCTGGGAGCCCTGGGCCATGCCAGGCGGGCAGTGCCTGCGTTGCTGTGCTGGGGACGGCAGCTGCTCCTGGGCAAGGGGCCTTGGGAGACGTTGGGGGTGTCATGTAGGCAGGGGAGGAGCAGAGTCGAGGGGTTCATCCACCTGGCAGCTGGGGTTGGGCTTCTGTCCAGAGCCGTAGCCTACTGCCCGTCACCCTGGTGTCTGGGCCCCCGCTCCTTAAAATGGATAGCAACAGCCAAGTCCCTGGGGGCTCCTGGGGGCCCCAGCTCTGCTCCCACTGGGAGGTGAAAGCTCTGCTGTGGGTCTCTGGTTCGCTGTTTGGGACGTCGGGGCTGGGGGGGTGGGAAGTTGCTCACTGGAGCAGAAAGGCTGGTTCCAGGGGGAAGGTTGGGTGGCGTCTCCTGGCTCTGGCCCCAGGATGCTGCTATTAGCGCTGCCAGTGCCCCTCATTCCCGGCCCTGGGGCCCCCCCCGCCGGTGCCCCCCACTCCTGGCCCTGCCGCCCCCAGCTCTGCCGGTGCCCCTCACTCCCGCCCCCGGCCCCCCCTGCCAGTGCCCCTCACTCCCGGCCCTGCCCCCCCAGCTCTGCCGGTGCCCCCCACTCCCGCCCCCGGCCCCCCCTGCCAGTGCCCCTCACTCCCGGCCCTGCCCCCCCAGCTCTGCCGGTGCCCCTCACTCCCGGCCCTGGGCCCCCCCCTGCCGGTGCCCCCCACTCCTGGCCCTGCTGCCCCCAGCTCTGCCGGTGCCCCCCACTCCCGCCTCCGGCCCTCCCTGCCAGTGCCCCTCACTCCCGGCCCTGCCCCCCCAGCTCTGCCGGTGCCCCTCACTCCCGGCCCTGGGCCCCCCCCTGCCGGTGCCCCCACTCCTGGCCCTGTTCTGCCGGTGCCCCTCACTCCCGGCCCTGCCCCCCCAGCTCTGCCGGTGCTCCCCACTCCTGCCCTCCCCGCCGGTGCCCCCCACTCCTGGCCCTGCTCTGCCGGTGCCCCCCACTCCTGACCCCCGGCCCTGCCAGCCAAGCCCTGGGTGCCCCCTGCTGCCCCGGGGGCCGCAGGGCGGGACCCCCCGTTCCGGGGGGGGGGGCAATCGGTATCTGGCCCTTTAAGAGCTGAGTCTGCTCCCGTCCCTTTAATTCTTCGTCAGTTCAGCGGGAGGCGGGATATCCGGGGGGGGCTCCGGGGGGGCTGGTAGGAAACGCGGCTCCCGGCGGGGGCACTGGGGCCATTGAGGTGGGGGGAGCCCGGGGGGTGTTGGGGGGCACTGGGGCCATTGAGGTGGGGGACCGGGGGGGTTATGGGGGGCACGGGGGCCATTGAGGTGGGGGGAGCCTGGGGGGTGTTGGGGGGCACGGGGGCCATTGAGGTGGGGGGAGCCTGGGGGGTGTTGGGGGGCACTGGGGCCATTGAGGTGGGGGGAGCCCGGGGGGTGTTGGGGGGCACTGGGGCCATTGAGGTGGGGGGGCCCGGGGGGTTGTGGGGGGCACTGGGGCCATTGAGGTGGGGGGGGCCCGGGGGGGTGTGGGGGGCACTGGGGCCATTGAGGTGGGGGGAGCCCGGGGGGTGTTGTGGGGCACGGGGCCCATTGAGGTGGAGGGAGCCTGGGGGGTGTTGGGGGGCACGGGGGCCATTGAGGTGGGGGGGCCCAGGGGGGTTGTGGGGGGCACTGGGGCCATTGAGGTGGGGGGAGCCCGGGGGCCATTGAGGTGGGGGGAACCCGGGGGGGTGTGGGGGGCACGGGGGGTCCGTGTCTCTCTGTGCTGACACCCCCCTCCCCACAGTGCCGCGATGCTGCTGGCCGGGCTGGCCGTGGTGCTGGCTCTGCTGCTCTGGGCCTGGCGCCGCCGCCCGGGGGGCGCAGGATCCGGGGGGGCCCGGCGGCGGCGGCGGCCCTGGGAGCTCGTTCTCCGGCACTGGCTGGCGCTGCGGGTGCTGGGCCGGGCCGCGGGCTGGCAGCGCCGGCACCTGGAGCAGGCGGCCCAGGACGTGCGGCGGAGCCAGGAGCGCCTCCTGCTGCGGCTGCTGGGGGGAGCCGGGGCGGTGGAGCCAGGTACCGGGGCAGGACGTCGGGCGCCCGCGGGCAGGCGGTGCCAGGCGCTGGGCTCCCGGCCCCTTGTGGGCAGCCCGGAGCCCGGCGCGGGGGGCTCAGCCTGACCCCGGCGTGTTCTCCCCGCAGGCTCGGCCGTGTTCCGGGCGCGGTGCCCCCTGGCAGAGCGCGGCTCCAACGGGGGCAAGACCCCTGCCCTCCCGGCCCTGCCGATGGGGCCCTGGGCTCTGCTTCGCAGCAGCTGCACCGCGGACTCCCCCCTGCAGGTATGTGGGGGCAGCCGGGTGGGTCCTGCAGACCAGGGGGCTGCCCCCTCCCCCACGGGTCTTGGGGGCCTCATCGGGGTGCCCAGGGGGGAGGGGGAATGTGCCTCGGCCCCCATCCCTGTGCCACAGCCCTGCAGCACCATCCTGGGGCTGAGCCGGAGGGGGCTGGGGGGAGGCTGCCCCCAGTTGGGGGAGTGGGAGCTGAGTGGGAGAAAGCTACGGGGGAGGGAGGAGTTACAGGCTGGGCTGTGCCCCCGGGCGGGGCAGGGGGGGATTTCACAGGCTGTTCCCCCCGGGGTGGGCAGGGAGGTGTCCTAGGCTGGTACCTGGGGGCGGGGGGATACAGTGACTGTGTCTGGCTGCCTTGGCTCTGTCTCCATCTCGCTCTGTCCCCACCCAGGGGCCCGTGTTGTACCTGGACGTCCTGAGCAGAGTCTTCCCGGAGGCCCTGAGCCCGCGGGGCACTGCCCGCTTCTCCTGGGCCCGGGGCTGCTCCCTGCCTGCCGCAGCCTGGCCGCTGCCCACCCTGTACTGCGCTCCGGAGGAGGCGGGCACGGTGCCCTCGCGCGCCGCGGCCCTGTACGTGCAGCTGCTGTTTGCCCTGCGGGAGCGGGCGCTGCGGGCGCTGGAGGCCGGGCTGGTCTCGGAGCTGTACGATGCCCTGGGCGTGCTGCGCGCCGGCTGGGAGGACCTGGCGCAGGACCTGGCCTCGGGGAGGCTGAGTCCCCGCCTGGAGCTGCCTGAGGGGACCCGGCGCCGGCTGGAGCAGCTGCTGGCTCCCGACGCAGCGCGGGCGGCGGAGCTGAGGGCAGAGTGCGCCAGGGGCTGGGACGGCATCGCCCGGCGCCTGTGGCCGCAGCTCCAGGTGGTGGTGGTGGCAGAGCCCAGCGGTGAGCAGCTCTACGGGGAGGCCCTGCGGGAATCGGAGTGCCAGGGCCTCCCCTTCTACTGCCCCTTCTACGGCGCCGCAGGAGGTAAAGGGGCATCGGCCGAGCCAGGCAGGGTCAGGTCAGCGCCGTGTGCAGGCAGAGCCCAAAGGGGGGGGTGTGGTGAGCCCCCGCCCCCGAGGCAGCAGCAGCTCTATGCTGCACAAGGGGGCTGCTATGGGTCTGTCTGCAGGGGCTGGGTGGTGGGGTGCCGTGTGCTCTCCCTGCTGACCCAGTGTCCCCCACCAGCTCTGCTCGGGGTGAACCTGTGGCCGGAGCAGCCCGACTCCCGCTACCTGCTGTGCCCAGGCTGGGCTTTCTGCGAGTTCCTGCCAGCGGGGCCGGGCGCTGAGGGGCCCCCGGAGACCGTGCTGCTGGCGGACGTGCAGGAGGGCCAGGAGTATGAGCTGGTGCTGACGGCCCAGGCTGGATTGTCCAGGTGCCCCCTTTCCTGCCACCCCCATACGCCCTGTGCCCCGCACCAGTCCCCTATGCTCCACCCCCCCATATGCCCCACACCTCTCAGCATCTGCCCCCTAGCCCAGTATGCCCCATGCCATCTGCCCCTGCTGGCCGTAGGAGGCCGCGATGGAATGGGGCCGGTTGGGGGGGATACGGCCGTGGCTCATGTTCTCTCTCCCTCTTTGTCTGTTAGGTGCCGCGTCGGGGAGGTGCTGAAGGTGGCTGAATTCCACAACCAGTGCCCCATGGTGGGGCCCGTGCGCAGGTGGGGAGAGTCAGCCCCACACACACACCTTGCCAGCTCCCCGCTCGCTCGGCTGCTGCCTGGGGAACACCGGGGACCAGATGGGAGCTGCCTCTGCAGGGCGGTTTGTGGGGAGGGTTGGGGGCTCCCCTCCCCGGAGCTTTGAGGGCGGGAGTGGGGCGGTTCTGGCCAGACTCTGAGGCCATGGCACTGCCCCCTGCTGGCAGAGGTGGAGTCCCCCGATTCCCACACTCACCCCCTGCCCTTGGCTCCCCAGACTGAGCCAGACCCTGAGTGTGCGTGGGGAAGGCGTCCCTGAGGAGCGCTTCTACCAGACCCTGCGCCGCGCCGTGGCCATGTGGCCAGGAGCCCGGCTGGTCGACTACGTCTGCGCAGAGAGCAGCCTGCTGGGTAAGTGTCGCTCCCGGTACCCAGCCCCATGCTGGCAAGGCTGGGCCAGGACCGGACCGGGGCCCTGTACGCGTCCTAGGACTCCTGGCTTGAGATGGCCTGGCCCCTCTCTGCCCCTCTGGCTCCGCCTCTGGGGCTGCGGCTCCTTTCAGACCCTGACTGTGCTCAGGCCCGGCTGGCCGTGCCCCCAGCCTGGCTCGGCTGGGCAGGAGGGGGCCGAGCTGCCCGGGGCTGTGGCTGGCACTAGCCCTGGTGGTGTGGAGTGGCCCGGCTAGCCTGGGTGAAGCCCATTGGATCCCCACACGCCGTCCAGATCCCGCTGCTCCGCTGAGAGGAGGGAGCCGCTTGATGACAAGACGACACCTCCTGGGAACGGCTCTGTGCCTGTCTGGAGCGAGGTGCTGCCCCAGGGCCGTCTGGGTCCCTGCCCCGCCACAGGGTTTTTCCACCCCCATCCCTCAGCTCCCAGCGTGGGATGTGCCTCCTGCCTTTCCAGCTGGGTGGGTTAATGTGAGTCCGTGCTGCCCCCCAGGTGCCTCCTCCGGGGTCTGCGCCCCCCATTACCAGGTGTTCGTGGAGCTGCGGGGCCTGCGTGATCTGTCGGAGGCGCAGCGCTATAAGGTGAGCGGCTTGGGAACGCGGCGGCACGGGGCAGGGCTGGGCAGGGGTGGTTGGTGCCATGGGCAGGTCGGTGTCTTCCTGCCCCTGCTCCTGGAAGGCTTTGTGGGGTGGAGCCTGTCCCCTTCCAGCCTGCAGGAGGGAGCGATCCTGCCGGCTCGGGGCTGCTCCCAGCACAGGGCTCTGGCCCCAAAAGCGCCGCACAGGTGCCCCCACCTGGCCTGTGGTTTTCCCCCGGGGAGGTCTGTGCTGCCATGGCTGGGTTTGGCCACTAGGGGGCAGCACTCTCTGATCAGGTGCCCAGGTCGGCTGGCTGCAGAGCCGGACATGGACGTGGAGCGGCTCCAGCTGCACTGCTGAGCCCGGGGTCAGGGCCTCGGCTCCTGGGCTGTGTCCTGCAGGCTGCCCCGTCTTCGGGGGGGTGCACTCATCAATGTCTGGGGCAGAGAGGGGCACTGTCACCCTCACGGAGCAGGGGGGCACTCGGTACAGCAGAAGAACCAGACACTCGGCCAGTGGAACTCCTCGCCACAAGGTCTGACCGAGGCTGGAGCCGAGCAGGATTCCAAAGGGGTAACGAGACCCTCCAGATGCAAATGAGAGGCGAAAACATGGATGGGGGAGAGCCCCTCCTGCTAATAGCACTCAGGGCAGGTTGTCCCGGCACTGCAGGGTATCTGGCACCTTCCCCCTGCCGCAGCTGGGACCGGCCACTGTGGACAGAGGTGCCTGGGCTTGCCGGGCCCAGCCGGGCCAGGCTGGCGACCTGTGGGGGTAGAAGGAGCTTTGGGGCACGTGTGAGGTGGAGGGTCTGATGCGAACCTCGGCTCCCGGGGCCTGAAGTCAGCCTGCGTGTGGCTCCCGTTGAGGCTCCACCCCTCCCTCTTCCTGCAGCTGGATCAGTGTCTCCAGGAGGATTTTCCTGTCTACAAAACCTTCCGCTTAAAGGGCAGCATTGGGCCGGTGCGGCTGCACCTGGTGGCGGCCGGGGCCTTCAGGGAGCTGCGGGATGCTGCGGGCTCCCCGGGCCCCATGGCCAGAGTCCTGAGGGAAAAGCGCCCACTGCACTTCATCCAGAGCAGAGTCGTCTCGTGAGGCCGGCCAGCCCTGCGGTGCCGTTGGCCCAGCGTGCCCTCGCTCGGGCTCTGTGCTTGTGCTGCTGCTCGCAGGGGGGGTCCCTGGTGTGGGGGCTGTGGGGCAGGAGGCTGGGGAGGTCCCGTGGCTAGGGTGGGGGCGGCTCCCTGTCGGGCAGAGGCTGCGCACAGAGCTGGTGGGAGGCATGCACAGCGTTCCCTGGGGCTACCGCAGGCAGGGGGGTCCTGTTGGCTTGCTGCATCCTACGTGGCCTCCCCGTCACAGAGCATGCTGAGGGGAGCAGCGGGCCCCCGCCTGCAGCCCAAGGGCACGGGGCAGTTGCCTGATCCCGCCCCGAGGCCTGCCAGCTCCCTGCGTTCGGGCCGACCCGACCTGCTGGCGAAGCTGCACCAAGCGTGGCCCTGTCGGGAGCAGCTTGTCCACCAGGTGGCGCCAGCCTCAAGTTCACCTCCCAGCTTGGCGCCAGGTGCTGGCTGGTGGGAGACCAGCCCCCGGGGGCGTGAGGAGAAGCAGGGCTGGTGCCCCCAGGTGGGGAAGGGGGTTTGCCCGGGGCAGGGGGTTGAAGAGGATGAGGCGGCTGGCGAGATCAGGGCTGATCGCCAAAGGGAAGCACCTGCCCCATCTCCACAGCCCCACAGCGCAGGGCTGGTCTCCCCGTGGCACAGCTTGGGCGCTGCGGGGCAGAGCCAGGAATGGAGCCCCGGATAAGGCTCTGACCATTGCACCCTACTTCCTCCATCAGCGGAGCTTGCTCCTGCCGCCTCCTCCCTGGCAGCACGAGGGCTGGCTGGCTGCAGAGGGAGCTGCCCCCCTGGCTGGAATTTCTCCTCTCCCTTGGCTGCGTGACTGTGACCCTCCCTGACACCTTTATCTCCAGGCGTTCTGCTTGTGCCTTTTGCCCCAGGCTCTGCCTCTGCCGCACCCCTGGAATGCAGCCACCTCTGGGGTGGAAGGTGGCGGCTGCAGAAGGGAGGCCAAAGACATGGGGCAATCTCTGATCTCCTAGGGGGAACCACCCCTGGATCCTGGGGCCCGCACAGCGCTCACAGGCCCTTGGTTTGCAGGGCTGGGAACCAAATCGCTCTGCTCCGTGGAGCTGAGCTGGGCCTGGTGGGAGCTGCAGGGCAGGTAGGGATGTCGCACCTGGTGCTTACTAACCTGGCCTCTGGCTTGAAGCTCCCAGCTATGGTGTCCTACATTGGGCCAGCAGCCTGGATCACAGAGCGTCGGATCTGCTCGCAAACAGCAAGTCCTGCGCTTGTGCGGCCCTGCAAGGCAGGGGCTGGGGCCGGCGCTTGGGAGGCTGAGATTTCCGGCAGCCTGTAAGCTGCTCTGCAGCACGTGCCCTCCGGTTTATGAAACAATGAGCTGGGGGGTGGGGGGGCTGCTTTTAATGTTTCAAAAAGCAAAATAAAGACAGATTATCTCTGAACACAACCACCGGGCCGTGCACTGTGATTGGGGCTTTAATCCCCATTAAGAGATTTCTAGCTCGAAGGCCGACTGGGCTTGATTAAAGAGTTCCCCTTGTATTTGTTATGGAGGCAGCCGCCCCATGACTATTTCACCAATTCGGCATCTGTCGAGGGGGCCCTGGGATCGTCTGGCTGCCTTCGAGATCCAAGCACAGCGGGCACAGGAGCCAGCTCTTCCCAACAGCTTGTTAAGGTTTTATTCTGAAGGCAACTGAGCTGTGATGCGTAGGAGGCCTGCTGGGCGGACAGCTGGGCCTGGGGTCAGGGAAAGCAAAGGCCCTGGCAGGAGGTCTTGCCTTAGGAAGACACAAAAAGCAGCCCCCAGCGTGGGACTGAAATTGCTCATCAGCCATAGAAAATACGAGGGCAAAGGCCCCTGTCCAGCCTTGCCCCCGCCCCGTCCAGGCTGGGTGAAAAGTTTCAACCAACATTCTGGTTGCAAGTGGAGAAAAAATGTCCGTGGGCTGGGGCAGGGAGAGGGGCCTGGAGCTCTGCTGGGAGCCGGCCCCCCTGGCCTCGCGCCAGCGGCTCCTGCTCTGCAAAGCACGTGGTGCATGCGGCTGGCGAAAGCCCCCTGGCTGGATTCTGGGGGGCAGCTGGAGGCAGGCTCCGTACAGCACCCGTCAGGGCCTGCTGCGTGCAGAGAACAGGCTCTTATTACCCTCCCTCTGGTCGCCCTACTGGACCCAGCCTTCCTGGCGGCTGTTCCCCAGCCCGGCCTTGTCCTTGTCCCGCTGCCCTGTGCTGGGGAGCGTCCCGCGGCGATGCCGGCCATGGGGCCCACCCCTGCGTTCTCTAAGCTGGAGCCCGCATGCCGCTCGCCTCATTTTCTTTTCCTAGCTGCTGCCTGCTCAAGTGTCAGCGTGGAAGCCGGGTTATTCACCTGCTATCGAATGGGAACGTCTGTTTGTCTGAGCGGCCGTGGCCAGTGCAGCCCGGGGCATTGCACACACGGGGTCAGGGACCTTTCCTGCCCGCAGTTTGGGGGCTCCTCGCTTGCTCTGCAGGGAGCCCCTCGCGTCCTGCACTGCAGGGAAGTGCCTGGGGGTACGTCCCTCACAAGGGCCCACAGCAGTGGCCGAATTCATTTCCTCCCCTTAGCGCACCCCTGTGTGCGGCGAAGCCCAGCCCGTTAGCTCTGCGTAGTCCTGCGGGCTCCCGGGGCCGGGCTGCCAGGTACAGGGGGGCTTTGCATGGACCTTACGCCTCCCTGCCGGGACTCAATGGAGAATCGCGGATTGCAGCAGGCCCAGTGCTGGGGCGGCTGGAAGCGCTCACATGGGGTGATTAGCTGCTGCTGCTAGGAACACCTCATCCTGCTGGCCCGAAACTACCATTGGCTGTTTTGCAAACCCCAATGAGTTGGGTTATTTGTGTTATGGTCGCCCCTGGAGATCCCAGCTGAGATCAGGGCCCTGTCACGCCGGGAGCCGCCCAGACCCTGGCTGAGATCGGGGCCCCGTTGGGCCGGGCACTGCCCAGATCCCAGCCCAGATCGGGGCTCCGTTGGGCCGGGCGCTGCCCAGATCCCAGCCCAGATTGGGGCCCCGTTGGGCTGGGCACTGCCCAGACTCCAACTGAGATAAAAGAACTAGAGGAGTTCCTGGAGGCCAGGTCCATCAGTGGCTGTTAGCCAGGCTGGGCAGGGAGGGTGTCCCTGGCCCCTGTTTGCCGGAAGCTGGGCAGGGCGGCAGGGGAGGGGTCACTGACGATTCCCTGCTCGGTTCATTCCCTCCGGGGCACCTGGCGCTGGCCGCGGTCGGCAGGCGGGACCCTGGGTCTGACCCGGCCTGGCCGCTCTGACGCTCAGGGCCCCCACTGTGCGGGTGCCCCACAGACCTGACAGTGCAGGGCCCCGTGGGCTGGGTGTGGCCCAGAGCTCACAATCGACCACCTCAAGGGTTAGGAACGAGGTGGGGCAGGGGCAGTAGGATCCAGTCTCACTATGTAGAGAGGGAAGTGATGTGCAGCCAGCCCCCCCCCCCCGCTGACTGACTGTGTGTGTGGGGGGGGTCCAGTGAGGGGGTTGAGGTGGGAGGCTTGGGGGGCAGGCAAGGTGAGTGCAGGGGATCCTGGTGGGGGTAGATCGGGGGGCTGGGGTGAGTGCTGAGGGCAGGGACGGTGTTTGAGGGGGCTGATAGGGTTGTGTTGGTGGGTGTCGCGTGGGGGGGAGCAGTTTGTGCTGGTGGGGGGGCTGTACTGGGGTGTGATGGGTGTGCGGGTGTGGTGTGGGGTGCAGAGGGTGTGGGGGGGTGTTTGGGGTGCAGAGGGCAGGGGGGTTGGGGAGTTGGTGTGCGGGGTGCAGAGGGTGGGACTGTGTGGGCTGGGCAGACAGGGCAGGGGTGTTTAGGACACAGAGGGGAGGGGTGCAGGGGATGCAAAGGATGGGGGGGTGTTTGGGGTGGGGGTGTTTGGGGTGGTGGGGATGCAGAGGATGGGGGTGGGTGGGGTGGGGTGTTTGGGGGTGCAGTGGGTCGGGGTGGGAGGATGCAGAGGATGGGGGTGTTTGGGGTACGGAGGGGAGGAGTGGGGGGATGGGGGTGTTTGGGGTGCAGAGGATGGGGCTGGAGGGGGGTGTTTGGGGTGCAGAGGGGAGGGGGTGGAGCACGGAGGGCAGGAGTGGGGGGATGGGGGTGTTTGGGGTGCAGGGGGTGTGGGGATGCAGAGAATGGGCTGGAGGGTGTATTTGGGGTGGGGAGGGGAGGGGTGGGGCGATGCAGAGGATGGAGCTGGAGGGGGGTGTTTGGGGCACGGAGGGTGCAGAGGGGAGGGGTGGGGGGGTGCAGAGGAGGCGGGTGTTTGGGGCGCGGGGGGTGCAGAGGATGGGGCTGGAGGGGGGTGTTTGGGGCGCGGGGGGTGCAGAGGGGAGGGGTGGGGGGGTGCAGAGGAGGCGGGTGTTTGGGGCGCGGGGGGTGCAGAGGGGAGGGGTGGGGGGGTGCAGAGGAGGGGGGTGTTTGGGGCGCGGGGGGTGCAGAGGATGGGGCTGGAGGGGGGTGTTTGGGGCACGGAGGGGCGGGGGGTTGGGGCGCAGGGGGCGGGGGCGGCGCCCCCGGGGCGGGCTGGGCTCGGACCCCGCGCCCCAGCGGGTCAGGCTCGGAGCTCGGGGCGGGCTCGCTTGGGCCCGCCCCCGGCCCCTCCCCGTCTCCCGGCAGAGCCGCGCGGGGCTGCGGGGCGCTCGGGGCGGCGGAGCCTGGGGAGCGGCCCCGCCGCGGAGCCCCGAGCCGGGGATGGCGGACGGGCCCCGGGGCGGGGGGAGCCCGAGCTCCGGCTCCGGCAGCAGCCGCGAGAACTCGGCGGAGCGGAGCCCGGTGCCCGCCGCGCCCCGGGCCAGCATCATGAAGGTGAGACCGGGACCGCGGCCCCCCCGCAGCGCCGCCCCCCATCCCCCCGCTTCCCCCATCCCCCTGCACCGCCCCCCGCTTCCCCCTGGACCCCCCATCCCCAGCCCCCCCCCCGCTTCCCCCTGCACCCCCCGCATCCCCCCGCCCCCGGGGCCCCCCCGCTTCCCCCTGCACCCCCCGCATCCCCAGCCCCCCCATCCCCCTGGGCCCCCCCCCGCTTCCCCCTGGACCCCCCATCCCCAGCCCCCCGGCCCCCAGCACCCCCCATCCCCCTGGGCCCCCCCGCTTCCCCCTGCACCCCCCGGCCCTCCGCCCCCCCATCCCCCTGGACCCCCCATCCCCCTGCACCCCCCCCCGCTTCCCCCTGCACCCCCCGGCCCCCGCCCCCCTTGCGGCCCCCCTTCAGTACCGCCCCCCATCCCCCTGCACCCCCCATCCCCAGCCGCCTCCCCGCATCCCCCTGCACCCCCCGGCCGGGACCCTCATCACCGGCCCCTTCTCAGTCCCCCCGCCCGCCCCGCCACCCGGGACCCCAGGCCCCCGCATCCCCCAACCCTCCTTGGCCAGGACTTGCATCATCCCCCCCCCCCCCCGTGCCCCACATCCCCCCAGACCTGCATCCCCCTCCCCCACCGGGTTGGGACCTACATACCATCCCCCGGCTGGGACCTTGGGGCCTCCATCACCCCCCCCCCCCCCGCACCCAGACGGGATCCTCATCACGCCCCCCCCCCCCATCTTCCCTGCTCAGCGGACACCGCTGCCCGCTATCCCCGCCCCCTGCCCGCCCCCCGTCCTGCCCACCTGCGTCCTCCCTGCCTGGCTGCGACCAGGGACCCCCCTTCCTCTGGGGATCCCCCCCCAGAGCCCCTGGCTGGGATTGCTCCTGCCCCAGCTCCTGTTCCCCCCCACACACTTCCCTAAGGCTAACCCCCCCCCAGCCCCCACCCCTGAGCTCACTGACAGCCTCCAGATCCCCCTCCCCCACCAAGCGGGGGTGATCCTGCCCAGCCCCCACCTCTTGGGGCGGAAAGCAAGGGGGGGAGCTGGCTGGTGGGCGCCCCGGGGCAGGCAGGCAGGCGGGGCGAGGCGAGCGGTGGGGGGTAGGTGGCCTGGTTCGGAGGGGCTGTTCACTCGTTCCCATCCACGAGGGGCTCCCCTGGCGGGGGGCTGGGACCAGGTTCAGCAGACAGGGGCTGGGGGGTCTTGCAGCCTGGTCTCTAGGTGATGCTGAGCTGTGGGGGCTTCTCAGTTGCTCGGAGAGGCTGGGGGTGGGGCCCGGGCCCCCCATCGGTATCTGTCTAGAAGGCGCTGGGCCCCGTGGGGTGTCAATGCGGATTGGCTCTGGATTGAGCGGGGGAGGGGGCCTTGCACTGTGGGTCTTCATCCAGCTCCCAGGGGTCGTGGCCCTGGGTGTCCGTGTTTATCTCGTGCGCAGGGGTAGGGGGGCAGCTCCAGGTCTCAGGGCAGCTGGCAGATTGGGTTGTCTCGGCGCCTGCCGGGGCTGGCAGCATCCTGTCTGGCACAGGCCGACCCGCTGGGCTCAGGCTGGGGGCTGAACCCTGACGCTCTGGGCTCGGAGTTCAGCCAGGTGCACACAGCACAACTGCTGGGTTGTGCGCTCCTTGGGCCAGGGCCTGTCTCAGTGACGCCCTCCCGGCTTGCCATGCACAGGCCGCCCCCAATCGCCTGGCCTCCCGAGGCCCCAGGGCTGGGTTTAGGAGCAGGGCTGTGCATGGGGAGGGGACGTTGCTTCTGCGTTCTGGGGGCTTCACCCCCTTTTTCTTGGGAGGTTGGTGGGTCCCCGTGGAAGGAGGAACTTTCGAGTGGCTCCCTGCCTGACCTCTGGGCACTCGCTCGCTGGCAGGGGAAGTCTCTGGCTGGAAGGTCGAGGGAGGGTCTGAATGTGCCCCCAGTGAGGACGGTCCCAGGGATGCGCCGGAGCTGGGGGGTGGAGAGTCACACGTGTATTTCTAAATCTGTCCCCCAGTTGTGCCTGCGTCACCAGTGCTGGGCCGTGCAATAGGTCGCCTCTGTCCAGAGCCCGCCTCCTCTCTCCTCACAGCCTATTTTAAGATGAAATTGCTGCTGCACTATTAATACCGGGCGTGTGGGCTGCTCCCCAGGCTGCTGGCCCCTGCCCACGCTCCTTTGTCGAGCCGCGTTGTCTTGGCAAAGGGAGCTTCGTAATGTGCGTACAGGGCAATTACAGCGCGATTGTTCCCCGTTCTCCAGGCAACTGAGCAGCCTCATTGTGTTCCCGGGGCCCTTCCGGGACGGTTGTGAGCGCGCTGTGGGTGGGAAGGCAGCGCCCGTGAAATGGACCGGGAGCGGCTCAGGCTGCGCTGGCCGAGGTTCCCCAGCAGTGCCCGCAGCACGAACGCAGCCGGAACCGTTCGCAGCTCTGCCCTGCCAGCTGCTTGCCGAGCTGATTGTCCCGAGTCTGGGAGACGGAGCAGGGTTCTGCAGGGCCTGGAACGACCCATGGTCCAGCTCATGGACTGTAAGGCCAGAAGGGACCCTGTGATCATCTTGTCTGACCTCCTGCCTGTCGCAGGCCACACAACCCCCGCTCCCCGCAATAGACCCCTCACCTCTGGCTGACTCACTGACGTCCTCAGATCAGAGATTCCACCACTGATGCCAGTGGAAACCTACCAGGGACCCACGCCCGTTAGCCTGCAGCCAAAGACTTTGGAGAGCGAAAATGCCCCCAGAGTATCTTACTGGTGGCCCAAGAGTCTCCCCTGGAGAGGCCCTGAGGATTGTAACTGTCCCCTCTGGCCTTCATGTAGGCGTCTCTGAATCGAATCCCTTCTCTGAGTCCCACTGAATGACTGGGCACCCTGGTCCCCTTGCCTTGACGATCTCCTGCAGCTGTGAGTTCCACGGGTTAGTGCCATGCTGGGGTTGCCTCTGCCCTGATCCCAAGGGCGCTCTCCTCCAGATGGCGGGATGGGGTGGAGTCCAGTCGCCATGTGACACGGCTCGTCGCCGCTTGCTGTTTGGGGGCTGGGGTCACGAGGCAGAAGCTCTACTCAATGCAACTGCCCCAGACATCCGCCCGCCCCGTCTGGCTCGTGCTTTTCCTGCTGGTGCCCGTCCGGAGGCGGCTGCTGTGCCCAGCTTCCCAGAATTCCCTGCCCTCCTCCCAAGAGCCACTGCAGCTCGGGCCTCGGCATGAGCGACGGCTGCATCCCACTCCCGGACTCCCGCCCCAACCCTGCCCTGCCCGAGACCTGAGCGCCCCTCCCCGGGGGCTGTGGGGGCGGGTATCTCACAGGCTGGGCACGGGCCAGCCCCTCACTGCGGGCGGCAGCTGGTGCTTCTCGGCAGGGAACAAGCTCCTCTAGAAAAGCCCTGGCTGAGCCCAGCCGCCCGGAGGGGGGCGCTGCCTGCCTGGGCTTCCCGTGGCCGTGGGGGGACGAGGGGCTCCTGGCAGGGGCCAAGGGGCAGCCGCCTGCTTTCGAGTAACGGGGCGTTGCCCCCTGCCACGGACTCACCCCCCCCCCCCGCGTGGCCCCCACTGCCCTGGAGCTGAACTCAGCACAGGGCCTTGGCGGCGTCCAGTGGGGCAGGGCAGCGTGGGGCACTGGACGGCACCTGGACACCTGGTTTCTGTTCCCAGCTCGGCCCGTCTGCTTGCGTTGCCTCCTCTGTGAGGGTATTAGCCGCGCTCCCCGGGGCGACTGGCTGCTGGCTGCAGCGCGGAACCGGCTCCGTTCTGGGCCAGCTGCTGAGGGTTGGCAGAAGGGCAGCGGGGTGGGGGTCTGGCCCTGGGGCCCCCCGCTGCGGTGGCTCTTTGTGTTAGAATGTTACCCCCAAGGGGGGATCTTGTGAATGTCCCTCAGGGACTCTCCTGGGGGGCCGGGCGGGGGGCACATCTTGCCGTGAGCCAAGGGCCCAAGTGGTGGTGAAGGAGCCTCTCTGCTACGCATGTGTCTCCCCAGCAGCATGGCCTGCAGAACCAGACCTGCCCCCAGCCTCCCATGGCTGCAACTCGGCTTCTTTCAGTTCCCCTGTTTCTCACGGTCACCAGCAGCCAAACCCGATGGGGTGTGAACGGGAGCGGGAGCCACCAGATCAGCTGCTTACGGGAACGTCCCCAAAGGGCTCTGCACGCGGGAGGTCCCTGGCCATGGAGCGGGGAGCTGGTGTTTTGGAAGGGGTTTGGCACGGCCCCTAGTGCCCGAGGGCGACCCGGAGGGGACGTCCCGGGTTGTTCTGGCCCATGTGATTGGCTGAGCTCGGTCCCAGGGTGAGTGGTGTTGGCTTCTCCAGTGAAAGCGTCGTCTTGTGGCTGGCCTGGCGGGTGTGACCGGGTGTGCCACTCGCCCTGTGCTGCTGTGGTGCATTCACTGCCCCTGGCCGCGGGGGCATGCGGCGAGAGCCATGCTGGGCGCCTGTGCCTCAGTGGTGCATGGGGCCATGTGGCTCCTACTGCAGCTGGCTGCCGGGGATTCTCTTTCCTCTGCAGCATGGACAGCTGCAGTGTCCAGGCCTGGCCCCTTCTCATCTCGGCAGGAGGCCCGGATTCCCCGAGCCACCTCCGAGAGCTTCCCTGGGCTGCACGTCGCTCAGGTGCTGGCTTCCTCTTCCTGCCCTCGAGCAAGGCTCATGTAACCGCCGGCAGGAGTCAGGCAGCGTGTGGTTACCTCCATCCTGTACCGGGAAGCGAGTCTCTGTACCGTCTGCAAAGCGCTTGGCGGTGCCGGGGTGGAGCGTGGCGCTGCGTATGCCGAGGCAGGGGTGTCTGGCGTGGGGAGGCCGAGTCTGGCTATCCTGGGGCCGGGACCAGCTGCCGCCTGAGCTCGGTAGAGCAAAGCCAGCCTGGGGCGTCTCTGCCGGCTGGGGTCACCCCCCAGTGCAGCGCAGAGGCCAGAGTGCGTGATGCAGTGGGAGCCCGCGGGCTGCCTCTCCCCATGCGTCCAGCCGGCACTGCCCATCAGCACGCGGTGCCCGCGTTCCCCGGAGCGCGAGGGGCCGGCGGGCCATCGACCAGCCCCGCACAGTGAAACCATCACCCCACCCCCAGCTTGTGCCCCAGCTAGGTCGGGGGTCCTGCGGACTGTACTGGGCATTGACAGGACCCCCCCGCGGCCGGGTCTCGGTCCAGTCGTGTGAACTCGGGGCCTGTTTCTGTCTGGCAGGCGAGGCCAGGCCTGCGAGGTCACAGCTGGCATGGAAGCCCGGCAGCCGTTTAATCAAAGCAGCCCCCGCCCAGCGGTTCCTTTCCGGGTAGATTTCCTGTTTTCTGTTCTGGGCCAGGGCAGGGCGGTGCAGGGTGTGGGGCGAGCAGGGCGGAGCCTCTGGGGCCGGGTGGAGGCTGGGCCGTGACCCCATGGGTGCATCCGACCCCGCTGGGAACACAGCCACCACCCCGGGCAGGGGGGCGCGGGAGGGGCAGAGAGCTCCCTGCCTTGGACGGGAGCTGCAGGCTCGGAGCTTCGCCCCTGTGCTGAGCGCCCCTTCCAGCAGGCTGCTTGGGGTGCGGTGACGGCCGGGCTGGTCTGCTCCACGGGACCCGTTCTCCCCCCGTCCATGCACAGGGCTCCCCTGGGTGCTCTGCGCAGGAGCAGCGGGTGCAGGACGGCTGGGAGGGGGTTGGAGCATGGGGCCTGCTCAGGGAGAGGGGGAAGCACCCTCTGATTGCCAGCCAGAACCCCCAAACTGGAGCCAGGATGAGAGTGGGGAACCCCCCAAGCGCTGCCTGGCCCTTCCCTCAGCTGCGGAGGGAGCCAATCCCCCCCCCCCGGGCTGGGCTCACCACTCACCCCATGGGAGCAGGGGGGTCTCCCTGGGGTTTGTCTCAGTGTCCCGTGGCTGTGCCTGGCTCTGGCCAGGGGGCTGGTGGGTGGCACCCGGGCACAGTAACCGAAGTGATGCCACGTTCTGTACCTCCCCGACCTGACTCACCCCTCTGAGATCACCCCCTGCCCCGGTGACTCGTTCCCACACCCCGCGAAGGGCTGCTGGAGTGGGGCAGCCGGCCGGTCCCCGAGACGTCTCTGCCTGTCGGTCACCTTTAGAACCTGCTCCTGGCCTGAGTTTCTGCCCACTGCTGGGTGCAAGGTGCCAGCGAGCCAGGTGGGTGTCGGGCGCAGTGTGATCGGTGCCAGCTCCCATCCCCTGGGCACGGGGAATCCCTGGGCAGGACGTGAACCGATGTCCCGCTGGGAGCCCTCCTGGCACCCTGTGGGCGGGACCCGTTCCGGCCAGTCTGCCACCGCCCCACACGGCCTATTGCCCAGCCTAGTCCAGGCTCCCGCGGCACGGGGGCTGCAGCGCCCAGCCCAACAGGGCCCCGATCCTGGCAGGGGCCACGAGGTGCCCCCCGCACGGTGTCTGCCCTGGCCCCGCGCCTGCTGCCCCCCACTAGGCCCTCGCGGTCCAGCTGGGTCCTTTGCCGCTGGCCCTGGGTGCTCTGCCCACTCCCTGGTGCCTTTAAATCCCGCAGCCTCTGCCCCCCAGGCCCTGCAGCCTCCCAGGCTGGAGCCTCGGCAGGGGGCAGGCGGCGCTGTGGGGCCCTGCGGCCCAGCCCCATCAGTAAAGCAGCTCTGGCTGAGCGGGTGTTTGTCTGGGGGCGGGCGCGAGGGCCGGGCGGCTGCTGAGTTCTGGCCTGGTGGGAGCTGCTCACGCTGGCTCTGGGGCCGAGTCCGGTGCAGCTTGGCAGTGACCCTCCTGTGGCTGCTTGGGGGCCCCGCGGTGGGTTCAGCTTGTTTCCCAGCAGGGCCGGCGCCTACATCAGACAGCGGCACCGGCCGGCTCCCTGCCCACCTGTAGCCCCACGGGACCCAGCTCTGGCTCCTGGCGCGACCGGCCGGTCTCCCTGGCGGAGCAGAGGCTGCTGGCGCCGGGCTGGCTCTGGGGACCGGGCACGAGGGGATGGAAGCGGATTCCGAAGCTGCTAACGGCACGTGTGTGGGGGGGTGCCCGTCGGCGTCACCATCAGCTGGGGACCGAGAGCAGCGGAGGGCGCCAGCCTCCAGCTAGGGTGGCCCTGGGCTCCACCGGCTGTTTTCATGTCCCGCCTCACCCTGCTCTGTATGTCGCTGGGCTCTGGTCTGCGTGTCCCTGGAGTCTGTGCAGCCTCCTCATGGGCCCCTGCAGGCTGGGCCGCCAGCCGGGGGAGCCTGGCCCGGTGCTCTGCCATCAATAAAGGGCTGATGCACCCTAATTAAATCAGCATGGCAGCTGTGCAGCCAGCACTTGGACCACGTCTGCGTCGTGCCGCCCCCCCTCCGGGCTGCGAGTGTCAGCACAGGGAGGGGCCCGTCTCCTGCCAGAGCTGGGGACGTGGGGTGTGTGTGTGTGTGTGTCCCCTGGGGTGTTCGTACCTTTAACAGAAAATATCTGCCTGAGCCCCTCACTCCCGACCCGCAGCCCCTGCTAGCCCAGCCCTGGGCTCCCCCCAGCTCTGCTGGTGCCCCTCACTCCTGACCTGCAGCCCCCTGCTAGCCCAGCCCTGGGCTCCCCCCAACACTGCTCTGCCGGTGCCCCTCACTCCCGCCCCGCAGCCCCCTGCTAGCCCAGCCCTGGGCTCCCCACAGCTCTGCCGGTGCCCCTCACTCCTGACCCACAGCCCCCTGCTAGTCCAGCTCTGGGCTGGTGGCGCTGAGCCTGCCAGCCCCCCAAAATGTGCAGTGGCTCCATAATTGGAACAGCCCCAGTTTCTGCCAGCTCTTGGGACCACCAAAGGCGGGTTGGGTGCTGGTGCCCTCCCAGCTGGTGCTTTACCCCTCCCCCGGGCTGGTACCCTCTGCCTGTGGATGCGTCTGGAGCCCCGACCCTTCCCCCTCCCCCCAGAACTCGGCCCCCCAACCTGGAGATTTCGTCCTTCCCAGGGAGTTTCTGTCCCTGCGAGAGCCGCACATGAGGCTTCCAGCCCTGAGCGCCAGGGCCAATACACAGTATAGGGACTGCCTGTGTGGCCCGGCTGGTTCGGGAAGGGAGGGGCTGATGGCCTGACCTGGGCCAGGGAAGGGGCAGCATGTCCGGGAGGTGCCAGCCGCAGGGACGGGGCAGCCGGCTACTTTGCCTGAGGTTTTGGTCACTGCCACTCTGGGTTGCCCCAGGCCCGGCTCCGGAGAGCAGCCCTCTGGGGCAGGGACAAGCAGGGCCCTCTGAGGGCAGCTGTGTGTGTCCCTGGGGGTTACGGGGCAGCCCCGTAAGGGCAGCGACTCCCTGGGGTCGCTCCTGCTCCGACACAGCCCTGCCTGGGGCGGGGGGGCAGGTCTGTCCCTCCAGGCGTCCAGGGCCCGGTGCTGGGCTCTGTGGCCAGGCCAGGCTGAGATGCACCTTCGGCAGGGCCTTGGGGTGGGAGGTGGCGTGGCCTAGGCCACAGCCCCCCTCCCCCAGGGCTGGCTTTGGGGGATACCGTGGCGAATGGGTCCTGTGCCGGGGGGCAGGGGCCTCTCCGGGTAGCAAGCTGGGCAGGCAGGGGATGTCTGTGCCGTTTTCTTTTCCCTTTGCGGGTGCCTGTCGGGCGCGGGGTACCTGGGGGTCTGGCATGGGGCGGGGGGGCAGTGCCGTCGCTGGGCAGGACTGAATTGTAGCACCAGGGTCGTTAGCGCTGATGGGCCAAGGGGGCTGCGGGCACGTCCATCCCTGGGGGAGACGGGGGCAGGGGCCCGGACACGCCGGGAGCGACTCACGGGGCAGCCCAGCAGGGGCCCGCGTCAGAGCTGGGCCCTGGGGCCGAGCTGCTCTGACCCCAGCTGCGATGGGCTGGGCTGGGCTGGGCCGCCCCGTCCGCCGGGGGAGGGGGAGCAGCCGGCAGGATCCCGGCCTGGAGAGGAAGGAAGGAAGGAAGGAAAATGGAGCTAAAAGAAGCTGGCTCGGCCGAGCAGGAACCTCTCCCCACTGGGCCATGTGTGTGGGGCTGGTAGAGCCGGGGGCTCCCCTGGGGGCGGGGGGCGGGGAGCTGCTCAGTGCCCAGCCCAGGGAGCCCTGACCCTGGGGACTCCTGGCTGAATGAGCCACGTGCTGCTGGCTCCGGGTCTCTCAGCCATGAGGGATGGGGGGTGTGTGTGTGCACGTGGGTGTGCGTGAGTGTGTGTGGGTGTGAGCATCAGTGTGTGTGGGTGCGAGAGTGCGTGTGGGTGAGTGTGAGAGGGTGTGTGTGGGTGTGTGCACGTGGGTGTGCCTGAGTGCGTGTGGGTGTGCGTGAGAGGGTGTGTGCGCAAGAGAGAGTGTGTGGGGGTGTGTGTGCGGGTGTTGGTGTGGGTGGGTCTGTGTGGGGGGTGTGTGCGCGCGGGGGTCCCTTGCCCGATGGCGACAGCGACACCTGGGTACCTGGCAGGGGCGGGGGGGAAGGTGAGTGGGGCCGCGCCAGCTGCTCTTGATTGGAAAATCCTCTGGATTAAAAGGGCAGCAAGTCCTGCTGCGGGGCAGGCGGGGGGGGTCTCAGCAGTGGACCCACGTGGGGGAGACACTGGCTCAGTGCATTTCTGCTTGACAGAGCTAGGATGGGGCGGGGGGATGGGTGAAGCCCAGGGCTGGGACAGCAGGGGGCTGCGGGTCGGGAGTGAGGGGCACCGGCAGAGTCGGGGGGGAGCCCAGGGCTGGGATAACAGGGGGCTGCGGGTCGGGAGTGAGGGGCACCGATGATTCCTGTCAGCTCCTTTGTTTCTTTGCATTGTCCCGTTGCTGCTCATTGGCAAAGGCCAGGCCGGGTCCAGCCCCTGAGCTGGGACCTGCCCTTGCAGCGGGACCCTCCCCCCCCCCCCCCCGCCTGGCTGTGGAATTCCAGCCCAGGCTGCTGTGTCCTTTGGCTCCCCCCGCCCCCGTTCACTGCCTTGATGGACCTCGCAAAGCGCCCCCCCCCCCTGTGGTTTGCTGAGACCCGGCTACTCCCCCGACCCCCCGGGAGGGCCCCAGGCAGGGCCTGCTTATCCCAGCCCCATCCCCAGCTCCTCCCGCTGCTCTCTGCTCCCCAGGAGGTACCCGCTGGGGGGGGGCGGGCAAGGACAGGCTGGGGGAGCCCCCCGCTCGGGGGGGTGGGGTTGGCATGAGGCTGGGGGAGCCCCCCGCTCGGGGGGGTGGGGTTGGCATGAGGCTGGGGGAGCCCCCCGCTCGGGGGGGTGGGGTTGGCATGAGGCTGGGGGAGCCCCCCGCTCGGGGGGGGGGGGGTGGCTTGAGGCTGGGGGAGCCCCCCGCTCGGGGGGGTGGGGTTGGCTTGAGGCTGGGGGAGCCACCCGCTCGGGGGGGTGGGGTTGGCATGAGGCTGGGGGAGCCCCCCGCTCGGGGGGGTGGGGTTGGCATGAGGCTGGGGGAGCCCCCCGCTCGGGGGGGTGGGGTTGGCATGAGGCTGGGGGAGCCCCCCGCTCGGGGGGGTGGGGTTGGCATGAGGCTGCCCGCGGATGCCGGGGGCTCCCCAGCTGGTCCAGGAGCGTTTCAGGGCCATGGGGCTATTTTGTCTCTCCAAGGCCTGAGCTGGGGAATCACCTTGAGACAGAGCCCTGTGGGGGAGGGGAACTGGAGCCGGGATCCCCTCTCCCCCCCCCCGCCAGCTGCTCAGCGCGGGAGCCTGATCATCTATGGGATGGTCGGTTCCTTCACCTCCAGTTCCTGCTTTCTGGAATCTGGATCCTGGTGCCCGTTTGGGCATTCGTTCTGGGCTGCGGGTCGGGAGTGAGGGGCACCAGCAGCGGGGGGGAGCCCTGGGCTGGGCTAGCAGGGGCTGCGGGTCGGGAGTGAGGGGCCCCGGCAGAGCTGGGGGGCGGGGGAGCCCTGGGCTGGGCTAGCAGGGGCTGCAGCCCAGAGGAGAAGCAAATCTCAGGCACGGGGTCTGTGCGGTGTCATGGGGAGCACACGCCGCCCATGGGGAACCGGGAAGGGCCCTTGGGAAGGCGCCTCCTGCCCCCGGGTCCCGGCAGGAAGAGCTCAGCAGCCGGCTGGGGGCGGGGGTCCCTGTGTGGTGGCCGCAGGCCACGGGAGGATGTGCCCTATTTAGCTCGAAAGGGCTTATCAGGCCCCTGCACCTTGCCGGGGCGGAAGGAAGGACAGAGGCTTTGAGGCGGCCACTGTCGAGCCCCCGTCTGGCGGCCGGCTGGGGGTCGCTGCCGGGGCCCTGCGGGGGGGGGGGGGCTGTCTGGCCCCCTCGCAGGAGATGGACCCGCTGCTCCAAACAGAGTTTTCCCTCTGGAGCAAACCCGACTGGCTCAACGCAGGAAAGAACCAGCCCCGAAGGCTGCGCCGTCCCCGTGCGCTGGGCAGGCTTCCTGAGGGGCGGCCAGGGGCCTGTTTGCCCCCCAGCCGTTTAGCTGCTGGGAGCAGAGGGTTTGTGTGGCCCCGAGGTACAGGGAGAAGAAGGGACGTGCCCAGGGTCACCCAGCAAGGCTGTGCCGGAGCTGGGCTTCCCCCCAGCTCCCTGGCTTGAGCCTGAACGTCTGTGCTCTGCTTCGAAGGAGCCTCCCCGCTGCTGGGCTCTGCCTGGGCAGTCGGTGCCGGGGCTGGGCTGGCAGAGGGGCCTGGCTGCCTTACGTCTCCGTGTCAGCAGGGCAGGAGCCTCGCGCCTGGGTCCCGTGAGCAGACGGCGCTCGCCCCACTCCCTGTGCGGGCGTCGCCCCTTGCCCCTCCGGTCTCCTCTGCGCAGCCCGGCCCGTGGCCCGGCCTGTCGGTCTCTGCGCCGGGCCTGACCGCTGTGTTCTCCCCCCGCAGGACGGCTCTCGCCAGAGGCCGGTTCAGAAGAAGAAGACCGTGTCCTTCAGCACCATGCCCCACGACCGGAAGATCAACAGCACGGCGGCCTGCATCTCCTTCATGCTGCAGGGCTGCGAGATGAAGAAAGTTCGCTCCAACTCCCGCATGTACAGCCGCTTCTTCCTGCTGGCCCCTGACATGCGCTGCCTGCGCTGGGAGCCCTCCAAGAAGGACTCGGAGAAGGCCAAGATCGAGATCGAGCTGGTCAAGGAGGTGCGGGTGGGGAAGAAAACGCCCGTGCTGCGCAGCAACGGCCTCTCCGACCAGTTCCCGGACGAGTGCGCCTTCTCCATCATCCACGGCGACAACTACGAATCCCTGGACCTGGTGGCCAGCTCGGCCGACGTGGTGAACGCCTGGGTGATGGGCCTGAGGTACCTGGTGTCCTACGGGAAGCACACGCCGGAGGCGCCCGAGGCCGGCCATCCCAGCCTCCGGACCTCCTGGATCTCCTCGGTCTTTGAGGTGGCGGATCTGGAGAAAGCGGGCCGGATCTCCGTGGCCCGGGCCGTGCAGCTCATCAAGGCGCTGAACCCGGGCATGAAGGCTTCCACCATCGAGCTGAAGTTCAAGGAGCTGCAGAAGGCCGGTGAGCGGCCAGGGAGCGACGTGGCCTGCGACCTGTTTGTGGAGGCCTATGTCGACCTCTGCACCAGGCCCGAGATCTTTTTCCTCCTGGTCCAGTTCTCCAGCGACAAGGAGTCGCTGGGGCTGAAGGACCTACTGACGTTCTTGGAGGTGGAGCAGGGCATGGAGGGGGTGACCGAGGAGACGTGCCTGGAGATCATTGGCAAATACGAGCCCTCCAGCGAGGGCCGGGAGAAGGGCTACCTGGCTATCGACGGCTTCACCCGCTACCTGCTCTCCCCTGACTGCTCCATCTTCGACCCGCAGCACCGCCGGGTGTGCCAGGACATGACGCAGCCCCTGTCCCACTACTACATCAGCTCGGCCCACAGCGCCTGCCTGCGGGAGGACAGCTCCTGGGGCAGCGCGGGCCTCGGCGGCTACGTCACGGCCCTGCGCATGGGCTGCCGCAGCCTGGAGCTGGTGGTGTGGGACGGCCCGGACGGCGAGCCCCTGGTCTCCGGGGGCCGCTCGGCCGCCTCCCGCGTGGCCTGTCGCAGCGTGGTGGGCGTGATCGACCGCTACGCCTTCGAGGCCTCCGAATACCCCCTCCTCCTGTGCCTGGCCGTGCGCTGCTCGCCCGCCCAGCAGCGGCTGCTGGCGCAGTGCCTGAGGAAAACCCTGGGCGCCAAGCTGCACCTGGACCCCCCCGCCCCCCAGGAGGCCTATCTGCCCTCCCCGGAGACACTCAAGGGCAGGGTCCTCATCAAGGGCAGGAAGCTGCCGCCCAGCTGCCACGAGAGCGAGGGGGAGGTGACGGACGAGGACGAGGGCCCGGAGCCGTGGCAGCGCCCGGGCGAGGCCGACGGGCAGCCGCCCACGGGGGGCGGGCGGCGCAGGCTGCGGCTGAGCAGGGAGCTGTCGGAGCTCGTCAGCCTGTGCCAGGCGGTGCCCTTCCAGGACTTCGAGGCCTCGCGGCGCGGGCAGCGCTACTGGGAGGTCTGCTCCTTCGGCGAGGTGGAGGCCGGGCGCTTCGCCAGCGAGTGCCCCGCCGAGCTGGTCAGCTACAACAAGCGGTTCCTGTCCCGCGTCTACCCCAGCCCCCTGCGCATCGACGCCAGCAACATGAACCCGCAGGACTTCTGGAAGTGCGGCTGCCAGATGGTGGCCATGAACTTCCAGACGCCGGGGCTCATGATGGACCTGAACGCAGGCTGGTTCCGCCAGAACGGGGCCTGCGGGTACGTGCTGCGCCCCGCCGTCATGCGGGAGGAGGTCTCCTACTTCAGCGCCAACGCCAAGGACTCGCTGCCCGGCGTGCCGGCCCAGCTGCTGCACCTCCGGGTGATCAGCGGGCAGAACCTGCCCAAGCCCCGGGGCTCGGGCGCCAAGGGCGACGTGGTGGAGCCCTACGTCTGTGCCGAGATTCACGGCATCCCGGCCGACTGCGCCGAGCGGCGCACCAAGACGGCGCTGCAGAGCGGGAACAACCCGGTCTTCGAGGAGAGCCTGGAGTTCCAGGTGAACCTGCCCGAGCTGGCCCTGCTGCGCCTGGTCGTGCTGGACGACGACTACATCGGGGACGAGTTCATCGCCCAGTACACCATCCCCTTCGAGTGCCTGCAGAGCGGCTACCGCCACGTGCCCCTGCGGTCCCTGGCCGGAGACCTGCTGCCCCACACCACCCTCTTCCTGCACGTGGCCATCGCCAACCGGCCCGGCGGGGGCAAGGGGCCGCGGCGGGGGCGTGCCGGGCGCAGGGGCCGGCGGCTGCGGGAATACGCCTCCGCCAAGACCACCGGCATCAAGGCCATCGACGAGGTGTTCCGCACGGCCAGCCAGCCGCTGCGCGAGGCCACCGACCTGCGGGAGAACATGCAGGTACCAGGACGCCTGGGTTCTCTCCCCCTCGGGGAGGGGAGTGGGGTCTAGTGGGTTGGAGTGTCTGGGGGAGGGGCTGGGGGCAGGACTCCTGGGTTCTCTCCCCCTCGGGGAGGGGAGTGGGGTCTAATGGGTTGGAGGGGCTGGGGTCAGGACTCCTGGGTTCCATTCGGGAGGCCCCCAGTATGAGGCCTGCGTTTGTGTCAGCGCCCCAGGCCAGGCTGCACAGGGCTCCTAGCTGGGGGCTGCGGCCCTCCCCCCCGCGCAGTGGGGTGTCCGGCTCACCTGTTTCTCCGTCTCCAGAACGCCCTGGTCTCCTTCAAGGAGCTGTGCGGCCTGACGCCGGCGGCCACCATGAAGCAGTGCATCCTGACGGTGGCCGCGTGGCTGCTGCGCAGCGAGAGCGCCCCCAGCGTGACGCTCAACCTGGGCGAGCAGTACCCCCCCATGGAGGCCCGGGGGCCCGTCCCGGAGCTGCTCCGCAAAGTGCTCACCGCCTACGAGACCGTAAGCACCCGCCCCCCCCCAAGCGGGCAGCCAGCCCCACCCCGGCCGAGCCGGCTCCCTGCTCGGGCACTCGTCACCCGGCCTGGTCCCGGCAGCAGGCAGCGGCACGCTCGGGGCCGGGCGGCCAGGCCGGGGGGACCGGGTAGTGCCAGCCCCGCCCTGGGACGGGAGAGCGAGGTCCCAGCATGGCCTGGTCCTGCCACCTGCCGCACGGGCAGCCGGCCAGACGCGAGTCGCTTCCGCAGCCGAGACCCTGCAGCCCCCTCGGGGTCCATTAGCCAGTGCAGCCCCTGGTGCCTCGCGGGGTCGGATGGGATCCCAGCAGGCGGCAGGAGCCGGAGCCGCTTCCTTCGTGCTCCCAGGAGCTGGCACCTGGCCCGGGCATTGCAGGGAGCGGGGAGGCCTGGCCAGGGGAGCGTCTCCTCCCTTCCCCCCACCCCCCAAACCTGGAGCTGGGGGGAGCCTGCGTGGGCCTGTGCGGGAAGGGGTCACCAGGGTGCTGGGCCGTCCCTAATCCTGCTCCCTCCCCCCCCGTCTCTGCTCCCACAGACGATCCAGACCAGCCGGACCCTGATCGAACTGGCCGACGCGGTGCACAGCAAGCTGCTGCAAGCCCAGCAGGCAGGTGTGTGCCGCGGGGGCAGGCGCCGCTGGGCCCGGCTGCCAAGCGCGGTGGGTTGGGGCCCCGACTGCTCCCCCCAAGGTGCTGGGGGGCTAAGGGCACCTGGGGCCACAGGGGGCGGCCTTTGTGCTGGCACCAGTGGCACCTGCTGGCAGGACGAGGCGCGGCGCTAATGGGGCCTCTGGGTGCCCTCGGCTGGAGGTTACCTGGGGCTGGACCCCTGGAGGGGAAAGACCCTGGGCCAGGCCGATGGAGCTGGTGGCCGGCTGGGGCGGTGACCTCTCCACGCCCAGCCCCATGGGAGTCTGCTGGGCTGCTCCAGCCCCTCCCGGCCGGTCTCCCGTTTCCCAGGCAGCCGGGTGGCTGCAGCCGTGGGCAGGGAATGGGGCTGTGGGCGTGTTGGGGGCAGGTGTCCCCCTCCTGGCTGCTCCCAGCTGAGACACCTGATCCGTGGCACCTGCGCCTGGGCCCCAGGCCGCGCGAACCCCGCAGGGGGCCAGGGCACGAGGTGGAGCCGCTTCCGAGCGGGCACCTGCCCCCGGCACGGAGAGGTGGGCAGCCGGGCCGCAGAGGGGCCGGCGCTGGGGGAGCGGAGCCGTACGGGGGAGGCTGACGAGGAAGCAGAGAGGAATCGTTAACTGCCAAACCCCGGAATATAATTAGCATCAGAAATAACAGACTGGGGCTGACGGCGTAAGTGGCGACGAGTGTTGTGGCATAAAAGACACGTGGCTGAACCCACACAGGCAGGTGTTGCTGTCAGGCTGTGCCAGTGCCCCTCCCTCCGGCCCCCCACGCCTGCTCGCCTGGCCTGGGCTCCCCCAGCTCTGCCGGTGCCCCTCACTCCCGACCCGCAGCCCCCTGCTCGCCTGGCCTGGGCTCCTCCCAGCTCTGCCGGTGCCCCTCACTCCCGACCCGCAGCCCCCTGCTCGCCTGGCCTGGGCTCCCCCAGCTCTGCCGGCGCCCCTCACTCCTGACCTGCAGCCCCCTGCTCGCCTGGCCTGGGCTCCCCCAGCTCTGCCGGCGCCCCTCACTCCCGACCTGCAGCCCCCTGCTCGCCTGGCCTGGGCTCCTCCCACCTCTGCCAGCGCCCCTCACTCCCGACCTGCAGCCCCTTGCTCGCCTGGCCTGGGCTCCCCCCAGCTCTGCCGGCGCCCCTCACTCCCGACCCGCAGCCCCCTGCTCGCCTGGCCTGGGCTCCTCCCACCTCTGCCGGTGCCCCTCACTCCCGACCCGCAGCCCCCTGCTCGCCTGGCCTGGGCTCCTCCCACCTCTGCCGGTGCCCCTCACTCCCGACCCGCAGCCCCCTGCTACCCAGGCTCAGTGCCCCACAACCTGCCCTGCCCCCAGCGTGGACCCTGACGCACACTGCGGGGGCCGGGCCCTGCCCAGATTCCCCCGGTGTTAATAACCCGGGGGTGGGGGGATGATTGACGGCAGGTGGGCGAGCTGCAGCGCGTGGGCCCACGTCGGGGGGGGGGGTAATGCGCTCAGGGCAGGGTGCCCGCTTAACCCCTCGCGTGCCAGCACCAGTGGGAGCAGGAGGGTCCGGCTCAGCACAGTGCCTGCGGCGGGTGGGGAGGGGGGCTGCAGTATTTGTGGGGGGGTCATGGTATCGGTGGGGGGTCACTGGGGGATAGAGGCTGTGGTGTGGGGTTCTGGGGGGATGGGGGCTGTGGTGTGGGGTTCTGGGGGTGGTGGTATTGGTGGGGGGGTCACTGTGGGGGATGGGGGCTGTGGTGTGAGGTCCTGGGGGTGGTGGTATTGGTGGGGGGTCACTGTGGGGGATGGGGGCTGTGGTGTGGGGTCCTGGGGGTGGTGGTATCAGTGGGGGGTGTCTGGGAGGATGGGGGCCGTGGTGTGGGGTCTGGGGAGTGTTGGGGGGGGAGCTGCCTTTGCTGGGTAGCCCCGTAGCGCTCTTGGCTCCAGACGCTGAGCGGCTTGGCAGGCGGCGAGGGAGAGGTGCCCCGTGCCCCATGGCTCCCCGCTGCCCGGGAGGGCACTACATGGCCATGCATGGTGCTGCTGCCCCCCCCATCCCAGGGCCCGTTGCACCAGGCAATTGCTGGGGCTCCCAGCCCTGCCCCCCCCCGGGAGGCTGGCGCAGTCGTTTCCCATCAGCGTCAGCAGAGATAACGAGCTGGAGCCCTGCGCTAATGAAGGGGGAGCCGGGGGGGGGCAGCCAGGGCCCTGCGTGAGCTCCCACAGGGAGGGGGGGTCTTTGGGGGTCACCGGGCTCCCCTGGGGGGTCGGTGCCCTCAGCCTGTGGGATCCCCTCCCCCTCAGGCAGCTTCACGGCTGTGCCGGTGCCCGGGGGGGGCGGTTCTGCAGGCGACTCCCAGGCTCCTCGCTCAGCAGAGGATTGGGGGGGGCAGCCTTGGCCGCTCCCTCCCCCGCCGGCGCTCGAGGCCGTTCCCTTGTCCCCGGCGCGGAGGGCGCCAGGAAGCAGCCGGAAACTGCTGGCTCGGGCGTGGGAGGCCAGCGAGTCCGCGGGAAAGGCTCCTGCTGGGGACGCTGCACCTTGTCCCCCCCCGGCAGCACGGCCTGGGCAGACCCCACTGGGCCAGTGGCACCATCTGCCCAGCCAAGGGCTCAGATCGGGCACGGTGCCACCCCTGGGGCGACTCCTCCCTACGCGGCTCAGCCCTGGAGCCTGCCTGCCCGCCTGCTCCCTGGGGCACAGGGCCCAGCCACCATCCCGTGGTGCTGCCATTGCAGCTCCAGGCACTCAGAGCCCGGGTCTCCCACGTACACCCCGTCCCTGCCTGCAGGGTGCTGCCCACCCCATGCCCACGGGAACCTGCCACTGCTCCCCGCAGGGGTGGTGACAGCTGCCACCTGGGCCCTGCCCTGCCGCCGGCTGGGATCACGCCTGTCCCAGCCTTCAGAGCCACTGAGCCGGGCGGCGGGCATCCCGTGCACCCCCTGGGCTCTGGGGCTGCTCCGACTTGCACCGTGGCTGCACCGGTGCCCTAGGGGTGCGTTACTGGGGCCCCACCTTTGTGACAGGGAATTCCCTTGTTTCCAGCTCTGGGTGCAGCGCTGCATCTCTCCTGACCCCAGAGCTCGCCGGCCCGGCGTGGGCTGTCTGCCCCTCTGCTCTCCCCGCCCACGGGCTGTGCACGGGGCGTTATTCTGGGGCAAAGACCCCTCGGGGGGCTCCTTGTGCTGCCAGCCGGGGCGCCAGCGAGCAGCGCAGGGCGCTCACCATATGGAGCCAGCCCTGGGCACCCTGCCGCTGGCTTTGCTGTGTCCCCCCACCCAGCTCGGCCTGACGGCTCCCCTCTGCTCCGCTCCCCAGGGATGGATTTCCACAAGGAGCTGCACCGCCTCGAGGCCAAGGAGGGGCTGAAGGGCAGGAAGCTGCAGAAAGCCCTGGAGAGCTTTGCCTGGAACATCACGGTGCTGAAGGTAACGCCGGGGCCTGGCTGCTGGGGTTGGGGGACTCCCTCTAGATTTTCGCCCGCAGTGGTTTTCTCTTGACTCAGTTTCCCTCGTGTTAAAGGAGCCCTGGAGCCTGGAGCCTGAGGACCAATGGTCCCAGCTCTGCCACCGGACTCCCTGGGGCCCATCCCCTCCCCGGGTCTGTTTCCCCACCTGTACCTGGGACGGGTGAGGGCTGAGGCTGGCCTGACGGGGTGACGCTCTGGGGGCGGTGGGACGCCAGACCGCGCCATGCGACGCTGTTTCCTCTGCCGCTCAGAGTGCTGGGCCGTGCCGCCCAGGAGAGCGATGCCCATGCTGAGTGTTCGCGTCGCCTCCGCACGTAGCAAACCGGCCAGATTCACGTGCCCACAGGGAGGGCGTTATCCCTGCTCTCCTAGGGGGAAACTGAGGCACGGGGCAGGGAATTCCTTAGGGCCACACAGAGTCAGTGGCGGATCCAGGAATGGAACCCAGGACTGCTGCTCCCCCCTTGCGGTGCTAGCGCTGGCAGCTGCCCCTGTGCATCCTGCCGGGATGGTCCCAGCTGCCTGCAGTGCCCCCCCGTCCCTGTTGATCTTGGGACCCGGGACAGATTGCCTGCCTGCCCCTGGCTCCCGGCCCAGCCTTGCCTGGGCCCTGCTTGGTGCCGGCTCACGTGGCAGAGCTGAGACTGCCGGGGAGCCGGGCCAGCGGGGCTGGACGCAGTCCAGGCTGCAGACAAAGGGGCATTGTTGGTGGCCAGGGCCTGTCGGCTCCGTTCCCCCAGCCCACCCCAGCGCCTGGGTCACCCGGCCCCCGGGAGGCCCAGCGGCTTCAGCTCCCTGAGAGCCATTCCCAGCCGCTCCAGCGCCCGCAGGGCTGTCGCCCGGTCGGCAGGCACAGCTGGGCCCGGTGGTGGCCGAGGACATCAGGCAGATCCCAACCCCTGCGTGGGGAGTGGGTGCAGAAATCCCCCGGAGCAGCCTCCAGCCATGGCCAGCGTAGTGGGACCCTGCAGCCATCACCGGCCCCCCCGGCCATCTTCCTTCGCCCTTTGCTAGGACAGAGCCTGCTTCAGCGAGCCCTGCAGGGGCTGCAGGAAGAGCTATATAGATGAGGGCCGCAAGTGTGCACAGGTGTGTGTGTGTGTGTGGCGGGCTGTAGGGCCGCGAGTGTGCACAGGTGTGTGTGTGTGGCGGGCTGTAGGGCCATGAGTGTGCACAGGTGTGGTGTGTGTGGCGGGCTGTGGGCGTGCACAGGTGTGTGTGGGGGGGGCGGGCTGTAGGGCCGTGGGCACGCACAGGTGTGGGGTGTGGGGCGGGCTGTAGGGCCGCGGGCACGCACAGGTGTGGTGTGTGTGTGGGGCGGGCTGTAGGGCCGTGGGCACGCACAGGTGTGGTATGTGTGTGGGGCGGGCTGTAGGGCCGTGGGCACGCACAGGTGTGGTGTGTGTGTGTGGGGCGGGCTGTAGGGCCGCGGGCACGCACAGGTGTGGGGTGTGGGGCGGGCTGTAGGTCCGCGGGCACGCACAGGTGTGGTGTGTGTGTGGGGCGGGCTGTAGGTCCGCGGGCACGCACAGGTGTGGTGTGTGTGTGGCGGGCTGTAGGGCTGCGAGTGTGCACAGGTGTGTGTGTGTGTGGCGGGCTGTAGGGCCGCAAGTGTGCACAGGTGTGTGTGTGTGTGGCGGGCTGTAGGGCCGTGAGTGTGCACAGGTGTGGTGTGTGTGTGTGGCGGGCTGTAGGGCCGTGGGCGCGCACAGGTGTGGTGTGTGTGTGGCGGGCTGTAGGGCCGCGAGTGTGCACAGGTATGGTGTGTGTGTGGCGGGCTGTAGGGCCGCGAGTGTGCACAGGTGTGTGTGTGTGTGGCGGGCTGTAGGGCCGTGGGCGCGCACAGGTGTGGTGTGTGTGTGGGGCGGGCTGTAGGGCCGCGGGCACGCACAGGTGTGGTGTGTGTGTGTGGCGGGCTGTAGGACCGTGGGCACGCACAGGTGTGGTGTGTGTGTGTGGCGGGCTGTAGGGCCGCGGGCACGCACAGGTGTGGTGTGTGTGTGTGGCGGGCTGTAGGACCGTGGGCACGCACAGGTGTGGTGTGTGTGTGTGGTGGGCTGTAGGACCGTGGGCACGCACAGGTGTGGTGTGTGTGTGGGGCGGGCTGTAGGGCCGCGGGCACGCACAGGTGTGGGGTGTGTGTGGGGCGGGCTGTAGGTCCGCGGGAACGCACAGGTGTGGTGTGTGTGGGGGGCGGGCTGTAGGGCCGTGGGCGCGCACAGGTGTGGTGTGTGTGTGGGGCGGGCTGTAGGGCCGTGGGCGCGCACAGGTGTGGTGTGTGTGGCGGGTTGTAGGGCACACACAGGTGAGGACAGCTCTGTGCCCCCTGGGCTGGGCTCTGCCCTGCCTGGGTCTGGATCGGGCCCCATTGTTCTGGGTGTGGGGTGGGCCCTGGGGAGACGCAGGCCCTGCTCCCGTGGCAACCGTCACAGGCAGGTTGGATCAAGGAGCTGGGCCCGTGGTGCGGTGATCCCGTGCTGCCCTCTAGGGGCTGTGTGGGGCAGAGGCCATCTTGGGAGCGAGCGTCCCTCGGAGCTGGGCGATGGCTAAGGGGCCCTGGTGGTGCAGAGCCGGGGGGAGTATGGGGCAGTGCCACGGGGGCAGCGGCTGGAACTGGGGGAGCTGCCGCGCCCCTGGCTCGACGGGGTTTCCATCATCAACAGGGCTTAGTTTGGTTCTATGGCTCTCAGCCCCCTCCCCCCCGGTACGAATTGTGGGACGCTGGAGGGGGCAGGTCTGCGGCGAGTGTGGTGCCCGCGGCTGCCCGCAGAGGGGAGAACAGCCTGCTGCTGCCGCCAGCGAAGGGAGCTGCTCCTCGAGCTCAGGGGCGTTCCCAGCACCGTGCCGATGGCCGGGCTCTGCGTTCTGGCTGGTTCTCGGTGCTCTGCCAGGACGCGGCCCTGTGGAGTCAGCACCGCACCACACCGCACCGCACCGCGACACCCCACCCGCTGGGCGTGAAAACGCTGCCTCCTGCTGGACGCTGCCTGCCCAGGGACCCAGCTGGGGCTTGGACGGGGAGGCACAGAGCTGCAGTACCCAGAGTGGACTCCAGGTGGCACCAGAGCAGTAGCCCAAAGGGGCTAGTGAGCGGCCAAGGGGGCCGGGTGGGGCAGGTGACCCCCAGGCTCTGCTGGCGCCTCATAGCAGAGCCCCCCGTGGCCCACGCGCCACGTACGCGAGAGGGGGAGGGACACGGCGTTGCGTGACCCTTTCAGGCCCATGTCCTGCCAGGCGTGGGGTGTCCATAGGGCCCCCAGCAGGGAGGCTCCCTGGCCCACACTCCGCAGGGAGGCCCATTCAGATCTCGGCTTTTATCCTCAGCTCTTGGTGCCTCTTGTCCCACCGGGGGGCTGGGCTGGGATCCCCCTGCCCCCCGTTCACCCCACAGAGGCCACGGGTGGGTGGGATTCCAGTCTGTGCTGACCTGAATGCCTGGGGCGGGGAGCTGACTGTGACGCGGGTGTAAAAGGGGATTCGCTGCCGCGTGACTGACCCGTGATCCGAGGCGTCAGGGACTCAGCCGGAGGCGAGGGGTCTCTTGCAGGAGTGGGGGGGGGCGAGGGTCAGTGCAGGAGGTCAGACGAGAGGATCACGCTGCTCCCTTCTGGCCCCCAGGCAGGGCTGGGGCGGGGGGAGGCTACTCGTCTCATGGGGTGGGGTTTGTGCTTTAGGGGGCCGCTCCTGAGCAGTGACTCTGCCTGGGGAGGGGAGACGGCTCGGCTGGGTTAGGGTCTCTGCGTGTCACAACCTGGACCCCTCTCCCTGCAGCCCAGGGGCCCCCGGGTCCAGGCTGCTCCCCCGAGCACAGAGACCTCGAAGGAGCCAGCCCCCCCACGCCTCTGCTGGCTCCAGCCCTGAGGGTGGGGGTGCCCGTTGGGTGCTGATGGGGTCCCCCTGCCCCACACACCCCGACCTTTGGCCTTTCCCCGCTGCAGGGCCAGGCAGATCTCCTGAAGCAGGCCAAGGCGGAAGCTCTGGACAACCTGTGGCAGATCCACAACGCGGGGCAGTCGTGTGGCATCGGCAGGAACGGCTCTGCCTCCCCCGACCTCGGCCGGGTCCGGACCCCGCTGGAGCCCATCTCTGAGACAGAAGGAGGCAGCGACACCGGGTCCTGCTGACCACGGGGCAGGGCGTGGGGGCCAGGACTGAGCCCGCGGCTCCTCCATCGCCCGGGGCCCCCAGCGCCCCTGCCACGCACCCAGGATTGTGCGGGCCCCGGCCCCGCCCCAGGCTCCAGAACTCCCGGGCCTTTGGCCGTGTGTGTGGAAGACAGGAGCACGGGCCATCCCGGGGCGATCCAGACGGGTGATTGGGGTGGGGGCGGGGTTAGCACTCTGCCTGGCCCTGGGCTGGGGCCGTCGTTTCAGGCAGGGATTGGGTTCGGGACTGTGTGTAGCGGGACCTGCAGGAACCTGCTCTGGGAGGAGGCGCTGGGAGCGAGAGAGGGGCCAGGCCGGCTCCAGCCTGTCTCTCACCGTCACACTGGTGCCCTGAGCCCCCAGCTCGGGCCCTGCTCTGTCCTGCTGCATGTGGCTGGGCCGGGGGTGGGTAGGGGGGGCTGGTGTACTCTGAGAGGTTAGGTTGACATCGCTGCAGTGCTCAGCTGTGATAAATCCCCCCCCCAGGCTGCAGCTGCCCCCCTCCCCCCGCAGTGCAGATGCAGTGGGGTGGTACCGTCCCGCAATGGTACCCCCGGCGAGGGCATCGGCTGCTTCTGCCCTGCGGGGTTAGGCCAGCGCGTCCCAGAGCATCGCTGGGCCCCCTGAACGTTCCTGGAGGGGGCTCTGGGGCCAGGACACCAGCAGCTGTGCCCTGGCTCGTGGGCTGCCTCCCCGGCCCCACCTGGGGGTCAGGGCCCAGGGCCGAGCTGGTGAGTGCAGCCTGGAGCAGGGGCCTGGCCGTGGGGCTGGGCAGGGGGTCAGGCGCAGTTATGCTGGCAGGGTGGAGTCACAGGGCAATAGGGGGCTGCCCGGCCCAGCGAGAGCCCCGGAAACCAGCACGGGGCCGGGCGGGGTTTCTGCACAGGCAGCAGGAGCTGGGAGCAGCCCCCCTGCCCCCCACTGTGTGGTCAGGCGTTATAAAGAGCAAACCCCAAGCTGGTGCCGCGGCTGCTGTTTGTCTGTGGGGCTCTGAGCGGGGCAGGGCGGGGGCTGGCTGCACGCCCGAGATGGGTCTGGGGGAGCTCAGCGCCATGGGGTCACGGGGCAAGCCTGGCCCTTTGCCGCCCGGAGCCAGGCTGGGCCCGGCATGGGGCAGCCGTGGGGCACAGGCTGTACGTGCCCCCTCCCCGCGGGGGGAGGACACGCGCTGCTCGCGTGGTGACCGGGTGAGGTCCCTGAATGAGCCAGGAAGGAGGCAGCGGCTGGGTCCGGACGCCAGGCCCAGGGAAGGTGCAGCCATTCGCGGCTGGGACTCGGCCCCGCCTGGGCTCCCGGCCCCGCTCTCCGGCCCGCTCAGAGTAGCCGCCGTGCCAGGTGCCCTCCCTCAGCGCCGCCCGCGGATGGGACTCCTGCCAGCTGGGCTGCTTTGCTGGCAAAACCCTGGCCCGTGGCCGTGGCGATTTGCCCCTGTCATCTGCCCTGGGATGGAGGACCCCGCCCCCCAGTTGCTGCAGGGGTCATTGGCCCTCAGGGGATGTCTGCAGGGCTCATTTCTCACAACGCCAGGGCCCCTGCTCCCAGCAGCCTGCGCGCTGCACGGACAGCCCTGCCGCCCCCCACGCCACCACTGCCACGGCCCCTGCAGCCCCGCCTGTGGGGCCAGCTCAGGGCCTGTGGACGCAGGTGCGTCCCGCGCTGATCTTCCTGCCGTTAGCTGGGGCCGGGCCAGGGCAGAGCTTGGCCTCCAGGGAGGGCCAGGCCCCACCAAGGAAATTGCTTCCGCCAGCGCTGGGTGGCTCCTATGGGCCCATGCGGCCTGGGACGCTGTCAGGAGCTGGGGGCTGGGCCTAGTGCCACGTGAAAACGGCGCGTTGCACCCCTGAGCTGTGACCTCAGCCACAACTGAGCCGTGGCCTGTGGCCAGGCAGGGCTGGGGGAGCTGTGCAAGGGGTGGGTGCGGAGGGGGCCTTGTGTCCCACTAGTGACCCCTCCTGGCTGAGGCAGGAGCTGTGGGGAGCCCCCACCCTGCCATGGCCCATCTGGATGCAGCGGGGAGGCCTGGGGAGGGGGATAAAGGGTTTGCCCCATGCCATGGGACTGACAGCCTGTCCCCGGGGGCACCCCCTGCACCGCTCCCCAAGTGCCATCCAGCTTGCAGCAAGGTGCCCAGGGCTGGGCACAGATGCCAGCTTGAGGGTGACACTGGAGATTCTTGGCCTGAGCTGTGGCGGCCTCTCCCAGGCCACGGGGCCTGACCCACAGGCAGGGTGAGGACTGACAGGGCCCCAGGGCTGAGCAGGGGCCTCCTTTGGGGCTGGAAATGGGGGGTGGGCAGTGGTGCTGCCCCTGGCTTGGAGAAGTAATAACCCAAATCTGGGGTTTCCATCACCAGTGCCCCCAGAAAAGATGTTCCAGCGTCCCTGGGGGGCGGACTCTCCCCCCGCGGTCTCTCTCCGGGGGCTCGGCGGTGCACCGTGCCACGGCCACGTGCGGCCACGCCAGCGCCTCTGACGCGCCAGGGACAGATGCGGCTCCGCTGCCGGGCACCCTTTGTTGGGGCCAGGTAATTAGCCTAATGGGGCCCGGTCTCCCCCTCCCCCCCCGCCGCTGACCTTCCGGCAGCTTTGTGCCGTGCGGGCTGGCGGATTCCTTCGGAAGTTACAGGCTCATTAGCGCCAGGCTACGCGGCCCGTCTCCATCCCGCACGACCACCAGCCGCTCGGCTCCGGCCGCCGCATAATGGGGAGCCACAAATGAGGGAACGGGCCTTGCCCGTCTCCAAGCAACGGGGAACAATGGGCGCGTGTCTCCCGGAGCCTGGCCCGTCCTGCAGCCCTAGCCCCCCTGGGAATGAGCTTCGGGGCAGCCCGGCCCTATAAAAGCCTGGGCTGCCAGGGAGAGCAGCTCAGGGCATCGCTGCTCCTCACCGGGTCATGCCAAAGCTTCGCTCAGGTCCTCGCAGACACCTCGGACCCATGGAGGTGCCCAACGCCAAGGTACGGTGCCAGGGCCTGGCCGCCCGGGCTGGGCTGGGCTGGGCAGAAGGGAGGCTGCAGTGCAGGGAGGTCTCGCGCCAGCAAGGGCACAGTTGGGGAGGGGGCAGGCGTGCAGCACGAGGGGGAGCAGAGCATGGTGACGGGGCGGCGCGATGGTGGCCTTGAACCCCAGGCTGCGTGTCTCCCCGCCCTATGCACCCCCCTGGTGAGCAGCTCTGGGGAGGAGCCCAGCCCAGCCCGTCCTGCCCTCAGGCGACGCAGGCCGGGGTGCAAATGGCGTCTGCTTTGTCCCTTCCCGGTGTCTCTCCTGATCCCAGTGGGGTCCCAGCACCCACCGAGACGCCCCCTCCCCTGCCACACGAGCCCTGGAGCCGGCCTGCTGGGCCGTGTAGGACACTGGTGAGGCCAAGACCTGCTTGGGCGAGCTGTGAGGTGAAGCCACCTCCTAGGGCTGCACGCTGGGCCTGGCTCTGCCCGGCCTGGCACCTGTGGCCCTGCGTCCGCTGCATGAACTGCCGCCCGCTCAGCACCGTGGTGCGTTGCACGGGCGTTGCACGGGGTCACTGGGCTGGCTCAGCACCGGGTGTTGCAGAACCAAGTCCGGCTCAGCGTTAAAGGGAGACCCAGCAGCTGTGACATTTGACCCCGCCGGCCACGCACAAACCAGGGTGAGCGTCCCACCTGCACCAGCCCCGCCTCACCCTGGAGGGCTCCCTGGGGGCAGCTTGGTCTCCATGACGCACCCTCTGCCAGCCAGGGGGCCAATTAGCGCTAATTGCAGCCCTGGCTGTTTCTCCTGCATGGAAAGGGGCGGGGGCTGCAGTGTTGCCATGGGGTGAGGGGCAGGGGACAGTGTGTGTCTGGTCCCTTTGTCTTGGATTTTGGAGCAGGTTGCCAGGGCCTGTGCAAAGGGCGTGTGCCAGGCAGGACTCCTGGGTGCTAGGCCTGGCCCTGGGAGGGCGGTGGGGGCAAGGGCATGGGGCAGGTGCTCAGGACTCCTGGGTTCTAGTGCTGCCGTGGGAGGGTCGTGCAGCCCAGCTAGGGCAGAGGGGTGTGGTGAGGTGTGATTAGCTACGGCTGGGGGGTGGCTATGGGCGACTGGGGCGTGCTGGGTCTTTAGGGGAAGCGTTTGCTGAGGGCTCCCAGTGGGGCAGGGCAGTGAGGTGGTGCCCACGTGGGGTTTGCTGGGAGAGGGTGGGGCCGGGTCTGCGAGGGACGGGCTGCTTGCTGGGCACCAGCCGACCTGTCACTAGTGGGGTCGGGGCAGGGCTTCCGGAGCCGGGCAGCTCAGCACTGCAGGGCGTCTTGCTGGGGCTGTCAGAGCCAGGAC
This sequence comes from Mauremys mutica, assembly GCF_020497125.1. Classification (NCBI taxonomy): domain Eukaryota; kingdom Metazoa; phylum Chordata; order Testudines; family Geoemydidae; genus Mauremys; species Mauremys mutica. Next base: position 1,593,286 of record NC_059096.1, read on the forward strand.
GCCAAGCTAGATGGGCGCCTGGGCTGATCCCGCCTGGCAGCTCGGCTCTGAGATCCGCAGCCTGGGGCAGAGGGGGGCTGGGGTGTCTCGGGTTTAACCCCCTCAGTGCCAGCCCGTCCCTGCACTGATGCCTGCCTCTCGCGCCCGCAGCTCCACAGGGCCTCCTGCCTCCTGCTCCTGGCACTGCTCTGCTCCCTGGCTGCGGCCCGGCAGAGCGTGCCCACCTGCTGCCGCCAGAAGACCTGCCCCTGCCGTGTCTACGACCTGCTGCACGGCTTGGGCAACCACGCCGCCGGCATCCTCACGCTGGGCAAGCGGCAGAGCGGCTCGCGGGCCTTCCAGAGCCAGCTCTACCGCCTGCTGCACGGCTCGGGCAAGCACGCCGCCGGCATCCTCACCATGGGCAAGCGGGCGGAGCCGGCGCCAGAGCAGCCAGCCGCAGCCGGCCGGGCCGTCTCCCCCAGCACGGCCGTCCTGCTGCCTCCAGCCACGTGTGCCGCCAGCACTGAGCCCACCAGCACCAGGGAGTGCCGGGGCCAGCGGGACACGGACAGCGCCACGGGCCGGAGCGGGGGGGCTGCCAAGCGCTTCTCCTGAAGTGGCTGGGGAGGGGCGGGGAGGACCCACGGGGACTCTCAATGACTGCGGGCACCACGGGTCGTTTACAAATAAACCCCAGCCTGAGGCGCACAGCTGTCTGCCTGGCATGTTGTCTCCCAGGAACGCCGCGGCTGGGGGGGAGAGATGGGGTGCCCGGGGGGCCGGCCAGCGGCTCCAGCGGCCAGCTGCCGTCATGTGGGTGTGAGGGGCCCAGGTTTGAGCCCCGCTGCCTGGGCTGGGGCAGAAGGGAGGAGGTGCTGGACCACCCTGAGTGGGGCGAGCTCAGCACATGGCAGCTCCCCCGGGCCGGCGGGGAGGGGGGGCTGCTGCCGGAGCCCATGGCTAAGGGGAGGGTCTCTCGAGAAAGACCGAAGGAGCCTGGGAGCCGGTTTGCCGACGAGCTGCGCTCCCTGGGAATCGCCCCCCTTGGCCGGCAGGCCGAACGCTGTGCAAGGCCAGGCCGGCCCGGGAGCGGGTGAGTTGGCTGCACGGGCCTGGCTGGGACTGCTCCGGCCTGAGCCCGGAGCCCGCCGCGTCCCCACTGCAGGCACCCGGGGGGCTGTTCTCCCACCAGCCGGCAGCAGGGCCGTGGCCGGGGTTCCCGGGCCCGTGGGCTGCGGCTCGCAGCATCCGATTTATGCAGCAGATGCTCCAGTCTGTTGCCCGGTGTCTGAACGGCTCCCGCCCCCCAGCGCTGGCAGCCAGAGGGCAGTGTCGGAAAATAAACTGGCCCCGCGGTGCTGGGTTGCTGCTGCGCACAGACTCACAGCCAGGGTCAGCCCCAAGGCTGCCCTGGGCGGGGGTGGGGGGGACACGAGCAGCCCCCCCCCTTACAGTTAGCGAGAGCCTGCTTCCCCGCCCCCGCCCTGCAGCAGGGCCGGTGTAACCACCAGGTGAACTAGGCGGCCGCCCAGGGCACCAAGACTTGGGGGTGCCAAAAAGCTGTGCCCCCCCCCCATTTTTTTTACTCTATTGCTCCCAGCAGGGGGACGGGCCGCTCGCAACCGCGTTAGCACCGCAGGCCCCATCACCTCCCTCCACCGCGCCCCACATCACTGCCCGCCCGCGCCCCCCACCGCCAGCCCGGAGCCGCCTCCTCCCCGGGCTGCCGCATCGCTCCCTGGCCCCCTCCCTCCGGCTCTGGCAGGCCCGGACCCCCTGCCGCAGCAGCCACTGCTGCCCAGGGCTGCCGGCTGCAGATCAGAGCGGGTGGCATCAGCCTGCCTGCAGCCGGCCCTACTGACCGCAATGCAGGGGAGGGAGGGGGGGTGAGGGAAAGGAAGAGGCGACCGTGGCTACTGGTCCACCTGTGGGGGTGGATCATGGCCCTGCCAGAGGATACAGGGTTAACGAGTGGCAAAAGCGTAACCGTCCGCACCACGTGCCACCTTCCAAGGCTTCATCCCCATCCATCCCCGCAGCCCAGTGGAGCAGGCAAATAGAGCCCCATTTGGGGGAAACTGAGGCAGAGAACAGGGACGTGACTTGCCCAAGGTCACCTGGGGAGTCAATGTCGGAGTCCTGCTTTGAACACAGGAGATCGAGGCTCCTAGGTCTGTGCTGGCTCAGACCATTGGCCTTCAAGCCCTGAGCTGTGCACCTGCCCACACAAGGTGTTAATCTGGGATTCAGGGGCAGCACACTGCAAGTTTTCAGCAAAGAAACACGGCTGTCTCGAGCCCTTATAGCTACAAGGAAAATCTTCCAAAGGTGATGGGCGTCTAGCCGACACAGGTCTGTCTGCCTGAGTCTGCAGCCAGCCTGGGACAACAGCTCTAGGAAATGCGGCGGTAACTCTTAAGTCTAATTACGACACCGTCAGAGCCAGATTTTCATGTAACATGGGTGACCAGCTGCCTGGTGCACAACCACTGCAAGTGTGTGAGCAACTCAGGTTAAGTGCAGCTGAACCCTGGGCAGGCTGCAGCACCCAAGAGATTTTTGTTCTCCCACTGATGCACCAGTAACTTTACTAGGTAGAAGTTTAGTGACCACATTAGGGCCGTATCTGCCCCACTCCCAACATTGGGCCAACCACCCTCATCATTCTCCTCATCGCTTGTATTGTTACTGATGGGAGATCTGCTGTGGACTGAGGGGTGTGTACGGACCTGCCTTTGCAGGCTCAGTCCTGGCCCAGCATTCGAAATAAATTGTCCTGAGTTTCAAAGTACTGACAACCCTGGAGTTCCCACAGACAATGGGGGAACCGCAGGTGCTCAGCAGCTCTGAAAATCAGGCCCAGAATGACACTGACGCCTCTGCCTGGGGCCAGAGCTCTCTGAGGAAGGGGCGTCAGCAGCGACTGGCGTGGGGCAGAGTAAAGCAACCAGGAGGGTCATGACGGAGGCTGGAACTCTGTCCTCGCCTCCCCCCTGTGGGGAAGCCAGGCCTTCAGCCACCCCCTCCCGCCTGCATTGCACGGGCCAGCCCAGGAGCAAGGAACCATGTCACACCTCAGCGCTGGGGGGAGCCGAAGCCCAGAACAGGGACGTAACTTGCCTGACGTCATCCCGTGAGTTGGTGCCAGGCTGGAGAATAGAAGCCAGATCCTGACTCCCAGGTCTGTGCTCTGATCCCCAAAACAGCCCTTTCCAGATCCATGGGGGGGCAGGAGGGACTCAGCCCTTTCCAGATCCATGGGGGGGCAGGAGGGACTCAGCCCCGTGCAGGCGACCCAAGGCCCATTTATTTTAATTAAATATGTAGACTAAATAATGAAATAAAGAAACACATGTTCAAGCCGACCGTGTGTTAATTCTAGTGACCAAGGCCACGCAACGCAGTATTCAGTTTTGAAAGCTGATAATAAGCAATGCTCTGCGGGGAGGGGAGCAAGGTGGAGGTTTCGCCTAGGGCACAAAATATCCTTGCAACAGCCCTGCCCTGCAGCCCCCCAGCGCAGGGCAGGACTCGGGCTCCCTTGCAAGCTGAGGAACAGGGCCATGAGGTGACTGGCCCCAGTGCTGTGGCAGAGCAAGGACTTGAACCTGGGTCTCCTGTGCTGCCCATGGGGCCAGCTGTCCTCTAGGCCATCCCACTGCAGCCAGACTCTTCTGCCACACCCACCCCAGCACCTTCTGCTGTGGTCCCTTCCTGGGCCCTGGTGCTGCTGGGCTCAAGGTTTGACGGGAAACCCTACGCGCCTCCCCTGGATCCTCTGTGACCCCCTTTATTGCTCCCTCCTGGAACTCCCCGTGGAGACGCTGGGCCAGAGCAGGAGGCCAGGGACTTCTCCAAGGACCAGGCTCTGCACCCAGCCACCTGCTCCACCTAAGGCCGGGGGAGCTCAGTCTCTGCTTGGCAGACCAGGCTGAGCCGCCCTGAGCGTCCTCCTGGGGCTGTGCTGCTTGAACCAGTTTCTGAAGCCCTGGGCCTCCCCGCCCTGGCTGTGGCACCTGGTGCTGGCAGGGAGCCCTGGCACGGAGCTGAGATTTCAGTGCCACCAGCCAACGCGCTGCAGCATCAGCCTGGGGGGGAATGTACCCGGGGCAGGGTGCTCAGCTCCATGCTGCTGTCAGCTCAGCCAGGGCAGTGGGAAGGAAAACCCGCTTCAGGCTGGGGCAGGGACCCAGAGCCTCCCCCCGACATGGTCCCTGGGTGAAGAGCCCTCCCCCCCCCCACACTGTCAGAGTCCCCCCCTCCCACCTGCACAGTCCCTGGGTTCAGAGCCATCCCCCCTCAGCTCTCTCCCTGGGTGCAGGGTCCCCCACTGCACCTTCCCTGGGTGCAGGGTTCCCCCCCCCGCACTGTCCCTGGGTCAGCCCCCCCCCCGCACATCCCTGGGCTCAGGTTCTCCTCCCTGCCTCCCCCGGCTGCCTCCCGCAGGGTCCCCCCCCCCGCACCTTCCCTGGGTGCAGGGTTCCCTCCCCCGCACTGTCCCTGGGTGCAGGGTCCCTCCCCCGCACTGTCCCTGGGTGCAGGGTTCCCCCCCCCGCACTGTCCCTGGGTCAGCTCCCCCCCCCCCCCCGCACATCCCTGGGCTCAGGTTCTCCTCCCTGCCTACCCCGGCTGCCTCCCGCAGGGTCCCCCCCCCCGCACCTTCCCTGGGTGCAGGTTTCCCCCCCCCCCGCAATGTCCCTGGGCTCAGGTTCCCCTCCTCGCCCCCCCCGGCTGCCGCCCGCAGGGTCCCCCGGGGCGGGGCCGCGGCGAGCAGCCCGGCCGGGATTAGCTGGGGGCGGAGCGGGCGGCGCACGGGCTGCACCTGCCGCCGGAGCCCTGCCCGAGCTGGCAGCCCGCGGGCCGGGCGGGCGGCGGGGCCATGCCGGTGATGAAGGGGTTGCTGGCCCCGCAGAACACGTTCCTGGACACCATCGCCACGCGCTTCGATGGCAGCCGTGAGTCTCCGCCGCGCGGCCGGGGGGCCCGGGGCCGGGCAGGGCTGGGGGGGACCCCGGCTGCACCCCGGGGCCGGGCAGGGCTGGGGGGGGACCCCGGCTGCACCCCGGGGCCGGGCAGGGCTGGGGGGGGGACCCCGGCTGCACCCCGGGGCCGGGCAGGGCTGGGGGGGGCGCCTGCGCCCCGGGCAGGGCTGGGGGGGATCCCGGCTGCACCCCGGGGCCGGGCAGGGCTGAGGGGGACCCCGGCTGCGCCCTGGGGCCGGGCAGGGCTGGGGGGGATCCCGGCTGCGCCCCGGGGCCGGGCAGGGCTGGGGGGGGCGGCTGCGCCCTGGGGCCGGGCAGGGCTGGGGGGGGACCCCGGCTGCGCCCCGGGGCCGGGCAGGGCTGGGGGGGGGACCCCGGCTGCGCCCCGGGGCCGGCAGGGCTGGGGGGGGACCCCGGCTGCACCCCGGGGCCGGGCAGGGCTGGGGGGGGGCGGCTGCGCCCTGGGGCCGAGCAGGGCTGGGGGGGGACCCCGGCTGCGCCCCGGGGCCCGGCCGGGTTCTGGGTAGTAGCAAAACTGTGTCTGGGGCGTGTCTGTGGGGGGAGGTATCGATACCAGGGATCCGTGACCTCAGCCCCAGGCCAGCTGCCCGGCGTGACCCACTTCTGCAGCTGGGGGGTAGGGTCAGTAGCAGGGATTCCTGGCCACACAGAGCCCCCCACCATCCTAGGGCTGGGGATTGATCTTCTATTGTTGAGCCAAGTGCAATGACCTCCCCCCCGCCCCTGGCCCTGCTAAGGGGGGGCCCTGTGTGTGCCTGCGCTGGGTCCCCGCAGACCCGGGGGGGTGGGGAGGGGGTGTCTTCATCTGTGCTCTGGGATCCAGGGAGCTGCCAGGCATGTCCCCTTCCTGCTACTTCTGGGAGACTGCTCAAGGATCCCCAGCTCATGGGGGCTGCCCCCCTGCCCAGCCAGGCCCCCCACACTGACCCCCAGCCCATCCCAGCACCCCCTGTGCCCCCACTATAAAGATGACTGGTAATTTCCAAATAACGCTGCTCCCCTCTGCCGCCGTGGGGGATGGGCTGTGTCCAAGGGGCACCTGGGGGTGTGAGAAGGTTTGGTGTGTCTGGCCAACGCTGAGGCTATTTTGTGTCACCCCACAGCACCCCCGGGGAGCAGTGAGGCCGGCCGGGTCGCTCTCTCTGGGCAGGATGGGCCCATAAGGCTCCGATTTTGGCATGGGTATTTTTATGAAAAGTCACGGACAGGACGCAGGCAATAAACAAGAAATCACGGGTTTATTTTTGCCCAAGCTCCGTCACCAGGGGCTGAAACCCGAGCCCCACATCTGGGGCTGAATTATTGGACTTCTTGAGGGGTCATGGCGGTCTCGTAAAATCATGGCCTCTGTGACAGATTCGTCGCCCCAGGTCTAAGGCGGGGACACTGGCGTAACAGCCCCCGGCGAACGCGGGGGCCGGGATCTCTCTCCGGGCACACTGCTCACTCCTACCCATGTTGTGCACAATCTGTGTGTGGCCCGGAGAAGGGAAAAGTGTCTTTATATCTTCCTGCTGACCTGTCACTTGGTGGAAAGTGTCAAACCCCGCAGACCTCACCTGCCCCTGTCCTGAGAGCTTGGCCTGTTTGGAGCCCGGCTCAGGTGAACCGCCCACTGGAATTCCCAGTACAGCCTGTTTAAAATGTTGCCCCCCCCCGGGGGAAGGTGTAGTAAGCGTGGCTTTTTGAAAATAAAATGCCATATTGCAGACGCGGGGATTTTCCCCCTAAGAGGATTGTGATTTAAATACTTCCAGAAAGATCAATGAAAACTAATTTAGCATTTCCTGGGGCCCCCTGGCAGCTTTTGCTAATGAAACCGCCCTAACCCCTTAGGCCGGTGCAGGGAGCGAGCCACTGGCCTCTCCCTGAAAGACTGTCCCAGGAGGGAACCAGAGTCACTGAGGAGATAACTGGGGAGGCTTAGAGCACTGAGCCCCCCACTGCGGAGCCATGACGGTGTCCAGAATTATATAAGTATGGATTAAACTGAATATCGTTTGTGTCGGGCCAGAGGGGAGCGCGGCCCGGATTTCAGGAGTCCAGCCGTAACGTGTTGTGTTAGAGCACATCGAGTCTTTTGTTGTCTTGATGGACTGGAGGGATTTTGTGCCTCTCCTCTGCGTTGCCAGGTTGTCCCAGACTCAGCACCAGGGACAGTTACCATTGGCCTCCCTGGCCTGGCCCACATGGGGTGGGGAATGGGGCTTTGTCAAGGGTCCATTTGGAACAAAGCCAAGCCCAGCCCGGGGCTGCATTTTCTCCCAGGCCTCTGCAGCTCACCCCAGGCAGAGCACAGACACCGGACGCCCAGCTGACTTGGGGCTGGCTAGCGGTGTAGATGGGGACTGCTCAGGTGAACAGAGTAGCCTAAGGTTTATCCCAGAGGGTCTCTGGGTGTGGTTTCCCGACAGCCACAGGTGGCTTGTTAGCCCATCTCGGCCTGGCGGCTGGGCTAGGGGGCTGTCTGGTTTGGTTTGTGCTGTGGTTTGCGTTAGCACGTCCCAGGCCAGCCACAGAGGGAGGAAGTACCAGGGAGCAGAGAGGGAGGAAGTACCAGGGAGCCGCTGGGAGGGGAGCAAACGGCCCAGGGCTGCTTATGGGGCTGGCATGCTTGGGAAAGGGCAGGTGCAGAGCGCACCCCGTGGGTCGCAGCTGCTCACATGCAGGGTGGCCCCCGCTCACCCCAGAGCCCCAGGGAGCAGCTGCTGGCAAACTGCTGAATTCTCCCCAGCAGAAAATTGAGTTGAACACAGGTGGGGTTTTTGTTTTTTGTGGAAATTTTGGTTTTTTATCAAAAGAACCCCCTGAAGTTTTCTAGTTGCCAAAAGCTGAGACTTCTTCAAGGTTCAGATTTTCATTTTTTAAAACAAATCTGCCCAATTTTTTTTAAGTGGATATTTTTTGGTGAAAATTCCCATTTTGTCAAAGATCCCTTTTCTGCTGAAGAGCCTGGGGACTTTTCTGCTGGCTGTGCAAGGCTGGGCTCCTCCGCCAGTCGCTCGTCTGAGCACCAGCTGCTGAATCCGCAGGCCAGGTGATGGCAGATCCGCCGGAAGGAGCCCCCCTTAACCCGCTCTGATCCCAGCCCCGGCACTTGGGGAACCCTTGCTCATGTGGGGAGATGATGTACATTTGGGATGGAGCCATCCCTGGTTGGTGCCGCAGTTAATAACTGAGACAGGCCCAGCCATGGCAGATCCGAGCCCCTTGGACTCTGCGGGACGCTGGGTCCCAACGTGCAGCTGGGGCGGGGGCTCTCTGAAGATAATGCCACATGGCACCGGAGGGAGCATCTCCAACCCACCAGTCACTTCCCTGGGGACTCTCCTGACTGTGAGCTGCTGGCACAGTGTGTGGCAATGGCAGACGGCCACTCCCTGCGTACCCAGCGCCATGCTAATCAGGCCCCAGCTCCAGCGGGAGAGCTGTGCTGGCGAGGACGGGCTGTGCCTGGGTGAGGGGCGGGCACTGGGGCACGGCTTGGGCCCTGGGAGCTGGCTGGCCGGGGGCCAAGAGCAAGCAGTCACTGCAGCTGTGCCCAGTGGGCAGAGACAATACAGATAAAGGCACATGCAATTACTGCCCGGCTGGGCGATCGGGCTCCCCTGCAGCCGCCAGTCCCCGCAGCCCAGATGTTTCAGACAATGACACGGCTCCTGCCCACCCCCAGTAATTATATTTTCAAAGCCCATCCCCCACTTGGCTCCCAGTGCGCTGCAGCACAGGGCTTTGTTCCCCCACACGCACCAGACATTTGCATAACGACCTGAGCTCCCAGCAGCGCTGCGGGGAGGCTGCAACTGGGGTTAGGAGAAAGGAGCCAGGACTCCTGGGCTCTGTTCCTGGCTCCGGAGGGGGCTGGAGCCAGGACTCCTGGGCTCTGTTCTAGGGAGTGGAGTTGCCTGCAGGGTCCAGGAAAAGGTTAACCCTCTCTGGAGAGGAAGCAGATTTGCCACTAAGGGCTGCCAGGGCTGACAGGTTCTGCTCCTTGAGCCCTGGCAGAGGGTCTGGGACCCCTTCAGCCGGCTGAGGGCAGGGCCAGCCCTGGCTCGTGTCCCAGCCAGACGGGTGGCACATCGTCCGCTCACCCGTCACTGCACTCCCTGCCACTGATGGGGTGTTGGCACTTGGTTTGCTGGGGGTATCTTGCTGGGCTCAGACATTAGAAACCACCAGAGCCTGAGTCCTGGGGGGCTGTAGTGTTACTGGTGCCACCCCGGCAGCATCTCCCCCACTGTACACGCGCAGCTCTGTGCACAGTCCCGGGCCGTGGCACCGGGCTAACCGCCGGGAGGAGCCCCGTGCTGTCACTGTGCATGGGTCGGTCGGCAGGAGGTGGCACCGAGAAGGGAGGGGCGGTGGGAACGGAGACACACGTGAGGCACGAGTGTGGGCCTATTGCCCCCAGAGCGACGGCGGAGCTGGCCTGCACCAGGGCGAGGAGCAGGGAGCCCCGGGCCCGCGTGGGGAGAGGCTCCCCGGGACGCTGTGTTTGCGTTTCCAGGGCGATGCGCTGCTGGCAAGGCTCTTTGAAAGACTCTCGGCTTCAGGCCTCAGTGTGTCTTTGATGGGCTTAATGAGACCTGAAAGGGGGCTTGTCCCAGCGATGCCAGGTGCTAAATGAACCCCGGCTCGCCCATGCAGCAGGCCCGGGCCTGCTGCGTGATGCCACCCCCCTGGTGGCACCCTTTGGTGCCTGGGCAGAGCAGCACAGGTGGGGGCAGCAGGGCCTGGGGTAGGAGCCTGGGCTGTGCTGTGGTGGGGACCCTACATTGCCAAGAGCGGAGCCTCTATAATTCCCCGCCCCGGCCAAGCCAGCAACCCCGGCTCCAGGAGCCAAGAACTTAGCCATGGCCCTTGGGTTTTGATTCCCCAATGCCTCCCGCTCTGAGCTGCAGCAGCGAGGCCCCGGGGCCTCCCCTGGTGGGGGCAGGCGGCTCAGGAGCTGGGGCTTTTTTCTGGCCATGGCCTCAGCCATCCTTGCTCCTGCCCTCGGGCCGCAGGTGCCATCGCTGCCTGTTGTCATGGCAACGAGTGCTGTCGAATGGTGCTGGGCTTACAGCCCCTGGGGCGCAGGGCTACAGCCAAGGCACCGCTGGGCTGGCATCAGCCTGCGAGCCACGTGCACGCTGGCCGTGGCCACCGCTCTGCCCTTGGCGGGTGGAAACCAGCCCACTCACCCTGCTGGCTGCACAGGCTCCTGTGCACTCAAAGCCATCTGTCTGCGCTGGCAGGGAGCCTGCCAGCACGGTGCCGGGCAGCGTCCCACCTAGTCACCAGCAGCCCGGCGCCTGGGCCCGGCTGGCAGCAGTGAGGCCGGGGGCTCGGCCACGCTGGTTCATGCCCCCTTGGGCCCCGGAGCCAGGCTCTCCCGGCCTAGCGCTAGTTAGGCATTGCACGGGCTCCTTCTCGGTGGTGCCGGGGCAAACGCCAATGATGCGACCTTGCCACCCTCTAGCATCCTCTGGGACCATGCAGGGCCCGCTGCCAGCCCGCACCCTTAGGATGCTGGAGTCTCCTCACGCTTACCCTGCTGTGGCAGGGACAGGCCCTCGGAGCTGGGCTCATCTCCCTGCACCTTGCCCTGTGCCCATGGCAAGCCCCGGGCTGCTGTGCCTGCGGGAGCCCTGGCACAGCCCCCGGCTGGGTTTGTTGTTGTTGCTGTTAAGCTGCCTGAGCCGTGCCGGAGGGGTGGAGGCAGCAGCTGGCGAGGGGGAGGTGCGGCTCGCTTGGCACCACAGCTCTGTGAAGATGGATGCCAGGAGCTATATCTGGGCTCCCGCGCTCGCCTTCTCGCTGAATGGCGAGGGGCAGGGCGTAGCCAGCTCAGCCAGCCAGGAGGAGGGGCTGCAGCTCGCGTTGGCCACCGTCACGGGCGCGGGGGGTGGGCAAAGCGAGGAGGGGCTCTCAGGAATAGCAGCAGGACGTGGCTGCACAGGGTACTTTCTGTGGGGTCACCCTGGGGTTGGCAATGTGGCTCTGCTTGGCATGGGGGGTTCCGGAGGCTGGAGGAGATCAGGGCCAGTGCTGGTGATGTACGACGCATCCCCTAGCCCTGGCCCTTCCTCGCCCCAACTGCCCCCCTCATCCTAGGTTCATAGATCCCAAGGCCGGAAGGGACCGTTGTCCTCAGCTGCTCTGACCTCCTGTGACCCAGGCCAGGGACCTGCCCCATGGTAATCCTAGAACAGAGCAACAGCCAGCCTTGCTTTCTAAGTGATCCACCATGACCCCTGGTGAATTGTTCCAAGGGTTAATTGCTCTCACCGTTACAATCTTACCCCTTCTTCCAGTCCGAATTTGTCTAGCTTCCACTTCCAGCACTGGATCCTTTAGACCTTCCTCTGCTAGACTGAGGAGCCCAGGATTAAATGTTTGTTCTCCATGAAGGTACTTGCAGGCTGTGACCAGCTCACCCCTTAACCTGCTCGTTGGTAAGAGAAATAGCTCGAGCTCCTTGAGTCTCACTGTCAGGCAGGTTTTCTAACACTTGAATCATTTTCATGGCTCTTCTCTGACCCCTCTTCGATTTATCAACCTCCTTCCTGAACTATGGGTACCAGAACTGGACACAGGATTCCAGCAGCGGTCGTGTTCCCTCTTTTGCCCCAGCGTCACACTGGGAACTCATGTTCAGCTGATTATCACCCCCCACCCAAATCTTGAGTCTCTGCTTCCCAAGGTAGAGTCCCCATCCTGTACGTGTGGCCTGCATTCTTTGTTCCTAGTTGGCCACGTTGACATTTGGCCGTATTAAAACACATAGTGTTTGCTAGCACCCCGTTTACCAAGTGATCTATCGCTCTGTATCAGTGACCTGTCCTCTTATTACCACTCCCCAATTTTTGTGTCATCTGCAAACTTTATCAGTGATGATTTTATGTTTTCTTCCAGGGCATTGATAAAAATGTTAAATAGTGTAGGGCCAAGAACAGGTACCTGTCGGACTCCAGTGGAAACAAGCTCCTCAGGCAGCCCTTTTAAAACTCTTGGATGCAAGTTATCTGGAACTGCTGATTTAAAAATGTCTGACTTTATTAGCTGCTGTTTAACAGCCTCCTGAGATGCTAGTGGAACGGAAAGAGAGTTATCTTATGACATGACTACAGCATAGTTTTTTCCCAAAATACAGAACAGAAATATTTATTTAACGCTTCTGCCTGTGATGATGCTGCCTGTGGGAGCCAGCTGAGGTCACTCAATTAGGGTGAACTGCAAACAGAACGGGGCAGCCAAACCACAAAAGCTGGTGATATTCCCCTACTTAGATTTACCAACCAGCCCAAAACAGCTTCTCTATTATCATACAGGTTACTCAGAAGTCCAAACAACGCAGTTCCCTTAAAGTACCCAGCCTCAGGCCTCCATCCAGACACACATGTCAGATATGATGATGATTCCTGAAAATCTTATCTTGTCATATCAAAGAAAAGGTTCTTCCAATCCCAAAGGATCAGCCACACACCCAGGTCCAATTATAACTTAGATCTCACCCAAAATACATGCTACAGGCAATTCTTATTAACTAAGCTAAAATTTATTAAAAACAAAAAGAGAGAGAGTGTTGGTTAAAAGATCAATATACAGACAGACTTCAATTCAATTCTTGAGGTTCAGATACACAGCAGAGATGAGCTTGTAGTTGCCAAAAGTCCTTTTAGAAATAGTCCATAGGTTATAGTCCAATGTCCATATTCAGGGTGACTCCAGTCAGTGACTGGGGATCTCAATCCTTGTGGCTTAAGGCTTCCCCCTCTTGAAACCAAGCAGATCTGAGATGAAGCAGGATCGTGTCCCAGGGTTTTTATACATTTCCTGCAGCCTTTTGGCCTGAGAAAACACTAGGCTTAACTCTCCTTCTCCTAAACATCCTGGCAATTAGCCCAGGGTAATTTATCCATTAAACAGTTCAGATACAGGTTACCACAACCTTCAAAGAGACACATAGACAATAAAACTATTTCACTCAAGTGTCTTCCTAAATGTTAATATTCTTTTTGTTGATTTTGAATCAAAGCTCTAGCAATAGACAAGACTTGTTTGTTACATCCCAAGCCCTGAGCAAACATCTCCCCTTCTACCTCTAACAATGCCGGCTGCATTTCAAAGCTCTATTCATTTACAGATCTGCCTAACCAGTCTCTAAAGTTCGGCCATGGGTCAGGTCAGTCTGTGAGTTAATTAACTCCTTCTGGCCTTGTCATCTTTCAATGAGATATTGTATCACTCAGAACGTCACACTTTGCTGCATTATTACTGAGAATTCTACCATTTCCATTTAGTAACGGATCAATGCTATTGTTAGGATTCTCGTTGTTCCTAATATACTTACAAACTCCTCCTATTTCTGGCTCATCAAGGATGGGGGTGTCTCTACTTGTTAGAGCAGGAAGGGGAGAACTGGGAGCTGAAATTCCTGGGTTCCAGCCCAAGCTCTGGGAAAGAGGGGGGGTCTAGTGGTTAGAGCAGAAGGGTCTGGGAGTCAGGACTCCTGGGTTCTATTCCCAGCCCTGGGAGGGGAGTGGGGTCTAGCAGGTTTGCATGAGGTGGTTGGAGCCAGGACTCAGGCAATGGTCCCTCTGATTTTTCCCATCCATGTGCGGAATTAATTTTGTTATGTGCCCCACCCAATATGGAGGTGATGTGCAGCAGGGGTGGGGATGAGGGGTTCGGGGTGTGGGAAGCGGCTCAGGGCTGGGGCAGAGGGCTGGGGTGCGGGGGGGGAGGTGCAGGCTCTGGGGTGGGGCCGGGGATGAGGGTTTCAGGCTGTGGGAGGGGGCTCAGGGCTGGGATAGAGGGTTGGGGTGCAGGCTCCTGGGTTCTATCCCTGGCTCTGGGAGGGGAGTGGGGACTAGTGGGTTTGAGTGGGGGCGGGGCTGGGAGCCAGGACTCCTGGGTTCTATCCCTGGTTCTGGGAGGGGAGTGGGAATGGGGCTGGGAGCCAGGACTCCTGGGTTCTATCCCTGGCTCTGGGAGGGGAGTGGGGACCAGTGGGTTTGAGTGGGGGCAGGGCTGGGAGCCAGGACTCCTGGGTTCTATCCCTGGCTCTGGGAGGGGAGTGGGGACCAGTGGATTTGAGTGGGAGTGGGGCCGGGGCTGGGAGCCAGGACTCCTGGGTTCTATCCCTGGTTCTGGGAGGGGAGTGGGAATGGGGCTGGGAGCCAGGACTCCTGGGTTCTATCCCTGGTTCTGGGAGGGGAGTGGGAATGGGGCTGGGAGCCAGGACTCCTGGGTTCTATCCCTGGCTCTGGGAGGGGAGTGGGGACCAGTGGGTTTGAGTGGGGGCGGGGCTGGGAGCCAGGACTCCTGGGTTCTATCCCTGGCTCTGGGCGGGGAGTGGGGACCAGTGGATTTGAGTGGGAGTGGGGCCGGGGCTGGGAGCCAGGACTCCTGGGTTCTATCCCTGGCTCTGGGAGGGGAGGCTCAGAATGGAAAAGCTTCCCAGGACCCCTCCGGGGTGCTAACCTGGCCCTGTTCTTTCCAGACAGCAACTTCATCCTGGCCAACGCTCAGGTTCACCGCGGCTTCCCTATCGTCTACTGCTCTGACGGCTTCTGCGACCTCACCGGCTTCGCCCGCACCGAGGTAATGCAGAAGAACTGCAGCTGCCGCTTCCTGTACGGGGCCGAGACCAGCGAGTCCGTCCTGCAGTGCATCGAGAAGGTGCTGGATGGGAGGCAGGAGTACCAGACTGAGGTCTGCTTCTACAAGAAGGGCGGTGAGTGGGGTGGTGGGCGCGCGACTCGCTGCACTCACGGGGGCCAGCCCGGCCCGTACACTATGTGGGTCCCCCAAGGAGAGGAGCCGGCTCCAGGCTCTTAGCTCAACAGCACGGCTGATCCTGCCCAGGCGGCTGCTCCTAGCGCCCCAGGCCTTCCACGTAACCCATGGGTTCAGTGTGTGTCCTGTGGCCCTCTCTAGTGGCTGGCTGATGTGGGGGTAACAGCCTACTACTGCTACCAGGTCCCAGAGTTACTCCCGTAACTCACTTCTTAGAGCCTCCTGCTTTTGGGGCTGAAGGTGCAGAGTTGGGTCCCTGCTCGCTGTGGGGTTGGGAGGCTTCCGTGCCAACCTGGTCTTGTAACAGGAGTGGTGCTGACTAGCCCTGCCTGGCGGCGGTGAGGGGCACTGGCCTTGGGGGCGTTTCCTGGCTCAGCTCCTTCCCCTCCTCCCCGCAGGAGCCTCCTTCTGGTGCCTGCTGGACATCGTGCCCATCAAGAACGAGAAGGGGGAGGTGGTTCTCTTCCTCGTCTCCTTCAAGGACATCACGGAGAGCCGGGGCAAGAGCCACCCGGGCGACAGGCGAGATGGTGCGCCCTGGCCGGGGGCGGGAAGCAAGTGGGGCTGGGGGGAGAATGCCAGGGGGTGGAGTCGGGGCGTGGAGCAGGCTGGGGGAGGGGACAAGCCAGTGCGGTCCTGGTGGCATCTGCTCGGAGCCAGGCTGGGTCCCCGTGGCACTGGCCCCCGAAGGCCGGGCCCGTTCCCGAGGGACCCACCAGCCCGGATGCTCCCTGGATAGTCTTCGCTTGCTCAGGTGGTGAGGTGTGAATGAGAAGGGGGATGGGGCCTCCCCAGGGGCATGCAGGGGGGCAGCTGGGATGGGGCCCACTCCCAGCACACCCGGCGCCTGCCCCCTGGCCCAGCTCTGAGCACTGCCTGAGCCGCTTTCCACCTCTTTCAGAGAAGCACCGGAGCAAGAAGGCGGGCAGCTCCCACCTGCGGGCGGCGCGCAGGCAGGGCCGGACGGTGCTGCACCAGCTCACCCGCCAGTTCACCGGCAAGGAGCGGGGCGAGATGAAGATCAACAGCGTAAGAACCCGCCCCCTGCGCCCATGGCCTCCGTCCGGCTCCGAACCACCCCGGCCTGTGCCTCTGGCGGGGCACCGTCCCTCCTAGGTCACCCGCGTGACTGCAGTGAGCTAGGTTCTGCTTCCCACTACCTGTCCACAGTCCCCCTGTGGGTGTCCGGGGGCAGGAGGCAGTGACGGCCCAGGACCCCCTGCCCAAGGAGCCCCCCAAGCCCTGCGGGCCAGCTGCTGCCAGGCAGAGGGAGGCGTTTACCCAGCGTTATTCTCCAGTGCTTTGTGCATTAGCCCCTGGGACGGGGAGGCGAGAGAGGCACCCGAGCGCAGCCCTGTTCCCAGGGCCGTAGCCTCATCGGGGGCTGGATTAGCTGCCCCGCGGTGGAGCTGTTAGCCAGGCATCGTGCAAGCGGACAGCAGCGCTGGCCATGCCCTTGACTGCCAGAGCCATGGAAATTTGCACCTTTAACTGTTTTGGGCAACAGCAGGCGGCACGGGTGGATTATTGTTAATAGCATTAGTGTGAAATGAATTTAGAGGCTGTAATCGGGCGTTCTGCACCTGGCACATCATGATGCCACTGCCAGGGTCACCTTACACCAGCCTGCGCTTCAAGGGCTGCTCCGTACAGAGCTGCAGCTCGCAGACGTGCCCGCCCTGCCTGGCGGCGTCTGGGCCTGGCTCCCCCTGCAGCGTTCGGCAACGGGAGCACTGACTCCTGCACGGAGTCCTGATGGGGCCTCTCAGCAATCGCCCTTCCCGTTCCTCCTCCGCTCGCTGCTCTGAGTGAGCAGCCCCAGCCCGACCCCCAGCCAGCCGGGCCTTCCTCTGCTCACTCGTCTCGGGAGGGCTGCTCGGGTGCCAGCACGCTGGTTTGTTGTTGTAGGGTTGCTGGGGGAGGGCTGAGTCCCAGCACGCTGGTTTGTTATTGTAGGGTTGCTCGGGTGCCAGCACGCTGGTTTGTTATTGTAGGGTTGCGCGGGGGAGGGCTGAGTCCCAGCACACTGGTTTGTTATTGTAGGGTTGCTCGGGTGCCAGCACGCTGGTTTGTTATTGTAGGGTTGCGCGGGGGAGGGCTGAGTCCCAGCACACTGGTTTGTTATTGTAGGGTTGCTCGGGTGCCAGCACGCTGGTTTGTTATTGTAGGGTTGCGCGGGGGAGGGCTGAGTCCCAGCACACTGGTTTGTTATTGTAGGGTTGCTCAGGGAGGGCTGGGGGCCAGCACACATTTGCTTCCCCCCTCTGCCCTTGGCCTGCCCCATTCCCCACCCGATCCAGCCCGTGCCAGGACCCCCAGACCTGGCTGCCTCCGGAGAGGGTTTGGGGCAGGGGCTGACTTGAGCAGATGCTGCTCCAAGCAAATGGCCCTACATGCCGGGGGTGGGGAGGATGGAAACACCCTTGTCTCTACAACTGGCAAATCGCCTCCGAGCCTGCTTAGGGCAAGCTGCTGATGGCAGGTATCCCCTCGCGGCCCGCGGGACCCTCACCAAGCCGGGAGCCACCCGGCAGCCTGGATTCGCTCCCCCTCTGGGGCTGCCAGACTAAGGAGCTTTCGGGAAGTGCAGGTGCTGAGTGGTTAGTGCAGCGGCTGCTGTGGTTGGGATTATCCCTGGCCTTATGGAGATGACAGAGAGACCCCCCCACCCCCAGCACTCCCTGCATTACCCCAGGCTCCCTGGGTCAGGTTATGCCAGCAGCTGGCTGGCGCTCCCGAGGGATGGGGAGGTTGTGCTGGGCTCAGAATGGGCGAGGAGGTTGGTGGGTGTCAGGGCGTCTCTGTGTCCCTGTCCAGGGATGCCTGTCCCGTTTGTCAGAGCAGCTCTCTGGGGCACAGGCCTGGTGCTATTCATAGCAATCTCTGCTGCAGGCCCCTCACCCCGGTATTGGGCCTTGTGCATCGTGCTGATAGCCATGGGGGACTGTCCCCCCCCTCCGTGCCTGACCCCCCACTGGACGTGAGTCTGCTCCCACCCCCTGCAGAGGGCACCCGTGCTGGCTTCACAGGTCCTCGGCTGGATCCCAGCTGGTGCCAGCCTCTGTGCGGTCTTCCTTCCCCAGAGCGTGTTTGGGAGCAAGCCGTCCCTTCCCGAGTACAAAGTGGCCTCGGTGCAGAAATCCCGCTTCATCTTGCTGCACTACAGCGTCTTCAAGGCCCTGTGGGACTGGCTCATCCTGCTGGCCACCTTCTACGTGGCTGTCACCGTCCCCTACAACGTCTGCTTCACCGGCACCGAGGACAGTCTGACTGCCGCCCGCAGCACCATCGTCAGCGACATCGCCGTGGAGATGCTCTTCATCCTGGGTAGGGCCCACGCGGGGCTGGGCTGGGCTGTGGGGGCCTGGCCCAGGGGAGTTCACTCAGCGCCTGGCGGTGGGACTGCAAGTAGCTGAGACGACGTCGAGGCCGGAGCTCAGCTCTGTGCCAGGGGCGCGTATCCGTGGGTGCTCAGAGTGCTCGTTGCAGCTCGCCCCCATCCCCGCTGTGGGCTGGGTCTGAGCCCCCAGGTTCCAGGCTGGCGTCTGCCCCGGGGAGCGGGGCCCTGCAGCGTGGGGTGCGGCGGGGGCCAAGGCCGGCGGCTGGGATCAGGGTTCTGGCCGCTCCCGCTGGCGGCCGTGTGGGGCAGTGACCGGGTCGGCCCTTCTCTGCAGACATCGTCCTGAACTTCCGCACCACCTACGTCAGCCAGTCGGGGCAGGTGGTGTACGACCCCCGCTCCATCTGCATCCACTACGTGGCCACCTGGTTCTTCGTGGACCTGATCGCGGCCTTGCCCTTCGACCTCCTCTACGCGTTCAATGTGACCGTGGTGAGTGCAAACCGGGGGGGGGGGGGAGAAGGGGGGCTGGGGTCGCCTCTGTCCCGTCTCCGGAGGAGCCATCGGGGTGAGGGGAGAGCAGCAATCACAGTGACAGCGGGAAGCCGCCCACCCAGCCCAGTGGAACCCGAGAGAGCCACAGACCGTCCGCAGCGTGAAATCTCTGCTTGCTTGGTGCTGGCTCTGCGGGCTGGACACGCGTGTGCACGGACACACGCATGTAAACACAGGCACAGCAAGGCCTCCGTGCTCCGAGAGAGACACGTGCAAATGCATTCTCCTGCACACCCAGCTTCGTTTGCACCTGCAGAGACGTGTAAAATTACAGACACACGTGTGGCCACATGAACACACGGTGTTCCGATAATGCCGAGAGACCAGACAGCGCCTGGGGGTGGGCAGGGAGGGCCCGGGCCCCAGCCCCTCCACAGAGGCCCTGGGCAGGAGCGACGGATGCATTAGGAGCTCTGTATTCACCCCAGGCACCAGCCTGCAAGAACAGGGGTGTCGGCCCGGGACAGGAGGAGGGCCTGTGCCTTGCATGATGCTGCGGCTCGTGCTCCCCCGGCCCCACGTGCCGTGGGAATGGATCCAAGCCAGCAGCAGAGCGTGACCAAGGGGAGCTTCCTGGCAACAAGCTGCTGAGCCCGAGGACGCGGCCCCCGCGTGGTGTCGAGCCCCTTCCCAGCGTGAGACCTCGGGCTGCAGCGGGACGTCAGCCAGTCGGGGGAGGGCAGCGGGCGGGAGCCAAACCCCCTGCTGGGCTGAGTTTCCCCAGGACTAGTTCTTGAAGCTGTTTCCCGTCCGGCCCGGGGCAGAGGCTGCCCTGGTGCCCGCGGTCAGTGACGACTGCGTCTGCTTCTCCCCCCCCCGCCAACCCAGACCTCGCTGGTGCACCTGCTGAAGACCGTGCGTCTCCTGAGGCTGCTGCGCCTGCTGCAGAAGCTGGATCGCTACTCCCAGTACAGCGCAATGGTGCTCACCCTGCTCATGTCCATGTTCGCCCTGCTCGCCCACTGGCTGGCCTGCATCTGGTACGTGATCGGCCGGAAGGAGATGGAAAGTAACGACCCTCTGACCTGGGACATCGGTGAGTCAGGCGGGGTGCATGGGGCTGAGCCGGGCAGATCCCAGTGGGTGGGCACAGGACTCCTGGGTTCTGTTGCTAGCTCTGGGAGGGGAGTGGGATCTAGTGGTTAGAGCAGGTGGGGCTGGGAGTCAGGATGCCTGGGTTCTATTCTACCTTTCCCATGGACTGCTTGTGTGATCTAGGCAAGTTACTGCCTTGCCCCGTGCCTCAGTTTCCCCACCTGTACAAGGCAGAACCTGAGGCTGACCCACCCCCCAGGGCGCCGTGCTGAGGGTCCAGGAATGGATTTGGCTGGTGGGTGGCTATCGACGAGCAACACATCCTTCCCACTGCCGCCGCTCAGCAGGAGCCTGCTGTAACGATGCTGGTTCTGGTGGGACACTGCTTTGAGCAGGAGGTGGGATGACCTCCCGAGGTCCCTTCCAACCCTGATATTTTATGATTCTGAGAGGCCAATTCAGGACAAATTGCTTCAAGCAGGGCAGTCACAGCCCAAGGCTGGGTTCCTTTGCACACCAAGGCAAACCAAACCAAACCAGCCAGCCAGAGAGGTCTTTGGTCTCACCCCACTGGCTGACCACAAGTCACACAAGCAATTCCCTTAGACACTCCTGTCTCCTAGTATCATCACCAGTGCCACTCGTTATGGGGACAAATGGTTATGAAAACCAACACCCCAGTAAAAGAAAAACGGTTCTCCTGATCCCAAAGGACCAAGCCCCAGACCCAGGTCAATATACAAATTAGATCTTACCCACAAATCATGGTGTTGCCAATCTCCTTTAGAATCTAAAATCTAAAGGTTTATTCATAAAAGGAAAAAGATAGAGATGAGAGCTAGAATTGGTTAAATGGAATCAATTCCATACAGTGATGGCAAAGTTCTTGGTTCAGGCTTGTAGCAGTGATGGAATAAACTCCAGGTTCAAATCAAGTCTCTGGAACATCCCCCGCTAGGATGGGTCATTCAGTCCTTTGTTCAAAGCTTCAGTGTGTAGCAAAGTCCCTCCAGAGGTTAGAAGCAGGATTGAAGACCAGATGGAGATGAGGCAGCTGCCTTTTATAGTCTCTTCCAGGTGTAAGGTTCTTACTGTGGAAAATTACAGCAAAATGGAGTCTGGAGTCACATGGGCAAGTCACATGTCCATGCATGACTCAGTTCTTTACAGGCAGCAGCCATTGCTCACATGCCATCTTGAAGGGCCCCAGGTAGACTCCTTATGTGGACTGGAGTCTTCCAAGGTCCATTGTCCGTTAAGTGTTTCTTGATTGGGCACTTAATTTGCAAATTCCTTTCTCAAGAAGCTGACCAAATGCTTTACTACTTAGGCTTCTTAGAATGAAAACACATTGAGGGGATACAAGTACCTGGCCAATACTCATAACTTTAACCACACAAATGATACACACATACAGACAGCACCATCGTAACTAGCAAACCAGAACCTGTCCACAGACACCTCACACGACAACCTTTGTACAATATTTGCTGCAAATATAGAACAGCAGTTGCACCAACGATCTGTTCGGTCGCAGGTGATGTCGGTACCGTCACACCTTCAAAGGAGGTGGACGCCGGGTCTGGTGAGGGCCAGCGGGTCCGGGCACTAGACTGTTCTGTGCAGCCTGGGGGATGTGCACAAAGGCCCAGCACAAGACGGGGGACGTCCCCAGGCCTCATGCTGGCTCCATGCACAGGACTCAAGTCCTGGGAAGGCAGGATGGGTGGCGGAGGGCAGCCTGCCCCCTCCGCAGGGGGAGTCCAGCCGCTGGGGTGAGCCAGGCCCCCCCGCTGCAGGCAGGGAGAGCTCTCTGAGCAGTGGGGGTGGCCTGGCAGTCGTGGGGCCCGGGGGCGGTGGTGAGAGAAGTCCCTGGCTGCATTGGGCAGGTGTCACGGAGTGTGGGGGACCCAGGGCCTTCACCCCCGGGCTCCCTACGATTCACCAGGACTCTCAGCCATCCAGTAAAGCAGAAGGTTTATTTAGACGACAGGAACACCGTCCAACACAGGTCTTGCAGGCACAGATAACCAGATTCCCCCCCCGGTTCGGTCCATCTTGGGGGGCCTCACAGCCCCCCCCCCCGGGGATCAGAGCTCGGTCTCCCTGCTCCTCTCTCTTCTCCAGCCCACTCTCGTCTCCCAGTCCTCTCCGGCCCCTCCTCTCTCCTCCGCCTCCTTCCTTTGTCTCCCCTGGCCAGAGGTGTCACCTCCCCTCCCCCAGGCCAAGCTCAGCTCACAGTTTGAATTCCTGACACTCACCTAAACCTCTGGCTCTCCCCTCCCCCGCACAGACAGTCTGTGCTTCCTACTCCTTCACACCTCTCCCCCCTCCGAGACTGAACTGAGCGGGGTCACTCCAGCCAGTGACCCGGGGAAGTTCGGACCCACCTACAACCTTATGCCGCCCGCGCCCTTTCCCCACCCTAGTACCCCTGGGGTGCACACGGGGCTGGGGCCTTCTCCCCACGTTCCAGTCTGGGGGGCTGTGATTCGGGTTCTCTCGGTTCAGAGCCCCCCCTCTGACCCTGGCCCCCCTCTGGACAGGCTCCTCGGGGTGGGGCGAGGGCCTTACAGCCATCTCCCCCCTGTCCCGGGCCCTCCTCCCCCTCTGGCAGAGGTCACAGGAGCGGCAGTGCTGCCGGACATGGGCAAAGACCCCAGGCCAGTAATAGTTCTGCAGCAGCCGCTGCTGGGTATGCCAGGCTCCCTGGTGCCCTGAGGGGGGAATGTCATGGGCCCGGCACAGCAGCTGGTGGCGATACTCCTGGGGTACCACCAGCTGCCTCCTGATCCCCCCTGACTCCATCTTCCCTGGGGGAGCCCATTCTCGGTACAGGAGCCCCTTCTCCCACAGGAACCTTTTCCGGCCACCTCGTCCCATGGTCTGTCCCCCCCTAAGGTTGGCCAGGTCCCTTATCCTCCGCAAGGAGGGGTCTTCTCGCACCGCGGCCTGGTACTCAGCCGCTGGGGCAGGGACGGGGATCTGCTCTCTCTCCCCGGCTGGGTCTGGGGCCACAGCCTCTCTGAGCCCTGTCCCTGGGCGTTCCCTCCCTACCGGGTCAGGGTCCGGTGTCTCGGCCAAAGTACTTTCCCCGGGGTCAGGGTGCAGAGCCCTGCGTCGACCCTGACTACGGTTCACGGACAGGGTACCCTGGGTGTTACTTGGCCAGTCCTCGAGGTCCCCCCCCATTAACACCTCCGTGGGCAAATGTGGGTGCACCCCCACGTCCTTGAGGCCCTCCTTGTCCCCCCACTTTAGGTGCACCCTCGCGACAGGCACCTTGAATGGGGTCCCGATTACGCCCCTCAGGTTCAGGTAGGTGTTGGGCACCATCCGATCTGAGCCCACCACCTGCGGCCGGGCCAGCGTCACCTCTGCGCCCGTATCCCAGTACCCAGTGACCTCCTTCCCGTCTACCTCCAGGGGAACAAGGCACTCGCTCCGGAGGGGTAGTCCCGTGCCCACCCTGTAAACCCCAAACTCAGGGCTGGGAGCATCCAGCCCCTCGGAGGGGTCGACCCGGGGCCCCCCTCCCTCCTTTGCAGGGGGTACGCGGCCCACCCCCCTTTCGTGCGACCGCTGCCCCTCATCCGGCTGGGTCTCTACCAAGTTGACCCAGTGTGGGGTTGGTCTGCTCAGTTTGTCCCGGAGCTTGGGGCACTGGGCCCGTACGTGGCCCGGCTGGCCACACTGATAGCAGCCCATGTCTCGTGGGTCCCCTCGAGGGGGACGGCTGGACCTGACGCCAGATGCTTCCCTTTGGTGGGGGCTCTCCCTCGGCTCCTTCTGGGAGGTCCCATGGTGACTCTCTCTCTGCGTTGAGGCAGACCTGCTCCTTCGAGACGCCTCCCTGCCATCCCCCGCCCGACTGTCCATGTATTGGTCGGCCAGCCGGCCTGCATGCTGCGGGTTCTCCGGCTTCCGGTCCATCAGCCACTGCTTCAGGTCAGACGGGCACTGCGCATACAGGTGCTCCAGTACGACTAGGTCAAGCAGGTCCTCTCTAGTTTGGGCCCCGGCTGTCCACTTGCGGGCATACCCCTGCGCCCGGTTGACCAGTTGCAGGTATGTGACCTCCCGGGTCTTACGTTGACCCCGGAACCTCTTCCGGTACATCTCCGGGGTCAGCCCAAACTCGCGGAGCAGGGCCTCTTTGAACAGGTTGTAGTCCCCCGCCTCCGCCCCTCTCATTCGGCTGTACACCTCCACGGCGGTGGAGTCCAGTAAGGGGGTGAGGCGCCGGATCCTGTCTGCAGGGTCAACCTGGTGCAGCTCGCAGGCATTCTCAAAGGCCGTCAGGAAGGTGTCTATGTCCTCCCCCTCCTTACGCGGGGCCAGGAAGTTCGCATCGAAGCTCTTTGTAGGCTTGGGCCCCCCCTCACTCACCGCAGCCGGGGCCTCCCTGTTGTTCAGTTGGGCCATGGCCAGCTCATGTCTGCGCTGCTCCTCCTTCTCTCTCGCCTCGTATCCGCGTTGCTTCTCCTTCTCCTCCAGCTCACGCTGGCTTTGTCTTTCCTCATATGCCCTCAGCTCCTTACGCTCCTCCATCTCCATCTCCATCCGTTTGATCTCTCTCTCCAAGTCCAGCCGCCTGAGTTCCACGGAGGCCGAGCGTCGCCGGGACGATCCCCTGCCGGCCGGGGGGGTCACGGTGCCCTCGGTAGCTGGGCTCCTCCTCCCCCTCCCCCTAGGCCTAGGGGTGGGAGGTCTCGAGGAGCCCTCAGCAGCCGGCTGACCACTCCCAGCAGGGACAGACACTGGTGCCTGCGCTGCATCTGCCGGGCTGCTTCCCTCAGAGACAGGGACCGGTTCATTGACTCGATCTCTCTCCTCCAGCCGGGCAATCAGCTGGGCCTTGGTGAGCTTCCCATGGCGCAGCCCCCTCTGCTTGCACAGCTCCACCAGCTCACACTTGCGCTTCTGGGAATACATCTTCCTGCTGGCCACTCGCAGGCCGGGGTGCTCGCCGCTCCCCACGGGTTCCAGGGGGACCCCTCGTGTGCCAGTCTTTGAGGTCACCCCCTCTCTGCCAGGGTCGAGCTGCAGACTCCTCCGCCCCTGGGATCGCTCACTGTGATCCCCCGGGGGACCCTGTTACTGCAAAGTCCTGCTCTCTGGTCACACTCGCCCAGGAGTGAATCGCCCCTTCGTTTTCCTGCTCCCCAGTCACTTACTGCAGGAAGCGCCGTCCACGGGGTGCCGCCGATCCCACCGCTGCCACCAGTTGTCACGGAGTGTGGGGGACCCAGGGCCTTCACCCCCGGGCTCCCTACGATTCACCAGGACTCTCAGCCATCCAGTAAAGCAGAAGGTTTATTTAGACGACAGGAACACCGTCCAACACAGGTCTTGCAGGCACAGATAACCAGATTCCCCCCCCGGTTCGGTCCATCTTGGGGGGCCTCCCCCCCCCCCCCCCCCCCCCCCGGGGATCAGAGCTCGGTCTCCCTGCTCCTCTCTCTTCTCCAGCCCACTCTCGTCTCCCAGTCCTCTCCGGCCCCTCCTCTCTCCTCCGCCTCCTTCCTTTGTCTCCCCTGGCCAGAGGTGTCACCTCCCCTCCCCCAGGCCAAGCTCAGCTCACAGTTTGAATTCCTGACACTCACCTAAACCTCTGGCTCTCCCCTCCCCCGCACAGACAGTCTGTGCTTCCTACTCCTTCACAGCAGGCCAGGATGGGCAGGGGAAGGGAGGGCTCTGGGGGAGTTGCTGGCCAAGCAGGGATCCCGTCCACTCCTGCTCTCGGAGCCGTTGGGTGGGAGCTCCCTGGTCTGGCAGAGCGACAGGGCAGCCAGGCAGGCACAGCCGGAGGCTCACAAAAGCGGCAGACACACGCCGGGCTGCGCAGACCCCACCCCGTTGCTCGTCCCTGCCTTAGTCCGGGGATCGAGCCCTGAGCGCCTGTGCCGGCGGCAAGGGCTCTGGTGCCTGGCACGCCCGAGCGCTCGGCCCCGGTGATTCAGAGGGAGGGAGCTGAAGCCTGGGGCCACACAGCGGGCTCTGGCTGCGGAGCTGAAGGCTCTGGGACTAGCTTGCCCGAGTGAGGCGGGAATGACCCGGCCGGGCTGGCCCCGCTCCCAGGGCAAGTCGCGGTGACAGTGTGTGGCACTGACCCTGGCCAGGCCAATGCTCCTGGGTGCCACGCTGGGGCCGAGGGGCAGCGATGCCCAGCAGGGGGCTGCTCCGGGCTCCCCCGTGGGCTGGCCCGGCCCCCCACGCCGAGCGCCAGCCGACTGTAACCCCTCGCTGTGCTTGGCAGGCTGGCTCCACGAGCTGGGCAAGAGGCTGGAGGCGCCCTACATCAACAGCTCCCTGGGCGGCCCGTCCGTCCGCAGCACCTACATTGCTTCCCTCTACTTCACCCTCAGCAGCCTCACCAGCGTGGGCTTCGGCAACGTCTGCGCCAACACCGACGCCGAGAAGATCTTCTCCATCTGCACCATGCTGATCGGGGGTGAGCCGGGCGGGGCCAGGCAAGGGGGCATGCGCCCTGTGCTGGGGGGGAGCCGGGCGGGGCCTGGCAAGGGGACATGCGTCCTGTGCTGGGGGGGAGCCGGGCGGGGCCAGGCAAGGGGGCATGCGCCCTGTGCTGGGGGGGAGCCGGGCGGGGCCAGGCCAGGGGAAATGCGCCCTGTGCTGGGGGGGAGCAGGGCGGGGCCAGGCAAGGGGGCACGCGCCCTGTGCTGGGGGGGAGCCGGGCAGGGCCTGGCAAGGGGGCACGCGCCCTGTGCTGGGGGGGAGCCGGGCGGGGCCAGGCAAGGGGGACATGCGCCCTGTGCTGGGGGGGAGCCGGGCGGGGCCAGGCAAGGAGGCATGCGCCCTGTGCTGGGGGGGAGCCGGGCGGGGCCAGGCAAGGGGACATGCGCCCTGTGCTGGGGGGGAGCCGGGCGGGGCCAGGCAAGGGGACATGAGCCCTGTGCTGGGGGGGACCCGGGTAGGGCCTGGCAAGGGGAAATGCGCCCTGTGCTGGGGGGGAGCCGGGCGGGGCCAGGCAAGGGGGGCATGCGCCCTGTGCTGGGGGGGAGCCGGGCGGGGCCGGGCAAGGGGGGCATGCGCCCTGTGCTGGGGGGGAGCCGGGCGGGGCCAGGCAAGGGGACATGCGCCCTGTGCTGGGGGGGAGCCGGGCGGAGCCTGGCAAGGGGACATGCGCCCTGTGCTGGGGGGGAGCCGGGCGGGGCCAGGCAAGGGGACATGCGCCCTGTGCTGGGGGGGAGCCGGGCGGGGCCAGGCAAGGGGACATGCGCCCTGTGCTGGGGGGGAGCCGGGCGGAGCCTGGCAAGGGGACATGCGCCCTGTGCTGGGGGGGAGCCGGGCGGTGCCAGGCAAGGGGACATGCGCCCTGTGCTGGGGGGGACCCGGGTAGGGTCGGGGCAAGGGGACACGCCCTGCAGTTCCAGTGCAGGGGGAATAGGGTGCACGCCCTGGGGGTGAGTGGGGGTGGCAGGTCACACACTCCCTGGCGTGCCAACTCCCCAAGAGTCTGGCTGCTGAAGTGGGAAGGTTAACAGGAGCCCCGTGTCCAGGGGAGGGTGCTAGAGGTGAACATGACCCCTTCCCCCCCAAGCTGACCGTGAGCTGCCGGGGCTGGCAGAAAAGGCCCCTCGCGGGTAGGTTCTCCCAGCGCTGCAGGGCACCTGGCAGAGAGGCGGCTCAGCCCTGGCCCGGTGCAGCCTGGGGTCTGGGCTCCCTGCTCCCGTGGCGCTGACACGGCGCCGGGCTCTCTCTGCAGCCCTGATGCACGCCGTGGTGTTCGGCAACGTCACGGCCATAATCCAGCGCATGTACTCCCGCCGTTCCCTCTACCACACCCGCATGAAGGACCTCAAGGACTTCATCCGCGTGCACCGCCTCCCGCAGCAGCTCAAGCAGAGGATGCTGGAGTACTTCCAGACCACCTGGTCGGTGAACAACGGCATCGACGCCAACGAGGTAGGCGGTGCCCCCGCGCCCATGCCAGGCGCTGGATCTCTGCCCACGGCACACAGCATGGAGGGACGGAGCCGGGGGAGCTGGCTCTCTGGCTGGGGCGCGTGCTCGCTGCAGCTGCAGAGGGTCAGAGCTCTGTGCCGGGGGCAGGGGCTTGTGTGTCTGGAGCCAAGGAGTCCAGGTCCCATTGCTGCTGCTGAGTGCCCGATGCCGGGACGGTAACGCTGGGGTGCCCGGGCGGGCAGGGCTGTGAGTGTGCAGGGGACAGTACGTCCGTATCTCCAACAGCCTTGGCATCTCCTGCAGGAGGGCGGGTGCGCTGCTGTTCCCCTCCAGCACCTTGGGGAGCTGGGTGCCAGGCGACCCCCCGCACCCTGCCAGTGCCCCTGACTCCCTCCCGCTGCCCCCGCAGCTGCTGCGCGACTTCCCCGACGAGCTGCGGGCTGACATCGCCATGCACCTCAACAAAGACATCCTGCAGCTGCCGCTCTTCGAGACGGCCAGCCGGGGCTGCCTGCGTGCCCTCTCCCTGCACATCAAGACCTCCTTCTGCGCCCCCGGCGAGTACCTGCTGCGCCAGGGCGACGCCCTGCAGGCCCACTACTTCGTCTGCTCCGGCTCCCTCGAGGTCCTGAAGGACAACATGGTGCTGGCCATCCTGGGTAAGGGAGTGCCCGGCGTGCGCCAGCCCCTGCGCTGGTCTCACGGGCAGCAGGGGGCACCGGGCCTTGGCGAAAGGCCGACAGCCAAAGGGGGGCCAGTGGGGCTCCCCCCGTAACTGCCAAGGCGAGGTTCCCCGGGGACGGGGCAGAGCTGTCAGGGCCAGAGCCTGTGGCCGGCCTGTCAAGCCCTGCGGCTGTCTGTCCGTCCACCTGTCCTGCTGCTTCCTGGGTGTGTGGGGGGATTTCCCACACTCCCCCCCGGCAGCAAGTTTCTGAGGTGTGGGGCCTCGCCGGGCAGTGAGTGGCGGTTGCTCCAAGGCGCCCGTCTGCCCCCGTCCCCAGTTGGCGGAGGGACAGGCTGAGAGCAGGGCCTGGTTCCCTGGTCACACGGCCGCGGTGGAGATGGGCACTCTCCTGGGAGCCCAGACAGTGCCCCGCCCTGGGGTTCAGGGCCTCAGATACGCCCTGTGGCTGATCCAGATCACTGCTGGGCTGGGCGCAACCCCCAGCATAGACACAAGCTTCTCTTGGGGCCAGTCCAGCTTGTAGTGCCCCCGAAATGGCCCTCCCCGGCCAGCAAGGTGCCAGCTCCCCTGTGAGATGAACGGCAGGTCCCTGGGGCCCCCCAGCGGGGCCGGAGCAGCGGAAGCTGGGTCTCCTCCCTGGGAGGAGGCTAAGGACGGGGACTGGAGTCAGGACTCCTGGGTTCCATTCCTGGCTAGAGGGCCCTTCCCCCAGCTCGGTGCCTCAGGTTCCCATCCCTACAATGGGCCTGCCAGGAGGCCTGGGTGGGCTATATCGGGGCCTGGCCAGGGAACCTCTCGTCCTGCTCACCCCCCTTTCCTGACGCCCGCAGGCAAAGGGGACCTGATCGGGGCCGACCTGCCCAGCAAGGACCAGGTGATCAAAACCAACGCGGACGTCAAGGCGCTGACCTACTGCGACCTGCAGTACATCCCCCTGCGCGGCCTGGTGGAGGTGCTGGAGCTGTACCCCGAGTACTCCAGCAAGTTCATGGCCGACATCCACCAGGACCTCACCTTCAACCTGCGGGAAGGCAGCGAGATCGAGGTGGGTGCGCCTGTCCCAGAGCCGCCTCCGCCGCCCCGGCCCCGGGGGATGCTGGCTGACCCCGCAGGGCCGTCGGGTCTCCTCAGCCCCAAGGGCTGGGCTGGATGGGGGAGATTGGACGAGACAGGGCTCCCTGAGTCGCTCCTGCAGCCGGGAGGCCAGTGGAGACCTAGCGCAGGCTGGTCCGGCCCCGCCGCGGGCAGGCGGGAACTCTGGTGACTGCTCTGCACGAGTGCGAACACCAGCGGGGCTCGTGCGCGGGGCTGGAGAGCATGAAACACTCGTGGAGACACACATGGACGCCCCACTGCCCCGTCTCACCTCCCTGCCACACTGCTCGGAGACAAGCTCCAGGCCCTGGCTGGGGCTCCCGGAGGGTTGCTAGACTGGAAGTGGAGCCTGCTCCATGCCCGCAGGCCTGTGGCCTGACCCAGGGGTTCCCCTCTTTCTGCTGAGCCTGCCCCACCTCCGGGAGAGGGCCTGAGTCGCTGCATTACCCCCTCCCCTGCTGCTGCCCAAGTCTGAGTGTAAAACACGCTCTGGTTTAACTGGAACCGCGGACACCAGGGCTGGCCGGAGCCCAGAGGTGAGCAAATCTGCCGTAGTGTGACGTCTCAGTACCGGGCCCCGTTGCCCCGTGCGTGCTAGCGAGGTCAGTGACAGAACAGAGCGTTGCAGGCACATTCACCCGCGTTGCAGGAGGAGCCGTCGGCCTGGGCACTGCGGGGATACATGGCAGCACATCGGGTGTGTAATGCTCAGGAGCACGAGCAGCAGCCTCGGGGCAGCCTGGTAGGAAGCAGGGCACCAGCGCCGGATTGGCTGAGCTCCATGCTTAGATCTCACCAGCCTGTTACCCAGCGTGAGCTCCTCCGGCACCATAACAGCCTTACCGGGGAGTCGCAGACAGGCCCTGGGGCACATTCCTCACTGGCCAAGGAGCTAACAATGCCAGGCAAGAGGCTTCGCGTTACCCGCCAGATGAATCCTCCTTGTGGAAGGCCGAGGCAAACAGAAAACTGACGAGTCTGCATGTTTTTGTTGGGGGTCGGGCGGGGGGGAGATATTTGTAGGTGCCAAACTGTGAGATCAAAGCATGGAACTCAGCCAGTCCAGGAACTCAGCCCTTCCTGCCAGGGACACCCCGAGACTGAATTGTGCCTGGGGAGCTGAGCTCTCCGTGCCTGGGTGAGCATCTCGCTGCAGCCCGGCGCAGAGCCCGGGGGCCGGGCTGGCAGGGTTAGTCATTCTGCTGACTCCCACAATCAGGCGGGAACGTTCTGCTTCAGAAATAGCAGCTCATTGCTCACCCGCCCTGGAATAGAAGCCTACTTTGTATCAGCTGAAATAAAGAAGAGCTCGGGGTTTTTTACAGCTCTGTCTCCATGTTGGTCCCCGATGTGCCCTGCAGAGAATACCCAGCAGACCCTGAAGAGAACCCGGTGGGAAATTTCCCTCTGGGTTCTAAATACCTGTTAAAAAATCCACCACCAAGTCATTTATAAATTAATATAGAGGTAAAAACAATGGCCCATGTTTGCGCAGGACCTACAAAAACAAGTGTTGTGTGCGCCCTCTGCTGGTTACCTGGCCAACCTCGGTCTCAGAGCTGTGCTGACCTTCCCTTGGTAACTGCAGCACCTCAAACAAAGACGCTAATATGCAACGGATGGGTCAAGGAGACAGCGGTTGGGTCTGGAGGACGTTTAGCTGAGTGTCCAGTTTGGGGCCTGCCAGGGTTTGGTTCAGGTTCAGCAGCACTGACCCCTCCTGAGCTGCTGCTGTAGAGGGGTCAGCCTGAAGTGGCAGATATCTGCAAGATCAGATGTTTCCATGAGGTTTTGGCTAACCAGGACCAGAAAATAGCTTCCTTCCTGCTTTGGTCCTGACCCAGAAGCAGGTTCTGCTCTGGAGCACTCGGGTCTGAGGTTCTGATTTTGGTCCATAATAAAAATAGGGAGAAAATAGGAACTCAGGGATAGCCGAGTCTGTGTTTTCAAACCTTTTAGGAAGTAAAACCCGGTTGAGATTGACAAACAAATCCCATGAGGGACCTGTCCCCCTGAGGCCCCTCCCATGGCTGCTCCACTTGGTAAGGCCACAGTCCGGCGCTTATGACATCATTGTCACCTCTGTGGTGATGCCTTGTGATGTCACTTGCTCTGGATTGTGACATCAGCAAACCGGAAGATGGATGCACCGATCCCCCCCTGGGCAGCATCTTCCAAGCCAGCTGGTCCCAGCGGCAGGTGCCGAGTGCAGGAGCAGCTTTGCTGGTTGGCTGAAAGGTGCTGGCTCAACCCCGCTGACCAGGGAGAGGCTGGGCAGTGCTGGTACCAACTGTCTCCGGCTGCTCCCTGCCAACGCTCTCCATCTCTGCTCTGCCGGCTGCAGGGCGGTGCCAATTGTGATGGGTGATTTCTGTCCACTAGGACCTGGAGCGAGACCAGCCTGTAATTTCGCATAGGCCACTGAACAGCCGGCGGATGGTAACGTGCTGCGGTCGCTACCGACCCAGGCTGCATTCAAAGCAGTGACCTCGAGGTGAAAGGCCGAGTGTCCCATTCCCGACCCCTGAGCTGTTCCTCCACCCATCCGGCCGCTGTGGTCCTGTGAATGGTTCCCCCTCCCTGCAGCCCCTGCTCCCCGCTCACCCCCCCACTCTTCTCATAGGTTTAGTCAAGAACCACCCCAAAGTCTCTGTGTTTCCAGAGTCCTCGCCAAACCACCCCTCTGTGGCATGAGGCGCTGATCCAGCCCACGCACAGCGGGACCCCGCAGGGCTAGCCAGGGAGACAGGCCCAGAAAACCAAGGCGGTAAAGACACCCGCTGGGCATCGTTCATCCTGACGCACAGCCAGCGCCAGGCCAAGGCACCGCTTCGGGCTGAAGCAGGACTTGAGCGGTGTCGGGCCTTGTGGGACTGGAGTGAGAGATAAGCGGGGCCTGGCCCTTGTGCCGGACCCCCTGCGTGGGGCGGCTTCCCCCCCAAGTGACCTATTTCCGCTCTTAAGTGCAGGCTGTGAAGTCTCCCTCCCCCCGGCTTTCATCCCCGCCCCTTGCTCCCACCCACCCTCCAGCCCCCTCGTGGCCCCATGGAACCTGGCCTCGAGGAGCTGGTAAAATATACCCTGGTGGTAAATCCTGAGCCTGAGGCCTCAGCTCGGGCAGGGCTCTGTCTCTTCCACCCGCGCCCTGCTGCCCCCAGCCTCCAGCCGACCTCAAGCAGGGGGCATCTTTTGGGCAATGCTGCCCTCTCAGCTCAAGCCCCCGATGCCCCTGGGAAGCGGAGGGCCGTTCCCAGTCTGGGGTGAAGACACAGGAAACGGGGCAGCCATTCTCTGCGATGGGAGCGGAGCAGCCTTAGGTCTGAAGCCCAGGCTGCGGGAGGGGAAGATTTTCCCTGGACACCAAGCGGGATGGTTGGAGATGACCCGCTTTCCCGGTCGTATTAACGAGGGACCCGTCCTTGGCAGCACCCGAGTGCTGGGAGACTGGGAGCTGTGGGGCACGAGCAGAGAACCTTCCCCGTTCGCCGCGGCACTGGCCCAAGGCTGAGCATCAGGAGGTCGCTGGTCCCTACGTCTGGCTTGAATCGCGGAGATCCCCTCGTCACATCCTTGGAAAAGCCACGTGCCATCAGGCCTGGGCTCCCTCTCCTCAGGCTCTGCCAGTGACCCAGGCCACGTGCTGTTTCTGTTGTGCCCACCACGTGCCAGCTGCCTTCCAGACCCTTAGGGACCGTTCCTGCAGGGGATCCCAGGCGCAGAGTACGTGCAGGTCAGACCCAGAGCAGGGGCCAGGCAGAGCTGGGCATTGGGACAGAGACACGGTGCCCCGAGGGCTGGGTTACGCTATCCCAGTACTGGTGGGGAAACCTCTTCCTGCCTCTCCTGTCCGTGTCCAGAGCCAGGAGGGTCCCTAGCGTTTGCTCAGGGTCCTTCTCTGCTAACCCAGCGGCAGGCGGGCGGCCACTCGGAGGTGGCCATGGCTGGCCGGTACCAGTGGGTGTTGGTCTAAATGGAGTTTGCTGGGTGGCACTAACAAGCCGTTCTCTGCTTTGTTTCCAGGGGCTCCTGCGATTTCCCAGATCCCCTCGGTTATCCCAGGTAGGCTGGGTTTGTGCCAGGCTGGGTTGGCAGCTGCTCAGACCCCCCTGAGTTCGCTCTTAGTGCCAGGGGCTCATTTGAACCCAAACGCAACACGCGGGCAAAGTGGCCGCTCACCAGAGAGACTCCCCCGCTCTGGGGCCTTTCCGAGCAGGACACTCCCATGCCCCTGGGCTGGGCAGTGGTGGGGACCAAGACGTGGCAGCTCCTCCTGGCTCAGCCTGCAGGCGGACGGAGCCGAGCCGACTTCGGGAGCTGAGTGCAGAGGGGCTGGCTGCGGTCACAGCATGGCGCCAAGGGGCCTCGGAGCAGGAAAGCTGCTGCTGTGCTCTCCCTGCCCCGCTGGCCTGGCTGGGTGATGCCAGGAGGGCATTTCCCCGGGGCACTGTCCTGCCCTTCGAGCCAGCGGCCAGCACCCGGTGCAGTAGCCCTGGGGCGAGTCTCCTCACCTCGTCACCCAGCTCCCTCCCTCTGCCCGCAGCCTCGCCCCGCCAGCGGCGCCAGCCCCGAGAAGCCCCTCCACTCCATCCTGGAGGACGACGACGTCTTCCACCCTTCGCCCGCCAGCCTGAGCCACCGCAAGCTGCTGCTGCCCACCCTGCACAGCCCCGCGCGGCGTGGCTCCCTCAGCAGCCTGCTGGGGGACGAGCTGTGCCAGCTCTCAGCTCTGCGCCGCACCTGTCGCTCCCCCGCCCGCTGCAGCCGGGGCAGGAGTCCCTCTCCGCGGTGTCTGAGAGACGGCGAGAGCCGCAACGGCCGCAAGCCAGCCAAGCTCCTGATCCCCTCCCTGCACACCTCCGGCCCCCCGGACCTGAGCCCCAGGTAGGGACGGGCAGCGCCATGTTCTTGGCACCCCGCAGCTGTGTGGCAAGCCACCAAAGTGGCGTGTGAAGGTTTGCACGCATGCCTCGGCTGCACACATCTGAGTGCATCGCCATGTGCTCGCACGCCTGCGCACGTTGGCAGGGGTGAACTCATTAGCATGCGTGTGTGCACATGTTGGAAAGACAGCAGCTCTCGGCATGCCCGGAGCATGCGTGGCCACATTCACATGCCTGCACGGCTCTCACCAGTTCTTCTCCAGGTAATTGGCCATCTGCAGCGCTGGCTGGCCCCAGCGTGTGTCGCACTCACAGTGGGTTCGGGTGCCTTTTGCCTGTGTGATGTAGGCCCCGGTGTTTGAAAACGTGCATCTCCCACCCCAGTGGCTTAGGGGGATTCCAGCTCCTCGGGCTGGAAGCTCCTGGCGTGCAAGCCCAAGAGGCTGAATACTCCAGTTATCGCCCACAGCCGCAAGGCAAACATCCCACACGCCTGCCTGGCCATGCCATGCGCCCACACCCCTCCCCTTGAGCCGGCTCCGCCTGCCCTAGAGATGAGTGGCTCAGTCTCCCCTCCCCACCCAGCCCTGGCCTCTCTGCTGGTGCTGCCAGCATGGGGGGTGGGCGGTTAATGCCACGGGGTAGGGATGGGATCGGCCCATGGAGTTATCTGCCTGGATCAGGGCTGAGACCCACTCGCTCATTTCACCCCAGGCACCTGGTGGCAACAGCTGCCATCCTCCGCTCAGCTGACCACGCTGAAATCATTGGGAGTTGCCCCATATGGGCCAGCGAGCCCGGGGCTCAGTCCCCCTGGGCCGCCCAGACCCCATTCCCCAGTCGGGTTCTGCCTGCCAGTGCTTGAATTTCCACCCGGGCCCCAGAGGCTTTAGGGAGGCAAAGGGGCTGGTTAGCGATGCCCAGCGGTGCTGCACCAGCCGATCATGTCGGTAGGATTAACACACACACACCCCCCTCTTAGGGTCGTTGATGGGATCGAGGATGATGGCGGGACGTCGGAGATGCAAACCTTCCATTTCAACGTGGAGCCGCCTCGGCAGAGCTTGGTCGTAGACTCGCCGACGTCCGGTAACTGCCCGGTGCTGCCTCAGCTCCGGGACAGATGGCGCTGGGGATCGGAGGCGCGCTCTGGCCCGGGGAGAGCGGCTTGGCATGAATAAGCGACTTTCCTCTGGGCCTGGGGAGTGCTTGTCCCAGGGTTTGGAGGGGAGGGGGTGTGCAGGGGGTCAGGACGCCTGGGTCCTATCCCTAGCCGGGACTCACCCTTGGGCACGTTCCTCATGCTGGCCGGCCCCCGGGGGGGATGGAGCGGGTGAAGTCATTCATGCTGGTTCGGTCCCTGGAGGCAGAGCCAAGCGCACGAGGTTGGGATGAGCAGCGGCTAGTTCAGATGCTGGCGGAAAAGCTCCACTCCTGCCAGCCTGGCCTGAACAGCTGGGGAGGGGGCAGCTGGCGCCCCCCCACTCCGCCCAGCCGAACCCCCCCGTCTCTGAACGTTCGGGGCTTGGGCCCGGAATGAGGCCTGGTGGGGGAGGGGTTGTATGCGAAGGGGTCAGCTGGGGCAGGGGAATGGATGTGGGGCTCGCTCGGGGGGCTTTGCCTCGGCCTGTTGTCCTGGCATGGCCGCGAGTCACGGGGGGGCTGGGATCAAAGGCCCATGGGGGTGCTTGGCCCTCCCCTGAGATCGGTCTGGGTTCCTTGCAGGGACGGATGAGGCCAACCCAGCCTTAGGCGCAGCAGCAGAGGAGATGAAGCAGAACGTCAGCAGACTGAACCAAGAGGTAGAGCCTGGCGCCCCTGCGCCCGGGGCGGGGGCTGGGGGGGAGAAGAGGTGGGCGCTGCAGGGCTGGCTCCCCCGCGGTTCGCATCCGCCTGGCCCCCCCGGCTCCCTCCTGAGGGGCTCATTGCACGCTGCTGCCTGGGGCGTTCTGCAGGAGGTGAAGTGACCCCAGCTGGCAGCAGCTCCTGCCTCCAGCACTGAGCCCGCTCCGGATCGGGCAGCTCGGCGGCTCTGCCCTGGCTCAGGCGATCGGGTTTAAAACCAGCACAGGCTGTTTGTAACGATTTCATAGCAGCAAACGCAGCTCCAGGAGCAGCCCCTCCTCCTCCGTGCCCCGCTCCCACCTCCCCCGGGCTGCATGCTTGAGGGCAGGGTCTCTGTAGCCTGGGGGCAGCTCCTGAGTGGGGCAGCTTGCTCGGAGCAGCCCGGGGGAGCAGCGTGCTGGCTTTGCCCTGTCCAGGTTCCAGGCTGCTGCAGGGACAGAAATGTTTCCTGCCATAAGCTAGAGCAGCCTCAGGGTGACTTAATGTCAGGGTTGTGCTGGGTCTCTAGACTGTCCGTAACCAGCCAGGATCTTGGCATGAGATCTCGTGCCCTGCATCCCCGAGGGAGGTCCTTGCATTACGTCCCCCATGGCCGGTGGCCGCGTGTGGAAGCTCACAGACCAGCCCAGTGAAACCAGCGGGGCCAGGTTGCCAGAGAGCACGTCCCCTGTGACTGATTCGGGCTCATCAGCGTGCTGGGGCTGTTGGGTCCTGGCCCTCTGGGCTTCCCTCTCCTTTGCAGCCAGTGCTCACGGTAAACAGCGGCCCCAGGAGAGACAGGGCTGGGACACCGGGCTGCTGTGAGTAGCTGGGTGAGCAATTAGCATCCCGGATCCAGCGGGAGGTGAAACCTGCCATCCCTGCAGAGAAGTAACAGCAGTGGCACTAAACAGTTTTTTGATAGGCCCTACAATAACAAAAGGTCTCCTGCTTCCTCTGCTTATTTTTCCTGTCAGCAGCAGCAGCAGCAGCAGGTAACAAGCCACTTCCCTGGGGTGCGTTGCCAGTGGGGCTGGTGGACAAAACCCAGGGGAATAGGCCCAGTGGGGCAGTCGGGGCACACGTCCCGCGCTGCCCGAGCTCAGGCTAAATGGATGCATGGGGAAAAAGAGCCCAAGAGGCTGCGCTGGGGCCGCAGACAGGCGCGAAATAGGCTGTTGTCATAGCAACACTGAGACACCCCCCGGTCACCACCGCCAGCCCCGTCCTGATCCACACTCCGCTGGCTGCAGATCCCGGCGCAGCTGGATCCAAAGGGGCGTCCCTGCCCCATGCTCCCAGAATCCTTTGCTTCTCCGTTGGAAGTGGGGCGACAGCCAGCATGAAGAGTAGCCCGGCCATGCCTGGTGCCAGGGCAGGGCACTGCTGAGCCATGGGCTGAGCCGGGGGGCAGAGGGTGTGGGCGCGGGGCGGGCGCCGCTGAGCCGGGGGGCAGGGGGTGCGGGCGCGGGGCGGGCGCCGCTGAGCCGGGGGGCAGGGGGTGCGGGCGCGGGGCGGGCGCCGCTGAGCCGGGGGGCTGGGGGGGGGGGCGGGGGGCGGGCGCCGCTGAGCCGGGGGGCAGGGGGTGCGGGCGCGGGGCGGGCGCCGCTGAGCCGGGGGGCAGGGGGTGCGGGCGCGGGGCGGGCGCCGCTGAGCCGGGGGCAGGGGGTGCGGGCGCGGGGCGGGGTGCCACTGAGCCGGGGGGCAGGGGGTGCGGGCGCAGGGCGGGGCGCCACTGAGCCGGGGGGCAGGGGGTGCGGGCGCGGGGCGGGGCGCCGCTGGGCCGGGGGGCTGGGGGTGCGGGCGCGGGGCGGGGCCCTGCTGAGCTGGGGGGCTGGGGGTGCGGGCGCGGGGCGGGCGCCGCTGAGCCGGGGGCAGGGGGTGCGGGCGCGGGGCGGGGCGCCGCTGAGCCGGGGGGCAGGGGGTGCGGGGGCGGGGCGGGGCGCCGCTGAGCTGGGGGCAGGGGATGCGGGCGCGGGGCGGGCGCCGCTGAGCCGGGGGCAGGGGGTGCGGGCGCGGGGCGGGGTGCCGCTGAGCCGGGGGGCAGGGGGTGCGGGCGCGGGGCGGGGCGCCGCTGAGCCGGGGGGCAGGGGGTGCGGGCGCGGGGCGGGGCGCCGCTGGGCCGGGGGCAGGGGGGGGCGGGCGCAGGGCGGGCGCCGCTGAGCCGGGGGCAGGGGGTGCGCAGGGCGGGCGCCGCTGAGCCGGGGGCAGGGGGTGCGGGCGCGGGGCGGGCGCCGCTGAGCCGGGGGCAGGGCAGGGGGTGCGGGCGCGGGGCGGGCGCCGCTGAGCCGGGGGCAGGGGGTGCGCAGGGCGGGCGCCGCTGAGCCGGGGGCAGGGGGTGCGGGCGCGGGGCGGGCGCCGCTGAGCCGGGGGCAGGGGGGGCGGGCGCGGGGCAGGCGCCGCTGAGCCGGGGGCAGGGGGTGCGGGCGCAGGGCGCCGCTGAGCGGGGGGGCAGGGGGGGCGGGGGCGGGGTGCCACCTCCTCAGGGCACTATCCCCTCGCTCAACATGGTTTGTGTCTCTTTCCAGATCAATAACCTCAACCAGGAAGTTTCCCACCTCAGCCAGGAGCTGCAGCGCATGATGCACCTGCTCCGGAGCCAGCTGCTGTGCGCCCCAGCCTTGGCCTGCCCCTACGGCCTCCCCGTGCTCTCCTCCCCGCCCCCGAAACCCAGCAGCAGGAGCGAGCAGCCGCCCAGACTGCCCCCGGCGGCAGTGCCGCCTCTTACGCCTTCGGCTCCCGCCTCCATCTCGGTGCCGCCGTCACCACCGCCGGGGGATGCTGGAGTCTCTCCCGGCACCACCTCTGCTGAGGTCCCTGGCTCGCCTCCAGCCAGCCCCCAGGAGCCGGAGGGGCTCCGCGCTCCCAGAGACTCATCCCATTGCTGTCTGCCCCGGGCGGATGTGCGCGGGGCCCACCTCCCACGGACACAAGCTGCCCCGCTCTGTGGTCAGACTCCCAGTCTTCCCTACTCGCTCGCAGGCTCCCCGGTCCTGTGCCCCCTGCCCTCACCCCCTGCCGGCCCTGGCCCGGCCTTCCCCAACTGCGCCGCTCAGAGCCACCCCCCGCCACACCTGCGCTGCAGATCAGACTCGGAAAGCTTCCATTGACGCCCTCCTGCCTTCTGCCCGTAACCCCCTGCCGCGCCCCCGCCTCCCGTCCCGCTGGCCTGGGCGCTGCGGCGAGCCGAGCGGATGGAGCGCGCTGGCGGGGCCTCGCCAGCAGTTCCTGGTGATGTCGCTGGGATGAGGCCCCCCTTCTGCCAGCGTCGATTCTCCTTCTCTCTGCAGGTGCAATTGCAGGAGTTGGGGGCCGGGCGGGGGGGTGGACGAGAGCCCCCCTGCGGCTCTTCCAGGGCCCTTCCTGCTCCAGCTGTGACCCCCGCCTGCTCACAGCGCAGTGGAGCTGGCACATTTTCTACAAAATGACAGCTTTTGTTTGTGACGAGGAATTTATTCTGAGAGCCTTAGAACTCCTCGGAGGACTGTAAGCACAAGCCTGTCCTCTGCCCCCCGGACCAGCCCCACGGGCGCCCTGCAGGCCTGGAGCACCCCACCAAGCCAGGTACCTCTCTGCTCCCCCGGCGGGGGTTCGCTACGCCGCTCTCGCCGCAGCCTGCCGCTCCCATCTTCAGTATGTGTTTGCCTGAATTGAACGGGGTCCGGTCCCGTGGAGCGGGTGGGGGCTGCGCCGGTGGCCCAGCGGGGTCGGGTGTAATTCTCAGCGCGAACGGCCTGCGTGAGACGCACGATGCTGGAAACCAGCCCCACCAGAGCTGGAACGGCTCTGGCTGACCCCACCCAACTCTATGGAAGTCCCCGGGGCAGTAGTTTGCAGGGCTGGTCTGTGCAGCCCCTGGGCCGGTCCCGTAATCTCTCCCCCCCGGCCAATTCAGGGCCGCTTTGTGTTCAGCAGCTTGGGGCTCGGTTTCGAGGTGTTGCAGGGTTGTGTATGGGACTCGCCTTACGGCTGTAGCTGGGGGAGGGGCAGGCTCTGCCCATTTGGGGAGTGTGACAGCAACTCCCCATTGAGCTGGGGGTCACATCTCCACCTGCTACACAACCCTCTCCCTCTGCTGCCCAAGCTGCGGCTCCCCAAAACGGCATGTCCCAGCGTGCAAGGGTAACCCGCGGCTCAGCGCGTGCGAGGTCCCGCTGCCCCCACATGCTGGATCTGTCACCCCACTGTTGGGGTGGAGGGGGACGTGCACGTGAGCCATCAGCATCGGCTGTGTGCGATCTGTTCCCACACAGCCCTGCCTGGCTGCCCTGGAGTTCTCTGCACTGGCTGGGGCCTCTCGTCGCGGCACCTGCATCCCCCACCCAGCCTCCGGAGGCTGCAGGCGCGCGGGGCCATGGCTGGCTCTGAGATGGATTTCAACACCTCTAGGCTGTTGCCACCAAGTGCCCGTGCTCGGGAGCCTGCACGGTGGCATTTCCCGGCCTGCTCCCCCCTCACGGGACCTCAGCTGCACCTGCCACAAGCCGCCAGGGTCTCCTGCTCCTCTGCGGAGGAGTGGGGGGCAGGGGGAGGCCGGAGGAGCCCAGCTCCAGGGAGCCTTAGTGCTCAGGTTTAGGGTAGCAGGGGAAGCCCCTTTGCCCAGGGGGAAATTCCCCATAAGGCTGCCTGTTCCCACTGCCCTGGCACATGGCCAGGCCCGGCCTGGCGGGGTCACTTTGCGGCCTGCAGCCCCAGCTCTGCAAACCAGCATTGGAGGGGCGGGGGCGGGGGGGGGGATTTAAAGCCTTTTGATACTTTTTTCCCCAAAGGTTTTTTAACATTTTTTATTTCCTGGTGGGGTTTTTCTGCCCCACTCCCGATGACACGGCTGGGCAGCTCTGGGCCAGCACGGCGGAGGGGATGGGGGGGCGGGGTGGGAGCTGGCCCCTGCTCCGGGCAGGCAGGCAGGGCTGGTGCTGCCGTCTGGCTGGCTGGGGACAGGCGGTGACTCAGCCTGTGCATCGAGCTTGGGGGGCTCAGGCCTGTTCTCAGTGGGCCAAGGTCCCGCACGGCAGCCCCCGCACGCCTGGCACTCGCTGGCCCCCCTGGCAGCAGGCTCTGAGAGGGGCTCAGCCCTGTCCCAGGCTGGGCGCGCGGGCTCCAGGCTGCCGAGCTCAGCGCCAACCCTCGCTCAGAAAAGCAAAGGAGGCCGCAGGACGGGCCTGGCTGGGCGAGGGGACGCCAGGGGTGCTCATTCCCGGTGGCACCCGCTCAGCCTCTGGCGGCTGGGAGGTTTCCCGAATGGCCTTTGGGGACTCCCCCCACCCCCGGCTGTCCGAGGCCCATTCCCCATGGAGCACTCAGCTGGGCGGGGCCGGCCCCTCAGCACTCGGGGGTCAGCGGAGCCTCCAGGACAATGGGCAGAGCTGGGGGGTGGGCGCAGGGCAGGGCACTCTCTGGGTGTGCCAGCACTGAGTCCCCCACCCCCACCCCAGCGCTGCCTCTGAGTCCCCGTAACATGTCCGTGGGACCCCTGGCCTGCCCCATGGGCAATCCCCCCACACCTTGATACAGCATGACAGTCGTCCCTGCGACTGTTGGCCACTGTCCTGGAAACAGGCAGAGCCCTCCCTGTGCCGAGCGCTGGCTGCTTGTCCCAGGAGTGCTGCACCGGGCCGGCTATTCAGGGCGAGCACGTACCCAGCCGTGGGGGCACTGCCCAAGGAGACACCTCTGTCGGTGTCCTTCCCCTCCCCCCACTGTGCCCCCCGTCCCTCTCCTCCCTGGGGCCGGGCCAGAGGCGCACTGACCCCAGCCTTGGCCCCTCTGCTGCTGCAGCACTCGGCTCCCGCAGGGAAGTTTTGTGCTTCCCTAGAATTTTGTTTCATTTTATTTTTGACACCCCCCCCTTGTCTGCCACCAGCATGCGCCACCGCCCAGCCACCACCTCCAGGTGCTGCAAAGACACAACCTGTAATAAAAGCTCTATTTTTACAGCCCTGGCTCTGGGTGGTCGTGTCCCTGCTGCTTGGGGCGGGGGGCAGGGTTGTGCCCCTGCTGCCTAGGAAGTGGGGTGGACTAGATACCTCCTGAGGTCCCTTCCAACCCTGAGAGTCTCTGATTCTAAGTGGCACAGTCCAGGGCCGGAGCAGAAGGGGTTGGAGAGAAATGGGGGTGAGGGAGGGCTCCATGGCTATTTGGTTCCCAAAATACCTGCTACCCCAGAGCCCCTCGCTGCAAGGCCCCCCTATGTTCCAGCTCCCAGACTCCTGAAGCCCATGTCCCCATTCGCAGCCCCACCCTGGCTGACGGGGAGGGGAACCTTTGCATCTGCATCAATGCCAGCTGGCTCCATCTGCTGAGCCCTCCAGTGGCGCTAGCTGGGATCCTCCGGGACCAGTTCAGGGCTCGCCACCCCCACCCCCATTAGCCATCACAGTCACCTGGGTGGGGCTGCCGGAGGTGGGGTCCCAGGCCTTGTCCCAGACCCCTCGGAGCTGCGGCCCCATGGGCAGACATTAGCACGGGAAGGGTTAATTGAGCTGTTTTGCATCTGCAAAGTGCTCTCGCATGGGCAGCTGTTCCTGTCAGCTGCCTTCCTCCACACACCTCCCCCCAGCACCAGCTGCCCACGAAGAATATTTAATCTCTGCATTATTTAGTATTTATTTTTAAAGGAAACAATGGGGTGGCAAAGGGCTTCACGCTGCGGCTGCTAGGGGAGCGCGTGGGCGCGGTGCCCCCAGGGCACAGCCAGCAGCTTCTCCAGGCAGATGTGGGGGAGGCTGTATTGTGTGGGAGCCGGTTGCTCTGAAGCAGGAGAGGGGCCAAGGTTGTTCTGGGGCTGGGGAATTGGCTTTTCTCCTCCACATCCCACATGGCTCGGATTCAGAGGGAGCTGTGCAGTGGCCTCCTGGTCCACCATCCCCGCTGGCCCTTTGTCTGCCAGGACCTGGGTGTGTGTGTGTGTGTGGGTGTGTGTGTGTGGGTGTGTGTAAACAGGGGTGGGA
This sequence comes from Mauremys mutica, assembly GCF_020497125.1. NCBI lineage: Eukaryota > Metazoa > Chordata > Testudines > Geoemydidae > Mauremys > Mauremys mutica. The sequence goes on from NC_059096.1 coordinate 1,636,347, forward strand.
GGGGTTCTTGCACAACTGCTTCCTGTATTGCCCTGCTTCAGGCTCCAGGGCCCTGTCTGCCCGAATCCCACCCTCACCTGCTTGCCTGAGCACCAGGACTGACCAAAACCCCTGTGCTCAGTGGGGCCGCGCCCGCCTGCTGCCCAGGCTAGCCAGGCAGGGGGACCACCCTGCCTGGGAAGGGGGCAGTTAACTGTTGACTCCTTTTCCTGGCAGGCCAGCCCAGCTCGTGGGCACCAGGATCCACCTATCCTTGCCCGCAGGGCTGCTGGCACTCAGCATCCATAGATTGGCCAGCCCCAGTTTGCTGGCACCCTGCTCTCTAGCGCTGCAAGCGGGCAGCGGTTTTAATGCTGACCTGCAGCGCCTCCTGCAGGTCTCTACGTGCTCCGTGGCGCTCGCCCAGCCCTGCTCAGCGATCGGGGACCCCGTACTGAGTTCCCTGGCACTGCCTTGGCTCTGGCAGCTCGGTTCATCGCGGGTTCTCTGCCCGCCCGGCCCCAGCCAGGCTCTCGGGCCCCAGAGAGGAGGGCAGGGATGTGCAAATCTCCCCTAGGCCCAGGGCTGGCGCCAGCAGGTCCCAGGTCTCTGCTAGCAACAAACAACACACATAGCGTCACTGCTGGCAACGCGGCCTCTCTTCTAACGAGCCCTCTGGGTGGGTTGCATCACCTGCCCTCCAGTCAGCAGGGGCTGGCAGAGGGGCCGCCATGTGGCTGCAAGAAGAACAGGAGTACTTGTGGCATCTTAAAGACTAACAAATTTATTTTAGCATGAGCTTTCGTGAGCTGCAGCTCACTTCTTCGGATGCATGGAATGGAACACACAGACAGGAGATATTTATACATACAGAGAACATGAAAAGGTGGAAGTATGCATACCAACAGGTGAAACATGTGGCTGCAGGCTGCCTGGCCAAGCCAAAGGGAGGGGGCAGGTTGCAGATCCGAGCCTCCGACCCAGCCAGTCCCTGTGGCCCACTACGCCCCTGCATCCATTGCTCCTTGTGCTTAACGAGCTGCGGGCCGGACCCTGCACTGCACTGCGTCACAGCAATGCCACAACAGCTCCCCAGAGTAACCGAGCCCAGGACCCAGCTCCCAGCCCTGAGCACCCACACAGACCCCGCAGCCAGCTCTTAGCTCTGCCTGTTAAATTCTCTCTTCCTGTAAGGCCAGACCCCTGCCCTAGCAACCTGTCGGGCCCTGGGTACCTCCAGCTGCCAGTTCCACCCTTCCCTGGGAGGCGTTTTGAGCCCCAGAGCCCTCGTCTCCAGGGCGCTGCACTCTGCTCCCCTGGCCAGGAGGCACTGCTGCAGAAGAGATGGTGGCTGTTCTCCGTGATGTTGCCCCCACTCCAGGGGCTGTGGGGAGTTCCCCTCCTACAGGGCTGTTCACCTCACCTTTCTCCAGCCCCTTTCTCTCCAATGTTCATTGGCTGCTCTCTGCACACAGAATCCCCTTCACTCACCGCTGAAATGCAACCACCTCTGGGGAGGCTGCATAACGTGCCCTGTATGCAGCGGCAGCAGCGTCTAAACCCAGAACCTTCAGCGGCGCTGCACAGCCTCTCGCGCTGGAAGTAGCTGGTGCCAGCCTCTGGAGGGAGGCACAGCCCAGCCAGCACCCAGCCGGGGTGGACGGGGCAGAAGTGTCTCTGAAGCATGGAGCAGCAGCCTGGGTTTGCAGGGCTGGGTCCTCCCAGGACCCCGGGGCTGAATCACCTGTAGCTGGGTCACCCGGCACAGCCTGGGTTGGCGGTTGGACTTGGGCAGAGTTTGCCTCCTTCTGTGGGGGGTAAGAGGGGAGACGGGGACACCGGGGCTGTCTGGAAACAACGTCCCCGTCCAGCTGCCCTCGCGGCCAGCTCCAGCCTTGGGCACAGGGCTGACTGTGGGTGCAGCATGGCACACGCGTCTCCAACGCCCCCACCTCCGTGCCGAGCTAACGCTGCCCCTCCACACACCCAGCCCGCAGGCTTCGCTGGCCCAGAACCCCTCCCCGTCACAGCCCGAGGGCGGATCCAGGCGGTTCAAGGGATCCCCCTTCTGCCACCAGGGCTCCCCACGCTCCTCTCCCCCTCCCCTCCCCCCACCTCAGGCTCCTCTCCCCTCCCCTCCCCCCACCTCAGGCTCCTCTCCCCCTCCCCTCCCCCTGCCCCAGGCACCTCTCTCCCCTCCCCCTTCCCCAGGCTCCTCTCTCCCCTCCCCCAGCCCCCCCTGCCCCAGGCACCTCTCTCCCCTCCCCCTTCCCCAGGCTCCTCTCTCCCCTCCCCCAGGCTCCTCTCTCCCTCCCCTCCCCTCCCCTCCCCCTGCCCCAGGCACCTCTCTCCCCTCCCCCTGCCCCCCCTGCCCCAGGCTCCTCTCCCCCCGCCCCTCCCCATCACCAAGCTTCCCCCCGCCCCCGCCCCAGGCTCCTCCCCTCCCCGCACCAGGCGCAGCGACTCAACCTCGGATTTTTCCCACGCCGCTTCCCCCGGCCCCCCCGTGGACTACAACTCCCATCGGTCCCCGCGGGTGCGTCACGTGCCACCGCCCAGCCATCCCGCGCCTCACGTCCGGCAGCGCGGAGAGGGGCGGGCCTCAGGGTGGGCAGGGCTTCGATGATTGGCGCAGGCCGCTGCCTTTCACCCCGCCCGGCCGGAGCGGAAGGGGTGGGCGGATCCGGAAACGGAGCAGCTGAAAGGCGGAAGTGGAGGCCGCAGCCTGAGACCCAGCTGGGGCGGGGGCGAGAGGAGACCCCGGAGCCGTGAGTGGGGCCGGGAGGGGCTCTGAGCTGGGCACCGGCCCTTCCTGCGGGGGAGGGGGGCTCTGAACCGGGGGTCCCGCCCCCTGCAGCCGGGGAGGGGCTTTGGAGGAGGGGGGGCTCTGAACTGGGGGCGAGGGTGTGAACTGACAAGCAGGGGCTGGGGGAGGGGGCCTCTGAGCTGGGGGGCCCTGCCCCCTGGAGCCGGGGGGGAGGGGGCTCTGAGCTGCGGGTCCCGCCCCCTGCAGCCGGGGAGGGGCTTTGGAGGAGGGGGGGCTCTGAACTGGGGGCGAGGGTGTGAACTGATAAGCAGGGGCTGGGGGAGGGGGGCTCTGAGCTGGGGGGTCCCGGCCCCTGCAGCCGGGGGGGAGGGGGCTCTGAGCTGGGGGGTCCCGCCCCCTGCAGCCGGGGGGCGAGGGTGTGAACTGATAAGCAGGGGCTGGGGGAGGGGGGCTCTGAGCTGGGGGGCCCTGCCCCCTGGAGCTGGGGGGGAGGGGGCTCTGAGCTGGGGGGTCCCGCCCCCTGGAGCCAGGGAGGGGCTTTGGAGGAGGGGGGCTCTGAACTGGGGGCGAGGGTGTGAACTGACAAGCAGGGGCTGGGGTAGGGGGGCTCTGAGCTGGGGGGCCCTGCCCCCTGGAGCCGGGGGGGGGAGGGGGGCTCTGAGCTGAGGAGACCCTGTCTCACATGCTGTCCTTTTTATTCTCTGCCCCACATGTAAGGTTGTACCCATGGGGTGTGATTGCAGGGAGCTTTGGCCAACCCTGCCTGTCAGGGGTCACCAGATATTGCCCAGGCCCAAGGGGTACTGGGGAGATATTCCCTCTGTAACTTAACTGGGTTCCTAGCTAGCTGGTGTGGGTGTGTCAATGGGGCTGGGGAGCAGCTGAGAGCCTGGGCCGTTTACACAGGTCACCTCTGCTTCCCTGGCCACCAGAGCAGTTAGGTGGATGTGGGGAGAAGTGGGGTTAGAGCAGTAGGTTAGATTGGATGAGGCTGACTCCATAATCTTGGGCCTTCTCTCACCCCACTCGCACACCCTCTACCCAGGGCAGCAGCTGCTGGTAACTGACTTATTACATGAGGGGAAAAGAGAAGCAAACTTAGGTCTGCCCCCCGCCCCATTCATTCTAATGCCTCTCTGGCTATGAACAGCCAGTAACTTCCTAGTAACTTCCTCTTCCTCTGGTTTGTATTGTCGTTTGGTCAATGTGTTCTGACTCAGGATTCACTTTGCCCCTGCAAACAGAGCTCTGTGGCCTGCCCACCACTAGGGATCTCCCAGATAACTGAGTAATGCCAGAATCTCTCTCGCTTTCTGGGTACTGGACTAGACACGGGTCTGGTCTGACATAGTGTTTCCGAGCGCTAGACTTTCTAGTGTCACATGTATGTGGAGAAGTTGACTGTCATACTATAGGTTCATGGCAGTTGGTGCTGATTTACTATTGGGCAGAAACTTCAAGGCAGGAAATTCTGTCAAAACCAGGGCTTTGAGGAGCCACTTGGTCTGGAACGAGCACTGGCTTGTGAGGTGGGGAGGCTTTCACTTCCAGTCCTGACTCGGACACAAACTTGAAATGTGGCCTTGGAGGAAGGTTGTGTCTTATTCTCTGACGTGGGCGTGATACTTGGCTCAAAAGACTGGGGGGTGAATCACTGAGTGCAAGGAATAAAGGGTCTAACCAAAGAAAACATGGTGTCCTACAGTAGATTCCTCTAGCTAAAGCTCTTTTATTAAAGTGTAAATTCCCCGTACTGGGATTTCACTTAGGTTTTACACCAGCATGTGTCCGACTAACCTTCACAGACCCTTCTTGGCAGGGGGTCCTGTGTTGTAGCACACTTCCTGTGGGAGTGTGCTACAAGATACTTTTCTATAGCACCGAATGCAGGTGCTGTCCCTGAGTATCACATCTTGGTTAGATAATAGTGCAATAATAATATTAAGAGCAGCCTACTTGCAAGCTGACTTGTTAATGTCCCAGTTAGTGTGTGGCAATATGGCACTTTCTTCAGACTTGACTCTAATCATAGGTGCTGCTTGAGTTACTAGTTACTAGGCTTTTCACATGGGGGCGGGCGCATACTGTGCTGTGATAGGCTTACAGAATGACAACCACCACATCAGCTGTAACTGTTGTGGTTATTTATGAGCAAGTGTTACTGTACTGCATAGTTCTCTACATCTCCTCTACACTGGTGCTTTTGTATGGACATTCTCTAATAGAAATGAGGAGAAATCAATGACTTGTAGCGAAGGTTATTGCACTTCTACTTTCTGAGAGCTTGTATTTCTTAGAAAATTGTCTTGTGTGGGAGACCAGAAAAAACTGCCCTGGAATTTCAAAAATGGGAGCCTAAAGTTAAGTACCAAAAAAGGCACAAAAGTATCAGGTCCCTTATTTCAAGTGTTCAGAACCCAGCAGCTGCTAATGGATTTAGGACCCTAATGTCAGTCTCCTATTTCAGAAAGTCTTGCCCTCTGTGTGTGTTAAGTGAAAAAAGTAGTTGGTGCTGGAGTTCACAATTGAATAGGTATCAAGTTGAAGGTGACTTAACACCTTTAGAGGAAAGGTAATACTGCATTTAAACTGCGTGACAGTAGGATCAGACATAGACCTCACTAATACACTGCACTGGAACAAAAAACAAAGATGAACGGAGTAAAAATGTGGTATTACTAACACTTAAAGGGTACAGGAACAGTGTTCCTGAGCACTCTTCTGGGCATTAGTGATATTAACTGTCACTGAGCAGACAAGACTCTGAATTTCTGTCTTGTGGCTGTTTCACTTGGCTGCTTAACTTTTCATTTACAAGTTATGAAGAGTTTGGAAATCAGTGTGTTAAAGTCAGCACTGTCTGGTTTGGGATCTTACAGGCAGCATTCATGTATTTTGATTCACCTTTAGGGTGACCAGACAGCAAACGTGAAAAATTGGGACACAGGGTGGAGGATTATAGGAGCCTATATAAGAGACCCCAAAATCAGGACTGTCCTTATAAAATTGGGACTTCTAGTCACCCTATTTACCTTTAACATCTTGTGTCTCTGTAAATAGCTGTTTACAGCTTTGACCTTGATTTAAGTCTTAAGAATGTATAAGGAAAGGGTAGGAAGAGAGATCACACGGGAACGGTTTGGTTTTAACCTACCTCTTCTATTCCTGGCTTTCTGTTTCCAGAAGAGCTCAAAATAATTGAGATATGCTGCTTGTACTAGATCAAATTGGCAGAAGAGACAATGTATCTGAACCTTAGTGCCAAGCTAATAGATCACTTGCGAGCTCTCTTCCTGCTTGAGGTAATTGTATTCCAAACTATTAATCTGCAAGGCCAGGAGTGCTGAGGGGCCTGTTAGTCTGGAATACAATAGGCCATAGCCTAAAGGGCTTGCTTGAGTTAATGTGCTCATGTCTTTGGAACTTCCTGACGATATACTTGGTTGCTTCTCCTCTGACCACACTCTGGATTGTTCTTTTAAACTTGTAGCTGATAACCTGTGCTTTGGGTGGCCAGACATGGAAGGCAGCTATGATTGTTGTGACCTGAATGTGGAATTCTGAGAGCAGTGCATGTAGTCAGCCACCCTGCACCAGGGATCTGCTGCACACAGCGACTGAGTGACCCAGAATTGCAATGTTGAGAAATAACTCGACATTTCTGGGTCACTGAGTAGCTCGCTTTGTTCTGACTGGCTGAAATAATCCTGTTTTGGAATCTTGCCCTACATCTTCAGCTCTGGAAGATAACAGTAGCTGTATGTCCAAGTATCTAGATGTTTTTCATCTCTGTTTAACAGTCACCCTTCCAGAGAGTGAGCCAATGGCCTACACACTTTTATAGGCTACTCCAAGTTACCGTCCGTGTGCTCCAGAAAATGAGGCAGATGAGGGTGTGTATGTTCCCTCTCATGACCTGTGAGTTTCTGTAGGCATTCTGGGTGGCCTTCAGACAAGGCAAAACTTATTAAAATGAGACACTTGAGTACTTTAAATTGCTAAATTCAAGAGCAATAAAAAGGGACAGTCAGCTTGGTGTAGGCCTGTCATTTTTTGTGTGGAGGTGCAGGGCAAAGGCTTCCTAATCTCCCCTGTGCGGGGCAAGGCTACTTGAGAATAAAGCAAAGCTGTCTGGAAGTGAAAGTACAATCCAAGTATCTCAACAGCGGCGGAGTAACCCTATTCTAAGAATTGCTTCAGTTCTAGTAAGAGAAACTAGAGATGGAAAAGAGCCATCTCCTGTCAGTACATAACTCTTCCCTCTGGATTTAGGCACCAACTTCAATTCTAGTCAATTACAGTTCAGGTGGGCTTCAGTCTGGGCCAGTTCCCTGGCAAATCATCTTTGTGGTCTTACAGCCTCCTTCATATTAACCACCTTTCTCCCAGCTGCTGTGCAGAAGACCCCAGACAGGTGACAATGGTGACCTAATGAATTATAAAGGAGAGGAGGACAGGTTAAAAAAACAACAACAAAAAACTAAAGTCCTTTCACATGCAGGGATTAAAACTAGCAATTTTTTTCCTATAATACTGGGTGTTAACTTGTAATGATAGAAGCTTACAAAATCCTTTAAGACAAATGACTCCCCATATTTCTAAGAAGTGTGTCTGCTATCTGCTTGGTCAGTGTGTTAGAAACCAGTGTAGTGGTGCAGTAGTAATGTCAGTCTCTTGCTGCCATCCCTCAGGGTATGAACTTTAGTCACTCTTAGGCAAGCAAGGCCTGTTTCTGGTTTTCAGAGCAACTCCATAAAAATTCCAAGCAGTTGCTAAGAAAGTTCATGTTGTCTTTGGCTACTACCAGCAATGTCTCTGGGAGCAATCAGGTTTATTTTAAACTCTAAAATAGGTGCCATTTCCTGTTAGTGAGCTGGAATGAGCTGCATGAATCCATAAAAGAATCTGATTGGCGTCTCATCCTTGTTTTACGTTGTAGTGCTCCATGCAGCGAGTTGTTGAGGGTGTGAGGATGTCTTCCCAACACACCTTTTCAGGAATGTATATAGGATACTAACACTTGAGCATGCTGCTACCTTGCTGTGCTATTCAGCATCACCCATGTAACCCCTCCACTAACAAAGGAGTGGGGAGCTCTCCAGTCCTGGTTCAGAAGTAGGCAGAGTGATCCTTTGGGTGGCAGAGTTCCTGTTACAAGTGGGTTGGGCTCCTCTGTTACTGAGCTAAGCATTTTCTTCCCCCACCACCACTGCTAATGTACAGACACGGTGAGAGCAGCAAGCTGAAGGTCCTTGTGGGGAAGGCACTGGACTGGGATATGGACTCCTGGGTTCAAGTGCTAGCTGCTGCAGACTCTGTTCACTTGAGCAAGCCACTTCATCCAGCTGAGCCTCCATTCCCTAATGCTCCTCGACATCACAGATGTCTAAGGAGACCGTCACAATATATGTGGGGTGAACAAAAATTAGAGATGGGGGATCATATTAGATTGAGTGATTCTGCCTTCAGGCGCTTACACTGTGATAGAGCTCTTGCCAAGGACGAGAGTTTTTGTGCTCCCAGAACCACGGTATGTGCTGTATATATGTTCGGAGAGAGATCCTTTCCCAAAGGGTTTTACCCTCTCCCCAGATAACAGAAGAGGGAAGAAGACACTGCACAATCCTTTCTTTGGCTTGTGACACCACTTTTTACCATATTCTTATAGCACTTAATGGGGAAGTGCCATCCCCGTACACTTGAGATCTTGTTAGTGAGGGTGTTAGCAAAAGTGGTTTGAATGGAATCCGAGCATTGTCCCTGGGGGTGACAGATGAGCCAAGTACAGGGCTTAGCCAAAGCAATATTACAAAACTTGCTTCTGTGGCTGCCTTCCATCACTTTGATCTAGTCTGTCATCCCAGTTTGCATTGCTGTAGTAGTGTAAACAAAGACGCTGTGCTTGGGTGCCATTAGCAAGACTGCAGTGTCTAATAATATCCTTGTCACCTTCCTTATGTGCTAGTAACACGCACACACACGGTACCTCAGCCTGTTCTAATTGTACGTTTCTCAGTTCAGCCATGGTGATCTGATAGGGCAATATCGGCTGTTTCTAAAGCATTAGTCAGACTGTTCAGCTAAATTAAAGCCTCAACCAGAGCAGCCATGAACTTCCTCTGAATCTTGTAGAGCTGGTATGACCCCGTCTTGGTCACTTTCATGGTTGGATTAAAATCTTTCTTAACTGCTGTGCTTTGTCAGGAGTAAGCTGATGCATTCAACAGTACTTGATCCTAGCAGGTACTAGCATCCTATAACTTTTCAATTTCCTTCTCCTTTTCTTATGTTAAGTCTGTGCTTATGATGGGGTGGGGGGGTGGCTGATTGAACCCTGCAAGCCTTAGGTGTGGTCTAATAAGATAAGAATTTTTCCTTTCATGGATCAACAAGGAATTCATGTGCATAGTTCTTCGTACTTCCTTTTCATCGTATTGCTCCCAATACATGGGTGCTTTACAAGCACCCTTCTTGCCATGGTGAGGGAAGTGTTTTCCTCAACTAGACTGAATTTTAAGGGGAAAGGACTGAGGTTAAATGATGTACCCAGCACCACACACAGCCAGTGGAACAGAAATTGTCCAGCTGACTGCAGACAGATAGCACTGCATCGGTTACACCTGGTTCACATTTTAAAGATCTGTTTTCACAACCATGAGTGCAATGAGGGCTCTAATCAGTGGTAATGGCTGGATTCCATAGCTACAGAACACATCTTGTCTTAAACATGCCCCATTGGCTATCACCACTATAACACCGCAATCTCTAGGTATCTCTGAACATAACACATAGTGATCTTTTTCTACTTGGCTTTTTAGTGAGCTTACCACACCCATGAGCCCCATTAAAGAGCATGTCTCTGGTTACTGAAACTGGTAGATGTTACTTTGCTATTACCTGGGGAGACTTAACCTTAATAGCAGTGAGCCAACTAACAGAGTAAAAAATAGCTAACTAGTTCAAATCCTCGTTTAAGGACTTTCCCCATTAACTCTTTCTGAGACCCAGATAAATATCTGAGGTGGTGATTGCAATGTAACTAAATTGCCAGATACTATAATCCTGTCAAGGTATGTGGCAGTGTTTGAGTTGATCTAATTGAATATCCTGAGTTCCCCAGTCTTACTGTAGACTTAACTTGTGTAATTACCTTACAAAGTATCAACTTGTCAACATGGGGGTAGTGGAGGTTCTGGACTCTTCACCTTCTGTTTATTGGGTTTAAAAACTTTTTTTTTTAATCCGTGTGAAGACATTAACATAAGACCCTGCCACTGACAATTCCAAACAGATACACCTGTCTTGGAGCCCTGGTTACAAAACCTAGCACCATAGGAGTTAAGCTTCTGTGAATTGTTTAAGCTGAAGTGAATACTACAGCTTCCTATCTTCATGTCAAAAAGTCAGTGCTAAGAATGTTAAATCCATTTTCTACACAAGATGTTGATACAAATGACTCATACACCTACCTTCCTTGTTGGATGAGAAATTTGTGTTGTAGCATCAGTGGCATGATTTCCTCTCCCCCCCCCGGGAACTGTTGAACTAAAGAACAGAAATGCTTTCTACATGAGCTGTTCTTGGAGTAAAACAGTAAAATAGGCAGAAGTGGCTCCAGTGAATGCTCTATGAAATGACAACTCTGAAAACATTAGATCAGCTTTAATTTCTCAGGTGCGAATACATTGATTAGGGAGAAAATACTTCACACTGTGTGCGCTCAGGATGTCTAACTGGTTCCCAAATGCCAGCTACAGACTGTGCTCAGCAGATGTGCTCCAAGCAGCTGTAACAAGTGTAACAATCAGAGTGGCCTGCAGACAACTCACAATTTTGAGTTAAACTGTTTTGATAAACTACAGAGTTTTTAAAAATCCACTACTGGGGGAGGAGAGCGCTTTGCTCCCCATATAAGTGTCTTTTTGGCCAGGACAAGAGACTTGCTACATACAAAGGGAATGTCAGTGTCAGAAACGTTACGTATTCCTTGTAACACTAGTAAGCAGAACACTTTTAAACAGTGAGTCTCTTCCTGGTGTCCCTTGATCAGTCCCTGATGCCCTGCTCTAGCTACAGTCTCTTTCCAGAAACTCCCCAAGGGAGTCAGACAAGCCAGTGTCCCTCTGGACAGGATTTATACCCACTTTGCAGAAGTGAAGTGACTCATCCAGATCAATTCAGTGACTGGTGGAGCTGGGAACAGAACCTCTCTTGCCATAGGTCTGGAAGAAAATCCAGCAGAAGGCTCAGCCTTAGCCAGAACTGTGGCTGTATGAGTCCTCGGGGCACAGTCACTCTGGTCACTGCTTGTTGCTGATTAAAGTCCTGTGCATGTTTGTTACTTGACTTCAGTTATGCAAGTTCTGATAATTCCCTTGCCACGTAAAGATATCACTGAGCTAAACTGGCACACTCAGGCTGGTACTAGACAGAAATTACCTGACACTTTCCTGAGCCCTGTTCTAATGGACTGACTTGGGTCCTGCCTGCCAGCTTTGCCAACTGGTGCTACCTTGGTTAGCAGATGAGTTTGTGCTTTACTGGGCAGTCAATGGCTGGCTTGAGAATATCAATCAAGAAAAAATGCAAGAGTTGTCACTGTAGTCAGTGCGTTCTGGATCTTGGGAAGCTGAAGTCTATGACTGAAGCCTGTACAGCTGTAACACAGTTATAGTAACTTTCCATTCCTAGACTATCTGTCTGACCTCGTCATTCTTAAGAAACTGAGGTCTAGGATCTCTGTAGCCTTGTCCCACTAGCATTGCCTGTTCAAATATTAGCAACTCAATTCTCGACTGAATTTCCTCTTTGCAGTGAGAAGATTCTGTTAATGAAGCTGAATGACTTCAGGAGACAGCAGCTCCATTAGCTTGAATGCTGCTTAAATTGTTTGCCTCAATTGAATCACTTAGTAAAGCTTCTGCTGGGAGACGCTCCCAGGAGCCTGGCTAGAATTCTTATTCTGCTCCACACAAACTCTTCTCTTGGCAGAACAGATCGGCTTGATACATGTGTGAATGTGCCATGTGCAAACTGGGAGACAGATGGCATGTTCTGTGTTGGTGCTCGGCAAAAGCTGTATATCCTGCAGGCTATTCACAGAACTTCAGAAGTGACAGATCTAGACTTTCTCAGTGGCCTTTCAAAGGCAAACTTGTTTCCCTTCTCTTGAGAGAACAGCCAGGTGTTGAGTTCTGGGGTAGCCATGCCTCTGACTGTATCTCTGTTGGAAGACTAACTCTCTTCCTTTTTAGAATGGAAGCACTTTTAAAATCCAGTTGGCAGTTCCAGTTCTCCTAGGTAAGGCAGATTTACATTGACACTCTAGCCGGCACAGGAGCAACGTGCTACCCCTTGACTTGTGATTTGAGCACCTGGATTAGAACCCTGACCAGGACTAGCTCGGTGGACACGGGGCCTGCTCACTGGCTACAGCCCTCCCCAGGCGTGTTCCTTCCCTCAGCTTGCAGAGGGACGTGCAGGTTGTGGCTGTAGAAATTGTGAAGTGCAAAGTCGTTGAGGAGCTGCTGTGGGCTCGGGATAGGGTATCTGGGAGAGGAAAGTCCTAAGCTTGCCCGTGTGGTACACGTCGCGCTGTTAGCTGGGTCAGATCTCGTATGGTAAGATGACAGTTATGGCTTTCCTCTGGCAAGACTAGCTTATCAAGTAGCTCATCGGGTTTTTGGCTGGGGGAGTGTTCGTCAAAGGGCTCTGCATCGAGTCAGGTAGCTAAGCATGTGTCGGTACCGCATGAAGCGTGTACTTCAGTACCATGGTAACCAAGCCCCTCGGTCTGGAGAAAAGCTTGGGCAGGCGGTTAGTCAGAACACGTCTAACCAGGGGCTTTAAACAACCTTTAGACAGGAACCTGCTTTTGTACCAAGGCTGCTCTTCAAGGGCCTGCTTGTGAATGCCGACACCTTGATTAGGGGAAGAAAATAGTTGTTAAATGCCTAATACACAGGCTTTGCAAAGGTAAAGGAGTTTGTGGGGGTGGGGGTACACTGTACTCACCTTGGGGGAGAGCACATGTGCCTTTAATGATCCTAGGTGAAGCAAAACCTCCTTGTCACTAACTCCAAGGTGTCCCTGCCAAGGAATTCAGGCAGCATCTTCAGTAGCTGACAGTCTACCTACTTCTTGAGTGGTTGTCACCTGAGCAGAGTGAGGCTATTTGCATAGCTTGCTGCAGATGCAGTCCTCTGTCTGTCTTTGTGCACAGGTTCCACCATTCAATATAGCCCTCTGCAGTGATGGGTAGTGGGCCCGCTGCCGCAAAGAGGTTAATGCACTGAGTGGATCATGCAAAGCTGTTCTGCCAAGTTATTCCTCATGCATAAATTAATGCAAGCAGAAATTAAGCCACTAACTTGGTTGTCAAAGGGGTCCATAAAGCCTTAGGATTCGTATGAGCTTGCATGGGAGCCTGGCTATAGTAGGTTATGTCTACATTGCAATTAAAAACTCAGGCCTGGGCCGTGCCAGCTGACTCGGGATCATGGGTCTCTGGTGAAGAGGCTGTTTTAATTGGAGGGTAGATGCTCAGGCTGAAGCCTGGACTCTAGGATCCTGCAGGATGGGCTGCAGCCCAGGTCAGATGTCTACACTGCAATTAAAAGTCCTGGAGCCGGAGCTGGAGCCGGCTGGAACAGGCAAGACACAGGTGTCTAACTGCAGTGTAGACATGCCTGTAGTGTACATCTGCCTGTGCTTTGAGCTGCAATCAGATGTCCTGTATTAAGGCTGGTGGGCTTGAGTGTAGCAGAAGTGGCTTGCTCAGACCCTGATATAGGAAGTAAGGCCGCTGAGTAATTTAGGTTATCAGCAAATCACACTTCATCCTCTTCCCGGATGTGAAATTGGGAACCCTTCTCAGGGAGGGGAATCCCTGGTGCTCTGATCTGTGCTGGCTGCTGTGAGTTACTGGTTAATTTTTAAGGTGCCGTTGTTAGACACTTAAAGCTCTCCATGGCCTCTGTTCTGCCTGTTTGAGACCACCTCTCCCCATTCCATACCTCCACAGCTCAGGTTACAGCAGGTGCTCAGATCTGGAGTTTCCCAGATCCAGACCTGGCTCGGTGGGAAGGGCCGTTGGCTTTGGAACTTCTCCCTTGGTCTGAATGAGCCCAGTGTGTCGACTTTCAGAGCAGGTTACAAGGCTCCATTTGGGGTTTTTTCAGGGGGGATGTTGATGGGGAAAGCTGCTTACCATGGAGGCTGCTACTGCTACAGTAGCAGCCTCCATGTCAGTGTGCCTAGGTACTAGGATAGTAACTTATTTGCTAAATCAGTATAACCTGCCTTGCGCTGCTGCGGTTTGGCAGTAATTTTCTTCTAAACTGAAATGCCCCAAGAGCTCAGGTACCCTAAATAGGGCAGAATAAAGGAACCCTGCAGCCCAGTGTCCTGTCGAGATGCTTCCAGCAGAAATCTAGCCTGGTTACCAAACACTGACACCCAGAATCCCTGAACTTCTCCTTGCTTGACGTTTTCTGCCCTACATTGCTCACCTCATCTCAAAGGAGCAGTGAAGGAAGCCGCAGAATTGTCCAAAGCTGAGTGTTCTCTGTGCTGGCAAACGTTGTACGAGTCTTTGGCAAACACCAGATAGAACAACTAGAGCGTCTTAGACTATAGCTTCCATAGTGAATTATAATCAGTTTCTCAGACACTCCATTGGTCATGTCTAATTTCATGGCCATTGAAACTTTGTTGTCTAGCAATACCCTTCTAGGGCTTGCAGCATGCGGCTAGCAATTGGGCTAATGCATTGGGCCCCTAACAAGCCCTTCATAGCAGATGTAAAGCCGAAAGCTTATTTTCAGTGCTCCTCTGCTTATTTCTTCCTCTATGTATCGGTCCAGCTCCCCACGCTCAGCCTACCCAGCGACAGTGTGACACTGAAGGGTAGGAGGTATAGAGAGCAGCATGAAGTCCTCTCTAAGGCATTGTCCGACTAGCCAGCTAAGACATTAGTTTAAATTAAAATTCCAGCTATAAACTGGTGTTGCAATAATTAATGTCTGCAAAACCATTTTGAATAAGCTGGTGATCTTGTAAATGAAACTTGCCTCTGAAGGCTGAGTGACGAGATGCCATCTGAAGCTCTTTGTTACTAGTCTCTAACAAAGGGTGGCAGACAGCAGCTGTGGCAGGCAAGGTTGAGGACTGAACAGAGCTGGATGCTATAGCGGCATCAGTGATGGGCTGAATCATTATAAACTGCTAGGCAGGGTCTTTGGTAATAAACCTCTATCCCTTGCCTCAGAGCCCCAGGGCTGCTGGGAGGGGTTTCTGTATCCCAACCAGTAGTTTGTAGTTATGTAAGAGCTGTGAGTCATCCAGCAGGAGCACACGCCTTGCGCAATGGGGAGCTCCCCAGCAATGCAAGGAACACACAGGTACGAGATTGTGCCTGAACCTCATGTGACCTCCAACTTCTGGGTTCTGGAACTCTAAAGAACTCTAGTTTCCGGCAACTGTATGGTATGAACCTAACCGTATATTCGTCAGTCCTGAGCGTTTGAACAATTGATTTAGGGGAGTTGCAGTTGGATGCTATTCCCGCTCTGCCGAAGTCCCGAACTGCAGCACTTGGCTTTCACTGGAGAGTCCAGGTTTCCTCTACCCCCAAACAAAACTGGCCTTAAATCAGCAAGAAGCGTTTGAAGATGGCCTGGTGCTCCCTGCAGCTCTTGGTAGAAATCTGCTCAATATCTTTGCCTCAGGCTTGATTCTTGGCACTTCTGTTTTAGGATTCAATCCTTGACTCTTTTGGCAAAACTTACTGGAGGCTGCTGTCATCACAAACTTTAGGCAGGTACATGGACAACATGTTCTCTCTTGCTTCACTTCACTCTGTCCCTTTCCTGCGTACTGAAAAGGGATTCACTTCACTTCTGTGCATGCAGATTTGATGTGTAAAAAGAACTTCCCTTGTATCAGGTCCTAAAGTGTTGCTCACCTGTATTCCGAACCCCACCTTCCCATAGTATCTGTTCCAGTGTGGCACAACAGGCACGGACTGCCTAGCTCACCCCCTTACGCTTTCCCTGGCTTGCCTCTGCCCACTGGCAGGCTGCAGCTTCAGCTTGTACTTGCCTTTCATTCGTGTCCCAGCTACACTGTTAGCGGCTGTGGTCTGCCTCTCCTAGCTGAGACGCCCATGGTAGTGAGACCTATGTTGTTAAACTAAAAAGTACCATTGCAACAATTTTGGCTTGTGGTAAAAAGGAGACCGGAAAATAGCTCTTAACACTAATAGAACAAATGACAATGACTTGTAATGCAAGTTGCTAGCTGGTAGGTAGCCGTGGCTAGGCAGTCTCATTTTCCTCTTAAAATGTTTGGTTGGTTGGTTTGTTTTTGCCCTCTTAGTCTGCATTCGGAAATCTCACGAGTTGGAATAGGCCCCATGGCTTCCTCTGCAATCTTGGTCAGGATGCAAGGTTTCTCCTCTGAACATCTCCTGGGCCAGCCTTTCTCTGCTCAGCTGAATAGCGAGCTGCTCCCTCCTGTGCACGGGAGGGAATTATTGACAGTGAGAAGCTAAAGAGCCAGAAATCCTCTGGAAGTGGTAACTTGAGGCAAGGGGTGGGATTCCTCCTCTTAACCAGTCTCTGCAGTTCCCTTATGGAAGGAGGCATCTGCATGCAACCTGGATGGTAGGAGTCTGAACCAGGCACTGACATGCAAGTCTTAGTTCAAACTCATTATGATGAGAAAAACAGACTTCAGAAATAAGCTCCTGTTCCAGCAAGTGTAACTGAGGACTCCAATCTAATTGTATGGGGGCATGAGTCCATCAGCTCTCAAGAAAGCCTGCTTGACTGGCTGGGGACTCGAACTTCCCCAGTAGCTGGAGTAGTGACCACTCCCTATGTGTGGGGTGAACAGACCCTTAAAGCTGAGATGAGAATTCGCAGCCTGTCTGGCATGCCACCCCATGTCCCAGCACACCTACTTAGTTTAAAGTTGTCCGTCTTTCAGCTGAGAACTATTGACCCAAAGCACCGCTGTCCATTCAGTCGCAGATGTTCATGCAAAAGGGTTGTAAAATAAAAATGCTTTTCTGACTGGCAGGAGCTGATCTGCAGCAAGGCATAGTGTGGACGTAGCTGCTGAGCTTCCATACGCTTACTGATGTTAGACCATGCGTCACAGCACATCTTGTGAGAGCAGAACTGCACCCATATTTGGCACATGCACAAACTGAACACTGCTATTTTTAATGTGGCTAATTATATAAACTGTCTTCTGTCTGAAATCCGTTAGCTGCTTGTTCTGCTTTAGGCCTTTGCCAACTCTGAGTTTAATTCCGAATGTTTTTATACCTAGTTGTACGCCCCAAGACATCAAATACACTTAAAGCCAAGCAAGAAACAGCAAATACTTGCTGTACCTTCCCTGCCGCATGACACATCTCTCATTGTGTCTTATGTCCATGCTTCTGGATGCAATCAAAGTGCATTCCCAATTGTCAGACCGCACTGTAGCTGTCAGGGAAGGCTTGAGAAAGGTCCAAGTTACAGTTGCAAGAAACTGCTTGCAGCTGGCATCAGGAAGTCAGGGAATTTCTCTCTCCAAGTGAAGTGTTGGGCATGATCCCTTCTGTACCGGTTTAGTGTGTGTGCTCACTTTGGGACCGAAACACAGCAGTGCACTGCTGAATTATGTCAAGGACCTAAAGATAGCTTGTGTGGAGTGCCTAGCAAAATATGGCCCTGGTGCCTGATTTGAGCTACTGTGGTTGAAATATTCTTCTGGAGCAGAGACTAGAATGCAGACGTTCATCATCCTTTAACCAGCTCCAGCACTGGTAAAAGGTGCTGCATTTACCACCCTGAGCACGAGTTCTTGTTCCTCGTGGAACACCTACAGAAGCAGTGCCAGGTTCCTCCTGGCCCTTACGTCCCCCAAACACGCGGAGGGGCCACCGTTATGGAGGCACAAGGTATTGCATCTTTGGCCAGTAGTCTAGTCCCAGGAGTAAGATGCTTCAAACCCTGGACCATGCAGTCTCCTTATAAACTTTTCTTTGGGAGTGGGTGACTTGGCGCCTGCTGAGAACAGTCGTACAAGCTGTACTTCCTCCGGTGATTCTGCTCAGGAAATATGACATAAGCCAGATTGCAGGATCCTGGGTCTTCGCTTTACTTGTGAGGTAGTGAAATAGGAATATGGGTCACGTTGAGACTTGATGATGCCAGCAAACTTGTTCCGTTCTGTTGCCTGCTCTGGGAATCTCCCAGTCTCATTTCAGAGGTCATTGTTTGGTTAAGGAATAACATGCATGGTATTCTATGCGCAGAATGTGACCAATCTGCAATAGCAGCTTAGTGTTTGCGTGTTGCTGATAGAAGCTGCCCTCTTAAACCAAGACAAGGTTAAACAAGCAAAAGCTGTTCCACCACCAGGAGGGCTACATGATTAGGGGAGAAATTCTGAGGGGTGAAGGAGGCCAAGAGCCTCCGCCTGGTACGGAGGCAGAGCCTTTCACAGACACATCACTGATCTGGATGGGAACCAAATTGGCTGTGGCGAGAAGTAATGAACATCCATCTCGAAAGTCTTGCAAGACTGACTGGTGAAGTGACGTCTCAGTGTCTCCAGAACCATCCCAGCTGGCATCCGTGCTGGCATTCTCAGAGGACATGGGGGGCTGACCCATAACATCTTACAACTAGAAGTGCCTTTCCAGAACGGGATTGAGGAATGCATAGGGGAGTGAGGGGGTGCAGGCAGGGAGAAAGCTCTTCTCTCCTGGGTTCAGACACGAGGAACCCAGAGCTGTGCACGCTGTATGGTGAGAAGGTGGTGGGAGCTCGAACATGTAAATAAAAGCACCAGTGGTTTCAGAATCCAAGGGCCTGAGTGACTTTATCTCAGCCCGGCAGGAGCCAAGAGGGCCTTGCTGTGAACTGTTACCGTAAGAAATGACAGGTGTATCTTTCTTCATGTTCTATGATCGGGGGGCTGAAATCTTCATCAATGTAGCTGTTTCTATACATGCACGTTCCCAAATCCTGTCCTGAGTTGGTGTGGGAGTGGCTATCCATAGCTGCCTTCACAAACCAGTAATTACTGACCGGGGTTCTTTCCATGTCTTGGCAATGTGACATTTGATGGATGATCGCTCAAGTAGTGCTTGTATTGTGGTACTACTCAGATATTCTCTCTCCCCCTTCGCTCCCCAAATCAGGGCTCCATTCTGTTTGGGGACACAGCCTCTCGGAAGCTGCTCCTGCTCCAAAGAGATTACAATCTCAAGTGGCTTGTCCTGCAGGAAGTCTCCTAGCTAGCTCAACCTGAAAGCAAGATTAGTCCTGCTTGAAGTTCTGAAGTCTCTTCCAAACCCCCTTGCTACCCCCCGAGTTTCTTTAGGGTTAGAAAGCTCAGGGTTCTGTTCTCTAACTCCTCAGTGTCTCTACAGCACAGTTAGGTACAATCCCGAACAGAGAGCTTCCAAAGCAAGCCACTTTCCTGTAGGCCATCTCTGGCAGCCCAAGCTGGCCTGCTCCTTACAGCATGTTGAGTGACACCTAAGGAATCTGGAGCAGCTGGGAACCCTAATGACCAAGTCCAAGATGTGGCTGGGAGAAGTGATTCTCTCTAAGTAAGTCTTTGCAAATGAAGATATTGACATCTGAGCTCTGTGACCTGGGGTCCTGGAAGTCTATTGCTTGAGAAGACTTGGGCTAGAGCTTCTTTTCAGGAAACTACCGAAAGGGAGTCCTGCTGGACATGCTTGGGACTCCAACCCTGGCTGTTCAGAGCTTCCCCTAGGCTGCTCTTCGTCAAACCGGAAGCGCATTCACTTGTGAAGCTGAAGTGCTGATAAGGAAATAACTGTTTTCGTATCTGATTGTGTTAAAAATTCTTCACTGTGGCCAAAATGATAAAATAGATATTAAACAAAGAGATAAAGGAGAAGGGCCATTAACAGCTGCAAGCCAAGGTAATTATCCTTCCCCTACAGTGAATAGCGCTACGTGGCTGGGGGAGGCACAGTTGTGGGGCTTTATCTGTTGTGTGATACAGCAACTTGCCTGTTGCTTTTACTCGTGCCTTTGGGATCATCTGTATAAATCTGAAGAGTTGGGTTACTATTGCCTCTCTACTGTCAGAGGAACAGAACAGAACTGTGATAAACAAGTATAAATATACCAGTGCACTCGGGTAAAATGATCTGGATGATAAAGTACTGTGATGTGTGTGTCATGCTGAGACTAATGCCTTTTAAAAAGAGTGTGTGTGTGTGTGTGTGTATATAAAAATAAATATGAATGTGTTGGGATGGTGAAGAGTAGGAGTAGCAGCTTTGCATAGGCTGGAATGATGTGATGGACTGAAGTGACAGACTGGACAGTGATTGAAAGCATATAGTAGAACCTCGGTTATGACCCCAGAGATACAAACTGACTTATCAACTGCACACCTCATTTGGAACCAGCATTATGCAATCAGGTAGCAGCAGAGACCAAAAAAGTTAACGTACTGTCAAACGTAAACTACCAGAAAATAAAGATTTGACAAGGTAAGCAAGCTGTTTCTGTGCTTGTTTCATTTAAATTAAGATGGTTTAAAAGCATTTTCTTCTGCCTAGTAAAGTTTCAAATCTGTATTAAGTCAATGTTCAGTTGAAAACTTTTGAAAGAAACGTAATGTTTTGTTCAAGGTTATGAACACCTCAGGAATGGAGGATTTTCATAAAACTTGGAGGTTCTACTATATAACCCTTGCCAGAATTGATAACTGGTCCATTTTTGTCATTGTTCCCGCTTCTCCATACTAGCGGTATTAGAAATCAACAGGAGCTCTAGTGATTGCTACTGGGTATGAGACTGGTCACTTCATAGCCTCTGGTGCATTGTCTACTACAGCGAGGGGGCAAAATTTGTTGTTAGTTTAAATTCAAAGCAGGGATCTCTCAAAACTGGGTGACTGGGTAACAGAATGGCAGATGAAACTCTCTATTGATAAATGCAAAGTAATGCACATTGGAAAACATGATCTTAATTGTACATACAAAATCATGGGGTCTACATTAGTTACCAGTCAGAGATTTTGGCGTCCTCGTGAATGGTTCTGTGAAAACAGCTTTGATTGCTGCTGCTGCTGCTGCACACTGAGCAGATAACGTTAGAAACCATGAGGCAAGGGATAGATAAGAAGACAGAAAATTATCCTAATGCCATATGTAAATCCGTGGTATGCCCACACCTTGTATGCTGCTTGAAATTCCGGTTAACCATCTCAGAAGAGATGTATTAGAGTTAGAAAAGGTACTGAGAAGGGCAACAAGAATGGTTGAGGGTATGGAACAGCTTCTGCATGCAGAGAAATGAAAAAGATGGGGGCTGCTCATCTTGGAAAAGAGATGACTGGGGGGGGATACGAGAGAATTATAAAGACATGACTGGTGTGGAGAGAGTAAATAAGGAAGTGTTGCTGTTCACATAAAACACAAATGCGGGATCAGCCAATGAAGCTAATAGGCAGCAGGTTTAAAACTAACTTCATCCAATGCCCAGTCCATCGGGGGAACTCTTTGACCAGGGGATGTTGTGAAAGCCGAATGGATAACTGGGTTCACAAAAGAATGAAAAGCTGATGGAGGGTAGGTCCAGCAGTGACTAGTAGCGAAGTTGCTCAGGGGCACAACCCCATGCTCTGGGTGTCCTAAACCTCTGACCCCCAGTAGCTGGGGCTGGATCGCTTGATAAATTGCCCGGTTCTGTTCATTCCCTCTGAAGCCTCTGGCATGGGCCACCGTCAGAAGACCGGCTATAGGGCAAGATGGACCATTGGTCTGACACAGTCTGGCTGTTGTGTTTTTAGTTGGGAGTCTCTTCCCATCCAAACAGAATAAATGTTTTTGACTTCCTTAGTGGTGTGATCTAATACGGTGATTCTTAATGTGTGTCGTCATACAGACCACTTTGTACAGACCCCAACTCCCCATGACTTCCTGTGTTCCAAGCTCTGGACCACCCAGTGCTTCAGGAACCCCTGGTTTAACAGACTGCATTTGGCTAAGCTACCTAAGCTCTTACAGCTCTAAGCATTCATGAGCTCAGACCACGTTTTCACTTTATGGAGGTGGCTTGATACTCAGTTTGCTCATAAGGGAGGGAAGGGGCTCTGTGTTGTACCGTACATGCCAGGGCACTGAAGATGGGTTGATCCCACTCGTGTGTAGCTAGCGTGACTTACCCTAGTGTGTGTATTGGGTCTAATGACTTCTGTCATAGCCCAGTTTCACAAAGGGGCTGGGTGGGGGGAGAGGAGGCTCATGCAACTTGGCTGATCTGTGGCCTGTATGAAACTAGTCTGTTCATGATCCAGTTTTCGGTAGGCAAGTATCCAAACACTTGGCAGGAATTGCTCTGGGGCTCTCTGCTACCTGTCTTAGCAGCGAGGAGAGCATGGTGCATGGCTAGCGTCCCTGGTGGCAGGCTCCAGAGTCGGGGGCTCACTTCAGACGAAGTACTCGGTGAGATCACTGGTGAGGGGAAGCTGAGGGGGGATGGTCTCGAGCATTAACAAATACCTGATCCTTCCTCCAAGGATGGACCGATAATGCACCCTGTTTACTTGGAGATTTCTGATTGAGTGGGAGGGGATTCCTTCCTGCTTCTGCAGGAGATGAGCTTGCTTCTGGAATACATGATCAGACCAAAATCCTTCTGCAGGGGATGCTAATGCACAATCTAATGTCTTCCTCTTCCAGTTGGAAACTCACCGTCCTTGAGTGCATCGGAGTCCACAATCCCCTTGCCCCTGAAGTCTGTGCTCTTGGCGCTGCTGCACTGTACCGGACCATGGCGGGTCGAGGTGGAGCTGCTCGACCGAATGGACCAGCTGCTGGAAACAAAATTTGCCAATTTAAACTTGTCCTCTTGGGAGAATCGGCAGTGGGGAAATCCAGCCTCGTCCTGCGGTTTGTCAAGGGCCAGTTTCACGAGTACCAAGAAAGCACAATCGGAGGTGAGTGCTCAGGGCCATGATGGGGAAGCTGCAAGAGTCCTGGTCCATGAGCTAGAGGGTTGGTTTCAAAGGAGCAGGCTAGTGGCTAATGCAGAGGTTAGGCTAGAACTCAGAACTCCCTAGTTGGGCCACTGATGCTCACCTTGGGCAAGTCCCTTCCCGTGCCGGAGTTCCTGATTTGTAAACGAGTGTAATTCTTGCCAGGCTCAGCAGTTCGGGATCTGCCTTATGTGTTCATTAAAACACTCTGCAGTTTTGGGATAAAAGGACCTCTCCGTTTACAGCCTGGCTTGGATTCCAGTGTTAGGTGTGGGGTAGGTAAACTCGTCCTGTTGTCTTTCCAAAGCCGGTGAAGGGAGTTCATAAAATCCTGCTTCTGGAATCCTCACACTTTCATAGGCTGACGACATTGCTCCAGTGTCCCCTCGCACTGCGATGGGTGAAGTTGTCACAGGCACATTACGTTGTTGCTGTGTGGAAAAGTTAACTGAGACCCAACATACTTTGTGCTGAGATTAAAGTGTTCTCAGCGGGGAACCAGGAGAGTCTGCTCAGCACTCTGCCAGCTGGGAACCCCTGCCCTGAGGGAAGAAGATCTTGAAATGACTTTCTTAGAAAGCTGCTGCTGTGCATGGCATGCGTGGGGTTTCCCCAGTGTCCTCAACTCACTTTCCCTTCCCGCACAGCTGGCTGCCACTCTCCACTCCACAGTCAGCTGTGGCAGAGATGCCCTGCTCAGAGAAGCTGCTGTGCTTGAAGACATCTGAAATGAACCTGGCAGCCTGAGCTAGTCTGACTTGGCAATCGTGCTTCCTGCTGCTGGGTGGGAAGCTCAGGCTGGCGGAAATTCATAAGACTGGGCCAATAGTCCATCTACCAATATTAGGATGCTCGCTTCTAATAGTGGCTGGTGCCAGAGGTTTCAGAGGGAGTGAACAGAACAGGGCACAAGAGATCCAGTCCCAGCTTCTGGAAGTCGGAGGTTTAGCGACACCGAGCATGGGGTTGTACCTTGACCATCTTTGCTAGCCATTGCTGGACCTACCCACCATTAACTTGTCTGATTTTAATTTTGAACCCAGTTATACACAGCATCTCCTGGCAATGAGTCCCACAGTAGACTGCATTGCATGAAAAAGTTCTTCCTTATGTTTGTGTTTTAAACCTGCTGCCTGTTGATTCCATTGGGTGACCCCTGGTTCACGTGTTATACAAAGAGGTAAATAACTCCTCCCTTTCTCCACACCAGGCATGATATTCTAGACCTCTATCAACCCCCATCCCCCCTTAGTTGTCTCTTGCAAGCTGAACAGTCCTGGTCTCTTTGCTGTCTCCTCATATGGAAGCTGTTCCAGATCCCTAATTATTTTTGTTGCCCTTCTCTGTACCTTTTCCAGTTCTAATGGCTTTTCCCTGTCGGCAGGGAGGCTGTAGTGACTGATACCCGTTTTACTTAACTGCTGTCAATTCTCCACTGCTCCCCAGAGTAACCCAACGTAGAAAATAACTTCATAGTTAGCCTCTGTCTGGCATGAAGTCAGAATATCTGGTCTAGGAATTCTCTAGTACAGAAATACAACTCTTTCCAAATATTCTCTGGAGTCGGTGGGACTGGTGAACCCTGATCGCTTTCAGTGCGTTCATCTGAGCTGAAGAAAGCATGTTCCATTGGTCAAGCAGGACCTTTAGACCTGTCCTACGAATGGCCTCTTCCGTTTGAAGCAGGTGAACCGCTGGCAGTGATCTTGCTTCTCCAGACCAGTGTTCTGCCTTTGCTCGCTTTGAGCACTGCACAGTTTACCTCAGACATTCGATGGCATGTCTGTGCCCGACTGAGGGTGTCGGGCCTAGGAAACAGAGCTAACTTAACACCATCCTACCTGATTTGGTGGCTGTCAAATCTCAGCCTTGTATTGATCTTAAATGACCAGAAAGCAAACTGGCCTTTGCCGTTTGTAAAGGAAAACTGGAGGCTGAATATCATGAAGGGCTGCCGAACAGAGCTCCCAGGGGAGTTTGGAGGAACGTTAACGAGACGGGAAAGCTTGTTCTGGAACTCTAGAAATGCCGTCTGTGTCCGAGTAAATGGGCCACTGGCAAAGAGCATTTTTTGCTGCAGTTACCTGGCTGAAGAGACTTGCTGGCTGGCCATTGGTAGAGTGTATTAAAGTCTTCCTGCTGTTGAGAAGCTTCCAGGGCCCCCTCGAGGGTTAAGACAAAAGGCACTTTCCTGTGCAGAGTCATCTTTTCAAGGGCGGGCGGGAGGGGTGCATACAAATCCCTTTGCAGGCTTCATGTGAAAAGCAGCCTCCACTTGGCTTTGAGTATCGCTTGTAAGTGTTGGCAAACTGGCTTGTCTTGCACACGCTGCTGGGAAGTAACTTTACATGCACTGGGGAGGTGAAATGGAAGGCTTCAGCCTCCCTCCTGGTAGGGCAGAACTAGCGCCACAGTAGCGAAGAGGAAGCTGGTGAATGTCTGAGCCTCACTCAGCACTGACTGGGCTGCCTGATAGAGAACTCCTGGCGTGTCCACAAACCTCAGGAAGGTCTAAACCCCAGCTCTCCACCAGCATGCGCTAGTGTGCCTGTGATCGCAGCTCTCCCCTTACAGCACCTGGGTGCAGGGGCCAGGGGAACACGCTCCCCCAATGCAGGGTGTGCACGGCAGGCCTGGGCCCTCCATCGAGAACGGCAGAAAGGGAAATGACGCAGGTAAAGCACGGCCCTCTGGTTGGAAGGGCAGAGTTACCTTTCACTTTCACTTCATGGAGGGGACCTTTCCAAGCGTGTAAAAACAGGAAGAGAACAGCCTGGTGCCTTGATGTACAGTCAGTGACTCGGGTGAGACGTGCAAGACTAGACACTCACATGCACTAGTCACACCAGCCGAATGACGTGGACGTGCCAGTGAATCTATTCAGGATCTTTACTGCTTCAGTGAAGCCACATGGGTGTGCTTGGATCAGCTGTTCTGCCCTGAAAGCCACTTCCAGACACATCCATCTCCGACCCACGTCTCTCTGGAGCGGAGCATGGCCCCAGCGTGTTCTACTGGATCAGCGGCCTGGGCATTGACGCCCTCTTGGCCCAGGACACCTTGCGCCTGCCTGCGTAGCACTTAATTCTTCTCCATCGCCCTGCCAGCATGCCTCCGCCAGCTCTGGCCTGACCCCCACCTGCTGAGGAGAGGGAGGCTCCATTGTCCACCCATCCGTGACCTCTCAGCCTGGCAAGGGGCTAGCTGTGATGTGGAGAACTAGGAAGGAATTTGTCAGTGTGGCTAGAGAGCTTTCAGGTGACAATCGCTGCTGTCCAATGACTCGGGCTGGATTTGAGCCTGTGACAGACCCCTCTCAGCGTATGTACAATGTGCCCAGCTCCAAACTGTCCTTGGGATTAACTGTAACTGTCCTGTTCACAGCTCCCCTCTGCTGGCAAATGCCCCGTTCTTCGGCTCTTGGCTGGCGTGCTAGGGGTCTGTCTCTGAGCAGTGGGTTTGTGAGCATTTCCCGGAATGACAACATCTTACAGTGACGGCTGGAGAGCCAAATCTCCTCCTTTGACATGCAGTGATGTCACGCACATTTCAATGGGATAATATGCAGCGGATTAGGAGTTTTCAGAGGGTACCTCCCGAGGCATCCTTGGTACAAGTGGAGCCGTATAAAGGCAGTGAACGTGGGGTGGGGAGGTGGGGTGGGTGTCTCATAGCGCAAAGAGAACCGGGTTCTCAGAGGCCAGCTGGCTTAAACCAGGGCTGTCCGACTCCCTTCACTGACCAGCCGCTTCTCCCACAGCTGCCTTCCTAACGCAGACAGTCTGTCTGGATGACACAACGGTGAAGTTTGAGATCTGGGATACAGCAGGACAAGAGAGATACCACAGCTTGGCCCCGATGTATTACAGGGGGGCCCAGGCAGCCATTGTCGTCTACGACATCACCAACACAGTGAGTACTGAGCTGCTGGCCACAGACCGACTTGCTGGAGGGGAGAAGGGCCTGTCTGGGTATCCTGCTCCTTGGGGCGCTGCAGGGATGGTGTCAGCTCAGGACTGGGGGCCAGATCCTCTTCTGACACTCCCCATGTGTCACTTCCCCTTGGCTCTGTAGTGACCTAGCCACTGAGCCTTGGCTCACAGTGCTTGGAGGCAAACTGTTCTTGCTGACTAGAATCCGACTCTCAGGGCTGGAAGGGACCTCGGGCAGTATCTAGTCCAACCCCCTGCTCGAAGCGGGACCAACGCCAACTAAATCATCCCAGCCAGGGCTTTGTCAAGCCTGACCTTAAAAACCTCTATGGCAGGAGGTTCCACCACCTCCTAGGGAACCCATTCCAGTGCTTCACCACCCTACTAGGGAAATAGTGTTTCCTAATATCCAACCTAAACCTCCCCCTCTGCAACTTGAGACCATTACTCCTTGCTCTGTCATCTGGTACCACTGAACAGTCTAGATCCATCCTCTTTGGAACCCCCTTTCAGGTAGTTGAAAGCAGCTATCAAACCCCCCCTCGTTCTTCTCTCCTGCAGGCTAAACAATCCCAGTTCCCTCAGCCTCTCCTCATAAGTCATGTGCTCCAGCCCCCTAATCATTTTTGTTGCCCTCCGCTGGACTCTTTCCAATTTTTCCACATCCTTCTTGTAGTGTGGGGCCCAAAACTGGACACAGAACTCCAGATGAGGCCTCACCAATGCCGAATAGAGGGGAATGATCATGTCCCTCGATCTGCTGGCAATGCCCCTACTTATACAGCCCAAAATGCCGTTAGCCTCCTTGGCAACAAGGGCACATGGTGGACTCGTATCCAGCTTCTCGTCCACCGTAACCCCTAGGTCCTTTTCTGCAGAACTGCTGCCTAGCCACTTGGTCCCTAGTCTGTAGCAGTGTCCTTGTTGAACCTCCTCAGATTTCTTTTGGCCCAATCCTCTAATTTGTCTAGGTCCCTCTATATCCTGTCCCCACCCTCCAGCGTATCAACCACTCCTCCCAGTTTAATGTCACCTGAGACCTTGCTGAGGGTGCAGTCCACACCATGCTCCAGATCAGTAATGAAGACATTGAACAAACTGGCCCCAGGACTGACCCTAGGGGCACTCCACCTGATACCAGCTGCCAGTGACATGGAGCCATTGATCACTTCCCTCTCCTGCCTCTGTTCTGGGCAGGAAGTGGGAGGGGCTGCCCTCCCTCACCCTGCCTCCTGCCTCCTTCTAGGACACCTTTGTACGGGCCAAGAACTGGGTGAAGGAGCTGCAGAGGCAGGCCAGCCCCAACATCGTAATTGCATTAGCAGGCAACAAGGCCGACCTTGCCAGCAAGAGAGCCGTGGACTTCCAGGTAACAGGGATCGGCCCAGACGCTGCCCTAATTCAGAATTTTTCCTTCCTCGATCTCCAGTGTTAGGCTGAAACCTATCCACGTGGCTGCATTAGAGCCCTGGGGGAGCGCTGTGTTCCCAGTGGCTGCAACGTGGTAACCCCCAAGCCCTGCTTGAAGGGAAGTGGAGCCCACCTGTGTCCGTCCACTCCTTTCACAGCCCTTGTCTCCTCCGTGGGGCAGCCCCATCTCAGAGGTGGGGATTGGAACAGGCCGACCCCCTAAAGCGTCACCGCTGGTGTGCTCTGCCCACGCTCTCTATGCCAGCCAGCTGCCTCCTTCCCCAAGGCAGATGAGCCACATCCCACAGCAGCCAGATGTCTGAGCGTCTTTCCAAGGCGGCTCTGTAGACAGATTCCCTGCCAGCTCCCACCTCGCCAAGGGAGCTTGGTTAATGCTGAGCTCGTGTCCCGTCGCTTCCTATCACGCTGCGGTTCTGCGCCCGGCACTGAAATGCAGGCTGGGTCGCTACCGTAGCAGCCTGGCCCATGTGCCTCCCGGCTAGCGGCCGTAGCACAGAACCCTGGTGAGCAGCGCCCCAGACGGGTCTGCCCCGTGCTCCTCGGTGGGCAGCTGGCTCACACTGGGGGGAGACCTTGGGGGTGCTGTCGGATGAGCGGGATGCCAGCCCAAGCAGCGCCATCAAGTGCAGCAGCACGAGCCCTCCAGGGCGCGAGGGGACTTGTCGGAAGAAGGCAAAGGAGCAGAGAACCTAGTGCAAAGGGGCCTCCGGAGGAGCCCAGGCTGCTGTCTGTCCTTTGCCTGCCTTCCCCAAGCCCCTTGTGAGCATAGGGCCAGCTTACACTCCTGTGATTGCCTCCAGGAAGCCCAGACGTATGCAGACGACAACAGCTTGCTGTTCATGGAGACCTCGGCGAAGACGGCGATGAATGTGAATGAAATCTTCATGGCAATAGGTAAGTGGGGTAGCTGCAGTGCCCTTAGCGATGTCTGTCTGTGTGCACCATCGCAAACCGGCATTGTGCTGCCTGCCACCTGCCCGCCCATCTAACAGCAGCAATCCCCCGACTCTACGCCCCAGGGCAGCGAGGCTCTGCCTGGCGAGCAGTCCAGTCGCTCGGCTGGACACTGCCACCCCTGCTGGTTAAAGGGGCTCTCCCCACCCTCCCCCAGCAGGAGCAGCCAGAGAGAGAGAGAATTGAGCTTGCCCACTATGGGTTAGTGCTGGGCACACCTGGAATTGGCACTTGCCTTTCCAGTCCCAAGCCCAGCTGGAGGGAGAGACCTGCCTGGCGCGGCACGAAGGCCTGGGGAGCACGAGCTCGGAGCTGACATCAGGAGTCACCAGCTCTGCATATGAGCTGCATTGACCCGTTCCTCTCCCTCCAGCCAAGAAGCTGCCGAAAAACGAACCCCAAAATGCTGCCGGCACTCAGGGCAGGAATCGGGGCGTGGACCTGCAAGAGACCAGCCAGCCCAGCAGGAGCCAGTGCTGCAGCAACTGAGCCGCCGTTCCCACCTGACCGAAGCCTTTCCAATGACCTGACTGGAATCCACTCGACCCAATCGCACTTACGGTAGAGCAGCTGGCAATTGCCGCTGCCGTGATTTCTCCATCTCCTTCTGATCATAGGCTGGAGGGAGCTAGTCCACCTGCACCTTTCTGTACAAATACTAATTCCATTTTAAGTCTTAAGTCACTTTTTTAATATATGAACTGCTCGTCCCTCTTCCTGGTGGTGGATATGTGGGCTGGCCTCTTCCCGCCTTTGCTAGGTGAGGGCTAGAGCCGAACAGCTCCCACAAGCTTCTCGTTCACTATTGGAAACAAGGGGCCTTGTCCCTTAGATGGGATCTTGTTTCAGAGTTATCCACGTGAACAAGCCAAGGCTAGTTCAGTGCCACATGCCTAGAACAACCACTAAACAAAACTGTAGCATTATAATGCCATCCAGCTCTGGCGTCCGAGCTCGGTCTTGACCAAATCACAATGATGAGTATTTTGGGGTGGGGGTGAGGGGGGGCAGAGGGGAGCAAAACTGGTTTCTTCTGTATTTTGTATTGTACGTTTCTCAACATGTAACCAATCAGTATCTTGTCCATATAGTACATACCAACTAGCCTTCTGTCGTCCTCCTTTGGTGTTGGACTTTAGCATGCCAGCTCTTTTCTAGCTCTTCAGTTCCGGTGTAATGCACTAATAATCCTCTTGCAATTTTTTGCAAAAAAAAAAAAAATCTTGTATAAAAAAACAAAAGAAAATTGTCCTTTTTGACAGTGATGTGATGCCACTAATGTTAATATCCTTGCTCTGTGCAGACCGCTCTGGTTTACTGATGTACAGAGATGAGGGTGGGGGAGACTGGGAGGCATTTGTCTGTGGAAACCATCTGTATTAAACGTGTAATTCCACAAAATAAAACCTGGAGGGAGGTATTAAAATTGCTTCTGTTGCTGGAGTCTAACTCACGTTGGCTGCTGCCTAGTGCCTGATGCAATGTTATACAGACTGGTATTTAAAGAGGAACTGTCAACTTAGTCTTCACCACAAACTTACGGTGTGATTAAAAATTTTTTATAAATCTAATGTAACCAGAAATGTTTGAGTTTTATTAAAGGCACGTAAATGAAAGGTGGGTTCCCGTGTGCCCTACACATCACGCTAGTACTTGAAAGCTAAACTGGCCAGTGTAGTTTCATTGTGAATTTGTTCTGCTAGTGCACAACACGAAAGATCTCAAGAGGTCAGTATTGTTCCCGCCACTCTACATGTGGGGAAATGGAGGCACAAGCACCTTACCCAGATCCTCCAGCAGGCCAGTGGCAGATTGGGGCTAGAACCCAGGTCTCCTGAATCCATCACTGTTCTCCTCACTACTCCTTGTAGATTACGGTGACAGTGTCTAGATTCCCCATTGTGCTAGGTGCAGCTGCCTAATGTGTGTGGAAATGCCGATGGTAAATGGCTGGCATGGTGGAGAAAACGGAGTGGATTGTCTTGAATGCAGGGACTCTTTAAAAGGCGCAGAACGAGGCCTAGAGGGTGGCAAGATGCAGGGAAAACAAGCCTCCCATGGAATGAAAGTGGCCCATCTGGCTACAGATGACAGCCTGGAGGAAAAGGTCTGGACTACATGACCTCTTGAGGTCCCTTCCAGTGCTACGATTAAAAGCAAAGTGCGACCCGCTGCTCTTTGCGCTGCGTATGATAGAACCGAGCTGAGAGTAGGGAGGAGCCCAGCCCCACATCAGCAGTTCCATGATTGTAAAGGTGTTGAACAGGCATGTACAGCATGAAGATCAGCCCACTTCGCAATTCCCCTGCCCGCTCCTTTCCCGTGCAAGCCCCTCTGCCTAGCACCCGTGCCCCAGGCCCCTCCCCTTAGCTGAGGGCAGCCACAGCAGCGGGGCACTGTTAAGTGGGTGGGCTCTGTGGTGTATCTTCCTCACACAATTGCTCCTGCTTTGCTTGTTCCTTTGTCGGGCAAACCTGGCCTCTCCCATTTTCCAACTGGAATCTTGGTGGCAGCTGCTCTCAAGATTAATGGGAGATGCGGGAAGCACCCAGCAGTCTCCCACACACCAACTCCAGCTTCTCGCTAGAAACCTTTCAGAGCGGTAGCGGGGAGCTGGTTCTACCGACACTGCACGGTGAAGAGCTGGCTTGTGCTATGGCTGGAGGCATCTAAACTTCCCAGTGCGTTGGCAGAGACAAGCTGAGGCCAGCGGGAACATCCGGCTTTCGCTGAACTAAAGGGATAAAATGCCGCCATCTAGTGCCTGTTCTGCTTAGCCAGCACCTCCCGAGGCTGGTGACTTCAAATGCTCCTGTCTCCTTTCACCTACAGCCTCCTGCCCTGAGTTCCCCGGCCGCCGAGGGGCTGTGGGGTGGCTGCTCCTGTGGCCCGAGCCCAGCGCCTTCGTAGCAATGAAACAGGGCAGCGAGTTACATGCTGCTGGGCAGGGCGGCTTAGGCCGTGCTCCAGGCGTTCTGCAGCTTGGAGCACCCCCCATCCCCGGATTGCCTGGGTCAGTCTCATGAGAAGCTTCTACCTGATCACAAAGGGTTTAGGAGCCAGCCTCTTCCCCCCCCCCCCCCTTGTGCTGATGGGGAGCTCGGAGCCAGGGAGTGACTTGCCCACCACTGTGTAGCACGGGTGCCATGGTATCAAGCTGCTTGTCCCTGCAAGGCTCTGTGACTAATTAACGGTGAAGGGGATGAGCCTGGGGCTAGAACCCAGGCATCCGAGGCTGCCAGCTCTCCTCTCTATCCAGTAGATACCCCCACCCCCAGGAACTTGAGCTGAATGTCCTGTAACCTCCCCACCTTCTCTTGCAGCTGGGCCTGGCACTGGTACCTGCTCAGGACGATGCAAAGGCCCTGGCAGTGCTGGGAGGGAGCCCTGCTTGCCCCTTCCCTCTCTGTGGGAGGGACCCCCCCTGGCAGCAGGGTGGGCTGAGACCTCCTCCCCCCGCTCCTGCAGGTTCTGCTGAGTTCAGGGAGATGCTCAAGGCTGTAGAGCCAGGGGTGCGTGCGGTGTAGCCGTACCCGGGGCTGCTTCTCCTGCCGCTCTGTCCTGTCCCATGGGGCCTAATCCTTGTACATCAGCAGCCAAGACTGACCCACACCAGCGTGCCTGGGAAATGACTCAATCACCAGGCGCTGACGTCCAGTGTGTGAAATGTATTTGGTACAAAAACTATTTTGAAACTTTTGCTCTGATCATAGTGGCAAAAACTGATGCTAGTTTTGAAGCCGCTTGTTTTAGGCTCTAGAAATCTGGTCTGGGCTGCTCTGCCGGGGCCGCTGCCAGCAGCTCAGGCTGTTACCCCTGGGCTCTGCTGTCGGCTCCGTCCTCTGAGCCCGGCTCAGCCGGTGCCGCTGAGCTGGATGGGCACGTTCCTCGTGGGGAGGGCTGGGGGGGCCAGGCACGGGGCTTCGATGCACAGCTGCCCCTCCCTGGAGATGGAGCAGGTCAGGCGGTCGGTGTCCACAGCCCCGGGCACGTCCCACTCCCTCTTGAACACCTCGTACTTGTAGGAGAAGGAGCCTTTGCCGTCCTCGCTCTGCGTCTCCTTCCTGCCCGTCAGCAGCACCGTCCTGCCCACCAGCTTCACCGCCAGCTGCTCGGGCGCAAAGCCCCGGACGTCCTGCCGCACGGCGAAGGGCTCGGCCGTCCCCTGGGCCAGGGCCACGCCGGAGCCCTGGCCTGGCTCCCCCCCGGGGCTGCCGCTCCCTCCGCCAGCCAGGAGCCGCCCCATGCTGCTGGCAAACTCCCTGGCTGACTCCAGCTCCCGCAGCAGCTCCTGCTCCAGCTCAGCGCAGAGGGCACCCGGGGCCGGCCACAGAGTGCGCACGGGGCCCAGCCGGGCAGCCAGGGGGCCGTGGGGGGGCGGCAGGAGGTGCAGGCAGCACAACATCGCTGCTTCTTGGGCCGCTGCTGGCTCGGGGCTGAGTCCTCTCCGGCGGGGCTGGGGGCCGATCTGCTCGGTGCCGGGGGCCGGCAGCTTTTATCCCCCCCCGTGGGGGCCGGGCGCCTTCCAGAACCCTCTGGCCCTGCCGCCCCCCAGGCACCACTGCCTATTTTTACAAGGCTGATGGCTCGGGATGACTCATGGGGCAAAATAACAGTGACAGAAACACCCAGGTGTTTCCCCTGCCCTGGCCTGGCTTCCCCCACTCCAAACAGAGCAGCGGGACATGCAGCCACGCTCGGGTTACCGCAAATCCCCCCCCGCCCCGCCCCTCCCGGCAGCCGGGCCCGGGGAGGGGAAACACCTTGGTGCCTGCTTATACCTGCTGGGGGATTAGCCTGGGGCAGGGGCTCAGGTGTGAGCACAACGGTCCCAGCCGGTCTGGGGAGCAGCGGGGCAGGAAAATCCTGGGGCTGGGGGGCTAAGGGCCAAGCAGCACAAGGCCAGGAGCGTCTTTCAGCCCCGCACCCTGCCCCTGCCTCCCGGCCCCGAGGGGCTGGCTCTGGGGGAAGGGGGCAGCTCCTTAGCGCCTGGCTATTCCAGAGGCCAGCCAGCTGTTAGCCACGCCCCAGCGAGGCAGGCTGAGGGGCGCACGGCTGGCACCTCCAGACCCCCCAGCACTACGGCTCTCCCAGGCCAGGCCGTGGGACGGGCCCCTCAGTGCCCTGGCTGGGAAATCAACAACCGCCCTCGGGTGGGGCTTGAGTCCCCTTGCCAGCCCATCGCGTGACGAGTTATCACCTGTACGGCAGCAGCTGGGAGACCCCGTGTGCTGCGCCTGGTACACACCGGGAGGAATTCCCAGCCTCAAGCATTCACAAGCTAGTCAAGGCGTAGGGAGGAGAAACTGAGGCACAGAACAGGGGATGTGACACGCCCAAGGTCACCGGCAGAGCTGGGAATAGATGCCGGGTCCCCCAAGTCCCAGCCCGTGGGCCGACCCACCCCACTGCCTCCCTGCTGGCTGCATTGAATTGGGGACGTGCCTAAGTTCTGTGGGGCAGGGTCTTCTGAGCCGGGCAGGTGGCCCTGGGCAGTCAGCTAAGGGCAGTCAGTCCCCGCTGTGCGGCCTGGCGGGGAGGAGCTGGCACCCCAGGGGAGAGACCAGCACTGGAGGCCTGGGGCAGGGCTGGGCCAAGGGGAAGGCTGGCAGGGCCCGTGCCGGGGCTCCGCTCCGCCTGGCAAAGGAAGGACGGTCACAGGCCATTGGCGGGGGGGCGGGGGTCGCAGAGCTGCCAGGAGTTTCTATTTAGAGGCTGAGACGAGGATGCTAATTATAAGCTGGCAGGAAGGCAGAGCCGTGACCCAGGCATGCGGCTGGGAGCTGCCTGTTCTGGGGGCTGAGTAATGGGAATGAGCTGTCCCATTCAGCCAGAGGCGGCAGGGCCAGAGGGTTCTGGAAGGCGCCCGGCCCCCACGGGGGGGGATAAAAGCTGCCGGCCCCCGGCACCGAGCAGATCGGCCCCCAGCCCCGCCGGAGAGGACTCAGCCCCGAGCCAGCAGCGGCCCAAGCAGCAGCGATGTTGTGCCGCCTGCACCTCCTGCCGCCCCCCCACGGCCCCCTGGCTGCCCGGCTGGGCCCCGTGCGCACTCTGTGGCCGGCCCCGGGTGCCCTCTGCGCTGAGCTGGAGCAGGAGCTGCTGCGGGAGCTGGAGTCGGCCAGGGAGTTTGCCAGCAGCATGGGGCGGCTCCTGGCTGGCGGAGGGAGCGGCAGCCCCGGGGGGGAGCCAGGCCAGGGCTCCGGCGTGGCCCTGGCCCAGGGGACGGCCGAGCCCTTCGCCGTGCGGCAGGACGTCCGGGGCTTTGCGCCCGAGCAGCTGGCGGTGAAGCTGGTGGGCAGGACGGTGCTGCTGACGGGCAGGAAGGAGACGCAGAGCGAGGACGGCAAAGGCTCCTTCTCCTACAAGTACGAGGTGTTCAAGAGGGAGTGGGACGTGCCCGGGGCTGTGGACACCGACCGCCTGACCTGCTCCATCTCCAGGGAGGGGCAGCTGTGCATCGAAGCCCCGTGCCTGGCCCCCCCAGCCCTCCCCACGAGGAACGTGCCCATCCAGCTCAGCCCTGCGGGCGGCTTGGTGGCACCGGCTGAGCCGGGCTCAGGGGACGGAGCCGACAGCAGAGCCCAGGGGTAACAGCCTGAGCTGCTGGCAGCGGCCCCGGCAGAGCTGGGCGGAGAAGGGGGAGCAGAATCCAGCTGGGGCTGAGACTTGACTTTTTTTTGCTTCGCCGGCGCTCCAGACCTGCCCTCCTCTGTGTCCCATAATCTGGTCACCCTAGCTGGGCCCTGGGTACCTGGCTGGCTGCAGGCCAGATTCACAGCGCGTAACGTGTTTTTATATGAAATAAACGTTCCTGATCTTCCCCTGTGCTGGTGCTGCCTTCGCCAGGGCCGGCCGGTGCCAGCACTCGCTGCGGGCGCCTCCTCGGGCCAGTCTACGCTACCCTGGCACAGGCTGGCCCCGCGCGGCCGGCCCCTCGTGGGGAGGTGGGGCTTCACCCCGTGACAGGTCCCGCTTGCCTGCCTCGGGGGGGACGTTGAGGGGGGCCCAGGCAGGCTCCTGGGCTCTGCTGGAGGCACAGGCTGAGCCGGAGCAGCTCAGCCGGCACAAAGCCCCGAGTGGCAGGGCCGTGCAAGCCCAGAGCCTTGTGCTGGGTGAAGGGGGCTGGGGTGCACGGCTGGCCTGGGGGACATAAATCAGACCCCCCCCCGAGGGGAGTGGGAGGGACATTAATTATTGAAAAGATTATTTCCTGGGAGGGAAACTGAGGAAGGTGCTTGCTGGGCATGGGGAGGTGGAGACCCCGGTACAGAGACCTGCCACATCCGCAGCAGCGCGTAACTCAGGCCGGGGATGACGAGTGCGGCTCCTCCATGCAGCTGCCGCTCACCTGCACGGAGCCCTGGGGCTTTACTGCTGGGGCCAGCCCCTTCGGTCCCTGCTCGACAGCTTGCAGGCCCCCTGCCCAGCGCCAAGCCCAGTCGTTCCCGTAGCGCCTGCGCGGCCAGAGAACGGGCTCCCCTCGGCTCCGCTCAGCGTGCCAGCATGTGCCAAGCCGGGATCCGTCCAGCTGCCCACGGCTCCGGGTGAGCGGCAGTGACCGAGGGCAGCGCTAGGCCCCCCCCATCAGCTCCAGCCACATGCTCCGGGGTGCGCCCAGCCCTGCCCAGGGACCCAGAGTCTCAGGCAGGGACGGCAAGTTTGCAGTACGGCCAGTCTCGGCTCCAGGGCCCTGCTGTGCCAAGCAGGCCTGTGTGCATGGGAGCCCGGGCAGGGGGCGGGCATGTGCCAGCCGTCGGCTGCTTATCCCAGGGCCAGTGTGCTCCTCACCGGGAACCCCGCTCCATCAGGACCTCATTAGGGCCCCGGCCCCCAAGCCCCATGCAGAGCGGCAGCCACGCAGCCAAAGGGCTCGCTGCTGCCAGTGGGACCCGCAGGACTGGGCCTGGCCGCTCTGCCAGGCTCGCACATTAACTAGGACCGTGTATAAACCTCTAGCAGAAAGCAGGGCCCCGACGGCCCAGCCAGCGCGCGGGGCGGCCACATGTGGGGGACGGGGCTCGGGCTCCAGCCTGCCCCGGTTGGTGGGAAATCGGAGTAAAAAACCATTTCTACAAAGTCCACTGACAACGGGAACGTGGGGAAAACAGGTTTATTCCAGCGGTGACACAAACGAGAGACACCCGGAGAGAATCGTCACCCGGCAACACAGCCAGGGGGGAACAGGGAGATGGTGACACTTGCGCATTCGTTACAGGTACCAGAATCCTGCCGGGAGCCTCCGGCGGATCCAACCCCCCCCAGAGACAGGGCAGTTCCCCAGGCTCTGCTCCGGAAGAGGCGCGTGGGGGCACAGAACCCTGCGAGCGCGCAGGGCCGGAGCGGGCAGCGCTGGCAGCCCGGCCATGGCTGCGGTCTCTGGGGCGAGGGGCGCTGGCACCTCTGGTGGGTCAGGACCCCCTCGTTCCCTCGCTCCCTCCCGCAGGCCCCCTGCCCAGCCCCTCGCTGCTTCGCGGCTCCTTCCCCGCCCCGGCTTCCTGCGCCTGCTGGATGCTGATGGGAAGGGCTCTCCCCTGCACGGGCGGCGGGGCCAGGCGCGGAGCCTGGATGCAGAGCTGTCCGTCCCGGGACAGGGAGCAGGTCACGGCCTGGAGATCCACGTCCTCTGGCAGCACAGCCTGGGTGCGCAGCTCCCTGCATTCCCGCCTGCGGCCCCCCTCTTCCCACGTGCTTTGCTTTTCACGCTTCCCGGTCACCGTCACGCTCCTCCCCTCCAGCCTCACCGTCAGCTCCTCCGGGGAGAAGCCGGCCACGTCCACAGAGAGCTGGAACTTCTCCTCCCGCGGCCCCCGGGAGCCCGGCTCCGCCTCGGCATCCCCAGCCGCCCCCGGCTGCCTCTGGCCCGCAGGCTCCGAGCAAAGGGGCGGCTGGGCCTGGCCGACAGCACGGCTTATCCTGGCCATCTCCTCCATGTGCCTGCGCACGTCGCCCACCACCTGCTCGAAGCAGCTCTGGGGGGCCGGCCCCAGGAGGGCGCTCCCCAGCTGGCTGCTGCAGACCCACGTGGGGCCGAAGCCCCGCCACGGCCACCGTCTGAGCGGGAGCAGCCGCACCAGGTACCAGGAGCAGCTCGGCATGGTTCTGCTGCCCAGACTCCTGCTGCCTTCGCCTGCCTGGCGTGCCGGGGCACTGGCTCTGGTAGCAGCCGCAGGGCCGCCTTATATAGCCACCCGGCCTTCCGGGCCCTTCCAGACCCTTCCTCCGCCACCCACGGAAGGGCTGAGCCGGCCTCCTCTGCCGTATACGGTGCTGGGGCGGGACGAGCCTGGCCCTGTGAGTTACCTAACCGGGCGGCAGAGTCGAGCCAGCAGCTTCTGGCAGCCGGGAGCAGGGCCTGGCATTGCATCACTCCCTGCCCCACAGTCTGGGAATTTCTAGAGCCCCCCTGAAGCTGGCCCTTGTTGTCTGTATCCAAGGCTGGCGGGAGGGGCCTGTTATCACTCTGTGCCAGGGACCCGCAATTGCAGGGTCTAGTTCAGAGGCAAGTGGACAAGTGCCGGGATTGCGAGGTCCTGGGCAATAGGGGATTGGGAATTAAATAGAATTCCGGGCCCTGTACGGGTTCAGGCTGGGGAATATTTGAGCATGAGGTAAAAGTGTAACAAATCCAACTGGGAAGAGGGGGCCTGGGAAGAGGTGTGAGGAGGATGTTCCTGATGTCTAACCTGCGAACAGCCGAGGTGGAGGAATCCCCCCCATTGTCTAATCTGTCCTTAAATCCCCTCTCCTCTCGGAGATGTTTATTTGGTCCTGCCTGGTGGCGGCTTGGCCAGATGGCCTCTTGAGACCCTCCCAGCCTACTAGTTCTGAGTCTGTCTGGGGGATGGGGATGGACACGAGGCTAGAAAACGGCTCTGCAGGTAAATGGATTTTGAACTAACTGGGGGGCTGGGCAGAGAGAGGTTTCGTATGGGGCGAGCTCCAGCACCCACCCCAGCAATGATCCCCTGCAGGCAGACCCTTTCCCAGAGCCTCGGTGCTGTCCCACGGTAGTCACCGGGTTGTCAGCTCTCGCCGGGTGCACAGCGCCCGGGGGACTGAAGCCCCTTGGGATCTCAGCGGTTATTCAGGGTTCTCTTTCTAGCCCTTCTGGGTAGCAAGAAAAGCTGGACCCTGCCCCCTAAAGCTGCCCAGGCCGGAGGCCCAGGAGAAGACCCTCCCCAGCCCGTTTGGGTCCTGCCTGCTGGCGTGTGCACCTTCGGGTGGGGGATGCTGCACCCTGGGGTGGGGCTGGGGTTCTGGCCACGCTGTGCTGCTCTGGGCCCAGCAGCTGTGGGGCAGAGCTGGGCGTTAGGGCTCCCCAGACCTGCCGGGAAGTCTGCACCCCACAGGGTGAGACTCCCCCAGCCCCCTTTTCCCACGCGCATGGGGGGGTTGTCCCACTTCGGGGGTTAGGTGAAAATGAGGGGGGGTATTTACCCCGTGAGGGGGGTATTTACCCCACACTGGGGTGCTGTGGGGGGGGGCTGACCCGCATTAAGGGGGCTCTGGCTGGCTCCGCCCCGGGCAGGCTAAGCCCCGCCCCCGGCTCGGGGACTACATCTCCCAGCAGCCCCCGGGCCCGCGCAGGCGCAGTGTTGGCCTGGCGCACGCTGCGGTCCCGGCATGGCGGAGCCGGAGGCCTCGCAGCCCGGCCGGACCCCGCCGCACCCCCCGGCCGCTCCCGGCTCCGGGCCGGGCCCCGCGGGGGGCTCCAGTGACCCGGCCCGGCCCGGCCTGAGCCAGCAGCAGCGCGCGAGCCAGCGCAAGGCCCAGGTGCGGGGCTTCCCGCGCGCCAAGAAGCTGGAGAAGCTGGGGGTGTTCTCGGCCTGCAAGGTGCGGGGGGGGGGTGTTCTCGGCCTGCAAGGTGCGGGGGGGGGGGTGTTCTCGGCCTGCAAGGTACTGGAGGGGGCCCCCGGGGGGGGTGTTCTCGGCCTGCAAGGGGCGGGGGGGGGGGGGTGTTCGCGGCCTGCAAGGTGCGGGGGGGGCACCCGGGGGGGGCGTTCTCGGCCTGCAAGGTGCGGGGGGGGGGTGTTCTCGGCCTGCAAGGTGCGGGGGGGGCACCCGGGGGGGGGTGTTCTCGGCCTGCAAGGTGCGGGGGGGGGCGCCCGGGGGGGTGTTCTCGGCCTGCAAGGTGCGGGGGGGGCACCCGGGGGGGGGTGTTCTCGGCCTGCAAGGTGCGGGGGGGGGCCCGGCCTGCAAGGTGCGGGGGGGGGCGCCCGGGGGGGGTGTTCTCGGCCTGCAAGGTGCGGGGGGGTGGGGCTCGGCCTGCAAGGTGCGGGGGGGGGGGTGTTCTCGGCCTGCAAGGTGCGGGGGGGGGGTGTTCTCGGCCTGCAAGGTGCGGGGGGGGGGGTGTTCTCGGCCTGCAAGGTGCGGGGGGGGGGTGGACTCGGCCTGAAAGGTGCGGGGGGCGGGGTGTTCTCGGCCTGCAAGGTGCGGGGGGGGGGGTGTTCTCGGCCTGCAAGGTGCGGGGGGGGCACCCGGGGGGGGGGGGTTCTCGGCCTGCAAGGTGCGGGGGGGGGGGGCACGGGCTGGCAGGGGGGGGGGGGGGGCGCGGCCAGAACGGTGCGGGGGGGGGGGGGCTCGGCCTGCAAGGTGCGGGGGGGGGGTGTTATCGGCCTGCAAGGTGCGGGGGGGGGGGTTCTCGGCCTGCAAGGTGCGGGGGGGGGGGGTGTTCTCGGCCTGCAAGGTGCGGGGGGGGGGTGTTCTCGGCCTGCAAGGTGCGGGGGGGGGGGTGTTCTCGGCCTGCAAGGTGCGGGGGGGGGGGTGTTCTCGGCCTGCAAGGTGCGGGGGGGGGCCCCGGGGGGGGGGGGTTCTCGGCCTGCAAGGTGCGGGGGGGGGTGTTCTCGGCCTGCAAGGTGCGGGGGGGGCACCCGGGGGGGGTGTTCTCGGCCTGCAAGGTGCGGGGGGGGGGCTCGGCCTGCAAGGTGCGGGGGGGGGGGCTCGGCCTGCAAGGTGCGGGGGGGGGGGTGTTCTCGGCCTGCAAGGTGCGGGGGGGGGGGGTGTTCTCGGCCTGCAAGGTGCGGGGGGGGCACCCGGGGGGGGTGTTCTCGTCCTGCAAGGTGCGGGGGGGGGCAACCCGGGGGGGGTGTTCTCGGCCTGCAAGGTGCGGGGGGGGCCCCCCGGGGGGGGAGTTCTCGGCCTGCAAGGTGCGGGGGGGGCACCCGGGGGGGGGTGTTCTCGGCCTGCAAGGTGCGGGGGGGGCGCCCGGGGGGGGGTGTTCTCGGCCTGCAAGGTGCGGGGGGGGCCCGGCCTGCAAGGTGCGGGGGGGGGCGCCCGGGGGGGGTGTGCTCGGCCTGCAAGGTGCGGGGGGGGGGCTCGGCCTGCACGGTGAGGGGGGGGGGGCTCGGCCTGCAAGGTGCGGGGGGGGGTGTTCTCGGCCTGCAAGGTGCGGGGGGGGGTGTTCTCGGCCTGCAAGGTGCGGGGGGGGGGGGGGGTGTTCTCGGCCTGCAAGGTGCGGGGGGGGCACCCGGGGGGGGTGTTCTCGGCCTGCAAGGTGCGGGGGGGGGGGCGCTCGGCCTGCAAGGTGCGGGGGGGGGCACCCGGGGGGGGGTGTTCTCGGCCTGCAAGGTGCGGGGGGGGGGGGGTTCTCGGCCTGCAAGGTGCGGGGGGGCACCCGGGGGGGGCGGTCTCGGCCTGCAAGGTGCGGGGGGGGGCACCCGGGGGGGGGCGGTCTCGGCCTGCAAGGTGCGGGGGGGGGCACCCGGGGGGGGGGCGTTCTCGGCCTGCAAGGTGCGGGGGGGGCACCCGGGGGGGGCGGTCTCGGCCTGCAAGGTGCGGGGGGGGGCACCCGGGGGGAGCGGTCTCGGCCTTCAAGGTGCGGGGGGGGCGCCCGGGGGGAGCGGTCTCGGCCTGCAAGGTGCGGGGGGGGGGCGCGCCCGGGGGGAGCGTTCTCGGCCTGCAAGGGGCGGGTGGGTCCTTGGCCTGCAAGGTTCGGGGGGCACCTTCCCTGGCTGTTCCACCCCTGTGGGGTCACACGGAATTGGGAAGGGAGAGGGCAGGGCTGCCCCAGGACCCCGCACCGATCGCCTGGTCTGTCCCTGGCTTAGGCCAACGATGCCTGCAAGTGCAACGGCTGGAAGAACCCCAACCCGCCCACTGCCCCCCGCATGGACCTGCAGCAGCCTGTGACCAACCTGAGCGAGCTGTGCCGGAGCTGCGGACACGCCCTCGGTGAGGCCTGCCAGTGCCTTCCCCGGGCACGGGCTGGGGGAGCGTCGGGCTCTGCTCTGGTGGGCCCGGCAGAACGGGCCGGGGCTGCGTGTAGTGCTGGGCCTGCCTTCGCGGCTCCCTGGCAGGGCACCCGCTGGGCGATGCCCTGTGGTCGGTGCCAGGGTGTCCCCAGCTAAACCTCCTCTCCATTGTCTTCACTGCTCCCCTGTCCAGCTGACCACGTGTCCCACCTGGAGAACGTCTCGGAAGAGGAGATCAACCGGCTGCTGGGGATGGTGGTGGACGTGGAAAATCTCTTTATGTCGGTCCACAAAGAGGAGGACACGGACACCAAGCAAGTGTACTTCTACCTGTTCAAGGTACGGTGCGGGAGCAGCGGCTTCGCTCTGCCTTTGAGCCGCAAGCCTCCTCGGTGTAGCCATTAGGACGTCACGATAGACAGCGAAGGCGTCCAGTGTCCAGCCTAAAATCTGGCGCATCTCTGCCTGCCTCTGGTCTGGTTGCTGTTCTGTGCCGTTACTTTCCAGGGCACGTTTGGTTGAAGTCAGCTCTGAGGCAGGGATTCTGCTCTGTTCCATGGGCGCCCCTCTTCGTTCCTGCCCCATGCCCAGAAGCGTTCACAGTCCTTCTCAGTGATAGCGGCCCCAGGCTGTCCTCAAGGCAGGCGTCCCCTCGGCCTCAGGGCTGCGCCTTCCTGGAGCGAGTGCTCATTACTCCACCTTCGATAAATGGAGAGTTTGTTCCCTTCCTGGGGAAACAGTCTGCACGTGTAAAACAGCACGTGTTATGCACCGAGAATGCATCTGATTTGTGTAGGACCTAGAGTAACTATCCTGTTTGTTTGTATCCTGCCTGGCAAGGGATGGAACTCCGAATTCCTGACCCCTTCATGGCTATGTGTTTGGGGGGCTCAGAAGCCCCCGGTACCCTTCTTCTTGAGCGAGGAAAGCTAGTTTGTTGTTGCACGAGATTGAAAGAGCCACTCCTCTCCTAACCTGCGTCTTGCCTAAAATTCCTGGAGCCACAGCTGACCCCTGCTCCTTTATCGGTTCTGGGAACCGGTCACCAGGCCCAGGGTGCGGCTGGCGGGCCGTGGGGAGGAGCAGCGGATGGATTACATGAGATGTGGAGGAGGGTCTGTGTGTGGTCTCCGTTAGGCTTGGGAATAACCAGCCCATGTAGGGATCTGAGCCCAGTGAGCTGCTGATTTGTTACAGTGGTTCCCAACCAGGGGTACGTACCCCAGGGGGACGCAGAGATCTTCCGGGAGTCCATCAGCTTACCTAGATATTGCCTAGTTTTACAGCAGCCTACGCAAAAAGCACTAGTGAAGTCAGCACAAAGTAACACGTCATACAGTGACTGGTTTCCACTGCTCTAGATGCTGAAACGTAAGCACAATATTGATATTGCGATTGCTTTCGTTTATAATTATAGGGTAAAATGAGAAAATAAGCAGTTGGTCAGTAGCAGTGTGACACTTTTGTGATTTTGTGTCTGATTTTGTAAGCGAGTAGTTTGTAAGTGAGGCGTAACTCGGGGTACACAAGCCTCCTGAGAGGGGTGCCATTGTCTGACAGGCTGAGTGCCAGGGATTCATTGTATGTCTGGCACCCGCCTCAGGCAGCCCAACTGCAAGACTGGCTTAAAAGCAGAAGCTTTGCCGGCACCCCGGCCCCGAGCTGAGCCCCTGGGAGATGCACTGCCAGGGAAGGAGTGGGCCGATTCCCAGGCGGTGTAAATCGACACAGCCCATTAAAGGCACCAGTGGGGGATCTGGCCGGCTGCTCCTGGCCCGTCGCAGCTTTCGGTGGCTGCTGTAAGCCTGGCCGCTCTCCAGTCCCCGGTGTGTGACGTCCCCCTTGCCTCCCCAGCTGCTGAGGAAATGCATCCTGCAGATGAGCCGTCCTGTTGTAGAAGGGTCCCTCGGCAGCCCCCCCTTCGAGAAGCCGAACATCGAGCAGGTAACACCAGCGCTCTGTAGCGGCCGTCCATTGTCACGGTGACCCCAACGCCTGGGACACCCTCTGCTGGGACACGCAGCCGGCCCCGAGCTGACGGGTCTGCCTGGACCCCCCGGCGGCGGGAGAGGTGCTGGTGGGTTCCGATGACCCTCGTCTCAGCCTGATCCTGTGGCTTTTAGCTTCCTGGCGTCTCTTCCCCCTGCCTCAATAATCCTGTATAACGAGGAGCCGTTCCCTGCAGCTGGCTGACTTGTTACCCACCCAGGGTCTGGCCCGGACACGTCACTACGTCCGGTAGCAAACCGAGCCGCGTGTTCGGCTGCTCCCAGGAAGTCCATCCCCGGGGCCGGTGCTGGGCGCGGTTGTTTCTCGGGGCGGGGACTGCTCTCCCGCCCTCACCCGGGAAGTGGTGGA
Organism: Mauremys mutica; assembly: GCF_020497125.1. Classification (NCBI taxonomy): domain Eukaryota; kingdom Metazoa; phylum Chordata; order Testudines; family Geoemydidae; genus Mauremys; species Mauremys mutica. The sequence continues at coordinate 1,680,986 of NC_059096.1, forward strand.
TCGTCGTAAGTCCGGGGGCGGGGAGGGCTCTGGTGAAGCTTGAGGGACAGGGCAGGAATTGCCAGGCGGGGTCAGACCCGGCCCCGTCTTGTCCAGTGTCGTGTCTCCTGGCTTGGGCCGGTGCATCTCCGAGCCGCAGCACTCCGCTGCTCTGGTCCGGACCCTCGTGTTCCGGTCTGGGCTCCCTGCCGCCGCCCCTCGGTCCCAGCCCTGGTCTCGCTGATAGAGGCCTCCAGCTTGACCAAACCGGTCAGTGGGGATCTTGTCGTGTTGATAAATCACCTGGGAATACTCGTCCCGCTACACCCGATCCACAGCTGAACGTGGGTCTCGGCTGCTCCATTCCACACCTCCTGCAACTCCTCGGCTGCGTTAACCTCTCCTCGTGCAGCCCCCCTGCCCTGTGTTCATGCGCAGAGCAGCCCCGCGTCGGCTGCTGTGTCACACAGCCCCCCGCAGCTGGGGCCTGCCTTTGCCTCCCCTGACGCCTGCCGGCACCCTGCCCCCACAGGGAGTCTTCAACTTCGTCCAGTACAAGTTCAGCCACCTGCCCCCCAAGGAGCGGCAGACCATGTACGAGCTCTCCAAGATGTTCCTGCTCTGCCTCAACTACTGGAAGCTGGAGACGCCCTCCCAGTTCCGGCAGCGCTCGCAGAACGACGACGTGGCCACCTACAAAGTCAACTACACCCGGTGAGTGCTGGGGAGAGGGGCCGGTGCAGACCCCGTCCCGGCTCAGTGCTCGCCGACCGTTCGTTGCATGCTTAGCTTGTGCTCTGGGGGAGCTCTGACCCTGGCTCCCCTCACTTCACCTCCCCAGTGGGGGGATCTGGGCTCGCCCTCCTCTCCCGAGCTGGTCCTGATCTCCCCCACCGCACTCCCTGCTGTATTCCCAGCGATGAGCCCTGGAGATCCTGAGCCTGCTGCTCTTAAGCACAGCACCTGCTGCATCCCTGGAGTGCTGCCAGCGGCTCAGTACGGTGCACAGCTCACACCTGGGCTGGCCCGGCGTGTGGGGTTGCGGGTACTCGTGATGGTTCAGGGCCATGAAGCCAGCATGCCTTGCCCCGGCCGGCTTGGAGAGACAGCGTCGGTGTGCTCCACACTCCGCTGGGAAAGGTCCCCTGTCTCGACTACCCCAGCCGCTGCCTCTCTGCCCCCATTGCCCCTCCATTCCCGACAAGATGCAGCTGCTGCGCTTTGCATCTCAGCCCGTGACTGCCACCCCAGTCGTAACGCCAGCCCCTTGGGGGCGCTGGTACCAGCGTCCAGGTCCCTGGGAGTGTGCCCCCTTTCTCCCCCAGCTGGCTGTGTTACTGCCACGTGCCCCAGAGCTGCGACAGCCTCCCCCGCTACGAGACTACCCACGTCTTCGGGCGCAGCCTGCTCAAGTCCATTTTCACCGTCACCCGCCGGCAGCTGCTGGAGAAGTTCCGGGTGGAGAAGGACAAGCTGGTGCCGGAGAAGCGGACGCTCATCCTCACCCATTTCCCCAAGTAGGTGGGGCTGGCTCCCAGGGCGTGGGGCTGGCAGGGGTTAGCTGAGTTCTCCCTGGCCCTGGCGAGCCCAGAGGTGGCTGTGATGGGTGGGTCACGTCTGGTCTCTGCGTGCCAGGTCCCTGGGCCCTGCTCGCTGGGTGAGGCTCCTCCCCATGGGTACCTGCCCGTTAATCTGGATTGCCACGTGTGGCCCCACACTCCCCCCCATGCTGCTCAGGGTTGGCAGCTCTAATAATTGGAGATGTACCAGCTCCGGTGCAAGCGGGTGGTTTGCTTGACACGGCCCGTGGTCTGGGCTGCAGAGCTGGAGAGGACCTTGGAAGGTCATCGAGTCCAGCCCCCTGCCTTCACTAGCAGGACCAAGTGCTGATTTTTGCCCCAGATCCCTAAGTGGCCCCCTCAAGGATTGAACTCACAACCCTGGCTCTAGCAGGCCACTGCTTAAATCACTGAGCTATCCCTGCCCCCCAATGCGGCCATGCCACTAGCCTGCCAGCTGCTGGCTAACCTGCCCCGTCGCCCGCCCTGCCCAGGTTTCTGTCGATGCTGGAAGAGGAGATCTACGGGGAGAACTCGCCCATCTGGGAATCTGACTTCACCATGCCGGCCACGGAAGGCGCCCAGCTGGTCCCGCGCCCAGGTACTTGGCTGGGAAAATGGCCGAGCGCCCTGGGAGCGATTGAGCTCGTGCCACGCCAGCTCCGGTGCAAGCGGGTGGTTTGCTTGACACGGCCCATGGTCTGGGCTGCAGAGGGCCAGTGCAAAGACGTCCTGTCCAGGGCCAGGTGGGCATCACCCCCGGGGCGGGAGGCTGTGGGTTTGGCTAGTGAAAGGCTCCGTTCTCATTCCCAGCAGCCGTCAGCACCGTCGCCGTGCCCAGCACCCCGATGTTCAGCAAGAAGCTCAGCAGCAGCAGCTCCTTGTCCTCCATGAGCCTGGATGCCAGCACGGCCGAGCCCGTGCCAGGTAACGCCAGCCCAGCTGTGGGTGCGCGGAGGGGCTGAGGCCGCCCCGGGGCCCTGCTGGGTGGCACAAAACTTTATGGCCCCAACGCCTCTGGGACTGGCCGGGGGCTAGTGCCCGAGGACACAGCGCCCTGGGAGGGGTCAGCCTCCGGCCAGCGCCACCTCCCCTGGAGCGAAAGGGGCAAAGCGCTGCCAGACCAGGGGGATCCGCAGTTAACCCTTGAGAGTCCATGGGGTTGCTCGGGTCTCAAGTGTGGGCTGGGGGAGGGATCTTGGGGGGGCGGGAGGGGGCGCTGCAGTGAGCAGGCAGGTTCTGCCCTCGTGGTACGTGTGGACGGCGGATGCCCGAGTGGATTGTCGTCAGCCAGCTTGGGAACAGCCTGCGCCCGCCGTTCCCTGTCACCCTGACACCCCTCGGTCACAAGCCGTTCAGCTCAGAGGGGGAAGTGAAAGACCCCTCGTCTGTCACCCGCTCCCCGAGCATAGGCTGCCTGGGGCGGGACGGGGACGCTGTGCCCGCTTCCCTGGCAGGCAGCGCCACGCAGGAAGCCATGGAGCACCCAGTCAGCCCGACCCGGCACCCTGGGGGGCAGAGGGGGCAAGCCCCTTGCGGGGTGACACGCCTCAGCTGCACCGGTTCCCGCGGGCCCCAGCCCTGCCGAGGTCTGGCTGCTGCTGCAGGGTCCGGGTGCGGCGGCTCCTGTCTCCCTTGCTGTGCGGCTTGGCGGGAGCCACGCGGGGTGGGAGATGCAGGGACGCGAGTGGCCCGTGGCCCTGCCGGCGTGACCATCCTCTGCTGCCCGAGCAGGCGAGAAGCGGAAGCTGCCCGAGGGCCTGACGCTGGAGGACGCCAAGCGGATCCGGGTCATGGGCGACATCCCCATGGAGCTGGTCAACGAGGTGATGCTGACCATCACGGACCCGGCCGCCATGCTGGGCCCGGAGGTATGGGGCAGGGAGCTGCGGGGATGTCTCCCATCAGCACTCGCCGGCTCCCCACTGGGCGCGGGCCCGGCAGTGCTGGGCCAGGGTTGCTGGTGACAGTAGGAGCTGCCAGCCCTTTGGAGCGGCGGTGCCAGACCCCGTGCTGGGGCCTGGCGTGACTGTTTGGGGAGCGGGGGGGAGAGTTGGGTAAGTGGGTGGGGCGTTGTCCCTTACGCCCCCCGCTCCGCCCCCAGACCAGCCTGCTGTCGGCCAACGCGGCGCGGGACGAGACGGCGCGGCTGGAGGAGAGACGCGGCATCATCGAGTTCCACGTCATCGGCAACGCGCTCTCGCAGAAATCCAACAAGCGGATCCTGATGTGGCTGGTGGGGCTGCAGAACGTCTTCTCCCACCAGCTGCCCCGCATGCCCAAGGAGTACATCACCCGCCTCGTCTTCGACCCGTACGTGGGGCGGGGGGGCTGCTCCGGGGGGCCGGCTCCGGCTCCGTCGCGATCCCGGCTCGCGCAGGAAGTAGACGGCCCCGGTTCGCTCCCTGCGTCCTGGCTGCACCGGAGGCCCAGGCCCAGTGCAACCCCAGCAGCTGTGGGGGGCGGGGGAACGGTCTGGGCCCCACATCCCTGCCCAGCCCCATAATATTAACTCAGACGGGGCCGTTCCTGCCTGAGCTGCACACGCCTCCCCCACTACTGCTGCAGCGACTGATGGGGCTGGGGATAGTGCATTGAGTGGGGCCCCCCCAACCCCCTATGTGACTCTGGCTGTGCCTTTCCCGGCAGCAAACACAAGACCCTGGCTCTGATCAAGGACGGCCGGGTGATCGGGGGCATCTGCTTCCGGATGTTCCCCACCCAGGGCTTCACGGAGATCGTCTTCTGCGCTGTCACCTCCAACGAGCAAGTGAAGGTGAAGGCAAAACCGCAGCTCACCTGGCGGGGGCCATGAGAGAGAACAGTGGGGAGCCCAGGGCTGGGCTAGCAGGGGCTGCGGGGCGGGATTGGGGGGCCCTGGCAGAGCTGGGGGGAGCCCAGGGCTGGGCAGCAGGGGCTGCGGGGCGGGATTGGGGGGCCCTAGCAGAGCTGGGGGGAGCCCAGGGCTGGGCAGCAGGGGCTGCGGGGCGGGATTGGGGGGCCCTGGCAGAGCTGGGGGGAGCCCAGGGCTGGGCTGGCAGGGGCTGCGGGGCGGGAGTGAGGGGCCCTGGCAGAGCTGGGGGGAGCAGGGGCCAGCGGGTTGGGATCGTGGGGTGCTGGCAGAGAGGTTTGGGTGGGCAGCCCAGGCCTAGGTAGCAGGGGGAGGCTGCAGGCCATGGCTCTGCGGCCGCGCTGGCTGCGAGGGAGGCAGGAGCGGATGCTTTGTCCCGGCCGTGGGGAGCGCAGCCTCGTGGACAGCGGGACTTCCCCCGAGGCCGGGCCGGGGACCATGTTTAACGCTGGCTGTTCCTGCGGCCCAGCAGTCGCTCTGCTGGGGTCTGTTCCCCAAACACGTCTCGGGGCAGGGCCAGCCTGGGGCACCTCCCCACAACCCCTCCCTGAGAGGCTGAGCCCCGCCTGCCCCGGGGCGTCTGCCTGACGGGCGCCTGTCTGCCTGCCAGGGGTACGGGACGCACCTGATGAACCACCTCAAGGAGTATCACATCAAGCACAACATCCTCTACTTCCTGACCTACGCCGACGAGTACGCCATCGGCTACTTCAAGAAGCAGGTCCGGTGCCGCCTGCCCCCGCCCACCTGGGGGGGTGCCCTAATCCCCCCCCCAATGGTGTCGCTCGCTCTCACAACCCCCCTGCCTTTCCAGGGCTTCTCCAAGGACATCAAAGTGCCCAAGGGCCGCTACCTGGGCTACATCAAGGAGTACGAAGGGGCGACGCTGATGGAGTGTGAGCTCAACCCCCGCATCCCCTACACCGAGCTCTCGCACATCATCAAGAAGCAGAAGGAGGTATCCTGGGCGTGGGGGGGCTCCGCTCGGCCTGGCTCCTCGTGCCAGCCACACCCGCGCTGCCGTAACACCTTGGCGCTAGTGCAGGGGAAGGGGTAACGCTGCTGGCCCAGGAGGCTGCTGTCCTGTGAGCGCCCCTCTCGGGCAGCGTCTCCGTGGCCCACGCGGCTCCCAGCACGGCTTTGCCATGTGTGTGCTAGTCACGGTCCAGCACCCGCCTCCGTCAGACCCGGAGCCGCTGCCTGGCTCCGGCTCGCCCTGGGCGAGCCCCGCTTCCCTGCCCCGGGCACAAGGCAGCCTTCAGGGCATTGGCTGCCCCGTCCCGCGGGCACGGCCCTGCGCCCGGCTCCCCCGCAAAGGCCTGAGGGTGAGGGGAGCGGGCGTGGACCAGCCCCGCTCGCTTCTAGCCTCTGCCGCTCCCACCGCAGATCATCAAGAAGCTGATCGAGAGGAAGCAGGCGCAGATCCGCAAGGTCTACCCGGGCCTGACCTGCTTCAAGGAGGGCGTGCGACAGATCCCGGTCGAGAGCATCCCTGGAATCCGTACGTTTGGGCCACAAACGTCTGCAGCCCTGGAAGGCTCCGGCAGCAGGGCAGGCCTCTGACTGCTCCCCACCACCACCACCACGGCCAGCGCCTGTCACTGCGACTGTAGCTACCCACCTAGCGCCTGTGCGCTCGGCGTCACCTTGCAAATAGTCTCAGCTGCGGGCAGTGCTGCTGCCACCCTGTGGCCAGGCTGTGCCACTGCACTCTCCTCTCTGCGGTGCGCAGCATCCGAATGGGTCCGGGTCCGGGCTGAGCCGTTCAGGGGGTGGTGGCCCCTGCGCTGGGGGGTGAGGCTGGGCAGTGGCTGGGCAGCGGCTGGCTCTGCCCTTAATGCCGTAACACAAGCAGGTGCCTCAGGAAAGAGCAGAGGGGTCGACTGGCTCTGCAGCCTGCCGCCTGGCAGTGGCTCTGATCTGTGCACTGGGAGAGGAGCAGAGCTGGCATCCCAGCCTGGCTCTGTGCGGGACTAGTACAGCTCCTGGCGCGGCTCCGTGGAGCAGTGCGTTCCGGGGGCAGCGGAGGGGTGGTCGTGGCCCTCGCAGCCAGCTTGGGGGTCACGGAGGCAGAGTGCTGCCCAGGGACTGCGCTTGGGGAGGGGATTGGGACTCGGTTGATGGCGAGTGAGCCAATGCCTCTTCCTGCCTTCCAGGAGACACGGGATGGCGGCCGCTGGGGAAGGAGAAAGGGTAAGTGCCGTTCCCAGCCCTGCGTCCGTCGCTGCTGGCCCGGTTTGCTCACCAGGGGAACTGGGGGGGTTGGGGGAGCAGCGGCACAGGTTCCCCCCCCCCCCGGTCAGCAGCCCGGGCCGAAAGGCGCGATTGCCTGGGGGCTCTGGTGCTGCTCCCTAGCCTGGCAGATGGTGCAGGGATGGCCCGAGGCTGCAATCCATTCTCAGCATCCCGGCAGGGTTCCCCAGGCTGTCGGACCTCGAGGCAGCAGCATCTGGGCCGTAGCTGTGTGGGAGCAGTCGGGGGACACGTGGGCTGAGGCTGGTCACGCCGCCCCGGGGGTCCCTGGCAGGCTGCTGCCCTCAGCACAGCGGCAGCGTGTCCTGAGTGCCCTAGGAGGGAGGCACAAGTCTTCCCCCACAGTGGGGGGGCCAGGGGCTCGCCTAGCCGGTGCCCGCTCACCTACGGGTACTGGGAGGGGACAGACGCTGTGGGTGCTGACCTCATCTGCCCCCTTCTCCTGCAGGAAGGAGCTCAAGGACCCAGACCAGCTGTACAACACTCTGAAAAACCTCCTGGCCCAGATCAAGGTGACGGAGCACGGGGGGCAGCTCCCCTGGGGTCTCAAGAGCTTCCGTGGGTCCGTTAGAGCCTCCCCGCCTGGCACAAGCCAGTCGCCAACCGGGGGCTCTGAGCGGGTTCTCCCAGCTCTGCGGGGGGGTGTCTGGGGCCAGCAGCCGGGGCACAGGCGCCTGGGCTGGTTCTGATCCGTGGTCCCTGAGCCCAGGGCATCTCGCTCTGTCTGAGCTCCCTGTGCTCAGGGTGGGGCCAGGAGCCACGCGCCTCCCGGGCCTGGTTCTGGAGGGGGAGGGGAGTCCAAGCTGCCCCCCCCCCGCATGAGGCTCTGACTGCCCCTTGCTCCCCACAGACGCACCCCAGCGCCTGGCCCTTCATGGAGCCCGTGAAGAAGTTGGAGGCCCCTGATTACTACGAGATCATTCGCTTCCCCATTGGTAGGTGGCTGATCTGCCCGAGGCCCATGCGGCCCTGGCGGGGTGGGGGTGAGGCCAGCGTGGGCTGTGTGGGGTATTCATTGGCAGTGGGGGACAGCACTCCTGGGTCCTATTTCGCCTCTGGGAGGGAAGTGAAATCTAGTGGCTGGAGGGGGGCTGGGTTCTGCCCTCTCCTGTGGCAGGCGTACGTGGAGTTCTAGTGGCCAAGGCGGAGGTGGGGAGCCCGGACTCCTGGGTTCTGTTCCTGGCTCTGTCGCTGGCCCGTTTCCCCTCTGCGGGGCTGAGGGTGCTGGGACCCGAGGGGTGGGGGAACCCAGCCAGCCGCGCGCTGATCGCTGCCCCCGCAGACCTGAAGACCATGACCGAGCGCCTGAAGAATCGCTACTACGTCACCAAGAAGCTCTTCATCGCCGACCTGCAGCGCATCATCACCAACTGCCGGGAGTACAACCCCCCCGACAGCGACTACTGCAAGTGCGCCAACACCCTCGAGAAGTTCTTCTACTTCAAGCTCAAGGAGGCCGGGCTCATAGACAAGTAGGGGCTCGGGGGGGCCCTGGCCTCACGCTCCCCTTGTGCCCGCAGCCCCGGGCCGAGGCAGCGCTTCCTGCCGAACTCTCCCAGGAGGGGCTGGGGGGCTTCTCTGAGCCCGGCTCAGCTGCTGACGGGTGGAGCAGGCCAAGGAGCACGTGGCCAGAGTGTGGGGCCAGCTCCCCTCCCGCTGCTGGGGGAGGCCTCTGGGACTCACTGGCCTCTCCCCTGGGCGCCACCAGGAGAGGAGCGGCCCGGGGCCCCTCTGCACCAGTCGACACTCTGCCCGTGGGTGTCTCCGCACGCTCGGCACCTCGCCCTGGAGGCAGAGCCCTGCCCGCATGGCACCGGGCGCCACAAGGTTCAGCCAGGGCATGGACCTGCTGGGCTGGAAATTCCAGCAGGGCAGCCCAGGCTCCAGTGCTGAGCCGCCCCACCCCGGGCGAGCCGCACCGCGTCTCTCTGGCCTGGGGGTGTTCACGGGCTTGGGCCAAGGCTGCCCCACCCCCCGGCCTGCGCACACAGCACGGCTCTGCGTTGTGGGGCTGAGGCCCAGCCCCCGCTGCCCCCAGAGCCCAGCTGCCTGCTCCAGCCCCTCTGCCTCCTGCCGCAGCCTGGTGTGTTCCCTTGGGCTCCTCGTCCTGCTCACCCCCGTGCTCCACATGCAGCATCCGGCCCTGCCGCTCACCACGTGAATGTAGAACGGGGGGCGGTGTTCTCCCCTGCCGGCCGGGGGGCTGCCCCCCTCTGGCCTTGCCTGCGTTCCGGGGCTCGGCTCCAGGCTGTGCTAGGTGGAGGTGATCGGAGGGGTCTGTATCAGCTCTCAGCCATTCCTCCCCCCCCAGCTCGGCCTGGGGCCCGTCCTCTGTCCTCTCCTGCCCTGGCCGGGTCCCCTCGGGCTGGGCCCTGGGCTGCCAGCCCTGCCCCCTGTGCTGAGCCATGGGGCTAGTGTCACTCCTGCTGGGGCCCCTGCGCTGCACCAGGTGCTGACCCCATCCCCCCTGCTCTGTGCTCCGGGGTCCTCCCCGCTCCAGTGCACTGAGCGCTGCAATCCTGGGGGGGGTGGGGACTGCTGCGCCATGGGGCGGTGCCCCTGCATTTCAGTGGGGCTGGGGCTGCAGGGCCGGGGGCAGGGCATTTCAAAGGGGGGTGCAGTGGGGTGACAGCTCAGGGGAATTGGGTCCCAGGCTGGAGCCGCGTGCTGTGCCGGGGTGAACAGGGGTTAGTGGGGTGAGTGGCTAAACCAGGCCCCCACCCTGCTCCTTCCTAGGGGGCCTGAAGGGAGTCCCCTGGGCAAGGGGATTATGGGCCATGGGGCTGCTTCTCACAGCCGGGTTACTGGCCTGTCCTACGACCCCTCCTGCCTCCCCTCCGTGGCAGGGGGCCCCTGAGTCGCGGCAGAGCGACAGGCCCCCGTGACGCAGAGCTGCTCCCTGCGGCAGGGGGCCCCTGCAGCTCCTGGCCGAGACGCAGGCAGTGACGTTTTCTCCCCGCACTGGAGCAGCAGGAAGAGCAGCCAGGCCGCAGAAGCATTTTGCTGTCACGTTCCACTCACCCTGCCCCCCGACTGGTCACTGTTGCCTTATTCCCCCCGCACTGGCCTGTCCCTCGGGCGCGGCCATGGGGCTGGCCCATCCTCCCAGTTCATTGTTATTTTCCTTTATTTTTTTTAAATAAATGTACATGGCCCCCGTGAAGCACCTGCCTGTCTCCTGGTGTACTGGGGCCCCAGCAGCAAGGCATTGTGGGTGGGTAGCCCCCCCGGGTCCCTGCTGAGATGAGCATGGTGCTGCTGTGTGCCAGCCTGTCACCCCTTCCACTGCCAGCAGTGCCACCCCCGCTGCGCCAGCCCTGGAGATGGTCAAACAGCCTGCCAGGTGCTCCCTTCTCGCACCCCTAGCCAGGGGGCAGCTTCTCCCTGGGCCCTGACTCAGCTGGGAGCCTAGGGCAGGGAGCAAACCCTCCCCCCACGTGCTCCGCGGTGCCCGCTGCCCCAGCTCAGAGTTAATCGTGGCGCGGCGCCGCTTGGTGCTAGGACGCAGGCTGGGCGCGTGGGTAACGTGGCTGCGCTCTGGCTGGGGTTAGCACCTGCTGCGTGGAAGCCAGAGTCATGGCTGGCTGCTCCTCCACCACTGCCCTGCCCTGCTCTCCCTGGCACACCTGCCTGCAGGGTAGTGTCGCCTGCCAGCCACGGGCCCAGCGGGGCTCAGGGCCCTGTTGTGCCACCTGCTGCCGTGAGCCAGCACGAGGCTCTGCCCCAGAGCTCCCAGGCTCAAGCAGAGCTGGGGTGATGGGACTTGCCCAAGGTCGTGCATGAGGGCGGTAGCAGAGCTAGGAACTGAGCTCCGCCCACTGCATCCTGCTGCCTTTGCATGTTGTGAGTGGCTAAGTGCAGCAGCATAAGGATGAAGGTGGCGGCCGGTGCCTGCACAGAGAAATCTGCTGCAGGTGCCACTAAACAGCAGCTGGGTCAGTATGGCTGGGCCTTGGCATCCTTCGTTCAGGCTACATAGGAGGAGCAATTAAATACCCCAGCATGTAGTGATAGCTGGAAACAATAGGAGGTCACCACCCATGTCCCTAGGCCCCAGGCTGGAGCTAAGTGGTGGGGTCTGAGGGTTCCCCAGGCCTGATGGCAGCGGCGGGGGGTTAGGGCTGGTTGGCTGCAGCTGTGTGCGAGGGAGCAGAATGCCAGGAGAACGGGGGGAGAAGCAGGGGAGAGCGGGGCCGTGAGTGGGAGCCAGGACAGCTGCCTGGTGTACGGGGCTGGCTGGGAAATGCGGAGGCTGGAGCCAAACTGCCCCTGTTTGTTTCCTTACGATTCAGGGACGTTCTGGGTCACACCCAGGGTCCATCCAGCCCAGGGTCCTGTCAGCCAGGTGCCCCAGAGGGAGTGAACCTAACAGGCAACGATCAAGTGATCTCTCCCCTGCCGTCCATCTCCAGCCTCTGGCAAACGGGCCAGGGACCCCATCCCTGCCCAGCCTGGCTAATGGCCATTGACGGACCTGGCCTCCAGGAATGTCTCTAGTTCCTTTTTGAACCCAGTCTTGGCGTTCACGACACCCCCCGGCGAGGAGTTCCACAGCTGCCTGTGTGCTACGCGAAGGAATACGTCCTTGGGTTTGTTTTGAACCTGCTGCCTGTTCATTTCATTGGGTGAGCCCTGTATTCTGAGGAGTAAAGAACGCTTCCCTATCAACCGTCTCCGCACCAGGCAGGATTTTACAGAGCCCCCCATCTCCCCCTCTGGCGTCTCTCTCCCAAGCTGGACGGTCCCGGTCTCGTTAACCTCCCTGCAGACGGCAGCTGTCCCACGGTCTTAATTATTTTTGTTGCCCTTCTCTGAACCTTTTCCAGTCCCAATCGAGGGTTTTTTGAGCTGGGGCGACCCCGTCTGCACCCCCTGGCCGAGGTGCGGGTGAACCCTGGATTTACACAGCGGCAGCACGATGTTTTCTGTCTTATCCTCGCTCCATTTCCTCACTAGCCCAGCATTCACTTGGCTGTTTTAACGCCGGGCGGCCGAGGACTTGCTGGAGGTTCTGCTCCCGGGGCTGGCTGGGGCAGGCCCTGCCTGGGGCTGACCCGGGGGGCGCTGCCCCCCCAGGAGCCGGGCGCTGTGTCTAGTGCTGGGTTCAGTTTCGATTTCTGCCTGTGACAGCTCGGCTGGGGGGTTCCCGAGGGGGACTCCAGCTGGCGCAGCGACCGGCCGGCCGGCAGATTCGCTGTGGTGTAGCCGAGCCCCGCGCTGGGTTTGTGACTCGGTTCGTGGAGCCAGGTCAGTGTCATTCGGGTTCAACGTGCCCGGCGCGGGCGGGGGGGCTGGAATAACGTGTATGTGAGGGGGGGAGGGGAGCTGAGAGCCATTGAACCAAACTGTAAACCCTGGATATAATGGAAACCACTTCAAGCCGGGTGGGGGAGGGTGCTGCACCCCGAGTCCCAGCACCCCGAGTCCCAGCACCCCTGGCCCGGAGCTGCAGCTGGCAGCAGGCGGGCGCCAGGCTCCAGGGAGCGGAGCTGCTGAGACCCCCCTCGCTGGGGCCCCCGGAAAGGTTTCGCTTTCAGGCTCTGAGGGTGTCTGGTGGGGCGGGCAGAGCCCCTGGCAGAGGCAGCAGCTGCCCGGCCAGTGCGGAGCAGGCGACTCGCCCGGGTCTGTTTGCAAGCGGGGTGATTCTGGGCAGAGAGGCGGGCGGCTGGGCCAGAAGTGCCCGCCTGCTCCTGCCACCCACCCCGGCCCTCGCCCTCCGCCTGGGGGTGCCCCAGGGGCCGCTGGCTGGCACCGGCATCCTGCCCAGGCTCACGGGCGCTGGGGGTCAGACGAGCTGCCCTCGCGGTACCTGCTCACCCTGCGGGTCCACGGTGCGGGGCTGGGGGCAGCGGTGGGTGACTCAGTGGCCCAGGCTCCTGTCTGACCTGACCGGTCTCTGCCTGCTGCCAGGCGGGGTGGAGGGGGGTGATGGATTGGGGGCTGGGCAGAGGGTGGGGAGGGGTTGGAGGGCAGGGCAGGGGGCTAGTCACCAGCTTTGCCCCTTCACACTGGCTCTGTGCTTCCCGCAGGTGCCCAGCGCCCGCCCGCATGGAGCTGCGTGACTACCAGTGGGAAGTGATCCTGCCCGCCCTGGAGGGCCAGAACATCATCATCTGGCTGCCCACGGGTGCAGGGAAGACCCGGGCAGCTGCCTACGTGTGCAAGAGGCACCTGGAGACCCGGGACCGGGCCAAGGTGGCCGTGCTGGTGAACAGGGTGAGGCCGGCATTGCACTGCTGGGGGGGGGGGCTGATTCTCCCAGCCCCTTGGCCTGTCCCTGGCCAGACATGAGGGGGAGGCGGGACGTGCTGGGGCTGCAGCCGGAGACAGAACCAGCCAGAGCGAGGAGCCGCCCCCACCCCAGGTCTTTGCAAACAGACGTGCTACGGAGGAGCTGTGTGGGCCGCGGGGGCAGCGGGCATTGGGGCTAATCACCCGCGTCAGGCTGGCCTCCCGGTCTCAAGGGGGTGGACTTGGTGCCAGGTGGGGGAGCTGTGTTCACGGGGGCGGGGGGGGGAAGGCCAGTGGGCAAAACATGCCCAACTCCTCCTCTGCCCAGACAGCTGAGAGCTGGCTCAGTCCCAGCTGCCAGGCCTTGTGGCCGCCCATCCTCCCCCATGGCACCCCAGCAAAGTGTGCTGTGCTCTCTGCATAGCTGGGCCACGTGAGGATAACAGCCTACTACTGCTGCTAGCTAAGGGCACTACCCTGTTAGCTCCAGAGATAGAGGGTTGTGCTGAAGGTCCTGGGTTCAAAACCTGCTGATGACCCATGCAAAGGAGGGAGGGTTCCTGAAAGCCTGCTCTGCGCTCGAGCCCCCTAGCCAGGCAGGGTGTGGCTAGCTCGGGTTGGGCAGGGGGCTGCACTGCTTTGCCTCTGTTGTTCATGGGAGGTTGCTCAGCTCAGCAGCCAGGGCTCTCCCTAGGCTCTGTTCTCCGCCCCACCCGTAGCTCGGGGGAGGTTCTGGGCGGCTGCTGTTCAGTACACAAGCCTCACAGGGCGTCTCCTGCGTGTTGGGTCGCCAGGTGCACCTGGTGGAGCAGCACTACACGCAGGAATTCCACGCGCTGCAGGATCGCTTCCGGGTCACGCCCATCAGCAGCGACAGCGACCGGAAATTCTACTTCTCCGAGGAGGTGAAGCAGAGCGACGTGGTGATCTGCACGGCGAAGATCCTGCAGAACGCCCTGACCAGCCAGGACGAGGACACGCACGTGGAGCTGACGGGTAGGAGCCCGGCGAGATGGGAGCCAGCCCACGTGGGGCTGGGATCTCAGGGCCGGATCCCCAGCTCGTGTGCTCATGTCGATTCCGATTGACACCAGCTGAGGATCTGGCCTTTCGTTACTGCTGACTGTGCACAGGCCAGCGAGAAAACCCAGCTTGACTCTCAGCTCCTGGGGGCTGGAGATGGTGGGAGTGAGGGAAAAGGGCTGGTCCCTGGACAGAGGAGCCCTGGGTGGCCGATTCATTCCCTGTTGATACAGTGTGGGCAGCAGGGCGGCTGCCTTGCCTTGGAGATGGAGAGGCAGAAGGGCTAGTGCCGGTGTTTTGTAAACTCCACACATTTGATCTGGAGTCCGTGGGAGGCAGAAAAGACAGTGTCATTCCCCCAGACCTCAGCAGTTGCTGGTCACCTCGCAGAGCAGACCCCTGCTCTGTCCACCTGCCCACATGGTCCCCTTGCCGAAGCATCTGAGCCTTGAAATCCTCCCAGTCCTGTTATCTCCATTTGGCAGCCGAGGACGGCAGCCCACAGAGGCTAAGTGATGTGCCCAAGGCACCCCAGGGAGTCTGTGGCAAAGCTGGAAACTGACCCCGGGGCCCCAGCCAGCACCCTAGTCACGTCCCCTCCTTTCAAAGTCTTCCCCCCCCCCCCCATCAGCCTCACTCCGGGGCCCGCAGCTTGGTTCAGTCCCATCTCTCTGGGCAGATTTCTCCCTGCTGGTGATTGACGAATGCCACCACACCCACAAGGACGGCGTCTACAACCAGATCATGGAGGATTACCTGGAGCGCAAGCTGAGAGGCCAGCGGAAGCTGCCGCAGATCCTGGGCCTCACTGCCTCGCCCGGCACCGGGGGGGCCACCAGCATCCAGGGGGCCAGGCAGCACATCCTGCAGGTGAGTGGAGTGTTCCTCACGCCTCCCATCCCAGCTAAGTGGGGGACGTGGCTGGCTGCCACCCCGGTGGCCCAGGAACTGCGGGACCCCCCTGAGATTGCACCAGGCTTGTCTTTTGGCTGCTGGAAAAGGCCCTTGGAGCAGGAATTGGGGCTGCGCAAACTGTCCGCCAAGGGAGCCCATCTCCTTGGCTTCTGGTCACCTGGGACCTGAGATTCTAGCCACGGCAGCCACATGGGTCACGGAGCTGCAGTGTTGTTCCCTCTGGCGTCTGTCGGGGGACGTCCCTAGGGCGTGGCTGGGTGAGTGGCCGCTGGTGCCAGATGTCCCCATACTGATGGTACCCCCCCACCTCCACTGACTGGGAGCTTCCCAGCTCAGTGCGTCCATGGCTTGTGGCTCATACGGTTCTCGGGGGGGGGGGGGGTGTTTAACCCTTTTAGATCTGCGCCAACCTGGACACCGCCAAAATCATGTCGTCCCAGAAGCACCGGGTCCACCTGGAGGCTCAGGTCCCTCGGCCCAGGAAGCAATACGACGTGTCCTACGAGAGGCCGCAGGTAAAGGGCTCTCAGGGCTGCACATGGGCACGGACCCCAGGGGAGAAGGGAGAGACCCCACTGCAGAGGAGAGCAGTGAGGGGTTTAAACCCCTCAGTCAGCCCTGCTAAGGTCAGGGTCTGGGAGGGGTGGCCGCGCCCATCCCATAATCAGCTGGGTCCCCGGTGCTCCCCGCCTGCGACCCGGCTTGCACTGTGCCCTCAGGGCATGCCACGGGCAGCAGCCTTCCCCTCTGAGCTTCCCCGCCACGCTCTGCTCCCCAGGATCCCTTGGGCAGGAAGCTGAAGGAGACCATGGCCCACATCCACCAGTACCTGGACGTTGGTGCCCTGCCGCAGGACTTCGGCACGCAGAGCTACGAGCAGCGCGTTGTCGAGCTGGGGAAGGAAGGTGAGGGGTTAACGGGTTGGGAGGAGCCATAGAAATCGAGAGCTAATCGACGGGAGGAAGGCTGAGCTTGTGGCTCAGGATCTCTGGATTCAGTTCCCAGCTCCGCCTGGCATTGGGCAAATCAGTTCATTGTGCTGTGCCTCAGTTTCCCCACCTGTAAAATGGCGATAACGATCCTCCCTTTGCGTTGCCTCTTCCGACTGAACGCTCTTGGGGGCAGGGCTGGTCTCTTCTAACGTGTCCGTGCGGTGCCCAGCACAAGGGGATCCCTCCTGGCATTACTGTATCTACACACGAATGGCCTAGATAAGCCACCTGAGCTCCAGAACGGGCACCCACGCAGATCCCAATGGCAGCGCTTGCAAGAGGGCAGAATGCTGCCTGCAGCATGTCCCGTAGCTGTGGGACTCCCTGCTGCAGGGTGGGAGGGAAGCTAAGGAGGGTTTTTGCGCGGAACGGTGCCTGCAGGGACCCAAGCCACGAACCTGATCCTAAGGATTGTGCAGCCTCATGTGCCCAGGCACAAAGCAACCCGGGGAAGGAATTACCCCGCCCCTCCCGTGGGATAGGCTGAGGCCTCTGATCCCGCCCCCTGGCTGCTGCGGGGGACTGAGCCATTGTGGCATTTTCTGTTATTGCCTTTTTCTCCTCACTGTGTAATGGGCCTTTGACACATGCTTTCTTCCCAGAGCTGGAATAGAACCCAGGCGTCCTGGCTCCCAGCCCCCCCTGCTCTGACCCACCAGTCCCCATTCCCCTCCCGGAGCCGGGAATAGAACCCAGGCATCTTGGCTCCCAGCCCCCCTGCTCTAACACTAGCTACATCCCTCCCGGAGCCGGGAATAGAACCCAGGCATCCTGGCTCCCAGCCCCCCCCCTGCTCTAACACTAGCTACATCCCTCCCGGAGCCGGGATAGAACCCAGGCGTCCTGGCTCACAGACCCCCTGCTCTAACACTAGCTACACCCCTCCCGGAGCCGGGATAGAACCCAGGCGTCCTGGCTCCCAGCCTCCCCTGCTCTAACACTAGCTACACCTCTCCAGAAGCCGGGAATAGAACCTAGGAGTCCTGAGCCCGATCCCCACACTGGCCCTGCTCTCAGTGACTGCCCAAGGCGCCAGGCCAGGGGATTGGCTCTCAGCCGTTGCTACGGTGGTTTTGTTCCAGGAGCCCAGTCGTTCTGCCGTAAGAAGCGCACGTGCGCCATGCACCTGCGGAAGTACAACGACGCGCTGCTGATCAATGACACGGTGCGCATGATCGATGCCTTCAACGCCCTGGACGAGTTCTACCAGCTGGAAAAGGCCACCAAGCTTCTGCAGGACCCCACGGAGCGCTTCCTCGTCAGCACCTTCGAGGGTAAGGGCTGGATTCAGGATCTGGTGTGCGGGGGAGGGAGCCCATAACAAAGCGAGGGGAGGGGTCAGCAAGGCCTAATGTGCTCATCTAGGGCAGGCCGGAGAACCCTCCCCAGGTACCTGCCACCCATGTGTCCTGACTCCCAGGCCAGTGCCCTAACCGCTAGGCCAGGCTGCCCCTCGCAGTGCTGGGCACATGGGACCTCTCTCCGGGAGGACTCGCTGCCAGCTGTACATTACGTGTGACGAGCCCCTTGAGAAACGTTAGGTTTAATGTAACCCATGGGGCGGGGCCTGGTCCCCGGGAGCGGATAAGAGCCTACAGCTGCAGCTAATAGAGTCGCTCCTTTCACTTCAGCAGTAGAAGTCTGTGTTCTTAGCGTGGCAGGCCCTGGGTTTGAATCCTGGGCCAGGGTGCGCGTGCTGTAAATCAGCCCTGGGGCTCGCGGGCTCAGAGATGCAGCTCTCACCTGCCTGCACGCTCCGCTTCGTTGCAGAGATCAAGGCAGCCCTGCTGGCGCTGGCCAGCGACCCGCGCTACGAGAACCCCAAGCTCAGCAAGCTGGAGGAGATCCTCCAGGAGCAGTTCCAGACCCTGGGCCGCTCCCGCGGCATCATCTTCACCAAGACGCGCCAGAGCGCCCATGCCCTGCACAAGTGGATCCAGGAGAACGCCAGGCTGGCGAGACTGGGCATTAAGGCAGCTGTCCTGACCGGAGCCGGCTACAGCAACCAGACCAAGCACATGACCCAGGTGGGTGGGTGGGTGCGAGGGAGGGGGCAGACGGTGCTGAAGGCAGCTGTGCCCCGTGTCACGGAGTCCCCGGGCGCTGCTCTGGAACTGCTCCCCACAAAGCCAGGCAGGACTCTGGGAGCCTCCTCTCCCTCGGAGCAGCCTGTCCCCAGGGCAAGACGCTCCCACGGCTTCACCTCCTGGGTCTCTCCTTGGAGCATTCAGCCTCCTCTGCCCCTCCGTGCGCTTCCCCCAGCGAGTCCGCCCAGGCGGGGCCCTGGGGAAGCCAGAGGGTCCTGCCCCCGCACTGCGCAGTCAGACGTGACTCTCAGCCAGCCAGTAACACAGAGGTTTATTAGCTGACAGGAACAGGGTCTAAAACAGAGCTTGTAGGTACAGAGAACCGGACCCCTCGGCCGGGTCCATTCTGAGGGGCAGTGAGCCAGACCCCCACGTCTGCCCTCACGCCTCGTCCCCAGCCAGCTCCCAACTGACCCCCTCCAGCCCCTCCTCTCTGCTCAGCTCCTTTCCCGGGCCCGGAGGTCACCTGACATTTGTCTCCCACACCTTCAGTTGGCACCTTTGCAGGGGAGGGGCCCAGGCCGTCAGTTGCCAGGAGACAGTGCCAGGCATTTATGTGCACTGGCCCTTTGCTCTGCAACTATCACGCCCCCTTATCCCCCCACCTAGAGACTTAAGAAATGCACAGGGGAAACTGAGGCACCAACACAGTATTCAGAGAAAACATTAAGAACAGTCCCACTTCGTCACACCCTGTACGGCTCTTCTCAGCCCACGAGCTTCAGGTGCTTTGCACACTCCCCCCCCCCCCCCCCCTTGAGAGAGGCCATGGGAAAGAGCGAGAAACTGAGGCACGAAGAAGGAAGTGCCGTGCTCCCCAGGCTGGTGACAGAGCTGGGAAGAGAACCCAGGCGTCCTGACCCCCAAGCTCTACCCCACTAGAACCCAGTCTCCTCTCGCAGCTGGGGGAAGAGAGCTCTGGAGTCCCCTCCCCTCCACAAGTGGGAAAGGAACCCAGGAGTCCTGACTCCCGCCCCCTCCTCTGTTCTAACCACCAGGCCCTGCCCCACCCCACTGGGTGAGCAGAAGGACGCGTGGGGGACCTGTCCCCTCACACTTGGGGGGAAGGGACGAGTCAGTAGCTTTAATCCGGGTGATTCTCGCCCTGTCGTGGCCGGGGGTCCCCATGCGGAGCGGCAGCTCCAGACTGTGTCCCAGGTCCCATCTTTCCAAGGTTCCCTGCTGTCCTGCAGCCCGGCGGCTGGGCGATTGCTTGGGGCCTGCCTGGCCTCGCTGCCGGCCTGGGATCCCGGGGCCAGGCCCGCGGCGGGCGAAACGACGGCTCCGTCCCTTCTCTCTTCCCAGAACGAGCAGCAAGACGTCATCAAGTTGTTCCGCAAGGGAGACCTCAACCTGCTCTTCTCCACCAGCGTGGCCGAGGAGGGCCTGGACATCCCCGAATGCAACATCGTGGTTCGCTACGGGCTGATGACCAACGAGATCGCCATGGTGCAGGTAGCCGGCTGCTCCCCGGGCCTGGCCAGGCCCTTCCCTTGGTCCCCGGCTCCCTCCCTCCTGGCTCCGAGGGACTGAGCACTAGGCTGTCCCAGGCCCGCCCGGCTGGGTCTGTCTGACACACACCCGGCCCCCGGCTCCCTGGAGTCCTGCCGAGTGCCGCTTGCAGCCAGGTCCCGCTCGCTGGGGCTCATGCGGTGCTCAGCTGTGTGCCGAGGCCAGGACCACATGGGGCACGGAGACCAGACCCCCCACTCCTCTCTGGGGGGGCTCCCTGCAGGCCAGGGTCAAGGCACGCTCGGGGGAGGGGGGGCTGCACCCATGAGGCCATCTGCCAGCAGCACCAGGGGATGGCGAAGCCGCCCCGCACCTAGTGGGCTGAGCGTTCACCCAACCCCCTCGCTGGGGGGCGTGCAGACCTCCCATCCCCCCACTCCTGGGCGAGGTGCGGGGAGGGGCACTGCCGGCGCTTCCCCCGGGGCTCCGTCCTGAGCGGACCCCAGGCGTGACCCGAGTGCACGTCCCCGTTTGCACAGGCCAGGGGCCGCGCCCGCGCCGAGAACAGTCTGTACTCCGTCCTCGCCAAAGCCAACAGCAAGGAGGTGTCGCGGGAGCGGCTGAACGAGACCCTGGAGGAGCTCACGCAGAGAGTCGTCGAAGAGGTGCAGGCCATGCCGGAGAAGGAGTACCGGGACACGGTGAGGGGCCGGCACTCGGGCACAGCAGCTCCTGGCGCAGAGCGGGGTTCCCCGTGCACTGGGCCGGCTGGGGCCTCAGGCCCCGTTCTCCACCCCAGCCACGCTGCTCCGACAGCCTCTGGTTTGTGCTAAGGCCCCAAGTGCCCGCCCCATGCGGTGGTTGATGGCAGCAGCTCCCAGGCCGGAGGTGGATTCAGCGATGGGGAGGGGACGGAGCGGAGCTGAGGGGGCTGGTGGTGCCTCTTGCTGCGTGTCTGTGGGTGTCTCGCTCGCGGTTGTGTTCCTGTCGCACCTCCGCTGAGCTGCCCCGCCCCTCCCCTCCTCTCCCCCAGATCACAGACCTGCAGCGAGGCGCCATCATTAGCCGGAAGGTGAAGAAGGCTGAAGGCAACCAGAAGCGGCAGCTGCACGACCCGGACGCCGTCCGCCTCCACTGCATAAACTGCAACATGGCCGTGTGCCACGGCAGCGACCTGCGCACCGTGGAGAAGATGCACCACGTCAACGTCAACCCGGACTTCAAGTGAGGGCGGGACTGGGGGGATGGGGACCGGGGAGGGGAGCCCTGCCCATGTCCCCCGGGGCACCCGGCCGTTCGCTGTGTGGAGCTGGGCAGCAGCCTCCAGCCCCCACTGGGGACAGTCGCTAGCACAGGCCTGTTTAATGCTGCAATAGACGTTCCCCGAGCCCCTGCCCTCAGCCTCTCTCTCGCTCCGCGCTGAGGCCCCCAGCCTGGCAGCCCCGCTGGCCCCTCACTCAGCCCTGGGACTCCCTGCGGGGTCAGCTTCGCAGCCTCTCCCAGCAAGATCCTGGAGAGACCCGTCAGTCGGCCCCATCAGGCCGGGTCCTTCCCAGCTGCTCCAGGGACAGATCCAGGGAGCAGCTTGGCCGTGCTTGGGGCTGGGATTGTCCCTCTCCGGGGCGGTGGGCGGGGAGCTCCCCTCCCCAGGTGGCTGCATGCTGGCTCCACTTGTGAACCCTGCACTCTTGGCTCACACGCACCCTCTGCGTAGCTCCTTATGGCAACGGCTCTTGGTGCATTTCCCGCAGGATTTACTACAACGCCACGTCCAACAACGTGGAGATTCCCCGCAACTTCAAGGACTGGAAGCCCGGGGGCAGCATCAGCTGTGCGAGCTGCGGCCAGGTGGGTACGCGGCTGAGACACCCGCTGGGGCTGGGAACGCTGTTAGCTGCTTTCACAGGTGACTCTCCCCTGCTGGGCACTGGGGTCGAATTGGAAATGCATCCAGTCTGCATGGACAGAGCCCAAGTGACGGAGAATCCACACATCCCTTGGGGATCCCAGGCTGCCAGCCCCAAACGTTCAAAGCCATGAGGTTTTTAAAAGGGGGTTTCTGAGCCTTTAGGGGTCACAGCTCCCCTCCCCCCAGCTTTTCTGCACAGCCATGAGGGCTAGAAACTTCCTTTCTATTTTAAGGGGAAGGTGAGATTGCCCCCATATCACATGACTCCAAGAGCTGGGGCTTTAAGGAAAGCATCAAATATTAAATCCCGGGAATTGGCAATAGTTGGGTCTGTTCCGATGGCTAATTATCCACATTTCAGAATGGGCGACATATTTCCAGTGTGAGTTTTTCTGCATGAAACTTCTAGCCATTGGCGCTTGGGTGTATGTGGGAGTGAGTGTCTGTGAGCACGTGTCGGTCTGTGTGTGAGTGGGTGGGTGGGGTTAAGGTACATACACCCCCCTGGATAGAAGTAGGAGCTGATTGTACAGTTTGGCTCTGGGATCAGATTCTAAACCCTGTCGCCCAGATGTGCGACTGTTTGCTCCTGGCGATTTGCGGTGGGTCCTGACTGTCCGTCCGGTGATGTCCCCCGTCTGTCCGTGCAGGCCTGGGGCATGGAGATGATCTACCACGGCGTGACACTGCCCATCCTCTCCATCAAAAACTTCGTGGTGGCGACGCCAGACGGGAACAAACAGCCCAAGCAATGGAGCCGGGTGACTTTCACCGTCGAGGAGTTTGACTACATGGAGTATTGCAGCAGGAACCTGGGCGAGTAGCGCCTGGCGAGCTCAGGAGACCGGCCGAGCCCCAAGCACCCTCCCGTGGCGATAGGGAGCCTGAGCCCAGCCCTGGGCATGTAGGCGGGAGCGCCCCTCCCAGAGATCAGCACTGGGCACAGTGGAAGCATTTTAACCCTGCTTTGCCCAGGTGTGGCTCTGTCTTTCCTCCATACGCTCCACGGCGCCCGGGCACTGGGCAGCGATAGACCAATGGAGGAGGAAGGACGCCCTGGAGATGGGCCCCCCTGTGCTCCTGCCCCTCTCTGATCTGCTGGGCCCCTCTGGGCCCACACAGGATCAGGTGCAGGATTGGGACCTGGGGGGGGCTGCCTCCCCCAGAGACTGGGAGATGGTCTAGTGACGGGACTGAAGTGTCCCAGCCAAACAGGGCAAGGGACCATAGAACCACAGGGTTAGAAGGGACCATGGGGATCATGTTGTCTGACCCCCTGCCAAGATCTCGACTGTTCAGCCCAGGATTGACCATAAAACCCCTCCTGCCCTCCCAGGCGTCTAACACCCTCCCCCGTCCACCCCCCTCTGCCCCTCAGCACTTACTGCTAAGGAGCAGAGTGTTGTGACCAAATCTCTGCCCTGGGATGCAAGACTCCTGGGCCTTGTTCCCAGCTCTGCCGCTGACTCACTGGCTGATCTCACACAAGTCTCGTCCTGCCTCTGTGCCTCAGTTTCCCTACCTGTCAGACAAGGATAATGCTGCGCCCCTTCTAGGGGGAGTCTGCAGGTACATTTCTTTATGGTTCTGTGAAGGACAGGACACATCTCTCCCACCCTGCCCCTGTCCGGGAAATCACGCCCCCATCTCAGTCACAGCTTGCAGCGATTCTGCACAATGCGCAGAAGCCACTTTTTTTTCCTGCTCGGCTGCACGAAGCCGAGTGCATGTCGATTGCAGCAGCGTGTGATCGGTTTGCAGAACTGCCACCAGCCCCTCTGCTGCCCGAACCGCGAGCCAGTGCAGCGGCTCATGCTTAGCCAGAGCGGAGGAGCCAATACGAAAACAGGCAAGTTCTCATGAAAATAATAATAATATAGCCAATAGGGGGCCTTCTCGAGCCTCTCAGGGCCCTGCGCAATTGCTCAGTCTGCCGATGCCTAGCCCCAGCCCGGCTCTGGCTGTGTAGGAAATACAAGCCCCACGGAGTCCCTAGACACCACGCAATGCGGTCGGGAGTGGCCACGCTGATCTCCAAGCAGCCTGCTGCCACCTGGGGGTTTGAGGCTGTGATGCTGGCAGGCCAGGTGCCAGCTCATGCCGCGGTCCCCACTGAACACTGACAGATACACGGCGGGCACCAGCCTGGCTCCCCGAGGGTTAGTGGTGTTGAAATAGGTAGTAGAACTATCAGCATGTGCTTCGTGTTTAGACTGTATTGAATCGCTGTGAGTTGCTACGTGCGTTGATTGCAGTCAGACTGTCCCACACTGTACGGTAATCGCTCAGCGTTTGCGCTGTCAGCCTCAGTAACTGTGTAAAGACCGGACCAGAGAGCGCGATTCGTGTGAAACGCTGGTCGCTGCCAGCAGGTGTTACCGCCAGCCCACAAGGAAGGCCCAGCCATACCAGGCAGACTCGAGCGGAACACTAACGTGGACAAAAGACTTGGTGGTTTACGCTCCCCACCCTATTAGGATGAGTCTCGACCGTGAATTCCTCCCATCAGCTGAGTTTCAACTCCAAGTAGAAGCGGGGAAGGGAATAAACCCCCTAACAAGGAGGAACTGGATCTTTATGCTGCTTTGCATGGGACAGGGATCGCTGGGCGTAAGCAAAAGCAGCCCAGCTGCTCAGCCTGGCTTAGCCCTGCGGACCAGACCGAGCTTGCGTAGCACAGAAGCTTCTGTTACTCTTTGAAACTGAAGATTAGCCCTCGTGTGTGTGCGTGTGTCTGCCTGCTTTACCTGTATGAGTAACTCGGATTTCCTTGGCTATAGAATAAATCTTTAGACAGGTCACTATAGGATTGGCTGCGCGTGTCATCTTTGGGATGCGATCTGAGGTGCACTTAACCTGGGGTAAGGGACGGTCCTTTGGGACTGGGAGTAACCCGAATATTGCTGTGACTCTTGGTGTAAGGGACCATCTCTCACAAAGGCAGGCCCACCTGGGTGGCAAGACCGATCAGAGTGCCCCAGGGGCCTGCCTGTGAGTCCGTGGCGAGGTCGTTATGGTGCCTGAGGAGTTCACACGCGATAATTGACAGGTGAGATCCAGGCATGGCACTCACAGCCCGGGGGGGGTTGGTGCCCTGCTTCCTAACAGGCTGCCACTCACGCTCCTGAGCCACTGCAGGACAGCTTAGCAGAGGCACGTGGTCTCAGACTGTGTCTGTATTTGCCGAGTTTCTCTTAGACGGAAGAGCACAGGCTGGAGGCCCGAGGAAAGGCAGAGTCCATGAGCCATCTGACATATCCCCCCTGCCAGCCCGCTCAATGCGCTCATGTCCCATGAAACATGGCTCCAGCATTCACAGCCCCTCAGAACAGCTGATCTACCCTCCATGTGAGTGGCACATACAGCACACCACGGGCACGGAGCAGCCACGGCCCATGAGTCTCTGCCCATGAACCCTGAGCAGAGCAAACAGCCTGATTAAGACCTGGTCTGAAGAACCCACCGGAGCTCAGTTTGTCCACTTGACAGGGAGGAAGCTGCCCGGCTGGGATCTGAACCTGCCCTGGGGGGCATTTCAGAGCTGATGCTCAGACCCCTCTGGCAGGAGATTAAAGGATTAAAGTGGGAGCTGCAGCAAGGCAGATCTGAGAACCCGCCAAAGTGGCAGCCTGCAAATATTCAGCAAGGTTGTCTGGTGTTGCTAGGGCAAAGGGAGACGTGCTCCTGGCGTGTCTTTTCTGCATCTCATGTTTTGCTTTTTAGTTAATTCGCTATGTTGCATTTTTAACACTTGAGCAAAGTGGCCAGTGAATCCGCTCTGGCTGGAACAGCTGAGCCCTGTGCTGCTGGGAGCGTGGCTGCACCAAGGAGCTGAGGGCTAGAGGAAGGCGTGTGCCCCTGCTCCATGGCCCAGCCAGCCAGGAGAGACTCTGCAGCAGCCATCAGCACCGGGGAAGAGTTGTCTTAGTTAATGGGATTGGTTTGCCTCTTCACTGGGCACTCAGCTGAGACCCCACCAAACTCATGGCACGTGCCCAGCTGTTTGTTTTAAACACACAGCTGTGCAAGCTGTCTCCTCCACAGTGCATCAGCCTCTCCCATGCGGGCCAGCCCCACCCGCAGTGTCGCCCTGAATGGATTTAATTTGCAAAATCAAACAGATCACAAACCACAGGTTTGGGACTTGAATGGCTACCTGGGAAAAAACATATTCAGGCTGAGTTTGAGGTGGGTTAGCGATGCACAGAGACCCAAAAGTGCTAATCAAAAGCCAGTGCAAACGATAAACACCGGGCAATAGATGGACACACAGTTGACAGACTCACAACTTCATGGAGCAATGAAAACAGAGACAAGAGACAGGCAGTGGAGGGCACCGTAAATCACCTTTGTCATGCTGATGCCCCACTGGTAAATATCCCTATACCAGTTTTTGTGCCCCTTTGTTTACATATTAACATCCCAGGCCATCTGTAATTAAATCTCCACCTCTTGTCCATATGGGGCTTTCTAGGTAACCGTAATTGGTGTTCTGATTAGTGATACAGCTATTGGTGACAATTCGTTAACATTGTCAATGCACTTAGAGCAAGGTACATTACTTAACCCCATCCCACCCCCCCAAAAAAATGCCATTCAGATTTCACGCTTTGTGGTCACTTGTTTATGCCACAGCTCTTAGCGCTCCACCTCGTCACCCCAGGTCACTTACTCCTGACTCTGATGTTGGCAAACTTTTAACTCCCAGGCTTAAGCCGATTGCCAAGCCCAGCTTAACGTTAACTCTCCGCTTGCACATTCTCCTACTTGTGTTTCAGCTCGAGGGGACTGGGCTAGATGACCTCCCGAGGTCCCTTCCACTCCTACGGCTCTATGCTGGCATCACTCAGCCAATTGCACTGTCTATATAAAGTAAGCTTGTTTTATAACCTCTGCAGGCTCAGGTTAGGGGACACAGACCCGCACTCAGCCTGCAGCAATAGCAGAGACACAGTGGCTGGCAGGCTCAGGTGTGTCCTGGGGGGAGGGATGTCTGACTCCACCCCTGCTACCTCCAGGTATGCCCCGCCCCAGACTGGCACCCGCAGCAGGGGCTGTGTGTGGTAGCTTCCAAAATGAGCAGGGCTTGTACTAGAGACCCTCGTTAGTGAGCGAGTCTGGCTAGAGAAACGTAGCCCCTGGCTCTAAGGGCACAGCAGCGGTCGGGGGTTTAAAGCTCACGTGCTGCAGGCTGTGGGGGGTAGCGGCTTAACAGGGGCATCTGGGCTTTTTGCGGGACTTGCTGGAACCCAAGTTGTTTGGCTGGAAATGACTGTGCCTGGGCATCCTGGCCTGCCTCAGGCTGATCTCGGAGCAGGCTCTGCCTCTTCCTTCAGGTCTGTAATCCGCTGTGCGAGGGAAGGTGCTGTCCTGATGCAGTGATCTCTGGAGGGCTGACGCGTCAGGCCTGGCTCTAGGGGGGATCTTTGCATGGGTGCACTGCAGTCCCCTGCTGTGGGTGCACTAACGGGAGTAAAACAGGCTTTATGTTGGCCTGAAAACGAAGGGCTTGGCTACAAGGGGAGTTATTCCAGTTTAACTGTTCCCTGTGTGAATGCTCTTACGCTGCAATAAAAGTGTCATTCCAAAAATTAATCCACTTCAGAAGTGGATTAAGCTAATTTGAAATAACTGTTTGTCTGCATAGGGAAATTAATTTGGAATATGATAGGGTGTGAATGTAAAGTGGCTTAATTACCCCGATTAACTCCCTATGTGGATGGTTTTATTCTGGAATAAAAGTGCCTTGTTCTGAATTAGTGGCTTAAATGAATAGTGGATTAAGTTAATTTGGAATAAGGCACTCTTATTCCCGAACAAAAATGTCCGCATATGGCATTAACCAGGAACAGTTAATCCACTTTACGTCCGCACCCTACTTTATACTGGATTACGGTTCGTGTGTAGACGAGCCCGGTGCCAGTCTGGCCTGTCTACACAGGAGGTTGGCCTGGAGCACAAGGCCCTTGGGTAGCCAGGCCCTGGCAGCCTGGCCCTGCGTTTCCAAACAGAGTCACTAGAGGGAAGCCCAGGCCAGGGCTGTGAGCTGGGCTGTGTGTGTGTGGGGGGGCGCTGTCCCTTGGGGGGCTGTGAAGGGAAAGGCTGGTTACCGCTGGGCCCTGAGACCGGCTCTGGGGCAAGCGGCAAACTGAATGAACAGAAGCGGCCTTGTGGGGCTCTGGTCCCAGCTCGGCCAGGGGTGGAGCAGACAAGGCCCCGCTTACTCCAGTGTCTGCTGTGTAAACGTCCTCCTGGGGCTGCTCCAGCTTCCCTCAGCCCTGGGCCAGGCCGCCCACCTCCTCGCCGCCGGGCTCCCTCAGGGGGCCCTGGGGCCTGCCCCCAGCTCCGGCTGGCAGGAGGGTTTGGAGTTCGCCGTGGACACCCCAGAGCGTGGAGCCCGATGGCAAAGCAGTGGCCCTCTTGGCCTCTGTGCCGGGAGCCGGGACCAAGCGGGGACCTCCAGGGCCGAAAGAAGCAGCGCTGAGGTAAACGCCTCGGCCCTGTGGGGCTGGGACCGCCCCGTGTCGGCGGGGGGTCGGGAACAGCCGTGAGAGCTGCGTTTGGGGGGGGGCTTTCGGCTGGGCCCCTTGCAAACGCTGACGTGGGGGGAGTGTTGGGGCTCAGCTCCCGGGGTCCCTTGTGATTTCCCCTGTTGCCCGCCAGCCTGTTACAGCCCCTGGGGCCCTGGCCTCGCCCCATTTCTAGCCTCTGCCTTGCTCCCGGGGCTGGGGGGCAGCATGGGGCCCTTTGAGCCCAGCCCCGAGCGCTGGGGGAGCCACAGAGGCTGCAGGGAGTCGCTCGGCCGGAGCCTGTTCCCGCTGGTGAGTAATTTACGCTCTAGTTCCCGCCCCATGCGCTCCAGGGCGGGGTTCCCTCCTCGCCTCGCCCCCTGCACCCCGGGGGTCTCCCCATTCTGCCCTTCCTACCCAGCGGGCTGCCCTGCCACCTCCCGAGCTGCCGGTGGAGTCTCGAGCTCTGTGGCCGTGGCCCCTGTGCAGCTCAGGAACGTGGCCTCCGTGGCCGTTCTCCTGGCACTGGTATAGAGCAAGGCCCATTCATGGACGGAGGCAGCGTGGCCTAATGGCTCTCAGAAGCCCTGAGGTCCATCTCCTGGCTCTGCCACTGGGCTGCTGGCCTCAAAGCGCGTTGAGTTCTGTGGCGGAGAAGTGCTGGCTGAGAGCTCTTTGTTCCTGGCACCGTGGAGCACACGTTTGCCCTGGTTGCTTTCTGGGCAGCCAAAGCACAACCCGGAGGGTGAGGAGAAGGAGCTCTTCCCCCTCCCCAGCTGCCATCCTGCTGCATGTGCCTGCAGGTCTCGCTCTCTCAGACACAGCCCCGCCCCTGCCTTGTGCCATGACAGCCTTGCAGAGCCTGTCAGGCTCCCAGGACCCCAAATACTGGGGTGTGGGGGCCTCTTGGCTAGCAGCGTCATGAGCTCGTGGCCATAAACGGCGGCTAGTGACTTGCCAGGAACACACAAAGCCAGGGCACAGCTTGGACGTCCTGTTGTAAAACCCACTGGCCTCTGGGGCAAAGCTCTGGTTTGCAGGGAGGCCTGGTGAACAGGGAGTGCGCCTGGGAGTCAGGACTCCTGGGTTCCAGTCCTGGTTCTGCTGCTGACTCTCTGTGTGACCGTAGGGAATGTGGCCTGGGAAGGAATTTGCCCATCTGTAAAATGGGCAGCCCAGCCCAGCCCTGCCCATCTCTCTGTAACGCTTGCAGAGACTGAAAGCTAAAACAGGAGCTAAGTGTTAAGATGGTCCCTAAAGCCGCTGCCCTGGCTGGCAGTGCAGGGGCCGTATCCAGTGCGGTCCAGGGCTGAGCAGACAAGCGAGCCAGTTACGCCCCAGCTGGAGAGAGAACCTCCTTATTGCAGCAGCTCCTGGCAGATGGAGCGAGAGCGCCGTGGCCACCTCCCAGCTGATACCCTTGTCTTTGTTCCCCTGCAGCATCTGGCTGGTGGCAGGTCCTGTCCGTGCCTCCTGTGCGCTCAGCAGGGGCCTGGGGAGAGGACGGGACAGACCCAATGGGAACAGAGCTGACAGTGGGGGCAGGTGAGAACGTCTGGTACAGAGCCCATATGATCAGGTACGTGGATAGAGAATCACTCTTGCCCTTGACCCCTTGCGCCCCCCCCAGGCTGAGTGGCGTGGTTGGTGACCGGGTGGTAGAGCGGCAGGAGGACGTGGGTTAAGGAGGAGCCTGGGAACCCAGTGAATGCAGCCTCGGCTGGCTGGCCCGGCAGAGAGCCCGTCCTGCAGTGGCGAGTTCAGTGCCTGAGCTGTGACAGCACTGCAGCGCAAACAGCCCGTGCGAGCCGCTGGCTTTGGAGATCTCTGAGCAGCTGGTATTTGGGCGCAGAAGTAGGAGATGACTTTTTGCCAGGATCAGGTCGGTTTCCAAGGGCCTTCCCATGGCACAGGCCCCTCCCGGCACGGAGCTCTGCAGTCAGGGGCCACGCGGGGCGGGGCAGAAGGATTTCATGATGCACCCGCTCACAGGGTCCTGGTTGGGAGTTGGATGCCAAACTGCGATCTGTGACTGTGCAGCCCTTCCCCCCACTGGCCGCGGAGCGTGAAATCTGGCTCGTTGCTGTGGCCGGCGTGGGTCCTGGCACCTCATGCCTGTGTCAGACTCATCCTGTGCCTTAGCGCCCTCACCCGGCTCTGGTAACGTGCAGCCCAGGTGAGATACGGGGGATGGGAGGGGCTCCAGGCAGGGGCTGAGCAGTGAGTACAAATATCCCTCGCTCTCGGGTACGTCGATGTCCCCTCCTCCCACCGCCACCTCTCGCTGCCAACGCTCCCCAGTGCCTTCTGCTATTTTAAGTGGCTGCTAAGCCTAGTTCAAACCCTCTCACCCCATTAGGAGGCAGGCAGGTGACATCTGTCTCTTTCCACAGTGCCGCCTTCCCCAGGCTCATCCTCTGAACCTGATCCAAGCCCGTCAAACGTCTTCCCGAGCTGGCTTGGCCCAGGGCTGGGCACGAGGCTCATGCCATCCCCCTGTCCCCCTCCGTCTCTGGGCCGGGCAGGGGGGAACCTGGCTAATTAGCCCAGTAGGAAGGGAGCGGTTGTCAGTGATTGGAGGGATACAGCTGTGATTGATGCCGGCTGGGAAGAGCTGGCTGGGGCAGCGTCTGTAAAGCAGGCCTCCCGGGCACTTGCTGCTAGAGACCGCTGGGCCCTATCCAGAGCTTTGTTCTTAGCACAGTACACGGAGCTTTCTCCTGCCCTCTGGGAGAACGGCGGCTCAGGGGATGGGCAGATGCCCTGCTTGGGAGGGATGTTGTACCTTTGGAAATAGCTGGCTTGTGGGGTGAGGATTTTGAGTGGCTGCTCATCAGGTCAGATGGTGGCATCTGATCTAGCTCAGATGCCCTGACTGGGGAATCGTGGCAGGTTTTCTGCTTTGTCCATTTTGGGAGGGGAACAGTAAATATTTGGGACGATGCATGAACTGGCCCGTGCAAATGGAACGAGCTGGGCTAGCCTTGCTGAGTGCTATTGGCTTGCGGAGCATCACGAGCATACGTGGCATTTGAAAAGCCCAAGGTCCCTGCCCCAAGGAGTCCAGCACAGTGGAGACAAGTAAGGTGGTGCGTCCGACGCCAGTGGGTGAAGGGAGGCGGCCAGGAGGGGAGGGTGCTGGGTGCCTGGGAAGAGGGAGCTGGTTCTAGGTGAAGTGGGAATGACGGCCCAAAGGGGAGAGTGAGAGGAGATGGAGGGGGAGCTGACGCAGACAGAGGTAGGAGTGGGAGCAGGGACGGGGTGATGGGCTCACAGCATCGCACGCAGGTGGGCTGCTCAATGAAAGCTAGAGAGGCCAAGGACAGGTGACTCCAAACCGTGAGCGTGGTACAGAGCAGCGATTCCCGTCTCCCGCGGAGCAGCCGCTCTGATCAGCTATTCAGCTCATTCCTGTATCGATCCCATCTGTGGCACTGTTGATAAGATGATCTCGAATGGCGGCTCGACTGCAGCTGTGCGACCGAGAAGCAGGGGAGACTGCTGCTCAAGGCTTTAACCCAGCCGCTTGTGTGGGGCAGTGAGAGGCACTGGCTCAAAGGCGAGGAGGACGGAGCACTTAACAACCAAGTAACGTAGCGTCTGGCTAATGGGAAATGCTGGCTAACCGCCTAAAGCCTACCACTAGGCCACGCTGCCCCTCCCCGGCGCTTGCTGGAAGGACCTGAAAGCTCCTTTGCCTTTCTCCAGAATGCAAACCTGGCTCTCGTCTCTCCTGAGACAGACCCATCCCCAGTCGAGTCCTGCACCTCAGTCCTCCCTCCAGCAGGCGAGCTAGCGCGGAGCTTTCTCCTGGCCCCACTGGACTCTCCCTCATGTAGGTAGCAGAGCCAGCTGGGCAGCGAATTGGCTGATGCCAGCTCCTGTGTCTAAGCAGGCTGCGGATCCTTTCACTTCCCCCCTGGCTGGTGGTGACGTCCTACCTCAAGTTACTAGCACGATCTTCCTAAATCCCAAAGCTGCTTAGGTCCTTAATCTGTGCGGAAGCCATTAACCCTTCCCGAGGTCTCGCTAACCAGCTTTTCCCATGGGTCCTGGCGAGAGAGATTTTAAAAAATGCTTTGGGGTGGAGGACAGCCCTCCGGCCTGCGGCGTTTCTCACCGCTGACGGGCAGCAGCTCCAGTCAGGGCATCAGCGCCTGGGTGGCTCCCTCTGGCTTCGTCACTAATCCGTCAGGGATCCGTCACGCCTGCCTTGCCCCGCCATCCCCTTCCCTTTGTTTCTGAAGGAGCTGAGTTCATGACTGGGAAGCGCCAGCCCCCGAGTCGTGACAGTGAAGAGCGAGAATCCGTTTGTGCTCCCAGAGCACAGAACCTTTCGTGAACGGGGCTCCCCACTGTTCACCAACCACCTTCAGCTGCAGTAAGCTGGGCTAGAACGTTCCTCTCTGGGTACATGGGGGAAACTGAGGAATGGGGTCTTGCCCAAAGTCTAACTGGAATGTAGTGGCAGGTCCAGGAAGAGCACTCAGGACTCCAGTGATGCAGTCCTGCCTTCTAACCTCACTGCCAAAAGGGGTCCCCTCCACCTCAGCCCATGCCTAGGCGAGTGCACGACATGCATGGTGTCCACATGCATTCTGGCTCCACCGCCGCCTACACGCTGAGTGCTTTTGTGTGTCTGTCTAGGCGTTCATCTCCCCGCTTCACTGATGGCTTGAGGACAGCGCAGAGGTAAGAAATCCACTTGCTGGGGTGGGATGGGAATGGAAAGTCCTGAGATTCCAGAAATAGCTGGAATTTCCCAGGGTCGGTGGTCAGTGTGTGAGCCGTGGTATGTGGGCACCTCTGCACACTGGTTACCTTGTCCCAAGGGTGTGGCCGGGCGCCTGCTTCTGTAACAAGGCGAACCCTGGCCTAGCGAAAACCTGGGATTGCTGGAGCAGCCTCGTTGTCCTCCAAAGCACAACCCCTTCCTTGGGCGGGCGGGTACCCCCCATGCAGCCTGCCTCTGCTGTGAGCGGGCGGGAGCCAGAGCGGCTGCCACGCAGGGCCCTGCGCTCTGACAACGGTGTGAAAAGCAGCCGGGAACATCCTAACCCTTCTCCGCCCGACAGCCCCTCCACACTCCCCAACTGCGGCACGTCTAACGAATCTCTGAGGGGCGTTAATCCCGAGTGTGTACATGGCAGATTGCCGTGGATTGAACAAGGGAGTTCACATCCAACAATTCCCCTGCCGCCCCCCCAAGGGAAGTAGGAAATATAATTGGCACGGGCTGGCCTGACCAGGTGGGACAATCATCAGCATATGGACGTAGACGTGGACACCATGTGAACTGAACAGCCAGCTGTGTGTCAATGCGCAGAGTCCTGCATGGGAGCCCAGCGCTGTCTGCCCAGTGCTGTCCATGCTGCATAGGGGCACATGCCTGGCCCCGTCCGCCCTGCAGCAGTCACCGCGGTCACTCACAAAGGACCCAGCCATGCTATCGGGGAGGTTCAGTGAGTCGTCGCCGGCACGTTCCACGTGTTTAAACACCGGGGTGCAAACCCGTTCCCTGTCGAGCTACAGTGCAAAGGCAGGAAGTGCTGGATCAGCTTTCAGGCCTGAAAGCACAACTGGGCAGGTGGCTGTAGGGAAATAATCGCCCTTGTAATGCACCAGCTTCCCAAACAAACTGTCTTCCATCCTCTCTAAGTGATTGAACACCTGCCACTTCTATTTTCCCTGGCCCAGCTGCTCCTCTTCAAAGTGCTGGCCCGCCTGGAGCAGCCTCCCTCTGTCAAGCGCTCGTGGAGCAGATGCGGTGGTGGCTGGGCCTTGTTAGATGATGAAAGACCCGAAAAGGAAGTGCCTGTTAGTTTTTGCTAACAGGGGCTTTACTGTTTGCAGCAGAGGCAGCAGTGAGTGTAAACGGCTTACAGGCGTGCAAAGGAATCTGTATTCCCAGGGGCACTGAGGTTTCCAAGCCAGAAGGGACCATTATGTGGATTTAGTCTGACCTCCCTCGGGCCTCAGTGTCAACTCTCCTGCTTTTATCTCGCGTCTCATGGTAGCTGGTCAAGGCAGGATGAAATCTCGGCTTTCGTTCAAAAAG
Source organism: Mauremys mutica (assembly GCF_020497125.1). NCBI lineage: Eukaryota > Metazoa > Chordata > Testudines > Geoemydidae > Mauremys > Mauremys mutica. The sequence continues at coordinate 1,714,804 of NC_059096.1, forward strand.
CGTTTCTAATACTGGCAATCGCAGAAGCAACGTGAAATGAACACAGCCAGAAGGCTCAGAAAGCAAAGACATGAACTCCAAACTCTTCTTATTGTTAAGCCGATCTCCTGATTTCCGGGGGGCCAGGCTCCTGGTTTCTGAATGCTTGTGGGGTGGGGCCAGGCCAGAGATTCTGGCACTGAGCCCTGGAGCCCCGGCTTGAACGAGAGCAGCTCTTCTAGAGAGGCAGCAGTGGCTGGAATTTGGAAACGCCAGCTCCGAGGGTGCTGGTGCTGAGGGCTCGTGCTCCCCCTCTGCGCATTGGGGTAACGACTGTCTTGGCCCTTGGGAATCACACGCTTACTTCCTCCACTGGTCTTCAAAAGCAACGTCGCTGCTGGTGGCCTGCCCATGGCAAAGGAAGAGGCCTAATGCAGCTGCTGTCGGCTCCGGCCTCACCTACGCTGTCTTGCACCTCTGGGCAGAGAAGCACAATAGACCGAGCCCGGCAAGAAGGGCCAAGTTCTTCCCTTCCTCCCTCTGAGGGAAGGAAGAAAACTCCGCAGGGTTCCCCGCTAGCCTCCCCCAGCCTCCCTCGACTCTCAGCCACGAGCAGAGTGACTGCCCCTGCTCCGGCGCCTTCCTGGCGGTGGCTTGGGGAGAGGTGACTTCAAGCAACACACTGTCAACCTGTGGAACTCCCTGCCAGAGGATGTTGTGAAGGCCAAGCCTATAACAGGGTTCAATAAAGAAGTAGAGAAGTTCCTGGAGGACAGGTCGATCAATGGCTATTAGCCAGGCTGGGCAGGGATGGTGTCCTAGCAGCTGTTTGCCAGAGGCTGGGAATGGGCGGCAGGGAGTGTATCACTTGATGATTCCCTGTTCTGTTCATTCCCTCTGGGGGCCTGGGGCACCTGGCATTGGCCACTTTCGGTGGACAGGACACTGGGCTAGATGGACCTTTGGTCTGATCCAGCCATGTACACGTTCCTGCATCCGGGCCAAACAGCTGCTTTCGTTGCCGGCTGATCCTTCTGACTGTAGTGCCTGGCTCAGAGAGAGAGAGAGAGAGAGAGGCTGAGGGGGGCTGAGCCAGGGTGTGACTAGGGCTGCCTGCAATTGGAACAAGCCTGCTCAGCATGCTGCTCGGTGTCTGAATGGAGCGGGGGTCTCCTTCCCCAGCAGCAGGAATCTCAGTATTTGGGTCTCATTGCAGGCCCCGGCCTAAAACGCTGGGATCTGGCTGCTGAGAATCACAGAAGTAGCCCAGAGTTGGCCGGGCCCCTGTTTGGCAGTTTTCTGGCAGAGGCTGGTCTGGTACCGTCTCTCAGCCGGCGTGGTACGTGCTCTGTGCCGGCTCTGGCGGAGGGGTCGGATTAGCAGCGTTCAGAGCTTGCAGGGATTTCGGGCCCGTCTGCCGAGCTAGACCCCACAGCAGCGCTTTGCCATGAGCCTGTCCCTGCCACGCTGGCGTAAGTCAACGCACACACACACACACACACACACACACTCACTCACACACACACACACACACACACACACACACACACACACACACACTCACTCACTCACTGCGGCAGGGGCAGGGGGTTGAGCCCTCTGCAGATTTTCCTGTGTTTTTTGGAGCAGTCACTGACGGCTGCCTATGGAAGCGAGCGGGGCCCGGATCCTGCAGAACCTCTGAGATTAACAAGTCTTAGCGCGCCGCTTGGTCCCGTCCGGCCTAGGAACCTTCCCCCTTTCCTCCTTTAGCCAAGCCCTGCAATCTCGGCTCCCTTGTGTCCGAATGAGAGGGCTGGATTTAAATAGCCGGGGGTGATTCACAGGGTATTTAACACGGTCAGTGGTGCTCGCTGGGTATTGTAGACACCCCCTGACCACACGGAGCGGGCGGCAGTGGGTTCGTGTCCCTAATCGCCCGCCCAGCTCAGAGGGGAGAAGAAACGCGCCAAGAAGGCTGCTGGTGCGATTGCTGCCCAAGCGTGAGTCTCTGCTCCGTGTCTCGCCGCTGTCAATATTTCGTGACCTACTTAGCTCCGCCGGGCTGAGCTGTGCGCCGTGACGTGCGCCGTGTGGGTTGCTATGGTGCCAAGTGGCTGGGGAGGGGGAGCTCAAGGACCAGCCCAAAAGGCCTGTCTGCACGGCAGAGCTAATTCCAGCTCTTACCCGGGGGTCGTCTCCACCCACCCACTGACTCAGGTGTGATGCTCTCAGCCCGTCCCAGGAACAGGTGCTTCTCTCCCTCGGGCCGAGTGCTGATGCTCCTCTACCGCTGTCCCTTCCCTGCGTGTCCAGGACAGACGCGCTCTCCCGCTATTCCCAGGGCAGCTCAGCTCAGTGCAGCACACAGAAGCCTGGCCGACGCGGCTCCAGGGGGAAGGGGGAAGGCGGTGCTGCTGGCTGGGTGCACAGTCCGGTTAATTGCCATGGCCTTAAGCCCAGACTCTGCCTGGCTGCCCCAGTGCTGAGCGCTGGGATGAACCTAGACACACGTTACCGTTGATATTACAGTGCCAGCAGCGACTGGGGCCCCACACAAACACCCCTGGAGACCTGACGAGCTAAATAGACAAGGGGTTGGAGGGGAAACTGAGGCACAGACACAGGAACGGACTTGCCCAAGGTCACACAGCAGGTCAGCGGCAGGAGACCAGGGTTCTGTCGAAGGCTCTGAGTCCCAGCTCAGTGCACTGTCCACGTCTGCTGCACTCAGGCTGTTTCTGAATTCTCCACCCCCCACCCCCTGGTTAATCCCGGTTTAGCTCCGTCCACACTAGCGATGGCGGGAGCCCTAGCCGAGGCGGACTGCCGTCGCTCTTTGCAGCACCACAGCCGACCGCCTTGTGCCCACTGGCTGGGGTGACGCAAGGCCAAACGCTGGATCTGCGGCTCATTTCCATGGGGGCTGCCCATGCTGCGAGGGTCAGTGGAGATGGAGCAGCATTGGCAAGGGTGGAGATTCCCCTGGTCGGGGCCAGTGCACAGAAATCCACCCTGGTGCTCAGAGCTGAGTGGGAATCACAGCAGCCTTGCGTCCCAGGAGCGAAGCATAAACCAGCGCAGCCTGCAGACGTCTCTGCGAGGGAGGTCCCGTCACTATTGGGAGGCGCCCTGATGTTAGAGACAGTGGGGGTATAAAACCCCCAGACAGACTGACAGACTCCCCTGCAGAGTGGTACAAACTGCCCCTTCCCTTCGTGGGATGTGATGACCCCTGGACACTCCTCACAGGTTCACTGTTTGTAGAAATACCTTGCGAGGCCTCCCGGCGGGGACTCTCATAAGAGAAGCAGTAACATGGCATCCAGGGACCTCGTGGGAGGCTTTAGGTCTCGTTCACCCCAATCCTTTGCACAGGAGAAGCTCCTGCTTTCGACTGGCTAACATGTGGTATCTTTGTCTCGCCTGTCTCCTGCCCGGCTGCCAGGCCAGCTCTACGCTGTTTGCGGCACTAATGTTATTAGAACAGCCAGAAACCAGGGCTCAGGGTGAAGTTTGACTCCAAGAAGGAAAAACGTACATTTGTCTCCCCTGCTCAGATGACGGCTGTGTCTGCGTCTCTTCCGTGAGGAGTTCTGTACAAGGGAAAGGCCATGCTAGCCGTGCGCAGGGACAGAGCAGCCCAGACCCTCGGCTTCGGGAAGTGACTGGGAGGGACAGTTACAGCAGGGGCTCCTGGGCCCCCACCAAGATCAGGGCCCCACTGCACCTAGGAGGAGACCGTCCCTCCCCCCAACAAGCCAACAAGACACAGAGCGGTGGGAATATCATTCCTGTTTCCCAGCTGGTGGATTGAGACACGGAGAGGTGAAGTTATACAGGGAGGCTGCGTCTCATAACTTCCTGGCAGCTTGAAGCTCGGATTTGGACAGCACACAGGACTGGGACATGGGAGCCCTGGGTTCTGGGTCCCGCTCTGTCGCTGACCTGCTGGATGACTTGGGGCAAATTGCTTCCCCTCTTTGCGCCTCAGTTTCCCCACCTGCAAAATGGGGAGAACAATACTGACCTCCTTCGTAAAGCATTTGGGGAGCGATAGCTGCTGATTTTTAGCTTTTCACCCCACTCCGTTCTGTGTGCATCCCAGTTTGGTATTGTAGGGTCGATCAGCTGGGTTGCCAATGCTAAATTGTAGGATTATTCTTGCGTGGCAGGGCTAGGGTTATCGTGGCAGTCCTTGAACAGAGGTGATCACAAACAGCATGCAGGCAAGTGTCTCTCTTTTTGAAATCTGAGCCCAGCAGTGTCCAGGTCCAGGGAAGCAGCTCTGCCTTATGGCCTGACTCCAGTTCGAGAGAGCCAGCCCTCCTGCTGCTTGCTACAGCTCTCCCCAGAAGAGATGCATTGCACAAGTAACAAGGATGCACCGTGTTTTCAAAGTCTGTATGCTGCTCGCTAAGCAAACCCCTGTATGGAGGTAACAGTGCCATCTGCTGCCTCCTGCCTTAGCATCGTGGCCCAGCTGCTCAGGAGAGCTGGGCTGCCACACACGCGATACATATTTACTGAAGAGAGAGCCCAGGGCTTCTGCAGCAACCCCACGGCAATGAATGGAGCTAGGATGAAATCCACTCTGGCCAGCAGGAGCCCTGGGCACCACTTCTAGCCCAAGTGATAAAGCCTTGAGCTGCCAGCGCTGCAAGAAGAGGTGCTAATCCCCTGCCCCCGGCTAACAGAGAGCAGCCTGTTAAATAGATGGGACGGGGGTTTCTACCTTTATTTCTGCCTCCCCCCAAGTAGAGCAACTTGAGGAAAAAAATGAGACAAAATTTCATGCACTAAATATCAGGGCCTGGGATTCTGCAGAGACCTGGCTTTATAATTGGATCTGTCAAAAACCCGTCACACTTAATGTGCAGCTGTCAACAAGACGTGTTGTTACTTGCTGTGCTTCAAGGATGCTGTGCTTCCCCCCCTCTTCCCGATGACGCACCAGCGTGGAGTCCAGCACGGATTGCCCCTACGCTGGGTGCCCCTAGCCAGCCCCTCCCATCCTGGAGAGACACATCCATCAAATCAACTCCCTGCAAACTGGGCTTGAAAACAGTAAGTCCGTCCTTCCCCACGGAAACGTCTCTTGTTTTCGCCTTAGGAATCACCTGCAATCGGAGTGTTCCGCTGGTGGGAATCAGCAGTGGTTTCAGTGGCGCTATCGCAGCGTAGACAGCTCAGGGTCTGGCCTGTGATTTTAGACTTGCATGCAAGGGGCGTGTTTGGGTAACGAGCCCGCTCCCCCGCTGGAGTAAATGACTGGAGCTCTGCTCAAGGCCAAGCCCGTTGACCCCAGGTGGGGATCTGGCCCCATATTTCCGCTCTCCAGTGTGCTACCAATAGGGGGACCAGACAGCAAGTCGGGCCGGGGTGGGGGGTAATAGGAGCCTATATAAGAAAAAGCCCCAAATATCAGGACTGTCCCTAAATTGGGACATCTGGTCACTCTAGCTACTAATGTTTTATTTTCCTCCTGAGGCCTGATTACAGACGTGCCCGGGGCCTGCGCAGTGTGACAGGTTTGGGACTCTGGGATGGGCATTATATTGCACAGCACCAGTGAGCTGAAAACTGATGCTCTGCCTCTCACGGCGCAGCTCCTTGCCAGCTGGGCTAAAGGACGCAGGCAGCAGGGCCCCAGAGCCGTTAATCTGCTCCTCAAGACATAGTCATATAGCTGGGACCAGATCAGCAACGCAAGCTCAGCAGAGTTGTAGCACGTCTAAGTGCTCCCTGTCACGGCACTGTTCAATCTCTTGGTTCGGCCCAACTGAGGTCAGGGCCGTGGTGCTGGGCACTGAGCATGCAGCTGGTGAGGGACAGTCCCTGCCTGAACAGCTTACAGTTGAAACAGGCAAGACAAAGGGTGGGTGGGGAAACTGAGGCAGGGAGAGGGGAAGTGATTTGCCCAAGGTCTCCCAGCAGGTCAGTAGCAGAGCTGGGGACAGAACCCAGATCTCCCCCCCACCAGGGCCCTACCCACTGGGCCAGATGGCCTCTCCAGATCTTTAGTGGAGTTGGTTCAAAGCTCATGGTGGAGCTTACACATGGTTTTGCAGAGGCCAGGCTATTTTGGGACCATGGGAGTGTGTTGTTACAAACCCAGTTTTGCCTGGGGCTCTGCACCCTTCAAACATTGCTGCGCCTTGCAACGCGTTCTCGTGTCATCACCCAGACCGGTTCTGCCAGCCCCGAGGCCCCACCAGCGAGAAGGAGGCTAAAACAACAACCCTCTGAAGGAGAGGAAATGAGATCAGAGAGAGGCGTGTCCGGAGCCTCCTGCCAGGGGAGTGCTTCTCCTAGGGTGACCAGACAGCAAGTGTGAAAAATCGGGACGGGGGTGAGGGGGAATAGGCACCTACCCCAAATATCGGGACTGTCCCTATAAAATCGAGACGTCTGGTCACCCTCATTTCTCCGTGCCAGATCCCCTTGTGATATACCTAGGACTATCCTATCTCCCCCATGCAGCAGCTCCAGCAGGATTCCTGCATGGGGGATCTCAGCGGCGCACACTGTGAAGCGTGCAGCTCATCTGGCCACGGCTTGCTCAGCCCGCTCATCTCGTCTGTTTCTAGCACGTAAAGGGTTGCGTCGTTTCCCTGACCTCGGAAAAAGTGACCAGTTCAAACATTGACAATGGTTGTGCCACCCTAAGGGAATGAACTGCTCCCGAAGTCTGGGTTTGTCCAGGTGAGGCTGGGAGCCATGAAAGCGCTGTTGTGTTTTAAACAGGGTCGCGGTGATGGTTGACCCTGGGACCCTCAGCACGTAGTCCTTCTGCTCACATGGTAGAGAGAGTTCTCTTTAGCTGCTGGTAGTAGCAAGTTGTTATCCTCTCAGTGCGCCCACGTTGGTTCCCTGCACGTGTGTCCTTGAGCAAGTCATCCCTCCCACCCCGTGCCTCAGTTTTTCCAGTTGTGTAATGGGGCTAATGAGACCTGGTTGCTCTGCAGGGGTGTTGGCTGAACGCTCATACAGCACTGAGGGGTGATTATAGGAAGAGGGAGAATTACATTACAGCATGATGGGCCGGTGTCTCAGGCTCTGGCTTTGCAGGCTGAAATTACACGTCGTTCCCTGCCTCGTCTAATTGCCTGGTTTGGCATTTCAGTCGGGCGCAGCCATGGGTGTGACATAAATAAATCTCGCCCACCAAATTGCACCCACAATAATTTTTTGCCTGCCCAAATGGCAGCCTGCTGGAAAGCATGTTATCCTGCAGCTGCCATGCTCTCCGGCTGGCTAGCCGCCTGCGCCTGCCGCGGGGGTGTCCTCAGCGCACTTGGTGCTGCACCAGACACATCCCTGCCCTGGGCAGCTTGCAGTTGTAGCTGCAGAAGGCCTGGGAAGACACAGAGAAAGGGAGTCACAAAAATCCAGTAATCTATAACCCTAGTCATGGTTTTTGTGTGCTGGGCAGGGAGGGACCCTGCCTCCTGGCTGGCTGTGTGCTCAGGGATGCTAGCAGGCTTTGGGGCATGGTATTGGTGATAATCTGCTGCCTTCAGGGAACCAGAACAGAACGGTGGGTCGTCTAGACCAGCATTCCTTTTCCTACTACACTAAGGTGCTGTGGGCCAATAGTCCTCCTCCTGCTCTCAGTCCCTCTAGGCTGGTACCCAGCTTCCTGCCATCCTGGAGAGGAGCGCTCGTCCGTCCTGCCCGCCAAAGCGTCGGCAATAGCACCTTGAGAGGCAGGCAAAGCCCCTCTGCGTAAGACCATCGGGCCAGTGCAATTCCATCTGCACCCCCTGCGGACTGTGGATGGGACGGATCTCCCCAGCATTCTGAGCTCTCTTCCTGTCACCGTTCCAGCGAGGCACGCTAGTCCTGCAGGGAAAGCATCAGCAGTCCTCCTCCCGGGTCCCCCATGTGATGTGCCATGACGCAGCTGCCCTCCGATGTGACAGGACGCGCTTAAGGCTCTTCTTGGTGTAGCTTCAAATACATAACAAAATCCAGCAATGCAACAGTTCTTAGCAGAAAAAAGGAGCCTGAGAGCTTATCGTGGAGCCGGGGGACAGCTTGACCACCCACGGAGGTGGCAGGTGTGGTGTTTTACTTTGCAGGTGCTAGTCACCGCTTGTGGGTCCAAGCTGATATAGACTTTTCTGTTCAAAGGACCTTGCTGTCCCTTCATAGCAGCCTGGGTTGACCTTCCGGGGTTATTCATTGACAGGTGCTACTAATTAATCAAATACTTCCACCGGGGCGTGAGGACAGTTCCCCAGCAGGGGGCCTTCTCAGATTCCTCTCTTGCTATTTTTTATTTTAAAGAAACCATTCTTTCTGCAGATCAGTTTGGTCCCGTGTCTTTCCCCTGCGTTCTGCGTGAAGGAAGGGGAAGGCCTGTACATAGCGCATGCACGTGCACGCGTGTGCCCTCCCAAGAGTGTTCACCAGCACCACTTCTGTCTCCGCCATTGGGGTCTCTGCAGCGTTCCCAGCCTGGGGACTGGAACCCTCATAGTGTTAAAACCAGTCACAGGCTTGAGTTCAATGTGAAATTCCACTTGCATATGTCATAGCTCTTCACGGGTCCTGTCTTAAACTCCCCTGTCCAGGAGGAAGACAGGCCTGAGCTTCCAGAGCTCTGGGCTCCGTTCCTGACTCTGCCACAGACCCCCGGGGTCACTTTGAGCAAGTCACTTCGCTTCCCTGGGCCTCGGTTCTCCCGCTGTAATGAGGAGGGGAGAGTTCTCTCTTCCCTGTCTCTTTGGACTGGAAGCTGTTTGGGGCAGGGACTTTCCCTCACTATGCATCTGTGCAGCACCTGGCACGTTGGGGCCCATCGCCAGTACTGTAATATAATGGCATTGGTGTCATCACCACTGCGCTGTCCCCGTGGTGTCTTAGCTAAGTGCCTGCAATTTCTCCACAGTGCTGCCCCGTGCCGGGTCAGGGCTCCTACTGTCTGCACCAACTGGTCATTTTAGCAAATCGTATTAACGTTTCTAAATGCCCTTTTCATGCTTTAGACAAGAGGATACAATTCTGGGCACGTCAGTGGTTTTTGCTAGTAAAGCTGGAGCGTGTAACACAGAGACGTCTAAGTGCCGATTATGCATGTGGACAGATCCAATTTGTACTTTCTAGCTCTGGAGCCTTGAGTGCTTAGCAGATATTTTTTTGGTGTGTGTGTGGGGGGGGGCAGAATGTTTTTAATGTGTTCCTGGAAATTCTTTGAAGTCCTTTACTTTCCACAGTCTCTATGCAAAGCCTGGCTGTGCAGGGGGCTTGTAGCTATGGTGCTGCTGGGTGGGTTTTGTGGTTTTTTTCCCCATGAGATACGAATGATGCTGGATATTTGGCTAATCTGAAATTCAGGGATGGGTCTGCCAGGATTCCATCTCCTCCACTGCGTGCTCCACACGGGAACTGGACGGGGAGCAGGGAATGGGGTCCAGTGAGTCAGAGCTAAGGGGCGGGAGCTATATTTTCAAAAGTGGGTTTGGGTGCCACGTTGGGCCCTGATTTTCAGAAAGGGCTCAGCACCTGCCTTCTGAGAACCTGACCTCTTAAGGTGTCTTTGAACAGAGCAGCAACAGCTGAGATGCTCCAAATCGCTAGCCATTCTGAAAAACTTGAATTCCCCTAACTTGTGCCAGGGCTCTGGGCTATTCCTAGCTCTGGGGTCTAGAGTAGTGGGCTGGGAATCAGGACTCAGGGGTCTCTGGAAAGAGAGTGGGGTCTACTGGTTAGAGTCTGGGCTCCTGGGTTCTGTTCCAGCTCTGGCAAGGGAGTGCAGTCCAGAGGAGTGGGGAGTCACCTCTGCTTGCGCCTACTCCTAGCTTTGTCACCGATTCTCTGTGTGGCTTTGGGCAAGTCGTTTCCCCTCTTTGGGCCTCAGTTTCCCCATCTCTCAGTTGGGAAGTGGAGGCTTCCCAAGGGGGATGTATCAGACTACGACCGTAAAGCAGATCCATTGCTGAGCGGGATGGCAGCCAAGCTAGGTGCTGCTGTGAAGCATGGACGTGTGGTTCCGTTTGTCACCCCAGCAATCAAACCCTTGTCGCCTGTGTTTGATTAAAGGCCACAACACGTGTTACCTTTTGATTCCTTCTCTTTATTTATTTTTTTCCCTTCATTTGTCCCTGGGAGATGAGCGTTGGTCTGGAACTTATTAGTCACAAAGCCCTAACCTCTCGCGCGTTCTTGCTATCTGAGAAATGAATTATTAATGGTGCATTAAACAGAGCCTGGAAAGGGGCCCCGGGACACTGATAATCAGGAGCTAATTGAGGAAGAAATGAGATACCGCTCCCATCGCAGAGTGAGGAGCGTGCCGCACTGTGATACCAAAGGTGACCCTGCTGCAGCGGCAGGGCTGCCAGCACCGGGCGAGTTGCTCACAAACTATCGCTGATGGGCCAAGGGCACGGGGGGCGGGGGGAGACATTCTCTTCCTGGCTCTGGGATTCCTCTTCCCTGCTTTAATCACTAGCCCATGCTCCCAGCCCAGAGCTGGGCTAGAACTCAAGAAGACGGAGGTGAAACGTAAGCTGGCTCTGGGGGAAACGCTGCCTGCCAGTGAGATTTCATCCCATGGTGAAATCCTTCCCACCAGGAGGGGCGAGGAACCCCATCTCTGGAGACATTTCCAACCAGCCTCGCTGAACAACAGGAGAATGCACAGTCCTGCCCCAGATGTGGGGAGAGAGCCTGGGACTTTCCTGCCTCCCTAACGCTGGTGTCCCAGATCCTCGGCTGGTGTTGGTGGAATGACACCAGTTCACACCAGCCGAGCCGGGGAGACGGATAGACAGCACCTGCCCTACCAGGATTCCCAGGGCCAGAATGTGTTGCTCAGCGAAGGCCAGAAAGAAAAATACGCAAAGCTGGTGCCTGCCTTCCTACACGACAAGACCTCGAAACAGTTTGGGTGCAGATCCCCCGCATGCGCGCACACATGCTCCACCCCACCCATGAAACGAAATCCACAAGCACAGTGGGGTTTCGGTCCCTGGCCTCCAGACCCTCCCTTGCCAATGTGCAGTACAGACCGCAGCGAGCAGCAGGGAATGTCGGCTGCTAGGCTGAGGGGTGGGGGGCGAGCAAGGGGGAAGGCATGGAGCCCCCCCTGCTGTGTTTAAAGCCTCAAGCAGCCCCCTTCCTGCTGCAGAGGGCAGGCCAGAGCAGAGATCCTTCACCAGGAACCGCAGGAAGGTGCTGCCCAAAGCTCTCCCCTGCCAGCCTGGTCCTGACGGCGCCTGAGTGGCAAGAGACTTCTGCCACCTCTGGAGCGATGGTGTGTGGGTGTCGTGGCACAGCAGTGAGCAGCCCCCCTGCCCCGGCACACACGCACATGCTTGCCAAGGAAGTTCATGAGCGGGATCCTGCAGCAATGGAAACCCCTCTGGGAGGGTAACCCCCATAGCCGGCCCACCAGCCCCAGCCGACCTCTCCTGGCTGCCGAGGGAGGACGGAGGCAGCGCTTCGGAGTCTCCATCCCTGAAGCCATTCTCACCCCTGACCTCCGTAGGCTGCAGCCGAATGTGCCTGTCTCTGCTCTAGGCAAGGCCTGGGCTTTGGGTCCCCCAGCTTCCATCTCTGCCTGCCGGTCACTGGGCCTGTATTTGCTGAGACTTGGCCTGGGAGGCTGAGTCTGGCAAGGGAGAACGTCAGGGAGGAGAGGGGCCCCGGTGGCGTCCGGAGAAGCCGGCCTGTAGGAAGTTGTCAGGAGTATCGCCCGCCTGCCCGCCCGCTGAGCTCTATATGTAGATTAGCCTTTTGCATTATTCATACGGGGGACGCATTCTAATAGGCAGTGGAATGATGAAAGCAGGAGGGTAATTGGGGCCAGAGAACGCTCTGTCCAGATCTCCGGGAAGGACACACGGCTTTACGGTGAGAGCAAGAGTGACGCTGGGCTCCAACGTGCATGTGAGACAGACAGACAGACAGACAGACAGAGCCACCCCTGCTGCAGCCAGCTAACCAGCAGGCACATTATTTCCGAGGCCAGTTGACTGCAAACTTTTCGCTGTCACTCCCTGGTCACTGGAGACAGAGTGAGCCACCCGCGCGGGGCCTGCTCGGCCCTGTTCTCCAGGCCCGTTCCCGTGCAGGACAGGGCTCAGCGGGTGCATGCTCCCATCTCTCCCAGCCAGGGGCACATGACAGTGCCAGGTGTGCACTGACGCAGCTAACTGCAGCATGAGGTGTCACCACACTGGGGCGCAGTGACCCCTGCCTGGCTGACCTGCGGGGTCAGGATGCGTTGCGAGCTGCATCGTAAGGGGAAGATGCTGAGCTTCCGACCAGACGCAGAGGGGACAGGCACAGAAGAGGGAACCCTCTGGCCAGCCAGCGCCTGTGCAGCACGTACTAACTGCTGGGAGCAGAATGTGTCCGGCTCCACGAGGGAAGGGAGCTCGGCTGCAAAGGAAGGACTAAACCGATGCGTGTCAGAGACTGAGGGGATCACTGGAGCTCATGATCTGTTGCAGGCGGCCTCAGGCTGCCCCAGCAGCTCAGGGCAGTGCCCGGCCACGCTCCAGCACCCTGCACTCTGAAATGCAGCTACCTGGGCAGGAGCAGGAGGATGTAGGTGGGTGCTCAGCACCCAAATCAGGGGCCTGATTTTCCTCGGGCCCGAGCGCCCCAGCTCTCTTTGGAGCCAACGGGGGGGGGGCCGTGTGCTCGGCACTTCTGCCAACCAGGCCTTTTCCGTAGGTGCCCACTTGTGTCATAGGAGGCTATGACGGGGGAGCGCCTGCAGGCTGGAGCATTGCATGCTGGGATCGGTGATTGCCCCTGTATCAAAGGGGGGGGGAGCTGCCATCTATAATTTAGAGCTCCAGGTTCCCCCTTGTCTGATTCCTACTTATTCCCTCACTTCCTCCCTCCGTCTCACTTCAGTCACCTCTCAAAGTACCGCAGCATGGCCCCCCCCACCACCCGGCGTCTGGCCGATACTGCCACCTGTCCATCCACCCTGACATCTGAAACCAGCCCAGCCCAGGCCCGCTGGGAGGGCGCTAAAGCAATGTCCGAGCTCAGTGGCAGTGGGGGTCTGTGGGGAGGGGAAGCAGGGATTGTGTACATCATGCATTTACTGCTCCCCTGCATGCTGCACTGGCCTGGGCAGCAGGAGCCACCAAGCAGCAGCGTTCGGGGACTTGTCTCTTCTGGGAAGCTTGGAGAACTAGCTTGAATTTTGCCCAAGAAAATAGGTTCTAGCTCATTTCTCTTTTGCCCCTCTCCAGCTAGTCTTTCGTGTGTTTGGATTTTTACAGAAATATTCTCCTGTCTTTTCAATTCACCTGCATCCCCTTCGCATAACCCAGGTTTGGAAAGAGACAGTTCTGGCCAAATCCTGCAGTTCTCACTCAAGCAAAACTCACCATAGATGCCAAGCTGTGTCTTTGGGTGACCCGTGACTGATTGTTTAAAGAGCTGGGCCCTTCCCCGCGATCGGCCCTGTGGTTAGATGTTCAGCTGCATGTGTGTGTTCTCCCTGTGCGCTGCCCCAGCCCTGCACAGGCAGCCGGCACAGCAGACCTCGAGTGAATCACCTAATGACCTTAAGATCCGTTAAGGTACGAAGGCACCGGGCCAGGTCTACTGTCAGTGAAGCAGGATAATAGCCCCTGGCAGACTCTGCGAGGAGACTAAGACCTGTATGCCTGTGAGCGTGGATGCAGCTCAGTGAATGGCGGGATTTTCCATTCCCCTCTTGGCTGGACAGAGACACTCCCTCTGAGATACATCTTTATACCCGGATACAAGCAAGTTAATACTGCCTCTGACAGTTAGTTACGGCCCCCTGATGTGGCTAGTTATTACCCATCACCTTGTACATGTTGGTTCAATCCAAACATCTCTGTTATGTACTGTCATCCTGACCTTATCTTTGAGGAGGGCTCAGTGTGTTCCTGTTACCCTTGGGGAATGTGACTGTACCATCCTTGATATCAGGATGTCCTGCTGCCACTGGATAGCGGGATGTGTTTGCGTGAGCACTCTGTGCCTAGCACTTCTTAGGAATGTGTGTTTCTGCAATACCAGCCCTGTTCTTGCCAGATGCTGTGAGCAGGTCCTGCCTCATACCAGGGCTCTGGTACAAGGGCTTATAACTCAGACTCTCTTCCTACTACAGGCCCGAAGTAGCAGGTGCTGGTTTCTCTCCAGGTCAGGCCATTCCAAGGGCCCTGCAGATTGCAAAGCAGTTGGCGGGAGGGGGCTGTCGTGAGGACCGTAGGGTGTTCAGGGAATACAGGAGTGAAGGGAAGACGTTGCTAAACTGGATCGGAACATAGGGGTGGCCAGAGCCACTCAGCCCTGTGCTGCATGGGGGGAGGGAGAGCTCAGTGGTTTGAGCAGTGGCCTGCTAAACCCAGGGTTGTGAGTTCAATCCCTGAGGGGGCCACTTGGGGATCTGGGGCAAAATCAGCACTTGGTCCTGCTCGTGAAGGCAGGGGGCTGGACTCAATGGCCTTTCAGGGTCCCTTCCAGCTCTGAGATAGATATATCCAGACTGCTCTGCCATCTCCAGCAGGGGCCCATCCCAGCTGCCCTAGACACGGGTAGAGACCCTGTAGGGACAGGAGAAATGGCCTAGAGGGGAAGCTTCTTCCCAGCCCCTTCTGTCCGAGGTTGAAGCCAGAGGGTTTAGAGCCAAAGTTCATCCTTTATTTAAGGCAGACGTCACTGGGGACCAGCTCTGTTTGTCCCCCTTGCCTTGGTTTCCTGGCTGATACAGGAGACCACCTGATCCCCGAGAAGCTGTGAAACCAGCAGGCAGGACTGTGCTTTACTAAAACACGCCGACCCCAAGGGGTGATTTCTGTGGCTCGCCCCCGGCTCTGGCGCTCAGCAGCGCAGGAACGCCGAGGCACTTAGCAGGAAATGGCCGTATTAATCGCACAGATACGGCGAGGCAATTGGAAGCAATCTATCCAGCCTGAACTCTCTGGCACTCTTAATGAGCTCCAGACGGCTGCGTGGGGAATTCCAGACCGCCGCAGAGGGGAATGCGCCTCCATAATATTTCTTTAATGGCAGCCTAAGCTTTGCCTGCAATAGCACATGGGGATCAAAGCCTCACCGGGGTTTGTTTAGGATCGACTCCTGCTGGTTTTCTCCAAGTGGCGTCATGGGAAATAGCAACGGGAGGTTCTATTTAATGACAGGAGATCCAAGCTGCCCGGGCTTTGGTCAGGGGATGAAGCCCATTGGGAGGGACACCGTTCGGATTGACGTGACAGTGGCAGCCCCCTCGTGCTGCGTCCCCTGGGCTGAAGCAGCCAGAGAGGGTTTCCATCCCTCTGTCCACAGCCGGGGAAGGCATTTGCCCAAGCTCACGTGAGCAGCCCTTGGCTGAGACGGGAATTGAAACCCTTTTCCTGCCTCCCCAGCCCAGGGCCTCAGCCACTGGACCACCCTGTCCTCTGAGCTGGTGACTGGGGAAGCCTCGAGCTGAGCACCGGGCTGGGCTGGGTCCTGGCGGTGGTGGGTGTGGTACAGAGCAGGGAAGATCCTGTATTGACCTGACAGCCCCGAAGCCCTGAGCTAACCCCATAGCAGTGAGATTCCTCCTCCACCCCACGTTCCCCCGCAGGGCCCCCTCTCAGAGAGAGGAGAGGCAGCACTCCCTTCACATCCATCCAGCCTCATCCTCTCTGCTGATTACCCGGCACTGTGCTGGCATGTGGCCACACCCGGGACTGCCACCCACCCACTGCCCCAAACAGCCTGCTGGCCCACGCTGGGCATACACCAGCTGCGGAGGGCGTGCCAGCCCATTGCCACTGGCCCCTGGCTATTGAAGAGTTATTCTGAGTCCCCCATGTGCTGATCAATCAGGTCTGAAACGCCCCCTTCCCCATGGGCTGGATTCTGCAGCATGGGTCTCCGGCGTATTCCTGGCCAGGATTTAGGGAGACCCCCATGTGGTGACACTGGGACAGTGCAGGCTGGAAGCTGGCTAGCCAGAGGGGACCGCAGGTGCTGTCGGTATCCAGCACCCTCGGGAAAGATCCCTTGTTGTGTCTCTTGCATCAGGATTCTCCCCCTTCCCTGCCATGAGACAGGCAAGTGAGAGCGAGCAGAATTTGTGCCTCTGCTATGCTGCCCTAGAGAACTCACCTTTGCAACAGCAGCTTCCTTCCATGCTGCACCACGGCCACGTCTGTTTCATTTCAACCCACCTGGAAGCCTGGATACACGATTTATACAAAATCTTTTCTGTCGGGGTTTTCACAGTGCGACTCGGCGCAGAGTAACTTCTCTCACGTTTTAATTACTTCTGCTTTATCGTCATTCTCCACGGCTAGGAGCCATGCTGCTGTCAGATTTCTCCTCTGCCACTCAGCCTACGTTAAAATATAGACGACGTCTCCTTTTGGACCCAAGTTAAATTACACAGCTTGGGCGAGCCAGACGACTTTCTGCAGCAGCTCATGCAAAGTGGTGAACAATGCTCTGGCATAAATAATATCCATTTCTTGCTATCGGAGGGACTGACAAAGTCTGAAATTGCTTCTTGCTAATAGGACATAATTGCTCAGAATACGTGCTCTTTGCGGCACTGGAATTGACGGTAACGAGGAAGTGCATGGAGAAAGAAGAGGCCAGATTTTGTCTTGGGGAGGATTGAAAAACTATTTATTTTCACCTTACTGTCTGTCTTGAAGAAGGATGGCTTGTGGCTAACGCGCACAAGACAGCTGGGGTCAATTCATGGCTCTGCCACAGAACTCTCTGGGAGCCCTTTGGCATGTCACTTAACTGTGCAGTGCCTCAGTTCCCTTCAGCAAAATGGAAATAATCTTCCTTTCTCCTGCGCTTTGTGTATCTTGTCTACATGGACTGTAAAGTCTTTGGGACAGGGACTGCCTGTCACTAGGTGTTGGACACAACCTGGCCCTGGGGGCCCCTCATTCCAGGGGCAGACGTGCTCCAGGGGCTGCTGTGGTACAAAACCATTTCTCTTCATTCAGGAGCATTTACACTTAATTTTACCCAACACATCTTGGCCTCTTCTACATTAGCTCCAGGTCTCGCACTTTCTGAGTGCCCAGAATATCCACCGTCTGGCCTAATAGCGACGCTATCCGCTGTTTCTAACGTCACGGAGTAACTCCTTTCACTCAAGGAAAGTGTTAAAGGGAGGGATTTCTGCAGCCCGCTGAATTTTCAGCCATTTCACTCTTTTCAGGGCAATGCAGGAGAGGTGCCTGATAACAGCACTGACAGCTTTAAATGCTATTAAAAGCTCCATTGTGTAGCAGCCAATGTCACCTCTAGCCCCATTTCAGTTGCCCTCAGTCGTCCTGTTGCAGAGTCTCCCAGTTGTCTGAGGGCTTGACAGTCAATGAATAGGAACGTGAAGCTATTAATGAAGTAAACTGTTGAGTCAGCGGTTTCCTCGTGGTCGTAGCATGCTGGGTTTGACATTTTGTGCTTTGACAGGGCTGGAGGAGTTGTTTTAGCAGCAAAACAACGCGGTTTGCACCCCTGCCTGCAGTATGCAAGTAACAACCTACAAACCAACATACAGATCAAATAAATGAGCAGTCCTGGGAGCTCAGTGAGTGGGAGTTTTCACTTCATGTCCTAAACTCTTGCATAGCAGAGCTGTGTGTTGTTGAAAAGCTGTCGTGTTGCCCCCACCCCAGAGGCAGCTGCATCTTAGTGATGGATAGCAACACGTGTTGCCCTGTGTTGTTTTGCGGTGCAAAGCTGTAACTCAGACTCAGTGACTTTAAGGCCAGAAGGGACCATCGTGATCTTGTCTGAGCTCCGGCACATCACAGGCCACAGAACCTCACCCACCCACTCCTGTGATAGACCCCTCACATCTGCTGAGTTACTGACGGCCTCAGAGCTCGATTTAAGCACTTCAAGTTACAGAGACTCCACCCTAGTTCAGACCAGCAAGTGACTCATGCCCCACGCTGCAGAGGAAGGTGAAACCCCCCCAAGGTCTCTGCCAATCTGACCTGGGGGGAGATTCTCTCCCGCCCCCCAGTATGGTGATCGATGAGACCCTGAGCATGTGGGCAAATCCCAGCAGCCAGACCCGTGGGAAAGAATTCAGTGCAGCAGCTCAGAGCCCTGCCCAGGCAGTGTCCTGCCTCCAGCCGCCGGAGGTAGCTGCCACTAGCAGTCGCGGATGGGCCACGTGCCATGGTAGGAAACCTCATCACAGCCTCCCCTCCAGAAACTTCTCCAGCTCAGTCTTAAAACAACGTGGTGCTGTTGCCCTACTGCTCCCCTGGGGAGGCTGTTCCAGAACGTCACTCCTCTGATGCTTCGTCTAATTCCAAGCCTGACCTTACTTGCCGGGAGTTGCAGGTGGCAAATTAAATGAAGGGGGTTTGCGAAATGAAATTTTAATGCCCAGTTTGTAAACTGCAGCCATTAGACTCTAACCTCACAGCTTCCTTGCAGCGTCTCTGTGTTCGGCTCAGGCCGCTGGCGGTGGTTTGCAGAAGCCTGGGCTGTAGGTACCTTGGTGCAGGGCCTCTGCTGAAATCTAATCATCTCATTGGACACGGGGCTGCAGGAAAGGTGCCGGATTGACAGCTCTGCCGCCGGGGCCTGTGCCCTGACTCCTGCCTGGGAGGCCTCACCTCTCAGAATGAGAGCGGGTTTCCGCCGCCATTGGCCGCGTGAGTCGCTTAGAGCCACCTGTCCCCTTCGGGCAGCATTACGATGCGCTGCAGGGTGCATTGCCGGCACGGGGCTAGCGAGAGTCTTGACCTGCCTGGGCCCCTTTCTAGGTGTCTTTTCCCCGCTGGGATCCACGTAGCCGGAGCCACGTTCTGCTGCCCCTCGGTGTGCTGGTGGAGAGCAGGCAGGACTGTCCCAGCGTTAATTACTTGCCTTTCCCCAATACCTTCCTGGGAGGCCGTGTGGCCTGGGGCATGGAGTCCTGGACAGGGAGTCCGGAGACCTAGCTTTAAGTCCCAGCTCTGCCTTTGACCCAGGGTGGTGCCGTGCCTCAGTTTCCCTGGCAATCTCTGCATGGGAAGCCCCATGTGAGATCTGAGCATTATTAGCAACGTCTCGGATTTTAATTCCATTTTATCCCAGGGAGTCGGTTTGTCAGCTCAGTCTCCTCTGTCCCTTTAAAACCAGCGGCCGAGTTGCCATGTTAGCGGCGCCGAGGGAGGGACCCAAACTCCTTGGGCCTGTACATTATCATTAAAAAAGGAATCTAGGTTCACTCTGCGGGGAGCTGGCTATTTCTGTAGCGGGAATGGAGCTGGCCTCCCTGACATTTTCTTAGCCCTGAAGGCAGGAGTAACCTTCAAGAAATAGCAAGCGCGTTCAGCTCCGCTCGCTGCACCAGCTGCAGGGGCGAGGCTCGGGACGGGAGAGAGGCGTTGTCACAAGAGGGGGGGTCGCAAGACGTGCAGGCCACAAACCATGTACCGTGCACCTCTCGCTTTCCCCCTTAGCGTCACTCTTCCCCTCCCCCCACAGGACCCACCGGCGGGTTTTGACTGACCGTCTCCCTCGAGAGGTTTGAGCGCTGTGCCTCCTCGATCTAGGGGTCATGGGTTCGATTCCTGCTCCCAGCAATGGATGTGCGGGTAGTGCGGTGCACTTGCAGGCGGCTCCCTTTGCCGGCTGGCACAGCGGGGCCCACCCCCTAGGCGGGGGTCTAGTGCTGGGCGCCACCCTAGGCCTGGCAGGAGTTCCGGGGGTGCCATTGGAACCAGGCCTGTGCTGCTCTACAGCGCCACGTCCCAGGGGCACCCATCCCCGGGCAGCACGGGGGCAAGAACGCTGCCCTGGGCGGCAGGAGCCCTGAGCTCTGTCCTTGCTCTGCCACTGACCCCCGGGCACCCTTGGGCATGTCACTTCCCCTCTTGCCCGTTGTCTGCCTTGCCCAGCCGGGTGTTAAGTTCCACAGGGCCAGGCCTGTCTCTTCCTCTCGAAAGGAGGGATGGCCCAGTGGATAGGGTGCCAGCCTTGGAGACTCAGTGCCAGATCCCTGCTCTGCCAGCTTCCCCCTGTGACGTGGGCCCGTCGCACCGCGCCTGTGCAGCACCTCGCACGAGGCCCTGATCTCAGCCGGGGCATTTAGGTGCTACAATAATCATCCTTCCTGCAACTCAGTTTCCCTGTCTGTAAAATGGGCATCCGTCTTATTGCGCCAGCACTGTCAGGCTTGGATTCCTGGGGGCGGGTTAGAGAAGGGTGAGTGACAATGGCTGAGACATTCCGTGCACCTAAAGCAGCCGTCGCTTCGCACTGTGGGAGTCTGGCTCAGAGGCGCCTTTGCCATGACTCTGGGCTGATCGCTGGGCAAAGGAGCAGTCAGCCGGAGAGTGGCCACCCGAGGGAGAGCTAATCCCAACCCTGCACACACATGCCTGCGTTTGGGAGGTGGAGAGGGAGATGGGCTGATTTTAATTTGCAAGTGTAATTAATTATGACTAATATGCCCATATGCAAATAGGAAGTTACCTTGTGCATGCAAATGACAGTGGCTTGAACAATGACCAACGGGCTCTTTGTGGGAAAGCAGCGAGAAGCAAACGCAGAGAAAATGATGGCTTGACTGCCGGCCCACGGGCCGAGAAAGGACCCGGCCATACCATTCAAAAGCCCTTGGCAGGCAGGCTCCAGCTCCGACATGAGCAGTAGCAGCAGCTGACTCGGCTGGGGGTCGGTGCTAGGTCGAGCGGGCACAGAGCCCGGGAAAGAATTAGTCGCTTTCTTCCAACACTGACCAAGGGGCTTTCCTGGAACAAGAAGAACAGGATGATCCCAGAGCCAGCCTGGCCTGTTTCACTGCCTAGGAGCGTTGTGGGTGCCTCTCAGCCGGGAACCCGTCCCATCCAGCCAGGGGTCCCTAGTTAGCCATAAGGCAAGGGCAGGGGGCTCAGGACCCTGTGTGAACCGGGGGTAGGCCGGTCCCTAGTCCCCACTGCGGTCTTGCTGCAGGTCTCGGCCGTGTGGGTCCTGCCATCAGAGCAGACTGCAGCTTTGATCCTGCCAGCTGGAGTACCGAGAGCAGGGCCTGGCTGCCCCAGTGTGTACCCAGGGTCCCCTCCCAGGCGGGGCTGCTGCTGTGACTGGAGCAAGCTCGGGTCTGTCTACCCTGCGGCGCACCCTGGAAGAGCCGGCGCTCCCCCGAGCTCTCTCAGGGCAGCTGGCAATGACAAAAATAATCCGAATGCAGCGCTCCCGATCAGGCAGATGAGCCAGGATTAGCCGTGGGAACAGGGCTCCGCCGGCTCTCGATGAGCACGGAAGGGCAGGCTGGAGGTCAGCTCTAACGAAGTCGCCGGCGTTACTGATTGTCCGAGGGAGACGCGGCCCTGACCTCCCCGGGGCTCCGTCTATTGCCCCACCACAGTTAGGGAACCCCATTGCAGCAAATGCCGGGGGTGGCTCAGCTTGGAATGAAATAAGTAGATGAAGGAAGGTCTCTGGTCCCTTTAGGAGCCGCCTGCGAGAGAAGCCCAGCACCCTGGTCACTGTGCCACCCCCACGCCCGCCCTGGGGCGGTGCAAGGAGCAGCCACGGGGCGCTGCACGGGCACTCGGTCTGGGGTTCCTTTGCGTGCAGGGCGCCGGGGGAGACGTTGCCGAATGCCAGGGCTGCCTGGTACACAGCACTCGGGGGGCAGAGCCAGCCCCAGGTGCAGGAGACAGGAGGGAGGGGGCAGAGTAGGGGGGAGGGGGGACAATGTCCAGATGATTTTGTACCCCACAGGGGCTCGCGTTAGGGCAGCCAGCAGTGGCACCCACTGCCTCCCTTCTCTCCTCAGCATAGGGGTGAATGGGGGTCTCTGTGTCTGCAGGCTGCACCGACCCCTCGGTGACCCTAACTCAGGGCCTCCAATAACCAAGGTGACCTGTCCCCGTGGCTTCGCCTCCCAGACGCGAGCCCGTCTCTCCCCAGTGCAGATGGCATCAGTGCCAGGTGCTGACATGGTGCTTGTCAAGCCAACCTGTCCTCGGCTCCCTCTCCGCCGATGCTCCCACGCACCCCAGGCCTGCTCCCTGCGATCGGTGCACGGGGAGGCGGTTCCAGCGGTGCTGGAGTGTGGGGCGGAGTGATCCTGCCCCGAAGCTGGGGGTGGCAGGACGCATGGAGTCCTGCTGGCTAATGCAGACGCCCCTTGTCGAAGGTGGTTATGGCAGCACCGTTACCTTTCTCAAGCCAGCTTGGGAGGTCAGCAAACAACCGAAGCAAGTTTGTTTGATGAGACCTATTTTCCCAGAGCCATGTTGATTGGTGTTAATCCGTGTCATCCTTTCATCCTTGACTGATTGCCTCCAGCTTCCAGCGGGTCTCTGTGGCCACCAGCATCCCGGTCCCGGCGGGCAGGTCCGCATGGAAAGCTGTGACAGCGCTGCTGTGCCAAGAGCCAGGCTTCTCCCGGGGCACTGCTGATCCGCTTCCCTGAGAGGCCATAGCCAGGCTGCTGGGAGAAGGCTCCCGGCGACAGCCCTGTCTGCGCTGCGGGTGCGGTCGGGGTAACTGCGTCGCTCAGGGGTGCAGATTTCACCCATGTGTCTCTAGACAGACCTGGCCTTGGAAACCTTCTGGCGCAGGGTGTGGCGAAGGTGGGAGGCGTCCTGGGCACCTGCGGGCAGCCGAAGGAGGGAATGAGCTAGTGAGCTCAGCAGCTGGAGAACGGGAAGCTGCCAGCCTTGAAAGCTAGTCCTGGGTGCAGGAAAGGGGGCGCCTCCCCATTGCTGCTACATTGGTGGACCCGTGTGCTGCTTAATTCACCCACAGGCCTTGGCACCCAGGGTTTTCTGGAGAGGAAAAGGGGAACCCTGGCCACAGCCTTCCTTACCCGCCTTGCTGTAAATTTGCCTGTGATTGTCGTGAGACTAATCAGCCTGTAGTTACCTGGATCATCCCACTTACCCTCTAAATATTCGCCCCAGCTTCCTGTAGCTCCCCCAGTGTCCCCCCAAAGGTTAACACGGGACTAACTCCCGGGCCCTTCCCCTAAGGCCTAGGTAACCCCAGAGGAGCAGACCGGGTGTGTCTCCTGATTCTGTGCTAGCGTCGTCACATGGAAGCAGTCCCAGTCCGTCCAGCCTGCCGGCATAAATATTTATATCCCGATGCGGTGCTCTTCTAAATATAAAGCTTTATCTGGGATTTCATTTCAACGTTAAGTGTAGATAATTTATTTATAATTAATGTAGACATCAAGCTCCAGCTTCAGAGTGCCAGTGAGCTTTCGTTTCTAATTGGAGGTAAGTCGGAAGGCAGCGGCTGGGCCTCTTATCGGTTTCATTTTAATTTTTCCTCCTGCAGCAGATGATGATGGCGCAATTCAGCACTCGTTGCAAGAAGCACAAAACTCCCCTGAAATAACCATTTCACGGGGAGCATGTAACAAAACCGTCTTGTTTTCCTCTCTCGCCCTTTGATAGCGTTACCGGGGCTCACAGCTTTCTTCAAAGCGTTGCTCTTCCTTTAAAAATAAAAGTTGATTAAAAATTAAAACCACTTTTCAGTACAATAAAATTTACTCCCTGCAATTATGTGAGGGGGCTGGTTATCTCGCCTTTTGTAGATTTTAATTAAAAGGTACAACAGAAGGAAAGAACGACCTCCGGAAAATAATAGAAGTCTCTCCACTAACAATGACGTACGGGCACTTTTTTCAATCACAGGGTGTTTCATGTATTGACTTCAGAATTAGGAGATCTGTGCCTGGCGTTTGCATAGTGGCATGTGGGTGAGAATTAAGTGTGGGCCTGGGAAGAGATCGACTTGGCCTCGTGGCTGGGTGATGCAGGCGTGGCCGGCATGGGCAACGAGAGGTCGGGGTAGTGCAAAGAAGCGTGGACAGAAATGCTTCATTCATGAAAAGGGGACGTCTTCTGCTTTCCATTGACAGTGGCAGGAAGGACTGGTGGCTAAGGCACGTTGCACTGAGCGCGAGGTTCCTGGCTCTGCACAGACAGCTTGGGTGAGTCACGGGGTCAGACAGCTAAATGTCCTGAGGGCCAGATTGCCACTGGGGCCAGATTGTCAAAGACGCTCAGTCTCCGTTGTCAGTGGGGAGCTCGCCATTGTCCTCCATGCTGGGCGGGGAGTTCGCCACGTCCCCCAGGCTGGGCGGGGAGTTCACTAAAAATAGCCAGGGCATCTGATAGGGGTGGGGGGGACCCACCAGGGTGACCAGTGCCGGAGGAACTGTAAAACACAGTGACCATTGCGCACAATAATCAAGTTAGGACTTGCACATCCCTGTCCCTTCTATTTTTTAAAAATCGGGTCTTTAAATTTCAGGTGCGTTACGCTGTGGCATTTTCTGCGCATGCTGCCCCCTTGTGGGAGGAGACTGGAATGCACTTTCTGCGTTGGGTTTGGTGGAGTTTGGACAAAGGTCTCCTGTGGTACCTTTGCAGGCCCTGATCTGCACGGGTGGACCCGCAAGTGCAGAGAGCCGTGGGGCCAGCCCACAGGGAGCTCTTCTGCGGGACAGGAGCAGGAATGGCCTCCCCCTGCGCAGTGGGCTGCCTAGTCCCATATCCTGCCAGTCCTAGCTGCATCAGAGCAAGGTGAAAGAACCCAGCGGTGATGGGAGAACCTGCCCTCAGGGAAAAGCTTCATAGATTCCCGTTGTGATCGTCCGGGCTGATCTCCTGCAGAGCACAGGCCAGAAATCTGCCCCACAATAATTCCTGGAGCAGAGCTGTTAGAAGAACATCCCATCTTGATTTTAAATTGGCCCGTGATGGAGAATCCACCATGACGCTTGGTAAGTTGTTCCAAGGGTTAATTACACTCCCTGTTAGAAGTTTCCCCCTTATTTCCAGTCTGAATTTGTCTAGCTTCAACTTCCAGCTGTTGGATTGTGTGGGACCTTCCTCTGCCAGACTGAAGGGCCCATGATTAATTATCTGTTCCCCAGGCAAGTACTTACAGACTGATCAACTCACCCCTTAACTTTCCTTTTGTTAAGCTGAACAGGTTGCGCTCCTGGAGTCTGTCACTGTAGGGCAGGTTTCGAATCCTGTCATCATTCCTGAGGCTCTTCTCTGAACCCCTCCGCGTTCTCAACACCCCTTCACAGACTGGTCAGAGATCAGCTGAACCCCTGAAACAATGTTTCTGTATTAGGTGTATTACAGGAGCGCTTAGGAGCCCAGTCACGGACCAGGACAAACCAATGGCCCCTGCCTAAGAGCTAGTGCAGAACTGTCTTGATAAAAGCAGAGCAGTGGCAGGGAAAGACGAACCATTGGACACAAGTGACGCTGCTTTATTTGCAGTTCCTGCTTATCGTTTTGTACCTCCCCTCTGGGACAAGCTCCTGCAGGAGCTGGTACAACTCGTAATGGCCTCATCAACCAGGACCGTTCAAAAATCATTAATCACCCCCCCAAAACCACATCAAACTGGCTTAAGATCATTAGATTTTTTTAAAATTAACAGCTGTTCAGTTCTTTCCCTTGGTGTTGTGGTTTCGGCACCCGCTTCATATTCACAAGCTTTTCTCACCAGCCAGGAGGGCAGAATCTGACTCTTCAAACAACGAAAGCTGAGCTGGGCTCTAACGTCGTGAGCGTCGCAGTCAAATCACTGGAGCTGGCACCCGGCAGCAGCCCCATCGCAGCGGATGACAGTAGCAGGCAGGTTTGCTGGCGGGTCTGGCCTGGCCTTTGAAGTTGTTTGGGGGAGTGGTCCCACTGTAGCACTGCTAAACTCACAGCATGCGGGAGCTGGGCTGCTTGGCTCACTCTGGACCATTAGCAAATAGTATTTTGATAGTTACACTGCAGGGCCAGCCGAGCTGCTTTCCTGCCCAGCCCAGAGAGGGCTTAGAGTGAGACCAGATGAGCCGGTCTTAGTGTCTGCAGCCAGAAGTGGAGCCGGTCGGTAGCAGGGGCTGCACTGTGCAGCAGGAGCACAGACTTGTTACAATTGAACGGCTTTGCAGAAAAATGCCATTTGCAAAAGGGCTGCTTTCAATGCAAAATGTTTCATTTAGAAACCTCTCTGAAGCCCTGAACCTGCAAACATGTATTCATGTGAGTAACTCCGTCTCCATCTCACATAACAAGCCTACTTCCAGGCAGAAAATGTGGCTTGTGGAAGGACTGCGGTCTAAGGGTTAGGGTCTGTGACTCCTGCAGTACCTTATGCTTCAAGTATTCGCATTGACGGGTCCTTCTGTGGCTCCAGCATGATGGTGACTGAGCACCATGGACTCTCCTAGTGCAGGGCTGGTGAAGTCAGAGATCAAGAGGAAAAAATGACGCGCTGGAAGGTAAAATAGTTATCATGGAGCTCAGAACAGCCAATCAGGGCACAGTGGTTTGCATACTCAATTTGATTGGTTAATATTGTTCCAGAGTTTTACATTGTCCCACAAGTTGAGCAATGGCAATTTACCGATTAATCACATGATTGTTTTCAAACCTGTGTCCCAGGATTCCTCGTGTGAACAACGGGACCTCATGGGAGGGCTGAGATTTAATTAAGAATCATCTGCAAAGCCCTGGCGTGGAAGGGGCTGTCTAAATGGCAGTTTATTAATACTGGTTTTTATAACACCTCTTACAAAACACAGACCTTTGCCCTGAGCACGGCTTGGGTTTCTTCTGAATCCGGAAGGCACCGTAAGCCCAGACATTTGTCCGTTATCCTCAGAGCAGGCATCTTCCCTTGGCAGAAAATGCGTCCTGACCTGCTCGGCACTCATTTCATCGCTGTGTCTGTCAGGAGTCAGGGCATTCGCTTGTTCATCGAACGGAGACATATACATGCGAGCGCTAAGATTATGCAAATGTTTGGGGTCAGTGTGGAAACGCTCCCCCAGTGTTGTCTTGTCAGGTTCCAGAAGCTTTTATGAATGCTAATGAGGGTGCCCCGATGCCCTCTCCTGCCTGGCAGAGGACAGAGAGAGGATTTTCTGTCCTTGTCCACATTTCGCACCGGATCATCCATTTCCCAGCGCCAGCCCTGCAGCTGCCTTTACTGTTCATAAAGCCAGAGCCGTGTCTACGTGCCCAGGAGGCTGGGCGGTAATGGAGGCTCGCATCGCCTGCCGTGCTGGAGTTCTGTACGGGTCGGTATGTCAGAGGGGGCGCGTGGCCATCTCTAGTGGCACTCTTCTAACCCAGCATTTCAAGACTTGATCTGTGTTTTTCCTCACCCCTCCGCCTCCTCAGCCCCTCCCAGTCAGGAAATACAAGTAAAAGAGAAAAATAGTCTGGCACAACTGGGCTCTGATCTCGGTCGGGGTCTGGGCAGCGCCTGGCACGACTGGGCTCTGATCTCGGCTGGGGTCTGGGTGGCGCCCGGCACGACGGGGCCCTGATCTCAGATAGCACATCTATGCAACACTGAAATACCGCTAAGAAGATGGCAAGAGCACGCTGGTTTGTGCTGCTCTGGAAGATTCAGGCTGACCAATCGGAGCTCTTCTTTTGCGGTGTGAAACCAGAGGGAGCTGCATTGCTGCGAATCGTGTCTACACCTAGGTTTGCTCTAGCTCAGCTCTGTCTGTGCAGCTAAAATCCCGGAGCAGACGAGGGCCTGGCATTGACCTCAATCGCTTGGGATACCCACCGCTCCTGGCATTGACCTCAATCGCTTGGGATACCCACCGCTCCTGGCATTGACCTCAATCGCTTGGGATACCCACCGCTCCCAGGGCAAAGTTCAATTCCCGGCTTTTCTTGGGGGCATCTGGGCTGCACGTGGTGGAGCTGCTTTGGTGGATGCGAGAGAAGCTCCAGACTAGGCCCCGATTCAGCAAAGTACTTGGGCACGTGCCAAACTAGAAGTGTGGGAGCAGGGGTGTCAGCCCCAATGAGACTTGAGGAGTTTAAGCGCCTGCTACAGGGAAGCCAGGAGCAGGGCCTAGAGAGGGCCGCTTGGCCCGGGCATGGCAGGCGTGACCGGTGCTGACGAGATGGGCTGCCAGGGAGACGAGCAGGAGGATGGATTTCAGAAGCCCAGGGGAGCAGGGCGGACTGCGGCGAGGTGCCGGCGGCTGGGAAGGTGCCGGAGCTGTCAGCGGGGACGGGGAAGGATGATAGATCGGCTGCTGATGTTATCGCTCCCCCCGCGTGGCAGCAGGATTGATGTCATTCGCCCGGCGCCGTCCCTGATGGATGCCGGCAGTTCTCACCTTGAAAGGGTCGAGTGTCTCCTCCCGTTTCACTGCAAGGGCCTGATCCTGCTGCACAGGACGGTGGCTCCCGTCAGGATCAGGCCCTTTCCCTTCGTGGGCCGGGGCCTTGTTCTCTGCTGCCTGGTACCTCTGGCCAGCCCTTTGCACCAGTGCCAGGCGGGTGTGAAGGGCTGTGCTCTGCCAACCGGGTTCGGTAGTGTAAGGGCATTTGACCTCTAACCTGGGGTTGCCAGCAGAGGGACTGTCTGCATCATGTCATCTGTCCTTCCAGTCCTCATGGCAAGCCCCCTCCGTTTCCTCTTGCCCCTGCCCCTCCCTCCCCGGGCACCCCCTCCCCAAGAACTTTCCCCAGTGCTCTGAGACGCTTCGTTCTCCATCCTCTGAGCTGAGCCCCGGCCCTGACAGCGAGAGTTATGCTGCGGTAACTTAAGGCAGACAATAGAGTCTATCGAAGACGGGCCTCTAACCGGGGGCTATTGATTCGCCAACACCCACTGGGGGTATGGCCATGTACGGAGCAGTGCTGCCCCGCACGACGGGCAGGGCTGGCCTGCGACGGCAAAGGGACGGCCTGGCATGGTGGTTTATCTGAGCAATGAAATCCCCCCCAAGGGATTGCGCCCAACCCCCTTCTCCCTCCTCGAAAGACGCTAACCCTCCTGGATCCGGATTTGAAACGGTTGTGAAACCTGGCTGGGCTTTGCCGAGGGTTTACTTCCCTGCCAGCACAGCTTTCGCCCGCGCCTCGATGGCTCAACGAGCAATGACCGGCTTAGCAGCCGCTGCTGGGGTGAGGCAGCATGTCGGGACTGCTCGGCCAGGTCGAATGCGGGAGCCAGCGCAGCTGCTGGGTCTGCCTGGCCTGGAACAGTGACTCTGGCCAACAGGCAAGGTTGTGCAGTGGGTAGAGGTCTGGCCCGACAGTCACATGCTCTTCCCAGCTCTGACCCGCTGGGCCACCTTGGGCCCCTCGCTCGCCGTTGTAGCGTATGGAGCTGGGAAGCTCTTCAGCACTGGGAGCGACTCGTCCTCTGCATCTGGGGCCCCTGGCTTAATACCCCGAACAGCCAGGAGGCCGTTGCTGGGATACCAAGGCGGCGCAAATGCAGCACTTCCCTCGGAGAGAGGCCTGGAAAAAGAAGAGCAAAGTTTTCGGTGTATTTTGGCTGATTGAAATATTCGAAACAAGCAGATGGAGGGAGCCTGGCTTAGCTGACAGGACACCTGGGTTCCAGTCCTGTCTCTGCCGCTGCTCTGCTGGGGGACCTTGGGCAAGTCTCGTCCCTGCCCCGTGCCTCAGTTTCCCCTCCCACCCTGGGTCTGTCTGGTCTAGTTCCATGGTAGGCTTGTCAGGGCAGGGATTGTCTCTCACTCTGTGTCTGGGCAGTGCTTGGCCCGAGGAGCCCTGCTCTCTGTCCGACCACTGGGTGTTCCTGTAATACAAACCACGTTACTAATAGTTGTAGTCAAGCGGGGGCCTGCGAGGAGGGATGGTACAGGGGTGAGACCCGACCCTGGGCTACTCCAGCCCTGCATCAGCATCTGCTGTGTCACAGGTATCCCCAGTAACCTGGGCCAAAAGTCACTTACTGTCTCGGGGCCTCAGGCCCACCTGTCCCGTGGGGATAACGGCCCTCGTGGGGGGCTGAGAGTCTGACCACGTTAACGACTGGGAGCTGCTCAACAGCCCCTGCCCTGAAGAGCTGGAAATGTAAAAGCTTTTAGCATTCGATCATAATTCACCAGATTAAAATCATGGGAGACAGCAGTTTCCAAACTGCGTGGTGAGTTATTTCTCTAGCCGGGCATCCTCCGCCTGCTGCAAGCCTGCCTGGTGTGTGTGGGCCGAGCATCGGGTTTGGCTCTGGTGCAGGTCTGGGCATCATGGAAATGCTCCCTTTGCGAAGTGAGCTCTGGGACTCCCTGGCAGCGTCCCAGTGGGCAGCACCTGAGCTGCAGAGCATGTGCGTCCGTTTGTACAGAGCACAGCCGGCTTTGCAGGGCTCTTCTTGGGAAAGGAATTTGTATCTCATGAATCATTCACACCGTACTGCGCTGGCAGCCCCAGCTGCGACTCTACCAATGCTGTGATTCAGTGTTTGAACACATGTTCCGCTCAGGGTGGATGTGCGCTCGGTGCTCCAGCAGCCTTGGGCTGGAAAGGAAACCGCCCGGCTCTCCCCCTCCTGGCGGCCCGAGGTTTGCGCTGCTCATCAATGGAACTCGTTGACTCTGCAGAGAAAAGTCTTTGGGATCAGGAGCTTTTTTAAAAGAATGACTTAAATGAAACGCTGTCTCTTTGCCATCTGTCCTAGGTCACTGTGGAGGATCCGTGATTGTGCTCCCTAATTGGGTTTGTATAGAAGTCTGGACTAAATTTTTAAAGGCAGGTGCGTATGTTTTGCCTGCAAAATCTCACCCATTTCTAGTCTCGTGATGGTTAAAAGTCCAGATCTGGGATCAGGACTCCTGGGTTCTGTTCCCGGTTAGGGCACTGTCTGGCTGTGTGACCTTGCACTGAACCTTCCTGTTTCTTGGTTTCATGGTGTGTGACATGCCAACAATGACTCTGAGAGGCTCTCATAGCTGGCTTAGTTCATTCTAGTAAAGTACTTTGAGATCCATGGATGGCAGATGCTGTGGAAAACAGGAATGATAAGAATTGCTGTTTGGCAACAGACCTGTAGTCCATCTTGGCCAGTGCCCTTTCTCCGACCATGGCCAGCACCTGCTGCATTAGAGGAAGGGCCAGAGAACCCCACAGTTATGGGATAACTTGCCCCTAGGGGGAGTTTCCTCCTGAATCTGTCAGCGGGATGTCAGTGCATGCCCTGAAGCAGGGTGGTTAGCTGTACAGCTGGTTGCAAAATGAGTGTATTTCCCTGTGAAAAATTTCAGTGAGAACAAAAATGTGTTTTTCTCAAAAAACGGTCTTTACATTTTTCAGAGTTTTGTTGAAAACCAAAAATGTTAGTTGTCAGCAACCAAAAACTCAAAAACATTGCCAAAAACTGAAAAAAGAGATTTTTTAATGAACATTTTTGATGAAAAGAGAAATATTTCTGCCACAATTTCCGTCTAATCAAAAAGCCATTTTCCAGCCAAAAGAAGTTCCAGTGGAAAATTTTCAAGGAGCCCTTTTTATAACCCTTCGGAAGGTCTTTCTTGTCCTAAAGAATCCTTATTCTGATAATTCTGGATGTTCTTGTTACCCATAGAAATGTCCTCTGCTTTTCTGAATCCTGCTAAACTCTTGAGCTCAGTGGTAACCTGTGGCAACAAGTTCTATGGACAAATTGTGCATTGCGTGAAGGAAACCCCCTTTTTTTCCTTTAACTTTTTGTGGTCAGCAGGGACTGTGTAACATTTAAAAATCTCTCACTTTTCAGCTGCCATTAAAATGCTGAGTTCGGCTTCTAGTTTGAAAGTTGTTTTTATTTATTGGACATGGTTTTTTATTATAACTCCATGCATGAGAGGGAGGATAAAGTTTCAGCTTTAACACAACTGCTTGTTCCCAAATGTAAAGGGTCTTTTGTGCTGAGCCTGCAAAGACAAACCAAAATAAAAAGAATTTTTTTAAGAATAAAAATTGATGCCATTTTTGGCTCTGCACTGCTGCACAGCAAAGATACTGCCCTCCGCGCTGTTTGAGTCGCCAGATACAAGCTTGCAATAGTTTTCCTTCCTCTGCCTTTATAGAATCATTTTATTTCCTTTTAATGCCAAAAAAAGTATAAATAGGGGGTGGGGGGGCTTTGTAAGAAAAATATAACAGAGGATTTTGAGCCAAATGGTTCCTCCCTTTGGTAAAACTTCTCCCAACATTTGTATGCAGCAGAGATTCCAATAAGTAGGAGCTGGGGAAAATGAGTTTGTTTTACTTTAACGATTGTGTTTAGTTTGGGGAATCTCCGCAGTGAGCCCAGAGGGTTAGTGGAGTCAGTTCTCAGCCGGCTGTGCTGCAAATGATTTGATAGGAACAAGCTGAACTAGAGGCAAAAAGGAGAGGCGACAGCAGCAAGATTAGAGGACACTGAGGAGATGGATCCTATTGCGGTCGCTACCTCCCAGGCCTTTGGTGCAGAGTTTACTGTCCAGCATTGTAAGGGTCATTTGAGTTAGTTCAGGCCAAATATGTAAGTTTTCTGTATTAAGCAGACAGGCAAAAGAACTGCAAAGTCAGTAATGTTATAGAAATGTTTTCCTGACAAATTTAAATAATAAAATAGGTTTGTGTTGAGCCCTCCCTCTGCTGGAGTATGAACCCAAACCTACCCGGTGCCGCGCTGCCATGTGGAAATCAGCAAACGCCACGGGCTGGGCTAGTTTCACTAAGGTGCTTAGATGGTAAACTCTGACTTACACACTCAGGTGCTGGGGCAGGGGCTGTCTCTGTTCTGCGTGTGTCCAGCACAGTCAGCCCTGGGCTGTAACCGGAGCTCCTGTGATAATACAAATAATCATCCTCCAAAACTCGAGTCAAGGGGACTCTTGGGTTCTTCTCCAGCTAGCCCAGACCTCACTAGAGGCCGGTCTGAATATCAAAAACTTGGATTTTTAAAAGGTGGCAGATTATAGGAAACTAGCACAATGACTTTTAGCTTTGCAAGGAGCACAAGCCCAGTGTCTCAGAGACGCAGCACCCACCGAGACACTGAAATACGCGGCCAGAGTTTCCTAAGCGCCCATGGTGAGACTTCCGGGGCCAGCTCCACGCTCTCTGCTCTCAGGTCATTTACAAATCTGGCCTCTGATTCTGGGGCTGAAATGAGAGATGAGCAGGTCTGAAAATCGGGCGGGGACAGCGGGTGCTTGGGCCCCTCTGAAAATCCCGGCCATAGAAGAGACTTTCTCAGAGCAGTGCTCTGTCAGTGCTCTGTCAGTGCTCTTGTTCAGTCCAGCTTCGGGCTCCTACCTGGGAGTGCGGTGGCCAGTCAGTTTCTGTCAATCTCCTGGTCAGGCAGGAATCCAGTTAATGGGAGCCACGTGTCTGTTGTGCTTCTCATGGCCTGCATCCCAGGGAGCTCTCCAGAACAATAAAATTAACAGCTCAGATGATTATGTGGGAGCCAGGTGAAATTGGCCTGTGTTAAGCTTGGGTTTAAGCCCTGAGCGTGTGTTGGCCTCGGGAGCTGCCAGAGGCCGGGATTCCAGATCTGAAGAATGTAGCGGCTGTAAAAGTTCTGTACCCGGGATGGGGGCGGGGAGTGGCTGATCCTCGGGACGGGAGTCCCCCGGGAGCCGAGTGTCAGCGCAGGATCTCCCAGCGTGACTCGCTCACACACAGAGCTCAAGCTCACCCTGGTGATCCCCTGGAAATACCCTCCGAGGGCCCAGGGTTTCCAGCGCAGCCTTTAGCTCTGGGTGGTGAGTGCGTGTGACGGGTGCCCCTCTGTCTGCTACCGAGCTCTGGCTCCAGTCCCTGGCATGTCCCCTAAGAGGGGGTTCCACGGAGCCCTGGCAGGTCCTGGGGAGGCTCCTGCCTGGCTTTTGGAAGAAGAACATGGAGACGAGCTGCTCGGATTCCTAAATCCCCAGGAAGATCAGTGGTTATTTGCCCTTGGGAGCATGAGGCTCCTTCCTCGTTTCCCCTTATCGCCCTCCCCAGCCAGACACCAGGACATCCCTTTCTACTGCACAGGGCAGGCCTGGGAGTCCCAAGGGAGCCTCTCACCTCTCCATGGACCCTGAGATGTCATTTCCCCAACACCACCAGCCTCTGGTCCTGTCTGGGGAGCACCGTGGGTCCCCACCTGCACAGGAGGCTCCATGGCCCTGTCCAAACACACCGGAAGAGACAGTCGCTGCCCTACAGACCAGACACACCGGGGCTGGGCGGTGACTTGCCAAGGGCATGTGCGAGGTCAGCGGCAGTCCTGCCCTGGAGCACACCACTTCTCAGTCAGCGAGACACCAGTCCTGCAACTGAACCTAAGGGGCTCCTGTGACACTGGTGCATCCTTTAAGTGGCTTCCGTTGTTGGCTTCCTGGTATCGGCTTTTGGTTTGGGGTACAGAAAACAACCCCCTTTTTAAAAAACAACAACAACATGATTCTCTTTTTCAACAGGCCTGTTTCCCCCCGGCTGGGATGCTCCAGCATAATCTGCAGGTATGTCTGGCTCTGCGGAGCATGCTTCCTGGGGCTGTCCTGCTTCCTTTGCAGTTCAGGGTTTGTGCCTGTTCCTCTGACATTCGATTAGCAGGTATGTCATTCTGTTCTGCTTTGTGCATTCCTCTCTGATAACCCGGCTTGTCCTTGACTGTGCCTGATGGTGAATTACAGCAGCCAAGTCCAATCGGATTTTGTGAAATTTGAACATGCGGCTTGCACATTCCTTGCAATTGCATTTATTTACCTCCCTGGCAGACCCAGAAAAGTGAAGCTCCGTGGCACAGTGAATGCTGATTCCTGTGACAGTGGCTGGTTTCGGTATTGCATGTGCTGCTCCAGCGTGTTCACATCCAACTCTCTACACACCAAAAATCTCACAACACGATACCGTGCAAATGGTCCGCCAAACAAAGTGACACCTGGTCTGGGTCTTAATGGGTTTCCTAAAGTGCTCAGGAGTGGGAGGGTTTTGGTTTGATTCAGAAATTTCTGCACACAGGCTTGGCAAATATATCGTGAAACCATCCATAGATGAGAAAAGTGGCAATGAAATTTTTGCATTAGATTAATAATGCTTGGAGATTGTGGCTTTCAAATGGGACGAGAGACAGTATGTCCAGTGGTTACAGCAGGGGGGATGTTAGGCAGCTCTCCTGGGGATTGTATTCCTGCTGTTGATTGGCTGTAGGGGCTTGATTAAGTCACATTGCCACTCCAGGCCTCAGTTTCCCCACCTGCAAGATGTGGGTAATACTTGCTTATCCCTGAGGGTTAATGAATGTTTGAAGAGCCCTTTAAAGGGGAGAAAGACTGTGCCAGAACTGCAGGAACGCTCCCTCCTGGCCTCATCTCCTGCTTTTTGGAGAGCGGAGGAAGGCTAAGCCGTAATTGTCAAGTTCCTGACAGGTAATGCAAGGTTTGAGATCCATTAGAGAGTCTGTAATTATTTATAGGGAGAGAAAATCCTGCATTGTAAAATCAGATAGCATAGCAAATAAATGCTCTGGTGATGGAGAGAGGGTTCTTAAAAAATAAAGTAATTTATAATCACGGATACCCAGCAGCGCAGCGGCTCCGCACTTTAATCTGGGCTCTGGCCCTGATCCTGCAATCAGATCCTAGTGCAGGATCGGGGCCTCTTTGTTCCCCTTAGGCAGAACAAGATCCATGTCACAGAGTCACCTGGGCAAATTCTAGTCCCCATTGACTTCAGTAGAGGTTACACCAATGTTCCCGAGAGCAAGATTTGCTCAATCGATGCTGAAGCGAGACATAACCCGGCTGGGTCATCCCTTCCATCTCCCAGCTAACGCAGGACTGTCCCTGCCCTGATTCCCCAAACTCAGCTCTCCTGGGGAGTGACCCACTTCGAAAGCCAGTGGGAGCTGGTCTCTTAGAGCAGCCTGAGCCATCCCTTTCCACGGGGGGGTCGAGCACTGTTTTGTCTTGGCACCGATCTGTAGCAACCGTCTAAAGGCTGGTGTGTGAGCTCCATGTACTGCGAGTAGCACTCCTAGCCGGCGTGCCCTGGGATAACACCTCGCTGCCCAGCTCCTTGGCTTCCTCAGGCATTGGCAAGAGCTTTGAGCTCCTCTGAGCGGTGTTGTGCAGAGCACAGACGTGTTCTCTTTGGGGCAGGAACTGTGTCTTCTGGGCATTTCTACTGCGTCCAGCACAACCCGGCCCTGCCTCAGGGTGGGAGGAGCTGCTGCTGCGCTATCAAACACAGGTTTTTCCACTTTAAAAAGATGTTGAGCTTAGCAAAAGCCCCGTCACGGCAGCGAAGAAATCTCTGCCTGGGGGGTGCCCTGCAGTCCGTTTGCTGCCAATGCCGTTCCCAGCAGCCAAGCTGCTGCTTAAACTCTAGCACCTTCTGGTGTTGTTGTTTTTTAAAAAAATGTAACAAAACAATGCAACACAATTGCTTGTGTCCCCCTCCCCAGCAGCCAGTGACTGGCTGGTGAATTCTGCCCCCCGCCCCTGCGCCCAATGCCATCATTTACACTAGGCTAATAAGAAACACAATCTGCTGCCAGATCACAGCTCTGCCAGCCAAGGTGGCTTTGTAGAGCCCAGCATGGCTGGCTTGCAGCTCTTGCCAATTGTGCCCCTTAGGCCTGTCACCGCGGCTAAAGTTCTGGTTGGGGGTTTTGGTTTCTTGCTGCTGCCCAGAGCTGGGGTACTTGAGAGCATTGTGCCCTGAGGGGAAGAGAAAATCGCAGAGGGTAGGGACCCAAGCAGTGTCAGTTCTCAGGGATGCAGCGCACTGTATGTAATGCAAGCCTTCCCCTGCTCCAAAAATACCAGCCCAGTCTCCTTCCTCCCCTCCGGGCTCGGTCGGACCCCGCTGCGTTCCCAGCCACTTCTGCTTCGGGAGGGAAACACCTGCTCCGCTTCCAGTTTCGGCAGAAAGTAGAGGAAATTGCGACGTCCTTTGGGGAACTGAGGACCGTGTCGCCCTGTCTCTTCTCGCCAAGAGGGGCCATGCCCAGTGGCTTCAGAGACAGTGAAGGAAGCCTGCGGCAATGAAATAACCTGCCCCCAGGGGAAGTTTCTTCCTGACCTCCATCAATCAGGGCTTGACCTGAAACAAGAGCGTTTATATCAACCCAGAACTGGTGGGTGTTTGGTTTTAAATCCTTATAAATTAAAGCTCTGGCTGTTCTCATTATCCATATCAATCTCCAGTTCTTTCTGGACTCCTGCTAAGTTCTTGGTCTCCGTGAGGACTTGTGGCGGTGAGTTCCAAAGGCCAATCAGGTGTTGGGTAACTAATAAAACAGGGAATGTGGCAGCATCCTGAAGGTTGTGGATTCTGATGTGTTCCACTCCCGCCAGCTCCCTGTTCAGGGGGCCCTTGAGCTGCCTGGCATGAAGCAGGAGTGGCCGCATGGAGGCCTGTAGGCCGTCCCCGGCCTCGTCTGGGGCCCTGGGCTACGCTCCTGTTGAATTCAGAAGGGCACATCCCTCGCGGGGCAGGTGCCCGAGTGCTCCGCACGGGTCTGAACGGAGGGGGGCAGGATGGCCCCTTGCTGGCTGGGGGGCGTGTTGCTCCCCGGGACCTGGGGGGCGTGTTGGTTTCCCCAGGAGACACCCCCCCAGGCAGGACAGAGGGGCCTGAGCCGCTCTGCCTGCTGCTGGGGGTGGGTGCAGCAAGCTGGGCTGGGGCCTGGGAACCCCCCTTGTGAGCCCAGGATCCCCCCCCCATCCAGGCAGCTCCGGCTCTGGACCCAGGGGGTGGGGAGCCCCGGGGGGCGCAGGGTGCAGGCCGGGGGCGCTGATGTGCAACCAGCGGAGCGAGCCACGTGCAGCGGAAGGGGGGGGGGGTGGCCGGCCGGTACCGCCCTGGAGAACCAGCTGCTCCCCCCACGCCTCCTTCCCCCGGGCGCGCGCGCGCGCTCCCCCGGCCCCAGCGCCCTCTCGAGAGCGAGCGGCGGCGGGCGGGCGCGCGCGCGCGGGGAGAATGTTGCCCGGAGCGGTGCAGGCTGCACAGCTGAGCGGCTGGCCAGGTGAGCGGGGGCCGGGGGGCTGGGCATGGGGGGGCGGCCGGGCCTCTGCCTGGTGCACCCCCCCCCCCGACAGGAGCAGCAGCTGTGCACAGGGCGGTGCGCTGGAAAGGGCAGCGCTGATTCATTAACTAAACTAATGAGCATTAGGGAGAGGTCTCGGAGGGGCAGGGGCAGGGGCAGGGGCAGGGACGGGGGGGGGGGGGACTGGTTGTTGCCGCGGCGGAAGCCGAGGGGAAGGGGCTCTGTGCATGCAGCGTGCGCCCCGATCTCAGCAGGACAGGAGAGAAGCGAACTAGGGCAGCTGGAGCTCCAGCCCCCGCGCTCTCCCGGGCTGCCGGGGCTCACCTGGCGCGCACCGGAGAGCCGGGGCAGCAGTCAGTGGGTGCGAGGCAGGTGGGTTGTGTGTACGTGTAAATCCTGACTGCAGGTGGGGCATGTCCGTGGGGCAGGGGGCTTCCATCTGCAGAGCCCAGGCGGCCGGCACAGGGGGCGGGATGCTGAGCCGGGATGGTGATGTGGGACCCTTCCGATTCTGTGCTTTCGAGCCATTTGCTCTGGCGTGATCTCAGCAAACAAGGGGCTGGGGCTGGAGAAACAGGCGTGATTCGGCTTCCTCACACGCTGGCGCAAACCAGGAGATGGAGCTGCTCCGTCTGGAGTCAAAGGTGTCAGGCTGAGCGAGGCCGGGAGACCAGAATCGGGTCCATTGTCCGCAAATCAGCCCTTTGGCTGCGTCGGGTTGTTTTCCTGCTTTATTGTCGCTTCCTGTTTTGTTTGCATTTTGCAGCTGGAAATATCCAAGGTCCCCAGGAAACGGGAGTTTGTAGGCGTCTCGCTACATTGAGACACCTCCACCCTCCCCAGCTCCTTCCACCCCTAACCCTGCAAACTTTCACTCTTCTAAGGAAACAAACTTTTGCAATCTCAGCATATTTGAATGAATCCAGTCTCCTTAAAGATCACTGCTGGGTTGCTTGGTCTTTTATTTCTAAGTGTGTGAGATGCCCATGAGGGGAGAACAAACTTTATTCCTATTTTTCTTTCTTTTACAAAGTGAATTTTGCAGAGAAACCTGCTTTGAAGAACTTAAAATAAAACATATTGGGTTCTTTAGACCACCTTTCTTGTTGCACTGGGTGAGTAATTCATTTCAAGAACCATTTCTCTTCAAAAAAGGGCGGTTAGTTGGTGACGTCTGTGCAGTCTGGATTTTATTGCTGTGATAACAACTCCCATGTCCTGGGTTATAGTAGCAAAGTTGTCAGCCTGCTGCAGTAAGTATGCAAAGTCATGTAATCTATGTACCCTGCAGTTCGGTGGCTGGCTGGGAGGGTGCTCCCATCGGTAGATTTCATTCAGTAATGGAATGGTTTCTGTAGAAAATCAAGCCTCGGCTTTCTGGCTCTCTCCACAAGGGGTACTCAGCTTTTAAAGAAAAAGCCTTTTGCTGAGTCCTTATGAAAGCGTTTTCTATGAGTGATTTAGGTAACGAGTGGGGCATTGCTTCGGCCTGCGTATGTGTGGATTTCCCATTATGAACCAAATGTGATTCTAGCCTGTTAACTTCGGTGATCAGCAATTACTTAGTCCCATGAGTGTCACTCCTGTCCAGAAGATTTCTGACCCGCTTGTCCTCCAATATGTTGTTTAGTTCATTCTATTACTCACTCGATAGCTGTGTAGTTACTGCTGTGAATTTTCCTGGGGATTGTGCGAGTGGTGGGGCTGGAAATCTTTTCCTTTTCCTGAATAGTAAATCCTAAGTATCTTAAAAAGAAGCTCCATGTCTATGATTTATCTTTGGCAGAACACCCGGGCAGAACTGTCAGCACTTAATGCCAAACGTATTAGAGTCAAATGGGAAAAATGAATCCTTTCACCGAATCTGAACACAGAGCTTGATGGGGTTGTGCAGCTGAGTTTTCTTTTTTTTTTTTCCCCAGAGACAGAAATTCAACCTTTATCTTAAATACATCAGCTTTTAACAAGCAAAATGGGGTGAAATCTCTGGTTCTGGGTTCAAGTGAGGTCTATTGGCCTGGTTTCCCAGCATGGGAGGCTGTGTTAGGGGGCTTATGGGGAGACATTTACACCAGGCCGAGGGTTAGCAAAATATCTGTGCACCACTTAACGCCTCTGATGACCTGAGCCTGCCAAGTCTTATGCCCGTGCTTAACCTAACGCACCGTGTGTCACCCCTCTGAAGCTGATGGGGCTGGTTGCATTGCGTAAAGTCAGGCATGTGAGTAAGTCTTTGCAGGATTGGAGCACTGGTGACTTACGTAATTATCGGCCTGGTGCTTGGTGTCTGCACAGGGTTAATTTCACCCTAGGTACTGATCTGAGCATCTAAGTGTGTGGTTTGGATAGTCTGTATAAGCTTCCATGCTTGCAAATGGGGCGCGGTCTCTTAAAATAGCCGTGCGCTGCTGGAAGGTGGTGCTAGATGGAAGAGGCATGAAACAGACGAGTCTGTGTCCTCGTTTTCCAGCTTGCTCATGTGTTTCTTCACCAAATAACATCAGTCAATTGCACAATCGTTTATTTTTTTATGAGTGGCTGCAGGTGCTTTCAGATGGAGCCGTCCAGCCAAGTGGTGGCTCTGTTTGTCTAGCACAGTTCTGTGGGATACTGAGAACAGAACATTACGTTTACCGTGAAATGTAACTGTCTGGATGATAAAATTCGAATGTCCGGCCTGGAATGCCATTGAATTTAGCAATGGGCTCAGGGCATTTTGTTTTCTGTACATATATTTAAAATAAATACTCTTATGCTTTCAAATAGGAGAAAAAATAGAGGTCTTCAGGGTGAAATTTTATAGGATAGTTAAATTACACTGGGCTATAATTAGTAGGTGAGGATGCACTTGTAAAAAATGACGTAGCTGTTCTAATTGCATCCTGATGCATTGGCCTGAGCACGCCTCAGCTCCTTCGCTAGCTCAAGTGATGGTTTTGCGCTGGCAAGGTTCTTAACTCCAGATGTTCAGAAATTATGGGATTGGCTTAGAAAGCGCGAGATCAAAAAATGTTGGGTGGCCGAGTTCTAATTTCTGAGCCTTTAGCAGGTCGCACTTTTCTCTGTGCCCACAAGGGCCAGAAACGTTCTTTTACAATGAAAACTGAGATTCTCCCATACCACATGACTCCTGGAGCTGGGGCCTTGACACCGAATAGTTTGAGACCCCATAAAATCATGACAGCTTCTGCTTCTTATGAAGTTATGAGCAAAATTCCCATTCATATTGGTGGGAGCAGCATTGTGCTGTAAAGGTTAAACCCATTGGCGGTGAGGTCCTGTATTTATTGCCTTTGCTTGGCATACGTCCCTCCCCCCTTGCATTTTGCCCTTTCCTTTCGAAGCAGCGTGTCTTGGGAAGCAGCTGCTTTACGCCATGTCCAGCCCGTCTTGTTTAGGTTCCTTTGTTAAAGTCATCACACAACACACGAGCGTTTGAGGGTTGTTTTGGTTTGAACATATGCGATCAGCGCACAATGCAGTTAAGCTTGGAGGGCTGGTTCTGCTTTTCCCTCTGCGTCCAAATGGCCCAGTTCAATCTGCTGGGAACAGAACAACAGGGGATTTTCCCTGCCCCCTTCTTTTTGGATGGCTTCCGCCCTGTAAACTGACTCTCAAGGCTCTTTTGCAGAGCTAAATAATAACCAGCCACCGAAAGGAGAACGAAAATGGCCGAGTCCAGGCCGAGGAGGCTGGGTCAGAAGACGGACGCTGGAAAGAAGGAGGCTCTTGCGCCTGCCGTGGCGATCAGGGCCGGGAACGTGCTGGTGTTGCGCTCCCAGGCCAAGGAGCGTTTGAAAACAGGAGATTTGTTAAGCTTAGGATCAAAGTCAGACTAATAAGCTGGCACAAGCCCTGTGGCTGCCCCGTCCTTTGGGGGCACACGCTAGTCAGCTGCTATACAACCAGGGCCAGCCCCATTGACCCCCTGAACAGACTGTCAGTGCTTAAAGGGGCCGGGCACTGGTCACTCTAACCTGACGTCCCGTGATGCGTGCCGTCCTCGCACGGATCAGTGTGCCCGCTTGGGGGTCTGCACAGGCGGGGGGATCCCATTGCAGGCTCGGAGCCTTGGGCCCAACTCCAGCAAAGCTGGGGGCGGGGACTTGGGTTAGGATTTGCAGACTCGAGTGTTGTGGCCTGCGGTTGAATCTTGGTGACCCGAAAGGGACCCTTTCAGCAAGACGGTGCTAGAACATTGGTTAAGCGGCGGGGGGGCTGCGGCTGGGAGGACGGGTTTATTTATCTCGCTCTGCAGTGCTCTCCTGGGGCTGCCCAGTTCAGATGGTGATACTGTGTGTGGGTCCTGCTGGGATTCTTTCCGCCCCCGTAAGCTTGGGATGTCTTGGTCTTTTTTCCTGACCTTCCTTCCTTCCTGGGGGATCGTTCCGTAACCTCAGCCAGCAAAGCTCTAGCCAGGCCCAGTTCTAGCCGGGACCCGCCGCCGAAGTGCCCCAAAGACCCGTGGTGGGGGGGTCCTTCCGCCTGGGGGCCCCATGCCGCCGAAGTGTCCCGAAAACCCACAGCTGGGGGTCCTTCCGCCCAGGGGCCCCATGCTGCCGAAGACCCCAGGCCCCCTGAATCCTCTGGACGGCCCTGGGGCAGGTGCAGAGCGGACTTCTCCTTCCCCAGCGTGAGCACCAGGGCCGGCTCCAGGCACCAGCGCAGCAAGCAGGTGCTTGGGGCGGCCAACGGGATGGGTGGCATGGCCGGCTCTTCGGCAGCGGATCCCCCAGTCCCTCTTGGAGGGAAGGACCTGCCCCCGAATTGCCGCCAAAGAATGATCGTGGGTTTTGTTGGGTTGTTTTGTTTTTTTTTGCTGCTTGGGACAGCAAAAACACTGGAGCCGGCCCTGGCTCTACCGAAATGGTAGCTTTGGTTTCGTGACACTGGTGTGTCTTCTGTGCGTAGATCCGCACTGATGTGCAGCCAGATTCTGATCTCCGGCATGTGGATGTAATTCTGGAGTAACTGCACTGAAGTTGATAGTTTACTTCTCCCTGTTTATTCCCACACACCTGAGATCGGATTTGAACTGACAACTCAGGCGTCCTGAGGCTTAATTCTTAAGGGTGAAACCTTGGCCCCCTTGAAGTCAGCGGCAAAACTCCCCCTGACTTCAGTAGGGCCCGGATTGCTCCCTAAATGGTTACATAAATGTTTTGCTAAGGGTCTCTCGTTATAAAGTATTCCTAACGGCACTAATGATGCAGCAAGTAGCAACCACACAAAATGAACACGCTTGCTGCTAACTTATTGCCTGCAAAGGGACACTGGATGCTGTGGCTAGAATTTGAAATATAGCTACCCCATGAGAAAGATCTGCATTTCTTGGATTCTTTCCTTCTTTTGCCTTTAATTTATTCTTGCAGCCCTGGGGATGTATCTCTATCTATATTTTAAAAAGCATCCCGTGTACTGTCAGCCTGCCTCAGTAAACCAAGGCGTATGTTCAACCCTTCTCTACACTGGACCGAAAACCCTGACAGCGTTGCTTTGCATTGCCTTTTGCTTTGATTTGCTTTTAGTTCTGAACATTCACCTGTGTCTCAACATATGATTTGTTATTTTTTTTTAGCTAACGAAGAATCCCATGGAGCTGTTTTTCTGGCACTGCCGCCGTTTGGCGTTTGCATACCTTGAGCCCACTGTTCCACAGGCTCTTCATCATTTCGTGGCAAAGTAAAAAATGCAAAATGTGCAGCCTGGGGCGGAGGAACAAAGCCCACGAGGTTCTCTTTGTCAATTTAGAACTAACACTGTGATGTACAAAGGCTGTTTTCTTTGTCTGATGTTCTTAGATTGCATCCAAAATAGTGTTATAATTTATACGTCAAGGAGCCCCTCTCAAGAATTACATCTGTGCTCTCAAGGAAATTTGCTCCATGGCTGCATGGTAACAAGTGCTCATTTTTTACAGGCACCACAACAATTTACTTGTGAGTCGTTTTAAAAAAAAAAATCTGTATATTGCAGGAGCCTCCTGGAGTCTTGGGAGGCTGCAAAGGCCAGCTGTAGAGACATGCCGAAATTACTGTCGTGCACTGGGAAATTCCTCGTTCCTGTGTCCCTGCAGGTAAAGCTTGCCTCGAGTTCTCGCGGCAGGATGCCACAGGGGCAGTACTCGCCTCTCTGAATTTGCTTGGTCCATATTCAGGTGTTGCAATGTTTTCTAAATCCCAGTGATCTCCTTGTGTTTGTCCCTCGTTCCTTTCGCCTCCAGACCTGAAGGTTCTGACAGTAGCAGGCCCTGGTGTAATGGCACTGTCCAGCTAGTCAATATCTCACGTCATGTCGCAGGAGGACAGACGAGTGGTCCTTCCAGGCTGGTATCCTGCTTTCTGGCGCATCAGCACAGGCCAGTAGTCGCTGCCAGACACGATGCTTGTGCTGCATGACGCAGAAGAGACCCAAACTCTTTCAACGCTCCTCAGTGTGCAATTAAGCAATTAAGGAGGAATTAATTTTCCAGAATCCCACGGGCCTCACAGGCTCATTGTGTGGGAGGAAGGGGCCTCTCATGCTAAAAGAGAGGAAGGAAGGCGCGGTCGTTAGAGCTCTGTCCTGGGGTTTAGGGGGCTTGAGTTCAGTTCCCTGCTCCTGCAGACTCCCCGTGACCTTGGGCTAGGCTCTGTGTGCCTCAGTTCCCCATCTGCGTGATGGCCCTGCCCTGCCTGACGGAGGAGCTACAGTGCCAGGGGCAGATGTTGTGTAGCACAGTGGGGCTGGGGGTTGCCTGGTGCTACCACAATACAAACGATACATAATACAGAAATGATTGAAGGCGAAGTCCCACTCCCGCGTACATCGCTGCGAGCATCCTCCACTCTCCTCGCTTCATCAGCAAGTCACGTCAAGGCAAAAGGCTGGAAGGTGGGTACGGGGGAGGAAGGAGTGGAACTGTAGCAATAATAGTAACTGGGGTCCTGTAGGGTGGGTTGCTGCTGTTAACTTCCTGGAAAGCATCCCAGCTCTGGGAGCGGCTCAAAGTTCAAACTTGGTGGCAGCTGCGCAGCCCAGGTGGAGGGGAGGCTGGTCCCCGCCGTGGGCATCTCTGGAAAGGCAGAAAGGAAGGGGCAGTTTGCTAAACCGGAGATCAGCCTGGAACTTTAAACTGCATTGGAACAAATTTGCTCTGGTTTGAAAAGGAGAATGTTCCCAAGTCTCGATTTCCCTGCCCTAATTATGGGAACTCTCTTAAAATTAGTTGATAATG
This sequence comes from Mauremys mutica, assembly GCF_020497125.1. NCBI lineage: Eukaryota > Metazoa > Chordata > Testudines > Geoemydidae > Mauremys > Mauremys mutica. The sequence goes on from NC_059096.1 coordinate 1,759,724, forward strand.
GGAACTTTTTCTAGGTTAAGTTTTAATGTTAATCTATTCCCCCCCCCCCCCGCCCCTCCCAGTCTATCTCAGTGCTGAGAGCTGCTGCTGCTGCTTTGGTATGAATGTATAAAAAGGCTAATGTGATCCTGTTGGTGCAGTGGTGGTATGTGAAGGCATAAGTGTATATGTTATTTCCTGTAGAAAAACAGCTGGGTTCCTTTTACCAGCGGGTCTTGGAGGAATGAAACCAAACTAGTTTTTGCTCAGTTTGGCTCCATGGTCAGTCTTTAATGTTGTACTTCCCAGGGTATGGAATTTGGATCTGAAGCGATGCTTGTTTTATTCACAAGGAGCAGCAGAGGGGTGGAGGGCAGAGAGGAGAGAAGAGCCGCTTAGGGAGGGTGAAAAGACATGGGTCCTTCTTTGTTTTGCAAGTCTTAATGTGCTGAGCAAGCTGGCTGCTGCGTTTCCCTGCCCTGGCTGGCAATTTATTAAGGACAGTCTGGCCAAGCTGTTCCCAACAATTTGGGGCACTTCCGTTTTTAGGTCCCCAACTTGGGATACCTTCAAGGGGCCTGGATTTCAAGGGGTGGGTGCTCAGCATCTACTGGAAAAGCCACGTGACCCCCAAAATCGTGAATCACTCTTGGAACCCTCGACCTTTATCGGAGGTTGGGGTCTGGAGAACGGGCAGCTCCCTGGCAGGGCGCAGCGTCCGGTGCTGCTCGTGAGCACCTCTCTTTCAGATAGCGGTGTAGCTCCCTGAGGTGGCAGGTCAGTGTCTCTGGCTGTATTCCGGTCCCCAGACAGCTTCTGCGGTGTCGCTCTTCCGAGCGGAGCAGGGTTGAAGCTGGCTGGTGTTGTGATGGGAGATGTTGGGGTTTGAATAGGGGACGTCTTTCCCGCTGCGTCAGTGCTGAATGGAAAGTTTCAGGCCAGTTTTAGGGGATGCTCTATTGGTGTCTGTCACCTGTCATGGAAATCTGACACCTGGGAACACTTAGGTTCCCTGTGTGCTTTTCCTAAGAGCAGGGTGTTAACTCTGAGTGCACCCCGCTCCCACCACACTAGCAGGGATCTTTGGACATTCAGAGACCTGGCTGGGGCTTTGTCTGGACTGTGCTAATTGGCTGCTTGCTCTGACCATCACCCCATCTTCAGTCCCTGCCTGCCCCCTTCATCCCTTGTCTCTCTCTGTCAATCATCATTTAACAGAATTCCTTCAGACAGAGGGGTCTGTCCTGGCATCAGCAACCACTCTGGGTGGTGCTTCCCACATGAGTGTCCCTCCTCGCTGCCCACTTGGAAGGAGAGAAGTTCCCTGGAATGAGTTCACAGGCTAGATGTCATGGAGGACTCTGAGCATTTAATGAGGATGAGAAAAATCAACCCTGCAGAGCCCTAGCAGGCTTGTCAGGGGGCAGTAACCGATCACCCAGCACTAGATGCAGCCGCAGGTGAACTTCAAACATTTCGTTAACCCACAGGCCTTTCTGTGAAGCAGAAGTTCTGTTGAAAGGGTAAATGTGAGTTTTAGGTTGAAAAGAGCCGCAGAGTTGCTCTGCTAATTAGCATTTCATGTGATCACTGAAACCTGGGAACTTTCAGAGAGTTGCAAAGTCTTGATTCTCATGAGCTGAATGACTGGATTAGAATGCACAGCATTGATAAATAAAGTAAATAGGGAGGAGGCTGGCGCCAGGGGAGATGTGGTCTCTTCAGGAGCAAAGTCTCCCGTAGGTGCTGGTTCGCTCTGGAAAGCCCTTAAATTCAGTCCAGGGACTAAGGTGGCTAGTGCTGGTCAGAGAGAGCTGCCACGAAGGGTGTGTCTGCACTGCGAACCCTGGGCCGCTTAGCCTTGCTAGAGGCAGCTGAGAGAGGGAGTGTGGCCCTGCTAAGAGCGTCATTGTTCGCCGTGGTGAAAAGCAGCAGCCAGGGATCAGCGTCTGCCCTGTCCCCGTTCTGAGGGGCTCAAACCCCCGAGTTGCAGCTCGTCATCTCTTGGAATCAACCCCGTTTTAGAGGACGTCGCTGCTTCATTCTCCTTGGTTCCTGTCCTGTGGGGAAACCAGCGTGACTGCTACAAGGGTGACCCAACGGGACAGTGTCTTCCTCATGCGCAGCATTAAGAGCTGGGTGCTGGGATCACGGAATGGCGGCCTCGGGGATAATCTACAGCCGTCCTTGGCGGAGCACCACGGCTTGTTTGCCGTGGCTTGTGCAGGAGGGTCCCTACTCGCCATTGCACTCTGAATGGGCTGGCTTGGCGGTGCTGCGCTCCGAAGCCTTTTCCCCGGGCACCAGCGTTCGTTCCTTGACTTGTGTGAAAAACGCCATCATGACCATGTCAGTCAATAACCATGAATGCTCAGGACCTGGTCTTTACATCTCCTCTGAAGGACGGACAGCACCTGCAGTTAGCCCTCCCTTCACTGCTGGGCTTTGGCTCAGTTGGGATTTAGACATTTACGCTCTTCCCGGGCACCAGAGCAACCCCCAGGAGTGCCGACTGCTGAACCATCTAATGCACGGCTCTAGCGACCTCGCTGAGCTCATGAGATCCGACAGGATCCCACCATGAAGTGCCCTGGCTGGAGGCCATCAAATGACAGAGTTTATGTTGCTGTAATTGCATGCACTGTGCGTGCCCGACAAACGTGCATGTGATCTCAGGAGGGGTTGCACGAGTGATTTAAAGTTCTGGATGTGAACCTGTCTCAGTGGCCCCATCCACATAACTTCCCTTGGATATTTGAGCCTGCGAGTAATTACTGGCACCTGACATTGCAGAGAGCTCTGCCATGTTGGTCCCTGGATGACTTTGCTTCTGTAATTCGTTGCAAGTGCAGGCTGTAATTCATGGGTGTGTCATGTTAGCAAGAGGAATAATTGAAGACGAAGTCCCACTCCCGCATACATCACTGCGAGCATCCTCCACTCTCCTCGCTTCATCAGCAAGTCACGTCAAGGCAAAAGGCTGGAAGGTGGGTAGGGGGGAGGAAGGAGTGGAACGGTAGCAATTAGAGATGTAAAAAACCCATTCCCCTGTCGCGGCAGAGTGGAGTTGCTCAGCAGAAGGGTGTGTCTGGGATACAGAACTGACAGGAGGGGTGCTCTGGGCTGAGACTGGGAATGTGGGTTCAGTTCCTGGCTCTGCCACGGACTCTCTGTGTGACCTTGGGTAAGTCACTTCATCTCTCTGTGCCTCAGTTCCCCCCGTGCCTTTGCCTGTCTTGACTTTGCTCTGTGGGGCCGAGATGCTCTCACACCATGTCTGGGCTCTGAGCTCAGTGGGGGCTTCTAGGCAGCACTGTGATATACATTGTTCACAGCTGTGACGGCCAGAAGGGGCCACTACAGGGATTTTGTCTGGCCTCCGGCCTCGCAGGAGCCGAGACTCTTGGCTGGTGATTTCAAACCCCAGTTATGGGCGTGATGCAGATTTACAGCCTCCAGGTGTGATTTAAAGACTTCACGTGGTGGAGAATCTGCCATGGCCCTAGGGCAGCTAGGCCAGTGCTAGTAACGCTCACTTTTAACATGTTCCTTCTTTCTAGCCTCAGTGTGTCTGGCTTCTGCTTCCAGCCACTGGCCCTTGTTCTGCCCGTATCTGCTAGAGCAAAGAGCCCACGGCCATCAGAAATCTCTTCCCCCGGTAGGTACGTACAGGCCACGATCAAATCACTTCTTGTCCCAGAGAAGGTTGAACTAATAGGCTGAGCTGCTTAGGCCTCTAGTTCCGATCAGGGTTCCCAGACCTGGGCTTGTTCTCGTAGCTCTTTTCTGAACCCTTTCCAGTTTGTCAACATCCTTTGTGAATGACGCACGGACCTGGGCGCCGTATCCAGGAACGGGCTGGCTAGTGCCGTGCCCAGGGGTGACACCACTGCCCTGCTCCTGTCTGACGTTCGCTTGCCTGTACATCCGAGGACGGCGTCTGCCCTCTTAGCTGCAGCATGGCGGTGGGAGTGCGTGTTCAGTTGGGTTATCGACCTTGGCCCTGATTCTCTGCAGTGTCCCTGCATCCCAGCGCAGTCCCATTTGTTCCTAGGTGGATGACCTGCATTGGCTGTACGAGCCGCCTTATGAAGCAATGCAGGTTGCGCCGTATAAGTGACCTGGCCCCTGTGCTGTTTACTACTCTGCTGATCTTTACGTCCTCTGCACGTTTTGCCAGCTGTGGTTTTCTGTTTTCTTCCAAGATATTGAATAACTTCAGGCCAAGAACAGATCCCGGAGGGAAGATGATTTCCCATTTACAGTGGCTCTGAGATCTACCCGTTAACCATTTAAAATCCATTTATTATAATCACTTCCTCTTTTATATAGTGCGTTTCATCAGTGGATCAGTGTTATCCTCGTTTTACAGCGGGGGGGAAACTGAGGTATGGAATGGTGAGCTGGCCCCGTTACCCAGCAGGCAGAGCTGGGAGTAGAACCTTGTTCTCCTGAGTCCCAGCTCCAGTGTGCTACCCACTAGCCCACACTGCCAGCGTTGATTTTAGGCAGGGTTCTGCATGGCTGGTATCATGCAGGACTAACTCAAATGCCTTCCAGGAGTCGAAGTACCTTGTGTCGACACAGTGACCTTCATCAACCGACCCTGTGATCTCATCAACCCCTCACCCCCAATAGTAATTACCAGTGGAGGGGGATGTATTCCGCAGGGTCTGTTTCGTTCTTGTTCCCTCTGCTGAGCCTGCCAGGAAAGATGCTGATGGTTCTTGTGATGTGATCTTGTCTTGTGTGTGCTTGGAAATAGAGCAAAGACCCAGCACCTCATTAGTTCACAAGCCGCCAAGCAGCTGTGAGTTGGGAACCAGGCGTGTAGCTGCGGGACTCCGGTTCTCTGCTTCCTCGCCCACAGGAGCCAAGTGCCTTTTAACAGGTTATTTGCTTATTTGGAACGGGAACAACTGCGTTGGTGTGGCGCTGGATTTGCTCGGGCTGTCTGACTCAAATCCTCCTTTTGAAGTAGTAACACTTCTTCCCATTAACGTTTGTCATCTGTTCCCCAGGCTGCTTGCGCCCCGTCTCATCTCTCCAAGAAACACAGCACTCCCAGAGAGAGCGACACACACATGCTGTTTGTTTTGGGCAGGAGAGCAGCTACTTTGCATTTGTTTGAACTGCTGCAAGCATTTGCAGTACAGAAGATTTACTGTTTGTTATATTCTTGAAGTTACTTTTGATGGACTCTGAAGTGCTTAAAAATAAATAAATAAAACCCCAGCAAAACCCTCCTTCCTCAGCCTGTTGCTTACATAGCGCATGCCAGGAATGAGTGAAAATGCCAGCCCAGTCATGACCTCTTGGGTCCTTTTGAATATGTTGTCCTGTTCAGCAATTCATGCTCTGGAACTGGCTTCCAAGACTTATTCGTAATTTCCCATATTAATAAATACTGTTGCCCCTTTGTGGAGTGGTAGCAGATTTCAGGTCCTTGCTGGTCAAGTTCCCATTGGAGGAGAAGTTAGTGAGGTGGAATGTGGGTGTGCTTTAGTGTAACTTGCTACGCTAGTCCTGGAACAGAGATGGTCACAAACAGCATGCAAGCAATACCTTCTTTCAGGAACCTCTGTCCAAAACACTAACACCCAGTTTCCGGGGAGCAAGAATTGACTCTAGTTAGAGAGATTGTAGGAGAGTTGACTCTCCCCTTTAGTTTTCAACAGCTCCTCCCAACAAGGTCTTCATCACAGAACTGAGAATGATGCTGCATTTCTTCAAAGACTGCCCACGGCTCACGCACTAAGAAAACAATATGTAAGACTGTGTAACAACTCCTGCCATGACAAGACCATTGCCCCCTTTCAGCCCGAGAGGCTAGCTGGAGTTTGGGCCTGTGGATGTCCCCAGTGAGAATACAAGTTGGTGATAGTCAGGTAGGTCTTTGGTGCAGTTTTGTTTATTTACAAAGACTGTCCAAAGTCCCCGTGTCTCTGAACTCAGAGGGAATCAAACAGCAGGAAACGGCTTCTTTTGCTCACAGCTTTTCAGCCTGGACCCCTGTCCCAAAAACCTCTCCCCAGCTTTCTTCCAGGGTCAGCCACGTGCTGTTAGCTCCTCCGTCAGACTGGGTCTCTCGCTCAGTCTGTTTGTGTCTGATCTCACGTGCTGTGAGGTTTCTCTTGCCGCGCACACACGTGCACCTGCCCAAACAATAGTCAGCCAGTGCGTTCAGCCCCCTTCTGTCTGCGGCGGGGGCTTGTGTTTATGTTTATTGAGGGGTGAGGTCAAACCTACCAATCCCAGTGGGGCTTTAGCTCCGTGCATAACAAGGCTTTGCTTGGCTCCTAATGATACTTTACGCCAGGGGTTCTCGAACTTATTCTCCGACCCCCTTCTGAAAGGAGAAATTACTACACGACCCTGCTGGGGGGGGAGCGACAGAGCCTCAGCCCGCCCTAGTCCTGCTGCCCCAGGGGGAGAGGCCAAAGCCCGAGCCCCACCGCCATGGATGTAGGGGTCGAAGCCGAAGCCCGAGGGCAGGGGGCCTGTAACCTGAGCCCTGCCGCCCAGGGCTGAAGCCCTCAGACTTCGGCCCTGGGCCTCAGCAAGTCTAAGCCAGTCCTGGGCACCCCAGTAAAACAGGATCGTGACCCCCTTTGGGGTCCTGACCCCCAGCTTGAGAACCGCTGCTTTACGCTTTCCGTCATACAGACCTCAGTGAACATGCATTACGCCCACGGGGGTGGGAGCTTCAGAGCAGCTTGGAGGCACCCAATTCCCATTGTCTTTCAGTGGGATTTAAGCACCTAAAACTTTCAGGCTCCTTTGCAAATCCCAGTTGAGGTCAGTAAGTATAAATAGCTCCTTGTTACCAGGCTTGGGACCAGTGAGAAGTGACTTGCCCATGGTGACACACTGAGACAAGTGGCAGAGCCAGGAATAGGACCCAGGAGGTCTGACGTCCAGCAAAAAGACTATTTAAACATGAATGTTCTTTGACTCATGCAGTGCAAAGGGCCGTTGGCGTGCCTAGACAGAGCAGCTGTAATGCCGTGGAGCGTCAGGAGCCACAGGGATGGGAGAACCTGGCTAGCTAGCGTTTCTGTTTGAATAGCTGCAGTACTGAGAGAATCGGGGTACCCGGGAGACTCCCATGTTCCTGGGAAAGAGGACCCTTTTCCCTCCACAAGAGAACAGGTGTGTTTTCAGCAAAATGCCTTTCTCGGTTACATCTGTTTGCTGCATGGCTCATACCTCCCGGCAGCTCAGCTAACTGGCTGATTTGCATCCTGAAAGCTTTAGGGTAGTTCACACTCCCTCCGTCTCCCTGGCCAGCAGGGTTTTTCTGCTCGCTGACCATCTCTGGCTGACGCTGATAAAGCAGAGGTGTGGGCTGGAATAGCACACTTCATCCAGCCACAGCAAGAGAACACTTCCCCCAGAGACGTCCAAACAAGCCATCCTGAGAGCCGCAAGAAGGCTGCTGAGTGAATCAACGCTGCAAAGAGGGACTGTTAGCAACGCCAGCAATCAAAGCGGCTGCCTGGCTATTTTCACTTGTCGTGATGAGACCTCTCAAGGAGCGTGAACGGCTGCAGTGTGAGGACGCATGAGTGACCACTGAGCCGGGTTGAGCAGGATAGCACTGACTGGAAGCACCAGTGAAGTCAGGGACACAGAACAATATGCACAGAGAAGGGAGGGAGCTCCCCATCTGAGCAGGGAAACAATCTGTGGCCAGTGGTTCTCAACCCATGGGCCACTTGCGGCCCAATCAGCACACCGCGCAGCCCATGGGACATCTGGCCCATACAGGTAGTATATGTATCGTGTGGATGTGGCCCACATAACACAGAGAGCTGCATATGCAGCCCACAGTGGTAAATAGGTTGAGAACCACTGGTCTAGGGGGACTGGAAATACATGCCGGTGGGCGTCCCTCTCAAGCCCTGGACTCTGAATGAGGGACATCGGGGTTTTTTTATTGAACACACTGTTGTACTAAATATATATCGATCTACATGTACAAGCGTGCCTGAGATTTCCAATTCTTAGTCAACTGTTCTGAGATTATGCTTGTCCTATGCAGAGAAACACAAAATGCAGCTGAAATGCTCAAAGGGGACCACATGAGGAGAGTTGTCCCCATCCTGTTTCTGTCCCCCTTTTAGCCATTCTCACGTTGAGTACTGAAAAACAGAGGCACCTGAGATCATTAGTCACTCACCTGAAAATCTTGGCCAAGAGATGCAGAGCTGTTCTACTGGCTCACCCTGACAACTAGACCAGGTGGAACTTGTAAGCGCCAATGTAGGTGTTTAAAAATGTTGTACATCTCTCTAAGGCAGAGACATAGGGGCAGGGACAGAGGAAGTCCTGTATGTAGCAACTTTAGAAACAGCCAAGCACAGAGAAGCTCAGGCTGAGGTTTGTGTGTATGTGGTGTTTAAGTTAACAGTAGAGACAGACTCCAGGACGGGGAGAAGTGTAGGTCATATATCATGTGTGTTTATGCTGTGACCTTGGTGTGACTAGCGGCTATTGCATTGTTATTTATTGAGTTCTGACAGCCTGCTCACTATTGCACAAACCTACAGCAAGATATTATCCCTACACCAGGGACCTTGTCCCACTGGTGCAAATCCCAAGGTCCTTACTCAAGCAGAACTCCCACTAACGTCAATGGAAGTCTGGCTAGGGGGCAGCAGTGAATCGGGGCATCAGGATTTGAGTGTGTGGGAGGCAGTGGGATTGCACTTTGTGTTGTGTGGCGGGGTGTCACAGGCACTGAAGACACAGCACGTCTTGGTGGGACGCCTGGGGGAAGCGGAGGAGGTTGTGCTTGCCGCCGGAACTCATTCCTGGATGTTTTATTACCTGCTCCGGGTTGGATTTCGTAAAGCACTTGGCACTGAGCGAACTCAGCGGCACTTCCATTGACTTCAGTGGGAGCAGAGCTAGGCCGCTGCAGAGCAGCCTGAAAAACCCAGCCCGGTCTCTCCGACCAGGCTCATCTGATCGGTGTGTGTTGTGGGGGGAGGAAGAGGGAGAGGAGTGTGTGGGCGCCTTCCTGCCTGCAGGAAATCAGCGCTCACTGACAAAGTTCATTAAACACTTGTAAAGTTAATGCCGGCACTTCGTTTCTGGCAGTGTCGGCTCTCAGCCTGGTGCGAAGAGGGGCTGGCTGTGTGTGTGTGTGTGTGTGTGTACACGTATGTGCATTCAAATCATTAGCTCTGTTTTAGCCCATTCTTCCCCAAGGTTCACAGCTGTTCCTAAACGCGGGCTGTGCGTGTGCAGAACATGCTGTGAATAAGGTGCATTCTCTTCCGGCTTCCCTCCCTCCATGAACTCAGCGGCAGTCAGAACACCTCCCGTGGGGATCAGGCAGAGCGCCCTTTTTCATCCATCCCAGAGGTTCAGTTACAGCTCTGGGGGTGAGACTCTTGTGCTGGATAAATCAGTGCTCTTGGGGGAGCTTCAAGGCAGATTGAAAAGTGTGACTGAGAGCGAAAGCAGGCGGAGCGAGAAGAAACTTAAACAGGATGAATTCAGGCCTTCTCCGAGGGGGAAGGGCAGAGCTCCCAAGTGCCGCTGCAGCAGTGTGTTTGCAGCAGGCTGAGGAGTGGGCATGGTGCCCTGGGAAGGGAGGGGTGTTTGCGGAGTTACTCACAAACGCCGTAGAAGCTGGAAAACCATTGCCCTGGGCCCTAGCAGTGCCGACGGGAGATGTTCTCCAGGATGTCACTAGATGGTCTAGTCTCCTGTCCTCCTGCAGCGTGGTGGTTGTAGGAGGTGGTTAAAGGGCTGGTCGTGCTGATGTTGGTAGCTCTCACTCTGTCGAACCTGCCGGGTGGAAGTCTGAGCCATGCTGACGGAGAGGTCGGGGGGGTGGGGTGTTCCTCCATACGTGCTAGGAAAGAGCCACAGTCTCCCGTTGTTGCCCCTTGCGCCCAACAAGCTGCTGAATCTGTGTATGGCCACGTGACCCGCTGGCCCCGTGTTCTAAAGAAGGCAGGTTCGCTCAGTTCTTAAGCGGGTGCTCCAGCCTGAATCTGGCCATCGGGTCCTGGGGCTGTCGTGGAGGTTACCGTGGAGCCTTCCCGCCGTGCGGTTACCGCTCTGCCACTAATCGGCCAGAGGGGCGGCTGTGTCACGGGGCTCGCTCTGTCAGCGCAGCAGCACCCCCGCATCGGTGCATCCGCACCTGCCGCGCTGGCTGGCTGAGTTTGCAGCAGTGCACTCTGGGAACACCGGGGCCGCTGTCCCACAGTGCCTCGGCAGAGGGCCCAGCAGGCGGGCCCCCAAGCACTGCACTCGGGGGTTCCCTCTGGAGCTGGGAGGAAGGACGCCTGCCCAGGCTGGCTACATACATGTGATTAGGGCCTTGTGCCCAGCAAAGGTAACTAACCGTCTGCCAGTCCGGGCCTCGGCAGTGCTGATTAGCCACGCTCTGCGCAGACACACACGTGCCTGACCCTGGATCCCTCCGTCCCAAGGTGCAGTGTGGACAGAGCCTTGGCATGGAACGACCCCCAGGCGCCTTGTCTTCTGAGCCAGCTCCCAATGGTTGGGGCATCTCCTGTTGCTTTTCTTCTGTGGCCTAACTTCCCTGGAGGGGGGGGCTTCCATTTCTGTATTGTGGGCTTGCTAGCGGCTCTTCTTTCCTGGCTGCCGCTGCTGCTTCGGCCACGTGTTTGCAGTGGCTTGTGGAGACTTTGCTTCCTGCTCTCTGTTTTCTACAGTCCGGCTGCTAGGAGAGGAGGGGGGATTCGGAACCTCTGTGAGTTTGCTGTCCCAGCCTGCGTGCCGGTGGCCTCGATGCCGCATCCCACCCGAGTGCCTAACTCACTCTGTGAGCCGGATCGGAAATGCACAGCCCCTTGGAAAGGTGCACGAGCCGGATCCTGTCGACGCGCTGCAGCTGTGTGTGCTCTGTCGCACACAAGGCAAAACCCTATAAATAGCCCCACTGCGCATTTTCGAGAAGTATTAGGAACTGCTTTGGGTTTATTTTTGAGCATCGTTATGAAAGGGCTTTAGGGGATTAAAGGACACTCAGATTAATCTTTGCTCTGAGAGGCAGAGTTTGCTGAACGGGCAGTTCTGAAGCCTTGGAGATGCAGCGCGGGAGGTTGAGGCTGGCTTCTCTACGGGTCACTGCAGCTGCGTCTCATCTGGGAAACTAGATTAGGGCCAGAGGGATGAGATGGTCTTTGGGGCAGGGAAGAGGGGAGCTGATAACGTCCCTCTTTGGGGCTGATCCTTCGGCCACAGCCAGCAGCTTGGTGTAGTGTGTGACACTCGAACGACATATCCCTGCGCGTTCCTGGTCCGGAGCAGGTAAATAGCGAACAGACTTAGCGACTGTCCCACTCCCCTCTGGGAAGCCCGTAAGCAGAGTATGGTATCGAGAGTCTTCACCGGCGCCAGTTTTCTATAATGAAGAGAGGGATGGTTTTAAAGAAAATGAGAATACAGCAAATCCATAGGCCAGTTAGTTAATGTTAACTTCTGAATTTTAGCAAACAGCCAAGGAGGGAGTGGTACCTAGTGGTTGGAGCAGTGGCTTGGGCACCTGCACTCCTCTGTTGACTCGTTGGGCGACCTTGGGAAAGTTGCTTCATCTCTTCATGCCATTCATTTCATCATCCGTTTGTGGAATGGGGCTGGAGCTCCACTCGCTGGGGGGTGGGGTGGAGGAGGGCGTTTGGGAACCATCCAGCTGAACGGGCCAGAGGGGAGCTGAGTGTTATGGGTTGTCCCAGTTCCTCCATGCACCCAGCAAGAGGCGCCAAAGAACTCCCGGTCTAATGGATGAGCTGGACACAGGGTGGGAGGGAACCAGAGGCAGTGAGACGGGAAGGGACTTGCCCAAGGTCACACAGCAGGGCAGTGGCAGAGCCAGGGTTCTCCAAACCCAGGTGTTTGGAGAAAACAGAACTAGCTCAGCTACCAAGGACAACCCACTGGGACTCCCAAATTCCCTGCTCCACCACGGATGCCATGGCTGACCTTGGGTAAGTCTCCTAGTTGCTCTGTGCCTCAGTTTCCCATCTGTACAGAGGGGCAGAGCACTGCCCTACCTCCTGGGGAGTCAGGCTTGTGAGGCTCAGATGTTACAGGGATGGGAGCCGGGCACGTACCGTAGGCAGCTGGCCTGCCCTGGGCCGAAGCTGTCTGAAGAGCGGGGGTGCTGGTGGCTGTGTGGCAGTGAAGCCCTGACACTAGGAGATTTTCCCTTTGCGAACAGTCACTAGTGTGTGTTTAGACACAACCGGCGGTGCAGCAGCTGGCCTGGTGGCGGCGCGTTCCTGCCGGCAGGGGGGTCAGAGCCCAGGAAGGAGCTGGGCCCGGAGCAGAGGCAGTGGCCTGCCGCCACATGGGTGCATTATCCATCCCCTGGGAAAGGGGGGACATGGGGGATGAGTCGGAGCTGGGCTTGCTGAGCTGGAGGGTGATACCTGCTTTCCGTAGAATGACGCCGATGGCTGCAGCTGGGGCTGGATTCAGGCCACCCCGGGATGTGAGCAGGGAGACCCAGGAGCAGCAGCAGGGGCCCTTGGGAGCAGCTGGCATCTTCTTGCTCCTCCAGAGAAGCAGGGATGGCAGCGAGGGAGCGGGGGGATACATTTGTCTCAGGCTCTCTGCAGACTCCAGCAGGCGTCGCAGTGTCGGTTACTCACTGGTCATGTGTTTACGCTTTTCTTCCTGATCATGAGGTCTGGAAATTGGCTTTTGAGCTGTAATCACCCGGCACCAGGAGTTGGAGCTGTAGGTGTGGACGGACCTGCGGTGCCTGTGTCCTAATCCATCGCTGCCCCTCTCCCTTTTAATACAGGTGTGTGCCCCTGCCTGGACCCAGCGGTTCCTGGTCCCAGAAAGCAGCGCTCCGTCTGGGTGTGAGCCTGGGCAGAGAATCTCCTATTTGCTTCTCTCTCCCTTGGAATCGGAGAGCAAAACGCAGGAGAAGCCAGTAATTCACACCCACTCGTCATGCCTTCTGCTAGGGATATTACTTTGTGCTGCTGCAGCACCTTTCATCCCAGGGTTTCCAGGGGCTTTCAGAGATAAGCCTCTATCCCTGTGTCACATCTCTGGAGCCCGCCACGATAATCTCCATATTGCTACCAAAACCAAATTTACCCTAGGAATAAAGAGTGTGAAACTAAAACACCCTGGGTCAGAACTTCTGCAAGGAGAGCAGGGCCATGGTTAGAGCAGGGGGTTCTGGGAGTCAGGACTCCTGGGTCCTATTCCTACCCCTGCGAGGAGGTGGTGCCTAGTGGTTAGAGCTGGGGACAGTGCTGGACAGGACTCCTGGGTGACCTTGAGTGAGTCACCACTTCACCTTTCTGTGACTCAGTTTCCCTTTGTGCAAAATGAGGAGGCAAATACATGCCTATTTCCTAGGGGAGGGTTATTTGTAAGGATCTATTAATACCCGCAAAGCAGCACATGATCCTCAGATGAGAGGTGCTATAGAGAAGGGCAGGTTCGGGCCACGGTTGGGTCTAAGGGGTATGTAGAAACCCAGCAGCCGCCTTCCCCGGGGATTATCACAGGGCAGGTCGTTTTGTCATGGAGAGCGTGTTGGGTTTGTAAGTACACGCGCACGGTGGGGAAGAAATCTGCATTTCAGCCGGCAAGCTGGGCTTTCTTCTAGCAGTGAGAAACCCCCCGTCTGTGCCTGGGAGAGAAGACGCCTGAAATTGGCCAACTCCTATCAGCGGGAAAACACTTAAAAAAAAAAGTTTCTGTTTCCCAATCGTCCAAACCATTAGGACAAATTCTACTTTTCCCCCTTGTAAGCAAAGTCCCGACACTGACGCTGGGGTAATACTGGTGCGGTGCAGCACTTCCTGTACGCCTGGGCTGAGCTCAGAAACAGTAAGCGGGGAGCTGCAGTTTTTATCAAAGTTCTAAAGTAGCTTGTTTGCAAGAGCCCAGTTTCCATGGGGTCCCGGGCGGAGCTAGTGTTTGCTGGGTTAGCTCTTCAGTAACAGAGAGGAGAGTGCACCGGGGAGTCAGAAGGCAGCTGGTCCGCGTGTGAGGCGGGATGGAATAAAGCGACAGCCCAAAGTCGAGTTTCCATTCGGCAGATACTCTTTGGGGTGCTGGCTTGAGACAAGTTGCTGCCTGAATCTCTAAGAAAGATCAACACTGTTCTAGTGCTAATTAGAAAATGGAGCATAAAACTCATTTTGGGGGGGGATGCTAGGAACTGATTGATCCAAAGGGAGACGGCCTGACTGCAGGACTCACGGGGTGCTCGGAATTAGCACACAGCGGCAACGTTCCCGAATTCAAGACCGAAGTCCCTGGCATAGTGTTCGGAGGGCAGGTCCGGCTTGCCCGGGCCAGCGCTGATTGCGGGGCTAGGTGACAGGAAGGACGATGCTTTGCCCCGAGAGCCCTGCTGTGTGCGTAGGCTGGGAGCTGGCTCTCGGAAGGACGGTGGTGTGAGGGGAGGCTGCAGAGAGACGGCTGTGTTGTTCTTGGGGCTCCGGCGGCGCGGGGAAAGTACCGGAGCCACGCAGCTGGCAGCCTGTGGCAGGGCCTCTCCACTTTCTGGGCGAGGAAACCATGCCAGGAATGCGCCAGGTTTGTCAGCACCCTGACGCCTGCAACTTCCAATTCACTGGAGGCTGGTGTGTGCCAGGCGACCCTCCGGCCTCTCCTCTCTGAGCCCCCTTTATGAGCCAGGTGAAGAGGGGGATTGTGCAGGCCAGGCTGCGAGGCCAGGCTGGGAAGGAGCTGGACAAGGAACAGACGAGGTGGAGACAGAGGCCCGGTTGTGAGGCTCTGTCCCAACCTGCTGCCTGCTCCTAAGTACAGGAAAACTCTTGTGTCCAGGCGTGTTCCCGGGGGCCGCCGGCGGGTCAGGGAGGAAGGGTGACCAAGAGGCTTCTGTGGAGAATTTGGCCTCTCTCTAGGTTCTGGTCCCACAGCAGCTGCTGTGATCCCATGTCAATAAATAGCTAAACAAAGTGAAGCCCTCCTGACCTGCCCCACAAATGGCACAGAGCCTCGTCTGTGTGGGAACCGTAGCCCCCAGGCGGGAGGAGCGGCCTGGAGAATCTGAGGGAAGCGTTTGTCTCTGTGGCTACATATTTCCACTTCAGTCAGCCTGGTGGGACACATCGGAGAGGGGTAAAGCCCTGCTGGGACCTGGACCCCTGACCTCTGCCGGAGCTGGAAAAGTGGAGTGACCATACGCGCACCCCCTCTCCAGCCTGTTGCACCAGTGAGGGGGTGGGGGGTCCTGGCTGCAGGCTCTGGCCTTGGCATTCCGGTAACTTGGAAACCAGGCAGGTGGGTTTTCAAGTCCCCTGCTAACGAGACAGCGGGTGTGCTCTGAGCGCTGCTCACACCCTCGGGCTGGTCCCTTGTGCCCCGTCCCATTCTACACACAGGCTGGAAGCGCTCTGGGGCTGTTCCCACTCCGGACAGCACCTAGCGCGGCCGGTCGTCGTAACCCCGGGCCCTGGTAAAGCTTTCAGAGGCGTTGTCGTCACTGACGTGCCGAGGTCACCCAGCAGGGCAGTGGTAGAGCCAGGAGTCGAACCCGGACCTCCTGAGTTGCAGTCCAGCGCCCCGGCCACATCATCTCCTTTGCTACCCCCCCGCCCCGGGGCCTCCAGGCCTCTAGCTGCTACCGCAACACAGATTCTGGCTGTGCCAGGGCTTGGCAGGATTGGGCCCTTCTGTCTGCGTGTGAATTCCCTACTGGCAGCTCTGGGGACTGACTCTTCTGGGCCACCCCAGGGCATGGGCACCAGCAGGGCAAGCGTCTCACAGACACGGGCACTCGCCCCCGTGTGCCTCTCTCTGAGCCCCATCTGCTCCTTGGCGTCTCAGCTGGGGCTGCCAGCCAGGCACTGTTTGGGAGGGCGAGTTACTTTTGAAAGGTGGCTACTTGCCTGCTGGGCGCTGGACCTTTCACACGGGGCCCCGAGCTGACGCCATCCCTGACGAATTGAAGGCTGGTGCTGTCGGATGCTGGAGCCGTTGGCTCCGGGTGAAGGCAGCCGGTGCAGGGAGGTTACTGTGCAGTTACACGCTTGGGAGGGGCGGGCTCGTTTCCCGGGTGAATTTAGATCCCTGTTTAGCAAAGTGCTCGAGCGTGCAGACAAGTCCCTTTTACGATTCTGCTTAAAGTGAAGCACGTGCTTAGGTGCGTTGCTGACTTGGTGCCTTAACCTCTCGGTCTCAGTTCCCCAGCTGTGCGGTGAATTAACAGTCCCCCCTTGTCTGCCTACCCTGCAGAGTCACCAGGGGGATGACGAGCTCACTAGACACCCGTGGGGATCTGGATCTTGCTGCAATGAGGGTGCACAGCACCTGGCAGGATCGGGCTCTTGGGCCAGGCCTGAACATGGCCTGCAGCCACTCGGGACCTGTAGGTTGCTTTTCCCCCAGGGGGCTGTGATGCTCCGATTCCCCTGGACTCACTCAGCTACCCTGGCCCTGACTGCTGTGCACTGCAGGGATTGGCAAAACCTTTCCTGAAATCCTGAGCCCTGGGACGTTTGGGGTAAGTCTGCACTGCGACTAGCCACCTGCGGCTGGTCTGTGCGAGCCGATTTGCGGGCTGAGGGGCTGGTTATTTGCTGTGTTGATGTTGGGGCTCCGGCTGCAGCCTGAGCTCGGGACCCTCCCAGCACGCGGGATCCTGGAGCGATGGTAGGAACAGTCATTTTAGCTGCCTGCGCCCACTGAGAACACATTAGGGAGGTGGAGTTTGTCACGGAGTCCCCGGGCGCTGCTCTGGAACTGCTCCCCACCAAGCCAGGCAGGACCCTGGGGAGCCTCCTCTCCCTCGGAGCAGCCTGTCTGCAGGGCAAGCAGCTCCCATGGCTTCACCTCCTGGGTCTCTCCTTGGAGCATTCAGCATCCTCTGCCCCTCCGTGCGCTTCCCCCAGCGAGTCCGCCCAGGCGGGGCCCTGGGGAAGCCAGAGGGTCCTGCCCCCGCACTGCGCAGTCAGACGTGACTCTCAGCCAGCCAGTAACACAGAGGTTTATTAGCTGACAGGAACACGGGCTAACACAGAGCTTGTAGGTACAGAGAACCAGACCCCTCGGCCGGGTCCATTCTGGGGGGCAGTGAGCCAGACCCCCACGTCTGCCCTCACTCCTTGTCCCCAGCCAGCTCCCAACTGACCCCCTCCAGCCCCTCCTCTCTGGCCTTTGTTCCTTTCCCGGGCCCGGAGGTCACCTGACCTCTTTGTCTCCAACACCTTCAGTTGGCACCTTTGCAGAGGGGGGGCCAAGGCCGTCAGTTGCCAGGAGACAGAGTGTCGGGCATTTAGGTGCACTGGCCCCTTCCTCTGCAGCAATCACACCCCCTGATCCCCCCACCTAGATACTTAAGAACTGCCTAGGGGACACTGAGGCACCAACACAGTATTCAGAGAAAACATTAAGAACATTCCCAGTTCGCCACAGAGTTAAAAAATAAATAAAAGAAATTAAATTAAGATTTGTAGCAAGTGATTAAACTGGTGCCTTTAGCTGTGTTTATGGACACGCCAAAAGTAAATCAGCTCCCAGACTGAATAAATATTTTGCTCAGGCAGGCAAGATTTTCAGTTTTCATCTGTCTTAGAAAGACCTGAAGTGAGAGGGGAATTGATTTTCTCCAGCTTGAACAAGGCAAGCGGCTCTGAGAACTAGCTAGCTTGTGATGTCCCATTATCGGTTAAACTGGGGAAGGTGCAGCTGGGAAATCATTGAAGAGAAAATGAACAGGAAGGTGCCTTGTGCAGCTAAGCACAATCCCCTCCCCTTCCCCCCGGCCTCTTTCCAGGTGTCTCCTTCTGGGAGTTTGCTGGTGCTGCATCTCCTGGGAATTCTCTAGTGGGGCTTTATCAGTCACGCCCAGTAACCTTGCCAGAGGATTTGGGAAGGCTGGCTGAGGCCGCCCACTAGCCCCTGCTCCTCCACCTCGGAGCAGCTTCCTGGGGAAGGGAAAACAGCCCAGGTGGGGGCTGGGATTCCCAGACCTGCTCTGGGGCTCTTCCCAGCCACCCTACGTGGTGTCCCATTGGTGTGCTTTGCTCATAAGAACAGCCGGACTGGGTCAGAGCAAAGGTTCACCTAGCCCAGGGTCCTGTCTTCCGACAGTGGCCAATGCCAGGTGCCCCAGAGGGAATGAACAGAACAGGGAATCATCAAGTGTCCATCCTGGCTAATAGCCATTGATGGACCTATCCTCCATGAATTTATCTAGTTCTTTTTTGAACCCTGTTATAGTCTTGGCCTTCACAAGATCCTCTGGCAGGGAGTTCCACAGATTGACTGTGCCTTGTGTGAAAAAAATACTTCCTTTTGTTTGTTTCTTTTGTCATGCCCTGGAGTGTCCCCTCTCAGAGGTGTGAAGGAGCTCAGAAGCACAGCAGACAGTTCTGCAGATGACTTCTGTCGACATATAACTGACTGCCAGGATGCAGCCTCTGCTGGTGAGGAACTCGTAACCCCTCCCTAAGGGGAAGGCCGCTGAAAAGCTGAGCTCTGTTCCCAGACCTGCTGGGGGCCTCTGGGCAAGTCTCTTTCCTCTCCCAGCCTGGGTGTGGCCTGTACATTGTGTTTGTGCAGTGCCTAGCGCGGTGCGGCCCCAGTCTCAGGCGTGGCCTCTTGGTGCTCTCTGGAATGAAGGGAATTTGGGGTGCCAAGGTTTCCCTTCCTCCTGGGATGTAACTGGGGACGTACGTGTAACCGACGCCCACTCGGCGAGATGCTCTGCCCCCTTCTAGGGCCAACAGATGGATCTTTTTGCTCTGGCAGTGGAAGCTCAAGTGGCAGCATTGGGTTTTCTCCACGCTGCCCGTGAGCCGGCCAGGTGTGCGGCGTTCCGTACAGGTTGGTACATCTGGCTCCCAGCTGGAGAACTGGTTAAATGCTTCTCTGCTTTGCCAGGGCCTCGAGGTAGCCGATCCCGCATCTGTACTGCAGCATCCCTGGTGCTTTGCATGGCGTACGCTGCCAATGCTGCAGTGACCGAGCGGGTGCAAGGCTGGCTCAGGGGGTGATGCTGACCTGGATTCACTTGTGTGCCGGTGACTCAGGGTGTGTGGGGAGGGGGAAGGTGAAAGGATTCATTTCCAACCGCTAAAGTCGTGGCTCATAAGCTGCATCAGTGGAGACCAGTTGGGCCCAGTGTCCCTCCCGATGTGCACTTGTAAATGGTGTGTTAAAAGGGTCTCCGGGTAGCGTATTTGCCCTGGCACCAGGCTGTTCCATCGTAGGATTCCAGTTCAAACAGATGGTTAATTCAAGCCAGCGCTTGGTATTTTCAGACATCAGTTACCACTAGACAAGGGCGTAGTGCTGCCCCTTCACAGTCAATGCTGTCAGGTCAGCATGACGTATGGGCAAAGGCACCCGCAGGAATTCCAGGGCTGCCTGGTGTCTTTGGTTAATCAAGACCCAAAGAAATGCTGGTTTTTTAAGTACACAGACAGTGTCTTTCTCCTCCTTCCGCAAGCTGTCCATACCCAAGGCCCTTTAAGGACAGGGTAAGGGGAATAAACACACTTATCACCATTGTTGTCTGTCATAATTAAAGCAGAGGGTTACCAGCGCCGTCTTCAACTTTCTTCTCATGCTGTCTACGAGCTTTGATCCCGGGGTGCGGGAGTAGATGGGGAATGATCTTGCGCTCCCAGCCGCCTCTGCCGGGGTTCCACGTGCAAAGAACCCAGCGAATTAATTGGCGGGATGGCTCTATATCAGGGCCGGCTTCAGACCCCAGCACGCCAAGCGCGTGCTTGGGGCGGCATTTTGCCGTCAGGGCGGCAGGCGGCTCCCGCGGACCTTCCGCAGTCATGCCTGCGGGAGGTCCACCGGAGCCACGGGACCAGTGGACCTCCCGCAGGCATGACTGCGGAGGGTCTGCTGGTACCGCGGCTTCGGTGGACCTCCCGCAGGCATGCCAGCGGATGCTCCACCGGAGCCGCGGGGCCAGCGGAACCTCCGCAGGCACGTCTGCAAGAGGTCCACCGGAGCCGCAGGACCAGTGGACCTCCCGCAGGCATGACTGCGGAGGGTCTGCTGGTACCGCGGCTTCGGTGGACCTCCCGCAGGCATGCCAGCGGATGCTCCACCAGAGCCGCGGGGCCAGCGGAACCTCCGCAGGCACGTCTGCAAGAGGTCCACCAGAGCCGCGGGACCGGCGACCGCCAGAGCACGCCCCGCGGCGCGCCACCCTGCTTGGGGCGGCGGGATTCCTAGAGCCGCCCCTGCTCTATATCATTTGCTTAGTAGAGATGCTGCAGGGCCAGCTGCAGGAATGATGCAGGATGAAATTCTCCAGCCTGAATTATGCAGGAGGTTAAACTGGATGATCATAGTGGGCTCTTATGACCATAAAAATGAGGCCCCTTGGTGCTCACTGTTTTCTGTTCTTTTGAGTTGTGGATGGAGCTAGTTGCAACATTGGCAGGGGTGGGCAGCGCTGCCAAAATGTAAAAACTGCCAGCTGCTTTCCGTCCGCGGGGTTTGCAAACGGCCGGCCGGCCTCTCGGTGCTTTGCGGTTTTGGTTTTTGCCGATCGCTGTATTGAAGATTTTCCTTCCGGAGCCCTCCCCCGCCTTCTCCCTTTTTTCATTTCCTTTTTGCCACTGAATAAAAGGGCACGTGGAAGGAAAAGTGATCAGCTGGAAATCTGGAAAAACCCACTAACATTTTGTTGAAAAAACACAAAATTGAAAAGAAGGAAAAAAGTCAAAGATTTGTGCTAATGTCTGAGTTTGCGAGGAGAGTGCGTTTTTCAGGGAACACATTTATTGTTCACATAACGGTGACCAGCTTGTGGTTACGGACTTACTATTAAAGGTAGACACCGCTGCGGGCGTGCCGGGGGGGCGCTCTCAGATTGCCCCACAACCGTCCAGCTGAGAAGGGAACAAGACTCTGGCAAGTGCGTTGTCAGCCCCGTTTTCGTGGCACGTGGGTTTTCACACCCGGAGTGCTCACCCCTCCCGCCCCGGCACAGTCAGCAAGAGCCGAGCCGATCCACCGCCTGAGGTGCTGTGGCACGGACAGGGCTTGTTCCTGGCATGCTTAAAATTGCCATAGGTGACAGGTTTCAGAGCGGGAGCCGTGTTAGTCTGTATCAGCAAAAACAACCAGGATCCTTGTGGCACCTTAGAGACTAAGACATTTATTTGGGCATAAGCTTTCGTGGGCTACAGCCCACTTCATCGGCTGCCGGATTCATCGGGTGACTGTGAACGTTGAAATCTCCAGGGCACTTCGGAGCCGAAAGCAACTCAGCTTTTTTGCCTTTTTTGCTCATTCCTTTGCCTTAAAATCGGTCTGTTCTAGAGCTGGGGTCTCTGGGAAGTGTAGCTGGGCCTGATGCTGAGTCCCGGGAACGGGAGGGGTAGAGTTTGCAAAGCTGCGTGTTCTGTAACTCGCTCGCTGCTGCCTGGGCTCCCTCCCCCAGTGCCTTGGGTCTCTTCTGGGGAGGCTGGGCAGGTGGGTCGGCAAGAGGCTGTTGCCAGAGGTAGGAATTATGGACTTAGCCGTCCTTGTTGTATTTGAGCCTCTGAGCTCCCCTCGTGCGTTACGAAATCACGAGATTGGCTCGAGACTCCCGAGACTTTGCAAACAGTTGATGGCGGGTGCTGTTTCTTTGCCTCCTGGCCTTTGAGCCTGCTAGGAATCAGGCTGTCAAGCTTTTCTCCGTACCCCGAGGGCTGGAAATGCGCGGCTGATGTAAAGCTGAGAGTCTCATGCAATCACCTCACTCTAGCAACAGGGGTTTTAAGAGAAACCTTGAAGAGCAGGAGGCTTGGGATTAAATCAGGGGAGCTGGCCGCACGTGGCTTGGTTTGTCGGTTTCCTTTCAACCGCAGGGTCCAGTCTGCCAACCCTACCAGGCTGCAATGGTTCCACTCGAGACAAGTCCTTGTCTAATACCTGGGGAGGTTCGTGTCCTTTATTATGTGTATTTTGGGAGCACTGAGTGGCCCCAACCAGGACCAATACCTCAGTGTCCTGGGTGCCGGACGGACACGTAGGGAGAGATGGTCCCACCCCCGAAGAAGATCCTTGTCTGTGAAATAATGCATGTTATTTCCCAAGAGAAACGCCTTGTGTCTGTGGTGTGCAGACCAGCAAAGCCACTGAGCAGCTAACCCCTGAGTTGCGCGTCTAACGTTGTGGTGCTGTCGTATGTGCCGATGGACAGGCACCTCCTTCGCCAGAGCCACCGGGCAGCGTCTGGTGAGCGAGGCGTTACGGAAGCAAGTGTGCATGGCCGTTTAGTGCTCTGCGTGGCCCGGGATGTGAAACGAGGTGCAGCTGACAAGCAGCTTCGGTGCCGTAGTTTCTGGTCTGGAATGTTACCTGCCCATCTGAGCGTGCCGGCCGCCCCCCCGTTCCGTTCACTCCCCCGAGTGCCGGGCCTGGCGAGGTTGGAGTTCGGGCTGACTCGGATCTCGGACGGGACTGCCTGGCCGCTGAGAGCAGAGGGAGCGACTGGGAGTAGTGAGTGACTGTGCCCAGCAGGGGTTTGCAGAGTGAGTTCTGGCCATGTGGTGCTAAAAAAAGCCACAAGATGAGCAAAATTATCGACTGAGTCACAAATAATTCACCCGCTGCTTTAGTCACCAGCCGATTCTAACCCGGCATTAAGTGTGCTGCTGAGGGCGCATACCCTGAATTCTAAGCGGGTTAAACTGACGTGCCTGAAGGAAATAAAGCGCTGCTCTTGCGTCCGCAGCGCCAGATGGATCATCGGGCTCCGTGCACGACCCGCTGCCGCTGGAGATGCTCAGTCACCGATGGTCCTTAACGAAGAGCGCTGATGAATGGCACCGGAGGAGGCGTTGTCAGGAGCCGAGGTGCGGTTCTAAATAGGAGCGGGAGGGTGAGGCAGCTGGTGAGCTGCAAGCCCGGCCCTCGCGCTCCCCCCTCCGTCGGTGTCCGCTTGGCTCTTGTCGTTTGACACGGGCTCTTTGGGGTGGGGGCCGTCTTTCCGTGTGTGCGCGGTGCCCAGCACGGGGAGGCCCCGATCCCCACCGAGGAGCTGCTGTGACTTGAATAATTCAGTTCCGAATGCGTCTCCGCAAGGCTGCAGGGTGACGGCAGGGTCTGGAGTTCTAGACAAACCTTTTCCTGCTTGAAGGAGAGGAGCTCGGCCTCTGGGGGGATAAGTGGGGGTGGGGGGGGGGTCTGGCGTCGGGGCTCCTCGGTTCTCCTCCTCCCTCTGGGAGGGCTGCGTGGTCTAGCAGCTAGAGCAAGGGACGGGTAGTCACGTTGTTCGGGATTTAGTCCTAGCTCTGGGAGGGGAGTGAGCGGGGCAGGGGGGGATCAGGACTCCTGGGTTCTAGTCCCAGCTGGGGGAGGAGAGTGAGCGGGGCAGGGGTGGGGTCAGGACTCCTGGGTTCTAGTCCTGGCTGGGGGAGGGGAGGGAGCGGGGTGGGGCGGGGGGGGTCAGGACTCCTGGGTTCTAGTCCCGGCTGGGGGAGGGGAGTGAGCGGGGTGTGGGGGTCAGGACTCCTGGGTTCTAATGGCAGAGCAGCAGCTGGTACTCAGGACTCCTGGACTGCTCCCCGAGCCTGCCGGCGCCTCACTGCTGTGACCTTGGGAGAGTCCCTCCCCTCCCCGCTGTGGGGCTGCACAGGGGCGACACGAGCTGCCTCTCCCGGGGAGCCCCTTGTGGGCTGCTAGACAGGGCCGGCTCCAGACCCCAGCGCGCCAAGCGCGCGCTTGGGGCGGCATCCCGCGGGAGGGCGGCAGGCGGCTCCTGCGGCGCCGGTGGACTTCCCGCAGACGTGCCTGCGGAGGGTCCGCTGGTCCCGCGGGACCGGCGACCGGCAGAGCACCCCTCGCGGCGTGCCGCCCTGCTTGGGGCAGCGGAAATCCTAGAGCCGCCCCTGCTGCTAGAGCCGCTTCCCCGCTCCGAGGCGGAAGGAGAGATTATTGCTCAGGTGTCAATGACCAGCAGCAGCTGAGGCTGTTACTGGGGCCCCCAGACTCGCTTACCCGGCACTCTGCAGGCGGAAGAGCGTCGTGCCAGAAATCGTTCGAGTGGGGGCTGAATGAAACCCGCCCTAGGCTCGGAGAGGGCCCAGCGGTGAGCGCAGGGGCGGCCCCACCACGTGGGGGCGCTGGGCGCTCCCCGGAGAGTGAGACCGCGGCGGCTGCAAGAGCACGTGGGAGGGAATCCAAGTGGGGACCAGTCGGCGCCTGATAACGTAGAGGGATCCTCTCCTCATGCTGTTTGGTGGCTGCGAGGGCTGCTGGGAAACCAGAATTCTGCCTGGCGGGAGAGTTTGAGGTGTCGGTGGTGGATTTTCTCCTGCAGCAGAACGGCACTGAGGGCTTTTGATGGTTCTGGTTAAAAGCTCTCTTTCTTTCCCTCCCAGGCTAGCCAGGCTGCGAGGGCGCTCCCCTGGGAGGCGGGAGAGCCAGGCTCAAGCCCCTGCCACAAATCAAGCAGAGCACGGGCTTGAACCTGATTCTCCTGCATCCCCAGTGAGTGCCCTGGGCTGGGTTTGTCTCTCTTCCACCTCCAACCCAGGGGAAGTTTAGTTGAAACCAAGGCTCTTTCACGAAGAACTTCAACTTTGAGGAATTAGCATTTTGGATTAAAAAAAAAAAGTTTTTCTGTTGAAAAATTCCTGACTAGCTCTTATGGTTAGTTTTCTGTTGGTTGTGTGGTTAAAGTAGGAAGCTGGGAGCCAGGGCTCCTGGGTGCTGTTTGTAATGCTTGGGTGAGGAGGGAGGTCTTGTGGTTACAGTAAGAGGCCAGGGAGTCCGAACTCCTGGGTTTTATTGCCAGCTCCGTAAAAGGACCATGCTCCAATGGCTAGAGCCAGGGAGCTAAGAGTCAGGACCCTGGGTTCTGTCCTGTCTTCTGGCCAAATATTCTCTGCGTGATGCCAGGTGAGTTCCTTCCTTCTCTGTGTCTGTTTCCCCATAGGAGTGACAACACCCATTTCACAAAGGTATCGTGAGCTTTAGTAAGTGAGTGTTTAAAGTGCTTTGAGATCCTGGGATTGCTGGTCATTTGGAAAGGTGACGTATTAATATTATTGTCTGCTGTCCATATAGACATTTCACTCACCTCCCAGGCGTTCCTTAGCTTGCTTCATGGCCACTTGCTTAGTTCCTCACGGCTCTGCTCCATTCAGAACTTGGTAACCCACCTGAAACAGCAAAAGCTCCCAGGATAACTGCAGTGGAGCTGAGCGGTGTAGTCCCTGGAACTGGCAGTGTCTGCGTTTATGATACATCGTGCTGCAGCACAAAGCGGCTCTTGTGCGCTTTTTACACGGTCCCAATCAAGGCCAGTTACTCCCAAGAAGTCCCTTTTGATTGATAATTTTAAGCTTTATTGTTTGTAAGTGGAAGTCAAATGTAGGACAGGTCAGAATGTTCCGTTAGAAACGTGCTTCGATGAAAAACGACTTTCATCCAAATTGAAATGTTGCAGACAATATCCATTTTCTATGAAATGCTCAGATTTTCTTGAAGGCTTCCCACTTCCCCCTCTCCCTGAAAAAAACAAAGCACCCTGCTTCTGCTGGCTGAAAACTGTTTTTTTGTGTTTTGATGGAAACATGACAATTTTTGAAGAAAATTTTTGATGAAAACACCCAGAGTTTTGGTTTTTCATTGAATTTTGTTGCAGCTGTAGTAAAAAGTTTTCTGAAAAATTCCTAGCAGAGGCAAGCACCTGAATAGGCCCACGGGAACCGCAGGGATGGGGCATTGAATAAAAACCAGAGCAGAGGAGCTTCAGTTCATCCCAGGAACGTGACTTTTATAAATACCTCTTCAGCACCGTTTGCAGCCCAGCCAAACTGAACAGCTCACGGCTGGGGCTGGCGCGTGCCAGACGCCTGTCGCTCCAAGCAGGAAACCCTGTTGGTGAGTGACGATAGAAGGAGAGTGAGGCACGGGGAGTAGCTCCGAGATGCCTGCTCCAGCACCCCAGAGGGTGAGTTCTCCCAGCATCGCTGGTTTGCCTGTTGCTTGTGTAACGGAAGAGGCGATAGCTGAGTCTGTTCGGATGCAGGTGCGGGATGGCTCTAAGGTGCCAGTTTGAATGCAGCCGGATTGGGAGGCACCAGGAACCACGATGGTCTGACTTGATGGCTGTTTGGTGCCCTGCGTTTGCTTGGTCGGTAGCAGGCAGGTGGGACTGGTGCAGAGCTCCTGGCTCCATGGGTGGAGATGGCCCTGCTAGGTCAGGACCACGGCCTGTGGGCTGCTGCCCGTATCTTCCCTGTCCTGGGTTCACGAGAGCCTCTCCTTGATAGCACACACAGTACGGCCTCCATGGTGCCTTGGTTTGGGTCTAACGGTGGCTGCTGCCTCTGCGACCCCAGTTCTGTGCCTTTTTCTGCCAGCCACCCTCTTGGCCGCGTGAGCTGCTCCGGCTTGTGCTAGAGAACCCCGGCTCTGCAGCTGGGGGCTCCAACAGGCTCTCGTCCACTCCGGTGCATCGGCAGGGAGAGGGACCTGCAGCTGCTGGCGTTATCCGCCGCCTGCGATACCCACAGGCAGCCCCGTTCGGACCGGCGGCCGGGGGAGTGCGGTGAGCCGACTGTCATTCCTGCTCTGTGGCCCTGTTGCTCCTGCACTGAACAGCGTCTCCTGGACTCTGATACCAGCTTTACGAGCTTCCTTATCCCACCGGTCCCTGCAGCGCGTAAGAGGGGCTGTCTCAGGGCAGGGCAGGGTCCGAAAAGGCCTGTTTGTGTGGCTGACTCATTGCGGCATGTTCAGGCCTGGCCTTCGGGTGTTTTCCTAATGCCAACGTCCTTCGTGCCCCCCCGCCTGGCACCGCAGACAGCCCTTCGTCTCCCCATTAGCCCCTTCTGCCTTTTGGGGGCCTCCTGCCCGTGACCTGTGCCGTTCAGCCACTCGGGCATGGCTGCAGCCAGTCCAGCCACTCATGGCTGAACTGCTGGTAGCCGCGGGCCAGCACCAGGGGCTTGGCCCTCTCCTGGGCACGCTGCGGAGAGGAGCCCATGGGCGGCCCCCGTCCAGCATGGCCTCTCCTTGTGGGGAGAGTAGGGGTCCGTAGAGCGTAGGGCTCTCTTCGGGGGTGTCTCTGTGTGACTGGCTGCCTGTCTCCCTCCCGTGTGTGCGCTCCCATGCGCCCTTCCAGAGCTCAGCTCCCTGCCAGAGCCGAGGAGCCCCAGATCGGCACCTACATCAGCTTTCAGCTCCCTAGGTGCTTCCCCTGTCGAAACAGAAACAGGGGGCTCCTCACATTACTCCTCCCCCCCAGCTCAGACAGCAGGAAATGCCCCTTCAAGCCACTGCAGCAGCTCTGGGTTTGGTGAAAACGTTTGCAGCCCGGAGCTGATTGAGTGGCGACCTCTCACCACGGGGCACCTGGTGTTGGGGCTGGGCAGCCGCTGGGATTCCCAGCTGGGATTCCGGCCTGTAGCGCACACATCAGATGCAATTTGCATGATTGTTTCTTGGCTGCCATTCTTGTCTGTGCAGGTGGCATGGTGCCCACTAATGAGCCGGTGCAGACCCTTGGCTCAGGCAGGCCGTGCTGCCTGGTGATAGTGCATCCCAGGACAGGGAGCAGGGCTTGTGAGCAACCTGCCAGGGGTCTGCTCTGGCTGCTTCACCTCCATCCCCTGTATTTCCAGGTGCCTGTCACATGTAATGCATGGACAATAATCTGTTTGCTGTCCCATCATCCCGGCTGCTACATCCTGCACTTAGCTGGGGCTAACAGCTGATGGGCAGTTTACAGCCAGAATATTGGAAAGGCTGTTCCCTCTGTTGTGCCCAGATGGCATGGAGTGTCCCCGAATATCCTTTCTCCATCATTACCACTAATTGGGAGCATCCGGGTGTGTCTGCGTGAGCCACTCTCTCCACTCATCCTCCGGTCTGAATCGTGCACAGTCCAGCATCTGTCACATCCCAGACATCACACGTGCTGGGCTGGGGAGGGCTGGGCAGTGCTTAATTTGTGCCAGGGCCCGGCGGTTCGGAGCCCCGCGGCGCCTCCGGGCCCGGCGGTTCGGAGCCCAGCACCTCTGGGCTTGCCGCATCAGTTATGAAAGTGAAAACACCGCTTGAGCCCTGGCACCTCTTTCATTCCTGGGGCTGGGGGAAGAAGGCGGAGGTAAGGCCTGCTTGCCCGTCAGCGTGTTAGTGTCCCGCAGTGACCAAGGGGAGCTGAGCCTAGTTCAGCTGGGCTCTGCAGGGCTCCAGGCAAACCAGAAACTCACAACAAAGCCCAGAGGAACCAGGCAAGCTGCCTGGGATTTGCACAGACCCAGAAACGTTGCAGCGTTTCATGACAAAAGCATGAACTGGCTGAAGTTGACGGGACATTTGCTTCTGTTGGCACAGGCATTGGCAGAGCAGAGTGCTGATTTATGCACTGAGATCAGCCCTTCCTTCACCCAGGAGCTCCGGGGGTTCTGAACCTGGCCGGACGCCCTGGGGGGAGCTGCGTGGATCCCCCCACGAGGCTGAGTCTCCAGGCAGGGGCAGGAGCGTGCATGCATCTAAGCCGTCCAGCAGCACAGACCTGCGATGGCCCCCCCTACTCAGCAGGTTTTCCTGTCTCCTCTGGAGACGGTTTGCAAGTGTTCAGTGGGACTGTCTCAGCTGGTAACTGCGTGTTGATTTAGCCCTGCAAACGGCTTGGCGACATGCCTCGAACCCACCCCTTGCTCGCCGCAGCATAGGGAATCTGCCTCGGTTGCACTTGGTTGGCCATTGGGTCACTGGCCAGATGCAAAGAGGCGTGGGCTGTGGCATTGCACTCGCTGGCGAGGCTTGGCATTCGCTGTTCAGTGAACCGGTTCAAATGAGTTGGCAAGACGTGTGTAGACGCTTTCACTGGGACAGGCTCTTAAAGGCTCGTCAGCCAGCAGGCGAGGAAACGAGGGGCGTGTGGTGTTGGCAATGCGCCCGGTTGACAGACTGTGCATGGAGACTTGGCATGCAGTGCCCAAACAGGGCTCTTCGGAGGTCCTGCAAGGTCCAGGCGCCATTGTGCTAGATGCTAGAGACAGGCCCTGCTCCATGGAGCTCACCATTTAACACACAAGACAGGCAGAGGGTGGAGAGGAAACAAGGCACCGAGAGGGGAAGAAGTGACTCAGCTGGGAACTGAGTCCAGGTCTCCTGCTCACTAGGTCACGCTGCCTTTCAGCACCGACCTGCTGAGCAGGGCACGGCATGCATGGGGCTGTGGACTCAGTCAGGGCCGACCAAGGCCAGCTTTTCAGAGGAGAGGGATTGTGTCCAGGGCCCACGGAGCTGTAATTGGAAGTAGGAAATACTAATAAGCAGGACGAAGTTGAGCAGAGCAAAAAATGTAGTTTGATTCTTGGTAAATCTCCTCCTGTAATAGCTCCCAGGTCCTGTGTTCTCCCGGAACCTGCCGAAGTCTGAGACTGCGTGTGCAGTTTGTGTTAAGTTACAGATCGGCACGGCAGGGTCCCGGTCTGGCGCGGCAGGAAGCGGCTGGGAGAAGCGGGCTGGGGGCGGTGCTCAATGCTGCCTTTTTGCAGTGAATGTCCCGCGTTTTCTGGGACAGGGAGACCAGCAGCTTTTCATGAATATGGTCCTGTCAGACAGGAAAGCTGAACTGCTACGGCTTGTTAAACAGCGTGACTAGCGCTGCTCAAACCCGACTATCGGAGCCGCAACGTGGGTTGCTCCAGCTCAGGTTTTCCAGTGTCGTTCGGACACACATGCTAGCAAGTCAGATGTTACTACCCTGACAAGAGGGGCTGGGTAACGCCAGGCCCAAAGGGAGTTAGAGCTACGAGATTGGGAAGTAATGAGGAAAGCTGAGACAATACGGTACGCGCAGGAGATTAATTCAGGCTAGGACGATTTTACTGATTAGAGGTTTTATCCTCTAGCCAAAGAGCAATGTTACGTTTATTAGCCCACATCCAGGAGACATTGAAAGATGCGGACAATTAATTCTCATCTGCCCCGTTTAATTTCCTGCCTACTGGTGATGGCTTCTTAGCAGTACAAAGACCAGTTGGCTTTTCAAGTGAGCTGGAAATGAATTGAGGCAAAAGGGCAGCGTTCCTGCTTTGTGATGTCACCTGACGCTTGGGGCCGAGGGATCAGAAGGCCCCAGAAGCACTGAAGAGGTGCTTGGTGTTCCCCAGGAGCCAGTGGGGTGTGAGAGGGGAGTCGAGGCCCCAGAGGTTTTAATAGCACCTTGAAGACTTAAGCCAGGGGTGGCCAACCTGAGCCTGAGAAGGAGCCAGAATTTACCAATGGACATTGCCAAAGAGCCACAGTAACACGTCAGCAGCCCCACCCCATCAGCTCCTCCCCAGCGCCTCCCACCCACCAGCAGCCGCCGATCAGCGCCTCCCCCTCCCCACACCTCCCGATCAGCTGTTTCCTGGTGTGCAGGAGGCTCTGGGGGGGGGGGGGGGGGAACAAGGGCCGGGCAGGCTCTGGGGTGGGGGGGGGAAGGGGTGGAGTGGGGGCAGGGCCTGTGGCAGAGCCTGGGGTTGTGCAGTGCGCCCCCCCCCCCCCCGGCACATTGGAAAGTTGGCGCCTGTCGCTCCGGCCCCGGTGTCGGTGTCTATACAAGGAGCCGCATATTCACTTCTGAAGAGCCGCGTGTGGCTCCGGAGCCCTGGGGTGGCCACCCCTGGGTGAAGCGGTGCAGCGTTTCGCTGTCTGACGGAGGGTGACGCATCCCAGGGCAGGGGGCCAGCGCTGGCCTACGCACCACGTTTTCTAGACACTAAATAAATATTCCCATTCTCGTCCCCCCGCCAACCCCGAACTCCACATCCTCTCTCCCTGACAGCCGCTCTGGGTGTCTGTACTTTGTCACCTCCGGTGGCCTGGGCAGTCGATCGTTGATTTCCAACGCTTATTTAGAATTTCAAACTCTCCAGTCACATCCCCTCCAAATCCTTGTTACAACCCTCTGGAAACTCGCGAGTTCCCAGATTCTGGGATGCACTGTGTCGGCGAGCAGGTGGGGGTTGGGGGGGGCTGTGCCGGGGGCCAGGCGGGGGTTATGGGAGGATTGTGCAGGGGAGCGGGGGAGTTATGGGAGAGCTGTGCCGGGGAGCAGGCGGGGGTCATGGGGGGGGCTGTACCGGGGCCAGGCGGGGGTTATGGGAGGATTGTGCAGGGGAGCGGGGGAGTTATGGGAGAGCTGTGCCAGGGAGCAGGCGGGGGTCGTGGGGGGGCAGTGCCGGGGAGCAGGCGGAGGTCATGGGGGGGGGCGGCTGTATCCGGGAGCAGACGGGGTCATTGGGGGGGCAGCATGCCGGGGAGCACACGCCTGTTAGGTTTGCTCTCTGCAGCGAGAGCGGCTGCGCGGCCCCTCACACACCTGAAGGATTCCATCATGGCCCGGAAGGTTTAATAATTCCGCTAGATCTGCACAAACACCATCCTTGGCTTAGACTAATCCCCCCTCCCCCCCCGGGGGCCTGGCTGCCAGCCAGTGAACATTAGCAGCCTGCATGGGGGACGTGAGACAGCCAGTGCTGAGTATCAGAAGCAGCAGAGTTCTCGCGCTCAGAGTCGTTCAGGTGACGCTGAGGTTCCCAGGTTGTGGATGATAAAAGCAGCAGGTGGGGTGGAATTAGCCCGTTGCTGAAATATTTACTGCACCAGAAAGCAAGTAAGAAGCCAGCAGTAACCTCCCCGGGGGGCACATTTATAAATCAGACATTGTCTCTAGGCTGCAGAATGTTTCCTGCGATTGATTTGCGTGAAACAGACCTGCAGGGGAAAGCAGAGTCTGTCGTTCCAAAGATGTTTGCATCAGAGTTTCTAGGGCCATGTTTCAGGGGTGGTCTCTTGAATGATGCTTTGTTGTTGTTGTTGTTGTATGACAAGTAGCATGGCTAGAGGCCCTGTGCAGATCCGTGCCAGATTGTGGTAGGTGCTGCGTGTTACGCTCACAGCATATGTGCTGTGAAATTGTGAAAACCCAAAGCCACACTAGCTGGAAGGAGGCAATGTAACGACTTTATTTGTCAGACTTCAGGACAGTAACAGAAAACCTCAAAACAGAGGGAGACGAAGCAGGCTGCTCTCTAAAGCAGAGAGGCACAACTCTCCTCACCTTCTAGGCTGTGACTGCGTCTGATCACGTTTCCCTACAGAGTCTGCAATCACAACTCTACAAAATACGGTGCTAGCTTGTCGTTTCAACACAGTTTTAATATATGGAGATGTACCTATCTCACAGAGCTGGAAGGGACCCCGAAAGGTCATTGAGTCCAGCCCCCTGCCTTCACTAGCAGGACCAAGTGCTGATTTTTGCCCCAGATCCCTAAGTGGCCCCCTCAAGGATTGAACTCACAACCCTGGGTTTAGCAGGCCAATGCTCAAACCACTGAGCTCTTCCTCCCCCTGTTTTCCATGCCCAGGCTCATGGACTTCAAGGCTAGAAGGGACCAACGTGATCATCTAGTCCAACCTCCTGCCCATGGCGGGCCACAGAACCTCCCCACCCTTCCTGTACTAGGTCCATAGCCTCAGAGCAAGAGACAGTGCCTGCCCCAGAGAGTTTGCAATCGACAAGGCAGACAAAAGGACGTGAGAAAGGAAGTTTTA
Source organism: Mauremys mutica (assembly GCF_020497125.1). Lineage (NCBI taxonomy): Eukaryota > Metazoa > Chordata > Testudines > Geoemydidae > Mauremys > Mauremys mutica. Next base: position 1,792,223 of record NC_059096.1, read on the forward strand.
TTATCCTCATCTGTAAAACTGGGGAGCTGCGGCCCAGAGAGCTGAAGAGCCGGGTTCAGGAAAGCACGCCAACGTGTGCTTAAAGCCATTCCCCGCTTCCGGACCTCAGGGACCTGCACCAGGTCACACGGGGAGTCTGGCGGAGTGCGAAATTCCCTGACCTCTGTTAGGCACCAGCCCCTATGCTCACGTTGATCCCTTCTGGTCGTGAACTCCAGGAGCCAATGGCCCGTCCGGCTGGGAGGGGTGAAGATTTGTTGCCGCTTTTTGGTCCTCTAAAGCTGATGAATATCAGTTCAGGCAGTTGGATCTCGATGTCGATCCGATTGGTTTATAAATAGCTTGGCACCTTGCCGGTGGCGCATCACAGATAAACAATAACGGCTGGAGGGGGCAGCCCTGGACGTGGTTTGATACCTCGTCCCGGGGGTGTCACCTGCGGGGCTCACCTCCCCTTTCCCTTCCCCCACTCCTTTGCCTTGTGTCGCTCATAAGCTCTTGAGGGCAAGGACTGACTCTAGCCGTGTACGATACCTCGCACAATGGGGCCCTGATCTGGAGCGGAGCCTCCCGGCGTTGTCCCAATACAACCATAACCTCTCCCGCCCGCTGCTCCTGGGGACTGGGAACAGGTCTGCAGACAGCCCAACCCGGGCGCTTTCATCCCGCACTCCAGTGCCGGCTCTCGCTCGCGTTTTCTGCCCGGGGGATCCCAGCTGGGCCATTGTGACACCCGGTGCCTGCGGAGGAGGGCCTGGGGTTTTGAGCCTCTTGTCTGTTTAGCAGGGGTGGGAAGGGAGAGGAGGGAGGGTCTCTGACTATGGAGCTGTCTGCTGGAGGCGGTGGAAAAGCAAGTATGGAAGATCCTGAATTCTCTGTCAGCAACTATCCTAGTAAACTCATTGTCTTCTCACACTGACGAAAATCCTGGCCCCTTGCTAGGTTGGTAGCTAAACAACGCACCAGACATCAGCTTCCTGCATCGTCCAGATTATTCATTCCCTAGATGCCCTGCCCTTCTCCGAACAGCCTCCTTTGTGCGAGGGGGTGGCCCATCTGGCCAAGGAGAGCCCCCCGTTTGTTCTGCCGCAGATCCAGACTCTAGCTGACGGCACTTGGGAGGTAGGTTAGCTCGTAACTGCAGAGCTTCTTGCTCCTTGCTCTGAGCCGGACGAGACTGGCCCCTCGCATGCAGGAGACAGGAGCAGCGCGCCGGTCCGCGCAGTGTTTTAATTTGGTCCCTCAGCCCCGCAAAGGCCGCCCCAGCCTCCTGAATGGATTCAGACAACCTGCCCACACAACAAAAAAAGCTTGATCCAAAGTAATTAAATCCTTGATTGAGCGATGACGGAGCTGGCTCTCTTTTGAGGGCACTCTAAGCTCTGGTGCCACCTGCTTGCATTTATAGCACTGTGATAAAGATAGTAACAAACCCAGGGAGAGACTGGTGCCCGCACAGTAAGTAGTTCAGATGCTGGTTACTAATTGCCTTGCAGGAAGCATTTTTCACAAGTTTCTCTCAGAAGGAAAGATAAGCAAAGACTTTGATTTAGCTCATTTTTTCCCCCCGCTGAATGGAGCGGCTCTTTGATCACGTTGGGTTGAGGCTCCTGTTTGTATTATGGGGCTGTCAGAGCGGTGACATGACAACGTGTCCTGCACAGCTCAGACGAAATGAATTATTTCTTCCACTCGCTCTTTGTACCGTCTTGGGGGAAAATGACTGCTCCCAGGATTAGCAGGCGGGCTTGCCAGCCAGCAAATCATCCGCAAATGCGAAGATTATGCGCTGCCCAGCATGGAGCGCTGAGCGGTAGCTCACGAAGGCTGAAGTAAAGGGCTAGTGGAGAGCATTGTCACAACGGCCTGGAAGCAAATTGCTTCACCAGTTTATTTTCTTGCATTCATATGAACATACTTTTCTGAAAAGGACGTTGTCAGGGAAAGCCTCTAGGACATCCTTACAAAGGAGAAACTCACCACCCTGGGCCCTGATCAAGGAAGCAGTGTCACCGACCCTGTGTGTTCAGAAATCACGGGTCAGCCTCCCCCCCACCCCGATTGTCTTCAAAACGATGAGATTTCAAGAAGCCTGTCAAATGTGGGATTCTTTTTATTTGTCATCTGGCTTTTGAGCTAGAGTCAGATTTCTCATGCATTTCTGTGCAACCGTTATTAGTATTCTCTATTGGTATCATTGTAGTGCCCCGGAGCCAGTCATGGACCAGGAGCCCCCCTGCGCTAGGTGCTGTACAAGCAGAATGAAAAGGCAGCCCCTGTCCCAACTATCTCAGTATAAGCCGAGGAAACCGAAAGCTGCGGACAGGGAGCGGCGGGATAATATTGTCTGAACAGACCAGACAGATACAGGATGCGGGTAGGGCTTTGACACACAAGCAGAGTGAACAGCGTGACTGCAGCAAAAGCCACATGGGCTGAAAACATAGGGCCAGATCCTCTGCAGGTGTAAATTGTCCTAGTTCCACAAGAAGTTACACCCGCTGAGGAGCCGAGATTCTCATGTCCTCACTTGTCTCCAGGAGCTGGGGCCTTAAGGCAAAACCACCAACTATTGCGAGGCGCGTTATTAACATCGCGAGAGTTGGCAACACCGGGAAGGCACTTGGGTGGGTGTTTCATTCCCGTTGAAATTGGTGGGATTAGGCACCTGGTTTAAGTGAAGCATCTGCGTAAGAGTTTCCGGAATTAGGCCCTTAATATGTATTGTTTGTTGTGATTATCTTGCTCACTGGACACTGTTTCTTGTGTTTACCGCAGCTAATGTAGGAAATCCTGCCCCATCCTTAAGGGTGGAGCTAAATCTCTACAACTTCAAAACAGGTTAAAGAAAAGGCATGAAAATATTTTGCATCAGATTTGGTCAAACTTGTTTTTAGAAGTTAAGCGACCCCTTTCAGTCTGAGTCTAGAGGCAGCTGTGAAAATGAGTATAAAGAAGAGTAGCCATTTAACGTAGAAATAATCAAAAATCTGCTTTTAAAATCCGTGTTTGATGTTAATTTTCTCTCCCCACAGACTGTTAACCGCTTTGAGCCCATATTTGATGCATTTTGCTCATGGCAGTTGTGACACCAGCAGGGAAAGGGTTACTATTTTTCAGTTTGATTCTGCTTTCCATCTTGAGGGGGGAGAGGGGATTAGTTGTATTTAATCCTCCTTTGCCTCACTGAGGGAAGCATTTAGTGTAGCAGGCGATTTGCTGAAGGGAGAATTTGTGCTGAGAGGCACTAAAGTGTCTCCAGCTGCTACATCAGTTACAGTCTCCGATCCACACAGGCATAAGCAATGTCACCCACTCCCACCATTTTATGGGACGGTTCAGGGTGTTTGGTGTTTTCCTTGAAGCCGGAGCTCCTGGAGTCATGTGATAACAGGACACTCTCAGCTTTAGTGTTTGTAAGTTTCTAGACCTCATGGTTATAGGGAAAAGCTTGGAAACACCAACCCTAAAGGTTCAGAAATCAGAAGGCAAGTCTACATAACGGAGGGAAGGACCAGCCGCCGAATTGCCACCGAAGACTGGAGTGGTGGCAGTAGAGCTGATCGCGACCCCGGGGTTTTGGGGTTTTTTTGCTGCTTGGGGAGGCAAAAACCCTGGAGCCGGCCCTGGGCACAGCTTACCTAACGCGGCTCCAGGGTGGCAGCGGCGTGCACTGGGGCCAGGGCAGGCTCCCTGCATGCTGGCCCCGGCCCCGCGCTGCTCCCGGAAGCGCTGCGTCCCCTAGGAGGGAGGGCTCCGCGTGCGCTGTCCTTGCTGCGCCTCCAGGTACCTCCCCTGAATCTCCCATTGGCCGCGGTTTCCCGTTCCCAGCCAATGGGGGCCGTGGGGGGTGGTGCCTGGAGGCAAGGGCAATGCACGGAGCCCTGTACCCCCCCACTCCCCCCGCCTGGGAGCTGCAGGGACATGGAGCCGGCCGCTGCTGAGAGCGGCGCGGGGCCCACGGTGCCATGAGGGGGCAATCCCACGGGCCGGATCCAAAGCTCTGACGGGCCAGATCCAGCCCGCGGGCCGTAGTTTTCCCACCCCTGGGTCAGTCTGTGGAACTCCTCACGTGCTTAACAGTTATAAAGTCACATTTGGGGATGGAGCAACAAGTTAATTCCTAAAAATGTCCCTCTGCGAGCATACGCCTGGCCCTGGATTGCTTCCGTGACCCTGCTCCCCGTTCCTGTTCCGAGCAAGGATCCTGAGGCCCTGGTGCCTATCATGGCCCCAGCCTCAGCAGTTTGCACGGCTAGGGGAGCTGCTGCTGCTCTGTCGATTGGGTCACCGTTGTATTATTGGCGAGTCCAGGGGCGGCGAATGGTTGCTAGCATTGCTTTTCGGAGCCGGCAGCCCTTAGTTGGGAACAGCTGCTTGTTTCCAAGGGATGCTGACCCTTGTCTACAGTTACAAGCGACACACGCGGTGGAAATCGTAGAACTGTTTCAAATGTGGCACTCGAGTTTGTGTGGGCTGAAAAGTCAGTACAGTGCACACTGCCCTGTCCCCGCTTTCATGGACTCACAGGTGGCAGAGAGCAGTGTCTTGTGGTTAACAGGTGTGTCACGGCGCTTCGGAGACGGCGTCATTTCTAGTAAATGTTGGGTTTGGGTTTTTTTGGTTAGCTAGAAAATCGAAGCCGTATGCCCTGTTCACATGGGAATGCTCTGGGCTTGGGTTTGCCTCTCTTTAAATGGGTACAGCACAAAAAAATAGCTTAGTCTGGGCCTCATTTAGCAAGGCGTATTCGTTGGCACTCCTTTTGAAGTGAGACTTTTAAAGTTTAATGTGATAATCTCACTCTGATTCCGGCAAACACAGAATCCAGGAATATACTGATGTCATCTTCAAAGAGCCCAGAGAGACAGCGCTCGGCGCGTCCAACGCTTCATCAGTCTAAATTTGTTTCCTTGAGGCATATGTTTGCCTGTATTTTCTTGAGAGGAAAATAGTCCTGGCAGGTTCACTACGGATACGGGTTATTGACATGGATTCCAGGGGCTGCTCTGCTGGGTTTTAATGGGAGCTGTTCTGTAACTTAATCGGAAACAAGTGCAGCTCTGTGGGAGCACGTGCCACTGCTCCTGTGTCTCCTGCGAGTGATTTATAATAAACGGCGCCGCTGCCTTGGGCCTGCTCAGGGGATGACGCTGTTCATGCCGCGGCCCAAACAAGGTGTTGGGTACCTGGGGCCTGCTATTCGGAGGTGCCGAAGCTAATGGGAGCTGCAGGGGCTCAGCACTTCGGGAAAGGGTGGGGGGGAAACAGGCTCCGTTAGCACCCAGAAAGCATTGGCCGCCTCCCAAGTTGTTGACCTTGGGCCTGATTCTGATCCAGGGTAAATCTGGAGTAAGGCTAGTGGAAGGGGGCGAAGGTGAAGGCTATCCAAATCGCTAATGTCAAGGGACTGAGATCCGGCCCTGAGTGCGATGGGAACTGTGCCCCCGGGTTGTAAAGACTGAAAGGACAATGACCAATGGATGCTTGTGTTCACTGATTATCTTCATCTATGTTGGGGTTTTATAGTGCCGTCCGTCACCGTAGTGTCTGGTCTTCCGGTGTAAAATCAGTAACAATAGCAAAGTCCCCAGTGCACTTCATGGAGTCTCTGGCATGTCTCCTTTTTCAGGGTAAGACTTCTGTGTAGGGTAGGTTATTTTGGGAGACAGAAGGGGCATCAGGGTAGGGGTTCATGGTGAAAGGGGGCATCAGGCTTGGGGTTCGGAGGTAGAAGCGGTGTCGGGGCTGGGGTCCAGGGGGATCTGGGCTGAGATGTGGGTTGGAAGGGGTGTTTTTGTGGGGAATATTTCATGGCGGAAAGGCTTTTTCCAAGAGGGAGGTTCTGTAATGTGTTCTGCAGACAGTTTTGCCTGGTCTCCTCTGCGGGTTTGTTCTCACAAAGCTCCCTTCCTTGTGGGGGTGATTCTGTAGGCTTTAAACCTGACCAAGGTGTCCGTGTTAGGCGACAGAGGCTCCCAGCGGCTGGAGCTGCGCAGGAGAACTCAGCCCCTTGTAGGACATGGCCTCACAGCCTCACCCATTGTGCCGCTTACGGAGAGTCTCCAGATGTGCTGAGCCCTGGTGAAAATGTGGCACTAAGTGGCCAGGCTAATGGGGAGCGATTGTGTGGGGATTACTGTGAATGGGACACTGAGAAGAGCAGATTCCTAGAATTTAAAAAAAATCAAAAAAAAAATCCCGTGTCATGTGTTTTAGTGTCAGGCCCCTTACTTATGGATTTATGCGTGGGTCGCTGTCAAGGTCAGGCTTTATTATACTCACCAGAGCCAACTCGGCGTGCAGAGGAGGGGGCCGCCCACCTCCCAAGCGGTGCCAGGATTTAATTTCAGGGGGATTTTCAAACCTGTTTGTAGCGACTGGGAAGAGCCTTGAAGGAGCAGCGCGGCCAGAGCATGCACAGCGGCTGCATCAGGTTGCACGCCTCGAATCTATTTTGAGAGGCCGATGGCACAGACAGTGGGAGCTGCCCGATGCCATCAGCTGGAAAAACATTACAGCAATCAAAGGATTCTTCCAGCAGAACCCCCGGGATCGATTGCCCCCGGCCGCGTAGACGGTGGCCCGACCGTTCTTCCCAGAAGCGTGTCTGCCACGCGCTGTGCTCCCGTCTGAGGGGAATACTGCCCATTCCTGTGGGGCCCTAAATTAGATCTGCATGCGATGATCTAGCTTGCTTGGGTGATCGATGGGGCAGTGGCTTTCCGGCAGGCCCGTGGCTTATTCTGTGCTCGGTTTCTGCCGTGGATAATAGCCTGTCTGCAGGGGGTTGGGAGGTGCCCAGATACTGTGGTGACAGGGGCCTATTGAGCACCTGAAACAGAGAATTTGAGGCCCCAGCTCAGGAAAGCATTTAAGCATGTGCTGAGCCCGACTGAGTCAAGCTCGTGTTTAGGTGCTTTGGTGAACTGGGGCTTGGGTACATCTGTGCTGCAAAAATCCCAACCCCTATTCTGTGGTAGCGAGTCTCCGAGCCAGGGTCTGCACCCGCAGGTCCATGCAATGGCGTGAAAAATCGCCAGGTATTCATTCCCGCCTGGAGGTTTCAGAGCCCAAGCGGGAACGTCCACACTGCTCGTTTCAGTGCCGGCTGGGCCCTGGGTCTCGTTCCACGGGGTGTTTTCATGCAGTGTGGATGTAGGGGCTTGCCCCAGGTCATTATAGCAGAGCCAGGACTGACTCTGAAACTCCCCAGGATCTTAACCTCAACTGTGGCCTCCCCTCCTGCCTAGCCCTAGGTATGGAGAGAGACCACAGCAGCGGGGTCCCGCCCTAGGCCGGCTGCATGGAAAGGTGTTACTGTGACCAGTTCAGGCACATTTCTTACGCTCCTCATCTGCTGGAGTCCTCAGCAATTGATTCTGAGTGTAGGGAAAAGAGCCAAGGAAGAAGTAACATTGGCTGGTTCTATTTCATTTCCCCCCAGCTGACAAATCCGGTGTAGTCAGGGAACATCTTTCCTGCTACAGAGACAGCGAGAGAGCCTCCTTCTCTTCCACCTGGTCTAACGTGTGGCAGGCTCGCTCTTGACTGCTAGCAGGCCTGACTTGGGGGGCAGGTTTTCTGCGGGGAGTTGGCTGGCCACGGCCGAGATGAACAAGGCTGAAGCGGATGTCCTGGATTTCTGGGGGAAAGATGCTGCGCTGAAGCCAGGCAACAGTGGCTTTTACCACCTTCTCCTGAGGGTGTTCAGATGCTTGGGAGGCGTTTATGAAGACTCCGTGACTGAGGCATGGTTGGCATCAGGGATTTTTGCACCCGTGTAGCTGCCAGTGCAATCCCCAAGTGTAAACACACTGCACTGGTGCAGAGTGGGGCTGGCACCTGCTTTGAACCCCTCAACACTGGGGCACTGCGAACGTCCTGAAGGTAACCAAGGCTGTTCAGGGTGCAGCAGGTTGCTCTGCTCTGTCCCTTGTGCTGATATCCACAATCTTGCAAGGATCTTGTGACGCCTGCCCTAAATGTCCTGTCCCGTGCATCTCCCTGTCTGCAGTCTGCATGGCAGAGTTCAAAGGAAACAGCCAGATGAGGAATCTTTCTCTTCTCCATCTTTCCAATTCTGCCTTTTTGTGCTGTGCTAACGTTTGCAGCTGAATCTGTTTGGACTAACTGTCAAACTCTGCACATTCATTGGCTCTTGCTTTCCCCCATGCTGGTGCACGAGAGATTCGTGGGTTGTTTCCAGGATCTGTCAGTAGTCAGGCAAGACCTGGGTTCTCCTGCCTCGTAACAAGTCGCCAGAGGAAATAATGGAGCTAATCAGTGATCCCGGGACAGACGTTCCATGCCCAGGACAGCGCACCTCTGCCAAACCCACAGTTCCCTCATTTATGATTATAAAACAGAAGTAAAGTCCCACACACTTAGCCTGGCCTTTGACCACATCCTTTACTCTCTTGCGTCCCTGCTGGTCCCTGGTGAAGCTAGTTAATCAGCTAGGACTCAGTTCTCTGCTGCCTAGTTGTCTGCACCAGTGCAAGGTGCTCCCAGAGCGGAATGGGTCAGGTTTGGCGTCGCTCTGGGGTACCAGGGCAGGGTGACTGGCCTGCATCAGGGCCCAGTGGCAGCCGCCACCCCAAGTAATAACCCCGATCTGGGTAGAGGCTCCCAGCATTACCAGTATGGATGCTGCTGTGGTCATAAGAGTGCGCGTGGAGCTGGCCTAACAGAATAAGTGAGAATAAGTGAGACCCCAAAGCACACAGGAAGTTATCACAAGAGGTGAAAAAATTAACCCCCACCCCCGCCCCAGTGAGAATCCTTCTGGCCTGCTGCAGTTTGTCCGGAGTGAACGCAGAAGACAGCCCACATCATGCTGGTTTTCTGTTGGTGCAGGAAATAGACAGCCCTGGCACAACCGAGAGCTGGCGACGGTCTCCAGCTTCTCACCACACGGGCGTGTCTCAGGACTGCGGTCTGCTCTGTTCCTCAGTGGGGAGAGGTCTGTTCCTCAACGTGCGGGGCAATGTCTGCTTGGAATCAGAGGTCATTTAAGGATAAGATTTGACCTGTGAGATTCCTAGATCTGCGAAGGAGCCACCGCAACCCCTGGTGCCTTTCTCAGATCTGCCTTGTTGTTTTGAATTTTGAAAAGCTCAGTTAGTGGAACTGGACCCTGATCTCGTTTGTCAAGTAACGGCTCCTGTATTATTGACAATTTATCAGACGAGCGCCGAAAGCGGGGAAAGAGGATATGGTCAGATTTAGAACCAGGGGACAGATATGTCACAGCACACACTGTATTTGTAAATAAAGTCTGTTGCAGTGAATTGCAGCCTCCCGCAGAAGGGAAAAGCCTAATTAGGTGGAGGACTGTCTGTTCGTCTGTCACTTGCGGAATCATTAGACGCAATCAAGTTTCCTGCTACAGCAAGTCTGATTGTAGTCGCGATTGCGCTGTTTGGAAAAAAACAAACAATCCCTCAGCCTGGAACTCAGATGTCTCATTTCTTAATAAACCAGGCTGGTGACTTAGGCCAATGCAACAGGGTCCCGGCCCGTCTCCCTGGGGGAATTCTCCTGACCTCGGTTCTCATGGTTAGAAACCCTCGGCGTGTGAGCGCGTCGTCCCCTGTTTGAGCATTTAACCGCGTGTGTGTCCTGAGAGGAGCATTATTTATATTGTGGTAGCACTTAGGGACCCCAGTCGTGGACAGGGCTTTGTGCTAGGCCCTGGGCACACCCAAACACAACATCGCGCTCTGTCCTGAGGCGCTCAGAGAGGTACAGGGATGGCCCAGCACTGTCGGGATTGTTGACTCGCCATTGGATCCCAGGGCCGGAGAATCCCAAATCTTGTTCTCTGTGGTGGGATGGGGAAGACCCCGGCAGAGGTGAGAGGGGACAGCCAGTGTGGTGCATCTTAGGTCATTGCGGACAAAGTCCCATGGAGGAGCAGCGTGTGCTGACGGTTCCGGGGCTGCCAAGCAGCCACCTCCCACCTGCCGGCCTGGGCAGAGCCCCGCTGTGCCTGGGGTGCTCTAGCCTGGGATGGGGGACGGGCCCCTGGGGGCGGCTCAAGCCAAGCTGCCAAGTCAGGGATGGGCGCAATCCAGGCAGTCGCTCAGCAGAGGTTATGCCCCCAGAACACCCTCTGTCTCTGGAGAGGGGGACGTGGTGCCTAGATCTTCCATGTGCTGGGTCGTCCTAGGGAAACCATGCGTGGTCCTGGCTGCCCCGTCACCTCCCTGCCCTAGAGCCTGCAGAAGGGGAGCAAACTCAGCATGGTTCAAAGCAGACCCGGCGCCTCGGTCCTCCTGCGGTGCCGGCCCCCTCCTCTCGGGAGTGCTGGGAGCTGTCCCAGGAACTGTGCGTTTGAGGCCCCGTAGCAGCACTCGGCGACTCTGCATGAGGCAGCATCAGAGTTTTCGGGGCATGACCTTAGAGCCGGTGCCGGGAGCCTTCCCATCTGTCCACTCCCTGAGCGAGCTGATGGTCAGGTGCATTCTCCCCATTCTTGGCTCAAGGTAATTGCTACAGTCACAGCCGCGTGCCAGTTGGCACCTGTTCTCCCATGTGATGTTCAGGGCTTTAGGGAAACTGGCTGCGAAGCAGGCACCAAACTTCCACTGTTTGCCTGGGGCTTTGTTCGCAGCTTGCTGATAACAGCTGAGTTAGTGGCGATCGAACCGCGGCCAAGTGCTCCTGCAATATGAGACAAATGTCAGAAATTCTCCCAGGGAGTCTGTTGTGGGGCGTCTCCTCAACTCTCTTGTCTCATACGGGAGGAGAGGGGTGCCGGAGAGCAGCCAGGCAGGGAAAACCGTCTGGTTGGTGCCATTCAGGTAAGAGCCTTGCAGTGCATTAGATTAATGTCACCTTTTTAAAGCCGTTTGTCCTGAAAGAAGCTAGGATGAATTGGCTGGAAATCTATCGGTCGTAACTGCACTAAAAGCTATTCCTCAAGTAAAGTGATTGTAGAAAGAAATGACCAGATCCTTTGCAGTGTCGGTAAGAAAAGCTCCCAAAGTAGCGTTTAATATGGATTTTCTGTTCTGATGGACTTTAGCATTCAGGGGTTTGCAGTGGCTCCTGCTGACCTGTAAGTATGTGTCTGTTCCATCAATAAGAATATATGTTCCTACTGTGCATAGAGACATTCCCCAAGCTTTACATCTTCAAAGTGCTATAAAAATCTCGGCTAATTACGTGCTATATGCAAACCGCTTTTAACGGGAATACTTGACGAGCTAGAACGGGGATTTACTTCGCAAAGCACATAATGTGAAACAGTTTGGGTTGCATTCGTTAAGGTTTTTCTTGGTTTGTTGTATATTCCTGGCTTCCTTGTGAGTCTTTGTAAATACAAATACGGACATTTTCAAATATGTTTAAAATGCAGTTGCCAAAGGTTTTGTCAGACGACTCAATCTGGGTCATTTTGATTCAATCCCAAATAATGAAAATCAGTCCTAGTTGTTACTAAGTTACGTCTGGACTCAAACCACACGATTGAAACTCTTGGCCATCTTAGCCAGGACTTGGCTTTTAGCAAAGCGTGTTGTGTTTGTCCCACGCTCCTTACTTGTCAGAGCCGAATGCTGGAGTAGAATTGGTTTCAAAGTTACTAGTTGTTTGTGGGCCAGATCCTCAGCTGGTGTAAATCAGCATCACTCCATTGACTCTGGCTGAGTTACGCCAATTTACACCAACGATGTGACCCACTGTTTGTAATTAGCCCAGACTGAGTACCTCAAAATTTCCTCATGAGGCATGAATAGACGCGTCGGATTCTGCACAGACTAAAGAAGGACGAATGCGTCTCCACGCTAGATGGGGCAGTCAGTTTGCAGTGCACAGGGCGGTGGGCATGCACCCCGAGAACGTGGCTAGAATCAAGCCTTTGCTTGAGAAGGACGATGACCACAGTTCATGAGAACCTGACCGGATGCTCCAGTTGCACCAACATATTAGGGTTTAGTCCGGTAACAGGCCTTCCCTTCCAGGGGCACTGTGAGCTGCAGTCCAGGGAGATTGAGTCTTCTAACAAATTTGTCCTTTGATCGTCTGCGTGTTACTTCCTTGGTGCCTCGGCACATGTTCATGGCTGGGTGGTAGCCATGGATCTTCGGTCTAGCACCAGAAATGAGTTTGTTTTGCCTAGATTTGAAGCAGGTTAGTGTTAAAGCGTCTCTTTGCTGCCTTAGTGCTTGGTGCACTGAATAGCAATATGGGGCACTTGTCATCCTTAATGCAGTTTGCAAGCTGGAACCTGCCCTGCACCGCTCTGGCATTCTCCCCACCGTTGAGATGGGAAAGCCGGCAGAGAGGTTAAGTGACTTGCCTAAGGTGATCCAATGTCAGTGTCAGAGCTGGGTGTGGAATTCAGTTCTCAGTTCCCTGGCAAGCACTTGGCCAGTAAAGCCAGAAAACTTTCTCCAGGGTCATTTCCAGAAGCTGACTTTGTATCAAAAATAAATTGGGGAACGTTCCCTGTTTCTGGGATGACTCTGCCTTTGCTGACGCCGATCCAGAGGGACATTCTGCCACCCGTGGTACTGAAGGGGTGCGACTTCCTATTTGAATGATTTAGAGCGCCTAGGTCAAACCAACACTATCGTGCTTGGAACCAGATTTTCAGCTTCTTGGTCGCCACTAGCCGGACTAGCTAGTCCAAGGAATTCCACTTCTGCCTACGCGCTGAAATAAAGGCCAGGCTTTCCAACGGGCACCTGATGGGCGGAGCTGTCTCGAAAACTGGCCCCTGGAGCAGGCCAGTCTCCACCCCAGAGCTCACCACCTATGCCAGGACACATGGAGGAGGAGGGCAGGAGCCGGTCCCTCTGCACTAGCAAAAACCAGCTGCCTAATTCAGCACCGGTGCGGCTCCAGCGAGGGGAGCAACGGAGGGATCGGTTGCATGGGCAGGGCATGGAGCCAGGAGTCGATGGCTAGCAGAGCTGCGCTGGTGCTGAATTTCGCAGCTGATTTTTGCTGGTGCCGTCCAGGGCCTGATCTCCACCTCACTCCGGCTTTCGGCTGCTTTAATCTGCTACCACCATTGGTTTTGCTCCTAAGGTTAGGAGCTGTCAGCTGCTTCCCTCCCAAGGCGGATTGCAGCCAGGGGGGGGAAAGAGACGCTGTGTTTATCCACAGAGCGGGGACAGCAGGGCATGGGGGAGGTGCCAGCCCCCCCACTGCTCATATGCCTGCAAGGACAAGCTGGGGGTGGGCACGGAGACTGTCCTTGGCCTTCCTGCTGGGAGTCACAGCGAGGGGCAGGTTAGTGTTGCGTGGGGGCGTGGAACATTTGCTGATAGATTGGCCCAGATACCACCATTCCACACCCAGCCCTCAGGGGGTGGAGGTGTCCGTCCACCACCAAGCTGCGGGGGAGTCAAACTGGTGACCTAGATGGGAACGAGAGCTCGTTTCTGCTGACTTCGTTTAGGAAAGATGGGCTAGTGTTTAAAGCACTGGACTGGGATGTGGGAGATTGGGTTCTGGTCCTGGTTCTGCCACAGCCCCCTGTGTGACCTTGGTCACGTCACTTCATCTCTGGACCTCCACTCCCCCTGTGTGAAATGGGACTGTCACTTGGTTGGGGCTGCTAACAGCACCGCTGAATATGCCATGGCTTCCATTCTCCGGGCTGAAGCTGCCCTGGCTCCAAAACCCCCGAGAGGATAAAGATGAAACCATCGCAGTCTGTCTCTCTGGGAAACCGACAGCAAATTGGAGTTGGCCTGGACGCCCGCTGCAGCCCGCATGCTGAAATGCAGATGATGAATGCTCTAACCTGCTGCTCCATATTCATCAAGCTCCATACATTTCACCCACCATTAAATCCCAAATCAATATGACTGGGATTTTCAGCTTCAGGTTGATTTGGCAGCTCTCTGGTGGCGTCGTAATGGCCCATCGGGGTAATTTAACCCCTGTATCTGTCTCTTATGGTTGGACAAAGATGTCGTGAATCTAGTGAGTCAATTAGGCTTGATACCAGGAGAATGTCCAGAACCAAGAGAGGGAGTTGGGTGAATGGGTGAAATCCACTGTGTATGTTGTCCCTGCTGCTGTTCTTTGTAGGACAGGGCTGGGCGAAATGCAGCGCAGCGCTCCAGCAAAGCTCAGGCCGTTTCATGATGCGTCTGAGGAAGCCTTGGGAGCGTGCTGTGGTGTCTCACCCAGTTACGTGAATTGAATTTCCAAAAATAACCCCCCGCTGGGCCTGGCTCAGTAACTGGAGCGGGACACTCGGGGGCTTGTTCTGTGTGCTCGGACCCGCTCCGAGAGGCGCGTGGGGAAGGGCCGCACTCATTGCAGAGACAGGCACCCTCTCGCATCCTTCACCCAGAGATCCCAGCACGCTTCGGCAACATTCACAATGCCTCACGACACCCCTGCTGGGTAGGGGATTGTTGTGAGGTGCATTTAAAGGGGGGGTAAACTGAGGCACAAGGGGCTGCGGTGATTACTCCCATGATCAGAGGTGGAAACTCACTCCTGTCTAGAACCAGGCTGAGGCACGATTCAAACCATCGAAATGCGGCTCCGAGTTTCAGCCCCGTCCAGACCCTGTGGGCAGGGGAGAATTTCACTCTCCGGGGATAAGCCACAGAGGCGGGAATACAGCCCAGGAGTCCTGCCGCCTTGGTCCCGCCTACAGAACACGCTCTGGGGCTAAGCACACCCTGTGCTCCAGTGGCCTCAGGCAGTTCAGATCCAGGCTCGTGTTCAGTTCAGATCCCAGCCCGAGGAGAGATTTAACTCCATCGCTCCTCTGGCTGCTCCGTGCGGGAAGGACGAGCTCTGCAGTTGAGCACTGTCTATAAAATAGTCCATTTCTTGTTTATTTTAGAGGTTTAATGCCTCCGGTTCTGAATTCTCTCTCGCATTTGTCCCTGTGTTACACCCTGTTGCGACGTGTGATTATGGTGTTATTTAAAAGAGAGAGAGAGGGAGAGACCCGAGGTTATGGACTGTAAAACAAGTCTATAAAAATGGCCTTAAAATTATAAACTAGCTGCTGCTACTGCATTAAGACTTCCCTGCTTCACCGATTCTTGCTGTATTCAGGGTCTGGAGATGAAGATTTACCCTGTAAATCAGCAGAGATGCTGATGGGGGTTGTAACTCTGCAGTCTCGACTCGGCCTAGCTAAAACAGCAGTGAGGACCCAGCAGCATAAGTGCCAGCCCAGGCTGCGAACTGGAGTTAGAGCCGAGGTGCTGGGCCCTCACTGCTGTTTTATCCCGAGTTAGCTAACCACAGTTAAGACACAGCTTTGTTTGCAGTGTGCATGTAGCCTGAGTCGCAGTGAGATTTAGGCTCCTAAGTCACTTAGGCGCTTTTTGAAAACTTTACCCTTTGTCTGCTTCCGTTTCCCAGCCAGGCTCCCTGAGCAAAGCATGTCAGTTCTCATCCCTTCGATTTATTTCTTGCAGCCCCCTAGAGCTCTAACGCCGTGTCTCTGTCTCCCACGCTCCTGCTGTGCCCTGGCCTAGATTTTAAGGCGAGGAGGGATTGTTCCGATCGCCTAGGCTGGCCCAGGCTGGAGAATGTCCCCCAAGGGGAGAATATTTATCCCCTTATTACAGATGGGGAAACTGAGACTCCAAGAGATGAAGTGACTTTGCCAAGGTCACACGGGGAGTCTGTGGCAGAGCCAGGTCTCTTGAGTCCTCAGCCAGTGCCTTAGCAATAAGATTCACTGTCCTCACTTTGCCCCTCTGTCCCGGGAGAGTTCTGGCTTTCCCTGCTCGTCCCAAGGCTGCCACACTCTCTTGGGGCCCATTCACTCTCGGCTCCTGCCCCGTCCATGTTGGCAGCTCAGACCTGGCTGTTCACCAGGCTTCTGCCCCTCATCACCCTGCTGGCATTGGCTCGTGTGTGCCGGGCAGCCCAGCACATGCCCCTGTTGCTTTCTCATGGCCTCACCCGTAAATGCCCAGTGGGCGTCACTCCAAGAAGAGAGACTCATGGGAGCACTTAGTGCCTTGCTGCCAGGCTCTCTGGTGGCATGACGGTCGTGACTCTGACCTTCTTTTATTTCAGAGAGATTTAGACATCTGTCAGGGAGCTTTTCACAGCTGTCAGGAGACCGTCTCCCTGCTTTGCCATCCGTGGCGCTAGGGAGGCAATTTCTGGTCTCCTGGGGACCAAAACCCGTCGGCTCCAGTGGGGAAAAGGCTCTGAGCCAATGTGGAGCTTTCGCCTGCCCGCGTGTGACCAGATCTGTCGGTCGACCTGGACCAGTGGCTAAAGTCTCGTGTGTCAAAGCCATTCCCTAAGAATTGTCACTCTTCCAGAGGCCCATCTAGCCCAGTCCTGTCTCCCGCGGCAGCCACTCCCAGCTGCTTCAGAGGCAGGTGTAAGACACCCCGCGGGAGGCAGCCGTGGGGGAATCTGCCCCCAAGGAAAGCTGCTTCCTGCCCCATTAGCCAGAGGTCTGTGCCCTGTCTCAGCCTCTGGGCCTCTTGTAGCTACAGGCATCGGCGAATGCAGAAGCTGGCACTGCCAAGCAGCTGTTTAAGGGTTGGTGGGAGGAGGGCAGGGGATTAGTGGAAACCACACCTGTTGCACTCAAGCAACCACTGATCTTATTAAGAGTCAACTGAAATTGCAGATCCCCTTGAAAAGTCGCTGTAAGCTGATCCCCCACACGCCCCTCCAGAGGGGAAGGGTGGTCTTGTGGGTCAGGACACTGGGGCTCCAGCGACCTGCATTCAAACCCTGGCTCCGGCACAGATGTCCTGTATGACCTTGGGCAAATCACTCAACCTACTCTGTACCTCAGTTTCCCTTCTGTACACTGGGGATGCTATGCACCTACCTCACCTGGCGTCGGCGAGGATCCACTCCAGTAGTGCATGGCAGGGGCTCAGCTAGGGGGATGGGCAGACAAGCCCTGGTCAGAGCGACACCGTCCTCTTTTGGGGTGCAGAGAATGCATGTAGGTGACTGAAGGGGTGCCCTCTGGCTGGGGTGAATTTCACCTATTTCAGCCAAGCAGCCGGCAGCTGTGAAAACACGAGTCTCCAGAGCTAATCCGTGGGCCTGGATGGGCGACAAATCGCCGAATTACAGACCCGACACCTGAGAAGCGGAACGAACACGGGAGGCACCGGAGAAGTTAAGTGAATGAGACAAGCGAGCACGCGGCTGGAGCAGACGTGTTCAGTATTGTAATGAGAGCCGTGACGGGTTGCTGCGCTCTAATCAAGGCAACAGCGGGTCCTTTTTTTAAGACCAGCGAGATTGTTGAGATATTTAGTCCGGATAACGTTCCAATTTTAGCTTGGCTGCCCTGGCTGTAATCCTGGTGAAAATACCCGGAACGGTAACGGGAGGGCATTGGAAATACACACACACAACCTGTCTTGCCGCAGCAACGGAGGTCGTGAGCGGCTGCTGTGTCGGGACATGTGAGGCTGGGTTGCTCTGTCCCCTCCAGGTTCACTGGTGTGTTGTGGTGCATTCGTCAGGCCCAGATTCCAGACCCTCGTCTCCGTAGAGTCTGTCTTGCTTTGATGCTGGTGGAAGTTCCGGTTGCACGCTGAGGCTGGAGGGAGGGGGCTGGGATGCTGGTCCCAAGCCGTGGTGGGCTGCAGGGCGCAGCAGGAAAAGGCAGTGTCGTTAGCAAAGCGCTGAACTGCGACTCGAGAGACCTGGATTCAGTTTCCAGTTCTGCCACAGACTTTCACCTTGGGTGACCTTGGACAAGTGACTTCATCTACCGTGTGCCTCTCATTCGCCATCCGTGTCCCGGAGCTCGCCGGGGGTTGTGGAGATCGAATCCGGCAGTGATTCGTAGGGACTCTGTCCCCGTGGTGCTGAGGGCTGTATCAGCAGTAGCACCGTGCCCAGGGCCAGGAGCAAGCTGGGGAGATTGACAAATCCCACATCTCAGTCCTGTGTGTATTGTCCTGCCCATGTTCTCGTTCAGGCACCTTGGGGCATCAGCACAGCTGCTGTAGCCTTGTGGTCAGTGACGTGCCGGGGAGGGGGGGAAGGAGCCGTTTCTACAAGCGGGCAGGACGCTGAAGCCCCTGCTGCCCAGCAAGGTGCAGAGGGTGTGCCCATCGTGGGTGTGCAAACACCCAGCTGACTCCCCATCTGCAGGTGCCGCTTCCCAGTGTGTGAAATTCAACCTGGGCATAGGACCCACCAAAGGCCTAGGTACCACTCAGGTGCCTCCCAGGCTCTCAAAATAGGACCTAGGTGGTGCTGGTGCCTAGACCCTGTGCCTGCCGTCTGCCCAGGAGGGATTTCAGGATTTGCAGCACAGGAACCCGCCTGCACCTTTCTTACACACCTGGCCTAGTTACTAACGGCCGCGCTGGGAAAATTCACCCCCAGGGACTTCCTGGCAGTGTCACTCCAAGACCTTGTGTAGTTAATTCTCGCCTCCCCTGCCTGTTCTGCCGCGGTTCTGTTCTCTTGCTTTGCCTTTGAAAACCAGAAAAAACAGGGGAGGGAAAAGCTGGGAGAACTGGAGAAAGGGTCAGATGAAAAATAAAAAGGAGAAAAGAAAAGGTTAAAAAAACAACCCCACCCAAACCCTGAGTCCCTTTGGAAGGAATCAAAGGCAGAAAGCGGGAGCTTGTCCTGTATAAATCAGAGAAATGCACACGGAGTGGATCCTTTTCAATCACTTGTCACACTCCCTCTCTCTCTGCCTTGTCCTTATCTCCTGGGCGTAGGAGCAGGGGCAAGCCGCAAATCCCAGACTGGCGGCTGTGTCGGTCGATAATGTCAGTGCTCATGAGCCTGTGAGCAGCCCAGTGCAGCTGGCACCGCTGGTTATTGTGCATTGTGGTTAGGGACCGTAAATTGTAGGACTCCATAGTTGACAAAGCAACGTTTTTGTTGTTTAACTCCCTGCTCTTACAGCAGGAAAACTCCGTTCCACAGCACTTGTGGCAGTCACAAGTGTTCAAAACCCATGAGTCAAAAATCACGCGACTGGCTTAAAAATCATGAGGGTATTTTTTTTTTAATTACATTGTGGGTTCTTTTATTTTGAGCCTTCAGAGGCGGTCACAGTTCCAAGTTTTTCTCCACCAGGGCTAGGTACTTTAAAGAGAGACTCGCAAGGCCACGAGACTCGTGATAGAATCACCAGAGTTGGCAAACGCTCTTTCCAACTTCACGAGCGAGAGTCTGAAATAATTAGCCAAGTGTTGGGCTCCTGAGTCCCCCCCACCAAAATAAGTGGCCTGATTTTAGCAGGGCCAAGTACCTGCCATCTCCCATGCACTCCAGGGCCCAGCGTTTTTTCAAAACTCAGCTGCCCGTTTAGTTGGCTAAATAAGGATTTAGGGATTCTGAGCTTCCCCGATTGTTGAAAATGTTGGCCAGAAATTCAAACCAATATAAGAAAGGGGTGGGGTGGAGAAAGCTTCTAGACCCCAAGGCCACGTTTACATGCAGCTTTTAAACTGGTGTCACTATTTGGGCTGGAGGCGTGATTTTTTTCACCCATATAGTTTATGGCGATGTCATGACAGCCCCTACGGGGGAGGCCGTTACGCCGGTGTGGTTGATTCCCCCTCCTGTGTGGGAATAGCTGTAACAGTCTCAGTACCCTCCGCACAACACTGGTTGTATCACTTTAACGGTACAGCTGTAGTGGAGACGGTACAATGCTTCTGCAGACAAGACCTCCCTGGTCTGAACTAGGTACCAAAAGCCAGTGTGTCTAGCGGAACAGCAGAGCTCCAGGCCTCTCCAAGCACCGTAGCTCATTCTGTAGAGCCCCAGGGTTCCTCTGGAGTTTGCCATGAGCGAGGTATATCTGGGCCTGAGCCAGGGGATACTGGGAAAGCTCTGAACTGGGCTAACAATGGGCAACCCCTCCCCGCACTTCTCGCCCACCCCGTAAGTTGATTGCAGCAGGTTTAAAACAAATAAAAGGAAGTTCTTCTTCACGCAGCGCACAGTCAACTTGTGGAACTCCTTACCTGAGGAGGTTGTGAAGGCTAGGACTATAACAATGTTTAAAAGGGGACTGGATAAATTCATGGTGGCTAAGTCCATAAATGGCTATTAGCCAGAATGGGTAAGAATGGTGTCCCTAGCCTCTGTTCGTCAGAGGATGGAGATGGATGGCAGGAGAGAGATCACTTGATCATTGCCTGTTAGGTTCACTCCCTCTGGGGTACCTGGCATTGGCCACTGTCGGTGGACAGATACTGGGCTAGATGGACCTTTGGTCTGACCCGGTACGGCCTTTCTTATGTTCTTATGTATTGTGTCGCGGAATTACAGTCCGGTTCTAAGGATTGTTCCATGGAATTATCACTAATTCGTCTAACCACCTTCTGTTCTGTGAAGGTTTTTATACCGCCCTTATCGCCGTCGTTTCTGAGAACGTTCCCGTCGTGCATTAAGCAACGTGACTGACCCCTGTTGCCCGTGGGCCATCCGTTCTCTCCGCTCTGCCCAGGGGAGACCGGGGGAGCAGCCTGGGGTTTGTGTGGGGCAGTGACGTGCGCACCATGCTGAGTGTGTGAGCGAAGGCTGGGCAGAGACGCGCCTCTGTCACCTGCAGGGTTGGATGGTTCTTGGTCTTTACAGGAGTTCGTCTCCCACTGGTCCCTGGGAAAGCGCCGTGTCCCACACCTGTGCTTGCTGCGGAGAGCTCTGCTGTGCCTGGGGAGCGGGGTTGTCCCCTGTGTTCCTTGTCCTGGGGCTTTAGATGGTCTTAGAGGCAACCTAGGCCCTTGCGGGCTTTGGAGATAAAGGCCGAGACCTTGGCTGTGACTGGCTGGTCCCTGGAGGGCTGGCAAGGGGGCACAGAGCAGGTGCGACATGCTGCAGCGGCAGGCTGCAGTGTTCTGGACCGGCTGGGCTCCCTGGGCGTCGGTGGCTTCGTGCCCAGGTGTAGCGCGTTGCTGGAAGCTGACCGGAGCTCTCTGAGAGTCGCCATTGGCTCAGCGTGAATGCAGCCACTTCCCTGCAGGCCCCAGGCTGCGGATTGCCCATCCCCTCGCAGCCCGGTTTACCATGGCCGCCTTGCGCCGTGTGCCATCGCGTACGCCAGCAGGCGGGGGAGGGGGGGTGCTGTGCTGCCG
The DNA here is from genome assembly GCF_020497125.1 of Mauremys mutica. Lineage (NCBI taxonomy): Eukaryota > Metazoa > Chordata > Testudines > Geoemydidae > Mauremys > Mauremys mutica. The sequence continues at coordinate 1,813,264 of NC_059096.1, forward strand.
TGTCAGGACGGCGGTGTTTCACACTGGCTTTGCCCTGGCATGCACAACAGTGCGGGGTGCACAGCGACGCTGTGCCCAAGCTCTCCTGTCCCCACTGTTCCCAAGGGACACGTGCTTTGTTACCTCTCGTTTGTCCAAACGACTCCCTCCCTGGCGTTGGGGGGCCGCTTCGAACAGGGTGGTCCGGGACGGTCACCCAGCTGTGTACAGACCAGGATTAACTGGTCGTCTTCTACCTTTATTAATGGGCCTCCCGGATCCTCTCTCCCAGTATCTCCATGCGAGCTCTTCCTATCCCCTTGGGGCCAGGTTATCAGCTTCGGCTTTAATGCTGCCCTGCAGCCATGACTAGCTCAGTATGCTGCCCCCCTCTGCCCCATTGGAGGCGTGAGTCCAGCCATCTCCCCATGGAGACGTGTTGGCTGCTGCTTCTTCCTTGGATTTCCCCTTCGGAGCCTGCTGTGACTTAATGAGGGTGCGTGAGACAGAAACTTAGGCACTGTGTTTGTACAGCACCTAGCACATGCCTGGGTGCTAACACAGCACAGACAATAAATGATAATAATAATTTAGGCATTGACTAAGTCTCATCGCACGCACACACTACAGGCCCTGGCTCCTGGAGTCATGGGAGTACACCAGACTCTCAGCCTTCATTCCTCTAGCTTTTATAGTTGCAAAGGAAAGCTGGGAACTGTGATTTGCGTGTCACCGATGTGGCAATGTCTGCCTGAGTTTGCAGAGAGCCTGAGACAATTGCTCTGAACTGTGCAGTGCATCTCTAGAGGGTGTTAACTCCAAGACTGCTGCTCTGTAGGGGTGCCGGCAACCCCATCCCAGTAGAGGGCTGTGTGAGTGGCAGGAGTGGGGGAGTGCAGCGAGCGCAGCCCCCACCCCAGCAGGGACAAGCAGCTGGTGGGGGGTACGTGCTGCCTCCCACACCCCCTGCTGCCATTCCTGCTGCTTTCCCTGGGGTTCTTGTGTTGCTGCCCTGGCCTCTTGGGGTGGGAAGCCCCTGCCACTCCTAGTGGAGGGTGGGACAATGGGGTGGGGCGTTGGGGGAGTGGCCGTGGCCCATGGGGTTCCTAGGGCCCCTGATTGCCTTTCTCCAGACCTGGTCCCAGCCATGCCCTTTCCAGCAAGCTGTGCGCACTTATAACTTTTCCCATCTCAGGGAAAGAAAGTGTGTTTGCTCCATCTTGAGGCTGCCGGGAGGTGCTGCGCCCTTGTCCGGTCGTGGCGTGCCAGGGAATTGCTGCTGAGCCGTTCTGTTACGGGTTAGCGGGACGGGACGGCCCAGACTGTGTTTTCAGTCAGTGCCGTTCTCTCGCTGGTCATCTCGGAGCTTTACAGATGTGCAGAAAGCTAGTTCCCGAGTGCAGGGATTGCTGAGAGTCTTTCCAGCCAGAGCCGCAGGAGGAGCTCAGCAGCTCTGAAAACCTGGCTCGGTGGGCGTCCCAGGGTGGGCTCTGAAAAAGGGAAGCCCAGGCCAGTGCCCTGGTTTGCCCACAGAGTGTGGGGGGTTGGCGAGGGAGTGGAGGAGGTCGTGGGTCTCTCTTTGTCAGTCACCTCCTCTCCCCCTTGCCCTGCTCCCAGGGCCCCTAGCGGGAGGCCTAGAGAAACGGTTCGGTGCAGGGGTAACTGGGGGACAGGCTCAGGCCTGGGCCCTACAGGAAGTCGGACGAGATGACCTTGAACTCCGCGACCCTGACAGGAGACACCAGAGACACCCCGGCTCTGCAGGTAGGGTGGGGGAGGCCTCTAGACCAGGGGGCCGGGCCGGGCAGCACCGGGAGCGCTCGCTAACGGGACGCGCTGCCTCGGGGCTCTGGGGGTTAGCAGCACTGCCCCGTGTCTGGCTGCGGAGGGCTCCTGAATGGGCCCGGTAAGGGGTGTCAGCCTGGCCCTGTATTAACAACGCCACCACCATTCGGTGCTTACCAGAGCACTGTCCCCGGGGAGCCGGGCCGCAGCCTCACCTGTGCCAGGTGTATCCCCCCAGGTGATGGGACTGTTACCAGGGCGCACAGGATGGGAGCAGGTGACTTGAAACCAGGCCTGCTGGGAGTGGAAGGCCTGGGGCTCCCAGTTCTCTGGGGCTCCCAAGCAGTCAGGTCTCTGCAAGGGGCTGGGGGGGGGGCTGGAGCCCAGCTGGGACGGTGGGGCGGGGCGGGTGGCCGGACTGTAAGCCAGGGGAGGCCCCGATAAAGCGCCGGGAAGCCTTTCTGAGCCTGTGGCTCGCTAGGCCTGGCCGGTTCTGTGGCGTGTTCGATGGGGGTGTAAGCACCACCCACAAGGGGAGCAGTGTGGTGGGTAACCACCTGCCGTGGTTTGCAGCCGAGGCAGACAAGACAGACAAAGGGCAGGGGATAGAACGTGTGAGGAGAAATACGAACTCACGTTCAACCTGAAGTGACAGGAATCCCCGGTTCTCTGTTGCATCCAGGTCAGACTAGATGATCAGAATGGGCCCTTCTGGCCTTCAGTTGTACGAATCCAAGTGCCCGGTTCTGTGCTCTAACCACTAGACCCCGCTGCTGCTGAGCCAGTCGATCCCATATAACACTTCCTGGTCTTAGGCACGAGCTTGTCGAGTAGGATGCTGGGACCTGCCTTGTGTCCCACAGACATGAACAGAGCCCCTCTGTCCAGCTGCCCCCGAGGTGTCTCGGGCTGGCTCTACAGAATGCGAGTGTGTGGTAGACACCAGCTGCGGGCTCCATCTTCCTCACCTCTCTGGGGCCCACCTTTCATGGGCTGCAAATGTTCCACAGGCCCCCAAACTGGGGTGCAGCCGGGCCGCTCCCTCAGCGCCGGCGCGTCTCGGAGGGCACCGTTTTTCGTTGGCACGGCACGGCAGTGCCACTGGGGAACAAGCACCTCCCTGGGAGCGGTTTCTCAGCTCCCCCTCACAAGTATCCTGTGCAGGGCTGGCTCCTGCCGCCCTCCCAGCCCCCGGCACGCCTGTGGACCAAAGATGATTCCAAGCTCCGCCAAACACGGCCAAGCTCCTAACCCCCAGCCCAGTGTTGGAGTTGAAAGGGGGCACAGAAGCGTGAGGGTGGGGGTGGCGGGTATTATATTTAACGGGGCTGTGAATCCCACCCTTTGGCACTTCCATGGTGTCAGAGGCGGCGTTGGGGACGAAGGTCCGAATGGAAGCGATTGGGCTGGCAGGTGCGATTCGCTGTGAGTGCAAAGTGGTGCCCCACAAAAGAGGAGGCTGTGATGGTCGTGAGGGTGGATGAAGAAGAACCCGCTTAGCACAGGCAAGTGAAGGCAGCTTGGCATGTCCTTGCAGTGGAGCTGGCTTCAGGCAAGAGCCTCTTGTACCTGCCTGCTCCCTGGGAGAGATTAGCTACTCGCCTCTGGAAAGCCGGAGGCGAATCTCCCCGGGTGAGATCTTTTGCCTGGGCTAAGTGGATTTTCAGTCCAGCTCTCCATGCACAGAGGACACAGGCCAGCCCTGGGGAGCGTCGAGATCTGTCATTCACACCAGGATTGTTGCTGGTGTCAGGGACTTCAGGGAAGTTCCTTCTTTCCCCATCCGGAGCCCATTGTGTCCTCCCAGAAATGCACAGCTCCCCACAGCTTATGCAGTAGGCAGTGCCTCGTGCCCTGAGCTATGAACGCTGTTCCTGTTGCTTCGGGAGCCTCTGCCATACCCCATCTCCTTAGAACCAAATCAGAGCAAGAACCGAGGCAGGCTGGGAAGCCAGGCAGGTGTGTGACCTAAACCCACCTTGTGTCAGTGCAAGGTAATTCCCAGCTTGCCTGAACCCCTGTTCCTGGACTCAGTCCCTTTGAAATCCAAGCACTGGCTCACTGGGGGGGTTTGTGCTTCCTCCTGTAGATATGAAGCGACCCCTGAGCCTGTCCCACCCTGTTGAGAACAGGATCCACCTGGTCGAGACGGCGGGGAGCCAGTCGGAGCAGCGCACGAAGCGGGAGAAGAAGCACCAGTCGTTCACGCTGTGCGAGGTCTGTAACATCCAGCTCAATTCGGCCGCCCAGGCGCAGATCCACTACAATGGCAAATCCCACCAGAAACGCCTCAAGCAGCTCAGCAAAGGGAAGGTGCCGACGGGCCCAGGTGAGTGCTCGGCCGGCAGGGCTACCAGCAAGGCAGCTGGAGCCCGGGGGCACTGCGAGGGGCCTGCCTCTGTGGCCCGGCCTCTGTCATTCTGGACGTGAGTTGGGCTGACTAATGGCTCTGTTGTGTGGCTGGGGCCGCTGCCCTGGATTCCGACTGCTGCTGCGTATAAAAACCTGCGTCTCAGGCAACCGCCAGCCTCCCAGAGTGAGTCCAGCCAGTCGGGGTGGGACTTAGGGGGGATACCCCACACCCCCAGGTAAGGGAATGTCTCCGCCTCCTGTTGGACACCTGTCACTCGCTAGGATCTCTGAACCCGGATGGCTTGGTGACCGCGTGGCCTGTTCAGCTGTGGAGGCCGATCCCTTCCGCGCGGCCTGTGTTTGCCGCTCTCCGGCGTCTGCGTGTTGTTCCCGTGCGTACACAAGCGCCGTCGCCAGCGTCCGCTCTGGTTTTGTTTGGATGCCTTGTGCAGAGGTGCTGGGGGCTGCCACCACCACCTCACGGCTTGACGTGGTTTCCATCCTATCCAGGGTTTAGCGTTTGGTTCAATGGCTCTCAGCCCCCCACTGTACACGTTGTCCCTGCACCTCTGGCCTTTTGTGCACTGGAATGGCCGTGCTGGCCGCCCTTGGGGATGGGTAGCTGTTACGTGGTCAGGATCGGGCCAGTCTCCTCCCCTGGCAATGGGGCCATCTGTTTAGTGTCATTTTATTCCTTCGGGTCTAGCTGCCCGGCACATCAATCTTTTGTAACTACCTATGATGGTTACCTTTGGCTCACGAAGCTCATTAGATGTTGGGGTGAAGGGTCAGTTTTCACAAGCACTGACATCGCTGTCACGGGCAGGTGGGCCCCACTCTCCCCTGCTGCACCAGGTGGGAAGAAATGAATTGTCAAGTGATAGCTGGTCCTGTGACTAAACCAGGGTGCTGCATAGCCATCCCTGGCCAGGAGGGGGCACTCGAGAGGTGCCTGACCCTGCTTAAATGTCCGTTTTCAAATGCACAAAGTCAGTGGAAATCAATAGGACTTAGGCGCTTCTGAAAAGTTTCACCCGCAATCCTTCTGCCCATGGGTTTCGGAAGCGGTGACCCTAATAAAGCACCGCGAGGTACTGTGCAGTATTCGCACAATGCTAAACGTAGATCCACCGCAGCTGTCTTGTATATAAAATTCTTTGCCATTTGTACTGACTTTTCCGCTGCTCCATGTAGCTGTGCGTGGTCAGGCTCAGCATGGTGTTTGCACTGATGTGTCACTGGTGAAATGTGGGCTTGGTCTGTTAGCTCATTCGGAGTCTCCTGGTGAGCAAACAGTGATTTGTGACCTGCTGTGACATTGTTACTGGATACGTTGTACCACAAAGTGCTCAGTTAAAAGCCAAGAGATAATCTTTCCATTTAGTTCAACCGGCCCTGCACCCGTGTTAGACCCCGGGCTATCAGGGAGCTCATGTTTTCCATTTTTGCTTCCTGTATTTATTGCCAAATTCACAGCTGCATAACTTATCTTAGCTGGCAGGCGTCATGCTTGTCCTGAACAGAACTTGGTGGGCTCCTCCGTGTCCAGGTGGCCACTGGGTTGTGCTTAGCACATGAGCCTTTGTGCCGTATGCAATTGTGATGTAAAGCGCTTTGCAGAGAATTCCCATCATGTGCAGCAGCTCCTGGTACAGTCCCAGCCAGACTGTGCATGGAAGTGTCCTGGGTTTCCACCTAGAATTCTTCTATCAAACTCTTTGTGTTTCTCATTTTGTTTTGTGAATGGGGAGCACCTCAGTTCTCTTTACTTCAAAGGCCTTTTCCTGCTGCTCCTCGCTTTCGCTAGATGTGGGTTCCCCAGAAAATGCAAACATTTATCTGAAGCTCTTCACCAGAGCCCAGGTTTCACATTCACCCAGTGTGTTTGCAGCTTCCTGGCCGTTTTTCCGCAGTCTGGGCACCGCCTGTGCGGCAGTTACACAGAGAAACTGTGTAAGTCCTGTTTCTACCTCAGCTGATTTCAGTGAAACCGCTGCAACCAGAACCGACGCGCAGTATTTCTTTCTGTTGAGGAAGAAGGGGGATGTTTAGCTAGTCGCTCCGGCAGATGGGCTGAAAGTTCTGGCCCTCATATTGTTTGTTTGTACAAGCCCCAGTTCGGATCAGGGCCCTGTTGTCAGTGGCGGCTCTACCTTTTTGGCCGCCCCAAGCAGTCATGCCCGGGAGGCGCCCCCGAGCCGCGGGAGCAGCGGACATCCCGCGGGCATGACTGCGGAGGGTCCGCTGGTCGCGCGGCTCGGCTGGACCTCCCGCAGCTGCGGACGGTTCGCAGGTCCGGCGGCTCTGCTTGAGCTGCCGCAGGCATGCCTGCGGGAGGTCCAGCCGAGCCGCGGGACCAGCGAACCGTCCGCAGTCATGCCTGCGGGAGGTCCACTGGAGCCGTGGGACGACCGCCCCCTCCGCAGTCATGCCTGCGGCAGGTCCGGTCGTCCCGGGGCTCCGGTGGACCTCCCGCAGGCATGACTGCGGCAGGTCCGCCGGCCCAGCCTGCCGCCCCCCCGGGAAAGGGCCACCCCACGCGCGTGCTTGCCGCGCTGGGGTCTGGAGCCGGCCCTGCCTGTTGTGCTTGGAGCTGTATGGACACACAGTCCTCACTTAGCTCTTATATTCTAGAGCTTTTTGTCTTTATGTCTCAAAGTGCTTCCAGCGGAGGGTCAGGATCATTGCCCCCATTTTACAGATGGGGAAACTGAGGCACAGAGCCTTGATTTGCCCTAGGTCACTGAGCAGGCCAGTAGCAGAGCCAAGACTCGAACCCAGGTCTCATGAGTTCTGTCCTGTGCGTTATGCATGCGGCCATGTTACCTCTCAGCCATGCCGAGTGTGTCGTGGGCAGTGTTTCCCAGCAGCCTGTTGAAATGGAACCTCTTTAGAAAGTTCATTGTTTTTAAGCAGCTTCTCTTTTTGGAATTGTTTGTTGTCTAATTAGTATAAAAGGCTTTGATCATTGTCTGCGTCGCAAGAAAACCATGGAGTATCCTCCCGGCATGCAGGGTCGCCTACCACTGGATAATTCAGCTGCCAGCAGCTTGCAGTGGTGCAGAATTGCATCTTAACCCGTTGTCAGTTTGCAACATAACTCCGTGAATACATTTCCCTGCACCTGGACAGAGCCCTGCTTAAAAACAAGATCATTCAGCGTCTTCGGCTTTGATTTCCTGGCTGGAGGAGGGGACTTGCCCAGCGTCACCCGGGGGTAATTGGCAGAGAAGGGAACAGAACCTAGGTCTGACTCCTAATCCCTGGGCAGTGCTGGCTCTCCACACAGCTCTCCTCTCTCAGCAGCTGTTCTCATGGTGGCTGTGCTATGTCAGTGTGGGGAGGGCCAGTGGAGTTCCCTGGCGACAATAAATTCAGGTCAGTGGCTTTTCCTGGGGGGAGGAGCCATTAGTTCTGCATGAAGCTTCAAGATTGTTCATCGGGATCCACTGACTTTCCCCCGCACGCCTCCATTTCCCTGACGTGTGTTTAAAAATGTCACCACCAGCCTGGTTGCCGGCAACCTTTACCAGCCTCCTGAAGCGTGAGCCGGGGGAACGGGTGGCTGGAAATGACAAATTGAGGCTGTAAGCCAGCTGACGGGTGTGGGGGTGTCATGGCGTGTGGGGGAGTCAGGGCCCTGCACCCCCCACTTCCTGCGATTCCCCGGGACTCTCAGCCAGCCAGTAACACAGAAGGTTTATTAGACGACAGGAACACAGTCCCAAGCAGGGCTTGTAGGTACAACCAGGGCCCCCAGCCAGGTCCCTCTGGGGCAAGGGGCTTAGACCCCAGACTTGGGGTTCCTGCCTCTTCCCAGCCAGCCCCAAACTGAAACCAAAACCCCTCCAGCCGGCTCTGCCCCTCCTTCTCTCCCCCTCTCCCTTTGTCCAGCTTCCTGACACCTGTCGACTCCCCCCCCCCACACACCTTCCTGGCTCAGGTTACAGGCTCAGGTACCGTCCCTCACCTAAACTCACCCCCTGCTCTCCCATCCCCCATGCAGACAGTCCCTGCTGCGTCACAGGGGGGCTTGGTTCCCTTCGGTCCTGCGCCTGGAGCTGGTCGCTCTGGGCTTCGAGGCCAGTGACGGTTGAACTAGGTACTGTACATTCCGTCCTGCAGGGGGTGCTGCGGCAGGAGCCCCCAATCACCTCCCTTTCTCCCCAGCCTAGAAACTGCCTGGGCGGGCTGGGCTAGAGATGGGGTCCTGCCAGATCATCACGGGGGCTCATTGGGAGGGGCAGCCTAGGAGCGGGAGTAGCAGGTGGCAACCCCCTGCTCACAAAGCCGAGAACCTGCTCCAGCTGGCAGCCTGCTCCAGTCCTGCAGCAGGGATTGGTCCTGCTTTGAGCAGGGGGTTGGACTAGACACCTCCTGAGGTCCCTTCCAACCCTGAGAGTCTGAGTCTGTGAGCTCGTGTGGTAGCTCGGGGGCCAGCAGATGGAACCCCAGACCGGCAGCGGGGTGAGGTCCCGGCCGCCAGTCTGCTCAGCCTGCTGCCAGCCCGGGGTTCCATCCGCCGGTCCCTGTAAATGTATAATGTGTTACTGGCACGTGGAACCTTAAATTACCGCAGAGAAATGCAGACTTGGCACACCCCTTCTGAAAGGGTAGCGGCTCACGGTCCCGGGTTCCATCCCGTCCCATCCCTCCGCGCAAGCAGGGTCAGTGTGTGTTCCCTTTGCCTGGGCTGGGGATGCGGGGAAGAGTCAGGCTGTCAGCTCCAGGCCAGATTCATGTGATACATTTAGCTAGAACCGCAGTGGGAATGGCAGGGTTCTGCTGTGCTCTGCACGCCCGCTGGGCCCCCACACCAGACCTCGCTCCAGAGGCTCTACGAACCCCCCAGTGTTGCTGCCGTACCTGTTGGGGCTCACCTGCGCCGTGCAGCTTGAAACCAGAGTGTGGAAAACCTGGAAACCTGCACAGTGCAAAATGCTCCTTCTTCTCCGCCAGACATCGGGCCAGATCCCCAGGTGGTGTAAACTGACGGTGCGGGGGTGACACTGATTCACATCAGCTGAGGAGCTGGCTGCACTTAAACTGCAGAGTCCAGTGTGCAAAGAGGTCTGATCCTGTGCTGTGCTGGGCACCACCCAGAAGGCTAGCTGGACTCAGTGGGATGCAAGCCAGTTGCAGGGTTAGGCTGGACGGTACTAAACTTCCCAGCTACCACCGGTTCCTACGACAGAGCTGTAATCACCCTCGAGAGCAAATCCTTCCTGGTGCATTCACAGTGCCCAGAGATGGGGTCTGACTGGGAAGGGTGCAGGACTCCTTTTGGAGAGGTGAGATCAGGCTGAGGGGGAGCTGTAAGGAGACGAGACGATGTCCCTTTGGGAGAGGCCAAGCCCCTTAAGTCTTTAGACGAAGGCTAAAGGGATTTGAACAGTTCTTACACCTGGTGAATTTCACCCAGTGCCATTTCAGAAGAAATGAGCGAACTCGAATGCAGCCTGCTTGTTAAAGTATCGAAATCAGAGGGTTTTAAAAAAGAGAGAATAAATTATATAAAATAATATGAAGTTCGACAGAGACTGAATGTCCTTCTGGGATAGAATTGTATCCTGGCAGACAGCTTGTCTGCAGCAAAATCAAAGGTAGCTTTTATGGTTACTGATAGATTTTTCTCATGATCTCCCTCTGGCTTCGGGGATTAATTCCGCAAAGACTCTAATCACTTATGCTGTGCAGCAGAGAGCCGTGGAAAGAATATATTGGCAAACAGAGACAATAATCAGCACTGATACTATTTATTAACTGCACCCAAAAGTATCCCAGTGAAATCAAATGATCGTTCACAGGGGATTTCCTTGTCAGGTAAACCATGGATTTTTTGCTGCCTGACGCTGGATTTCAATGCAGGAAGAAGCAGGGAAGTTGGGATGAGAGATGCTTTCGTTCCTAGGTTGCTGGTTCAAATCCAGCCTGGGTTAGGAGTGACTTAAAGTGATTTGTGCTTGTAGGTGCTTTTGTAAATCCCATCCATTTTTATTTGTGTGGCTAGAAGCCCCAGCTGTGCGCAAGAGACAGTCCTGCCCCCAAGGAGCTTCCAGTCAAACTCGGTAAGACAGACAAAGGCCAGGAAGGGAAACTGAGACGGGGAAGTGACTCGTCCAAGGGCACAGAGCAGGTCTCTGGCAGCGTTGAGAACAGACCCCAGCTCAGTGCCCCTAACCACTCATTGCTATTGGATGGTGGGTCTCCGAGCAGTTCCTGTATCTATGTTGCCCACAGTGGTACATGCCAGGTGAGGTTCTCGGGTCTACTCTGTGCAGGTCAGATTGGCGACCCCACCGGTCCCCTCTGGCCTTAGACTGTATGAATAACGGCAGTTTGACGGCAGGGTTAGCAAAGAGGCTGGGGGCTGAACGGGCTACAGAAACCGTGCTCCTTTCGGATTCTTAGAGTAGTATCCAGCCGCTGCTGTAATCAGCTGTCCTGCCCTGTGTCCGTGGGGAGGGCTGATTTCCAGGGGGTTGTAATGTACTTGGACGCATGGAGCTTGGCGTGTTCCAGGGAAATGTTTTTTCCCTCCCATATGGGCAACAGAGGCACGGAGAGACTATGTGACTTTTCCAGGGTCACACAAGGTCTGTGGCAGAGCAGGGGATTGAAGCCTGATAGCCCAGGACATTGCACTAACCACAGCTCCATCGTCCTCTCTCAGGTGTTCGGGCACATCTGGGAGAGCGAGCAAGGCACATACCATGGGCGTGGATACTCTAAACGTGCACTGAACGGTCGTTCTCGTCTGTTCGCCCTGGCGGTGATCTGAGCTTTTCCAGCATTGGCCTCCCCATATCACAGCATCTGTCTGCCCAAGCAGTGTAGCCAACTTCCATTGCAGGGCGCTGATCCGAGTCCAGCTCCAGCATCTTCTGACCCTCGTTAGCTGCTCTGGTTTGGGCAGCGAAAGGCTTCAGCCGCCTGCTGTTCTGCGCTGGCCTGGGGGTGGCAGCAGCGCTCTACACACCATGACCTGAGGTTCTCTCAGATCCCAGCCCGGATGCAATTGTACAAATGATGCTGATGCTAATGTGATTTGTTGTAAACAGTTCAAAGTACAAAAATGGCTTTCTCCAACGGGGATTTCAGAGCCTGTGTCCCGCCCTGAGCTGAGAGCTGATTGGAGAGACAGGCCACAGCTATGTTTTCCCAGCAAAGCGGTACGCAAAGAATAAAAGAGGCTGGGTCTGATGTTCCCCATTGCCCTGCACGTTGTGCCATCTCTTATCCCCCTGCACGGTGGACGCATGTAAAACACGGCGCTGACACCCGCTCTGCAGTGGTGTGAGTGACGGCACAAGACACACGGGAATGGAGAGTCAGGCCCACTGCGTGTTTTGCACCATGAGCCATCGACGGGTTGGAGGTGCAGTGCCGAGCAGCCCCTTGCAGACAGGTCCCCCACACATGCTGCTCTCGCGTTCCAGACCTAGCGTTCCAGCTGCCTTGAGTTTCCAGCAGGCCCAGAATTTACTCCCTTGCTGTTTTTGGCTCCCAAAACACAGTCCCTTTTGCCAGTGTCCCAAAAAAGTCATGGGATATAAGCAGCCGTTGCAGCCGAGTTCCCAAAGCAGCCGTCCCTTGGGCCCTGTCAGCTCCCATCTTGCTGGAATGCAGCGAGACGGAGCATTCTCGTCAACCGGCCCTTCCACTCAGATGCAAAACGACAGGGAACTTATCCTGTCTCCCTCAGCTTCGGCTATTGGAGAACCCGTCCGAGCGGTTAGCACCTGCAAAGGGGCATCGCTCTTGCTCCTCTCAAAGCTGATGCTAGGTTGGGACAGGTAGACGCAGACACCAAGGGCCAGATGCCCAGCTGGTGCAAATCAGTATAGCAGCTCGTCAATGCTACTCGACACAGCTGCTCTCTCTTGCCCCAGTCGGGGTCTGGACACAGGTATCACAAAGCCCCCAGGTGCTTTGGAATTAGACTCTTCCCCGACCAGGTTTGTCCCAGGCTGTCTCCGCGTGGAGCCAGAGACAGGCCCCACTGTGCTAGCTTGGATTGAACTGGTGCGCTAAAAATAGAAGCATGAGCTGCCCGAGGACGGACCCAGGGTCTCGGGCGGGATCGTGCCCTCCTGCAGCTCCTGCTGCCATGGCTACGCTTCTGGTTCTAGCACCCCGGCTTGACTGGAGGTAGCACAGGCGTGTCTCCAAGCTGGAAGTTTTGCCTTCAACTCTGCACAGACGGGGAGGGCTGGGGCTGTACGACTCTATCTTGGGTCTGAAATCCCCAAATGTCCCGGCAGGGTCGACTCACCAGGTAAGTGAACTGAGTCCCGTGCACAGATCTTCCCGGTGAGCCCCTTCAAATCACGTCCCCTCTGCTCCCCCAAGAGCTGAGGCTGCTGCGGTCTCCTGGGGGAGAATTCCTCCTCGCCCACGCAAAGGTGCTGGAAGGGCCCAGCCTCGCTTCCCAGAGCTCGTGGCATCTCCACTCCCCTTTGATGCAGTTTCCTAACGTGCTCCGTGGAAATCCAGCATGGAACTTACTTGCCCTTGACAAAGGGAAAGCGGTCGGGTTTCTCCAATTAGCTGTCAAAGTGTCTGTCAGGGCTCGTTTGCAGGGCAGCGGAGTTTGAGATGAGTGAAGAAATCCATGTGACAGCTCGTGTCACTGGTGCTCTGCACGAACGGTCGTGGGGCCATTGGATAGTGTGTGTATAAAATGAGCCCCCGTGACGCTCCAGCTACCACACTGGTTCCAGGAGTGGGATGGGGGCTCGTGCCTGCACAAATTCTGTATGTGGAATAACAATCTTCTGTTCTATTGTATTCTTCTCTCGGCACTCAGCGGTGGGATCAGCTGTTTCCAAAGCTCAGCGTGTTGCTGGCAGGCTGGGTGCTGAGCTCTTTTGGAAATTCAGCCACTTGTTTAGCTGCCCAAGGGGAAGATAATCTACCTGCCTGTGAACCTGGGGGCAGACACAGCCCCAAATCCCACTCTGCCCTTGCATGCTGGGCTTCTGACGGTGCCTGCTGAGTTGGTGACGCACCCGAGTTTTGGAGGTGAGAATCCAAAATGCCTCAGCACAGAGGCTGGATTGCTGGGGGAGGCGGGGCTGGTAACGCCTTAGGCAGCCTTGTCACTCCGGATCAGGATGCGGCTTGGAGAGGAAAAATCTTTGTGTGTTTAAGGCACTGGACGGGGACTCAGGAGATCTGGGCTCAACAGCTTGTTCTGCTCCTGGCCTCGGGCAAGTCACTTAATCTCTCAGGGTGAACCCTGGTCTGGGGGTGCCGGGCTTGTGGACTCAGTGTTTGCAATCTGGCGCGAGTGTCCACACAGCATTGGAAACCTGGGGTTATAATAGCTGGATCTGCGTCCGAGGCCCTTCTCCTGGGCTTGTGACCCCAGGCGCCCAAAGGCAGCAGTGACCGTGTCCCTCTTTGGGATTAGGTCACTGTAGCTGTTGCCTGCCAACAAGAGTAATGCCAGTGTGCTGGTTTTAGTCCCTCTATGTACAGCCAGTTAATTGCCTTTAATAGACAGTAGGGGCTTCGTGTGTGCTAACCGGCTGTGGTCAAGCCCAGTGCATTGATTTAAACAAGATGCAGAGGTGCAGGATTACACCCTAACCTACCTGGTAAACGAGGCCTTCCAGGCACCCACGATTTGCCATTCAAACCACGTCCGTAAAAGCTGCAATACATCCTGAGTGGGCCCCAGCTGCCGGGCTGGGGAAATATCGCTGGTGCGGGGGGAGCAGAAGGTCCTGCTGATCGAAAGTTACAGTGATGGACCAGAGTCGATACCATTTACCAGACCCCTCTGGAAGTCCAGGGTTCACATACAGTTGGACCCAGAACCAAACCAGCCCTGGTTTGGGTTTCTCAGAATCCCAACCAGCCCTGAGAAAAGCCTGGGCTGGATAGTCGGGGTGTCAGTGTGAACTTGTACAGAGTTCAGGGGGTGCTGGGCTCGGGTTGGTTTGTCTGTATTAACGAGCCTGCCCCAACTCACGCTAGAGTCAAAGGAGAGCCGCCCATTGGCTTGAGTGGGGGCTGGATCTGTTCCTTCTACCGCCCACTGCAGCCAGGAATCTCAACAGCACTTTGCAGACATTCATGAAGCCACAAATAAACCCCTTCCCTTGGCCTGAAATTCCCATCCTGGGCTCTGCCCTGCGACCTTGGCTCTCTGGCTCAGCCTGGTTCTCCAGGGAGTCAGGTGGGAATGTACAATACTGTGCAGACAGAGCTCTCCCGGATCAGCCCCCTGCACTGAGCTCCTGGGAACTGAGGGGGAAGGGAGCCCGGGCACGTGTGCTGGGACTTGCTGGGCTCTGCCATGTGACAGCCTGGAGCCGCACCCCAGAAAGAGCCAAATGGGGTTTCTCTTGCTCCTGTGCAGGGAGAGAGGCGCAGGAGCCTGACGTGACAGATCCTTGCTGACATTTGGAAACCCATCTTCTGACGCCAGCAGCCCAAGCCCAACTGAGCAAAGACAAAGGCGCAAACGCGGCCGGTGAGGCTTCAGTAGGGAAATGAGCTTCTCTGGCTTCCCTCCGTTCCCACAATACGTTATTGCTCTCCTGCTTTGGGGACTTGTCTGAGACATGTGACAGGAAGCGCAAAGGGGACAGCTGGCCTCGGAGACGTGCTCGCAGCGCTCATTTGCCTGGCCTGGCTGAGCGGCTGTGTGATTCTGATGTCTGCTGACGGGTTCAGTTACAGAGACCAAGGCAAAAAGAACAGCTGGGAACCTAGAGGAATGGGGATGGGGCAGCGGGGTCTCCGAAGGGACTGGGGTCCCTAGACCAAGTGGAGCTGCCACATGATCCTGTTGTAAATTCCTCCTTAAAACGTACCTCTTCCCCGATGGCTACGGATCCTCCCTCGCTCGCTGGCAAGCAGCTCACAGTGGCTTCGGCTCAGCTCTGATCACTTGGTCACCTCGGCCCCCCCACCCTGCCCCTTCCTCCTGCCTGTGAGTGCGCTGGGCCAGGGCCGGTCCTTGCAGCCCGGGAACGGGGAGACCGGCTGTGTCCCCGTGGGCCAGTCACGTAGAGTGTCTGGGCCCGAGACGTGCAGGCATCAAGCTCCTGGTGGGTTCAGTGGGCATTAGGTGCCTAAATACCTTCAAAAATCCATTCCTCTGGGCCTCGGGTCACGTGTGACCTACGGAGATAAGAGCATTTCCCTACCGCCCGGGGGGCACCAGGACAAACACACTAACGATTGTGAGGCTCCAATTCTCCAGTAATTGGGGCCCATTAAGTACCTACAGTAGGTAGGAGCCTGCACAATCCTTGTCTGGTATTCCTAGTGCTACCGCAACCCAGCTAAGAGGAGCAGGTTATTCCGCGCACACTGAACGGGGACATCTCGATTCCCTGCAGCCCCGTCTCTTGGGGAGGGTGGGTGGAGAAAGCAATGGTCATTCTCCCCTGCGGTGGCGGAGCTGCGAATGACCAGGCATCGCTTGCTTTAACCAGATCCCTCGCGTCTTTCAGGGGCCGGTTCGCCGCAAGCTGCTCCTGTGGTTCTGTGTGCAAGTTCCTGGTGGGGCTGGTTTCCAGCAGCACCCCTGCCGTGCGAACGCCCAGCCAGGCCCAGCTCTCTTCAGAAGACGGACAGACATGGGGGGGGGGGAGAAGAGGTGCAGGAAAGTAGTCAAGGAGCCATGTTTTCAAAGGTATTTAGGCATCTAATTCTCCAGAGCGGGGCTTCCGGGAGCGGATGGTGAGAGTGCCCCCTGTATTTTAAGGGGTCATTAATATCCTCCAGGCTTGCCCGATGCAGCACCTTGTGGTAAGCGTCATCGATACTGTTATGGAAACCAGCGTGGAGCGCGAGTCACCAGGGCTCATAGTTTAAGCTGCTATAAACATGGTGAAGGGCAAATCTACAGAATTCTGCTGCTCTGATACATTTGGCTGCTCCATTCAACTGCAAGCAAAGACATCTGAAAATAACCTTCCCGATCAGCTGGAACCGGCCAGAATCTCTGTAGGGGAAACGGATGTTCTCTCACAGGACGTTTTCCTTTCTTTTTCTTGTGTGGGATTTCTTCCTTTCCTGTTATTATGTGCAGTATGGTAACACCTGGTGGCTCTCACTGAGATGAGACCCCGTTGTGTGGGGTGCTGTGCACGCGTGTGCGCGCACACACACACCTTAGCTACACTGCAATCAGAGGTGTGCTTGTGCTCATGTAGGCTTTAACCCATTAACTTCTATTGATTCATGAAAGCAAATTGTTGTTGTTGAGAGGGAGCCTTTCCACAAACTGTTGCAGGAAAACCAAACTGGAATCAAACTCTCTTTGGGGGAGACCCCTCTGCATTTCTGCAAGCCCAACAGACCACTCAAGACCCAGTTAGCTCATGGGCATTATGCTGGACCTCCGCTCAGGGTGAGTTTTGCTCTCTAACGCCCCCGCAGATGCTCCATGAATTCTGCAAACCCCAATAAAAGTCCTATCCTTTATTTCTGATGAATTAATAAATGCCTCGTAATTTGGCTTCCGTTTTATTATTGCAGAGTGATTTTCAGATATACCAAAATAGACATTGATTAGCTATTGACGTGTGCTGGGAGGTTCTTCCTGTACAGCAGGTTGCACGGGAGATTGGCCCCTCTTTCTCTCTGCATATGGATTTCAGCTTAATCATTTCATTGGCTTTTTCGGTACATAAAGTGTCTTTGGCTTTTAAATGTGCTGGCCAAGGAAGATGCAGTGAAGTTACCAGCTGCCACTTACCGCCAGCGTAGTTTGGTCTGGCTGGATAGGGCATGATGGGGGAGATGCTAGCAGGTGCTGTGCACAGGAGACCGCCTGAAAACTCCCATGCAGTGTGATCGAATCCTGCCTCTTGCAAAGCTCCATCCATGTGAGGTGTTCCACCAAGCACCCCAGAGCGGGCTCTAAGGAGAAAGGAGCCAGTCCAGCATGCCACAGCTCCCTAGAGACCTGAGCTAACCCTGTGCAGACAATTTATGCTCCTGGCAGGATGATCCCACAGTGGCGCTATCTGGCCATGCCTGCTGTCAGTGCTGTGGCCATTGATGATGATCAAAAACGTTGCAAACAGTGAAAGAAGCGAGAGGAAGGAGGTTTGGGGGTGAAGGCATTGGCCTGTGAGGCCGGCGGAGCTGGGCTCAGTTCCTGGTGCAGCCACGACTTCCCCCTGGTGAGTCCTTTCACCTGTCTGCGTCTCCCTTCCCCATCTGTAAAATGGGGCTAAAAGAGTGCTGTGATATGGGACGCTGAGAAATAGCAGGAAAAGCTCTTCCTAACTTGGTTACAGACCTGAAGGTGACACGAAAGGTGACAAGCAACTGTTAATACCGAGATGGGAAAAAATACAGCTCTGCAAATGCAGGAGGGACACAGACATTTTAAGGGCTGATTGTTGTCAGAGACAGTTCAGTGCATGTAAATATGGAATCGTGGCATTTCTGCCAAGTCTTTTGCTACCTCCGTCTTCATGCAGAATTCCCTAAAATATGAGGAATAAAGGGGAAAGTCACTGGAGTCATTCATGCCTGAGGAGGGAGCAAAGGCTAATCCCTTAGCACTGGGGTGCATTTGAAAGGAACAGAATAAAAACAACAGGTCTGCAGGTGAGCCACCCGTCAGTGACAGCAGAGGGAAAGAGACAACTGGTGTCATTCAGATCTTCCCAGGCTGAGGGAACACTCAAAAGCCCAGCAAGCTGACACAGGTCTGAGAGCTCCCAGAAGCGTCTGATCTCACTTCAGCAACACTCAGTGTTTGTATCGCTGCTTCTGATTCCCGAGAGGAGGAGATCGCTCACGAACCCCCCATGAAGTCTCTTAAATCTCATCTGAGAGTTAGGGATGTTCCACCTGGAGAATGTGAGGAGGCGGGGTTGGGCGCAGGGTTTGTGGTGGAGAACACCACAGGAGTTGTTAGGTGGAGGCCAGCGTGGGATTGCAACGAGTGCGCGTTACGGGCTTGTGGCTTCCATTCTCAGCCCTGCGGCTGATTCGCTCTGTGACCCTGAACCAGCCGAAGTCACGGTGCCTCTGTCTTGCCTGTCAAGTGGCTCGGATCATTTCCTACCTTGCAGAGGTGTGGGGAGTCCCACCTACAGATTGCAAAGTGCTTGGAGATTCCTGGGGGAAGTGGGCTCTGCCTGGTCCTCGCAGCAAGGTCTTGTCACTGGTTTGGAAGAACAGATGGTTTTAGGTGAAGAAGACAGCACCTGCTCCAATGCAAATTGCTTAAATCTTGACGTGTCAGATACTGCAGTGAAAGGAGCTATATAGGTACCTGTGTATTCATAGCTGCATCTTCAGAAAATAGAGAGAAGTTTTCTATTAGACTGTGCCTAGATCCTGGGCTGCAGACCCTGCTGTGATGGGGACCTTCAGAAATGTGCAGAGCAAATAACCTAATAATAAAATAGGTACACTCCATCAGTATTGACATTTGCTCAGGGCCCTATCAAGATTTATGGACTCGAGAGAGAACTATTGATCCCGGAGAAGCAGAGGCTGCTCTGTGCTTTGTTAATGTACATGACATACCAAAAAGTCATGAATTTTTCCCAATACCTGGGAATCCATTCTAGACTGTTGCTAAGGTTGCAGGGAAGAGTTCAACTGGCGAATGCACCCGCCTGCTCCCTAAATGTACCACGCCCTCAGGACAGAAGGGGTCTGTCTACAGGAAGATAAATGGTCAAGACTCAATCAAGGTGAGTTAACTTTAACCTAAACCCAAATTTTTCATAGTCTAGATGCAAGGAAACTTCTCGTGTTTTGGTTTTGCTGGTTGAGGTGGAGAGCGTTACCTGTGTCTACACTAGGAGAAAGGTCAGGGTTAGCTAACCTCAGCCATTCTTCCTAGTCTAAATATCCCCAGTGGGGGCAAGTCATTGTGGTGGAAATCTCCATTTGTACCCTCCTGAGCCTGCTGGTCTCCAGCTTTGTATCTTGTCCTTAACCCCCGTGCACCATGCTGCGTTTTAGTCCCTGCCCCAAAGAGCTTATCGTCGAAACAGACCAGCCAAACAAAGGGCAGGCGGACGTGCTGTCCTCTTTCCGACGGGTTTCCGGCGGTGCCCTTCAGAGGGGAGGAAGGCAAGCTTTAGTAGCAACCAAAACACAAACTGGGGCGAGTGACTCGGAGAAGCACGAGCGGAGGCTTGTGGGTAGTGTGAAGCTGTCACTGTGATTTAGGCCTGGCTAGTTAAACTGTCTCATGCGCACAGACAGCCAGTCGTAAGCAATATACAGTTTCCGTATGAAGGGATGATCTGTCCTAGTCATGCTTTCTGTTGCTTTTCCCAGGGTGATCTCTCCTCTCGTGACATGACGCTATCGCAGCTGAGGGGAGAAAAGTGGGTTCCGTCGGCTGGGGCGCTCACGCCGACGCAGTGCGCGGGAGCCTGGTGTCCTGTCGCCCCGTAGCTGGGGCTTGCAAGGAGGAAATGTTTAGCTGGAGGTTTCCTGTCTCAGGTGGCCCATGAGTGTAGCATCTGAGCCTCACAATCGTTACTGCCCTTCTCCCCGCAGCCCCCAGGAGAGCAAGCAGTGCAGCTTCCCGGCGCTGCGCCAGGGACTGGGCAGAGTAGGAACTTGACTTTGTGTCTCCAAGTCTCAAGCTAGTGCCCTTCCCCCGCCTTCCCTCTCCTGACACCCAGCTGTTGCAATGACTATTGTTAATGGGGGTTTTAAACTAATGAGGGCAGGGAATATCCTCCTGGGTCTTTGCCCATGCCTGGCACAGCGGGCCCCGGTCCTGCCACGTCAGCAGCCATAATCAGCCTGTATAAAGAGCCTTGCAACCTCAAATACTGGCAGTACCCTTGGGAAATAATGCGCCCATTTTACAGATAAGGGGAGTCAACCTACACAGGGGATGTGACTTGCATAGGTTCACGGAGCAAGTGAGCATTAGCTAAACTGAAATAAGCCTGGTTTAAACTGAATTAGGTGTGTCCCTGTGACCTTTTGAACAGGTCCAGTGAAACCAGTTTAAAATCATATTCTTGAGGCCTTGTCTACACAGAGATTTGCACTTGGGTAATGAAAGAGGGGAGTTGAAACTGATTTGGTTAAATCAGGACAAGCCCCTGTTTAGATGGGCACTCTTATTTCAGTTTGAGTTTGGCTTATTGTGGTTTAAGATAAACTGAAATAAAAACGTCCACATGTGAGGTCCTGCCGCGCTCAAGCAGTCGTGGTGTTGTCAGCGTCTGCACTGGTGCCTTGTGACTGGGCTGGGTGCCCCGTATCGTGCCGCTGCCTGCCAGGGATTTGTCCCCGTTGGGTTATCATGGTGCTTTGGAATAGCCACGGCTCCCACGCTGAGTGTACGGCTGCACCTTTGGGGCTTTGTCTTTCGAGGCGGGTGACAGCTGCTGGCTGTTTCCAGGGAGAGACGCAGCTGGGATGTGATGGGTAGCGCTGCTTTGCTCTCGTGACCATCCTCCCCGGAGTGCAGAGGGGCAGGGGGGTTCTCCCCAGTGGGCCCCGCTGGCTCCTTGTTCTGTGTGCGTAGGAAGTGGCAGGGCAGCGTGTGCCCTGTTGACTCACCCTGTGAAATGCAAGGAGGAGGCTCTCATTGGGCAGAGCAGAGATGAGGAAGTGAGAGCGTTTCATTGTGTTGGGTTGGTTTCTCTGCAGCTAGAGAATGGCCCCAGCGCCATGGTCCCCCTCAGCAATCTGCTGCCTGCGTCGAACTCAGCCAGCGCCGCTCCCAGATACAGCCCAGCGGAAGGTTAACGACGGTGCCTCCTGGCCTGCCCGGCCTGTGTCCTCCTCCCCGCACCTGGCAGGTCTCCCGCACATCCAGGAGGCCGCGGAGCACTGCACAGTCACAACCAATACGATCGACTTTGGTTCAAGGGCTTTTAGATTGGGGTGATTCATAACAAAGCCCCTGGGTGACCCCTCCTCCGTCATGGGAGTGGAGTTCAGAAATGTATTTTCTGTTGTAACCTGGGGTATAGGAAATGGTGAGACACACAGGTATGTGTCATGTGCAGAATACCATGACAGAGACCGTTGGTTTTCATGTGCATTTGGACATGGGGTGGGGGAGGCAGTCGTGTTTCATGTGCAGTATAACATGGCAGAGACAGTCACCTTCAATAGCCTTTTAACAGACTCGACTGGCTCATCAGACCCCTCAGTCTTTGACTTGTCTCCTGATTCTCATGGACGCACCGAAGCTGAGACCAGAGGCTTCCTTCTCCCTCACTGAGCTGCACTGGATTCCTTGGCACCTGGAAAGAACGCTCCCGAGTTCCTCTTCTCCCCATCAGCTGGTCTGTCATTGTGACCTTCAGCCCCATCTTTTTATTTAAAATGTGTCTGCTGACTTCTCTGCCTCAGCTGCTTCCTGGCGTTATCACCTCCTGGGTGTAAAAATGCTCTCTCGTAACCAATCCAGCGTGAGCACTCTGGGCCAGAAATGCTGCTGGGTTTGATTTCTGTGATACAGTCATCCACGTAAGAGGATTGCAGTTCTTCCATATTCTCTCCTTCTGACCACCCTGGGAAAACTGTCTTTTGGATCCTGATTTGGGTCCGTAGCACCCATCAGCATTTGGGCAGGAGGAGGGGGCGAGCAGGTGTCCCTTCCATTCATCCCCCCCCTTCCAGTCCCATGCCAGCAGAGTGCACGGATTGGTTATTCAAGGCCTCATGCTGGGATCGCTTTTCGTGGAGGACCATGTGCATGGTCCAGCCATGACCCTTGGATCCTTGCACCTGCATTCGTGGCTCTGGCATTTTTGCTGGCCTGGGAGGTTTCAAGATTTGCTCTTATCCATGTTTAAGCTGCAGTTTATACGCAGTGGCCATAGTTACACTGCAGTTGTGCTGTTAATAACAAATTGCTGCTCATCCGTGTAACTGGAAACATGATGTATTGACTTGTATCTCTTCAGCGTCGTACCTTATCCAGGTTCATTGTGGCTACTCTCAGGCATGCCGGTAGCTTTCTCCTGTAAGGAATCGGTAGCATTTAGAGGTTATCAGAGCAGAATTGCTGGGTAATTACACTCTAATTAATCACTGTATTATCAAATGTAGCCTCACGTTGTTTTCCTCTTTCTCCCTATGATTTCTGTGATTGCACGCCCACACTGTGGTTCTGCTGCGGGGTTTGTGCAGCACCGGACACACCCAGACAGGGGAGGGACAGCCCCGTTGCCTCAGGACCTTTACCGTATTTATCCTCAACACCCCCCTGTGAGGTAGGGCGGATGACCCGTGCCTGGCCATAGTGGCGGGGCAGAGTGAGGGCAGCCGACTTCAGCAGTGTTACTGAGCATGCTCAGTCTGTGTGAGCATGCTCGGTACAAGCCAAGCAACAGATTGGGGTAGGGGGGCATGTGACCCCCACATGCTCCCTCCACACGTCACCTCTTTATTATCCCCATTGTACAGTCTGGGAAACTGAGGCACAGAGGGTAAATGACTTGCCCAGCGTCACACATGCTGTCCGTGGTGGAGCCGGGAATTGAACTCGGGTGTGCCGGGTTCCAGGCTGGTGCCCGAACAACTGGACTGTCCTTTCTATCATCTCTAGACCCCTCTGGACAGCTCCAATATTGTCCTCTCCTGAGCTGGTGGGGGGCCAGGTTCTGATCTCACTTGCACTGGTGTCTGTTGAATTCACAGCTCGGTGACCTGGTTCAGAGAGTGGACACTGAAGTCCCGCAGTATGTTAGCTCTGCATGCACTAAATTCCCCTCCTGCACGCCCAGGGTTAAGCAGGGGGTGTCAGGGTGGGGAAATGGGATTAAACGGCTCCGGGAGTGAACGAGCCGCGTCACTCGGGACCGTGTGTGATGGCGACACCACAGAACCAGACCCCCGAGGAGAGGAGAGCTGCTGAACGCTGCTGCGCTTCCCCCGCCCGCTCTTCGCGCACTCGACAACAGGCAGCCAGGCGCAGATGGGTTAGCAGCTGTGCACACAGCTGTATGCTGATGCCATGTAGGTGCATCCGCTTGCATTTGCTTAAATCAGCCGGCAGCCTAATTTCTTTTGGGGGGATGCGGAGGGGGCAGAGCGATTGACACAGAGAGCCTCATGCTTGTCCATTTGTATTTCATGCCCCCGTGGGAGGGCCCCTAAGAGACATCCAGGTGCATCGGCGCCTGCTGCCCTCGGGTACGTGAGTACGAGAGCCAAGCCGCCAGCGCTGGATCTGCCCGTAGGAGAGGAAGATGATACCAGCGTGACAGAGACCCCTGCCAGCTCCCAGTCCCAGCCTGGGCCAAGTCCTGTCTGGACTCAAGGGGGCATCTGCTTCAGGCCATGAATTCGCAGGCTGGCAACAAGGTTCTTGCAGGGAAAGGTGGCAGCCACATACGCCCTTCCCCCGGACCTGCTGGGGCCTGTGACATAATGGCCTTTAGGGGCAACCTATTTACAGATCGATATCGAGCCCAGCAGCCACAGGTCCGGCTGGTGATGCTCAGGATCCCTCTGAGTGGAGGCTGCCTGGACTAGGGTGAAGCTTTGAGTCTCCACTGGCCACGTTGCCATATTAATGACGAGCCCAGCCACCATCTGCTCCATTTCAACCCCATTAAGCACGGCCCCTCGTGCTCTGCAGAATCTGCCAAGGCAGAATGTAGGGCACCGTGGGTTAGAAGTTAGCTTTCTGCAGCTGCTCCTCTTCCAAGTGAGAATCGAAACCAGGACGTGAGTGCCGCTGAGCTCCTGAGTGGCCTCTTCACATGGTCGGGGAATGTTAATTAAATTGGCGATGAGTCTGCTGTGCATCTGGCTTGTCCCATCCTGGGCACACAAGGGCTTTGTTCTCTCCAGAACAGCGTAGGTAGCCATATTGGGTGGCCTGCCTGCTGCAATCTCCTCCTTGAGGGGACTTTTCTAGCCGCCTAGGTGTCCTAGCCGAGATCAGGCCCCATTGTGCCAGGCGCTGTCTGTACACATAGCGATGGTTTGTCCCTGCCTCAGAAAGCCAACAGTTTAAATGGGCAGGGGGTGCGAGGGGATGGGACTCACCCAGGTCCCTCCCAAGGCCAGTGGAAGAGCTGGGATTAGACCCAAGCTGCTCTGCCCACTAGACCTGCTGCCTTCCTCCTTTCCTGGCTCTTGTGAACGAGTGAAAGTCCCCCAACCTTTCCAGTAGTCAGAACTGCAGCCACCTCCTCTCGGTCTTCTCCTTCGCTTCTCCCTCCCTCCCTCTCTCTAGGTTTTTCTGCCACGCCCCTGGCCATAATATCTGAGTCCCCTACAAACCGATCTTCCCGGCGGTCGCCCAAAGAGCCAGCGTCTTCCCTGCCTCCACGCCCAGACAAGCAAGACAGTGATGTTTTTCACCCTGCCTCATTCCTTCCCTCTTGGCCTTCTCCTCGGGAGCCTCTCTGCCTCCATCAACACTTAGATACTCAGCTCTTTGGGGTGGGGTCTTTTTGTTCTATTTGTGCAGCACCGAGCACGGTGGGGTCCTGGTCCGTGACTGGAGCTGCCAGCTTCCACCGTAATCCCGATCGTAATCGCCTGCCTCCCTTACCTGGGCCCCTTCCTTTCTTCCTCCCTTTGTGAGCAAGTTCACACCGGCTCAATGCAGGCTGCCCCCCGTTCCCAGGAGCGCTGGAATTGCCAGTCCTGATCAGCCACCATCCATGTAGCCCGTTGAGCTTCGCAGGAAGGTGCAAGAAACCCCTGCAGAGGTGCTGTTCCTCTGGCCGAGGAACCGGTCTGTGTCGGTGCTTTACTCAGGGGATTCGCCGCTTTGGGAATGGGCTGCATCCGGCCCCGCAGCCACAACCCCTGAGCCGGTGTGGCCCTTCTCCAAAACACTGTTGCAAGGGACGCCAGCAGCCCAGGTTCCGATTCAGTAGGACGCTAAGTGCGACTGACTTCCCTTATGGGATCCTTTCCAGCCCTGGTGTCCAGGGCTTTTGGTGGAATGTTTCCCGCTCCCCTCCCATTCAGCCTTCGCTCTGGGCTTTGTGGCTGGCAGACGCTGTCCTGATGCTGCTCGTTAAGGGGGAGCTGCTGCCTCCCAAAGGGTGACCGATGGGTGCCTGCAATGCATTGTGTGGCCTGTGGCCTGCACCACGCCTCTCGACTTCGCTTCCATCCGGGCATGGGCTCTTCTGCTGACCCGCGGCGTGAAGCTGCGCAATAGGCTGTGTCAAAGAGGGGACGCGAGCGGCGTGGCAGGAACACGGGCGGCAGCTGCAGCTATGAATTCTAGGGACGACTTGCCCTGGGAATCACCACAGAGGGCAGCCGCTCTCCCCACGGGGCAGGGCAAAGGGGAGACTGGCTCTGTACTCGCTTTCGGTGGCCCCGGTTTCAAGGCCGTGTCGGTCATTTTGTCACTGACCAGCCACTCATGCTGCACAAAAGACCCTGTCTTCTCTCTGTGCAACTCCACCATTTCTCTTCACGCTCCTCAGGGGAGCTGCGGAGCCCCAGGATGACACAGCCCAGCCACAGCTTTGCCTTGGCTCCTGCCTCCTCCCTGCAGTGTATCTGTCCTCCTGGCCACCCAGCCTCTTTGCTTCCCGTGGTGTGGAGGAATGAAAGTTTAGCAAGACCCTTCATGAGAAGGAGAAACCTACCCCAGCTGTTGCCTTGGCCCTACTAACCAGCAGGCCTAGGAGGGCTCTGGAGAACTCTGTTGGGCAAAGCTGTCCTGGCACCCTCCAGGCATTGACCCAAAGCGGATCCTGCTGGGAGAACCAGCCCCCCAGCCCTGGTGTTACCCCTGGCTAATTAAACAGAAAGGAGTTATCACCCAGCCGGTTACCATGCCAACCCCCTCACTCAAGCAGATACTGGCCAATGTGTGGGATTTGAATAACTGACCCTTGAAATCTGTTAAGGGCCCATGTGATAATAATGACTGCTAATTACACGCACTTAGCAGTAATTTATCTTCACCGTGGTTATGCATGCGGCATTCCACTGCAAAAGTGACTCTTCAAGGAGGAGGGGTTTTATTTTGAAGGAGGATGTGTGTGTCTGGGTGTGAGAGAGACCTTTGTGGGGGATTTTATTAACGATAATGTCCAGCTGTTATAAGGAACTGGAGTGAGACATGCGGTATATCCGGGGTAACTGCACAAAGCCATGGTGACCTGCTCCAGAAGCCGAGAGACTTGAAACCTCTAGGACACCTCTACTCCGATATAACGCGACCTGATCGAACACGAATTCGGATATAACGCAGTAAAGCAGCGCTCCGGGGGGCGGGGCTGCAGACTCCGGCGGATCAAAGCAAGTTCGATATAACACGGTTTCACCTATAATGCAGTAAGAGTTTTTGGCTCCCAAGGACAGCGCTATATCGGGGTAGAGGTGCACGTGTTTCATTCCATATTGCATGGGAACCTCATTTATTTTGATCAGCAAGGCACCCGGCCCTGCCCGGAGGTTGTGTATTAGCAAAACGTGGTCACAATGCAAATGACAACACAGGGTTCGAGGCAGCTGGAGGGTCGGACCCCTTGATCTTTTAAAAAAAGGAATCCAAAGCTTGCGATTGCCTGGTGTGGCCCCTGGCGCAGCAGCGGCTGGGTGGGGTCGAGGGGTGTAGCTATGAAGCAAACGAGCGAGCGCCTCTCGTCAAACACTTTGCAAGACGGGAGCTTCCTGAGCGGAGGCTTCGCAGGGGGATTTTGCCACAAACCAGAGCCGTGCCCTGCTAGCCTAGCCATAAATACCTGGGGGGGTGACCCAGGCTCACGCGCCGGGGAGGAACTGCTGAACGTCTTCCATGTGTCACAGCCGCCTAGCTCTTGACTAGATGATAGAGTTGCCTTAGGCAGTGGCGGTGCGTCCCACCTCTCTGTGGATTGTGCACCGTGCACACTCAGACACGGCAGAGATGACAGTTGTAACAGGGTGCGTGGAGGGCTGAGCGGCCTAGTGCTTGGCGCACCTGACTGCCAGCCCCTTGCCTCCCTGGCAGAGGGGCCTGGTCCGTAAGGAGGTGAGGGTGTGGCAGGGGGGATCTGGGTGGATGGGTGGGCAAACAGCCCCCCTGAAGGGCCTGACTCGCCTCTCGCATAGGCCACCTCAACACCAGTTTAACGCCATTCGCTCCCCTGGAGCTGGCCCCTGGGTAAAGCTGAGCATTCAGACCTAGATGCTGAGGCAGAGCCGGGCTGGAAGGGGAGCCCGGGGCACCCCATGAAAAGAGAGGGAAGAAAAGCTCTAGGCAGCCCCACTTGCTGCTGCCGGGGAGAGGGCCCTGGGCTCCTGCCTGGGGCTAGATCAACGGGGCTGAGAGGGATGGACACAGTGCAGCCAGAGGAGCTCCAGACCCAGCATCTACCTTTCCCCCTGCTCCAAGGAGATGGAGCCTGGCACGCTGGGAGCTGTGGTCTCCGCGGGCGCCCCTTGCATGAAAGAGAGTGGTAGCCGCAGCCTGCGGCATTTCATAGTCTCGCCGTAGAAGGAGTCGATGCTCCTAGGAAGTGGAAGGGGGAGAGAAAGTAAATCAGTTTTGCAGGTGTCAGGTCAGTGCAGCAGCTCTCAGATGGGCTGACGCGTATGGTGGAACCGGAGGGAGCTCAGAGCAGAGCAATGGGACAGGGCAAAGGCCGGGACAAACTATCCTATGAAGAGAGATTGAAAAACTTGGGATTGAAAGGAGACGTCTAAAAGGGGCCATGATAAAAGTATATAAAGTAATAATTGGTCTAGAATAGGGAGATCGGGAATTTCTGTGCTCCCTGTCTCATACCACGAGAACATTCCATTAAATTGAAAGGGGGGAACTCTAGACTGATGAAAGGACAGACTTTCTCACACAGTGTGGAGTTAGACTGTGGAACTTACTGCCACAAGAAGCCATTGAGGCCGAGAATTTAACAAGATTCCAAAAGGGAATTATTGTTTATAGCTAGGGTGACCAGATGTCCTGATTTTATAGGGGCAGGCCTTATTTTTGGGGCTTTTTCTTATATAGGCACCTATTACCCCCACCCCCGTCCCGATTTTTCACACTTGCTGTCTGATCACCCTATATATAGGCATAGAAAGATTGTCCAGAGTTGTCATAGTAAATGACAATAAAATATTAAACCTCATGCCCCAAGGCTTAAGCCAATCTCTAATTTTAGAGACCAGGGTGAGATCTCTGTGGAGGGCAGATTATCCCGTATCAGCGACTGCAGGCTTCTGACACCTTCCTCGGAAGCATCAGGCTGGAAATAAGGCATACATTTTTAATGGTGGGAGTAATTAACCATGGGGACAATTTACTAAGGGTCATGGTGGATTCTCTGTCACTGACCAGTTTTAACTCAAGATGGGGTGTTTTTTCTAAAAGCTCTGCTCTAGGAATTATTTGGGGGAAATTCTGTGGCCCGGGTTACACAGGGTCAGACTAGATGATCACAATGGTCCCGTTTGGCCTTGGAATCTGGCTGTCAGAGATGGGCTCTGGAGCAGAGAGACATTGGGTCTGATCCCCTCTGGCAGTTCCTGTTTTTATGAATCCTCGAGGCAGTAAGTCACCACAGCATCTCGGAGGCTCAGGATTGAAAAGAAAGCATCAGGTTCTCTACCCAGCACACAGATACCTTGTGCTCGGTGTTGTGTGAAGGGTTTTATCATGCACTTAGGCACATCGCTATTTTCAAATTGGGCTCAATTGGTTCTTGGACTCAGAACCGGAGGAACTGGACGAGATGCTCTGGCTTGTGATACGCAGGAGCCCGGGGTGGATGATCTGATGGGTCCTTCTGGCCTTAAAATGGATGGAACTGCAAGAAGAGATGTTCTCTGTGTATAAAAGGGGCCTTTGCCACCTTGCTCTGAATTCCTCCTCTCTGGTCCCCTGGCTCCTTGCGGCTAATAGTGCAGTAATCAGCTGCCCAAGGGGGCGATTTACCTCATTTCTCCCAGTCCTGCCACCAGATGAGGGACCTGCCACTTGTTCCAATTCTGCTAAGCCACGAGCTTTCCATGGGTGGCAGCTGGGGCGCGTAGAACATGATTCTGAGTTCATTGAATCACAGAATCTCAGGGGTGGAAGGGACCTCAGGAGGTGTTAGTCCAACCCCCTGCTCACAGCAGGACTAATTCCCAACTAAATGATCCCGGCCAGGACTTTGTCAAGCCTGACCATAAAAACCTCTAAGGAAGGAGAGTCCACCACCTCCCTAGGGAACCCATTCCAGTGCTTCACCACCCTCCTAGTGAAATAGTGTTTCCTAATATCCAACCTAAACCTTCCCCAGTGCAACTTGAGACCATTACTTCTTGTTCTGTCATCTGGTACCACTGAGAACAGTCTAGATCCATCCTCTTTGGAACCCCCTTCAGGTAGTTGAAAGCAGCTATCAAATCCCCCCTCATTCTTCTCTCCTGCAGGCTAAACAATCCCAGTTCCCTCAGCCTCTCCTCATAAGTCATGTGCTCCAGCCCCCTCATCATTTTTGTTGCCCTCATTTGGAACCGGAAGTATGGAATCACGCAGCAGCAGAGACCAAAAAAAAGCAAGTACAATACAGTACTGTGTTAAACGTAAAGTACTAAAAAAAAGGGAAAGCAGAGTTTTTCTTCTGTATAATAAAGTTTTAAAGCTGCATTAAGTCAATGTTCAGCTGTAAACTTGAAAGAACGACCAGAACATTTTGTTCAGAGTTACAGACAACCTCCATTCCCGAGGGGTTCATAACATTGAGGTTCTACGGTATGTGATTTTCTTTTTTGAGGTTTTCTAATTTGATGTGAAATTCCCATCCCTTCTTCTCATAATTTGTGAAATATTTTATGATGTCAGTTTCTTCATTCCATTCGCCAAGCCTCTTCTAATGCCCTGGCCACCTTCTTTACACTTCTCCTTTGAAGGATTTTCTTTCCGCAAGGATCTGATTAAACAATCGCAGATGACGCAGGCCAGATTAATTGGGGCCAATTCCGTGGTGCTGCAAAGATGTACACTGACGGGATCTGGCCTCCCCCCAGAGCTTGTCTTAAAGTGGTCCCTGGAGTGGACTAGTTGCTGATTTTCACTCAGTGCGCCGGTGGATCTCAGTAAGAGCCGCAGGCACTCGGCGCTTCGGAAGGCCGGGTGCTATATGCCATTGAGAGAGAAGACTCCCTCCTGGAAATGGAAATTGTTTGTCCAGGACCCTAGTCCTGGCAGACTTCTTGCAAGCGTCTTGCCTCTTATACTCACACAGAGGAGCTCATTCATAGCAGAGGAATGTTTGAGCAGGATAATATGTTGAGCAGCCTCCGTCTTTCAGCAACCTGCCACACATCCTGTAACCTCTCGGGTGCATTACTAGAGGAGGCTGAGGGGCATCTCTCTGATACCCAGGAGATGAATGCCTCTATTTAAATTCCCAAGCCTCAAGGACATAACTCTCCTGCTTGACGTTACTAGTCGATATTTTAAACCCAAGTAGAAATGATGGGAATTTTGTTATTAAATCTCTGAGAAGATGAGTTTTTTAAAATGAGGGATAAAAGAGTTTTCCTCCCCCCCCCCCCAAAAAAAATCACAGAAAAAGGCTGTTTTAACTGCTTTCCTGACCAAAAAAGAACGGGAAAAGTTCTTAATTTTTTAGTAGATTCTTTCATTGCTTAAGGCTGAGACGTCTCATAAGAATCCCAGTTAATGGGGTGGAGGGAGGCGTATTGTTCTCCACACCTAGAATAGGTAAGATTCCAAGAATAATAAGTCTCAAAAGGGAGCCCTGAGCGTTCTTGGAAAACCAGCGTAAATAACCAGCAATGGCATGACCAGACCATCCCTTCATGGAGAAAATTGAGGCTAAACGTCACCTTCCCAGCAGAACATTCTCCCATCTGGTACCTGGCATCATGTCAAAACTCAGCATTAAACAAAAGACCTTTCTTTGGCCTAAGACTGTTGCCAGCGATAGTCCAGCTCTTCACTTCACAACTAAACCCACCATTAACTTTCCTCGTGCAATTTGCTTCTCGCAGCTGAGAATCCCCTTTTCAACCAACGTAAATCCAGTAAGGAATTCTGCCTTTACTGTGAAAAAGGAATGTCCCCCATTTCCCTCTCAGTTCATAACTTTAATTCTTAATTCATAAATGTAATTAATCTAACATCAATATAGTGCCTTTCACCCTCATTCACTTTTCACTGGGGTTACCGCGGCCACCTCTGGGGTGAAACATGACAAGTGTTTCACCACTCACAGCAGGGCCTGATCCAATGCCCACTGAAGTCCATGCAAGTCTCTATTGATTTCAGTGGGATTTGGATCCAGCGTCCATTTACCAGAGGAAGAGACGCTGCTCTTAAACCTGCAGGGAGAATTTAGGGAGGCAGAATGTAATGAGACAGTCTGGACAGCAGCCCTAGCGCCTAGTGAACCTCTCAGACTGCAAACCCTAGGGGGGGAGGGTTATCTGTCTTCTGTGTATGGAGCCCAGTGGGATGCAACCCCTGTTTGAGGCACTGCTGTAATATAAATAATTCTGTTACTAACTCTAATAATAACCAGAACATGAACAGCCATGAGTGGTCTGGTGGTGCGGAGCACTGATCTACTCTAGGGGGAAAGGACTTGGTCATAGGACACTTATTGAAGCATTCAGCAACTCAAAGCCCCATCAATCTACAAACCCTGGGAGGTGCCTGAGGGAGAAAGGGGAGTTGGCAGGGCCTCTGGGAATCCAGGGAGCTTGGTCCTTCATCTAATGTGTGGGAAACCCCCAGAGGGGGGGTAACCCAACCCTTAATACATGTTATCTGCAAAACGCTTGGTCTACACTCCAGCAGGAAAGGTCACCGTCTGGCTTCCTGGCCTTTCAGTGATCAAAGACTGTAGCATTTTCTTCCACGCCTGAGTCGTTCTGCTTATGACTGAGCTTCCAATTACAGAGGCAAAGAGGAAAAACTATACACGTCTTTCAGGTTTATTAATTTGGATGCTATCTAACATCTTTCGCTCCCCAATTATACCCTAATTCTTCAAATAACAAAATCCGCCTGGAGGGGGACTAGTGAACCTGAGTAAGTTGTGGGCTGGATATCCCACCCCCCCTTCTTTGCTCCTGCATTTGCAAGTTCTTTGCAGAATCCGAGGGTTGCGGTTAACGTTTGCCAGATTTCCTCCCTGAAGGTGCATCTGAAAATTAAGAATTCAGGGTAGAATCCTGGCCCCACTGAGGTCAATTTCAAAACTCTCCTTGACTTCAGTAGGGCCAGAATCTCACCCCAGATTCTTGAGCCTCTCATGCTTGTCCTTATAGCGCTGCTGTCATTGGGACTGCTCCTGAAACGAGGAGCACCCCTGGGAGCAGGGTCCCTGCAGGTCTCTAACCGGCCCTGTTGTGTGCTTGTGTGGCAGTGCATGGCCAAGGGAGCCTACCAGGGCATAGCAAAGGGCATGTGCTCCACGTGTTTATCCGCATGAGGATGTGTGTGCAGCACTCTGCTGAGCGGGGCCATGCTGCACGCGCAGGCTGCTCACCACCACGGTGCAGGCGAGGAGAGCCCCACTCTGCAGCATGCTCCGTACAGCGGGTGCCGTTACAACGTGCTGGTAATGTATTCCCGGCACTTAGCCTGGGGATGTGTTATCCGCTGTGGTGGTACGTCTCCAGATGTGTTCCCCACGTATGTGACCATCTGGGGGACAACTCGGGGCCCAGATAGAGTAGTGCAAAGTGTGACTTTCATTCCGAGGGCTGTCGGCAGCTGTGCACCCCCATGCAACTCCACAGCAGTCGGTGGGGCTACCTGGGGGGTCACTGAGGGCCTGCATCCCAGCCTGTCTTCCCACTGTAGCGACAGTAGCTGGTCAGTCTCGTGCAAGGGGTGCATTGTTCTCATGCACTGCGTTGCTGAACTGGCTCCCCCGTCGCCCCCAGTGTGCGCACGCCGGGCCCAGCCGTTCTCTGGCTGCGGTTTGAGCTGGGGTGCAATTCCCAACCCAAGGAGCCATACCTGTGTTTGCTCTGATTGAGCTGGTGCACTGCAAACAGGCTCGCCGCGACGGGGGAAGGGTCTAGCCACCCCAAGGACGGACGCCTCCGAGACACGAGGCGTGTACTCGAGGCCGCTAGCCTCTCCCGCTGTGGGAGCTATTCTGTGGCTCGGTCAGAATTAGTTACGTTTCCTTGAGCTGCAGTTCACACCTCCAGCTCAGAGTGCAGACGCACCCTTGGTGACAGCTGTGCCGTCCGCTGAGACGCAGAGACACGTGGCTAGAGATGAGCAAAGAGGCACCATTTCATTTCATCCAAAAATTCCCTGACATTTTAAAGAAACATTTCATTGCTGCTGGCTTCCCCCCGGCCCCATTTTGTCTGAATTTTGCTTGCCTGGATTTCAGGCTCCTCTGTAACAGACGCACTTAGGCAAGCTAGAAAAGCAGTGAGGTTTGGGGGTGTTTTTGCAAATGCTTATCCCAATCCAAAAATTCCCCCTTCCAGAATGCAGACAGTACGCTGCAGCCTGATGTTTGCTGGGCAGGGGGAGAGCTGCGAATCCCACTGTTACTGATCAGCTACAACCTGTATTCATCCTCCTCCATCTCCTGTCTCCCCTCCACTGCCCCGGCTCTCTTGTTATGGCAGGCGCTTCCAGGTGGCGCTGTTAGACGTTGCCTTCCAAGTTCCTTTCCTTAGTGTGTGAGCTAGTTTTGACTCTTGGGAAGACATTGGCCCAGATCCCAGGGGAGTTAGGCACCTAAATACTTTTGAGGTTAGTTTTTGGGTTATGTAACCTTTTTTGTGAGGCTGCGGCTTTGGGGGAGAGGAAGCTGGGTGGGTAGGGAAGGGTTTGTTCTCCGCCTTGGGATGTGGTTCGGGTCAGTTCTGGAAGCGCAGCTGCTGCCTGGGGGTTGGGGATGGACTGAGATTTTTGGGAGATGGGATCACCCTGCTTTTGCTGTTGGACTGTCTCGTTCCAAGACTGGTGCATGTGGGTAAACAGAGCAAGTTTATACTAAGGATGTGCCCCACCGGTGCATGAATGAGTTCTCCTTCACCGGGACACCAGCCTGCAAGGCCTTGAATGTCTGTCTGAAACTGTTACCTGCGATAGGCTTATTTCTGCAGCTGGTCCGTAGAGTCCAGCCCCTTCAGTGCAGCCTTGTCCTGTTATGATCTCCCCTCCCCAAATGCACGTGTGGTGCCCTTGAATCCATTTTAAGCACATTCAGTCAATTCCAATCAGTCACGCCCTGGCACGAGAGGGAATCGCTAGCTAGGTATGAAATATCTCAGGAGACAAGAGCAGTTCAGTGAACGGCCCCAGACACAAAGCAAGTCCATACTCAGTTCCAAAGCTATCTCCTAAAAATATAAAACTTACTGGAAGTCACATCTCGGATGGAGATGAAAATCCGCGGCAGTAGCCGAGGGCCGGTTTGCAACCTTCGTCCCAGTGGATACCCGACTCCAAAGCTGCGTGTTTGCTTAGGGAGGAGGAGAGAGAAATACCATCTGCCAGAGGAGTTGTGGGGTGAAATGTTATGGCCTGTGAGAGGCAGGAGTCAGACTAGGTAATGGATTGTCACCCTGAGCATGTCAACCCCCGGCGGTTATGAACAGGTCCAGGGCGGGACGCCACCCCCACTCCCTTTCTTTGTGGCGGGATGGGAGGAAGTTCCATTATCATCTCCTGTAAGGTAGAATCACAGCATGGAAAAGCTGGAGACACCACAGGGCTGTAAAGCCATAATCGGCCCTTCTGGCCTTAAAATCTGTGACTCTGTGTGTCCTCTTTCAGCTTCAATGTTTGTTTATGTTAGTCATTGCCAAACTGCTGAGGACATGAAGCAAGTTAATATTAAACTTAAATAGCCCAACAAGGGCCTGGTAACAGGCCGTCAGGGGCCAGCTGTCAATGGCAGATTAGCAAGTATCCAGTCTAAATTTACTGTCACTAACTCTTGTGCGTGCGCACCATGTGCGTGCGGGTGTACAGACGCGCACACAGGAGCCTGGAAACGTTTTTCTGATTCAGTCCTGGGGCCGTTCCAGCTCTTAACGCTTTTTACATCAGCACCCAGTTCCCCGCAAAACAGACAGGGGAAGTTGCTGCCTGTGTTTTCATATATCGAGATCGGTCCCCTGCGCTTGATAATCAAGGCTGCCTTAGTCAGCATGCGTCAATGCGATGCACTAATGCTCAGTGTGCTGCTGCATTCATTCCTCAGCAATTAGTTGCCATGACCTCTTGTTACAGAGCAGTGCTTGGATTTGCCATCTGAACTTGCTGACGGTTCCCGAATATCAGCTGGACGTCTGAGTTAAAGAAAAGAGACACCCAAACTGAACTGCCCTGTGCTAAATGTTTCTAGTGGCTTCAGGTGTTTTACAAAATGTAAAAACTTTAGCATTTGCATTAAAATGTGACCTGTTCTAAATGAAGCTGCATGCATCCATGGATGCCCTCAGAAAAGAGTTTGGCGTCTTGTTGGTTGGTTGGTTCTTTGCATTTGTTTTTAAACTGAAAGAGGCACATTTTTACCAAACTCTCCCAATTATCTGATCTTCCAAAAAAAAAATAATTAAATCTCGGCTCTTCTCTCGTGCTCTTCATTCCTAGATCACAAAACACTTTGTTGCAAAAGAAGATGAGTGTCATTATCCCATTTTACAGATGGAGAAACGGGTGAAAGGAAATACGGTGCACAACTAGACAGTGGAATTCCTTGCCACTGGGAGTTGTTGAGGCCAAGAACGAAGCAAGATTCAAAAAGGGTCAAGATGCTCATATGGATAGTGAGAATCTCTGGAGTTATCAGAATCAATGCTAACAAAAATGTTGAGGGAATATTAAACCTTGTTCTTCAGGGCTGAAGCCAATCTCTGTTAAAGACAGATGAGATGAGCTGTAATGTGGGGGGCAGATGACCCCTATCTGCTATTGTAGGGCTCAGCTTCCTCTGAAACATCTGGTGCTAGCCACTGCTGGAGACGGGCTACTGGACCAGAAGGAACTCAGATCTGTTTCATTCTGGCTAGGCCTGTGTTTTTAAACTGTGACACAATGCGTGGAGAAAGGACTTGCTCAAGGGCACCCGGCAGCTCAGTGGCAGAGCCAAGAGTACCATCCAGTTCTCCTGTCTCCTTGTCTTGCCGCAGCCCACTCTCCAGTGCCACTGATTCATGCTCTTTTCCAGTTTGCCCTTAGATGCGCCCTCAGGGGCCCACTGAAGTGGCTGGGTCAGCAGCAGGGAACAGAACCAGGCCCCGTGTGGCCGTGATGAGCTAGACACTAGGCAGCGTGTGATGTATCCTGCTGCTCTGAAGGACAATCGTTTCTAATTATTTCTGGGTATGTTAATTGATACCCACTCATGTCTGGCTTTAATTCCCTTTCTGGTTAGCGGGGAATCGTGCGCCCCAAAGACACTGATAGTCAGGCAAACCTTAGCGCGCTGGAGAGGGACTCAGGGCGGAATTGAATGAAGGTTCCGCGGTCAGATTTTCTTTGGGGACTTCGGGCGTTGCCTTGGGCACAAATGCACCTGGAGGAGTTGGAAGGGGATGAAGCCGTGAATCTGAGTCACATTGCACAATCACCAGCATTGCACAGACCGCAGCCGGAAGCAGGGTGCATGGGAGTGTGTGTGTGTGTCTGGCAGAGCTGCTGGGTACCCTGCCAGGGCACCGGTGTCTGGGAAAACGGTCCCAGTCCGAGCTGTGGCCGCTCCCTTCAGTACCAGGTTTACGTTCAGGCTCGGTGTGTGGATTGCGCTGCCTGCAGATCCTCACAGCAGTTTGTCTCTGTCGCTGGTAGCACACCGGTGTCCTGGCACTAGCCAGCCAGCTGCTCCGAGGGTCGCTGGGTAACATTGCCAGCAGTTATCTCATGGAGTTGTCTGCAGGCACTAATAATAATCATCGTCTGGCTCAGCCTTTGAGCCCAAACCCCTCCTCTTGGCTTCTGTCCCTGCCTCTCGTCTCTGAGCTCCTGAGCACATCTGGCTGGCAGATGGGGAGCGGCGAGGGGGACACCTGCTGTTGCTCCTCGTCTTATCTATGCAGTGACTCTTGGACGGGGGGAGGGAGAAAGCGACGGGGCCTTAGATGATGGCGGGCAGCCAGCGTCCTCTGTGCGCGGGGTCGACACAGGGTGCAAATGTCAGCAAAGGCTCCCAGGGGGCCGGTTGGAACCACTGGCCTGGCACAGTGGTGGGGCTTCGAAATGAGTCCTGAGCAGGTCTCAACCCCAGTGTGCCAGGCAGTGAGTGCACAGGCCAAGCCCTGCCTCCTGCAAATACAGCCTGCTTCACGTTGCCACTGTGAGTAATCCCACCGCGCTGGCCACAGTACGGATGTGGCTGTGGGGTCAGGAGACTGGTTTGGCCTCATCTGCATTCTGCTGTGGAAGAGCCTGAACCCAAATCATCCCTGGCATAGGACCCCCCCCGAGGCTCCCCTCCCCCGCCACTGGTGCCGCGAGCTCCCCCCGGCAGCGTCCCCCACCCAAGACTCAATCCGGGGTATTTATGGTATAAGTCACAGGCTGTGATTTTTTGTTTCTTGCCTGTGACCTGTCCAGGACTTTTACTAAAAATACCCGACTAAATCGTAGCCTTAATCATGAGATTCTGTAAAAACAATAGCTGTGGTGTTCTTTTATTTGCCTTCTGCTCTTTGAGCCTTTATGGGGCACTGGGGTCACATTTTGAAGCTTTCTCCACAGCCACATGGGTTGGAAATGTACGTTCTCTTTAAGAATGAAGGCTGGAATCATCACAGATCCACTTGACTCCAGGAGCTGGGGCTTTAAAGACAACAATCGGTTTCAGGAGACTCATGACAAACTCATGAGACTTGGCAGCACTGCAGAGAGCAGGGAGCAAAGCTTAGCAGGTGGCTCTGGAATCGGACCACCTGCCCTTGGCCTCTCCATCATGCCTTCCTGGAGCAGCACAAGCCCTAAAAGAGGAGGATGTGATGGGCTCTAGCAGGGGGTGAGGAACTGAGCGGTTGGTTCTTGGGGGTGTGTCTCTCTCCCGCTCAAAGTTTCTTTGCTTTGGCAGCCTCGGGGTTTACTCTGAGCCAGTGTTGGAGAGAGGAGAGTGCTTGTGTGTTCTCCCCTCTTGGAAAGGAAAGAGAGCGTGAGCGAGAGGGCATTCTCACTCCAGTTCCTCTGATACTCCCTCCCGTCCAATGTTCATGTTAATACCTCAGCTCTGTGTGCCGGGACCTCAGCTGGGAGAGGCTACAGTTGTTAATTCCCCATCTGTGCCTCTGATTGGGCTAAGGAACGGCCAGTGAATGGGGGAGTGTGGCGTTTCCCTCCTTAGGGCACGGCTCGGTAGAGCATTAAGCTTTTAATTGAGGTAGAAGTGGATCAGTCCAAGGAAGGGGGCACTTGTGCGGCACGCTGCTCTGGAGCAGGCGGCTGTTGGCAATCCATGCAGCTGCATTAGTAAATACACGCAGGGGGATACCAGCGGCGAGGAGGCAGCGCAGCCAGAGCAAAATGCTTTTAGGTAAGTGAAATGCAACTTTCCTTTCCTCATGCTTCCAACACCGGGCAGCCTGCTAGGTGGTCTTTTATGTAACGGCGACGTGAAAGCTGGACAGTCCCCTCCCCGGGCTCCTGTCGCAGTCGGCTTTTTAATCAGCGGGAAGTGGAAAGCTGTTAGCTCAGCTTGTGCTACGGCTTGAAAATCGAGGGTAGGTTTAGAGGGAAGCTTCTCGTGGGCGCGTGTTACGCAGACATCACAAAAGCTTGCACAGAGCACTGGGGGGTTGGCCAGTTTTGCAGCAATGATGGCAAAGAAATCGAACTAGGAAGAGCGCCACGAATGTCTGCCTGCGAATGGTTCGGGGAAGTCCAGGCATGTTTGTGCTGCTAACGTCCCAGGTGCACTCACTCCTCTGTGCAGAGACGGTGCAGCCTTTAATCACAGCCGCCTGCAATGGGCTTTTATAGAGTCCCGTGAGCCCAGAAAGATGAAATCAAATCAAGGTGCAAGTTGTAAAAACTGGCCTGTGTCCTCTCGATCTGAGGCCAGTTCAACTAAGATTACGGACCCCGAAGTGCGTCCCCCTCATGAGCTTGGCTTGAGGGTCACTAGTGACACAGATATTGATGTGAACCGTTGTGCTGTCAGGAACGAGCCTTGGAGACTCATGGAACTTGGGAAGTCCTGGCTTGGAAATGGTGCCTGGTTATAGGAGCATGATACCTGCATATCCTCTGCCTAATTGAACCTCTCCGAGCCCCTCTCTCAGCACTAGGCAATCCTAAACTGCAGTTTACAAGCAAAGTGGATTCAGATCCCTCTCCATTTCCATCCCTTGAGAACCCATTGGAACGGAGGTTGTGTCTTTTTTTATTAGAACGGGTTAAGTCTTGCATCAGTCCGCCCTCAGAATGGTCAGCCTCCCCCCAGACACACGCGCGCAACCTGTTTCTTCAGCTCTCAGCTTTTAATCTTAATTACCGGTGGGATTCAAGCTGGGCTTGATTCACTGCAGCCTATTGATTTTGCCCAGGGCTCTGAGAAACAGGTTGCATGCTGACGTGAGCTTTATTTTGTCCTCTCTCTTCATTTGGGGGTCAGCTTTTACTTTGGCGCATCCTCCGGTTTCTGTTTTGCTTCCTTGGAATATGATGCCAGTGTGTTGTGCTCTTCATATGAAATGAGCTTGGGTGGGGGAGAAGACAGGCAACGGCTTTGAAGAAAACCCAGTTCAAAAGCTTGCAAGAAGCTCTGCTGATCCTGGTTAGTTGGTGTTTTCTGCCTGCAGAAGGCTCATTGAGTCAAGCTGCAGCGACAAATAAAGTGTAACTGGAACGCTTGCGTCCAGCCTGGTTTCGCTTACAGACGCGGGAGCCCTGGTTCTGTGCTTTTATTATTATCATTGTTAACTTTCCACCGTGCCGGTAAATGACCCAGCTTCGCATTTTCATTTCACTCCCGTGTCTTATGTTGTTGTTTTTGTTGTCAGTGTTATGGGTGTCTGTACAGCTGGTACGTATAGGATGGTTCCTGCTCTCTGCCTCTCTCTCTCTATATATATATATTTATAGATTGTTACTATATCACGTACATGTGCATGTTTATGTCTGTGTGTGTTTTATAAGACAGTTGCGTCCACGGAAACACGGATGTTATTAAACTGGCACATCTGGCTGGGTTTTTTGAACTACGGCATTGCTTGTCAGCTGCCTTGCATAGATCACTTTAATTTTTTTAATCATTTGAAACATAATCCATCTTTTGTGAGCTGTCTTTCCCTGTGTTTCTGGAACAAGTAACAGTTCTCAGGATATTTATCTAGGATATTTGTTAGCCAAAGCAGGTTTAAGAAATATAGCTTGCCTTTACCCTAATGTTCTGAAATCTTCATATTTTTATTTTTTAAATTTCAAAATACAAACTCTCCTGTATCCTGGCCCATGATAACACACTTCCTCGGGATGTTTTCCCTTATTCGCCACCACCTGCCTGTTCTTTCTATTTCCTTTGCCTCTCTCATTTTTCAGTATTCCATCTCAAATGACAAAACAGCGAGAATCATTTTACTCCAGAAAATTTCTCACCAAAGGGCACTGTGCAGTAACGTACTGTATCCTCTCAGTGCCTGGTAGTTTAATGGAACCCTTTGTATAGGATCGTATTGCACTGGGGTACCCTGAAATTTTGGAAAGGGCTGCAAAGGTTTTGTTAGAATATATTCTGTTAGCCATATTTATTTGAGTTCTGTTTACTTCCTGACGTGTGTAAAGTGTCCTCCTCTTCTGAAGTGGTGTTTTGAAGCACACAGAGGGAGAGTGAAACCTCTAAGCCAGAATGTTCTGAATATCTAAAGGATTAGAGTAAAAAAATTCCATTTCCCTAGGGCATTTTAGGGTAAAAGTGTGCGAGCATGTGGAGTTAAAAGCTGGCCATGGGAGTTCTGAGTTAGCCTAAGTGCGGAGTAACTTTGACTGTATTAATGGATGGGTTCTGCAAGCTTCTCCACCAGGGTGGGAATTATTAGCTGCATTTCAGGTAAGGCTTTTGAATCCTTTATGAGGCTTTGTCATTGTTACCACTTGGTTAAATTGTCGTAGTTCCACTGAAGTCAAAGGTGCGGCGACAATTTACACTAGCTGTGGATCTACCCCACTTACTCTTTTTGATTTTTGTCTTGACTGCTGCAGGCAGGAACCCTCAAGAGGTTTTGAAATCTGTGTTGGGTTTTTTTAATAGAAAGAATATGAAATAAAATGCACCCAAAGTCAGCAAAACTTTAAATTCTCTTCCGGCTCAAAATGGCGCTAAGCCCCATTGTCTCTGGGCAGGCAGACGTTGGGGCTGATTGCCCCACGCGAGCACCTGAACGAGTTGTGCTGCCGTGCAGGTGCTAAAGCTGATGGCTTGGGATGAAGATCTTTGCAGCAGCGCTGTGCCTCATTGAGGCTCCAGTCCAACCAGGGACTTGAGTGCATCTCATTGACTCCCATGGGACAACCCATGTGCTTACCTGCAGGCATCTCCCTACGCACCTGGCTGAAATGTCCACTGAAGTCAGCAGAAGGAGGCGCATTGACTTCAGCGCACATTGAATCAG
This sequence comes from Mauremys mutica, assembly GCF_020497125.1. NCBI lineage: Eukaryota > Metazoa > Chordata > Testudines > Geoemydidae > Mauremys > Mauremys mutica. The sequence goes on from NC_059096.1 coordinate 1,854,844, forward strand.
GCACTTTGGCTTTGGGCAGGTCTACGCTTCAAACGCTGCAGCCGTGCAACTGCACCACTGTGGCACGTTAGTGACGTGTACTTGGGATTAGCCTGGACTCAGCAGCAACTGGCATTAGCGGAACTAGTGTAGACAAGGGAAGCCACAGCTAACTACCTCGGTCTCAAGCAGGGGTGGGCTTCACTGATGCAAAGTGAAACGTTGCCGTTTGCACTGCGGGTTTGCAGTGGTGCAGCTGCCCGAGTTGCTGGACCCCCACTATAGAAAGGCATCAGTCGTCTGAACTGGACACATCAGCCGTAGAACGAGAGTGTCTAGGAGTATGGTTGAGGGCAGCACTGCCCCTTTGCGATGGGGCTGGTGCGTGGTAGCAGGGAGCCATCTTGTAAATCGTTGGGTGGCGTCATGCTTGGGTTCTGAAAACATTTGGGGTTTATTGATCCATATTTTATTTGGCTGCTTTTAATTGACTGCATACTAATGCTTTCTGTTCTCTCCAGAAGAGAAATGTCTCATTAAACCAATAATCTTCCTATCCATCTGCAAAAGGGCCTGCAGTTCGAACGCTTTCTCAAGAACATCTTTGTGTGTGGATGCCGCAAAAAACAACCACTACTATTATCTCCCCACAAATGGCTTCTGTTTTTACTTCTCCATTATTAGCTACCTTAAAAACCTGGGTATGTTGCTCTCCTGTCATTGCCAGGATTTAATGGAGGAAAGAATTAATCTGGATGCGTTCTCAGCATAATGTCGAATGCCTCATTTTCCATCCCATTTCAGCTGTGGGATTTGGTTTTCAGGATCTCTTCATCAAATGCTGGAACCTTGCTTTTTCTGATATTCTTTGGGGTGAATTTCCCCAGCAGTTACTTCCATCCGAGGGGAATAACTCTTGGAAAAGTCTCGGAGAGAACATCCATTTGCTAATTTCAGCGCTCAGCTGGCATCTTAAAAGATTGTGCTAGTGAGTCTATTGAACCAGGTTTCCTCTGCTGGCAGCCCCTTTCAGAGATGGGGGCATCACTATCGACTCTTGTATAACCCAGGCCAGAGGATTTCACCCAGGGATTCCTGCATCAAGCCCATATCTTCTGGCTGAGCTAGAGCAAACTTGATTTAAAGACGCCAAGTGATGGATAATAATGGATTTCTAATAATAAATATTTCAAGCAAAACTGAACGTTTTTGAAATTTTTAATAAATTGTGCTCCTGATAGCAAATTGAAGAGCCCTCTCCCACTGTTCCCAGTACTGAAGGGACTAGCTGAAGCAGTCTCAGAACTGTTAACAATTATCTTTCAGCATTCACGGAGAATGGGTGAGGCCCGAGAGGACTGGAGAAGGGCAAACGTAGTTCCTGTCTTTAAGAAGGGGAACAAGGAGGACCTGGGGAATTATAGACCCTACTTTGATATCTGGAAAGATACTGAACAAATTATTCAACAATCAGTTTGTGCGCACCTAGAGGATTGTAGGGTTATAAGGAAGAGCCAATGTGGATTTGTCAAGAACAAATCATGCCAAAGCAGCCTATTTTCCTCCTTTGGCAGAGTTACTGGCCTGGTGGGTAGGGGGGAAGCACTAGACGTGATATGTCTTGATTTTAGTAAGGCCTTTGATGCAGTCGCACATGATATTCTCATAAGCAAAATCCGGAAATATGGTCTAGATTAAATTGTGCACAGCTGGTTGAAAGACCATACTCCAAGTGTCGTTATCAATGGTTTGCAGTCAAACTGGTATCTAGTGGGGGCCAGCAGGGGTCAGTCTTGGGTCTGGTACCAATCAATATTTTCATTAAGGATTTGGATAATGGAATGGAGAATATGCAGATGACACCAAGTTGGGAGAGGTGGCAAACCCTTTGGAGGACAGGATTAGAATTCAAAACGACTTTGACAAATTGGAGAATTGGCCTGAATTCAACAAGATGAAAGTCAAAAAAGACAAGTGCCACGTACTTCACTTAGAAGGAAAAAATCAAACGCGCAGCTACAAACTGGGGACTAACTGGCTAATTGGTCATATTGCCAAAAAGGAGCTAGGGGGCTATAGTGCATCACAAATTGAATCTGAGTCACCCAACCCCCTGCCCCAAGTCAGAATCCCCTCCTGCACCCCAACTCCCTCCCAGAGCCCGCACCCCCTCCTGCACCCCAACCCCCTGCCCCAAGTCAGAATCCCCTCCTGCACCCCAACTCCCTCCCCGAGCCTATACCCCCTCCTGTACCCCAACCCCCTGCCCCAAGTCAGAATCCCCTCCAGCACCCCAACTCCCTCCCAGAGCCCACACCTTCTCCTGCACCCCAACCCCCTGCCCCAGGTCAGAATCCCCTCCTGCACCCCAACTCCCTCCCAGAGCCTATACCCCCTCCTGCACCCCAACTCCCTGCCCCAGGTCAGAATCCCCTCCTGCACCCCAACTCCCTCCCAGAGCCTATACCCCCTCCTGCACCCCAACCCCCTGCCCCAAGTCAGAATCCCCTCCTGTACCCCAACTCCCTGCCCCAGGTCAGAATCCCCTCCTGCACCCCAACTCCCTCCCAGAGCCTATACCCCCTCCTGTACCCCAACCCCCTGCCCCAGGTCAGAATCCCCTCCTGCACCCCAACTCCCTCCCAGAGCCTATACCCCCTCCTGCACCCCAACACTCTGACCCGGCCTGGATGTCCCTCCTGCACCGAAACTCCCTCCCAGAAAGAAACTAATATAACAGCTGTTCTATGGTAAGAAGTCGGCTATTTTGAATTAATTTAACTATATTCTGTATGTTTTAAGGCTGAAATGTAACCACAGAACGGCCTTATGTTCATTAATAGCCCCGGGCCCAGAGGAGAGTTAATCCAGCCCTGCTGTTAGGTGGGTCCATTTCATCATTGATCCATGCTTGTCAAACCTATAGCTAATAGCTGGAATTGTGCATTGAATAGATCTCTTGGATTCTTTTACCTCTTCAGAGCTAGATGGTAGGAGAGTAAGTCTTGCTACGTGTTTGTCCGTCTTAGGTGAATATGGCAGTACAGTTGGTGGGGGCAGATTTACAATGAAAGGTTAGAACTAGAAATAAAAATCCAATTAAATAATAATGACAAATGTGTGTTTGATTCCAAGCATTGACCACTGCCCGTCTAGCTCTGGGGCGAGCTTAGAGGAGTGCGATATAATTGTACAGCCATTACAAACTCCATTTTCAAGGCTCTGTGAAAAGTGGCTCTAGGCAGAAATTTGATGAAAAATTTCAAAAGCAAAGAGCTGTTGACTGTTTTACAAATCAGAGGGAGAACCGAGCTGGGTTCCCTGGGTCTGAAAGTCTTTTCCGCCCTCTGGAAGTCTCAGCCCTGAAACAGACTCTTAAAGCCACCTCGTGGTCCTCTTTTGTGTTCCTCCTTCAGCCTCTTCTCCGCTGTGATGCCTGGACAGCCCTGGACAATGGCTAGGCAGCTGGTTAGCTGTGACCATTGTGTTTCATGCTGACCAGTATCATCTCATGGTTTCCTTGAGCTCCCTCTGCTGTGGGAAAGGACTGCCTCTTTAATTGGATGTTTGTACAGGGCCTGGCACAATGGAGCTCTGGCCTCCAGATGCGACCGTAATACAGATAAATATTTTAAAATGAAATTTCTGCAGGCTGGTGCTGCAGGTCATTGTGTGCCGCTGTATCGGAAGTCCGAGGTGATGATGGGAAGGTAGTCTGATGTTTCTCTTCAGCCCCCCTCCCCTGTAAGCATCTTTGGTTGGTTGGTTGGTTTGTTCCAAAAGAACGTACCCGGAATGCTCCATAGGCACAGTGCGGGGTTCGGGGGTCGCTGCTGTGGCTGGTTCTGGTGATTGGGATCCTTTATTATGTGTCTTATGGCCGTGCCTAAAGACCTCCCGACCCTCAGGACCAGGGTCCCTTTGTGCTGGATGCTGTCCAGACACACAGCCTAGGTGAGCCCTGCGCCAAAGAGCTTCCAGCCTAAATAGCCACCCAAAGGGGGAGAAGAAACTCAGGCGGTGATTGGAAGAGCTGGGGACTTGAGTGCGACCAGTGTCTAGGCCGGTTGACGTTTAGGGTGGACGACGTCAGAGTGTTACCAGCAGCAGCCCTGCCGGTAAGGCACAGAATGATGCTCTGTTCTAAACGTCTGTTCCTGTGCAGACACGCCTCTGAGGCTGCCTGTGTCCACTTCCACGTGCATGAACCCTGTTCCACCATAAACAGAGCACTCGCCTGCGCCCTGGCTGAGAGCAGGGCAGGGCCACGATGGGCCGATAGTACGCGAAAAAGCCACCATTGTAGTGCATGCTACATTGCGTAAGTGCAGCTATATGGGCCTGGCTGGTTCTGCGTGTCTTGTTGCCTGGTCACCTTTCCCCATCGGCTAGGGGTGTGTTGGGGGGGTGTGTGTATGTCTTTATTTGCTTTACATAGCTGGGCCATTTTGGAAGTCTCGCCCCCGAAGCAGCTCCTTGGTGCTGGGCCGTTGCCAGGCCGTGTTGTGCGAATTGCACCCTGCCCTGCAGGTAACTACACGGTAGCATGTAAATGGGGCTGATCCTCCTCTTGTTTGCACCAGTGTAAACTGGAAGTGCATTGAAGTCAATGGGGCTACACTGCGAGGACACTGGCCGAGCGGGGGCTGGACGGTGTCCACGTACCTATAGCACGTGCCACGTACAGGATACCTTGTCATTCAGTAACGTTACTTGCCAAAGGTGCTAGACAAGCCAAACCAAACCCCCTCGCTGGTGCTTTGTCAGCACACCGCGACCCCGCATGTAAATACTGAGACAGACATTGATTGGGGCAGATTTTCATCATGTCTCTAAACGTGCACAGACAGGTTTTCACAGCCCAGGTTTAGCCCATGCGAATTGGCTTGGGGCTGCCTGCAGTATAGGCAGCCGGCCCGAGCCCCATGGCCCAGTGCAGTCTGCAGACGTCCCCCACCCCCTGCAATCAGTGAGGAGGGAATTGCAGGGCTGCATTGGCCCCTCGCTGGACAGTCAGAAACCCTGAGCTAAACCGTGTTCTAAATCCCCGGGTCTCTTTCAGTGTGTGCCCCATCCCTCTTCAGAGAGACTCACTGCAGTCCAGGGCCTGGGGCACTGGCCTGGGAGTCAGGAGATCTGGGTTCTGTTTGTGGCTCTGACACTGACCTGCTGTGTGACTGTGGGCAAGTCACTTCCCTGGCTGTGCCTCAGTTTCCCCTCCCAATCAGTCTTGTCTAACTCTTTGGGGAAAACGACTGTCTCTCGCTGAGCATGCACAGCTTAGCCCCTGCACTGCCTCTGAGTGCTACAGAAATAATGAATAACAATGGTAGGTAATCGAGAAGGCGCTGCAGCAAGAGAGCTGCGTGCTCCTACAGGTGCAGGCCAAAGTGGTGGGAGGGAAAGGAACCTGCTTAATTTGCTCTGAATCAGTTATTTCACCGGAACGGTGAAAGAGCCACAATTTAAATTTCTTTCCTCCCTTTTAATTTCCGTCAATTATTCTTTGGCTGTAACAAATTGGACTGGGTTAGAATTTATAAATTAAACAGAGCCTGGAATAGAGGCTGAACTGATCAGGGGATTGTTTTCCATTCTTTCATGAAACATTCCTTCCCCTCCACAAAGGGAAAAAAAAGGGCGGGGGAATGAGGAGGGGAGAGAGCCTGCCTCAGGGTGTAAAGGAGACAGAATTAGAATTTGACAGTTACCTCCTCCTCCTTCCTGACTCTGCCCCAGGTCAGGATTAGCCATGCTCCTTTCCTCTGTTGAGAAGCTAGTTAACCGCCACAAAGTTGCATTCCTCTGAGGAGACAAGTCAGATCTTTGCACCAGTGGTTTGTGTGAATGCAGGGAATGAAACCACATGCTGAGGCTATCGGGGGATGAAATCCCAGAGAACTCCTGGTTTACCAGGCCTGGGGCCACCTTGAAAACACAGGCACTCCAAGCCCGTCCCAGGTGCAGGGAAGGGGGGGTTGGTTTTAGGGATGCATTTCTGAAAGCCAATTTCCAGCTAATTAGCTGGTGGTTGAAATGGCCATGGTTACAGATTAAGATGTGCAGTCGGAAAGGGGCATTCTCGGTCAAGAGCCCGTAAGGAGTTGGGAGGCTGGGAGTAGACAGAAGTGGGAGGAAGTGATCTTATCGGCCCTTGAGTCTCTCTCTTGATCCAACAAAAAATTCCCTCGTTGCCAGGCTGCGCCGCAAGGACTGTACATGCTGGCTCCAGCTCCGTGACCGATGAAGTGCTAGGACGGGCGAATGTGATTCATTACTCTAGCAATGTCCGGGTTTGGGGGGAGGAGGAGGGGTACAGAAGGCCCCTCTGGCATTCTGCAAGTGTCCCGAGATGGCGGCCGTGTCGGGACAGGAGTCGCTGGCAAAGTCCAGGCATTTCAGCAGATAGAAGGAATAAACACCCTAGCACCTCTTCCTCCTTCCTCTGTGTCTAACCCTGTTTGCAGCCGTGGCCTGGGAGTTAGCTGGGATGTCATCTGAGCTTAGTTCACTGCTTCCTCCTTGTCACATTACGTCAGTAGCAAAAGGTGGTGCCAAGCCTGGCAAAGGAGTGAAATAAGAGACAATAGCTTGGTCTTGTTAGTGGCTGTGCAGGTCGGGGGGGGCAGGGGTGCTCCCCTCGGGGCCCACATGGGACGTAGCTAGTCAGCATAATGGCACTTTCTCAGCAAGGGAGGTGCAGCCTCTCTGTCCAGGGGCTTACCTGGCCTTCTGCTGAGCGCCTCACCGCAGCTGGATTGAATCCTCCCCATGCCCTTGTGAGGAGGGAAGTACCAGCCCCGATTTACAGCTGGGGCATCGAGGCACACACAGACCCCTGTGACCGTGGGAACGTCCATGGGAGAGCTGGGAACGGAACCCAGGTCTCTGACTCCCAGTCCAGTGCCCTGGCCACGAGCCCAGCTTTCCTACCTGCGCAAGGACGTCCCGCTGCAGCGGCTGCAGCATCCCAGCATGCAGTGCGGGCGTCAGGCCGGGGTGGTAAGCTCCCGCAGGGCAGGAACAGTCCCGTACTCTGCGTACTTGCAGTGTCTAGCGCAGTGGGTCCCGGGCCTTGACTGGGGCCTCTGCCTGCTGCCAGGATAGTGTAGCTTGCTGGGGTCTGGGTCTTCTGTGGTCTGCAGCTTTGTATCAAAGAGGAACCCAGCCGGTCGTGTCCTCCGAGAATCCCGCTGGGCCAGGCTTTGGCGACCCTTGGAGGAGATGGCTGAGCAGGTCAGAGCTTGGGAGATCTGACTCTCAACGGGACATTTCTCATCCTGTTGCCTGCACAGGCTTTGGGCAGAGCCGGTTAATCACATGCACTGCGACTGCGATGCTCCGAAAGAGCTTGGGAGGTTGGTTCATCTCTCACCTTTTCATTTTGTTGAGTGTCCCATTCTTATGTTGCAGGACGGGGGGAACCGAAAGTCCCAATCTCCCTTAGTATCCCCACCCCTCTAAATACACCCCAGGGTCCCACTCCAGTTATTTACCCAATAAACTTGGCTCATCAGCACGTGGGATTTTCTGACGCTTTGTCACCCCGCAGTGGAACAGAGGTGGAAGCCCGGCTGGTAACGAGGCATTTATCATTATTATTATTCCCATAGCGCCCAGGAGCCCCAGTCGTGAACCAGGACCCCGTCATGCCAGCTGTACCCCTAGTCTGTAGGAACCCTGCGGGCTTAGAGGGGGGTGGGAGCCGCCTTTCTCATGCCCCCGTGTTTGTTTAGTCTGTTCACGGAGGTGGCTGAGTACAGACCATCAGAGACCCTGACCCAAAACAACCGGCTGGCAGATAAAATAGACAGGCAGAGCGCGTCATTCAATCCACCAGGGGCCTGCCAGCTCCTCTCTCCTGCTCCCCGGTGAAGCTGGACCTGGGCCTCTTGGCCAGGGCAGAGGAAGCAGAGAATCCGTGTCAAAGCAGCCTGCCTTTGAGGCTGAGCGCTCTTTGCATCAGCTTGACAGAAGAGAGCCAGGAGGCCCCTCCCGCAACCCTGGGTCACTGGCTCTGCCCTTTGGAAAAAGCCCTGCAAGGGAAATGAGTGGGGACAGCACATGGGTTTGGGGCGAGACGAACACCGCTCTGCACAGCAGACCTTCCCCCGGGGTGTGATCCTCGCGTGGGGCTAGGGGACAGACAGCTTCTTGCTGTGGTTCGGGGGGTGGGGGGAGACTCTGTCATGCTGGGGTGTCGGGGAATCAAGAATTCTGATTGGGCTGCGAGCGGGAGCAGAGGATGCGAGCAAATGTCCCTGCTGACGTTCCAGCTGGGGACTGGAGCGTGTAATGCCTGCTGAGGAGGGGCATGCTGGAGTGCTTGCCGCCCGTGTCACGGCGGGTTACGGTGATCGCAGGGCGCCTCCCACCCAGAAAGGGAAGAAGGGTGACAGCAAAGAAAAAGAGAGAGGGTTTAACTCATTCCGGAAATAAAGGGAGACCTGACTGCCACTAACGCCGCCGCCGAGTCTTCAAAAGCCAGGAGATTTTGTAAAAAAAATAGTCACCTGTTTGGGGTTCTTCCTTTTGAACCTTTAGGTCACACTTGGATCATATTGAGGGGGGTGGGGGCGTGTTTCTCTGCAACCACAAGAGCTAAAAACTAGAACTGGTTGGGAGTTTTCTGACAACTGTTTTTCATCGGAAAATACCCTTTTGTCACAGCCGAGGCTTCCCACGGGAACGTGTCAGTGTCAACTGTTGTTTTGTCTTTCTGTATAGACATTTGCCATGTTCTGTTTTAATTTTTTTAAATAAGAAGGTTGAAATCCAAACGAAACAGTTCAGATTTATTGAAACAAAATGTTGTGATTGACGTAAGACCCCCAAAAAAATTCAGGTTTTTGGTTTGTGAAAAATGTTGAGTTTTGGACTTTTTGTCCCAATTCAGGAGAGGGAAAAAAAAATTTTCAGGGCAGGAAATTTGTCATAAAATAACATGACTCCAGGAGCTGGGGCTTTTAGAGAGAGACCAGATATTGTGAGACTTCTGAGAGCTAGCAACCCTGGGTGACAATCTGGCCCCATTTGGAATCAATGGCTAAACTCCCATTGACTTCAGCAGGACCAGAATTTCACCCCTTGCATTTGTTTCACAGTAAATCTATGTGCTGGAGATGGCATCTTCCTATCTCCACCATAAGATACCGTCTAGGGTGATTGATTCTGCCACACGCAAGGTGCCAACTGCTCGCTGGTATTCTGTATGTTCTGAAATGTAACCATTAGGTTAAGCATCGCCTGGCCCCATCTAAGCCAGCACTGTCCCAATTCTGGTCGAGAGCAGAATCTAGTAAAATGCTGGAAATGTACGTGAATGTGTTACCATTTGCCAGTGAAGTGGCGTGAGCTCTAATACCACATAGTGACCTGACTGAGTCCAATGGCTGGGGGAGTCCGTGGCAGGAATAGAACCCAGGAATCCTGGCTCCCTGGTTTAACCTGAGACAAACCCCAGGCAGCTCTTGCAGATTCCCACCACCTGCAGGCCTCTCTCGCCTGCCAGCTGCCTGTGCTAAGTTCATACATGGAGCCTGTTATCTTGTTTCATCCCCGTCTTCAGGATGGGGAGAATCAGAACCTCGGGATTCAGATTTTCGTTTTCCTGCTCTAGCGATGCTCCCTTTGTAGAGCTGGGAGTGGAACCCGGGAGTTCTGACGACTGCCACGCTACCCACTAGTCCTGCCATCTCCCACCCAGGTTCCACCCACTCCTCCACATCAAAACGATCACGAATTATTCTCTTTGGGGGGAGGGGTTAAAGGCATGGTGCACAAGTGGAAGATACGGCTCATAACTCCGGCTGACTCTGCCATTGGCAGCTCCATCATATCCTGAGGCTGATACATTCACTCGGATACAGAAAAGGCGCCTGCCTGTTGGAGTTTTCAAGGCATGTCCCTGGGGGAGGACAAAGCAGTGACTATATCGAAGCGTGTGTGTGTGTGTGTGTGTGTGTGTGTGTGTGTAGGTCCCTTTAGAAAGAATTTGAGGTGCTTCTGCAGCCGCATGCCATGAGAGTGTTTGGTTTGTCAACATTTGCAAGCTGCCCTGCTGCCGAGAATCTGGCCCTTCTTTGGTTACCCGAGCAGGAGCTGAGCCTTGTAAACCTGGCCATGAACTCTATTAAAACTTGGCTCTAAATACAATTTTCCCAAACCCTGTGACTGTCTGACATTGATCCCCAGCCCCCTCCGCTCTCCTCCCATCCTGCTGGTGTTTCCGTCTCTCCTTAGGTTCATTTCTTTGTTTTTCATAACTGTGTCCCAGGACGGGGACGGGTGGTGTAACCGCCGGTCATTGTCTCTGTGCCGTTTCTGAGAACATTGTTCCGCGAGATTCAGGTCCTTCTCATTCTGAATTGGGAAGAATCCCTCTGTGCAACGTGGACAGCGGCTCGGCTCAGGTCCTGCCTGCAGGCAGCTACAGAGCATGTTGGGCAGCAGGTATTTCTGGGTGGTGGGAGCGACTTACCAAAGAGCCAGCTCCTCTAAACCGCATCGCACGGAGGGAGCAGGAGGGGAGGAAGAGGGGCTGTGCAGGCTGAGAGGATGGCAGTGCCATGTGCGCGTGTGTGTCTGTGGCCCTCCCCTGAATTGTGAAAGGCTGGGAATTCCTGGGGAAAGGGAACTTTTCCCGTATGGAAAAACACAGGATTTGTTATTAAAACTGCCTATCATCAGAGCTTGGGGAGGAGACGTTTATTCTGCAAACTATCCAACGTCCAAACATCGTCCAATTAGGGTAAAAGGATGCTTTGGCCAAGAGCTGTTTAGAAACCCTGCCAGCTTGAAGCGATTCGTACGTGGCAAGTCCGTCCTATGAAAAGATGGCTCCTGCTTGTCCCCGCCTGCCTCTTTGCTTCCCCTCTCTCCTTTCCAACCAGCAGCAGGGAGGGACGTCCTGTGGATAAGGCACTGGACTGGGCATGCCACAGACTCCCTGGGTGACCTTGGGGCAGTCACTTGGTTTCTCTGTGCCTCAGTTCCCCAGCTGTAAAATGGGTATGGTACTTCCCTACCTTACCGGGGTGCTGGGTGGATAAATACATCCCAGGTTATACAGTTACCATAGGTACAGGGGCCAGGTAATTTCTTTAGCTCTTCCAAAGCACCCAGTGCCCCTTTAACTGCCAAGGTAAGTGGACAGGTTTTCAAAAGAGCCCAGCCCCCTACCGTGTCCGCTGAAAGTCTGCCCCAGAGATGGGTGCTGAGCCTTTGGAAATCGGGTTGCTCAGCACCTCTCGGAAGTGTTCAGGACCTTCCAGCGTTGAGCCTTAAATCAGGATCTTCCGGGGCCGGGCCGCAGAGCAGCAGTGGGGTTCCTGATCGTACAGGGAAGGGGAGGCCGTAGTGAACCGTGTTTATTGTGCTGGATCTTAACTTGACTCTTGTGCCCAAAATGCCCTTGCTGTCCTGGTGAGGGCTGACTGGGAACCTCTCGGAGCAACTCAGGTTCCTGCTCCGTAGAGCATGTGGCGGGGCTGAAACCCAGTGGGTGATGATAACAGGGAGCAGCTGGAGGCCTAGCTAGACACACAAATCTCCCACGGCCAAGTCACCAGCTAATCTCAGGGCTTCCCTTTTAGCTGTCGTGCTCTCCGAGTGCTTGGAACGAGTTTAAATTGCAGGTGCACTTCTGAGACTCCTGCTGCCGTCCCAAGGAGAGATGCAGCCCCTCTGTTGTTAGAATGGTTTATTACATGGCGAGTGCCCAGAAATGTGCCAGGCACGTTACAGAACAGAGAGACCGAGGTCCCTGTCCCAAAGAGCTCGCAGTGAGATAGGAGATGGAACGTGACAAGAAGGGGCATGGGAAGGAGGGCGGAGAGGTTGCAGCAATAAGATTGCATCGAAATTCAGCTCAAGCACGTGCACCCCTTGGTGGGTCAGTCGGATGTCAGTGGTTTGGGGTGTTGCTGCTGGGGTCATTCTGGATTGTGTGAGTCTTGCTGAGGGGTTGGGATGGGGGGCAGGTGTTGCTGGGTAACCAGAAAGCTCCAGAGTTGTGCCAGGGTTTTGGAGGGTGTCATAAACAGATAGTTAAGGGTTAAGGTCTCTTTTACCTGTAAAAGTCAATGGTAAAAGCTGTTTAGGGCAAATTATGGCTTCTAACATCACTCTTCTTAAAGCAGATCTGGTCAAAGAGGAAGATTATTTACCAAATGCAGTTAAGTGGACTGATGAGTGTCAGAAAGCCTTTACCCAGCTTAAGGCGACACTCATGTCTACACTGGATAGTAGGAAATACTTCAGGAAAACTTGGAGATATGTCTGGCCTCTCTTAGATCCAAAGAGAGAACAAAGACCCAACAAAGAACACAGACAAAGACTTCCCTCCACATAGATTTGAAATTATCTTGTCCCTTGATTGGTCCTCTGGTCAGGTGTTCGTCAGGTTACTGAGCTTGTTAACCCTTTACAGGTAAAAGAGACCTTAACCCTTAACTATCTGTTTATGACAGAGGGGATAGAAGTTCTCCTGCTTCGGGGCACAAGCCCGTATCTCTCTATTGATGGCCAAGAAGAAACTTCCCCTGGGAGCAAGTTACCTGGTAACAGCAGGGTTTCTTGCACCTTCCTCTGAAGTAGCGCTGGGCCGAGATGGACCCTATGGCAATTGCTAGGTGCTGTTTGTCCCCCCATTCTGCGTGTCTTCAGTAGGGTCTCCCCTAAGATCTGGTACCCTGTTCACTACCACTTCCCTCCCAGCCGCCAAGGGAATGCATGGTAGCCTGCAGGACTGAATGCAGCTGAATACCGTTTTCCAGATCCCAGGTTCTCACTTCCTGGCTGGACCAGGCTCCTCCATCCCTGGCAGTGGGTCCTAGTGGCAGGAGGTTCCGTGCAAGGACAGGGAGAGGGGAGATGAATCTTTCCTGCTGTCTGATGGAAACTGGGTCAGCCTTTTGCGCTTCTGGATGCCTGTTTCCCAGCCGGCAGGGTCCTCTGGACATTTCTGTTCACTAGCCCTGGAGCCAAATGACCTTTCAAGTTCTAATCTGGGCTTGTGTGAGACCGGAGAAGGAGAGTGCTTCGGGCAGCGCAATTGATTCAAAAGTCCAAGTCCTCTGTCTCACGTGCCTTAGCACAAAATTAAATCTTGTACATTTTCATTTTCCGAGTGCCCGTCTCCGGTTTCAGCTCAGCGCCCGTTAGCACTAGGTGGGAGCTAAGGTAACCGGGTGAGAACGGTCTGGGACAAGGCGTCTCCTGCCAGCCTGGCTCAGATCTCTAATGAACCCTGAGAGAGAGGAATTCGCTCTCCAGGCTGGCAGCCTTCCCCACCCCATTCCAAGGGCCAGCTTCAGCCAGATACAATACGGCTCCTAATCCAGGCACATTCCACCCAAGTCACTTCCCCACCTCCCTTCATCTAATTCTGGCTCAGGTGACGCAGGAGGCAAGAGCCACTTCTCAGCACTGCACCGGGGCTGGACCCAGATGGGGCCGGGCAGCGGGGCGGGAAAAACAGGTACATGCAGGCTCCTCTCCTGAAGGATAAGCCGGGGGGGGGGTCCCTCCGGCTGTTAACGTTCCAGAGCAGTCAGGAGCCCTAGAACGCGAGCTGGTTCCCCTTCAACCATCCAGGCATCAGTGAGGGGAGGAGAATGTTCCGGGTCTTTGCCCTCGGGGGCAGGCCCGTGCCACCCCCCCCCCAACCCCTATGTCCAGTGCCCTCCCGCCCAGAGACCCCCACACAGACCGCTCACCACAACTGCCCAGCGCCTGCACACCACCACCCCCCACAGACCCCTATACCCAGCGCCCCCCACAAACTGCCCAGCGCCCCCCCACAGCCCCACCACAACTGCCCAGCACCCCCCCACAGACCCCCACAACTGCACAGTACCCTACACAGCCCCCCCACTGCCCAGCGCCCCCCACAGCCCCCCCACAACTGCACAGTACCCCACACAGACCCCCACTGCCCAGCCCCCCCACAGCCTCCCACAACTGCACAGTACCCCACACAGACCCCCCACTGCCCAGCACCCCCCCACAGCCCCACCACAACTGCACAGTACCCCACACAGACCCCCCACTGCCCAGCGCCCCCCCACAGCCCCACCACAACTGCACAGTACCCCACACAGACCCCCCACTGCCCAGCGCCCCCCACAGCCCCACCACAACTGCACAGTACCCCACACAGACCCCCCCACTGCCCAGCACCCCCCACAGACCCCCACAACTGCACAGTACCCCACACAGCGCCCCCACTGCCCAGCGCCCCCCCCCCACAACTGCACAGTACCCCACACAGACCCCCACTGCCCAGTCCCCCCCACAACTCCACCACAACTTCACAGTACCCCACACAGCCCCCCCACTGCCCAGCGCCCCCCACAGTCCCCCACAACTGCACAGTACCCCACACAGACCCCCCCCACTGCCCAGCACCCCCCCACAGCTCCACCACAACTGCACAGTACCCCACACAGCCCCCCCACTGCCCAGCGCCCCCCACAGCCCCCCACAACTGCACAGTACCCCACACAGACCCCCCACTGCCCAGCGCCCCCCACAGCCCCCCACAACTGCATAGTACCCCACACAGTCCCCCCACTGCACAGCACCCCCCCACAGCCCCCCACAACTGCACAGTACCCCACACAGACCCCCCCCACTGCCCAGCGCCCCCCACAGCCCCCCACAACTGCACAGTACCCCACACAGACCCCCACTGCCCAGGGCCCCAACACACACAAACCTCCCCTGCTGCTCAGCTCCCCCTCCCCACCCCACCCCAAGACCCACTCCCCCATGCCCTGCATTTGGCCGCACTCTCACCATGTCTGCCGGGCTAAGCCGGCAGCGTGACCAGGGCTGGCCCCTCTGGAGCAGTGTGATCAGCCAGGCCAGAGCAGACGTGGGGCCAGCCTGGGCCAGGCTCCCTCAGGACCACGTGTCTGGTGGGGCCTGCCTGAGCCCCCCGCGCTGCCCCCTCCACTGGCCAAGACCGGCCTGGCATCTGCACCTATCTCAGGCGGCTCAGCCCCGGGGAAGCGAGCAGGGCCCCGCAGGTGGTGGGCAGCAGAGACTGGTGGGAGCTGGACCCGCACTGGGGAGCGGGACAGACCTCTGGGACGCGACCCCCGAGAGCCTGCCTGGCCCAGCTGCACCCACTGGCCCCGTGGCCAGCAGCCTTGCCCAGCCCGTATGGTGGAGCCCGGCAGCCACTCACACAGCAAGGCCTGGGCACTGGACTGCCCCGGGCGAGGGGCCAGACCCACCTGTGTGGATGGGTTAGACAGGTCTGTAATGGGCCCCTTCCCATTGGCGCCGTTGTGAACCCGGTCCTCTGTGGTAGCCAACTGTGATGCTTTAGTTTCAGCATCAGGCTCTGATCTTGCAAACAGGTGGGCATGTGCCTGTCTCTACACTGGTGAGTCATCCTGGGGGGCTTCAGTGGGACCCCTGGTCTGGCAGAGTCAAGTATATGCCTGTTGGCAGCATCTAAGCAACATGGAAGTCGTCACGTTTTACCGGCCCAGGTGTAGGCACGCTGGTCTAGCGCCTTAGTGCAGACACAGCTGGAGCCATATGTTATGATTATTATTTACTTACCATGTGTATCACAGCAGCGCCGAACAGCCCCAGTAACGGACCAGGACCCCTGGTGCAGAGTCATACACCCCCTGCCCTGCCCCAAACCCCCTAGTCCTTGCCCCAAAGAGCTGGGGTGACCAGATGTCCCAATTTTATAGTGACAATCCCGATTTTTGGGTCTTTTTCTTATATAGGCTCCTATTACCCCCCACCCACGCACGTCCTGATTTTTCACACTTGCTGCCGGGTCGCCCTACAAGGAACTTACAGCCTAGGTAGGTGCTTTAGACCAGTATAGCTAAACCTAAATGGGAAGGAGAATAAACTCATCAGACTCCTTGTTCTTCTGGTAAAAGGCTCTTTTAGGCTGCTATAACTGCATCCGCACCAGGGTCATACCAGCTCTAACTATTTTGGTAACAAACCACCTCCCCAACCCCACATAGCTGTAGCGGGACAAAAACTGTCTGTGAGCCAAGCCTAAAACTCCCTCCTTCCGAGCTGTGAAGCTGGGAGAAACATGAATGAGTGAGGTTTACATATTATAGGCAGTGCTGGCAGCAGCAATGCCTGTAGTTAAGGTTGCGTAACGGTTTCCATGGTAAGCCCCTGTTTTGTGTTGCCTCCAATGTGATTGGAGATTTTTGATGTCTCCTGAAATTACATTGCAGAATTCTTCATCCCAAGAGGGGAGACACTTGAACTATTGCTCGAGTCTCCAGCAAGAGAGATGTGGCAGATCTGCCCATGATACAGCGTGATCTGTTATGGTATTAGAGAGCCAGAGGAGTGACTTCATTGTTTAAAGGGGCAGTCAAGGTGGGAGAGGTAATATCTTCTTTGCACCAGCTTCTGTTGGTGAGAGAGACAAGCTTTCGAGCTTGCACAGAGCTCTTCTTCAGGTCTCAAGGGGCAGTGTCGTTTCAAAATTGTGCTTGCTAGTTTTTTTCTCACCAACAGACAGACCTTTACAACATTAAAACTTCCTTTTGACCCATCGTTGTTTGTACAACAAAAACAGACTAGTCTGTGTCACTTGGACTTGTGAGTCAGTTTCTATAATAGTTGGGGGGGAAATAGGCTAGTTTCAAACATAGGCTGATCCGTTTCTGTTATCTGGCATCAGCTGGTGCTGGCCTCAGTTAGAGCCAGGATACTGGACCGAAGGGATTTGGGGTCTGCTCCAGGCTGGCTTGTTCCACTTTCCATGTTCCATGTTTCCCTTTTGGGTTCGGGTCGCCAACAAGGATGCCATGTTTGGATTGCAAACGCTGCAGGAGGATGTATGGTCTGGTCTTGTTCGGTTTTGTTTTGTTGGGTGTTTGGTTTTTTTAAATAAACCTCCATCCTTTGAAATTTACAGTGGAACCCTTTGGATTGCTTCCTTCTGCTGAGGTTATTCTGCTGCATCCAGCACTGTAGCACCAGCCTCATACAAAAATCGGGGGGAGTGAGACCTGCCTGCGTTAAGGTTAAAAGCCGTTTCCTTTGGGTGTGATTTGTTTTAGGCTGGGGAAGGGGGCAGGAGGCTGGTTTGGAAGCTGTATAGATGCTGCAGAGATGGGTAGTTCTGTAAAGCAGAGGAGCCCGGGGTTCGATTCCTACCTCTGCTGCAGGCTCCCTGTAGGGCCGTGGCCGGGAACTCGGAGCTGGGTTTCTCCAAAGAGCTCGTTGCACAGATAGGCACCACGGGGGAGCCGCTTTGTTCATGACTGCTTGACATAGGAGCGGACCGCCTGTCAGACTGGGGACCCTCCCTTTGCCTGTCTTGTAAACTCCTCGGGCCCGTGTACAGCACCTGGCACCGACCGTCTCAGCCGGGGCTGGCCGGATGCTCTCACACTGCACATCATTAATCCAAATAGCAGCTCCCAGGGCGGGCGATTTCTCAGACGCAGCCTCAGCCTGAAAGGACCAAGGGGTTTTTTTTGGAAGGAGTCAGGCCTGTGGCTTGGGGGGGATTAAATCACCTGGGGAGAGACAGGCCCCTCCAGTAAACCCCCCCCTTTCCCCCTCCATCCCTGGCCACCACTAGTGGCCACTGCAGCTGCTGGCAGCTGAGAGCATCTGAGCAGGGAGAGCGTCCACCGAGCAAGATGGCTGCTCCCATGTCCCAGTGAGTGTGTGCAGGGGCTGCAGGGCTTTGTCTGCACCCAGCCTGGCCCCGCTTCCCTGGGGCAGCAGCCTGCAGGTTCTGCCCCTCGCGCCCTGGGGAGTGGCTGCCTTGGGGCGGGGGGGCAGGTCTGGTTTACAAGGGGGGGGGCTGCTTTGAGTCTGATTTTCTCTATTTAAAAAAAAAAATCTGGGAGGTTTGCAAGCGCCCTCCCCCCCCATCCCAAATCCTATGGCAGCTTTTCAATGGTACGTATGGGGGGGGCTGGCTATGCAGGGGGGGGGCTGGGTGGGGGGGTTGCTCTTCTCTAAGCCGTTATCCAAACCTGGTCGGAGATCAGGAGCCGGGGATGGGGGGGATGTGAGGGTGTGTTTGTAATCTGGGCTCTGGCTGGTGTCTTTGGGGCTTGGCTGTCAGGGGGGAGGCTTATTGTCTGAAAATACATCAGCTCAAACTCTGCAGCCAGGTGAAAGGGGGGGCGCCCCGGAGGGGACGGGAAGGAGTTTGGGTCCTTTCCCCCCAGACACACACACCTGCCTCCTCTGAGAAGGACCCGGGGCTTTGCATGATCTGCTTCGTTCCCAGCAGTCGGGGAGCGAGCAGCCCCCAGCAGACCTGGACTTCACCCACCACAGCTGCTCCGCTGCTTCTCACTGCACCGTGCCCACCCCTCGCTGCTCCGGGCGCCTTCACTTTACAAAGGAAAGGGTTGGGTGCCTTTTTACCCGTGTTTTAGCCCAGGTCCCCGCACGCCCCGGGCTCTGGGCATTGGAGAGGCAAAGCCTTTGGCTGACCCTTGCCTTTGGGAGGGGCAGTTCTGAACAGAGTTTTATGACATTTTATTTTAGGATAGTCATTTTTTTTAAAGCAACCTGCGGGCGAGAGGCTGTGGAGTCAGTTTGTTTTGGAGTTTGGGGGAGAGCAGAGAAAATGGAAGGGTTTGTCGTGACACGTGATTGTTATGTGTTGTGCGTATTACGGGAGCACAGAATTCTAGGGACCCTCCGGACTGTAGCAGCTCAGGCAGGGAGATACCTGGGGTTCCAGTCTTGGGGGCTCAGCTTCTCCCATTCTTCTTACGTCACCTGTTCCTCCTCCGAAGCCCTGCTGACACCTGAGTGCTCCCCAGGGGGCTATGGAAGCGGGTTGATGCATCCACACCCCCTGGGAGTTCAGAGAGCCAGCCACGGCCCCTGCTACCGTCCCAGGGGAGGAGGCCAGGGCAGACTGGCGGGGGGAGTGGATGGGGCCAGTGCTCTGGGAGCTCAGCGAGTTTGATCAGGGTCTTTGGGGCGGAGACCTACCATGAGGGCCCGAGGGTTAGCCAGGTGCGCAGCGATGCTCTCTGTTGGGAAAGCGGTGGTTAGGGGGAGCGTGGGCTGTTGTGGGGACTGGGAGCGTGGCTGTGGCTGTCATCTAGGACCCCAGACCCTCTCTTCCTGGGCGACCAGCCCCCGCTCTCCTGGGTCTTCCCTACATCCCATGCAAAAGCTGGGTCCCGCTCAGGGAAGAGGAGTTACCTGGGGCAGGTTGGGAGAGCCTTGGTGGGGCCTCCAGGAAGCTGGAGACAGGGGACCTGGTGGAGCTTCCCCGGGCGCTGTCTGACTGGCAGTGGCCGAGGAGACATTTAGCAAGACGCTTTTGGCTTTGACTCTTAGCCAGGCAGGGCTGTCACAGCCTCCCAGGAGGAGCCATTTCTCTCTCCTTCCCAGGGGAGCTGAGGGTGAGGCTCTTGGGCTTAAGCTGGGCAGGAAGGCTGCAAAATTTGCAAAAGAGCCTCCTGCTTTAGGGACGGTTTCTCCTGTGTGCTCGCGGCTGCACCAGGCAGAGGAGGGGACAGGAGCTTCCCCAAGGAACCCTGGGTCTCGGAAGATAACAGGCTGGCTACGGTAGATTTCAAAGGATACCAGCCGTCATGCTTCAGGGCATGAATACCCTGCGGTGGGCAGGAAACTCCCCTCTGGGCAGGTGGGCCAAGTACCAGGTTTCTCCTTCTTTCCCCGGGAGCATCTGATGCCGACCGCGGTCAGAGACAGGCTGTTGGACTAGGTGGACTCTAGTGTCTGCTCCAGCCCGGCAGATCCTTTGCTCTGCTTTAGCACCTGATCCAAAGCTCAGTGAAGTCCGTGGAAAGACACCCCTGGCTTTCGTGGGCTTGGGATCAGGCCCTTAGAGGGGACAGTCCATGTGCCGTACGCGTCTAGACGCAAGGCAGGTAAATATTGTTCCTGGTCCAGTTGGTGGGTGGGCAGTTGCAGGAGGCATGTGCTTGGGTGGGAGGGTTTTGAACAGGGAGGAGGAGCACCAAGGGTTAGGAACTTTCTCCCTAGCACGAGGGGCCATTAAATAGCAGGGCCCAAATTCTGCTCCGACTCCTGCCCAGAACATCCACACAGGCTCCCAGGTGGCCTTGAGGCCGGTGTGGGTAAAGCTGGGGCAGAACGCGACAGCTCAGGTCCCTCTGCCTGCCGGAGTAGAAGTGTGGAAGTTTTCTTTGGTCTGAATGTTTTTGGCTGGCTGGAATGGCCACGTGTCGAGACCTGGGTCTCACCTGTAGCACAGGTGGACTGATAGTGCTTAGCAGGTGCACGGCTCTTCACAGACATCCTCCCAAAGGGAGGCAGGGAAGTACTGTTCTCATCATGCTGCACGTAGGGGAAACTGAGGCAGGTTTGCTAAGTGAGGTGAGGTCACAACAGGGAGGAAGTGACATGGCCAAGATTGGAACCCAGGAACGCCTGGCTCCAGTCTGGTGCTTGTCCCACTTGCCCGCACCTCTGTTCGCCCCTTCCCCATCCGCGCAGGTTCTGCTGTAGCTAGCTCCGTTCCGAGTGTCCGTGCGGCTGGGTGACGCAGCTCGCCTGTGCTGCAGGATGCCTCGCGCCTCTGGCATGCTCAGCCGTGGGCAGTCTTCCAGCCCCACAAACCTGGCTCTCTTCGTTGGCAGCGCAAGAGCCTGCCACTGCGCCATGCAGGCCAGCCGAGGTCCGAGCGGCGCTGACAAGCAATCTCCTTGCAGTTCAGTCCAGTTCCTACTGCCCCTCTGCCTCCCTCCTGCAAGGGACTCATTTCTGCAGACAGTTGGGATGCTTTCCGGCTCCAGCCGTGTACTTCCCCCTCCTCGGGGCTGGGCTGAGCTGAGCTGGTGACACCTGCTTGGAGAGCAGAGACCAGTGGAATGTTACAAAGAACAGATCTGATGAGCAGGGTGATTACCGGGCCGGGGGGGGGGGGGAATTTAGAGTAGCCGGAGCCTTGGCACAATTGGCTGCCGTCAGGAAATGCTTCTGTGCCAGGAGCCCCTAGGAGCCGTGGCGATTCGCGGGCGAGTCTGAAAACGTTGGGGCCTCTGTGTTTCAGACAGGAAATGGCTGAAGAAATGTACAGAACGACCGGCTCGTTCTGTGTTGGTGCAGGATTTCAGAGGTCCAAGAGGAAATTCCAGTGCCTGGCCCAGTGTCTCCTGGAGTAGCCAAGGAGAAACTGAAACCCGCCTGGCAGCGAGCAGGGTCTGGGGGGGGAAAGGGGGCTGCCCAGTCCATAGCCGGGGGTGGCCAGCGTGCACCATTGTGGCACAGATGCTACGTTCCATCCAGTAGGAAGTGGAGCTTTGGGATTCGCCCTCTGCTGCTGGAGACTCTCCACTGCTCTCCTCTCCCGTGGGCTCAGGGTTGCAGGCAGGGCTTGCCGGTTTGATGGAAACGTCAGTTCCCTTTCCCTTCCCTCCTTCGTTCCCCCCTGCCCTTTTCCCTGGAGTTCCCCATGCTTCTTCCTTTCTCTTTGTCATGAAGTCAAGTCTGCACCCAGGGAGGGGTATTCATGGGTGGGAGAACCTGCCCTCGCAGCCTTTTGCGGAATCACCGCTAGCTACAAGGCGTCCCTTGTGAGGGTGTCAGTGGGAAATGAGACTAGACCATTGCAGAGGAGACTTCCCGTCTTGCACTTGCACTTCCTTGTACCTTTCTGGAGCGGTTTGTAAAATCCCAGCGCTACAGAACCCAGCCGCGGCTGGGCCCTCCACAGAGGTGGGAACGAAAAGCGGTTGCTAGGGCTTCGGAGTTGCCCTTGACTTGCTCGCACATAACACCGTAGGCCGGTGGCCCAGACCTGTGGCCGGCTGTAACGAGCCGATGGTCGCCGCCGTGCGTGGGGTGGGAAGCCTGCGAAGGCGCTGAAGCAGCGGGTGCCCATCAGGGCAGCAGAATGCCGAGGGGGGGGCTGAGGCGAAGGGGATGAAGGGAGGAGCCGCTGGATTGTTTGGGCTTCCAGACGTGTTTTGTTCAAGGGCCCGTTTTCATGGCAATGAGAAGCAGCCATTGGGCTGCATTAGCTCATGCCCTGGGGGGAGGGGGGCGTTGCATGAACGTCCTGCTGCTGGGTGAGGCTTCACAGCCAGTAGCAACACTGGGGGCGCCCATCTAGGCCGGCCCATGGAGTGTAACCCCCGGGTTCCCTAACCTGGCTCAGAGGGGTCTAGACAAGTGGTGGAACCTTTCCGTGTGCTCACGCTTCTGCCATTGTTACCCTGAGCTGCGGGTGGCAGCAACCAAGGGAGCGGATGGGACGGGGGAGGCTAGTACGGATGAAGCCCTGGCAGCCTGCAGCTCGCCCTTGGGGCTGCAGCGCAAAGCATGCTCCGTGCTTGGATATCAATCACCCCTTTGGCTGGTGAAGGGGAGGGTCTGTCAGCCAAGGAGGCCAGAAGTGTAAAGGAATCTCGCTGAGTTGTCGGCCTGGCCAATGGCGGCTGACGCTCAGGTGGGCGCGCTCTGCGGTCGTTTAGCGCCGCCGTAACCCTGCGTTACAAGACAAGAATAAGTAATTAGCAAAGACAGAGGTTTGCCAGCGCCCTAATCCTTCTCCCCTTGTCTCTTTCATCTCCAGTCGAACCAGGAAAGTGGTACTAGACCTTCCTTACTAAATTAAATGTAGAGGCTGCTCCTCCAAGGAAAAGTTCAGTTCATCCGTAGGGTTTGATTTCCCAGCCACAGCAATATGGTGCCTCCAGGGAAAAAGCCAGCTGGAGAAACGTCCAATTCCAATAAAAAGTGTAAGCGCTATTTCAATGAGCACTGGAAGGAGGAATTTACCTGGCTGGAGTTTGACTATGAAAGGAAACTCATGTTTTGCATAGAATGTCGCCAGGCCCTGGTGAAGAATAAACACGGCAAAGCGGAGAATGCCTTTACCGTGGGCACGGATAACTTCCAGCGTCATGCCTTGCTGCGGCACGTCACCTCTGGAGCGCACCGCCAGGCGCTGGCGGTTAACAGAGAGCAGCTGGCGTTCGAGGCTCGCGTCCATAACCACCAAGAGCTGCGCTCCGTGATCAAGGTGGAAGTGAACCCCGCCAAGATAGCCATCCTCACCACCGTGTACTGGATGGCTAAGGAAGAGATCCCGGACGAGAAGTGCTCCTCGCTGCTTGAGTTCCAGAAGTTCAATCTCTGCCAGGCGTTGCTGACCTCGGAGCTCAGTGACTGTTACCACCCCCGCAGCGTCAAAGAGATGCAGGTGTGTGTGAGAGAGCCGGGCACTGTTCGGGTGTGTTTTCTGTCCTTGTGTTTGATCACAATGGCTTTGGGCTGCCCCCCCGCTGGCGACATGCCCCCCAGTAAAGGCACCTTAATGCTCCCAGTTCAGCAAAGGGCTGACATCCATCTCCAGCAAAGCACCTGGGACCCAGTTTGGGAAAAGCATCTCTGCACGCCAAAGCTCTGTGCATGTGCTTTACCTAATCGGTGGGACAGGAGCATGTCCTTACGTTTTGAAAGGATTCCTGGATCGGAGCCATAAGCACATGCTCCAGTCCCACTGGGCGTGTCCCCAAGTGCTTTGCTGAACCAGGGTCTAAGAGCCACCTTCCTGTCTTAAAAAACCACTTGAAGGTGTCCACCATATAGGTTCCAATATAACTTTATGAATCCTTAATCTTGATGCCTGGCACTTTTACTGTGCTCTGTGTTCTCCCAGTGCTGTGCAGACGTCACCTAATCAGTCCTCACCAAACTCACTGGGAAGTGGTTAAGTAGTAATATAGCCCCATTTTACAAGTTGGGAAACTGAGGCACAGGCAAGTTACTGCAACTGCACAAGGCCACTTAGCTTTCAGGGTCTGCAAAGGCCTGGGCTTATTTGGTGCCTAGGTCTTGTTTGCAGGCCTCTCGCGAACGGGTGGGTTCCCGCTTGGGGAATAGTGGCAGAGCTGGGACAAAAACCTATGAGTTGCTTGGGGTCACCCATTGGCTCAGTCCATTAAGCCATGTGACCTCTTGGTCCGCACTAAACCTTCCCATCAAACCACTTGCAGCTGGCGATCCTCCTTTGGGGCTCCCTTGGTGTGGAGGCTTAAGACAAATTTCTCTGTATTAAAAATAGATGCAACGTCTGGTTCGTGTCGACAGCTAAGTAGGCAAGGTGGGCGTTCCTAGGCGCCAGTAGACAGTGGTAGAGTCCAGCAAAGACTGGCCGTTGTTACTGAGCAGGGAGTTTTGCATTCCTTCTGGCACTCACCGGCTTTCCCTGTATATGGGGAGCCAATGGGCTTTAGAAGGAAGTGCAAAGAATCCATTTTTTAAAACCGGAAACATTTTCCCCCCCCCCCCCCTGTTTGAATATGCCAGATTTCACAGCAAATTAATGATGAATATTTTAATGAGAAAAGCTCAAGAGATTAATTAGCACCAGAGCACTGGGGGGAGGGGGGTGCCCTTTTTTTACCCTAACCTGGGTGATCAGGAAGATCAAGTTGAAGGCGAAGAGTTCAGAGAGGATTTTCTTAATTTTACAAATGTTTCATGCCTGTTAAAATCAAATTAATTTGTAGTGAATCTTGGCTGTTTGCCAGTCATTTAGCTCAATAAAGAACCCTATTTTACTGCAGCTAGACTAACCCACTGATTAGATTCCTCAGCCTCTAATGGTACTTGCAGCATTCAAATCAGTGGGATTTTAATGAAAAGGGCCAAATGGAATTGAGGAGAAAAAGACACCATGAAGTTTGATGACTTCTTCAGTGTGCGATTTGTTTGTAAAGCATGAGAGTAATTGATGAAATTACAACAAAATAAAAAAGCAGGTCTGAGGTGTGCTAATGATGCTCTAATGAGGATGAGATTCAGGAGTCCCTGTGAAGAGGGAGAGGGGAGAGTCAGGAATGCACTCCTCTTTGGGATCCCACCTAAGCAGATGCTTAATGTTAAGTATGTGCTTAGGGCTGATTGAAATCAATGGGACTTAAGCAGAAGCCTAAAGTAAAGTATCTGCGTAAGTGCTCTCCTGAATCGCGTGTTAGCTTGAGTTCCCAAAGACCGTTTTATCAAAACAAGTAGCAAATTCCCTTCTTTTAAAAAAAGGAAAAGCAATTGGGACAGAGCCTTCACTTCCTGTATGTTTGTTCAGCACCAAGCCCAGCGTGGCTGAATCCTCTGGGCACGCTCACAGTCTAGAGATGACTGAATAACCCTGCCTAGTGCGACATCACTGCTGTGGATCTTGGGTCTGATTTACCTCTCTGACGCTGGTGTGAAAGGAGAACAAGGCCTGAAGAGATCGTAGAGAAGGATACTGTAGCTTTTATTTTTTTTAAATAAAGGTTGCCTGGATGATTGTCACTGTAGCTTCCATGTAAAAGATTCTGCTCTGTCACCCCTGTGTAAATCCGGAGGGAGTCCTGTGGAGTTACTTCAGATGTAGGCCCCAGTTCAGGAAAGCTCATCTCTTCAGGGAGGGAGTTTCAGCATGTGCTTCTCTTTGAGCATGTGTTTCAGAGTAAAATTTTCAAATGCGCCTAAGTCTCACTGTCTTCCATTGACTTCTAAGTGAGCTAGGAACCAAAAGGTACCGTTCTGAACGCACCCAAGTCCCATTTCCAAAAGTGATTTAGGCTTAGGAGCCTAAGTCTCATTGAAAGTCATCACTTAAGCCACAACTTTAAAGCAATTTAGGCACCTAACTCCCTTTAAACATCGGGATCTTGGAGCAACATTTTTTTAAAAGTGCCCAAGTACCATTGATTTTCATTGACTCCTAAGTCACTTTTGAAAATGGGATTTAGGCTAAGTCATTTGGGTACAATTGAAAATTTGACCCGAAGTCTCATGGAAGGTCGATGGGACTCAGTGAAGCCAGTGTCGAAGTGCTTTCCTGAGTCAGGGCTGTACGCCGGGTTAAGTGAGATCAGAATCAGGACGCCTTGCAGTTTTTAGGGATATTTTTAAGCATGCTTCAAAATTCATTTTAATTTCTTTTTCCCCCCTGCCCACCCTGATGCTGCTTCGTTAACTGGCTCAGGCAGCGATCGTCAAAGTCCTTCACAACGAGGACAGGCACAAGATGAAAGCCTCGCCATTCGTTGGGCTGGTGGTGGACGAGACGGTTGACGTTCTGGAGCACAGGAACCTGGTCATGTTTACAACCACCGTCTCCCCGTGCGACGGGCAGACCTCCATCACATTCCTGGGCAGCTTTGAGCTGCCAGCTGGGGAGGCCTACACTGTGGCGGACAAAGCGGTCGAGGTGATGCACTCTTTTGGCGTTCCCACCATGAAGATCACGTGGCTCAGCTCTGACAGCTCTTCCCTGATGGCCGATAGGCTGAATGGGGTGGGGACCAAGCTGAAGTCCATCTGTCCTCTTCTCACTGAAATGCACTGCGTGTCCCACAGGAGCTCCCTGCTGCCAGCTGAGAGTGTTGTTAATATTGAGTATGTCCGGAAATACGAGACCACGGTGGATGCCGTCTACCGACTGTACTCCAACTTCAAAGGGGAGAGCAACAGCCTCCAGGAGCTGCAGAGTGTCCTGGATCTATGTGAGATAGACCTGGAGGGACCCAAGACCATCCACTGGACTTCCATCTTCCCAGCTGTGGAGGCAATTGACTCCTCATGGCCTACATTGGTGCTTCTGCTGGAGAGCGAGTCAGAGAGGTCCCCTGTGGCATTTGGCCTCTGCGAAGAGCTCAAGAAGTTCCAGTTTGTGGCTTTCACAAAGATCCTCCTGGATGTCCTCCCCATCTTCCAGAAGCTGAGTCGGTTCTTCCAGATTGAGGATTTCGATCTCTCCATCCTGAAACCCATCGTCTCTGCCACCGCCACCACCCTGCAGGCCCAGAAGACCACGAGCGGCCAGAACTTCCAGGAGTTCCTCAATGAGATGAATGAGCATCCCCGAGAGGACCGGGAAGACGAGAGCCGTTTCTACTACAAAGGGGTGGAGCTCGCCAGCTGCTCCAAGGTGCACCTGAAGAACTTTGAGCACTTGAAGGAAACCTACCTCGAGAGTGTGCGGGGCAACTTGCTGGATCGGTTCCCTAGTCACGTGCTTGAGGCTGTCAACTCCTTCTCCGCCATCTTTAACCCCAAGTGCTACCCCCAGTCTTTGGATGATATCGGCAGCTACGGCATCACCGAACTGAACTTCCTCTTGCAGGCTTATTCCCGGGTGGTGGTGAGTGAAAGGGCGCTGAACGATTTCCCCCTTTTCAAACGGGTAGTGTTCAGCCTCAGCCAGTTATCCTTCAAGGACCTGTGCGTCAAGCTGGTTTACAGCCATTCCGAAATGCACGAGCTCTTCCCGGACTTTGCTGTCTTGGCTGCCATTGCTCTGGCCTTGCCTCTTGGCTCGGTGCTCTACGAGAAGATCAACCGGGGCCGGGAACTCCTGAAACGCAGCCAGTGGCGCTACGCGAAGGACTCCGGCCTGTCCAACTTCATGAAGATCGCCATAGACGGGCCCACCATTAATGAGTTTGACTTTGCATTAGCCATTGAGTATTACGAAAGTCTGAGAGAATCCGATTTCATCATGGCACAGGTTCAATAAGATGAAAACCAAGCCACCTTTTGGGGTGATCAACTGTGAAAATACGAAATATTTTTGACTCCAAGATAACATTGCCCTGCTGATAGGGTGTGAGGCCTTACATTTAAGCAAGAATATCTAAGGGTTGAGTTTTGTTTTGTTCTCATTATTATGATTTTCCCTTTGCTCTACCACTCTCATCTCTTCCATCAGTTCTGATCAGCCAGCCCCACAAACACGCTCCAGAATCTAGGGCTAAATGTGAAATGTTGCAAGAATGTTCTGTTCAGCGGTGGGAGTTTTCGAGCAAGTCCTATTGTGAAGCAGGACAAGGGAGCTTTTTCTTAAATTCATTTCGGTCCTGCTATCTCAAAAGAAATTTGATTGAATTGGCTGAAATGTTTAATATCCATTTTTCCTGTTGGTTTTAGCCACACTATTACATTTAAAATTGTATTTAGATTCACTTTCTTTCCTTCAAAAAAAAAAATCATATCTTGAGCTCGAACATAACGTTGCTTACACACACCGTTCCTGGCAGCTTTCTCTTGATGTTCTGTTCTGCAAAAAAATATCCAATTTTTTCTCTTTGGAGCCTAGAGAATGAACACTGAAGAGACGGCATATCTTTCTAGCTCTGTCACACATCTCATCATGCCTAGCAGTGTCTTGTTAAAATTCCTTGCACATAGCACAAAATATTGTTAGTGTTGGAATCAACTCATGATCCTTCCAAATTCAAGTAATTTGGAGAATGATATTGTAATCACCAAGGAAATAGTAACTTTTAAATGCATCCTTGTGTATATATGTTTGTGTATATATATAAATTTATATAAATATAGATATATATTAAATAAATATATCTTAACTTTCCTAGTGTTAAAATACAAAGATATCGAAAAGGACTTTTGTTTTGTTTTGTTTTTGCAATGACAGAATAAATTATATACAGGGGTCCAACAAAGTAATAAACCGTGAATTCCTGGTCTTTTCAGAGCAGCACATTGCCCCTAACCTTTCTGTTGCAGTCTAAACCTTCTGCAATCTTACAACCAAAGAAAATGGCCTGTAACATCTACCTTATGGACAAACTTGAGTTTTGTTTCTATTGATTCTTTTCTTTTTTCTTTTTTAACATTCCCTCACCTTGGAGTGAGTGATCCCGGGACAGTCGAGGGTAAGACGGCTCCTCTATCCGTAGGGGGTCGGTACACAAGCATTTAACCTTTGTCACCATGTCCGGATAGAGTCTGTGTTGCATGGCATGTGTCCTCTTTGTTAATTACACAGGCTTATGTTTGTTTTTATCTTATCTTACTTGCGGTGTTTTTCTTAGTTTGGGGGAGGGAAGGGGGAGAAGACCCTTATTACTGGTTTTAATTTGCAATAAAGTCAAAACATTCGACTAAAGTATCATGTCATTTTAATGCTTGTGCGCAGCAGTGCTCGTCTAGCAAAGGGTTTGGGCAAGATTAGCTGTACTAGGAGGTCAGAAACCCCCCAAGTCTCCAGGTTCCCATGCTGAGCAGCACCGTCCCTGTTACCAGCAGGCAGAACCAAGCCTCTTGTGCTTTCCCGGCAGCCGTCACATTGTCCTCGTTTCATGCACCAGTGCATGTTTTCCCACTAAGGATCGAGAGCCCCGTGAAGACAGTGGGAGTCTATCCACTGACTTCTGTAGACTTTGGATCAGGCCTGAGTTCCCAGTGTTAGTGGGTGATGCCTGATGCTTCCCCGAGGTCATTCCTGGGGGTCCAGATCTGAAATTGTCCCTGTGAGCGTCTCTCCATCACCGTCCTGTGCTTGTTTTCAGTGGGGTGTTTCTCCTCCAGCAGCTCGGGGGCTGTAGTGCAGCACTTTGCATTTGTCTTTGTTAAACTTCATCCTGTTTACCTCAGACCATTTCTCCAATTTGTCCAGATCATTTTGAATGATGACCCTGTCCTCCAAAGCAGGTGCAGTCCCTCCCCGTTTGGTATCATCTGCAAACGTAATAAGCGTCCTTTCTATGCCAACATCTAAGTCGTCGATGAAGATATTGAAGAGATCCGGTCCCAAAACAGACCCCTGCGGAGCCCCACTCGTTATAGCTTTCCAGCAGGATTGGGAGCCATTAATAACTACTCTGAGTACGGTTCTCCAGCCAGTTATGCACCCACCTTAGAGTAGCCCCGTCTGAGTTGAATTTGCCTAGTTTATTGATAAGAATATCCTGCGAGACTGAGAAGGGGGTGAGGGAGGTATTTCAGGATGGAAAAGGTCAAGAACAACTGGCCTAAGACACGTATCCGACGTGCATCCGACGAAGTGGGGATTCACCCACGAAAGCTCCTGCTCCAATACGTCTGTTAGTCTATAAGGTGCCACAGGCCTCTTCGCTGCTTGTCCTAAGACAGAGCCGCTTGAGCCTCAGTTTCCCTTTCTGCCTCACTTGCCTGTTGTGAGGTTCTGCCGGCCGACGTCTGGCAGCTGACGAAGCGTGGGCAATTACTCCCATGTTTACAGCTGTGCTCACTCCCATTTTTCCAACCCCGGCAGTTTTTCCACTCCATTGTCGTCCCCTCGCCTCCCTATCTTAGATGGAGGGGAAACATTGTTACAGGTTTTATTGTCATCTTTCGGAGGCCAAGCCGGGGCGGCACGGAGTGGAAGCTGTGAGGCAAGCTGTCTAGCTGGATCATCAGCCCAGGTCTTTCTGTGCAGCTCCAGGTTACAGACACGCGGTGACACAGGAGAGAGACAATTCATCTTGCAATCTGCTTGGACTTCTAAGCGCTGGGTACAGAAACAAGCGGCTTCCACCCTGAGAAATAGGCTTGATTGGACAGTCACAATCCCTGGATTACACCAAACAGCGACAGCGGTTCTGGGTAACTCCCGCTCCTTCGCTCTCTAGTCATGCACACTGCACCGGGTATGACAAATGTCATTTTGAGGGTACGTTATCTGCAGATGGATCAGGGTGGTCTGTTGCCATCCCAGTCGGTCTTTTTCTCCCTCTGCATTTATACCCCCCTTGTCACCACTGTACAGTATCTGAATGCCTCTAATAATATCCCCACTGGGCAGTGGGGGAAACTGAGGCTCGGAGAGGTGACGTGACTTACCCAAGAACACAGCAAGTCAGTGGCAGAGCAGGTAGAAGAACCCAAGAGTCCTGGCTCACACCAGTGGGCTCTAACCACTAGATCACACTGCTCTGTGCAGCATGAGTAATATGGCTTGTGGATCAGCCTGACAGACTCAAGGGGGGAGACACAGAATCTTGTGTGGAAGACGCTGCACTGGGACTGGGGAGGAAGTCTGGAGTCTGTTCCTAGCTCTGCCACAGACTTGCTGTGTGACCTTGGACAAGTCACTTAACTCTCTGTGGCTCAGTTCCCACCTCTGCAAAATAGCGATAAGGATATTGAGATTCAGCCTTTCTCCCACTCTTTGTCTGCCCGGGATAGCTAGAGGGTGAGCCCTCTCCCACGTGTTTGTACCGCACCCAGCACAATGAGGCCTTGATCTTGGGTAGGTCTATTGTACTAAGGGTGCCACTCTCCAAGGGAAGCGAGAACCAAGTCCTTGATTCAGCCAAGCACTGAAGCACAAGCTTGAAGTTAAGCACAAACGTAAGTGTTGGCCGTTGTTCTTGCTTGGAGGCCAAACGTGCTTGTTACTAGGGGTTTTCCCAGGGAGTTCTTTTCAGAGACTAGTCCCCACCAAAGCACGCGGCTCTCTGTAGCTTAGTTACAAGTTACTTCTTGTGGTAATAGCGACGCTCTCGGCCCCACACGTCAGGGGCAGCGTGCTAGCAATCGCCACGTTTCACCAGCGCAGCAACGCCATTGCATTTGCTGAGCTGCAGTCGCCGATTAGCAGAGACAATTCACTGGCATCTTTCCTTACCACGTGAACGTTCTTTAAAAACAACAAAAGAGAGAAAAACATTTTGAATGTTACGGACAAAGATGGGCAGATGCCCTTGCAGTCCAGTCCCGAATCCAGTCACTCTGATGCTGCTTTCCGGCCTAGTGTTACAATCGTGTGGAAAAGGGAGGGACGCGGGGGCCTCCCCAGGGGGCACCGATCCCGCCGGATGCTGTGCCACGCCAGCTCAGAGGATGCGATGCAGAAATACCGTTTCACGCCCCAGAAAGTTCATTATGTGCCGTTCACCCATTTTTTGCTGGGTTTTGCCTTTTTTTCTCTCTCCTTTCCATTTATTTATTTTTTTGTTTGTTTATTTTTAAACTGTTTCCCAGATTTCCCTCCTGGGTGACTTTGGAATTAATTCGATCAATGCACGCCTGATGAAGCAAACAGTAATTTTTACCCTGGAGTTAGAACTGGCTCAGGGATAGCTCCGATAAAGAGAAGGAAATGAATATGTGCATTCTCCCAGAAAGAGGTCACTTTTGCCTGGAGGGCCAGTGTGTCGTGCTTTTTATTCTGAAATTCAACAATCTTGCGAACTTGGAATTTCAGATTTTCCGATCCGCCAGGCTGATGCCAGTGAAGAATCTGAAATACATAGAAAGAACGGCCGGCATCTGACGAAGGCCCTGATTCGGCAGAACAATTAGGCCCGCGCTTAAGCGCGTCTCTGAACGGGCGTGGAATGCTGGAGTGGAGTCTTCAGGTCTGAAGTGACTCTGGAGGGGGAGTATGAAAGACACAAGTGAAATCCTGGCCCGGCTGAAGTCAGTGGGAGTCACTGGGGCCAGGATCTCGCCAATGAGATGTAGATGCCTCACTGTCACTTGTGCCTTTGAGGAACGGCCCCCTCTCTTGCTGCCTTCACGGTAATAATGAAGAGGCAGTGGGTAGAGATGGGGGTTCTGTTCCCAGCTCGCGTGCTAGCCTGCTGGGGAACCCTGGGGGAAGCATTTCATGTCTTTGTGCCTCTGTTTTTCCCAGCTGTAAAATGGGGCTAGAGTTACTGCTCTCCTCTGTAAGGCGCTTGGAGAGCAGTGGATGAGCAGTGCTAGATAAGAACACGGGGTGGGGGTTATTTTCCTAGTCACTGCAGTTCTGCTCAGACACGTTTCTTTCGGGTGAGGGGAAAGGCTTGTGTTTCTGTAGCAGGCACAGAACTTCTCTGTGGCCGTACAGGCTGGACAAATAGCCCAATGGATCTTTTTTGAAATGGGGCGAACAGAGCTGAACGCAGTGTTCAGAACCCACCTCCTTTCTCTGGAAACACCTGACTTTGCAAGCAAAGCTGCAAAGACAAGACCTCCTCCAGACCCCACCATTAAGCTTCTGATGAGCTTCCATGCTGTCAGTCATAGTTCTGCTCTTATGCAAATACAGCAGCCGTCCCAAGTTAATTGTGTGGCTCCGTTAACAGCATGTTTGTGATTTTTGGAGATTCATTTAAAGCCACTGGGATCTCTGTAGAACAGAAATGTGTCTTGTTATATCAGAATATGTCTCTGAACTCTCTCAGCATCTTTGTGTGATTTAAAGCCGGCTGTCAGCTCCTGCCTCTCCTGTAGTTACCAGGGCGCGGCCCAGGGAATATACAGCCAGCGTGATGCGCTGTATCTCAGCGAGCACGCAGGGCAGGACTGCGCTCGTAATGTTTTCACGTCTGCAGTGCACGGTGGGGTTTATGGCAACAATAAATTTTGCGCTCCACGGTAACGAGCCGGCACCCCTTTCTCAGCTGAAGAGTTTTAAAAGTTCTAGTCCAAGAAGCATTGGAGACAGGAGGCCTCACATAAACTAAAACTTAGGGGAAAGGTTGACCTTGCGCTTTCCTGCAGAGAGGGTCAGGCACAGATCGGGGGCACTTCTTACTTGATAAGCAAGATGGGCACATAGGAATGGCCATAGCAGAACAGATCCATGGTCCTTGTCTCTGACAGTGGCCAGCACCAGCTGGGGAGAGGAAGGTGCAAGGTCCCTCGCTGGGCGGTTACGGAGTGACCTGCCCAAAAGGGGAAATTCCTTCCTAATCCCCACCCAGGGGTTGAATGGGGGAGAGCGACAGTGCTCGTCCAAGCTCCGCCCACAAAATAAGCTCCGCCCGAAGAGCCAGCGCTCCCCGGAGCCTGTGCAGATGTTCAGGATAGGGCTGAGTTGGGCACCGCGGGCGCTGCTCAGCTTGAAGGCTGGTACCCTCCCCCGCCGTGTCCAGACTGGCCGTGCAGTCTCGGGGGGCTCCCGTGCAGCCCCTCTGCAGCGGCTCTTCCAGCCGAGCGCCTGGAACGGAGACCTCAGCCCCTGGAACCACGTGAACGTGGCTCTGCCGGCCTCCTTCCCTCCCACACTGGACCATGTGGGACCAGAGCAGGGACCCTGTCGTCCATGCGAAGGGCTCCCCACGCCCCCGTAGGAGGGGGGTGCACGTGGGGCGAGCTGCCTTGGCTCTGTGCCCTGCGGGTACCACTTTGCCCAAGGGACTCACTCCCCAGCGCTGAGCCTGGAGGGGACCCCCAGTGTGTTTAGGAGAGTGAAGTTCCTGGGTTGCTGTGACCGAGCCCTGCCCGCCTCACCCCTTGGCATCAGGGAGCCTGATCCTGGCCGGTGCTGCGGCCCCTCTGCTGCCAGAGCAGTTCAGGTGTTTGAAGGGACCTTGCAATGTGGGGGAGGGAATCATCTCTGCACAGGGGGGCTCCCCTGGTGGCATCAGGGCTGTACCTGCCCTGCTCCCCGCTGCTGGCCTAGGGCGCAGCTCAGGGGCGTGGCCGGAGGGAACTGTGCGATGGCTGTTGTCAGGCCTCGGGGGGAGCAGAGCGATGTTAGAGCAGCCCTGACGCTGCTCTGACTTGCAGCAGCCAGGGCAGAGGGGGGAAGATGCCATCGCAGCCCTCCGCCCCGCATTGTCCGTTCCCCCAGCACAGCAGCCATGGCACTGAGGATCGGGCCCAGCGGATCCGTTCCATCGGTTGTCCATAACTCCTGGGGTCGGTTCCCTTAGCTCATCTGCTCAGAGTTTGGAAATCCGGGCTCCTTAAAGTCTTCACACCCCTTCCCCTTTCGTGCTCAAACCCAGGTGCTCTCTGGGCCGAGGGATAAGTGGAATTACCAGCCCTGCTCCGGGTGTGTTCATAGCAAAGCCTCCCACCAGGGTGGCCTGGGGAGGCCCCATGCACTGGGCCTTAAGCCGCACGCAGAACCTCAGCCTTAGAGCTGCTGCAAAGGAATGAAAGTAGGGGGCGAAGCAACGGGAGGAAAAGCAAGTTCGACGGGTGAGGGGAGTGACTTTGATTTTGATTGTGTGTGACATTCGTCTTTCAGCTCAGATCTGGTTATTCAAATCCAGTTTCTGCTCAGGTTCCAGAAGAGCCTCTGGCTGCTTGGAACCAATTCGGTTTTCCCCAGTTCCTACAATATTTTTTTTATTTACTTTGGACTATTTTTAGATCATGCCCCGTCGCTCACTGTTAATCTGCGGGGGAAGGCGTGCGGCAGCCTGGGAAGCTGGTTCGTGGCGCTCGGGATGTGGGTGTTTCTGTTATAGACGCTAATAACCCATTGGGGGGAACAGTGAGGGAGGTGGAGGAGAGGCAGCAGGAGCACCAGCAGCTGTATTTCTAATCCTAGCCAGTGGCAGCGGCGAACTGAGGCTGTTCCTCAGTTCCTAAAGCTCAGATGAGGCATTCAAAACCCACTGGAAGTCAAACTCCTTTGACAATCTTAGCATAACGGCTGAGCCAGGGGACGTGTTCCTCCCTCCTCCCCTGTGACTAGCTAGTCTAGCTACTGCCTCTGCATCTGCATTGCTTTTATTGCCATGTTGTCTCTATAGTTTTGCGTGTCCGTGTGCTCGGAGCTGTATAAGACTCAAAAGAAATCCAGGTCCCCACCCCAAGCAGCCTACAGTCAGAGGCCCCAGTCCTGCATCAGGATCTGCAAGAGCGCTCCCCTGTGCCTACCCAGAATCCCCTTGGAGGGAGAGAGGCCCCCGTATTTCTCGGTGAGCATTGTCAGGGTTATTAGAGGTAGTTGGGAAAACTGGGATTTTAACATGAGAAATTTAAAACAAAAAGCTGGTGGTTTGAAATATTTACGTTTCCCTGTGGGACATTTTGAACCAATTCAAGGCAAAAAAAAATTCCCTTCTCATGTCAGTATTGTGTAATTCCAGTTATTTAAAACCAAAAAGCCAAAACACCATTTTAATTCAAAATTTCAGAGTTGACATTTGCTCTTTTCCAGGTGATTTAATTAAGAAAAATCTCAGCGTTGTGTCTCCTTCCCTCTCTGCGTAGGTCCGTCGGGGCACAGCAGCCCCCTCCTAGCATCGCTGTCTATTCCTGGGCGACCCCTACACCCGCCACTGGACATCAAGCACTTCCTGACCTTTAGACTCAATGGGACGTCCCCACTCAACCTGTTCCCCAACTTCAACACGGTGAGTTATTACGAGGCTCAAAGAACTTCCAGGCTGGAAGGGGTGAGATCCGTGCGTCTACGTCTGAAATGCAGCAGCGCCAGGGTACGGGGTGGGGGATGCCAGCCAGGACAGCCAACCCATCACTGCTCACCGCGTAGCCCCGTCAAGGCTTTCCATGTTCAGGGAGTGGGGAAGGAATATTCCAAAATTGAGGATGTGAGGAAAAGCAGCATGTTAGCCAGGGAGCAGCTGGTGGGCCAGGAATAACTGTTGGTTGGGCCGTGATGCCAGTGGCTCTAGGCGAGCACAGGTGGACTCAGGGCATGGATCCTGGGGATCTGGCTTTGGAGGGAGCTGGGCTCTCTTCCCAGCAGGGTTTGGCCTCTGGGCACCCGCTGTTTTCAGAAGCACTAAACTCCCGTGGTTTGGCCCAGATTGCAGTTCAGCAGCTCCTGCCAAGAGCAGTGGGAGCTTGTGAAAACCTGACCCCGTATGAATACACACTTGGCTGAATCAGACACCTGGGTGGCCAGACTGAAGGTGCCTTTTGCCTGTAACCGTGGCTGGCAAAGTTCAGTGCCAGATGGTATTGAATGGGTCACAGGAAGGGCAACAGGCAGCATGGCTCGTTCAAGGTCACGGAGCAGAGTAATGGCAGAGCAGGGGCAGAACCCAGATCTCCCGAGCCCCAAGGCAGTGCCCTACCCACTGACCCAGACTGCCTTGTTCTTATTGGTCCCATTGTCCTGTAAATTCCTTCTCCCTTATTGTTCGATTAGCTGCCAATCACAGGTTCACCACTCTCCGCATCCGCCCAGCTAACTTCCTGCTTTGCTAAAGGGGTCTTCTGAGCCATAAACTGCCCATGCAAATTAGTGCACGTGTCACTCTTAACCTGAAGGGAAGCGCGTCTGAGAGCACTCCCTGGGGGTACGTCTTCACTAACCGCCGTATCGGCGGGTAGCAATCGATTTCTCGGGGATCGATATATCGCGTCTCATCTAGACGCGATATATCGATCCCCGAACGCGCTCCTGTCGACTCCGTAACTCCACCAACCCGAACGGCGGTAGCGGAGTCGACATGGAGAGCCGCGGACATCGATCCCGCGCCGTGAGGACGGTAGGTAATTCGATATAAGATACTTCGACTTCAGCTACGTTATTCACGTAGCTGAAGTTGCGTATCTTATATCGATTTTCCCCCGTAGTGTAGACCTGTCCTGGGTCTATTGCTGCAGAGGGAGGAGGGCTCTGAAACTGACCACAGAGACACACGTTCTTTTTTGAAACGGGTGCATCCGAGATCAATCCCACAAGGCTCCATGCATCACTATTATAAACAGACATTTTAAAAATGCTTCATTTCAACCAAGATCAGTTGGGTTTTGCTCCCAGAATCAATAGCAATAAAGTAGCTTTGGAGGGGAGTTTTATGAGATTAAACACAGAATAGAGCATCTAAGGGTACAAGGAATCCGTCAGCTGCCACCTCTCCAGGTTTTGTTGTCAGTCCTGCTTTGCTTATTGCAGAATGTCTCTTGTTAGTTTACTAAGGTCAAGGTCAATCTGCAGGCGAGCCCAGGCCTCGGTTATGTGATACTTATATAATAATGTCTCAGGCTTCTAATCTCCTCCTCCTTTGCCCACTTAACCATCAGGGAATGTCAGGGGCCTCTTCCTGTAGCTGGTTACAAAACATTTCCATTTCAACCTTTTTTCCATTGGAAAATGGCTTTTTCAACTAAATGGAGATTTTAACATTCCCCCCCCCCCCCCCACCAAAACAAGGTTGGTTTTAAATTTTTGGATTTCATATGAAAATTTTCAATTACAATGTTTTTGTCAAAAAAAATTTTTTTTCTTCATTAAAACTTTTCGGGGGGGATGGGGGCGAATAATTTTCCAACCAGCTGTAAGGAAGAATCTGTGCTGGTATTTGCAGTGGTGGCGCAAGGGATTCCACGGGGACGCACCATGTGAATGGACGCCCAAAAGGAAACTGAGTATGTGGGTCGATGGTGCTTGG
The DNA here is from genome assembly GCF_020497125.1 of Mauremys mutica. Lineage (NCBI taxonomy): Eukaryota > Metazoa > Chordata > Testudines > Geoemydidae > Mauremys > Mauremys mutica. Next base: position 1,892,661 of record NC_059096.1, read on the forward strand.
AGGACAGCACGTGAACGAGCCAATCCCAATTTTGCATCCTCCATTGGGGACTCTGTCCTGACTTGCTGGGAGACGAACTTGACCTAATAGGTCTGTTACGTCTCTGACTTGCTGGAATAGTAGAGGTTAGAAATACAAAGACCTGGTGAATCACCTCTTTGAAGAGGAACCGTTGTGGTCTAATGGGCTGAGTACAGAGGCAGAAAACCTGAGATCTGTTCCGGACTCGGCGCCCGGCTTGCAGGGTGAACGTGGGCAAGTCAGTTAGACCAAACGTTGCAGAGATGTCGGTCGAAAGGGGAACGACTGCAGGGCTGTGCTATGCAGCAGGTCAGACTAGACCATCGCAGTGGTTCCTTCGGGCTGTGTAACCTATTAAAGTTACTCACTGAAATCTTCACTTCCCTGGGAGCCCTGAGCGCTCGGCACAGAGGAAAATGAAGCTGCGCTCGTGTGGCTACTTAGGCACTGAAATACATCACTTCAAGCCTCTGAGTTTGACAACACGGGTGGATTCTGAACCTCGCTGTGCCTCATTCCCCCTCTCCTCGGCAGAGAGGGCGACACTGACCTTCCTTTTGGAAATTACTTTGCGGTCCAGGGATGACACACGCTGTGGAAGTGCACGTGATTATTGCTGCTTATTTAGGGGAAGATTTTCAGAGACGTTACGGGGAGGTAGGCTCCCAACTCCCACTGACTTTGGGATTCCAGCCTTAAACTCCCATGGGACCCTTTTAAATCCCCGCTTTAGCCCCTCTCTAGGGCTAGAATGCAGGGGTACAGTAGAAGATGATTTTTGCTGATGCTATTAACAGCCATTTTTGCCCATGTTCCTTTTTTTAGCAATTGGAGCCAGCAGCTAAACTGACCCAGTCTGTTCCGTATGCTCCTTGGCTGGCCCTCCCTCCTCCCCTGGGCGCATGTGTCCTGTTGTCATGTTGTTTGTTTGTTTTTTAAATGAAGCTTTTGAACATTCCTCTCCCGTGTTTGCTGGAAACCCCATCCCCGCCTGCAACATGAGCCAGTGACATTCCACTGACCTTTCCTGGGTGGTGGGCTCACCTCGGCGAGGTCCCTTCGCTCAGCAGGGACAGTTGCTCCACGCCTGGCTGAGATAGGATCACACTAAGCAATTTGCCATGCGTGTGTGTATTTGTGCAGGGCGTACGTAGCTCTAAGCGCAGTGGGAACCTGTGATAAAGCTGTCTGTGCTCAATGGAAATCTTACACCTCTAGGGGACCCGTTCAAATCCAGCCCTGGCTGGGAGTTTGTGAAAGTCGTTCCCACCTGCCGTGTGGCTGATGAGGCCAGAGTGACTCAGCTGCCCATGACCCTTGGAGAGAGTGGCTCCGAGGCAGGGATAAGGACTTGGAGGGCAGCCTGGACGAGGCACGCCCTCTCTCTGCCTGCTTCGGCCCTCCCCTGGGAAAAGAGGAGTCCAGGCTGCAGGGGCCTCCGCTCATCCCCAGACCCAGCACCACACTCGCTGCAGAACAGAATGGTGGAAATTCTTCTGCACCACCTAGCAGGACAAAATACAGATTCTTGTAATTAACCAGGAGACAATTGTTCCAGGGAGGAGAGAGCCTCTGGAGCAGGCCTACTGCAGAGTGCAGCAGAAATGGCATCCGGGTTCCCAGCTGTCCAACTCAGCAAGGCTGAGCCTTCAGCCTGTCGGATTTCAGGGGATTTTCAGCCCCTTTTTGGGTCAAGTTCACGCCGGTGCAGAGGCTCAGCGCAGGGCCTATGGGATCCTCAGGGCTGGATCCTTCAAGGTGCGGCACATTCTGGCCTCGCTCCAGCAAAGCTCCTAAGCATATCCTGAGCTTGGGGCAGGTGCCCAGCACCTCGCAGGCTCCAGCCCTTACGTGCGCCTCAGCCTAGTGCTGGCGCAGCGCCTGGGATGACTTGCTGCTTGGCCAGACCAGACGTGCCCGCTGCAGGGCGCATAGACCCCTATTGAGTAATGTGAGGAGGGCTGCTCCTCTGGGCCTGACCGAAGGTGCTTCCGTGGGGCGTGTCCAATGGGATAGTCCTTAGGCCTGGCAGGGGGGATCCTTGTTACGTCTCTCTTGGGCGGCCCTTAAACAGCCCCGCTCCCTCTGTGCATAGCGGGAGGTTGAGGAAGCTAGTGGAGCGACAGGACCTGTTTGGAAACGGTCCGGCTTCCTGGAGCAGCTGAGACGTCCCGGCTGCAGAGCAGAGGCTGAAGAAGTCCTCAAGCTGGAGTTGCCGGAGTTGCCGCAGGAATAAGGAGGAATTTGGCCACCCAGAGGAAGTGAGGGATGACTCACCGACGCGGGGTCGGGGGGGCAGAAAGCTCAGAGGCCCCATCTAGGCCGGCGGCTTTACAGAGGATGACAGCAAAGGCCTTTTCGTGGAGGGCTGCTGGACTCCAGCCTCCATTTAATGCTTCGTTGCACCAGGGGAAGTCAGGCTGCTGTTTCCTTATCTCCTTTCCCGTCTAATCTGCCATGGCGACAGCTCAGCGAGTCCATCTGGCAGCTGAGCTTCAAGTATACGCTAAGGGAAGAAAGAAAAGCTGGTCGTGCTTTAGATTTCCGATTTCCAGCTACCCTGGGTCGTATTCAGAGCTGGTGCAAGGAGAGAGCAACTCCACTCCAGTCAGTGAACTTGCACCTTCTGACCCCAAGCCCATGTGCTGGCTTCCTGTCCCCGTCCTGTGAAATGTTCTGTAATAGTCACCCCCGCTGGAACAGCGTCGAGGGAGAGTCGCTTGTTACTGCAGAGCTGAATCCTTTGCATGCTGGGCAGGTCACAAGACTCTCATGAACCCAGCAGATGTTCTACTCTGGAGCAAAGCGAATCCTCCCGAGCTGTGCGCTCTTGCCCCACAGACGGCGCCTCGTGTTCAGGAGGGACGCTCTGGCTCTGGCTGCGGCTGCATTTGAGTTCTCCAAGATCTAACAGTGTCTTGCAAAACCGCAGTACCAGAAGGCGCAGTCCAAAGTGACGCTGTCCCTCTGAATTCCCGTTTCTGACCTCGGTGGCTGGCAGGAAGCTCAACGAGGAGATCTCTATTTATATCAGGAGGAACATCCCGGGGATAAATTGAGTAATTTGAGTCAATAGGAATTGACTATAAAGCAGAGACATTTGCTCTGTGAATGCACTGTACCCAGAATCACCTCTCTGCTTTCGTGTGAGTTCTCTCCGGAGATGGGGACAGAAGGCTCCTGATGCATTCCAATTAATTCTGCTGGAATCTGTAAATGAAAATCGCGTCAGACCAGCCACTCCTGAGCCCTGGGAATTGGTACGTACGCTCTCAATGCAGAGACCCTTCAGCAGAGCTGTATTTAGCATAGACCAGGACAAGTACATCATGGCACATTTTACTGTGCTGAATGAGTTCTTGATGCCACAGAGAATAGACTGTAGGGGGTACCATCCAGCACTGGGAGGATACTAGCCAGGGTTATGTCAGGGCTTTTCCAGTCCAGTGTCTGTGACTGCAAAAGTTGGAAGAAAGTTACTGGAGTACTTTTTTTTTTTTTTAAGTAGAAGCACAAGAATACTCAGGTGGCATCAGAGTGTCGAAACCATTCAGCATCACCCACCGAAAGGAGTCGTTTTGTGCTTCTAGCAAAGTTCTCTGTGTGCTAAAAACACACTGTTCTCCGCAGATCTGCTTGATGGAACAAAGAGATGCAGAGACAGAGTGTCATTCGATATCTGCAGTGCAGGCGGGTGACTAGCCCGGACAGGCTCCACAGAACAGCTATGCACGGCATGGCCCACTTCCGAACGCCTTTTCAAAACTCGCCGTTAGAGTTGACTTTTGAATACAAGAAATGGTGAGGGTGAAACAGCTGTGAAACCCTCAGCATCTGCAGCTGCAATAACTCTTGGCTTTAGAGTGGAGAGTTGTCCTTGAGGTTTGTTCCCCTATGAGGAGGGAAGTCACTTTTCTTCTCTGTACCTCAATTTCTCCATCTGTAACATGGGAATACTTCTGGCCAGCCTACTTCCCATGAACGAATGAGTGTTTGCACAGCGAAGTGATAGCGCTAGATGTAAGTTAAGTTTTTATTGTTGTGAAGGAGTCTAAAGGGGGAGGATGGCCCGGTGGTTAGGGTGCGAGGCAGAGACTTGGGAGACCCGGGTCCAATTCCCTGGTCTAGTTCCTCTGTACTTTGGTCCCGCATCTGGAAAATGAGGATGACTAGCACTGCCCTGCCTCCCGGGAGGCTTGGGGAGGATCAATGCATATAAAAGATTGTGAAATGCTCAGAGCCTCGGTAATAGAGGCCCTGTGGCTAGCGTAAGTCGACAGAGGGAAGGGACAGGTGGCATCCCATAGTACCTATGGGACTTACTGCTGCAAACAGCTTCACGTAACCAGAGAGCAGGACCCGTGTCCCGGCATTCTGGGAAATCTCTGCGTCCAAAACAATGAAATGAGTTAGCAAGCAAGCTCAGCTGGGTCTGATCTGACTCAGTGTTGGATGGGATGTGGCAGCGGCTGCGGCGATGGCTGAGGCAGCGGTTTCATGCTGCACTTTCCAAAGTGCATGTCTAGAAACAGGGTCTCTTGAAATGGGATGGAAGCTCCCTTTGCCTTGAACAGTCCCTTTGGAGTTAGCCAGTTCAGCGCTGCTCCCCGGGCCGGTGCAGGGGCGGAATGGCTTGCTGCAGTGAGCCCCACATTAGAGATGACGGCTCATATGGGTTGCCAGGCACAGACTGACTTCCCTGACTCTGCAGGTGAATGGTGATGGGAACGTACAGCACTCAGAGGTACTTGCCATCAGGGAGAGGAGAAGAAGCCACCTCTAGGAGCCTCAAACCTAAGAGCTCCGTGTGATGGTGTGCGGCAAAAGAGCTAATGCGATCCTGGGATGCATAACCATGTGAATCTTGGCTGGGCGTAGAGAGGTTATTTAACCTCTGTGTTCGGCACTGGTGCGACCGCTGCTGGAGCCCTGTGTTCAGTTCGGGTGCCCACGATTCAAGAAGGATGTTGATAAATTGGAGAGGGGTCACAGAAGCGCCACGAGAATAAGAAAACAGCGATCGACTCAAAGAGCTCAGTCTGTTGATGTGAACAAAGGGAAGGGGTGCGTTGATTACTGTCTATAAGCACCTATCTGGGGAACAAATAAGTAAAAATGGGCTCGTCAGTCTAGCAGAGGAAGGTCTAACAGGATCCAGTGGCTGCGAGTTGACACTAGACGAATAAAGCTGAACATTTGAACAATGAGCGTCACTAACCAGGGGTCGTGGAGGATCCTCCGTCACTGACCGTTTTCAAATCAAGAGTAGCTGTTTTTCTGAAAGCTCTGCTGTAGGGATTAGCCTAGGGATGCTCTGGGGCCAGACTAGATGCTCCCAGTGATCCCTTCCGGCCTTGCAACCTAGCGATCTATTAATCAAACCACTTAAACTCTTTAATACCCATAGGAGCCTGGATGTCGTTGCCACCGTTTTACAGATGGGGCAGTCCAAAGCCGAGGGGTTAACAGGCCTGATCTGGAGCAATCCTGAGTAGCCACAGCTGATGTCAGTAGCGTCAGTGGCAGTTGTGGGTGGGTGGGTGCTTATCCCCTCTGAAATCTGGCTCCCTGCACAGTACGAGACGTTTTCAGGCTTGTTTAACCTGGCTGTAATCCACACTGGGCTCTTCTGCACAAGGGCAGATTTTGCAAGTGACTTGCCCCTGGTCACATAGGGAATCGTTGTCAGAGCTGGGAGTGGAACCCAGGAGTCCTGCCCCAGTAGCGCCTCTGTATAATAGAACTTTACTGACAGGATTGTTTGTTAGTCGTTTCTCATATGACACAGATCCAGTGAGGCAGGGCGTTACCTGGCGGGACGTGTAGGAGACTGTGCGTGCTAAGGAACGGAACGGAAAGCTCAGGCGAATGTCTGTTGTGCAGCCGGTACCCAGAGCTGCCAAGAGCCCTGTGGCTTCCCCAGAGATGTCTGGGAATGTGAAGGAATGACTTTGGGATGTGCCATTCTCCTGTTACTCTCAGAGAACCCAGCCAGGAGATCGGGTGATGGGAAGACACCAGAAAGGAGCGTGATGATGATGACAGCGCGATGACCCAACCTGTTGGGAAAAGGATCGTCAGTTTCATCTCCTTAAACAAGGAGTTTAAAAATCCGTCTGGGGAGGGGTAACTTTTCTTTAATTGCCCCTTCCTGGCTGCAGACTGGGCCTTCGAAGAGTTAGAAAGGCAGCGAGGGCCCATCCGCAGAGGCTGAATGAATTCATGACGGACTAGCGCTATTAAAGTGAATATGAACTGAATAAAAATTGATTGGACAGTTAAAATGTCCTCTGGTTTTGATATTAATGGAGGATACTTTATATGAAGAGTCCAAAATGGAAAGTGAAGCTTTCTGAGAGGCTGTAATGTAGTGTTAATTAATAGGCGTGTAAACCTCTAGCATGTAGCATCAAGGACCCTTGATCATTAAATACCAAATTGTCTAGTCCCTTTTGTCTCCATGGTGTGGAGCCTGCATCTCATCACAGCCCCTCAGAAGGTTCAGCGTAGTAATAAAGAGCCAATCAGCTCTGCTCTCCCCAGGGGTTGGGGTTTTTCCCTTTGCTATTAATCCATCTGATTAAATAGCTGAACAGTCTTTAACAAGTGCCCCTTGAGCCTTTCTCTCCGCTGCTCTCAATGAGTGGAGCTCCGTTGGAGTCGATGGAAAAATGCCCATTTAAACCCACTGGCAGTCTGGCCCAAAGCTTCGCCGGGCATCAAAATCTGGTACTTTTATAATAAAAATAATAATCATTTGCCCATCTTCCAGCCCCAAGTCTCCATGTGTCTGTCAACCATCGAGGAATTTCCACGGCTCGGCTCTTCTCTCAGTGTCACCATTCCCATTTTACAGCGGGGGAAACTGAGGCACAGACCGAGGAAGTGACTTGCAGCAAATCAGTGGGAGAGCTGGGAATAGGACCCAGGAGTCCTGGTCCCCAGTTCGGAGCATTAACCACAAAACCATCCCTCATTGCATCCCCGTATGGCAGGACATGTGTGTGATGCCTGCAGCTGGCTGACGTTTTGTCATCGAAAGGTTGAGGTGTTTCCCCCCCAAACAATGGCATTTTGAACAATTCAGAAATTTTCTGTGCGAATGCTTGGCTTGTTCAGAATGCGCCTGTTTTTCATCAGAATGAAACAAAACTATTTTATTTCAATTTTTAAAATTCAGCTTAATGTTTTCTGTTTTTCCACATTCCTGCTCTTCTAGTGAAAAAAGGAGTGGAAAGAGGGGACGAGCGCAGACATCAAATTTTGGGTTACGTTTCGATGGAAAAATGGAATATTTCAGCAAAAAACTTTCCCCAGAATAACAATATTTTGTTTCTTTCTAAATTTTGCACACAGAAAACTAGGTATATTTCAGCCACCTTAGTAACAACCTCCAGCCTGTATTCTGAACGGTGTCTTGGTCTGTTCCGTGTCTAACACAGGCTTGGATCCTGTAGTCTCACATGGGCATTGTAAATTGATGGGAGGGAAGAATCTGTATCCTTCACAGACTCAAAAGACCAGTGCGGGGCCGGTAGGCACACTTGTGCGCTCGCACACGCGCACTTTTGAATTCAACTCGTTTGACTTGAGGCCGTGTCTAGACGCAGTGTCACTTTGGCGCTGTCGCTGGGCTGCTGTAGCGCGGACGCTTCCTACAGAAGGGGTTTTCCCATCCATGGAGTTAATCCGCCTCTCCCAGGTACTAGAGAATTCTTCCGCTGACCCCGCCACGTTTACAGAAGGGGTCAGGTCGACCGAACTATGGCCCTGAGGGCGCAATGTTTTTCCAGGGCGTGACCAGGTCTTAGTGTCACATTCCTGGGACTCTCCTAAATGTCTGTGAAATCCTCGGCTGTGATTTGCGGTTGTCATGTTGTGTATTATGGGAGCAACTAGAGTCTCCAACAGAGATCAGGGCCCCGTGGGGCTGGGTGCCGCACAGCCCCATCGTGGGAGATGGGCCCTGCCCTCAGGAGCTTGCAGTTCTACAGGACCAGGCAGCGGAAGGATTATTACATTTTTCCAGTTGAAGAAGTGGGGCCCGGAGAGATTCTGCGACTTGCCCAGCCAGGATCACACAGGAAGCCAGTGGCAGAGGTGGGAACTCAGATCTCAGGAGTCCCAGTCCAATGCCTCAACCCAAGCCCATCCTTCCTCCCTGAGTTAATTATGGGCACTGCTGCCCAAGAAATATCTGCCACCTTCCTGAACTTCCCACCCATGGCATCTTCCTAGATCTGTAAATTCCACTCCACCTTCCTCCTGGCTTCTCCGGTTCTTGGCTCCCTCCTGAGGTGCTAGACATGGGGGAGGAGCTCCTCAAAGGCAGAAGAGCAGTTAAAATGCTGGGCCATTCCAGTAAGGGACCAGCATGGACACAGCACCTTGATGCAGCACTGCACGGAGGAGAGAGTTTCCTCTTGTTTTTTGCACTGTGTGGGTGCTGCTGTGAGTGCACCGCGGTGTTCGTTGTCAGAGGTGGAGCAGTGTCTTTGTCATCACTAGAGGCCTCTGGTTCCCCCATCAGAACCCAAATGCCTCTTCATTTATATTCCAGATAAGTGAGTAAAATTTCATAGCAAACAGGCACTTCATTAATCACTCGATATTACCATTCTGCTCACTCCTGGAATGGAATTTGGGGTCTTGATAATGGCTCTGTTGTCCAGGCATGTGCCCTGAAGACTGATGCACCTGTCTCTGCGACTAAATAGCTTTGCAGAGAAATACGATCGCCTGAAAACCCAAGGCTCCACTGACAGCAGGACGCAGATAAGATAATCTTCCTATGCCTCCGGGTAGCGAAACAATCCTTGCATTATAGATTATAGCTGCACTCCAACAAAGAGATTATTCTTGTTTTTCCTCCTTAATAAATGCGTTTTGTTTAAAACAATTATGGCTTTTCGAATAAGTTTACCGCTCCGGCTGAGGACTAAAATGACGCTGAGCGTCAGGGAGAGACAGACGCACTGGGGGCTGTCGTTGGTCTGTGTGCGTCTGCCTCGTCTCACAACCGCTGCCCTTTGATGAATCGTCTCACGGAAAGACACAGCCCGTTGCAAATAGCTAGAGTTGTTCTAGTTCTGTGCAGCGCAAGTGCATGCGCCCTGTGGAATACCAGGGGCCAGGGGACTCCTTGGCCAATAAAAAAATGTTCCCGAATAATTGTGCTAATAGTTTGATGCAGCATGAAAAATAAATGACTTCTTATATTGCAGGCCCCAGGCGAGATTGGCTGGTGCTAGGTGCTTTCCTTGCCTGTGCCTGTCCCAAAGTCCCTACAAGTCAGAGCAAGGCGGGGGGGGGGAAGGGTTACCACCCCCACTTTACAGCTGGGGACCTGAAGCACAGAGCGATTGTGAGCTGGCCCACAGGGATTCCCCTCCCTGCATCTGAGCGCTTCAGCCTAGATCCCAATGGCAGCAACCTGTCGAAACGCTCCCAGAATTGGCGGCCCGGCGAATCTGTTAGCTGTGGGCTGGGCAGCTGTCTCGGCGTCAGAGCAGGGAATTTGCAGGGTTCCGTGTTCCGAGCTCCACCCCCATCGGTGGGTCTGCCTCTCCTAGGGTGTCACAGCGACGCCTCACTGCGAGGAGAGCGAAGTGATGTCACTGGGGTGAGATTCGCTGCAGGGCAGAGGGCAAAGCACAAGGTACAGGCACCGTGTAAACCCCGTAGTGCTTAGGGCTTCTGCTGGTCTTGCGTGGGGCTGAATTTTACTCACTGATTAACAGCAAACAAAGGGTTAATGGCCGGTGACTCGTTTTTATCGCCTCTGGGTCCGAACACTGAGACCCTATTTCAGTGACTGAGGTTCCAGCTAAGTCACCTGGCAACGCACCTGTTTCATTGGCTGCTGAGCAGAGCAGCTGGGGACCTCAGATGAAAACCGATAATTTGCCATCCACGGCATTGACATCTGTGGTGAATGGAGAAGGGATCAGAGAGGAGGGAGAATCTCTGAGAGCTTCCTGGATCTATCCCTGGACAGTTACCCTGGGGACTAGGTGCCAGGACTCCTGGGTTCTAATCCTGGCCCTGCCACTAACTTGCTATGTGTCCGTGAGGAAAACTCACTCTTGGTGTTTCTGTAAGCGGGGGGTAATGATTCCCAGCTCTCAGGGGGCGTGGGACTAACGGGCATTGAGATCTGTGGGTGAAATCATGACAAAGAGGAATTATTTCTCCCTGGTACTGGGGAAGGGGTGGAGTTACTCAACAGCCAGGAGAAAGCAGGAAAGCTCCGGAGGCTGGGGGAGAGGAGATATTGTCACCCCTCTGCTGAGCAAGTGCAGGTCATGGGGCCCTACAGGTTGGTTTGCAATGGAGAGACACCAGCGATGCAAAGTCTGCACATTTTCTTAGTGTAACGTGCTTTAGTTACACCATGTGCCTTAGTCCTTCAGCAGAGGTGGTCACAAACAGCATGCAGGCACAGCCGCGCGCTCTGAAAGCTCGGGCCAACACCAGGGCCCGGATCCCCAAGAGCAAGAATTGGCTCTAGTTGGAGAGACTGAGGCAGGGCCCAGAGTCCCCTGCTGCTTGCTGCAGCTCCTTGCAAAGAACAAATGGGCATCGTAAAACAAATAACGAGGCAGCGTTTCTTCAAAGACCGTCCGCGCTGGCAGGCGACGGAAAAGATCTCGCAAGGCTTGTAACAGCGCCCTCTTGGGGCTCCTGCTGTAACAATACGATAAGAGGTGGGAACATTCGCACCTCCCCGTGTGTTGGACATGGGGGGATGGGGACAAGTCTGGATTCTGCCCGGACAGTACCTGGAGGACAGCAGGTGCCAGACCTCCCCCTGAAGGGGAGCTGAAATGCTCTTTTACCTGCCGAGGCCTGAGTCGAAAGGTCCTTGTTTTCCCTGCTAGAGCGCAGGGACCTAAGCTAAATCCGAGACAGGAGCTGCATGTTCTAGGTGCTGGCAGGTTCTGTCCGCAGTAGCCGAGGAAGGAAAGGATCCCCAGGACTTTGGCTGGGCAGGGATTCTGCATGTCCCTGTTGCAGCACTGCAGCGTGTGCTGCTCCCGAGCCGAGACTGGGGCGCTTTGCTGGTCTGTGTTCGAAGCACGGTATTAAGCACCGAGTAACCACGTGCCCTCCCTCCCTCCCTCCCTCCCTCCCCTTCCAGATGGATCCCGTGCAGAAGGCCGTGATCAGTCACACCTTCGGCGTCCCCTCCCCGCTCAAGAAGAAGCAGTTCATCTCCTGCAACATCTGCCACCTCCGATTCAACTCCGCGGTAAGCTGTGTCTGGAAGGGGTGGGGCGGGCAGTGCCGAGGGAGGGGGGGCTTAGCAGCCGGATGGTCCATCTTGTGCTAGAGACAAGGAAGGAACAGGCTCCTTCCCATAAGCGGACCGTGGGCCAGATCCTGCATTGCCAGCGGCTTACGTGAGGTACAGCCGAGGAGGGGGCTGTCCGGAGCCATCGCTGTCCCAGCCCAGGAGCTCTGGCTGCTAGAGAATGCAGCAGCTGGCTATGGCTAAGCACCAGCACCAGTTGGGCCCCTTTGCACTCACCCTGCCTGCCCCGAGGTGCCCACTGCGCTGGGGGCTGCAGGGAGGGTGATTTAGGGGGCAGGTCACTGGACCAGGACTCTGGGGACCTTGCTGCAGTTCTTGGCCCTGCCACAGAATCCCCGTGTGACCTTGGGCAAGTCTCCTCCTCTACCTTGTGCCTCAGTTCCCCGTCGGTGAAATGGGGATAATACACCCTGATCTCCCAGGGGGTGCTGGGGGGACAAAACCCATTAGTGATGGTGAGTGCTCGCCTGAGGTACGACGATGAGGGTCAGCTAAGTATCTAGGTAGGTGGGAGCCAGCTCTGTACCTACAGGGGCTATTTCCAGTCCGGCCTTGCAGAAGGTTTCTGCTTCCTTTGCACCGTTGAGAGTAGGTCATCCAGAAAGAAAGCAGAAGGGGTGTGTGTGGAAGGGGGTTCTCAGGACATAGGAAAGCCCCAGGGGATTTCTCTTGTCTCTCTTGCCAGCAAGTTAAAGAAGTCTGGGCTGGATGAATGGACAGTAAGGTGGATAGAAAACTGGCTAGATGGTCGGGCTCAACGGGTAGTGATCAATGGTTCCATGTCTAGTTGGCAGCCGGTATCAAGTGGAGTGCCCCAAGGGTCGGTGCTGGGGCCGGTTTTGTTCAATATCTTCATTAACGATCTGGAGGATGGTGTGGACTGCACCCTTAGCAAGTTTGCAGATGACACTAAACTGGGAGGAGTGGTTGATACGCTGGAGGGTAGGGATAGGATACAGAGGGACCTAGACAAATTAGAGGATTGGGCCAAAAGAAATATGATGAGGTTCAACAAGGACAAGTGCAGAGTCCTGCACTTAGGACGGAAGAATCCCATGCACTGCTACAGACTAGGGACCGAATGGCTGGGCAGCAGTTCTGCAGAAAAGGACCTAGGGGTTACGGTGGACGAAAAGCTGAATATGAGTCAACAGTGTGCCCTTGTTGCCAAGAAGGCTAATGGCATTTTGGGCTGTATAAGTAGGGGCATTGCCAGCAGATCAAGGGATGTGCCCTCTATTTGACATTGGTGAGGCCTCATCTGGAGTACTGTGTCCAGTTTTGGGCCCCACACTACAAGAAGGATGTGGATAAATTGGAGAGAGTCCAGCGGAGGGCAACAAAAATGATTAGGGGGCTGGAGCACATGACTTATGAGGAGAGGCTGAGGGAACTGGGATTGTTTAGCCTGCAGAAGAGAAGAATGAGGGGGGATTTGATAGCTGCTTTCAACTACCTGAAAGGGGGTTCCAAAGAGGATGGATCTAGACCAGGGGTGGGCAAACTTTTTGGGGCGAGGGCCACATCTGGGTGAGGAAATTGTATGCAGGGCCGGGGCAGGGCGGGTGGAGTGCGGGATGTGGAGGAAGGGGCTCAGGACAAGGGATTGGGGCAGAGAAGGGGTGCAGAGTGTAAGAGGGGGCTCAGGGAAGGGGGTTGGGGTACAGGAGGGGTACGGAGAGCAGGATGGAGCTCAGGGCAGGGAGTTGGGGTGCACGGGGTGCAGGGTGCAGCAGGGAGCTCAGGGCAGGTGGTTGGAATGCACAGGAGTGCAGAAAGGGGCTCAGGGCAGGGAGTTGGGTGCAGGAGGGGTGCGAGGTACAGGCAGAGGGCTTAGGGCAGGGAGTTGGGGGGCGGGGGGCAGGAGGGGTTTGAGCTCCAGCCTGGTGCCGCTTACCTAAAGTGGCTCCGGGGTGGCAGTGGTGCACACCAGGGCCAGGGCAGGCTCCCTGCATGCCTGCCCTGTCCCCACGCCACTCCAGGAAGTGCTGCGGCCCCGGGGGGGGGGGGGGGCAGACGGCTCTGCGTGCGCACATGGAGCCCTTTGCCTCCTGGCCCGGGGGCTGCTTCTGAGAGCAGCACCAGGCCTGCAGCACCACCAGGGGTAATCCCGCGGGCCATAGTTTGCCCATCCCTGATCTAGACTGTTCTCAGTGGTGGCAGATGACAGAACAAGGAGCAATGGTCTCAAGTTGCAGTGGGGGAGGTCTAGGTTGGATATCAGGAAACACTATTTCACTAGGAGGGTGGTGAAGCACTGGAATGGGTTCCCTAGGGAGGTGGTGGAATCTCCTGCCTTAGAGGTTTTTTAGCTCAGGCTTGACAAAGCCCTGGCTGGGATGATTTAGTTGGGTTTGGTCCTGCTCTGAGCAGGGGGTTGGACGAGATCCCTCCTGAGGTCCCTTCCAACCCTGAGATTCTGTGATTCTGTGATTCAAAGGGAGTTGGAATAAAGAAATGCCCTGATGCCTGGGCCTGTCCCAGCACGGCTAAGGCCTTGTCTAGAATGGAAACGGGCCGCGGAAGCCCAGTCGTGCTTAGCTCAGCAGCTGGCCTTTGTGGGCGGGTTTCACACACCGAGGAACAGCGAACGGAGGCGTTCTTGGCATGCACCGGTTTCATGACATCGATTTAAAACCGGATCTAGTGACATTGGTGCAAAGCCCGGCCTAACGTACCTACATATAAACCGTTTCCCCTGCGTTCTGACACAAGCCAAATCACCACAGAGTTAAACAGATGGACGTGCGTCTGCATTCGATGTTTGCACTGATTTGGCTAGTTGAGTTTTAAATCGATTTCCTCAAACCGGTTCCAGTTTGGTGGCAGAGACAAGGCCCAGCAGAGTTCCCTAAACCCCATGCACAATTACAAACCGGGGGCCAGATCCTGGCCATGTGAAGGCGCTTGCAGGGGAGTCGCACCCATTTAAAGCTTGGGTAAATTTGCCCAGTAGCATGGAAACAGGCCTGGGTTAAGTCCCCTGCACCGCAAGGGAGATAGGCCCATTAGACGGGTTCACCCATCCCCTCCAGGGGTTCCTCCCAAAATAGGGTTGGTCATCATCACCTTGTCTCTTTGCGTCATGCCCCCCTTTCCACCCTGGGAAGGGCAGGTTTGCAGCGGGAAAGCCCTGCAGTGTTCGATGGCTTCCCTAGCTTTAATGGGAGGAAGTGTTGCCTAGTGGTTTGAGCAGAGGACTGCGCCATGGGAGACCTGAGTTCTATTCCCAGCTCTGACACAGGCCTGCTGGGTGACCTTGGGCAAGTCACTGCATCCCGTCGTGCCTCCATTTCCTCATCTGTAAAATGGTGGCAATGACGCTGCCGTCCTTCACAGAGCTTGGAGATCTACTGATGAAAGAAGCTAATTATTTATTATTATGGAAGGGCAGCAAATTGTAAAGCCAGCTGCTTTCTCTTTCCGCCGCACCCTCTCTGTTGCACGGTGCCGTCAGAGGGCTCATTTCCACAGCCGCGTTCCAAGGCACGGCCGCGGCTTGGGCATACCCCGCGCACGTGGTGCTGCAGATGGATTTACCCCTCTCTGCTGCCCTCCACCCTGGTTCTTTCACCCCTCTCTTCCTCTCCACAGGACCGGTGCAGCTCCATGAGGCAGGCTGGCAGCTGCAGCCTCCCTCTCTGTACAGTGGAGCTGCCACGTCTGTTCCTTTGTCTTTCCGCTGCTCTTCATTTCGCTCAGGTCCGCTCCGGCTGCCTCACTCCTTGGCTCGCATGCTTAAGCTGCTTTATCAGCCCGTGCAGTTCGTCTGTGTTCCTCGGGAGCTGAATGTAATCTCTGCTGCCTCGGCGCTGCAGAGCTCTGATGTGCTGGATGGGTTGCTTGGGGGTTTTTTTAGCCTTTCCTTCCAAATCAATCAAACATCTTGTTGAGGGGAGGAAAGTAAGGTTCATTCGTCCCCAGCAGTAATGAATTGTACCCGGCCAATCCCTTGGGTGGGGGAGCTGATTAGAAGTTTAAAAGGAAATTCTCAGTCAAATCAGAGGCGGCAGAAGTTGGGTGGATCCCCAGCAGATAGAGGTGAGGTTCCCTGGTCTGGAACACGTGGGAGGCCAGACTAGATCCGTCCTTACTGTCAATGACCAGCTCAGATCTGCTCTGCAGCCTTCTGTGAAGAGCTGACTGACCAGTCGACCTCGCGGTCGAATCTCTTTGCTCTGGCTCAGGCTTGTAACGCTCGTTGTGCGCAGAGGGCGAAATCCCAGGGTGTCATTCTGGGCCCCGGATGGGCTCCATGCTCCTCATCGTGGTCTCCAGGGTGTTGATAGGAGCCTTGCACAGAGGACAAGGGACAGAATATGGCCCTGAGGGAGTAATTAACCTGGCAGGAATCACGGCATTGTCTCATTCAGACCGTGTTGCCAACCCTGGTGGATTTATGGGGAATCTTGCAATATGTGGTGTGTTAGCTCCTGGAATCAGAGGATTATGGGAAAATCTCGGCTTGGAACTGGGACCCCAGGCTGTGCAAAATCCAGAAGGCAAAGAACCAGAACCTGGTGTTTATCGTCTTTTCGAATCTCATGGTCTTTAGCCCAATCTCATGGCGTCGTTCACCAAGGGCACCGTGCTGGCTGTAGGCCACTGCTGTGCTGCCATTCGTTTCTCCTGCTTCCCCATCCTCCTTTTCCCAGTTTCTCCCTCTTCCCTGTCTCTACATGTCTGCTCTGTTCTTCCTTCTGCATTTCCCTTCCTTCAGCCGCTCCTCCTGTGGGCTTTTCCCCTGCTCCGTGTTGGCTGAAATGATCAGCTGCAGGCTCTCAGTGAAAACTGCTCAGCAGGTCACCTCTCTCCAGCACCCAGACACCCAGCTCCCAATGGGATCCAAACCGCAAATAAATCCGTTTTACTCTGTGTAAAGCTTATACAGGGTAAACTCATCAATCGTCTGCGCTCTGTAACACTGAGAGAGAGAGAGATGCACAGCTGTTCCCTCCCCCAGGTATTAGTCACTTACTCTGCGTTTACTAATAAACAAAAGTGATTTATTAAGTATAAACAGGAGGATTTAAGTGGTTCCAAGTAATAACAGACAGAACAAAATAAGTTACCAAGCAAAATAAAGCAAAAACACGCAAGTCTAAGCCTAATACGTTAAGAAACTGATTACAGGTAAATCTCACCCTCCGAGATGGTCCAATAAGCTTCTTTCACAGACTAGACTCCTTCCTAGTCTGGGCCCAATCCTGTCCCCGGTAGAGTCCTTGTTAGCTCCAGCAGCCATCTCAGGTGGTCAGCAGGGACTTTCTCATGACTGGAAGCCCCTTTGTCCCGCTTCTCCCCCTGTTCTATCTTTGGCACAAGGCGGGAACCCTTGTCCCTCTGGTTCCCCACTTCTCCGAAATGGAAAAGCACCAGGTTTAAGATGGATTCCAGCATCAGGTGACATGGGAGACCCCAGCCTCCCTTCTTCCAGGGCTGGCCCACACGGACACAGGAAGGTTTGCAAGTAAACAGAGCCATTTACAGGTCATGGATTCTGAAGCACCCTTAATGGCTTCCACTTAATATGTTGGATCAGTAACACAAGTTTATATGTTATTCTCCTAACTCCAGACATAGAAATAAAACATGCAAACAAATAGGATGAACACACTCAATATATTATAAGCTTTGTAATGATACCTTACAAAGACCTTTTGCATGAAGCATATTCCAGTTACATCATATTCACACTCATAAGCCTATTTCCATAAAACACATGGAGTGCAACATCACAATGGGAACTGGAGTCGTACTGGTTTAACTCCCCATGTGGACACTCTTAGTCCGGTGTAAGGGCCTTTGTCTGGCTTAGTTTACGTGTTTTGGGAAGGGGTTTAAGCTAAACTGAGAAAAAGACACAGTTGTTCTGGGATAAGAGTATCCCCCGTGGGGAGTGAAAGCGGGGTAGCTGCAGCAATGTAGCTGTCCCCTTCCCCTGTAGACCAGCCCTTCAAAGCCAGGCTAATCTCCTAAATTCTGCAAACAAAGCTCTGTTTATTTTAAAAAGCATCTGTCAGACTCTAACTGCAGCCTGTGTGGTCGAAAGCCAAGCGTCCCCTATCCCGACCCGTACCTGTGTCTCCTCCCCCCCTGCAATATTTAGATCTCGCGCATGACAAGCACCCGCCCAAACAGATATTGATTTGCTGGTTGCAAAGGTAGGGAGACGCCATAGTAATCTCCCTGCCGGTGTGGCTGGAGAACTGAGCCTCGGGCCAGCACCCGAGGTGGGTTAATGAGCGGCCGCATGGCTCCTGCGCCTTCAGAGCCTCGTTATACTCTGCTTCTGCTAGCCGAGGCTCAGTAATCGTGCTAGCGTGCTCGCTGCTTCCCTTCTCCAAACGGAGGAATAGGGCAGGAGTTTCCTGGCTTTATTGAAAGCCACGTTGTGCCCGTGCTGAGCCCAGCGTTTGGGCAGGGCCTTGTGGTGCCGGGGGACAAGGTGATTGGTGGAGGGCAGGGGAAGCCCAGCGGCTCCCAAAACGAATGGCAGACTTTCTGTCTCAGCACTCATCCCCACAGGCTGGGGGAGCCTGACGGATCACCCCCCTGGTGCCCTGTTCGCTAGAGCAGCCTCCCTGCTGTAAAGGCCACGAGTCTGACCCCCGGCTCTCACTGCCTGGTGCCTCTCTCCACGGTTAGTCCCACAGTCAGCGAGAGGGAGGGCAGCAGCACAGACCCCAACAGGATTTAGGGAGCATGAAACGCAACACACCAGAGCTACTGTGACAAAGGGAGATTGCTAAGAAAAGGCCCGTCCTTCGACGCCTCCATGCGCTTTGCTGCAGATGGTCCCCGGGCAGAGAACGAGGCCAGTTGGGAGCTTTCCTGGTGCATTTTCTGAGGAGGAGTTTGATGCACTCAGCTCAGCGATCCGCCGCGATGTGGATAGTCCCTGGGAGCCTGCACCGCTCCGCCTCTTCCAGAGGAGCAATGCAGCCCCCGGCCGCAAACGCTGCAGGAGGCTGGCTCAGAGCAGAGTCCCAGTTCGACTTGTCTGCGTCCTCAGACGGCCTCATCACCGAGTAACTGGGAACATGCTGCCGTGTAACTCGCAGGGCAGGTTCCAGTGGCTTATGCGGGATCAGCCTGTTAGCCCCAAATGCACTCGCACAACAAGTGCTCGTGCTCCATCTCGCTCGTACACACATGCCCAGTGTCTTTCTGTCTCACTATCCCAAATGCTCACGCGCATCTCATGTGTGCGCATGCTTCGTGTCTCTCCAGCACTGTTGTCTCGTTTCTTTCACCCACGGGCTAGCTGTCGCTCACACGTGTACTCTCCTGCCCCGTCTCGCCAAGGCCACGCCTGGAGTAAAGTCACCTAGCCGTTTACACTGCAGCGCTGGTTCGATTTCTGCATAGGATGGCAAAGCGCTGGGCGCCCGTTAAACTCCAACTCAGCCCTGACCAAATTCCGTTACCTGATGGAGCTTCAGCGTATTTGCTACTGAGCCTCTGCTCCCTGGTGTCAGCCTGGTGGGTTTTCATCCACGGATCCTGGCATCGATTCTGAATTCTGACACCCTCATTTCTCTCTCCCTAAAGAGGGGGGTTGGAGGGTCTGGGTCTTCCTAGCAAGCTCTGGCCGCCTACATTGGCCCCCAGAATTGCCATGCAAATGAATCTGCCCTGCTCTGTTACAGTGTCTTCATTCATTTTGGAGTTAGTTTCCGTAAATTGCTGAATTGTGGTTGCTTTTGGTGACAATGCTGCCTTGTCCCCAACTGCTAAGGACACAAATGTTTGGGGCTATTATCTTTTGTGTACGTTTTTATCAGTGCCATGCAGGCATGCGCCCACCGCTGTGCACTTCATTATTCAATGTTCACCGGGAGAAAGGAGACGGTGAATGGAAATTGCATGTTAGAGGCCTGTTGGTTACAATGGGAGATGTGTCCTACCCGCGAATGTTTTTTTCCGAACAGCAGGCAATTTATTGTGTGTTTCTGAAGTCAGACATTTTGCCTGAAAGCTTCTTTTGAAAGTGACTTGGCGCATTTAATCAGCAAAGGGTCCTTATCTCAGCCTTGCAATGCGGCGATGTTGAAGCAAAATGATACCTCAGCTTGGATCGATTTGTATGCAAAGCAGTTCAGTGAAAGGCTGAAACCAAAGCTTTGCAACACGCTTCCCCCCAAATCTCACCTTGCTGGAGGTCTCTGGCCCTGGGGAGGCCAGATGATTTCAGGGCACCGTGTTCTTCTGGCAGCAGATGCTGGTCGGCGCCCGAAGATGTAACAGATCCTCCTTCTCCACGTGTAGTCAGTCACCCCGTGTCCATCCCAGGCAGCTTGGCTCCGTTTGGTCAGACTGGGCGGGGCTGAGGGGGCTGCTGTTACTTAGTCACTGATGTCTGTCATGGTAGCACCTGAAGACTCCTGCCCCAGAGAGCTCAGGGTCGAAATGGACCAGCCAGACAAAAGGGTGGTTGGGAGGGGAAACAGCAACGCAGCGAGGGGAAGAGTCACAGAGCCCAGGAAGCTGAGGCCGGGCCGGGCGGAGATCGTTAAGGCCAGCACTGGATCCAGCTGGGGGTTCGTGGACTCTCCCTGAGCACAGGGGGCAGAGGGAGCCCGCCCAGGTGGGGACTGGGCTGGGCTCATTTGGAGCGGGTTAGGTCTCCCGAGGGACTGGCCGGAGCCCGAGGTTTGGGGAGACGCTCGCACCGCCCCAGCAGACAGGTCCCTTCCTCCTGAGCCCCCACGCGAGCAGCTCAGTGGCTAAAAGCAAGGCACTCGGTCTGTGTAGCATCTGCACAGTGAGAGGTGACTTGATCAGTGTGTCAGGAGCTTCCGCCAGGTACTGCAGCGCTCCTGCGTCTAGCCGAGACAGGCAGACAGGCCCGCAGGCTGGCAGCTGGAGCCAGACAAATTCCAGTTAGGAATAAGGCCGTGGTTTGTAACCGGGGGGTGACTGACCACTGGAACAAGCTCCCCAGGGCAGTGGTGGGTTCCCCGTCTCCTGGCGTCTGCAGACCCAGACTGGCGCCTTTCTGGGCGATGCTTTAGCCAGACACAAGTTACTGGGCTCAGTGCAGGGGGAAGCGGGTGACATGTAACGGCCTGTGATGTGCAGGAGGCCAAAGCAGCTGATTGCAGTGGTCCCGTCTGGCCTTCGGCTCTGTGTAGCTATGCACATGAGGCGGGGGACTGGAGAAAGATTTTACTCAAATCCGGAGAGAGACCCTGGCCAGGCCAGAGGAGGGACCCGGATGTGTTTGCCGCCTCCACCTCTGCTGGCTCCAGTTAAATCCGATACCACCTGGAAGGTGAGACTTTGTCTCAGCCACCCCCCAGTGTGGCCTTTTCCTTCCCTACTTCAATTCTACTCGTTCCTTCCTCTCCCTTTCCCTTCTGCCTCGGGAGCGTCCGGCTTAGCCAGCCAACACTGCTGCAAACCTGTGACCAGAGAGAAGCAGCTAAATGCAGGGCCTTACACAGCCTGCTGCGGTATGCTGTCGTGGCTGATCAGCCTGGGCGCTGGGCCTGGCTTTCTCCACAAGTGAGACTGCACCAGAGACAGAAGCTGCATGTTTTCTCGTTGCTGTTCGTTTCTCTCCCCTTTCCCGTGCGTTTCGTCTTCGCCACCAAGGAAACAGGATCCGGCTTCAACAGCAGCAGCCAAAAGAGCTCAGCCCAGCTCCGCCGACCTCCTCCCTTCCCCCCACAGGACAGCTGGTGCCACCTGTACCGCCCGAAAGACGCTCTCCAGCTTTCTTCTTCTTCTTCTTTCTGTATCTTTCATTCAAGGGTAGGAGGGTTGTGAATGGGGGGTTCACCCAGGGGCGCAGCGTCCGTGGCTCTAAATAGAAAACTCTGAATCTTGTTCAAAACGATTCCGTGTTGGACAGTTTCAGGTTCACCTTTGACTCTTTGGGCACCTTTATTCCATCTAAGTTAATACAGCAGGAGGGGACTGGGAGGCAGGACTCCTGGGTTCTCCTCCTGACCCCCGATCTGTAGATGGGGGTCCCCTACCTCACAGAGATAAAAGGGCTCTAATTAGAAGTTTGTGAAGCACGTTAGGCCCCTGAGCTGCAGAAGAACAAGGGATCCTTGGTCTCAGAATGGCCTTTGCTTTCCTGCTTCCCCTCCTCCCCAGCTGTGTCGGTCTGTCTGTGCCTTCTTACGCCGCTGCAGCATTGACCTCTCCCTCTTCCTGCCCCTAGAACCAGGCCGAGGCACATTACAAAGGCCACAAACATGCCCGGAGACTCAAAGCCATAGAAGCTGTGAAGAACAAACAGAAAACGGCAGCGGCCCCCAGCCGAGACTTCCCGGCCACCCTGGACGTGAGCGGGGATCCCCACAGCACAGGTATGGCCGTAGCCACTCCCTGGCCCCGGACACGGGGAAAGGGGCTGCACCCCCGGCTCTCAGCCGTCAGCTTGTAGCAAACAGTTGCTCTGCGGGAGCAGGAGGTGGCAGACCCCGTGCCGTCCCCGCGGTAATAATCCCCTGGGATGAACAGCGGCATGATACTCTTCACAGAGCTGGATCAGGAGGTGCGCTGCTCTCCAGATACCAATGAACGTCATGCTGGCTTGGGTCAGAAACGACATCTGCCTGGCAACTGACAGCGCCACGAGCGAGCAGGAGGCCAGCGGGGTTGGGAACAGGCTGCAGGGCTCCTCATTGCTCGGTGACTGGTTTGCCCGGGTCATTAGCTGTTTGGTGACCCGTGTGTGGGGAGCTGGGACGGCAGTCGGCCCCTGGTCCACTGGTGTCTGTGTCCCGGCCTGCCCCGTGGGACTGGTCTGTGGGGCCATCTACGCTGCCGCTGCGGGTGTGACTGTGAGCCCGGGTAGCCCCATGCCCACCAGCTGTGACTCTAGTGTGCTAATGTACCAGGGTAGCCACCCGTGTACCAGCCTGTCCAAGGCTCCGGGTCCGTGTTCGGGCAGCCAGCCCAGACTGCAGCGGCTGTGCTGCTGTTTTCAGTGCACTGGCTGATCTAGTGTGTGTACATCTGTCCATGCCGGTAGTGACACCTCCAGCTGCAGCGTAGAATCGCCCAAACCCTCCCCACTCGCAGCGCTAATTATCAGCTGGCTGCTGGCCTGGCGAGATACACCACAGTCTCTACTGCAGCAGGTAGGGGTGGGTACTGTATCCTTGCACCCCTCCCACTGCCGGGGCCAGCTCCAGTCAGTGTCCCCCACTAGCAGACATGTCCCACAGTTCCCTGTGGAAAAATTGGAAAGAGTCCAGCGGAGGGCAACAAAAATGATGAGGGGGCTGGAGCACATGACTTATGAGGAGAGGCTGAGGGAACTGGGATTGTTTAGTCTGCAGAAGAGAAGAATGAGGGAGGATTTGATAGCTGCTTTCAACTACCTGAAGGGGGGTTCCAAAGAGGATGGAGCTCGACTGTTCTCAGTGGTGGCAGATGACAGAACAAGGAGCAATGGTCTCAAGTTGCAGTGGGGGAGGTTTAGGTTGGATATTGGGAAACACTATTTCACTAGGAGGGTGGGGAAGCACTGGATTCCCTAGGGAGGTGGTGGAATCTCCTTCCTTAGAGGTTTTAAGGTCAGGCTTGACAAAGCCCTGGCTGGGATGATTTAGTTGGGAATTGGTCCTGCTTGGAGCAGGGGGTTGGACTAGATACCTCCTGAGGTCCCTTCCAACCCTGAGATTCTATCCGATTTTAGCCAGAAGGTTGAGAATAAGTGATGCAAATGAGCCGACAAAGGGGAAAAGGCCCCGATCAGCCTTTAAAAGGACAGGTCTGTCATGATCACTGACAACTCTAGTGTTAATTACCTGGCCTTTCTCAGACATCATAAACAGCCTGATTAAGCCCTGAACTGGTGCCAGTTATTTCCGGTGGCCTCCTGTCTGGGCAGCCATTGATTGTTAGCAGCTAATCAGGCTAAAGAGAGTCGTGATTAGTAATGCAATAAACTCCAGGTCGTAAATGCCCCCCCTGCAGGGATGGCCAGAGCGAGAGGCGCTTTCCCTCCTGGTGTCGATCGCTTTCCTGTCCTTCAATTGGAGCAGTAGAAACAGCCCTGCTGGGCTCCGTGTGCTGCGGCTCCCCGGTGCCTACACGGTAGCAGCCAGCTGAGGATCAGGCCCCATTGTGCTGGGTGCAGTACAGATGTGAAGGAAGAGACAGTGTGTGCCCCAGAGTCTGAGCGGGGAGAAGATGCAGCGGGAGGGGTGGAGGGTGGGAACGGGGAAGGTGACAGGAGCACAAGGCAGCGGTTAACGAGAACTAATCGTCAAGCAGTGGCTTGGGCCCCGGTGATGTGGGTTCACTTCCTGGCTCCTGTGTGACGCCGGGTGAGTCTCTGGGCCGAGGCCCTGTCTGTAAACGCTGCTGCCTTTGTCGCTATGGCGGTTTAGGCCCCGATTCCACAAAGAATCCCCACTCAGTGAAGCACTTAAATCCCGTTGGCGTTGACGGTGTCCTGAGTCTGGGGGGCCGGGACTGTAAACTCTTCATGGCAGGGCCTGCCCCGCGCAGCGGGTCTGAACTGCACTTAGCACAGTGCGGCCCGGTCTCGGCTGGGGCCTCCCCGTGCTACTGGCAGACAAATAACAAGAGGGAAGGTTCTAGGAGCACACGTTTGCCTCTGCAATTAGCTGTTCCCCAGCTAATCACCAGGCGAGAAACCCAGGCCCCGTTGGACCGGCTCAGGGAAGGGCCCATCGTTTTGTCCTGTGTCTGTACAGCACCCAGCACAGTGGGGTCCTGCTCCGTGAGCAGAGCGTCCGTGCAGATACGAAGTAATGATTGAACTTCGTGACGTGCAAATGGTCGTTCCCAGGGCTCCTGCGCAGCCTGGAGAGGGCAGCCGCTTGCTGTGTGCAGTGTTGGAGCTTTGCTGGTCCCAGGACAGCGGCGAGACGAGCTGGGGGAGGTCGGAGCGTCTGGGGGGGGGCAGAGACACAGGGAGCTGCAGAAGAGCTCTGTGTAAACGCAAAAGCTTCTCTCTCATCAGCAGAAGTTGGTCCAAGAAAAGCTCTGCGCTCCCTCACCGTGTCTCTCTAACAGTCACTTGGCAGGCAGGCAGGCAGGCAGGCAGACAGGCGGCAGCTTTCACCTGCACCCAGGAGAAGTTAATTGTGATCTCCGCAAGGCACCGATTTCACTCACTTGCCGAGAAGCCGGCGAGGCCCCGTTGTACCTTTCTGTTGCAGCACAAAGCAAAGGGAAGGGCCCCCTCCCTCCCTTCGTCCCCTTTGATCCGATTCCAAGGGGGGGTTTGAAGCAGCGAGAGCTGCTGCTTGAACTCAGCATGCCAGATAACAGCTAAGTTGTCCCACTAGGGCTCTTCCGTCCGAGTTGGAGGGAAGAGGCCGAGAGAACAAGTGTCTCTCCCTGGAGCCACGGAGGGATTGGAGCTAATCGCGGCTTTTATGCTGCGGCCGGTTCTGATGAGCCGCCGATGAAAAGCGCTAATGGGAAAGGCCCCTGGGTAAATCAGGATCCGCGAGGCAGGACTGGTGGTGGGGCGGGGGCATTGCAAGGCCGCGTCGCTCTGTGGAAGCCAGGAAAGCTGTTCAAGAAAGAAGAACTTTCCCTTCTGTCTCTTTTGCCAGTTCAAGCCAACGGCCTCCTGGGGCTGAAGGAGCCGGACGCTGAGTGTAGCAGCCTCATGCTGACGCCCACCTCGGAGGAGTCCTCGGCCGAGCTGTCCGGCAGCGTCCCAGCCCTGGTCTCCCCGCCTGTTTCGGAGCTGTCAGAGGGCCCTTCGGATGCTGCCAGCGTGGCCTCTTTGCCAGCGCTGGGAGCTGAGACGCCAGCCACTGAATCGGGCAGCAGCATCGGCTCCGCCCCTGACAGAGACAAGGACGGGAAGAAAAGCAAGCAGCACCTCTTCTGCCCCACCTGCAAAGTGACGGTGAACTCGGCATCCCAGCTGGAGGCTCATAACACGGGTAAGGGACTCAGCCACTGGCCATGCCCTGGCCTGGCCTCCCATGTACCCCGTGCGAGTGAGCAGCACTGGGGGGGGGCCCTGTGGCCTTACTTTCCCATAGCTGGGGGGCAGCAGGGTCGATAGAATTAAGCACAGGGCTCCTGGGTTCTATTCCCAGCTGCATGAGGAAGTACAGTCCAGTGGTTAGACCAGGGGAGACTGGGAATCAGAACTCCTGGGTTTAATGATTAGAACAAGGGGGGCTGGAGCCAGGACTCCTGGGTTCTGGGCCTGCTCTGGGAGGGGAATGTGGTCTGGTGATTGGACCAGGGGGTTCTGAGAACCAGCACTCCTAGATTCTGCACTTGATTCTGCCACCGACAGGCAGCGTGACCTCAAGCAAGTCATTTACCTCTGTGACTCAACTGTAAACTGTACAAACAGAGCCATGCAAACCTTGCCGGGGAATTGTGAGGGGCAATTAACGTTGCTTTAATTAGAAGGGGTAAATTCAGGTGCTTTTCAGCTAGTGGTGTTGGTATCTCTAGCTCATGCCTGCAGGGGTGGATTTGAGCAAGGTCGAACTCTCTCCTGTTGTTCACGTCACTTAATTAGAGACATTTTCAGATATGTTTAATCAAGTGATTGGAGGGTACTTGATACTCCAGAGTCGTTTTCCTTTACGCTAAGTTTCCGAAGTGACTTGGGCTCCGAAGTGTCTAAGCCACTTTCGAAAATAGAACTTTGGCTCCTAAGTCTAGGACGGGCTTTTGAAAATCCCCCCCGATTTCCTCCCCCCCCCCAAACCAGACACTTGCTCACATTTTTGGTGTTGCAAATTATGCACATCAGAATAAACGACTCCCTGGGAGGATTGTACATTCGGGGGGGCAGGGACAAGCCTTTTGTTTGGTGTCTGTCCCGCCCCCAGTGCAGTGCAGTGCGGGCCCATGCCTGGGCTCCGAGGGCTGCAGTGGTACAATAACAATCAGACATTGCCTGTGGAAGAGGCATGACTCCAACATTAGCAAAAGCTTCTTGTGCTTCAATTTAGGACCAATTATCACCCACCTGGGGCACAGGTCGGGGGCTGTGAGCAGTAATTAGTTAACGCCTGTAAAGCAATTTGAATGTGAAAAATAAGCCGTTATAATTTTCCTTTCTCCTCTAGCATGTAGGAGGCTGAGCGCTGTGGATAGACACACACAGCATTACGCACGCAGCTTTCCAGTTGGCATATGAAAAATTAGCCTCTTTCTGAATGCAGAAGAGTGGCAACAGACCTAGCCGTGCTGTTAGTTCGGGGTCTGCCATCAGTGACCCTGTCTAAGCTCTAGAATTACTTGGGGGTGAAAAATAAAGCGGAATAAGATCAGATTTATTTGGGTAGCGAGTGAGTTTTGGTTTGGTCCTTCAAAGCCGCACTCACCCGCAGCAATGGTGACACCTGGTGGCTTTCGAAAGCTCTGCAGCTCCATGCACCTCTGAAATTTTTCTTCATGTGATGCTTAGAAACAACCACCCTGAAAGGGAAATAGAAAAAACAAAGAACTGCACCCGGGTTTCAAAGAGAGGGGCCCCAAATTCAGTGAAAGCTGGAAATTAAATCGCCCAGCCCAACGAACCCCCTGCAACTCGGCCGGGCTGTTCCCGAGACAGACTGTGCCCTTGCAGCACTCAGCAGCAGGAAGGTCAGCTAAGGACAGTGGCTCACGCTTAGCTGCAGACATGTCCTTTTGCTTTTGTCAGCTCGGGATACAAATGTAGGAGCTGATTTGAGGAAAAAGAACCAGCAAAGAAACAAAATGTTCAGTGCTTTTTTTTACTGCTGCAGCACAGAAGCTGGGCACAGAGTCAGTGGAGTCTCAGGTTCCTAGTTGAAAGCTTAACCATAAAAAAGGGTGGGGAGTTGCTTTGCTGTCTGTTTCCTTTCAGTTGTTTGGGGTGGGGTCTGTTGTACACCCACCAGAATGGTTTTCTGAAAGGGTTCGCACTCCCTGAGGTGCCCCCCACTCCAGATAGAATCATAGATTATTAGGGTTGGAAGGGACCTCAGTAGATCATCTAGTCCAACCCCCTGCTCAAAGCAGGACCAATCCCCTGACAGATTTTTGCCCCAGATCCCTAAATGGCCCCCTCAAGGATTGAACTCATAACCCTGGGTTTAGCAGCCAATGCTCAAACCACTGAGCTATGCATGAAAGGGTCAGTACTGTTATACAAGGCACCGATGAGACCTCCTCTGAAATACGCCTCTGCCTTCTGCCCTTAAAGTCTGTGAGTCTATAAGCTGTGCTTTGTGTTGCACAGACACTGATGGAGATCAGGGCCCCATCGTGCAGCACATGGCAGAGAACCTGACTGAGATCAGCAGCCCCATTCTGCTGGGCACTGCACAGACAGAGAGGGACAGTCCTTGCCCCCAAAGAGATCCCAATCCAAGCAGACAATGGGGAGGAGGAAAACAGAGAGGGGCTGTGACTTCCCCAAGGTCACCAAGCAGGTCTGGGACAGAGCCAGGAACAAACCCTGGTAACGCCAGAGCCCCATCACCCGCAGCGTGGAAAGGTCCCCAGATCCCACTGTATTAGGCTGATGGCTGAACATGGTCTGTACAGGGGTTTGGGAAGGGGAAACTAGACGCTAGGATTCCTGGGTCTCTTCCCAGCTCTGCGTGGGGTGTGCAGAGTGCTTAGAGAAAGCAGGACTCCTGGGCTCTATCCCCGATTCTGCCACTGACCTACTCTGTGACCTTGGGCATTGCTCATCCGCTAGGGTACTGACAGCCACTTCCGTGTACCTCCCTAGAGCACAGTTAATGCTACACATTCAGTGATGCGCCCCAGGAAATGCTTGAACGAGCCAGAGCTCTTTGCGGGGGGACGTTCTCTGGCAACGAGCAGGACTGAGCGGAACGTTTAAAGCCTCCGAGACTTCGGAAACCACGGAGGGAAGGTCTTGAGAGCGAGCCAGCGAGCCCCTCGCTCGAGTCAGTTTTTGCAGCTTTAGCAATAAATAAAATGCCCCGGTCGAGGGTTTCCACGCTGCCTCTCTGGCACTATAGAAACGTAGGGGAAGGGGAAAAGCAGCCGGGTGAGACGTGGAACGTGCAGGATCTGCTGAGAAGTCATTCTGGAAGAGAAATCACTGCCTGCAGAGAGGCAGGTGGCCCAGTGGTGAGGGTATTGGATAGGGTTGTTCCCGGCTCTGACCTTGGACAAGGCCTGCTCTGTGCCTCAGTTTCCCCACCCATAAATGGGGTAATGTTACTGCCCTTTTCGGTAAAGCGCTTTGAGCTCTGGGGCGGAAGGGCTAGCTGGCGGGGTTGATGCTCCTGAGCATGGACTGCCTCCGGCCCAGGCATGTCCAGACAGCCAGAAGGGCCGTTTTCTCCCAGAGAGAGGGGTTGCCTGCCCCGGGCCGTGCTGCAGCTGGGACTCACGGGCGCAGCCTGGGCCGAGCCAGTCGGAGCCGATGGAGCTAGCCTGAGCTGGGAATCACTCTGTGTAGATCTTACATTCCTCTGGGAGCATGGCTGAGCTCGGCTCACTGCCCCCATGGGCTCTGATTTTCTAGTTCCGCCAGCTCCTGGCAGATCTCCTGCTGTTTTATGTAAAAGCTGCAGCATGCAGTGTCCGAAGGCCAGTGCAGCTTTCTCCAAGGCAAGTCACTTCCTCCCAGCCCACATGCAGCGTGAGGGAGAGCTCAGACCGCAGGCTGGCGGATGTCACGCAGAGGACACTCAGCAGAGACCCAGTCTCTTTGGGGCCCGGAATCATCCCCTTCGAAGCCAGCCCCGTTTTCTCGTATTACACGTGCCCAAGATCAAAGCAGGCTCAGCGCTTCTGTCCGGAACCTGAGCCCCAGGAGGATGCGAGGGCTTTGGCTAACGGCTCAGAGCTTGGGCCCGGGCAGGAATGCTGAGCTGGCCAGCGCTGTGACAGCCTGGGGGAGTGAGAGATCCCCGAAATGACCTCTGCTCAGAGCACATGCTGGGCACCAGGGGGCAGAGAGATGCCCTTGTGCAGGGAGGAGAGCCCAAGAGACAATTTCCTCTGGCTCCTAGATCGTCGTCAGCGCCAGATCTTCCAGCAATTCCAGTTCAGACTCTTATGCTGTCCGGGGTTATAAACTGGCCCTCGAGGTTTTACTCCGAGCTTAGCTGTGGAAGGTCACATGGGAGGTTCAGAGCTAGGTGCGATTCTGGGCTTTGGCTGCTGTTTACTAGCTCACTCTGAAGCTCTCCTCATGGGCGATGTCTAATGGGTGGATTTCTCGTTAAGGGGAAAACGTCCGAGCTCTGAGAACAGGGATTGTTTGTGCTTTCCCTGGCGGCTGCCAGCTAAGTGGTGGGAGACACTGGGCTCAGAGGAAACCCGACTCCTATCCTGGCTCAGACACCGACCCATTGTGTGACCTTGCACAAGCCCCTTCCCTGCTCTGTGCCTCAGTTTCCCCTCCCAGCCCGTGCCTGCCGTGATTATTTAGACTAAACTCTTCCAGCCAAGGGCCGTGTCTCACGATGTGTATTGGGGCCCCAGCGGCGTCCGGGGCCGGTACCTGCTGCTAGAACGCAAGTCGTATTGACAGACACTGCCAGCTGCCTGCCGGAAAGTGACTAGAAGCAGGAAACTGAATCTGAACAATGAGCAGAACAGAAATAACAGCTCCCAAACAGGTGGAACCCCCCTGCGATTGGTGAAATTAACCATAGGGGATGGCGCTAATGTAACGCCAGAGCGTGAGTCCTACCGGAACGCCCCGGGAGGCCGTTCTGGGGGAGCCAGAACAGTGGAGTACGGCACAGCCGGTAGTTGTAACACCCTGGCAGAGAGTCTGCTGTCACCCTCTAGAATCGGGTCCATAGAAGAGAACAGCCTGCCACTCCTGCCGGCGAGGGGAGCGCGTCCTTTAGCTCAGGTAGCAGCAGGTCTGTGCGCCCCAGTCCGTCCAAGGTGGGGAAAGTCGTGACACCACAAACAGCAATGTTTTCAAATGCCGTCTTGTGCCTCCTCCAGAGCAACGGACGCTCACCCCAGAGCTTGCGTTTTTCAGCGGTGTCTTACCCCGAACGCAGGCCACGTGGTCCCCTTGCTGAGGGTCTGTCGTTTTCCCTCTGCTGTCCAGGGGCCAAGCACAAGTCTATGCTGGAGGGTCAGACCACCCCGATGCGGCGGGGCCGGGGCAAAGTCATCCCCAGGGCGGGGCACAAGTCCAAAAGAATTGGCAACAAGGGCAGCATCAACATCCAGAACAAGGCGTTCCATTGCCAAGTGTGTGAGATCTACGTCAACTCGGAGACCCAGCTCAAGCAGGTGATGCCTCCAGCTCTCCCACTGTGCGGGGGGGCTTTCTCCTCGGCGGGCAGGGGCACGGGGCCGTCTCAGCACCCAAGCACGTCAAGTTTTCATGTATGCCAGGGGGTGGGGAGGATCCTGCCCCACGGCCCCCCGAAGCATCCTTGGGGGGTCGCTTGGCAGGATGATCCATGCAATCCCAGATCCCCGCCCCCCCCCGCAGATGGCACCTTGCAAAGCGCAGCTCTGTGGTGCAGTGCTGGGGTTATTAATCCCTTTGCTTGGGCCCCATTGCTTCTCCCCTCCAGGGGAAGAGAACGATACTTGCGGTTTCCATGAGGTTTGCAGAGCCAGCTGACCTGGCGTGGAGGGGCGGGATGGCTGGGGATTAGCAGCTGGATAGGTGCCTGGATCTGACAATGGACTGAAATGGATGCCTGGCCCAGCTCCAGATAAGTCAATTTATGTCTATTCAGTAGCACCTTGTTTGGGAAAAAGCTGCAGGGTGAGTAAAGCAGGGCCCAAGGTACTGAGAAAAGTCATCCTGGGAGCAGGGTTCTTCTGCGTAACAGGGACGCCCCATGCTAACAGCCTCTTTGCCTCTAGTGCCTGGACCATGCACAGAGCTTTCCAGTATTTGCATGGATATTTGCTACTGGCTGCAAGCTAAGGGACTTGGTTGTGTAGCTCAACCAGTAGCAACTGCTGCTCAGAGGTCTTGAGTTCAGTTCCTGCTGATGAGCAAACAAGGACCATCATTGTATAAACATGCAAATCCCAGACCCTAGAGACTGAAGCAAAGGCTGCATTTCGTAATTACCGAGAGCGAGCTGAATTCCCAGGCAGAGAGCATGGCTTTGCAGGGTCACTTCGCACGCACTGGGTTTGTTTACTGTCAACATGTTATACCTGCGTGTGACTGCGTTTTCCATCTGCAGCACGTGAGCAGCAGGAGACACAGAGACAGGCTTGCTGGGAAGCCACCCAAGCCAAAATACAGCCCATACAACAAGCTCCAGAAGAACGCTGTCCTCGCAGTGAGTATTCTAAAGGTATCTGTCTCCCAGAAGCCCTCCGGCCACGGTGCCTGTCTGAAATGCTGCTCACGCTGTTTGTCAGCTCATGGGATTTTATTGTGAGGCTTAATATGAGGTGGCTTCTGTTTTCAAAGCCCCAGCTCCAGGAGTCCTGTGATTATGTCAGAATCTCAGCTTTCATTGAACAAAACAGTGAGTTTCTAACCCTCATGACTGTGGAGGGAAGCTTGGAAGGGAGACCCTTACAGTGTCTGACACCGCAAAGGAAAGAATAACAACTCAGTGGTTTTTATTTTTAAAAGAGGATGATTTTTACCTGAATCCCATGGTTTTTAGGGGGGCTGACTCATGATTTTTAATGCTTGGGGTTGACAGTGTTTTTGTTCAGCTCATGCCAAGTTCCAGGGTTCATGCGTAGAGACGCGAGTCTGCTCTGCAGCGCAGCAGCGGCTAGTCCTGTCCCAACGACATAGCGGTAACGATCGGCAATGCTGGGCCTCGTTTTCTGCTCCCTGTCCCAGGAGGGGAAATGGAGCTGACCTGATCCTGAGGCAGGTCAGGGGAGGGTTTCAGCTCAGGGCTCCCCATGATCATTTCCCGCTGTGGGACTTGAACAGAGGCCGCCTTGGGATTTTCTGCGTGGGGCTTCTGGTGGCCGGGAATGTGCTGGCGTTTGCTCCGTGGAAAGGTTGCATGGGTCTGAGCCTGGTGGGGCTGCTTTGGTGGTCATTTCTCAGGTAGGTTCAGCCCCAGGCTCCCTGGGCTCATTGGCGCTGTGCTCTGATGCCGTATACAGAAAAGGGTTCCGCTAACACGGCCCAGACTTACTAATATTTTTGTACAGAGCCATTTTCGAGCCCTCTCCTCCCCCCCCCCCCCCCAGCTGATTAGCTGCTTTAAGACCAGTCCTGGCCTGTCTGCCCTGGGAGCTGCCACCACATCAGTGCTTGACCAATGGCTTTAGAAGGGTTGCTTTGGTGGGCAGACGGGGCCTGAGTGAGGAGAGGAGCCATTCCAAGTGCACGCCGCCCCCCGGCTGGAAACAGAGACTGGGACACTTGAACTCTGGCGCACCAGGTGTCACTGAGGTCCTGGAAGAATTCTCAGCATCTTCCTAGGGTGCCAAGCGAGCTACGTAGTTTCTTTGTTTCCCGGATCAGCGGTATCCTGCCTGTGCAGGGAGAGGGGATGAAAATGCTTTCGGAGGTATCCTGCGGCCAGATGTCGAGTCCTTCCAAGGACAAACCTGATACTGGCGGCTCCTTGACCCGATGGATTCCCAGCTCAGTGTTAAAGGAAATAGCTACCTAGACTGATAGGGCTTTAAGGCCAGAGGAACAATTAGGCTTGTGTAATAGTCTGACCTCCTGTATAGCCCAGGCCGACAGCCCCACCCAAGGATCTTTGCCGTGAACTGCAAAGGGAAGCTAGAGTAGATCTGTGACAAAGGCCTCTGGCTAGCAACTGTCAACCTCCCTGCCCGTGTGCAAGCGTCGTGGCTCTCTGCACTGTGTAGGAAACGTAGGATGGAGGCTCAGGTTGAGTCCCCAGTGTCACCACTGTGGATGGATTCTGGGTTGGGGTTAGTGGTCTCCATTCATCTGGCCCAAAGACCAAGTCCAGAAGATTCAAACCTGAGACCTGGTAATATGCCCCCTCCGACATACAATGAATGACTGGCCTGTGGAACTCATGTCCACATGATCTCATTGAGGTCAGGAGCCTATCTGGATTCCTCTGAAGCTGCAGGTTCTGGACTAGAAGGGTCCTTGGTCTGATCCCCTGGGGCAGTTCCTATGAAATAGAAACTGGGTGACTATTGATCCCAGTCTCTGCGCCCACCCGCCGGTTACCAGACTAACCCTGAGCCCAGGGCTGGCTGCTCCACTCCCCCGCAGAGCCGGCAGTGCCAGGATCTCGCTCCTCCTGCGGCCACATGGTTCATGTGCTTTGTCTCTCTCTCTCTCTCTCTCCCCCTACAGTCCAAGCTGGCTTTGCAGAAGCACCTCACCAAAACCTTGGCTACCCGCTTCCTCCCGAGCCCCCTCGCCACGGCAGCCATGTGCGCCATGCCTGGCCCACTCGCCCTCCGACCAGCCGCCGCCACTGCCCTCTTCCAGGCCCCGCTCCTTGGACCAGCGCTCTTCCGATCCCCGCCCGGCCACGTCCGCGCCACGCCCGGCCCCATCGTCTTCGCCCCCTACTAGCGCCTGCGCCCTCCAAGGCTCCGTCTCTCCCGGACGCGGCGCAGAGCGGCGAGGACAGGGCTCTGTTCCCATTGAAGGCAAACGACACGTTGTAACCGTTGACCGAGGTTTTTTCTTTCCCTCCCAGCCGGTTCCCACTGGGCTTGGAGATTCCCCAGCTGACTGCTCTGCCCGGCCTGGCAGGACCCCCCCATTACCCACCCCCAGTGCCCCAGTCGTTTCACGCAGTAGCTCTCCGAAAACACAGCTCCATGTCTGCTTTGATTGGATTCAGTTAAAGGGGCAGTGCTGGGATCCCCCAGGCCTATTGATGCCCGTGGCCAGCGGGTCCCCCTCTTTGGCTAGTGAGTTTTTCATTCATCCCCTTCCCAGTGATTAATTTAAACCAAACCAGGGAAGTGGCCTGGCTGACTCTCTGGAAAGGGAGGGCCTTTTTCTCAGGCTTGCTGGTTCAGAGCCAGCCCAGGTTCGTGGCGACCCCCAGATCATAGGTCCAGCTGGAAGGAGTCCGTGGTGGATCTCAGGCCAGTTTCCAGTGGGAAAAACCTCCCCAGCACAAAATCCAACCCCCGGTTTCCCACCCGTAGCAGGGGGGATGCAGCCTAAGCCCTGCATGGGACATGAGGCACGTGGGCAGAGAGCAGCGTGGTGGATGATTGCCCTGCCTACTGCCTGACCCACCCTGGGTCTAAGGCTGCAGGGAGCGTGTTACTCTCCAGCTCCTCAGCAGCAGGAAATCCAGAGGAGACACCGGCAGACAGGGGCAGCGTCTTCCCAGAGAACAAACAGCGAACCCTGAGGCTCCTTGCCAGCAGAGACCTCTTTCCTGCTCCCTTCAGAAAGCACATTCTCGTCCCACACCGGAGGTGCAGTGGAGGACCAGGCAGATTGGATCGGAGTGTTGTCTAGAGCAGTGGTTTTCAACCTTTCTTCATTTGCGGGCCCCTTTGGAAATCAGATATAGGCTGAGGATCCCCAGGGCTCCGCGGACCAGGTTGAAAACCAGGGGTCTAGTGGTTACACACCAGGACTCCTTGATTCTCCTCCCAGACCTGGCTCAGGGTGTGATCCCGTGGCTGGAGAATAGGACGTAGGGAGTCAGGACACCTGGGTTCCATTCCCAGTTCAGCTAAGGCCTGGAGTCGACTGGTTAGAGAACGGCCCTTCTCCTTGGCATCTATTCCCAACTCTGCCGTTCACTCCCTTGCGCCACGGTGCTTCACCTCTTAGTGCCTCAGTTTCCCCCCATTAAGCAGGGGATAGCTCTGACCCTACCTCGCAGGGAGCCTGAGTGAGGGTTCACAAAGCACTTTGTCCTTGCGTAGCGCCTTTCCTCGGAGAGCTGCAAAGCATTCCTCCCGTTACCAGGCCAGCAGACAAAACCCACTCACCCAGCCCCATTGGAACGCGGCGCTTCCAAGGAAACTGGGAGGATTCCCTGGTAGTTCAGCCCGACAGCCCAGAATAAGAGCCGGTTCGGTTAACAAGCACGTGGCGTTGGCCCTCCCATGCTCTGAGTGCAGCTCGCAGACGGGCTCCAGAGCCCACACTACGCATTATGGGGGCGATGGTTTGGGTTTTCACTGTGTTAAAAGAGCGTGCGATGCCCTGGTCTGAACAGTTACCGAGGCGCGACCGGCTCCCCCGCGCGCACTGTAAATAGAAATATGCAGGAAGGTTGCGACCCACATGGACCTTGTGCCGGAGTGACAACCCGTCCCGATCTATGCAAATCCGAACGGAGTAGCCCCGTCGTCGTGGTAACCTGGCTGCGTCCTGCGGTGCTGCCCGCTCTGTCTGCACAGCGAGGAACGTTGTTCCGAGCAGAAACTGAACGATGCAGCTCGGTGCATCGTGCACACGCTTCCGAGAGCCCCCTGGTCCCGTGAGCTCTCCGCTGCTCCCCACGGCACAGGCTCTGAGCCCCCCGGCGGAGGCTGCCCTCCAATCCCCACGCACAAGCCCACCTGGCAGCTGTCGTAACTTGAACACAGGAGGTGTTTGGGTGGCACAGGGAGGATCCTGCTGCCCCCACAGCCATTGGAGGCTGAACACGGTTTCCAAACGCCATGGGGCTGTGAGATTGTCACTTCCCCCGAGCTCAGGGGCTGTCCCTGGGTCTGTGCGTGACGTGTCCCCGACGGGCCGGGTACGGCTCTCGGCTCAAGCTGGAGCATTGTGCTGTTAGTGCCGGAGGACCCCAGGGCAAGGCCTGATGGTGCTGTCCCACACCCCCTCCCCCTTTGCGTGGTCACCAGTGGGGTTTGAGCTGGGGCCGGCGCGCCCCACCACCTGAGCTGGCAGTAGTAGTGGGTTGTTATCCCCTAGAGCACAGCCCCCTCTAGTGGGCTGGCCTAAGGCTCGGACAGCGCGTTACAGGAGCGCTGCGGGGGCTCTCAGCACGGGGCCCCTCCCCTTGGGAGTGCGGGGAGCTGGTGCAGGATAGACGGGCCTGCCTGGGGGTGAACCAAAGAATCCAGCCTGGGCCTGAGCACTGGGGGATCCAGCCCCTGGGCTGGGGCAGGGGCAGGGGCAGCACTTCGATGCGTTTTCCCGGGCACCTGAAGGTGAAACCTGGGGGGTTCTTTTTTGTCCAAGATTTGGATTTAAATGTGTCCTCCGGAGCTTTGCAATAACCCCAGCGCCGGCCAGCTGCAGGGGACCGGCTCCATCCCTTACGGCCTCAGGGTGGGCGAATCCTCCACCTGGAACGAAGTGGGGGGGGATAGGCCCCCCCCACGGCCCAGCTCACAGGAGCTCCTTGCAGAAGTCCCATGGAGGGGGCAGGGGCTGGTAGTGGGAGCTGCCACTGGGCAAACCGTCCCCTCACGAAGCTTTAGATGGGGCGAGGGAGGGAGCCAGACACCTCTGTGCAATGCCAGTCATCCCCTAACGCCATCAGCCCCCAGGCAGCCTGGCGCCAGCTCCAGCCATCCAGCCCCGCAGCGGCCTCTCCTCCATCTGCCTCCCTCTCCCCCCCCCCACGCCGCTGCAGCTCGTTCTCCCCCCAGGGGCTTGTGCCGTGGTAGTTTTAGGAATTCAGGAAGCCCAAAGCTTTAGCCATGGATCCCCCCCTCCCCCCAAGAGACTCTGGTCGCACTGCAGGTGGAGCTGGGTCACAAAGCCCCCCAGAGCCAGAGTCAAACCTACCCTCAGCCCAGCAGTGGGGTGACGCTAGACTAGAACACTTGAAAGCCATTCCTTCCCGTCCCCACCAGCCGGCCCGGCCTGCGCCAGGGCCCCCTCTGCCCCTTCGCCACCGGCCCCCCGCTAGCCTCTGACTTCGCATACGCTGTGCTAGGCTGCAGCGCTGCCGCGTGCCCCTGTAAATACCCTCGGCGTGATGTGAACAAGGGCTGATTTTGACAACTA
Organism: Mauremys mutica; assembly: GCF_020497125.1. NCBI lineage: Eukaryota > Metazoa > Chordata > Testudines > Geoemydidae > Mauremys > Mauremys mutica. Next base: position 1,929,788 of record NC_059096.1, read on the forward strand.
AAAAGCAAACGAAATAATCAGCCTCTAGGGACTTGGCCAGTAACCCCCCCACCCCCGTACTGCTCCGTGTATATTTTTGATGTACTATAACTGTTGCGGGGGGGGGGGGGGATATTTTGATAATCGACTCTCATTGCTTTCTTGTGTTACTCAGTAAATAAAAGGAACCTGTATAAATGCGCCTGGACTTTCGCGCCACCTTTCTTCCGGCCCGCGAGGCGGGAGCCCCAGGAAGCAGAGGTGGAAATAGGAATTGCTAAAGGATCGTTCACCCTGTAGCCAGTGGCTGGGGAAAATCGGCCCCAGGGGGGGCTGGCTCAGGACGGCCCAGGCTTTTCCTGTAGTTTTCCATGGAAGGCCGGACCAGTAACAAAATGTGATCGGTAACGGGCGGCCGGAGCTAGGCCCAGGGCTCGTGCCAGGCCCCCAGCCAGCCGCGTTCCCGGGAAGCACACCCGCTCCGAGAGCAGCTGAGTTTATTGACGGCGATTGCTGACCAGGAGGAAGCGGCTCTACATGCCTCTGACATGACATTACATACATGCAATAATTAAAAACCCACCAGCCTCACTTCCTGGCAGCAGGGCGTGTGTCCCATCCCCCTCCAGCAGCCAAAGCACATTCCCTCCCGTCCCAAATTCCCGGCCAAGGAGACGCTCAGGGACCATCTAAAACTAACCCCTTGGTTCTTGGCCAACTGACCATCTTAATGGCCTGCTGAGGCACCTCTGCAGCCCTTCCCCTCCCCCGCCAGTTCTGCCAAAGAGCTGCAGGTCGGAAACGTGTCTCGGGGGGGGGGGGGGGGCAGCGGCTCCTCAGCAATGAGCTGAGCTGCACCTGCCTAACGAGCGATGCAAATGGCTGCCCCCACCCAGGCTTCTGCAGGGAGCTCCTCATGCTGGGGGGCTTCAGCTCCGGCCACAGGGGAATCAGAGGCAGCGGCACGACCCCGACACCGTGGCTTGGCCTGGCCTTCAGCCGGGGATCAGAGGGCGCAGATCAGGGCAGACATGCCTGGACACTGATGAGCTTAATGAACCTAACCCCAAGCTCTGCTCAGCCTGGCCTCCCCCATGCGCCCCGATTCTGCAGCTGCAGAGGGGCCAGGTGCATTTCCCGGCTGCTCAGGCAGTTAAAGAGCTGGGGGGCAGGGGACAGTGAAGGTTCTGCAGGGACCCAGGGCAGTTCCTTGCTTCCCACGATCTACGCAGCCCCCAGGGAGGCGAGTGCAGCATGCATGGGGCTAAGAGCCATCTGGAAGCAGAGCCCAGCAATCCTGGAGCCCCCATCCACCTCCCCAGCTGCAGAGAGCGGGCGGTTTGCAGGTGCCTGGTGGTGAGCGGAGCGGCCTGGAGGATGAACGCCGTCGCCTGTCGCTCCAGCTCCACTGTCTCCAGGGTCTAGTTCAGGAGCCGAACGGCTCCACAGCCGGGGAGCTCAGAGCCCCCTTCCAGCTGGGCACCTGCTCCAGCGCCGGCCTGGAGGGAGGCGCTTCGGGGGACAGGCCGGGGCATTCTGCGGCACAGCTGGAGGGGGAGGAAGGCGCTAGGGACTGCCATACGCTCCCCTCCAGGTTCAGGGCAAGGGTTACCAGGGGCCAGATGGCGGTTGGAGCCCCCTGCCAGGCCAAGGAGTGGGTTTGCCGAGAGCTATGTCTAGCCTGTGCTTTGGGAGCAGAGACCAGGCCAGCAGCTGCCTGTTTGCAGGGCTCCCGGGCTCGGTCTGGGCCAATCCTGAGTTCAGACCAGCCGCCCAAGGCCGCCCTCCCTCTCCAGGCAACAGGGACGGGCCAGGCATCTTCACTGCCCCCAGTGAGCACCGGGTCCTCGCCATGCTGCCTCCTGTGGCCAGCGGCCAAGCCCCCCCCACTCCAGGAGCTCAGCCCCTCCCATCAGCAGGCTTCGTGCCAACGCCCCAGAGCTCAGGAGAGGGTGGAAGCGCCATGGGGGAGGGGAGGCCAGGCCTTCAGCCGTCCATGGAGCCGCTGCCCTTGTTCTTGCGGCTCAGCGGGAAGGCGGACTTGCTCTGCGGCTGCGTCATCTTGCTGGCCAGGTAGGTGAAAGGCTCGATCAGCGTCCGGCGGTCGGCCACGGACACCTCCCACAGCTTCACCTTCTCGCCCTTGGCCCAGTGCTGGGCCGCGTCGTGGTCCACGCGCCGCTGCTCCTGCAGGTCGCACTTGTTGCCCAGAACCACAATGGTGACCTGTACGAAGACCCACGAACGGAGCACGCTCAGGGCCGGCTGCCTGGCACTGCAGCCTGCAGGGATTTCACCCCCAGCACTGGTCTTTCTGCTGAACGTCTCTTTCCCTTTGGTGCCTTCCGGCCAGATTCCCTGCTGTGCTCCCGGCCCAGCCTTCGCCCCCACCCATGCAGCCAGCTGAGCCGCAGAGCCGATGGGCTCCAGAGGGTCCCGCCCAGCCCCCTGTGGCCGGAGCTTGGGCAGAGGCTACAGGGCTCTTTCCGAGGAGGAGATAAGGGGCTCTGGGATTTCCCAAACTGGGTCAGATCACTGATCCCTCCCATGTGTCCCCCCTCCGCTGCCTGCTCCACCCGACAGCCAGTGTCCCCTCCCTCCTGCTCAAGCAGGCCTGGCCAGTCGTGCAAGGCTGTAGGTGGCAAGGAGCAGTCCCTCCCTGAGCCCACCGGCTGCCCTGGGGTCTGACTGGCTTTCGAACCCCGTTTGCAGAGCGACAAACATCGGGCTCTGAGCGCACGCGCCGGCCAAGCACTTGCAAACTCAGATTTAAAAATCCCGGGGGAGGGGAAGGGAGGGGCAAGGAGAGGAGAAAAGGCAGAGAGACCTTGAACGTGGTGCTGGCCTGACAGCGCTGGAGACCAAGGGCCTCTGCCGAGAGGGGGAAATCCAAGGAGCAGAATGCACCACCTCCCCTCAGGCTGCCCCGACATGCACACAGCTGTCCCCCTCCCCCGCTCAGTCCCTGTGGCCCCTGTGCTGAGTATCCGAGACAGAGGGCAGCCGGGGGGGCGAGGGGGTCCCCCGACTCACTGCTGCAGGACACTGACAAGCCCCAGAAGGACTGGGGAGCTGTAGGGGAGGGGGCTCCGTCCCCCATTCCCAGCCCACCCCGCGCTCTGGCGCCTGTGGCGATGCCTCACCTCCTTCTTATCCTTGCACTTGTCGATTTCCTTCTTGAGCAGCTCCACCCTCTTGAAGGACTCCCTGCTGCCGGTGCTGTAGACCAGCACGTAGCCGTCCGTGCAGGAGAAGCAGTGCCTGGGAAGCTCCAGGCCCTCCCGCAGGCCCCGGGTGTCGTAGAATCGCACCTGCTCCCGCACCCCGCGGTCCGTCTCGACCGAGCCCACGTAGATGTCCTCCTGGGTTTCTATCATCTCGGAACCTGCGGGGAAGCGGGCGGGGTAACGTGGGGAGCCGGGCTGCAGTCTGCCGTGACGGAGGAGGCCTGCGTTCTATTGCGGGCTCTGCCACTGACCTGCTGAGTGACCGTGGGCAAGTCCCGCCCCTGCCCTGTGCCTCAGTTTCCCCTCCCAGCCTTTGTCTGGTCTGTTCAGACTGGGAGCTCTTTGGGGCAGAGCCTGGCACAAGGGTGCCCCGAGCTTGCCTGGGGCCCCTAGGTGCTGCCACATAATAGCAGCTCCTTGCCCAGGCCTGTCTCGTACTCTGCTCTCTGTTCATTCAGGTCTCCCGCATCTGTGTTTAGAGCGGCCCTGCCGGGGCAAACGGCCTGTGGGAGGGAGCTGCTGGAGGCCGCTTTCCCAGGGTTTTTTCTATTTACTCTCCCCATCTGGGACACTGGCAGACAAACCTGCCTGTCACTGCACGACCCTGTCTGCCTCCATCACGTGCTTACACGACTCTATTTGAATTGCAGAGGGCTGGGCAGTTCCACTAGAGTTTGTTCTGGAATGCTGGGAGGTTGGTGCTAATTTATTATTGTAGGGTCTCCTGTCAACAGTTGGGCTAGGCGCTGATTTGTTATGGTCAGGGTGCTGGTCATTACGAAAAGCCACAGCGGAGCCGTTTGGCATTAAGCCTGTGGGGGCTGCAGGACGCCCCCTTGCTGGTCACCCGCCCTACCCCCATGCTTACCAACCACATGGTTCCCATAGAGGAGCTGCTCCAAGATGGATGTTTTTCCAACTGAGGCTTGGCCGCAAACCACCACCTTGCAGCTCTTCCCCATCTGGGCTCTCTTTCCTGGGGAGGGAAGAGTGGGACGCTGGAGCTGGAGGAATACGTCTTCTCAAAGTCAAGTCAACTGGGCAATGCCACGTGGGCTGGAGCTTGGCAGAGTTTCCTGGGCCGTGCCCGGTCTCCCCGGTGCTCAGCGCTCTGCACGGCCACAGGAGAGAGAACCCTGGAAACCTAGGCTGGAAGGGACGCCAGAAGCCATCTCAGCCACCCCACTGCAGGGAGCCTGGTCTCTTACTCCTTGGGCCAGCGGGGGCTGGGGCACATGGCCCTGACGTGACACTAATGGCCCCCTTCACAGATGGTGGCTGGGACACAAGCCCCATGGCTAAGTACATGGGTCACTGCCCAGCGCTGATGCTGGGGCAAACCTCAGGGTAAGTTACATTAGGCTGGAAGGAATAACGAGGGGTCCGAACTGCAGGTTTCATCCCCTAATCTCTCTGGAACCACAGCTTTGCATCCCAGCATGGTCAGTCTTTGAGGGTCCCCTCATCCCTCCCAGGAGACATTCAGTCAAGACCTCAAAAGCTGAGCTCCCATCTGCAGGAACATTTCACAATTCCTTGGGGCACTTCTGGTAAGAGGCAGGACTTTCCTGGGGCCCCTCCACCCACAGTTGTGCTGCGGGGTTGCCACCCTCCTCCCCGGAGGAAGCTGCATTTCAGGGTGAGTTGGGTGGTATGTGTGGCTGGGGGGACGGTAAAATGGTTTTCACAACCAGACGAGGGCGTTGGGAGAAATTCGAGCCCAAACCCTGCGCTGGTAGGAAGCAGAAGGAAAGACGTTGGTGCAGGTCTGCCACTGGACTAAGGCTCAGGAGATTGCAGGTCCGTTCCCAGCTCTGCCACAGACTCCCTGGGTGACCTTGGGTGAGTCTCTTCACCCTCTTCCCCATCTGCCAAAGGGGGGCCATTCTCCCCTTCCTCCATCAATGGGTTTTTGGCTCCCATACTACCAGGCCAGGGGCCAGGAAAGCAGCTAGAACAAGGCACTCAGTGATCCACTGGGTCTTTTCCCTCTCCCCAGGTGTGATCTGTGCTGGAGCCCCCGGGGGCGCATCCTGCTGAGCCCCCGTGTTCTACACAAACGCACGCTCCTTCCGGAGATTTCGGCCCAGGAACGAACCAACCACCTCAAATCCTACCGAAGCTGAAGAGCAGATGTGAAAGTGGGCAACAGGCCCAGGGGGCTGGAATCGGCGCAAGGCTGGGGAGCGAAGTATCACCGGATTTAGGCTGCCCGGGCCCTGATCCTCACTGCAGCCTTGGCAGGACATGAGCCCAGCTGGCTGCACTGGACTCAGAGGCAGCTGGCTCTTGGCTGAAGGCTTTAAGCATCTGTGAATGTGTATCAGTATTTCCCCCTTCCCCCCACCCAGCTGGCACAGCAAATCTCTGATGGGGGGGTCTCTACCTACCTTCTCAGGACAGCTGTCTGTCTGGTTCCTCCTCTTCCTACAGCTTCAGGCTTAGCTGACTCACATGACACCCAAGGAAGGGGAAATCAGAGACAGCAAGACATGGCAACTGCGAGGCGAGCCAGCCCGACAGCGGCAGGACAGCACCATCTAGAGTTGCAGAGGACAGGTTGTGTCGTGCTTTCCCGTCTACAATGGAAAAACAAACCAGAGCTGCATTACCTAATGATCTAACCCCAGACGCACACCCAGAGGTTCATCCGTGACCATGTTCTTAGTAACTTCATGGGGCGGGGGGGGCCTTGCAAACTCTTTCATTGGCACTGAAGATAACTGCCAGGCAGAGTTGTAGGAAAGAGATCTTTATTGAGCTTGCGTAGTGGCCAGCATTGACAGGATGAGAGGTCTGTGCTTGTCTGGCAGCCTCCTGACCCCCGGCTTGCAGGCCTGCGGCCCTGGTGCCCCACTGAAGTGGGTCTTTCCTGAAACCCTCCCCCTTCCTCCCCATCATACTTCGCCAGCCATGGTGCAAATATGACAAGAAAAATGGAAACCAGGGCCACTTCAGGCAACTAGTGGCCACTAGGGCCACATCGTCCATTTAAGGAAAAGCTTTTTAAAAAAAACAGCAACTTTCATGTCTGAAAATATGGAGGGAAAGTTCCCCCAGCTCAGCCCCCCGTTCCACCAGCCAGATCTTCTTTTCTTTGAGATTCCAGATGGTTTTGAAGAAAGCTAAGCTTTCTGGCTGCAAATATCCTGAAATCTAGAGTGACTGTCTAGCCCCCACCCAGCTTGAAGAATATTTGAGAAGACATCGCAGTTGCTCAAGGCTCACATCAGGGCATTGTTGCAAGAGAAAACAAGAGATGGGTTTTAAAAGGCATCATTACAATGACTAATTTTTTTTTAATTATACATCAAGCACCTGGAGAAGCGCTATGGCAGCTCCCAAAGACATGCCTGAATGTAATCCAGCACCATCCTGCACGGAGAACGGCATGGGCAGATCCCTGTTCCTGCATGGAGCCCCACTGGAGCCAATGGGGCTCTGTGAGCATGCAGGGGTCCACCTGCACAGTTCTCTTCCGCAGCAGGACCTAAGGCGGCAACACCATGGACGAGGGCAGGCAAGGAAGGACAAGGGTCACAACAGAATGATCACGTCAATATGCAAGAAAGACCTGATCCTGCAAGGAGCTCTGTGTAGGCAGGCCCTGCTGAGCGTCCATATTCATTGCAAGCTCAGGGCCTAAGGCAGTGGTTCTCAACCTATTACCACTGTGGGCTGCACATGCAGCTCTTTGTGTTATGTGGGCTGCATCCACACAATAGATATACAACCTGTCTGGCCTGGGGGACGTCACATGGGCTGCAGTTGTGTGCTGACTGGGCTGCGGGTTGAGAACCACTGGCCTAAGGCATGGGCAGAGTTTGATGTTTGGAACCTAATTGATTGTTATCTGTGGATGTGGTTACAGCGACAGTTTGGTGCCAGGGGGCGGTGGTTTAGCAGGAGGATGCCTTAGCATGGCAGTTTACTATTTACACCAGGATCGTTGCCATTTGTTATCAGCCGTGTTACAGCAGCACCTAGCAGCGCCCTTCGGGGATCAGGGACGCATTGTGCCAGGCGCCCAACACACACCACGAGCTCGTCATGCTGCATCACCGGGTGCCCCCCACGTCCAGTGTCACTCTGCACCCGGCATCCGCTCCATGTTGGGCCAATCTCAGGTAAGTCACCGTCATGGCCCCCTTGCTGCCTCCGAGGCAGGGCTCCCCCAGCACCTCCCCCCTGGCTGGAGGGGGCCTGGGATCCCCCCCAGCTGGCCAGGCCACCCCCATTCCCAACCCCCATTCCGCTTCCCCCGGCTGGCCAGGGCCTGGGATCCCCCCTGTCTGGCCTGGCCACCCCACCCCGGCTGGCCAGGGCCTGGGATCCCCCCTGTCTGGCCTGGCCACCCCACCCCGGCTGGCCAGGGCCTGGGATCCCCCTGTCTGGCCTGGCCTGGCCACCCCACCCCCATTCCCCCCGGCTGGCCAGGCCACCCCCATTCCCATCCCCCATCCCCCTTCCCCCAGCTGGCCAGGGCCTGGGATCCCCCCCTGTCTGGCCAGGGTAGGCCAGGCCACCCCCCATTCCCCCCCGGCTGGCCAGGCCACCCCCCTTCCCATCCCTCACCCATGGGAGATTGGCCCTTCTGGTCCCTCATGCGCCCTCTCTGTGCCCCTCCCCTGGCGGACCGCGGCCCCTCTTGACGAACCGCGGCGGCCTCTCTTTGCTCCCGGAAGTCCAAGTCTCTTCCGGTTCTCCCTCCCCCCCCTCTCTTTCCCCCTCCCCAGGTTCCCGGCCCGGCTGTAAGATGGCGGCGGCGGCGGCCGAGTGCGATGTGATCATGGCGGCGCCCGAGGGGCCCGGGCTGCTGGGCGGCGAGGAGGAGACGCGCAGGTAGCGGGGGCCGGGGGCGGGGCGGGGCCGGGGGGGGCTCAGTCACCGACACCCCCCCGCGTGCGGGGCCCCGTGACCCCCCCGGGTGCCCCATTCCCGGAGCTTGTCCCCCGCCGTGTCCCTCGGGGCGGGCCCGGGCTCGGGGTCGGGAAGGGGGGAGCACAGGCAGGACCCCCCCGTGGGGCCTGGGGCGGGGGGCGGCAGCCGGGAGTGGGGCCTGGGGCGGCTGGGGACGGGGGGGCAGCCAGGTGCTAACCCCCCCCCTCCAGTCTGGTGAGATCTGCCCGCGGGGCGGGGCGGGGCGGCCCGGGGGCGGTGGGGGGAGCCGGGGGCGGGATGTATTTTCCTGCCACCCCCTTGAATGGCTTTGTCGGGTCTTCACTGTGGCCATTTGTGCCGTGTCCTGCGGGTGCCTGGCGCTGTATAACGGACACCCCGTGCTGGGGCGACCAGGCAGCGAGTGTGAACAATCGGGACACGGGGGGGGGAGGGGCGGTAATAGGAGCCTGTGTAAGAAAAAGACCCAAATATCAGGACTGTCCCTATAAAATCGGGGCATCAGGTCACCCTACCTCGTGCCGACCCCAGAACGGGATTTCTCTGGGCACCTCCAGTGCCCCCAGGCATCGCAGTCGTGTCTGGGCAGGAAACCCCCGTCTCGAAGAGGGGGTGCCGGGGGGGTGGTGGATCGGGTCCCGGGGAGGAGAAGGTTCTGCTGGGTTCTCCTGGACCACGCCGAAGAAAGAAGGCAGCAGTGACATTAACGCTTCATGTGCTGGGTCTGCAGAACTGAATTCAGCCCTGAAGAACAGGGGTGGGTGCTCAGAGTGGAATCAGGGACCTTCCTGCCCTTTAATGAGGGAGGTGTTAGGATGCCAGATGTGGGGAGGAGGGCCGGCAGTTGCCAGATGTGGGGAGGAGGGCCGGCAGCTCCCAGCATGTGATGCTTTGTTTCAGAACGGCTTGGCTGCATGTCAGATGCTGAGCTCTCTGGCCTTTGCTGGACGTGCCCCTATATTAAAGGCAGGGATGGTTCCAGTCACTGTCCGTTTTATAGAAAAGGTTCAATCTTCTTTTGGTCAAACTTTGTGCAGTACAGCAAACCCCAGTCCGCTGTATGGTGCCCGTTGGCCTACAGTGATGGGTGCTATAGAAAACATTGATAGGCAGCAAATCTGGGCTTCCTTGAACTTGGCTTTGGTCTTTCAGTGTGTTCCATCCTTTCTGCCTAGGGGCAGTATTGACTAGCGCCTGCAGAAGCCTTTCTCTGCCAGATTGAGGTCTGCTCCGGAGAGGGAGCTAAAGGGTTAAACGATGCATGTTGTGGTGGAGGGGGGAATCCTCATGGCTCAAAACCCTTGAAGAAGGTTCAGATCCTTTTCCCTTCTCTAACTCCTGTGTCTGAGGACTTCACGGATCCTTATTAATTGCACCTACCTGCAAGAGAACACTTACTGTTTGAGATTTGTGATAGCCTGGAGCAAGCATGGAGTCCTGCTCTCCAATACCTGCCCCGTGCACCACGGAAAAATGGTCATTGTGCATGTTGGCTTTCCGAAGTACACTATGTATTGGGTGTTGAAAGTACTAGGACAGCTGCGTTCTTCCCCACCTAGTAATTGTTGAAAGACCAAGCCTCCTTCATCCCCAAAGCTCGCTGGCAGATTTTGCCCAGCGGTGCAGATACTATCTGAGGCCAGGCGTGGTGAGGATCCCAGCCCTGTCCTCTGGTAATGAATTTTCTTTACAAGAGCAAGTGCTTTTATTACCACCTGCTGCTGAGCTGTCGCAATCACAGCAGGGGATGAAATTACTAGATCAGCCTTTAGGAAACACTGTGCTCATTCTCGTGGGCAAAACTGAGAGCTGAATCTCAGTAGTCTGGTGTCTCCAGGAGGAATACAATGTCTGTAAATGGTGCGGCTGAGCCTGTCACTCTAGAAAGGTGTTCACTTGACTGAAGCAGTAGGACAAAATGAAACTGAAAGGGGCCTCTGAGTAGTGCCAGTTTCAAAATGATGGTGAAGGGCTGAGGTAGGTGTGCTGCTTATTAGCTGTGAAAGGGTGCGGGCCAAAGGCGTGGCATTGGAAGTATTGTAGCGCCATGTTAATTAAATAGATAAATTGTTAAAAAAGCACCTGAATGCTGCATAAAATATCCAAGAACCATAGAATTAAAGAATTGATTAGTGCTGGGAGAACCCTGCTAAGTTTCATGTAATCCACCCCCTCCCCGGGCTAATGTAGGCTTGTTCCTTATAGCATTTTCTCCAGGTCTTTGTTCACTTTTAAATGACTAGTGTAAATATTAAAAGTATCAACAATTAAAAATCATGAACTGGGCTCAGTCTTCCTACTATAGAGATCTCTAGCACCAGCCTCTCCTCCTCCATACCCGAGTTCAGAAGGCAGCTGCAGGAAATGAACTGGTCATGAATAAAACGACCCATAGAAAGGACTGAAGAGTCCCAGAAACAGAAGAACTCTGACATCCTCAGTGGGAGGGTTGGTTCCTGGCCCACTCCAGCTAGAACCCTGGGAATGGAGAGCAAAAGCAACCTAGCTCACGCAGCTGCCTTGATGGGGTAGGGCCAGTACCTCAGTCCTGGGTCATTAAGGTTCAGTGTTTCATCCCGTGGTTGTCCTTTTGAGTGTGGGATTCCCAGGCTTTCTTTTTTCCCGCTGGGGTGATCCTGTCTTTTAATCTGATTGAGGGGTGGCACGGCAACACTATTCCAGGGTCACCTAGAGGGGAGGCGTTAAAGGAAGGAATTAATGTGCTACGTCCAAGATGTTCCCATCCCCTCTTGGCAGCTCAGAGCTTGAGACCTCTTGGTTTGAGCAGATGCCTGCAGTCAAGAACTTCCTGAGTGTTAATCTTCTCTTTGCCGTGAAGCTCTTCTCTGGGTTTGAGCAAGTTCTTCAGCTTCTCTGGCCCAGTTTACCCATTTGTAAAACTGGGGTACTGCTCAGCTGTGTCAGAGAGGGTGTTTGGAGACATTGCATGGTTCAAGCGGCTTTACAGACATTAGCTAAGTGCTATAAGAACAGCCATACTGGGTCAGACCAAAGGTCCATCTAGCCCAGTGTCTTGTCATCCAACCGTGGCCAGTGCCAGGTGCCCCAGAGGGAATGAACAGAACAGGGAATCAGCAAGTGATCCATCCCCTGCCGCCCATTCCCAGCTTCTGACAAACAGAGGCTAGGACACCATCCCTGCCCATAGCCATTGATGGACCTGTCTTCCATGAACTTCTCTAGTTCTTTTTTTGAACTCAGGTATGGTCTTGGCCTTCACAACATCCTCTGGCAAAGAGTTCCACAGGTTGGCTGTGCTATGTAAGTGCTTAGCGTTATTGGACTTAGGCAGACTAGGCGTGGGAACCTGATGTTTCACTATAGCTTTTGTAGGGTGAGTGGGTAAATTTCCTATTTTAAAAAAAACAAAACCACCCCACAACCTGTGTAAATTATTTTGATACAAATGTGGTTTTGGACTAACCTTTGCCCAAACGTACTAACATGGTCTCTGATGGCTGCTTGTGCTCCCCCGGCTAGAGGAGAAGATAGACGGTAGGAAAGCAGTGATTTGTATTTCAGCGTAATTATCCTGGCATTGCACTGAAACAGCTGCAGATAAACTGACTGTGTCATTTGCAGGTTGTTTAAGAGGCTTATCAGTGGAAGGAATGGAATATGGTCACAGGATAATGGTTGCCTGCTGTTGCATAAATTCCAGGGATACTTATGGAAAATGATTGATGTAACTGCACTAATTTTATCTGATGATGGTGCAGTTAGTGACAGTTATTGTTGAACAGCTGCATTCTGATTGGCTTAAATTCTGTGTTCTGATCCAATCACAGATCAGCATATCCATAAGAGGGGGAGTTTTTTTAAAAAAAGATTTCTAGACCATGGAAACGGTTTTCTTGTGGCTCAGTTGATTTCTGAAGCTTTATTTCACTTCATTTTTTACCAGATATATAGTTTCTCGGTCATCTGCTTGGCAGCTCCAGAGTCTATCTGTTGTGCATATATGTGGGGGGATGTTTCCCCTCATTCTTCGGTGCTGAATGATGTGGAAGAAGTATCTTAAAAAGAGGTATCTTAAAAAGTCTCATTGCTAAATTAATATTAGGATCAACAGTTCCTTGATCAGACCTTTTCCTTTACTATTTGGTACCAACTTCAGGGTGGCTGTGCTCTCAGAAGTTGCATCATAGTTACCTTTGTAAAATGGAGAGTATGAGATTTACACAATGAAGAAATAATGTGCCAAACGAAAGAATTTGAGCTTCCCTAATCTTGGGGTCAGAAAACGTCACCTCTGGGTTGCCAGTTCAAATCTAGTGTAGCTCAATAGTGAGGGGCTCACTGCCATCTCATGTGAAATGAGTTGGTGGGTCTCCAAGTAAACAAATCTCATTAATTGACTCCTTTGTTGACAGTCTCAGCAGCAAACTAAAGGTTTAATTGGCCATGAAGCCTGAAGACGTTGGTACTGTACCTGTGCTGTGGATAAATAGGACTTCTAGTGTCCAAGGCCAGAATGGAATTGTTTTTTTTAAATAACCAGTGGTGCTGAAAAGAATTCTTCACACCAATACTAAACTAGTGTGAATACATAGTACGCTGCAGGATTTGAACAATTCTGTTATAGAATCAGTGTAGAGCAGGTGTACAGAAATTAAATATTTAATATGTAGAGCCTTATGTCTTCAAAGCATCGTACAAGCTCCTTTTTTGGTTGAGTAATTCTATACTGTAGATGGATGATCAGGGGCTTATCATAAATGTCTTGGTTACTTATTAAAACCAGTCAGTTTCCTCGATTTCAGTTTGTCTTATCAAAGGGCTCCCTAGCTGCACTATTTAAAGCTCTAGCACCACAATAGCCCTTGGGTCCAAGTTTGTTTTCATGAAAACAAAACGGAAGCAGAATATTTCTGGCCCTGGGCCCTTCCGCGAATGTTAGAAAAGAGGCCTAGTGGGTGTTGGCTTCCCCAGAAATGATTTCGGGCGGTGGTTCTCAGCCTTATTGATACCAGGAACTGGCGTGCTGCCTTCCTAAAGGATGTCAGGGAGAGCTCAGGGACCGGCGCTGCTCCATGGACTGGTCGTTGAGAAGCACTGGTTTAGGGTAGTTCTGTGGAGTAGGCTGTGCTGCTTCTCTCTCTCTCTCTCTCTCTCTCTCACCCACACACACGCCCTTGGCTACCGCGTTATATTCATGGAATTGAAAAACTCCCATACCCTTTGAGGTGAATCGGCAGATAAACACAAGCATCTGCCTGCACAGCCGCTGGATTTCCCCACCTTCCTTCCTGCTGGTTGTGAGCTCAATGGTTCTCAAACGTTCGTCCTGGTGACCCCTTTCACACAGCAAGCCTCTGAGTGCGACCCTCCTTATACATTAAAAACACTTTTTATATATTTAACACCATTATAAATGCTGGAGGCAAAGCGGGGTCAGGGGTGGAGGCTGACCGCTCGTGACCCCACCCCCATGTAATAACCGCGCGACCCCCTCAGGGGTCCTGACCCCCAGTTTGAGAACCCCTGCTATAGGTCCTCTTTAATCAGCTCAATATCCTGCACTAAGCAACTGGTAGCAGCATTGCTCCTTGATCAGTAGGGGGTGCTAATGCACAGAGGAATGTGCTGCTTTGTCTTGTAATGAGGCTGGCTCCCAGGTGACGGGGTCTAGCTGCGGGATAAGACCATGATTTAAGTTTGAAGAAGTCTGGTTTGAGCCTAGAGTGATCGGAGAGGCTGGTTTGACCAGCCTGGCGACAGCAGGATGGAAGTATCCTGTACTGTAAGCATCACATGTTGCCCCCACCCTCTCATTCCCCAGCCGCTGTTTCTCATCCCTGACCTGAAAGAAGCATCTCTAGGGGGTGAGAGAGGAGACCCCTCTGTGCTGTGACCCATTCATTCCTTGGCCTCTCTGCTGGGACTGTCAGCATGCAGGGGAGAGAGGGGTGTGTAGTGCTCGGCTGGTTTTATGCTGTAATCACCTGCCTGCTGCCAACGGCACTGAGCTCACCAAGCTCATTTCACACAGGGAAGATGATGATCTTGTCACCATGACGTTTACTACAAATAACCGACAGGTCGCACAGGCAATAAACAAAAAATCACTGGAGCCCGTGACCTGTCTGTGGCTTTTACTAAAAATAACGAGGGGGGAGGAATGGCAGCCCGAGCCCCACCACCATGGGAAGGGGGGAAGGCACAGGCCCGGCTGCAGCCACTGACTGCTGAAGCCAAAGAAGTCACAGAGGTCTGGTAAAGTCACAGAATTCGTGACCAAATCGTATCCTTACACATAGGTCACTGAATAGCATCTGATGGTAGAGGTCTGGGCTGGATTTCAGCTGAAAGGCTCCTATCCTGTAGCAAAATGCCTTGAATGTATCCATGAAGCAAGTTGACTGTGGCCTTTTGCCCCTGCAAGTGACTAGAAGGGTTGCTTGGATCTCCTGGGGATTCACCATTGTTAGCCCAGAGAGTTTGGAGATGCAAACAAACCTCTGCATGGCAGGGCACTAGGCGAGCTGCCTACAAAGTAAGTCAAAATGTGCACAGCCTGGAGTTTCTGACCTTGGAGCGCCTCCGAAACACAAAGCTAAGCACTTGGCTTCCTGGAACTTTTGGCCAGCTCTTTAGTTCCCAGATAAGCTTAACGTACTTTGCAATTTAGGCAGGAAGTGAGAGGAGCGATGGCCTTGGGAGGCATTGAGTCTGTAGATTGTTCAGACCTGAGTTACACATTCAGAGATCCGGATGGCTGCAGGGTGCCAGCCAGGTAGGAAGGCTAGTGCAACAGCTCCATTGGGCCGTGGTGTTCAGACGGCGCTCAGAAGGCTCTGACCGTTCTGGAAATGACATGTTCTTGGCTGTGCCTCTTGTTCTGTGCAATGAAAATCAGGTATGTGATTTGGGTGGATGCTAGTATGTTAAAGGATGGTTGCAAGCTAGAGCAGGAGGAAATCTGTGTTAGGATTTATATGGTGGTAGGAGGCAGATGAAAGATGCTGCTCAAAAGCTCTTGGGCTAATCTGGCACCACCTCACTGTTGTGCAGGGTGGGTTGTCTGTCTTGGCAGCTTGTTCCAAGAGCTAGCAAGGGTTGGGATTGCTGCAGAGGCAGGGGGAGCAGAGGGCCTACCAGCCCCTCCAGCCACTGGGGTTGAATAGTTCAGAGGAGAGTTCCTTCTGGAGGAGGATACACCTCTCCAGTGAGGATGTGGCAGATCCTAGGGGAGAAGGGATCAGGAATGTTCTTCCCATGAAAGGAGTCCGAGGAGCCTTTCAGGTTGAGCTGGGCTATGGAGTAGGACTGGCTGCAGCACCTGGAGAACTGAGAGCACATGACAAGCTTGTTAACCACGTTTCAGGAGAAGGGAGTTGTTTCAGACAGCTGGCTCCTAGCAGAGCTCTCAGTGCTTGCAGGCAATGAAAGAGATGCTTCTTAGTGAGTCCCTTGATGTGGCTCTGTTCCTCCCCACCCCCTGGGTTCACCACGGAGAGGCCCTGAAGAGACACTGACCTCTCCGAACAAAGGAATCCGTTCAGGCCTGGATTGTATTTTTAGCAAAGCAGCAAGTGGGGAATGCAGCCTACATCAGTGTGAGATGCAGAATGATCTCATTCAGGCTGCAGCATCTGTTTGGATTGAAACAATTACTAATGATATCAGGAGATCTGCGTTTGTTTTGTTAGTATAGCCAGAGACAGTGGTAAACAAGAACTGTTTTCTGTGTGTTGGAACACAACTGGGGAGAGACGCTGCCGTTCTGTTCCCGGGCTCTCACGCCTTGGATCTTGCAAACCCAGCGACTCTGCCTACATGTTTTGAAGCCACTTTGATTTTCTTGCAAGACTTCATCATTCAGCTTTAAAGGCATGTAAACAATAAAGGCAGCCGTGTTTACTTCCTCTCTGGGAAGGTTAGCCAGCCACTGAGGTTTGACATGTCGTCAAAGTGCTGTGTCTAGTAAACACTAGAGAGAGAAACCCAACCCACACTAAATAGAAACAACCGTCCTCGTACTCTTCATCAGATTATTTCAAAGGGCTTTGTAAGCACTACGGAGCCTTGCAGCTCTCCTGTGAGGTAGGTCTGTATTTAACCACCCGTTTCACAGATGGGGGGTGATGAGGCGCAGAGGTCAGTGACTGACTCACTGGCAGTCAGGGAGCAACCCCAGGAGTCATGGCTTACAGCCCTGCAGCTGGAACCACTAGAAACACTGCATTGCATAATGACTGGTAAAGTTGCTTAAAGATTTACACATCAGACCAATCTGCTTACTTCTAGCAAGTGGCTCAGCAGGCCAAGAGAGATCAGGGTTGGCAATGATCCTTGATGCCCTGTTCTTCCGAATATGTAACCGCAGCAGTGGGACCATAGACGCTAAAAGGAAACTTCCTTCACTGCCTTCTGAATGCTTCAACCCTCCTCAGGTTCAGAAGTGGCCATTGCGCATGAGTGTCTTATCTTATGGGGTGAAAATCCCATCACGCCGAGTGGTACAAATCCATCCCCTTGGTACAAGTCACTGAAACAATCCCTACTCGGAGAGTCAAGAGAGGGATCTACAGCATGGCACCGATGAGATGTACATTGCATGTATCTTCTATCCTGTGCTTGTTCACCAGCTCGGATCCGCTCAGGAGGAGAACATGCTGTCGGGCCAATTACATTTTAAAAAGTGATTTTTCATTCCCAGAACAGATTTTGTTTCCTTTCGCTGTAAATCAAGTAAGGGGCATATTTGTCTAGCTCTGCTTCCTTCTAGAGCAGTGCGGGTGGGGAGTTCTACTCTGACATTTGCCACATGTTCCAGCACACTCCAGTGTGCATATCCCCAGGCTGACTGGGTGGGGGTGGGTGGAGATTACAGGTTTCAACCACAGCAGCAGAGGGTTCACTTCTGATGGGAACCTTGGCATGATGCCATCCCTGGGGATGTTAGCGGGAAGAACATGGGTGAGGAGGGCATGTCTGCAGCTTCCCACCAGATAGAGATGAAAGCTCATTGAGACCAGACTCAGGCTAGGGGTTGGATGGGAACTTTAGATACCTTTCAAGGCCCTGAAGTGAACCCACTGAAACCGAGGGAGAGGGATCGGGGTCTGAATCTGTTGTGTTCCCAGCACTCCCAGTTTGGGACGTGCGCACTCAGAGCACCACATGGCAGCTCGCTTCTCTGCCACCCAGTCACCCCTGGACTCCGATTGTTTGAAATAAACATAAACATCCTGGGCCAGGGATATCCGTGGTGTGTCTGACCAGTGCAGCGACGCAGGCCCGGGGCTTGCCCGTTGTCAGCATCCTGAGCTGAACCTAATTGGTAACAAGATTAAAAATGAAAGTGAGCGGCACATACTTTAGCCCCGACCCGAAGGCCCTTGGAGTGGTAACACTCCGTAGCTATTGTTTTGCCAGCTGACAAACAGCCCTTTGCTTGAGGCAGTTGTGTGGGAGTGGCCACTGGCAAGCCCCAATGAGGTTAAAAACATGTTAACTTGCCCCCACACAGGTCCCTTTGTTCCTTCTTTAGTGGGCTTGCCAGACATAGCGGCATTGTTCACGTCAGATTGCCTGCAGCTCGCGCCCGCTGCAGTGCCTTCGTTGGGGCAGCAAGGGCCATGGCAGTGTCCCCCCCTGGTGGAGAGGGGCACTGGGTTTTCAGTACCCAGCCAGGATTTATTCTGTAGCAGATGATGATTTAATCGGGGGGTGGGGCTGAAAGGTGTTTTCAGCTTGGACTCTGTGGCTCACGACTGTCGTTTACTGTGTCTGTCCAACAAGTAGCACAAAGGGGTGTGACAGCGTCCGTGTGAAACAACAGGGACCAGCAGGTCGCTGACTTTCTGCCGCTTGTTCAGAGCCTGAGCCGCCCAGAATTCTTGTAAATTGTAGGTTTTAAAAATAAAATGGAACCAAATGGATACGGGCTTGTACCTCCCTTGATCGACTAGACTGTAAGCGCTTCAAGATAGGGCTGATAGCTGCCTGGGCGTTTGGGTATAGCTTGTAGTGCAGAGGGGCCTGATCCCTATTCGGGCCTCTGGACACTACCACAAAGCTAACAGTGGTAGTAGAAATTGCTTATGTTCACCACTTTTCCATGGCGTTACAGGGAAGGAGGGGGGCCGGGGACAGCTCCAGTGACTCCTTGGGCTGCCTGTGCTGCTTGAGTTGGCGTGTTAAAGCTGTTTTCAGTCTGCCTTGGACTTCACAACAAGTCATTTCTGAGCAGAATCATGCTAAAGCCTCAAAAGAGATTTTCCTGGTTTCTGTAACTCTCTGGGCCCTGGCTTTTCGGAAGGGGGAGACGCTCGGCTCGGAGCCTGGCTGCGTGACCTGAGCGTTTGAGACTGAATGTGGGACTCTGCTCTGGCAGGCTGGAATGTCCCCTTAGCTATTTTCGTGCCATCAGCCTGTGCCCCATTGCTGCGGTGAAGTCCATGTACGGAGCAGTTGGCTGACATTTCCGTGGGGAGGAGGAAGGGGTCCTATGCGCCTCGACTCCACTTGTGCTCAGGAAGGAGCTGCCTGCCATGTGCAACTGATATCTGTGCCTGGACTAGCCCAGGGCAGTGACTCTCAATGCCGAGTGATACTGGCTCTCGCGTGCGATTCTGATCATTCATTGTGAACTCTGTAGACTTGCCCCCGTTGCTCGATTTCTGAAATTTGCCTTCCTCCAAGGAAGAGGTTTTAGACGTGTGTGCATTGACGAGTTCTCCTTCGGCAGGACTGAGCATAATTGGAAACCTCGGGTGCTTTAATTTCTGTAGCTCTGGGTGCAATGGTGATGACCCAAATGATTCTATCCCAGTGCTGATTGAAATACATCCTAGAACAGGGCGAGTTCATCCTTTAAAGCCTCCATCTCATCACCGTTTTACCTGTTCAGTGGCATAGAAAGGGAAACAGAACCATTCAGGTTCATTGGACCTGAGCTTGGGAAGCCCTGGTAGCTAAACTCCCGGAAGACCAGTATGTAGACTGGTCCCGTTGAGAGGTGACACTGCTTTGGAGAAGCCATGCGGGCTAGGAGAGCGGGTAGCCCTCCAGACAGCAGCTGGGATGTGGGAGAAAGAGCATTTGTTAATGCTGATCAGTGCCGCTGTTTCAGCAGCAGATGCAGTGACAGGGCCCAGTTCTGCCTGACTTACGCCACCTCAGACAGAGTTTGTCCCTCAGAGCAGCATTTCCTAATGTGGGGGGTGCAAAGGACTGGCTGTGGGGCATGGAACGGTGGCCGTGCATGTTCCCTGCCATGCTGCCCTGCCAGTGTGGTGAGATGGACCGTGGGTGTAATTACTTCTGGTTTTCTGAAGGCTCAATTTCCAAGGGCTTTGGGGGAGATGCCTCGGGCTGAACATTGCATATTTTAGGAGACTTCCTAGGGCCTGCTCTCGGGCGGTTCTGAGCCCCTCCTCAGCCCGCCAGGCACCCTCCGTTCCTGCTACCTTCAGGAGACTTCTCCAGTGGTCTGGGCCATTCCTGCATGGTATAGAGCTGCTCCTGACAGGTGGTCAGCACCTTTGGTTTCTGCTGATTTCAGTGGCAGTTGGGGGTGCTCAGCACCTTGCAGGATCGGACACGTAAATTCTATAAAAGCTTCTGCAATTTTCTTGGTTTCTGAGAATTAAAGACCAAATACCCTTGGGTCAGTCAGCGCTCGCGGGGCCAGATTCTGCCGGTGGCTGGGCAGCAGTTAGTGCAGCTCAAGGGAGGACTGTGCAAAGATGGTCTGAATCCATGGGGAGCTCCTGTGATCCTTGGCTGGCCCCTAGCACAGCACTGAGTAGCCAGCTGCCTGTGGCCCCAAGGGCTGTTCCAGCGTCTGGGAGTCCCCTGAACGTGGGGTGCCCTCTTCCCCCAGGAGTACCAGTGAGGGGGCAGGCAGGCCACCTCTGGAGCCATGGGCTGCCCGTGGAGCAGTGCAGAGCTGTCCTAAGGCAGCTGGGGATGGGGCCGGTCAGTGTCTCTCAATACGCTGTTCATCTCACTGTGGAGTATTTTACTCTCTTTCAGAGAAGCAGAGTCTTTCAAGGAACAAGGAAATGCTTATTATGCCAAGAAAGATTACAATGAAGCGTACAACTACTACACAAAAGCCATAGGTGAGAGCGACTGTTTGTGACCGTGGTCTGGGGCTCGCTGAATCCGACTTCTGAATCCGAATGGGTTGTGGGGGAAAGAAACCAGCATATTGGTCAACTCGCGTAGCTAACGGCACACGTTGAAGAAACCTCTTCCGAGTGTCCCGGTGACACAGATGTGTTGGTTACCGTGCGCAATCTCACCAGCTTTACCGTGAACGCTTGCGAGTGGCTGTAGCGCTGCGTGCTGTAGCGCCGTGTCTGTGTCTGTTCCAGCCAGGCTATTGGGTGGGATCTCCGGAGTGTTGATGATTGCATGTGGGCTCAGCAGGGTTACCATGCTGCTGAGCACTGAACAGGATGCTGTGTGATTTCCTGTGCGCTTGTACAAGGGAACTCCCATCCCTCTGGGTGCTCCTAAATAGAAACAGTTGACTCCAGGTAATTTTTATGCTGCTCAGGTAGGGTATGAACTTGGAAACAGGGAATGTGATTTTGAACCCAGCAGTGACCTTGTAATGTGCTCTGTCGACAGTCTGTGTAGCCCTTTGCATTGCACTAACTAGGATTGCTGTAATGTTTTCTCCAGACGCATGTCCTAACAATGCCAGTTATTATGGTAACAGAGCAGCCACCCTAATGATGTTGGGGAAGTTCCGGGAAGCACTGGGAGATGCCCAGCAGTCAGTCCGATTGGATGATACCTTTGTAAGGGTAGGTGACCAGCCGTTCGGTGCGTCAGTGTTACCAGCCTTGGGAACCCCCCGCGCCAACTATTGGCACGTTTTTAACTGTCTTCCCAGGGCCATGTGCGGGAAGGGAAGTGTCACCTCTCTCTCGGGAACGCCATGGCTGCCAGCCGCTGCTTCCAGCGAGTTCTAGAACTGGATCACACGAACCCTCAGGCACACCTAGAGGTAAAACACGCTCTGAGATCCAAACCGCCCCCTCCTGGGGGCTGCCCAGGGCAGCAGGGTTGTGCTATGGAGCCTTTCGCCTCTGGGCTGCAGAGTCAGGTTAGAAGTGACTAACTGGTGTCACTGGGGCGGAGGTGACATGGGTTGGGGGTCTCAGTCCAGTTTTTAGCAGACTGATACCCACACTGCCTGTGTGTGAGCTCTCCTCCTTGGTGGAGCTGTGGGAGCTGGACTGGGCAGTCCGGGGGAGTGGGGGGGCACATGCCCTCCTGTTGTCTGTGCTATGCTTGGCCTGTGGTTAAGCAGAGGCCTTCATTCTCCAGGGCAATCAAGCCAATCCGATCCCAGGTGCCCACCATTAAACTGCTTTGAGAAGAGCAGAGGTAGCTCCGGAGTATTATTGTTCCTGGGGCTGCTCTGCTGTCCTGGGCGCTGGCTGGTTTAAATGCCATCCGACGGCGGTGCAGCGCAGGGGAGTGGAAACCGACCGTGCCCTCCTTTCTTGCAGCTGAAGAATGCGAGCGCTGTGCTGGAATACGAGAGAATAGCTGAAATTGATTTTGAGAAACGGGATTTCAGGAAGGTAAAACCAACATGGATCTTTTTTGTCACGTTATGGCCAGAAAACACTGATCTGGCTGGCTCCCTCTAATATTTTATGTCCATGTGGGGAGTGAATTTTATGATGTGCACCAATATGGAGGTAGCGTATAACACATCACCTTCATATTGGTGCACATAACAAAATTCATGTGGTGGGGGTGGGGCCGTGGGGTTTGGAGTGTGGGAGGGCGCTCAGGGCTGGGGCAGAGGGTTTGGGTGCAGGGGGTGAGGACTCCGGCTAGGGGTCAAGGCTCTGGGGTGGGACCAGGAATGAGGGGTTTGAGGTTCAGGAGGGGGCAGAGGGTTGGGGGGTGGGCTCTGGGGTGGGGCCAGGAATGAGGGGTTCGGGGGGCAGGAGGGGGCAGAGGGTTGGGGGGTGGGCTCTGGGGTGGGGCCAGGGATGAGGGGTTCGGGGTGCAGGAGGGGGCAGAGGGTTGGGGGGATGGCTCTAGGGTGGGGCCAGGAATGAGGGGTTCGGGGTGCAGGAGGGGGCAGAGGGTTGGGGTGCAGGCTCTAGGGTGGGGCCAGGGATGAGGGGTTCGGGGTGCAGGAGGGGGCAGAGGGTTGGGGGGTGGGCTCTGGGGTGGGACCAGGGATGAGGGGTTCGGGGTGCAGGAGGGGGCAGAGGGTTGGGGTGCAGGCTCTAGGGTGGGGCCAGGGATGAGGGGTTCGAGGTTCAGGAGGGGGCAGTGGGTTGGGGTGCAGGCTCGGGTGGGGCCAGGAATGAGGGGTTTGGGGTGCAGGAGGGGGCAGAGGGTTGGGGTGCAGGCTCTAGGGTGGGGCCAGGGATGAGGGGTTCGGGGTTCAGGAGGGGGCAGAGGGTTGGGGTGCAGGCTCTAGGGTGGGGCCAGGGATGAGGGGTTCGAGGTGCAGGAGGGGGCAGAGGGTTGGGGTGCGGGCTCTAGGGTGGGGCCAGGAATGAGGGGTTTGGGGTGCAGGAGGGGGCAGAGGGTTGGGGTGCAGGCTCTAGGGTGGGGCCAGGGATGAGGGGTTCGGGGTGCAGGAGGGGGCAGAGGGTTGGGGGGGGGGCTCTGGGGTGGGACCAGGGATGAGGGGTTCGGGGTGCAGGAGGGGGCAGAGGGTTGGGGGGTGGGCTCTGGGGTGGGGCCAGGGATGAAGGGTTCGGGGTGCAGGAGGGGGCAGAGGGTTGGGGGGTGGGCTCTGGGGTGGGGCCAGGGATGAAGGGTTCGGGGTGCAGGAGGGGGCAGAGGGTTGGGGGGCGGGCTCTAGGGTGGGGCCAGGGATGAGGGGTTCAGGGTGCAGGAGGGGGCAGAGGGTTGGGGAGGGGGCAGAGGGTTGGGGTGCGGGCTCTGGGGTGGGGCCAGGGATGAGGGGTTCGGGGTGCAGGAGGGGGCAGAGGGTTGGGGTGCAGGCTCTGGGGTGGGACCAGGGATGAGGGGTTCGGGGTGCAGGAGGGGGCAGAGGGTTGGGGGGTGGGCTCTGGGGTGGGACCAGGGATGAGGGGTTCGGGGTGCAGGAGGGGGCAGAGGGTTGGGGGGCGGGCTCTGGGGTGGGACCAGGGATGAGGGGTTCAGGGTGCAGGAGGGGGCAGAGGGTTGGGGGGTGGGCTCTGGGGTGGGGCCAGGGATGAGGGGTTCGGGGTGCAGGAGGGGGCAGAGGGTTGGGGGGCAGGCTCTAGGGTGGGGCCAGGGATGAGGGGTTCAGGGTTGCAGACTGTCCTGGGGCTCCCCCCACACCCTCTTACCACAGCAGCTTGGGCCGGGGGAGAGGCGCTGCTCCCCAGCGGCAGCTCCGGTGGGCCTGGGCCGAGCTGGGGGAGGGGCTCCTCTCCCCCAGCAGCGACAAATCCAGGCAGGTCCCCATTGGGGCAGCGGGGAGGGGGCCTCTCTCCCCTGCGGCAGGCCCTTGCTGGGGGACAGGCATCTGCCCGCCGCAGCCCTGAGCCCCCGTGGGGATGGCAGAGCTATGCTGATCTAGCGCTAAACTGGCCTGGCGTGAATCTCCTCACGTCTGTCAGCCGCGCAGGGTGGGGCTGGGGTGTAACGTTCTCAGCAGCTGCCCTGGGTCCCTAGTCACGGAGCAGCAGGTTCTCTGCCAGTGCGGAAGGGCGAAAGGGGGACTGCATGGCTCTTCACCACATCCTCTCTAAGCCTCGCTCATGCGCTGCCTTAATGAGAGTAGCCGTGAAACCTGAGAGACACATCTGCCCTCAGACACCTATGTGCGACTTCAGTGGGTGTATGTGAGGTCAGGGCTTGGCCCAGGGCAGGAGACCGTCTCTTCATCGCATCAGGGTTAGGGGCTCTATTCATAAGCGTCTGCAGGAGGAGATGCCTGAAGCCCAGGCTCTGGATTCTGTAATGGTAACTCCCCGTTCTGCCTCATCTGATTGGCCTGCTGTGCCAGCTGCTCTTCACAATCTGGATTTTGTATCTAGGAATAACTCTGCCTGTGTCTCCGTCCCTCACTTCTCCAGCTCACTTGGCTAGGGATGTTGGCATGAAACAAAACCTTTGTTTCTGGAGAGCTGCTCCTGGTCCTTCCCCACCCAGAAGGCGTCAGGCTCCTCGATCTGTAGCATCTCGGTGCTCCCCACAGCAGCTAATTGTGATGTCACAAACGAGGGATTGAGAGCCCGGCCCCAGGAGCAGATGAACCTTTGCGGAACAATGCTCCTGTTCTCATGCAGCTGGCCCCACCAGAGAAACCAGAGCTGGAAAAGACCTAATAGATCAGCCAGCCCATCGCAGGCCGGTGCGGCTTCGGTCCCTGCCTGGCATCTTGGAACTGGACTGAGCAAAGCACAAGTGTCTCTGTTGATTGAGTTTCTACCGCTCCCCGCACTCCCTACCAATGAGGAGGGAGAAGTGCAGGAAACGTAGGAGCGTAATGGTCTGTTCAGAGGGTTTCCTTAGTGCCTATCGCCGTAGTATCAGAGGCCTTAAAAGGCCTGGGTTCGTCTATTGCTGTCCACGGGGCACTCTGTGACCCTTCGTTGTGTGTGTGGTGCTTGGATACCCGGAGATGGGCTCGCTAGAAATACAAGACAAGCTGCAGGTCTTCACAAATGACCCTACACATGGGGGAGGCTTCTACTGAAGCGTTTTTTCAGCTATTGAGAACGCAGTTGTCTGGGTCTGCATGGTTCAGTCTGAAGACAAATCTGCCATCCCAGCTGGTGCAGAGATAGCACCATCCCTCAGATCTGGCTGTTCGCTTTGTTTCCACTTGCTTTTCTTCTTTCGCTAGGTCGTGTTCTGCATGGACCGTGCTTTGGAGTTCGCTCCTGCCTGTCATCGGTTCAAAATCCTCAAGGCCGAATGTTTGGCACTGCTGGGTCGCTATCCAGAAGCACAGTCTGTAGCTAGGTAGGAACCTTGACGTACTAACGACCCCCTGATTTCCAAAGAGTCACTTGCTGGAGGATTCTCTGCACCTTGAGGTCTTCAAACCACAATTTGAGGACTTCAGTAACTCAGACATAGGTCAGGGGTTTGTTACAGGAGTGGGTGGGTGAGATTCTGTGGCCTGCGTTGTGCAGGAGGTCAGACTAGATGACCATAATGGTCCCTTTTGACCTTAAGTCTATGATCTATGAGTGCTAGCTCAGCGTGAGTTTGTTCAACCTAGTTAGAAAGCCCTGAGAGGGGGGTTATGTGATGGAAACTCACGTGTAATAACTTCAGTTCCTCTTGCAGTGCAAGGTGTGGTTAGGAGAGATGCTCAAATTCCACCCCCTGCCATTTAGTCTTACTAAGGCCACCTGCTTAAAAACCATGCTGGGTTTCCCACCATGTCACTCGCAGGCCGACCTGCGTTTCCCAGTGCAGCACCCTGGGCTCAGGCTTGGTAAAGTAGCTAATGCCTTGGTGAAGCAAGACTGTTCTTGATGGTTAGAAGGAAACGACATCTCAAAAGTGCTTAGACTTGATTCTGAATGTGCATGTCTGGCTATTCCAGCGACATCTTACGGATGGACTCCACAAACGCAGATGCCCTTTATGTCCGAGGTCTTTGCCTTTACTATGAAGACTGTATCGAGAAGGCCGTGCAGTTCTTCATCCAGGCACTTAGGATGGCCCCTGATCACGAGAAAGCATGTCTCGCCTGCCGAGTAAGTACTGGGACGGGGCAGCCACGAATCAGTTCTGCTCAGGTGAACCCTTCCCCATTTCCTTCCCCATTTCCCTCCACAAAACTGCAGTAGCCAGCACGTCAAGCCCTTCCTGAACTCCACCTGCTGCTTCCCTGGGAGGTGTAGCCACTGACAGACCTCTCCAGGGTTAGGCCACTCTGCAGGCTGCTGTTCTCTGGAGCAAGCCGAGATCTCTCGCTGCAGTTCTGGATACTACGGTTCTAGCCTCTGACCTAACGTAGGCTGTCAAAACGTGACGCTCTGCAGCTTGACTTGCATTTGAAGTGTTTTTCCTCCCAAGTTCCTGCCCCGTCCTCTCTTCTCCAATCTAGTTCTTCTTCACCCACCTTTCCAGGCACCCCAAAGCTGGGTAAGCTGTAAAACGTTGGGTTCCTTCCTTTTTTATAATACAGCTGTTTCCTTCCCTGCTGTGTTCTGACCTGGAGCCTTAAACGGCTCCTCTTCCCATGGGGAATGGCTGAGATTGACACTGGCTGTTTCTGAGCACTTCTCTCAGCAGAAAGGAGCTGGGGTGGTGACAAAGCTGCAACTTAGATGGCCTTGGGCTGTGTTTGAAAGCAAGTTAGAAAGTGTGTCCTGGGATCAGTGAGCCTTGGGCTTTGATGTCACCTCTAGAGCGTCTGTCCTCATCCCAGGGCACTTTCTCTTTCAGAATGCCAAAGCACTTAAAGCAAAGAAAGAAGACGGAAATAAAGCATTTAAAGAAGGCAATTACAAACTAGCATATGAACTGTACACAGAGGCACTGGGGATAGACCCAAATAACATAAAAACAAACGCCAAACTCTACTGTAACCGGGGGACGGTTAATTCAAAGGTAAGACCCAGGCAGCGTTACAGGTGGGCGTTCATCCTGGGAGCTCAAGGCACTCCCCAGATATAAACTGCCTCGCCGTGGAGGAGAGAGCCTGGGATACAGCCGAGGGGCCGTTCGTTCCAGAACGAGGCATGGGGCCAAATGTCTCTTTTGTTGAAGCTGCTTTGGCGATGCTTCTCCATCCCTGCTGGGCTGGCTAGTCCCTGCTGGTACCGCAGGCCAGGAGCTAGGCTTCACGCTCGCATGGGTAGGTGCTGGTCCCAACAGCCTGGGACACAACTGTCCTAAAGACGCGGGGAGGTGTTAGGCCTTAGATCCCCTTCTCCCGTCCTGAGAACGAGGAGACTTCAGCACCCACAGGCCACTTCTTGTCCTTAGTTCCGTCTGAAAAGAAAAGCCGCCAGTCCAAAGCCCTGGCGCCCTTGCCAGACGTCCAAGAAAACTACAGCACAGGAGTTATCAAACCAAACCCCACCCAGCGTGAAATCCCAGCCCACTGCCTCAGCACTCAGCCATGCCTGCTCAAACCAATGGGCTTCAGAGCCTGCCCAGAACATCGGGCCGTGGGAGAGGGGAGCCAGAGCTGGCTCCAGGGGGGTACTGCTATTTGGGGGTGTTCACGCTTGAAAACTGGTAACATGGTTCCCCCCCCCCCCAAATTGTCTTAATTTTTGCCAATTTGTAATCCCACTTGGGAGTTAGTTTGGGGCCAACCCCCACTCCCCTCTTTCCAAACACACGTCTAAGAAGCAGCAGTTGGTGGTTTATAAAAATCAGTTTGCTGCTTCTCCGAGTGCAGGCCGAGTCCCAGTATTTCCGAGGGAGTACGAGTTCTGGGCTGGGGTGGGGAGCAGAGTCCTGGCCGGGAGTTCACCTCCAGGCTGTTCCGTGAGGCACAGGCGGAGGGCCTGAAAGGGCATGTGCCAGACAGATGGAAAATGGCGTCTCCAGATGAGCCATGTATTTGTGGCTTTCGTTTTGCATGGGGATCGTAGCTCCATCTCTGCAGCTTCACCGTAAATCGTATGGAAATCCGTCCCCTCCAGGGGATTCATGTATAACTGTGTGTCTGGCTTTGTAGCTTAGGAAACTAGAAGATGCAATAGACGACTGCACAAATGCAATAAAACTGGATGACACGTACATCAAAGCATACCTGAGGAGAGCACAGTGGTAAGCAGGCCGGGGCTGGGAGGTTCGGTTCAGGGGTCTGCAGTGCTGCTTGGCTGGCAGAGCTGAGACCGGTTTCACGTGTGTGAACGCAGGCTCCGGCTGGAGCCAGAGCTGGGCCTGGTGGCTACGGGAAGCCTGACGGCACCGTCGGGGACCTGATGCCGCAAGCTGCCAGTCACATTTAGCCTTGGAGCGGGTTATGTAATCAAGTAGCTTAAAGCAACGTCCTGTCCCCAGAGTGGTTGAAATCTCACTCTGTTAACCTGGTTTAGAGCCTGCTGTGAAACGGGGTTGGCTCTGACCCCTCGCAGGACCTGCCTTTCATGGCTCCCTGTAAAGGGCCGATCTCTCTCGTCCAGGGCCAGTGGCTATGCTGCCCTGCTCTGGGTGAGGGTCTCTGAACCGGCAGTGACTGGCACCCTGGGCACGTGGCACAGCCTGGGCGTGAATGCCAGCACTGGGGACCCTTGCTTTAGGGATGCTGCTGCTGCTGCTTGCAGGGTCGGCTGTCCCAGCATGATGTGTTCTCAGATGCAGGGGCTGAGGACTTGCTGCATGGAGACGAGTTTCGACATCTTTTCAACCGTCTCCATCAGAAATTCTGCATTTCCCTTTTGCGGGCCCCTGGTGGTTCTCCTGGGCAGTGTCAGAGCTTCCTGGGCACTTGCTAGGCTGAAAAGGCCACTGGGGGCCCCCTGTCGGATCACTCTGTAAGTTGAAGTGCAGGATATTTTGCTTCGAGTTGGCTCCCCCGCCCCGGGACTTGGTGCTATCTGGTAATGTGACAGTGTTGCATGTCCGCCAGCCAATAGACAGCCACCACTGAGCCCTCTGATAATTGAGGTATTCACTGAAATGCCTCATCACTCGTAACTGTCCAGAGATGATAACGAGTCTGACTCTGCCTCAGTTTCCTGGAATGCCCAGTGGCTGCCGGTAGTTCCTGCACCCGGGAGATGGATGAAGCAAGTCTATCAGAGGTGGCTTCTTGATTTGCTAGGATTCCTCCTGCACAGGGAGACGGCAGGTGCACGTCAGGCCAGAACACGGGCTTAGTCTGCCAGGGTTTCCTTTGGGGGGCCCCTGAGAAACGCAGGTGGCTGGGCTGTGAGCTTTAGTCTTCACCCTTTGCCTCCCCCCTTGGGCTCCCCTATTGAGCCCCTGTGCTTCTGCTCTGCGGGTCCTATGCGCGTCTTTCCCTCGGGAGCCATATCCCTCCAGAAGCATCCGGATTTACCCCCTGCTGCTGTGGTTTTTGTTAGGCTCTGTAAACTCTTCCGTTGTAACAGTTGTTTCCTTGCATAGTTACATGGACACCGAGCAATACGAAGATGCTGTGAGGGATTATGAAAAGGTTTACCAGACAGAGAAAACGAAAGGTAAAAGCATCGGCCTCGCGTTCCAGGCGCACGCCCTGCCCCTCGCCAGACGCGTTTCTTGTAAGGTGGGAGCGCTGGTAAACGCTCTGAATTGCCATCGTCCACCCGGAGCTGCCCCCTCTCGCTTTAATACTGCCCCTGGCTTTGTGGAGATATTGGGAGAAGCTCCGGAACAGCTGCTTCATGGCATCGGGTGGGAGTTTGTTCTCTCCCAGTGTTGGGAGGGTGGGAGTAGAGCTTGGTTCGTGGTTGGCGCTGGACTAAGATTCAGAACGGTGTGAGGGTCAATTCCTGACTCTGCCACAAATGCCAAGTGCCCTTGGGCAAGTCACTTGATTTCTTTGTGCCTTGGTTTCCCCACTGGCCTGCTAAACCCAGGGTTGTGAGTTCAGTCCCTGAGGGGGCCATTTAGGGAACTAGGGTTTAAAAAAAAAAATCTGTCGGGGGTTGGACTAGATGACCTCCTGAGGTCCCTTCCAACCCTGAGATTCTATGTTTGGTGCTACAGTTTTATTGACACACGGAGGGTGCTGCCATTTCTCCGTGCGTAGCAGCCAGAGGTGTGTTAAGATAGTGCCGGGTGCACCAGGCACCCGCCAGGGGCTCAGGGAAGTGGGTGTCGCTGAAAGAACATTAACATTGAATCAGCCTGGGCTGGAATTTTCCAAGGAGCCAGAGCTGGGTGTCCACACCCCAGTGACTAAGCAATTCACACTTCTCTGGAAATTCGACCTTCGCTGAGCCGCCTCTGACGTGCCAGGCCTGAGCACAAGAGTCTCCTCTGTTCTCAGAGATGAAAAGCACCTGACGGGTGCTGCCTTACAAGCAGAAGCAGCACTCGATGGATGGTTTGGCTTGGGTACTGCACCTAGTGCAATGCCAAGGGATTGTCTTGTGAGTGGGGATTGGCCAAAATCCAACATGTGGCATCTCGAACGGCTATGGCTGCCTGTGTGGTTCCCAGCCCCCGGGGGCGTTCAGTATAATGACGTGAGTGCACGTACGTTAATGGAGGGGTCTCGCTGCGGACAGCAAGAGAAACCCTTTAATTCTCGAAGGAAGCTTTCCTTCTGGTGCTACTAAGGCTGCTGTGATACGAGGCGCTTTCCTTCTGCCTTGCTTTTCTCTCTAGAACACAAGCAATTCCTAAAGAATGCACAGGTGGAACTGAAAAAGAGCAAAAGGAAAGACTACTATAAAATCCTCGGGGTGGACAAAAATGCCTCCGAAGACGAGATCAAGAAGGCCTACAGGAAACGGGCACTCATGCACCACCCAGGTAAGAAATGTTTCTGCGGTTAGCTTGCAGCTCACTGCTGTGGGTTTTTCAGGAGCAGAAGTTAACGGACGAGAGGATTTCAGAGGAAGCACTTTCCCAGCCCTGCGAACCCCACTGTGGGCTGTATTGTCTGAGTTCTTTAATGACTGTTTCAGCAGGATGACCACGGTGGCACAGAGAAGCCGATGGTTGGCGGGAATGTGCAGTGTTTTCCAGCTACGCTTGGCAGCATTTGAAAGCTTCTTTCCTACCTGTCTTTGCCCCTTAGACCGGCACAGTGGGGCGAGCGCAGAAATACAGAAAGAAGAGGAGAAGAAGTTTAAAGAAGTGGGAGAAGCCTTCACCATCCTGTCGGATCCCAAGAAGAAGGCTCGCTACGACAGCGGGCAGGATCTGGAGGAGGATGGCATGAACATGGCAGGTAAGTGCTCGACAAGCATGCGATGCCAGCTCTGCCCTCGCTTCTGGAGGGGCCATTCCTTACCTTGCTGGCGTTAAACGCCTGCTATGTTTGATGGCACCGTGAACTGAGCGTGGTCACGCTGTGCCGATACTTGGGTGGGAGATGGCCAAGGGCTGCCCCTAGCTGTTGGTGATTCAGCAGATGGCATCCTTCCCTCTGTGGGTACTGAGCCAGTGCCCCAGCCTGTAGCTAGGGGGGCGCTCTTCTGCTGAAGAGATTCTCTTCCATGGGTGCTGACCGCTCATGGTGCCTGTTGGTTGCATGATGTTTATCCCAGCAATAAGCCTCGTGGCCCGTAGTGTCCAGACCAAGGTCTCGCTCTAGCAGTTACTCTCTGGTGACTCCGGTCGTCTGCGCTCTCTGCCCTAAACCCCTGCAGCGCTGCTCCCTGCTGCTGCATTTCTGCCGTGTACACACAGCTTGTGTATCCCGTTGTGAAGGACTTTAGGATCCTTTGTTTACAAAGCTGTGAAATGACACAAGCAGTGTCTCTAACTTACAACTGTCTTCTCCCGCCGTAGATTTTGATGCTAACAATATCTTCAAGGCTTTCTTTGGTGGGCCAGGTGGCTTCAGTTTTGAAGGTAGGTGACACGTCTTTCCACCAGCATGAGAAATGTTTGTGCTGTTCATATACGTGACGGTCACATTAACGTCCCAGCCATAAGTCAGTGATCGAAAGGGTTCATGTTTGATTTCACTGCTTACGTGCGTGGTCTGTGCAGTGCCCCAGCAGATGGCTGCTTCTGGGGCCTGTGTAGCGAAAAGCCTCCCCTCGAGGTGTGTGAAAACGTGGCACTAATGGTGATCTGTTGCTGAGAAATAGGCTTGGCTGGGTCACTGACTCTGGTAAGGAGGGTGTCTGATCAGACACGTTGC
This sequence comes from Mauremys mutica, assembly GCF_020497125.1. Classification (NCBI taxonomy): domain Eukaryota; kingdom Metazoa; phylum Chordata; order Testudines; family Geoemydidae; genus Mauremys; species Mauremys mutica. The sequence continues at coordinate 1,961,594 of NC_059096.1, forward strand.
AGAGCTAGCCTGTCCTGTCTCCTGTTAGACGTGCACAGCTCCCAAGGGCCTTCTGGAGGGCCCGGCCTATTGTCGCTGCTGTTGAGTTGCCCAGGGGATGTTGCAAATGCTGTTATGCCCCACACTGACCATCCTTCTCCTGTGCATGGTCAGTTCCCCGTGGATTGCACGCCTCTTGGCACAGGGGTGGCTTGTACAGTACCGAGCATCTGGTCAGCACTTAACCAGCATTAATACCCACGGGAGAAACTCAGGGACCCCTGACTTGGGAAGAGTCTTGTTGGCAAATTACTCTCGCCCTTGCAATCCTTTCTCCAGACCCCTTTACTTACCAGCACTGACCCTGTGCCAGCGGTACTCCGTTCCCGTTTGTGTGGCGGAGTCAGACTGCCCGGAGCCCATCCCTTGTGTTCCTGTCCAAGGCTGCATGTGAGCCCAGCGCTCCACGGATGTTCAAGAGCCTTGTTCTGGAGAGAGACTCGGGAACTCTAATATTTCTCACTTTCTCTTTCAGCTTCTGGGCCAGGAAATTTCTTTTTCCAGTTTGGCTAAACTAAAAACATACAAACCACATACACCCACCTGAAATGCTCGTTTTAACCTTGAATACGGACATAATTAGACTCCTGCCTTCATCATGTCTCATTGTACTTAGAGCAGTTTCATTTTCTCAGTTGGAGACCTCTCTGTTGTGTGCTTTGTGTGAGAAGAGGAAACCAGTGCTGAAGAGAGGGGGGCGGGGAAGGCTTGTGAATTTTGTTTTACTGTTAACTTTATTAAAAAAAATAAAATGTTTTGAATCTTTTGGTCCCTCCATGCTGGCCCATGTTTTCAGACTGTTCGGACTTCCTCCAGGGTCCTGTTGCTGGCAACCCAGCTTGTTCATGGCTCCTTTTGGTTGGTTCCAGAGTGCAGGATGGCACAACATCAGGGTTTCTGGAACCCCATTTTTACTTGTAAGTAATTGAATCGTAACAGGGTTTTTATAACTACATCCTGTTTGCCAGCTGCAGTTTTGTTTGCTGTGGCTATGGGAGAATGTACACCCGGGCATTAATGTAAATGACAAACAGGGATCTTAATGTTTTTTGTACTGGAGAGAAATCCTTCCTCATATTTACGGGAGCCGCCGATACAAGAGAACTCTCAGTGGGGCAACTAGAAATGAGTGCTCTAAATGCGTCCACTCCAAGACGCCTTTGTTTAAGGGGATATTTAATTTGGTCTGGGGTGAATTTCTTTTCAGTTCCTCTTTTATAATTCATTCACTTGATCATTTAATTGCAGCATATGTGATTAAAACATGGCTTTGCTAGGTTTGATTGGTTTGTTTCTACAGTCTAAAAATACTCTTTATGATGTTTTTCCATATTGCAAATCCGTAATGCGGGCTGCCTGTTTCCAACTTGTAAACACGCACAGCATGTTTGAAGAATGGTTACTATGGGTAACGTTTACAGAAGTTGGTGTCTGTTTTTAATGTAACACAACTGTGTGAGTTTTAAATGGCATTCCAAGTATTTTACAGGAACAAAGAAATTCCAAGTTCTAGCAGAAACTCTGGGCTGATGGTGCATAACTTGCCTCACTGCCTGTGTGATCTGTTGATGAGCTAAAGCCAGAGCTGCATGGAGACACGTATTCCCAAACTCAGAACTGACGTGCTTTCAGAGCGTTGCCTGGCTTCTCACACCATTGCTGTCATGCCCTGATACTGGCTGGGAGGGGAGCCCGGCTCTGTGGAATGATTCCTGTTTCCATATAGTAAAGAGCTCATGTGACTAGAATCATCTCCACTGAACGGATGCTCCACCTGTGAAGTAGTTTTGGAGCTTTTCACAGTAGCCTTATGTCTGATGGGATTTTCAATGGCCTTTACCATAGATATGTAGAAAGTCACCGGATAATTACTAGATAAATGCTGACCAGCACTGGCCCAAAGGGGCAGAACTGTTTCTGAGGAAGATTCTCTTGTGATTGTGTTAAACTGCAATTACTGTTTTGTAGAGACAGTTGTTGAAAAGCTGCATCCCGTTTGGCTGAGAGAACAGACGGCTTGTGCATAAAAGTAAATGTAAGGACGTATGTGCTCCTCAGAGAAATCTTTCTATCTAGCAGATCTGACTGGCTGACCGACTTCGTGTGTGGTATTACAGAAAACAGTTGACTTCCAATGCACAGTCCCTTAATATCTTCCCTCCAGTCAAGGGCTAGACCCCTCCTTCAATTCAGTTGGCTGCAGGATTGCCAGATTGCAATGCCAGGCATGTCTCTCTCCCAGATGGCATAGAAACGCAGGGTACTGCCACCAAAAAAGTAAGTCATGCTGCTGCTTCTATCAGAAATATGACAATCTGCTCTCATGGAGGGCAGATTTAAGGGCTTAATTCCAGTTATTGCATCCCAATATCAGCAAAGGAAGTTCATGAGCCAGCATTGAGAAATGGTTTAGAAGCCTGAGACCCCCACAGCATTTATTCTTCTCCCTCACACCAGTATAACTTGTGACTCTGGTGTAAGTGAGAGCGGAATAAGGTGCTAGAATCTTACCAACTCCCGTAAGTTAAATGTCTTGGGGCATAAAAGTTGATCTGCATTTTGAAACGTTCTGTGGTTCTTTTGCAAATCAAAGTTTACATGACATCACTTTGGTGGGATGTTCTGGATTCACAGCTGCACCGTTTGGCATCTCAGATTCTATTAGCGGAGTACAGAGACATTTCTTGCATTTTGTCGATGTTCTTTTTTAGTTAAGTGTTGGCCGACTTCCCTGCTCCCCACTTCTAAAAAAGGCAGTTCTTTCGGGCATGAAGAGGGGACATATACACAGTAGCTATTGATATGAACTGTACATGATTGCATGATTTATTGTAGTTAAATATTAATATGGTGAGTGCCAAGACTTTTTAAAAAGCACTATTGTGAGACTAAAAGTGAATGCAAACTTAGTCACTTTGCAGAGTGCATTATAACACTAGTGGAAATTCAGTAATTATACTGTTATCTCAGGACAGTAGCAAATGATTATTGTGGCATATGTATATTAAAATTGCAGCCTCCCTCTTGTGGTAGCACAGTAGCTTGGACAGGTGGAACTGTTTCTTTCGGACCATATCAGCCTAGATATGTGTGTGGTTTCAAACATTGCAGTCACACTTTACAGTTACTGAGCAGGATCGATTTTATCAATTGTATTTCATAAGTAGCCAACAGGAAGCCTTGATGCCATTTGCCTGACTGCTACATCTAGTCTCTTGTGTCTTCCCTCTGACTTGTTAGGAGCTACAGGATGGAGGAATTTGCCACTGTGAGTAGCAGGTCTCTTAACCTATGTTCAAGCTTTCTACAGGTGGTAGAAGACACAGTTGATGTATGTGGCAATTCCCATAACAGGCTGAGTGGGGAAAATGGATTAATTAGACTCTTCCTTTTCTGACTCACCTGTGGATTACAGGCTTTATTTTCCATGTGAAGGAGACTGACACTCAAAGGTCCTACTCTTAATGAAACGTGTGTCTTATTTTTTTGAAGTCCGTCTTTACTAACCATGTATTTGTGGCACAACAGGAAGAGCCTTAATCTGTTTTTATTCTGAAAAGGGACTACAAATGCCTCCATGCAGTTCCCTGTAGGGAAACTCCATTAGTTCTGGAGAAGCGTGGCTTAGTTTTACAAGTAACCAGCGGCTTTTTCCTTAGCCAGGAATCTGGAAGTTGAGTGGCTTTTAAATCACCACTCCACATTCTGCTATTGGAACCTAATTTAAGAATCCTCTGGAGTGGGCATGAGCCAAAACAGACCCTTTCTTTCCCACAGCTGCAGGCAGTGACTCTGGTAGGAAGAGGAATAAAGAGTTATTCCTCTAGTCAGGAGACAAGACAAAATACACGAGAACTGAGTGAAGTGGGTGGCATGGTCACTTGTGAGAACACCTGAGATCACGGACCTTAAGAGACAAACTACAGAGACGTCTCTGCTTTCTAAAAGCCCAGCCACAAAGATACCTACTGGTATAAAGTCAAACTAACCTCAGTTATTCTAAAACACAGTTGTTGAAATAAGAGACGTGTGAAGCGTTTTGCTTTCCCCTGCAGTGCTCTTGTGATGTCCCTCCTTGTGACCAAAATACGAAGTGTCTGAGCTGCAGTTGGGGTAGTCTCAGGTGATCAGGCCCAAGTCCATTCAAAATGAAAGCAGGAGACGCTGCATTTTGTTAAGTCCATCGACGTGGCGTTTGGAGACGCTTGTGTGTGGAATGTCGAAGGTCTGCAGGCAGGCAGGCTACCTGCCTTCTTCCCCTTTCTCAGCACTGGCTTTACTTCTAGTGGCAGTAACTCCTGCAAGAGCTGATATGAGTGTTGGGTTCAAATCCTGGTCAGGCACAGACACAACCCGAACTCCAAACAATGAGTTGTAAAGAACATTAAGCTGCGTCTAGACCCCTTTCGGTGGGCTCCTTCTCGGCTGCCTGTGCTGTGTAAGGGGGAGGCTCTTTATCAGTCCACTTGGAGTTTTGCTCCAAGGACGGATTTTTATTGGAGCTACAGGCTTTGACTGTTTAATGCAATTATTTACAAGTGCAATTTGCAGAAATGTTGGGGGCAAGATAATTAAGTAGTTCATGAACCAGTGTAAGTCCCCAGAGCACTTTGGCATCCCGCTAGAAGGAGGATTGAGAGCCACTCGGCTGTAGTTTCTTTCCAGCGATCAGTGTTTACCAAGCTGGTCTTCAGCTAAATGAATGACTGAAGCCTTCAGACCACACCGTGGCTTGCTCTCTTGGCAGATTACCTCCTCACTTCTTTAACACGAACGGTTCGGCAATAGATCTGCTGTGAGTAGACTTGTGTTCTTCCAGCTTAAGTTTGTGCCTTGTGCCCCACCCCCTGCTCAGAAAAACCAGTTTGTGTGTCTCACCACCTTTAGATTCCCTGGTCTAGTGCTAAACTCCAGCTCCCTCAGTACTGAAACTGGTTCTGAAAAGCAACAAACCCAATGCTAGTAAGAACTATGACCCTGCTCTAAATCTCATGTCATTTACATGCAACAGCAGCTCTGTTGGGAGCAGATTTTCCCATTAGAACCTACTCCCCAGAACAGACACATGGGTTGAGATAGTAAGTAGGGAACCTTTTGGCTCCAGCCTGCCCTAGTTTTCCGCAGCCATGCACACAGTGGGATACGATCTTCCCGGTAAGCTGGGCACTGGCGCGAACTGACTGGGTCCGAATGCAGACTCGTAGCGGGGGTGCTAAGCTGGCTTGTCTGTTCCACAAGTGGTAGAATGTTGTTGGGCTAAAGCTTTGGTTGATGGCACAAAAATACTGTAGTTTGTCAGCTTCCATCTTTCACCTTCTGTGGCTGGGCAGGCACTGTGACAGCCACTCCTAAACTGATACCCCGTTTACTCCCTGCTTTCACTTAATGGCTGTGCTACACAAGAAAGGTGAAAATGGTAAGAGTGTGAAGCAATGTTTTTGCAGTGCAAAATGGCAACCTGAACACCTTTTGTTGCATGCATAATATCTGCTTTATAGTAAAGAGACTTTAAGGAGTACTAGAGACAAAAGCCGATACACTGATGTGAAGCCCCTCAGAGAGGACATTCGCCCCCGTGCTGTAGTATTTAATTGAATTTAAGGAATAGATTCTGTATGTTTACCTCAGTGTAAAGATTTAACCTTTCCCTGGAGAGGAAAGGTTATTGCATGAAGCAATCTGTATTCTAGATCGCTCTCCCAGCTGCCTAACCCTCTTCAAGGCAGGCTTCACGTTGATATAAACACTGACCCTCTTCGGGCCCTTTACCTTTCTAGGATGTGAAGGGTAAAAACTGTGAATATTTGTTGTTTACTTCATTAGGCATAATACATATGATGTGTTTATATGCAGAATCTCAACCAGATTGAAGCAAAACCATGTGCAATTGGTTTGTTATAAACTGTATATGATGTACAAACTAATAAACAGTTAAATGAGGAGCGTGTGACTGTTCTTGACCAGGCGAACGAGCCAGGCTCTCGAGCCACCCCTGGTTTAAAGTTGGGCCCCTGCTGAGAACGTCCTGTGAGGGGTTTTCAGCTACAACCTGGGAGGAAGAGTTGTGGGGGAAATGCCATTAAGGAAGAGGCATGTTCCCCCAAAGGACTATAAAGATGTACAGAAGTTGGGCCTGCTCTCACAGGGATCTCCTTTTATTCTGGGCTTCCCCTGCAGCGCACACTGGAGCTCTTGGTGGGCTATGGGTGAGTTCTGGCAGAGGCAGACACCTAACAGTTTCTCTGCTGAAGTGAAGGGAGGCAGAGTAAAGTGAACTGTTGTCGGTGCTCTCATGTGGAGAGCAGCAGGGCAGCTGGGAGGTGTTCAGTGTTTTCACCAACACTCACCCACTTGCAGAATTTGATATGCCACCAGGTGAACCCTAAAGCTTCCTTCAGTTTTGTTTTAGATGTTCAGAGGGGAACCAAAAGAAAATCCCCCACATGGATTTGGGCTTTGGTAAGTGACCTCCTTGCCCAAGCACAGTTAGGGTTGTGGTGTCACGGCAACAGATCCTTTACTGCTGTGAACCTTGCGCATGCATGTCAGACACAGGAACCACATTAATACTGGATTTATTTCAATACACTTTACAGTTCATGGGACACTAAACCATAACATGAGTTTAAACTGCTTGTTCTGACCTGAATTGATTAGTTCAGCCAAATGTTACAGGAGGGTAATGACAGCAGATATCTGTGATCAATAGGCAAGCAGCATTTGGCTATGTTCACGTGAGCAGAAACAAGTTTCAACTATAATTAAAAAGTGTAATAACTGAACATTAGACAACCAGCTGGAAAACTGAGATTTAAGCAGGTTAAGTTATGCATAAATTACAATGCCACTGTTATTTACTTCCTAAGTAACATGTTAGCTTCATGTACTTCCATGCTAATCTTAACATTCAAAAGAATTAGACTTTGAATCCAAAGCAGGAAAACCTATTTTGCATGAAGTACAATTTAGTACTTCAGACATGATTTTAGTTTATATAGGATCAGGAGTTGGAATAGATGAACTAATAGGTCTTTTCCATCTCTATCTCCCTGCCAGGGCAGGATTGTTCCCTACAATATACATACAGTAGTGCTTTGTCCAGTCTACATTTAGATGTCTCATACGATGGTGGCCCCTGTAGAAGGCAGAGCAGATCTCACTGCTAGGAAGTTTTTCCTGATATTTAAATTCTCTTTTTCATGATCTTACCTATAGTCGTTCCATTTAATAGAGCTTCAATTTGAAACTGGAAGTAGATCCTCCACCCACCCATGCACTTTTTGCTTCTCTCACACCCCCGGAAGTCTTCGAGCCATTCTAGTAGCACATGAAGTTAGGATAGGCCACACACTGCTAACCATGGGGATGCAATCGATTGACCCTGCTGAATGAAGCTTCTTAGACTCCCCTAAGTGCATACCTAATCCTTGTGCTTGTCGACCAAAGCCACTTGGAGCACTTGTTCCCCTCCCACGGAGGCTTAGTGGTTTTAATCATCAGCTACCCAGGGCAGTATGTTCCACCAGCCTGTGGGGAGCTGTACCAACTTAAAGTTGGGTTGAACTTTCAGCTTCAACTCACAAAATGGCTTCACAAAATGAAAAGTAGCTAAAAACTTTGGTCCACCACTGTCTAAATCAGTTATTACGGTCACATCTAAGGATTGTGGTCCATAGGGAAATTACAAAACATGCAGACTATCCGGAATGATCCTCTGAGGGATGAGACCTCTCTACAAAAATCTATCATTTTAAAAAGTCATTCAGCACTTCAGTTATTTAAATATCCTATTTGGTCTACTTAACTATCAAAAATGGTTGTTTAGCCACTTAGTTTTCCTTTACAGTCAGGTCACCAATTTCCTTCCTGAGGGCCAATACATTGTCCCAGGAGAGACACTTCATACTAGAGTTTGCAGAAGGGCTACTTTAGTACACGCAACTTTCTTTTTACAACTTTATAAAGGTTACCCAAGTTATTGTCTTAAAAAAAGCAAACAAAAAAAAAACCAACCACACCACCGCAGGGCTGGAGCACTTAGATGATAGTGCAGGGATTAAAGGCAGAGCCTCGCTTGTTACTGCCCTGAGTAGGCACTAGCTTTCCCTTGCCATAGTAACCTGAGAAAATAGCCTTCACTTCAATCTTTTTAGAAAGTAGGAGCATCCACATGCCATTGCCAAAGTACAGCAGTTTCCCTCCACCAATTTCCTCAATTTCATCACCTTTGGTCCCTGCCTTTTCCAGCTTGACAAACTCCAGCAAGTCAAGTCCAGTCTGGACCGGTTCTATGCCACTGGCACAGCCAAGGGTAATGTGAGCCCGGCTGCCTTTGGGCAGGTTGTCTATAGGCAGTATCTTGTCGACGTCTCCCGGCCACAGCAGCAGTTCTTGCTCACTCAGTTCCACGCGAGCACCAGCAGTTTTTGTTGTGAGGAACAGCGCAGAGATAGTCAAGGTAAAGGCTTTTCCGTAGGACGCCTTCACCACCTAAGGGGAGAGAGGACCAAACAGTCTGAATCCAGAATAGAACTTTAACTGACTCAATGTGACATTAACCTGCCCTGCCAAGCCCCTTCCAAGGTTTCCGCAGCCAGATCTACTACTTTGCCTTTTCAGTTAGAGTCTTCACTGATCCCCTTTGAGGAATTCACACATTCCATGTATATGCTACAAAGTGTATCATGAATAACTGCTCTCCTCAACAATCTTAGGGTCTTTCACTGGCTTCTCCAGCACTCAATATGGTAATGAAAACATCATCATGGTTACAGGTCACTGTTTTCTCTCTCCTCCCCCTCCCCCTTTTGGTCATCTTAATTTATGTATTTTAATTGGAACCTCAGGCTGATCAGATATGGTACAAAAGATGGAAGTGACCATACCTTAACTCACGAGCACTCAAAACCAGGCCATTAGAGGAGGACTCTAGTACTTACAGGAAAAAAACCCATAAGACCTTGCAATTAGTTTGGAGGCAAGAAGGAAACTTCCTCAATGCATCTCCCTGTCACCGTTATTTCTCAGTCCCGAGGAGTAACAGCCTTACTATTTCTCTTCTAAACAGGCTGTCAGGTGAGCCAGCTTCACAAGTGCTGTTGTGAGGGAGACACATGCAGTCGCGCTAAGGTTGTAGAAAGCTGCACAGCCACACCAAATCTACCAAGGGAAAAGGTTGGCGTAACATACAACTTGAACACACGTTTTGGGGAAAAAAACCAAAAACAAGACACTAACTTCTTGTTGTGCATATTCGTCAGCTCCCATAGCCTTTCCAAAGTCAGTAAATTTTGTTGTACAGTGCAAGACGCTGGGTGGCCTTTTCGCAAAGTAGCTGGTCAGGTCCAATTTTACTTTGGGATCTTCAGCAGGAAGAACTGCAAGTGTAGATAAGCAAAATTACTACTGACAAATTAATGTTCATCTTTCCCTGCAAATACTCATTTAAGAGGTACACTTAAGGTTTAATTTTACTTAGAGCTGAGAGTGCTAGACAGCAGTAGAAAATGAAGTATTCTTTATCCTCACAACTCGCGTAGTCCAGCAATGCAAGCTTCCTTGCACTGCTAGCCAGTTTGCCTAGGCCTTGATATTGCAGGGAATCACTTTAGGGGCAACATGATGTTTCAGTCCATTTTTATTCAATCCTTGGCCTCTCTCCTCCAACTTACTTCACATAGGCCATCACAGAAAGCAGGTGAGAATGGCTTGGTTATTTCCAGTCTACACTGGATTCAAACCTGTGGGCTGCAGGCTCAAGGTTCTATATCCCCCTGCAAATCCCCTAAACATCGGGTTCCAAAACCTTTAAATTTAAGAGGCGGTGGGTTGTGCTTCCCTACATAAAAATGATTTAAAGCTGCTTCTGCTTTTTGGACAACGTGCCTTGTTATTCTAATCAGTGTCTTTAAATACAACTTGTGGAGAATTTAGACTGAACTGGAAGTGTTACTTTGGAAGCTGAGTGGGCAAGTTTGTTCCCTGTGTTGTCTACTAAGTGGTAACCTTCCCTCTGATTAGTAGAATAAAAAGCTTGGTAAAATATTTATATACATACAGTACTTAGACTCCTTTTTGAATACTTTAAGACTTCCGAGCTCATCTAAAAAGGCTTGCCCAGTCTTCCTCAAGTTCTCTGAACTCTTTTTGCTCAAAAACCATCCATAATACAAAGGTAGGAAATCTTTCTCCAAGCTTGGTTTCATCTTCTTCAAATCTTCCACTGACAGTTTCCACTGATTCTTATCCTTAAGCTGCAAGCAATCCATCTTCCACGGTGTTTTGGGTTCAACAAAGAGGACTTTATACTGGTATTTGTCAGCAATATCAAAGAGTTGGTCTAGCCGTTCCCGTTCATGGTGAGTATCATCCACAATAACAACACTGATGTCTCGCTTGCAATAGTCAACTAAATCCTCATCCAACTTTGAATAATCTTCAGGAATGGAGCTTCTTACTGCGGGTGTAATTTTATAGGTATCGGCAGAAATGACCTTGCAGGCATCCTTATACTGGTCTTGAATAGCTTGGGCAAGAGTGGATTTCCCACTGCCAGGCAGGCCTCTTATGATAAAAAGGGTTTTAGATTCTTTGACTGTAGAAATGGTAGTGTCGTCATCAAGGAATGGAAACTGCAGATTTTCGGGCCTCTCTTTTGATGATTGAGTAGACATTTTTCTAAATATTTTAGGCAGGAATGTATGGCTCTTCCGGGTTAAGCCTCTGTTCTGAAAGTTTAAAAAAAAAATTAATTTGTATTTTTTTGCTATAACAATCCAAACAGATACCATCTTTCTGACACTAAACAATATCACTGTTTGAGTTCTTACTAGACAGAAGCAATTTTTTTTGCTATTCACATATGCATTAAATGGTCCATTGATAGTTTTAAATGACACTATTATGTCATAATTCTGTGCCACCATTATCATATTAAACCTCAGCTGCATTTCTCAGCTTACAGTGCTCTGAACAACTAAAACAACTTTGTGCTTAAATGTTTCTGCTGACTCCCCTCCTAATGGGTCAAAGTGACCCTTTTAATCTGAATTTAGAAGAAAATTAAAATGTAAAGGCGTAGGCCTGCCTGCCTGCTCATTTATCTGTGGATTTGCCTTTTACTAGCTAGATGCTCACACCTGTTTCGAAACTGGCTTGTGTGGGGTTATACCATTGCAAACTCCATGCTTATGCAGATTGTTTACCCTCCTTGAATTCTAACATACCAGACACCACTTCATGGGTCAAACTCAATTGAGTCTAGCTGAAAATAAAAAAAGCTGTAAGGTTACCATATTTAAAACTTTTATTCAAAGACACTGCTCACAGAAACTTAAATATAGCCTGAACAGGAGAAGTGAAAGCTCATGCTACTGTGACAGCTGTTGATGTTGGGAAGATTCAGTTAAAGAACAAAAACTAAAATACAGAGACTGCAAAAAGTTTGATTTGATTTTAAGTCTGATATTTTACGCAGTCGATCTCAAACTTTTATACTGGTGACCCCTTTCACAGAGCAAGCCTCTGAGTGCAACCTCCCCACCCCCTTTTATAAATTAAAAACACTTTCTTTATATTTAACACTATTATAAATGCTGGAGGTGAAAGAGGGTTTGGGGTGGAGGTTGATAGCTTGCGACCCCCCCATGTAATAACCTCACGACCCCCAGTTTGAGAACCCCTGCTTTACAGGTGTTTTTCCAGTTGCGTGTAAGAGACCGCTTAGAGAGAAGTCTGCCTGCAGGAGTGCGTACTTACTGCTGCACATCATGCCAAAAAGACCCTTTCCTCTTGGATGCTGTGCAGAAGGGCCTCCCTGGAAATGCCTCTGAGGTAAGATCTTTATTGGCAGCTACCTGCTGCAGGGTAGAATGATTTTTTTTTTGTGGTGGTGTACTTGTGGCAAAGACATTTAAAGCCCCACAATTGGCATTACCTGAGACTGAAGGGAAACCAAAACTAGTGAAATCGCTAGGATTCTACAGAAGCAAGTGCTCCTGGAAAAGCCTAAGCGGCAAATGTTTGCATGATTCTGCCTGTCAGCATTTTGCACTGCAAGCAAGATTCAAAATGAGATGTGGTTACTCTGGGAAGAAATTAATTAGGATCTTTCCACGCAGGAGTAATTCAAAATACATCAGAATTAAACACTGGCCTTCATGAAATCATAAGACATTTTGGGGTGGGGCTTGGTCCTGCAGTGATGTATTATCACAAACTTGGCATTATGACATCACACAAGTTTCTTTGACAATATACTGTGGAATCCCTATAGGGCCAAGTAGAAGCTGGAATTCGAAGAAAAAGGTATTTTAAAGGCACAAATATTTTCAATAGTACCAGCAGGGACAAAGATTTTTGTAAATGTTAAATAGCCTCTTAATTTCCTTCTCGGGCATATTCTGGCCACTGAGAATGGTTAACCTGCTATGGAGCAACAGCTTGGTTTACCAGTGGTGGTTTCACTACAACTAATTAGTAGAAGCAAGTGTGGAGACAAAATGCTAGAGAAGTGAAGTTTCACTGCTGACTCAAAACTTGGATCATCTTTTACTATTCAAATATTTATTTGGTCTGTGGCAGAGGGGACGTGCTTGATTCTGCTCACCAGTACTCATGGGGTAAAGACAATGTAGGCATGTCTGTGGAAACTAACATTTTGCTTGTATCAATCTCTCCATCCTTCTTATGTGGTTTTCTTCGCTTTTAAGCAATTTGGGACAAGGGCTGTGTCTTTCTGTATGTCTGAGGAGTGCCTAACACGTTTGCAGGTGCTACTAAAATATAAATCCCTTTAAAACTGAATTGAAGCTATAAAAAGTAGGATGATTAACTCAAAATGTAGCCCTGTAACTGACTGACCATTGTGTACTATTGGCAGATTTTAGGCAGAACGTTTACCAGAGAAAGTAGCTCGTTTATATTAAAAAGTAGCCTTGGGTCTTGTTTGGAAGAATGGTACAATCCACCTGGAATTCTCTTGGGAGCTTGGCAGAGCCAGTATTCCCTCTTGGTAAGCACATGCTACTTTTTACTCATTACAGAGGTACTTGGTGTCTCATTTCATCTGCCAAGCTCTTTGTCCACATCCAAGTGGTCTGAATGGGAGCTGTAAAACTTGTTTTTACATCTAAATGTTGGGTCAGATTTGAACTTGACAGGGTCCATTTAACCTCAGCAAGTATGCAGGTAATAATAAGTGAGAGAGATTGAGTAAGACCTACAACCAAAAGAGAGCATTTGAGCGGGGCCTGCATATAGTATTTGGATTATGACTGGTTTGCAGTCAAACTATTTTGATGAAAACAGCTGTTGGTGAACAGCAGTAACTGAGGCATTTTTTTAAGATGCAAACAAAAGAACAATAATAGAAAACACCCTCAGCACCCATTGTTTATCAGCCAGCTTTAAATAATAAGCTCTTTAATGAAACCAGGCCACATACAAAATGGATAGACAATGGTACCACACAAATAAGTCTTAAAGGAGCAGTTGGCCAGTTTCTGATTAAACAATCTATTCAATTCAACACAAGCTATGTCACTTCTCCCCTTCCCCACAATTGTCCCTACAAAGCTCCTATTTATATGGAAACAAGTATTTTGGTCTCCCTTCCAGGAAAGAGGATGAATTTTAAGTGGCTCTGGTAAGATTTGCAACAGTGTTTTACTCCCTGCTAAGGGGGGGGGGGGGGGGGGTTAAAGCAATTAGCAAACTGTTTTCTACTAGACATGACCAGTGAGGGTTTTTCTAGAGTGCACTGGCACTGAGGTTATGAGGAGAACCTCTAAGCACTGGTGGCCCAACAAAGGATTTAGAAAAACGGGTGGCATTAAGATGTCTGTTAAACCTTGCCCCTCACATCACCTCACTTGGCATTCTGCCCTCGGTCGCTTTTTTTAAGTAGTTTACGATAGAGACCTTGACTTTTTACCATCTGTAATGCATACATCACATCGTGGGAACTATACAAAGGCTAAATTCCAATGCGATCTGTGCCAGTGGGTTTGGAGCTATGTTAGAGAGTTTAGTATCTCTTCTCATTCTTAATCACAATACCCATTTCTGCAGGTGGCAAAAAGTTGCCTGTCTCTTGGTTCAAAGAGTGGTGATTCCAGGAAATGAGATTTGAACTTTTCTTTATAGTCTCATGGGCCAGGTGTCCCATACAGGACATTTGCTTGGGTTTTTTTTCCCCAGCACTCCTACCCCTCACATACACATTCCACAGAGCAACAGACATTGTCCATAGCACAAACACTGAGGGGGGACAACAGTTCAGGTTAGCACAGGCCAGCACTGTGCTTGATGGAGTTCCTAGGGTGCTTTGGTTAATTGCTGCCACCAGCTGCAAGGGAGATTGGTACATGGCTCCAAGGGAAACATCCCCTCTCTTGGTCGTCTATTGAACCAGTCCTGCCACAGTCTTGTTAAAAATACTTCTGAAGAACAAAGTTTTCCCCTTTTCACTACAGTATGCTAGACCAAGTATTAGCTATTTAAAATGTCAGTCAGCCCCCTCTAAAAGTTCCTTGTGCCCCTTTCAAAACTACACGATTCTGACACTGTGTAGTAATAGCTATACCCTGCTTGTTTCCTGAACAGGAAACACCACCATTTCCAGAAAGCTCATTTAATGTGTGACAGGCTGCTGCCTCTTTCCTTGCCTACACCCACACAGTTTGTATTTAAGTAAGAATACAAGTCCTATCATCCTTACTTTCTGTACTAAAGGTGCATGTTCCCATAGGTATCTTGATGAAACAACAGCAGGAAATTGTTTAGGGCAAGAAGGTTCTAAGCTAGACTGGCACTCTCAAATGTCACTCTTCCTACAAGTGGCTCTGTCTGAGCAGACCTTTACCTGCTGGGAGAGTTCAACCGCAGGATCAGGGCCAGTACCTGTTCCAGATTCTGTCCTGTCCCCCCCAGTCACCCCAAACACCACTCCCAGTCCCTCCAAGCATCTGAAGAGCAACATGAACGTTTGGAAATTCTGCCACCAGTTACACACAGCTACAGCACAGGATTGATTACAAATTATGGAGTAGATCGTCCCCGCATCACTACCCGCCATTGTGCAATGCATTTCAGCAACACTTAACCCCTCACTCACTCACCACACATAAGGTTCACAGGGCCCCAAATAAAAGAGGAGACCTTACGTTGTCAGGGGAGCGCCAGCAGGCTCTCTCTGCCTCCAAGATGAAGGCCGTGACGATCTTAGCGTGACTGTTTAGCATGCAGTTTGGCACTTTACAAAGATAGCGAGCTGCTCGGAGCAGGGGCTGCATTAATCTGCCTTAGACAGTCACTACACAGCTCAGAATTTGTAGACGCTGCTGACAAAGACAAAGGGAAACGAAACCTACCAGAGACTCTGTATCTCTCACACAGGCGGATGGTTGTATGAGAAATTCAGATGCCTGGGTGGGTTTAATTTTCTTCCTGTGTTTACAGACATACGTTGTGGTGCTGCCCTCGTGGTGGGGGCTGGTTCTAACTCTTGTGCTGTAAAGCTCTCTTGAGGGGGTGAGGGCGCATGGCAAGCAGTCAGGCTGGACGGTGCAGGGATCCCCCCTAATTTCCACAGCCTGCACACCTTGCCTAGGGTGACCAGAGGAACAATCCTGGTATTGAGGCTTTGTCTTATAGAGGTGCCTATTACCCCCCCTACCCTGGGCTGATTTTTCACACTTTCTGCCTGGTCAAAAACCACCAACCGAGCAGCCCCCGCCCCCCCCCCCCCACACACCCAGCCCCACTGTATGCAATGGATGTGACTGTCCAGAAACTAGCACTCCTGGGGGGACGGGCTGAACCCCGCTGGCTGCTCCTAGGAAGGGGCTGTGCCCCAGCTGGGAAGGTCATGGGGGGGGGAGAAGTTCACCCCATTGCTACCCCAAGGCGCTGCACCAGCCTTGCAGAAGGGCCATAACAACAGGCCAGCCCAGGCGAGAAGCCCCCAGCCGGGGGGAGGGGGCTCTGCTCAGCCCTCCCAGTGGGGGGGTCCCATTCACCAGCAAAACACCTCACTCACCCCCCCCCACCGTGACCCCTGTATCACCACAGCATATGGCCCCCTGCACCTGATCCTATAGTCCCACATGTACCCACCCAGTCCCCCTTGCAGCCCCCCCAGACACCTATCCCCTATAGCCCCCCCACCTCCCCTATAGTCCCCCTCAGACACCTACCCCCTATAGCCCCCCCAGACACCTATCCCCTATAGCCTCACATGTACCCCCCAGTCCCCCTTTCAGCCCCCCCAGACACCTATCCCCTATAGCCCCCCACCTCCCCTATAGCCCGCTCAGACACCTACCCCCTACAGCTCCCCCTTATCTCCCCTCTAGCCCCCCAGACACCTATCCCCTATAGCCCCATGTGTCCCTCCAACCCCCTCTTGCTCCTACAGCCCCCCCACCTCCCCTATAGTCCCCCTCAGACACCTATCCCCTATAGCCCACCTACCCCCTACAGCCCCCCTTATCTCCCCTATAGCCCCCTCAGACACCTATCCCCTATAGCCCCCCCACCTCCCCTATAGCCCCCCCAGACACCTACCCCTTACAGCCCCCCCACCTCCCCTATAGTCCCCCTCAGACACCTATCCCCTATAGCCCACCTACCCCCTACAGCCCCCCTTATCTCCCCTATAGCCCCCTCAGACACCTATCCCCTATAGCCCCCCCCACCTCCCCTATAGCCCCCCCCAGACACCTATCCCCTATAGCCCCACAGGTCCCCCCCAACCCCCTCTTGCCCCTCACAGCCCCCCCTCACCTCCCCTATAGTCCCCCCCAGACACCTACCCCCTATAGCCCCACATGTCCCCCCTTGCCCCCCACCTCCCCATAGCCCCCCTCAGACCGGCGCGAGCCCGCTCACCATGGCGAGGGCGGCGCCGCCAGGGGCTGCGGGTGCCGAGCGGAGGGGACGCGGCTCTGTCACGGGCCCGCCCGCCGCGATTTTCATACCCCCGCCGGGGTGGGCGGGCGCGCGGCGGGGGGCAGGGCGGGAGGCGCCCAATGCGCATGCGCTGGCCAAAGGCCTGACGACCAGCCGCCCCTAGCGGCCAAGCCGAGCATTGCAGACACCCCCAGACCCCAGCCAGCCACATTGCAGCAGGGCCCCGGTTTGCACCCTGAGCTCTTACCAAAGGGGAAACCGAGCTCCTGCCCCCTCCACCCCCACCTCCGCCTGGTGGGGTGAGTGCTCCCGGGTCCTAACGCGCACAGCTGCCCTGCACCCAGACACGCCTTCATTCACACACACCCATAGGCCTTTGCCCCTCAGCCCTCGCTGGAACTGCTAAAGCACCAGTTTGAGCTTTCTGCTCCTGAGCTGCTTTGAGCAATGAGCCCGTTAAAGTACCATCAGCCAAGGTAGCGGCAATAGTGCTCTATGGGCAAAGCTTCTAAGGACCGATGAATGGGGCAGCGCCTGGAGCTGGTTCAGGCTCCCAGCAAAGTCAGGCAGCCATCAGTTACAGTGGGTGGATGTTTGTCAGGGGGTTTTGTTTGCAATCTGAATAGCTACACTTTAGCTTCACAACCATGATCCTATGGCGAACAACAGAGGTCTGGCTGCAGCGCCTGGCTAGTCCTATCGCACACCCGCACACTGCCCTAAAAGGGGCAGACCCATGCCTGGCTCTGCGCTCGCTATGCCGCCAGCTCCCACAGAGACAGCACAGCAGGGGCAGCTCCCGCCCGTACTGCAGCGAAGGCACTAGCTGTTAGGCACTGTAGTTTGTGCTCTCACGGAGGCAAGCTGTGGCCATCACTGTTGGCATCATTTATTTACAAGTCACATACACTAAACATAACATTTCCTTGGCGGCATGAAGGTTTCACAGTGACCCAAAGCCCCAGTTTACTTAGGCAACTCTCACCCCAGCACTTGCTCACAGCCTTTGGGAATCCGTCAGCGCTGGATGTGGCCTGGGGGATCTGCGCCAGTCAGCTGCACATGATCCTGCTGTCATGTTACCCAACTTTGCCATGAGTGCAACTATCCCGGTGGGGCAAAGATACTTGCAAGAGCCCAATGCTGACGTGCTAGTGCATGCGGCTCGCCCGCTGGATGGATGGGATTTTTGCCCTTGCATAGCAGGTCCAGTATTGGGCCCTCTTATGTCTGACTCTGTGTCCGAGTCCTGGGCCAGGTCTACCCCACCAACTTCTCCTAGCATCGCTCAATCAGCCAGGGGTGTAATGAAATGGGATCCCTGATGGACATGGCTGTGCCAGCAAGCCCCAGGTAGATCAGCAAGCAGGCGCTTTTGTCCGTATAGCTTAGTTTGCTCAGAAGGGCTGGAATAAGCTACTTTGGCAAAATTGCTGAGTTTTGCACTTTGCCTCTGTAGTGTACTGGTCGAGCTCTGTGAGCAAAGCATCTCAGCACAGACCTGGCTCTGAACTCTAGGCTGAAAGGCTGGGAGGGGGAGGGAAGTAACTGAACTCCTCCCACTGTAACAACCCACACAGCCTTGAATGGACGGCTTGGGAACATGAAAAAAACAGTATTTAAAAGGGACAGCAAGGCCAGCCCCCAGTCTGAAGGGGCTGACTCCATGTCCAGGGAAAATAGGGGCGATTTCACACTAACTAAAATGCACTAGTTTGCCAAGCCAGCAACCCTCATGAACTTTAACCCTAACGAGTGGCTTCCTGGGGAAATGCTGCCTCTTTATTCAGGCAAATCCTGATGAGGCTCTGCATAATCTTCCCCTTTCTCTCCCTCTGTCTCCTCTTTTTCTTCTGCTTCTTCTCCTCTTCCATTTCTTTCATTCTCCTCCTTTTCTACCTCCTTTTGTTTGTTTTCTTCTCTTTCTTTTTGGTCCTTGGCCTCCTCTCCTTCCTTGTATTCATCGTCATAATCATAATCTGGAAAAAAAAAATCAGTGCAGGTTTCTTAAACAGAACAGCAGAGTTCCTGCCCACCAAGCGCTTAGCAGAGACTGGAGCTGCACCTTCCAGATGTGGAGGGCACGTAAAGAGGAGAGGAGTACCAGGACTGCCAAGAGGAGAGGAGTACCAGGGCTGCCAAGCTCTTCCACCCCATTGATAGTGTCTTTCCTTTTCCCCCTCCCGCCACCTTTTCTGTTTTGTTTCAACAGGTTCAATTCATCCCTGGAGTAAGGGCTTAAGTTGCAGGTCAGAGCAGGCAAGTTGCATCTGTTTGGAATTCGTGTTTGCACAAAGAGAGGTGAACTCTGCTTAGTCACCCGGGGCAGTGGGGAGGCGGGGGAGACTGTTGCTGGGAAAAGGAGTGTGGTTGGGCTCAAGGGGCATTGGTCTTTCCTTTGCCAGTTCGGGGGGCGGTACATTAAACGCAGACGTGCGTAACAGAAGGATGTATATCAAACTAGTCACCTGTTACCCACATACCGAGATTTACCCTGGCCCAAGACCTGTCTGCCTAACTCTGAGCAGTGCATCCCCTGCAGGCTGTCAGACCCAACAGCACTCGAAGAATGAAGATTTCAATATGTAAGTATTATGAGAAGAGTGCCAGTTTAATAAGTGGCATATACTGAAACATTTATTCTTATGGATTCAGATCCATAGAGCTGTATAACAGTCATATACATACTGGATATTGTAACATTGTATTCCATTTATATTTTTATTTTATTAAATAACAATCTCAGACCCTGGGGCTGCCCTCCCAGATCCAACTGCAGGAGCAGGGCCTCCTGCGTATATCAATTGAGGATCTATTACAGCTGTATTAACCACCCAGTTTGTGTATTACGGCTATATTTCAGTGTGTAAATATGGGATCCAAATTTTCAGGGTATTATGTGTAACAGACACAGTATAAAATCGTTTCAGTTTTATAACATTTCAGATATGTTCACTCTTGAGGATCCATTTGAGTATACTCTCTGCCACAGTGTTACATAGCTGCTTCTCCCACAAGGGGTCTGTGATGACCCTGTACTCTGTGAGACCCTGCCAGCCTTGTACCAGTTTCACATCAGCACGTGGTGTTACTCCTGACTGCACCAATGAGTGGAGAATCATGCCCTCTGCTGTCTTCCATGCTCCCCCCTACCATGCCATAGCGGGAGCACCCACCAAGGACCTCACTGCAGACTTGGCTAACAAAATGACCCATGTATTATCTTTTAAGGCGGGATGCTTGACACAGTTGCCAACGTTCACGCAGTAAATAAGCCCCCCCTGACTTTCACAATAAGCCAAAAATCAAGCTAATCCCGTTTCAAAACAAGGCCAAAACAGGCCAGTCCCTAAGAACCCCAACACTCTGTGACTAGATCCCCCGGCGTACAGTCTGGGACTGGGGTGGGCTCGCTGTGCACCCCTGACTCTCTCCCCCCCTTGCCCCTGCTTGCCGGGAGCCAATCAAAAAAAAGAAGCAACAAGCTACACGCCAAAAACTAGCCAACAACCAACTCACAAGCCAATTAAGCCAAAACCAAGCCCCATTTCTGCGTTTATTTCACAGGTTTGGCATGTCTGGTGCCTGAGTAGACTGTTCACCTTCTGCAAGCAGAGACAGGGAAACTGGACAAATGCTGCCACCTACAGCTCAACGTTGATACCGCACTTAAATCTATATCCATGGAAATCTCTGCGTCCTCTACTGAATTCTTCCCCCGTTACCTCCACTTTTACAGCCTCAGCCAGCGGCTGCAGCCCAGGTAACCATAAGCATCACACAGATCAGGGCTATTTTTAAACTCCGTTCTGCCCCCATTGTTCTGGTGTAATCCCCCCCAGTGTCGACAGCAGTTACATGTGTACGGAGGAAAGAAGATGCAGTGGCTGTTGTAATCAAGTTGGGATTGATAATTGTGGGTCGCTGCTGCCCTGGCACTGACTCTCGTCCTGCTGCGGCTGCTCCCAAGGGAATGGAGTTATTCAGGTGGTGATGGGAAATTGGATACAGTTTATTTCAGGTGGATTCCAAAAGCCAGCTGAGCTTTTCCCGCTTCCTCTTTCCTGCATGTCTCATACTCGCGCAGCATTAGGTGCAATCACATTTTGTAGCTGTCTATTTAGGTTCTTGCTAGGCCCATCACCGTGGTGTTGGGGCACTGGAGAAATTAACATCTTTATAAGAATCACTTTGTGTTTTGGAAAATGTCTTGTGTATAAACGGCACTAACGTGTGTTAAAGAATTGGGGCCAGATCCTCAGTTGGTGTAAATGAGCATCGCTCCATAGAAGTCAGAGAGATGCTGATTGACACCAGCTGGGGATCGGAACCTCACTGATGAAAAGCGAAGCCACCGTTCATAGCCATGTTATGGTCTCATATGTCTATAGACAAATGCAAGGTGTACAGGGAAGAAACAGAAATCTGAGCCATAAGCTAAAATATGACTCAACTGGCATCGCAGAGACTTGGTGGGATGAATCTCGAGACTGGAATATTTGGCTAGAGGGGTACGGCTTGTCCAGGAAGGGCAGGCAGGAGAAAAAGGAAGGAGGTGTTGCATTGAACTTCTGTTCCGAGGTTCAGAAGGAGGTGAGAGGCAGACCAGCTGAAAGTCTCTGGGTGAAGATAAAAGGGGGGAAACCAGGGGTGATGCCACCACAGGGGGCTGCTGTATAGACCGCCGAATCTGGAGGAGGTGGGGGATGGGACATTTCCAGAACAAACAACAGAAATATCTAGAACTCAAGACCTGCTAGTAATGGGGGGGGGGACTTTAACTACTCAGATGTCTGTTGGAAAAGTAATTTGGCAAAACAAAATGTCCAGTAAGCCCCTGGAACGTCTTGTTTCATAAGGCGGGGGCAGTAACCTGGGAGATGGCCATTTTAAACGTGATTCTGACTAACAGGGAGGAATTGGCTGCAAATCAGAAGGTGGAAGGCTGTTTGGGTGAAGCGATCATGAAATGACAGATCTACTGCTTCTAAGGAAAGGAAGGAGAAAGAGCAGCAGAACAAGGACAATGGACTTCAAGAAAGCAGACGAACAAGGTTGGCTGCAGTCCTGTGTCCAGTTCTGGGCACCACATTTTAAGAAAGCTGTGGGCAAATTGGAGAGTGTCCAGAAGAGAGCTACAAAAATTATCAAAAATTTAGATTATCTGACCTAAGAGGAAAGGTTTAAAAAACTAGGCATGTTTGGTCTTGAGGAAAGATAGAGAGGGAACCTGATTACTTCTTGTCCTTAACACATTTGAAGACTGTTATCGGCTTAATCTGCAGGAGGAGGAGACTTAGGAGAAACTTTCTAATTATAACGATTGTTAAGCATTGGAACAGTTTGTGGAATCCCCATCCTAGTGGGTTTTTAAGAGCAGGTTAGACAAACATGTCAAAGATGGTCTAGGTTTACTTGGTCCTGCCTCAGCGCAAGGGGCTGAACTGGGGATCACTCCAGGTCGCTTCCAGCCCTACATTTCTGTGATTCTGTGTGAAATTATTTCTGCCACAATACACTGTTTATAGAGGGTGGGTGTACACAAGAAATACTGGTGCTCCTTGCTCAGCAAGAGGGCAACTGCTTCATTGCTACCAACAGTGTAAGCCAGTCTCAGTACCACTGCTGAAAAATGGGTCCCCATTTCCCTACTGCAGCAGCACGCAGAGGGTCAGAGACTGGGGCCTGAGCTAGCAGGGGGCGGTGCTATGGCCCTCCAGTGTCAGTGGTATCCAGCCCGTTCCACTGGGGGGTAGCTACTCCTCCAAGTGTCCTGGGATGAGGTAGAAGAGAAGGGGATATGCAAAACTTTCTACATTGTTTTACACACCGATTCCCAGGTAAATTAGTACCTCTGAAAGATTCGAGTCGCTCTGTCCTTTGTTCTGCTCTCAACTCTTCGATGAAGTCTTTG
Organism: Mauremys mutica; assembly: GCF_020497125.1. Lineage (NCBI taxonomy): Eukaryota > Metazoa > Chordata > Testudines > Geoemydidae > Mauremys > Mauremys mutica. The sequence goes on from NC_059096.1 coordinate 1,984,458, forward strand.
TTCGCGTCATCCAGGGCCTGAAGTTGACAAGAATAATTAGCGACAAATCTAGACGTGCAGTCACATGACAGGCCTATTGAAAAGTGTGTCCTGTTCCCCTCTGCTGTCCCCTCTCCCATCACTCCTTGCTCCTTTGGTGCCTTTAAAGCTACCTGCAGTGAAGAGCTCCTCCCCTGCCCCACTGTGATTGCACTACTCTAGCTAATACACTCCTTAGCACCCTTCAGCTGGGATCATCCCTGGCTCCTTACCCCCGCCCCACACAGCTAGCACTGGTTTTCCAATAGAGGTGGTTCCCCTGTGCTCGGAAACACACTTAAGGGCTCCCCAGAGAGGCACACATTCATGCTGCAGAAGCACTGGTCTGTGTTTTGAAACACTGGGTGAGGTCAGCCCAGTGTGATCTACTCCAATGAGATTATGAATAACCTGGAGGGATACCTATGCATGCAGACCATTGCTAGGGCAGCAAGCATATGTGCCAATAACATGCAAATCGTGTACCCCAATTCATAGCCAATACCCATGATGTTCCTGTCATGGAGGTCATGCAGAGTAGCCTCTCCATATTTCAGAGAGGCCAGAACAGGGGGGCCAGATTCAACCTCACCTTCCAGTTGCTGGCCAGGATGCTCCTGGATGCAATGAAAGACAGAATTTGACTCCTGGCTACACTGAAGTCAATAGAAGTTCTGCCATTGACTCCAACAGGTCCAAGATTTTATCCCATATATTTCCAGCATTAGCTCGCACTGAGTTTTCTAACTCAAGAGGTTTCATATGTTTCTAACTGTGGGACAGAGACTGCTTTGTTCCTCTTGTGATACATTTCATTTCCTCATCCCCCAGCTGCCGGCTGGCATTCCCTCCTTGCTCTGGGTCCCTGGCCCCATAGGCTGAGAACAACAGTGGTCGGTAACTTATGCACGTTACTCCAAAACTCCTCTTGGTTACAGTAAATCACTTACGATGATGATGGCCTGCTGAGCTGCATCGTTATGAATGAGTTTGGCCTTCTCAAGAGCTTGTTCGAAGTTCATAACTGCAGATTGGAAGTCTTGGAGTTTCACTGTAACAGACAAACAAGAATCCATTTGAATGCAGGACTAAGAACAAGGGAAAACTCGTATGTCAGCCCAAGAAGCCTGTCTTGAAAAGACTTTTGCTCAAATGAGACTTTGTGGGGTTGTTTGTAAGGCACAGGCAGTTTTAATGAAGCTGTGGAGTAGATTCAGTATCTGCCATCTTTAAAGCAAATTTTGCAACAATGTCTTTACCTTGTGCTTGTGCAACCAGCACACTAGCATTGAGTTGCCACTCAACATCACCCTCCTCCTCTGCTGACTGGAGGGATTTTTCTCCATAATCCTGGGCCTCTGCTGCTTCATCAAGCTCTAGGTAACATCGGCCAATTTCATGGAATAACCACGTCTTCTCCAGGCTGGTTTTTGCCAGTGGGATCTTCTCCTCCCATCTTTGCACAGGAAAAGAAAGTTACTTCTGCTGCCCTAGGTCGAGCATAGTGTTGGCTCTTGGCTTTTTAAACCCATAAAAGGTTTTCCAGATGCTGCCATTACCCCAAGTATATTATGCTGAGGCCACTTACATATTTGGAAAGAGAGCAAGTCAGAAAGTCTGGAAGACTCTGGGGGTTGGGTTACAAAGTCATTTACTCTCAGGGCTGCCAGTTTGAATCAAGGCAAGATCAATCCCTGCAACTGGAAATTGTTACCAGCTGATAGCTGTTCAGTGGCCTGTCCAGTTCAGCTCCTAGTGGCGGGTGTCCACATCACAGCTGGCACCAGCAGTGCCCCTTGCTGACAGCGTAATTAAATACATGGACCAAGCAACGCCCATTTAATTTTAAATCTGCTCTCTTACCTGTAATGTTATGAATGTTACGTACGTGTCAATAGCTTGCTGGAATTTGCCAATTCTGGCATAAACCCTGCCAATGTTGTCAAGGGCTCTGGAGACGGCATCTGGCAGATCACTGCATTGAAGTGAAAGAAAGAGGTCTTCAAAGAGTCTTGCCCCTGAATAATCCTGCATTTTCTTAGGCTCCCTCTATATTCTCTTTGAGATTCACTGGTTCAGTGAGCTCACATAACAATGTGAGACAGCACTAAAGGAACACTGTCAGTTTGAAATACTTTTCACCAACTGTTCTAAGTAACACCTAAGATTACTGTAGCTGGAAGAGATAAGTGGGGTGGAATGGTTCTGCTTTATCCATTTTTGTTTGTTTGAATTTTTTTTGTGCATTTGATAACACACGTTTTGTGTGCAGTCACTTCCACTATTCCCTCTGTGTAGTCAGTCAGTTGTATGGATTTTCACATAGCAACATGGGCGAGAAAAGCATTTTGTATTTGGAAAGTGTACCATTTGTAGGGGGGAGTAAGGGGCAGTCGTAGAACTTACAAGTACTTTGAACTGTTTTTCTGTTCAGTTAAGTAGATTTCAGGTTGCTAGGGCCTGTTTAAAGTTGCAGTGGGGTACTGCGCTGAGACAGATGCCATGTCTCTGGTGGCAATTAAAGAGACAAAGCAGCTTTTTTCAATAGTTGAAAAGGAGAATCTCAGTGTCCTGGTCTGTATTCGCTCGCTCTCAGTAACCAGGGTCTGCTGTCCAGTGCTCTGTGTGAGCTCCTGGTCAACACTAATGGCTACTCACTTTATAATAATGCCCCCTGGTGAGCACTACGTGTTCTTTACAAATGTTAATGACGTAACCCTCACTCCCCTCCTCTGATATGAACCAGTTTTACTATCTCCAGCTTACAAAGGAAGAAACTGAGGCAGAGGGGGACTAAGGGTCTGTCTACACAGCAAAGAAAAATCCATGGCTGGCCTGTGCCAGCTGACTTAGGCTCAGGCTGTGGGACTGTCTCCTTGCTGCGTAGACTTCCGGGCTCAGGCCAGCTCCAGGGGTCTAATTGCTGTGTGGACATACCCTAAATGCATTGCCCCAGGTCACACAGTGAGTGAACAGCAGAACCCAGATCTTCTCACCCCTGTCCTGCACTTTAACCACTAGAGGACGCTTCCTCCCTGCCTAATCACTGCACTGGCAGCAAAAACCCGAACACGTCCAACAGGCACTTCCTTGCTTTGTGAAGTGCTCTGCAAAACTCCATTAGGAGAGGACGATAGAATGCCCAATCTGCTCTGTTCTCTTCCACCTGAGAGATGCTGCAGAACGTTTTCTGCAGGAGCGGGTGGCTGTACCTACTGGGTCCACTCCTGACATCATGACTCAAATGAAAATGATTTCCCCAGCCAGGAAACCTATAAAGAAATCGGATTATAACATTTTCTTAGGCAGAAGCGTTGCCTGGGGCAGGGCGGGGAGCTGGGAATCAAGAGCCCTGGGTGCCAGCCCTGGCTCTGACATGGATTTGGTTTGTGTCCTGGGGAAGGACACATACATTGTTCTGCCTCAGCCTCCGTGTTTGTACCATGGTGATGATGATATGTCCGTGGATACTGTGAGGGCAGGTAATGACTGTGTCCAGAGACATCAGGTCCCCGGAAGAGCAGTGCTGTAGACAGTCAAAGCATTATCTGAGAATTGCCCTTCAGTCAGGCAATGTGCCCTCCCCATCCGAGCTCCTACCGCCACCATTACCACCTTTCCCTGCCCATCCCAAATTAACACTGGGCTTTGGAGCACTCACTTTTCCCTTGCGATCTCCAGATCCATCTTGTGACTCTGCAGTGCTGCTCCCATTTGCCCCATCTCTATCTGAGCATTCCCAATGCAGCTATAGAGGTTTCCAATCAGTTCGTTCTTGTTGGGAATTTCATCCTCAGACCAACCTTGAATTGTTTTTAGCACGTGCTCAGCTTTCTTACAGCTTCCTTCAGGGCAGCTACTGGTCAACACTAGATGCACAGAGAGAGGAACGCTCAGAACCAAGTCCGGGGCACAGGGACAGCTGAGGAGACACAGGGCCTGATTCTCCACTGGGTCTTCAGGGGGTCATTTAGACCTGTGCAAAGTGGGTGTAAAATACTGCCACCAATGTAGGTCTGCGTTGGTACCATTTTGTACTCACTTTGCACAGGTGCAAATGAAAACCCCTCATGGAGGACAATGGAGAATGAGACCCAAAGTCAGAAGATGGGCTGGGAGAATCTAGTCATGCAGCGGGGGAGCTGAATGTGTCATCTGAGAGTAAGTGCTAAACACAACACTGGCTATGGCATCTCTTACAGGTCAGTCCCTCACGCTGTGCTACGTGGCTCTCGTACCTGTCCCACCTTTGTGCAGTGCTGTGGCAATTAAACCACCAGGCTACACTGCGTAGCTCTGTCATCTGCCACATTTGGGGGCAATTCGGTGGCAAGTGAAAGGAACTGAGCCTCAGTGATGACAACGGAGGTCTTATGAGTTACAACCCGTACAGCAGAAACACTGAGCAGAAATGGCTTGGATCCCTCTCTCCTCCCTTCCAGACCCTTCCCTGCAGATTCTTCATCCTTCTAGCCCTCTCTGTCCTTGTTACTTTTCAAATACGGTAAAGAAGAACCAGTGCCCTGGCCTCTCCAATGTCCCAGGCTGGGTGGGGCATTTGCTAAGCACGCTGCATTTGCCTACAGAGTTCTAGTGTCCAAAGCACTGCTCTGTACAGCGCTCTGAGATACCTTGAGCGTAGGAGGAGCTGGAAAATACCCCAGTGTGTTAAATTCTATACTAAAGTTTTGCTTGGGAAAGGCAGTGAAAAGCAGAACACATTTTGAAACCTGCTATAACAACCCTCTGAACGCAGTGCTCCTGCTGATCTGGTCTGTAGCTGCCCACCAGTCACAACGCTCTTGTTGCTTCCATGTGGGACACCTACACATATCAATTTCTTCCATGCTCTTCAGGATGTATCTGGCAACTTCCGATGGCTTTCGCTTTCTCTCTGGGAGCCATCTCTGCTGCATGAGCTTGCGGTCTCTCACACGGGCGTAGATGGGCTTCTGCTGCTGCCAGAATTCGGTGCGGGTGTCCAGGTAGTTAATGCCGCCCAGGATCAGGTCCTCCACTGTCATCCCATGCTTTGTGCTGCTTTTGATCAAGTCTGGAAATCAGTGAAAGGCAGAACCAGGAGAGAGTATTAAAGGATCTGAGGAGTGAAGCCATGATTTGGGGAGGATGGCAACATTTGTAGTGCAAGCCCCAGACTGAGCGCCCCGGAGACTAAGTCCTTTAATAATCCCTGGAACAGACACAGAATGGGTGGTGGCATAGCTAGCTTCCCCCACCACCTCACCACCCCCTGCTGTCGTGCCTAAACCTGCCATGTAGGCATGACCTGTAAGAGTCAGTGTCCGGGGCCCCTTTAATCCTTCTCTTCAAAGGTGAAACAACCTAGGAGAGGCCCAGTGAGCACTAGTGGTGGTGAAGTTTGGTGATCTGGATACCTGTCCCACTGGGCCATAGCAGAAGATGAGAAACTATCTGATCCACTTATAGGGTAGAAGGCGCCTTAACGGAATGTAGGCATTCTGGATTCCAGGGATTGTCCCAATGGAATACTGCGAGAACTTTTAAAGTCTCAGAAGACAGGATGGACCCATGCAAGTTATGAAGACTGGTAACGTAACACGAGGTAACAGGGGACTAAAGCCTCAAACTCTCCTATGTTCCTGGGGAAATATTTCTCAAGAAAACTAATTAAACAGGGATGCACTTTCTGCCCAACTCAGAAATCTGATCCTTTTCTAAATCCCATATGACATTGACCAGTCCAAAGCAAAACTCAGTTACTGGTGCCTTCCACTTAATTCAAACACTAATTTATCTAATCAACTGGGGCATTTGTACTTAATATAATTTCTGCTTTTTATTTTGATTGGTGTTGAGTGCTTTGGGCTGGTGTTAGTGGATAACTGAACTGCTCACTACAGAATGCTGCTATTTAACTAATAAGGAAATATAAAGGATAAAACTTATTTAGACGTTGTTACAAACACTGGTCCTGGAAACTTGAGTAACTTGTACAAAACTGGATCAAGTAATTTGTAGGTTTGGGACAACCGCAAACACTAGTATGTGCTACGCAAGTGGTGATGCGTCCCCTGGTAGTCATGAATAACAGAATAAAGGGGGAAATGGATTTGATTGAACCAAGAGGAATAACATGTTATATTTAGTTAAATAAACTAAAGACCGACCTGCATCCTTGAGGAGTTTCTCCAGGTAGGCCTTGTCAGCATAAAGCTCTCCAAGAAGTTGCCGTTCGGTCTTTTCATTCCTGATGGGCCCCACTTTACTCTGCTGCTTTTGATCCTTTTTGGGGGCTTTGACCTGAAGTTTCTGCTTCACTTTTTTGCTCTGCCGCAGAACAAAACAGAAGGACGCAGAGGACAGGGAGACTGACACAAGCAGAAAGGGCTCGCTTTTGGATCCACTTCCCAAATTCCTTATTCACGAAGGAGATAATGACACAGGCACAAGACTAGCCTGTTGATCTGGTGGGGATCAAAGCCCCAAGCACCCCCACTCACTCGCTCCCTAGGACAGCAGCTTTATAAAAGCAGGAGTTCTGCCCCTTCGGAGAGAGAGTGTCTTGCACTGCTCGAGTGACTCCATCTGACCAGTATCAGAGGGGAGCCGTGCTAGTCTGGGTCTGTAAAAAGCAGCCAAGAGTCCTGTGGCACCTTATGGCCTAACAGACGCATTGGAGCATGAGCTTTCGTGGGTGAATCCCCACTTTGTCAGACCCATGCATGATCCCATGACAGTGTTGTGGGTGATTCTGGGTACATGTCGTCAGGCCTCCCACCTCTTCCCTCCGTGAAAGCAACGGCAGACAATTGTTTCACATCTTTTCCCCTGGTTTACCTGTGCAGACGCCGTACCACGGCAAGCATGGAGCCCGCTCAGCTCACCGTCACCGTACGTCTCCTGGGTGCTGGCAGACATGGGACTGCATTGCTACACAGCAGCAGCTCATTGCCTTTTGGCAACAGACGGTGTGTTATGACTGGTAGCCATCATTGTCGTATTTCTGGGTGCTCTTTTAACCAACCTCAGTGAGGTCAGTCGGGGCACCTGGGCAGATATGAAATGCCTATAGTTATCCTTGGGGACCCAGCCTACCCCTTAATGCCATGGCTCATGAAGCCAGACACAGGCAGCCTGGACAGTAGTCAGGAGCTGTTCAACTATAGGCTGAGCAAGTGCAGAATGGTGGTAGAATGTGCATTTGGACGTTTAAAAGCGCACTGGCGCAGTTTACTGACCGGATAGACCTCAGAGAAACCAATATTCCCATTGTTATTACTGCTTGCTGTGCACTCCACAATATCTGTAAGAGTAAGGGGGAGACATTTATGGCGGAGTGGGAGGTTGAGACAAATCGCCTGGCTGCTGATTACACACAGCCAGACACCAGGGCGGTTAGAAGAGTACAAGAGGGCACAGTGCGCATCAGAGAAGCTTTGAAAACCGTGACTGGCCAGGCTACGGTGTGAACTCCTTACCTGAGGAGGTTGTGAAGGCTAGGCCTATAACAGCGTTTAAAAGAGAACTGGATAAATTCATGGCAGTTAAATCCATTAATGGCTATTAGCCAGGATGGGTAAGGAATGGTCTCCCTAGTCTCTGTTTGTCAGTGCACTCCGCACTACCCCACACTACTACTCCACACTACCCCAAATTCGACCCAGCAAGGCCGATTTCAGTGCTAATCCCCTCGTCGGAGGTGGAGTAAAGAAATCGATTTAAAGAGCCCTTTAAGTCGAAAAAAGGTCTTTGTCATGTGGACAGGTCCGGGCTTAAATTGAGGTAACGCTGCTAAATTCAACTTAAAATCGTAGTGTAGACCAGGCCTTAGTCTATAAGGTGCCACAGGACTCTTGCTAGACTCAGTGCATGCAGGCTTGTGGGGGCCCCATCCAGCCCTCCACACCCACGAAAGCTTATGCTCCAATACGTCTGTTAGTCCGTAAGATGCCACGGGACTTTTTGTTGCTTTTTCCATCTGACCAATGCTAGACTCAGTGCATGCAGGCTTGGGGGCGGGGGTGGGTGTGTGTGCATCCAGCCCTCTACAGTCCAAGAAAGGGTGTTGGGGAGAAGATCCCCCCAGGCCTTTTGTAGTGGGGTGGACCCCCCGCTCCTGCCCTGAAGGGGTAAAAACAGCCCTGGGAGGGGGTTGTGGCTGGAGAAAGGGCCTAAAAGCTGCTGGCTGGTTAGGGGAAGTGGCTGCAGCTGGGGCCATGCCCCAAACTGAGCAACAGGGCCTTGTAAGAAGGCCAGGGAAGCCAGGAGCTCAGGAGTCTCTCTCTAGCTGTAGAGGGAGAAGGGCCTGGCTGCAGGGAGCTGGACACAAGGTACCTGAGTGAAGCAGGGCTGGGGAAAGGCTGAGGAGCCAGGGAGCTCCAGCCTGGAAAGCCCCAGGCTGCGGCCTAGCATTGGGCTAAAAGGTACTGGGGTTGCAGAGGGCAGCCCGGGGTAGGCCAAAGCAGCAGGTCCAAACCCTCCTTGCCAGTGATGAGTGGCTGATACTGCAGCCTGCCCCAGGGCGTGGGGGCTTGATGATAACTAGCAGTAGCCTTATACTGAGGTGAGGTGGGACTAGTGGCTGGGGGTTCCCCTGGGAGGGGAGACCCTAAGACTGAGGGGTTACTGCCAGGGGCAGCACCCCAGGTAAAAGGGCACCGGGTCCAGGGAGGGACACGGGGGCCAGAGGACAGGCGGATCACCGGCCTGCAGAGGGCGCTCCAGAGCTGAATCGAGCTAATTCCCAGAAGACACCAGGAGGAGGCGCCGCAGGGGTGAGTCTGCACGTCTACACCTTCCCATCCCAAATCCTAATCCAGGTTCAAAACACACCCATAATAAATGCATCCTGAGATGGCTCAACCGTTTAAAGTTACTGTACTTCTCTAAGCATAATCAGCCACATATTCCCAAGTGGCCACTGACGATGGCAGCCTCTATTTCTAGATGCCCAACTTTAGACACGTTGGTCCTGATTTCCACAGCTGCTGAGCAGCCACAGCTCCAGCTGGAGTCCAGGGACTCTGCAGGACCTTTGGAAAGTCAGGCCATTGAAGCCTGATTTTCTGCGGAGTTGAGCACTCGCTGCTCCCGCTGATGTCAAACTGGAGCTGCAGGTGTTCAGCGCTCCCGGGGAGCCACGTGCCTCAAGCTGGGCACCCAAAAATGGAGCCACCCAAAATCAGTGGCCACTTTTGAAAAGTTTAATCTTAATCACAAAGTCAGACCAAAGTAGATGCTACAGATTGATCCTGGCCCCACTGAAACTGATGGAAAGTACTCCTGTGAGTAAGGGGAGCAGAATGCTCTTAATGTCCTCTCTTTCCTGTGTAATAGTCTGTTTGAAAGCAGTGCGAGTTTTGCTGGTGGAAAGGTGCCAGATCAGGCATTCAGTTTCTCCTTGGCTGGTGCTCTCTTCTGACAGAGCTACACAAAATGTCAAGGAGAAGGCAGAACTGTCCCCCACGCATGGCACACTGGGCTGACCCCAGACGTAGTTCTGATATGGCTGCAGAAAGGCTCCCCCAGGTTAGCACTGTGGTATCTCTAGTGAGCTTCCCAAGAGAAAGTGGTTCACACCATACCTCTGCCTGCCTGCTTAAAAAGCAGAGGTCCCCTTTATTCTCCAGCTTAACTGAGGAAGGACCTGCAGACGGAGAAAAACATACTTGTAAACATTCAAGAACTGCAACGCACAGGCCCTAGAGTTTATTTTAAATATGTGGCAAGTTCTGTATCCCTCTCTTCAGTCCCAAAGCAGGAATTGCCGCTCAGAGAAACAGCTCCGCTGTATCTCTTATTAATAATTATTATTATTGTGGCCCCTATGGTAGCACTGAGGGTCACAACCACAGATCAGGGTCCCACTGCGCTAGGCACTGTACAAATAAAACAAGAAGACAGTCCCTGCCCTAAAGAACTAACAATCTACCTATAAGACAAGAGACAACTGGCCAATTAAACAGGCAGATGGGGCAGTACCAGAGTGGGACACCAGGGCCTCCACCAGCTCAGAGAGTTATTTCTAAACCATATTTGTCAATATTTAGAGCAAAATGCCCCTCTCTGACTCAGACAGTGGCTCTCAACTCTGCCAGTCTAACTGCCTGCTGGCAACACACACAGAAGTGGGAGATAGTGCTCTGCTTTAGCCAAGCCAGAAGGGGGAAAGGAGATTCAGACACTGTTCTAATGAGTCTCCTCAGGTGAGACAGTCAGGACAAGACTATCTAGACCAGCCGGGAGGTGTGGGGGTGTTTCTCAGACTATCTAGCTAGGTGTTCATGGGCTCCATTGCTGTAGTGTCCAGAAGCCTCCCAGTTACAGAAAATACAGTGGTTTGAGCATTGGCCAGCTAAACCCGGGGTTGTGAGTTCAATCCTTGAGGGGGCCATTTAGGGATCTGGGGCAAAAATCTGTCTAGGGCTTGGTCCTGCTTTGAGCAGGGGGTTGGACTAGATGATCTCCTGTGGTCCCTTCCAACCCTGAAATTCTATGATTCTATGACAATTCTGCATGTGATTCAGGAGGCAGACAGATCTTGCTGTGCAATGTTCTCTCATTCTCTGAGCACATGAGGAACTAATATAATGTCACTAGCTACTGAATTGCCTGCTTTGGGATGCGCTTGCATTGTCAATAAACGGTTACATCTTACTTCCGACAGAGTTGTCAATCGCTTCCTGAGCTTTCTGAATTCCCAGCCTGAACTTCTGTAGCTCTGGACGTAGTCTGTGGCCTCGGTGATAATACACTAGTGCAAATTCAAAGTCACCCATGGTGTACAGGGTCTCGGCCTTTTGGTAAAGTCCCTGTAATGAAGGAAACAAACAGTCTGAACGCAACAAAGAACAGCGCCCAAAGCAGTGAGGAGAGCACTATGGGTCATCTCATCTGTGCCAAGGATAAAGCCCGGTTCTGCAACCACGACTCAGGTGAGTTTCCTTCACTTCCTTGGGGTCACTATAAGGGGTAGGGGTGCCAGATCAGGCCCCTGTTGCTGTTAGACGGTAAATATTTACAGCTCTTTATGTGGTGCTGGAATATAGGGTGAGTGTGTCCAGTAAACCTCAACTGAAACTAGAGTCTCCCTGTGGAATGTGGGATTTTCAGCTGGACAGAAGAATAGCTCTCCAGACAACCCCTCTCCTGACCTAACAGGCAGGGCTCGCGCTGAGCGCAGGCAACACAAGGGACGATTCAGCAACTCATCGGCAGCTCTGATCTCCTGCTCTGGAGCAGGAAGAAAGAGCGGGGAAGAGGAGACTAACAACCTGCTGCTCCCCTCTGGCTTCTTGGGGTTTGTCTACATGGCAACAACAACAAAAAAGCCACAGCAGCAAGTCTCAGAGCCTGGGTCTATGACTTGGACTCCTGTCGGGTGCTAAAAAGAGCAGTATAGACAATGTTCCCACTTGAGCTCTGAAACCCAGTCAAGGGGGGTGGTCACAGGGCCCCAGCTCCAACCTGAGCAGGGATATATATCTACGCTGCTATTTTTAGCATACTAGTTCAAGACCTTTGACCACAAGTCTGTAGACACAAGCCCGGAGATACCCTGCTGCAGGCGTGTGTGTTTTTTTGTTTGTTTGTTTTGTTTTGCAGTGTAGATGTACCCTGGGTGCCCCACTCACTGAAGGCCACCCTAGGTACACACCCATCCCTTGTCCTCTTAATGCCATTTACCTTGGAGAAGGTTTTGTCATTTTGAAGAGAGGCTTCTGCATCTCTCAGGGAATTTTCTGTGTCCCCGAGTTTCAGGTAACACATTGACCGGGCGACCAGGCAGTGCTTATTCCCTGCTTGCAGCTGCAGAGCCTGGGATGCGAACACAGAGAAACATTCAGTCAGAGAGGTGCTGGGCTTGTCAGCACAGGGAGCACACACCGGCACCTGCTGCACATCTGTGACATCCTCCAAGCCAGATCTCAAAGTGATTCCCAAGCATTCAGAAACAAAGTCCCACAACCCCCTGCGAGGGGTAAACTCTATCACCCCTATGGTGCTAACAGAGGCATGTGGCTTGACAGAATCAGTAGAAGAGGCAGAAATAAAACCCAGGAATCCTAGCGCCCAGACCCCTGCTCCAACCTCTGGTCCCCACTTAAAGAACTGGAGAAATAACCTTGCCCTCATTAAATCGCTCTGCCCTGGCCATCAGATCGTGGAGGGAAGTAAGTTGTGGGGTTGGTGGTTAGAGGTTCTGGTCCCGGCTCAGGGCTGATGAAGAACACTGACATGCGTCACTGACCGATGCAAACATTGGGATGACACCGTGCCCCTCCCCTCGTGGTATCACTTCTCATTCTCCTACGCTCTGTCCCCACGTCCCCTCACGATAGCCCTTGCTACGTCTGCCCCCACACGTGCTATCTCATCTCACAGCATTCCCTCATCTCCCCGGGCCGTGTCCTCCCATCCCCTCGCTCCTGTGCGCCAGAACTCCTGCCACGCGTGTGCCACATCCCCTCGCTCTTGTGCACCAGACCTGCCACGCGCCTGCCACGTCCCCTCGCTCCTGTGCGCCAAACCTCCAGCCACGCGCCTGCCACGTCCCCTCGCTCCTGTGCACCTCACCTCCTGCCACGCGCCTGCCACGTCCCCTCGCTCCTGTGCACCAAACCTCCTGCCACGCGCCTGCCATGTCCCCTCGCTCCTGTGCACCACACCTCCTGCCACATGCCTGCCACGTCCCCTCGCTCCTGTGCACCAGACCTCCTGCCACGCGCCTGCCACGTCCCCTCGCTCCTGTGCACCTCACCTCCTGCCACGCGCCTGCCACGTCCCCTCGCTCCTGTGCACCTCACCTCCTGCCACGCGCCTGCCACGTCCCCTCGCTCCTGTGCACCTCACCTCCTGCCACGCGCCTGCCACGTCCCCTCGCTCCTGTGCCCCAAAAGTCCTGCCACGCGCCTGCCATGTCCCCTCGCTCCTGTGCACCTCACCTCCTGCCACGCGCCTGCCACGTCCCCTCGCTCCTGTGCACCTCACCTCCTGGCACGCGCCTGCCACGTCCCCTCGCTCCTGTGCACCTCACCTCCTGCCACGCGCCTGCCACGTCCCCTCGCTCCTGTGCACCTCACCTCCTGCCACGCGCCTGCCACGTCCCCTCGCTCCTGTGCACCTCACCTCCTGCCACGCGCCTGCCACGTCCCCTCGCTCCTGTGCACCTCACCTCCTGCCACGCACCTGCCACGTCCCCTCGCTCCTGTGCACCAGACCTCCTGCCACGCGCCTGCCACGTCCCCTCGCTCCTGTGCACCTCACCTCCTGCCACGCGCCTGCCACGCGCCTGCCACGTCCCCTCGCTCCTGTGCCCCAAAAGTCCTGCCACGCGCCTGCCACGTCCCCTCGCTCCTGTGCCCCAAAAGTCCTGCCACGTCACCCCAGCCCTGCCCCACATCCCCTCACCCCGGAGGCAGATCACCAAAGAATCCCCCCGCCACACGTGCCACCGCCCCAGGCCCCATCACCCCGGCCCGCGCCCGCCCGGTGTCAGCGCCCCCCACCCTCTGGTGGGGGTCAACGCTCATGAATATTCATGAGCGCTGCGCACACTGCGGCCCCTCACGTTGGTGAAGCTGCCCAGCGCCTTGCCGTGCTCCCCGCGCCGGCTGAGCAGCGCCCCCTCGGCCATGAGGCTGGGGAAGGTCCCGCCCGGCCCCTCGCCCTCCGCGTCCCCCATCGGCCCGGGCCCGCCGCCGCCGCCGCCCGGCAACCGCTGCCTGGCAACCGCCGCCGGACTTCCGGGGGGCGGGGACCTGCCGCACCCCCGCGGGGACCCCGCCCCCGGGCAGAGAGGAGGGGCTCCTCGCCCCCCGCCCCTTGCCCTGCAGCTTCCGCCCCGCGCCCCCTTCCCTGGTGCCTTGTGCCCCCCCAGCTCCCCACTTCCCCCCCCAGCCCCTTCTCTGGTGCCTTGTCCCAGCCCCCCCAGCCCCCTTCTCTGGAGCCTTGTCCCTGCACCCCCACTTCCCCCCCCCAGCTCCCCACTTCCCTGCCCCCCCAGCCCTTCCCTGGTGCCTTGTCCCTGCACCCCCTTCCCCCCCACGCCCCTTCCTGGAGCCTTGTGCCCCCCCCCAGCTCCCCACTTCCCTGCCCCCCCAGCCCCTTTTCTGGTGCCTTGTCCCAGCCCCCCCAGCCCCACTTCCCTGCCCCCCCACCCCTTCCCTGGTGCCTTGTCCCTGCACCCCCTTCCCCCCAAATCCCATTCCTGGTGTCTTTTGCCCCCCCCCAGCTCCCCACTTCCCTGCCCCCAACCCCTTCCCTGGTGCCTTGTCCCTGCACCCCCAGCTCCCCACTTCCCTGCCCCCCAGCCCCCCGTCCCCGGAGCCTTGTCCCTGCCCCCCCTTCCCCCCCCCAGCCCCTTCCTGGAGCCTTGTGCCCCCCCCAGCTCCCCACTTCCCTGCCCCCCACCCCTTCCCTGGTGCCTTGTCCCTTCCCCCCCAGCTCCTCACTTCCCTGGTGCCTTGTCCCTGCACCCCCACTTCCCCCCCAGCCCCTTCCCTGGAGCCTTGTCCCTGCACCCCCAGCTCCCCACTTCCCTGCCCCCCCAACCCCTTCCCTGGTGCCTTGTCCCTGCCAGACCCCAGCTCCCCACTTCCATGGAACCTTGTCCCTGTCCCCCCTGCCCTCCTTCCCTGGTGCCTTGTCCTTGCCCCCCACTTCCCCCTCAGCCCCCCTTCCCTGGTGCCTCGTCCCTGCAAGCCCCCTGGTCCACCACTTCCCTGCTCTCCATTCCCTGGTGCCTTGTCCCTGCCAGCTCCCCAGCTCTCCACCCAGCCCCCAATCTGCCCTCGTGTGTCCCCACACACACACTTTCCCTGTACCCTGTTGCGTCATAGGGATTCCGTTCCTCCTCGTGCCTATCTTCTGCCAGCCCTCTGCCCTCACCGTCAGACCCCCATCACCCCTGTCCTCTGCCCCCCCCCCCACATTTCCCTATACCTCATTTCCCCCCCCAAAGAACTCCATCCCCTCTTGTGCCTTATCCTCCCACGCTCCTCAGAGCCAGGCCTCCACCCTGTGTACCTGGCCCCCAGTACTCCCAGCTCCCCCACCCCCCGCTCTGAGATGTACTCCACCCACCTGAGCTCATCACCCCCAGAGCTCTCTGCCCTCTGTGGCCAGGATGCTGTAACACAAACAACGCCAACTTGGAAGTCCTGGCTTCCAGCCCCCTGGCGAACCATTCTGCCTCCCACCCAGACCCACAGGCTCATCTCCTAATGACTGCGAGGGAAACTGCCGCCCGTTACCTGGGACCCCCTATATATAAACTGGTGCACTTGGACTAGTGCCGCCCCTGTGTTGTGATCCTTGCCCTTTGGCTGTGGGCCTGACCCACTTGTGCACCTATTTCTAAGAGGAGCCATAATGTCGGTCTGACCCGCTGTGGGATTTCTTTAGTGCCCTTCACTCGTGCTCTGCCAAGGAGGGCTGCGTAGCACGACTCTCCCAGCCAGACCCTCTAACTGTCAGAGCTCTGTGATATACAAGCTGGAGCGGGGTTGGGCCGTGTGCAAACAGAATCCCCAAGGAAGGCTGTGGAGGAGCTGGAAGCAATTGCCCTGTCTTCTCTTGGAAGTGCCTGCCCGGTTTTACAGTCCAGGTAAGACTCTGGCTATTGCCCCATCGCTCTGCACAGCCCTTGTTATTATTTACGGTTTGTTTTGCAGCAGTGTGTATGAGCCGCAGCTAGGGGTCAGGGCCCCACCGGCTAGACACTGTCCAGCTACATCGTGAGAGTCCTGCCCTGCCCCAGAAAGCTAAGATCTAAGAGTAAGAGACCAAATGTGGCTAAAACAGTGGAGCAGCAGAACTCCTGCCCAGTGCATTTGTGACTAGAATCCCAATCCGTCCCAGCACAGAGAATGGACCGAGTGCAGCACGTGGGTTATTTTATCACCTGGGGGCCTTGCAGACCAGCTGGGTTTTCAGATGGGAGCTGAAGGAAATGGGTGCTCATTGCATTTCTCTCGGGAGGCTGATTCAGGCACAAGGGCTACGGGAAAAGTGGCCCAAAGTCAGCAGTGGGTGAAGGAAGCCAGGGGAGTGGGCAGAAAAGACGCTTTAGAGGAGCATAGGTAGGCAGTGATGAGAGCAGAGATTTTGGCAGGGGTGGAGATGCTCACTGCTTTGAAGGGGAGGAGAGGAAAAGCCCAGGACACGTTTTATGGGGTCCAGGAAGTTCTAGAAAATCAGGCTAAACATACTCCTGTTGTGTAAGTAAATCTCTTGGGAACCGCTCTAGCCATTGGGTACAGTCTGCTGCTTACCTTTGGTCACTGTCACCAGTTTATCCTGAGTCAACAGGTCTGACCTGTTGAGAATGTGAAATCAGTTGTTTTCTGTATGACTTTGTTCACGTGGCTGGATGTTTCCAAACTCCTTGCTGGAAGCATCGCCCTGGAAGAACAGCGGGGAAGCCTGGAGCATGCACGTCTTGCAGCCAAATTTCACAGCAAGTGATTATGTAAATACTCCACAGTCACTGCTGACACACAGAACTGGTTCTTCTGCCTGGTCATCCCATGAGGTTCTGAATAAGGCAAAGGTACTGAGGAGGCAGGCCCTGAATCTGATGTCTAGGCGGGGTTAGTCAATCTGGGTTGACAATCTTCTGGTGTAGAGGTGGCATCTTGACTCTCTCTCATACCTCCAGACAAAGGGAAATGGTGGTTGAGAGAATCTGCGTCTCCCTTGTACTATCAGAACATGTTAGTTTTGACTTTATTTTGGCCCTGGATAAAGCCTTGCTAAGTTTAAGGTCTAGCATATTTCTCCCAGCCAGCTGATTCACAGTGGGTGTGGTAGTTGTCTGGCATATTCAGAAAATGATATTTGGAACCAATGAGTCCAGCCCGGGTGGGGTTCTGATCCCAACAAATTAATCAAGGGCTGTAACATTTAACCTCTTCATTTAGGAAAAGTCAAAGCCTGAGGCTGGGTTTTGAAAAGGGCTAGAGAATTTCCTGGTCAATATTTGCAGTTGCATGTGCTAATCCCGTCTCACGCTCCAGTGGGTAAAGTGATCTCATGTACAGTGTTGCACAAGCTGTGTGGCACGAGAGACTCCCTTGTCCATTGGTGGAGGGACAGTGGGGTGTGAATACCAGACTAATAGACCAAGGTTCGGATTCAGGATTGCAAATCCTGGGCTCTTGAGAGGAGAGAGAGAGAACTTGGGACAGTCAGTGGTAACTAATATGTATTGGCAGCATGTTGACTGTGGGTATAGTATTAATCTCAAGGAGGGAACATCCTCTTATCCTTAGAGAAAGGGACTGGCATGTTCATGGCTTTATCACTGACTCGCTGTCCAAACTTGGGCAAGTCACTTCACCCCTCTGAGCCTCAGTTCCTCCAACTATAAGTGAGGATTTAAGTCTCTTTGACCTCAAGAGAGTTAGGAGGAGGAGTGTTTGTAACACACTGACATCCCAGTCCTGCAAGATCATGAAGGCAGACCCCTGTGTCTGTATTGATCTCACTGCAGGATCCGGGCCCTAGGTAGCCTCTGATAAGTGGTGCTGTAGAAGAGCAAAGTACTAGAAAGTTGAAAATAATGTAAGAACATAAGGACATAAATATTTGCTTTAATCACAGATTGGAAATATCAGCAAAAAATAATGGACAGTGATTATTTCTGGCAAGCAGAAAAGGCCTGGTGGCTGCTATTGGGAGCTTGTGATCTAAAAATGAGACATCTGTTAACTGAGCACAGGATGGGGAGTCAAGACTGCTGGGTACTGTTCCTGACTGATGCATCGTGGGGCTCACTTCTTAGCCTCTCTGCTCCTCAGGTAGGTTTTCCATGTGTAAATGATACACTGACCCACACTGTATCAAAAGCACCTGTAAGTACAAAATATTAGCAATCATTATGTTGTTGTTGTTATGAGAAGGCAGCTGACCACAGTTAAACCACAAGGCCCAGGTGATGGGGTTCAGTCCCAAAGTGTTGCTGCAATTAGCGTTTTCCTTCTACAAATAATCACGCTTTACTGGGTGGCAGATTAGCACCGATAGGCTGCACGGGAGAAGCATGTTGAGGGTGGGGGGCCTGGTGGGCCAAGAAGTTGTCCCAGAGCTGTGCCACGCTGGAGAGGACCCCAGAGAGAAGGAGGAGGAGGAGGTGTGGGGGATGCAGCTGAAGGCAGTGGTATGGTAGGGAGGTGTGGCGGGCTGACAGGATTGGGGTGAAGGAAGTGATCCAAACCTATCTCAGGCACCCATCGCCACAGTGTGACCACTCTAGATTACTGTCTGTACCCCAGGGCAGGGTAAGAGGGTTAATTCATGTTTATAAAGAGCCTCAGATGAAAAGCCGTAAGAAGGGCAAAGGATTATTGTCAGCCCCAGAGGAAAGGACATTTCATCTGTTATCAGCAGATGGTTGCAACATAACCAAAAGGATGCACAAGCAACTATGTACATAATGGGCTGGTAGCTGCAGAGCCAGGCAGGCAGCTCTCTGTAGAGCAACAGGTGGGTGCAGGAGCTTGCCACACACCCAGCCGCCCCCCTTGCCAATGCGGTGGCGCTGTGGAGGCCTTCCGAGCCTGCCTATCTCCGCCGGGAGCGGGGGACGCACCCCCTTTGCTGCGGGCTGCTTGCGAATGGCCGGGGGGTGCACAGTGCACCCCGTGGCTGCAGCTCAGCCGCCTTTCCCAGTCTCAGGGGGGCCGCGGAGCATCCCTGGGCGGTTCCTTGACATTTCAACCCCCCCCCGGGCCCGGCCAAGCCGTGAGTCATGAGCCGGCCGAGGGCGGGTCCCGTCAAGCCATGGCCGGCTACCCAATGGCTGGCTGCGGTGTCAGCGCCTGGCCGCGCCCGCTCTGCCCAGCCCAGGGGCGGGGGAGGGGGGAAGAACTACAACTCCCAGCAGCCCCCGCGACCCACCCCCGGGGAGGTGGCCCCGGCTCGCGCCAGGAGCACGTGGGGCGCGCGCGGCCCAATCCCCGCGCGGGGAGCGCATCTAGCCAGATGGGCCGTGGGGCGGGCGCTGAACAAAAGGAGCCTGCGAGCGGCCGGCGGGGGCCGGTAACGGAGCCGCGCGTGCACCCGGGTAAGTCTGCGGCTCGCAGCCCGTTCGGCGGATGCGTCCCTCCCGTGCAGGGCCCTTTGCAAAGCGGGGGCCGCGGGGTGCAATGGGGGGGGCGGCCGGGCGCCCCCTCTCTCGGAGAAGGGGTGGGCGCTTCCTGGCTCTGCTTCTGGCCGAGCCGGGGCGGCTTGCACGGGTGACCAGACAGCAAATGTGAAAAATCGGGACGGGGGATAATAGGAGCCGATATAAGAAAAAGCCCCCAAAGTGGGGACCCTGGCTGGGAGCAGCAGCAGGTCGGGACCCGTGCCTGGAAGAGGCTGGTTGCGGGGGGGCAGGCAGGTAGGTCGCTGCTGGAGCCTGACTGGCCAGCGTGCGAGCCGGAGGTGGTAGGGAGCAGGGCTGGCTAGCACTGGGCGGGGTGTCTGTGGCAATGACACACACTTCATTGTACACCCTGCTGCTGCGTGTCTGGCTCGGCTCTAGTGTGTGAGGCTCAGTGCTGCTGACCTGGCCTGACACAGAGCTAATGCTCCACTGCCCTGGAACGTGTGTGGTTATTTACACCAGTGCAAAGTCCGTGAGAAACGCCAGCCTGCTGGTTTGGTAGCCGTTCACACTCACGCTGCAGCAGTGTAAATGGCAGCACAAGGTGCAGGGCAGCTGAGAACGGGGCACTAAGGCTCCCTTGCTAGGGCCGACACAATTTAAAAACCTTGCTACAGTAAGTTTTCATCTGTATAGACACTGCAGCATGCCTGGAAGAAGCAGGACTTCCTTATGGAGGCAAAGGCAGGAATGAGGAATTAACTAAGCAAATAATTTTCCTTTGATATGACTTTACTTGTTTTTAAGGTTACAGGTGTGACAAGAATTATGAAAGTCCAGGAGCCATAGATCCAGCCTGACAAATTGTCAGCAAACTACTAGATAACCTAGATGAATTTTTCCTTCCTTCACTGGCATGTTCGCATCTCTATGTCTGCTTATCATTACATGCTGCCACTGCCTCACCTGTTGTCTCATATAACAGACCTTTTAAATACCTCTCAACATTTTCCCATTTAACAAGTTTTCTTTCTTACTGACTCTGACAGTAATTGATGGTATAAATATTCGGCCATTAGTCGTGTGAAGCAGTAATCCATTCTAAAGGGAAAACACCCAGATTAGTTTTCAATAACAGCCCCTGCAAGACATTGTTGTAGCTGCACTGACGTCTTCAGAGAGCTGAGCTGTGCCCAAGACTGGTATTTCTGCAAAATGAGTCTTTGAGCTTAGATCCACCTTCTCCTCCTAGAAATGCAGAAGAATTTGAAGAGCGTTTAGTTCTTGCCTGGTTATCCAGGCTTTGAGATGCTATGTAGAACTTCAATGTTCAGGTGTTCTGGTTTTCTGTCTTATCTGTCAGTTGCTTCTTAGCACTCATTCTGTCACGTTCAGTCTTGCGGATTTGGCATGACTTAGGGCAGTTGGATAGATAAGAATCAGACTCCTGGGTGATGTGCAGTTTGGGTAAAACAGCAGCACTAATTAATTTAAAATCATGTTATTTGTGGAGTCTCTGGTATTGTGATTCAGATCTTGATGAGAATAAATCAACCAACTTGTAATAGTGGTTTAAATATCTTGGTGTCGGATTTATTGACCTCTAGGCATTGTAGTCATTGCTAGGTGAGAGATTTGAGCCCAACAAGTTGCAGGTCTCATTCTCCCTTCCTAAAAAACCACGAGGAGTCTGGTGGCACTTTAAAGACTAACAGATTTATTTGGGCACAAGCTTTTGTGGGTAAAAACCCCACTTCAGATGCGTGAAGAAGTGGGTTTTTTACCCATGAAAGCTTATGCCCAAATAAATCTGTTAGTCTTTAAAGTGCCACTGGACTCCTTGTGGTTTTTATGGCTACAGACTAACATAGCCACCCCTCTGACACTTGGTACTGTCCTCCTTTCCCGTGATCTCTCATTTTTGAGGGGGAGGAAGCAGGAGGTGGTGATGTTATACTGGAGGTATTTACTCTTTACACTGGTCCCAATAGCTCTTCTCGTCTGCTACATATTACAGATGAACTATAAAAGGCCTTGGAAAGAAGATTTCTGTGTGTTGCTGGTATACCTAGGGTTTCTATAACACCAATGATAACAGGTAAAGATGGGGAATAGTGTGGTCTGAACACGGGGCTGGGAATCAGGAACTCCTGAGTTCTGATTTCAGCTCTGTGACTTTGGGCAAGACACTTCACCTCTCTGGAGGGTTCTGAGATCTTGGCTAAAAAGCCATAATAAACATACCACCTTATTTCAAATGAGCTTAGCACAAACCCTAACTATAAGAAGCCCGGATAAAGGGCTCTTGTTTTCTTTGTTGGATCACAAAGATTTGATTTCTTGTTGTCTGTGCAAACAGTCTGTCTAGGCACGGTCTGTTCTAGTGCTTGTGCTGTGGCAGTTCCTCAAGTCTGGATCCAGAGAAACTTTTGGGGTCTTATCCCCTCTTATTGGCTGCTGTGTTCTCTGGTGAAATGACTGAGAAGCCTGTCTGACCTCTCATTCCTGCTGTGAATAGAACCAAAGGCTTCACAGGTTTTCTAAACAACCACGTCCCAAGCTCTCTTTTGCCTGCTTGTTTCAGACACCTCTTCCTCTTTTGCTGCTTTTTAAAAATTCTTTTACTTTAAACTTCACATTTCTCTGCCCAGAACTGCATTTTTCAGCTGCGTCCAAGCATTTAAAGGCTGAAATCCTACCTGCCTGTTGAATATATTATGCCTACTTCTTCTGTTTCACTTCCTAATATCCTATCAGCCGCATCCTTTAAATGTATTATTTATAGCCCACAATGTGCAAAGCGCTCTTCGCACCCCCCTCCCCAACTGATTGTGACCATAGTATTTCTTTATTCTTACTCAAAATAAACCCTTGCTACAGGGACATGTTTCTGCCTCCTTCCAAGCAGGGGACTCTCAGTGACGCTACTGGGGAGTTCTACACAACTAGTGAGGCTAGGAGTTGGATACTAACCGTTCAGAGTGCTGGCCAAGCACCCGTCCCTGGAGGCAGGGCTGTACTGTCACTGCCCATTTTCCAGATGGAGAAAGGTGTTAAGGGACAAGATGTTAGAGCTGGGTTTAGAACTCTCGTCTTCTGCTCAGGGCATTAGATCCCTCCCATCTCTCCCGTTAGTCAACGTTCAGTTCTCCGTATTGATGGTGTGTCTCTGTTCCTCTGGGGAACAAGATGTACTTGGGGGACCTAGTGCCTCAGGAGCCAGGGATTCAAACTCTAGTCTCCTAGGTGGCTGAGCAGAGCATGCCCTCTGCCTGGCCAATAAGGACCTCTTGGGTTTTGATCCTGTTGTAGCTGAATGGTGCTGGGTTTAGGATTTCATACAGAAATAATCTTGATTTGCTGACATCCAAGGATTAAATGGATGTTTGTGTTGACTGTGTGTTGTCTCCCTTGATCCATTCTTAAACAATGTCAGCCTCTTAGCTCTTTCCAGAGACCCCAGTGACATCTTGAGAATTGGAGAGGGAAAACAAACACCAGGAGTGTAAACTCTCCATCTTCACTTTCTGAACTGTCCTCCTTCCACTCCCTTTGATAAGGCCCTGCCTATGCTCCAATCAGAGCTAGGTATGTTGCTACCAGAAGGGAGCTGGTGTGGCTGGCCTTGCCACTGTGGGCCGGGATTATTGTGTGTTGGGGTCTTGGTGTTAATGAATGACCTGGAAAGGGGGCTGGTCTATAGCGTGGTAGCGTAATTCTCAAAAAGAAACAAACTCTTGATGAGAATCTCTTGTCTACTAGTATCAGCAGTGTTCAGGTGTGACTGCAGCTAGCTAGCATGGTTCTGAACCAAGTGTGGACAAGACATAAGTAGCCCCTGGTTTGCATCCATGTAACAGAGCAGAATACCATGCACTCGAGTGGGACCTAGACCTGTGATTGGAACAGGGTCCAATATGAGCGGAACTCGGCACAGTGTCTTTAATTTCTCCCGTTCCCATAGTTTCTCTTCCCCTCCTCCTAGTGAGAATACAGGTGTTCATGTTACAAGGACCAGGCACTCAACATTGAGGAAGAAAGATAAATAGCAAGCTGACCTCTTACCCACCTTCAAAAGAGCCTGTAAAGACTGAAGCAACTGAGATTAAGACCGAAATTATCATCCATCTATGTCCATATCCACAGCTGCATTGTGCTGATAGCTCCAATGGAAAGCTTTGACCTCAGTGTCTTGTATTTCTAGTGTGTTTTGAAGCAGCACTGGCATGTCACCTTGAAGGAAGCTCTGGTGAGCTACTAAGATGAATAAACACTTTGCTCTGTCAAGTGTGACTGGATATTTGACACCCAAGCAGTGAGCTCCATGTCGTCTTGGGAAACCAGGGTAGTTCAGACGTTTTCTGTCATGAAAAAGAGGAGCAGATTTGGCCACTATAGCTAAGATTTTTGGCTGCACCCATCTAGAGTTCAGATTTTGTTAGTTGATGCTAAATATCTGTTACTGGTTTTACAAACAAGATTCATAAACATGGCCCCAGCAGATCTGGCAAAGCAACTCTCTGGCAGTTGGAGATTTGACTTCTCACTTCTGAAAAGCAAGGGACCAGCTGAATGAATGATGAGGAAGGCCTGGCATTGCTGACATGAGCTCAGCTTGGAAGGGTAAGATCATTGCTTTCTGCTGACTCAATTATAAAACAAACAATCCACCATCTGTTGCATTAGAGAGGGCGTTTAAAAGTTCCTCTCTGCTGGTAGCACTAGGTAAACAGGAACTCTGTCCAGGATCTAACAGATACCATGCTTGGGTGCCCCTTGCTCCTAGGAAAGGCTTTGCCCTGGAGGTGAGAAAGGAAATTGTTCTCCTAAGAACACTTGATTTTTTTGTCCCCTTTGCTTCAAAAGTTGCTGCTCCATAGATCTGAACTGAGCCTTAGATGGGACACTCCACTCAGATGTCATCTTGGTAACTGCTCCTGAAGGGGATTATCATAAGCTCCTCTTGTTACCAACACCAATTTCACAATTTTCCCAGAAATGGTGGCTGATGCCACAGTGACACATTTTAGTTTAAATATTCCCAACAGATTCTCCTTCCTAAACAAATTGGACAGTTTTTACTAGAGGGAATGGCTTAGTGGCCCTGCTCTGAAATCCCTAAACTACTGGGACAAACCTGAGTTCCATGCCGTTTAAAGTGTGTAGTTTCTTTTGGAGCACTCCTTAAAATCCAATGTCTCACTTGCTCTTAGTGAACACTGCAGATCCCAGGGAACTTTTTTCAGAAGTCAAGGAGGGGGTTTTGCCCTGATTCCTTTGCCTAAAATGCCCGTTCTGACTTCCCCGATTCTGTGCCACTGCCCTAGGTGGTATTTTGCCTTCAGCTGGCCCTCACCAGATCAGGTTATATGCATCTGTCAAGTTACAGCAGAGTCAGCGTTCAGTCACTCAGCCCTATCTAGCTTGTCATCGTCAGTATGAATATTTTATTTTCTTCTCCCTTGTTAATGTGCTTGAATGACTTTCCTGAGAACAAATCCTTCCAGCAGCTTTGACAGGTGACATCTTTTTTGGAAGAGGGAGGTAAATATTTCTGAGCCCCGGAGAACGTGACTTAGTCTGTCAGTTTCCTTTACCCTCTCTGGAGTTCCTGATGAGCATTGAGATGTCTGTAAAGATGGTACCTGTTTATAAACTGATAACATGTTTTGAAAACTTGTGGTTTTCTTAACACAGTAACTGGCATCTTTGTGCAGGGAACCAACCCCAGAGTCGATAGACCCTCACAGTTTAATTGAAAGCCTTTTGGAAGAACCATGTTAAATTGTGTTTAGCAATTAGCCCAGCAAAGTAGTGGGGGTAGCTCACCCTCTTGCCAAGTAATATGTGTCCACTCCCATATGTATAATTTCTCCTTACAGTGAGAAGAGAGAGGAATGGCCAGGGATTGTCTGTCCCAACACCACGTCTGTGGAGGTAGCAAGTACAAGCAGTTTCAGAGGCAGGTGCAAAACCCTGTAATAGACAATTATGGAATAACCTGTCCAGAATGGATGTTTCTTTCTAAATCTGTTAGCTAATGGTTGGTTCAAACCATGAAGTAGGAGGTCTGATATCCTCTTATAGATTGGTTGGAAGTATATGGCCTTCCGAACATAACTGTAGGTTCTCATTTTCCATTTAAATATCCAGTCCTCTTCTAAAGCTACTAGGCTTTTTGGTAGAAAGTAAATGTTAGATTGTCTATGGGCTGAGTTTGTGGGGCCTTGCACTCAGCTCAATGGCATTTTTCTGTTTGTCTGGATGTAACACATGGCATCTGATCAATTCCACCATTTCAGGGAATGTTCTAGGCACTGATGGGCAGAAGAAGCCTGTTGATTTTGGTGAAAATCAGAAGACTGAAAAGGGAGAGACATGGGGGACACATGGGGCCCCTGGCATCTGGTCAGTGGAGCCAGCAGCTTGAATCTCTTTAATTGAAGGGGGGAGAATAGGTGTGCACCCAGAACCCCTTATGTGGGGGGGGGGGCAGCCAGAGCCCCTCATGTGGGGGAAATGGTCAGCATGGGGGGCACACAGCATCCCTAGCAGAGGAGGAGGAGGAAGGCGGAAATGTTGTATCAGGGGAGGGAAACTCGTTAAGCCCCGGCATGTGGCAGAGAGGGGAATGGGAGCACAGAGATACTGCCCAATGGGGCGAGGGAAGGGAGACACCCTGAGCCCCTGGCGTGAGGGGTCGGGGATTACAGCGAATCCCTGACACAGAGAGGGATGGCAAGTTGGCTCACAGGGAGCTTGTGGGGAATGGAGGAATACAAGAGGCCCCTGGTATGTGCAGTGCGCTTGGCCTGCGGAAGCAACAGAGTGTGCAACCCTCTAGTTATTCATCTTCTTGACACTTGCCTGTGCAGTCAACTAGCGGTTTCTAGCGAGATTGGGCTGGGCAGAGTCCCCTTTGTTCAGGACCCTCTGTCTAAGGAGGAGACTCCCTATCCAAATATCTCCATAGCTGCATCCAGGGTTGGGTTTAAGGACTTTCTGTTTGGGTCAGCTGATTTCTAATAATTTTGTCCTTTTCGTGGCAGGGGGTTGGTGCTTTCTGGGCCACTTAGTCCAGTTCTGTGGTTACAATTTTAACATAGTATTGTGCCCTTATGGCCTAAAATACAGTGAATTAAAAATCTTCTGTTTTGTAGTGGAACGTTCCATGGTGAAAGATTGTTCCACACCTGGTGTGGAATCATTCAGATGATCTCCCCACAAAAGTGCATCTACTGCAGGGTGTGAAAACAGCTAGGATCTTGGGCCAGAATCCGATCCAAACAATCTACAACACACCCCCACCCTCCCAGTGAGTTGGGGAATGAGGATGTGTTCTGGAATATGGAGGCTAGTCTGAGGCACAGTGTGGAGGTTGGGAATAGGGGCTGTTTTTGTTTTTCTTTGGCTGATTTGTAATGTTACTTGTGACCTCTTCATCCATCAGGGAGTAGCTTGAATCTCCCCCGAGATGCGCTCTGGCCCTTCCTGTCACTTTCTTCAGCCCAACTTGATACTATGTGACCAGCATATATAAAGGAACAGAGCATTAAATCACCCGGAGTTCACTAGGAAGAATGCGCCCTTCAGAAAGCATGAAAACTCCTCAGACCTCTCTAGTTTAATAATCATTTCATCTTTTTTTGCCCTTCTGATGTTGGTATATAACTTTTATGGTGCTCCTTGAAAAGCTGTTGGGTTTTACATCCTTGTAGATAATGCTACTGCTTTCAAAGCATGCCCTCAAAATAATCTTTGTTGCAGATAGACTGTTCTTTTGCAAAGCCTCTGTAAACACAGTGAGATCTATTCAAGGCACGTGTGAAGGCTGGTTCCATGAGAAATCAATGTCTCATAAAAAGTAAATTATGTTTAATGTAATCTTACTACAGTGATTCACCCATCAGAAAAGGCAAGGTGCATGGCTTTCATTCAGCAGAGCTCTCTGTTTGCGCATACAAAGGAGCTAAATATCGTGCAGCCGTTTCAAATAAATGTCTTTGGCATATTCTGAAGTTAAGTCTGGACCAAACACTCTGAAACGCCAACTAATTGTCCTTCGCTCTGTTGTCTTGTCTCCCATTCAACTGTGCTTCCACCATTCTCCTTTCAATGAGGATGGGATGATTTCTGATAATGAAATAAATGGATCCTAGCAGTAAGCCTGTGTGCCATGCCTGCATAGGGTCCCTAGAATGGCTCTTTAGCCAGCCAAAGAGTGCTGTGGATTAGCAATCGAACTGGTTCACCAACTTCATCCCACTCCTCCCTTGAGTTGAGGAATGTTGCTAATGTCCTGGCCACATAGCAGCAGGTGTAGGGGTCTGCCTATGTACATGTAGCTTGCAGGATTGCAGCCTAATGCTGCAAGAAGACTGCAATCTGATTTGACCAGGAAAGCAAAAACAATGAGGTGTCAACAAGTAAATGGACCAATGGACAGGAGATGGGGGGTGACCCTGGGGCTTGTGTGTGTGTACGGGAGACTTATATTATTTTTTTTCCCCAGAGGAGCTGAGTGCCCACCGCTCCCACTGGCAGCAGGTATAGTTGTCAGACCCTCAGTGCTTAAAATGAGCCTGTGAAGTGTGGGACCTGACCTACTTAATTATTGGAAAACAACAAGGTCTTTTTGCAGTGAATGCTACATGCACTTCACTTAGTTTGTGCTATGGCTCTAATGTTTGCTAAAGAACAGATACAGACAATTAGCCGGGCCTGCTCTGATTGTCTTAGTGACAGATGGCAGACCTGCACTCAGTGCATAGAGCAGGCATCTGCTGATGGCTTGTGGAAACTTTTCTGCTGACTGTTGTGCAGAACAGTTCTGCAGATAGTAGCATATTTTCAGTTTTCTCTCTATCCCCATGGTCATGGGAACAGCAGGGTCAGTGCAGCTGAAGAGCTTAACTATGATAGTCCTACCGCTTCTCCTCCCACCAATTTTATTACTATGCGACACTTGAATGAAAGCAGGATCTTTGTTGCTTTTAACATTTTAACTTCTTCCAGTGTCGTAATCCTTTGGCATCACCACTCTTGCCACAGCAGCTGTGATGTCACAGACTCAGGATGATGGGGTCAGGTGAGGAACAACCATCGTGAACAGCTGAATTAATAGGGAATGCAGATTTTGTAAAGCCTTTGAGCTCTTAGTGGGCTTTCAGTGTCATAACCCACAATAACAGCATTCTTGCCTTTCTATCAGAGGCTCTCAAAGCACTTTGCACACCCCAGGTTTAACAACTGCCCAGTGGATTAGGTTGGTATTCTCCCATTTTACAGATTTTTTGGGGGGCGGGGGGAGGACAATACAGACACAGGAAGTCATGGAGATCTCAAGGTCACACAGAGAATTAATGCCAGACTGGGAGCCAGGAATCCTGATTCCCAGTCTCCTGTTCTAACCACTAGATAATACTGCCCTCCCAGAGGTAGGAATGGAACCTTGGAGTACTGACTCTTAGTCACTGTATAATATTTGACGTGTTTCATTATTCAATTTGTGTACTGCAGTGCTTTTCAGAGCTGTACTGTTATAGGAGAACTTTAGTATTTCATCCTGAAAGAACCCAAAATGTAAGCTCTGTAATCAGCTCTTTAAAATACGTAAGAAATGGATTTGCCATACTCAGTATCTTAATGCAGTGAAATGCGACACTGGTTTCCTCTGAGGCTGCCCTTTGGCATGCTGTAAAACAGGGAAGTGATGGATTTTCATGGGGTGTGGGAGCCAAGTGTATTGTAGCTTTCTATCAGACAAAATAAAAGAGAGCGCGCGGCTCAGGAGCTCTCCAAGCTCCCGGAAGGAGCATCACTTAAAAGCAAGAAGATAATGGAAAGCTTTGTGAGTGATGCTGTGCAAATGGCCAAGAATAGCCTGCTGGCTGCTGTGAAGTGATTGGCGGAGCTGTGTCTGGGTGGGCAGGGAAGGCTTGCATTTACCTGTGCCAGCTACTGAGCCAACACACAATTATGCCTGGTCTTTGCTGTCTAAAATGAAAGGTTGACAGTGGGTTGACCCAGCAGTAAATCATGCTGGGAAGGAATTCACTTGCTTTTCTAGATATACCTGTCCAAAACAATCTGTCACAGTGACTTTATAGTCAGGAAAGTGACTGTGTAAGGATGACATTCCATCTCCTTTTTGCTAATTGCAGATCAAATTAGCTCAGTTTGCAAATCATCAGACGATCCTTCTAACTGTTGGTCCTGAAAACTCCAGCTGGTTCCCAATGGTGCAACTGTTCTTTCTGCCTCTTTTAGCTTCCCTGCTAATCAAGATTCAGCAATCAAAACAACTCTGCAGCTCATGTTGGTGCACAGTAGAATCCAGCTTGCTCTCCCAAAGCTCTGTGGCATCTGCAGGGCTAAGAAGGGCAGAAAACTTCTTCTTGACAGTAGATTCAGCAGATTGGACTCTGTAGTGAGCAAAGAGGATGAAGGTCGTCTTCTAGCCATGCATACCTGCCGATATTCTAGATATTACTTCTCCTCAACACTGTCTTATATCATGCCTTTGCTAGTTCACTACTGTTCATCAAGCTTCTTGTTCCTCTAAAGCAGTGGTTTTCAACGTGTGGTCTGCAGACCAAGATTTCCAAATGGGTCCACACCTCCAGTTGAGATATTTTAGGGGTCCACAAATGAAAAAAGGTTGAAAACCACTGTACTAAAGGAGCCTGGTGCTGTAGCCCTCACAGCAGTATGGCTGAGTAGCTCCAGCAACACCAAGTGGGTATCTGCACAACTGTTTGTAGCCAGATCCAGAGACGAGGTATGGAGCATGCCTTCCAGGTCATAAAATGTTAGTTTGAAGCTGATCCATTGGCATGCAGCATATCCACTTACCTGTTACCTGCCCCCACCTGCTCTTAGCATCATTGAGATGATGTTATGATGGCTTTGGTTGTTAGTTTGTTTTATATCCTGCTGTCACCTGATTCCAGCTGCACTTCCTCTCCCTCTACAGGCTGTTGCTAAGTCAGTCATAATGACGGACATCTGATTGACATTTTAGCTTGCTGCTACAGCTATTTCTGGATGACTGCATGTAGACACCCAGGCTGAACATGCAATCTAGTACCTGCCAGACATACATATCCCTGAGAGACGGCTATAATTCCACCCTGAGAAATGATAACTTTGTTTAGGAAAGTCTCAGAATAAGCAAATAGAGCTAACTTTTAATCTAGCTGATCAGTCAGTCAGCATTGTGCTATAGCCTATTCAGAAAGCAGTCTGGTCTTGAGCATTGGGCTGCACTCTTGCATTCAGCCAATGCAGCAGTTCAGCTATCCACCTCCATGAGCGCTTTGAATGCCTACCTGGGTCTCCTGGATTAGCACGTTAGATCCCAGATTTGTATGGAGAATGCTGCATGACTCCCATCCTTTTCTCCATCGAGAGTATTCCTTCCTTTAAATTAAAACTCTGCCCACAAGGGGGGGAAGACCATTGTTTATAACGATCACTAATTATTCCCAGTCATGGGCCTAGCTAAATCAAAGATGGAAACTGCCCACCTTGGCACAGGTTCTTGTTAACCATGAGCTATTACAAGAACTAGAGGCACTGAATAGATTCTGTTGTCTGTTTAGACTGCTTCCTTTCATGGATTTGTACGTGCTATCTGGCCCCTGTCCTGTGATGGGATTGCCAGTTGTCTTTGCCAAGTCATATTTGTACACTTCCATGGCCAGACTGCTACAAGGTGGCTGAAGGTTTGTTTTGGGATTTTTGTTTTTCTTATGCTCTTCCACTCCTCACTGCTGATTTTTGTTCAGAGTAGTTCTTGGTTCACGATAATTGGGAGAGAATCACTTATGTCCCCATTCTTCCTACAAAAGAAACTGGAATGAAAGAGCTTTGCTTGTGTGAACCCCTCCACTTACTGCCATCCCTAGCTTTGCAAAGGGAAGTCCTGCTAAGGCAAGTAGCCTGAAGAGTACTGCTGTCATGCCCAGAAATCTATGAATTGTTGACTATGCCAGTTTGTCAGTGATCTAACACTTAGGAAAAAATGGAGCCATTTGTTAACCTCTGCAGGTCACAAGCGTTTGATCTGGTGCCTGTCACGTGGAAATGGGTTCAATAAAATGAGAATTTTTATAGTGAGCATTTACATATAGCAGCAATAAACATTTCTGTGCCATTTATAACTAACACTTTTTGGTACTTTGATGTTGCGTCCAAAACCAAGTTGCAACTCCAAGAATATAGAGCCCTGTGTGCTGGTGTCTTTAAAGGAGCGAATTCCTAGCTGGTCATAGAGCCCATCCTTTAGGAGGGGAAAGGAATATAAGAACTTCCAGCCCCTCACTTAGTCCCCTTCCAGAATTCTGCACATAGAATTTCCTCCCCCATAGAAACTAGATGCTGTTAAGCACTTAGTCTACATGTTGTGAGGCTGCCCTCAGACCACTTGTTCTGGAAAAATAAAGGGAGGTGGTATTGTAAACAAGGGTTCTTGGGGGGGGGGAACCACAATGGAGGGTTTTTTTTTCTGTTCTGATATAAGCATTTGATTAACATTAAGAATCGTAACTTTAATAGGGGTCCTGTCAGGAGGACATGCTGGAAAAGTAACATACTTTGGAAAAAAGGAGTGGGCTGGAGGAGGGGTTTCTGTCATACTGCCCTACTGCCACTCGAACACAGCCGGGGGGGCGGGGGAAATGGCAAGTATGTTACAGGGAGGCCCTGTGATGACAGAGAGCCAGTGCCCGGGGTGTATGTAGTTGTGGGCAGATTGCACTGCCTATAGGGGTGGGGATGGCAGGGAGGCATGGACCTGACAGGTCATCTGCTGTGAAGGCTTCTTCAATGCAGAATTGGGTGGCTCTCCAGTCTTGCTGCAAGGCTCCTGTCTCTCCCCCAGGGGGTGGAAAATGGATAGGGTGTAAGACGTCATTGAATGGGATGAGGTTTTTGATCAATGGGGACTATTTACTTGATCAATGGAATTTTGTAGGTTTTTCATAATGACAAGATGGAGCCTGGAGCTCTGGATAGGCACTTGGATTAATAAATGTCTCTACTTAGGCTAGCCTTGTGATCTCATTGAACCTGATGGATGAAATTTCTGTGCAAATCTGAGTCAGTGTCTCTGTCTATATTTGTAGCAGTGTTGGTCCTAGGATATGAGCCACAAGGTGGGTGTGGTAATATCTTTTATTGGACTAACTGTGGTTGGTGGAAGGGACAAGCTTTCGTGTTTCACAGAGATCTTCCTCAGGTCTAGAGGAAGTAAAAAGATATTACATCACTCACCTTGTCTCTCTCTCTCTCTTAATTTTATTCAGTTACTAGATAGCCATGTCAGCCAAAGCCATATCTGAGCAGACGGGGAAGGAGTTCCTGTACAAATATATCTGCACATCCTCAGCCATTCAGAACCGCTTCAAGTATGCCAGAGTGACATCAGACACCGACTGGGATCGGCTGACCCAGGATCATCCCTGGCTCCTGACTGAGGTAAGCACAATGACTTGCCCTTCTGCAGTGCCATTCATTGGAGGGTCTCTAAGCATTTTACAATCACTAGGCTGTACAACATACTTCCTGTGAGGTGAGTAGTTACAGAGTGGGAGGTTAGATGACCTGCCTTCAAAATCACACAGTAACTCTGATAGCTGGGACTAGAACCCATGCATCTGGTCTTCTGGTCCCCTCCTCTCACACTCTAGTATGGCTACTGGCAACGTGGCTGTATGTTGGAGCATTGTATGCAGGTTCTCTAAAGCTGATGGCAGTGGCAGGCTGCATTGTAGAACGCTGTGCTATTGTGAAGTGTCGGTAGCTGTTAGGATCTATGCCAGGAAATGTGGAGGAAAGTCTCCCAACATGGCAGTGGAGCACTGAGAACTGATAAATCTGGCTTCAGTAATGCTGTATTGGTGTCAAAGGAACCTGACTGTGTTGCTGATTTGAGGGCTTGAGTGACTTCGATTAAACGAAGAAATGTCAGCAGACAAATCAAGAGATTGGCCCACGCTAGCAAAATAAACTTGTGTGAGGTAGTCATGTAGCTGCTATGCTCTAGATATTTCAGTCTTCATTCCCAATAACGTGCACTCTTCCGACAGCCTTTCCTTACCCAAGCATTATAGAGTGGGCTGAGGATGATCATAGCATTAGAGTAACTGGCCTTCACTCTGACTAGTTTTGTGTTTCACTAAGTAGATGTTTTGGATTTCTTGTACCTGAGCAAAAATGTACGGTAAGTTTGTTGTTGTTCTTTCATTTTCTAAGTCTTTTTGTCCCGCTTCCTAGCCATGCGTCTTCTCCATAGAGCAGTGAGCATCTCTTCAGAGTTCCTTTCTCTGTTTGGCTAACCTGGCTCCTTTCCAGCTATTAATTACTTTAGCCACTGGTTAGCAGAACATGGATGTTCCACACTGTCCATTTACTTGCTGATTGATAGCACCTGCACAGTAACTAATTAAATGCTCACCACTTAGCTGCATGAGTCTGCTGCTGGGAAATATCAGCAGTATCGCTGAGAGATTTTTCAGGACTCCTAAATGAACTGTGGACGGTACACATCCTTTTGTTGGGGTTGTTTACTGAACACTTGAAATGTCCGTGGGCTTTCAGTGTCCATCCTGCAAAGGGACACTGCTATCACCATATTACATACTGCAGTGCTTTGTTGTTGCTGTATACCAGTGACTCTCAACCTTTCCAGACTAATGTACCGCTTTCATGAGTCTGATTTTTGTCTTGCGTACTCCTAAGTTACACCTCACTTAAAAACTACTTGCTTACAAAATCAGACCTAAAATACAAAAATGTCACCACACACTATTACTGAAAAATTGTCTACTCTCATTTTTACCATATAATTATAAAATAAATCAGTTGGAATATAAATATTGGATTTACGTTTCAGTGTATACTATATAGAGCAGTATAAATAAGTCATTGTATGAAATTTTAGCTTGCGCTGACTTTTTGCTAGTGCTTTTTATGTAGCCTGTTGAAAAACTAGGCAAATATCTAGATGAGTTGATGTACCCCCCTGGAAGACCTCCGCAAACCCCTGGGGTAAGGTACTCCTGCTTGAGAACCACTGCTCTGTAACATAGATCACTAAAGCTATAGTCTGTACTGGGTGGATGGGGATGCGGATGGGCAATACAGGAGGGGGAAAGCACTGTAGAGAACTCTCTCTGCTCAGCAAAAAGTGACCTATGTAAGCTTGAGATGTGTACTTCCTTTAGGCAGAGCCTTCTGCAGCAGTCCAATAGAGAGCTACTGTGAGTCAACTGAAATGTGATACCCTCCTGATTCCAGCCTTATCCCTGGCATTGGCAAATCTCCATGTGCAGAGCTTGTGGGGAGGGTAAAGAAAAGTCATGTTTGTGAGAAGTCAGATTGCATTTGCTTGCTTCTCTGGCATTGCGTGTTTCTACTTCAGTAGCAATTTTGCCTTTATTAAGCCTCTGCTCACCAGGGAAGCTTTAGTTAATGATGCATTTTGCCAAAGCAATTTGCAAAACCAAGGGAATAATGAATGTTATTCAGTGTGGATTCTCATGGAAGGAGAACAGCTAAACAAATCACCTTTTGATAATCTCATTATAATCACAGCTGCTCTCACAACTTTCACTCAAGGATCCCAAAGCACTCAACAAATTATCTCCCTACACCCACTGCTGACACATAGCAACCTCTGAAGTGAATAAAAGGCAGCTTTTTTAACCACACAAAACAACAAACTATCAGTTCAGGACAGGGAGTTAGGATGAGTCCTGTATCCAAATGAAACAACAAGGGAAATCTGATTTAGAATGTTACTGCCCAGTTGGAATTTCGTTGGTTAAGTGTCAGAACAAAAGGGAAATTGACCACAAAGTTTTTGGAGAATTCTTGGCATTATGTTCAGTTGACTCATAACACAGCTCTGCAAATATGAGCAAAAATCCAAGCGAGTTTTCACTGCAACCAGGATTCTTCCAGGAAGGCGTCATCTGACTCTGTCTCTCTCCTAATGCCCACCTCTGCCAGAACCCCCATTTACCTGTATTGCAGCTGGATTTCTGCCCCAGCATTTGTTCTGTGGCTATGATATCTTGATTTTTTTTTTCTTTTGTGAACTTGGTGGAATCTCTCACCTAGTACCTAGGGAAGTACTAGTGGTGCATTTTGCCTAGCAACCATAGTACATTGGGTGCCAGCCAATAGGTTAAACGAACTCTCCCCCAGAACATTTGCTGCAGAGAATTTACTTAATTTAAAACTCAGTTTAATTATCTGCAGAGACTGTTTCTGCTTAACTCAAAACTTCTGATTTTTCTCTCCCCTCGTGTCTTATATTCTAGCGTCTGGTGGTGAAGCCGGATCAGCTAATAAAACGGCGTGGGAAGCTCGGATTAGTTGGAGTTAATCTTGACCTGGGTCAGGTGAAGGCTTGGCTCAAAGTACGTCTGGGAAAAGAAACTACGGTAGGTATGGAGCGTATTGGCCAAGGTTCTGATGGCAGATGTAGCAGTGAAGAGCTGAAATGTCACTTGTATTGCTCTGACCCTTCCATACTATAAACCTGATCTTTATTGGGCTTTGTATATTAGTTTCTGTGTGCCAGGTTCTCCCTCTTGCATATGCCAGTTTAAGGCAGGAAAAATCATTGAAGTGATGCTGATGTAAAACCAAGAGAGAGGAGAATCTGACCCGTGTGTATCTACTGTTGGGAATTAAGCACCATTTGGTACCCCACTGATGGCACAGTTCAGTCGACTTACTACCCATTATTTATATCCAATGACTAAGCCTATTGTGAAGCGCTGACAGTAGAAAAATGTGGTGAAATCCCACTGAATTCTCGTACAATTCTAATTACCTGTCCCCACTTAGGAGCCAGAAAACAGGACCTCAAAGAGCCAGCACTGCCTCTAGTGGGGGTGGCTGTTTCATTTTACTGGTGCCCAAAGTAGCTGTAACGAGACTGGACTAAAAGCAAAGTCCTCGCATCACCCCTTCATTGTTGCCAGCCAGTGTATTAGTCACTGTCTGTTGGCTGACAATGGAGTTTTATATCAGTCCTCATTTTAATTGGATGCTGTCTTGTAACTTTTATTCTCCTGGGAACACTCTGACAATGATAAAGACACCTGTTATCTCAGCCTCTGCATCTCAGGAGTTGATGGAGTCATGCTTTCTGGGGGTAACCAAGGCCTTGTCGTTCCTGTGACTGATGTGTAGTTGGCTTTATCACTGAGATGCACTGCAGGGACTGCAAAGCCACTGCTGAAGGACGTTGTGAAATGGGGCAAGGCAGCTGCATCCGGGTGGGGCTGCCCCTTGAGAAACAAGGGGTGTTGACATAACTGCTGAGGATAATGCAATGGCCATGTCTGAGTGGGCTCAGTATGGGGGCATGGGCTCATGACCCAGTATTTATGTGTCTCACCCATTTTCCTAAATGTGTTGAGCCTTTAAAGGCATAAAAAATCATTCAGGGTAAAAAACTATTTAAAAAAGGATTAAATCAGACAAGACATTTTGTTATCCGTAAAACAGACCTTTTGGAGACCTGATTATTCTATCTTCATATACATTCCTCCCCCCACGCCCTCCAAATTAATGTCCAGGGCTTGTGAAAGTAGGGGATGATAGCACTAGTTAGACTGAAGCAGATTAGGCTGGTTTTAACTGTGGGTTTTACATAGCTCTGCTGATGACCCTTACTCCTGTCCTGCAGCCCACTGACATCCCAGTCTTGTGAGCAGAGGCTGATCACTTCAAATTGTGCCCTGGTTTGGGGATCTGGACAACTGTCTAATAGTGAAGAACCACCAAACTCATTTTACATGATGACTTAAGATGGCATTTGAAACCAGGTTTCCATGTGTATGAAGTTAAAATAGTAACCAGATGTTCCTGCTAGATCTCCCATCCCCTTCCATGATCACTAATATTTATAACCCATAGTGTGAGCCTAGAGGACAGGTCTCTGTCCCTCCACAGCCTGTGTTTGGGGAATGGCTTTTCTGGGCAGACGTGGGTGTTGATCTCCGGGTGTTGACTGCATTCTGCCTTGTCTGAACCCAGCCTGTGAACTGCTGACTTCGGCGGGGCAAATGGATTGTGGCCTGTGTTGATGGCCTGTCGTTTTTGCCGTTCATCTGAGGATAAAGCCATTCTGGTGCCTTCATGTGCCCTAGCTGATGTAAGCTGTCAGCTGAAGGCAAAGAGGACAAAAACTGACTATTCATCTGACGATAACCCTTCAAAAAATCAGCCATTAACAATGTCTAATGAGAAAATTTGGGTCCTCCTGCCCCATGCTGGTAATAACACTGTGGAATGTGTTTTAATTACTGAAGGGTTAATGGGGGGACAGTACGTGCATCTGAACTGAGTGGTGCCCTTTGGAAATATTGTGCTTCTGTGATGTGAAGTGGCAAACTACTATTACATTGCAGTTTGAGTAAGACCAGCCGCCGCCATTGGAAAAGGGGAAAGCAGACTTCGTAGGTGATCTCAGTACAATGATTGCCAGCGTCCTGGAGAACACAGACCATGGAGATGTGGGAGCCACTGAGCTCTGAGAAGGCTCCCTGAAGCTTCCTTTGAGTGTTGAAATGCCACAGACTAGCTCAGTGGTCTTCATAGCCGCAATAGTACACGCTGCCATGCTGGAGAGTGGAGATCTTGGTTTCAGGGATACACATTCAAACCAATAGAGGTTGTTGGGAATTGATTTGAGTCAGAGCAACGTTAAAGACATCCTGGAGTGTCTTAGCTGTGGATACTGTGTGAAGCTTTAATGGTGTCTCTCTCTCCTATCAACAGATCGCTAAAGCGACAGGTATCCTTAAGAACTTCCTGATCGAGCCCTTCGTCCCTCACAAGCAGGTTGGTATTCCAATTAAAACACACAGAAGTGCTCCAAAATAATCTTGTTTGGCCCAGACTGACTGCTCTTAGGGGTGGCGAAAGCAGGCACCTGAGTGGATGTCCTAAAGGTGATGATGCTGATGCAGGTTGTCACTGAGAAATAGAGAGCTTTAGAATCTTTGCACGGAGACGGCGATTTACAGCTGCACTGGTTGGTTGCTTTTCCTCCCCACCAGGAGGAAATCCTGCTGCAATAAACGTCACATGGGAACAGGCAATAAATTGTTCCTCCAATCTGGTGGCTGTCAAGCAGGAAGAAGAAAGAGTGCTGAAGTGAGACAATTTACGTGACACTGAGGGAGATGTAGCTACCACATTATCTTCCCCTGCCTTAGTCTGTGGTGTTGGTTGTATGCTACTTTCAACATCTGAAACTGAAGTTGCCTCATTTTGCCCAACTGTGGATTGTGCTGGCACCTTAACAGGCATCTGAAGCCTGTACTTCCGTTGTTGAAAATGGGAGCAGATTGCAGCTGACCAAGGAGACTTTAGGTCCTGGGATATGATGTGCCCAGTGAAAGCTGTTGGGATCAAACTGGAGCATCATGTGCTAGGACCTGAAGTCTCCACAGGCTGCCCCTCCAAGCACAGCCGTATAATAGTCTATAGAATTCCCTGGGATGTATTAAGGACATCTCTGATGGACACCAACTACTACTGGGTTGGGTTATTCAATGAGTTAACTTGGGGACCCCTGGAAATTCAGCTAAGCAATGCCATTGCTGGGTGTGACTTACTGGCTAATATTCATCCCCCTGATCTGTGCCACAGGAAGAAGAGTTCTACGTGTGCATCTATGCTGCCCGCGAGGGGGACTATGTGCTCTTCCACCATCAAGGGGGTGTGGACGTGGGAGATGTTGATGCCAAAGCTCAGAAGCTCTTGGTGAGGGTGGACGAAAAGCTCAGTGCATCCGATGTGAAAAAACATCTCTTGGTGCACGCACTGGAGGAGAAGAAAGAGTAAGCAGAGATATAATTCTACATCCTATATGCCCCCAGTCCCAGTGTTCGATATGCCAACTCTCCTTCCCCAGAGCTCTCATGTTTCAGTGGAGGAGCTGATCCTCATTTTTCTCCCTGAAGGTCCCTCTCTTTATAGCTTACGAGTATGGGCAGGAATGTGCACTGCATCCCAAACAATCTAAGTTCCTTGGGGTTGTCTGTGTTTCCTGTTGAGCTGCGAAAGGCATATTTTACCATCAGCCTTCAGCCTAAGGACAACCCTTTTTCCCCCCCATCATTCTTTATGTAAGGGCAGGACAATTCCTGGAGTCTGATTGCTGTGTCTTGCAGGGCTTGTAAAACTACTTGAATCCAGTGGCTGATTATGGAAAGGTATGATTCCTTGTCCTGGTTGAGCTACTTGAGATTTTATAGCCTCTCTTGATATTCAAAAGCTTATTTCCAATTGATCTTCAGATTTCAAAACTAACTATTAAGCATCTAGTTAAAGAAGATGCAGGTAACTAATCTCGTTATTCATTATTTGGAAACACAATAATTGCTGAAGGCTGCCTTTTGAGATGCACCTCATCAGGCTCTTAGATCCACTCTTGTTCACTCCTAATGAGATTAAACCAGATGGAAACATCAGATGACAGTCTTAAGATAACATTTTCTCTGCAGGTTTTTTTTTTAGTGGGGGCTTAAGTTGAGTCATCCAGGTCCTGAACTCTGAGTCATCTCCCAGACATCTTCCCATGAGAATGAAATAAATTGATAGGCGGTAGCTTCTC
Organism: Mauremys mutica; assembly: GCF_020497125.1. Classification (NCBI taxonomy): domain Eukaryota; kingdom Metazoa; phylum Chordata; order Testudines; family Geoemydidae; genus Mauremys; species Mauremys mutica. Next base: position 2,024,192 of record NC_059096.1, read on the forward strand.
CACAGACAAAGATGATAAAGGAACTGAGACAGGCTCTTCTGTATCAGTTGTGTGTCTACCTGCTCTAATGAATTTATGTATTTTAATTTTTGTGCAGTGTCCTGGCTAGCTTCATATCTGGCCTTTTCAACCTTTACGAAGACTTGTATTTCACATATCTGGAGATAAATCCACTAGGTAACTCTGATGTTTTGGGGAGAGGGTAGAAGAATCGCTGCAGGGTTGCTTTGTTTGTTTAACAGTGATATTTTGTTCATCCTTCCACATTATATACAGGTCAAAGTAATACCTAAGCAAAAGTGATCCAAAAATTTCATAGGCTTTCTATGACTAGTTAATTATATATCTCTGAAATAGACTGTATACTGCATGTGTTAGTTTGTAGCAGTATAACTGTCTGAGGCAAATAGAAAGTTATGCTGGGTGAATCTTGGGTAAAGTTGAGGCCCTACACAGGAGGGAATCAGATCATTTTCAGAAGATGTCTCTAGTGATGTAATTGGCCTGGTTTGGCTATAGAATACTCTGAATGGTGTAAAGAAAGCAATGGAAAGATCCCTGCATGGTAAATTTTGTGCAAGCAGACTGCGGTTTTCATACAGGTTTTGAAAATTCTCTGTAGTAGGTTTTGGTGTACTAATGTGTGTTCCTAATGGGTAACTTGCACCCATCGGTGACAAAGTGGTCTATATGTATCAAACAGACACTCAGAATTTTGTGGTGTCCATTTGCCATGAATTAGACCCTTCTCCCTCCCCCCCCCAAAAAAAGGGGGGGACTTAGTGGGTATAGACCCTGGGATGGCTCTCTGTATAGAGGTGACCTTCACCAAAAGTCAGTAATATAAAGAAAAAACTAAACAGGCCACCATTCTAATATAGAAAGCATCACAAAATATCCAGCTAGTGGGGAATCCATATAGTTAATCCATGCATAAGGCTGTACAAGCAAAAGACTAACTCTGGTGAATCTCTTAAAACAGTCGTGACTAAAGATGGCGTCTATGTTCTGGATTTGGCTGCAAAGATTGACGCTACAGCTGACTACATCTGCAAAGTGAAATGGGGGGATGTGGAGTTCCCCCCTCCCTTTGGCAGAGAGGCTTATCCAGAGGCAAGTAAAGAATCCACTGTTGCACAGTTAACGAGAAATCATTCTCCATATACATAGGTCAAAGTGTGCATGACACAGATGGGGCTTTCCTTTCTTATACAGCCCTGTCACCACAGTTCATGTTGCTGAGAAAGCTGACCTGGTAAGCACTAGATGTGGACCATAGCTGATGGTAGTGCTTACATTGTTGTTCACGTAATGCCAGTAACAGTAATCCTTGCTGTAGCCATTTTTCATCACTACATGGATCTTCCTTGGGCTCTGCTCTTCTCTCTCATTTAGAATTTTTACCTTCCTTATTAACTGGAGGATCAAATATAACTGCATTGAATTAAATGGCAGGTATGCTACTGTGTGTGGTGGGGTTTTTGTGTGTGTTAATAGTGTGCAAGTGTTGTCTGTGTTGAAAGGGCAGCCCCTGCCATATTGGCTAACCATAGCTGATTGCTGTGCCATATCATGCTTATGGTGCTTCTAGAGTCAATGGTCACTCAGCATTTCTGTTTATCTCACACACACTCACTCTCTCAGGAGTTGTAACTTGTGTAAAATCTCTGTCTGGGCTGAAGTCTGATGTGTTGATCCAAGAAGAGAATTTTCCTTTATCAGACTTTGAAATAAAATATTACATCTGAAACCAGTTGCTGGTCTGCAAAGTCAAGAACAGGAAAAAATTGGGTAGGATTTTTAAGGTACCTTAAGAATACAGATTTCATTGGAAGTCAACAGAACTTGTGCTCCAAAGTTACCTAGGCACTTCTAAAAATCCCTCCCCATTTATAGAGGTTTCCAGCAGCATCCGAGATTGCTGGGTGTGATGCACTCACTAATTATGCAAAAACTTCTTTCAGATGCTTGGCCTGGCATTTCTGGAAGACCTGTCTGTTGTTCAGACCATTCATTTTAATAATCCTAATGATGCTTAAATTGGGAAAGATTTTTTGTAATATGGCCAAGAAATCCATTTAGATATTTCCCCTGCCATGTAGCTTGCTGGGTGCCAACACTTAATTCAATTTGCTCTTTAATGGATTCGTTTAATTTCAGCCTTTCTGAATCATCCCCCTGCAAGTCACTCTGAAGGTTATTACGTCTCTATGCTCATTGAGAATGTTAATGAGCTCCCATTACAGTGCTTAGCGTGCCTGCCTGTTGTGATGGTAAAAGAACACAACGGTGAGCCAAATGATGACTCTTGTCTGTGATTAGATCTCTGGCTGCAGCTTAGTTAGAAAGTTTATAACTAAGGGTGTTTTGATACCACCCTTCCCCTACTTAACATCATCAAAGGTCAGCAGAGAGATTTTTGGATACAGTGGAGTTCGGCATAAAGGACTGTTTGTGGAAACTTTCTTGCAATTGAGGCATGTGGGGGCATGGAGCCTGGGAGCTTTCAAAATTGAGCATGGGCAGCAAAGTAAAATTCCCATCTTGAAGTGACAGAACAAATACAGACAGAAATTTAAATCGCAGTGCAGCCCTGTCAAATTATAACTGGCTCTGCATGATTCTCCCAAAGGCTCTTTACCTACACATGGGCGGTCTTAACTCCTACTTGGTAAGGAGGAACATGCTGTCCAGTAACCAGATGACAGTGGAGATGGTTGGGGTTGACAATTTTCACAGGCAGGAATTTTAATTTGTTTCACATTGGTCAGTGGTGAGATCTTTTACCCTCTGATGTTGTCCCTCCAAGGGAAGTGGTGTAAGCCCCATCTGCAGGGACATTTTAAAACTGGACTGGAAAAAGCCCAGGAGAACAGCCCTGCCCTGCCTCTGCGGGGATGGGGTTATATGAGACTGAGTAGCTCTCTTCCACTTCTGATTTCTAGGCTTCTGGCTAGAAATACAAATAGATGGGGTGTTGTCAAAGTAGGTTACTAACTGTAGCCTGGTGTCCAACAACAAGAATTAAAAGGCACTAGGACATATGTGGTGGGCCTGACTTTCCAAAGTTCTGAGAACCCACAATTTCAGTTTAAGTCAAGGTGAGCTGCAGGGGCTCAGCACCTCTGGAAATCAGGCCCAGTTTCCCTAACCCAGCCTGCTCCACAAGGAGAGTGCAGTCACCTTCCAAAACATTTGTGCTTGTCTGTCTGCAGGAAGCCTATATCGCTGATCTGGATGCAAAGAGCGGAGCCAGCTTGAAACTGACTCTTCTCAACCCCAAGGGGAGGATCTGGACTATGGTGGCTGGAGGAGGGGCATCTGTGGTCTACAGGTACCAAGCACATGTTTCTATAGGGGGCAGAGGACTCTAACCCCAGAGAGCTGCCAGTGGAAAATAATTGATGCAGCTTTTGGAAAAGGGAGTTTTCCTAGTGCAGCAGCTCCCAAGCCATGTGTGCTTGGGAGTAGGGGTGGCTACAAAACAAGAATTCTGTTTCATGAAAAATGTTTTTTATAACCAAGGCCTGTCTCATTTTTTTTTTCACAAAAAAGTTTGAGACACACCTCAGAGTAGCCAATAGCCCTGTAGTTAGGGCACTCATTTGAGATGTGGGGGACCCATACTCAAGTGTCCAGTCTGCCTGAGTGAGATGAGGGAATTAAAGCTGGATCTCCCAAATCACAAGTGAGTGCCTAACCCCGTGCTATTGGCTATTCTGGGGTAGGTCTGTTTCTTTCTTTCTTTCTTTCTTATTTTGATCAGAAATTTCATCCTGGACCTGAGAAACCTTCCTGACAAAAACTTAGTTGAAACTGATGCATTTCATCAAAACCGAAACTTTTAGTGGAATTAACATTTTCCAGTGGAAAAAAGTTTTGTTGAAAAACTCCTGACCAGCTGTATTTGGGTCCTGTTTAGAACCAGGACTAGCTGCCATGAGGCACCCCCTTCCAGGGTGCAATATGTTTGTGTCCTTGTTACTGTACTGAATACAATTCTGGGAGGTGGGTAAACCTATAAAGCAGGCTTTAAGCAGTGCTCTCAGGAGAGGAATCCAAGCCCAACTTAAAGGACTCCCCCCAGCACCTCCCTGTGGCCTTCTTCAAAACCTCTCTTCCCATCTCCAGTTTGAAGAATGCAGTCTTGGCTGAGGCAGTCTCTAGCACACTCCCAGACTTCGCTGAGGACCCTCCAGCACCTCTCAGGCTCTGCTAGGGCTTTTCTGACCTCTGCCTGGTTGTGAAGTAGATTTTCTCTGCATTTTGGAAGGGAAGAAGCTAGTTGAATGTTATGTTTAAAGCATCAGAGGGGTAGCCGTGTTAGTCTGGATCTGTAAAAGCGGCAAAGAGTCCTGTGGCACCTTATAGACTAACAAACATATTGGAGCATGAGCTTTCGTGGGTGAATACCCACTTCATTGGATGCATGTAGTGGAAATTTCCAGGGGCAGGTATAAACATGCAAGCAAGAATCAGGCTAGAGATAGCGAGGTTAGTTCAGTCAGGGAGGATGAGGCCCTCTTCTAGCAGTTGAGGTGTGAACACCAAGGGAGGAGAAACAGCTTTTGTAGTTGGCTAGCCATTCAGTCTTTGTTTAATCCTGAGCTGATGGTGTCAAATTTGCAGATGAACTGAAGCTGAGCAGTTTCTCTTTGGAGTCTGGTCCTGAAGTTTTTTTTGCTGCAGGATGGCTACCTTTAAATCTGCTATTGTGTGTCCAGGGAGATTGAAGTGTTCTCCTACAGGTTTTTGTATATTGCCATTCTTAATATCTGATTTGAGTCCATTTATCCTTTTACGTAGAGACTGTCCAGTTTGGCTGATGTACGTAGCAGACGGGCATTGCTGGCATATGATGGCGTATATTACATTGGTGGACGTGCAGGTGAATGAGCTGGTGATGGTGTGGCTGATCTGGTTAGGTCCTGTGATGGTGTCGCTGGCATCGAGGTTTGTTGCATGGATTGGTTCCTGAGTTAGAGTTACCATGGTCCAGTGTGTAGTTGCTGGTGAGAATATGCTTCAGGTTGGTGGGTTGTCTGTGGGCGAGGACTGGCCTGCCACCTAAGGTCTGTGAAAGTGAGGGATCGTTGTCCAGGATGGGTTGTAGATCACTGATGCTGCGTTGGAGAGGTTTTAGCTGGGGACTGTGTGTGATGGCCAGTGGAGTTCTGTTGGTTTCTTTCTTGGGCTTGTCTTGCAGTAGGAGGCTTCTGGGTACACGTCTGGCTCTGTTGATCTGTTTCCTTATTTCCTTATGCGGGTATTGTAGTTTTGAGAATGCTTGATGAAGATTTTGTAGGTGTTGGTCTCTGTCTGAGGGGTTGGAGTAGATGCCGTTGTATCTCAGTGCTTGGCTGTAGACAATGGATTGTGTGGTGTGTCCGGGATGGAAGCCGGAGGCATGAAGGTAGGCATAGCGGTCAGTGGGTTTTCAGTATAGGGTGGTGGTAACGTGACCGTCACTTATTTGTACCATGGTGTCTAGGAAGTGGACCTCCCGTGTAGATTGGTCCAGGCTGAGGTTGATGGTGGGGTGGAAGCTGTTGAAATCGTGGTGGAATTTTTCCAGGGTTTCCTTCCAATGGGTCCAGATGATGATGTCATCAATGTAGCGTAGGTAGAGAAGGAGCATGAGTGGACGAGAGCTGAGGAAGCATTGTTCCAGGTCAGCCATAAAAATGTTGGCATATTGTGGGGCCATGCGGGTGCCCATAGTGGTGCCACTGGTCTGGAGGTATATATTGTCATCAAATTTGAAATAATTGTGTGTGAGGATAAAGTCACAGAGCTCAGCAACCAGTTGTGCTGTGGCATCATCAGGGATACTGTTCCTGACAGCTTGTATTCCATCTGTGTGTGGGATGTTTGTGTAGAGAGCCTCTACATCCATGGTGGCTAGGATGGTGTTTTCTGAAAGGTCACCAATGCATTGTAGTTTTCTCAGGAAATCAGTGGTGTCACGGAGATAGCTGGGAGTGCCGGTGGTGTAGGGTCTGAGTAGAGATGTTTAAAGCAGTGACTCCCTCTTAGTGGTCATTGGTTTATTTTGTTTTGTCTGGTCTTCTGTCCCACAGCCTTGTATCTCAAAGGCTTTCCCCTCACCTCTGGGAAATGTATTTGGGATTAATCATGTGGAAAGCATCTTTGTTTTCAGGAAATACTCTGGCCACTCAAACTCCTTCTGACCACCACCTCTACCCCTGCTTCCTCCACCAGAGTGTTTGTGAAGTTTTATTAGGGCTTGTGAAGTGCCTTCGAAGAATATTTAGCATTTCCAAGTGATCTTTTGTGTCTTCCTTACAGTGACACCATTTGTGACCTGGGGGGTGTAAATGAACTGGCAAACTATGGGGAATACTCTGGAGCCCCTAGTGAACAGCAGACATACGACTATGCAAAGACCATTCTCTCCCTCATGACTCGGGAGAAGCACCAAGAGGGTAAGAAAGCGCATCTGGGATTTGGACTCTAGAGATTGCAGTCAGATCTGTTACAGGAACTCTTCCAGAGCAGTCTAAGGAGATCAGCTATCCAGTTGTAGCAGCAAAAACACTGAATGGATTTGAGCTGCTATCATGTTTGGATGCCTGAACAGCTTACTGAGGTGTGGCATAGCCTCCCAAAGCAAGCAGTAGAAGCTCCAGCAAGTGGAATGTTCAAAACATTAGACAGTGTCTTATTGTGGCCTGTTAGGATGGATGATTGGCACCTAATGGGTCTCCTCCCATGAAAGTTAGAGATGACAAAAGCCAATATCTTTGGAATGGTAAATGACACAAGTGTGGACCGTCCAGCTCTTATCAGAAAACTTTTTGCTTTGCTATTGCAGGCACAAATCCCACTTCTTATCAAACATCTCCCAGAGTCTGGCTAGCCGTTCTGTACAGAGCTGTGGCTAGCATCCAGAACGGAGAGACCCTTTGACTGTCTCTGCCGCCTCCTAAGCAGCTTAACACTTAAGAGTGTGTCGTGCCAGTGTTCTAACAGCTGTTTGTTATTCTCCTCTTTTTCCCAAAGGCAAAATCCTGATAATTGGAGGCAGCATTGCTAACTTCACCAACGTGGCAGCCACCTTTAAGGTAGCCTATGATTCTGAAACACAAAGAAATGTATCCTGTTGGGTATCATCAACACACATCCATACTCCCAACTGGTCTCCTTTTTGGCAGTCTCAGCAGAGAGGCTAAGGGCTGAGTGAATTTCCCTCTGTTCCACAGACACTGTCTATCTCGACCGGGGTTGGAATATGTGTTGGAGGGAGGCTGCATGATGTGATTCTTGCATTGCTTATGCAGTACTATGTCAAAGAGTATTTAAGTCACTCAGCAGAGTGAAGGAAAGGCTGCACAGAGGACCCAGGTGTGATACCTAGTCTCTCGCTCCCTGGGCTGGCAGGGGTTCAGGATTAATGCTCTGCACCGTAGCACATTAGACCCTAGTTCAATCCCTAGTCTCATGCCCCAGCATAGACAGGATTGACAGGGCACCACAGAAACAAGCCACTTGGGAAGGTGTTCAAGAGTGTCCCCTTCTGGCCAGTTATGGAGAGTGTCTGATGGGCTCTGATCCAATACAACCGTGAACGTGGTTTTCAAAGAGTATAAAGCAGGAGGAGGTGTTCTGAATTCCAAGAGGGATGTGGAAGGCGGGAGAGAGAGGACCTCTCTCCACTAACAGACACCCATATGTTCTGTTTTAGGGTATTGTGAGAGCCATTAAGGATTACCAGGGCCCTTTGCAAGAGCATGGCGTGAGGATCTTTGTACGGAGAGGAGGCCCTAACTACCAGGAAGGGTTGCGCGTCATGGGTGAAGTGGGTAAGGAAACTCAACCAACCACTTAAGCTTCATTTACTTTGTTGTTGTCGTTTTTCTTGTTTCTGTTGCTCTTTCTTCAAACCTTGACATGTGGCCTCGTTGGAGAATCACTTGGGTCTTTTCCCCAAGCCTGACTGGGTTTTGTGTATGCTTGTTTGCAGGAAAAACCACCGGGATCCCGATCCATGTCTTTGGGACAGAGACCCACATGACAGCCATTGTAGGCATGGCACTCGGCCAGCGACCTATCCCTAATCAGCCTCCTGCAGCAGCCCACACTGCCAACTTCCTCCTCAATGCCAGCGGTAGCTGTTCTGTGAGTCTTCCAGCCACAGGGATCTTCTTTATTTTGCTCTGTGTGAAGAAACCTTTCTTAGAAAATAGTGAGAAGAATAATGACAGCAGGGTTCTAATCCCCCAGAATCCAATGGACGCTTCTTGCAGGGGACTTTCCTCTATGGACTGGTCAGGCTTAATGCCATAAGACTTGCAGGGCCGGCTGTCCCTTTGCTGTTGCTCTCCTAGGCCATATCCAGGCTGTGCTTGAAACGCTTTTGGCTACAACTTATTGTAATCTGTACAGCACGATCTGGCCAACACCAAAAGTAAATCTCTTCCCAGGGAAATCCTGGCAGCAGCAATCATGATTAAATTCATGTTCAGCTAACTCATATCTCATTCCTTTAAGCACAGGGGGTTGGTTCTCTCTTAACAGAGGAAATGTGTTGGTTACAACTTCTTCTCTTGGACTGAGGTGTTTTTTGTCTTTCAGGCCTGATAACATTGCCAGGGAAGCTTAATACACAGTAAAAACACTCTGCAATGCTCAGTAAACTGGAGTAGGCTGTCTCACTGTACATCCATGCTCTGATTTATTTTATGGTTTAAATCCAATATTAAAAGAATGACAGATATCTATGTGAAAAGTGACATTATGTGCAATATGAATCTTTTTGCCTGCCATAATGTAGGATATGATCCAAAGCCCACTTGAAGTCAATGGAAAAACTCCCAGTGACTTCACTGGGCTTTAGATGAGGCTCCTACCAATACAAACTGGCCCCATTTCACATCTGGCATCACTTCCTTGACCCTTTTTTGCAAGCCTCTAATACAACCCAATAAAAACTAGTACTTAAAAATGTGGCATTACCTCTTGGGAAATAGTCTAACCCAGACTTCCAGATGTGTGGGGTTTTAACAGCCCATGGAGTCCTGGCATTAAAACAAGGTTTGTGCCTGTTTCCACCCATCTGGCCAATCTTGCAGTGAATCCTTCTAATACCAAACTCACTTCTGCAGCAAATCAGCAGTGTCTCAAACACAGGAATGTGATTTTCAGCACCAAAAATCACCAGCTCCAGTGGGTCTTCTTGCAGCTGGGGTGAATCCACCACTTAGGGCTAGTCTACACTTACCTGCCGGGTTGACGCGGTGAGTTCGACTTCTCGGAGTTCGAACTATCGCGTCTAGTCTGGACGCGATAGTTCGAACTCCCCGCGCGCTCCGGTCGACTCCGGTACTCCACCACTGCAAACGGCGGTGGCGGAGTCGACCTTGGAGCCGCGGACTTCGATTCCGCGGCGTCTGGACGGGTGAGTAGTTCGAACTAGGGTACTTCGAATTCAGCTACGCTATTCACGTAGCTGAATTTGCGTACCCTAGTTCGACCCCCCTTCTTAGTGTGGACCAGCCCTTAGAAACACAGCCCCTCACTACCCTGTGGGGAGAGGGGGAGTGTGACATCTGAAACATTTGTCTCCAAAATTAATTTTCTTCCATTTTCTTTGGAGGATACACTCTGCCAAAGTCAGTTGCTAGCCCTCAAGAAGAAGTTCATCAGGAAGCCCCATTCTGCAGTGTCATCTTTTGCTGACCCTGCTCCTGGGTTCTCTTTCAGACACCAGCACCAAGCAGAACTGCCTCTTTTTCTGAGTGCAAACCTGATGGGATTGCTCCAGCCAAGAAAGCGAAGCCCATGACACCTCCTGGTAAGTCTGGGATTCTGATGGACCGTTAACAGCACTGCTTTCTCACCTCCCCCCCCCCTCACCTTCTCTGGCTGCCAGTTGTTGCAGGAGTGAGTCCCAGTGCCTATCCTTCCCCTCCACCACTTTCCAGCCTGGGCATAGGGGGGGACAGTCTTCACTACCCATATTTGTAGATAATGAGCAAGAATCTTGCTGTAACTTGGATGTAGCTGTTTTTTAATAGTTGTCACTTGGAGTCCCACTAGATTATAAAAGATGAGTCAGAGTTGTCTTTTGACTCAGGATGTGTCCTCCAGGGGAAAAAGCTCAAGTTGAGAAATCCAGCTTTCTCAACTCATGTTACACGGATGTAGCCAAGAGGTAGAATATTCTCCAGGTTGGTTGGGGTTGGGTTTTGTTTTTCTGGTTTTGGACGTGCTCTGATAGTTGGCTGTTGGAGGCCACATAAGTACCTAGACAGACATTCCCTGCATGTGGATCTTCCCGGACTAATGCTATTTTGGTGTTTTGTTGAAAACCTTGCTAGTGCAATAGAGGTCATGGCCTACCTCTTGAAAAACATAATGAAAAACCATGATATCAGATTCATGATTTCTTAATTCAGATAGCTGGGAAATGTCTCTGGCTTGACACTGTAGTTTTGGATGTACTTGTGAGAAACTTCTGCAGAGAAGGAAGCTGATGGCAGAATTGGGGGTAGGGAGAAGTGTTTGTGGAAGACAGTAAGATTCTTGGTTTTCTTCCTCCAATTTGAAGGAGATGCTGACCTTGCTATGTATGTGCAGAAAAGTGAATGATTTTGGTGAGACTAAGTCCTGTTCCTAGTAGGCCAGATCACAAGAGCCAGGACTGAGCTCTTATAGTTAGTACTAGCTGGAAATTCTGTTGACAGTCTTAGCAAAGAGGTTGACAATTGAGTGGATTGTGGAGAGTGTTACGTGTCTTATAATGCCGAGGACTGCGCTGCTTGAGCCTGAAATATATCCACATTGGGCTGAGCAAAAATTCTTGGATGGTGAAATTACAAGTTTGATATCCAGTTATCTGGAAGGCAGATGTTTTCACTTCAGTTCTTTGGAGCTGCTCGGTTGCATTGGTATAATGTCTTACAGTATTGGGGCAACCTAGCCATTTTTTGTTAATATGTTTATTTTCCTCTGTATTTATAAAACACTCCATCTATTGTGCCCTCTTGCTTTTCAGAGGTGGTTGTTCATGGAAAAAACTCTGTGGGGCAGGGAGGGCACAATCTAACCAACTCACCAGGCACCCTGATGGGCTGTCAGGGCTGACAACAGCCAGAGTTCTTTGTTCCATCAGTTGTGTCATATTGTTGCATTAGTGATTCTCTCTTTAACAGATTCAGCCCCAGCTTCAAGACCTGTGCAAGGTAGGACACGTGTGACCAGCTGAATGTGTCTCGCCTTGCTGACAGCTGACTTTATTTCCCCCCCCCCCCCTTGCCCCACGCTCCCATTTTCTCTCTCCAAAAGTTTGCAGTGTTGTCTGGTTCCGCACCTCTTCCCCCCCCCCCCCCCCCATGCAGCATATGTAGCACAGCACCATTCTAACTTCTCAGCTGTTTTTGAAATGCAGATCTGACACTCATTTGTTCCATGGGCAGTCGTCTTATGGGGTAGGGAGCAGAGTGGGGACACATTTCAGGCCAAAAGAAGAGAGCTCATTAGAGGGAAGATTTGAATGAATGATCAGTTGCCTGGTTTAACTCAGGCACACTGCAAAAGGTTTGATTTTCTTAAAAACCCAGATATTATTAGGAAGATTTTGATGTTTATTTTACTGAGAGTCAGGTACTAGTGTGTTTTTTAAAAAACACATTTTATTTGTATGCTTAAATGGGTGCATAGTAATGCAAATAGCATCTGTCTGTGTTTTGTGATTCATGCAAAGTGCAGAGGAAAGTCTTTGGATCAACCCCAAGTTGTGGTGGCTTCACATTTAAGCATGGGCTTAGTTCCTACTGAAGTCATGGGACTTGAGCATGTTCTGAAGCCCTTTGCTGAATGAGGATGGGCTGCTTGATCAGGGCTAACTGAAGTTTGAAATGATTGCCCTAATAAGGCACCAGGGCCTAGCTCCACTGTCTCATGGCAGTGACAGCAAAGACGGCAGAGTTCTAAGAGTTCTAATTCTGGCTCTGTTGCTGCCTCGTTGTGTGGCCTCAACTAAGTCACACTAGCTCTCTGGGCCTCTGTCCCTGTTTTATAAATGGGGGTAATGACGCCTCCTGGAGTATCCTGGAGAAGTATAAAGACAAAAATGCTAAGGATTTTTTTTATTTGATGTTTTTGGACGAGAATTGTTTTGAGATGTGAGCTAAGAGCAACCAGTCTGAATTAGCAGTCCATATACTCACGGGGATGGGAAAAATTGTGAATTTAACAAAAGGAGCAGGGTGGTGTCTTATAATGCAGATAAATAGCATTAAGGATTCTGTCAGGCTCTGCAGCTGAGGAAGAATCTTTAGACTTTTAGTTTGGAGGTAGTTGAGGAACCCAAAATGTCACTTTTAGCAAAGAGTCCATCCTCACTAGCTACAGAGCTGCCTTTTCAGTGAGTGTGGTCTCAGAAGCCGGGTTCTGTGGTACCTTTACATTCCTGGGGCAGTCAGTCACCTGTTGGATTCTCATCTCCAAAGAGAACTGAAACCACAGGCTGAGTTTTGTGAAGCTCCTTTTACTTTTTGTTCCTTGTTTTGTGTTTTTTCTCCCCATTTCCTGCTCTCCCACTTGGAAAACTCAATCAATGGGAAATCAGGCCCCTGTGGTCCTACTAGGTCACAGGGCACATGCAGAATATGGGTGTCAGAATGATGCATTTGAGCTCTCTTCAGCTCCGTAGAATAAATCTATACATCCAGTTTGGGGGGAAGGCTGGTATATTCGGGGGGATGGGAGAAGGAAGCAGTTTTCCCTCCTCCCCTGTTTGTGAAACTGATGTGTGGCTATTATATTGAAAACTCTTGGAAAGGCTGCTTCAGCTGCAGTTTCATCTTTCTCTTGGATGAGGTGTCTGCTACTTCCTGCAATGCAGCCAGTGGGTTTGGAGTGGGGGAAATCACTGAATGTATAAAGTACTGCATTACAGCTTTTTGGCACAGATTTATAAGTGGGGGGTGGTGTGTTTTTTCCTCGTATAGGTAAAGCCACAACCCTGTTCAGCTGTCACACCAAAGCTATCGTTTGGGGGATGCAGACACGAGCTGTGCAGGGCATGCTGGACTTTGATTATATCTGCTCCAGGGATGAGCCTTCGGTCACTGCCATGGTTTATCCATTCACGTAAGTGTCCTGTATCCACCAGGTAGTTTTCCTGACTTCCCTTATCTCCCTTCTCAGATCTGTCCACTGGCTTTCTCCCCTTCAAGCTCCCTTTTATTTCTCAAGTCTCTGCCCACCTCCATCCCATCCTATATCTATGATGATACATTCTCCTACACTCCGACCTGCCAGCTGAGCTGTTCTCCCGACTGCTTCCTGACTATACGCTGTCTCTGTGAAATAGCTTGGAACAACCCCACGGTTCATGTTTGCCAGGTCCCATCTCTCTCTTTCAAATAATTCCCAAAAGTATAATGGCCACACAACACTGGAATGTAGGAATTACCACACTATATATGAGACTACTGGTCCATCTAGTCTAGGATCCTGTCTTTGAGTGTGGCTATTTGTCTCCTTTAAGTTTTCTTTGGGGCAGGGAGAGTGCAGTTCCTTTAGCCTGACATCATGAACACTTAGTGCCTTATTTATTATTTTTCTTTTTTAATCCCTTGACTTTAGTGTTGAATCCAGCATCCACAATTTGTTTAAAATTTCCTGGGATCCTTCAGCCTGCTTCACCAGTCGAACTGAAAGTGCCAGACATTGCCTTGGTCATTTTGCATCTTGTATAGCTTAAACTCTCTGGACCAGAGACTCTCCCAGCTATATTTGTACACTACCTGGCACAATGGAGTCCCAATCCTCATTGGGACTTTTGGATGTAATCATGATATTTAATCCTGCAGAGTTTGTTTAATCTCTGTCAATTGCGCTGCATGTGCCTGGCTCCCTGTAGGATGTGGCTTTTCTGGTGCATGGTGCCAACATGCTGCCTAAGCTGCTGAGTCATCCTACGGAATTGCATCTAGGAGAGGCTCCCTCCCTGAGGGAGGGAGGGAGATGTGAAGGAAACTCTTCACTGAACAGGGTGGGTGGCAAGGAGGAGAATGAGAGAGTGGCTGTTGATCTGTTTGTCTGAGAAATTTAGACAGTGGCTCCCTTAAGGGTTGTTACTTGTTTGCTGCTGGGTTTTTTTGTTTTTGTTTTTTTGTTTTTCTCTTCTATGAATCTGAGAGATGAGGATTAAGTATCACTGTCCTTCAGTGAATTCCTCCTCCGCCCCTTGTCAATCAAACACTCCACAGCGTTAGTTTTAGACTTTGATCATGAGGATTGCATCTCTGGAATCCCTTCTGGGTGAGAAGCACTTTACACACTCTAAATGCAGGCAGAGCTTCACTTTCTGCTGAAATGCAGCCACTTGGGACTTTGCTGCCACATTGCTGCTTCCTCGTAACAGCTGCCAAGTTTAAGACCAGAAATGAAGATGTATCCTGTACTTAACTGAGTCTGCAGGGGGAATTTAGGTTGGCAAAATGTAATGGCTAGAGGTGGAATTTGGCCAGGACGCTCAGGATCTTTAACACCCAAGCATGATCAGAACCACTCGGTTCAGCAATCTGATTCCAGCTGCACAATCTCTCTTGACTTCAGAGAATGACATCTATGAATGAAGCTTTTACTAGGGTGCATCTCCTTGATGTGTCTGGGTAAAATCCCCCTTTCATGAAAAGGAAATTCAGCTGACCCTCACTCTGCCACTGTGTTTCTCGGGCATGAGGATGTCGGTGCCATGTGCTCTCTTCCAATTCCCTAGTCCTTCTGACTTGTATTTGTTAAATAGCCATAACACATCATTTCTAAATGTCTTATTTATTGTTTCTTTTCCTTGCTTTGTCTATCCAGCTTCTGGCAGAATTGGGATCCTGTTTGCTAACTTCACTGTGGAGCTTATCATTGCTAGGTGATCCTGCTTTCCTTTACCCTCTCCGTCCCATCAATCCAGCTTCTCTGTTTTATATATTGCACACCTGCCTGCTATTGGCTCTTACTACCTTTACCTCTCCCCTGAGATCTGAAAAGCCAACCTGACAGTGTCTGGGAACTGTGTTTTGCTGACGCATTCCTGTGCCTGCAGCACTGTGTAGCCATGTCTCTTTGCAGCAGTGTGAATGATCAGGTCTGTCTCATCTTGGTGTTCATAGTGGTGATCACAAGCAGAAATTCTATTGGGGCCACAAGGAAATCCTGATCCCTGTCTTCAAGAACATGTCTGATGCCATGAGGAAGCACCCAGAGGTAGATGTGCTGATCAACTTTGCATCTCTACGGTCTGCTTATGACAGTACTATCGAGACCATGAACTTTCCACAGGTGAGTGAGGAATCAGCCGAGGTCCAAGCAGTAGAGGATGCTCAGGGTAATAATACCAGGGAGACAATATTTTAGAACCACAGTGTTGGCAGAGTGTTTTGGGGTCCATGAAGAACACAGCTGAGTCTACAAGTGGCCTGTGAGCTGCAGAAGGGGTACCAAGGGTGTAGAACAACTTGTTGTTGCGTAGTGCTGTATTACGAAGCTATGTCTTGATGGATTTTTGAGGCTTGTGGAATAGGGAGTCAGCTCCCATCTGCCTGGTGAGGAGAACTAGATTGGACAGGACTCCCCGCTTCAGGACATAATAGCACTACTACTACTTTTGTTTTTAATTGAAGAGTGGCAGGGATAGCTCTTGAACAATGCTACTGGTGTCATCTTCACAGCACTATCATCCCAGGCTGTTCCTGGGACTGGGACTCAAAACTGGGCCCTTCCACAAGATAGTACCCAGCACTAACAACTAGACAGCTAAGCTGTGCCCTCTGAGAGACACTTGATCTTGCTCTGGCCAGTGTTGTGTTTATAGAACGTTCTTACCTTAAAGAATTCTGTCTGCTGCCTTCCCTAGAATTTGTCAAGCTGTTGACTGCTGGAAGTTAGTGAGTGAGTGTTTTCTCTCTTGTGTTGCAGATCCGCACCATTGCCATCATTGCCGAAGGCATTCCAGAGGCACTGACACGCAAACTAATCAAGACTGCTGACAAGAAAGGGGTTACTATAATCGGGCCTGCGACTGTAAGAAATCCACTATCATGCTTCCTGCCCCTACACTCCTTCATACTTGTTTTCAGATCAGTTTTCCTTACGGGGGAAAAATATACATTAGAATCTATTTCAAATTCTTGTTTGTAATATACTATAAAGCGCAGAGTCTTTCCCAGTCATTATGGTCATTATGGAGCAAGAAATTCTATTGCTGCCTTCTATGTATATAAATCCTGGGAGAAGCAGCCTGCTCTACAGACGTGTGCTCAGCTTCCATGTGTGTTAGTGAAGGGCCTGACGCTTTCTTCTCTCTTCCTGTAGGTTGGTGGGATCAAACCTGGATGCTTTAAAATAGGCAACACGGGGGGTATGTTGGATAATATCCTGGCATCAAAACTCTACCGGCCTGGCAGTGTGGCCTATGTTTCCCGCTCTGGAGGAATGTCCAATGAGCTCAACAACATAATCTCCAGAGCCACAGATGGGGTCTATGAAGGTGTGGCTATTGGTGGAGACAGGTAGGAAACTGTTTTTCTTCACGGACCATATCTTTGTTTCTTCCAGTGCCTGACTCAAAAACATCATGGGTCTTCTAGAAGTTGTTGTGGAAATGTTTTAAATTAACCTTCCTCTTCTCAGAAACATTCTGTATGAAATTTAAAATAAATAAAAGCTCAACTTCCTTTCACTTTCCCTCTACTCCACCCAGATATCCTGGATCAACTTTCATGGACCATGTATTACGCTATCAGGACACACCGGGAGTGAAAATGATTGTGGTGCTGGGGGAGGTGAGTTAAACCCATCTGCTCCACTGGCCAAATATTCTCTGGAAACTTTTTGTTTCTTTATAATAGAAGTTCTTACAGTGTTGGTTGAGAGACAGTTGAATCAGCTATAGCAGGTGTCCCCAACGCGGTGCCCGTGGGTGCCATGGCGCCCGCTGAGGTGTCTTAAGTGCGCCTGCGTACTGGCTGGCACACGAGCATCCGCCGAAATGCCTATTGATGTTGCCACTTGTCGGTGGCATTTCGGTGGATGCTCGTCTGCCACTACGGTCCTCCGTGGCTCATCGTCTGGCACCTGCCAGACAGAAAAGGTTGGGGACCACTGAGCTATAGGAACGTCCAATAACGATTGCAGATGGGCTGTTCATCTTAGTAACAGTTGTCTCTTCCTGCTAAAAAAGTGAATCTTTTCCTGTTCCTTTTTTTTTATTTTATTTTATTTTTAAATACTGCTTCACAGAAGTAGGAACATCCAGCCCAGAATAGGCCCACAGAGTCCTTTCCATTTAAAAAAAACAAAACTATTTCTGGAGATTAAGGGAGGCTTGATATTTTTGTTTGTTTGTTTTTACAAGCATGTGGCTCTCTGTGTATGAGATGTGGCAAAAAAGGGGATTCATTTAGAAATATTGCCCTGATTTTAAAAGCTGACTTCTATAGAAATACGTAAGCTTGAACCCAGTCAAGCTACTATTTGTTTCTCTTTGCAGATTGGAGGCACAGAAGAGTACAAGATCAGCAGGGGTATTAAAGAGGGCCGCATCACTAAGCCTGTTGTCTGCTGGTGCATTGGTACCTGTGCCACCATGTTCTCTTCAGAGGTGTGTGTGTGTAAAATATGCACACTTGGGAAGAGGGGTTGCTTCCTTGCATTGCACCCAGGGAACCCAACTTTTCCAGACATCAGTCATCATTAGCAGTCGGCATGTATGGATGTATAAGTTAACAAATCCTAAACGATAGTAGTGTCCTATATTTCTGCAGTACATTTCATCCAGAAAGATCCCAAAGGATTCTGCACACACAGGGATTGCCATGAATGTCCTGAATTGGACTGTGGCAACTGTTTAATGGCATATAATGCTGTACATCAATTTAGGAAAGGGAAATGAGGAAGATGCAGCTTCCATGTAAAAATTCTGGGGGCAGGGATGTAGAGGAAAATAATGTAATTAGCCACGCTGTAATAATATAGCTTCCAGATTAGATGGTGCTTTGTGCCTTGCAGCATTAACAAGTGAGGGTCAGGGTCTTTGTGCCAGTGCTTGAAGTAATGAAGCTGAATAGAAAGTTGGTATGACCATGTGCATTACCACTTCTTCATCTCCAGTCAACCTGGTTTCCTTCCTAAAGCTTGTGGAGTTACTTTAGTCCACTGGTTTCTAATCTAATATCTGACTCTATTTTCTCTCACTTTATCAGCAATTAAATGACTGGATCTCTTGGTACTTTCTCTCATCATTAATAGGTGCAGTTTGGCCATGCAGGGGCTTGTGCCAACCAGGCTTCTGAAACTGCTGTTGCAAAGAACCAGGCCCTGAAAGAAGCTGGAGTATTTGTTCCCCAGAGTTTTGATGAGCTTGGAGATGTAATTCAGTAAGTGGTAGGAACAGGGCACCATGAACATAGTGGTGTTTGCAGGGGATAGGAAACCACTGGGGTACTACCTCTAAACTGGCAGGGGAGATGTGATAACCTTGCTTTGTGAAAACACTTCTATTCATACTAGGTCTTTCAATATATATATATATGTAATATGAATTTTGGACCAGAACTGCTTGACTTGAGTCCCCTTAGAGAACTGAAAATGAGCTGATGTCTGTCTCTTGTTTCCCCCTCTGCCTAGGTCTGTGTATGAAGATCTCGTTTCCAAAGGAGTGATCGAACCGGCCCAGGAAGTGCCTCCCCCCACTGTACCAATGGACTATTCTTGGGCAAGGGTAGGTTGTGTATCTTGCCATCCAGTTACTTGAGAGCCGGCTGGGATGTTTGCTGGGATTTCAGATTGTTTGGGAGATTTTAGATGATACCTTCCCTCCCATAATAGTGTTATGTTTCTCATGCCATCCGATGCTGTTCATGGACTTATCCGGTGAAGCAGACGCACCAAAAGCTTCTGACATACATTGCTGGAATTATCCATTAGGGCTCCCAGACTCTTCTACAATAGGTACTGATTGGTGCCAAGGTAGTTATCCCACATTTTGCCACCAATGGCTTTGTCACCTGACAATCTGGTGTTAGATGTTTCACTCCCAACAGCATGTATGCTGGGACCAGGATTCTCATGACTTTAGCGGGGCAACATCATACCAACAAAATGCAGTGTGATGGAGCAATGTCTTGATGCTGGGATAATGCAGAGATCTTAAATCATGGGCTCCATAATATTACCTGTAGAGCTGGGTATTGGGGGGTGTAGCTTCTATACCAGGTAGCAGATGACCCCAAAAAATGTAGGCAAGTCACTGTTAGGCTACCCTGCATTGGACTAGAGAAAAGCGATTCCTCTTGGCTTAATTCAGGTACTGGAGTTGGGTAAAGAGCAATCAATGTAATCATCTGCAGAACAGTTTGGTGGAGCGGGGGCGGGAGGGTGTCCCTTATTTCTAAACTGGATTGGATCAGTCTCATCTTTCTGTTCCATCCTTCAGGAGCTGGGTCTGATCCGGAAACCAGCTTCTTTCATGACCAGCATCTGTGATGAGAGGGGCCAGGAGCTGATCTATGCTGGGATGCCTATCACCGAGGTCTTCAAAGAGGAGATGGGAATTGGTGGGGTCCTGGGCCTGCTCTGGTTTCAGAGGAGGTGAGGCTGCTTTCTGGATGCTCTTGACTCCTTTTGGCTTCAAATTTAGCTTGTGTTTAATAGGGATTAGGCACAGATATAACTCTGGTATTTCCTTATGAATAAGGAGAGACTATTGTACAGGAAATACCCTGCCAATATCTGCTCCCTCTGAGAATATATCCGAGTTTGAAGACCACGTACACTTCTTTGACTTTGAGGAGGGGGGGATTCCAGAAACATGGTGGAGCACTGGGAAATCCCTCTGCGTTAGTTCTGTTACCCCTCTCTTGGCCCCGTTTTATGGCCTCCATCCTTCAGCACAAAAAGACTGGGCAGGGCTGTCTGCAGAGCCTATAAAATTTGTTACCAATGTGCAGGGAACCTTCTGAATGGCAAAGATACTCCCCCTCCTTCCCTGACCCCCCAGTTGATGGGAGGTGGGGGGGACACTTCCTGCACAATACTCTCACCTCTGGTCAGTCCAGGTGGCCAAGGAACTAAGAACGGGACAAGAACTCAATTTCCCACATAACAATGTGGAATGAAACCACTAGGCCACCAGGTGAGCCAACTAAATGTGCCTGCTGAATGATCCCAGATTTAAGGGGATTTGGTGTTGCCAGGAATCTGGATGCGAACTGGAAATAATCTGCAGTTAAGATGTAGAAAATGCAAGTTTGGGACCAGATTTTCAAAGGTGGGGACAACAGGTGGGCCCACAAAAATGGACAGGTGCCCCGAGACACCTGAATTTCTTCGTGTCTTTCTGGGTACATTTATTGCAACCTCCTCTGAAAATCATGTCCCTGCTGTGCAGTGCAGGAGATGTCACTTGCAGTAATTCCCTCAAACACCATCCATTAACAGATAGTCACAATAAAATATTCTTATACAGAATTCCTCTTTCGTTCCAATACACCCAAGACAACTCCAGCTAACACTGAGTGAATGCTAGTGTGTATGAGTGGATGTCCAAGGTGGCCTCCATCAGCCTGTAAGATTGGGCTCTGTGACACTTGGCTTTCAGATGTGGAAACCTGGGTTCAAATCTTGGCTTTAGCCCAGAGAGCCAATTCTAGAACGAAACAGCTATCCATAGGGGGAAAAGAAATTGCATAGTCGGTTTCATTCACTCCCCTTGGGTTTAAATCACTGATCAGATGGCTAGAACACTGCAACCATTAGACTGTGTGGAAAATATACCACTGTACAAAGCATTGAGTGCACTAAGCAGAGGTATAAAACCAGCTTTTTTTTTTTTTTCCCCCCCTAGCAGTCTCAGATAATTCAGGGAGACTTTCTGGGCTCTGAGACCCAACATTAAGTATGATCCTGCATCTCCTATCTAGCTCTCCCCTTGTGTTAGTGTGTGGATGGGAGAGAGCCTTAATATTGGGTATAAAATAGAGATGCATTGTCTGTCCATGTTGATTTCTTCCTATTAGGTAATGTTACCCATCTCTCTCTCTCTCTCTCTCTGCTCCTCCCCCACCCCACAGGTTACCAAAGTACGCCTGTCACTTCATTGAGATGTGTTTGATGGTAACAGCAGATCACGGACCTGCCGTATCGGGAGCCCACAACACCATTGTCTGTGCAAGAGCTGGGAAAGACCTGGTCTCTAGTCTCACCTCAGGCCTTCTCACTATTGTAAGCATTTAACATCGGCGACATTCTTTCTCCTTACTGTACAATCTGATTTTTACTTGCGCTCTGTAGCAATAGTGACCTGGCAGCAAGTCAGAACTTGGCATGACTCCTGTGCCATAGACAAGCCTGAGCCCCGCTTACTGTCTCGTCAGTTGTCCTCCCCTAATTACTCTGTCATTGATTAAAACGTTGGCTTTATGTTGAATCCAATACTAAGGAGTAGCTGGGGAAATACATTAATGAAACTGGATCAAGTTAAGAGCCACTGGAAAATATCTGTGTGAATTGGACCCTTTCATCTCTGGATCGCTGGTTTAAATCCAGCCCCAGAAGGGTAGTGATCATAAGGTAACCGCTGTTTGATGTTCCTTTACGTAAAATGTGTTTGGGTCTAGATTTGTTTTGTGGGGTTTTTTTTGTTTGTTTTTGGTTTTTTGTTTTTTTGTCTACATCACAAAAAATACCATCACTATTAGCACTAACTGGCCCCTTTTTATTGGGAGTCTCAGGCTATGTCTACACTACTGTGGTAAGTCGATGTAAGTTAGGCAACTCCAGCTATGTGAATAAGGTAGTTGGAGTCGATATAGCTTAGGTTGACTTACTGCGGTGTCTACATCGTGCTGGGTCACCAGGAGACACTCCCCTCAACTTACCTTACTCCTCTTGTTCCTGGCGGAGTACCAGGGTCAACTGGAGAACGCTGTGCCATTGATTTAGCGGGTCTTTGCTAGACTCACTAAATTGACCCTGAGTGTATCTATCGCCGGAGTGTTGATCCCACAGTAGTGTAGACATAGCCTCAGAAGTGACCAAGAATTAAATGGGCCTTTTAATCTTATTTGCCTTTTTGTCCCTAGAGGTAGGTCACATCTCTAGTTGTTTACAATTGGCCAATGAATCCCAGCTGGCTCTTTATCTTGGACTCCTGCATAGTCTAATCCTGCTTTCACAATGTCCCTGTTGTAGGGAGGGAGGGTGCTGTGGGAGAGGGGATCTGGTTCATGCACCTATTGTAACATGCAACTGTAGAAATCTTTGCTGGAGTTCAACTTATGTATGTTGGGCACAGGGAGACCGATTTGGTGGTGCGTTGGATGCTGCAGCTAAGATGTTCAGTAAGGCCTTTGACAGTGGTATTATCCCTATGGAGTTCGTTAACAAGATGAAGAAAGAAGGGAAACTGATCATGGGCATTGGACACAGAGTCAAATCAGTAAGTAACTTACCTTGTTTTAGTAGGGCTTTCTTCAATGGGAGAGGAAAATGAATAGAAGAAAAAGCAAGTGGAGGAAGGATGGCAACTTTTAGAAGTGGTTTCTGGACTAATCCTTAAAATAAATCACTGACACACACATGTTAGTTGGTCTTTGGATACTCGGGTGATATGTCAGCAGTAGAGAGAGTAGTTCAGCATTGTTTAAGCAATTACTTTGACAGCCCTTAACATCTTTCATCTCTTACAGTTCAGTATTTGGTCTTCTCCATTCACAGGCCTTACAAACTTAAAACTAAATAGATTAAATTTCTAAATTGAGTACATTTAAGGGAAAAAAAGCTATAAGGACAAAATTTAATTACCTTGGCTTCAAACAAACAGCTCATTTGAGTTGATAGGTACAGTAAGATGTGCACTCTTACATGTGTGTCTGGCTGTTACTGCCAATAATATAATATGTTCTTAAACATGCAGATAAATAACCCAGACATGAGAGTTCAAATTCTCAAGGACTACGTGAAGCAGCATTTTCCTGCTACCCCACTACTGGACTATGCACTTGAAGTAGAAAAAATTACAACTTCCAAGGTAAAACACCCCACTGCATTTTTGTTCTCCAGCACCTGGAAGACAAAAATCTTTTGGGGTCATTGTTGGAGTTTTGTTTCTGTGTTTTAACTGGAGAGGGAGTAATGCATGGGTGCTAATAAAAGCCAGAGAGACACAGCACCAGCTCGGAGCCAGGCACTGCTACAGGATATGCTCTGGCTGAAGTGAGCTTTATACACCAGGAGAGGCCAGACTGCCAGCCCATGATAGCCCACAGCATTCTACAGAGCAGCCTGTGACTGCGCTCCTCATGTAATAAGGAGGTGTAGCCTGCAGAGATGCTGGGTCCCGGCAGAAGTCCACCTTGAACTGGGTAGAGCCGCATGCAGATGGTGAGGGGGGAGTCCCCATCATTCAGATTGACTGTGGCTCTCCGGCAGATTGCAGGACTAGAGCTCTGTGTTACAAAGTTTGGGTGTCCCTTATTGCATGTAGCCTCTAAAGCGGGGGTTCTCAAACGGGAGCTCGGGGCCCCTCAGGATCACAAGGTTATTGCATGGGGGGTCGCGAGCTGTCAGCCTCTACCCCAAACCCTGCTTTGCCTCCAGCATTTATAATGGTGTTGAATATATTAAAAAGTGTTTTTAATATATAAGGGGGGGGGGGTCACACTCAGAGGCTTGCTACGTGAAAGGGGTCACCGGTTTGAGAACCACTGCTCTAAAGCATACTAAGGCCCTTTGTGATGAAAGTTGCTGGATAAGTGCGAGTTATTAACAGTTAACGTTTTTCACTTCCTTCAGAAACCAAATCTTATCCTGAATGTGGATGGCTTTATTGGAGTCGCCTTTGTTGATGTGCTCAGGAACTGTGGCTCCTTCACCCGGTAAACATTGACGTATCTTCTCTAGCTGCTGTATGAACTTGGGGAGGAAGGGTAAAATCCTGATTCCATTAATGTGATGCGAGTTTTCCCACTGCCATCCAATGTGGGCCAGGATTTCATCTGACATTTGCAAGGCAAGGCGCCCTGCAGAAGCCTGGTCTTTCTGCGAGGGGAAGATTTCCAGAACTGGGCCTTGAATTTGCATTGGAGGTGGTTTAGAGCTGCTCTGGGAGCCATTGTACCAAGTACCCTGTGCCCAAGAACTGTTTGGTTTTTATTGTAGGGAAGAAGCAGATGAATATATTGACATCGGAGCCCTCAATGGCATCTTCGTGCTTGGCAGAAGTATGGGGTTCATTGGTAAGTTTCACATGCACCCAAAAGCCCTATTATTGTGATGTTTCCCATCACCACCACCAAAAGACAGCTCCTAAAAACCCCTTCATTTTTCACACCAGTCCTGACTGCATGTGGTGCATCAGCCACACTCCCAGCCCAGGAGAATCTGCTGGGATGCTCTCAGTGCTGGGTTTTTAAAGCTACTGGATGGGTAGCTTTTGAATAATAGTTAGGATTCTCACGTCCCCCTGGAGCTTGTTGTCATGCCCTAAAATAGGAGTAACTGGATCTCATGCTTCAGGATATAATGATCATTTGTGGGGCCAGGAAGGGGCCTAACAAGTTTCAAGGCAAGGTCAGTCTGGGAGGAATGGAAACTTGGATTGCTGTATGTAAAAATCACTTTCATTTTAGGACACTACCTGGATCAGAAGAGGCTGAAACAAGGCCTGTACCGTCACCCGTGGGATGACATCTCCTATGTTCTACCAGAGCACATGACCATGTGATAGCCAGTAGCATTGCTTTAAATCAGAGAAGCAAGTTGCCTGCATGGAAGACCGTTACACATGGGACTTAAATGTAAAGGCCGTAGGTTTATAGAAATCAAGAACTACTGTGCAAAGCAGCTGTTCTATAAGCATAGAAACTGATGCAAATAAAACCAAAAGTGTGAGATTCCATACGCTACCTGCTGTATTTCATGCTTGGAAGCAGCTGAACTTTGTCTCTTCTCCCCCGCCTCTTTTAATTTTTCTACTTGTTTTTATTTTGTGTGTGTTCTGACAAGATTTTAAGATGGGGGAGGGGAGTGTGTTTTGCTCATGGACACAGCTGCTTTTGACTTGAAGAACTAGACATGTTAGCTTGAAAATAAGTTGTAACCTTCCTGACAAAAGGAGGAACCAAAACGTGAAGAATATTGTTCCCCATCAGCTATGGGTTGGGGTTCTCTTGTAGGTTGTTTTTCAGCTTTGTTTGCTCTGTGTTTACCTCCACAGCCCAATAATATCCTGTGTAGTGGGACCACTGCTGATATAGCCAATACCATTCAAACTCTGGTGTAGTAATTTAAAATGTAAAGTTGTAACATATACTCTTGGTAAAACTGTGAAACTACCTGTAGTGCATTTTCTATATTTACACAGCCACCACATTACTTACAGGAATCGCTGGCCTGCTACGTTATCTGCATATGCAAGATATATATTCAGTGGGCCATTTAATTATAGTTGCTATAATAATCCTACTTGTCTCTATATTATAACCTAACTTAAATAAACAATACTTTAATCATTTTTAGCTGGATTTTGTATTTTCTCAGTGCTGGCACCTTGAGATTTGTTTGTTCTGAATCTTGCTTTATGCAGGGAAATAGAATACTTTAAAACACTGAGTAACCTGCAATCTGTAATGTCTACTCTCTTTCTTTGGTTTTTCCTTCTGAAGATCAGGCCCTCAGTGTCTCCAATTGGGGACCCCAAATCAGTAGACACTTCTGAAAGTTTAGGCCTTAATGTGTAGCAAACGGTCAAAATCATAGCAGTTTTTTGTCATGTGTATGAGATAAGCTACTGTGGCGAAGGGGGCAATATATAAGTACCTGGATAAACTTGGCAGGAATGGGCAAGGTCTTACAGCAAGAGTTAAGATGTAAGGGGAAAAAAGTCGTTAATGCCTTTCTGCAGTTTGCTTAATTAAGGGACTTAATATGTATAAATGCTCCAGTAATACTGCATGAAAGTTGGGGTGCTGTATCACACTGCATTTAGACATTGGGATTATTAAGTCATTTAGAGTAAGACAAGCTGTAGTTGACTGAATCACGGTGACAAAAGTAAACTCTCCACTCACCTGCACTATAAATAAAGTATATCCTGAAAACAGGAAAATTAGTAATGCCTTGTGCCATCCTAGTAAAGACCCTATGCTGCAAAACTCCCCAATGAAGAGAGAGAGAGAGAGAGAGAGATTGAAATGAGGAGAATATGGATCAAAACTTCCCTTGGGCTTGATGAACTGCATGAGATTATGGGTAAAGGTACACTTGAGCTTTGACAAGTGGGTACCGTAGGTAGGGAGCATTTGGCACAGATACAGCAAGTGCTGTCTGCACAACTGGATTCCCCAGCAATGAGACACACACTGTAAGACAGAGGTTCCCAGATAGGTCTCCCTATCAAATCACACTGGGGCGGGATGTCCCTTCTGTAATATTACTTCAGAGGTGACCCGATGGGTTCTAATAAACCAAGCCCTGTGCCACCTGACTGGCGCCTGTGTCTTGCAGGTGGAGAGGTTCCAGGTGCACGAGAAGTGATGTCTCTGGACGCAGGAGGCTATCCCAGCCAGCCCCAGCATCTCTGCTCACCTTAGCCCAGGGCCTCAGCCCCCACCAACCTGCCTCCTTGACCTTGCTGTCCAGCCCCCTTGCAGCCAGGGCCCCGTGTGCTGAAGGCACAGTCCTACCTGCCTCTGTCGCGTGTGGATCCAGCAGGGAGGATGCCGGGGAGCAGAGCAGGGCCCCGGCGTGACTTTTCCTCAGGCACGCCAGCACCACGGGCCTGGTCCGGGGGAGGCCCACGGGCCTGCTGCCAAGGGGGGCGGCTGGAGCGTTAGGTGGGGTGCATGGGGGGAGGGAACTGCTGGCTCAGAAATGGGGGAGGGGGCTTCTGCCAGGCCGGGAGCCAGTGAGGGTGTGTAGTGCCTGGCTGCCCTCCACCAAGGAGAGCTGGGGGACACTGACCGCTCCTTGGCCTCCCACCAAGCTACCTGAACCTGCCCCTTCCTCGTGCCAGTGAGGCAAAGCTACACCCCTCCAACCGACTTAGCGCCCTTTTACACAGAGGGAAACTGAGGCAAGGGGACATGCGCGCGCACCCGCCCGAGTCCCCACCGGGATTCGAACCCGCGGACCCCCCGGTGCTAGAAGTCCCTGAGGCGAAAGCTGAGAGGGGGCGGGGGCGGAGCCGAGCCCGCCCCTTTCCCGCGTACAGCTCCTCCCCCCGTCAGCGTGAGGCGGCGCGCGCGCGCCACCGCCGCCTGTCGGGGTGCGCGCACGCCCAGCGCCGCGCTACTCCACGTCCTTCCGGCGGCGCCCGCGGGTCTCGCTGGGAGCCGTTGGCGAGCGGGCAAGATGGCGGCGGCGGCGGCCTCGCCTCAGGCGCAGCCCGGGCCCGCGGGGGAAGGCGCGGAGGAGGCGGGCCCGGAGGGCGGCGGGCCGGGCGCGGAGGGGGCCGGCGGCGGCGGCGAGGCGGAGGCGGAGGAGTTCGCGTGCCCGGCGCACTGCGGCGAGCTGGCCTGGCGGCAGAACGAGCAGCGCCGCCTCGACCTCTTCTGCGACATCACCCTGGCCTTCGGGGGCGGCGCCGGGCCGCTGCGCGAGTTCCGCGCCCACCGCTCCGTGCTGGCCGCCGCCACCGACTACTTCACCCCGCTGCTGTCGGGCGGCTTCGCCGAGTCGCGCTCCGGGCGGGTGGAGCTGCGCAAGTGGAGCTCGGAGGGGGGGCCCGAGCCGGACACGGTGGAGGCGGTGGTCGGCTTCATGTACACGGGCAGCATCCGCGTCAGCCCGGGCAACGTGCACGAGGTGCTGGAGATGGCCGACAGGTGAGGGGGCGGGGCGGGCAGGAGGTGGGGGTGGGCCGGGGTGGTGGACAGGTGAGGGGGCGGGCCGGGGGGGCAGGGCAGGAGTGGCCGGCAGGAGGTGGGGGTGGGCCGGGGTGGCTGACAGGTGAGGGGGGGGCAGGAGGTGGGGGTGGGCCGGGGTGGCTGACAGGTGAGGGGGCAGGGGGGGGCCGGAGGTGGGGATGGGCCGGGGTAGCTGACAGGTGAGGGGGAGCAGGGTAGGAGGTGGGGGTGGGCCGGGGTAGCTGACAGGTGAGGGGGTAGGCTGGGAAGGGCAGGAAGTGGGCTGGGGGCTTGGGCAGGCAGGGGTGGGCTGAGGTGGCCCACAGGTGAGGGGGGCGGGGAAGGAGGTGGCTGACAGGTGACTGGAGGGAAGAGATTGGCCAGAGGCTGCCTAAGGCAATCTGCCCCATCTCCACCCCCTGCAAAACTTCAATGTGTTACCACCCCCCCCAGTCCTATGGTAGACTTGGCCCGTCCATTTTTCCGTTTTGATCTAGTGCAGCATGGGGTGGCACTCAAATTTGGGGTGGCCAGGCTAAATCTGTCACCCTAGGCAACAGTCTGGTTTGTTTGTAGCTAGAGTGGTGGCTGGGATGGGGCGGGGAGAAAGGCAGGTGAGGGAGCAGAGAGGCACACTGGAGAAAGGTAAAAGCTGGTGTAGCCCAGGCACGCAGGTGAAGGGGCAAGGGAGAAGGTGATGGAGGTGGCTAGTAAGTGAAGTGCGGAGATGATGGGAAATGGTGGGTTGGAGGTGGTGGGCAAGAGAGGGAGCTTGGAGGACCACAGCTACTCATAAAGTGGTTACATTGGAATGAGCGGGGAGGATGCTGGAGCTGGCAGGGGAGATGTGGAGGGATCATCGGTAGTGGGGGTGGAGCAGTGACATGCTCTCCTGAGTCCTTATGTCCTTCCTATAGCAGCAGGATCCTGTTATTCCATCTTCTCATCTCTGTACCCTTGTAATTAGGCCCTTCTCTTCTAGCTAAATTGTACAGCTCCTGAATTCTCTGAAGGTGAAGGGATCAAAGCTTCCCTTCAGGGAGTGGGCACATGTCATGCACAGCATTCCTAACCTCCAGAGAGCTTCCCTGAGCTGCACCCTGGAGATTGGACATACCAAATTCATCTCCCTTAGGAATGATTCACTAGAGGTTACAGTGGACTGGTTGGAGGCATCTGAACTTAAATGTACTGATCTAATAGGTGCCCCCATTCCACCAGCAGTTAATATACCTAGTGAACAGAGCCAGTATTCCAATTTGTCTTGCAGCCCTTGAATGTGTCTATTGGCTACAAGATGGCTAAAGGGAACTGTTAAAAGAACAATTATGTAACATTGACTTCCTAAAGTACATCAGGAACTTGGCTGTTGTGCAGTATAAACACTTATTAATTAAAGATATATGATTGGATTTAACCTCACTCCCCTCAGTTCATGTATTAACTCATCTTTGTTTGCTCTTCAGGTTTTTATTGATGCGGTTAAAGGAATTCTGTGGAGAGTTTCTGAAGAAAAAACTGAATCTCTCCAACTGTGTGGCTATTCATAGCTTAGCTCATATGTATTCCTTGAACCAGCTTGCCCTGAAAGCCGCAGACATGATAAGAAGAAACTTCTGCAAAGTTATCCAAGATGAAGAGTTCTACACGTTACCCTTTCACCTCATCAGAGACTGGCTTTCAGACTTGGAAATCACAGTGGACTCTGAAGAAGTTCTTTTTGAGACTGTCTTAAAGTGGGTTCAGAGAAACGCTGACGAAAGAGAGAGGTACTTTGAAGAACTCTTTAAACTGCTCAGACTGTCTCAGATGAAACCCACTTACCTTACCCGGCATGTCAAATCTGAAAGGCTAGTATCCAGTAATGAAGCCTGTCTTAAATTAGTGTCTGAAGCTGTGGAAAGTCATGCCCTGAGAGCTGAGAACTTGCAGTCTGGTAATTTAAAACATTCTGCTTATCCTGTAGCATTGCTGCCTCGCTATGGGCAGAACATGGATGTCATCATGGTGATTGGTGGTGTGTCAGAGGGAGGGGATTATTTAAGTGAGTGTGTGGGGTATTTCATCGATGAAGATAGGTGGGTAAACTTACCTCACATACATAATCACCTTGATGGACATGCTGTTGCTGTCACAGAATCATATGTTTATGTGGCTGGCTCCATGGAACCTGGCTTTGCCAAGACTGTAGAAAAGTACAACCCCAACAGAAATGTCTGGGAGCAAGTCTCTCATCTGATAACCAGAAAGCATTCTTTTGGCCTCACTGAAGTCAAGGGGAACTTGTACAGTATTGGTGGACATGGTAACTTCAGTCCTGGCTTTAAAGATGTAACCATTTACAATCCCGAGCAAGACAAATGGCACAACCTGGAGTCGGCCCCAAAGATCTTACGTGATGTCAAAGCAGTCACCGTAGAAGATCGATTTGTTTACATTGCTGCTCGAACCCCAGTTGATGATAGTGAAGATGGTTTAAGGGCAGTCATTACCAGATATGACACGGAGACAAGGCACTGGCAAGACATCGAGTCTCTGCCACTCATTGATAATTACTGCTCTTTTCAGATGTCTGTTGCCAACACAAACTTTTACCAGACAGCATCATGCTGCCCCAAGAGTTACCCCATAGATAATGAAGAGGCTAAGAGAAAGATCTCTGGCAGAATACCAGAGGAGATTCTTGAAAGTTTACCTCCAGAAGTTCTTAGCATTGAAGGGGCGGCCATTTGCTATTTTAAAGATGATGTTTTCATCATTGGTGGGTGGAAGAACAGTGATGATATAGATAAGCAATACAGAAAAGAGGCCTATCGTTATTGTGCTGAGAGAAAGCGATGGATGCTTCTCCCTCCCATGCCACAGCCTCGCTGTAGAGCAACAGCCTGCCATGTAAGAATCCCATTCAGATGCTTACATGGTACGCAAAGATACCCTATGCCACAAAATTTGATGTGGCAAAAGGATAGAATACGGCAGATGCAGGAAATACATCGGCATTCTTTAAGCTTGCGAAGAATGCCCCGCTCACAGATTGAGTGCTAATTCATGGAAGACCATTCCTCTAATAAACCTGGTTTAAGAAATACGGTGCTATCTATTTTATAAGGCTCAATACATTGCCATCATATATTAGGATTTGGATAACTGAACTGGTTGCTGGTTTGATGCATAAAAGTCACATCTTTACTTAAATACTGAGGATGGGAAATAGTTAACAAACACTTAAAATCCCGCTTTCTTATGTATCATTGAGAGGAGCATACAGTAGCCCAGGAAAACTAAATTCCTATTAAGGGGATGTGATGAAATGCCTGACACTTTAAGAAAATTTAATGCAGAATCTGTTAATTCTCTTGTCCAACCCTCATTTTCAAGGATTTATATGGAGTTAGTCTGTCAACAGTTCCTTCAATTTAAAAAACAAACAGCTGTATTCTTAAAGCACCAATTTTATTTGCACTTACATATTGATATTCCTTTAGCTTCTCTTCTCCTGAGTAGCTGAAATTCACATACCATTGGCATCCGTGCACTTAGTTATCCAAAACTGAAGGCACATGCAATAGTTAGGAATACCTGTTATATACAAATAAAAGCACAATCTTTTTTCATAAAATTACTTCAGGATGTTTCTCTGTGTGTGTTAAATACTTTGTTTCTGTATATTGTAGAAATGCCAGAGTTTACTTATAACAAATGATTGGTAAAACATCAGAGACTTACTAAAATGGCATTTGAGACAGCACTTGGGATGATTTCACTATCTGGACATCCTTCATGTTTCTGGGTCTCTTCTTTGTCAGCTTGATTAGAAACTTAGACAAACAATCAACCTGATTAAATGAGTGAAAACAGTAAAAATGTTAACAGTAAAAAAGTAACTGTCCACTTCTAAAATATCTGAGGACATTAGGGATTACTAAAAGCAAAATTATTTCATAGCAGGATATTAAAAATGGAGCTACTTTAAGTTTTTTTCCCGAACATGACACACATTTAATTCCAGTAAGAGTTTGAAAAATGAACCTGTATCCAGCCTGCCTTTGACAATCAATACTTTTTTGCCGTCGATATATTTTTCTCTATAAACTTAGAGTAGCAGTGCCGCACTGTTCCCTAACAAATTAGCACTTGTTTCTGTTGAAGTGGAACAATCAGTTCTTAAAATCTAATTGCCAATAAGAAGCTTTTAGGGATCTTAAGCCTTCACAGTCTTCAAATGTTTGAATTCTCCATTTATTCTGTTTGCAGCATTTATAGATGATTGCGGGTGAAATTAAGCTATTTAATTTTTTGACGTCTGAGATTGTTTTATGAATAGGGCCGTGTTGGTTCTAGATTACTTAATACAATATTCTGTAAGGGAAATATCCAACACATTGTCCCATGGAAGTATCATTGCCCGGAAGCAACCATCCAACTAAGCCCTCTCCCCTTATTCTCATTGTGAAAGTTGCTCAATTATTTCTTGTGAATTCCATTGTCCTTTCTACCTCCTCTTCTTCTGAACCTTCCCTTTATTTAACTGTTTGGATTATTTCCACTGTAGGCCTAACTCAGGATTTTAGGGAAAGGAAAGGAGTAGTAACAAGGGTATCCCAAATGTCTACACAGTCAAACATTGCTGAAAAAGCTGCTTACTTTCTAATGTTCATTTTATGGTAGAGTGTCTTAAATGGGGGCAGCTAATTTTGGAAAGCTCTTCTAAACATTTTACCCTTTTTCAAAGTTTAACTTCCTGAACTGACACTTCTCATTTTCCAATTCAGCAGGCAGTCTAGATCATGTCTGAAATACTAGGTAAGTCTTTCAACTGCATGATGTGTACAGGTTTTTCTGACTTGCATATGACCCTTAATATTTCCTCTTGAAATTCACTTGACATTTTCTGTATCATTAACTTGCCTTGCTGTAATATTCAGACTAATCCAGGCTTGTAAAAATTGCCATGAAAATGTAACAGCTCAGATACAATCTAATTATGTGCTAATACCCTCATGCTGGATTTTACTTGGCTTTCGAATTACGCTGCAAGAGCAAGCGGGCAGGTCGAAATTTGCAAGGCAGGCCTCACCTGTTTAAGAGGGGAAATCAGTTAGCTTATTCAAGTTCAAAGCTGACATCCAGAAGTTGTTGGCTCTGAAAGACCTGCATGAATTCATTTGGTAAGGTGCTGAGGAATGTAGTTTATCAACAGTGCTGATAGAGTATTTGGTTGTAAAATATCACGATTATCATATTTTAATTGCAATCTAAGCAAAATCTTCGAGTTGCATATCACCACAGATCAACCTAGGCCAGCGGATGCACAAGCATGATCTTGTTTGGTTATAACAAAAATTAATAACAGCCCTTGCCATGAAATAACTTTTGGCTTTTGTACATCTTAGAGATCTTAAAATTCTTAAATGAAGATGTAAAAATAACTTCATGCCTGGGTGGTCTAACTTGTGAATGCCAGCCCTGGTTTATCATGTGATGCACTTTATCTCACTTCCGGTGTGTTCAGTTTGCATGATGAGTGATGGGCACTATGGAGCATAGTCAATTTCATGGCAGTCTTTTTATAATGCCAGTTCCAGGTGACCTCTTCATTTTTAAATAGGCTTTTTTACATTGAATTTATGTGGCTCAATGGCATATGCGCACGTGTTTTTAAACAAAAAGTCTCACTGCCCTTTGTACACAAAGTAGTTGTTATAAGATGTAGAAAACTTAAAATGTGTGTTGACTGTGGATCTAGCTTAGTCCACTAACCTGTCAGCCATTTAACAAGTTCCTTGTGACCCTTGATTAGCGTAGCGTGGCGGTACATGTAAAACACTCTGGGCACTCTTCAGCTATAGTTACAGCAGGGTAGTTAAACTAACAAGAATCTTACACCTATATCCAGTAAGCATAACTAAACTGACTCCTGTCTCTCTTTCATTAAGAAAAAAATCAGGTAGAATATTCAGACTATTCTGCCGTTTAAGACAATCATACCTTTTTTGCTGTACTAAACACATGCCATGAAATGCATAGTCTATGTCCTATCTTTCTGTTCAGAATATTAGTGAAGTAGCATAAACCTCTGACCAGCTAGACTGGCAGTGTAATCATTTTTAGGTGCCATATGTGTACATAGTATTTTATAACAACCTGAATGGTCTATTAGTAAGTAAATGTTTTGTATGTATTTTTAATACTTCTCTTGCACAAAGTTGGAAGGACACTACCCCAAACATATTGAATATATGCACTAAGTATTCTCTGCTACTGCTTATTGATGTTATCCTCAAATTATTTTTCCATTACAGTAAACAGTAAAATAACAGGACTATTGCATCAATGTATATTTATGTTTACTAGAGGCAGACTGCATTGTGCAGATTAACAAAGTTTAAGGGCCTTTTGACCTGAAATTACAATAGTATACTGTAGTGTTAGACTTGTTTGTAAAGGACCCAGTTAATATACCGGTAAGTGTATTTGTATGGCTTAGCTTTATTTTCAGCCATGTCTCAAATAGAATATAATCATCTTTAATATAACCAGTTTAGGGGAAGCTTCCTAATACAAGCACTCTTGAGGATATAATCCTATAAAGTACATTAATGTTAAATGTAGAAATAACTAGATGTCTGAAGAACATTAATAGTCATAGATATTCCTCATGGATCCACATCACTCTGGATCCCATGACCTATAAGGCAGCTGTTCTCTTCTGTCAGTTTTAGTGCAGGCTTCTGCAATTGCTTGGACAAGCAGTAACCTCCATACCAGGAAGAATTACATTGCTTCCTGTAAGGTAAAGTAGAGTTTCTGTTTGAAACAAAGAATATTGTAATATTTAAGTTCTTGAAACTAAACATTGTTCTAATGTTTTGTTGTAATAAAAGTTTTTTATTTCTCTATTATTGTGGTCTTCCATATGCTTTTTTGCCAGGTATGCACTATTTAGCACTATAACCCATGTTTGTAAATGATAGATGTCTGGCTCCATTGAATGAAACAATTTCCAGGACTGACTATTCCTGTGAGTTTGTATCCAATTGCTTTTATTTTAAAAAGTGAATACATACAGTTCTTGCTTAGAAGACTTTATTAGCTAAGTGGAGCTATTCATACAGGTAGGGTACTTGTCGAAGAGGAGTACTTGACTTCATCTCGCTGTGATAATCCTATAAAGTTGTCTCGTCTGGCAGCATACTCCCCAACATTGGCTAGTCCTGGCACCACACAGCAGCTCAAAGCACTACGGTATATGCTCATGTCATGGGCATCATACCACTCATCAGTCTTTTCATCATAACATTCAACATTGAATGTGGTAGTGAAACCATTAAAGCCACCCACCACAAACAGAAGGTCATCCACCACTTCAATGCCAAAATTACTACGGGGATTAAACATGGTTGGGATTGTACGCCAGGTGTTGGCAACTGGATTGTAGGCTTCTGCACTCCGAAGACGGTTGGCGCCGTCAAAGCCTCCTACCTGTAGACATCAAAGAAATATGGAGTTTACTAGCTGAGGAAGGGCCTGCATTAGGTGGCTGAATTGTTACATGGGTTAGGATTCATGTATATTCAGTAGGCCAAATTCTGTGCATATTCAGCTTCACTGACTAGAAGTGTGAGTATTCAGTACTTCTGAAGATCAGACCCTTAATTCTGCATGTTCACGTACTGCAGACTACTACTTGGTTCTTTCTAGTTATAGTAAAATCTAACTGCCAAAAATGTTTGTTGGAATAGTCAGATTTTACATTCTTACATCTAAAGGAGGCAAAGGCACAGGATGTATATGAGTTAAGTAGAAATAATCCAAAATTCACTTAAAAACTACATGAAGAGAATTGTAAGGTTGTGAAGTCAAGCATTCAAAGTGGGGAAATAAATAAGGTTCCAAGTGCAACATTCTAACAGTATTCCAAATTAATCATATTTCTCAAACACAATACAATTCAGTTTTCTACAACCTTGGATATGTGTAGCCTCTTGTCACAATTGATGCCTACCTGTTCAAAATATTCCATTATCTTTCTGACTTCATATAAATTCTCTTGGATATTTATTTCAATAACTGTCAGTACCAACCTTTCTCAGCTCCATTACCTCCTTAGATGTTACTGGAGGTTAAACAGTTGAGCTATAAACATGACACGTGCACAGCCTATTTTAGGTGAAATTTTGGGGAATGAGACAGCTGAATAGAGTAGTTACCTATTAATTTAGGAGACATTCATATTCTAAACTTTCATTTCCTCTAGATTGTTCATCTGGGGTATGTTGTAAAAATGTTCTCTTCATTGTATACAACATTCTAAGGTTATAGGTCAACTTTTATATTGTATTTGAGGATATTGATCTTACTGCTTGTACACAAAGGGATGAGTATAACTTAGTGCAAAAGTCCTAATCTGGAACTAAATGCCTAAGGAGAATCAGAAAACCCTATTCCATGAAAATGTGAGTAGCTGATGAGTGCACACTTCATTCACTGAAGCAAGAGGAACCTCAGAGTTATGACACCTCAGGAATGGAGGTAGTTCTTAACTCTTAACAAAACATGATGGTTCTTTCAAAAGTTTACAACTGAACATTGACTTACCACAGCTTTGAAACCTTAACCATATAGAAGAAAAATGCTGCTTTCCCTTTATTTTCTTTTAGTTGTTTACATTTAACACAGTACTCTACTGTATTTGGTTTTTTGTCTCTGCTGCTGCCTGATTGTGTACTTCCGGTTCCAAATGAGCTGTGTGGTTCACTGGTCTGTTTGTAACTCTGAGGTTCTTCTGTATGTTCACTACATGTGCCTCCCTCAATTCCCACCTTAACAGCTGCACCATAATTGAGATAGCTTTCCTCCGTATGCTGTATAGGTACAGTCAGAGCCATCCCGTCCATAGGATGAACCAGGGCAACCACTCTGCACTTTGGGGAGCCCCATGCTTTGGGACACAGGGTCCAGGGCAGCCTGGGGGGTTAGCAGGGGGCCTGGTGCTGGCAGCAGCGAGTGACCTAGCCCCAGCCTGCCCCGCCAGCTCCCAGCGTTGCTTGGGGAAGGTGGTGAAAGCTGGAAAGAGGTGGGGCAGGGCAGGGGCTTGGGGGATGGGGTGGAGTGGGGCCTGGGGGGCTGGGGGTTGTCCTGGGCCCGCACCCTCCTAGGGACGGTTCTGTGTACAGTGGTAGCCTATTGCTCATGACACTGGTTAGAAATAAAGACTGAGTAGGGAGCATCCAGGAACAGCATTTCTCAAGGTATTGGACCTGTTAAATGTCTTCAGTAGGACCATGAAAGACATTTCTCCATCAGGGCTAATTCTCTGCCAAACTTCAGTTCAAAGCTGTAGCTGTTAAAATCATTTCAAAACTTTTTTTAGAGGTATGAAGCGGCTCCCATATGAGGAGAGATTAATAAGACTGGGACTGTTCAGCTTAGAAAAGAGACGACTAAGGGGGGAGATGATAGAGGTCTATAAAATCATGACTGGTGTGGAGAAAGTCAATAAGTGTTATTTACTCCTTGTCATAACACAAGAACTAGGAGTCACCAAATGAAATTAATAGGCAGCAGGTTTAAAACAAACAAAAGGAAGCATTTTTTCAAACAATGCACAGTCAGTCTGGGGAACTCCTTGCCAGAGGATGTTGTCAAAGCCAAGACTATTACAAGGTTCAAAAAAGAACTAGATACGTTCATGGAGGATCATCAATGGCTATTAGCCCGGATGGGCAGGGACGGTGTCCCCAGCCTCTGTTTGCCAGAAGCTGGGAATGGGTGGCAGGGGATGGATCATTTGATGATTCCCTGTTCTGTTCATTCCCTCTGGGGCACCTGGCATTGGCCACTGTCAGTAGACAGGATACTGGGCTAGATGGACCTTTGGTCTGACCCCGTCTGGCTGTTCTTATGTTTTATGTTTTAAATGGAGGAAAAATGCATTTTATTCTGCCCCTTCTCAATAAGTGGTTCGTTCATTTTTGCTCAGCCTTGCCTCTTGAAATCTCACCCGTAGACAGAGAGTGAATGAAATGTATGAGCACTGCTCCAGCACTTTAACTAGAGGGAAAGCCACACGTACATCCACCATAATGAAAGCCAACAGCTGTCACCTTACCGCATAGACGTGTTCTCCGTAAGCTATTACTCCTATTCCACTTCTTCTGCTTCTCATTGGTGCGATTAGTGTCCATTGGTTTGTCTTAGCATCATATGCTTCAGCTGTGAATAGGCATTCATTTCCATTGAACCCACCACATATATAGACCTGTTTTAAAAAGATTACAATATTTCTATTTGTGGGGTGTGAAATGAAACGATCCTATTCTGTTTTGGAATATCCTCTTTTCCTGGGCCAGGGTTAATGCAAATGCAGTGATTGACCACGGGGGAACTGAGTTTGGACTTCGGTTTCTTGAGATGGGAGTTCTATAGAAGTACTAGGAATCCTCTAGCTCGGGGAGTTGGGATACCTCGGGGTCATTAAATTATTACATGGGGGTCGCGAGCTGTCAACCTCCACCCTAAGCCCCACTTTGCCTCCAGCATTTATAATAGTGTTAAATTAAAAACACTTTTTTATATATTTATAAGGGGGGGTCGCACTCAGAGGCTTGCTGTGTGAAAGGGGTCACCAGTACGAAAGGTTGAGAACCCCCCACTGCTCTAGCTGAACAGCAGGAGTAAGAGGTTGCAGTCCCCTATTCTAATCTTCTCCACATTCGTATGTTTGTGCCCTTCTGTTCTTGGACAGCCAAGGTCTGTCGTACCGGTGTCTAAAGGGTTAGTTGGGAAGTGGAGAGTGACAGAGAGATCACCAGTCCGGTGGGCGTGTCTGTTACACTTTCCACGGCTACAGCTCCTTTCAGCAAGATTTTCAAAGCTCATCACAAATGTACTTCATAGGCCCTCCTCTCCCCCTCCAAGGACCTGCCATAACCAGGGAAAACAGACCAGTGACGAGCTTCTGAATCAATGGACGAGTTGAATTACAGCTCAGCATTCCTGATTCCTAGTGTCCCCTGCTCTGTGTTACGCGGTCTCAGTACTACTCTGACCTCCAGGATCCTGAGCTGCTGCATTTCCAAACCCTGAAAACATTTAACTTCTACAGATTAATTTTTTTTTAATCATCTTGCTACATGCCTGTCTCTAGCAAATATACCAAATACAAAATATTTTTGCATCTAAAATTGTACTGAAATTATGTGAGCTCTAATGACAGATTTTTGCATGCATAGCTCTATAACAGGAAAAAATATTAACTCAATATTAGCACATGCAGAGTAAGTCTCTCTCCCCTCTACTAGCTTTGGACATCCTAACCACACCTGGGCGTCCGTGGGAGTGCTCACATCAGTCCTGGGACACAGATTTCATCAGCTACGGTCAGAGAAGGGGAGCGGCTACAAAAGGTACCTTTGCTCCTGTTTCCTCTTCATGCTTAACGTTTGTATTTTTCCAATGTTTGTAATTTGAGAAGCTTATGAAAAAAGATTAACAAGCAATGGCCAGCTTGTATCTCCAGACCACGTCTCTACCACTCCTGAAATCAACAGTTGTAGCTCAAAAGCAGAATTTTGCTCTGGACCTGGGTTCTAGTCCCAGCTCTGCCACTGAGCTGCAGGGTGACTGGGCAAACCACTTCCCCTTTACATGCCTCTTGCTTCCCCTTCCTCCCTTTGCCTTATCCATTGAGACGATCAGCTGGAGGTGCTTAGAACAATGGGGCCCTCAGCTGAAGCCCCTACCCTAATACAAAGAATAATGACTGTCCAGGCTATTGTACTTATGGGCGCAGACAGCACCTCCATCAATATATGGTGCTGTATCTTAGGGTTCGTCTACACTGCAGACACCACAGCAGCACACGTACAGAACTGCAGGTGTGCTGCTGCAGCCGTGTAGTATAGACACGTGCTACAGCAACAGAAGGGTTTTTTCCATCATAGCAGTTACTCTACCCTCACAAGAGGCAGCAGCTACATTGATGGAAGAATTCTTCCATGGATCTAGTGGTCTCTATGCCGCAGCTTAGATCAGCTTAACCATGTCTCTGGGAAGTGTGCATTTTCCACACCCCTGAGCGACATTTCTGGGTCGACCTAAGTTTTGGGTGTAGACCAGGCCTTAGTGTTAAGATGTTGTATTTGATCTGGGGGGTTTGCAGGACGTGTGTGCTGGCCTTGGTTCCTTCTGCATTCCAGTAACTCCCAGTGATTCTATAGGCGACTATTACAACATGCACTCTTTAACGCTCCCATGCTACTGACGGCGGCTCTCTTGCTCACCAGAGGGGAGGGCTATGGCAGCAGCTGCATTCCGTAAGCTCAAGTCCTTTTTACCTTTCCGTACAACGTGGTGGCACTCGCGTCGCTTCTCTGTTCGTGCATGGGTGCAATCAGCGTCCACTGGTTTGTCTCTGGCTCGTACCGTTCTGCTGTGTTGAGCCGCACGTAGCCGTCGAATCCTCCCATGGCGTAGATGAAGTTGTTAAGAACGGTGACGCTCACGTAGCAGCGTCTCGAGTGCATGGGAGCAACCTGGTGCCATGTTTTCTTAAGTGGGTCAAACCGTTTGACGCTATTAAAATAGTCCACACTGTCGAATCCTCCAATGATATAGACGTAACCTTTTAAATAGGCAGCACCGTGGTAAGCCCGGGGGCTTTCCTGCTGACACGTGACATTCACCCATCTGTCTGCCCGGGCATCGTACGTTTCAATGGCATTGGTCGGGCTACCCCCACTCCATCCACCAATAGCAAACAAAATTGCATAGGGCAGGCGAGGCCTCGTGAGCGGGTTGGTGAAATCGGAACTTGAGGGGCCGTTCATGTTGAGATCATACATGGCTTTCAGTGCATTTATGATGACAGGCTTGCATTCCTCACTGTCCTTTACATAGTCGTGCATCTTAACGTTGTTCATAAAATACTCAGCATGCATCAGCGCTAGTCGAACCTGGAAAGGCAAAGGGGAGGCGGGAATCAAGATGGAGGGTGGGTGGTCAGGAGAGCCGTCTCCGGGTGATTTTTATGTACTACAGGACTGGCCAGCTAGAAATAGTTCGATTTCAACCATGTCGGAGCAGGGACTCTGAAAGGAAGACTGGCTGGCTGAGAGGCTTATTAATGGGAATACCATACTTCCCAGGCCCTGGGGTGGTTTGTGTGGAGCAGGCTCAGTGTCTGAGTGCAGGCCAAGTGTAAGTCGCTCCTGCTTGCAACGCTTGTCCTAAACCCTAGTGTTGCCTTAGCAAGGATCTCGTGTTGGCCTTTATCCCACAATGCTCATGTGTTCTAATGATAGAACAAGAAGCAATGGGCTTAAACTGCAGCAAGGGAGATTTAAGTTGGACATTAGGAAAAAGTTCCTAACTGTCAGGGTGGTTAAACACTGGAATAAACTGCCTAGGGAGGTTGTGGAATCTCCATCTCTGGAGATAGTTAAGAGCAGGTTAGATAAATGTCTATCAGGGATGGTCTAGACAGTATTTGGTCCTGCCATGAGGGCAGGGGACTGGACTCGATGACCTCTCGAGGTCCCTTCCAGTCCCAGAGTCTATGAATCTATGAATCTACCCATGAGGATAGAATGCTAGAGTGTGTGATTGGTGTGTCTGGGCTCTGGTGGGAGGCCGAATTAAGATTGCAAGGTGGGGGGGGGTCATCCATATTATCTTGTTTTCTCCTGGGTCTCAGTGGTTTAAGTCAGCCCCTCAGGGCAATCTTAACACTGTGTTAACTAAGTTTTGGGGGGATTTAATTTCCTTAGTTTAAAGAAAATTCTTGGTACCACAGTCCAGCTTTCCCCCGCCACAGCCTCTGGCTCCTTGGCAATGATTTGCTGCTATCCTGGTCAGCCCCCGTGCTTGTGCGAAGCTCTGTGGACTCTCCAGGCTCCCTCACAGGGATCTGGTTACAGGATTGGGGCCTAGCTAGCTTGAGTGTGGGAAAATCTTTGCACAGCCGCTATCTGTTATACATTCCTGTGCACTAACTTCAGTTTAAGGAGCTGCTACTCTAGCCCCTTCCAGCGCCATCCACCACTGTTTAGCATGAGAGACAACCAGCAGAAACCTGACCTTAGGCAGCAAGACTGAAATGTACTGTTTCCTGGTTTGGGGCTCATGGGAAATCCATTTGAGAATGGCCTCGAACACTGCATCTTCTTGTTTCACGTTGAGTTCGTCCTTTTCAATGATGTCTTTAAACTCATTGACCGAGAGCTCGAGAAACTCCGTAGACACCTTTACCATTTCCTCGAAGTTATGCAGGATGAACATGTAGGCCGTCTGCCGCAGGTCCGGGCAGTGGTAGTACTCTGTGAACTTGCAGATGCCAATGCAGTTTTCCAAGCACAGCTGAGACTTTAAGAACTCGCAGCACCCCCTGACAATGCCCATTATGTTGAACTGGTCTGCTGCAGCCAGCAGCCGCTCCACGTTGTCAGCAGTGACTGGGACTGTCCTAGTATAGGCATACTCAATAATTAGCTTCATCATGTCCGGGGAAATGCCAGGGATATTATACACTCTCTTCTCCGTGTTGTTCCAGCCACTGGTAAACAAAGCCCTGGAAAAGAAGCAACACTTTAACCAAACAGCCTACACAAAATCTACCGTTTTACGTATACATCCCTTCTTCACCAGCTCCCACTCCAGGTGGATAGACGACTCGGGGATGAGCAATGGCAGGGTGGACCTTTTCACCTTGGGTTTTAAATCTGACTACAGAATAGTGACCAACATCTGATTGGCTTGTTGGCCTGTGTTAAATGAGTTTGGGCCTTGGGGAGAGTTCCCAGGGGATAAGTAGCTGCAGAATGACTGGCTGCCTGGTTGCAGCAGAGACAACGGAGGGAAACTGAAATCTCCTCTGGCTTACGTGGGAGGAAGCCAGGCATCTTGGCAGGGCAGTGTAGGGAATCCCAGAATGGCCCTTCCCATGCTGTTCCTGCTCTGTGGATACATTCTGGACACCAGTTTCCAGGGCTACGGTTAAATATTAGACTGTGGCCTGATACTGGTTTCTAGGCCATTATCGGGACTCTGGCTAGACAATGGATGCCAGTTCCAGGGTTTCCGTCCACCCCAAATCCATTTTAAAACCATTACGCTAGACAAGCAGGCAGTCACTGCGTCTGTTCCCTTGCTTGGCTTGCTTCAAGCACTGACCTAAAGTAGGAACTGCAGCTACATAGGATGTTCTTGTGGGCATTGAACTCTAAACCATTGACTTTGATGACCACGTCACAGAGTTTCCCTTCCAGTCGAAGCTCGTTGAAGACTGTGCAAGCCATGGCGCTCATCTTTCTCTCCATGTGGGGGTGGGAGTACCCCGCTGAAGCCGAGGTGTCATCCATGTCCGCAAGCCTGGAGACAGCAGAAGCAGCTCCTCTCTGAGGCGCTACTGGGCTTTCTCCTTCCCCCTCCTACATGTTCTTTGAAATGCGTATTTAGCCCAGAAGTTCCAGAACATGCCTGATAATGAGATCACTGACAGGGCCGGGTTCTAGAACCTTCCCTGCACTTAGCAGCAGCTGGGACAGTTGCCCTAAATCAATGGGGCTGGCTGCAATGATAACTTGTTTGGCGACTTA
Source organism: Mauremys mutica (assembly GCF_020497125.1). Taxonomy (NCBI): domain Eukaryota; kingdom Metazoa; phylum Chordata; order Testudines; family Geoemydidae; genus Mauremys; species Mauremys mutica. The sequence goes on from NC_059096.1 coordinate 2,067,660, forward strand.
TATTTGCGTCTCTGCCTTGGAAAAGGGGCCCCCTCCCGCCGCCTCTGCTTGCCTGGCAGCACAGCTACACTGGAGCTTGAATTCCAAATACGTCTGATGTTTCACAGAGACCGAGCAATGGCTCTCAGCCTTGTGGGATTGCATAATGACGTCTATGGAGACAGTTTTACTCCATCGGGAGCGTCTTAACCATTATTATGCCCATTTTACAGATGGGGAAGCTACAGCACAGAGAGCTTAAGTGGCTTGCTTAATGCTACACGAGTCAGTGGCAGAGCCAGGAGTCAAGCTCGGGGTTCAGCTGATCGCCATATTTGGGGTCGGGAAGGAATTTTCCTCCAGGGTAGATTGGCAGTGGCCCTGGAGGTTTTTTGCCTTCCTCCGCAGCATGGGGCAGGGGTCGCTTGCTGGAGGATTATCTGCTACTTGAAGTCTTTAAATCAGGATTTGGGGACTTCAACAGCTGAGTCAAGGGAGAGAATTATTTCAGGAGTGGGTGGGTCAGCTTTTGTGGCCTGCATCTTGCGGGAGGTCAGACTAGATGATCATAATGGTCCCTTCTGATCTTAAGTTCTATGATTCTATGATTCAGCCTGGTGCCTCACCTGCTGGATTGCGTATGCTGCCTGCTCTCTGGAGGGGCAGTGGAGTCCTGCAGGAGGCCAGAACAGGCATTAGGAGTCAGTTCCTGACTTTGCCACTGACTCACTGTCTGACCTTGGACAAGTCACTTCTCTCTGAGCCTCAAGATACCCATCAGTAAGTAATATGGGCAATGAAAAAAGCACGTTACCGAGGATTTGTAAGGATTCATTATTGTTTGTAAAGTGTGTTGAGATCTGTGAATGGAAGTTGGTTTTTTTTCTTCTTCAATTTAACGAAATGATGTTATTTAGGGTTGCGTTGCAGGAAGTTCAGAGGCAGTTTTCAGCATGACCCGGTTTTACTTTTGGTGCTGTGAGATAAGAGCTAATTGCCTTAATGTTCTGTTTCCTGGCTTTTGACTGTTTTTAATAACTTAACTACAACCACTTCTAGTGAGGGACCTTCTAGCACTCGGTGCAATAGCCTGGGCTCGTGCCAGCTAAAAGCAACATGGGGCTGTGGCAAGCCCTGAGTTGCAGCAGTTGCCTGCTGTGTTTGTTCTGGGAAGGATGTACAGTCCCGCTGCTGTTTGGGGGCAACGGGGAAGTGGGAGATCCTGCTGGAGGTGAGGGCCTGAGCAGGCGTGGGAGTGAGCACCTGCAACGGGCGGCCTCTAACTGCAGTGGCGGTGGGGGGTGCTCAGCAGCTCCTGGCCGGCTGGGCCCGAGATGGCACAAGATCAGCTTTCTGCAGCCAGCCCCAGCCCGCCCTGCACTGGAAGATGCGCTGGGTGATGCCAGCCCAGCAACCTCAGGGGCTGAACGGGGCTGTCCCCAGGGGACAGGGTCACTGAGAGCCACAGCTGGGATGTCCTGCAGTGACAGGGCAGATCCAGCTCAGCCCCCTGCCCCTGCCCCCCATGAGCCCTGCCCTCAACGCAGCAGCTCTTGCATCCTGACTCCCAGCCCCCCAATCCTAACGCAGTCCCACCCCCAGCCCCACACCCAGCCCCCCAATCCTAACGCAGTCCCACCCCCAGCCTAACAGCCCCCCAGCCCCACACCCAGCCCCCCAATCCTAACGCAGTCCCACCCCCAGCCTAACAGCCCCCCAGCCCCACACCCAGCCCCCCAATCCTAACGCAGTCCCACCCCCAGCCTAACAGCCCCCCACACCCAGCCCCCCAATCCTAACGCAGTCCCACCCCCTAACCTAACAGCCCCCCAGCCCCCCAATCCTAACGCAGTCCCACCCCCAGCCTAACAGCCCCCCAGCCCCACACCCAGCCCCCCAATCCTAACGCTGTCCCACCCCCTAGCCTAACAGCCCCCCAAGACTTCCCCATAACTCTAACCCCAGCCCCAGAGTTTAAACTACCAGCCCCGCCCCCAATCCGGATACAGCCCCCCCCCGCAGTCCGGCTCCTCCCCTCGCGTCCCGGCCGCGGCTCCGGCGTTTCAGTTTCTGTTTCCTGGGCGAGGGGAGCCGGAGCCGCGATGGTGAGAGGGGGCCGGGGAGCTCCCCTGGCAGGGGACGGGGCGCTGGGGGAGCACTGGGGGAGGGGTGAGCAGAGCAGAGCATAGGGGAGCACTGGGGGTTGGGGGTGCACAGGGGGAGCAGAGCATAGGGGAGAGGCAGTGGGGGGAGCACTGGGGGTTGGGGGTGCACAGGGGGAGCAGAGCATAGGGGAGAGGCAGTGTGGGGAGCACTGGGGGTTGGGGGTGCACAGGGGGTGGGAGCAGAGCATAGGGGAGAGGCAGTGGGGGGAGCACTGGGGGAGGGGGGAGCAGAGCATAGGGGAGCACTGGGGGAGGGGCAGTGTGGGGAGCACTGGGGGTTGGGGGTGCACAGGGGGAGCAGAGCACAGGGGAGAGGCAGTGGGGGGAGCACTGGGGGTTGGGGGAGCAGGGCACAGGGGAGCACTGGGGAGGTGGGTTGGGGTGAGTAGGGGAAGCCTTGGGGGAGCAGAGCCCGGGTGGGGTGGAAGGCAGAGAGTGGGGCAAGGCGTGTTGTTATAATGAATGGAAGCCGCCGGTGTCCCTGATTTCAGGGTTCCCCGGCACAGAAGGGGCCCTCGTCTCTGGCACCGGGTGCCCCACGCGCACCCCCATGCTGCGGGATGGACGCTGCGTCCTGCCTAGCTCCCGACTGCTCGGTGCAGCGCGGGGGTGGTAGCCAGGGTGGTTGTCGTGGTGCAGACACTGATGGCCGAGGTTGCCCCAGCAGCTAACAGTCCAGTTTGGTTCTCCAGCCACAGGCGCAGTGCGGACCCCGGCAGCCGGCTGGAACTGAGCTCCAGTGGGAAGCCTCAGTGTCTGTATGGGCTGCCAGGGCCACCGCTGAGCAAGGGCCACCAATCAAACCAGTAAGAACGTCGGTGCATTTGTGGTTAGAGAAGTGACAGGCAGAGAGATGCCACGTTCCCCAGCATCTCTGCTTCCCAGAGTCTTTGATTCCCGTATGCTGCCTCCATTAGCCCCACAGAGCCCACCTCGCTATGGGAGAGTCAGCCGGGCTCTGTTTGTCCTGGGACAGCAGCAGAGCAGTTAGGGAAGGCCCTGAACCTGCAACTTCAGGAGCTGCAGGATCAGGGCCTAAATTGTTCATGGCTGGTAAATCCAACAGGGTTTCCAAGACCAGAGGTAGAGAAATTGCTCTTTGGCTTATCAGTGGAGCCAGTCTGAAACGGAAGAACTGATCGGGACCCTGTAGCGTCATCTCTACGGAGTTGATTTTCTGCCTCCTGCATCGGTCCCTGGAGGAGAGAAATGCTCCTTAAGGCACTGCGGGGTTAGAGGGTGTTTGGTGAGCTGCGTGGAAACCAGGCCAGCGAATACTGACCGTGCTGGGGCCTGTCTCTTAGCACTGACCCCTTCCTCCGAATCAATCTGTGCCTGCAGATTCCTGAACTGGAGAAGGCGACGGTCCACATGAAGAATCCCGAGCACGTGCAGCGCGTCATCTCAGCGCTCAGGAAAGAGGGAACAGACAAACTACAGGTTTCTCTTTATGCTCTGAGCTGTGCGGTCAGGAGTTTGCAGCCCATTCCTGTGGGATATTTCAGCATTGCCATGGCAGTGGGGGGAGGAGTAATAACACCCCAAGTTTGTGTGGAACCCATCAGCAATTTACGGCACTTGTGTACCTCCATTTCCGCAGTATGCGAGTCCCTTGCAACAAGGCCGTTAGCCTGACGGTGCCCGTGTGAGGTCGGGAGATGCTCTGACCTCCACTGGACGTATGTGGAACACAGAGACCGAGTGACTTGTCTGGGGAGGAACAGGGGCTGGAACCTGGTTCTCCCGAGTCCAGGCCGGCACCCTGACCACAGCCCCTCCTTTTGTGCTCAGCTGCTAGGGGCTCTCTATGTATGAGCCAGTCTGCGCAGCGCCCCCTGCCAGGAGGTAGATCACCAGGGCCCTTCTGTGCAGATGGGGAAACAGGCATGGCGGGGGCGGGGTCCCAAGTCTGAAGACGGCACCTGTGTCGAAGCTGGGAGTAGAACTGCGGCCCAGACTCTGCCTCCCTGCTCGGGACTCTTCCTGCTCTTCTCCGGGGAAGAGCCGCTCCTGCTGCCGGAGAAATACAGGCCCCTGCTGCCCACGCCCTGCCCCGTGCGCCTCTCAAAGCACAACATGCTGGGTCCGTTTCAGAGAGTGTCCTTCCCCCCCACCCCCTTTATGTCCTTCAGGTCATTTCGGACTTCGACATGACTCTCAGCAGGTTTGGATTTAACGGGCGACGATGCCCCACTTCGCACAGTGAGTCGAACGAACGCTTGTCCATCACTTCGGAGCTTCTGTTCCTCGCTCCTGTCTCTGTGGCCCAGTCTTGTAACTTCTGTCTCACCTGCACCTGTCACACCCACACCCACAGGCTGTTGCTAAGCCCTGGCATTCTCCTCTCCAACCATCTCTCTTGATACAGTCCCTTCTGCTGCCGAAACTCTGCTCCACAGCTTGGCTGTCGCTCATACCGATTGCTCCGCCTCCCCCACCCCATCCAAAATGCCGCTGTGCAGATCACCCTCCTATCTCATTGCTCCACCCCACCCCACAGCCCCTTCTCTGCTTCCTCCTCCCCTTCCGGGCTACTCTCTTCTCCTCCTGCACCTCCCTGGCTCTTTACTCACCGCTGCATCCTTCCCACCACTTTCCTTCCTACCACCCACTGTGCTCAGAGCCCCCTCCCAAGCCCCGTGCTGACCTTGTTGCTACGCAAATTCCTCCTTCGGAGAGAGGCCCTAATGGGTCCTGATTTTCAGGACGTGCTGAGCACCCGCTCTCTGAAAGGGAGGCGCCTGTCAAATGTCTCAAGTTGGCATCCAGAAATTGTGGCACCCAAAATCACTTGTCATTTTTGCAAGTGTCGAGTCTGGTCTTTCTGTGGGGTTTGGAAAGGGCCCTCGTGTGTTTTCCCGGGGTTGGTAAGTGGCTGTTTATGTCTTTCCAGATATCCTAGATAACAGCCGAATCATTAGCGAAGAAGGCAGGAAGAAGGTACGTTTAGTGCTAGCAGACTCCATCTCTTTTGGCGCTATGTACAGCCCGGGCTGCTGCTCCTGCTAGGGGTGGGCTCCCTGGGGACACTAGAGACGGGTTTGAACGCAGCCCTGAGGCAGACGTCACCCCCTGCCAGCAAAGAGAACAGAACAAGTTTCCAAACAGCATTTCAGATATGGGAGCACTTGTCGGAGTTCAAGGGAAGTTTTACAAACCTGTCACCACACCCAAGCATGGGCATTTCATGTCAAAGAGAACAGTGATAAATAGTGAGCAAAGGACACTAATCTCTGTCTAGAACAACTTAACCTTGCTGACTCTCAGCTTGATTCCTAGAGCAGTATGAAATATTTCCCTTGGGACCCCGTGAAATTGCCACAATACTCAGTTGTTTCATGAACAATTTAGGGTTTTATTTTTAAGCTGTGATGCATTCGTGAATTCTGCAAATACTCTACTTGCTTGTTGCTAAAGTCTCTTTCTCGATGCCCCTAACTGTTCACTGCATTTTCTGTCTAAACCCATCAAACGTTCTAGTTACAAGACCTACTGCACTATTACTATCCGATTGAAATTGACCCCAACCGGACCATGGAAGAAAAACGTCCCCTCATGGTGGAATGGTGAGTGACTGTGTCTGAGGAGCTAATTTCGTGAGCTCGAAAATAAGTGGGTAAACAAGAAGAGAGGGCGGAATTCAGTCCCCTGAGTCCCTTGCATAGCAAAACTCACTGTGCAGCGGAAGTACAGTTTAGTGATAGTCCATCTTCCCTTTTCTCCAAGGGCATGAAGCGTCCTTTCTGGTCATATGGCCTGGTAGATCCAGTTACAGAATGGCAGTGCTGTGGACAAACAGCAACAGCAAGGAGCACATGGAGAGGGAGGAGCAGGTTTCTCTCTGTTGTATAGTTAACTCCGGCAGTCGTAGTGCCATCATGATCTGACTTCATGAGATCTCAGTGGATTTGTTGGATCCAGAAGATTTAGGTGCAGACTTGCAGCTCTGGAAGTAACGTTCCTGATAAGAAAAGGATGCAAGGGAGAGTAGGTCCCCTTTGAGCGCAGGATATGGCAGCGACAGGCGGCTCTTTGAAAATGCAGCTGTCAGAAGTAAGCCTGTGGCTTCTGTGTCTGAGAAGGAAACACCAGTTCCTTCCCTTTCCTTTCTTCCTTGTGGGTTTCATTATTCCCCACCCGAGCGATGGTGCATCTGGCACAGCTGTAGTTTCGCTGCCCTGCTCTCACATCCTCCACAAAAGGGATCCCAAAAGGCCTGGTATTTTGGGCTGTACCGTATCCCAAAAGGCCTGGTATTTTGGGCTGGGTTATTTTCCAGCTCTGATCATCAGTCCCTGGTAATAGATCACCAGTGGCTGCACTGAGGAGTGCTGGAGAAAAAACAGGGCAAGTCGGACATTTGTGTCGGGTGCCCAGATAGCCTGGTGGTGAATGCAATAAAATGCATCAATTAAGTCAGTCCTATCAGCCTTCCCCAGGCAGCCTCCTGCCCATAACGAGCCTTATGTGTGAAGCAGAGAGAAAATTGAAACTCTCTTTAAACAACAGTTAGTCTGATGGGCGGCGTCTTGGTCACGACTCCGGTAATTTCCCCTAGGTCAGATCCTAGAACAAGGGTTCTCAAACTGGGGGTCGGGACCCCACAGGGGTCACGAGGTTATTACATGGGGGTCGCGAGCTGTCAGCCTCCATCACAAATCCCGCTTTGCCTCCAGCATTTATAATGGTGTTAAATATATAAAAAAGGGTTTTTAATGTATAAGGGGGGTCGCAGCCAGAGGCTTGCTGTGTGAAAGGGGTCACCAGGACAAACGTTTGAGAACCCCTGTCCTAGAGGCTCACAGTCGGTCAGAACTGAAGCTCACTTTGGGATGTGTTTCCAGGTGGACCAAAGCCCACGACCTTCTGGTGGAACAGAAGATTTTGAAAAGTGACATAGCCAAGATCGTCAGAGAATCCGAGGTGATGCTCAGGTAGGGGGTTTGGGATGGTCTCTGCAGCTTGTGTCCTCTCTCTGTCCCTTCCCTGTGAGAGCACACGTCGCGAGGGCCCTGTCGCGCTCTCACTTGAGTTCTGGCACCTGCTCGTTCCATTCAGACCCCTGGGTTTGTCAGAGAGAGAAAAAGGGAGGCACTGAACTGACTTCTGAGAACTCTAATCCGCCTCCAAGTTGCTTCCTCACCCTTTCCAGACATGGCACCTAAGGGGCGGCAGGCCAGAACGTACCCCTCAAAATGCAACAACACAAACTCCAACCGAAGCCTTTTCTGCATACTTGGCTGCTCCTAGGGTTCCTTCCCGAGAACTGCTCCACCCACCTGTGAGGTCCACTCCCCCCTCCCATAAATCCAGGTGGGGTGGCAAGCCCCTTGCGTCAGTGAGTCGGCAGAGCCAACTCAACATAATCTGGCAGGATCATCAGTGACTAAGCAGCTGGGTTTTGCGGGCAAACGCTGCCAATCTGTTACAGATGAGATTTTTCTCTCTCCATGGACTGCCTGGAAAAGTCAAAAATGATGAAACCCAGCAGCTTTTTGTGTGGCACAGACACTACGTGTGTTCAGCCCACAGAGCAGCTGAGAGTCTTTCCAGCAGGGTGGCATTTGTGTTCGATTAGTGATATTTATTCTGGTGCAGAGAAAGCCGGAGCTTCTGTCTCTGATCTCAGTAGGGAACTGCGTTCCACAGGGAAAAACCTACTGCTCGTTTGTACTGGGCCCAATCTGTTGTGATTACTGTATTGTGGTAGGACGTGGAGGTCCAAGGGGGGATCAGGACCCTGTTGTGCTAGGGGCTGCACACGCGCAAAGAACAACATGTTCCCTGTGCCAAGAACCTACAACCTAAGAGCCCACAGGTGGCTGCAGCAGAGACAACGCAAGGTCTGATCAGTGTGATGAGCAGGGGTCACAGCCCACCAGCTGCCTGGCCAGTGTTACATCCAGAGCTTTGTTCCCTGGAAGTCTCTCTCTTACAGCCTATGGGGAAGCCAAGGACCATATTTCCTGTAGGTAATTTGCGGTTGGGAGAAATAGCGTGGGATGAGTGTTACCCCCGTCCGCTGAGAGCACTGGCTGGGTGTACATCTGTGCAATAGATTTAACAGGCATCATCTTTCCTGGGAGCTTTGCTGCCTAAGGATTAAATTCCTTTTCCAGACCAGCTGAGCTGTATGGTCATGGATTCCAGGGGGGAAGGGCAGTGATTATTCCAGTATCTATACGCCTGGCAGTAGAAGGCTGCATTGTCCAGGGACCTGAGGTCAGGGACTCTTGGGCTCTGACACCAGCTCTAACGCTGCCTTCCCCTACGACCTCGGACAAGCCACGTCCCCTCTCTGTGCCTCGGTTTCCACAGCTGCTGAAGTATTGGTCAGCGTTTCTAGACCAGAGCGCCGTCAGTTTAACAATGGGCTCTGCAGTCTAGCAGAGGCAGGTCTAACATGATTTGGGGGCTGGAAGTTGAAGTGAGACAGATTCGGGCTGGAAATAAAGTGTCAGTTTTTAAGAGTGAGAGTCATTCCACTGGAATAATTTACCCAGGGTCGTGGGGGAGTCTCCGGCACGGACCGTTTGAAAATCGAGCTTGGAGGAGTTTCTAAAAGCTCTGCTCTAGGAATGATTGGGGGGAAGTTCTCTGGCCAGACTAGATCATCACATGACCTGGCCTTGGAATCGATGAAAACCCGGTGACTGAAATCCAGCCTAGAATGCTCGGGGAGCAACCCCTGCCTAGGCTGTTGGTGCGACCAAGGAAGAAGTCGTTTGCAGAGAATGCATCCCAGGTTTTACATGGAGCCCGATGCACTTTGGGACAAGGTTCAGGGAGTTACGTGCGCACCATAGAGGGTGAAATTAACCCCACACCAGGCCCATCCACTGCTGAATCCCTGTAGATATGGCGGGGTCCTTTGGGCAGGCTTGAATTTCACCCACAGTGCAGAAATAATCGATAACGTTTGTTGCTTATGCACCTTGCCACCAGAGCCATGATTTAAGGAACGCCTTGGGGCATGTAGCAGTCCCTGCCCACCGACTGTCCAGCCTCCAGTGGGGATGAAAGCACTTGCAGCACGGTGGTAGTGCGACGCGCTTGTGCTCTGGGGTGAAGGAAGCTCTCGTGACTCTGTCTAACGTGTATTCCCCCCTCCTCCCTCAGGGACGGAGCCAACACCTTCTTTGACCAACTCCACCAGCACAACATCCCCCTGTTCATCTTCTCGGCCGGCGTGGGCGATGTCCTGGAGGAGGTCCTCCGGCAGGCCGAGGTCTTCCACCCAAACATCAACGTGGTGTCCAACTACATGGACTTCGATGACAAGGTGCGTTGTGCGACGTACCCCATGCTTGGGTCACGTTAGCCCCGAGTGTGGGGCGGGGGGCATCTAGAGAGGGCCCTGTTTGGTTAAAACCCATCTGTCCATTGGAAATGTCACCCCTTGTTACCACAGCAACTGTTCCAGTTACTAGCACTGAAAGTGCTTTGAATGCAAATCCATCTATATTAGCTGTATTACGGTAGCACGCCAGACACGGGCCCCATCTGTAAAAACAGGAAGAGAGAGCCCGGCCGGCAGAGAGCCCGGCCCTACATTCACGAGGCTGGGGAAAAGTTATGCAATATACAAGCATCTACCTGGCTCGTCTCCTTTCTGTGTTGCACTCGGCAGGAGAACGTGGGCTGCTGCTCTTGGCTTTGTTTCGAGTCACTTTCACTCTGGTTTGGTGCTAGGCCCGTGATACCGTGTTTGGGGGGGGGCGGGGGCAGCGCTGCGGGAGGATGGGCGTTAACTTACCATAATTATCCTTAAAACCTATGAAACCCCCGGAAACAGCCCACTAAGTTGGGCCTGATTCCCAGTGGCTCCCTTGGGGTGGACATGGGGGCATGTAGGGGGTTAGCCACCTAGGGGTTCCCTGGTCTGTGAGGCCACCCAGGGGCCTTGGGGGTGCTCTGACTTACGCTTTGCTTCCTGTCGCGCCCTATAGAGCCAGGGAAGCAGAGAATAGCCCCATTCGCTGCTCCCCAGCACGTCCCCGATCCGCCCCTGACACTGCAGCCACTGCAGAGCATTTGCATCCGTTCTGCACAAGGCAGATTCCACCCAGTTAAAGGCCCCTTCATGCTGCCAGAACGGGGCCTGAGTGGCCGAGACTTAGGCCCTTGCTCCCCTGGTGGCCTGGGAGCCCTTTGGAGGGGTGGAGATGCCACCTCTGGGTGGTGCTGAAGGGCTCTGGTCCTGTGCGCAGCCCTCCAGCGAAGGGGTAGATTGCTCTGGAGCAGGGCCCTGGGAGAGCATGGGACAGTAGGTTTCCCAGCTGGCTCCACTAAGAGCATCTCTAAGAAAGGTGCAAACCGTGCTGAAGTGTTGTTCCTTCAGCCCCGAGACACCCCAAAAATCCTCCTGTCTGTCTGCCCGTCCTTTGCTGCACAGGGCGTCCTGAGACGATTTAAAGGGCCGCTGATCCACACCTACAACAAGAACAACACGGTCCTGGAGAAGACGGAGCACTTCCAGCTGCTGAGCAGCAGGACCAACATCATCCTGCTGGGGGACTCGCTGGGAGACCTGAGCATGGCCGACGGGGTTCCCAACGTGGAGAACGTCCTCAGAGTCGGATTCCTGAACGACAAGGTGAGCGCGAGGGCAGAGGCCGCGGGAGGCTGTCTGCCCTCCCAGCGTTCTCGGGGGAGTGCGGGTGGGAGGAGCCTATGTGCTGCAAGAGAAGTGTGCTATCTGGCGTGCTGTATGAAATGAGTTTGGTGGGTCTCAGTCCAGGTCCCACGGGGAAGGTGTCCACATCACACCTGACCCCCTTGTTCACCCCTCAGCTGAGCTGGATGGATCATCCCTCCGTGGCCGGGCGGGGCTCCTGTGCTGGGTCAAAGGGGAGAGCTGCACCCCATGCTCTGGAGATGCTGCCTCTAGGGCTGTTGGTCGGTACCTGAATCCCCAGTGCGGCTTTCACGGGGCTCCTGGAGTTCTGAGCTTGGCAGCCGGCCGTGCTCATTCTCAGCTGCTAATGTTGCCGCCCTGTCCTGTCCCCTCACCCCACGGCGGCTCTGCAGGTGGAGGAGCGACGAGGAAAGTACCGGGACGCCTATGACATCGTGCTGGAGAAGGACGAGACTCTGGATGTGGTCAACGGGATCCTTTGTTACATCCTGGAGCCCTGAACTGAGCGCCCAGGATCCTGACTTCGGCCTCTCAGGATGGTGTCTTGGCACCGTGCTTCCCATGGCAGAGTCAGGCCAATTTGAATCCATCTTGATGCCCTCAGGAGTTCCCTCCCCCCCACCTCCCGGCTCCCTCCTGGGCTTTTATCAACACCCTTTTGTTCGTCAGTCCGGGGGTTGAGGGGTGAGCTGGAGAAACTCTCTGCTTGCCCCAACTACCTCCCCCATGTCTCTGCTCAAACCCCAGCCCCCAAGCGGCGCAGCTCCTGGCTCGTGTCCCAAACCCCTGGAAGTTCAAGGCCACTAACGCGAGGTCGTCGTTTGGCAGGCGGCCTGGCTGGCGACTGTCACAGCGACGCAGAATTAAAGCTCCCTCGCAGGGCTGGGGACCAACGCGTTTAAATGGGTTAGTTCTGCTGCCGAATCGCCTCTGTCGGGGAGCGGGCCCCTGTTTGTTGTGGGTCCATCACAGAGCGTTCAGGCCAGACTCCGGCTGCATGGTTCAGCTGCACAGCAGAGTTACAGCCTGGCCTCTGCTGGGGGGCGCAGGTGTCTGCAATTTGCTGTGGAAACCCTACAAATCCCCTGGTCAGTTCTCTGCTCCCTCTGCCTGCAACCTACTGGGACGTTCATGGGCGTCACTGGTGGCTGGAGAGGGGACCAGAGATTTTAGAGAGCATAAGCCCCACCCCTGTCTGTGCACCGACCTGTTATGGGTGGAGCCTGGAGCTACTCAGCATGGTGGGCGCAGGTGGGAAATATGGGTTGGGGGACTTGTCGCTTGGAACATTAACACGTTGGGTGTGTGAGATGATTGTGCAGCTGCAGTGATGCTTAAATGGGTGGGACTCTTGTGAGGATTCCTGTCCGAGAGCCGCTTGTGTGATGAACACAAGGGCTGAGTTTGGTCATCCCGCGGTGGGAGAGGGTTTGCTTGGCTGCTGTGTTTTGCTGGGAGAAGGACTGGGTTGTGGTGTGCAGTGAATCCCACTGGCAAACGGCTCTCGCTGGAGCAACGAGGCTTTGCTGGCCATTCACGTTGCTGTGGAGTGGAATTGTTACAGCTGATAAGTCAGGCAGCAGGTTTGTCGTGGGTGGACGGGGGTGTTGGGGGACGCAGTGGTAGCCATGGGTCCTTGGGGTGGGTAGTTTAAAGGGGGCTGGGAGGCAGGGAGGGCGGGCAGGCTAGTTGCGTGGGGCTTTTTAAAGTGTGACTATTGTATAACTAACCCCTTGTGCCGGTTCTGGGGTCTCAGGGCAGCACTTCTGTCAGCAACATAAAATCTCTCTCCCTCAAATGGAAAAAAATGGAAAAGAAAAGCAGTGCAGCCCCTCTGGGAGTCTGTCTGCTGGGACTCCCTTCCGGGCATGACAGTCACACTGGCCTGGAAGAGGGCTGATGCTAAGCGGGTGTTCTGGGTCCCCCACGTGTCCGTGGAAGCGCTGGGTGTACTTGCTTTACTGTGCAGAAAGCTTTCTTTAAGGGTCGGCGTTTCCAAAGGAGCAGGAACCCCATGTCCCTCATGCCAAGTTCAGCCGTCTGGCCCGGGTATGTGAGAACTGCCCACCATGGCAATCTGGGCTCTGCCTCAATGGCATTTAACTCATCCTAGGGGGACCCAGACTCCTGCACTCGGCAGCTGGATGGGGACAGGCAGCTGCTTATCGACTGAGCTTGGCCTGCTTGCTGCAAACATTCTGGGAGTGCAGATGGCTCTTTCAGAGCTCCCCGTCCCGCCGTGTAAAACTCCATCTCCTTTCACGCTCCTCCTGTCGGGGAGAGCCAGAGGCAGCTCCCACCCTGCAGTCTCCTCGGTTCCTGGCGAGGTGCCGTCCACGTGGCTGTCTCGCTGTGACCCAGCCTGGCACTAGCAACCCGGACCCCTGCATTGTTTGGTAAGCGAAGGCACTTGTCATTTGGCTTGTAGGAGCTGGGCTGGTCCGGGTTCCCAGGCAGCCATCTGGCTCGCTTGCTGTGTCACGGTCAGATGTAAATGTCACTTGGGCGGGGGGAGCAGGTTTTATTCCGCTTGTTGAAATAAATACGTTGGATAAAGCCGGCGTGTGAGTGGTTTGTGAGCTCGCAGTACAGCGCTGCCTGGGGGGCCCGCCGAGCATACACAACTTACAAAGGTGGGTGTGCGAGTTATCCTCATGTTCCAAATGGGGAAACTGAGGCACGGGAAGGTGAAGCGTCACAACTAGCGAAGGAAATCGCATCTCCTGACTCGCTGCTCTAAGCCGTAAGCTTGCTCTGCTTCGCTACCTGAGAGATTCCAAGGGGAAATGCAAAGACCTGCGTCACTGCAGAGATGGCTAACGCAGCATCCTGTTCCCAACAGTGCAAGAGAACCTGCAGTGGGTTTCTGACCCACCCTGTGACCAGCACCTCTCCCCGCTAGGCAGCCTGGGGCCAGCCACTCTTCCCGAGGGCTCGGAGGTTGGAACAGCCTCAGCTAAAAATCTTTAAAATGTTTTTAGCCCTTCCTGAATCTGGGGGTGTCTGTGGACGGGCGGGAGCCCCTGAAGGAGACGAAGCCTTTTCCAACCCAGTGCCGCAGACGCAAGAAGCCTGGATGGGAGGCTTATCCAGCCAGACCCTCCACTGCTCCCCCCACGGACAGCGAACACAGACCCGCGGGTGGGGACCCCTCTTCGTGTGGACAAGCGCAAGCAACGTTTCATCCCAAAATAACGTGCTGGGAAGCCGAGTTGTTGGAAACCACTTTAAACCAGTTTATTGGGTGCAAGGCAGAAATTGCTACTGGGGGGTTGTTTGAACCTTTACATCATCTTGTCCTTGCACTTCTGATCGTTTATCCCTGCCCAGCAGTGGGTGCAGACACTCGTCGGCTGAGCCGTGATCCTGGGTCACAAACCTTTAAAACCGGGGACGCACTGGCCAAAATTTGCAAACGTGGAAGGCTCCTGAATTATATTTAAGAAGTGGGCTGATTTCCAGTGTTGCTGAGCAAGCCCAGCTCTCGTCGGCGTCTGGAATCCGGGTGCTCAGGAACTGAAAATCAACCCACTTGTGTTAGCCCAGCTGGGAGGGTTTGGGCCCTGGATTTTCCAAACTGACTGGCGGTTTTGGGGGCCGAACTGTGTAAAATCAGGCCCCTTTCAGGTGGCTCAAGTTCAAGCCCCAAAATACCGTTGGGCCTAAAACCACTCATCACTTTGAAGAACTGGGTCTTGGCTTTCCTTCCTGGTACAATTCCAGCTGTTGCCAGCGCCTGGACCAGGCATTACACGTATGTGTTTTTTAATCGCTCGGGAACAGCGACTGGGTTCCTTACAGGAAAAGCTCCAGCAGATGCCAATTCATGCCCCTTGCTCCAGCGGCAGCAGGACGCCCTCGCTGGCTCACGCTCTGCACTCTGGGTACGTGCTGGGAGGTGTCCTGGCAGCGACAGCACCGAGCCGCACGAGAGCAGCGCTGCTGAAATGCTCAAGGAGCCGAGGCGAGCGAAGGCAAAAGGCCGGGTCTGACGTGGGGGCTACGGGCAGGGCTCTCAGCTGGACTGGGGGGAAGCCACCAACTTCCAGGAATCCCAGCCCCACCCCCAAACCCCAACGAAATTGGGGGTTGGGGTGTGGGAGGGGGTGAGGGCTCCGGCTGGGGGTGCGGGCTGGGGATGAGGGGGTTGGGGGTGCAGGAGGTTGCTCTGGGCTGGGACTGGGGTCTGGAGGGCAGGAGAGGGATCAGGGCGGGGGCAGGCTCTGAGCAGTGCTTACCTCAAGCAGCTCCTGGAAGCAGCACCATGACCCCCTCTGGCTTCTATGCGGAGGTGTGGACAGGTGGGTCTGCAGGCGCCGCGCTTGGGGCAGGGGCAGCGCATGGAGCGGAGCCCCCTGGCTGCCCCTACGCGTAGGAGCCGGAGAGGGGACATGCTGCTGCTTCTGGGAGCCGTGCGGAGCAGGACACACCCCCAACCCCACTCCCTGGCTGGAGCACCGGAGCGGGAGCTCGGGCCGGATTACGACGTCTGAAGGGCTGGATGCAGCCCCCGGGCCGTACTTTGCCCACCGCATTCTAGGCTCTGCCTTTAAAGGCAAGAACTTGGGACCCTCGGGCCTGGGTTTGTTATGTGGAGTTTTTCCCCGGCTGGCTTGTTAGAAACGCTTCCAATAAAACACTGTTAAATAGTAAAAAACAAAACCGAACAACCTCGCTCTGCAAAGGGGCTGGCTCTAAAGCTTCCTGAGCTGGCTTCTCTAGGCCCCGGTCCCTGCGGTGGTGGGGGAGCAGCCCGCTCCAAGGCAGGAAAGGAGAAGGGGAAAAGTTGTCTCTTGAAGGCAGGAGCTCCTCAGAGCTCCTCGTGGATTCTCTCCTGATCTTCGTCGGATTTCAGCTTCAGCTCCTCCGCGGTGATTTTCCCATCCTGGTTCCGGTCCTGGTTCTGAAACATGTCGGCGATGACGATCTCCGGGTCGGAGCTGGGCATGAGCCGCCCCTTCCCCTCGGTGAGCTGGGCCTTGATGAAAGTGGAGAACTGCAGCAGGGAGAGATGAGAACAGCTTACGTGGCTAGGACTCTGTGCAGCGGGGCAGGACAGCATGCAGCCAGCTCTGGGGTGGAGGCCAATGGCCGGACAGGAACAAGGGCAGGGAGCATGCCAGCGCCAGGCTGCAGGAGGCTCCCCTCCAGGTTCCCTGGTCTGCGATGCTCTCAAAGCTTTCTGGGAAGGGCGGCCCAGCGTGGGCACACGGCTCCCGCACCTCGCCTTAGCCTACAGCCAGACCCAATTCGGGCCGCCGCCTGTGGCTGGTTCCCAGCATGCCTTGTGGCTATGGGCCAGAGGGATGTTGCTGCCTGGCTGGACCCCTGGGCAGGGGCGTCGCTCAGAGTCCGTCCCTGGCCCCTGACCCGGCCGCAGGACTGGGGTAGCCTAGGGCGGAATCCCTGGTACTGCCACCTCAAGAGCCATCCGCCCAAAGGGTGCGCGTCAGTCACAGCTTTGCTGCAGCTCCGGGGACTCGGCACAAGCGCCGGATGCCAGCTGGGCAGCCTCACCGCCCCTCCCTTCGCCATTGGAAAGCCCAGGCGCAGCGGATCACAGGATCCGAGACTGCTGCTGGGGCTGTTCCCTGATTCCGATTCCACCCCCCCCTGTGCCCGGAGCTTCGGCTGCACCTCTTCGGGGGGGATCTCGCCATCCTTGTTCAGGTCCATGTCCTCATACAGGTTTGTGGGTGGGTCCCCGTGCCAGATAAACAGGTAGCCTTCAGGGACTCCTTCCTCCCTGGAGAGCAGCTCCACCTCGAACTGGAGCACAGCACTGCCTGGCACGCCCCGGGCTGAAAGGCAAGGGGTGCATGTCACCGATCCCTCGTGTGCTCGGATGCACTACGGTGCCTTTGCACCATGGTGCGACGTGCGAGAATGAGCTTCTGAACATCCCCGCTGGGGCGCCTTGCCCAGGCTGGCTCAGCTGGGGGGTTAAAGGCCAAAGGAGGCCAGGTAACACCCTGGGCTGCTGCCAGGCAACGGGCCAAAGAGCGAGTGGTAGCCACAAACCAACCCACCAGGCAGTTCCCCTCCCCCCCTCACCTCCGTTCTCTCCGTGCCCCAGGTGGGGGGGGATGATGATCACCCGTTTCTCCCCCACGCACATGTTCAGCAGGCCGGTGTTCAGGCCGTCGATCACCTTGCTGGTCCCCAGCGTCGCCTCCTGCGGGTGGTTGTAGTCGTGGCTGCAGGAGGCAATGCAGACATTGGACGGGTGAGGGGATTTCCTGAGCCCACGCAGCCTCCTACCCTCGGGAACCTGCCTCGGGCCTCCCCCGACCTCGGACCAATCAGCTGGGGCAGGGGAATTGCTGGTGCCCACGATCTTACCCCAGCCCCCCAGTTCAGGCACCTCCATCCTGCTGAGCTTCGCCGAGCTCGCCGGCTCAGTGCCCCAGCCCCACGAGCAGCACCTGGACTGCTGGGATTGAGCTGGCGGGGGGGGTCCAGGCTGCCCCGGGGTCCCACGCGGCGGGGCGGGCGGGGGCACACTCACGAGGAGAAGAGCTTGGTGCCATCCAGCAGCGAGCAGTTGTAGTGGTAGCGGACAAAGTCGCGCTCCTGGGTGGTAACGTTGCAGCCCTCGGGCCGGGAGAGAGTCTCGATCTCCACCGAGTCCAGGGGGTTGTGGAAGTCGATGACGTGGATGTCAAAGATGAGCACGGCTGAGCCGGGGATCTTGTTCCCTGGAGGAGAAGGACGAAGGGCCCTGTGGGGATGAGGGGCTGGGGAGAGGGCAGCGCCGGGGGAAAGACCCTGCCTCCTCGGGGGCCGGATCGTTCCTACAGTCCAGTGCCCTGGGTGCTAACTGAACGTGTCCCTGCCCGCCCCAGCCCGAGAGACACCCCCCTACGCTGGGCCCTTCCCCTGAGCCAACGGCCCCGCCTGACAACCCCGCCACTGGTGCCGGGGCTCCGTGCCCTTCTCCTGCAGGAGGCAGCCCCCCCCCCATCTTATTCCCAGGCTCAGCCTGAATTCCTCTCCTGGGGCAGCTCTAGCCGGTCGGCTCAGGGCAGGGCTGGCTCCCGTCCAGCGGGCGATCCCGGCCCGCTGCCCTCGTCATGGGCACGGGGACGACTGATGTGACGCAGGAAACAAGGGCTCGTGTAACGGAGCCAGCGGGGAGCACACCCGTCCTCCCGCCCCCTGCCCTGCAATCCCAGGGCTGGTGCACCCTGCGGGGACCCCTCCCTACCGGCTCCGTTCTCCCCGTAGCCCAGGTGCGGCGGGACGATGATCCTTCGCTTTTCTCCGACGCAGACGCCCTGCAGGCCCTGGTCCATGCCGGGGATGATGAAGCCCTTCCCGATGTAGGTGTCGTAGGTGTGATTGCGGGAGTAACTGCAGCAAACGCAGCACCAGGCAGCGTCAGGTCGCAGGTAAGCACCCAATGAGGGGAGTGCGGCGGCGAAAGCTCAGTCTGCGTTCCCCAGCCCCTGCCCCTCCACCCCGGCCCCATCCTCCACCCCACAACCCTGCCCAGGCCCCTGCACCCCGGCCGGAATCCCCCACCCACAGCCCTGCCCCGGCCCCCGCACCCCGGCCGGAATCCCCCACCCACAGCCCTGCCCAGGCCCCTGCACCCCGGCCGGAATCCCCCACCCACAGCCCTGCCCAGGCCCCTGCACCCCGGCCCAGGCCCCTGCACCCCGGCCGGAATCCCCCACCCACAGCCCTGCCCAGGCCCCTGCACCCCGGCCGGAATCCCCCACCCACAGCCCTGCCCCGGCCCCTGCACCCCGGCCGGAATCCCCCACCCACAGCCCTGCCCCGGCCCCTGCACCCCGGCCGGAATCCCCCATCCACAGCCCTGCCCAGGCCCCTGCACCCCGGCCCCATCCTCCACCCCACATCCCTGCCCAGGCCCCTGCACCCCGGCCGGAATCCCCCACCCACAGCCCTGCCCAGGCCCCTGCACCCCGGCCGGAATCCCCCATCCACAGCCCTGCCCCAGCCCCCGCACCCCGGCCGGAATCCCCCACCCACAGCCCTGCCCAGGCCCCTGCACCCCGGCCGGAATCCCCCATCCACAGCCCTGCCCCCGCCCCTGCACCCCACCGGGGGCCGCGTGCGGAGGAGCTCTGTTGCATGGCACCACCGGACAAAGTGGGGATTCTAAACCCCAGGCACAAATGGGGGGGCCCGTGCTCGTCCGTAGGCTCCGCCGGTGGCCAGTACCTGGAGTCGAAGAGCGTCCCGTCCATCAGGGTCCCGTTGTAGTGATAGCGGACGAAGTCGCCCGTCACGGCCTTGCGCTTGCAGGACGCTGGCACCTCCAGGTGCTCCAGGAAGATGCCGTCTTTGGGGTTGTGCAGGTCCACCAGCAGCACGTCGAACACCAGGGAGGCCTGGGGCGGGATCACCGTGCCTGGGGGGGGAGGAGGGAAGCAGGGTCGTGCCCAAGCAGAGCCAGCCCCTGCGCCGTGCCCAGAGCAGCCGGAGCGAGGGACCTCTGGGGTGGAACTGCAGCCTGCTCGTGGCCAGTCACCCCCTCCTCTTTTGCAGAGGTGGGGCCCCCGGGGCAGCCGACCCCAGCACGCCCTGCTCTGGCTCCGTGCGGAGCGCCCCCGGCTGCGACCGCATGCAGCAGCTCCGTGTTTAACGGCCCGAGGCGGAGCTTCGCCATGCACCTGATCGTGGCCGTGACGTGCTGCCTCGGAGCGACCCAGAGCTGAGCAGGGTCCCTTTGCGCCACCCCACCCCCCCGACCCGCAGCCCTCTGCCCCGGCGGCTCAGACCCTCCTCTCTGGTCCTGCCTGAGTTCCGCTGGGAAATGGTGCCAATGCTGCATGGCGAGATCTGTCCGGCAGCCCTGCTGCCCTGGGGCCAGCCCCGGCTTTATCAGCCACCTGCCCGCCAGCTCGTTTGGCAGATGGCAGAACACTGGGCTGCGCGGGATCAGATGCTCATGGCCCTTTAATCCCTCCCACCCCCCCGCCCCGAGCCATCTACTTCCCCATCCACTCCCGTCCTTCCCATCCCTTTCTCCCCGCTCTTCCCTTGGTCCCAGGGCTTCCCGACCAGAGCCAAAGTCACCCCGTCTCCTCTGCCCAGGCGGGGCTGCGAGCTGGCCGGGCACCTGCTTGGCCGTTTCCTTGCCTGGGGAGTTTGGCACCTGCCATGACTGGCGTTCGTGGGGCTCAGACCCAGCGCTGCCTTTCGCCCATGCAAACTGCCTCCCGGCTGCCTGCCTCTGGGCAGCCCCATCAGTCACTGCCCCAGCGTGCCAGGCGTGCGCAGTCCCCGTCTCACCGTAGCCCTTCTCCCCGTAGGCCAGGAAGGGAGGGATGATGATCCTCCTCTTCTCCCCAGCGCACATCCCCAGCAGGCCCTCGTCCATGCCTTTGATCAGCCAGCCTGTGCCCACGTAGGTGTCGTACGTGCTGTCCTTGCTGTAGCTGGCACCGGGGAGAGACGAGGGGAAGAATGACTCCGGGGCACAGGCAGCGCCCCCAACCCAACCTGCTCAGCCCAGGGGTCCTGGCACGCGTGGGCTCCCCCTCCCCCACAGGGAGTCATGGAGCGTGAACTCAGGCCTCCTCCAGCCAGGCCCTTCTGAGTCAGGGGAGATGGGTCTGGGGGAGGGCCCAGGGCACGTGTGAAGCTGGCCCCGCGGCTACCTGCTCCAGTCCCCCAGACGGGCAAGCTGGCGTTTGTCACTAGCCCCCGCGTGCTGCCCCTCCTGCTCGGCTCCCTGTACCTGGAGTCGAAGTGGGTGCCGTCCAGCAGCGTGCCGTTGTAGTGGTACCGGACGAAGTCTGAGTTCTCCACAGTGCGGTTGCAGCGCTCCGGCTTGTGCAAGGTGGTGATCTGCAGCTTGTCCTCTTTGTTCCAGATGTCCAGCATGATGACGTCAAAATACAAGGTGGCATCGGGGGGGATCATGCCAGCTGCGAAGGACAACGACCGAGAACGGCTCAGCCCCGGGGAGTGTCAGAGCGAGGGGAGCAGCCTCATGGCATGAGGCCGAGACTGGGTGGGGGACTAACAGTCCTCGGGGGTTTATTGTATCGATTTATTTATCGGCTTGGAATGAATAGTAATTCTCGGATTAGCCCTCCCCTGGCGCCTTTCATGTGAGGCTCTCAAAGGGTTTATCAAACCTAGTGACGCTCCACGTGCTCACAGATGGCTTCGTTCAGCACTAACATGCAGCCACCTCTGGGCTGAATGTGGCAGCTGGGTAGCCTCACACCAAGGAGAAACGATACTGCGTCCAGCGGAGAGTACTGGGGGACCATGAGGAGGTGTGAGCCTATTCTCCTGACCGAATTCAGCCGGGCTGCGCTGCTCTCGTAATGCTACAGCGGGATTGTCACTGACCACGCTGAGATCTGCACTGATCTCCCAGTGCAGGAGGCCCTGGGTCTCTCCTGCCCTGTGCATGTGACACAAAGGTTCACAGACCATGGGTTAAATAATCCCAGCTGATTGCTCCTACTGGCCTGTCCATCTTATTTTTACATGTTACTCATTGGCTAGGACTTTGGAATTGCTCTGCCCAACCACAGCATCCCACATAAACTTCAGGAGGGGGCCAGGGGATCTCAGCGCGGGACTTGGAGCCTTTCCTCATCCTTGTGGTCACAGCCGCTGCCGAGCTGCATGTGGCTCGGGCCAGACCAGCGGGCGGCTCAGCAGCTCAGAGAAGAGGAGGCCAGGAAGGGAGAGATCTCTGCATGTTAGTCCCCCACCCAGGGCCAGATCCTGCCCTGGGGGTCCCTGGACTCCCCTGCACTCATCCAGGGGAGACCAGCCCACGGAGGTGCTGAGCCCTGCGAAGCTCATGGACTTCGCCGGGAACGGTGGGTGCCCAAGTCCTTAGGAGCACAGATGGGAGCTGATCCACCCTCAGGGGCCTTTCTGCCTCCCACGTTATCCCCAGTGAGAAGAGCTTAGCCAGCGATGCAGGAGGCAGAACCCTGCCGCGACCTGGGCTCCTGCAGGGCTGACAGGAGAGACGCTGGGCCTGACCTCATCGCACCGGAGACCCCCTGGGCCGTGCTAGGACGGTCGGCGGGGCCCTCGCGTTCGACGCCCCCCCCCTTACCGACGCCGATGCTGCCGTAGCCCAGGTGGGGAGGGACAATCAGGTGGCGCCGCTCATTGACGCACATGCCCTGCAGGCCTCGGTCCATGCCGGTGATCAGCCGGCCGACTCCCACCACGCCCGCCACCGTGGCGCCTCTGTCGTAGCTGGGGAGGAACGGAGACACGTTAAGTCCCCCTCTTCTGATGGGCTTGGCTGTTTGGGATACTGCAAAGCAACTAGGATCCTTGGCCACACCAGCCTGCCCCACCAGTCCAGTGAGTCCCATAGCTGGCCCCAAACAATAGGATTGCAAAGTTCCCACCCAGCCCTGCCCGTGGGGCCTGCCACAAGACCAGTCCGGTGACTAACAGCCTGAAGATCAGGATGTTCCATGCAACCCCCTCTCCTGGGGCAACGACTGTACCAGACCTGTCACCACTCGACCAACCCACCAGCAGAGGTAGGGGAGTCTCCATCACCGGAGTAGTTCAATCCAGACCGACGTCTTTCTAAGCCACACGCTCTCACGCAGACAGAAGCAATGGGTGAGGGTCTCTGGCCTGCACAAGGCAGTTCAGCCTAGACGATCATAACGGTCCCTTCGGGACTCCGGAGCTAGGACTCGAGCACTAATTAACGACTGATTATTACGCACCCTCGGCCCCACGTCACAAGGCACAAAGTGGCTATGGCCCAACGTTTGCAGAAGTCTCTAATTTTGGGGGCTTCTGTGGCTGGGAGCTTAGCTCGCTGCCCACCTTCCAGCCACAGAGCTGCGGGGGCCGAAGCCCGAGGCGGCTCAGTTTGGACCCCAAATTAGAGGCCACTTCTGAAAACCCTGGCCCCTGTGACTCACCCAATGAGCTGGCAGCAAAGTCGGGAACAAAATCCGGATCTCCTGAGTCCCATTGCTCAGTCCACTAGACTACAGCTACCCCCGTGTCTCTCTGTGGTTAAAGCAACCGGCCCATGAAATGACAGGCTAGGGGGGTGCCCATAATGTTCTGCAGATGATGGATTCTGGCTCTTTGATCTTGGAATACGGGGGGGCAGAGGGCACACGTGTGTTGCATTTCATGGTGGAGCATATAAAGGAGTATGATGTCCCACGTATGCTACTGGCCAGATTTCTTTTGCAACTCAATCTCTGCACCAGACGCGGACCCAGTGCCGGGGAATACTCCCATCAAAGCGGGATTGGAGCTGATGTCCCTGATCCTGGGTCTGATCCTGCATTCCTCACACACGCAGAGGCTTGGGAATGCAGGATCAGGCCCTTTGTTTGCAAAAATAATTCGTGATGTTTAAGCCGGGACCGAATGCAAACAAGCATTACCCCCAGATAAGCACTGGCTGGCCGACTCTCCGATGCTTCCAGGGAACAGATATGCCACCTTCCAAACCCTGTGCAGAGTAGTTAACGACCAAACACCCAAGCCTCATTTGTAACCTGCAAATGACTCTGATTTTTAACTCGTAAAGCCCACTCTCTCAGGGGCCATTCGGGCTCATTACAAGTGCTCCAAGATCCTTTGCTTCATTTAATGGCCAGCGAAACTTCTCAGGGAACCACGCTGCAGCCATCAAGACAAAGAATTATTTTAGTATGAAAGGTTTCCTGGGGCCCCATTTATCTGCCAGACTCACGCCTAGCGGTGGCTGCTGGATGGCTGATTTATCCCACCCTTTACGCTTCCTGTTCGGCCATTCAGGGACGAATAGCAACGTTTTAAATATTTCAAACCAGAGCAGATTCCCTGAAGCGTTTCGGTGGCACGTCTGAAAATCTACCAGGAAAGCAAGTGTTGCTGCCCTCTGCTGGGCCTGATCCTGAGCGTAGAGACGTCCGCAGGCCTGTGCAATGGGCCTGCTTTGCCTCTTGCTCCCACTGGTTTCAATCAGGAGAAATTCCCCTGGAGCGACACCAGCCCTGTAACTCCTGACTGAGCAAAGGGCTGGCTGCACAGGCCCAGGGAGAACTGGGACCAGCTCACATAGGTGGAAAAGGGCCCTTTGGATGGACCACACACCGAAACTGCAATGGCTCAAAAAGCGCTTGAATCTGTCCCTGTGTCATGGCCGCTGTGATTAGCTTTCTCTCTGCAGCGGCAGGCTCTGCCTGTTGTGCCTGATCTCCGGTAGGACCCAATCCTGCATCCTTTACTCACCCGAGTAGTCCTTACCCCTGCAAGCAGTTGCACTGGACTCAACAGGCCTGCCCTTGGGAGTAAGGGCTGCTGGCGTGAATGGGAGATTGCAGGACCCAGCTCTCCGCCAAAGAAAACAAAACGGACACAAAATACAAAGCAACGGCTCCTGAAAAACGAACCCCAAAGAGCGACATCAACGGTCTCGGTTCTCCTCCCGCCCGACCAGGGCAGTTGCTCGGGGATGGTTTGCACGTGGCGAATATGGAGCCACCGGCATGACACGTCTACACTGAGCAGGCCCCCACTGCATGTCAGCAGCACCCCAGGGCATGTAACGGTTTTTCTTGCCTTGGGGAACCAGGGCTGCACAGAGGATTCGGGAGACCTGGGGCAAAGCAATTTCGGGGGCCCCTTCCATAAGAAATAGTTGCAATACTCTAGAATACTGTATTCTCGTGGGGCATATGGCCCATCCCCCGGGCGGCCCCTCGCCCTTGTTGCAAAGCAAGCTCCTGGGCCCTGCGTGCAGAAGTGCGCTGGGCTCCTGGCACGGCGATGGGCATCGGTTCAGGGCATGCCACCGCCGGCAGGAGGAATGAGGCAGAATTTGAACCCAGGCTCCGGAGCAGAGCGAGCATTGCAGTGCCGCTGGGGGCGGGGGGCAGGACGGTGCAGGCTCCATCTGCCAGATGAAGCGGGGGCTGCAGCAGACCCCCCCACTCCCTGCTGTTACAGGGGGGCAGGGCCGCCCCGTGCCATGTTCTACAGCCCGATCCGGTACCTGGAGTCGAACTTCTGGCCGTCGCGGAAGGTGCCGTTGTAGTGGTAGCGGATGAAGTCGCCCATCTGGGCCTCCCGCAGGCAGACCTTGGGGATGTAGTACCGGTCCACCACCACGTCTTCCAGGGGCCCCGGGTCCCCGCGGCCGGGGGCCGCCAGCAGGCCGAGCAGCAGGAGGAGGCCGCCCCGGGCCATGGTGCTGCGGGCGCGGGCAGAGCGGGAAGGGGCTGGGCTGCTCCGAGCCTGGAGCTTCGCCTCCCCTCGCCAGGAATGTTGTCAACGTGGAAAGCGGGCGTGGGAGGCGCTGAGCGCACGTAGCTGCCCGCGGAGATGCGCGGGGGGCTCCCGCGCCCCCGCGGGAATTTCCCCCGCCCCGCGGGGGGCTCCGGGGACGCCGAGGGGGACGTTCCACGCGGGGCGATTTTTTTTTTTTTTTGCAATTATTTCCGAGAAGGGAAAATCCGCAGCGAACTATTCCACTGCAAGTTTGTGCAGGGAGAGGTCCTACCCCGCCGGCAGCCAGGCTCCCCCTGGGTCCCAGCGCCGCGGCTTGCTCGGGGGTCCCTCTCCATGGGGCAGCTCCACCGGCACGTTCTGATACCTGGGGGCAGAACCAGCCACCATCCGTCCGGGCTGTCATAGCAGCAGTGTTGTGAGCAAGGCAGAGAAGTGATTCTTCCGCTCTGCTCCGCGCCGATTCGGCCTCCACTGGAGTCTTGTGTCCAGTTCTGGGGGCCACATTTCAGGAAGGACGTGGACAAATTGGAGAAAGTCCAGAGAAGAGCCACAAAAATGAGGAAAGGTCTAAAATACGTGACCTGTGAGGGAAGATTGAAAAAAACTGGGTTTGTTGAGTCTGGAGAAGAGAAGCCTGAGAGGGGACGTGAGACCAGTTTTCAAGGACATAAAGGGTTGTTACAAGGAGGAGGGAGAAGGATTGTCCTTAACCCCTGAGTTCAGGACAAGAAGCAATGGGCTTAAATTGCAGCAAGGGAGGTTTAGGTTGGACATTAGGAAAAACTTCCTGTCAGGGTGGTTAAGCACTGGAATAACTTGCCCAGGGAGGTTGTAGAATCTCCATCACTGGAGATTTTTTGGACCAGGCTGGACAAAGCCCTGTCAGGGATGGTCTCGATAATACTTAGTCCTGCTGCGAGTGCAGGATACTGGACTAGACCTCTCGAGGCCCCTTCCAGTGCTACGATTCTAGGATCAGTAGTTATCAGTCAGGAGTAATAAATACAGCAAGTGAATAATTATTAATAGCAATTTCTAACCCTTTTAAACCTGCTGAGGAAAGGTGTTAAGTGCAAATGATAATGAATGAGGAATGACTGGTGTCCTGTTTACCAAATGCACATCAGACCATTGCAAGCATCTCTGCCTTCCACAAGCTGATCTGCGAACGGCAGTCACCACCGTTAAGTGCGCTCTGCACGTCCTGGATACAGAATAGACATCTAGGAACTGGGATGGGACCCACTGGTCCTCAACAGATGGGAACAAGGATCCAGACAGAAGCTTGTTGTTCACTGCTGGAGTTAGCAAGTCCCTTAGTTGTCTGCAAGGCTGATGGATTCTTGGCTTTACAAGTTTAGGCCTAGGGAAGAGAGAGGTTGTGGGGAACTTCCTCTCTCTGCGGCGGTGTGGAGAGATAAGCACTGTTTTTTTCCCCAGTAGCATGTCTCCTACTGCAGCTGATCAGGCGTTAATTGGGCCATCACTCCACCTCTCTGTGTTCAGTCCGTGGCACTGCCCAGCATACAGACTGGAAGGTCTTTGGGGCAGAGACCTGGCCTTCAGACCCGTCTGCAAGGCCCATGGCACGCTGCTGGCATTGTATAAATAATGTTTGCACCTGCACCCATCTGACAGCCCTGCAGGTCTCTGCTTCTGGTGACGCGCACCCCCTGGGCAGAGACATGAGACGGCACAGGGCCTGGCCTCCAGACAGGAGCGGAGTGGGGCCCAGCTCCTGGGCTGGCTCTGCGTGACTGTCACCCTTCAGATTTATCCCCAGCTGAAGATGCTGCTTCCACCCCCTTTGTCCCAGCTGCAGCCCTGTCCAGAGCGACACAAACATTCCCGCCCTAGCGAGACGGGCCGGGAGCCCGGCCCTGGGCTCTTTACGCAGTCACGCCTGGGCTGGGCAGTTGTGGCCAGTCCCATGATCCCCTGACACGAAAGCTTCGTAAGCCCAGCGCAGCACTTTTCAAGCTAACGCGCACCCGCCCAGAAAGCTCTGCCCCTGCCTGCCTGTGACTGTGGGCTGCACGGGGGGGGTGGAGGATGGAGCCGATAATCCTTTACGTGCTGCACGTCCCTGTGCGTGGCCGGGTCCCTGGGCGAGCACAGCGTCGTCTCTCACACGGCAGCGTAATAAGGGGAGTAACAGAACAGGCTCCCAGATGCTGTCTGGCCCCACCAGTCAGTGGGGTCCTTCCCGGTGCCACTCACCTGTTCCTTGGGCATGACTGGCTGGGAGGGACGCACTGGATTTGGGCAGCGGCGGCTCGGCCATGCAAACGTTCCCTCTGAAGGCAACACATGCTCAATCAGAGCCGGCGCTGGCCATAAGCAGACTGAGCAATTCCTTAGGGCCCTGGTGGCTCAAGGGGGCCCCCTATGAATTATTTGTGTGTGTTGGGGGCAGATATTTCTGCTTATGACCCCAGTGGGCTAGCACCAGTCCTGCACTCAACGTCCAGGGCACAGCGCCAGGGAGAAACGGGTGCGGGCGAGATCCTGGTGCCACAGACATTCAGTGGCCACAATCCCATTGCCTACAGTGGGGCCAGGGTTTCACCCAGTCGGGGCAGAAGCACAAAGTGTTCAAGGAGCAAACTCGTGCAAGGCACACACTGGTGCAAGGAACAAACCCGTGCAAGGCCACCCACTGGTGCAAAGAGCAAACTCGTGCAAGGCACACACTGGTGCAAGGAACAAACCCGTGCAAAGCCGCCCATTGGTGCAAGGAGCAAACTCGTGCAAGGCACACACTGGTGCAAGGAACAAACCCGTGCAAGGCCGCCCACTGGTGCAAGGAGCAAACTCGTGCAAGGCACACACTGGTGCAAGGAAAAAACCCGTGCAAAGCCGCCCACTGGTGCAAGGAGCAAACTCGTGCAAGGCACACACTGGTGCAAGGAGCAAACTCGTGCAAGGCACACATTGGTGCAAGGCGCAGCCGCCAGCTGCTGGCGAGGCAGCACTAAGACCCCGCGGATCCGCCTGGCCCGGCCTCCTGCACTCCCCGCCTTTCCCCAGGCGAGGCAGCTCCTTCCACTGCGTGCGGCGCTGCGCCGAGGAGCCGGGCGGGCATGGAGCGGGGCGGCCGGCGGCTGCTGCTGCTGCTGCTTCTGGCGGCGGCCGCGGCCGCGCAGTACGAGGAGTACAGCTTCCGCGGGTTCCCGCGCTCGGAGCTGGTGCCGCTGCACAGCGCCTACGCCGCGGCGCTGGAGCAGTACGAGGGGGAGCGCTGGAAGGAGAGCGCCCGCGGGCTGGAGGCCAGCCTGCGCCTGCACCGCCTGCTGCGGGACAGCGAGGCGCACTGCCACCGGGAGTGCGCGGGGGGCGGCGCGCAGCCCGCGGCCGCGCAGGAGGAGGAGGAGGAGGAGGAGTGGGGCCGGGAGCTGGAGCTCTTCGGGCACGTCCTGCAGCGCGCCGCCTGCCTGCGGAGCTGCAAGCGCGGCCTGCCCGTCTTCCAGCTCCGCTACCCCCCGGCCGAGACTCTGCGCGACTTCCAGCGCCGCGCACCCTACCAGTACCTGCACTACGCGCTCTTCAAGGTGAGCCGGGGCGCAGGCTGCGCGCAGCGGGGGTGGCGCCAGCTCCGCGCACTGTCCAGCCCCGTGGGCGCCACTGACTCGCGTGGGTGCGGGTTTGAACCTTCCCCGCCAGGCCCTGCACCTCAGCGGGGCTGGTGCCACAGCGGTTAGTGTTTTGGGGGTGGGGGTGGGGACTGGGATCCATTTTCAAACCAGGCTGCGAGGGATGTGACCAGCCAGCAAGGGTGAAAAAGCGGGACAGGGTGGTGGGGGGGATAGGCACCTATATAAGACAAAGCCCCAAATATCGGGACTGTCCCTATAAAATCGGGACGGGATGTCTGGTCACCCTGTATGTGGCCAGGTGCCTGGGAGCCAGCCCGCCCCAGGGCTCCTGCTCTGCCTCGCGGCCCCTCTCTCACCAAGTTGTTTCGCTGGTTTGTCACCCCTTCCTGGGGCCTCCTGCCTGCTCAGTGTCTCCCCGACTCAGGCCCAGTCCCTCACATTGGCCTACACACGTGGCCTCCTGCAGGGGGGGCTTTAGGCCGATTCCCCCAATTCCCCGGAACCGGGCCCTGCGCCTTAGGCACCTTTTTAAATTTTAAATTATTTTTTACATACCCAGCGGCAGTCCGGGTCTTCGGCGGCGGGGGATCCTTCAGTGCCACGGAAGACCCGGAGCAAGTGAAGGACCCCTTGCCGCCGAAGTGCAGCCGAAGACCCGGACCGCCGCCGGGTATTCGAATCGGGCCCGGCAGTTCCTAGAGCCGGCCCTGGCCTCCTGGAGTCTCGGGCCCTGCTCGTCTGAGGGTTTGCAGGACTGGGGCCTTTGGCTTCTCCAGGCAGGGTGCAACATCTGCACCCTGCATCTCGTCCACCCAGAGCACGTCGTGGGCATTTATCAGATAATAAATCCTTGCAGGGCGCTCGGGTCAGCGGACGATCGCGACGGCCCCTTCTGCCCTTGGCATCTGTGGGTTCCACAGGAGCCAGGTGCCGGGCAGAGACCAAGCTCTGGGCTGTGCCTGGGTGCCCTCCCCCCTTAGTGTCTCTGGGCTTGTGTGAATGTGAGCCGGACCCCAGGCTGGAGTTCTGGCGCAGTGTGTTCCCTTCCCAGCCGGAGCAGCAATGTGGCATTCGGGGGGTTTCCGAGTGCTTTGCCCAGTGGGTTTAAGGGGCACCCATCCCACTGCTGCAAGGGGACTGGCCGGCAGCCGTGTGCGTCATGTGATGTGTCATTGTTTCCTTTTCACAATCTGTGCTGCTTTTCAACCCCATCACATCGAGCGGGAGCTGCAGGCTCCGTGTCAGCAGCTGGGACCAGCGTGTCGCTCGCGCGCGCCAGGATGGAGTGTTAAAACCTTTGCCAGTTGCTTCTGGCCTTTCCTTTTCTCCTCTCCCCCGCCCTTTCTCCCCACCCCCTTGGCCAGCCCTCCCCACAGCTGGAGCCAGGAAGCCCTCTGACTTGGATTTGCGGGAGGAATGCAAATGCCACGTCCCCTGTATCAGGAGCAGCAGAAGGCTGGGTGACTGCTGAGCACAGACCTGGGCAATAGACCCTGCAGGGATCCTTGGCGGGGGGATAGATCAGTGTTTTGGACCCATCGCTGGCTGCTGCTCCTTGCAGTTTCACTGGCCCATTGGCCCTGTTAGCTCGGCCCTGCCCCCTCCGCTCCAGCCCTGCCCCCTCCGCTCCAGCCCTGCCATTCCGAGAAGGGAAAAGTTCCAAAACGTGTGTTTTCTGGGGCAGAGTCTGTTTTCCCCTCTAGCCCAAGGGAAGGGTCGTGTTCACTTCGCGTGGTCAGATGTAGCCAGTGCTGCTGTCCGACGGCATGGCTGGAATGGGGAGTCTGCTTACCTTGGGGGGGTCTTTGGGTAACTCCCCAGAAGCCCCAGTGCTGGGGCATACCCAGGCCCAGTGTGCCGTAGTGTCCACATGGCAGAAATGTTAAAGCCTTTTGAAGAGCACAAGGGCAAAGGGAGAATCAAAGGGTTTCGCCCGGGACTCCCAGTTTTGTACATGCTCAGGAAGAGTTATTTGAACGGGCTGATGAAAGGGTTTTCCCGGGGGTGGGGGCAAACGGGAGGAGACACCAGGAAACTTAGTTTCTTTCTTTGGAGTTTGCCGGAGGAGACCTCTGTGCGCACTGATCCATCAGTCACTCAACCACCTTTCTCTGCCCTGCAATTCCAGCTTCTCTTTCTGTTGGATTTGCCAGCAAAGCCGGGGCAGGCTGTGAGTCCAGTGGCCTGAGCAAAGACCTTGGGAGTCAGCATCTCTCGGTTCTACTCCTGGCTTTGGCACCTACTTCTTGTGCAAGCTTGGGCAAGTCATGTTGCCTCGCTCTGTGCCTCAGTTTCCCCATCTGTAAAGCAGGGATAATAAGGGGGATAGCAGGGGGGGTTTGGGAGGATTAATTAGGTCTGATCCTGCAGTTCTTACCCATTGAATACTATCGCGTGAGCCATGCTGTGGGTGGCTTTTCCATTGCCAGAGTGACACGTTTTCACTGCTCCTGGAGTGCAAATGGCTCCTTTGAGAGGCTAGTTAAAGTGCCCCAGTTTGAATCCAAGCTGCCCTTTCCATGTGCCGTGCTGGGAGGAGTCTGTCTTTTGCAGACGGACGGCAGGCAGCAGTTTGCTCGGACGCTTGTGCACACTTGGAGTTACTGGCTAATTTCCTCCAGGCCATAGACGCGAGGCTCCTGCTCAGCGGGACAGTCGTAAGGTTTTCCCCTCAGCAGCCACACCTCCGGCTGAGGGACTCTCAGCCTGGAACCGCAGAATCCGAGGCTTGGTAACGCTGGGGCAGTCAGTACGGCTGGTAGGAGACGGTGGAGAAATGCCATTTAAGATCTCAGCCAGGGGGCCTGTAGGCCGATGAGCGGGAACAATCCGAGGTGCAATCAGACGTGACTGACCTGAGAAACACCCCTAACCTGTGGCCACCTGGGAACCTGGGAATCACTTGGGAACCTGGCTGAAAATTACAGACCCCAGAGGGTAAAGTTAGACTCCAAACTCCATATTTAGGGACCCAACCAGACGTGGCCTGATTGGCCAAGGGGCTGAGCAGCTCCAGCTCCTATTGAGCTGCAGAGGGGTGTGTGGGGGGGGGCAGATTGGCCCCAGGGCTGCTGCTGCTGATCCTAGCCGCCGCCGAGCACCAGCTCCGCATTGGCTGATTCCTACCAGGAAAGGTCCCTGGACCCACGCTGGGCTCCTTTTGCATCGCTAGCTATGCCAGCCGCCTTGGCCTGGCGATCCCGTGAGATCACTTGCAGCTCGGCTGGGTTAGCAGCCAGAGAATTAGCAGCATGCTGCGCTGCCTTCTGCACAAGAGGGTCGAGCGTGTCCCAGCCACTCGGGGGCGAATAAAGGAGCCAGTGTATTCCAGACCAGAGTGCCGGAGAGCTGCTTTCCCGCATTCAGTCTGGTATGATCTTGGGATGTGAAAGAAACACCAGGAGGGGAGGGATAGCCCAGGAGGGGAGGGATGGTTTAGGGGCTAATACAGTGGCCGGGATTGAGGAGAGGTGGGTTGAGATCATGGCTCTTTGCCTGTGTCACAAGGGGATATGTTTTCAGAACATCGGTAGGAAATCTCTCCAGCCACGGCAATTCCACTCGTCCCCTGGCCGCTCGCCCCTTGGCTGAGTGCCTCTGGGGCCGTGTCCGCCCTCCCAGATTGTATCTCGGTCGCTGCACTGGTGCAGGTGAAGCAGACAGGCCCGTGGGGTGGACGCTGTTGGACTGGTATAATGGTGTTATCCTGGGATAGCTTAGCCCCCCGTGGGAAGGGGAAGAAGCCATGTGCGTATAAAGCCCTGTGTCTGTGCTGTGCTAGCTAGGCCGGGATGACTCAATCCCAGCTTTGGTGTAGGCAGTAGGAGCCGTGTGGATTTTCTGGGCCAGTGGCTGGCCAGCGTGGAGACGCTGAGCCCCACGTGGAGCTGCCGTGAACCCGGGACTGAGCTCACTGGGATGGCCGGGCGAGACCCTGGCCTGCAGCGTCGTGCGACTCTCCCCTCTCTCAGGCCAATAAGGTGGAGAAAGCCGTGTCTGCCGCTCACACCTTCCTGCAGAAGAATCCCAAGCACGAGATGACGCTGAAGTACCTGAACTATTACAGAACCATGTTGGACGTGGACGAGTACCTCGTGGACTTGGAGGCCCAGCCCTACGAAGTGAGTGCGTCCCCGGGGGGCAGGCTGGGGTAAGGGGGATGCGGGTCGGGACTGAGAGGCATCAGCAGAGCTGTGGGCCAGGAGCGAGGACACTGACGGAGCTGGGTGAGGGGGTGACCATGCCTGGAATGGGGGGCTGCAGCTCAGGTCTGGGGTGCCTCAAGGATGATCTGGGGAGGAAGCTTAGACGGATTATCGCTGTATCGTGCCCGGTCCTGGCCACCCTGTCGCCAGCAGGAGCTGTTTAACGAGTGGGCTCTGGTCTGTCTGAGCCTCGCTCCCTCCCCTCGGCCCCCCGGGGGTCAGCGCTAACTGTGAAGCTGTTGCTTTCAGAGCAGCAGGAGGGGCCGTGCTGGGCCCTGTCCCGTCGCTGGCTGCTCCTGGGGCAGTCAGAGGCAGGCTGGGCCCTAGGTTGCAGCTCATTCTGCTCCAGATCGTGCCGTGAGCCCCCATCTGTGGCAGGACCACGGGGAGGGAGGCGTTCGCTGCCCGAGGTTACACCCGTATTTCCCGGGCTCTGCTCAGAGGCCCTGTCTGCTCCTCGATCAGCGTCGCAGAAATCCACGTCTCCGGCGCGGGGTGGGGAGCTAGGCTGGAACACCCCCTGGAAACAGGTGGAGGCGGCCTGGTCCCTGGCTGATGCCGGGAGCCAGATGCAGCCCTTGTGCAGGTGTGCGCAGCTCCCAGCAGAGGGCGTTCACACTGGGACCTGCTGGCCCAGGACACCAGGAGAACTTCGTGCAGCCCCAGCTGTGCTGGCGTCGAGCTTCGGACCCGCTGTCTGCTCAGACCGCGACACTTCTGGGTGCTCTCCAGCCTGCGCTGGGGGCAGGATCTGGGTTACCTAGGAGGCTGCTGTGCTCATGTCTGTCCCGTCCCCGCTGCTGTCATCCAGAGCGTCCCCGGGGGCTGCTGTCATGCAGACAGCTGGGGGGGTTTGTGCTCAAGCTGGGCCCTGCTGGGAATTCAGCCCATGCAGAACGCAAGGCGCCGGTGATGACTTTACTCACCAGGCTTCGAACCACTGAGTCATCAAGAGGAACTCGAGTGATACAGAAATCAAGAGGGACTCGTCAGTGTAGCAGGGGGTTGGACTAGTTACCTCCTGAGGTCCCTTCCAACCCTGAGAGTCCCTGATTCTGTGCTACCTGGGCCTGGGGCAAGGCCTTCTGCCCAGGGCTGAATTCCAGGCAGCCCCAGTCAAAGCCCCGGCCCTCGTGCTGAGCAGGAGGAGAAGGCCGAGGGGCTGGATCTGCCCCCTTTCCCGCTGCGGTGAGGGCCTGGCGGGGGCCCACCCGTGACGCGGGGCTGTTCCGATCTCTGCAGACGGCGTTCGTGCGCTCCGTGAAGCTGTATAACAGTGGGGATTTCCGGAGCAGCATCGCAGACATGGAGCATGCGCTGGCGGAGTATTACAAAGCCTACGAGAACTGCCTGGCCGGCTGCGAGGGCGCCTACGAGCTGCGGGAGTTCAAGGACTTCTACCCGGCTATTGCAGGTGGGGGGCCCATCCCTGGGCCTGCGGCGGGTGGGGGCACCTCACGGAGCCACGGGGCAGGCTCTGCTGCTGGGTGCTGGGGAGAAGTGGCCAAGAGGTGATGGAAACCTCTGTGTCCCCCGAGCCGCCTGTTTCCCATTCACACACGCGTGTGGGTCCCCGGGGGCAGGTGGCGTGATGTGAGGTGGGGGTAGGGCTCCGTCTGTTTGTAGCCGGATGCCCCCTAGGGTGGGGCTGAGGATGGGGCCCTCGTGGGGAGCCCAGGGAGCTCAGCCTAGGTTACATGTGCTCCCGGGATGCGCAGAGGAGTCTGTCTCCGGGGCTGGGTTCAGGGAGGGGGGAGTTCCCATCCCCCCACCCTCAAAGGATCAGTCCATACAATGGGTATTAGCCAGGACAGGCAGGGATTGTCCTTAGCCTCCGTTTGCCAGAGGCTGGGAATGGGCGGCAGGGGAGGGATCACTGACGATTCCCTGTTCTGTTCATTCCCTCTGGGGCACCTGGCACTGGCCACTGTCGGCAGACAGGACACTGGGCTGGATGGACCCTGGGTCTGACCCCGCCTGGCCGCTCTGATGTAAAGGGCAGGGACACGGGCCCATAGGCGCCGACTTATATGGGGCTCTGGGGCTTTAGCCCCATGAATAAATCCCAAGCAGGGGCTCTGCCCCACCAATGTTTTTTCTCCCCTGCTTGGAGCGCCCCCCCCGCCGCTGCCGCCGCCGCCGCCGCCGCCAGGGCTGCCCAGAGCCCTTTAAATCCCAGCCGCGGCTGGGAATCAGAGGGCTCTGGGCTGCCTGCTGCAGCGGGAAGCCCAGAGCCCTCTGATTCCCGGCTGCGGCTGGGATTTAAAAGGCTCTGGGCTCCCCGCGGTTGCAGGCAGCCCAGAGCCCTTTAAATCCCAGCAGCGGCTGAGATTTAAAAGGCTCTGGGCTCCCCGCGGTTGCAGGCAGCCCAGAGCCCTCTGATTCCCGGCGGCGGCTGGGAGTTAATGGGCTCTGGGCTGCCCGCCGCAGCAGACAGCCCAGAGCCCTCTGATTCCCGGCCGCGGCTGGGATTTAAAGGGCTCTGCGCTCCCCGCGGTTGCAGGCAGCCCAGAGCCCTTTAAATCCCAGCCGCGGCTGGGATTTAAAAGGCTCTGCGCTCCCCGCGGTTGCAGGCAGCCCAGAGCCCTCTGATTCCCGGCGGCGGCTGGGATTTAAAGGGCTCTGGGCTGCCCGCCACAGCAGACAGCCCAGAGCCCTCTGATTCCCGGCGGCGGCTGGGATTTAAAAGGCTCTGGGCTGCCCGCCGCAGCAGACAGCCCAGAGCCCTCTGATTCCCGGCCGCGGCGGGGATTTAAAGGGCTCGGGGCTGCCTGCAACCGCGGGGAGCGCAGAGCCTATTAAATCCCAGCCGCGGCCGGGAATCAGAGGGCTCTGGGCTGTCTGCTGCGGCGGGCAGCCCAGAGCCTTTTAAATCCCAGCCACGGCCGGGAATCAGAGGGCTCTGGGCTTCCCGCTGCAGCAGGCAGCCCAGAGCCCTCTCATGCCCCGCCGCGGCTGGGATTTAAAGGGCTCTGGGCTGCCTGCAAACGCGGGGAGCCCAGAGCCTTTTAAATCCGAGCCGCGGCCGGGAATCAGAGGGCTCTGGGCTCCCCGCCGCTGCGGGCAGCCCAGAGCCTTTTAAATCCCAGCCGCGGCCGGGAATCAGAGGGCTCTGGGCTGCCTGCTGCGGCGGGGAGCCCAGAGCCCTCTGATTCCCGGCCGCGGCTGGGATTTTAAAAGCTCTGTGCTCCCCGCGGGTGCAGGCAGCCCAGAGCCCTTTAAATCCCAGCCGCGGCTGAGATTTAAAGGGCTCTGGGCTCCCCGCCGCAGCGGGCAGCGCAGAGCCCTCTGATTCCCGGCTGCGGCTGGGATTTAAAAGGGTCTCAGCTCCCCCCGGTTGCAGGCAGCCCAGAGCCCTTTAAATCCCTGCCGCGGCTGAGTTTTTAAGGGCTGCGGGCTCCCCGCGGTTGCAGGCAGCCCAGAGCCCTTTAAATCCCAGCAGCGGCTGAGATTTAAAGGGTTCTGGGCTCCCCGCCGCAGCGGGCAGCCCAGAGCCCTCTGATTCCCGCCGCTGGGATTTAAAAGGCTCTGGGCTCCCTGCGGTTGCAGGCAGCCCAGAGTCCTCTGACTCCCAGCCTCTGTCCGCTGATTGCCCCCTCCCCAGACCCCTGCCCCAACTGCCCCCCAGAACCTCCACCCCCTATCTAAGCCCCACTGGTCCTTGTTCCCCAATTACCCCCTCCCGAGACCCCTGCCCCTAACTGCCCCTTGGGACCTCAGCCCCTATCTAAGCCTCCCTTCTCCTTGTCCCCAACTGCCCCCTCCTGAGACCCCACCCAACTTCCCCCCCGCAGGACCGCACCCCCTACCTGTCCCCTGATAAACCTCTTAGACTCCCATGCCTATCCAATTGCTGCCTGTCCCCTGACTGCCCCTTCGAACCTCTGCCCCATCCAACTCCCCCTGCTCCTTGTCCCTTGACTGCCCCCCGGAACTCCCTACCTCTTCTCCAACCCCCAAACTGCTTACTGTGCCACTCAGACCAGCGTGTCTGGCTCCATGCAGCTCCAGACAGTTGCTGCCATGCTCCCCCATGGAGCCCACAGCCCTCTCCCACCCCCAGCACCTGCCTTCCAGATTTGAACACCTCAAAATTCAGGAGTGCTCAAGCTCGGTTTGGGCAGCTTTTACTTCATTTCTCCCAAATCAGTTTCCCCTGCAAGGTGCCAACTGAAGGTGTTGGAGAACAGAGAGATCAGGTGGCCTCCTAATGCCTGGAAAAGAGACAAAGGCCGGAGGAGTGAGTGTCAGTGCCTGTGCGGACTTCTGGGAAGTGCACGGTGTGGAAGGGGATGCTGTGATGCTTTGGAACATCTCCATACAAAGCCAGTCAGGACTCTGGGGGAGCCTCCTCTCTCGGAGCATACTGTCTCCAGGGCAAGAAGCTTACACCTTCCTGGGTCTGACCTCGGAGCATTCAGCATGCCCTTCCACGTCATGCACTTTCCAAAGTGAGTCTGCCCAGGCTGGTCCTGGGGCAACCAGAGGTCGCTGCACCCCAACTCTGCAGTCAGATGTGACTCTCAGCCAGACAGTAAAACAGAAGGTTTATTAGATGACGGGAACACAGTTTAAACAGAGCTTGTTGGTACAGAAAACAGAACCCCTCTGTCAGGTCCATCTTGGGGGGTGGGGAGCCCAGAACCAAGTTCTGGGTCTCTCCCAATTTCCCCAGCCAGCTCCAAACTGACACTCCCTCCTCTGGCCTCTGTGTCTCTTCTGGACAAGGAGGCCACCTGATCTCTTTGTCCCCAACACCTTCAGTTGGCATCTTGCAGGGGAAACTGAGGCACCCACACAGTATTCAGAGAAAATATTAAGAACATTCCCACTTCATCACAACAGATGCAACAAAATATAATACCGTATATTGAAGTAGGCAAGTGCTGCTTCTGACTTTCCACTTTTAATTGACCCTTGTAATCTTGTGGCGCTGACGCGTTGTAGCTTCATTTTATATCGGCTTACAGGGCGGGAGCGGGGGGGCACCACCATTTTGGGCCCCACCAAAAATTATACAAACCTGCCGCCTATGCACGGGCCGTTGCCTGGCTGGAGGGAACAGCGAGAGCAGCACTGTGGGGGTAGGGGTGGTTCAACCCAGCTGGTCCTAGAAACCCCAGAGGCGCGGCAGAGAGATGAGCCTCTTGCACTGTGGCACAAGCTGCCCCATAAGTGATGGGTCAGGGAGAAACTTCCCTGTGCAGCAGGTTATCCCACCATCAGCCGCTGGCGGGGGCTCGTCTCCCTGGGCAGCAGCGGAGGGCGGCCGGGGCCTGGGGATGCCGGGCCGGCGTGACGGGTGTTTCCTCCCAGATCACTTCGTGGACGTGCTGCAGTGCAAGGTGGACTGCGAGGCCGACCTGACGCCCAACGTGGGCGGGTACTTTGTGGAGAAGTTTGTGGCCACCATGTACCACTACCTGCAGTTTGCCTATTACAAGCGTGAGTCCCCGGGGCCGCGTCCTGGTTCGCTGGCCCTCACGGGGGGGCGGGGGGCAGACTGGGTGGGCAGTCGGGGGGCAGGGGCTTGATTCCCCCTCCATGCACCCTTGCCTGTTTTCGCCCCCTCCATCTGCAGCCAGCACCTGAGCACCTCAGAGCCTCTCTCCTATTGGGGGTCGCCCTGCCCCACAACCCCTCAGTGCTGTGGGAGGGGAGCCCCTCGTCTGTCTGGAGTGGGGGGCCTTGCCCCATGGCTCCTTGTGCTGTGAGGGGTTAGGATCAGAGAGGCCTCATGTTGGGGGGGTCCTTGTCCTTATGCAAAGGGGGTTCTCTCTCTGCCCCATGCCCCCCACTCATGGCCCCCTCCACTTGGTTCTCATGCAGTGGGGGGTGTCTCTGCCCCACGCCCCCCACTCACGCCTGGCTCTGGTGCAGTGTGTGGGGGGGTCTCTGTGCCCCACGCCCCCCACTCACGCCTGGCTCTGGTGCAGTGAACGACGTGAAGAACGCGGTGCAGAGCGTCTCCAGCTACATGCTCTTTGACCCGGCGGACGAGGTGATGCAGCAGAACCTGGTTTATTATCGGTTCTACCGCGAGCGCTGGCACCTGGAGGACGACGACTTCAGTCCCCGCCCGGTGAGGGGTCCGGGGCGCTGTGGGAAGGGCTGATTCATGGCGCCCATCAGTGGCTCCTGGGACCAGGCAGGGCTCAGCCCTCGGCTCCAGGGGAGGCTGAACCCCCATCTCAGGGTCTGGGGGAGCCGGGGAGGGGGGGTGAGCCCAGCTCCTGGAGATGGGGAGCCTGGAACTACTCTTGTGGCTGATTGGGGGTCCTGCAGGGGGTTTCCCCCACCACCACCCTGGCGCAGGGACCCCCGGAGGAACTGAGCCCAGGAACTGAGCGTGCCCTGCTGCCCTGGCCCAGCTCGTCCGGGTACCCTTTAACCCTTTCCACGCTGGCCAGGGGCCGGCTGTGCCTGGGAACCGCTCCTGGCCCCGGGGGCGGCAGTGAGGCTGACGTGCCCCCTCCTGTCCCCTCAAGGAGGCGCTGCAGTATCACAACCAGACGGCCGTGCAGAAGAAGTTGCTGGACTTTGCCAAGCAGTATCTGCAGGCTGACGACGAGGTGAGCTGGGGCTGGGGCAGCGGCTGAAGATGGGGGTGGGGGTTGGGGTGAGAGGAGCCCCCCCCCATTCAGCTTTCTGCTGCTGGAACCCTTTGGGCAGGGACCTGAGCAGGGCTGGGCCACGTCGCTGTTTGGGTGGGAGCCCTGGGCCGTGCTGATTCAGTAACGGCTGCTTGATAGCAGCTCCCAGCGCCGCTGGGCCCCGCCCCAGAGCTGGCTGCATTTTGGCGCTGGGGGAAATGAGCCCTGTGCCCCTCGCTGATACAAACAGGTCTAAGCAGGTGGCATTGGAAAGGTGTCCCCAGGGGAGAAGCAGGCAGTGCCCATTGAAACGAGGCTGCCGAAGCCCTGGAGAACAGGGTGGGGGGTGATTCAGCACCGGCTCCTGCCGGGGGGGCTCTGGGGAGTGCAGTCCAGGGGGGATCCCACACCGGTTCCTATGGAGGGAGGGGTAGACTGTCCCCTTCCCGCTGGGCCTTCTCCAGCTCTGCTGAGCAAAGGCCCGGGGACGGGCCTGCCCTGGGCGGTGACGGCGTCTCCCTCCCTGTGCTGCAGATGGAGCTGGCTGCGGGCGCGGAGCCGGACGGGCGGGACCTGCCCGCGGACAGCGAGTTTGAAGGCCAAGGCGACTACGAGGAGGGATTTTTCGCTGAGTGGTGGCAGGAGCCGAAGTCCAAAGGGGACAAAGCCGACCAAGGTTACTGACTGCGGGTTCCCGCCACCTCCCAGGGCCTGCGAGGCTTGGGGCGGGGGGAGGGCAGCCAGAGTCTCCCCTTGCCCCACGGACGCAGCAGGAGCCCCACTGCCCTTGCTGGGCCCAGGGAGCTGAGAGGAGCAACAGCCCAAGTGGCTCCTGGGGTGACAGCACAGCCTGGCCCCTGGCTCCCCAGGGCTGCCTCCTCACTAGAGCCCCCCGCTGGCTGCCCCCTTCGGGAGAGGCCCTTCTCCTCCCACCCCGGGCTGGGACCCTCCAGGGCAGGGCTGAGGCTGTGGGGGATGGCATGGGGGGAGCCCAGCGGCTCTCGCCAGCACTATGGGCCTGATCCTGAGCGGGGTTGAGCGCCCCCGTCTCCCCGTGGGGTGTCGCCATCTCGGACCGACACCCCCCACGCCTAGTCTGCGGGCTGGCCAACCCCCCTCTGCAGGGCGCCTGCTTCCCCCCCCCACTCGCTCCAGTCTCTGTGCAGGGCTGGGCTCTCTCCTCCCTCCCCCTTTGCGTCCTGCTGCCTCTGTCCCGCCCGGGTGTGATCCCAGCTCCCAGCCGGGTCTGCCTCTGCATGGCTCTGGCAATGACCTGCGCTTGTGAGCAGCCTCTGCTGTCCACGGCTGTCACTGCGGCCTCCCTCCCTGCCCGGCCTGGAGCTGCAAGACCCTGGGGCAGGGGGCAGGCGCCATGCTGCACAGCTGGGAATTTCTTCCCTTGGCGTTGCCCATGACGACTGAGGGGGGTGGGGTGTTATCACCCCCCAGCCCTCCCCCAGCTCCACGAGCCTGGGTGAAACAGCAGCTTTGCCCCTAAGCTCCGGACCACGCAGGCGGCGTTTGCCGGTTGCAGAAGTACGCCTGGTCTGCAGGACGCTGGATCCAGGCCAGGGGAGCCATGAGCTGCCTCGGAGGCTCTGCTATGTATAAACACAGGCTCACCCAGGGATCCCAATGGGCCAGGACCTTTCTGCCTTTGCCTTTTGTGCCTAAACCCCGTCTGCATGGCCCGCGCTCCGTGCCTCCCTGCTCACACTCTGCGCCCCCAGAAGGGATTGCCCAGCACTTCAGTCTCCACTCTCCTCTCCGCCAGTGCCCCAGGTTCTCCAGCCGCAGCCCGGTGCACATGCTTGGCAGCGGCCGTGGGGGCCCGAGACAGTCCCCTTGGAGGAGGTGCTGGGCACTCCTGGCCCACCCTGGGCAGTTTCTGAGACGGGGCAGGCCCGGAAACAGGGACCAGACCCTCCTAGCCCGGTGCCCCGAGACGCAGCCGCGCCCACCCCTAATGGTAGCTCTTCTTTGTTTGCAGAGAGGATCCGATGAGCAGCATTCACAGGGGCCGAGTGGCATCTGCAGCCGGGTCTCTGCCCCGACAGCCCTTCAGCCCCATCATCTCACCTGGGTCTAGGCCAAAGGGGCCGGGGGGCTGATGGCCCCAAATAACCTCTCCCTGTGGGAGCTGGGGGGCGAGGCCCACCCTGGGAGCAGGACGTGGGGCTCCCCCCGGCTCTGCCATGTATAAACACAGGCGCGCCCGGGGATCCCGACCGGCCGGGACCTTTCTGCCTTTGCCTTTTGTGCCTAAACTTTCTTAAATAATTCATGGACCCCTCGATCCCATTGGCTGAGCTCCGGCACCTCTGAACCAATCCCATGAGGCCTCACTTCACAGTACTTGAATAAGAGCCCCCCCTCCCGCTAACATGTGAGAACCCCAGGACCAGCCGCTGCTGAGCTGGGGCCCCTGGCTGGATAACGAGGCTCCTTGGGGCGGGGCGGGTTGGGGGTGAATGGGAAATGGCCCCTCTGGGCCACTAACACACATGCGGGGTGAAGACCTTGTGGCTCTCTGAACTATCGCTCCCGCTGTGTCGTCCCCCTGCTGTGCCTGGAGGAGAAAATTCCCCCTGTGGTTCGGGGGCAGTTGGGAACCTTCGCTGCAGCCATTTGGGATCTGCCTGTAACCCTCCCCACGGCTGGCAGTCTTGCAGGGGAGGGGCAGATGGGGACGGACATGGTTTCAGTTGTCTTGATCCGTATCTGGTGGCGAAGGGGGCCGGTGAGGCTCAGACACAGTGTGGGCAGGGGCTGGGCAAATCCCCTTCTCTCCCCATCTATCCTAGTCCAGCCCCCTGCTGGCCCAGTCCTACCCCAGCCCCCAGTGCCCCTCCACCCTGAGCTGCAGCCCCCCTGGCGTTCCAGCCCTGGGTTTTTGTCCGGCACACTGCCGAACGGTGCCTTGTGCAGTGGTGGTTACGGTGTGTGTAAATCTCTCAGCAGTTCAGGGCCTATGGAGGAGCCCCACTAAACTCGTTCCCGAGCTACATTGGAGCGGTGGCTGTTTGCATGGCGAGGGAGGCAGCTGCCCCCTGGTCCAGGGGCTGCACATTAGCTGCAGCTGGCAGCCTGTGGCGCTGGGGCTGCCTGGTGGCACTCGGCCACCCCGAGTGCTTCGGCGTCTCTCGCGAGACCAGCCCTTGGTGAGGTTATTCTCCATTAATTTAATGGTTCCTGCCTTGGACGATTCCTTTTTATATTTGTGCTAAACTTTAATAAAATCCGGATGGGTCCTTTCCTTGCTGCCTGGGCCTCCCTGCACGGCTGCTGGGCTGTGATTCCCTCTCTGGTTCTGGGGCCAGGCTGGAGGTGGGAGTTGAGAAGAGCTGGGAGAAGGACCCGTGGTCTGGGAAACCCCCTCGCAGGCTGAGAGGCGAATGGATCATGGGTTGTAACGACCTCCCCCCGGACCAAGGACACTGGGCCTACAGGGGCTGGGGCTGGTTCTCCAGGGGATGTGGCAGATTCTCCGTCACACAGAGGCTTTAAATCCATGCTGGGGGTGGGGGGAGGGGTGTTTTAAGGGCAGTGCGACAGCTCCGCCCCCGCTCAGCAGAGAGGTCAAGCACCGCATGGGCCATGGCCACCGACCTGCCCTTGTCCTACCAGTCCCTGAACTCGGTGCAGGAGTCACTGGGTGGGATTCTCCGGTCTGTGTGGTGCAGGTCAGGCCTGATGGGTGCTGTTGTCATGGGGTCACCAGTGTTGTCATATGCCGCCGGCGTGGTGCTCTGCTCTGTTCAATGTTGATAACAATCGGGTGCGTGCGTGTTCCCGCTGTGTGCTCTCCTGGCCCTGCGCAGATCGCTGGCACAGCAGACGCCGAGAGACCCCGCAATGACCACAGACTCCGATAAGGTACGAAGGCACCCGGCCGGGTTCATTGTCAAACAAAACAGTCTCTAGCTCCCCTGATCAGATGTCTACAATTCTGCTCGTACATAGGTGCTCCCTGACAATGGACACAGCTCAGTCAGTGGCGGGACACTCCACTGTCCCCTTGGCTGGACAAAGACACCGCCCAGGGATGCATTCTTATCCACAGGTACAAACAAGTTATACGTCTCTCCTGATGTATTGAGGTGCAACCCCCCTACGCAGTACGGTGCCTCCTCTCGCCTCATGTTGGTTCGAACAAAACAACACTATCCATCGTATTCCCCTTTGCCCCTGTCCTTGTTATCTGTGTGGAATGTGCAGGTATCGGCGGGTTCTGGTACCATCAGGGCGCATGTTTATATCTCTATGTCCAGCACTTGTCAGGTATGTGTATTTGTGCAGCATCAGCCCTTCCCTTGCCAGCTTCTGCGAGCCGGGCCTGTCTCTGGCTCACAGCTGAACTTTGCTTTATGTTAGCAAAGTCTTGACCATTCCTTTCCTCAGGCCTCGTACCAGGTCTCCGATCCCAAGGGTTTATGTTTCAGGGCCTCCTCTTACTACGGGTGTAATGGTCCCTTTGGCCTTAACAGTGAAGGGCCCCCCCCCCCAGTGTCTCACCCCTGAGCTGTCGCGGTGCCACTAGCTGCTAGACGCCTGCACCTGGCAGCATGGCCCCCTGGTGCCCCTACGTCCTGCCCCATCACCCAGCCTGGGCACAGCAGAGCCGGAGGGGGCAGGAGAGTGAACACGAGCAGAGGGGTGTGAGGCCGAACCTCACCCCACTGGAGAATGCCAGAGCCCTGGCAGCTACCCAGGGGCAGGGACTGCTGGGGGCAGAACAGCACCTGCCTGGTG
The DNA here is from genome assembly GCF_020497125.1 of Mauremys mutica. Lineage (NCBI taxonomy): Eukaryota > Metazoa > Chordata > Testudines > Geoemydidae > Mauremys > Mauremys mutica. The sequence goes on from NC_059096.1 coordinate 2,111,799, forward strand.
GGGCGGTGGGGACTCAGCTCCCCACAGATCAATTATCCATTGCCCCCTGCCCCGGCCCATCCCCGCAGAACAGTGTGAGATTGAGGCCTGGCCCCGTGTTCCCACTGCTCCCACTAGGTGGCGCTGTGAGCCTTGAGAGCAGGTGGGGAAGGTTGCTGTGGCTGGGGTGCATCACCCTGAGCCCCACTGCGCCCCACCGCTCGCGGGGAAGCGGGGACAGGGAGCCCCACGCCTGGGAGGAGCTGCTGTAGGGAACGAGGCGGGGAGCTAGGGGGCTCTCGTGGGGCGGGCTCCTGCTCCTGGTGGGATGCAGCCTGGGGGGCTGGGCCCGATGCATTAGGAGAGGGGCAAAGAGCCGGTAGGTCTGGTGCTTTGCAGCCGGGCAGCGCTGCCCTGGGACGCCCCACGCAGGGGAACCGGGCCTGGAGAGATGCCAGGGTCCCGCCCGGGAGGAGCTGGCAGTACGGCTGCTCCCTGCAGAGCACTGGGAGGCACTCAGGGCAGGGCAGGAATTGCTCTGGCCCTGGAGGGGTCCTGCAGGGCAGGGCTTGGGGCCGAGGGGAGTGGCCCCCTTCACACCTCTCTCTGGCTGGCGCAGAAGGCAGCCCCTTTGAGCTGCATTCCCTGCCCCCCGCAGGCCCTGCTGGCTGCGACCCTCCCGGGGGGCTGCTGGGCCCCTGGCCCAGCACCGGTGCCAGGCAGTGGCGTTGCTGGGTGTCAGATGTGTCCAGAGCAGGGGTGCTGAGAGCCACTGACCCAAACTAAACCCTGGATATAATGGGCTCCACTTCAAGCCAGGGGGTGCAGTTCCCGGGTGCTCCGTGAGAGCCAGCTGAAGGCCGGTCCCAAGGCAGCTCTGGGTGCTTGGCCCCTCTGATCTCCAGGGGCCCCCCCCGGTGCAGGCTGGGCACAGGCAGGCCCAGCGGCCCTTTGCCACCCTCTTGGGGGATGAGCCACGGCGTGGGGGAGGGGAGGTGGCCCCTCCCAGACTCACAAACATCTGACTCACCTGTGCCTGGGCGGAGGCTATAACCAGTGTGGCCTGTTCCCTGCCCCACCCGCTGTGCATGGCCCCTCCCCTGCCCCGGGGGCTCTGCAGTGGCCTGGGAGACGTGGGCTGGTCGGTCGGTCGGTGGTGGGAGCCAAGGGCCCCGCCTCGGGAGCAGGGCCAGCGCTGGCCTCCGGTTTGGGTGCTTGGTTTTCAACGGGCCAAGGGGAGATGTGGTAACTTGGCCGTCGCTGGGAAAGCGCTGAGCCCCACCCTGCCCTGCCCTGCCCCGCTGCAGCTCTGGGGACCCTTCCCCTTCCCCTCAGGAGTGAGCAGCCGGGTCCCTCTGCTGCAGCCTGATACTGGGGGCTCAAACCTGCATGGACGTGTTTCCCTTCCTGGATGCGATCTCTGCCGGCCGCACTCCCCGTGAGACCCAGTGTCTGCTGCCTCCCCTGGCCCTGTGTCCAGGGGGCGGGGAGCAGTTACCAGCCCCCCTGCCCATCGGGGAGGTGGAACCCCCTGTGCTCAAGGTATTTTCTGCTCTCCAGGGCCCATGGGGCAGACTGGGGGACAGGGGCTGCCAATTCTCTGCTCCCCAGCAGCCTCGAGGCTGCTCTATCTATGCTAGGGGAGGGGGCAGGGCCCTGCCTATTCCCAGAACATGGGGAGCATACGGGTGGCCACCACATCACTAGCCTGGCCAGGGGAGCTGGCTCAGAGGCAGGGCCAGGAGACGTGGTCAGGGGCTGGCCCTCATCGTTACTCGCAGCACCCCGCGTTAGGGCGCAGGGAGCTGCTGCAATGGTGGGACCGTCCGTGCCCCATACGGGGTTGGGGGCGAGTGCTAGCAGCAGGACAGGAGTGGGAGCTCCCTCTGCCGCGGTGTCAGCGGCTTGGGGCCAGGGCGGTGCACATTGCTTTGCTGTAACCGTCCCATGGAGGCAAGCTGGTGCCTGTGCCGGGTGCTGCGCTCCCAGGGCGGGCAGTGGGACGCCGTTCCCCAGCACTGGCTCCGGGAGCCAGCCACGCACTTGCTCCTCCCTGCTGAGCTGGCGTTTTCGCTCCCCTTGGACGCTGGCTCCGAGGAGCGAAACCGAGAGGCTGAATCATAGCGTGTCCCCTGGGGGGGGTGCCAGGGTCCACCCCACCCTGCCCTGCCTTGCCCTGCCCTGCTGGGACGAGCGCCGCATTCCCCTTGGCTTCTCCCAGCTCTTCAGCCCAACCCCGGGACAATCCTGGAGCTGCAGAGGGGTGTAAAGCACAAAGCCCCAGCAGAACCGGGGGTGAGGAACGGATCTGCTGTGGGGTGGGGGTGGGGTGGGAGCTCACCTGCCCCAGGTCGCTCTGCTGGGGACTCTAAGTGACTGAACCAGGATGAAATGGGGAGAGTTCCTGCTAGCCTGGAACTCCCCTGGGTTTTTATTACAGCCCCCAAACGTTCACCTGGCTGCCGAGAACCAGCACGTTACGGGGGAGCTGAGGCTGAATAAGACAGAGCCTGTGGGGAGGCCTTGGGGGTGGGGTGATGCTGGGGGTGGGGATTGGTCAGAGTTAAGGGTTTGGTATTTTTACCATTTTTGGCCAAGTTTTGTTTTGACCTTTGCTGGGGGCTCTTCAAATGCAAAACTTGGTGGGGGAGGGGCAGCTCCCAGGCATTGTGACCCCCATGAGAGAGGTTTCCCCCAAACCCCTGTGAAGAGAAACCTCTGAGGTTCTCCCAGCTCCCTGCTTGTCCCACTGGGCCAGGTGCTGCACAGACCCAAACAGAGACATGGTCCCTGCCCTGAAGAGCTTCCAAGCTCTGAGCGAGGGCGACCCACGGGGAGGGAAGAGCCCACGGCCGCATTCCTCAGCGATGGCTCATTGGAACCACAGGGAGGGGCGCTCGGCTCCGTGCTGCGATGTCCTCTAGGAAAACCCACAGGTTCCCTGGGAATGGCCGGCTTCCTGAATGTAAGCTGGAGGTTCATGGTGTGTGGCCAGCGCGTGGCTGCTGGCAGAGCGGCCCTGGCATGCCAAGGCCTCAGTTTACCTTCCAGAGCAAGCACAGCAGCAGGGCAGGCTTCCCTCCCCGGGGTGCCTCGGCCCTGTGCTGCAGCGACCGTGTCTGGGAGCACAGGGGCAGGTCGGTCGCCATGGCCCATGCAGTGCTTGGCCTCTCTGCTGACCGGGACGTAATTGTCCACTGAGGACCGGACTGAGCCACAAAGTCCCCAGGGGGACGTGTCCCCCTCCGCTGGTCTCTGGCAGCCCTGCTCACTCAGGTGTGGGTGGGGAGTCAAGCTCCCAAAAGGGTTCGCACCTTCATCTTCGATCATCAACCCCCTTTCCAGAGAGGGAACCTGAGGCCTGGAGCAGGGCGGTGACTGGCCCAGCGCCCTGGTGTGTGCCAGCTGCAGAGCTAGCCTAGACCCAGCATGGTTCATGTTCACCTGTTGGGCACTGCGGTTTGTGTGGCACCTAATGGGTTAATTCGGCTGCTGTCTCTCCTGACCTTGACTAGCCGAGGACTATGAATTAGGTGGGTAGCCTGTTCTCTGCGCTGGTCCTGTCACAGCCCCGTGCCCCGGAGACCCACCCGCAGGCTGCAGGCCGTTCCGGACGGTGCTTGTTTGCACATTTTCTGCTGCTCTGTGCGGACGGCGCTAACGGCACCTCCACCATGCAGGGACCCGTGCGGGCTGCAGTGGCAGAGGGGTCAGAAGCCACACAGGGGCCGAGCTCTGTGCTGGTTAATTACGGCACGAGGCAGGCTTTGGAGTCTGAAGGCCGAGCTGGCGTCTGGGAGATGAAAGGGGAGAGCGCTCGTCTCTGGCTCCTTTCTTCCTCGCACTGAAAGGATTCACACTGGGCCTTGGCTCCCAGCGGGGCCATGAAATCCTGTTCTTGCAGGGGCATTTGAAGATCTGTCACTCGCTTCCAGACGGGAAATGCATTCTAATTGAGTCAGTGAATCCTGCTGCTCGGCTCAGCCGAGTCTGGAGGCTTGGGGGCACGGTGGGCTTTTATCTGGGTTATTCCGCAGGCTGATGAACACATCAAGGACCCTGGCACTCCAGTGAGCCCCTTGTTCCATCTGTAGGCTGGGCCCTGCGCTGGGACCGGGGACGTGGAGAGAAAGCAAATAAAACAGACAAGAGGCGAGAGAGGCAGAACATCCAGATGTGTGGGCAGTGGGGGCGCACAGGGAGAACATGCAGATGTGTGGGCAGTGGGGGCGCACAGGGAGAGCATGCAGATGTGCAGGCAGTGGGGACGCCCAGGGAGAGCATCCAGCTGTGCGGGCAGTGGAGACGCCCAGGGAGAGCGCACAGATGTGCGGGCAGTGGGGGCACACACACAGGGAGAGCATCCAGATGTGTGGGCAGTGGGGGCGCACACACAGGGAGAGCATGCAGATGTGGGGGTGCACAGGGAGAGCATGCAGATGTGCGGGCAGTGAGGGCGCACACACAGGGAGAGCATCCAGATGTGCAGGCAGTGGGGGCGCACACACAGGGAGAGCATGCAGATGTGGCGTAGGAGCATGCAGCTGGGCAAGTTGCAAGCTTTTCATTGCAGGCTGCTTTCGAAGGCAGATGAGGGCTGGTTTCCCTCCTGTCACCTGGATTTCTGCAGGGCACAAAAGCCCTGGGATGAGGCAGTGGATTCGTGAGTATTCTCCTGCGCTGTCCTTCGAGGTGCCCAGTGGCTCTCTCTCTTCCTCAGCCCTGGGCAGAGGCAGGTGCAGGGCACGTGAGCACCATGCCCAACCCGAACTCCGCGGGTGGGCCGAGCTGGGGGCTGGGACCCCGATTTGCCCTGTGGCAGGCGAGCCCCTCGCTAGCCCTAACGTGACCCTTGCAGAGTGCGGGGCTGCTGCTGCCTGGTGCCTGGCAGGAAATAACTTTGGGCTACTGAGTTTAAACGGAGGAAACCGTAGCCCTGGGTGTATCTCCAGCCCCTTGTGCCTGAGGGTCCCGGGGCACTGGGCAGCCATGCACGGGTGCTTTAGGGAGCATGGGAAGGACAGGCCTGGAGAAGTGAAGTGACACCAGGCAGAGGGTGGTGGGTGGGTGGCCCAGTGGCTTGGGATCACAGCTGGGACTCAGGAGACCTGGCTCCAGTCCCTGCTCTGTACAGACGCCGTGTGCCCCTGGGTATGTCACGTAGCCTCCCAGGGGGGCCAGCAGCGCCGGCTGCCTCGCGGGGGGTGGGCGGGGGGAATTGTGAGGAACTCGGCTGGCTCAGGATAGGTGGGGCCCTGGCTCCCAGGCTTTTCCTCTAGCCTGGGCTCTTTAAAGCCAGCCCACACCAAGGCCTGGCTTTGCTTGGCCGGTTGCTCTGGTTTAACCTCACCCGCTGCTCGCTCGGCGGAGCTCAGGCCCTGTGCACGCAGCACAGAGGAGAGAAATCTCTGCCTCTCCCCCGGCCGCAACGGAGCTGCTTCTGGGACGAGCCAGATTCCAGCAGTGGGTATTTCCTAGCTGCGCTCCAGCCCCTTGGAGATCTCTGGGGCGGGACTCTGGGGATACGTCCACGCTGCAGAAACCCCCTGGCTCGACCGACTCAGACTTGTGCTACGGTGCTACAAACAGCTGTGCAGACGGCCCTGCTCGGGTCTGACTGGGGGGTCCGGGAGCCCTGAGGGTGCGGGAAGGGGAGAGCAGAGCGAACACGCGACAGCGTCCGTGTTACAGGCCCCCCTCCAAGGGCTGGTTCAGCCCCCAGCTGAGAGCCTGGCTCTGCAGCCAAAGCTCCAGCGACTCTCGTTTCGCTGTGGAGAGGCCTTGGTGCCCACCCAGCTGGAGCCGTCCCATCAGCGCTGGCGTCTGGCCCACGCTCTCGGGGCGTCATCCAGGCGTGGCCTTGCCTAGAAACCTCGGTCCCTTTCCAGGCCAGGTCCGGCAGCTCTTCAGTGGGGCAGAGGGCAGGGCAGTGTCGCCCCCCGGCCCCCGCCCATGACACCAGCCTCTCACTGAGCCACAGACGCAGCACATGGACCCTGGAAATGCAGGTGGCTCAGCCGGGGGCAGGGGGGGCTCCCACACTCAGCCCTGGGCCAGCAGCTGCCGGCAACCTCCCCTCTGTGTGTCTGGGGGGGGCTATGGGAGTCACTGTGTGGATCAAATACCAGGATAATGGGAAGGGCTGAGTGAGATTCCTCTCCCTGGCCTGAGGGCTGAGCACTATCCCCCCCAGCCCAGCCATGGGCTCCTGCTGACACCCCTCAATCCCGCCCACGGCTCTGCCAGCACCCCTCAGCCCTGATGTGCAGCCCGCTGGGCTCCCCACCCACAGCTCTGCTGTGACCCCTCGGGTCCAACCTGCAGACCCCCCCGTCGTGCTGTGGGCCCAGCTCCACCACTCCCTGGCCAGGCTTGTGGGGAAGCAGGTGGGAATTGCTGCCTGACAGCAGCTCCTGCCACCTGCTGCATTTTCCTCTCAAGTAACAGTCCCCAGAGCCCCCCGCGCGGCTGGGGCAGGCTGTCCCCGGAGCCCCCCCGCGCGGCCGGGGCAGGCTGTCCCCGGAGCCCCCCCCCGCGGCCGGGGCAGGCTCTCCCCGGAGCCCCCCCCCGCGGCCGGGGCAGGCTCTCCCCGGAGCCCCCCCGCGCGGCCGGGGCAGGCTCTCCCCGGAGCCCCCCCGCGCGGCCGGGGCAGGCTCTCCCCGGAGCCCCCCCGTGCGGCCGGGGCAGGCTCTCCCCGGAGCCGCCCGCCCAGGAGCTGCGCCCTCTCCCCAGGAAGGGAAGAGCTGGTCCTGAAGCCCCCGTGTCCCTTTGTCCCGGTGCTCTGGGCTGAGCTGTTTGGCTCTCAGGCTGCCACGGGGCCTGGGCGAAAAGTGGCCCCCGCAGCCCAGCCCAGCCTGGCTCCCATCAGCTTGACCAGGGCGAGGGGAGGCTGAGACCTGCTCAGAGCAGCTCCTACCACCTGTGCAATGATCTACACCTGCGTTTGCCAAGGGCCCTGCCCCCTTCCCCATCCCCAGGGCTCGGCAGGGGCTGCAGTCCTGCTTGTCTGGTCGGTGCCTCTGCAGCCTGATCCCCGGTCCAGAGCTGTGGGGCCGGAGTGGCTCCCTCTGGGATCTGGTGTGACCCTGACCAGTGGAAAGAGCAGCTCGGAGCTCCGGCCTCTGCCCCGAATTGCAGGCGGCCAGACCCAGACGCCTGCACGAAGAGCTGAGCAGGGACTTTGCAGCGGCTTCACCAGGTGGGTCTGTGGGGAGGCTAACGGGAGCTGGGCTCACCTGATCCCCTGGGACCTGCCCCTGGCTGGGCTGCGTCAGCCTCCCCTGTCCCCCATTTGTCCGGCTTCCTGAGCCTGATACACACAGGCAGTGACTCCTCTCCCGGCTCAGCACCGCGCTTTCCCGTGGGGGGTGAGTGCCCCTGGCTGAGCTGGGGGCCTCAGGGGACTGGGTGGAGGGGTCCAGCCCTGAACAGGTGCTGGCCATGCCGGGCTCTGTCCTGGTGCCTCACCCATCCCGGCACAGGAGCTGCTGCAGGGAAGGATAAAGCTGGGATCTCTGAGCCAGCTGGGATTGTTATCTGTCTGCCCAGGGCCCTGCTGCTCTGCCCACAGTTGCTGGCTGTTGGTCCCTGCTCTCGTGCCATCCTCTGGCTTTGATTTACCCAGGAGACCCACCCCTCCACTCCAGCCCTTCTCCCTGCAGGGCCTCAGAGAAACGGGACTTGCCTCCTCACGCCCCCGCTCCCAGGGCCCTTGGCCGTGCTGCAGCCCAAGCTCTGGCCTCTTTGCAATGAGGGGTGCTAATAACCCCCTCTCCTCAGCCGCTTTCACACTGGGATCCCAGGTGCTGCAGGGACACTAACGCAGGAATCTCTCGAGCCCCCTGCAGAGGGGGAAACTGAGGCACGAGGCAGGATGGGATTTGGTCATGCCAGGCACAGATGGGAATGGGACCCAGGAGTTCCGGTCCAGCTGCCTGTGCAGGTGTGTTTCAGGGGCATGAGGTAAAAGGTGAGGTGCCCCGCCCCCCCCCAGACGAAGGGTCGGGCTGAGATAAGCAGGGTCTGTATCTCCTGCCCCTGGCTCTGGGGCAGACACCACCAGAGCTCAGGTTCCTATGAGCCCCATGAGTCGTGAGGCCAAACCTCTCCTGATGCTTCCCATGCTGCAGGCCCCACGCCGGGTCTGTGACGCTCCTGCACCCCGTGCCCGGACAGACACAGCCCCTGGAGCTCCTGCTGCTGCCGCCAGGCCCGGGGCAGGGTGTCTGGCTTGCGGTTCCTCTCGAATTCCAGAGGGGTCTGTGGCGCTGCCCTGCAGTCCTAGCGCGGCGTGGTGCATTCTCCAGCCCTGCACACAGAGCTCCTTGTGTCTTGAAGCCATCTGGAGCCTTGGGGACCCTGGCTCCGTGCCACAGCCTACGCAGCGAAAGGGACGGAAAGTCTCTTCCTGGGCTGGAGCCTGGAATGTCTGAAAGAGGCAGACGGGAGAGGGGATTGCGGGCTGGCTGGATACGGGTGGGTGGGGTGGCGGTGGCGGAGGGATCAAGGGGCAGGATGGCAGGGAGGGGGCAGCGCTGCTGGCTGAAGTGTGTGTGTGAAGGAGTAGGAAGCACAGACTGTCTGTGTGGGGGAGGGGAGAGCCAGAGGTTTAGGTGAAGATGCAGGAATTCAACTGTGAGCTGAGCTTGGCCTGGGGGAGGGGAGATGACACCTCTGGCCAGGGGAGACAAAGGAAAGGAGCTGAGGAAAGAGGAGGGGCCGGAGGGAATGGGCAGACGAGTGCTGGCTGGAGAACAGAGGGGAGGCAGGGAGACCGAGCTCTGATCCCCAAGGGGGGCTGTGGGGCCCCCCAAGATGGACCTATCCGGGGGATCCGGTTATCTGTGCCTGCAAGACCTGTGTTGGACTGTGTTCCTGTCGTCTAAATAAACCTTCTGCTTTACTGGCTGGCTGAGAGTCCTGATGAATCTGCAGGGAGTCCGGGGGTGCAGGACCTGACTCCCCCACACTCCGTGACAACTGGTGGCAGGGGTGGGATCGGCGGCACCCCGTGGACGGCGCTTCCTGCAGTAAGTGACTGGGGAGCAGTAAAACGAAGGGGCGAGTCACCCCTGGGCGAGTGTGGCCAGAGAGCAGGACTTTGCAGTAACAGGGTCCCCCGGGGGATCACAGCGAGCGATCCCAGGGGCGGAGGAGTCTGCAGCTCGACCCTGGCAGAGAGGTGGTGAGCTCAAGGACTGGCACACTAGGGGTCCCCCTGGAACCCGTGGGGAGCGGCGAGCACCCCAGCCTGCGAGTGGCCAGCAGGAAGATGTATTCCCAGAAGCGCAAGTGTGAGCTGGTGGAGCTGTGCAAGCAGAGGGGGCTGCACTGTGGGAAGCTCACCAAGGCCCAGCTGATTGCCCGGCTGGAGGAGAGAGATCGCAGGAATGAACCGGTCCCTGTCTCTGAGGGAAGCAGCCGGGCAGATGCAGCGCAGGCACCAGTGTCTGTCCCCGCTGGGAGTGTTCAGCCGGCCGCTGAGGGCGTCCCGAGACCCCCCACCCCTAGGCCTAGGGGGAGGGGGAGGAGGAGCCCAGCTACGGAGGGCACCGTGACCCCCCCGGCCAGCAGGGGATCGTCCCGGCGACGCTCGGCCTCCGTGGAGCGCAGGCGGCTGGACTTGGAGAGAGAGATCAAACTGAAGGAGATGGAGATGGAGGACCGGCAGAAGCAACGGGAATACGATGAGAGGGAGAAGGAGAAGCAACGGGAATACGATGACAGGGAGAAGCAGCGCAGTCATGAGCTGGCCATGGCCCAGCTGAACAACAGGGAGGCCCCGGCTGCGGTGAGTGAGGGGGGGCCCAAGCCTACAAAGAGCTTCAGTAAGAGCTTCCTGGCCCCGCGTAAGGAGGGGGAGGACATAGACACCTTCCTGACGGCCTTTGAGAATGCCTGCGAGCTGCACCAGGTGGACCCTGCAGACAGGATCCGGTGCCTCACCCCCTTACTGGACTCCACCGCCGTGGAGGTGTACAGCCGAATGAGAGGGGAGGAGGCGCGGGACTACAACCTGTTCAAAGAGGCCCTGCTCCGCGAGTTTGGGCTGACCCCGGAGATGTACCGGAAGAGGTTCCGGGGTCAACGTAAGACCCGGGAGGGCACATACCTGCAACTGGTCAACCGGGCGCAGGGGTACGCCCGCAAGTGGACGGCTGGGGCCCAAACTAGAGAGGACCTGCTTGACCTAGTTGTACTGGAGCACCTGTATGAGCAGTGCCCATCTGACCTGAAGCAGTGGCTGATGGACCGGAAGCCGGAGAACCCGCAGCATGCAGGCCGGCTGGCCGACCAATACATGGACAGTCGGGCGGGGGATGGCAGGGAGGCGTCTCGAAGGAGCAGGTCTGCCTCAACGCAGAGAGAGAGTCACCATGGGACCTCCCAGAAGGAGCCGAGGGAGGGCCCCCACCAAAGGGAAGCATCTGGCGTCAGGTCCAGCCGTCCCACTCGAGGGGACCCACGAGACATGGGCTGCTATCAATGTGGCCAACCGGGCCACGTACGGGGCCAGTGCCCCAAGCTCCGGGACAAACTGAGCAGACCAACCCCACACCGGGTCAACTTGGTAGAGACCCAGCCGGATGAGGGGCAGCGTTCGCATGAAAGGGGGGTGGGCCGCGTACCCCCTGCGAAGGAGGGAGGGGGGCCCCGGGTTGACCCCTCCGAGGGGCTGGATGCTCCCAGCCCTGAGTTTGGGGTTTACAGGGTGGGCACGGGACTACCCCTCCGGAGCGAGTGCCTTGTTCCCCTGGAGGTAGACGGGAAGGAGCTCACTGGGTACTGGGATACGGGCGCAGAGGTGACGCTGGCCCGGCCGCAGGTGGTGGGCCCAGATCGGATGGTGCCCAACACCTACCTGAACCTGAGGGGTGTGATCGGGACCCCATTCAAGGTGCCTGTAGCGAGGGTGCACCTAAAGTGGGGGGACAAGGAGGGCCTCAAGGACGTGGGGGTGCACCCACATTTGCCCACGGAGGTGTTAATGGGGGGGGACCTCGAGGACTGGCCAAGTAACACCCAGGGTACCCTGTCCGTGAACCGTAGTCAGGGTCGGCGCAGGGCTCTGCACCCTGACCCCGGGGAAAGTACTTTGGCCGAGACACCGGACCCTGACCCGGTAGGGAGGGAACGCCCAGGGACGGGGCTCAGAGAGGCTGTGGCCCCATACCCAGCCGGTGAGAGAGAGCAGATCCCCGCCCCTGCCCCAGCGGCTGAGTACCAGGCCGCGGTGCGGGAAGACCCCTCCTTGCGGAGGATAAGGGACCTGGCCAACCTCGGGGGGGGACAGACCATGGGACGAGGTGGCCGGAAAAGGTTCCTGTGGGAGAAGGGGCTCCTGTACCGAGAATGGGCTCCCCCAGGGAAGATGGAGTCAGGAGGGATCAGGAGGCAGCTGGTGGTACCCCAGGAGTATCGCCACCAGCTGCTGTGCCAGGCCCATGACATGTCCCCCTCAGGGCACCCGGGAGCCTGGCGTACCCAGCAGCGGCTGCTGCAGAACTATTACTGGCCTGGGGTCTTTGCCCATGTCCGGCAGCACTGCCGCTCCTGTGACGTCTGCCAGAGGGGGAGGAAGGCCCGGGACAGGGGGGAGATGGCTGTAAGGCCCGGGCCCCACCCCGAGGAGCCTGTCCGGAGGGGGGCCAGGGTCAGGAGGGGGGCTCTGAACCGAGAGAGCCTGAATCCCAGCCCCCCAGACTGGAACGTGGGGGGAAGGCCCCAGCCCCGTGTGCACCCCAGGGGTACTGGGGTGGGGAGAGGGCGCGGGTGGCATAAGGTTGTAGGTGGGTCCGAACTTCCCCGGGTCACTGGCTGGAGTGACCCCGCTCAGTTCAGTCTCGGAGGGGGGAGAGGTGTGAAGGAGTAGGAAGCACAGACTGTCTGTGCGGGGGAGGGGAGAGCCAGAGGTTTAGGTGAAGATGCAGGAATTCAACTGTGAGCTGAGCTTGGCCTGGGGGAGGGGAGATGACACCTCTGGCCAGGGGAGACAAAGGAAAGGAGCTGAGGAAAGAGGAGGGGCCGGAGGGAATGGGCAGACGAGTGCTGGCTGGAGAACAGAGGGGAGGCAGGGAGACCGAGCTCTGATCCCCAAGGGGGGCTGTGGGGCCCCCCAAGATGGACCTATCCGGGGGATCCGGTTATCTGTGCCTGCAAGACCTGTGTTGGACTGTGTTCCTGTCGTCTAAATAAACCTTCTGCTTTACTGGCTGGCTGAGAGTCCTGATGAATCTGCAGGGAGTCCGGGGGTGCAGGACCTGACTCCCCCACACTCCGTGACAGTGTGTGCAGCCGCATTTTGCCATGCAGAGCCCAGCAGGTGCCGTGTGCGTGGTGGGAACGTGGCTCTGGGGCCCAGAGCGGGTCCAGCCTAGACAGCAGCGGTACCAGCTCCCCACCTCTGCCCTTTGATCCGGGCTAGAGAGACGTCCCCGGGTGACCCTGCCTCGGTGCCATGGGCTGATGCGCGGACTCCTGGGGTGGTGCCAGGCCGTCACGGGGCAGGAGGGATTGTCTTCCCCTCCACCGCCCATATGGCCCAGGAGCGGGGACCCTGTGTCCCAGCCCCAGCTTTTCTGCCATGGCTGCCAGCCCTGCCGTGCCAGCCCTGCCGTGCCAGCCTGGAAGCCAATCAATGCAAACAGTGTAAATAATGCAGGAGGCAGATGCTAGGTTCAATCAGCTTGGGCTACAACAGGGCTGCGATTGGAGCTTGAATTGGTGCTTAGTCGATTTATGGGCAGTTTGAGGGAGAAAACTTGGAACCGGGAAGGCTTCAGCCCCTGCAGCTTCTGGTGTGACAGGTCCTCCCTCCTCCATCCCTGTGTCTCCCCACCCCCCCAGCCCCTCCACACGCAGCACAAGTGATTCTGCAAACTCTGTTCCTCCCATAGCACCACATGCAAGGAGCCCTCAGGCTCAGGGCCAGCTGGTTCTGTGCAAACTCGGAGCTGTGCTATATCCAGCCTGCGAGCTGCATGCAAAGTGCCTTCCTGCCTCCAATAGCTGGGGGCAGCTGGCTACAAGGCTGAGGGCCATTGGCAGAGCTGGGGGGAGCCCAGGGCTGGGCTAGCAGGGGCTGCGGGTTGGGAGTGAGGGGCACCGGCAGAGCTGCACGGGGTGGAGGGTACCCAGGGCTGGGCTAGCAGGGGCTGCGGGGTGGGATTGGGGGGCCCTGGCAGAGCTGGGGGGAGCCCAGGGCTGGGCTAGCAGGGGCAGTGGGTCGGGAGTGAGGGGCCCTGGCAGAGCTGGGGGGAGCCCAGGGCTGGGCTAGCAGGGGCAGCGGGTCGGGAGTGAGGGGCACTAGCAGAGCTGCACGGGGTGGGGGGTACCCAGGGCCGGGCTAGCAGGGGCTGTGGGGTGGGATTGGGGGGCCCTGGCAGAGCTGGGGTGGGGGGAGCCCAGGGCTGGGCTAGCAGGGACTGTGGGGTGGGATTGGGGGGCCCTGGCAGAGCTGTAATTACTTTCCCTTGCTATATAATTTTTCATTTTAGTCAGAAACTCCTCCCCTCCCCCATCCTGGCGCCCCCGAAGTGGGGAGGCGAGTGCCTGTCCCGAGCTCCGGCCGCGCTGGACCGTCGCAGTGAGGACCCGAGCCCAGGAGTTCTGGCTCCCCTGCTCTAACCCCTGCAGAAACCAGTCTCCCTTGTGCCTGTCTGGCCTGGCTAGGATGCCACCAGCCCTGGGCTCTGCTGACCATTAAGGTCACTCCCGACATGGGGGAGGGGATGTGTCAGGGTGTCTCCCGGGAGGCTGGGGACTGGAGGAAGCAGGTGACCATCACAGCAATAGTCGTGTCTGTAAATCCAGCCCCGCCCGTCAGGCTTGGAAGCGCAGGGGAGAAGCCCAGTGCAGGGGTGAGACCTACCAGGTTAGTGCAGCCTCCTCCTGCCTTTGCCTTTCCAATACGCGTTATTAATAAGCAATAATGCTGCAAGGACCAAGCCCGGCTCTGGCTGCAGGGCTGAGCCGTGAATTATAGATGAATTGGCCGCACACTTCACTGAAATCGACTGCACCTAATGCTCTGCTGAAATATTTACAATGATTGACTCTGTGCTCCAGCAAAGGCAGGAGTTGGGGACGGTGTGCGACGCTCATGGAGCTGGCGCCCTGCTTCCCCGTCTCCTTGTGGAGCCTGTGGTGGGGCTTTTGGGGGGGTTGTCTGGCACAGGGGCGGGGCCGGAGAGTGAGGCCACATGCCCCGTGGAGCCCGCCCTTCTGCAAGGACGTGGCCAGCCTCGGGCTCCAGGGATCAGCTTGCTCCACACCCAGCCAGCAGCCACTGCGTGTGCCTGGGTGTGGCAAGGGGCCTTCAAACCACAGGCCACTTGATTCGCCTCTCACCCCGGTGTAGATCAGGAGCGACGCGCCAAAGCCAACCATTATGCTGCCCCTTGGGCCAGATTCGGATTGCCCTTACCCCAGCTTTACCCCAGTGCCATGGCATTGCTAGCAGTGGGGTTACTCCTGATTTACGGCAGCATAAGTGGGAGGGGTGTTGCGGCCCGGATCCAGCAGCTGGCTCAGGCTGCACAGTTGACATGCGGTGAAAGCTTGCAGGGGGGCGCTGGACTCCAGCGGTTGAGTGTCAGGGGGGTGGGCGTATGCTCCCCCCTTGGCGTGGCTGCGGTCGGTGCCAGGCTGCTGCTGTTCCTGGGAAGCCAGGAGTGTAACCAGCAAGAGACAGGAAATGAAATTGGCCGGCCTGGTCTGTGGAGAGAAAAGCAAAGCCCAAAGGAGCTGGAGTGGCTGACAGTTCTCAGCTCCCTCCTGGTGCAGCGACCCAGGGTGGCTTATTCCTGGACCGGCCGGGGTTCATGTGGAATCCAGGGATTTCTCGCTGCGCTGCACACTGGGCAGGGGCAGGCAGCGTTCCTGGCGGTTCCTCTGCTCCTGCGTTGGGGAGTGGTGGGTAGCCGTGGGCAGAGCTCCTGCTGCGGGAGAGGTGGTTGGCCCTGCCCCCTGCTCTGTCTAGGCACTTACCTGGCTTCATCACGCTCCCAACACCCCGGGAGGCAGGGACGTGTCACCCCCATTTTACAGACGGGGAACTGAGGCCTGTTGTAAATGAAATGACTCACCCAGTGAGTCTGAGGCAGGAATTGAGCCCAGCCCTCCTGACTCCTAGTCCAGCCAGTGCCCCCCCGCCCCATCGTTTGTTATTGTAGAGTTGCCACTGGACCACGATCCCAGTGTCTGCAGCTCCCCTGGGCGGTGATAGTTACACACACCCCACTCCTCCAGCCTGCTTGGGTGCTTTTCCAGCCCACTGCAACCCAGGCACCAGCTCAGGTGAATCTCGGCTGGTGCTACCTGGGTGTGGAGGTGACCACACCTCACGGCCAGAGATGTTTACACTGCAGGAAGCTTTCAGCCTAGCCTGGCTGGGGTGAATGCTCCTCTGCTCTCCACCTTGCACGGACCTGCCACTAATAATCCCAGAGCTCCTGGGCCACCCTAGAATAACAGACCAGAGCGTGCAGCCCGGAGCTCACGGGCAACCCTACAGTAAGAAGCTGGAGAGCACCAGCCAACTGGCGTGAGCAGCCCGGCCTCGCCGTGCCCGGCTCACACACGAGGGAGGAAAGCGCAGTTTAGCACAGGAACAGATTTTGGTTTCAAATGACTCGTCGTGGAATCTAAAAGCAGCAGCGGGGCCAGAACTGGGCCTGATCCCCAGGGGCCTGGTGCTCGCTCCCGTTCAGATACTCGGCATTATTGTGGGTTTCTGGCCTCCCACGGCCCTTTTTAGCCGGGCGTTTGCAGAGCCATGTCTGTAGTTAGGTGAAATAAGGTGCTCCCCCCTCCCTTCCCAACTCAGGCTGCCAGGTTGGAAAGTTCCTGCCGGAGACTCACGCGGGCGGTGTCCCAGCTCCCTGCCACGCGGGCGAGAGCCCCAGCTCCTCGTGGGAGACGGCACAGCGGAGGCATTTGGGCCAGCGCAGAGGACGCCGGCAGAGCCAGAGGCTGCAATGGAAGGGCCCCAGAGCTGGCTGTGTCAACGCAGCCCTGCTCCTACCCAGGAAACTGAGGGCTCCTGCTCCCCTTTGTCACCCCCCTGCCCTAGCTCACTTTACACAGAGAGGCTGCTGCCATGCAGGGCCTGGGGCTGGTGGTTAGAGGCAGATGGACTGATCCTGGCTGGGGGAGTGTCTCTCTCGCTGGGAATTGCCCTGAAGGAAGAATTCTCTGCCAGTGTGGAGGCAAAGGGTCTCTGTGTCTTGCTCGCTGAGTATGAGAGCTGGCTTGGGGAAGCGGGGGATGGGATGGGGGCAGAAGCGGGTTTGCTATAACGTAATAGTGACTCCCACCACCACCCCCGGCTAATGACCAGCCAGCAGTTCTGGACCCTGGACAGTGTCCCACCAGGGCTGATGGCTGCGGTAGGGAGAGAGGTGGAGGCGAGGAACACCGTGTTGCCAGCCCCAAATATTCAAACCTCATGATTTGGCTTCTTACCAAATCACAAGATCGGCTTTAAAATGACGAGATTTAAAAAACAACAATTACTAAGTCCTGGGTCTGGGCCTTCGGCACCTGGGTCCTGAGCTGTGAGGAATCACCTCTTCCAGCTTTTCTCCCCAGATACTAGGGGGAGAGTCTTCCTTAATAGGAGAAGAGAGAGAGATCAGATTCTCCCATGACTCCAGGAGATGGGGCTTTAAGCAAAGCACCAACTATTGTGGGACTTGTGATCAAATCATGTGAGTTGTCTGTGATGGGAACTGCAGGGAGGGGAAGACGAACCCGAGGTTCTCGCTGGGAGCTGTTGGGGCCCCTTCATGCTCTGAGAGCGCCCTGGCTGAGAGCAAAGGATCCTTCTGCTGTGACGGTGGAAATGGCTCCAGCTGCCCTTGGTCAGTGGAGGCCTCTTCTCTGTGAGCTGAGGTGGCCATGGCACCTCCCTAGCCCGTCCCTGTGGCTTTTAAAGCAGGGCCAGGGCGGGGCGCCTGCGTCTCTCTCCTTGCCACAGGCTGCACTCAGCAGGTGAGGGCTGCAGAGGTGCTGTGGCCAGACACCCTGTTGCTGTTTGTATTGGTCCAGCACCCAGCAGCCCCCGCGATGGACCCGACCCTGCTGCGTCAGGCACTGTACAAACATGAAGCCAAGACACCGTTCCTGCAGCGCAGAGCTCCCAGCCGCCGTGTGCAACGCAAGCGTCAGCTGCGCCCGTTCTGCCCTGCGCCCGCTTAGTGCTGCCGTACGGGACAACGCAAATAAAGCCGATTCCTGCTTCCCCCGACCCTGGATCCCCACAGACGCTCTCTGCTGCGGAGGGGATTGTCCTTGGGATGGGGGATGGTCCAGGGCGCTCAGGAACGGCCTCGGCCAGGCGTCCTGTCTCCTTGCCTTGCCGTGCGGGGAGAGGGGCTCTCTGAGCTGATCATTATTTCCACAGCCCTTAGATGTAGGACAGCTGCGAACCGTAGCCACTGTGCATTAGCGGCTTCAATTGAACTGTGCCGAAGGGAAGTGCAGCTGGGCTTGTCACACAAACGGCTTTCGGAAAGCGCGGTGGATTGATATTTTTAATGGGGGTATGAACCAAGCCTGGAAGCACTGTCAGGAAATGGAGTTTTAATAATAACCCTTCTCCCGCTGGCTGGAAAGGGGCTGCCGAGGGACTGGCAGTGGCAGATAATTGTGTTATTCGAGTCGTGCCAGTCTGTGCCCTAATCCCTGGGCAGGGGCTGCAGACCGGGAAACCCACCCCAGGAGCTGGCCAGCACCTGTTACGTTTGCCAGTCCGGTCATGTGGTGCCAGGGCAGCAAGGAGGGGTGGGTGGGTGAGAAGCGACAGCGCTGACAGGCCGCAGTGAGAGGGTGACGGTGTCAATGACACGGAGAGGAAGAGCCGTCCCAATAACTGACCCGTCCCAGGAGGGAGGGAGCGGGAGGCAGCTGTGCTGGAGGGCAGGGCCTGGATGGTTAGTTCCCAGCTCCCGCGCCCTCTTTCCAAAGCAGGGGTAGGTAAACCCCCAAGCCGGCCTGCAAAGTCCATTCCTTCTGGCTGCAGCTGGGCTAGTCAAGCAATGGGCCCCTGGCTGGTGAATTCGTTATGGGTGATGAAAGGACGTGGGCCCCCTTTATTTATTCCCCCTCCCGGACACCTTTCTGATATGCAGAAACGGCCTCCTGGGTTTGGGTTTTAGTGCTCTGCTTAATTTGATTGATCCAGGTCTTTTCTGCCCCTGTTTTTCCCCAGAAGAACCTGGTCTTGTGCACAGATGGCCCAGTGGAAACCCTGAGTGCAGACTGGCAAAGCCCCATTTGTCCCGGTTAAACTTGGCTTCTAACTTCTCTGGAGCAGCAATCACACCAGGCTGCCTGTGCATAGAGCCAGGAGGTGGAATGATCAGCAGCAGGGTGAGTGGGGTTAACAGCAACTCCCGCAGGCAGAGGACAAGGTTAATACAGACCCCCCCAAGGTGATAGTGGATGGATGAGGAGAGAGGAGGGGGGCACAGGGTGGGGTGAAGAGAGAGGGGAGATTGCATCAGGCAGATCAGTGAGCTGCATCCGGGCAAGGTGTAATGAGAGATCAGAAATGGGCACCGAGGGTGATGCAGAGAAGGGTGATTTCAGTGACTGCAACGCGAAGTTGGAAGAACCCCACTGACACTGAAATCTGGGCTTGATCCAAAGCTGTGTGTGTGTGTGTGTGTGTGTGTGTGTGTGTGTGTGTGTGTGTGTGTGTGTGTGTGTGTGTGTGTGTGTCAGACAGAGAGAGAGAGAGAGAGAGAGGAACATGACACTCAACCAGAGGGTGTAACAAATCAAAGGAAAATGCCTAACTGAATGGAGATGGAAAGAGATGGGAACAGAGGTGTTTCCTTTGCCTTCTGGGTCAGTGAGCTGTTAAGCTCCCTATGGGTGGCAGCCTCCCATCAGACCACCTGCAACTTGGCTGTGATACTCCTGGCTTTCAGGAACAAGCTCTTGGTTATATCAGGACTCGAATGCATTGTCTTGCAACCATCTGTGTACAGCACCCTGGGGAATGCCCTCCTTTAGCCAGGGCTGCCCGGTATGTCCATGCTTTCTTCAGAGTGGTGTGATGGTCCCTTTAGCCATATAGAGGGCTAGTTATGTATAATGTGTGCATATTTGTTTCCAGTGTTTGCAAGCAATGAGTAACTCGGTAATAACATTTTGCTCTATTCTGGCATCTTTCATCTGAAGCCCTCAAAGCTCTTTACAAACATGCATTAATTCTAATAATAATAATACTTAAGAAATGATAATAAACATAATACTTTGTGTTTCTAAGAATGCCTTCCAGCCAAGGATCTCAAAGTACACTCCAGCAGTAAATGAATAAAGCCTGCCCTTTCCCCTGGGGGTCAGGTGAGTGCTCTCACCTGAAGAAGAAACGGTGACCTGGGGAACATTTCAGAAGTGGCTAGTGATCGCGGGTGTCCAACTTGTGACAACTCTGCCTCATTTTCAAAGGTGCTGAGTGATCACAATTCTAATGAAGTTAATTGGAGCAGTGCTCCTCTGAAAATCAGCCCCAAGCAGAGAACCCCAAACTCAGAAGCCACATTTGACTCAAGTGACTCCTGAAGGTGTCTGTGACATAGCAAGGAGCAGAACTCAGGTCCCACTCTTAACCCCCAGCCAGAGGTATCTGCTATTTTCTTGTAGTAATAAGAAATGTATCATCATCCCACCTTCTTCCCTCTCTGGCCGTTCTTAATATGTGACCTGTGTCACCACTGGTTAGCTATAGAGGCTTTCAGACACACAGTATCTTGGCAAACACTTCAAAGAGGTCAAGAATCCAAGTCCCAAGATATTTCAAATTCAAGATACTTTATCGGTGTTTCAAGCCAGACAAAGGGTTATCGAAGAGTGATTGAGGTAGAAGCCTCAGGTCTGGGTCCCTGGTTGCTGTAGCAAGTATCTGGAAGCTGCTGGGGTTTATCTTCTGTCCATTTGTCAGCATCGCTGATGGTGGCAGGGTGTTAAACTGTGAGATGCTCTTCCTATCAACTCGCTCCTTTCCCTGCGGGCCAAGCACAGGTTCTCCTCATTGCATTTTAATGGGAAGTTTTTTATCATTTCTGATCATTGGAGGAAATATCGTTTTTGTCGACTCCGGAGTAGAAAAGCGACTCTGTTTCAATTTCTCCTCTGTCAAATTGGTTGCACAGTTGTTCCTGTCTGGGTTTGCGCTGTGCTGCAGGGAATGCAAGGGAGAAACAAATGTTTTCACAGAAAGTCAGGAAAGAAATGGAGTGACATAAGGAACTTGGTGCAGGCGGGAGGAGAGGCAGAGGAGAAGGCTCTTGCATACGGATTGGGGGATTGTTTTGGGAACTTGGGGCCAGAAGGGAAACCAATGCTACATGAAGAGAAGGGAGCCAAGAAAGTCGTCACCCCTTCCTACACCCCAGCCCAGAGCCTGCACCCAAACTCCGTCCCAAAGCCTGCACTCCTCACCCCCTCCTGCACTCTAATCCCCAGCCCAAGACCTGCACCCCAGACCTCCCCCCCAACCCCCCTCCCAGAGCCTTAGGCAAGTGGGGGTGGAGGTGGGGGGGGGGGTTCTGGGCACCACCAAAATTTCTACAAACCTGCCCCCCATGTATGTGTCTGGGGAGTGTGTGTGTGGGGGGGCTGCTCTGGGGGAGCTGCCTGAGGGTGCACAGGGACGTTCCTAGGGGTCTGAACAGGCCTCAGCTTCTAGCCCAGACCTCCCGCCCCTCCCCCCTTCGCAGGCTCCTCCCTCACCTGCATGACCTCATCCAGGTGGGCACCTCCCCCTTGCCTTAGGGACACACCCTCCCCAGCCTTCCGCCCCCCTGACCGCCATCCCCGACGTCCAATCGCCTCCCAGCTCCCCAGCCAATAGCCAATCCGCGTCCGGCCCGCGTGCCCGGCCCGCCCTCTGCTCACGAGGCGGCCAATGGGGAGGCGGTCAACCGAGCCAGGTGGCGGCAGAGCCCCCGCCCCTGCCGGAGTGAGGGAAGGGCGGCCGGGCCAATGGATGGGCGGCGCTGCGCGGGCGGTGCCTGTGTCCATGGGGACCGCAGGGGAGGGGGCGGGGCTGGGCTGCGGGCTCTGCTCCGCCCGCCTTTTGTTCGCTGGGTGCGAGCGGGGCGGGCGCCAGTGCCGGGCAGCAGCGGGCGGAGCAGGGAGCGCGGCGCAGGTGAGGCTCGCGCGCGGGGTTCGGGGGGCTCAGGGCGGCGCCTCTCCCGGGTCAGCGCCGGTCCGGTCCGGTCCTGGGGCGGTTCCGTCCCCCGCGGGGCGCAGCGGCCCCTGCTCCGAGCCCCGCCCCGGCTCTCGGCGCTGCCCCTGTCCGGGTGGCCAACCCCCAGCCCCTCGGAGGGGCCGCGCCCAGGGGGCTCCGCAGCCGCGCCCAGGGGGCTCCGGCGGGGTCTGGCACTAGCAGAGGTGGTGCAAGGGGGGGGCCGCGGTCCGGGCAGGTGCGCACCCTCCCCGGCTGGGCCAGGCGCCTCTCGGGGGCCGCTAGCGAGCAGCCTTGTGACCCTTCCCGGGCGGGGATCCTCCCTGGCCGGAGATTCACGTCTCCAGCGTACTGGTGAATAAACACCCCGGTCACTGGTGAGCGGAGCAGCTAACTGCTGAAGGCGGACAACGTGGGGGACAGTCTGTAATGAGCCCCGACCGCGGACACGCTCCCCCGTCTCACGGGCGGGGGCCTTGCTTCCCTGCTGGGACCCCAGGCTCGCAGGTTACGTGCAGGGGGAAGTTGTTTTTCAAGGGGGAATTGGAGCCTGATGGAATCTGGAGAATGAGGAGCCTTTTATCTGCGTAGCCCTGTGCAGTGGCTCCAGAAATCTGCCCTGTGCACGAAAGCGAAAAGGCAGCCTGCTGCTTGTTACCGACAAGTGGCGTAAACTGGAGTTGTCTTGGGTGTTCAGACTTAATTAGCTGTTTTATAATTCAGGAAATCTTGGTAAACAGGCAATGCAGCTTGAGTTACTCTTGAATGGCAAATTACAAAAATCACTGAGCAAGATGTTCTGCAAATCCACTTCAACCGGTCCTTGAAATTAGACCTTTTTTTAAAGCTCATAATGGGGGTTTCCTGCTCTCCTGCTTGAGTCTTGCTGTGGCTGTTGATTCCCTGGGAGCAAGTTCGCAAATTGTCTCCTTGCCTGGCCTTTGGGTGCGAGTACAGTCACTGCTCCCCTGATTGTTATGGGAGGGAGGATGTGAGAGTGTTCGCTCAGCGCTCCATATGCAACATAAAATGGCAATTTCTTTCTGAGGCATGGACAACATGCACTTAAAATCATCCCTCTGTATAATTGACAGGGGTGTGGGTCAACATGCAACCAGCTTTCAGGATGAAGTTGCACTGTGGCTGCTTATAAGTGTTTGACATATTCACTTTCTGAGGTGGTTGTAACCCTGTTCATGTATTTATTATAAAATGATCCCAGCATGCTTTCTTGGTTAGCATGCAGTGATTCTGTGACTGATGTGTTGTTTCTTGCAAAACACAATAAATGGTGCAGGCAGGGTTTGGGCATTCGGCTCCCAACGCTTTGAGACCTTTTAAAGGAAGACCCTGTACAAGTGAACGGGGTTGACTTTTTTAAATTAAATTGCCTGATTGAAGTCCCTGCAGTCACACGGCTTGTAGTGGTAGAGACTTGATTTGCAAGCAAGTTGACACGTAGATTGCAGGTTAAAATTGTTTGCCAGGCGGTTGGCAACGTAGCCTTGGCCTATGCTTGAAAAATCTATTGGCATATCTAGGCAGGTTGAGACCTGAAAAAACCACACCCCAGTGCAGATACTGTACAGCTATGTGGATGGAAATAGTTATGGGAGGAGGTGGTCCTCCACTGACAGCAAAACTCCTTCAAGGAGGCTGTGTCTACACTGCGGGGCTATGCCGCCATAGCTATGCTGGTCTAGTCTCCTTGGTGTGCACGCATCCTCGGTGTCCCGTGTTGGTTTTCAGAGCGCATGCCTGCTTGTTGTCTGCAGCATGGTGATTGCACAGCCTTTGTCACACCCTTCAAAGCTGAGTTTGGGCCCTTATTAATAGCTTCCTACCAAATTCACTGTCCATTTTGGTAAATTTCACAGTAAGTTTTAAAATCCATGGTTTCAGAGAGTTAAATTTTACATTTCATGGTGTTGTCACAAAGCATGGCTATGTTTTAAAAAAAATATAAACATGTAAAGCCCTTAAGGCAGTGTTTCTCAAACTGGGGGTCCCAACCCAAAAGGAGGCCACAAGGCTATTATGGGAGGGGGGTTGCAATATTGTCACCCTTTCTTCTGTGCTGCCTTCAGAGCTGGGTGGCCAAACAATGACAGCTTCTGGCTGGGAGCCCAGTTCTGAAGGCAGCGCTGCTGCCAGTAGCAGCAGCACAGAGGTAAAGGTAGAAATACAGTAACCCCCTTTTTCCCCCCCCCCCCAATAGCCAGGTTTCACAGGGGAGACCAGATTTCATGGTCTGTGACACATTTTTCACAGCTGTGAATTTGGTAGGGCCCTATTTATAAGAGCTTGAGCCTGTTCGTTACACTCTGCAGCATGTTGAGGTAAAGTAACTTTAGAGTCTGAAATCTTGTGTGTTCTCATCTTATTGCCGGGAACTGTCCTTAAGTGAGAGGGAGTTAGTAGTTGAGTGTGGAAGTATGCAGGACTTTGAGTGTGAGGATAAAGAGTGAAGGAATACACCCAAATCTCATATCTGAGTTGAAAGTAAAAATGGAGGATGCCAGTCTGCAAAAGGAAGGAATCCATGATGCATGTTCAGTCTGCCATGCTTTGGGGGAACCCTGGCACTGGTAGAGGAGAGGGTGTTCTAATTGCATTAGCTAAATGATTAGCTTAATTAATTAGGTTTGCAGCAAAGATGAAAGGACAGTGCCAAAGTGTTGCTGGGAGTTGCCTGGGGAAAAAAAGCTCTTGTATAAGGAACCTGAAAAGAGAATCTCAGTAGAAAATTGCTGCCATAAAATCAGTGTGAACATGTATGTGTAAACGCCCTAATGTACTTTGCTCTCAGCAGGGAGGGTGCATATTTAACTATATGGTAAATACAGTGAGAGCTGCGTGAAGGGGAGTCCCCGCAGCGTGCTTGGTGCTGTCCATAACAACAGAATATAGACCTGATTGTGCATTGTAAAAGTCTGAGGCCTTGTCTGCTCTTGAAATGCTACAGTTGTGCTGCTATAGTTCCTCAGTGTGAGGACTCGCAGGAGGAGTTCTCCCATCCATGTAGTTAATCCACCTCTGGGGGTGGTGGGCTAGGTTGTTGTCTACATGAGGGGTTAGGCTGGTTTACCTGCATTTTTCAGGGGTGTGGATTTTTCACACCACACCTGGCCTCAGACTGTTCTATTGATGTGAAGTAACTGAACGCAAAGCATTGTCTCTGTACTTTCTATCCTGGGCTGATGTACACCCCAGTGCGGAAAACTGACCCGAGTATCAGGCGTGGAAAAAGTGGTTACTGATGGGAATCTTGAAGTAGGTGTGATGCTGTACCATTGATTTAAACCCTCTATTCTTGGAGAATGTTGTAGCAAAGCCTGCTTAGAACCGAACTGCATAAAATACAAGACACATGTGAAAGATGAGCCTTCTTGTGCTTGTGGTTTTCTTGGGTAGAAATTAAAAGTTTAGGAAGAGCAAAAGAAAGAAATAACATCTTTTCACAATAATACCAAATGCTCTGAAATCGGTCAGTGTCCCAGTGTTCTGCAGAGTATTTAAGATGCCCTTGTCTTCCAGGCCAATAAATATGCTCAGTATGAAGCCTGGCAATGCTGAAAATGTGCTGTTTATTTCCAGGATCTCCGTGTCCATGTTCTGAATTCTCAGGGAGGGCGGTGTTCACCTGAGGTGTATCCCCAGCAGGCAGAACAGCATATTCCTTCACCGGGTGGAGGACAGGATTGTGAGAGTTTTGAAAGAGGAGAGGAGGCACTTAAGTGTGTTCAGTTGCTGGGGCTGTCTTGGGAACCTTCTGAAATGAGTCATGCTGATCTCTGCCTGAAGGGAAACAAAGTGCCCCCTTGTGTGTTAGCTCCATGGGTCTCTAAAAATATGTTGGGGGTGACGTCAGTGAGCACTCTGAGCTCGTGGGTCAGGTGTTAGTGCATTCAGGGCGACTTTTGAGTCGAGCATTAACAACTCTGGCTGTGTCAGTCCCAGTTACAAAGCAAAGAATGTCAGTTTGAAACGTGAAGTAGCAGGTTGTGTGTCTTGCCCACGCTGCACCTGCTTGTGCGCCTGATTAAAGTAGACATGTTCTTGCAGGGAACTAGTGAGCTCCAGAAGGCAGGGTAGTGACTCCTGGGTTCTGTTCAGTTCTAATATAGACTCTCTATGTGACCTTGGGTGAGTCACTCCATGCATCTGATGAAGTGGGCTCTAGCCCACGAAAGCTTATGCCAAAATAAATTTGTTAGTCTCTAAGGTGCCACAAGGACTCCTCATTGTTCTTTTTTCTTCCCCTGTGTCTGTTACCCCATCTGCAAAATGGGGATACTGATGCTCAGCCGCCTTTTCTGGAGCACTGTAAGAGCTTCATCAAACCACTGTGTCTTATCCCCAGGCGCACCAGTACTGGGGCCGGCGAGGTTAAAGAAGGGCAGAGGGACTAAGGAGATGTTAGGGGCATGATCCTACTCACGTGTTCTGTACTTGAATCCCCTTGAAAGTCCCACAAGCAAACACGTGTTTGCAAACTGGAGTTCCCCCGACACCCTGTAGTAGCTACAGATGCCTGCAAGCCCTTGAGTTCCTATGGTGTGTGCCCCCAGCAGTAGCAGGCTCTCCGGACAATGCGTGACCCTTTCCTATTCAAATACTTGGACCTGTAGCAAGTCAAATCTGACCCTCATTTCTCCTGCCTTTCTAACCACAAAACAAAGGTTCTCTCCTGCCAGCCGCTGTAGCGGGTGGATCTCTGCACCTAGACGGGCTTTGTGCCGTGTATTAACTTTTCCATCCCCTGCCAACACAGGATCCCTTCCACATGCAGTTGAATGAAGCTGTTCAGTGTTTCTCTGCACCATCTTTCTCTGAAATCCTTCCCTTCCTAGGGGCACTGCCTCTGGATTGGCATTGGTGCTAAAGCTGAAGTCGTTTTGTCTATGTGCACGTGACATAAGCTCTTCTTGAAACAAAACCTTTGCTTAAGCTATGAAGACTCCACAGTGCTGCTACTTGTAGCTAATTCCTGCATTGCAGTGTTAAGAGCAGGTTGTAGATCCAGCAAACCCACCACTGCGCCTTGGCGCAACTGGCACCCTGCTTCTCTGGTATTTGTGCTACTAGTTCACCTAGAGTAGTGAACCCACAGCACGCACAGTCCTTCCACTGGCTAGTGAAAGCCCCACATCCCAGCTTGGAGGTGAAGTTCAGAACCCAGCAATGATGCTGTTTGATTCTTTTACCATTGGAGACGGTAGCTCTGAGGGCATAAAATGGCCAAGTTATAGTCTGACTCTGCTGTAATGAACCAAAAAAAGAAGTCTGTCTCCAGCAGTCCTGCTGTCCAGCCTTTATTTCTTGATGAAATACTGGAGTGAAGAAGTGCTAACACCAAGTAGTCATCTGGGCACTCTCACTTACCCTTGGGATTGGAGAATCTCTAGCTCTCTGTTCCCATGTGTTTTAAGAGATGTGAGAATTTCCAGGGGGATTTAAAAGCAACAATCTTCTCCTCCTCAGTGATTGGATGGAGACTCTGCTTTCCAGCTGTGTTCCTAAATGGGGTTTGCACGCTGTGGTGGTCCCTGCTGTTTGTAGTAGAGGCAGAAGACTCCAATAGATCCGTTCATTCTCCGATAATGAATTTGGAGAGGTTTAAAGGTCCATTTTCATGTCCTTTGTTAATGTTTGTTGAAGTAGGCTATAAAAGTACAGAATACCCAATTAAACTGTCTTTGTACATCCTAAATCTGTAACTATTCATCAGCTTGGAAGGGTTCCATAAAATGTCATGGAAATACCCATTGTACTGCAAATTTGGTTTAAGTGGGTTTGGCCATTATAGGAATGCAAAAACTTGTTGTTTAAAATGGCTTTTTTTTTTGCTTTGCAACTTCACAATTGTCTTACTTTTTTAGGTGGCTGCGAACAAATTGCTTGGGCCACTTTGGGGGGAAACTAGTTTAAAAAAAGCAAGTTGAATTAGGGCATGTAGGAAAGTGGGTCCCATTAACCTCCCCCTCTCAGGCTTGCCAGAGAGTCTCTGCAAAACAGCCACTGCGCAGCAGCCACTTTAGAACAATAGAATTTTATCTTCTATTGTCTCAGGGACCCATGAGTGATGGGCGTATCCTCCCCAAGTCTGTTTCTTTCAAACAGGGCTATCAAAATAAACTCAGTATGTCTACACGGCCCTTGCAGGGAGCCTCCCAGCCCGGGGGAGGGGGAGGGGGGGACAGGGACAGGGACAGGGACGGGAGCGCTCCAAGAATAGCTGTGTAGACAGTGCCTTGAAATTGCAGCTCAGGCTCTGAAGCTCACCCCTTTCCCTAGGCTTCAGAGCCCAGGCTCCAGCCTGAGCCGCAACTTCAAAATCCTGTCTCCCCGGTGTTTTCAGTGTGCTGGTGAGAGCCCTGCTAGCCCGAGTCTGCTGACCCAGGCTCGATGGCTTCCAGGGGCTCCATAGAGAGACCCTAGTGAACAGTCAGGATTGACGAGGCCAGTGCTTAACCTCTCGGTGCTCTCCACCAGCAGGCCTCCAGAGGGGGGCTGCGTGGCTATTGAAAACCTAACGGAGCAACTTGCTGGGTGGGGGGGTTGGTGCCCTGGATAACGGTGTCTGGAAGAACAGGCAACCTCATGAGAACAGAGGAGTGAAAGCCCCCAGTGTCACTGCAGACCAGGGCCATGCCAGTGGTGAAGTGGGGAGAGTTTTAAGAGTTGCAGTTCTGTGTGTCGTCCCCTCCCTGCTGGGTGGTGGTAAAAAGGATTTTAAAGCAGACCTATTAAACATGACGACATCTCTCCAAAGTAACCTGTGCCATAAGCCCACTAAAGCAAGCCCAGGCCTGTCTCGGAGGAGCAATCCTGCACGGCTGAGGAAAAAGGCCACTTCCTTCAGAACTGAGGGGAGCGGAAACCCATTGATAGCATCGCTGTGTGGCTTAAATCGTGACTTGGGCATGACCAACCCTGCTGGTGCAGAGCTGCATTTCCGGGCGCAAAAAAGCAGCTTTGGGGGGAACGCTTGGAGTAAGTTGAACACCTCCCAGATCCATGGCCACTCCACACGGTTGAGAGGTTACACCTGTCTCAAGTTACAGCTTCCCCAGTGCTCAGCTTCCAGTTGGGAAGGTCAGTTGCTTCTACTGCCTCTGAAGCTGAGTCTCCTTCCTTAGAGCTGCAGACCTTGAACAACTTCCTGTCTAATCCCAGGCAGTATTTATCCTTGGTAATGCTCAGTGCAGCCCTAACGGCGTTAGCTGCTCTCCCCACAAATCCATGATCGGGTTCAGGAGCTGGGCTCAGCAAGGGTTTAATGATTGTGAGACTTTTCCAACTTTGAGTTTGGTCCTGTTGCTTCTGTAGTTTATCTCTAAGCCTGTGTTCTTCGTGTGCAGTGTAGGATTTGGCTTTTGACTACACTTCATCTCTGGATCGGTTTCAGAAAACACTTGGGTCCTTCCCTAGCACTTTTATCAGCGCTCTTAAAGCACTCTGCAAAGGAGATAGGGAAACCGATGTCTTTTCTACATTAAAAAAAAAATAGTTGCACAGATTTAAGTGTCCACACAGTTGTTTGCATCAGTTTTGTTTCTGTTGCGCTTCAATCTCTTCCTGATTGAGGTCAGCCAAACCAAAAGAAGTCACTCTTAAACCAGACGTGTCCACACAGGGGTTAGTGGTGGTGTAACAAAACTTAACTCCCTCCCCCCTTACATTAATCTAGTGCAACTTTCTTCCCCAAGACAAGCCCACAAGTGTGGTGCCCAAGAGGTGTCAGGATTGGAAATAGAATTTGTCTTCTGACTCCCAGTCTAGTGCCTGATCCACAAGGCCGTTCTGCTTTTCACCGTTAGTCCAGGTGCACTCATTGTGGATCTGATTAGAGACCTTTGACTCCCTCCTCCATGTCTGAGAAGAATTGTGGCTGTTTCAGAACACTGGCAGCCCTTCTGTAGTTTCATGGGGCCAGTAGCTCTTCGCCAAGTTCCTAGCTGTCACTTCCCCCATCCAGCGTGACACACATAGCAGGTGGTTTGGAGGAGCAGTTGGAGTTGATGATTATGTGGGGTAGCAGGAGTATTGTATCTGCATGTAGAAAAACTGGCAAAGGAATCCTCAAAACCTGACAGAAGCAGCTTTAAAAGTGTGTGCTGTTTGCACAGTGGCAATTGCCAAAACCAAGTGCAAAATATTTCAGGAACTTGGAACCCTGGGGATGTGGAGTAAAACCAGTGTGGCAGGGCTGCAGTCAAGAGGGGATGAGTTGCTTGTTGTTCCTTTAAGCAATGTCCACACTAGGAAAAAAGCGAGTGTTTTAACATGTTACCTAACATGTCGTCAAACACGTGTGAAATCCCAATGTGGACAAGGCAAGGTCATAGTTTAACATGTGTTAGCTGGTCGTGGTAAGTCCTAGCGGGGAAGCGTCCCTGGTGAATAGCGAAGATCTGGCTTGGCTAGACTGGGTTTCCTTGCTGGTTCTTGGCAGTAATGGCGGAGAGGAATTCTATAGAAACTGTTTGTGCTCTCGCAAAGGGAGGTGCTTTCTTTACTGACAAATTAAAAAAGAAGTCTGTCCCGCTTCGCTGCAGTGATTGCTCCTTCCTGACCCTGGTGTAGCGTATAACCAAAAAGCACATTGCAGGTAGCTGCAAGTCCTGGCTCTGACTGTTTTACTGATCTCATCTAAAGATGTAAATGTTTTCAGGCATGAGCTTGCCTGGTCTAATTAGCTTGTCAAACGTCAGTTGAATGTCACATTAATTTTGGAATCTGAAAGTGCTGGGGAAATGTTTCAGGTTAGGCACGTAAGCTGGTAGCTGGAATAGAATTAGGTTTTGTATGATTCTTCTCATTCTCAGAGTACCTGAAAGTGCTTTGCAGTAAGGCATAAGCTGTGGTAGTGAAGGGTGCAGGTAGTCAGCAGTCGTACATGATGAAACAGGAAGTTGTTGGACTTCTCTTCTCCACTCTCTCACGTGCTTGTTGTGGCTCTGGGGAGACACGGACCCGCCTTCCCAAAGTGCTTTGGGATCTGTGGATGGAAAGCACAGGCACTAAGTGCTTAGTAGACAAGGGCATTAGGACCCATTTAGTGAGGGAACAGCATTAGCTGGGTGGTGGGGGTTATCAGCCTCTCTCCTGGAAGAGTGCTCCTAATGTATCTTCTAACCTGCAGAGCTGTTTCAGAAAGACCAGAGATCTGATTTTCTGTTGTAAGTTCTTTCTCCACGGTCTAGGTTTTTGCCTCATGCCCGTCACCTTAGTATCTGAAGATCTCTGGGGCAGGGATCACCAATGACCAATCTGTAAAGCATCAGTGGTGCTGCATAAATAGCCTTGGTTGAAACTGGTTCCATGATTTTGTCCTAGGATGATCTAGTGCTCCCCACTGAACCATACTGGTACTACAGGTGTTTACAGAATAAAACGCGCTTGTGTCTGCATAGCAGGAATTTTCTTTTCAGCACTCAGACCTCTTTTGAAACAAACACGTAAGTGACAACTGCAGTTCTAGCTTTGATGTTTAATACGCAGCCTAGGAATATTGCTGTGCTCTTGTCTGAAATCTCTTTGACAAACAGACCTCCCACTTCTCTTGTGTAGGAATAATGTATATTTCATAACCAGCTATGCTGGGGAAACAGTTGTCAGACACAAAGATGTTTCTAATTAGATGGAGGTTTGAAATATCTTTCTAAATCTGCCATCCCTGATTAGTTTTTCTGCAGATTCTGTCAGGCCTTTAGGCATTTCATAATGCTTCAGTCGCTTTGTTCTGAAATCATTTCTACAGAAAGGGCAGGGGGCGTGGCATTCCATCTGAAACTCTTAATACAGACGCTGTTGTCTACAGATGCGTTTGCATCATTAGCCCCAGTGCACTGAAAGTTTTGGCTTCTCAGTACTTAAACCAAATGTGTCTCAAGGTTCTTGTCAGGATGTTGAGTGAGAGACTTTGGTTTCTGCCCACTCCTGAGGCAGAACGGGACAGCCAGGTGAAAGTGATCTGGGTTGCTAGATGTTTTTGGTATATTCTGCACCTGGCTGACCAAAGCCGCTATCCATGAACAGCTGTAAAAATAAATACAACCGACATCCATACTTCACAGTGGGCCTGGGATGTTGTGGCAGCATGGCCCTGTTGGGTGTGTGGAGGAAAATACTGGTCTAGGAGCTGAAACTAGAACCCAGGTTCTTCTGTGTCTGCTGTGACCATTGGCAAGTTGCTTCAATTCTGCCTCAGTTTCCCAACTTTGCCTTCTCCTTGTGAAGAGCCTTGAGCTCTCTGGATGAAAAATATTGCTGCTGTTCTGCAGCAGACCGTGGCAAGGATGGGAGACCGTTTCCAGCTCCAGAAAGATAATTCTCTCTCCAGCTACACGATGAAATTGGAAAGGGTGAACTCTGTTCAAGTTTTTTTCCAGTGCACTGAAGACAGATGAGACTTGTTAACAGATGAGTGTGGCTGTTCTGAATTCTTTGAAGGCTCATTTGGTTTTGGAAAAAGCTAAAATTCCTAACTAGGATCCACATATGTCAGTTGCATCATTTTGCTAGCAAACTTGTGGTGTAAGAAGCATTCCCCTGCCCCTCTTTGGTGAAGCGTGCCTAGCTGGCAGAGGGGAGATGGGGGGTCGAAGGGGGCAGCTGTATAGCTTTCTGCGGGTGTCACATCTGTCTGCGGCTGCTATATCGGGAATGTGGAGCCATGCTGCCTTTAGACAGACTGTTGCTTTGTGGCATTGACTTATTTAGCCATATCACTGCATGAAGTGCATTTGCTTAGCTGGTGGTAAAAAGACCTTTGGCCACTTTAAACAACCTCCTATAATCACTCTGACGGGCAGGCGGGGCACTAGTGGCAAACCATTAACTTGCTCGGACAGGCTGGGGCTGACTGGTGTTGGTTGTAATTTCTTATGAAACATCTGAACTCTGCAGATGTAATGCGGTTGCATGTAGAAATGAAACAGCCCCCAAATCCTTTTGTTTTCCCCTCTTGAATTCTTTTCTTGGCTGTAAAATGGGGACTGTGCTGCAGAAATACTGTATTTTTCTCGCCATTATCCAAGCTGGAAATAGCACGCGAGTGCCTCAAAACCTAAATTTAAAGCCTGCAATTATTGTGTTCTTAGGGAGCTATTTGTTCGTAGCTTTTTAAAAGTAATAAAATCTATCTTCTCCAGATGGAGTTATTGTGATTAATTGTATTGTTTTGGAGTCATGGGCAGCTCAAGCAAGCATGCCAGAATCTCCTATTCATGGGCAAATGGCAAGTTCTCTCATCTGTCCCACTGATATTTCCAACAAGAACAAACTGTCATTAATGAGAGAATGGCGCATCTAGGGTTTCTGTTCCTGACACTTGATGTTGGTTTCCTGAAATGAAAGTGTGACAGTTGTGGCAATTCTCTCTGCAATATCCTTGAAAAGCCTTATTGAATTAAGTTTAAATATCTTTGTATTAAATGCAAAGGTTTTGTATTATTGGGGGCGCCTGGCTGGCGAAAGGGCTGTAGCGAACAATGTGGCAGACTAGAATGGTCTTTGGGGACAATATATGTGAAGTGGATTTACTGGGAAATGTCTAGGGGGAGGTGAATGAAATCCCCGCCCCCTCCTCCCAAGCCTTTTGAAGCTCCCCTCTGAGGAAGGGGCCAGTGTCTACCGATTACCTGTCTTTTGGCATCTGAAGCTCAAGGCTCAGGCTGTGTAGCGGAAAGCCTAATGCATGCATGGGGGTGCTTGTTCTGAGCTTGTAAGCACAGAAGAACCCTGTGGTGGGGTTTGAAGGACAGACCTCTACCAGAGCCCCTGCAGAGTTGCGGGGTGATCTCTGGTACGTTTATTAGCCTGTCTGTAGATTCTTTTATTGGGTTTGATGTGCTTTCGCTGATGTTTTCACCTTCAGAATAAATGTGCTTGCTTAGAGCTGTGTGGTAACTCACAGCTGCGGGCCATTAGGCTGTTCAGAGCCTGCGAATAGTGAACAAAGTGCAGATGCTGGCCTGGTTAGACAGTCTGGCTTGCTGGGGAGATCAGTGTTGGTGGGAAACTGTACAGCCAGGAGAAACCTCTGGTCAGCAGTGAGAGAGACGGTTTCTGCCTGAGAGAGGTGATGGCCGGGTGTCCTTGCTGGACCACAGAGGGAGAATGTTTTGTCACCGTGTAGGGCAACTGCACCTCTGTTAATGCCAGCTGAGACCTACTAAGATGCAGCCTTGTGACCTTAATGACCTAGAGAAATACACTCTCCAAGGCGCCTGTCCCAGGTTTGTAGAGTCTGTCAGCCCATGGTATCCAGCTCTGAGCCAAGTGCTGGTGCTTGTTTCCTTCTGATAAAACTCACTGGTGACAGCTGAGTGCAGCTACTGCTGATTTTTTCCAGGAAACGTGAATGGTGAGAAGGAAGCTGAGCCTCATGCTGTATCGCCGATAGTGATTTCCTGCACCAGAAGGTGCGTCCCCATGAGAAGCCCCAGCTTCTCCTGCCAACGAGAGAACGTCCTCGGACGCAGAAAGGGTTGCTATTAAATTTTAAAAGCAAATGCCTTTCCTGTTGAGGAGCACAGATGGCTCCTTCCGATCCTATACAAGGAGCAGCGCTGAGTGTGGCTTCGAGGAGGCCGTGGGAAATGCCAGGTCTATTGTGCATCTAGGGGTAATCCCTGGGGGATACAGCCTTATGGTGCTCTGTGCAAATGGAGGAAGAGACGACCCCTGCCCCAAAGAGCTGTCTGCCACATCTTGGGGGGATGGGGAGCACTTGCACGCTAGGCGATTGAGGGGTTGACAGGAACACGCTTCGTTAGTGGCATCTTTATTTTTAATTGCCTTTGTTTTAAGCCCCTGCCTAAAACTTGCCCCTTCAGTATGTGTTTGAATGAATCCTAGCCATGTTATGTTTCTGTATACCACTAACCTCGTCTGTTTCGTTTCAACCCTTGCCTTGTGCTATTAAATATCTAACCCTAGCCTTTCTGTGCTGCTCTGCAGAGAAGGAAGATGGGCTTGTGCTTAAGGGTCTGGACTGGGACTCTAGAGCTCTGATTTCATTTCCTGCCTCTGCCAAACCCTCCCTATATATGCTTGGGCAAATTGTTTAATCTCTGTCTGTTCCCTGACTCTGCAATGGGGTAGATCTTTCCTCTGTCTATTTCTGTTCCTTGGGGCCAGGACTCTATTCTGTGTCTGTGCAGCACCTAGCACACTGGGGTGCTGAACTTAGCATCTTTTGGTGTTTCCACAGGACAGTTCTGCAGGTCTCCAGACTTTGATGTACCTAGAATATATTTGTATGGGGGCTCTAGTGGAGGCAGCATTTCTGATACTTAGATCTTGTCCCCACTACAGCTTTCAGCTGAGCGTGGCTGGCTCTAAATCCAGCTGTGTCCCTGGCCACCTCGAGACTAGGAGTTGGTGGCCTAACCTGGCGCATGGTTGTCTTTCTGCAGCTGGTCTGACATGCTTCTTTCCACCGCTGTGTAGATGGACAGCCCCTCCCTCCTTGTGCTTGGGTAACTGCTTTGGCTGATACTCTCGCCAGCTCTCTGTGGCAGGAGAGGACATGATGCCAGCAACACATGGGGCAGCTCTGTGTCCTGCTGGGCATTCGACACGTACTGAGGCACTATTGGCCAGCCACAGTTTCCCAGAAAGCACCGGTACAGCACTTTTAGCAGCGTAGTAGGTGTGGAGGCACAAACATGGTTCATCTGTTCTTGTGCAACAGAAGCTGTGGTGTGCATCACCAGAACTCCTTGTAACTGGGGCAGATGAGTGTTGCAAGTGTCTTACGTAGACAGCTGAAGTGGGAACAGCCTCGAACATCACACCATGGTGTAACGAAGACGTGGTGCTTTTCCTCCTGGGGTGTCATGTCTGCTCCCAGGGTTCAGGCGGTGCTGCTCCTCTATGCCTAGTCTCTCTGCTTAAATGCTGAAGGTTGGGCCCCATATTTGTTTTCAGGGATGTTGGGAAGTCCCCGAGCACAGCTGACTGGCTGGTTTGTGTCCAGGGATTCTCTCCAGCTTTGTTAATATAAACCGATTTCTTTCCCAAACATCTTGTTAATGGGAAAGCAGGTCAGGAGGGTGGGGAAAGGGCTTAAGACAGAAGCATACACATTTAATGTAATTTTGCCTCTAGTTATTCTGATGTAGTAATTATCAGAGCCTGTGGATTTTGCTCTTAATTGTGCACGCATGCCCCATTATTAAAACAAACGAGACTAGTCCCTGTTAACCTTGGGGAGGGTGATGCTGCTGTCGAAGTGAAGATGCAGTAATGGGGTGGCATCAGGGTTCTTAACCTGGAAAGAGAGAGTGTGGGGCAGAGGGAAATAGAGGGAAGGGGAGTGGCTTCCCTTTCTTTACACATCTAACAGCAAAAATATATTAGCAAAGCTTCCGAGAGCCCACGGGGTGCGACAGGTTTGGCCTGCGAGGGCGGTGGAATAGTTGTGATTCAAAAGTGGAAACTTCTGCAGTGACCTCTTTCCGTCAAATGGTTGGTAAGCAGCTAAGAGAAGGGTGTGGGAGGGTTCTGTGTGTGGTTCTCAAAGAACATGTGCGTGCTGCTGGTGTGCCAGTCACCTTGGTGCTCTGTAAAATTGCTAGAGTCCTTGAACCTTCCCACTGGGGAAAGAACTTGCATTTCTTTCTGCTCACAGGGCAGAGTGGAATCAGGTTCGCGGCTGGGTTCTAACCAGCTCCCTGTGGGATTGGTCTAAAGATTGCCCTGATATAGTATTGGGGATGAATGCAGCTGACCTGCATGAGTGCCACATAGGAGTTGGCATTAATCATGATTGTCCATTGTCCCCTGGTACAGCAGTACTTAGCGCAAGTCGTATGCAGGCCAAGAGGCCTGGTTTGACTGGTGCCCCAGTCAGCTGTGATTGCAGGAGCACTTTCCTTGATGCATGGGAGATGCTGCTGAGTGTGTAGACCAGCCACGTTAGCAACGGTGCCCCACCCAGTGTTGCCAGGAGTCCCTGCCTTCCAAGCAGTGGGGGCAGGAAAGAACATGCATAACACTCCACCCTCCCCCAGCTGGGGTGGAGCAGGGAGAGGAGCTGTAAAGTGGAGTTTCTCAGCCACTCAAGGATGGACCATGGGCGGGTGTTCCATCATTACAGCGCTGCACGGATCTGGGTATCGCACCTTATTACTGTGTGGCTCCCTGACTCTCCATTTCCGGATAAACCGGGGGAGTAGCACATAGGGGAAGGGAGGTGACTTTTACCTCTGCCTATGGCATTGGTGAGACCGCTACTGGAATGCTGCGTCCAGTTCTGTGGTCCATGTTTTATAGGATGCTGATGGAGAGGCTGCTGAAAAGAGCCACAAAAATGATTTGAGGCCTAGAGAAAATGCCTTCCAGTGAGACTTGAAGAGCTCAGTCCGCTTAGCTGATCAAAAAGGTGATTTAGATTAATAGAAGTGCCTTCATGGGGAGAGAACACCAGGTAGTAATGGGGTCTCTAATCTAGCGAAGAAAGGTAGAACGAGAACTGATGGCTGGAAGTTGAAGTCAGTTAGAAATTGGGCACAAATTTTTCAGTGCAGGTGATTAATCATTGGAACAAACGGCCAAGGGCAGTGCTGGGTTCTTAATCTCTGGATGCCTTTCTAGAAAAGGCTTTAGCCAAACACAAATTAACACGTTATTGTGCTCAGTAACGGAGGGGAAATATAATGTCCTCTGAAAAACGAGCCCTCCGTCTTGGATCATTTAATGGTCCTTCTGGCTTTGGCATCTCTGAAATGTCTCTTCATGGCTGAGTTATTCACTGCTTCTGAGGCTTAATCCAATGGAAAATATCAGCATGAGACACAATAGAACAGGCCGATCGGCTGCTTGTGTTGAGCGTGCCCACGTGTACATATGGCAGTGAGATAATGCACTGAGCTGCATGCTGTCTGGCAGATGCTAGCTCGCTGCCCTTCCCTTGTGTGGGGCTTTTGCTTCAGTGTGGCAGAAAGCAGAACAACTTGCCGGAGGTAAGGAAGACATGCAAACAGCTACCGCGGTGGTGGCCCAATGAATGGTTATTTCAGCTCGCCATTTGCTGTGTACCTACAATAACCAAACTTCAGCATAAGACCTAATGGAGATGGGTGTGTCTCAAACAGCTTCCAAGAGGGTTGTATACTCCACTTGCTGGGGGAAGATAATTGTAATGACCAGCACTGCATATTCTTACAAGGGGAGAGTTGTGGAAGCTGTTAACACAGGCGAGTCTCATCTTACGCTGGGATAACGTTCCGTTGTCAGTGCGTAAAGCGAAAATCGCGTATAGTCAAAATTACATTGAGTGTAATGGCAGGCGGAATCGCCCGCACTACAGGTACAGTATTGAAATTGTTGTTTTTCTCTCTTTTGCTGACCGCGCAAAGCTGAGTTCACATATGTTAAATGCATGTAAGATGAGACTCGCCTGTACATAACCCCTTGTCATCGTATGACAGGAGGTGCTGAAATATTACAACCTGGACTAGACTTGTGTGTGGGGGTTGTCCATAACTATTAACTTGGGTGAAGCCAAGGCACTTCCAGGGTTTGAAGCATGCACTCATCTCTTGCATCTGTTCTTGTGAGCTCCACTGATGGAGAGCTGCAACCAAGCAAAACAGGTAACTGCAGAGAAAGGCGCAGTTTGGAGGGTGGCTCTTGGTTTCAGCTGCGATTTGTGTGAAGGAATGCATGAGAAATGCACACACCACTGTGTGCATGAGGGAGGATGCTTTGTAGTAACCTTCTATCAACAGTCTTGGAAATGACCTTTGCCTCCCAGTGATGGCATTTAAAAAATACCATTTTGTAATAACCTCCCCCAGTCAGCTGACCCGTCTCCAAAGGCCCCTTCCCCTCTTTCTGAGCAACTTGGAATGACGTTATCCAAGAGCCTGTTGATCGTTGTTCATCTGCCTGACATGGGAAGCTGGGGGAAGGTTCCAGTACAGTATGAACATGCCAGGAGAACAGAGGAATTCATTTCCTTTGTTTGTGTGGATGATCAGGACAGAGCTAGCAGAGTGGGGGTTGTGGGGAGAGGGAGTGAATCACGTTGTGCTATTTCAGCTTCCTTTAAAAAGATCACTGCTCCTGTAACACACAAGTCTTCTCATTAAAGATCCCTCCGTTCCCTTTGAATGCCTCCACTTTCCTTCCCTGTAAAGCCTCCACTGAAATGATTTAAACTACCGAAGGTCTGACTCTTTATATATGTAGTGCTTTTATTTTTCATTGATGCTGATGGAATCTTGAAAAGCTGCTTTCTCTCTCTCTCCCATCCTTGTTTCTCCGTCTGGGAAGGGACCCCTTTCATACCCTCAGCAACTAGTCTTCTTTAGGGCACTGCATTTGCCGTGCTTTCTATCCGAGCTTCATTAGCTGTAAATATTGCAGCCTTTTTTTTTTTTTTTTAAAAGGAGGAAAAGCAGTTTTGTTCTGCTCCTGAAGTTACCCAATCTCTGCCTTAGAGGGTGGCATAGGAAGGTGTGGACAGGGAATGGATGTGCTTCGTGACCCGCCCACCTCCACCCCACAAAGCAATATGGACTCCAGTCAGACCTTGTAGATCACCTTAACTTACACAGTGCTTTAGGGCCAGAGTGTTAAAAGTACTTAGGTCCCTGGGCCCTTCTAAAAATTCCATCAGCGCTCATGGGAGTTGGGCCTGTGGTGGGATAACACCCATGGGAGTTGGGCACCTAGGCACTTTTAAAACCCCCACTAGGCACCTGTCTGCATCTTTAGGCACCTATCTACAGCCCATAGACACTTACCTCCCTCTGAGGGGTGTGGAGAGATTGTGTTAAGTGCTGTTCCAGGGCCACAGATGCTGTCATGAGATCCCAAAGATTTCCTGGCTTCTGTACCTCGCAGAAAGGATTTGACTGGTGCTCCAGTGGGGTTGCTTTACATGCTTTTGGGACATCTTCAAGGCCAAATTGTATCCCTGATTATTTGCTGCAAAGTTAGGAGGAAGTCATGTTCATTGCAGGACAAAATGTCCTGCTTTTAATCCCCTGTTGTGGTTGGTATCTTGATTGCTCCCCCTGTGTGTGAATGCATAGGCCTTTTTGCTGTCTTCCATGCTAAAGAAGCCCTGCTGGAGCCCTCTCCCATTGCTGTGGGCTGAGGAAGGGGATGCCAGGCCAGGCCACATGAAGTCAGAAATGCTGGAGGAGGGGCTCATGGATTCAGGACTGCCCTGAGTCAATCCATGGCATTGTGATGGGCAGAGTGGGTGGTGCCCCCAAATGGGAATGGATTCAGTGTTGTGTGTCTGTAAGGTCACAGACAGGCTGGGATCAGGGCTCAAGACATTGGTTTTTGTCTAATACTTTCACTGTTGTGTGAGGGGAGGAGATAATGAGGTGTGATAGACTCTTCTGACCTCTGGGGCGGACAGATCACCTCCAGGAAGCGTAGTGTGAATTGGACATGTGCAGCCCTCTGCAGGTTGGGACTTGGGCTATGACGTGAACATGGAGAGAAAAGGGAAAAGCCCTTCTCCTTCCCTTAGGTGTGGCACTGTTCCTGGGTGCTCTAGAGACCAGCACTTCTCTGCTGCTTTCTCTCTTCCCTGCTTTCTGTACCTTAAGTTTCAGAGGGGCAGCTGTGTTAGTCTGTATCCGCAAAAAGAACAGGAGTCCTTGTGGCACCTTAGAGACTAACACATTTATTTGGGCATGAGCATATATCACACTGGTAGATGTGCCGGTGACAGCCACACCATCTGGGACTCGTTCACCTGCACATCTACCAATGTGATATAGGCCATCATGTGCCAGCAATGCCCCTCTGCCATGTACATTGGCCAGATCGGACAGTCTCCATGCAAAAGAATAAATGGACACATCTGACTTCAGGAATCCTAACCTTCAAAAACCAGTAGGAGAACACTTCAGTCTCTCTGGTTGCTCAAGAATTAGACCTCAGAGTGGCAATTCTTCAACAAAAAAAAACTTCAAAACCAGACTCCAATGTGAAGCTGCAGAACTGGAATTAATTTGCAAACTGGATACCATCAGATTAAGCCTGAATAAAGACTGGGAGTGGTTGGGTCATTACAAAACCTAAACTTAATTTCCCCAATACTGATTTCTCCCTGCTGTTACTCACACCTTCTTGTCAACTGTCTGTAATGGGCCACTCTCTTACCACTTCAAAAGTTATTTTTCCTCCTTTGGTATCCCGTTGTTAATTGATTTATCTCGTTAGACTGACCTCACACTTGGTAAAGCACCACCATCCTTTCATGTATTTATACCTGCTCCTGTATTTTTCACTCCATGCAGCTGATGAAGTGGGCTTTAGCCCACGAAAGCTTATGCCCAAATAAATTTGTTAGTCTCTAAGGTGCCACGAGGACTCCTCCTTGTACCTGAAGTATTATCTGATTTCCTGGTGGGAGGATTTGAGATCACCTGCCTTAGAATCTGTGCCTCTTGCTACATGTGTTTGTCAAACTGCCTTAAATGCCTCTTTTAAAGGCCTGAGTAACTAATTACATTCCTTCAGGCTCATCCCACTTGCACAGAGCTGTGAACAATGCGATTCCTGAATGGGGAGAGCAACAGCCCTTCTGACCTTTTGTTCTCTCCCGGAAAATGGAGGGGCTGCTTTGTGTGCAGAATAGGTAGTTGAGACTGCTTCCTCCCTCGCTCATCTGTAGGGGAGAGCAGCTCAGCTCCCTTTGGGTTTGTTCTCTGTGTAGATGAAACCCTGAAAACTCCCAAGTGTGGGGAAATGGGGGGTCTCCCCCATCTTACCCACAGGTGTGTTTAAAGTCACTGGCCTGCCTCCACAGGGAGAATCCTCGGTGTTAACACCTTTAGTTTGAAATCTTCTAAAAATTCTAAGCACAAGGTAAGATTTCTAACGTGTAACTAGACTGTGTAACCCTTAAACACTGCGGCTCTTCAGCCTCCAAGCTGAGAGGATGCTTAGCAGGTTTCGCTGTGTTGTCCAAGGGGTTAATGTAATATCCCTGAGCTTCATTTAACCTATTTTAGTGGTTAGATAGTGCTCTGGTAAGCCCTGTGTTCTTAGTCTCAAATCCTTTTAACTGGAGCTGGCAGTTCTGGCTTTCAGCATTGGCCTGGGATTTGAAAGGAGGTGGGGTAGGATGCAGTCACGCACTCCAGCATGGGGGCAGTGTCCTCTTGTTGGGCCTTGATATGCATAGCTGCTCCCCCCTCCTCCCCCCCCCATGTGAAGCTGGCGCTCAGTGAAGTGTCACGACCAGGAGCTGAGCATCTCTGGGGATAGGTTGTTTTTTTTTTTAATGCAACAATATTTACGGCTTCCCTGCTGCTTTTTTGGGGGTTGCTCAACGGTAAATCAGTTTAAAGCTGGAACTCTAATAAAGATTCTGCTGCCTGCTCGACACAAAGAAGGGCAAGTTTATCTCAGGGAGCAAAAGGAAAGGGCTAGACGCAGGCATTCGAGCTGCAAATAGATGCATATTTATTGGAGACTTCCTTGTCAGACGTTATCTGTGCAAAGATGAAGCTGTCTGGATGCAGATCAAATAACTTTGGAGATATGAGGCTTCTAGTCTCTCTCTTCCCAGCTGTAGCTTCCTCTGCTCCTTGTCAGAATTCTTAACTCCTTGACTCCGGGATTGTAGTAGGAAAGAATTAAACCTTTTTTTAAGAAAATCCGTTGCTCTGGGGGAGTGGATGGCTAAACCATCTGGCCTGACCTGATTCTTGGTTCTGTTTTGACGCTTTTGTGCCCTTAAATTAACTTTTCACATCTAGTGTCATGTCCTCCCAACATGCGCATGCAGTTGGTCAATCTGGAATCTCCATGGTTTTCCCCTGTTGCTAGTGATCATTGATGGTTAATGGTCAGCGTTTGTCCTATCAGCATAGCAGTAGCCCTTGTAACCAAGCCAAACACTTGCAGTTGAAAAGGCACAGGTTAGCCCCTGCTTCTCTGCAGTAATTACATTGAACCAGTTCAGTAGGGTGGTATCTTGTGTGATTGTTGAATCTTTCCGGTGATCAAGCTAGGTGACACTCAGTCCACTTTCATTCCATGCTGCTGCTGCTGCTGTCCCCTTGAGGATGTGGAACAGTCCAATAGATGATCTCGGCTTTCTGGATAGTCTCCCAGCATCTTCCTTGGTTCCAGGGTCACAAGTACAGAGCTTGCTGCAGCTCTGTCCCCTCTGACTGCGCACCACAGGCTCCAGGCCTCAAGCCATGACTTCTGGTATGGAATCGTGCAGTTCTTCCACTCCGAGACCTGGCGTTGAGCTGCAGCATCCTGTGTATCAACTGAGCTTAACCATCAGCTCTTGTGATGTCCCATAAGTGTTGGCAGATGAGCGGCTATCTCGAGCCATTGTTCTGCTTCCTGTTTTTTTACCAACTGCTTGTTGTAAAACAAACCACCGTATTCATGCCGTAAGCTCCATGACCCGGTCAAGGTACAGAGCTGCCACAGTGTGATCTGGTCCCTGTCTCCCAGTTACCCGTCTGTACCCGTCACACCCTTCAGACAGCTGCCCAGGGTCGTTGTCTAGGTCCGGAGGTGGTTGCTTAGCAGGTGTGGA
This sequence comes from Mauremys mutica, assembly GCF_020497125.1. Classification (NCBI taxonomy): domain Eukaryota; kingdom Metazoa; phylum Chordata; order Testudines; family Geoemydidae; genus Mauremys; species Mauremys mutica. Next base: position 2,154,527 of record NC_059096.1, read on the forward strand.
TCCTCTTATCTGGATATCTCCAGCTCCTGTGCTGGCACAACAAAGGGTGTGGAGCTGCATTAGTGTGGAGTAGCAATCCCATGTCTAGAGCTCCTGGCAGCAGAGCACTTCCAGAGTGATGGATGGGAGCATGCTGCGTATTACTGTCCAGCGCTCCATTAAAGGAGCAGGGCTTGACCTTCATGTGATCTCCTGGGAGAGATCTGGTGTTGCTGCTGTAGAGGCTAATAGAATGGGAAAACTCCCCCCGCCCCTCATAATAAGCATTTCCTGTTGGCTTCTCATTGCTACACCACCCCACCAGCGTGGGGAGCAGCCTAGCAGGTACCTGGATCATGTTTGTTTAACAGATGAGTCCTGATATAATGACCCCATCTCTGAATGCAGAAGTTTGTGGTGGCAAAATTTGGTTCCTGTTTGTTACAGGGAAGGAGGACCCTGTCGCTTGTGTGGTGCTCTTGTCCGTGCTCCACTTTCCCTGAGGTCCCCTGCAGTGCTGCCAACTCAGAGCTCATGAGTCTGACCCCCAGAATCACGAGACTTACGTTCCATTTTTTTAAAAATTTGCCTTCTGGTTTTTACGCCTTTAGGGCCACAGTTTCAAACTGTCCTCCACAGCAACAAGGCTGAGCCCTTCAGGAGTGGAGGACGTGGTAGCATGTTCCCACGGCTCTAAGGTAAATACCAGACTGAGCGTTTGGCACCGGTGGTCACTGCCTGGATCCTCTTGTCACATCTCACTTCGGCTCCTCTTGGTGCCTGCCCTCCCGTCCTCCCGCGAGTTCTCTGGCTCTTTCCAAATCCGAGCAGGGTGTTTGTGGTATTGGAAACCCTTTTATGTACAGACCCATTAACCTAATCTCGGTTTACATGCCTGCACTCTGTAGGTCGGCTTTCCTTTGTGACGGCGAATGCTCTCCTCTGAGACTTCTTCAGGGCTGAGATCCTGGGGAAAGGATTCTCTTTGACTCGGAAGGGATGGAGAGAAACTCTGTATCTGCTGCTTTGGAGCAGAAGGCCACGGAGCTGGTATGGGGGGCATGAGGCAGAGCAGCCTGGCACTGAAGGATTCTCAAGGCTGAGCAAATGTTTTGCATATCATCTGCTCTACAGAAGACTCTGCATGGGTGCATTGCTACCTTGTTCTGTTCCGATTGCAGCTGCGCAGAGCATACCTTCCCTGTGCTCATCTCTCTGCATGAACAGGGTGAGGACAAAGGCGTCCTATCTTCCAGTCCCTCCAAATTACTGGCCCAAACCTCCCGATTGACCACCTCTGCTGCAGCAGCGGTCAGGCATCTCTGCCGTGGTGGGCACTGTTGACCACCCATTTGGCATGTTGCCCCAACTGAGAGGCCAAAATAACCATGTATCTTGCTGCCTTCAGAATGAATTTCACTAGTTTTCCTGTGCTAAGCCCCCTGATCTGACAAGGGGACAGAGCTGGATTCTCCTCGGGGACTCCTAGGTCTGACAATGCACTTGTACCGTGGGGAGCACAGCAGGACCACACCGAATAGAGAGTTCCTGGCGCTGGTGACTTTTCCGGAACCCTTAGTCAAACAGTGACATTCTCTTTCTGCTGGCTCAGTTGCCTAGAAGCGCACTTGCTGCAGGCTCACTCCTTGCTTGAGCGTGCTACTGCCTAAACCCACAAAGACACTTCTCAAGGTGCGAACGATCAGGCTTATTACTAGCTTGCTCCCTGCCTCTGACCAAAGGCTGCCAGATGGGCAGATGAAATGTGGCTTTTTTTATTCTGTAGCATGGATGAAACTCTGGAGAAAACTAGGTCAAAGTACAATCACAGTCTCCGCTTGCAAGGCTCTTTGTTGCATTAATATACCTCATTTGCTTTCACTCCTACCATCAAAAGGCTAAAATCCCCTTTCATATTTCCAGTGCCGCTCTGAACTGAATAGAACCTGCTTCCTTCCTCATCCCCATCCCCAGAGAGGTGAGTGGTGGCGGGGGGAAGTCCATTCTCCTGCTCCCCAAGGGAGATGCGTGCTCACTCTGAATAATACTAATTCCTAACTGAAAACACTTGCGAGGAATTCCAGGAAGGCCACACTATAAACAAGTAGAATCTTGTAGTGTACAGTTTTCCCAGCTGTCTCCCTTGCCATTCATCTGTTATTGCCTAGCAGCCAACGGAGGCCAGGAGAACCTGCTTTTAGCCCTGTCATGATCTCTGGCCCCTCTGTTCCAGTGGCCTGCCAACCAGTACTGATCCTGCATGCTCCTGCAGCTGTTCCCACCTTTTCCGAAGCTGCTCGGTGTTTGGGCCGTGCTGCACCGGATCCGGCTGCTCGCCATTAGCTCTATCCTGTACCGGAGTTGGGCAGTTGGAAGACTGGGGCTGGCGCGTTCTGAAGCCTCCTGGTGAGTGCTGTGAAGGAATGGAAGAAAGCTGGTGCCAGACATCTGTCCCGAAGTCTCAATCTGGGAAACAGACTCGTTGGGCTACTCAGATTGGTACTTTAGCCAACGTGATTTGCCTGCACTTCTGAGTGGCTAGCTGTGTTGTGGGACTAGCTGCCGTGTCCCAGGCGCATTGGCTTCCGCACTGCTTGTACAAAGCCTCTTAGAGCAGATAGTCACATGCAGTGCCTTGAAAATTGTTATCCTGTTTGCAGCCAAAACTTATCAGGCCTAGCTCATTTAAGCTTGTAAAATACCCCTGGACTAGCTTCTGATTTGTAAGCTTAAACGACTGCCATCTACACTGGAAAAACTGCGGCGGCTCATGCGTTATGCAGAGCCCTGTGAGCAGTCAGGGTTCCAGCTGAACCCAGGCATGCTTGGAAAATAAGTGCCTGTCAGACTCCTTCAGCTCTCGGAGCAGCACTTACTGTCCACATATATGCTCAGTCTCTCTGTAGCCAGCCCCTCCTCATAGTTCATGCACTCCTTAGGTGCTAGACTGAATTAACAAAACCTGCTCCTGCTGGCCACTGGCTGGGCATCCTGCTCGTGCTGTGCAGTGCTGGAGGGAGGCAGATGGTCCGATTCCCCGCAGGGCTACACCTGGCCTTGGGGGACACCTAGGGTGACCAGATGTCCTGATTTTATAGGCACAGTCCCAATTTTTGGGTCTTTTCTTATACAGGCTCCTATTACCCCCCACCCCCCCACCCCCATCCCGATTTTTCACACTTGCTGTCTGGTCACTCTAGGGACACCTTGTTTTTCCTTAAATAGAAAATTGCCCCTCTTTAGCAAAACCTGAATTTCAATGCAGAGTGAACATGCAGTGGCTGTGATTGGACCCATTCCTAGTCCTTCCATAGGCTCCAGTCGACGCTTCTTGGACCTCTTCAGCTTCCAATTCCATGCCTCAACTACCACCCACTTGCATTTTGCTTCCTCATCTTGGTTGAGATTTTCAAAGTAGGCAAAGGGATTGAGACACTTCAATTAATCCTATTGAAAGGTGTTTAAATCTCCTAGACTGCTGTGAAAATCCCTCCCCTTGACTCCACTGTTCTCTCTGACCCACTGTACTCCTGTGCGTGTGTATACTCAGCCAGTTTAGGAACACTTACTTTCTGGGGGTGTGGTCCCATATGCTCATGGCTATCTCCTCCCTCTGTAGGTGGCCTCTGCTTTGGGATAACACACGAGCCACGCCTTCGTAAATTCTGTTCCTCGTTATGGCCCAGACACACTCTGTGGCGCCGTGAGATTCACCTCACCTCCCTGCCATTTTCCCCACCTACCTCACTGGGGCGTGGGAGAAGATTTGAGAAGTGCCAAGTGTTTCCCATCTCCTTGTATTTAGATACCCCCAGTTTGCTGTCCAAATTGCGAAACCTCCGTCTGCTCCTGCTGTCTGGTGCCCTGGGAACTAGCTGTGGGTTTTTTGTGGCATGCAGAACTGACCAAGCTGTGGAACAGAAGTGGGTCAATACTCACTCCAGGGCTTACTAATTCCCTTGCTTTTATTGTGGCTTAAAGGCCAGCCTCCCCGTGGCAGGGGAAGTCCTCGCGGGGAGCGACCAGGGCTGTGTATTTAGAGGGGCGTGCATGCTGTGACATGGAATTGGTAGCACGTCTCGCCCTGGGATGAGCTCTGCAGGTGCCCTTCCATGACAAGTGATGACTTTAGGACAATGTCATTTGTCTCCGGATACTGCTCAGTGCCTTCCTTGTTCCGAGGGTCTCCTGGCTGCCTCTGCTTCGGATGTTGTCCCCTTGACTGATCGCTGTCAGCCTGCAACTTACATCCCGCCCACCTGACGCTGCAAAGAAAATTGTTTTTCACACACCTTGGTGCAGTTTTCAGACTGACCCTTTGTATTTACGTACCCAGCAGTTTCTGTTCACTTCGTTTGCAGATGCAAGAAGAGGGACAGAAGTATCTCAAGTCTATCAGGATAACGAGACGTGGGCTGAAATGCTGAATGTAAGACCAGTCTATTTTCAGCACTGAGTCCGCTATTGACTCTCGCCTTTTTCTGGAAACTTGGATCTGTGCTTACCTTTGTTAACAGCTCACTGAGCACTGAATGCTCCTGTGCTGTGTGGAGACCGCGTCCTGTGTTTTCCCGGACCTGGTGCTTTGCATTAGTTCAACCCCATCTCCACCCCACCCCCAGCATATCCCATTGACACATGACGGGGAGTAAATAGCTCCAGCAGCTTCCATTAGTGGTTCTCTTTGCCTTTTTTACTACTGCATATGCAAACATTATGCACAGGCTATTACAGGTGTAACCTAACCAGTAAATACAATTACAACTTTATAGCTTAAAATTACAGACAGACAAGAGTAGAAAACTGCCCTTAAAATGTACCTGGGATGGTCCCGGGAGAGGAGGTAGATGATGATGAGCGGGTGTGTCTGTGTACTAGCTTGGTGTGGATTTCAGCGAGCTAATAGACTTTCATAGCACTAAGCTGGCGAGGTTTAAGTTTCAGTGTGGTTCACCCATTTTATAGGTGGGGAAACTGAGGTGCATAAGTGGAGTGACTTGTCCAAATTCAATCTGTGGCAGAGCTGGGAACAGTAGAACCCAAATTTCCTGTCCCCTGTTCTAACTCGACTAGGCAACACTTTTAGCTTCATTTGGACTCCTCGTTGGTTTGTCTGAACGTGCCAGGCCCTGGGTCTGATTCGCTCCCCCTTGAACATGGCTCTGTGCTGTTCATTATAGCACAGGGCTGCCTGGGAACTGCTGGCGGTGCTCAGACGTGTTTTCACCAAGCCCTTGCAGGAAAAGCAACCTTCTTGGTAACGAATCCTGAGCAGACCTCATCCCGACGCAGCAAGGTGCAACCCCCATCTGCCCTATAAAATCTGGTGCCGCCACCCAACGCCCTGACTCAGACATCAGATGTGCCACTAAGTCAGCGGGCCCAGGGAAATGGGAGTCAGGGTTTTACTAACTTCCTGCCAGCTCAGGCACCGAAATGGGTTAAGGCTGCATTGTAGCTTTCGCGGGCTGGGCTGTCCCATGAAATTGCTTGGCTTGGGTCTGTTCCTGGGTGGATGGGAGCAGTCAGCAGAGAGCTCTCCTGGTCCAGCTCCTTCCACGCATGACTCAGAGTATTAGTGCAAGGTGGTAATTAAACCTCTCCTTTGGACATGCATGTGGCTGCCTCTACCAGTCAAACTTCCTGCTCCGGTGAGGCCAGCAGTGGGGCTCACTTCTCTTATCAAGTCTGAAACTGTGACTCATCCCTCCCTTCCCTGACTTGTTGTGACTCTGAGTCTGGGTCACAGGCCATGGGGAGGGCGGACTATGGATCTCCTGATCTCAGAGGGCCCTGCAAACCTTGGGAGTGGGAGTGAAGTCTGAGGGGAGCCTGGCATGGCCATAAAAGGCAGCTCTCCTGGCTCCCTGCGTCAGCCTGGGTCTCTCTTGACCTGAGCGTTGTCCTGAGCAACCTCCCCTCTCCCCGGAGAGCAGAAAGTTTCCTTTGAGGAGCCCAGGAAGGGGGTAGAGGAGGGGACTCCTTCCATCTGGGAGTGTTAGAACCCCACCCTGGATGCCTGGGACACAGGTGGGACTGGGGAAATGCATAGCAGCCCGGGAATGGCCTTCATTGTCTCCTAGTGCAAACCACACCCAGGCTCTTTCCTGGAAAGCTTCCGCTGTGTTTACCCAAGCCGTCCCCAGGGCAGGGCCCTGCTTGGAGCCATCGGCAGCCTGGGCTGTTTTTCTCAAATAATCAGAGTGCATGAACACATGCTGATGCCGGGGGTAAGCAGCCCCGTGTAGAAGCGTCACATGCTTTAGTGGATCTGTGCAGATGTGGGGAGAGCGAGGCAGAGTTTGTCTGACACGAGCCGGAAGCAGGCAGGGTTAGAGCTGCCCCTGCTGCCAGCCAGCCATGCTCCAGCCCCTTGAGCATGCTCCACACCCTCTGGAGCGGGTCTGGGGAATAGCTCTGCAAAACGGTGCCCTGCTCTCAGGACAAAGGCTGGGGCTATCATCAGGCCTTTCGAGAGAAACTTGTGTCCCAGGTATGGCCAGTTCAGTGGGGCCCTCCTCCCATTTCACCCCAGCTGCAGAGGTTTTTGGGCCCCAGTACAATTGAACCCTCCCACCCCAATCAGCCCTGGCTATAATGTACTCCACTCGCTTTGGAGAAGTCGCTCTGTTGCAAGCCCACATGCAGTCCAGACAATAAGCAGCAAGCTCCTTGCTGTCTGCTAAGCTCTCTTGCCCGAATTCTTTAGCCTGGCACTCCTGCTTGCGATCCTACTGCAGCACGCTGGCAAGGTGGGTCTTACAGAGAGCTACGGAGGGGTGAGGCTGGCAGGGAGGAGGCCAAGCATTACTCAGTTCCTTGTGGTATTGCCCCAGAAACGCTAGGTGCTTTCCAGGTGAGCAGGACAGTGTCCTACCTGCATATGCAGGCGGGGCTGGGGTCTGGCTTACTGCTCATCACTCTGGGCTGAAACCCAGCCCACTGCAGAAACCTCCCCCCACCCCGTCCTAAGGACCATAGGGACGGCTCCATTAGGTGTCTGGCTTGTGCCCATGGGAAGGAGGCAAGTGACTCTGGAATAGGCCCTGTTAGCATCCGGACATCGCTGTGCTGGGGTGGGGGTTTGAGAAACCTGCTTTACCACCTGCAGTACCTCCCTCCCCCCACATGCTGCCAACTCCTCGCCAATAACAGCACAGCTGGATTGCAGAGATTCCTGAATTCCTTCCTCAGGGTCTGGCTGTTGCTTGGAATTGGGGGCCCTCCTGTCCTCTGTGGACCTGAGGTGCCTATTGGGATTAGAGGGTCACTTTCTCCCCCAACCTGAGAGGGTCACAGGGCAGCCGCTCAGCTGGCGTGAATACGAGTCTGGGCCGTCCGCTCCGAGATAAGTAGCTGTTGTTACCTCTTGGCATTCGGCTCAATGCACAGCTGGGTGGAGCAGAAACAAATGCCAGCTGGAGCTTTAAATGAAGAGAAACGCTTGGTTAAAGTAGGGTAAACATGGCTTGCAAGGAAGCGCGCTGCCTTACTGAGCTGGCTGAGCATGCGCGGCCGCTGTGTATGCTTGGGCTTGGTTGGCCCACAGCACCGGTCTGGGCTTTATTAACCTCCTGGGACCGTCTCTGCGAGGAAGCAGGTTCCATCTTAGGTCAAGCGCTGAATGGCTGCGCTCTGCTAAGAGAGCAAACAGACATTCCCCCTCCGAGCTGGCCGGAGACCCACCAACTCACTGGGTGTAGGCCAAGCAGCTGTTGGACTCACTTAGCTGCTAGCAGCATGTGCCAGATTCAAGCCAGTGACCTAGAGGTGAAAGCTCCATATCCTCTTCCCAAGCCTCTGAGCTGCCAAGTCTCAGCTGAAAGCACCCGTTCAGGTGACTAACGAGATCAGTCTCGCCCCGGCTCCCGATGTTTCCATTGTTTCGCCAGCTTCTCTCAGGAATGCGTCCTTCCTGTCCGCCAGCATCTGGAGGAGCCCCCTACCCAGAGAGCCACCATGATTAACCCGCATTCCTATCCTGGGTGTGTCTGCACCCAGCTGCAGCTGCTGTTCTCCATTAACCCTTCAGTGCAGTGGGGTCTCCATTAGTGGCACTGGCTGCAGTTGCAGTATACAGAATGTGCATCTAAGTAAGGTGAGCAGCTGTCCTGGTTTTATAGGGACAGTCCCAGTATTTGGGGCTTTTTCTTATATACCCCCCACTCCCGTCCCAATTTTTCACCTTTCTATACGGTCACCCTACATCCAAATCCCATCCTGCCAACGTCCAGTGGCTATTTCCTTGCTTGCTCTGTGTTTCTCTGAATACCTCTGCAGCAGCTGTCTGCTCTCCTGGAAATGTGACTGCTCTAGGCAGATCTGTGAGGGCCATGGGGCTGAGTCTGACGGGAATCCTGAGCAGCCTGACCTCAAGTCTGTGTGGAATCTTCTGAGGCTGTGCAGGGTGTGTGTGGGCGGGCAGGGGAGATACCTGGACAAAGTGCATTTCCACTGTGGGAAAGGCTGGATTCCCAGTTCGCACTTGGCAGAAATGCTGGAATCAGTCAGCACAAGGGATTCCTACCCTGATCCAGGTTCCTTGTGGCTGTCCCCGCCTTAATCTCTGAGCAGGGCATGGGGCTGGAATCTGGCACTCCCTTGCGAGCCACTCCTTCTAGCAGCATGGGGCGGTGGCTGCTTGGCGTCTCCTCCCCCAGGGGCTGAGCCGGCTGCTGCCAGCCCCAGGAAGGAGAGTGGCTCTCCTGTATGGCAGTCTAGAGGCGACTCTGCAGAGCTGTTTCCATTTGAATTCCATCACTAGGGGTGTAAGAGATTTTGCCTGGAGGTGCCGATACTCAGGTTATTGCATCCTGGTAAGTACCTGCCCTGGGACGGCGGTACCTGTTCTCCTGGGCATCTCCCGTGGCATGGGTACAGCAGCTAGTCTTAGCCCTGGGTCCGGCACCCAGTTGGAGGGCATTTCACTAGGACAGGCTAGCGTGGCTTGCCTTATTTTTAGGTGCACTCAGGCTGTCCCAGAAACATCTCTGAAAAGCCCGTTTTTATTCTGAACTCCAGACCCTTGTGGCTGGCTTCAGCTTTCTGCCAGTTCGTCTGTCTGGAAACGGCTCTTTAAAAAGCTCCTCTGTGCTGCCCGGAATAGCAGGGGATCTGTCCCTCGGCACGGGATGTTCTGCACACGCCTTCAGGAACCGAGAATAACCCGCCCCCTTCTGCAGCGAGTAATGGCCATGGGGAGCTGGAGCTTTACTCAGGCTGCCTGTACCAGCCACAGCCTCCTTTCGTGTTGCAACACGAGAGGCAAAGTGCTGAGCTGTGGGATTTGTCATCTTGGTTCATCCTTTCATCTGGTTAATAAGAAAAGGGCAGATAGTGATCTCGGCATGTGTGGGAGGGTCATGGGCAAGCAGCACTTAGCTACTGATGGTGTGTTAGCCTGGGTCTGCGAGGGGCAGGGGGTTCTGGATGGAGTCTGTAACTTCCTTCCCCTTCTCCCTGCAGAGCAGCAATGGAGGTGATGAACATGATGGAGCAGCCGATCAAGGTGACGGAGTGGCAGCAGACCTACACCTACGACTCCGGCATACACTCTGGGGTGAACACCCAGGTGCCGTCGGTCAGCAGCAAATGCATCGCGGATGACGAGGACCTCTACGCCAAGCAGTACACCATCAAGACAACCACCTACAGAGAGGCGGGGGGCCAGGGCCTGGGCCCAGCGGCAGGTAGGACACAGAGGGCCAGGATATAAAGTTGGTGATGAGGATGGGGGTTGTGCAGAAATTCTAGTGCTCCATCCCAGCCTTTCTCCATCTTCCTCCCATGTCCTATACTGGATCTACCCCACTCCATAAATCCTTTGTCTTCTCCATGCCTGGGCGGCCACTGCAGCTGAAAATACCTTCCCCTGTCTCCCTGCCTACGGGCAGCACGGCTGAGTGCAGGAAGGATCTCATACAGAGAGGGTGTTTTGTGGCATAGCCACATCTCTAATTCCGAGCTCGGTCTCCACATATGCCTCAACGGCGCTTTAAGCTGCGTTCTCAAGATAGGAGCCGTCTGATCCCAGCCTAGTGATCAGCCATCTGTGCCTCTCAATTACCTGGCTGCTCAGAGACAGTTTGCAAAACTGTTCCCAGGCATTCAGCTTGTCGTTTGCCCAAAGTAGCTGGTGATGGTGCAATTCTGGCATGTCTGAAACAGAGGGGAAGAAAACTAGAAAAATGTTCCCCTCCTCCTCCCTTTTTCCCCTGTACCCCAAACACCTGCACATTGTCAGCAGAACGACAGCTGTCTTGGCAGCTACAGTACCTGGGCTGGGCTGGGCTGAGGAGGGGAGGGACAGCTTCTGTGACGCGAAGTAGAAGACCCTGGCTCTGTTTCTCTGTCTAACAAGAGAGTGACTCGTTGAACTCTTACCTGCCAATGCTGGACTCCGTTCTAGTGGTTCTCCCCTGTGTTTATCTCTGAGTAAAGGGATCAGATTACTGGCCCCAGATGGTAAATCCCCTTGCCCGCAGAAGAGGTACAGTGTTGGCAGAGGAGGGGAAGCGAAAGGTATTTCCACACTACAGCAGCAGAGCTGCAGCCGTGTTGCTTTAGCCTAGATACTTCCTGCAGCATCAGAAGGGGGTTTCCATGCAGGCAGGTAACCCACCTCTCTGAGGCTGTGGCTCGGTCGGCGGAGGAATCCTTTCTCACAGCCCCGTGACCAGGCCTTACAGTGGAGTAGCTCACGCCCTACCCTGGTCCTGAGGCTGCGCCTAGGCAATGGTGTGATTTGGGGATAGTTTGTCAGCTAGGAACTGGACCAAAGCCACCGGCCATTCCCAGAGGCTACAGGTGGCAATTTGGTGGTAAGAGCTGGATCTGTCCCAGCAAACCCCACAGTGAAAGGCCTCCAGATGCCATTCCAATCCCCTGAGCCAGCTGGTCCCAACTTGCAAATGCCCTTAATTTTGTTTTAATTAACAGGCCTTGTGTGACAATTTCCTAATTATGCTGCCTAATTAAGTGTTCCCTTACCTCTGTGCTGCTGTATCTGTTTACAACGTGAAGCACCAGCTCCTGGGGCGGGGGCCGGGGTGGATTCTGACTTTACGGGTGTTATTTTGTTAAGCTCCTGCTCAGCTAATTGAAATCTGGAGGCCTGGCAGTGAACTCTGCAGAGCTTGGGAGTTTAACATTCCTGCCCCCTCTCCTCCCTGCAGCAGCAGACATGGAGTCTCAGCTGGCCATGACACGGGCCCAGCGTGTCCGGGCTGCCATGTACCCAGAGACCGTGGAGGACCGATCCCTGCTCATGACCACTCACATTGAGGGCCAGCAGACCAATGTGCAGAGGCTGGCCGAGCCCTCGCAGATGTTGAAATCTGCCATTGTGCACCTGATCAACTACCAGGACGATGCGGAGCTGGCCACCCGGGCCATCCCGGAGCTCACCAAGCTGCTGAATGATGAGGACCCGGTAAGGGAGCAAACTCTGCTCCATGCAGGCTCTTGTCTGGGGTGTGTTCTGGGATCAGGCTGCAAGCCTCCTAGCTGCGTGCTTGCCTGGGAGCATAGCTCTGGCTGGGCCCTCGGAGGAGATCCAGCCAACGCTGACCAACGCCCCTCTCCTTTGTAAAGCACTGGAGTCACATGGCCCATCAGCCCTGCTGCAGCAAGGGGGAACCTGACCCAGGACAGCTGTGTCCCTTTACATCTGTACTCAGTTCTTCCCCTCTCCCTCCTGTCCTTTTAAACCCTCATGTGACCGTAGCGCTCCTGGCTTTGGCCAGATGGCCAGGCAGGGCAGCCTGCACCCTAGTGCTGCATAGATTCCAAGGCCAGAAGGGACCCTTGTGAGCTCCTATATGTGCAGGCCAGGGAACTGCCCCAAACTAACTCCTAGAGCAGAGCTTTTAGAAACCCCCTGATGCATTGCACCCCTGGCTGCTTCTCCCTTCCCACCCCCCTGCTGTGCCAGAGCGCCTGAGCCCTGGCCGCAGCCCGCCCTGCTGCTGTGCGTTGTGGTACCATTTTGTTAAGTAGCCGCCGTCGCACAAGTACTCCTCGTTCTAGCTGTGCGGGCTCTCAGCCCCCTGAGCAGAGTCTTTCCCACCACTCTGGCCCAGCATATCCGTACGGTACAGTGGATCCAGCTGTCTCATGTGCAGCGCCATCCATCTGAAAGGCAGGAAACCTCTTCTGGCTTCTTTAGTGGGAGACTCAGCTCCCTCGCTGCTCTGTAATCTCCCGGTTCGTCGCATTGGCTGGGACCCCTCTCCCATCTGCAGCCTTCTCTCTCCCCAGGTTGTAGTCAGCAAAGCAGCCATGATAGTGAACCAGCTGTCGAAGAAGGAGGCGTCGCGCCGCGCCCTGATGCAGTCCCCACAGATTGTGGCAGCGGTGGTGCGTGCCATGCAGAACACGAGCGACTTGGACACCGCCCGCTGCACCACCAGCATCCTGCACAACCTCTCGCACCACCGTGAGGGGCTGCTGGCCATCTTCAAATCTGGAGGCATCCCAGCTCTCGTGCGGATGCTCAGGTACCAGGCAGCAATGTGCTAATTCTGCGCTCACCCGGAGTCTGTTCAGTAGGACAGCTGCTTGCTGTATAGGGTGGCTGGAAGTGGGCAGGAACGGAGCCAGGGCAGGTGAGAGGCATTGGCAGCGCTCTGGTGTGGCCAGTCTACTGGCATTGCAAAGCTCCTTGTCTCACAACTGCTGCAGGCTTAGCTGAGCCCGTTCCCTAGTCAAAGAGGAGTCTCTGCTTTCTCGCTTGGACGCTCCTCTGCCGAGCTGGCTACGCAGTCTCCTGGGCTTCTGGCGCTTTGCGAAATCCAGGGACTCCCTCCAGCTGGCCAGAGTGGGGATGCCACAGACGTCTGTTGTGGGCCCCTCTGGTGTTTCACTCACTGGTGAGGTTTAAGCTGGGCTCTCGAAGTGCCTGCTGGGCTAGTGAGGAGTGGAGCTAGGGACAGCACAGTGCTCGCTTCTGTTCCATGCGGATCCCAGGGGGGCTGAACTTTCCAGGCACCGCGCTTCGATGGCCGCCTGCCAGGGGGCCACACCCAACTGGCATAAAATGGTGCTGCCTGCAGCAGCCCTTCCATTCCTAACATGGCAGTGCAGTCTGCCAGAACTACACATCCCAGCATGCAGTGCCCGGCCCGCTCTGCGGCCTGCCTTCCCACGGGCCGTCCTCCCTGTAGCAAGCACGAAGGCGCCCGCATGTCCCTCGGCCTTCAGCCACCTCCTGCTGTGGCCTGATTCCCCTTCGTGCTCTCGTCCCTAGCTCTCCGGTCGAGTCGGTCTTGTTCTACGCAATCACCACCCTGCACAACCTGCTGCTGTACCAGGAAGGCGCCAAGATGGCGGTGCGCCTGGCCGACGGCCTCCAGAAGATGGTTCCCCTGCTGAACAAGAACAACCCGAAATTCCTCGCCATCACCACTGACTGCCTTCAGCTGCTAGCCTACGGGAACCAGGAGAGCAAGGTGAGCCTGCTGCCAGCCCGGCTCCGTCGTCGCATTTGTCCCGTGGCTGCCAGGATCCGGGAATAGGTGGGAAGTGGAGGCTGCTGTCAGTGGACAGCCTGGTCTGCGTCGTCAGCTTGTCCGTTAATTAGAACCAGCGGAACTGCTGGGGTGAGAGCGAGGGCGGAAGGTTCGAACGCTCCCTCTCTGCTCCTGCAGGGCCCACTAGCCTGGATACTTGGTACCGCAGCACTAAATGCCATGGCAGCTCCGCTCTGCTCCGCTCCAGCAGGTGAGCGGTTCTAGCCCAACCCCCTCAGTCCGTCCTGCTCCCCATGGCGAGTTTAGCTCTCCTGCTGGACTTGTCTAGGCTGGAAGGACAGTACGGAAATGTGTTTGTAGCCTTAAAGAAAGACGCTCTTTTCCCTACTCCTGTGTGACAGTAGTTGTGTGTAAACACTCCTGAGAGAGGCTTGGTGCCCGGAATAGCACAGAAACCCAGCATTTATTGCCAGCAGGTGCTGCGTGCTGCGTGTGCAGCCGAAGCTGGATCTCCTGTTACAGACGCCAGAGAAGTTACAGGGAATAGTAGCAAACCCTCTGGGCTGCTGGTTAGACCGAGTCTACGCTACGGGCACTGCAGCGGCGTAGCCATGTCTACGCCAGGAGGGAGTGGGTGGGGGGCTGAACTGCGGTGCTCAGGGGTGGCATTTCTCATACCACTGGGCGCCGTAGCTGTGTTGACCGTACTGAGTCTAGACCCAGGCCTAAGTCTGAATCCTTTCCGGGCCGGGTGGCTGGTCTGTGTGAGGCTCTTGGCGTTTGGGTGGGGAAGTTGCACTGAATTTGCTGCGCACAAAGTGCAGTGGGCCGTCTAGTTTAGTGTCCTTTGACTTTAATCCTGAAAGTCTGAGTCAGGTTTAAGTTGCACAATGGACCTGCAGACTGTCCTGGTGCCCTGGTTATAGACCCACAGAAATGTGGGGCTGGAAGGGTCCTTGAAGTCAAGTCCAGCCCTCTGCACTAGGGCAGGGCCACATGAACCTAGCCCGTCCCTGACAGCTGTTCTTAAAAGGCTCCAGTGATGGGGCGTCCACAGCCTCTCTGTGAAGCCTGTTCCAGAGCTTAGCGACCCTGAGAGTTAGAGACTTGTTCCTAAGATCTCCCCTACATCTCCCCTGCTGCAGACTAAGCCCGTTACAGCTTCTCCTGTGGACATGGACAATTGATCCCCGTTGTCTTTATATCAGCCCTTAGTATGTCTGCCCACTGTTCTCAGGTGCCCCCCTTGGTCTTCTTTTCTCTAGACTAAACGTGCCCTTCGTAGTCCGGGTTTCCTAAACCTTTTAACCTTTTTTGTTACTCTGCTTTGGACTCTCCAATTCGTCCGCGTCTTTCCAAAATGTGGTGCCCAGAATTGGACACCGGACTCCAGCTGGGTCCTCACCAGTGCCAAGTGGAGCCTGAGCGTTCCCTCCTGGGTTTTACACACGACACTCCTGTTCATACACCCCAGAATGAGATTAGTCTCTGTCACAGCTTCATCACAGCACTGACTCCTATTCAATTTGTGATCTGCTAGAACCCAGCTCCCTTTCAGTGGAACCACCACCTAGCTGGTTAGTCCCCAGTTTGCAGTTGTGCATTTGATACACACGCGCACACACCCCACACACCCTCCAAGTGAAGTACTTTGCACTTGTCTTTGTTGAAGTTCAGCCTGTGGTTGATTTCAGACCAATTCCCCAATTTGTCAAGGTTGGTTTGAATTCTACTCCTGTCTTCCGAAGTGCTTACAGCCTTTTCCCAGCTTGGTGTCACCTGCACGTTCCATAAGCATACTGTCCACGCCGATATCCAAGTCATTAATGAACATCTGGAATAGCACTGGACCCAGGACTGAGCCCTGTGGGACCCCACAGCCTCCCAGTTTGACAGCAAACCATTGATAGCTACTCTTGAGTCTGGTCTTTCAGCCAGTTACACGCCCACCTTTCAAGTCATTTTGTCTAGACCAAATGACTATTCCCTAGTTCAGTTATGAGAACCTCATGGGGGACGGTGTGTCAGAAGTTTTCCTAAAATCAAGATATGCATCTACTGCTCCCGCCACCCCCTAGGCCAGTAACCCTGTTATATTGGGGGTGGGAGAGGGGGGGGGAATAGTTTTGACGTGTTTAGCAATTCCAGTGTGGAACCAAGCTGTGAGGCTCCCATTCACGCGGAGTTGGATCCAGTTGAGTCAGGAGAGCAGAGCAGATATTCCTGCTAATACAACAGCGCCTCGCTCAGTGGCTTAAGTGTAAATGTTAGGGGTTAATCGGCGTTCTCTGGCCGCACCTGATCTCTGCAGACACCCCTTGTGGCCACCCTCTGGAGAGCTAACGCTGCTTTCTCTTGCAGCTGATTATTTTGGCCAATGGAGGACCCCAAGCCCTGGTGCAGATCATGCGCAGCTACACCTACGAGAAGCTGCTCTGGACCACCAGCCGGGTGCTCAAGGTCCTGTCTGTGTGTCCCAGCAACAAGCCTGCCATTGTGGAGGCCGGTGAGTGAGCCCTGCGAGGGGGGGGGCAGGGGGGGCCTGTGCTGGAGGGGGCTGGTTCAGACTCAGCAGCTGGAGCAAGCTGGGTTGTGGCCCTTCCCAGGCACCGCTGGATACTTGCTTCTCTTCCAAGGCCCATGGACTAACGCTGGGTGTGGAACTGTGCCCTGTCTCAGCCTCTGGGCCAGCAGCCGCCAGCAGCATCGGGCTCCTGCTTTGATGTCAGTTATGGCTTGAGAAGTCCCCAAGCTGCTCTGTACCGTGCTCCTATTCAGCAATGTGGATTTAATTTCCATTTGTCACGTCACTTTGCTTCCAGCTGTGCTGGCTGTTACTCTTAATGAGGCCTTCATCAGAGACCCTCTAAGATGACAGTGTTAATTGTGACATCCTAACGCTTCCCCTTATTAAGGTTCCCAGCTCTCTCATCCCCTTCCATTGCAGTGAAGTTAAAAAGCACCTCCCGCAGCTCTCCCCAAACAGCACCTGTCCCCCACTGCTCACGCCCACGTCCCCCGTGTGACCTTCCATCCCTGCAGCGTCCCCGAGCACTTGCAGTGTGGTTGGTCCCTCTAGGTTTCCGTACGACTGTCTAGAACTTAGTGTTCTAACGCCACCTGGTTACAGCCCCGCTACTCCTGCCAGGATGCTGCCCATGCTTGTCACTCGCTCGAATGCCATGGAGTGACAGTCTGTCTTGGCACTGGGTCTCTGCCCCCATGGCCATCACCTGTTTCCAGAGAGCTTGTATGGAGGAGAGGCATTTCCCAGAGGACTGGTTCCTCTGGTGCACAGACGCCTCTGACGGGAGGTGGGCCTGTTAGCGCCTTTACTCGAGGTGGGGGGCCCTTCATGGAAGCAGCCAGTGCAGTAGCGAAGCTACAGGGATGGGTTAATCTCTGATTAGTGCCCTTGTGTCAGGGTTGCCACCCCAGCCTTGCCATGAGTTGGGCACTCATACTCTTTGGCTTCTTATACAGGCCAGTGGAAACTTTTTGAGGACAGATGCTGGTTTTTTGTGCTGAGGCTTGTGCAGACACATGCTTCTGGGGGAGGACGAGGGGGCAGAATTGCTCCCGGCCCTGCTGGCCAGCTGTGATGCTGCCTTTGTGTCTCTACAGTACAAGGCGAGATGGTGGCCTCAGACTTAGTGTTGCAAAGGGCTGTCTGAAGAGCCCAAACCCATGTGTAGCCTCTCTCTGAGAGCTGACGGTGCTGGGTGGCTCGGCTGTTGGGGCTAATTACAGCTGGGCTGAGCTTTGTGTTCCCTCTCTCAGGTGGCATGCAGGCTCTGGGGAAACATCTCACCAGCTCGAGCCCGAGGCTCGTACAGAACTGCCTGTGGACCTTGAGGAACCTCTCTGATGTGGCCACCAAGCAGGTGAGTGCACAGGAATCCAGGCGTTGGAAATGTTTATTTGAGGCTTCTACAAGGCCTGTTCCTGAACTGACTGTAGAGCATTAATCACCTGTCTGGTGCTCTGAGAGGGGGATACTTGATCTTAGCCTGTTCTGCACTGAGCCCAACATCCACGCTCCAGAGGGGATGTTCTTACCCAGCTTTGACTCCCAGGAGCAGCTCTCTTCACAATCCGGTTGCTATGGTATGCTTGCCATGGGGCCAGCAGGAAGTAATGGAAATCCTAGAAATGTGGGGCTGGAAGGGACCTTGAGAGATCCAAGTCCAGCCCCCTGAGCTGGGGCAGGACCAAGTAACCCTAAACCCTCCCTGACAGGTGTTTGTCCAACCTGCTCTTGAACAGCTCCAGTGATGGGGATTCCACAGCCTCCCTTGGAACTGTGTCCCAGAGCTTAACTGCCCGGAGAGTTCTTCCTAATATCTAACCTAAATCTCCAGTGGTGCCAAGTGAGCCCACTACTTGTCCTACTTCCAGCGGCCATGGAGAACAATTGATCCATGTCCTCTTTATACCAGCCCTTAACGTGTTCGAAGATTGTCAGGTCCCCCTCAGTCTCCTTTGCTCGAGACTAAACGCCCAGATTTTTAACCTTTCCTCACAGGTCGGGTTTTCTAAACCTTGGATCCCCTTTATTGTTCTCTCCTGGGCTGTCTCCAGTTTGTCTGCAGCTTTCCTAAAGCGCAGTGCCCAGATCTGCACCCAGGATTCCAGCTGAGCCCTCACCAGCGCAGAGCAGAGTGAGACAGTTACCGCCCGTGTCTAACACTCCCGTTCCTGCACCCCGAAATGAGATCAGCCCTTTTTCACAGCTGCATCGCATTGACTCAGATTCAGAACCCCCAGATCCTTTTCAGCACTAATTCCGCCTACACGGTTCTTTCCCAGTTTGTAGCTGCGCGTTTGATTTGTTTCCTTGCCAGCTGAAGTACTTTGCACTTGTCTTCGTTGAATTTCATCTCGTTGATTTCAGACTAATTCTCTAATTTGTCCATTTGTTTTGAATTCTAATCCTGTCCTCCAAAGTGCTTGTGACTCACCCAGCTGGGTGTCCTCTGCAGACCCTCTCATCAGACTCTCCACTCCAGTCTCCAAGTCATTAATGAACATATTGAATGGTTCTGGACCTGGGCCTGAACCCCGCAGCACCCCTCTAGAGGCGCCCTGCCGGTTTGGCAGTGAACCATTGATAGACTGTTCTCAGCGAGTAGCTTTCAACCAGCTGGGCACCCACCTTTATAGTAACTTTATCTAGACCCACTTCTTTACTTGGCTTATGGGACTCTTGTGCGGGACTGTCAAAAGCCTTGCTAAAATCAAGGTACATCCCATCTACTGCTTCCCCCGTCCACTGGGCCAGTTACCCTGTCAAATGCTGGCTTCCTAGCGCTCAGGATCCCCCAGCGGCCCTCGGGGGCCAGTTCCCACGGGGATGGCAGTCTGTGCTCTCCCTGCCCGTGTCTGACTTGCACTCCATCTCCAGGACCCAGTGGGGAGAAGGCGAGCCCTTCCCCCTGCTGCAAGCCTGTGAGAACATGCTGCTGGGCGCTGCCAGCCCACGCACCGCACCCACTGGGCTGGGGCTAGGAGCCAGGCCAAGGCGTCAGCACCCTTGGAAAGGCGTCTCCGGTGTTCCTCTGCTGCAGAACCGGTGCCAGACGGTTCCAACACCCGGCGAGGAAGCCATTGTTTGTCAGGCTGATAGTATCCGTGGAAGGAGCGTGGGAGCAAGGCTGGGCGGGGCGGGGTGGAGTCCGGATGAGGAAGACGCCCCCGAAGTTTCCCCAAGCTGCTTGCTTTGACACCAGGGGTTCCGCTGACAGACATGTCCCCCCTCCCCTCCCCCGCACCCCCCCGCCTTTCCGCTGCTTCCTGATGTGTTCCCCACATGGTGCTTGGCCTGCCCCTCTACATGGATTAGGGGCTGATGCAGCGTGGAAAGTATTTGGGATGGTTTTTGGAAGGCATGTGACTCAGTCTCCAGTGAGATTAACAAATGAAACATTTGGTGGTCAGGCTCTGCCGAGTAGCAAACGGGAATGCAGCTTTGTCTACTGACTTAACTCCTTCACGTCCTCTGTCTAACCAGGACCCAAGACACCTCACCCCCATCTCCCACTGTCCTTCTGGCTGTTCTTAAATCCCGCAGTCCTGCCACTAGCGACCCTCCCGATCACCCAAAGTGCGCGGGCTGGCGTGCCAGGCTGCTCTGAACAGCTGGGGATTGTATCACTTGCATGTTTCCGGCCGGGGAAACTGGTGAAGATAGTAAACTCCTAAGTGAAGCTGCACATGTCTGGCACATCTGTCACTCATGCTGTCCAAACAGTCCGGAGAGCTAGCTCTGGTTACAGGGGTCCAGAGGCCTTGGACTCTTGTTCTAAGAAAACATTGCCGCGAGCAAGACTCTTACTGCATTGAGACGCCCTGGAACAATAGCTGGCCTTTGGCATGGGGAAGGGTTGTTGAATTGTGCATGTTCTCAGGCCTGCTGGAGTCTGCCAAGCCGTAGACCCAAATAGCACAGCCTTGGGGCCCCTGAGGGAGCCTGGTTCCCAGGGGAAGGACAGCGTCTGGGTGGTACCTTGAAAGCGTCACTCTGAGGAGTTAAATGGGCAGATCTCCGGTGTGACCAGATAAAAACACCCCAGCTTCCTACTGCATGCTCCAAGCAGGGTTTGAGGGAGAGCAGAGGTGGGGGGATAGTTTGCAGCTCTATAATTCTCCCTTGTGAGGGCCCTCCAGGAAACATTCCCACCTGCCGAGGTGTCGCTGTCTGCCTGCCGTTCCAGCTGATGGCTGCCTCGGTCCCAGGCGTGCTCTGCCCTCTACTAATCTAATCTCCCTGGCACGAGGGGGGGCGTGAACGGGCTTGGTTGGTGTGAATGGTGTTCAGAGGAACGCGAGTCTTTCACTGTCTGCCCCTTCATCTGTACAATTCCCTGCATTGTCTCTACCAAGCGGCTACGCGTCCTCCGAGGCTGTGTCCTGATGGTGTGCAATTGGGGTTCTGAATCCCTGACCCCCAAACCATCATGTTCCGCCTGGGGGTGGGGACTGGAGCTCGCTGGGCCCTCTGCAATGACACCTGTGTGGTCGTCTCCGATGAATCTGTCCAATGCTTCCTGTGCCTAGGCAGCAGGGACTGTGTCGACTCCTCCCCTGTCAGCAGGCTCTGACAGCAACACTTGCTAACTTCACCTTACTTCTTCCATCTCCCACCACAGCCTGGCTACGTGCCCCAATGCCAGAGCTGCCATCTCCCTGAAACCAGCTCGCCAGGCTTCGGGCTAGCTACGCGTTCTCATGGCACGTGGAGAGGGATGTCTCCAAAGCATTGGGCTAGTGGCCTGCATGGGCCGGGGCCGTTGCCGGCCTGCACTGCTGGGAGCTGGCATGAAGGCTCCTGTGCAGCTATAGTGAGGGGTATGGTGAATCCGGTGACACGCGGCCTCCCGTAGCACCTCCACCAGTCCGAGCAGAGAGGGCTTTCCCAGCTCCCCGTGGCCTGAAGCGGCCCCTTAGGCAGAGAGTTGTGTTTTTGGAGGTGTTGGCAGAGGATTCACTGCACGGAGGAGCCTGCTTTGATGTGGGATGGCTCAGCTGTGTGAACAGACAAGCAGCCCTGCTTCCACCTTATAACGCAGTGGGGCAGGAGGGAGCGGAGCTCTGGGAAAGGGCCTGGGGCTATTACGATGCAGCTCGTGGCGGCTGCAGAGCTGAGCCCCATGAGGAGGGGACAGGCCAGGCCTAGTCCATTGGCTCGTCCGTGCTGCGGTTGGTGGTCTCCGGGTGAAGGGGACAGTGTGGTGACGTCTTCCCTCTGCTGTCACCTACTCACTGTTCTGTAGGAGGGTCTAGATGGTGTCCTTAAGATCCTGGTCAACCAGCTGAGCTCGGACGACGTGAACGTGCTGACCTGCGCCACCGGCACCCTCTCCAACCTGACCTGCAACAACAGCAAAAACAAGACCCTGGTCACGCAGTCCAACGGGGTGGAAGCCCTGATCCACACCATCCTGAGGGCGGGCGACAAGGAGGACATCACCGAGCCGGCTGTCTGCGCCCTGCGGCACCTCACCAGCCGGCACCCGGAGGCAGAGATGGCCCAGAACTCGGTGCGGCTCAATTACGGCATCCCGGCGATCGTCAAGCTCCTCAACCAGCCCAACCAGTGGCCGCTGGTCAAGGTAAAACTGCAGGGGGCTTGGGGGGCATCCTGGGGGGTGGGGGGACGCTGGGGCTCAGCGGAGCTCTGCCTGATGGCCAGCGAGCCATGTTAACGTGCCCCGCTGAGCTCCCTGCGGAGGAGAGGGCACTCTGGCTCTGTCTGCCCCCAGTCGTGTTCTGCAGGTGGGAAGAGGACGGGGCTGGTGCTGGTCTCTTCTTGAATCAGTATTTGTCTGTCTGCTCCCAGCAGCAGGGAAGTAGGTGGATCCCTTTATGGAAATGCTGCAGGCTGATTAGAGGTTTAAAAGCTGCCACCTGCTGTGGGGGCGGAGGAAGGTGGCTTCTCGCTGTAGGTGCTGGCAGGTAGCGGCTGGCGCCGGTGAGCTGGGGCGGCTGGTTCTGAACCCCCTGCCGAGTGGGTACAGAGCTGGTGCCGTATAGGCTCTGCAGCCGGACTCCTGCCGGGGGCACGGGAGGTTAAAACGCCAACAGTCCTGCTCCTGGCACATCAAGTTCCTCTCTCGAATGGAGAAGTCCTGAGCGCCTACAGCTGCGGCCCTGTCCGATGGCCTCTTCCTCCTCTCTTCCAGGCCACTATCGGTCTGATCCGCAACCTGGCCCTGTGCCCGGCTAACCACGCCCCGCTGCAGGAGGCTGCCGTGATCCCTCGCCTGGTGCAGCTGCTGGTGAAGGCTCACCAAGACGCCCAGCGCCACGTGGCAGCCGGCACACAGCAGCCGTACACAGTGAGTACAGATGCGGGAGGGGCCAATGGCCGAGCTGGGGAACGCCTGCCCGGTGTCCTAGGCTTCCCAGTGCACGGGGCATTGCTCAGCTGGCTTATTCCAGAACTCGAAGCCTCCGCTCGGCCCCTGGGCACCCCCTGGGTATTGCTCTGGCAGTTCCACATGCTGGGCATGTGGGTACGGCTGCTGTAACCCGGCCGTAGCTACAGCAGCTGCTCCCGCCCCCTGGTGACTGCCCCTGGCAGCAGCAGCGGCCGTGTATGCTCCAGAACGGCCAGTGCTGCAGTTGTCTTCCTGCGAGCGCTGGCCAGATGCTCCACACAGTGCAGAGGGTGTGCCAGGCCCTCCCCTCCCCTCCCCTCCATCCCATACAAGGACTGGTCTCTAAGCAGAGGCCACTTGGTGTTCAGAGCGCCCCCTGCTGGGTGATCCCTGGAGGATGTAACTGCTCTGTCAGCAGGCAGGTGGGGGGCAGGGGACTGTGCTGTATTCCCCCCCGGCCATCTACCAGGCCCGTCCTGTGGCGCCCCTCGGTGCTGATCACTGCTCCCTTTGCAGGATGGAGTGAAGATGGAGGAGATAGTGGAGGGGTGCACGGGAGCCCTGCATATTCTGGCCCGGGACCCAATGAACCGGATGGAGATCTTCCGACTCAACACGATTCCTCTCTTTGTGCAGGTTGGGCTTCGGGTTGCAGCACAAGGCAAAGGTGGGGGTGGGGTGCTTTCGGGAGGCCCGGGTGGCTTGTGGTGGTCCGGGTGGCTCTGAGCCCCTGTGCGTCTGATTGGCACGTGCAGGAACTGCCAGCTGCCTCGGGGCTGGGTGAAGGGAGCCGGAGAAGTGGCTCTTGAACAGCCCTGCAGTGGCAGAGCTCGCGGTGCCAGGAGTGGAGAGGCGGCTGCAGCTCCCGCCACCTCACACTGCTTTTCCTCCTCCGACAGCTGCTCTACTCCCCGGTGGAGAACATCCAGCGGGTGGCAGCCGGAGTGCTGTGCGAGCTGGCCCAGGACAAGGAAGCTGCTGACACGATTGATGCCGAGGGGGCCTCTGCTCCGCTGATGGAGCTGCTGCATTCCAGGAACGAAGGCACAGGTGAGCCGAGCCAGCTGGAGCTGCGCGCTCGGAGCTGGGACTCCCAGCAGGGTTCGCACCGAGCTGCTCAGTCGGCGCGTTCAGCAGGAGCTGGTTCTGTCCCGTTCTCGTTCGGCCGCCGCCATCTGGAGAGTGGGTGCTGTGGCGAGCCAGCGTGCCACCACCAGGCCCCCGAGCCAGCTGACAGGGTCCCACTGTCTCCTACAGTCGGTGGCCCTCTCTGCCATGCACAGAGCTGCTAGGCCAGAAAACGCTCGTAAAGGAAGTGCTGTTACCCCCACCCCCACCCCCATTCCTTCTCACACTAGGCTCCAGCCCCAGGGTTTGGGGGACAGCGCACAGGCCCTGCTCCATGAAACGGTGCTGCGGCATCGGGGATGCTGGGGCTTGGGGGCTTTCGGGAATGTGATGGCAGGGCTGCTGTGACCGTCCGGCGGCAACGGGAAACGTAATTACATGCAGAGCCGCCCGCCGAAGTGGAAATCATTCAACCATCTGCCCGGAGAGGAGCGCGGCTCCCTCTGCCATTTGCTGGCATTTAGAGGTTTCCTCTTCCAACGTTTCCCCCTCTCTGCTCCAGCCACCTACGCTGCAGCCGTGCTGTTCCGCATCTCCGAGGACAAAAACCCCGACTACAGGAAACGCGTCTCCGTGGAGCTCACCAACTCCCTCTTCAAACACGACCCTGCCGCCTGGGAAGCAGTGAGTGCCTGTTTGTTTGGGAGGGGCCGGGGGCTGCTTTTCCTTCTCGAGCCGATCGGGGCCAGCTCATGGTCCTTGGTAGCGCCGCAGGAGCTGTCCCCTCCCCCGGAGCTGAGTGCTATCGTCTTCCATGAGATTGTTCTCCTGCCACCCTGCCCACCAATGGGGTTTGTACTCGGGGCGTCTGGGAGGCTGCTCGGCTCCGCGGGTCCCTCTGTGGCTCAGGAGGCCCAAGGGAACGGTCCCTCCCCAGGGGAGTCTAGAGGCTCCTTGGTTAAATGCATCTGTCGTGGAACTTGGGCCGGGAAGAACAGGAGCCACATCTTCCACGTAGCCCTGAGCACGTGACCGTCCGCAGCGGGAAGGGTGGGGGCAGGGCAGGCAGCGCATGGGGGTGCCTGTTCCTAGGTGGGGGGGGGGGTTAGTAAACAGAGGGCTTAATGCTTGTACTGGGGGACTCGGGACTGGAACATCTAAGCTCCATTTAAGTCTTCCTGCACTGGGGCTGGTGGCAGCTGGGCTCCCTGTTGTGTTGGCACAGAATCCTGGCCACCAGTGGCCTCCTGGGGCTGCTATCAGCTCAGGAGCTGGGCAGATAGTGATGCGCATGCAGCATCCCCAGGTAGCGGGAGGCCCCACCCCCAGGAGCTGTGATTCCTCCAATAAAACAGCTCAGCACTGGCACCACCCCAGAGGCTCCAGGAGCCTTCGTTGCTCCGGGCAGGGAGCTGGCCAGAGACTGCAGGGACCCAGCACCACAGGGTCATGTTACTCTCCTCCCAAAAGCTATTGCTGCCGGGAAAAGCTAATTCCCAGCACGTGCCTGTTCCAAGCACCATGCGAAGGCTGACCCCAGTCTGCGCCCTCGTGTTACCGGTGTGTCTCTCCTCCCTAGGCGCAGAGCATGATCCCGATCAACGAGCCGTACCCGGAGGGTAAGTGCTGGGCATGTGCTTGGTGCAGAATGCCAAGCTCGGCAGGGTCGGTGCCTGCCGGGGGACCAAACGGTGCGTCTGGGCTGGGGACCCTGCTGGGCCACTCGGCCGGAAGCACCCGTCAGGCGGCTGCAGCCTTCTGCCTCCGCTCCTCAGTGTGGCATCGCTTGGGCTGGCAGCAGCCGCAGGGGCTCCGTGCACGTCTGGCCGGCCAGGTTCTAGTGTCCGGGCACAGGGGAACCGAACACTGGGCTGTGAACAAACGCAGGCCCCAGGTAGCTGGCGGCGTGGCGCTGCCATGCTCCGTATGTTGAGCCGAATTTCTCTGCCCCCCCCGGGAGCCGCAGCCTCACTTGAACTGGAAGCAGCATGGCTCAGCAAACTCGAGTCCTGTCAGCGTCCGCTCCCCTCTGGAACATGGCGCTGCCGCCTGTTGGCGAAGCGTGTGGCCGGGAGCTTTGCTGTCCCCCCGGCCGAGGCCAGCTGGGGCTTATTCCTCCTGCGTCAGGGCACGGGCCAGCCTCCAGCAGGGTCAGGAAGACACTTGCCCTGGGGCCGGTTATTCCCTATCTGGCCATGGTGGGGGGTTTCCTGCAGTATTTGGTGCTGGCACCTGTCAGGCCTTGGCCTCGATGGCTCCCAGCTCTGCCGCAGGCTCCGTGGCCGGGAGGGCGGCTGTAATGCTTGGATGGGAGCACGGAGCTGGTGCTAATTCTCTGCTCAGTGGCTGACGTACAGGCTAACGGCTGCCCTCTCCCCTCTGCTGGCTAGATATGGACGCTGGTTATCGTATGTATCCGGGTGACGACCCCCTGGACATGAACATGGATATGGACGGAGACTACCCCATGGACACCTACAGCGATGGCGTCCGAGGGCACTACCCCGAACACATGCTGGCCTAACCCGTTCCTCAGGCACTGCACAAGGGTAGGGCCACCGCTGCCTTGCCCGGCCGGGAGCCCAGCTGGGAGGGGAGGAGGGACTGCCTTCACCTGGGCAGCGGGGAGGGAATTGTCCTGCTCCTGTCTGAGGCCGGAGGAGGATGGCCATGCTGAGCTGTGGCCGGATAGCCTGGTGTCTGGTGCACAGCCCCCACCTGGCTGCTTGGGGGCTCTGGGGAAATCACCCCCTTCTGCCCCCTAGTGCTAGCTCCAGGCAGTCCCATGGTACCGAGAGCTGTGCACCCCCCCAGAGGAGGCCTGCGTTGTGCAGGAGGTCAGACTAGATGATCATCATGGTCCCTTCTGACCTTAAGGTCTGTGAGGTCTCCATGCCCTCCCAGCCCCTTCCCCACAAGTCTGGCCATGGGTAGCTGGGTTAGTTTCCTCTCGTCCATTGTTACAAGGGAACCATTGTCCAGCTGCCTGCAAATACGGCCAACCCACGGCATGGCTGCCTGCTCTACCGTGAGACTGGGCGGAGTACCTAGGGGAGGCTAAGCCGGACCTCCGCCTTGGCCAGTCTAGCCCCAGGGTTCCCCTAGTCCTCGAAACGATCCCCCACTCTGATAGAGCTGCTGTTCCCCCGTCACACCCCGTCAGCTGTCTGACACGGTCCTTCCTCCTGGTCTGCTGCAGGTGTGTTCTCCGGCCAGAAGAGGGTGGCTCCAGAACCGAGCGCCTGCAAGAGGGACTTGGGAGACAGAAGTGCCTGAGACAAACTTTTCCATTCCCACCAGAGGCTTTATTTTTAGATTTGTTTTATTATTATTTCTTTTTTGCTGTGGGTCTGTGAAAAAGGCCCTTTCCTCCTGAGATTGCTTCAAACACCCTCCAGCCAAGCCAGGATACTGTTTCTGAAGCTTTAAAACACGCGACTCCCGCGTCATTATCAAACTCCATTGGCATAACAGTAATAGTCTTTTCTATAAATATATATTTCTTTTATTTTTAATATGGTGCAAATGGCTTTTGCCGTCTGATTTTAAGTTCGTGCTTAACTTCCCACTTCCTGTTCTGTGTTTAGCGTTTAACAAAAATAATCTAACATTTTAAAGTGAGCCTTTTGCTTTCCACAAACTTTAAATTAAACATAGCAAATCCAGTGAGTTTGCAGAAAACAAAGGGTGCCGTGTTTTCCCGCGATCTTTGTTCTAGCCCAAGGGATGTGTCAACGGCTTTATTCCTTCCGATCAGACGTGGGTGAGCAGAATTTCAGTGTAACTGTCCTTACGATAGAGGAGTGACTCTAACCACTAGGAACTGTGTCCTTGTATCAGTCAACTATTGCACAATTTAGCCTGACTGTCTCCTTTCTGGTGAGTGGTGTGTTTCCTTCCCCTCTTCCCTTCTCTTCATGCATTTTTAAAGCGACTCTAGATCTGATGGCTTACTGCTTCCGTTGGAAAGGGATGGATGTTCTTGGAATGTGGTTCAGGAACTGAGGATTTTATTATTTCTGTAAGTTTTTTTGTATAGACCAAAGCAAAGAATAAAACACCCTAACCCCATGCTGCAGTGAGCTGGTTTTTCTACTTGCGCCAGCCCCTGGGCCATTGGCATTTGTGCCACCTGGAACTGGGGTACCACTGAGTCCCCCCGACCCACCAGTCTGGGCTCCCTTCTACACTGTACTGCTACTGACAAGCCCTCCAGGCTTCAGCCTGCACTTTCACCAGCGTACATACAGGTAGGGACACACCCAGCTGCAGAACGTGCAGGCAGCCCCTGCATGGGAAGGCTTTAGCTAGGGCACCTCCCAGTTCCTAAGGCCCGCACCCCCCTAGGAGTATAAATCCAAAATTCTGCCATCTTGTGCTGCCCAGGGAACTGTACAGCGTAAGCTCATACAATTCACCCCCTCCCTCAGCGTGGCGAGGGACAGGCAACAGCTTTCTCCCCGAGCGATGAGTCCCACACGCTGGTTTTAGATAAAGCAAAACCAAGTTTAACTACAAAAGATGGGTCTGTTTGCTATCACTTCTAATCTAAGCAGGTTACCCAGCAAGTAAAGAAATACAAACTAAGCGGAATGTACTGAGTGGATCGGATACGAGGAGCAGATCCTCCCCGTCAGTGGTTGTGACACCGGCAGGCTGCCGATTCTTACAGCTTGGCATCCCCAGGGGTTCCATACACAGGCTAGAAATCCCTTTAGCCAGGGTCCAGCCCTTCCCCCTGTTCAGTCTTTGTCCTCAGGTCTTTCCAGGAGTCTTCCTGGGTGGGGAGTCAGTGAAGAACCATGATATCATCACTCCCCTGCCTTATACAGCTTTTGCATACGGCAGGAACCCTTTCCCTGGGTCCCATGCCAGTCAGTGGGGAAAAATACTGACATCCCAAGATGGAGCCTGGCACCAGGTGACCTGGTCACATGTCCTGTAGTGTCACAACAGCCATTACCCTGGAGCCTCCCCAGGTGGGAGATGAGCATCTCCTAAGGCCAATTGTTTTCGTTAACCTGAATGGGCCCTTCCCAGCCAGCCATCTAGACCGAGAGGCTTTTGCCCAGTGGGTGTTGCCCAGGAATAGATATGTGGGAAATAGAGAGTCAATATTCATAACGGGGGGTACAAAAAAGGTACATGCATAGAAATAGGAGAATCATATTCAGCAAATCAAACCTTTCCAGTGACCTCACGTGCCTTATTTTGCATAAAATGCATCATAATTATGCCGTCCTCCTATCCTATCACTGAAGAGTAGGGGGTGCAGAGTCACAATGGGATGTGGGGAAGTCTGTACCCGTTGTGGTGAGCGTGGCAGGCTGCAGTGCTGCACGGTTGCTTGCTGTGCTCGGCCCACACCCTCCCCAGTGCTCAGTCATCAGCCTGCTGACTATACCAGCTCCTCTTCCGCTTAGTAAGAAGTTAGGAGGTAAAAGTCCCATAATTCAGATGTTTATTCATTAGGCAGCATCTCCGCGGTGTCTCATGGCTCGTGTGATGAGCCCTGGGGGATAAACACGCTCGTTGCCAGCGCCAGCTCCCATGGTGGATAGGACGGAGGTGGGATGGAGCCGCAATACCCTGGGTTTAAAAAGCTGATTCACTCCAGCCTAACCTAGCCGCCGTGTTCTGTGGGACAGACAGCGAGAGGAAACGTTCCCCCTGAAACCCCAGCTGTCAGCTGCTGCCTGAGGCTGCCCGGTGAAGGGGCGCCCGGAGGCCAGAAACCGGCTATTTGCAGAGTTACCGACAAACGGAGCAGCTGCCTGGCTGCTCGCAGGCTCTGCATTGACCCCCATAGCTGGATCACAGCACAGGGAGTTGGCACCAGGTGCTCATGGGATTAGGGCTTGAGAGCAAAGTTCCCAGCTGGAGGAGAGGGTTTCCCTTCCCAACCCCCCTGCGGGACGTGGTCAGCTTGGAGTCTACGATTTCCAGCAAGTCCAAAGTATTGGACTCTCCCAGAGTCCCCCTGCTCACCACTAACCACCACCGCCTCCATTGCTGAGCTGGGGCGGTGTCTCCGGCAGTTCCCCATCTCCACTAGTGCCAGGGCAGAGTGGGAGACCTTCGGGCAGAGCAGGGCTGGTGCTGCTGAGCGGCCCTTGGGAGCTCGGCTTTTCCTGGTCACTGGGAAAAGGCGAAATGGAGGTCAGAGCCTGGAAGAGGCAGTAGGAGCCAGATGAACTCCGCAGCCAAGTGCCCCTGTCATGCAGAGCACTTCCCGCCATCCAGTCCTCGGGGTGGGGCCCCCACCATCCCTGCCTTGCCCCTGATGCCAGGGTCTCTCCCTGTAAGCCAAGCCAGGGCACATCAGCCCTCAGCTCTGCAGTGTGCTCTGGCTGGGTGGCGAAGGGCAGAGGGCACTGTCCTGTCGGGGTGTTCGTGGCACGGGGGGACAGTAGCCAAGACCCTGGTTCCCCGTGCTGGCCCCGGTCTCTGGGCCATGCCCCCCTGTGGTCGGTAACCTGAGTGATGTGGAACGTGGGTACTCTGGATATGTGGGTTTATTCTCTTCTGGCCTGAGCCCCCCCGCCCGTCCCCTGGGTGAGTCCTGCCTGGGCCCCAGCAAGGGAGGGTCGATGAGCAATATGCTCTCCCAGCTTCGCCCCCTCCTCTCTCTTTCCCCTTTGCCAGGGCCTGGCCGCGCCGGGAGGGCAGGGAGACCGTGGCAGCTCGTCATGGTCGCAGTGTTAGTCAATCTCTGGCCCCAGGTTGGGTGTGGGGCTGGGGGAGAGGGGTGAGCCGCAGGCCAAGACTCAAAGGCCCATGCCCCAGGTTCGGGGGAATAGGCAGCTGAGGAGGGGCCCATTTTTTCCTAGCTCCCCCTTGTTCTCTTTCCTCCTTCCCCCCGCCCCCATGCTGGTCCCAGCCCCGGCTGTGCCGTAGCAAAGCCCATTTCACGCACCCCCCCACCAGTGAGAGGCTAATCAGCGGGGTCCGGCTGCCAGCCATGATCAAAGGCAGCGGGAAGGCAGCAGCAGCCGTTCCCCTCTCGCTCTCGACATCAAACCCTGGTTCCAGGTCGGCGCTTTCTGCCACCCAGGGCCCTGTATTCTGCCTGGGCCAGGAACGAAGTGCGGGGAGAGGACGAAACGGCCCCAGGGGAGGGAGCTCGTGGGTAGCCGAGGGCTGCTGGGCTGGGTTCCACGCGCAGCTCGGGGGGGGGGTGTCCTGGGGGGCAGGCAGGAGCCTGGCACAGGATAGTCGGGTCCCATTACCACTGCCTAACACCAGCCACGTCTCTTAACCTGTCTGCTCCCCCTCCGCACGCTGGGCCTGGGCCTGGGGCCGTGCCAGCACTCGTCACAGCCCGGGGGTCCCTCCTGGCTCACAGCACCCAGGGGCCTTGTCTGCTGCTGTTACTCGCAAAGGGAGGCAGCTTCCAGGAGACTCCGTAAGGCCTGTTTGTTCTGACGGGTAGGGGCTGCCCCACCCTGGCGGCTCGATTCCCCCTGGGCAGTGCCTGGAGTAGAGACTTTCCCAGGCTCTGCTACAATGGGCAGCCCCCAGGTGGGAGCTGGCAGTGCCCAGAGCGTCCTGCCAGCCTGGCCTGGTGCTGAGCGTGGCGGCTCTGCCTGGCCCAGCTGCTGGCTGGGGGTGGGAGCAGCCCACCCCTGCTTCCCCTGCTCTGACAGCCCCGCCGGCTGTCATGGGGCCAGCTGGGATGAGCGCCTGCCCACTCAGACGGAGTGGGGCCAGGGGAGCGGCCTGGCCTGGCAGCTGGGGCCGAGGGTGGAGGGATTGAGATCCTGATGCTGAACGCAGCTGCTGGAATTTGCACGGAGTTTTCACCAGGCAGAGCCTTGGGGAGGGAGTTGCCAGGGCTGCTCTTGCACTGGCCACAGGGTGTCACTCTAGAGACTTGGCCGGGGCCTGGGGTGCCTGCTCCCCCCACGTGCCCCTGAAAACTCTCAGCAACCTCCCAAGTGGATTTACCGGCTCTGCTTCCCACCTTGGCTTTGCCAATCTCTGGCCTTTTACTGCCACCTCGTGGAGGTTTGTGCGGCGCTGGCCCCTCCGTGCCTGCAGCTGGCAGGTGCCGGCCTGGGGTGGATTCTGGCCTGGCAAGTGCCAGCCTGCTCAGTGCCTGAGCTGGCCGGGTGGTCCTGAGCTGGCCCTAGGCATAAATAGCCTAACAATCGCTCAGGGCCCCGAGCAGCTCAAGGGGGCCCCCGTTCACTTTTTATTATGTGTTGGGGGCCCCAAAATATTCCTGCTTAGGGCCCCCACTGGGCTCACACTGCCTCGGGGGTGGGCCCTGCTCTTACAGGACTTTAGGGGCTGGTGTTCAGTTCCCCTCTGTGCCACTGATGCCCAGTGTGACCATGGGTGATTCCCTTAGCCTCAGTGCCTCAGTTTCCCAGCTGTAGAGTGGGGATAACAGCCCAGCCCTGGCCTGCCTCCTGGGGTGGGGGGAAGGGGGCTATGAGCATTAAACCCTATAAGCAGTGTCAGGTGCTCAGACCTTATGGGGCTGGGGCCAGATCAGAACCCAAGCTGGCCAGGGAGCTGGAGGCGGCAGGTATCACGTTCACTGCCCTGGCAGCACCAGGCACGATTCCCCACGGGCACCAGCCCCTTCCCCCTGTGCCTCGCCCCTGCCTAGGAGCTGAGCCCCATGGCAAGGGGGGGGCTTTCCCGGCCAGCACGGGCTGCGCCCCACCAGACTCAGCTCCCCTGGGCGGGGAGCACTGTGCAGTCACTGCAGACCTGCTCTGGACGGGAGCCCGTGGTGCGAGCCAGCCGGTCCCTCGGGGCTCAGCAGTGACAAGTCTCTGCCACGTGTCCTGCCTCGTCTGTGCTGCCGAATGGCTCGCTGGGCCTGATCCTCCCCGTGGCAAAGCCCCGTTACCGCCCTCGCCGCAGGGGCTCACCGCAGCTTCAGGGAGAGGAAGGGCCACGGTGCATGGCAAAGGTGATGGGAAGACCTAGCCCCATCTTGCCAGGCCTCTCTCTGGCTAATGGGTGCCATGGGGCGCCCCCTTCTGGCTGTGAGTCGCAGTGGGGCACGACCGTAGCTAGGTCCCTGCCCAGCTGCTCTCTGGGCGCCCTGCCCCATAGCGACGCTCAGACACGGCCCCTTCCTGCCATGCAGGCTGGACACCAGCGTCTCTGTAGCATGGAGCCGGCTCAGCCCCCTGCCCCCCCAGCTGGGCAGTGCCCTTGGCCCCTGCCCTGGGGCCGTACAGGTGTGTTCGGGACCTGCAGTGGCAGGCGTCTCTTTGCCCCTGCACCAGGCCTGTGGGTGGCTCCACCCCGCTGGGAGTGGGACATGGAGGGGGCAGAGCCGGGGTGGGGGTTAGCACATCCAGCCTTTTATCTGCACCTGTCCTGACCCCTCCGGCTCTGCTCCTTGCCCTGCATTTCCCTGTCTGTGTACAGCCGGGGCAGGCCGGCCCCCTCCCTCCCCTGGCCTTGCCTGGGTCGGCCCCCTCCCTCACAGGTCTGAAGGAGGCAGCTCCAGCAGGGCCCCTTGTGGCTCCAGCCCCATTTCCCACAGCTCCTGAGACCTTCCCAGCAGGGACCAATGCAGGGCAGTGAAACCCGGAGCCTCCCCTGTGCCGCCCGATTGCTGCTCTGCTCCTGCTGCTGGGCTTGGGCGGGGGCTAAGGAGCCGGCGGCCCCCGTGCGTTACTGAGGCTGGGCGGTAACATGAGCAGGCCGGGCTGGAGCCAGACTGCGCTGCGCCCCCTTAGCATCACTCTCCTCCGAGCAACGGGGAGTCTGTGCTAGCGAGGGCCCAGGGCGTTCGCCCGGGGATCCTGCCCGCCCCAGCACCCAGGGTCTATAAGCACTCGGAGCAGGGTCAGGTGGTGTCAGCCCAGCCCTGCCCGAGCACAGCTGAGGTGTGAGCCCGCCCGGCGACCTGGAACCTGTGCCTGGGGCGGCTGCTCTGCTGGCTGGATCTTTGGATGCATGTATGACCCCCCCCCCGCGTCTTCACCACGTGACTCCAGCTCAGCACCTGTTCCCTGAGGGGTCGAAGGGAGAAGAGGGTCTGGGGCCAGAGGAACCTGCTCAGCTCCCCCTCCTCCTCCATCCCCTCCCTCAGCTCTGAGCTCCCGTCCTCCTCCCGGCCCCAGGGACTCACCTGCCCCGCCACCATCTCCTGCGTGTCCCCCCCGGTGCGATATTCCCCCTTTACAGCACCTTGATCTGGCTCCGGCCTGGGCTATCCCGCTTCCTTCGCTGGGTGGCTCCAGTCTCTGCTCTCCAGGGTTCAGCCCGGGCAGACAGCAGAGAGGCCGGCTAGCGAGGGTCGGACGGCTGGACAGGATCCCCCACCCGGCTCCCTGTTCCTTTCAGCATCCAGCTCAGGATTGTCTTCAGCCCCCATTCTCCAAACTACCTCCCGGATCCTGTCTTGCTCCCTTCCCTGCTCCCTTCGCCTGCCCAGCTGGTCTCGGTCCTTTCACACCTCACCACCGTCTGGGTGCGAGCCCCTTCTCCTCCGCAGCTCTGTCCTATCCCCTGCAAACTCCGCTCCATGCTCCAGCTGACAGCTGCTCTCATCTCCTCTCAGCACCGGGGCGGGTTTTCTGGGCATGTGGCTCCCCAGGGAGGGTTTTCCCTGAGCAAGCCGAGCCAGAGCTGGGATTCAGCGAGGGGGCAGGATGCTACAGCAGAAGGGAGCAGCCGCGTCTCCCAATCCATGTATCCGAGTGCTCACGGCTAGTGCCAGTTCAAAGCAGGTGAAACAATAATAAAAAGCGCGAGAAGGGAATTAATCAGGGCACGAGACAAGGATCAAATCCCCGCCCCCACCACCCAGCTGCAGCCTCCTCCCCGGGGTGTGTGTGCGTGCTGGCGAGCACGGTGTGTGTCTGTCACTTGTCTCTGCACTTGGGCCCCTTATCAGACCCCTCCCAGGGACGGCTGCCTGATGGCAGCTGGTACCTTTGATTCAAGGAGGCCCCACTGGCCGAGCTGGGCTGAGAGCTGAGCTTGTTCTGCACATAAACCGAGACGTCCGTGTAACCGCCCCCACCGCACTGCCCCTGTGGCCAGGCCCTCGCTGCTCTGCTCTCCCCAGCTACGCAGGCT
This sequence comes from Mauremys mutica, assembly GCF_020497125.1. Classification (NCBI taxonomy): domain Eukaryota; kingdom Metazoa; phylum Chordata; order Testudines; family Geoemydidae; genus Mauremys; species Mauremys mutica. The sequence continues at coordinate 2,188,977 of NC_059096.1, forward strand.
CAGGCCTTGGCCTGGTGTCGGGGGATTTCCCGGGGTGACTGACAGGAGCACACTTCCCGCTAGCTCTGGGCGGGAGGCTCCACCCTCCAGGTGAGCTCCAGAAGGAAGCTTGCGAGGGTTATGGATCCCCTGGGTCTGGCTGGGGGAGGGGAGGGGCTTTCCCAGGAGCCCTGGCCAGGACCAGCTCAGGTAACTGCGTTCCGCCCCCCTCCCCTCTGCTGTTTAAATTGGGTCTAGCCGGGCAATTTACTCGGCCGTCTGAGGAGAGATTAATCAGACTGGGACTGTTCAGCTTGGAAAAGAGACAGTGAAGGGGGGAGATGATCAAGGTCTATAAAATCATGACTGGTGCAGAGAAAGTAGATAAGGAAGTGTTGTTTATTCCTTCTCGTAACACAAGAACCAAAGGTCAACCTGTGGAACTCCTTGCCAGAGGATGTTGTGACGGCCAAGACCACAACAGGGTTCAAAAAAGAACTAGAGAAGTTCACAGAGGATAGGGGTCCATCAGTGGCTATTAGCCAGGCTGGGCAGGGATGGTGGCCCGAGCCTTTGTTCGCCAGAAGCTGGGAATGGGCGGCAGAGGATGGATCACCGATGATTCCCTGTTCTGTTCAGTCCCTCTGGGGCACCTGGCACTGGCCACTGTTGGAAGACAGGACACTGGGCTGGATGGATCCTTGGTCTGACCCAGTCTGGCCGCTCCTATGTTCTTATGTTCTGCTTGCTGTCCTGCAGCATTCCTGGGAGCTGCTACACAACTGCTGCAGCCAACCCAGAGACAGCTGCTTCCCAGCAATGGGCGAGCTTGTTCCCCTGCCTATCTTGGGGCTTCAGGATTCCTTATCCGTACGGTGACTGTCGTTAACGATGGTCATTGGGTGCATTTGACAACGGCTCCCCTTCCAAAGGTGCCATCCTATTGTCACAGCGCGGAGGCGAGGACGCTGGAGGAGCACCACGCACTGCAGTTTATAACGCCCTCGCAGGGACAGGATGCGCCGGGGAACGTTGCCGAGGGTGGGCAGGCCCCGGATTCGCTCGCGCCTGGAGAGTCAGAGCTCCGTCTCGCCCAGGGCCCCTCTAGCCAGCCAGCCAGCGGGCTGCCCCGGGTGCAGGCGTGCGACGGGAGGGCCGCGTGCTCGTGGATCAGCCGGGGGGTGGTTGGGATTCCCTCTGTGCTGGTAGAATGATGGTGGGGGGCCGACGTTTTTCCAGAGGGCTCAGTGCCCCCAGCGGGGGCCCAGTTCAGCAGGATGGGTGGCTGGGAGGCTCTCGGGGGAATGCGGCTGTGTCCTGCTGGGAGCCGGGCAAACCTGCCCCGTAGGTGCCTACATGGGGGCTCCCTGGAGCACTGGGCCTGGCGTGCAGCCTGCCAAGGCTTTGACGCCCGCTTGGCACCGGTGTAAGGCGGCCGGTGGCGCGGGGCAGGGGCCGCTCTGCACCACGGGGCAGGTTTAGGGGCTTTTCTCCAGCCCAAGGGGGGATCGAAGTCTTGGCTCCGCTGGGGGAGGGAGGGCACCGCCCATCTCGCCCGTGCCAGCTCCCAGCCCGGCTCCCCGGCTGGCAGGCAAAGCGGCGGGGCGGGGGCTGGGGCTGTGCCCCAGGGCCCCTGGGAAATGGAGTCCCGCTTCCCTGCCCGAGAGGCTCCTGGAGAGGCAACTTGGGGGCCCCCCCCGGACTACAACTCCCAGCAGGCCCTGCGGCCCCTCCCCCCACCTGCTGTAGGAGCGGCTCGGTAACAGATCAATGGGGGGGGGGGGTGATGTGTAACTTTCATTTGCTTCCTAGTTAAATGCAGCTCGGAGCCGCCGGCCGGCCCGCGGCAGGAGACAGTGAGTCCGACCCAGCCCCCGCCTAGCCCCGCTGCAGCCCCCCCGAACCCCCCACTAGCCCCGCTGCAGCCCCCCGAACCCCCCGCGATCCCCCACGAGCCTCCCGCAGCCCCCCGAACCCCCCGCAGCCCCCGCGAATCCCCCACGAGCCCCCCGCGAGCCTCCCACGAGCCCCCCGCGAGCCCCGCTGCGGGCTGCCCCCGGGCACGGGACCCTGGGACCGGTCTCCCCGGCTGCCCTGCTCCCGGCGTCGAAGAAGCGGGTCTGGGCTGCCCAGGGGACCCCTCGGGGGGACGGGGACGGGGGGTCCCGGCCGGCGCTGGAAGTTCCGCGCCCTGCAGGGACCCGCCGGCGGCGCATTAGCCGGGTGGGTTTAACCGGGTTTCGCGCTCCGCTGGCGCCGGGACACGAGCCGTGCCGGGGATGCCGCTTTGGCCGGGCTCCGCCTGAGCAGCGCCGCCGCATCGCCGGCCGGGCTCGCCAGAGGCGCCCGGGTCCCATCGGCTCGGAACCTCCCTCGGACTGGCCCAGCGCGCAGGAACAGCCGCGCGGGAGCGATCCCGGAACGCGCCCCAGAGCTGGGGGCTGAGATCCGAGGCCTTTGGGGGGCTGTTGATGGGGGGGTCTTGCCTGGTCCCTGATTTACCCAGCAGAGCTGGAGTGCGTGGGGGGCAGGGCAGCCCCCGGCCCCCCAGACAAGAGGCTCAGGAGGAGAAGCTGTGGCCAAAGGGGCTGGGGAGGATCCTAGGGGAGTAGTGAGCCGGGCAGGGAGGGGACGCTGCACCCAGTGCTGGGGCTCCCAAGGGTGCTGCGGCTCCCAAGGGTGCTGGCAAAGTGGAGCGGGTGGAGAAAGGAGACAAGGATTCCAGGGCTGAAGGAAATGCCGGCCACAGAGACCTATCGAGCTCTGGCTGTTCAGCGTCTCAGAACCAACCCGATGGGTGACTCTGCTCGCTCTGGTGAGTGGTGTAAATACCTCCTGGGCAGAAAATACCAGATACCAGCCGGCTTTGGAATCCAGAACAAGGCAGAGCCAGAACCGGCGGCTGGACGGTGAAGTCAGGCAAATTGAAACAAAGCTCATGTTTGTAGAGAGGCCACAGGTGGTCTAGCAAATATCCAGGCCCCACAGGGCCCCACAGGCTCATGTTCTGAACAGGGCGGATGACCGAGCACTGGAACAAGCTCCCCAGGGCAGTGGGGGGTTCCCCATCTCCGGGGGTCTGCAGCCCCAGACTGGCGCCTCTCTGGCGGAGGGGGGCGTTAGCCAGACACAAGTTACTGGGCTCAGTGCAGGGGGAACGGGCTGACGTTTGACGGCCCGTGATGTGCAGGTCAGACTAGTGGATCTAATGGCCCCTCCTGGCCTCATACGCTGTGAAACTATGAAAACCCGACAGGCCCCTGCGCTGGGCCGGGCTGAGATAACGCCCCTTGTCGATGCATCTTGGCGCTCATGGCTGTGATCAGTCCTCAGCGCGTCACAAGCCTCGTCCTACCTGCCTCTCTCATCCCAATACAGTTCCACGCCTGAGCCGAGGACAGAGAGGAACCAGGAAGGCAGAGGTGGACAATCAGCCGTTTCGAGGCCATCAGAAGAGCGGGCGGACAGGTCTGGGTTTTTCTGTTGAAAAATAGTTTTGTTGCAATCAAAATGGTTTGCAAAAACGGTTCAATGGGGGGGAGGGGGACTCAGAAATGAAACAAAATGAAAGTTTTTGTTTAATCTCTAATGAATATTTTTGTTCTGTTTCTGTTCCTGATGTTCAGATATTTGTCCCCTTCCCCCTTTCTCTCTCTTTGTACTTTTTTCCACTGGGAAAAAGTAAGAAATAGGTGAGGAAGGGGCTTTTCTCCTGCCCCAGGAATCTGAAATCGGAACCAAACCAAAAATCGCCAGGCGAGATGAAAACTTTTGTTCTGTTTCAATTTTTGGGGGTTAAACCCCAGAAAATTTAGTTGAAACATTTTTAATAAAAAAAATATTTTTTTTTGCAGGAGAAATTGTTGACTTGTGCAGCCCGCTTTCAGGGTTAGGCAGGGAGCGGCGTGTGGCCAGGGACAGTCTGAGACTTGGCTTCCTGGTACCACAAATGCCCAGTCTCATCTTGCCTGGCCATTGGGATCCTGGAGTCTTGCCTCAGTGTCTCCGGACAAATTTGCAGTGACCCAGGGCCGAACCTTGGCCAGTCGAGCACTTGGCTCATCCGTCAGTGCTCCAGCCCGCAGTGTAGGGGTGAGGGTTGTGTTATATTTACCATGGGCTGCTCTGCGCAGGCATCTGGCTTAGAGTGCAGACGTGGGGGCGGAGGCGTGGGTCAGAGGAGCAGGAGGGATGGGACATGATGTCCAGCCGGGGACTCGGGGAATGTGGCGAGAAACCAGGGCCGAGAAAAGCTTGGGGTCTGGGTTTCTCTGCCCCCGGGCACTGCCCTGCTATGGTTAGTGAGGGTTAGCTGTTATTGTTCGTTGCCCAGACACGCAGCAGGGATGCAGACGCCAGGGCTGCCCTGCCCTGCCCATGCAAATGCCCCAGCTCTGGCTGCTTTGGCTTCACCCACTTCACAGCCCCATAAGCTGCTGCAGGAAATACATTTCCAGGCAGGTTCCAAATCTCCCCTTTGGCCTGGTGCCTCCCAGCTGTGCCGGGGGGGAGATGGGAGGTGATGGCTGGGCCTGGCCTGCGTGACGTTCTCTACGTGGCCCGTGCGGTGCCCTGGGGGGTACGCTGGTGGTCAGCCCTCCCCGCTGCGTGTCTCTCAGCGGCTGCCGAATGAGCTTGGGGTGGTGGTGGGGGTGGGGAGGGTTAGTGGCCCGGGCTCCAGGGACCAGTCCCAGCAGGGTTCACCCTCCCCTCGTGGATAAGGAGATGAGGGTCTCTTAGACGAGCCTTTACGGCTCCTGGTCCTGCTTGGCCTGCATGTTCGGGATCCCCGGGTCCATTGCTCCCCGTCCCTGCACCGGTGCCAGCTCTCCGGGGCTGGGGCAGGGCGCGGTGTCATGCGACTCCGGTGTCGGCTTCTCCGCACGGGGCAGGTGGCCGTGCCTGGAGCTGAGCGTGTAGCTTGTCCTGGGCCTGAGATTCCCCCGGTGAGCCGGGTGCGCTGCTGTCCGTGCCAAGGCTCTGGATGGGCGTCTCTAGGAACGGCCCGTTTCCCACATCCGGGAGGGAGGAGCAGTGGGGCTGCCTGGCTTCAAACAGCAGCCCCAGGCCCAGTGTCCCCCCTGGGCCTCAAGCAGGAGCATCTCAGCCCCCACCCTCCCAGCTGAGCAGGGCCGGATGAGGCTCCCCAGGGACCCCTCCCGCCAGTGCTGCCCCTTCACCAGCTAGAGAGGGTCCCTGGTGAGCCCTGTGAGCCTCTTCCTGGCATCTGGGCGGCTCTCCCAGCCCCTGCGTCCCACCAATCTGCAGCTGTCCTGGCCCCATCAGCCCTGCCCTGGGCTCCCGGGAGACGGTGCTTCTCCTTGGCGCGTGGAGCCGGCTGCAGCCTGCCAGGACCTGCCGCTTGCGGCCCCACCCAGGCTCCAGCCACCTGTACAATCACCAGGAGTGAGGCAGCGTCTGGCTTGGGGGACGGGCGAGCTGGGGCCTGCCGTCTCCTCACCCTGCTCTGCTCCTGTCCTGGCCGCCTCTCAGCAATGCCCACTGCTCCTGGCTGCCTGCCTCCCGCCTTCCCCCCAACTCCCAGAGCTGGCGGCTCCCAGCGAGCCCAGCCCGGCCCCCGGATCTCCTGCCCAGACCCCTCCTGGGATTGCTGCGAGCTGGCTGCCCCAGGCCCACCCCCAGGGCGAGCCTCATGCTCCAGCAGCAGCTGCGGGGAATAAATAGTCCATCAGCCGCATTCTGAAACGGCAGCCGGCGCGGAGCCCGGGGCCTCCCGGTGACACCCCCAGCTGCTGGGGCCTTCCCGGGGGCTCAGGCTGTCACGGCCCCTCCTAGCACTGCCAGTCCCAGCCCAGCAGGGGCAGCTGGGAGGCGTTAGGGTCAGACATGCCCCCCAGGCTCTGTCTGCCTCCTGTTGGACACGTGCCATAGTCTGGGGCCCCTGGCCTGTGTCCCTGCCGGGGGCCCGTCTCTAGCCTGGTACCGCCGGGGACTCACACACCACTTTACCTGGAGCCTCACAGTCCCCAGCCGGTCGGGCAGCACCACGGGCTCATTTGACAGTCGATAGGTAGAGGGAATGGGACTTGGCCAAGGTCATACAGTGAGTCGGTGTCGTCTGGGAGTAGAACCCACGAGTCCAGGCTCCCAGCCCCCCAGCTCTGATTACCAGACCCCACTCCTGTCCCTGAAGTGACAACAGAACCCAGGAGTCATAGAATCATAGATTATTAGGGTTGGAAGGGATCTCAGGAGGTCATCTAAGTCCAACCCCCTGCTCAAAGCAGGACCAATTCCCAAATCCTTAAATGGCCCCCTCAAGGACTGAACTCACAACCCTGGGTTTAGCAGGCCAATGCTCAAACCACTGAGCTCTCCCTCCCCCGCCCAGCCCCCTTGCTCTAACCATTAGACACCACTCCCCTCTCTCACCCATGGATAGAACCCAGGAGTCCCCGGCCGGCTGCTGTAGCCTCTGTCCAAACAAGTATCCAGTAAAAGGGACCCCTCCCCGCAGGCCTGGGCGCTCAGCCAGCGTTCACCCTCCTGCCCCGGCTGCTCTGTGCATGTTCGTTCTGGGCGTGGTTGGCTCTGAGCCGGTGAGTCACGCGGGCTGGCAAAGAAAATGCCCGTGTGAGGGCTGCTTGCCGGGGGCTCGGCAGTCACTGGAGGAAAGAGGGGGGCAGAGCTGGAAGTGGACTGTGGTACAGAGAGGGCTGCACAAGAGACCCAGGTTCAATCCCTGAGGCCGGGCTATTGTGCCTGGGGCCAGCGGGGCAGCTCAGTGCCCGGGGCAGGGAGCCCCCCGTGATCCTGCAGTGCCCCCTGTGGTGGGTCTGGACGTGCCCCATGCAGAGCTCGTGGCCCAGGCTTGTGCCATGCTGGGCCTGGGGAGGGGGCTGCTCTCTGGAGGGGAGGGATGGAGCAGCAGAGGTGCCCTGCTTGGCCCCAGATGCCCGGGAGCCCCTGTGGGTTGCACCCGCCGTGCCGAGGTGGCGGAGGGCTCGGGGCTCGGTTTGAGCTGCTGTCGGTGCGTCAGAGCAGGGTCCCGTTCTCAGGCTGCGTTCATCTGTCTGCAGGAGCCAGGCCAAGGAGCTGACTCACGAACCCGCTTCCCCTCCAGATCTGGCCCGCCGGGGAGCCAGGACAGTGCCGCCAGCGGGATCCCGGAGCCAGCGGCCTCTGAACCGCACGGTCTGTCCCCACGGGAAACCGGGGAGGGAAGGCGGCTTCCGGGCTCACCCCGGGAGAGAGAAAGGCATCGGGGGGGGGGGGGGAGGGGCAGGTAGACGGGTGGGTGATGCTCCGTCCCTGCAGCGTTTCCTTCCTCCTGGGGGCCTGAGTGTTAGCCCTGCCCTCCAAGCGGGCACTGCCTGAGCCTGCACCCACCCCGGGCCCCTCAAGGGGGCGTCGTGCGGCTGCCCCCCATGGCCCTGTGCCGGGGAAGCAGGAGGTTCCTGCCTAGCTCTGCAGCGGGCGGGCGGGCGGCGCTGTGTGCGGAGCATCCCCCGGCCACATCCCCACCCGCCACTGGGCCCGGTGACACCGCGGCCTGGCTGGAGCAATGGGCCCCACGGCAGACGGCACAAAGGCTCCGGGGTGGGAGTGGACCCAGCGAGGGCTGGGGGGCGGGGGGGGCGGGTGCCCTGGCGGCAGCGAGGCCAAGAGGCCTGGCCCAGGGCAGGGTCGTGCTCCAGTTCCCAGTCCCAGGCTGGGCTCCCGTCCCGTCCCTCGCTGCCCCTCCGCATCGGGACGTCCTTCCTCAGGAGCCCCGGGGACCCAGCCCTGACCCAGGGGAGCAACCGCAGCCTGGAGCAGGCAGGAGCCGGGACCCCCGCCCCAGCCAGCTTCCCAGACCCGCTGCTCAGACGCCTGCTCTGGTGCCGGAGCCGTCCCGCCGGCAGACCCCGGCGGAGCCCGGACGTGGGCTGGGACCTGAGGGGTCGGGCAGGGATCCAAGTCAGGGTTTGCTGGCGCCAGAAATCGCCCTGTCCCGAGAACCCCACCCCAGTGTCTCCTTCAGAATCCACTGCCAGGCCCCAGCCCCTGGGCCCCAAGCCACTGGCTGAGCTGAAATTGGGGGCTCAGGCGGCCCCGCTGCGGGTTCCTCAGGGCGCGTGCCCGGCCCCGCAGCGGCGCGCCAGAGGGCAGCCGGGTTGCCAGCCCGCCAGGGATGTCCCAGCGTCCCGGGAATGGAAGATGAAGCCGTGAGGAGAGCGGAGGTCAGGGCAGTCACAAGGCGCAGGGGGAAGTTGCGGGCGGTTTATTACGCGGCAGTCGTGGGCTTGGCAAACGCACCAGCAGCTGCGCCGGGCAGGCGGACGTGCCACAGGAGGAAATGCTTTATACCCGGGGAGTCGCCCCTGCCGTAACCTGCCGGTCGCTGCTCCTGCCTGGAACCACGGTGCTCGGGGGGCGGGGGGGGGGGACAGATCACACAGGCGTCGCGCTGTGCTGTCAGCAGGTGCAGGGCGGGGGGGGGGCTAGGAATCGCTCCCGCCCCTCCCCCACTAGCCCCAGCTATCGGGGATCCTGAAGCAGCTCGAGCCCACAGGGCTCCCAGAAGGACGGACCCTGCCCCACTCCCAGCCTGGGAAACCGAGGCTGGAGAAGGGAAGAAGCCTTTAGAGTGGCACACAGTGGAGCTGGGAATGGAACCCAGGAGTCCTGGCCGCCAAGGTGCCCCCCTCCCTCACTAGCCCCTGCTCCCCTCCCAGTAGTGTGACTAGAACCCAGGAGTCCTGCCTCCCACCCTGCCTTGCTCTAACCACTAGGCTTCTGTGCAGGATTTCTGCATGGGGGCTGGGGAGGAGATGGCCCGACACTGAAATTAGCAGCCCCCCTTTGCCATCCTGTGCTCCCCTCCCTCCTTGCCAGGGGCGGGGGGGGGGCTCCTCCCCTGGCAGTCGCTGCTCAGGCCACGTGGGTGCTGTGAAGGACATGGCCCTGATTCCCTGGGGGGGGGGATGCCCCCATCCCGACAGGTCCTGCGTTGCCTGCCCCTTGGTGGCCAGAACTGGGTGAAGCTGCTGCAGGGCCTTGGGAAGGGCCCTGGCCCCTGTGTGTGGAGGGGGGGCAGGCTCTGTGCCAGGGCGGGCAGTGGCTCCCTTCAGGGCAGCCTTGAGGGCGGGAGGCTGAGTGGTTTTACTGCCCGTCCCGTGGTCCCTTTATGGCCGCAGACGGTGTGTTGGGGGAGCCGCCCTGTCTTGGCCCTGCGTGTCTCCCCACGTGATGTGGCAGGTGCCCATCCTGAACTGCCAGGGAAAGTGCAGCCGGCTGGACTTTGCTCCCGCCAGGGTGGGGCCTGGCTGCTCACAGCCGTCCTGCCCGTGGGATGCGGGGAGAGAATCAGCGTTTCTTCAGGCAGCCCGGCCTAGTGGGTAGAGCAAGAGGGAGCCTGGAGTCAGGGCTCCTGGGTTCGGTTCCCAGCTCTGGGAGAGGAGCAGCATCCAGGGGTAGGAATGGGGGTGGGGGAGTCAGGCCTTCTGGGTTCTAGTCCCAGTTCTACCACTGACTGGCTGGGGGACAACCTCTCTCTGCCTCAGTTTCCCTGTGTGGAAATCAGGCCTCTCCTGGGAGAGGGATGCCTGAGGGCAGCACACGGGGCCTCCCCGGGGATCTGGCCCCCTCGGGGCATTTCAGAGCCTGAGTGGGGAAGGCCAGACCAGGCTTGACCCGGCAAATGAAGCTGGTGAGAAACACAAAACTGCAGCTGCAAATCCCAGGCTCCTTCCGGTCCCTGCAGAACCAACCCCCCTGCCCTGCCCACCAGGGCGAGACAAATCCCAGCTCATGCAGCATCCTGGGAAGGGGGTTTGGAGCCTGCACTGCTGCCCCTTGGGTCCCGGAGCCCAGCTCAGCCCAGCGTCTCTGCAGGGCCCATCAGACACCTTGTGCCCGGGACGCTCCTGACGTGCACTGGGGCGGGGGGAGGAGAAAGGGTCCCGTTAACGCCCGGGAGGGGCAGGCTCAGGTGCACCCAGGCCGTGGGGTAGCCCTGGATGCTGTCTCAGGTCTTGTGCTTTGATGGGGAGGGAACCGTTGTTCATCTGGGAAGTCGCCTGTGTGCTGGGCTGGGAGATAGCAGGCGGCCCAGGCTGGGATCCATGGGTTAGCAGCAGCCTCCCGCCCGGCGTAGGGTGCCGCAGTGTTGAACTAGGGTCCTCTGGCACCACTGGAGCTAAAGGGGCCAGCGCCATTGTCTGGGCAGCAGTAGTAGGCTGTTACCCTCTATGCTGAACAACCCAGGGGGTGGATACAAGACGTGTTTTACAAACATCCTGTATGAGGCGCTGGGCTCTGTCCTTACTCGAGTTTGACACTGGTGTCTCTGCAGATCTATGTGGCTGTACCAGGAGAATCAGCCCTGTCTCTCAGGACCCTGGGTAGGGGTTTATCAGGCTTGTGATTACATTGAGAGAGTTTAATGCAAATTGAGATTCACCCCCCACCCCCCTGACTGCTCCCCTCCCAACGCCCCCCTGGAGGGGTTTGTGTTTGGAGTCAGATATTCTCAGCTCCAGCATCCCAGCCCCAGCTGGCTCCAGGCAGCAGAATCCCAGTGACACCCCCCCCAACCCCGCCCCTTCCCAGAGTTAAATAATAACCCAGGGCAGCAGGCAAAGCACGTCCTGCCCGAGCCCTGGGCCCTGCGTTCCTGGCTCTGTTGCTAGGCTCTGGGCTGAGGGGGTTTAACGATTTGAATAACCGTGAGGGTTAATTTAACCCCTTCGGGGCCTCCTAGGCAGCTGTATGGCTGCACATGGCCTCCCTGGATCCTGCGAGATGGGCTTTCAGCTGAGACCTGAGGTGTGGTGTGAGTCCAGTCCTGGCTCTGCCACATGTCCTGGCCCCAGGCCGTGCCTCAGTTTCCCTGTCTGTATCCTGGGGATAATGAGGAGGGTCCATCCCTGCGGGGATGAGTTTGTCGATGGATAAGCAATAGAGTCCCCCCACCCCGTGCAGTGTGGCCCTGCCTGGCTGCTCCGCTCCACCCCAGAGGTGGCTGCTTTTCAGTGCTGCTGTGTGTATCTAGGTGCAGGAGCTGCAGAGCATCATTGAAAGGGGGGTACAGATTTGCCCCCTAAACCTCCTCTTCCCCACTCAGCTCCCCTCCCCCACCAGCAGCCTGACCCCCCCCTGGCCCAGGGGACTGGCATTGTGACCTGGCACATGGGGTCGCAGCGCGGCTCAGGTGTGACCTGGCCAGAAAGTGGTCAGCTGAGGGTCATGGCCCGGGTGCCCCCCCAGCTCTGCAGCCGATGTGGGGCGGCAGGGTGCCTTGGAGATATCCCCTCCAGGAGGTGATGGGGTGAAAAAACACCAACGGTTATTGGGATGAACACGAATGGGAACACTTGCACGGGGATCAGAAATGAGAGGTTTCTGCAGGGCTGCGACCCCCCCGTAGGGCCTTGGGGGGAGAGCGCAGGGCTGGGAGAGCAATGGGGCTGCGGGTCGGGAGTGAGGGGCTCTGGCAGGGCTGGAGGGGGGTCCAGGGCTGGGCTAGCAGGGGCTGCGGGTCGGGAGTGAGGGACACCGGCAGGGCTGGGGGGGGTCCAGGGCCGGGCTAGCAGGGGCTGCGGGTCGGGAGTGAGGGGCACCGGCAGGGCTGGGGGGGTCCAGGGCCGGGCTAGCAGGGGCTGCGGGTCGGGAGTGAGGGGCACCGGCAGGGCTGTGGGGAGCCCAGGCTGGGCTAGCAGGGGCTGCGGTCGGGAGTGAGGGGCACCGGCAGGGCTGGGGGGAGCCCAGGCTGGGCTAGCAGGGGGCTGCGGGCTGGGGGTTACCAAGGCGACACGCAGGCCGCACCCTGGTATCTAACTGGGCCCCTCGCTCCGGCTCTTCAAACCCACCTGCTCGGCCCCCCCTCGCTGAGCCTGCAGCCCCCGGCGCCCTCTGGTGGCCAATTCATCTCATCAATGCTGCTCTAACTGCCATGGGGGGCCCCTCCCCACCCCCCCATCTCCCCTCACCTCCGGATGAAACCGTCTCTGATCCCCCCGGGCTGCCCCACTCTCAGCCTCCTCCAGTCCCAGTGGGACCCTTGGGCCAGGGGCCCCGGGCGGGGAAGGCGGCCGTGCCCAGAGCCTGTTTCCAGGGTGCAGGAGCCCTGGGCCCTGGCTCTGCCGGGGGCGTCACTCCTGGGCACGCCTGGCTCGTGGGTTTCCGGCCGGCTGGCCCGATGCTGCCCGACTGGGCACGGGGGGGTTGCCAGGGCTGTGGGAGCAGCACAGAGACACGTGTGTCCAGAGCATGTGGCCAGGACGTGGGTTCTGCTGCCTGTCCCCCATGGCTCCCCCTAACGCCCAACTCTTTCTCCCTAGGTGTGGGACGGAGACGGCCGGGCCCCGTCGCAGCTTCCTGAAGCAGGGTGGTGCCGCGCTCCCCACATGGCAGCTGGGTGCCCCCCGTAACGCCAGTCAAACTGGACGCCTCGGGCCCACGTGAGACACCCTCAGGCCAGAGCCCGCCCGCCCGCCACCCCCAGCCCAGCTGGGGCTCACCAGCAGCCTCCCTGCACCATGCCGGCCAGGGGCCGAAGGGATCGGCTGGGGGCAGATACCACGATGCCACCACCATCACCGGTGGGTCCAGCTGGGACTTGGGGGCCCTGGGGTGCCACACGGGGAGCCAGGCTGGGCTATGGGGGGGTCTGAGGGCTGCAGAGTTCACAGCAGGGGATGGAGGGGCTGGGACCCCCCCTCCAGGGCACTGGGGCTCCTGCCGGGGGGATCCCGTCCAGCGCGCCGCACGGGAAGGACCCGAGCGCCACCGGCCAGCCCCTGCTGCCAGCGCAGGCCCAGCAGCCTGTCAGGGAGATGGGCGCCCAGGGGCAGGTGACCCCCAGAGCCTGCCGAGGGCCTGGCCAGGCTGCTGTCCTGCCACCCCCCGCCCCACTTCTCCTTGGAGATTTTCTCCTCTGCTGGGGCCGTGGCCAGCAGGGGGCGGCAGGACCTTTCCCGTGGGGGGCAGGGCTGTGACAGGAGAATGTGGGGACCCGGGAGCCTCCGAGCCCTGCCTCCAGGGGCCGCTCGTCCTGGGCACCCACAGCAAAGAAAGGCAGAAGCCAGACGGACTCAGGGCAGCCGGGCCATTGAGGGGGCACCGGCTCCAATGTGCCCCGAGCACGGTGGACCGGCTGGCTCGGGGGGGGGGGTGCGGCAGGGGGTCTGTCCCCACTGGGGGTCGTGGGCGCCGGTCTCGCCCCGGGCAGGAACTGGAGGTTGTTGCTCCCAGCGGGTCAGAGGCCCCACGTGGGCTGAGTCAGGGGCTGAGAGGAAACAGCAGAAATCCCCGAATGACGCCGGCAGTGACGCGGGGGAACCAGCCCCGGAGGGGGGACCCGAGCGAAGAGACGCCCGGTGGGAGGCTCTCGTGGGTCCCGAACGCGGACGGTTGGGCTCTCTGAGCGGTGCCGGGGCCTCTGGCTGCTGCCGGAATGTAAATGGTTAATCACAGTGACCTGGGCTCTGCTCCCGGAGGGGTCAATGGCTCCCTCTGGCACCTGGGGACGTCACCTCAACTCTCTGTGCAGCCCCGGGTACCCGCCCCCCCGCAGCTCTGCCGGTGCCCCTCACTCCCGACCCGCAGCCCCTGCTAGCCCAGCCCCGGGTACCCCCCGCCGCAGCTCTGCCGGTGCCCCTCACTCCCGACCTGCAGCCCCTGCTAGCCCAGCCCCGGGTACCCCCCCCCCGCAGCTCTGCCGGTGCCCCTCACTCCCGCCCCGCAGCCCCTGCTAGCCCAGCCCCTGGTTACCCACCCCCCGCTGCTCTGCCGGTGCCCCTCACTCCCGACCCGCAGCCCCTGCTAGCCCAGCCCCGGGTACCCCCCGCCGCAGCTCTGCCGGTGCCCCTCACTCCCGCCCCGCAGCCCCTGCTAGCCCAGCCCCGGGTACCCCACCCACCGCAGCTCTGCCGGTGCCCCTCACTCCCGACCTGCAGCCCCTGCTAGCCCAGCCCCGGGTACCCCCCCCCCCGCAGCTCTGCCGGTGCCCCTCACTCCCGCCCCGCAGCCCCTGCTAGCCCAGCCCCGGGTACCCCCCCCCGCACCTCTGCCGGTGCCCCTCACTCCCGACCTGCAGCCCCTGCTAGCCCAGCCCCGGGTACCCCCCCCCCGCAGCTCTGCCGGTGCCCCTCACTCCCGACCCGCAGCCCCTGCTAGCCCAGCCCCGGGTACCCCACCCACCCCAGCTCTGCCGGTGCCCCTCACTCCCGACCTGCAGCCCCTGCTAGCCCAGCCCCGGGGACCCCCACCCCCCACAGCTCTGCCGGTGCCCCTCACTCCCGCCCCGCAGCCCCTGCTAGCCCAGCCCCGGGTACCCCCCTGCAGCTCTGCCGGTGCCCCTCACTCCCGACCCGTAGCCCCTGCTAGCCCAGCCCCGGGTACCTCCCCCCCCCGCAGCTCTGCCGGTGCCCCTCACTCCCGACCCGCAGCCCCTGCTAGCCCCGCCCCAGGTACCTCCCCCACCGCAGCTCTGCCGGTGCCCCTCACTCCCGACCTGCAGCCCCTGCTAGCCCAGCCCCGGGTACCTCCCCCCCCGCAGCTCTGCCGGTGCCCCTCACTCCCGACCCGCAGCCCCTGCTAGCCCAGCCCCGGGTACCCCCCTGCAGCTCTGCCAGTGCCCCTCACTCCCGACCTGCAGCCCCTGCTAGCCCAGCCCCGGGTACCCCCCCCCGCAGCTCTGCCAGGGCCCCTCACTCCCGACCCGCAGCCCCGGGTACCCCCCCCGCAGCTTTGCCGGGGCCCCTCACTCCCGACCCGCAGCCCCTGCTAACCCAGCCCTGGGATCCCCCCAAGCCCTGAGAACCCCCAACCCCACAGATCTGCCAGTGCTTCCCAATCCCGACCCACACCGCCTGCTATCCCAGTCCTGGGCTCCCTGCACCCCACAGCCCTGCCAGTGCCCCTCCAGCTGCCCCATGGCTGTCCCTCCTCCTAGCCCAGGCCCCCTCCCCACCTCACTGCCCCCCGTTCCTCTCCCCCCAGACCTGTGTAGCTGTGGCAACGTCCCCGAGGTGGAGATCATCAGCCTGCTGGGGGAGCAACTGCCCCACTACACCCTGCGGGCCGACACACTCTTCGGGTATGAACACGACGACTGGCTGCACACGCCCCTGCTGCCCCCCGAGGCGCCCACCCCCCTGACGCCCCAGCAGATTGAGGAGACCCTGAAGTACTTCCGTGAGTGCCAGTGGGGGGAGCTGGGGACTGGGGGTCCCATGGGGGGGCAGGGGCGCTGAACCAGGGCAGGGAGCGGGGCTGGCGGGTGCCCCCTCCTGGGCCAGCCCCACAGGGCTAGGGGGCAGCTTCCCCCCATGCCCAGGACACAAGAGCCGTGCGGGAGCTAATTGCAACTAATTAGGTTGCCTGGGTGCAGTGGGGGGATTTCCAGGCCCAGAATATCTTAGAGCTGCAGCCTCCGTCCTCTCTCAGGGACCCCCGCACTGCGGGCTGGGATCGGGGGGCTGCTGAGAGGGTGAGGGGGGGTTACAAGGAGGGGACAGCGAGGACGGTTAGGAGGAGCCTCGGTGCACCCCCCACTCCCTCTGCCCCCCGTTAGGTAGGGGCTGGTGGCCTTTCCCTCCAGGCTGAGGCCTCCCCATGGGACCCAGGCCACCACCAGCTGGTGCCAAACGTGTCCGGCCTCCCACGGGCGCCTGGCTGCTGTGCAGGCCCCACCCCCTGCACCCACTCCAGTTCCATTCGGGGCTCAGGGCAGAGCCCTGGGGCCGAGGTTCGGGGCGTGGTTCCCCACTCAGTGTCGCCCCCGCGTGGGCTGAGCTGGTAAGAGCTGCCCCCCCCCGCAGCCCTCTGGGGGACCCCCAGCTCTGCCACCCTCTGGGGGACCCCCAGCTCCGCCGCCCGCAGGCAGGACCCCCAGCTCCGCTGCCCTCTGGGGGACCCCCAGCTCCGCCGCCCGCAGGCGGGACCCCCAGCTGCTGGAGTCCTGGAGCAGCCCACGCACAGAGGAGCTGGAACTCCGGGACCAGGACGTACATTCACAGAGCCCCCATTCTCGGTGGGGGGGGACTTGTGACCTTTGACCCCTTGGGATTGGCGAAGCTGGGGGGCCAGGAAGGGAAGCACCATGGGGCCAGGTGGTTCCCCTCCCTGGGGGCTTTGGGGTCAGAGGTTCCATATGGGGCACAGACAGGATTAGCTCTGGTTCCTTTGTGATTATTGCCCACGTGTTGCGAGAGCAAAGGGGGAGGGGGCAGATTAGGGGGGGGGTGACAGGGAGGGAGTTACGGGGAGGCAGGGACTGTAGCGGGGAGGGGGAGGAGGTCTAGGTGGGGGGTGAGGAGGGAGTATAAATGGGCCACTGGGAATTTAGCCAAGTTTGCCCAGTCCCACCAGGCCATCTCCGGTCAGGGACCTCGGGCAGCAGCCCCTCCCCTCCGGGACACCCCAGGCCAAGGGGCATGGCTGCCTGCGTGTCTCTGACCCCCCCACCCCGCCCCGCGTCGGTCCATGTGCTGGGGGGAGGGGGGTGCTGGCTCCTCTCCTTGAGCCCGCGTCCTGGCCCGTTAAGCTGCCATCGGAACGAGCCCCGTGTAATCTGATTGTGGGACCTAAACCGGGGAGCAAATCCCTGCAGCGGCGGGGGGGGGGATTAGGCAGAGGCTGCGTCTCCTGCCCTGGTGCAAGGAGCCTCAGCCCAGCTTCCCCGGCCACGAGTGCAAACCCGCTGGGCGCCAGGCCCGGATCCGCCCTGGGGGCTCCCTGCACCGTGGGGGTGGGGGGTCTGGCTGCTTGGTCTGTGCCCAGGAGGGAGGCTCGCTCGTGGAGACGGGCTTCACGGCGCTCGCTGAACCTAGCCAGTCATGGGATGGTCTAGTGGTTAGAGCAAAGCGGCTGGGTGCCAGTCCCGGCTGGGGGAGGGGAGTGGGGGCTAGGGGTGGGCTGGAAGCCATAGGTTCCCCCCGTGGCCAAGTCACTTTGCTAGGTTGCCTTGTGCCTCGGTTTCCCTTTGGTTCAGAGCATTAATTCCGGGAGTGGCGGGACTCTGGGGCGAAGGGCAGGAGCAATCCAGCCTCGGTGCTGGGTGGGTTCCTGGGCCGGTTTCCTTGCTGCCCTGAGACTCAGCAAGAGGGAGTGTGACGGGCGTGGGGGGGCCGTGTGACCGGCTCTGTGACGGGAGCTGCCCATTGTTCATTGTCCTGCTGGATTTGCTTGCGTCTGCCCGTCCCCCCCCCCCGTGGTGTTTGCATCCCCTGCCCGTGCCCCATTGCACCCCCCCGTGGTGCTTGCGTCCCCTGCCCGTGCCCCATTGCACCCCCCCGTGGTGCTTGCGTCCCCTGCCCGTGCCCCATTGCACCCCCCCGTGGTGTTTGCGTCCCCTGCCCGTGCAGTTTCCCCCCTGCACCTCGTCCATTATTAAAGCACTGTCATAAATTATTCACGTCTCCCCCTGCTTGGGCCTCGTTGCTGCCTTCACCCAACGGTGCTTACGGCAGAGCTGCCAAGGGAGCCAGACCGGTTACAGCTGCCAGCCAGCCAGGGGATGTGGGGCACCGTGGGCACAGACAGTGCGCGGCCTGGGGCCTGCATATGGGACGCTCCGTGCCGGCTGGAGCAGCCCCTACGGGGCTCCCAAGTCCCCAGCTCTGAGCATTGCAGCGAGCAGACGGGCTGTGCAGGGTTCCCGCCCCCCGCCCCAGGTGACAGCACCTCCCTCAGCACCCAGGGGCGTCTCAGGACTAAGGAAATTCCCACCCAAAAAGCTTGGTCCCACCTGAGCTGGGGCTGGGAGCTGGGGGCTGGTTTGTAGCATCGCTGCTCTGGGGCCGGAGCTCGTGAGACAGGCCCGGATTCAAACCGTTGCAGCTGAGAAGAACCTGAGTGGTGGGAAATCTGGGACTTGTCTGGGCCGGGTCACAGGACCCCCCCGACTCCCAGAGTGCACCCGGCACATTCGGGGTAAAGATGGGAGCTCCTCCCACTGCCTCTCGGCATGGACCTCCCCTGCTACCTGCCCCGTGTGGCCCCTGCTGCCCCCAGCCCACCACCCCCGATGGACTAGAGAGCTCCCCACCCACCTCCCTTCGTGGGCAGAGACCCCCATGCTCCCAGTACAGGCTGGAGACCTGTGCACAGGCCCCAGACCCCCCCAGCACCTCCCACCCTCACAGGCTTCCCCGTCCCACCTCCAGGCTGCAGCTTTGGGCAGGTGAGGAGCTCCGCTCCCGGGGTGCAGCCGACGCGGCAGGTGGGCTGAGAATCAGCCCCGAGCGCCCCGGTTCATTGGGTGCATACGGGGCAGGGAGGGGGGAGCTGCCTTCATGCAGCTCCAGGCGGCGGGGGGCAGCGGGTGCCGGGCAGCAGGACTGTCAGCCCCATAGGGCCATGCTTCCCCCTTTCCGACACCTGCACAGGGAGGGACCCACCTGCACAGGGAGGGACCCACCTGCAGGGTCTGGCCCGGGATTCCCCCTCCTCTCGCTGGGGGGCTGGGCTCAGCAGACACCCCTGAGCACTGGGGAACCATCCAGGAAGCAGGACCCCCCCCCTTCCAGCCCCTGGTCCCTCCTATGGGCCAGAAGAGGGGTCAGGTCAGGGTCAGATTTTCAAACAGCTCCAGGCCGATCCCTCAATCGCGGAGCCCTCCAAGCTGGGGACCTTTCGCAGCCTGGCCTTGGGGAGGGCAGCCCCTGCCCCCTCCCTGCCCCCGGCTCCTAGGGGCTGCACTGGCCTCCAGGGGCTGGCGCTGCAGCCGGGGATCCTTGTCCAGTCGGCAGGTGGCGGGGGGAGCCCAGCTCCTGCCCCCCCCCCAAGAGGGGCTGCTCTGAGCCAGGTGTCACTGCAGAAGGATGCAGCTGCAGAACAACGGGCTTCTGTCAGAGCCGATCCATTCTGCAGGGAAAGGGGGGGGAGCTCCTACTGGCCCCCCCATAGCCACTCCCACAGATGCAGGCTTAACCCCAGCATTGCCCCCCCCCCATGAGCCTTTTATCCCCAGCAGTGCCTGTGTCTCTCTAAACTGGACCCCCTCCCTTTCCATGTAGATGGTCTAGTCTGTGCTGCTCCCCCCCCCCCCTTGGCTTGAATGAGATGTGCCTGGCCAGGTGCAGAAACAAGGGAGACCCTATAAATAGGGGTAGGCAGAGCAGTGGGGGGACCATTGCCAGGGAGCAGGAGCAGGGGAGGGAGCTGGGCTGGGCTGGGCTGGGCTGACCTGACACCTCCCCAGCCTCCCCTTGCACAGCTGCTGCCTGCTGCTCGCTGACAGGCTGCTGCACCCGGCAGAGCCACATCTTCCCTTTGCTCCGGGAGCTGGGGCTTGGCTGCATGTTTCCCCCTGAGCTGTGCGAGGGTGGGGGGCTCCGCGGGCCCCAGGCCATGGAGTTCTGGAGCAGCCCCGCAGCCTACGATGAGGTGCCCGGGAGCCCGGCTCTGCACGGCTCCGCGGATCTGATCACTAACGAGCTGGAGGAAGGTGAGACCCGGGGCGGTGGGTGCATTGACCTTCAGAGCCCCCGTCGCGCTCTGCGGTGCTCCTGCCCTGCTGTATGGAACCCCCCGCTTGGCTAAGGTTAAATCTGCCAGGTCCCATCCCCGGGGGCTGTGCCGTGGGCTTTGCCCTGGCTGCAGCTC
Source organism: Mauremys mutica (assembly GCF_020497125.1). Lineage (NCBI taxonomy): Eukaryota > Metazoa > Chordata > Testudines > Geoemydidae > Mauremys > Mauremys mutica. The sequence goes on from NC_059096.1 coordinate 2,208,510, forward strand.
GCCCCTCCGGCGTGGCAGGGCCTGCCTGGGCGTTGGCGCTGGGGCGAGCGCTTGGTCGTGCTGCGGGGTAGTTTGTCTGGTGCCTGGTTTTCGCCCGGTGCGCCTGGCCCATGGGCAGTGTGTTCACGGGGTGGCTGCCCGCTGCTCGCCCGCCACTGTTGGCTTCCAGCCCCGCCTGGAGGGAAGCGCCCCGGTGGCTCAGCTGTGCCGTGCCAGAGCCCCTCGGGGCGAGGTGACCCCTGTCGCTCTCCCCTTGTGGGGCGGCTTCCTGGGCCGGAGCAGGTGCTGCAGGCATGGAGCGGGTCTGAGAGCCTCTGAACTGCTCTGGGCGTCTGCCCTCCCTGGGCAGGAGGCTGCTCCGGTTCGTTGTGGCCTCATCTTCCGCTGGGTGCTATTGGGCTCTTTCTCCTGGTAGAGGAGGGTGACAAGTGGGGTCCATCCGGCCCACTGCTGCTTCCCCAAGGGTTTGGGCTGGCAGCGATGCCCGGGCAGTGCCCCCTGCGTCTGTCCAGGGCTGCTGGCTGCAGGGTGGGCGCCGTGTCGTCCGGGCGAGGTGTGTGTGGCACCGACTGGTCCTAGAGAGTAGCAGGGGCTGTGGGCTGCCCTCCAGCCAAAGGCCCCCCCCGGGGAGTGCCAGGTTTTCCCGGACCCCTCTCCGATAGGGCTGGGGGGCCCCTTCCTGGTGCTGGCACTGACAGCCCAGCTGGAAATGTTGGGGGGATGCAGGAGGAACCCACGTTCCCACTCCAGCCACCTGGCAGGGAGGCTGGCGTCACATGGGGCCCAGCCGCTGCCCTGGTCCCCGCTCTGGCTCACTGCAGGGTGGCTGTTGGGGGGTCATGGGGCCTGGGGGTGGAAGGCCCCTGGGTACCGACTGCCGAGGGGCTCGGGGGTGGGGCTTGGGGGGCAGTGTGCTGTCAGGATGGCGCGGCGAATGCAGAGCTCTGAGCTGGCGCCCTAGACCCCTGGCTGGGGGGCTACGGTGGCGTCTCCGTGACCCCGAGGAGGAAGATCGTTCTTCCCCCAAGAGCGCAGGGCCAGCGGCTCCTTGGGGTGGGGGTTGGCTGAGAGCTGGAGGAGCAGTGGAGGGGGGGGCAGTTGATCTTGACACAGCTGGGGGGGCAGAGCCGGGGCTGGGGGGGGAAGGGCGCAGCCAGGGGATGGGGCTCGGTGTCCGTCTTTCCGCATCCCCAAGCTTGATGGTTTTCTCTCGCCAAACAATGGCTGCCAAGCGAATCTACCCCCAGGGCCTGGGTCCCCCGGGGCCCCCGCTGCTGGGGCAGGCCCCCACCCTATGCCTGGCCCATTCCCGATCCGGGGGGGGTGGGGTCTGTAACTCGCCACTCAGCCTGCGGACCCCAGCAGCCGCCCGGCGGCCCGTCACTCACTCACGCCTTAACGAAGCTCATGCTCTAATTATTTCCAATTATGGTTCAGCAGCCTGACAAGGCGCTGGGGGGGTCCCCTGCAGAGACCGAGGCCCTGTTGGGCGAGGGGGCCGACCTCTCGGATCCTGCCCCTGCCCGCCATGCGGACGTGCCAGCCCGCACGCGGGCCGGGTGTCGGGAGCAGGGCGCGGTGCCCGAGGGGGCGGGGACGGGGGCGCCGGGTTGCGGGATTAGCCAGGTTGTTGACAAGACAGCAGCTGGGTGGAACAGGACAGGCTGTTCCGAGGGTCAGCGGGGGTGGGCATCAGAGGGTGTGGGGGCATCGCCATGGCAACGCGCCGCCATTACGTCACTGCTGACCGGGGCAATGTAATGGGATTTGTGGGATCTCTGAGCTTCTCCTGCTAACCCATTTCAGAGGCATCCCGGGCCTGTGTCAGCCGGGCTTAGCTGGGTTCAGTGCTCTGGGTGGGGAGATCGCTCGCTGATCCTCTCACCCCTCCCAGGCAGAGAGTCCCTGCTCAACAGGTGGGGAAACCGAGGCACGCAGCTGGGATGCTTTGTCCCCACGGCCTGCTTGGCAAGTCAGTGATAACCTTGCAAATGGAACCCAGGAGTCCTGGCTCCCAGCGCCCCTCCTGGAACCACTAGAGCCCACGTCCCTTATAGAGCCGGGGATAGAACCCAGGAGTCCTGGCTCCCAGAGCCCCTCCTGGAACCACTAGAGCCCACGTCCCTTATAGAGCCGGGGATAGAACCCAGGAGTCCTGGCTCCCAGCGCCCCTCCTGGAACCACTAGCTCCCACGTCCCTTACAGAGCCGGGGATAGAACCCAGGAGTCCTGGCTCCCAGCGCCCCTCCTGGAACCACTAGCCCCCACGTCCCTTACAGAGCCGAGGATAGAACCCAGGAGTCCTGGCTCCCAGCGCCCCTCCTGGAACCACTAGCTCCCACGCCCCTTACAGAGCCGGGGATAGAACCCAGGAGTCCTGGCTCCCAGCGCCCCTCCTGGAACCACTAGCTCCCACGTCCCTTACAGAGCCGGGGATAGAACCCAGGAGTCCTGGCTCCCAGCGCCCCTCCTGGAACCACTAGCTCCCACGTCCCTTACAGAGCCGGGGATAGAACCCAGGAGTCCTGGCTCCCAGCGCCCCTCCTGGAACCACTAGCTCCCACGTCCCTTACAGAGCCGGGGATAGAACCCAGGAGTCCTGGCTCCCAGCGCCCCTCCTGGAACCACTAGCTCCCACGTCCCTTACAGAGCCGGGGATAGAACCCAGGAGTCCTGGCTCCCAGCGCCCCTCCTTGCCCCCACCCCCCTTGGTGGGGTGCCTCCTGTTGCTCTGCTCCTCCCTCAGGTAGGAGCCCGACATGAGCCCTGGCAGGTTTTCCTGGCGGTGTCAGCAGAGCTAGTGCTGGTGGGTCAGAGCCCCCGGCCCCCCGCCATGGTGCAGGCCCCTTCTGCTTCCCTGCCTCCCTGGGGCGTCTCTCCCCTGCGCCCAGCTGTGTCCAGCCTCCTCGCTGCTGCTGCTGCTTAGGAAGGGCCTGAGGACACGGTGGCTCCACTGAATGTCAGCATGGCAGGCAGTGACTGTTGCTTAGGCAACCTGCCGACGTCTGCCTGGGCCCGTGGCAGCTCGCGGGGCTGGTGCTCGGCTGGCACCTCTCTGCTCTGCAGCAGCTTGGGGGGGCGATGCAGGAGGGGGGCTGGGGGCTCAGGGCAGCAGGGGCCAGGGAGGGCAGCGAGCACAGGCCAGAAGGGCCGATCGGCCTGGCTGCCTCGTGCTGAGACCCAGCAGGGTGTAGCCGAGGGGTCTCTAATGGGGGCTATGCCAGGGATCGGTCTGCCTGGCTGGGAGATGGGGCCATTCTATGGTGCTGCAGGATAGGGAGAGGTGGGTCTCTGGGTGGGGAGAGCTGGGGACTGGGAGCCAGGACTCCTGGGTTCAACTCTTGGCTGCTGATTCTGTTCCCTTGGGCAAGTCCAATTCCCTGCTCGGTGCCTCAGTTTCTTCATGCGCAGAGCAGAGACAATCCTGACCCAGCCCCCAGAGAGTGGAGCCTCCCGAACTCTGTGCGACACCCCATGATGGCTGGCGCTGGAGCAGAGCTGGGGGAGGCGCTTGCTGGGGAGCAGGTTTGTGTCCCGTGCGGCTGAGGGGAGGCTGTGGGGCCTGCTCCCTGCCTCAGTTACCCTTTGGCCTCTGCTCCAGCCTCTCTGTGAGCCTGGCGCTCCCTCGAGAGCCGGGACCCTCTGCAGGCCAGGCAGTGGGAGCTTTGCAAGCAGCTGGGCCCGTAGAGTCCTGCCTGGAGTTCCCGGCTTGCCTGGCAGATGGGGTGATATGGGACAAACTCCTAAATATCGGGACGGTCCCGATTTTATCAGGACGTCTGGTCACCCTACTGGCAGAGCAGGCCGGGTGAGCGCCCGTGGGGCTGGCACAGAGCAGCGAGCATCCCTCTAGCTGCAGGGGCCCTCTGGGGTGGGGGAGCTGGGCCGTGGGCTGGGAACTGGCCGTCTGTGTCCATTGCACCCGTCCCACCTCTCCTGAGTGGAGACTGGCAACGGAGCTGGCCTGAGACCTGCCAAAGCTCATTGCACTAGTGAGCTGAGCTGGGCTGGCGCCTCTGCCCCCGTCCAGGGAGAAACGAGGGCGACTGATCTCCTGGGGGATGGGGCAGGCGGGAGACGGATGGGAAGTGGCGTGGCCTGGGGAGCCTGGCAGTGGTATAAATAGAGGCTAGTGGAGCCGAGCAGTTTCCGGCCTGGCCCTGTGCCGGGATGTCACTTCCAATCCCGTCTCCGTGGCCTGGATTTTTCCATTCCCTCCGGCCCCACTGAGCTCGGTCTGACCAATGTCCCGCAGGGGGGCCTGACACCCCAGCTGAGCACAGGGGTGTGTGTGTGTGTGTGTGTGTGTGTGTGTGTAACCAACCAAGCTCCACCAGTGAAGTGTGTGTAGGGGAAGAACATTGAGGGGGCAGGAGGGTCTGTAACTTTGGGCTTTGTCTCCTTAACACCCCCCCCGCCGTCAGCGGCCTCAGGGTGTGAGGGGTTAGATCCTTGTACAAGCATCTGTCTTATCCTGCCACGGAGGTTCCCAGTAGCCACATCTAACATCTGTTCCCTGCCAAGTTCTTGGCCTCCCTTGCAGCAGTGAGTTCCACAGGCAAACTGTGCATTGCACAAATAACATGCTCCCTCTCTTCAGTTACAAATGGGCTCTGGCCCCCGTCCCCATGGTGTGTGAGCACAGCACAATCTTCATTGCATTTATCCTCACAGCCCCTGCCCTGTTATCCCATTGTACAGATGGGGAACTGAGGCACAGAGAGGCTAAGTGTCTGGACCAAGCACACAGGGCCCTGTGGCAGAGCAGGGACTTGAACCTGGTCCCCAATCAGTGCTCTAACCACTGCACCACCCTTCCTCCCTCTCAGTTTCACTGAACACCACCTGCTTCTAGCGTGCTGTAGGGAAGCACTGGCTAGAATGCCAGAATGCACCCCAGGGGTCGACTTCCTGCCTCCCTGGCCACTCCTGCTCTTGCACATCTTGTCCTAAAGCTGTAGTTTGCAGTGGCTGGGCAGCTGATAGCTTCACCCCAGAGGTGGCTGCATTTCAGTGGGAGGTGAAGTGACCCGTTCCAGGGGAGCTAGGAGGCTTGGTGATCCTTGGATGAAGAGGGCTGGTGGAGCTGATGTGATGGGGAACCAACCCTCTTTCTTTCTTGCTGTTTCACAGTCCTCTGTTCCGAGCGGGTCGGCAGGATCACAAAGACCTACCATGATCTTGATGCGGTGACCAGCCTGCTGGAGGAGGTAGGTGGAGCTGCTTCCCCCTCCTTGCCTGAGGTCTCTGCTCCTCCCCAGAGGTGGTGGCAAACCCATACGGTGCCTGCTGGGTCAGAAATGCCATGAGAGGCTCCTGGCTTGGGTTGAGGGCCCTGGGCATGGGGCAGCAGTTCTGGAAGGGGTCAGAGCTGGGTGGGGAGGGAGGAAGTGTGTAAGGGGGTGGGGGGTTGGGTCAGGTGGAGAGGGGCCAGTCTGGGGGTGGGATGGGGACCCGCTGGCCTGCCCCAGTTAACAGCAGCCTGTCGTCTCCCCGCCCCCGCAGAAGGAGCGGGACCTGGAGCTTGCGGCCCGGATCGGGCAGTCCCTGCTGAAGCAGAACCGGAGCCTGACGGAGCGAAATGAGCTCCTGGAGGAGCAGCTGGAGCTGGCCAAGGAGGAGGTAAAGGCTCCCCACGGGCTCGGGTGGGAAGCAGGGCCCTGGCACCTGCACCCGCTGAGCCCCCCAGCTCTGTGTACCAGCCGGTGAGCCAGCTCCCCCCAGGCTGCCCTGCGAGCCCGTCCCAGCCCTGCCCCCTGGGGCCCATCCCATCCGCAGTGTCTGCAGTGCCCCCAGTGAGGGGCAACTGTCAGTGATGGGGCCCCTGCACTGCCCCTCTCTAAACTCCCCGACATATTGGTACCACCCTGGGCTGAGGTCAGGCTGGTGACCTGACGTGAGTGGGAGCCCCCTGGGGACCCTGCCCAGCCTATCTCACTCCCCCATTGTGCCCCTAGGTTGCCCAGCTGCGGCACGAGGTGTCCATGCGGGATGACCTGCTCCATCTCTACACCAACACCGTGGAGGACAGCGAGCCGGCCACAGCCACTGCCACGCCGTGAGTGACTCGCGGGCCCTGCTCCCATCGCTGGGGCCGGGGGGAGACCATGCCCTTGGCTAGCTCATTGCAGGACAGCACGTGCCTCGCTCGCTCCACAGAGCCGCGTCCTGCCCAGCCCACAGCTGGGCCTCCATCTCATAGATTCATAGACTTGAGGTCAGAAGGGACCATTATGATCATCTAGTCTGACCTCCTGCACAGCGCAGGCCACAGAGCCTCACCCACCCACTCCTGTAACAAACCCCTGACCTATGTCTGAGTTATTGAAGTCCTCAAATCGTGGTTTAAAAACTTCAAGGTGCAGAGAATCCTCCAGCAAGTGACCAATGCCCCACGCTGCAGAGGAAGGCGAAAACCCTCCAGGGCCTCTGCCAATCTGCCCTGGAGGAAAATTCCTTCCCGACCCCAAATGTGGCGATCAGCTAAACCCTGAGCAGGTGGGCAAGACTCACCAGCCAGCACCCAGGAAAGAATTCTCTGTAGTAACTCAGATCTCACCCCATCTAACATCCCATCACAGGCCATTGGGCATATTTACCTGCTGATAATCAAAGATCAGTTAATTGCCAGAATGAGGCTCTCCCATCATGCCAGCCCCTCCATCAACGTATCACGCTCAGTCCTGAGGCCAGATGTGTCTTTTGCCCCTGAACCCTAAAGCCTCCGGCCCTGGAGCTGCCCTCAGCTGGGACCTGCCCTGAGGGGAAGCTCCTTAGATGGGAGCGGCTCTGCCCCCGTCTCCCATCAGCTGGGTGCAGGAAGGGCCTTGGGTCCCTTTTCCTCCCGCCTGGGGGGTGGGGCCTGGCCCATCTCCGGCTGGCGCTGGGGGTTTATGGGCCCCTCTCCGGGATGCTGCCCCCTCCCGGGGGCGGGGGTGGTGGAGCCGTACGGGCTGCCTCCCTGCCCAGTGACAGGGGGGCTGGGGGCCCGGGCTGCGGCTGCTCACGGCCCCTCTGCCCCCCAGGCTGCGGCGGAACGAGTCCTCCCTGTCCCTGCAGCAGCACGTCCAGTACGACGCCCTGCAGCAGAAACTCAGGGGCCTGGAGGAGGAGAACCAGAAGCTGCGCTTGGAGGTGAGGGCTGGGGGCTGGCAGGAGGGGGGGCTCTGGGCCGGGCTGGGCTGGGAGGGGGGGCGGGGGGGGGCTCTGTGCTGTGCCGGGCTGGGCTGGGAGGGGGGGCGGGTGTGTGCTCTGTGCTGGGCTGGTTGGCTCTGTGCTGTGCTGGGGTGGGGGTGAGGGGGGCTCTGTGCTGTGCCGGGCTGGTGGGGGGGGGCGGGTGTGTGCTCTGTGCTGGGCTGGTTGGCTCTGTGCTGTGCCGGGCTGGGCTGGGAGGGGGGGGCGGGTGTGTGCTCTGTGCCGGGCAGGTGGTGGTGGGGGTGCTCTGTGCCGGGCTGGGCAGGGGGTGAGGGGCGCTCTGTGCTGTGCCGGGCTGGGCTGGGAGGGGGGGCGGGTGTGTGCTCTGTGCTGGGCTGGTTGGCTCTGTGCTGTGCTGGGGGGGGGGTGAGGGGGGCTCTGAGCTGTGCCGGGCTGGTGGGGGTGGGGGTGCTCTGTGCTGTGCCGGGCTGGTGGGGTGGGGGTGCTCCGTGCCGGGCTGGGCAGGGGGTGAGGGGGGCTCTGTGCTGTGCCGGGCTGGTGGGGGGGGGGCACTCTGGGCCGGGCTGGGATTGTGGGGGGCGGCTCTGGGCTGGGCTGGGCTGGTGCGGGGGACGCTCTGTGCCAGGCCGGGCTGGCAATGGCTGAGGCGGGTGGTTGTGGCTCATAGGAACAGGCAGCCAGTGACCTGGCGGGTGGGGGGATCCTTGGCCCCGAGGGAGCTCTGCCTTGGCTGGCAGCTGGGCCCCCCTGGCTCCCGCCCTGGTGCTGCGGGCGAGCCGGGGGCTGTTGCCCATCGGAAGCCCTGCAGAGCCGGGGCGTGTTGTGGAGCCGGCAGGGGCGGGGGCTGGTCACGGTGTGGTTAATGCTCCTTATCTCTCCCCCAGGCCACCAGCATCGCCACGGAAACCTGCCAATACGAGGACCAGGAGCAGCAGCTGATGCTGGACTGCGTGGAACAGTTCTGTACGTCGGCGCCGGGTCGGGGGGGCTCTGTGGGGAGGGGGCTGCAGTGGCCTCCCTTTGGGGGCCATCCCTGCATGGCTGTGAGCTCACCCCAGGTCTCCATGGGGCCCGCCCGGGCTGCTCAGTAGCTAATCTCCTGCCCCCTCCCTCCAGCTGAAGCCAGCCGGCAGGTGGCCTCTCTCGCCGAGGAGCTGGCTCGCAAGACCGAGGACACGGCCCGGCAGCAGGAGGAGATCAGCCAGCTCCTGGCCCAGATCGTGGACTTGCAGCAGAAGTGCCGCACGGTGAGTGCCTGGCCCGGGGCCGGGGCGCGCCCTGCGTCTGGCTGGCTGCCAGGGCCTCTCCCTGGAGTGGGGGGGTGGCGGCAGCCCTGACCCGCTGTGTCTCCCCCAGTGCGGCGCAGAGGTGGAGGAGCTGCAGCAGCATCTGGCCGCGACGAAGGCGTCTCAGCAGAACCTGCGCACTGAGGTGAGTCCCTCGGGCAGGGCGGTGCTGGGTCCCCGGTGCTCAGCCGCTGCTGCTCCATCCACCGGCCTGATCCCTGGCCAGGCCCAGACTCACTCTTAGTGCTGGGGGTGGGGAGCACAGAGCATGGGACGGGGGCGCAGCTGCCATGCTGAGGGTGGTGGGGGGCAAGGCCCTGCTCCCCCCGCCCTGACCCCCGTCCTGTGCCCGTGCAGCTGCAGGACCTGCAGGAGAAATACGCCGAGTGCGAGGGCATGCTGCACGAGGCCCAGGAGGAGATCAAAACCCTGCGCACCCGGAACCTCCCCAGCAGCAGCCTGAACCGCTACAGCCTGCTGCCCCTGGTGAGTACGGCCGCGGGGCACTGGGTGGCACTGCCAGGGGGAGACTCCCATCCTGGGCCCCGCCGTGGTCCCTGCGCGTGGGTCTGGCATTGCTGGGCGCGTTGGAGCTGTGCTCCTGGGTGCTGCCACCCCAGAGTGAGCCGGGCATTGTGCCATGTGCGTGACTGGATTGCCCAGGCCTGTTGCACCAGCCCCAGGGGGAAGCCGGCATGGCTCTGCCTTGCAGGGAGATGAGGGATGCACGAGTGTGGCATGCTGGGCACATCTGTGCTGAGCTCTGGGTGCTGGTGCCCAGGGGTGGCTGGCTCCGGGCTGCCTGGCAGCTGGCATTTCCCCGCGCCGGCCCCATTGGGACCCACGTGCTCTCTGCCCGCAGGACTCGCTGGCTGCGGAGATCAAAGGGATCATGAGGAAAGGAGCCGACAGTTCGTCCTCCTCAGAGTACAAGTGAGTCTCCCCCGCGCTGTGGGGCTGGGGCCGTGGGGCGGGGTAGCCGGCTGGCTCCCAGGACGCAGGCTTAGCTGCGACTCATGGACACAGTGAACCTGACGTGAGTGGACCCATGTGATGGATGGGGGCTGAGGGGGTGTCCCCTGGGCCCAGGTGAGGGCTGGGGTGGCCAAGCCCCCCCGTGATGCTGTCTGGGGTGGAGGGAAGGGGCAGGCGGGCATCCCCGGGCCAGGGAATCCCGCTGACGGGCGCTGTCCCCTCCCAGGAGCTACAAGCGGGTCTTCGAGACGGTGAAGGTCGTGAACCAGGCAGTCAAAGCCAAGTCGCGTGCGGAGTCGCCCCAAAACCTGCCTGGCTCCAAGCCGTCCTCAGCCCTCCCCTCGGCAGGGTGCAGCCGGGTCAGCACGCCCCGCACCAGCTACTACGGGTCCGACAGCGCCAGCCTGGCCCCGGAGAGCACCCTGTAAGTGCCCGCTCCCCCGGCAGCTGGGAGGGCGGGTGCCATGCACCGGTGGGCTGGGGTCAGTCGGGGCCTCCACTCTTCCCCCCCGAAAAGTCTGTGCTGGGGAGGGACGCCGGGAGGTGGGGGGTGCAAACATCCACACCCAGCCCATACCTGACCCCTGCTGGGCTCTCCGGAGAGGTGCTCTCCTGGGTCCCCTGGCTGATGTTATCCTGGTGTGTGGGGTCAGGAGCAGGACCCCCGACGGGGGATTGGAGCAGCGTGGCTGGGTCTGGCCGTGCCCCAGAGGGGTGTAGCTGGTGTGTGGCCCCTTTGGCTCTGGTGCCAGGACCCAACCCAGCGAGGGGCTAATGGAGAGGAAGGGTCTATCCCGTAGATGACAGTGCACTAGTCAGCTGAGCCAGCTTCTCACCCCCGGGACATGCACTGGGCTGGTGCCTGGGGGCCCAGTGTGGGTGCCCTCCTCAGAGCACACCCGGCTGCAGGGCTGAGCTCCCGGGGCCCATCCCAACTATCTCCTGCTTCCCTGCGGCAGGGGTGAGGAGAAGCTGCGGGGCACCCCGGGCACCCCGGGCCGGCACGACCTGGAGGCAGCGCTGCAGCGTCTGTCCGCCCGCCAGGAGAGCCACGCCTCGGAGCGCTCCTTCTTCGAGACAGAGCGGGAGCAGAAGCTGAACCAACTGTCCAGGGACGTGGAGAGCTCCAGCGGCTTCCTCACGCCCGATGACAGCGTCCTCTCCACCGGTACCAACTACTCGGGCAGCTCGGAGCACACCGGGGGCTCCGGCTTCTCCCTCGGCTCCCTCTCCTACCTGCCGGACAAGCTGCAGATCGTCAAGCCCCTGGAAGGTGAGTGAGGGGAACAAGCGGGCCTGGGGCACCTCGCGCGGAGGGAACAAGCCAGGCCCAAGGGGAGCAGCTTGGCGGAGCCGCCTGCATCAGCCTTGGGAGTTAAGTGTTGTGTTAACTGAGATGGACTAACTGGGCCTCCGGTGACTGGAGAGCATTAAACAGCCTTGAATGAGGCCTGGGGCTGGGCATCCGGAGCCCCCCAGCCTGCGAAGGGATGGACGAGTGTTGTGCTTATAACAGCAGGCGGGATCTTCTTCAGGGGAAAAGGCAATGTGCCGCATTTAGCGTGCGCACACGCGCACGCGCACACGATGTTCTAGTTGTCAGTGTAGAGTTTGGAGCCATCTAGTGGCCAGCTCGGTTGATCTTGGGTGGGAGGAGCCGGGTTTTCTCGCTCACAACACGATGCTCCAGGGAAGTTGGCCAGACAACCCCAAGGTTTTATGGCAAGGCTCCCCAGTTTAAGACCCAAATTCTCCCCCCAGAGTCGTCCCTCCCCGGGAGCCAGCTGGGTGCTGTGAACACTGCTGCCCTCCAGGGGCTGGGCAGGGCAGAGCCGCGTCATCGCAGCTGGGGTCTCCTGTGTTGCAAGCCTGGGACGTTCCCCCGCTGCAGGAGGGGGCTTGGGGAGGGCTCTGCACTGGGGCCCCTGGCGGCATGGGATGGAGCTGAGGGCTGGAGATCTGCATGGCTGGTGTCTCTGTCCCCAGGCTCGGTGACTCTCCACCACTGGCAGCAGCTGGCGAAGCCCAACCTGGGCGGGATCCTGGACCCCCGGCCCGGCGTGCTCACCAAAGACTTCCGGCAGCTGGACGTGGACCTGGAGGAGGTCTACAACCTGAACGACCTTGAGGAGGACGAGGTGGACCTGAGCACCTTCCCGGCACTTGCTGCCTCCACCCCGTCCAAGGCCACGGGCTGCTCCAGTGGTGAGCGGGGGCCAAGGGGGAGGGGAGGGGATCCTGAGCCAGCAGCTGGTGGGTATCGGCCTGGCCCTGCCCGGCTAGTGGGACTCGCCCTGTCCCCTGCTGGGATGCGACAAGGCTGGTCCTTTGCTCCAGGTGGTCCCAGGACTTGCCCCGTCCCCCCGACCCCTGCCACCGTCTCTCCTTCCCCTGCCTGTCTGCACGTCCAGCTTGTCTCGCTCATCCCCACGTGGACGCTGCGCCTGGCCCCGTCTCCAGCCTCTTGCTGGGCCGCCGTGCCAGGGCCCGAGAGACTCTCTCCCCCAGTCCCCGTGGGGCGCTCCGGCCCCCCGACGCCTTTGTTCTCTTGCCCAGGGAGCTGCTCTCGTGTGCCTGGTGCCGCAGGAAACGGGCTGTGTGGAAACATCAGCCTCAAATCTCTGCCCCCGGCTGGGGCCCTACAGAGCCTGTGGCTCTCTGAGCCAGCCAGGGTCCCTGCACCCGCCCCCTTCTGCCTCCCTGTTCCCTGCCGACGCACTGGGGGCCTGTGCTGCAGGCAGAGCCCCGGGCCCCTGGGTTTTGTCTCTGTGCCCAGGTCTGTCTCTGTCCATCCCCCGCTCCCACACATTAACCCCGTGTCTCCTGTCCATGCCAGTGTTCCACTCCTCCATTAACAACCTCCCCCAGACTCCATCTACATTCACCATCACCACCTGCCGCATCTTACACCCCAGCAAGGAGATCACCACGGTGACGCCCAGGTAAGGCAGCCAGGGCCCCGCCCTCCCACCCCCATCGCCTCCCTGCGAACCAATCACCCCCCCTCTAACTGTCTCCTTTTCTCCCCCCCGCCCCCGCCTCGGGCTGCTCTATGGCTCCTGGTTCTAGGCAGCGACACTCCTGGGGCAGGCGCCTCCTGCAGCCCCTGATGCTCTGAGAGGCGCTCGGTGTGAACGTAAGAGTCCCCCTATCGCGCTGGCAGAGCCGGGCGCGGCAGCCCCACAGACACCGAGCATGGGGGGCGGGGCGTGCACACTGCTGCCTGTCTGGGCGGGATCCCGGGGGGCAGCTGCTGGAGGGGGACCAAGGGGGCTGTTGCCAGCTGGCCCCTGCGGGCTGCGAGGTGTGAGTGGGGTTACCGCTGAACTGGACTGCAGAGGCTGGGCCAGGCTTCTCCTCCCCACGTCGCCCCATGGCTGCCTGGGGATTCGGGCCTGGCTCCATTCCCAGCGGCGCTCGGGAGGTGGCGCACCCGGGTGTCCCTGTCACGGGGGTTGAGTGCTAAGAAGCCCTGCTCCCTAAGGAACCAGCGGGTGGCTGCTCCTGGCCGGCCGACGAGCCCGTCGGAGCTGGAACGGGCAGCTGCTGCCTCCCATGAGATGAAGGGAGTTCTCTGCAGCCCAGGAGTGGGATCTCTGCAGAGACCTGGCACTGGCTGTGACATGAATGAGCCCTGGGCTGAGATTCCCAGCATGCCAGGGGCCCTGGCAGTGCCATGCGGTGTGTAGGTCGTGCCCCTCCTGCACGTGGTGGGAGCAGCCTGGGTCCAGCCTCTGCCTCTGGGGAGGGGAGCACCGACTAACCCACTAACCAGTAGCTGCCTGGACACAGGATGTGCCATTAACCCACCCTCCCTTTTCTCTCTAGGCCGAAAGAGACTAACGTGGCTGGCACCGGGCGGGAGGTGCTGCCCCCAGCCTGGGCAAGGGGGTCCCAACTCGCTGTGGGCTCTCAGCACCTTGTGACTTGGCTAAGGGGGGGGGTGTTGGCTGCTGTAGGTTAACGGTAAAGGATTCGTTAAGCAAACGAGCTAACGGGGCCGGTGCCGGGAGAGAGGAGCTCCTTGCCCAGGGCAGAGCTAGCTGTGGGTGGGGGCGGGTGAGGAACTCTCCGAACAGACCAGTTCTCACCCAGGGCTGCACCGGGGCAAATCCCTTCAGTGCTGGCAGAGGAGCAAACTGTTCACACTGTGCCGGGCAGGGAGCCGGTGGCACCGGGGCAGTCAGGGCCCAGAGTGAGTCGGGGACAGAGCCAGGAGTCCGGAGCTTGGCACAGAGCCGGGTGTGTGTGGGGGGCGCGTCAGGTCAGGGCACTGGGGGGAAAGTCACCCCAGACTCAGCTCCTCTTTCCTGGCCCGGCGCCGCCTGTGGGGCTGCCACCTCCTTGTACTGACCAGCTCTCCCCTCTCTCCTCTCCCAGTCTTTATAATACGGTCGTGCCCTCTTGTGGGCCCTTTGAGAGGCTGAGAGCCGCCGGCCCCGTGCCCCAGGCGCTGGAGCCTGGCCCCCGGGCGCCTCTCGGACTCGTCACGCTGCTGCTGGAACACGGCATCTCGGCCTCGGTGCGGGCTGGCAAGGCCCTGGCTGCGCTGCGGGCGCCGGAGCCCCCCTCTTGGCTCTCCCCCTTGAGAGAGCAGCGGGGCAGCTCAGGCTTGGCTCAGCCCTTCCCGAGGGCCCCCGGGCTGGATGACGGCAGGGCCGCTGGGCCCAGCGGAGCCCAGAACAAGAGCAACATCTTCAGCTGGAACCTGGTGGAGAAGCTGAAGAGACTCAGGCTGGACAAAGTGGTGGCCAGAGGAGAGGCCTCCTTCCGGGGCGCAGGGGCGGGCAGACAGCCCGCTGGGGCGCCGGCCCCCACCACGCAGGCGTGAGCTGGTTCTTGGGACTCTGCCCCGACGGGGAGCCCACGAGCCTCCTGCCTGGGACATGAGCCCCTGCAGAGCAAGGTGGCTCCCACCTGGGCCACCCATCACCCCCTCCCCAGAGCCCTTTCCAGCCAGCCAGGAGCCGGCGGAGGTCGGGGGGGGGTGAGAGCAGTGATCCGTCTGGGGCTTGGCTGCTGGCAGGAGCTGGGCTCAGCAGAGGGGTCTGCTCTGTCGTCTTAATTTATTTCCAGCCACGGTGAGGGGGGGCCACAGGTGATGGGGGTGGGGTGACCATTTTCTGAGTGGCTGTGACAACGGGTGCATCAGCTGCTGCAGTTTAATAGGCACCTGGGATCTCTGCCACTGAGCTGGGAGTAGGGGACGTGTGCCCTGGGGGGGGCTCAGGCTGCCCCATAGCAGCCCCCCCCATGCAGCAGGTCTCCCGCATGCCTTGTGACAAGGGGGTGAGGCTGGGGACACTGCTGAGCTGGAACTCAGCCTTGGCCTGTGACGTTGGCTCTGGGCTCCTGGAGCCGGGTGTTCCCCCAGCACTAGCAGGGCGGCCTTGCCTGCCGGGGGAGCACTGAGTGCACGCTGGGGCTGGGGGGGGGCCGCGGTGCACCTAGTGCTGCCCGTCCCGTCTCAGTGATCCACGGGCCTGTCCTCCCCCCCGGCTCCCTCTGCAGGACAGCAGCATCTCAGCCTCCGCCGCTCCTGGGGGGTCAGGATCGCAAAACTAGGTCTGGAAGCTCCGGGGCTGAGGGCAGGGAAGTTTTGCCCAGCCCCTGCTCCTAAGGGCTCTAGCCGCCTCCCCGAGCCCTGAACTTGCCTTCAGCGGAAGCTGGTGGGCACAGATTTGGGGCGGGGGGGGGGTGTCTGCCCTTGGAACGGCAGGCAGGGAAGTGGCTCAGATCTGTGGTTTACGGGAGGTGGTGCCGGTGCCTCCTGTCACTGCCTGAGCCCCCTCCTGTGTGTGTGTGTGGGGGGGGGAGGCCAGGTCCTGGGGCCGTGCCTGTCCCGGGGAGGGGGGTTAGGACCTAGGTGAGGAACAGGCAGCTTTGTTCCAGCCAGGGAGGGGGCAGTGACTCTGAGGGACAGGCCAGGCCCTCGGAACAGCACCGCGGGGGGAGGAAATCTGCTCCCCGGAAGGGCAGGGAGGGGTCAGTGCAGGATGTTAATATTGGACAAGAGCAGAAGGGCTCAGCCCTGCCCTGGCAATTCTGGCCCGGGTCCCTGGACCGGGCTGCGCTCGAATGCCCGGGCGGGCAGGGCTGGGCTGTGAGATTTCCCGCCCCCCAGCAGAGCGCGGCCCCGGGCGCGTGGCCCACGTCGTTTTAAAACACTGAGATTTTTAAACAACTGTTTTGTCTTGTACCAATAAACTAAGCTACTGAGAAGGCTCCGGGCCTGCATGCTGCTGGGGGTAGTCGCTGTTGCATGCACATCTGCTGCTCCCGAAGTCCCGCTGTTCTCGATACGTCTCTGCACGAGCTGGTGCCCCCCCTCCCCCCGTGACTCCCCCCAGCTGTGTCTTTCTGGTGAAATAAACACGACGTGCTCAGAACCGGCCCCAGCCTGGTGTTTGCGGTACCATCGGAGCAGGGCGGTGGTCTGGGGGGCCTGACACCTCAAGGGCCGGGTTTGCTGAGGTTGATGGGCCTGGCCATGAAAAGAGCCCAGCCGTGGGGCGGTCTCCGGAGCCGCCCCCCCGGGCTCAGCAAAGCAGGGGTGAGGTGTGGGGGGGTCGGCAGGCTCAGCTGCTTGGCTGCTGCTTTTCACAGGCCAGGCCCTCGTTTCCCTCTTGCCCTGTGCGTAGGGCGCAAGGGTGAACCTGCCCTGGCTGCAGGCACCTGTGGGGGGGGGGGGGCGGAACGGTGCTCGTGTTGCCCCCAGGAGCCGTCCTGCCGCGAGGGTGGCTGCTTGGAGGGATTGATTGAAACACCCCTGCAGCACGACACAGACACCCACACCCCTGTGCTCTGCAGCTGCGCTCAAAGCTCTTCTGAGCAGCCGCGGTTACCCTGACGGACTGGCCCAGCATCCTCCCCCCGGCTATGGCCAGGGGCAGGGAGAAGCAGGGCCAGCGCTGGCAATTTTATTACGTCTTGTACCTGTTTTCCTTCAGCCCCAGCTCCTGGAGTCAGGGGATTGCTGGGCTTTCTCACCATGCGCACGGCTCTTCGGAAGCCCTTCGCGTGCCTCAGGGCTAGGAAAGCAATGGGGCAGGGGTGGGGGCAGCTGCTGCTGGGGAGGATCCCTATGCTTGTGGGCAGGGGGAGGGAAGAAACCCTCCCCCTCCACTTCAGGCCTTGCTGTCCAGGGAGCTGCAGCATGACCAGACCTCACCCTGCCCCCGCTCCGGAGGGCAGGAACCTCTGATGCCCCCTCGACTTCCCCACCCCATCTTCACTCCAGCCACCCCCAGCATTACCTGTCCCCTAGGGCACCAGCGCCCCCCTCCCTGCCCCCCTGTGGCCATAGAAGGGACTGGAGCCCCAGGCTGGGCCTTGGCTTTTTAATTAAGGGTGGGGCTGGGGGGGAGGGGAGATTCTCTAGCTGTAGCTCCCCCCCCCCTTTTTAAAGTGAGCAGGCAGGGGGTAAAAGGAAGCACTGGCTTCAGCAGAATAAATTACTGGGTGTTGGCAGCGGGCTGGTGCGGTGGACGGGAGGGGGCCCAGGGCCTTTGCTGTGGCCTGCCCTGGGTTCAAGGCCAGTGGCCCAGGGCGACCTGAGCCCCAGCAAACACCCGCAGTGACTGGCTGCACCTGGGCCGGGGGGGGGGCTGCCCCCAGCCCCGTCCCCACCCAGGAGCAAACAGGGGCCGGAGTCTCTGGGGGGAAGCGAGTCCGAGGTTCCAGGCCACAGTGAGCTGCGTCCGGCTCAATGGGAGAGCAACCCCCCCGGGGCTGGCGGCCGCCCCGGCAGCGTCCCTGGGGCTCTGGTAGGGCCCGGCCGGGGGGGTTGCTCGAGCAGCAGCTGGCTGCCTTCTCCAGCTGTGGCCTCAGCCCCTAAAGCCGCTCGTCCAGCCCCTGCCACCTGGGCGGGGACATGGGGCAGGACCCAGGCCCCCGTCACGGCGCAGCGAGAACAGACACCACAGGGGTTGTGCTGAGCAGATTTTATTGCGGAGCAGCAGCAAAGGACTTTGGAGACAAGGTCAAGTGGGACATGCTTAAACATAAGTCCTGGGGGTGGAGCCTGCAGCCCCTGCCCCGCCCCCTCCGGCAGGGCGGAGCCGGGCCCCGCGGGACGCTGCTCCTAGGCGGCCTCGTCGGCCTCGGGCAGGCTCCTGCGCCCGAAGTCCATCCAGCCGGGATAGTCGTGGTCGTGCAGGGAGCGCAGGGCATCGTCCTCGTGCCAGTGGCCCTCCCGGTTTGCCAGCTCTGCCGGGAGCGGGAGCAGAGACACCGATCAAACCCCCTGCCCAGAGCCCGCTGGCGGCACCCGCTGAGCAGCCCGGCGGCGTCGGGGTGGGGCAGCCAACCTCCCCCCCCCCACCCGCAGCACCAAGCCAGTCGGGTGAATCCCCCCCCTCCCCCAACTATCCTGGGGCGTGTGAACAGCAGCCGTGTCCCACCCACCCCCAGAGGTGGAGGCTGGACGGTGCGAGATACATGTGGCTTTAAGAGCGAGCGAGTGTGTGAGTGTGAGCGTGTGTGTGTGCGTGCGCGTTGCCCCCCCCGCCCCCCGCACTCAGTTACAAAAGGGCTGCAAGGGCCAGGCTTGGCGTGTGCCTGGCGCTGGCCCCGCTGCACCTCCTACCTGCGTAGATGTGGGGCAGGAATTTGGCCATGAGGAGCTTCTGGTCCTGAGACAGGGCCCCGAGCAGGTCCCTCCGGACAGGGCCAGGGTCAGGCCCGCTGCTCCTGCGCTCGTCAGGGCCCGGCGCTCTGCCCAGCTGGCGGGTGTCCGGCCTGGAGAGGCAGGGGGTCGCAAGGCCCAGGAGCAGCAGGCACAGGCACAGCTCCCCCGTCATGGCTGCAAGGGAGGAGACGGGGCTGTTGGGGGGGGCTGGTGCTGAGGGCACGCGCAGCACATGTCGGGGGGGGGGGGGCCCTGGTAACTTTGGGCCCAGCACAAGGCTCCCCCCAGCCTGTGCTTTGTGCCTCACAGCTGGCAAAGCCCTAAGATGGCCCCTTAACCTGCTCCCCCCACGCCCGCCAGTGCAGACAGAGCCTCCCCCCCCGCCACACACGTAGTGATATGTGGGTCAAACACAGCAGGTATCATGCACTCCTGATGGGCAGGGCGGGAGGGGCATGCAGAGTGGGGTGAGTTTGCCCCAGGCATTGAGACCCCCCACCACCCCCGCAGTCAGGGTCAGGGCAGGCCCCCACCCCCAGCCCCACGATCAGCGCCAGGAGCTCTCAGCGTAAGAACAAACGCCATCGTGTCAGGCGTGACACGCGCAGTCCCATTGGGTCTGTCCCACCCCCACCCCCACACTAGCACAGGGGCAGGGGGGGGCGATATGTGGTGCCCACAGCTGACCCGCTCACACCGTGCCAGGGACGGGGCTGGTCAGGGCAGCATGGGGCACATGGCAATTGTCGGCTGCCTCACGGGGACGAGCCGGCCAGCGGGCTGTGGCCAGCCCTAGGGGGAGCTGGGAGCCCCAGGCCGGCCTGTGTGTGTGTGTGTCCCCGTCCCCTGCCCTGGTCCCTGGGGAACGAGCTGCCAGGCCCGTCTCGGCCTTGGCACCTAAAGGCTGGTGCCGGTTTCAGCCCTACCAAGGCTCGGGCCAGGTACTGGGTGCTAAGCAGCCAGCCCCTGGCATGCGGGGGAGGGGAGCTGTGCTCAGCCCCTCCCTGGGCCCCGTCAGCAGGATTTTGACCCGGCCGGAGAACGAGGGACCCGGCCAGGCGACAGTGGAGCCAGTGACACAACCAGCTGGGTGGGGGCAGGAACGCACTCGTGGGACGCGAGCTAAGGGGGAGCCGCGAGGCGGCGTGTGGTACAAAGGTGCCCAGCTGCAGGCGAGCCCCAGGTGTGTGAGCCCCCCCCCAATCATTAGCAGCCCCCCCCCCATCGTGCACAGGGTGCCCCAGCGTTCTCACCTGCTGGACTCCGGCGGCAATGAGCAGACGAAGGAATCAGGTGTCACCTCGGGATCGATTTGCTCCTCTGTCTTGCCAGGGGACCAGCCCCTGCTTTTTAAAGGTGGTGCAGGGGGCTAGGCTCCACCCCCATGGGGAGAAGCCCCGCCTCCTGTCTCCCCAGCCCCGCCCCCTCTGGCTGCACCCTGCGTCACAGGCCATGTGCCCTGCTGCACGGGGAAGGGGGTGTCAGTCAGCTCGGCTGGGCCAGCCCGAAAGGCCCGGCAGGCTGTGGCCAGGCTGTCATTCGTGTGTGTGTGGGGGGGGGGGGGGGGGCGAGCCAGAAGTGGCCTGATGGCTAATCCCAGGTACGAGCCACTCTGCTGCCTTTCCAGCTAAAGGCAAAGGCTGTGCCCCAGCCAGTGCGCCTCAGTTTCCCCGGCAAAGGGGGTGTCATGGACTCAGAGATCGTGCCCATTCGTGGCCCCGTGCGGTCCGTGGGCGGGTGCCCCTTTCAGAGCCACAGCCCTTCTCGCGGGGTGGGGGCGGGCACTCCTCGGGGTCAGGCCCCCTCTGCCTCCTGGAGCTGCGCCTCTCTGTCTCTCACCGTGGGCCCCCTCAGGGAGGGCCCCCTCGCTCTGGGCCCCCCGGGCCTCCTCACCCCCAAAGGGGTTGATGCCCCCTGTTCTCTAGCCTGGAGTGACTCTCGGCCAGTGTAAAGCAGGAGGTTTATTGAGAGCTGAACCCAGCACAGGAAACTCTCAGGGCCTCAGGCCTGGCCTCCCTCTGCCCAGCACATCCCAGTCCCCCTGCATCCAGGTCGGCCTCTCCCCTCTGCTTCCCAGCTGGGCACCTGAAACCCCAGCCCCAAGCCCCCTCTGTCCATTGTCCTCTCTCCAGGGAAACAGGGTCGTAAACAGAAAGGCCTGCGTCGCCTCTCGTCTCAGCCACCCCCTGGCTGGAACTGGCTGCTCAGGTCACCGGGGTCCTCTCATTGCAGCCCATTGTCCTCCCACCGGCCAAAACCAGCTGAGCTGGGTCTCCGGGTCACCAGGTCCCCAGTCGCTGGGGTCTCCATCCTCCAGGCCATCGGCCGGGGTCCCGAGTCCCTCTCCGGTCCTGTGTCCCAACGAACTCGCTCTCCCCTCCCCTTGTTAAACCAGTAACACCCGGGACACTGAGTCCCACCCCTCTGCGTGCAACTCCCTGGAAAACAAAGACAAACCACGAAACCCCCCAATTTCTTCACAAGGGGGCACCTGGGCAGGTGGACTCCCCCCACCCCCCGAGCCACCCGACACCCCAGGGCTGGGCCAGGGAATTGGGGCAGTCAGAGGTGCAGGGTCCCACCCCTGAACAGGGACCCACCCCAGGGCCCTGGCCGTCCCCAGCTGAGCCAGGTGCAGGGCGGAGCCCTTAGGCGGGGTGGCAGGATGCCCGTCAGCGGGGTCCCTGTCTGCCTCGGGGCAGTGACACGTCCACTCAGCGGCCTGGACCCAGGAGTCCTGGCCAGGCAGCGTGTCCATGGGCACCGATCTCCAAGGGCACCGTGTCTCGCGTGCCTGGCACATTCCAGGGCGGGCGAGGCGACGCCCCCACCCACTGGGCACCGCAGGGAGCAGTGGGTCAGGGGCCACGGGCGGGACCAGGCCTTGCACCAGACCCCTTGTGCCCCCCCGGCCCCCTCCCCGGACTCACGTCAGTCTGGCTTGGGCCCCAGGGCGGCGCGGCGACGGGCGCACGAGGCTGAGGGCCCCTGAGGTGGGTTCGCTGCTTCGTGGTCTGTGCAGGGCGTGGGGGGGGGGGGCTTTGCCTCCCATAAGTGCCCTGGGCTCACAAACAGGGGGGTTACGCAATGGGGGGAGGTGGGGCGCTCGCAGAGCCCCTTGTTTTCATGCCAAGCGCCGTTAGGGCTGGAATGGCGGCGAGCGCCCCTCGGGCACAGGGGAGTGTGTGTATGTGTGGGGGGGTGGGGGGTTCATTACCGCAGCCCCCCCCCCCTCGCAGGCGCGTTGTCCGGGGGCAGCAGCAATGGGTCCCACCGGCGTGCACGCTCCGCGCGGGGGAGGTGACGTGCAGGGTGGGTCCCAGCTGCAGGACCTCGCCCACAGGGACAAACCCACCGCCCCCCCCCCCAGTGATTTCAGTCGGCGCTGGGTGTAAACCCCCCCCCCCCCGAGCCCCTGCGTCACCCCAGCACCACACGGGGCAGCGGCGAGGAGGCTGCAGGGCGGGGCACCCTCTTGTCTCACCTCCCTGTGAAGCAGAGCAGCCTTGGGAGCCGATGGGGGTGTGGGGGGGGGCTCAGCCCTAGATGGGTTTTTAATTCCCCAGCGACCTTTTCAAACGGCAGTTTTTAAGGGCTCGAGGCGGCCCTGCCCCTGGGCTGTCACCGGCGGCCTGTTGACTCTGGCAATCAATGGGGCGAGCCACACGCTCACATCCCTGTGCCTGTTTGGAGAATCGACGCGGAGCGAAGCCCATGGAGCTGTTCCCGGGAGCCCACTAACCGCAGGGCACCTGCGGGTCAGTGCAGCAGCCGCCACCCGTCCACTTAATCACCAAGGGAGCAGCTGGTGGGGGGAGGGACCCAGTGTGACTGCACGGGCCGCGTGTCACGTTCCCCAGCTCCCGTCCGCCCGCCCGTTCTGGGACCCCGTCACTCCGCGGCCTCGCTGCTGAGGCTGCCGGGAAAGTGGGGCCAGTAGGATGTGGGCACCGGCCCCATGAGACAATGGCCTGCGATTGCCCCACGAGGTGTCAGCTGGGCCTGCATCGTGCCCAGTCAGTGGCCTGGGCGTGAACCCGGGGGAGCTCCGTTCCCGAGCCAGCCCTGCCAGGCGCCAGGCTCACACGCAGGACGAACCTGCCTCCGAAAGCTGGGAGTCGCTCGCTGCCTGGCTGCCCTGAAACAACCTGCTAAAGGGCCACAGGCTGCCTGGCTGCCCCGTGCTCACCTGCGCCCGGCCCTTTGCGCCACCCTGGGCTGACGCTCGCTGCTCCCATGGGCCAGGGTCCAGGCCAAGATTTCAGCCAGCAGCTGGGCCTGTCTCTTGTTTGGAGCGGGCCTGGCGGGCGTACGGAGAAGCTGAGCTGCGCTGGGAGCGGGACTGGGCCGATCACTCGGCCAAAGCTGGAGCCACTCAGTGCAAAGCCCCTTTGAAGTTGGTGGGGCAGGATTTCACCCACGGCTGCGCCACCAGAGCTGGATTTTGTTTTTTGCCACAAGCCTTTGCTTAGCCTGAATTCCTCCCCCCGTCTTCTGCGGAGACACAGCCTTCAGCCCCCTCGCCACCAGAAACAGCTCAACCCGCGATGCCAGCTGCAGCTGGAGGAGCCGTTAAGGCCTTTCCGAGCCTGCGTGACAGGCCTCGGGGCTCATTCTCAGCCGGACAGCCAGGGCCACGCGACTCCTCGTCAGCGCCGGGCTCAGCCTGTGTTCGTGCCCAGCCCTAAGCGGGGCACTTTGCTGGGCCAGGGCCCCTCGCTGGCGCACACGTGAGGAGGAAAATATTGGCCGGGTTTAGCCTCTTTGAGGGCCTCCTCCCCCGTTCTGAAGGACCTGGCCAGAGACCAGGGCTGGGCTGGCTTCTGGAGAAGTTACAGAGCCAGGTGGTGGCAGCTGGCAGTCCTGCCCACGTGCATGAACTGCTGTCGGTCCCCACACGGCCTCGCCTCAAAGGGTCGGGCAGCGGGTGGGGACCCAGGAGACCTGATCTACTCCCGGCTGAGAGTCGCGTCTCCCCTCTGCCAAACGGGGATGTGGGCCTGAACGGGGCCTGGGTCACGCCAGCTGCCCTGCTCTGCTCATTCCCTCTGGGGCACCTGGCACTGGCCACTGTCGGAAGACGGGACCCTGGGCTCAGCGGCCCATCAGTCTGGCTGGTCTTACGCTGCTGAGCGCCTTTGCTCTGTGCCCTGAGCCAGGGCCGCCTGGGGGGGGGGGGGGCGGTGGGGAAGTGGGGCAATTTGCCCCAGGCCCTGCAGGGGCCGCGAGGCCTGGCCCGGCAGTGGTCCGGGTCTTCGGTGGCATTTCGGTGCCGAAGACCCGGAGCGACTGAAGGGCCCCCTGGCTGCCGAAGACCTGGCCAGCCCCTGGGTGAGTACAAGCGCCGCAGCTCCCCCGCTTTGCCCCTGGCCCCCGAATCCTCTGGGCGGCCCTGCCCTGAGCTCGGGATTCCTGCTGTGACGCTCGCTGCAGAGCTGCTATTCCCATCCCTCCTGCAGGGGGCGATGGCAGCGCAGCCACCAGGCGGGACCCGAGGCCGCTCCCCTGCTGGAGGAGGAGCTGTTGCACCCTTTGGGTGGCTGGAGTTTTCCCCTGTTGCTGCCTTGAGCCTGTTTCTTGACATTCGTCTGTTGACTCCTTGTTTGCCCCCCAACCTCGGTCTCGTGTCCCTTCAGGGTCTGTCACAGCCCATCAGCGGGACTTCGGCCAGCAGGTCTCATGCTGTGCAGAGACTTTCCTTCTCGGAAGAGCCAGCCTCTGGCAGCAGCCCTCTCTGGAGACAGGATCCCAGACTAGCTGGCCCCCGGCACACACATCCCACCCACCCATCCCACCAATTCCCAGGTGGCAGTGAAAACGCCAGGATGAAGCTGACGGAACTTGTCTGGGACACCTTGGGTGAGCAGATATCCTGATTTTTTGATCTTTTTCTTATACAGGTTCCTATTACCCCCCACCCCCATCCTGATTTTTCTCACTTGCTGCCTGGTCACCCTAGGGACACCTGGGATTGGGGGGGGGGTGTTAATTGGAGGGGGGGATTAGGGAGAAAAGCTCCAGGCAGATTCAGGACACGGGAGGCAATATTCTGAATGGGGCATTTGTCTTGGTGCATGTCTCTGCTCTGCTCCCAGGATGGTATGTCACCAATTCTCAGGGCTCTTTCCCCATTTCCATGGTGTTTTAAACTAAAGACTGGAGACAGCTCCAGCTGCTGTGCTAGAAACACAGCTGGGCGCAGCCAGAGCCAGGTGCTGTGGAAAGGGATCGGGCTAAGATACGGGGGAAGGATGAGAGACGTCACCCGAGCCCTCTGAGGTGGGGCGGTAGCATTATCCTCCCAGAAGAGCAAAGGGAGATGAAGCCTCTTTTCCAGGGTGAGACAAAGACCTGGGAACCGAAGCGGGTCTCCCAGCCTCTGGCTCTGCCTGTGCATTAAGACATGCGCTGACCCATAGCTAAGGCCGGGAGGAAAGTCCTCTGACGTGCCAAGCTAACGCAGGTATCGCTGGGTCGCTAGCGGCCAAGGATACGGCGTTGGCTTAGCTGCATCCTGGGAGGGTCACAGCTTGCCCCCAACTCAAAACAGGCTCCGAGCAGCGCACACATTCTGTGGACAAAATCCTTCCCCTTTGGCTCCCAGGACAAACAGGCTCTGAGTGACCGGGAAGGTGTCAAGTGCTAATGCTTCGCCCCAATCGATGGCTGGCTCCCTGGAGCACTTCCTACAGGCAACACAAACAAATTGTTCTGCCATTATCGGCCCCTAATGCCGCCGCTCTGGGCTAAATGAGCCTTTCCGCTGATCTGAGTCAAGTGCGGTTGCCACCGACTCTGTCAATTTTCCCTGGAAAGTCCCTGTGATACTGGATGTGTCTGAGGTGTGACCCACGGGCGTGTGCTGCTTATTTCCCCTTGGTTCAGCAGCAGGTAAGTAAATATTTGGCCACCTGCACTGTCCCCGTTTGGTGAGTTCCCAGAAGCCCTTGGTGGCGAAAGCAGCCAGCTGGGTCCCTGTCCCCAGGCAGGTGGACAGATCACAGCCAGACCCAGGCGCAGGGTTCAGAATGGACCTGAAAAATCAAGTCCCAGTTACTCTCTTCTGGGGTGCAAGCGGCTCCCTCTTGTGTTTGAACAGCAGTACTGCAGCCAATGACTAATGTCTAATGTCGCTTGGGAAGGGGAAGAGTGTCCACATGGGAGTCAGACCAGTGTCTCTCTACCCGTTTAACTACACGGCTCTAACCGGAATCACTTTCCCACGTAGCTAAGCCCTACCTGACGGATCTGATTTTTGCAGCAGGGAAGCCCAGCAGCTGAATCAGGATCTCATTGTGTCAGGCTGCCACAGACCATGTAAAGTCAGGTCACTGGTTCCACCAGCATTAGCAGACGGCATCGCGGCTAGGGCACGGCCGGTGGAGAACAGGCTTTTATGAGCACTGAGCAGAGTCTGTTTCAGCCAGCAGGGCTAGCAACTTCTTAAAACCTGCGAAGGGGGTTCGTGGGGCTCGTTTGGAAATAATTAAAATTGGGCTGATGCATGTTCTGCTATACTTATGACTAGTGGGAGGCCTGGAAAGAGATTTTCTTCTTGATTGATTCTTTAACTTTAAAATATCAAGTCAGCCTTCCCCTCGGGAAGCGCAGGGATGGTAACTGAGAGTTTGCTCATTAACTGAAGGCCATCAAATCTCCGACAAAGACTTTTTTCCTTGCCATAAATTCATTAGTGGTTAAAACAGATTGAAATCCTGGTCCCAGGGGGGATCAATGGCAAAACTCTCATTGACTTAAATAAGGCCAGGATCTGAGCCAGAGTTTTAAGCAGCCTAGGTTCAAATCACTCCTCTCCACCTCATGAAAGAGCAGAATTTCTAAAGGTGAAAAGACCTTCTATGCTTTCTTTATGGATCAGAGAGCAGAGTTAACAAGGGTCCTAGCCCAGTGTTTTTTTTCCCCTGTAACAATTAGCCATTTGCCTGGTGTTCATGTCTGGCAGCCGCACATTAATCTCACACGAGAACCTCGGATTGAGGTTGGGGTCGGGTCTCTGGGAGACCTGATTTCACACCTGTGCAGTCAAGTTTCCACCATGTGGAACATCCCATTTCCCAACCCCAGGAAAACAGCCCCCACCCTTTGTACTTGGCAGACAGAGCCTTACAGCTCCCCAAGGCAGGGCTCCTCCTCCAGCCCCAGGCAGGGCCACTGAGGGACAAAGGTTAAGAGAGACACTGTTGTACCCTCCTGAGTCCCAGGGAGGTCATATTTTTTCTTGGGTCAACTTCCATTGGTGAGACAAGCCATTGTGCTTACACTGAGCTTTTCATCAGACGTGAAGCAGCACAGGGAAGGGAACCAGGGCTGCGTGTTCATCATTCCACCACCCTCCCAGCTGCAGCTTAACGCTGGTGATGGTCCTAGATCTATTTTAATACATAAAAGTTACTCTCAGTGCTTGCTAGGCTCTGCCTTGCAGGGAGCTCACACGGAAGGACAAGCAACAAAGCTGCCAGGCATCAGCAGGGTACGGATGGAGCAGTCACCACTCTCAGCCGCACGACGGGAGCTCTAGAAGTAATTTACTCCATCAAAGCTCATTTGCATGGTAGCCACCCTGTGTGAAGGCTAGTCCTTGCCACTTCAGATGCTCCCAACCTCTCTCCACTTTAGCATAAGAATATTTTTCTTCTGTTCCACTAATTAAAGCCCAGGGCACAGAGGTGGCTATTGCATCACACAGATTTTGTGCACAGGTGCAGCTGAGTGAATGCAGCCCTTCAATCAATGAACGATGAACATCTCCTGCCCCGATTTCAATCCTGCCCCAAGCGCACACCATTTAGTCATTCCCCTAGGAACAGAAAGTCATTGTTCTAACTCGCTGCTTTAGTAAGAGATTCCCTGCTGCTGTGTAACTGTAGCCAAGCTCTCAGGAGAGGCTTGTAAAGCAGGCAGAGCGCTCCACTGGGGAAATAGGTCTGACATCAAAGGCTGTTTCAGGGAAGCCAGTCAGACGTGGCTGTAATTTAACAAGAAAGTCAGGCAAAAAGCAGACAGTTCCCGGCTCTGCCTTCGATCGTACCTGTTCCATGGAAGTGGAGCTGATTCAGTGCCACCCCCAACACAACCTCCATCTCTCTCTCTCCTTTCAGGTTACATCCCCCCTCAGTGGTGTGAGGCAACTGCCAGGCCGAGTCTGATCTATTATGGTAAATCCTCTGTAGCTTCTGCACTCTGGTGGCAGATGTCAAACCCTGGAACACTTCTTCCTCCACTCAAAAGCCTCTCACCCTAGATAAAAACTCGTCAGGATCCAGCTTCAAGCCACATTCCTGAGCATGTCTGTATTAGAGACGCACCCACAAGCTACCACTAACCAACTCCAAGATTTTTGATGCTTACAACAAAGGTGGGCAAGTTCATTTATTGGTGAGAAGCTTTCAAGCCACAGCTCCTCTTCAGGTCTGGGAAAGGGACCAACATGGCTAGTTACACTACAGGGTCAGGCTAACAACTCAGGTCTCTGTCCACACCAATTCAACACTGCAACCATGGCTGCCACATTTTGACTTAGCTACAGTATTGTGAGGTAACGCAGTGGGGATGGTGGGAGGAAATTCCCACTCAATCCCATAGGGGGTGAGGCAGTGCCCCCAGCAGGGCTCTCTAACTTTTCATAGAAATCCCACCCGAGCAACTCCGTGTGTGTTCCATGCTATGCATCCGAAGTAGTGAACTGTAGCTCACGAAAGCTTATGCTGAAATAAATGTGTTAGTCTCTAAGGTGCCACAAAGACTCCTGTTCTTTTTGCAGACACAGACTAACATGGCTGCTACTATGATCCCTGGGAAGGGTTGTCCAGATGTTTGCACAGCAACGGCTGGAGACTATCAATTGCTCACAGGGCAAAGCTGGAGAAAGATCATTTTGTAATGCTATTTACCAGTCAGAAGAACCCCATAGAACTAGACCACTATCTAAAAAGCAGGCTGCAGAGGGGCCAGGGTCATTAAAGCAGGAACGGCATGAAGTCCCAATGCACTGCCTGTACAAGAGGATGACACTTTATGGTACTCATGTGGGTGTAAACATCCTTTAAATGAAGCTTCCTAACAAAGCTGCTCCCTCAATTCTTTAACAGTGGGTGGGATTTGCTATTCTACCAAGTGAGACCAACACAACAGGCTGAGTCACTATTCACCACTTTGTTCACTGCTTTGGCAGACAGATTAGGAGAGGAAATAATTGTTTTGTGCTAAATCAGCACTAAGTTGGTGTACGAACACCAGCCTATAGAAACAGGAAGGCAATGCCCATACAGCAGCTCACAGTGATCACTGGTTCAATGCATGTTTCCTCCACAACGCTGTGCTACACTATATCTGGATTTCTATGGTGACTGCCTGCAGAGGCCTATTTACACCACTGAGTACAGTGTAAGATCACAAGAACAACCTGGCTGAGGCTCAGTACTGCAAAGCCCTTGTTTGCCTGTCATTTTAGGCACATGACCTCCCCTACTCACTGCTTCAAGGCTCCTGTTTGACTTAGGGTCAGTTTACAGTGCTGTTCTGTTGGTCTCAGGACTACAAGGCAGGTGAAATGATCCAATAAAGGATTAACTTCTGTGGGCGAAAAGTTTTGCACTTACAAAGAGGCTCTCAGGTCTGGGAAAGGTAATTGGTGTCACCCCTAATGCAAGGTGAACAGAAGCTGGTCCAATTAAAGATCCACCTTGTGTGCACCGTCAAGGTCTGTCCCTGCCAGTCCTAGCAATGGGAGGTTGTTTGATGGCTGTGGAGTGCTATGGGAGCGGATGCAACAAAGGCAGAGCAAGCCAATTCGCTTGACTAGCATCCAGTACATATGGCCCCAATGTAGACAGCAGCCACTAGAGACCCTCTGGCTCAAACAGGAAGCTGAATCCACCAGACAGATGTTTTTGAAAACCATTTTTATTTAAATAAGGGTTTAAATACATTACATACAACATTAAAACTGAAACGAAGAATCTGTTGCTTCACAGGGCATTGGGCAGCAGTTACTAGTAACATGTAAGCTCTGCAGCTCTATCTACAATGATCCAAAATTGATCCCTTGTCAGAAGTTTAACCCAAGGTAATGTTTCCTTTGAGCACTCTACTCCCGTAGCTTTGGGTTTAAGGATACCAACAGCTGACTTGGCCCGAGGTCGAGACATTCAGCCTTGGAGAAGCCCTTCTTCCAGGTATGGCCTAAGGCAGATTTCTTCAGTTGCTCTTCTTGGTCAGTCAGTTTGCGCCTAGCCCACGACACCTCCAGAAGCCAACCCTGCCTACAGGATGCTATTTCCCCATTCAGTGTCACAGCTCATGTTTGGTGCCTCCTGCCATTTAGGACCACAATAGGCACCTCAAGTATTAAAGTCCATTTAAATGGAAAGGACGCTGGACTGAAGAGAGATTCAGACAAACAGTCTCTGGACAGACATGTTGAGTCCCTGGACTTAACACAAACTTCTGTTATTTTTAGCCTCAGGCTGGACACTGCCTGATTTACCTCGGTTTAAATGAGGGACAGCAAGACGAGACAGCATGGCTCTGGCCAGTTTATTACATCGCCGAGTTACACTAGTCCAGACTAGACAGCGGACTTCAGATGGTTACATTACACAATCCAGCTGGCTTTAAACTTATGACAAGGGACAGAATGGGATTTTACTCATTGCAAGGCAGTCCTCTCACTTAACGTGTCAGAGATCCACAGGCACTTAAAACCCATGGACCTTCAGCTGGTCGTCTTTAGCCAGACCAATCTGTGAAGAAAAAAAGACAACCATAAGCCTTACAGAACACTAACTTGGTGGACTTCTGACATTCAGATACTGCTTAAGTAGGACACAGTAAAATTACCAAAGCTCCTGTCACCAAGGAAGCACAAAGCTACAACTTCTAGAACTAGGCGGAGTCCCCAGAAAAGCAACATTATAATCAATACACAGGTTGAGAAAAACGCAGGTAATTTATTTACTGAGTGTCCCTCCACCCCCTCTTCTGAGTCTTATTCTACCTTTTGGTATGAGGACGTACCAGATCCAACACTAACAGCTCATTAAACCACAGCATATAGAGGCATCTCTTCAATTATAACGAAATTACATTAAGGTTGATGAATAGTAAACAATCTGCTAAGTTCTGGAGCACCAGTTCTAGAAGGGAAGGTCATACCTCGATGAGGAACTGGCATATGTTCTTGCGCTGGTCACCCTGCAGCTGAATCACTTCTCCATATTCTGGGTGTTCAATCACAGTACCATTGCAAGCAAATTTCTACAAGTAGAAAAATCACATTTTGCCAACACTGCAGTGCAGTCAGGTGTCCGCCTATCCCGCGATTCAGAAAGGCGGCCACACACCACACAAGGTCATCTTTCCACACGGAAACATAGGAAGGATTCGATGTACTTGGTTCTGTCCCCGGAACCCAGCTTTTTGTTTTTTTAAATCAAAGGTTTGTAACTAGCCCCTTCAGAGGCTCAAGACTTCAGTTTAACAGCAGCTCCGCCGGCCAATATTTATCCTCATGTGCCCCCTGCCACTCAGCCCAAAGCACTTTCTGACTCCTTTTAGTTTGGAAGTATTTAAGCTTCACTCACTCCCCCCACCCCATCAATGCCCAGCAAAACACCCCATGGGGCAGCCCCCCCACCAGTCCCCATCCCTCCCGGGGCAGAACCCCCCCTTCACTGCTGGCAACCCCCCCATCAGTCCCCCCCAGGGGCAGAACCCCCCCTTCACTGCTGGCAACCCCCCCCTCTAGTCCCCCGCCCCCCCGGGGGCAGAACCCCCCCTTCACTGCTGGCAACCCCCCCCTCTAGCGCCCCCCCGGGCAACCCCCCACCAGTCCCCCCCAGGGGGAGAACCCCCCTTCACTGCTGGCAGTGAACACCCCCACTAGCCCCCCCCCGCCCAGGGAATTCGCTCCCCGCCGGGCGGCCCCCACCTTCTTGAAGGCCTTCACCAGCTTCTTTTTGTCGTAGTCATCCGCGATGCCCTGGACCGTGGTGAGGGTCTTGCGGCCGTTGCGCTGCTGGATCCTTATATGGATGTAATCCTCAGTGCCGCCGGGGAGCAAGTCATCACCCTTACTTGCATCCGCAAAGGGGTCTGCGGGACAGAGCGCGCGTGGTGACGTCAGCGGCGCGGTGACATCAGCGGCGCGGTGACATCAGCGCGGCGCCCGCAGGCCCCGCCCCGCCCCTTGCGCCACAGCTGCCCCGCCCCCGGCAAACCGACGCACCCGAAACAGCGCTCGCGATTGGACGGCGGCCGAGTCCGTCTGGGCAGAGCCCGCCCGTCCCGCTGACGCAACGCTCCGGGGAATTGTAACTGCGCCACCGAGCGCCGCCCCCCGGCGCCCCCTCCCCCCGGCGCAGGGCGCAGGCGCCAGGCGCTCCCCCCCCGGGCCCGGCCCCCCCGCTCACCGAAGGAGTGGAGGTTCTGGATAGCGGACATACGATACGCTTCCCTTCCCTCGGTGGAGGCGGCGGCGGCGGGAGCGGGCGGGCGGCGGAGGCCGGGCAGGGCGGGCGGCAGCGGCTCGAGCGGGTCTCTGTCAGGAGGATGATGCTCTCGCTGCGGCGGCTCGAGACCGTGTCAAGGGGGCGGGACTGGCGCCGCCTGCTTATATAGCCGCCCCTTGTGACGCCAGCGCGCACGGGAAGCGAGGGCTGCGATTGGCTTGGGGCGGCTTACGTCACCACGCACGGAGGGGGAGCCGCGGCGTGATTGGCAGGGGTGGGGCCGGGCGTGTGCGCGCTGGGGCCCGGGAAGGGGTTTTGCGCATGCGCCTTGGGGGACCGCGGGAGTGTGGTGTGGAGCATGCGCAATGGAACGGGAGTGGCTTTAGTGGGACAGGGCCGCAAGGTGGGGGAGGGGAGCCGGGGCCTTGTCCCCCTTCCCGAGCCCAGCGCCGGCCTCCGGCCCCTCCCCCACCCGTTATCCCCCCAACGCCGCTCTGAGCCCCGCCCCCGGCATCGCCCCCCAACACCCGCGGTCTCAACCCGCCCGCGCGGGCCTGGAGGCGCCAGGAATTAAAGCCGGTGCCCCCCCGCTCAGTGCCCCCCCCGCCAGCACCGAGCCCCCCTGCCCCGCCCCCCCCGGGTAAATACCCCCCCCCCACGTTCACAATCAGCCAGAAATCAAGCGAGTCCCGGTTCAAAACATGCCAGGCCCTAGGAACCCAACACTCTGTGACTAGATCCCGGCCTGCAGCCTGGGACTGGGGTGGGGGCCAGCCCCCCGCCCCCCGGCCCCTGCTTGTCCCCCATCCCCGGCCCCTGCTTGCCCGGAGCTGATCCAACAAAAGACGCTACGCGCCAAAAACGAGCCAACAAGCAACTCACAAGCCAATGAAGCCCAAACCAAGCCCCATTTCTGTGTGTTTTCGTGGGTTTGGCATGTCTGGACACACCAGCCCCACACTGGAAGCAGGTGGTGTCCCCCCAGTGTGCCCGGGACATGCTGCGCTGCATGTCCATCCGCACCAGAGAGCAAAACGTGCTGAGCCACCCGGCAGAGGGTTTGGAGGGGACTGAAGGTCCTGGGTGAAACCAGGAGTTCCAGGGAGCTGCTTATTGTTATCATCACTGATAATTTTGAGGCTCCCAAAAGCAGATGAGAGACAACGTGGGTGAGGTAATGTCTTTTATTGGATCAACTTCTGTTGGTGAGAGAGACCGTGTAACTCGAAAGCTTTTCTCTCACCAACAGAAATTGGTGCAATAAGAGATATTACCTCACCCACATTGTCTCTCTATTATCCTGGGACCTACATGGCTACATCAACACTGCAGGAAACGCAGAGGAAGGTACGATCCTGCACCAAGAATCTCGACCAATTAAAACTCTCAGAAAAAAGTGCAGTGGCCAAATGCTGCTTTGACAAGGAGACCCCTGAGCTGTAGGCTCTAATTCTCCCCTCCTGCAATGCAGGAAACTTTCTTCTGAACCTGTTTGGAAGCATACAGATGCCGAAAGCAGGAGAGGCAGATGGCTTGTGGAACAGAAGACGTGTAGGATGCAGCGTAACCTCCATTGCTTACAGCTCCATCCCCAACGGATTTTATTTCAGCAGAGGCTGGAGTGTTTACTTTTGTTACTCAGATCCCACGATGGTGACAGATGTAGTGTGAAACCCAGCAGGTAGATAGTAATTCAGAGATGCAGACTGATTCCTTGTGCTCTCTTCCAAGGCTGACTTTCCAGCACAGCCACAGCCAGGGCCGGCTTTAGGAAGTGCGGGGCCCAATTCGAACATTTTCGGCGGGGCCCTGGGAGGGATGACTAAAAAAAAGTGTAAAAAAAAAAGCCTCTAGTTTCTTCCATGTACTATTTGCTTTCCATAGCTATATAAATGATAAAATTATATATTATGTACCTTGCATCATATATGCTGTTGATTGGTTATTAATGACGGCCGTTTCACATGTGTGGGTCCCCACCACTCCCTGGGGGTGTGCACATATGTGAGTCCCAGCTGCTCCCTGCCCCCCTCATTGAAGTAGGTGTGCAGGGTTACTGCCCTGGGAACTGCAGGGCAGCAGTGGACATGGGGCTGGTTGGAGGCAGGGCAGGGGCTGACTGGAGGGAGGGTCTGGCTGCAGGCAGGGCAAGGGGTGCAGGGCTGGCTGGAGACAGGGGAGTGTGGGGCAGGCTGGCTTCAGGCAGGGGTGTGTGGCAGGGGTTGGCTGGAGACAGGGTTGGGGGTTTGGCAGGGGTTGGCTGTGGGCACAGGGTGCAGAGCTGGCTGCAGGCGGGGGGGCAGCAGAGGCCATTTAAATAGCCCCCAGAGCCCTGGGGTAGCAGGGCTGCAGGGTAGGACTTGCCGTGCTCCGGTCGGAGCTCCAGCCGGGGCCGTGGGGCTTGCCGTGCTCCAGCCGGCGCTTTGGTCAGGGGAGCGGGGCCACGGAAGACCCCAGAGCAGACCTCCTGGGGTGGGAAAGTCTGTCTTTACCAGCAGCCTTAGGCAGTCTTCCCATTCACTGCTTCATCATGCCACTCTCTCAGTGGCTGGCAGGGAAACCTGGGTCCACCCTCCTCCAGGTTCAAGCTTAGGGACCCACTAGTCAACAGTCAAGGTCTGGTCTCTTCTAGAACCGTACTGCCTTTTCCTGAGCCCTAGCTTCGCCTGACTCCAGGTTTGCTAGCCCAACCAGACCTCCCTTCTCCAAGGCTGGAACTACAGAGTTTCCTACCAGTCCCTTTTGCTTCCAATCTCGTGTCTTTATAGTCCCAGTCCAGCTTGTTCCTCCTCAGGTGGGCTCCCTCATTCAGCCAGTCTGCATCAACCCTTTCCAGGCAACAGTGGGGTAAACACCCCATCACAGGAAGGAATGAGAGAGAGAGAGAGAGTGTGTGTAGGGATGGCCCGTTCATATAGGTGAACTAGGCGGTCACCTAGGACGCCAAGTTAAATGGAGTTCCAAATTTGAGGAAAAAAATAAAATTAAAAAAAAGAAAGGAAAAAATGAAAAAAATACAAATAAAATAAGGAAGATGTCATCATTTCAATTCCTGTGTGCGTACGGAAGAAATATGAATTATAATTCATTTCTCTACACTTCTGAGAATTTATTAATATGTCAAATCTTTAATTTACTGCAAAAATAAATATTTGAGTGAATTTTTTTTTCAATTTGCAAGGTAGAGTCAAGATGACCCACTCCACAACTTTGATATGCAATAACTCAGCCACAATGAAACACGCCCGCCAGCGGCAAGAGCTGCAATGCTAGTGACACCTAACTCTAATATACATCAAGGTCACATAAGCAGAAATTCATGTAGAGTGGAGCTATTGCGAGTTGCTACATGTCAAACGGTCATTTTAACACACGTCACAGGTAGATGGTTAAGAATTGAGCAAATACTGTGGAAAAATGCATTTCTTGGTGCCAAAGAATAAAGAATAACATCTTTCAGCATTATAAATCCAAAATATGAGTATCTTTAAGCGTTATTAAACCTTAGTGTTATTTTCGGGCTGTATAATTATGAACTTGCATGGCCTTGCATCTGTCTCAGTTCTGGTCCTGTTAGATTCCCTGCCCCCATCCTTTCAGTGCCAAGTAGTATTTTCAGAATTACTATCCACCACTAGAAGTTGGTAGAGAGGTAGATCCTCACTGGATCTGATGCCACCAGCAGGTTTATTACTATCATTTTAAATGTTGGCTTTAGGTAATTTGTAGGCATTGTTCATGTTAATTCTGAAAGTTTAATACATTCTGTGCACCAAATTGGTTGTTGGTGGCAAGGAGCACACAAGCCTGATTTGGAGGGTGTGGAGGGGTGACACCAGTTGGTCAGAAAACGGAGGGATAGAATTGCTGACTTGAGTGTACAGAAGCCTGATTTGTATGTCTTTATTTGTTTGTGTGCATGTCGGGGGGGGGGGGGGGGGTCCTGTCTGTAAGACTTGTGAATTCTAGTTGATATTATGAAGTTGTCGTCATGAAATTTCCTAATCATAGGAAACCTCTTTCTATGTGTATCCATCCTAATGGACAGGACCTACAGCAGGTACTCACTAGGCTGAGGACAATGGGAAACATACTTATGCTAAGTAGGGAAGCAGTTTGGCCAAGTTGATGTTAAGGAGAATGGGGGTTAGGAGTGGAAAGTTACTGAAGGTTGACAGAGAACAAAAGGTTCTAAAAGAAATCACTGGGGGAAGAGCCACAGGACAGTTGGGGCAGAGGAAGGAAGGGGATAAACTGGCCAAGGTAAGGTTATCTGAGCTGCGGGAGAAGGCTGGGTTTTTGTGCATATAAGTGATGCATTGCAACAGAAGGATGTTGGATGACACCAAGTGACCCTAATCCAGGCCCATAGAATGGTTTGGTGTGTTGAGGAAACAGACAGGGAATTGCATATAGGGTTTACAATTTTGGTTCCAATCTGTCTCTTTTCTGTGTGTTGAAGTAAATAGCACTAGGGTGTTAGAATCCTGGGCAAAGTGTTTGCATGTTATAATCTACACCAAGATGGACAACATGAGCCTGAGAAGGAGCCAGAATGTACCAATATACATTGCCAAAGAGCCACAGTTATACTCAGCAGCCTCCCATCAGCTCCCCCAACCTGCTCCCAGTGTCTCCCACCCACCGGCAGCCCTGTCGATCAGCGTCTCCCCCTCCTTCCCCTCACCTCCCGATCAGCTGTTTTGTGGCGTGCAGGAGGCTCTGGGTGAGAGGGGGGAGGATCGAGGGCACGGCAGGCTCAGGGGATGGGACAGGAAGAGGTGAAGTGGGAGCAGGGCCTGTGGCAGAGCCAGGGGTTGAGCAGTGAGCTCCCCCCTGGATATTGGAAAGTTGGCGCCTGTAGGTCCAGCCCCAGAGTCGGTGCCTATACAAGGAGCCGCTGTAACGGAGCGATTCTGGCGGGACCCAACTGAGAGTGCCAAATCAGGACCAATTGCTTAAACTGGGCAGTCACAGCCCTAGGCTGGGGTTTTTCCACCTCTAAGGCAAACCAAACCAGCCAGACAAAAAGGACTTTGGTCTCACCCCACTGGCTAACCACAAGTCACACGAGCAATTTCCTTAGACACTCCAGTCTCCCAGTATCACCACCAGTGCACTCGTCCTGGGGATGAATGGTTATGAAAACCAACACCCCAATAAAAGAAAAAGGTTCCCTCGATCCCAAAGGACCAAGCCCCAGACCCAGGTCAATATACACATCAGATCTTACCCACAAATCACGCTGTTGCCAATCCTTTAGAATCTAAAATCTAAAGGTTTATTTACAAAGGGAAAAAGGTAGAGATGAGAGGTAGAATTGGTTAAATGGAATCAATTACATACAGTAATGGCAAAGTTCTTAGTTCAGGCTTGCAGCAGTGATGGAGTAAACTGCAGGTTCAGATTAAGTCTCTGGAATACATCCCCCGCTGGGATGGGTCATTCAGTCCCTTGTGTAGAGCTTCAGTTTGTAGCAAAGTCCCTCCAGAGGTCAGAAGCAGGATTGAAGACCAGATGGAGATGATGCATCAGCCTTATATAGACTTTTCCAGGTGTAAGAATCCCTTTGTCCTCACGGTGGAAACTTACAGCAAAAATGGAGTTTGCAGTCACATGGACAAGTTTCTGCATACTTTGCTGAGTCACAAGGCGTGTCTGCCTTCTCTCCATGGGTCAATTGTGTAGCTGATGGCCCTTAATGGGCCATCAAGCCAGCTATGCAGGGCTGACATCAGCTTGTGTGGGACACTTCCCAGAGGCAGAGCATAATACAAAATACAGACAGTACAGAGCCAATACTTATAACTTCAACTACAAAATGATACACAGACATACAGACAGCATAATCATAACCAGCAACCCAGAACCTGGTCTTAGACACCTTAGATGACCCCCTTTACCTAAGGTTTGGTGCCACTACAGGACCTTGGTTGCAACCCATGTTCTATATGGTCCCAATTTATATCAATAACATCACAGCCGCATATTAACTTCTGAAGAGCCGCACGTGGGTCTAGAGCCACAGGTTGGCCACCCCTGATCTACACGGCCCCTGGAAGAGGTAAAACACCTGTGGGTGTACTTCTGGGAGGACATGTTGAAGGACATTCTGAGCTTCAAAAACTTCCCAGTTGACATCTCAGATGAGCCCCCACTTGTAACGCTGACAGGCCTTAGTTTTCAGTGGGCAGGATTGAACCTTGGACATTTGAATCTTAGTGTAAGAGCCTTGACTGTATGAGCTGAAAGCCACGTGCCCCTTAAGTCAAAGTTGTAGCAGACTCCTCAGTTCAGATGGTTCAGGCGCCGGCCCTGGCCTTGCGGCCACAGCCGACACCAGCCCTGGCATTGTGGCCATGAAAGTCAGTATGTACAGCTTTCCTCTGGATGTCTTCTTAGAGAAAGGACCCAGAATATCTGCAGCTACATGCTGAAATGGAACCTCAATCATGGGGAGTGGCTGAAGAGGGGCCTTGACCTAGTCTTGGGCTTTACCACTCTCTGGCACACCTCATGACACCAGAGATAGGTAGAATTGTCGTTGCTGATTCCCTCCCTGTCCTGGGTCTACCCTCACTTGAAACTGGGGGGTTTCAAGGTGAGGACCCGCATGCCACCATGTCAAAGGTCTCACCCTCACTTGGAACTGTTGGGCTCCAATGTGGGGACCTGACTTGGTTTCCCTCTAAACTAAAATCCTAGTTTAGATCTAGTAAGCTGCCACCACTCAATCAGGAAATGTGGATTGAGACACAGTCCTTCCCCAAAATCCTAGGGGATTCCAAGAGCCCCAAATCCATGGAGTTCTTACACCCAGGAGAAACAAACCATTCCCCCTGCTTCCTCCCCCCTCCCTTTTCCTAGGAGAGATACCGGGATCTAACTACAGAGGGATACCTCCCCCTTCTCTTTCCCTGAGAATCCACCCAAGGAAAGACCAAACAAGTCCAGAAAAGAAAAGAATTTATTAAGAGAACAAAAAGAAAATACAGAATCTCTATGAGCCCAAGCTGGACACTCATAGGGTATAACCTTATCAATCTCTGGAGAGAATCCCCCCTCCCCCTTCTCTCAGTAAAAGTAATATCAGCAACAGGAATAAAGCATTTCCTTTAGCAAACACACAATTGCAAATATAGAAATCAAATCATAAGACTAATTCGCCTTTCTAATTAATACTCACTATTAATTAGTAGAAACTACTCCAGGAGAACTTGGAGACATGACTGGTCTCTTTTAGATTCAAAAGAGTACCTGAGACAAACAAAGAAAACACAGACAAAAGCTTCCCTCCACAGAGATTTGAAAAAATCTTATCTCTGATTGGTCCTTCGGTCAGGTGGTCATCAGGTACTGTATGTTAACCCTTTACAGGTAAAAGAGCCCTTAACCATCTGTTTATGACACTCCCAGTCGGAATGACTTCCCCAAATGGTCTTTGGTCCTGTTCACCCCAGCATGGCCACTAGGGTGATCGTGGGCTAAGCTCAAGAGTTTTTCCCTATACTTAGTTAGAACTACTGTCTCTGAGGATGCCAGTCCTCCCTGCGCCCACCAGAAAGGGTCTCCTTGTGTAAGAGTCCTCCTTCTACAACAAACCTGGACCTATTAGAAGAGCTGAGAGGTGGGTAGGTTACTCTGGGCTGCCATCCAAACTCCCTTGAGGCTGTCATCCGCTTCCTGCTCTCCCTGGAACTGCTCCATAAGACGTTAGTTCCTCGTTACGTTGTGAACTTCGGCTGGGTCACACGAAGCGATGCAGATAATGTGGGTGTCTCCATTGACTGTGAACTGCTCTACGCTGGTGCGCTAGGTGGTATTTCAGGCTCCAGTTGACCTTGCACCGGTTTAGCTGCTGCTGCAGGTGCAGGCTTCAAGGAGCTCCTTGGGTGCTGGCTCCTGACTCTGGTGGGGCTGTAAGCGCAGGCTGTGATGCTGACTGCTCTGCCTGATCTGATCCTTGCATGGGTTCTGGCTGGATCAGATCAGGCAGAGGTCCCAGGAACTGGATCTACAACCACAGTCATGGATTCTGGTCTGGGGTATGGTTCCGCCACCTCCGGCTGGGTCAGCGAGCCAACGGTATCTACCCTGTTCGTCTCTCCAGTTGGGAGGACAGACAGAAAGACAGAAAAAGGGAGATGTTTCCTCAGTTTTACAAAGCTCAAGCCCCATGAGCACTCACTTCCTTTTACCTATGAAATGCAGTGAGACTATTTAACCCTTCAGAAGTAAAGTAAATAGAGAAGAGCTCCGCGGCCAGCGGCGGGACGACCCCCCGCGGGCCGCTCCGCGCGCTGGCCGCTCCCCCGCTGGCCGCTCCGCGGCCATCGGCGGGACGCCCCCCCGCTGAGTGGGCACTCCGCGAGAGTGGACAAGGAAAACTGAGAGAGTGGACAAGGAAAACTGCAAAAGTGGAGACATGCTGCAGTTAAAGGAATGTAAGAAAAAGCATTGGAACAGGCTTTACTCACCACTATGCGCTTCCTCATGGCCAGGCGGAGCATCACAGTTTCCTTGTCAACAGTCACTCTGGGGCTGGGCTGGTTTCTTGCAGATAACTCCCTCCTCCAGCCAGGGCACAGTCTTTAGCCTGTTCCTTCCAGGGTCAGCGATCCACACTCAAATTCAAAACTATTTTAACAGAAATAAAAAGCTGACAGGTAGTGAGCTGATGAAAAACGAGTAGTTAAGAAAACATGTAATTACAGGATAAGTTAAGTTACACAGTTGTTGGAGGGAGAAGGTAAATCGGGGTAATGAAACTCAGTCATTTAGACAGCCATGCATACCTGCTTGGATGGGCTCTACACTATGCTGTTTAAGATGCTCTATCAAGACTTTCCAGGGCTTGCAATTCAGACCTGGGAAGAGGAAGAGTTCTCATCTTAGGTTGAAATAATCCTGGGAAATGTAGTTCAGCCAGGGACCACAATCA
This sequence comes from Mauremys mutica, assembly GCF_020497125.1. Classification (NCBI taxonomy): domain Eukaryota; kingdom Metazoa; phylum Chordata; order Testudines; family Geoemydidae; genus Mauremys; species Mauremys mutica. The sequence goes on from NC_059096.1 coordinate 2,248,965, forward strand.
TTTGAATTAGCTGAATTGCAGAATCAAGTCTCTTCTATTATCCTGAGCTACAATGTCTCAGAACTACTCTACCAGAAAAGAGCCCACATTCCTTCTGACTTTAAAGAGGGTACTGACAAACATTTAGCATCAGATTTTCAGGAGGCTAGAATGGTGGGAGCTGGCAGGTGTGGAGCACTTTCGAAAGTCTGTCCACTTCACTAAAGCACCCAAATGGGAACTGAGCTCTTGAAAATGTGCCAACAAGGGATCACTGCTGCTACAGCACACACTTCTAGTGTCTTATTAGTAAAAGTTTCCCACTCAAGTCAGGGGGATGACTTGTGCAATGAAAGTACTGCTCAGTGAAAATAAAGGAGAGAGCCTGCTAAACCTAGGGTTGTGAGTTCAATCCTTGAGGGGGCCACTTAGGGATCTGGGGCAAAAATTGGTCCTGCTAGTGAAGGCAGGGGGCTGGACTTGATGACCTTTCAAGGTCCCTTCCAGTTCTAGGAGATTGGTATATCTCCAATTATTACCTTTAATGCACAGACTGGGCCTCTTCTTGTTTGGAGTTTATTTATTGTTCCAAGGCAGCACAATCTAAAATAAGAACAAACAAACAAACAAAATAAATAAAAAACACACAATCAAATTTGGGCTAGGCCAGGAGCTAAGTAAATTCAAATCTTAGCAGCACAGATATTTATATGACTTACCAGCAGTACTTATCCCATCCAAAAAAAGAAGTTCCAGGTAGCAATCTTGGATTTCATTTTGTAGGAAATTTCTTCCAAAGCACCTATGGAATAAGGAAATAAAAATTTCAAAAGCAAGTGCAAGCTGGAGTGAGGCTCCCCACCTCCTTAACTTTGTATCCAATGTGGACAAAGTAAATCACTTCCTGTTAATTTGCTGCTGAAAGAATCCCTTCTGCAGACAGGGGTCTAGCAGCACATGGAGTCACACAATAGAAAAGTAGCCAAGAACAGTAAGTCATTTACTGTTCGCCAAAGGTGCTATCATCAGCTGGTTGTACACCTGGGCTGGAATACAGTGCTTGCCATGAGGTGTAGGAAAAGAGAGAGTGGACAAGGAAAACTACAAAAGTGTAGACATGCTGCAGTTAAAGGAATGTAAGAAAAAGCATTGGAACAGGCTTTACTCACCACTATGCACTTCCTCATGGCCAGGCGGAGCATCACAGTGTCCTTGTCAACAGTCACTCTGGGGCTGGGGTGGTTTCTTGCAGATAACTCACCCCTCCAGCCAGGGCACAGTCTTTAGCCTGTTCCTTCCAGGGTCAGCGATCCACACTCAAATTCAAAACTATTTTAACAGAAATAAAAAGCTTCCAGCCTCTCCACAGCTCCTTCTTCAGCGAGGTCACATTCAGACTCCAGCCCCCTTTCTGGGTTCAGCTACCTTTGTACACCGCTTCCTTGGGGCTGGTAGGGGAATCCAGTCCCAACCTCACTTTCAGGTTCCAGCCCAGGGCTCTGTACTGCACAGCTCAATCAAATCCTCTACCCATGTTACCATTTTCCATGGGCCATTTCCTTCCTCGCCTCTTTCCTTCCCTTCTAGGTCTCCCAATCTGTCCTCTGGGTGCTCACTCAACACCCTGCAGGCACCTTTTGACTCCCTGCATTCTGTTTCCTCCAGCCCTTCCTCAGCTGGGCCCACTCAGTAGTTAACCTGAAATCACCTAATTTCTCTCAGGTGGGGCCCATTCTGTAATCAGGGCTGGCTTCCTCAGGGGCTCTCTATTATTATCACAGAGCTCTGGATGAGCTCTGAGAGATGATCTCCCTCTTTCTCTCCATTTCTATCTCTCTCTGTCTCTCTCTCTCTATATATATATATTGAGAGAGAGAGAGATGAATTTTATTATCAGGCTTTGGCTCTGACCCTCTTACACCAATCACTGTAACTGGCTTCTACTCTGGGTTATCTGTTTTCTTTTAATGATATTGGGCCAGCCAATGGGGCCATGCTGCATTCCATGAGCTGAGGATCTGGCCTATTGTTCTCATGTTTGGCCAGATTCTGCCACTTACATGAACACTTACATGTTCTCATACATTATACAAAGAAGTATCTGACAGATGTTCAAGGAGCAGATTTATACCACACAGATTTATACATGCGGAGAATTGATGCATTCTGACTAGCATATTTAGCGGTTTTTTTGAAAGTCATAAAATGTCAACATAGAAGACAGTTTCGCATTGTATTATTTTGCAAATGTCAGTTGCATACATGCTGCATTTATCTGTGCACTTGAGCATCACCAGCATGAATACACAGTTAAGTTATTGAAAACAATCACCCCACTAGATATGAAATTGTTCTTTTGTGAAAGGAGTTATGCTGAAGGGTTGCCATGTTGATGGTTTAGTTGATGGCCCTTACTGGTTATCTAGCACAGTTTTGGTCTAACATGGAGATGAAGCTGCCCATAAAAGGAAAAGTACAGGCAAGCTTGACACAGACCAAAAGAGGATAAGAAAGAGAAATGATGTGGGAAATATGCCATGAATTTTGTTGTGGTGCCATAATTGTTAGATGAACAGTAGGAGTAGGGGAAATATAGAAGATAATTATTTAGACCTAGTTGGAAGATCTGTTATTTTCTAAAAGGTATTTATGGACTGGACAGCCCAACAGTTTTTGACATTTTATAAAGCCTCTAGCTTTGTGAAACAGTTTTCATGATGGTGGCAGGACAATAAACATAACAGTGTCTAGTAGAATGGAGAAAACATCCTCCCCAAAACAAACAAAAATGGGTGCCTTGAATAAATACACAGGGATGAACATGAAGAAAAAAGACACTAAAAATTATGAAAAGAAACCACCACAGAAAAATATGTATCTCGCTTTCTGTGTTTTTTGACAGGTGGGATATGAATTTGCTCCACGTTTAAGAATAGAAAACAGATCCAAAAATCAGAAGGTGTGCTTCTTCCAGGTCCAGTTATTAGGTAGCCAAAATCTCATGAGCGAGTCTAAAAATGGGATTTTTTTTTATGATCAGAGTCGTCGCCGGCACTGGAGTTGCTGACTTTCTTGGTTTCCTATAGAAAGTCCTATACGCTCCAACTCTTGTGCAAGGTGCCATGGAATCAAATCTTTTAATGACCATAATCGATCGGGGCCTGAGTTTTACGCCCTGTCTTAAGCTTCCCTCCAGCAGCACTGCCGTAGCGACGCCCATGGGAACGCGCCACCTCTGGAATGACCACAATCACTTCCTCTAGCAAACGGATTTTCTTGGTTCCCATTTCTACAGCGCCCATCAGAGCGGTCTAGACACCCAGAACTGCAGCAGAGCAATCTACCACCTGGAGCTCCAGTTCCTGGCTGACAGCATGGACTGACCCCTTGTCCCAACCTTTGTCAAGCCACCCCGGAAGTCACTAGACTCTGTTCATAGAGATTTGGGTCAAAGGAGCGAATTGACCCCTCCCGGCTGTTCCAGTAAAGACCTTCTGAGTGGTAAAACTAAGAGCGAGCAGGGCTGGGCCAAGGGTATTTTGCGCCCTAGGTGAAACTTCCACCTTGCGCTCCCTCCCCCTGGAGAATCGCTGAGTGTAAACTTTCAAAAATGAATCCTGCATCATGTGGCCTTGTTCATTGGAACTAAGACAGAGAGGGAGGGTTTGGCCCATGAAACAATAACTGTATTAAGATGCGGCCTGGGAAAAAGTCTGAGAAACCTGGACTTGCATTTCTTTGGTGACATGATGTAATATCCAGTGTTGCCAACCTCAGACATTAGAACTCATGAGCTGGGCCCTACAGAATCACTCGCTACCTGACCTGTCAGTCCTCAGCCTCAAAGGAAACCCGCAAAACGCTTTTCAAAAGATGAGCCTGGGAGCTGGAATTCAAAACGTTGCTAGACATTAAAAATCATGATCTTCCTAAAGATACTGGATTTATGGTTAATCACAACAATTTGCAACCCACTAATCTCCCTTTTTGTCCTGGGATTACAAGGGAGTTAATGGGCTACTTCACCCTGAATGGTCCCCTTGAATATGTGCTAACTCCTTGTGCTAAACTATCTGTTAGATCTAGTGTTCAGCTGTGACACTGTTCCGACCTTTCCAGACCTGGAGAAGAACTCGAGCTAACAGAAGAGTCCAGTAAAAGATCTCACCTCATCCACTGTGTCTCATTTAAATAATGTGACAGCACAAGGGACTGTATGAAATCATGTGTCCCTGGAGGTAAACCCCATCACCCTGGTCCTTTTCAAGTGTTCACAGTAAGAAATTCAATAGCAGATTTGCAGACTTTTGACATCTCTACTTAAAAATGACCTGACAACTTTCCAGCAACTGCTGAAAAGGGCTTTTTTGGAATGTTCTTATTTCATATGGTAAAGTTTGTCTTTAAGTTTAAACTAATATTTACTAAAACTTCTGTTTCTATTTGACATTGACTCTGCTTATGCATAATACAGTATGTTTCTTACTTTACTAATCACTTCCTTATGTGGGAAGTGTGAAACCAACAGTCTTGGCATGACTGTCCTAGTTTTGTGGCTGTTTTATAATCAGTTGAATTACTTTTTAAAATGTTAGCTACATTAATTTCTTTGTATGCTGGGGCTTTCTGAACAGCTTAAAGAGCAGGATACATCATTGCAGCTGGAATTGTTTTCTTGATTTAAACACTGCAAATAAAAAAAGTTGGGGCATATTTTTGAAAGTTAGGTTAATGCAAATATCAAGTATTTAATCATGTAACTTTGTAAATAGGTTGTTTTCTCATAGATATCCCAGATTAATCCATACAGGGAAATACAACTAGAAAGTCCAGGGTTTTTTTTTGAGCTGTGGAGGCTTGGCCCATGAAACATGTGGGGAAGGGGACCCCGAGTGGCTGCAACTCCCAGGTTCAGAACCTCACTCTGCCTGGTGGCCACGGGCCATAGCAGCATCCCTCCTAGTCCTGCGCCACCTCCTGCTGCCACTCCCAGGGCAGGAGCCAACACCAGGCTCCGGTGATCTGTGGGGGACAGAGGGCGGCATCCGAGCGCGCAGCTGCCTCCTCCCCGGGCTCCAACTTTCCTGGCTCCCCGAACCGTGCGGCCCAAAGCAACTTCCCGCTCCTGCCCAGCTCCGGCTGCTGCTGCGCTGGGGAAGCGCCCGGCCGGGAGCGCACGGGCTGGAGAGCGGTGGGAGCCAGGAAAGTTGAGCCCAGGGAGGAGGCGGCTGCATGCTTGGATCGCCGGAGCCCTCTGGCAGGGGTGGTGGCAGCTCACAGGCCGGGGAGCCGCAGAGCCCGAGAGCAGTGAGGGAGGAAGTGGGGGGTGCGCCTGCCCGGGCTGCTTCCCAGCGCCTCCCCTGGGGGATCCTGCAGCAGATGCATGCGGGCGGCAGCCCCCGTGCACCCCCGGCTCCCCCCTTGCTGCGCTCAGGCTCTGTGGCTCCCAGGAGCAGGCTCAGGGCCCCATGCCCCGGCGGCAGCAGCGGCTCACATGCCCGGGAGCCGCAGAGCCCGAGCGTGGAGAGGAGGGAGCTGGGGGGTGCACGGGGGCCGCCGCCCGCATGCATCTGCTGCAGCCTGCGGGTAGGGGGCACCGGGCCGCAGCCTGGGCAGGAGGGGCGGGGGGCGCGGCTGCTTCCTGCTGGTGGCGCCGCCGCCTTTGCAGGGCTGCTGCCCCCTCTGTGCCGCACCGGCTCCTCCATGGCTGGGGCTTGCTGCTTTTTGGTGCCCCCAACCACTTGGCGCCCTAGACGACCGCCTAGTTTGCATAGTGGCTGCCCCGGCCCTGAGCGAGAGGAGGACTCGGAGAGCGCGTTGCGGTTCAGAGCTACCCCTGCAGCTGGCTGGAAAACGGAAACGGGAACGTTTTCACTGAAATATCGCCCCCTTTTTTCAAGCTGAGTTTTCCAGCCAGCCCTAGGTCACAGGCCACTGCGGTGATCGCAGGCACTGCCACCTCTCTAGCACCGCTGGCATCAGGGCACACGCCTCGTCGCACCCATACCGGCTTGAAGTGTATTTCTTTTCTGCCAGGCCAGCTGGAAATGCCCTCCCCACGCGCCCTGCAGGGAAAGGTTCCCTCTCACTTGTTTGACCCTTTGCTTTGTGCAACGTAGTGACCTCGAGGAGCAATTCCTTAACCAGTTAGCCTGGGATACCTGATAAAACACATTCCTCGGTGGGAAGTATTTGTCCTGCAGTGTCCACAAGGTGGCACTGTCGATCTCTCTTGCGAGATCAATTCTGCCACCCAAACTTCTGTATCAGATGCATGTGGATTCAAAACGGAATGAAGTTGGTGCAGGAGCCGTTTACACAGAATACGTAGCAAGTTCCCACCTCTAGCCGCATGCAGGCGGAAGTCTAGTTCCCTGTGGTTGGAAAGCTCTGTGCTTGGGAGCCTGGCCACGGGGAGCCTGGCAGCTTTGCTCTCAGGGCGCCGTTTGTCAGAGCGCAGGCGCCCAGCACTGGGTAACCAGTAACACCTGCTTTTGCTTGGCCCTGTCAAGGACGTGGCGAATTGCACTGGGGCCACCGTAGCCAGAACTGTTATTTATGAGCTGTGAATGATACAAATGGACACTACAGGGCACCCACCAGCAAGGAAAGAAACTCCTCAACGGGGTAGGGAGACTGACTTTATCTGCAAAGTCCCTGTTAGAAAGAACAGACGCGGCTCTCTAAGCAGTGGGGTGCAGAAGAGATCTCCAAGGAGAAACTTTCCATCTGCTTATCGAGAAGCATTGGAAACAGTCCCGCATTCACAGCCCAGCATCCCACAACCACCCCACAATAACGAACGAGCATGCGCAGCCCAGCAGCACTCGTCGCAGCGCAATGCTGAGATGCCCACACAACACAGCCGGTGAGCAGTGACTGCTCTGTATCGTGCTGGGCGTTACAGCCTCACTCTTAGATCATAGGAACGGCCAGGCGGGGTCAGACCAAAGGTCCCTCCAGCCCAGTATCCTGTCCTCTGACAGTGGCCAATGCCAGGTGCCCCAGAGGGAATGAACAGACCAGGGAATCATCAAGTGATCCATCCCCTGCCGCCCATTCCCAGCTTCTGGCAAACAGGGACCGGGGCACCATACTCTCCCCTTTGTTCCACCACCTGCTGTTGTATCTCCCTGTGAACCCTCATCACACACTTGCGCCTGGTCGACACACTAGAAAATGAGGTTGGCATAACTATGTCGCTCAGAGCTGTGAAAAATCCCCCCCCCCCCCGAATGGTGCACTTAAGCCAGCCTAAGTCCCTGTGGAGACCGTGCTAGGATGCTACTGCCTCTTGGGAGGTGGGTTACCTACGCTGACTGGAGAGCTCCAGATACACGGACACTGCTGCAGCATTTTGAATGTAGACAAGCCCTTAGACTGCAGGCTCTTCGGAGGCAGGAACCGTATTTTTGTTATGCATGCGTACAGCACCTAGCGCGGGGGGCCTGATCCCCAGCTGAGGCCTGTAGGTGTTACTTCAGTACACACGCCCAGCCCCGTACTCTGCAAACACCTACTGGAGGAAAAATAAGTCACAGGAACTCTCCCATTTCAAGCCCCTTGATACTCGTCCTGTATTGTAGGAAGGGGGCGGGGGGGGGGGCTGGTTTACATGTAGCTTTAGCTGAACTAGCCAAGCGCTTGGGCAATGCAGTCTGAAGCCATGTGCCGTCCCAGGGAATTATTGCTGATACACCCCGGGGAGGGCTGCTCTTTCGGGCAGGTCGAGCTCCGCTCCAGCGCAAGGAGGCTGTTGACAAACTGGCGAAGGGTCAGAGACGAGCCATGGGGCTGGATCACGTGCTCAGTAGCGACTCCAGGAGCTCAGGCTGGTTAGTTTAACGAAGAGCAGATTAAGGGGTGAGTTGACCGCAGCCCAGGGGTACCTGCCCGGGGCACAGATATTTGATAACGGGCTCGTCAGTCTAGCCGACAAAGGTCTAACCTGAGCCAGTGGCTGGGAGCTGAAGCCAAAGGAAACCCGGTGGAGATTTTTAACAGGGAGGGTCAGTAACCCCGGGAGCAGTATCCCAAGGGCAGGGCAGGGGGATTCTCCCTCACTGGCCATTTTAAAATCCAGATTGGCTGTTTCTCTAGAAGATCTGCTCTAGCTGGAACAGGAATGAAGTCAGGGCAGTCCCAGGGCCTGTGTTACACGGGAGGTCACAGGGGTCCCTTCTGGCTTTAGCATCGAGGAATTTATTAAGCCTCAGATTTCCCCTGGCCACAGAGTTTTTCTGCAGAAATATTTTCAGCTCCTCCCGTTCTGCGAACGTCCTGCCACCTCGGTCGCCTCAGCTGCTGCTGGGCCAGCTGGCTTGGCCTGGATGTGTCCCTGGATGGAGGTGGCTGCGGTGCCGCAGGCCGCTCGCCGTCCGTACACACCAGACAGGTGGAGGCAGGTACCGAGGGCAGGCAGCGTGTGTGACCCTCAGTGCCCCAGCTGGAACCAGAACCAGAACCAGATCATGCCGGCAGGCCAGGACTCCAGCCCTGCTTTGCACGGAGCTGAGCACAGAATCAGTTCCTCAGGCACCAGCCCCACTGGTTCACCTTGTTACACCCACATCGGCTGCCCCAGGCGTGCTCGATTAACCCTTTCTCTGCTGGCTCTCCACCTCGCCTGCTGTATGGAATGGGAGGGCAGCGCTGCAGAAACAAAGCTGGTACCTTCAGCCGCACAGCATGTGCTTAGGGCACTGGAGAGGGACTCAGGAGCTCGGGGTCCTTGGCCTCTGGCCTGCTGGGTCACTTCCCCTATCTGTGCCTCAGTTTCCCCATCTGTAAAATAATGATACTGGCTCTGTAAAGTGCTTTGAGCTCTACTGATGAAAAGGGCTAGAGACAAGCGAGGGGTTGTGGGTACCTGGGTAACGCTGGGATAATTAGCAGCGCTCGGGTGCCTAAGCCAGCTTTGGGCTTCCTGCTGTTTCTCTTCCGCAGCTCAGACACGGCCCCCAGGTTCAAACGTTCTCACTAACCAGCTCTTCTTCCCCAGCATTCGCTGTCACCTCCTCTCTCCCACACGCCCGGCCTCGAGGCCCCACTGGCTGGATTCTTCACACACAGCACTGATTTGATCACGCTAACGACCCAGAAAGGGGGATCTGAGCGCTGGGGAGTCGCATGTCCTGCGCTCTGCAAGGCGCGCAGCTGCTCTGGTGTAAGAGCCTGCACAGAGTTTTAACCGAGCTCGTGGCTCTAATTCTAAGAGGCTGCGTTTCCGGCTATTGGGTCTTTAGCTGGAAGAGCGTGAGGCAGGCCCCAGGAGCCGGGTGGTGCGATGCAGCTGTTCCAAATGCCTGAGGGGCTTATCCCGCACCCACAAGGTAGCGATTCACAAACAAGTGCTGAGGCTGGGAGGCGTTAGCTGGGGCAGGGAATTCCTGGCAAAGCAGCTGTGCTCCTGGAAGGACCCCGACAGCCTTACCCAAAGCGGAATCGCAGTCTGGTGTCTGTATTTGCTATTCCCAGGATGGAGCGTGCCGGACACTCAGTAGCGTCTCCTCTTTATTCAAGGGCACCTTTCCAAATGGGTCTCGCACAGTGTGCTGGCCACGCGTCCCATTGCACGCAGGGACGTGACTGTGGGCATTCTGAGCACACGGCACTAGCAACGTGTGCGATAGCGGGATCGGTGCCACGTGAGCTGTCCTGCTCTCCAGCCTGTGTTCCTGCCAGAGAGGGGCCCAGGCGCTGGCTGCCGAGGAGGCCGCTGCTCAGGGGGGCTGGGGCAACCTGAGCGTCAGCTGGGCCATGGTCACCTCCCGAGAGCGCTCAGCCGTGGCTGGGGTGGGGTTGGTGCAATCCGTGCATCCCGGGCAGATGACTCCAAACGTCACGCAGCCGGCAGCGGGTCTCAGGGCTGCTTTGCCTGGCACCCACTTTGGGATGCATCCAGGTGTTCTGTGCCCACCTTCCTTGGCACGCTGCGGGGACTGGAGCATGCTCTGTAAACACACAGGGCCAGATTCTGTTCCCCATCAGCCAGCAGCACAGCTGGGGCTGACAGGTCAGAATCCAGGCCTGGCCGCCCTCTTGTTGTAAAGCAAGTTTGGCTGAAAACAGAAGAAAACAAGTCAACAGCTGTCTGTGTTCCAGCTGGTGACAGTGCAAACGCTGCTGCCTGGGCAATAGGGGAGAGGTCAGGTGCATTGCCTCAGCCCCTCCACTCCCTATATAAGGGAACTCCCTGGGGATTCGGTGCAGCCTGACTCCTTGTCACTCTGCACAGGGAGGGATTTGGGCTGCGAGGTGCCTTCAGCCGACCATGGCCAGTTTCTCCCGCTCTGGGGTTACTCTGGGACCCAGGCTGAGCTGGGTCCGCATGGTGGGGCTGCAGGGGGCTGTTCTGGGAGGGCTCAGTGTCTGCGGAGGGGCTGGGAGCACCAGCAGCCGCCTGTTTTCCGGCAATGCCAGTATAGTCGGGCCTGGGCTGGGAGGAGGTGCCAGGGAAACAGGCCTCCTCAGCATGAATGCGAAGGACACCATGCAGGACCTGAACGACCGCCTGGCTGCCTACCTGGAGACGGTGAGTGCGCTCGAGGGACTCGCGGGGCTGGGAGGTAGCCTCACGGCTCAGCAGGAGAGCAAGTGAAACCCAGCGGGCAGCAAAGCTCTAGGCTCGTGAATTCTTCCTGGTAACCCTGTTTGGTATGGCAGTAACGAGGGGCCAGCTGGGAACGGGGCCCCGTGGTGCTGGGGGGCTGGCCGAACACAGGGCAGCCGACACACGCCCCAGTGGGTTATACAAATACCAGTGCAAGGGCAGAGCTGAGTTCTGGAGAGTGCACAAGCCGCGTGGGTGCAGAAATCTCTCTCGCTAGGCTGCCCATCACCATAGTCTCTAGGCCCCCTGGCCCTGACAGGTGAGGAGCCTTTTCCATCACCATCCGCTTGGGTCTTCACCTGCCTTCAATGCCCTGCCAGGTGCGGTCTCTTGAGGACGCCAACGGGCAGCTGGAGCGGCAGATCCGGGAAGTCTATGCAAAGAGAGCGCTGGCTGGATGCCAGGACCTGAGTGGCTACTTCAGCACCATTGCAGAGCTCAGATCACAGGTACTGGGACTCCGAGTCCTTCCCCTAAGGGGGGAGACCTGGCATGGACTCATGGCTCCATTTCCCCCCCTGCCTCCAGGAACTGCCCCGTGTTGTTACAGGGGCTGGCTGGATTTCAGGGGCTGCCCTGTGGGGGCTTGGTGAGCCTTCCTTTAAAGCACACAAGCCCTTGTAATTAAGAAGCTAATCTTCCCATTGTGACTCTGGTGTGGCTGGTGCAGAGACACCAGCCTGAGCCGTGTTTGGCCTCAGCCAATAGCTCTGAGTGGCGTGAACTGTTGCTGTTCATCTCAGAGGGGTGTTGACTCTGAACCCTAATAATGGTAATTCAATGATCAGCAGCATTCACTATTTCTCTGCTGAAATAGGGACCAACATTTTGTGCCAGTGTGAAAAATGAATGCAGCTCAGCAATGGAAAGCAGGAGCGTTCAGATTGTCTGAATCCTTCCCTGAGAGGGGTGTGTGTGTGTGAGGGGTTGTGATGGCAGATGGTAATTTCTCCTCATTCTGATTCCCATCATGCTCATATTTCCACTTCAACTGCAATGGGATTTTAAGAGCCACTATTCTGAGATCTGCTGGGGCTGACAACCCGCCCTGCAGCATTATACACCTGAGAGCTGGCGTGTGGCACACATAACAGCAGGGGGTAGCCAACAGCCCACTGACCTGTAACTGACCTACCCGACTGTCATCCAGTAAAGCAACAGCAGCACCCGTTCCCTCCTTCTGCAGGTCCAGGCAGCGTCAACCAGCAATGCCCAGCTGATCCTGCAGATTGATAATGCCACCCTAGCTGCTGACGACTTCAGAGTGAAGTAAGGGATCGTCACTGGGCACCCTTCCTCCTCCTCCTCCTCCTTGGCCTTTTTCTTTAAGGACAAAACTTTCAGAGCAGCCTCTGAAATGGCCCCAGTGACATTTGCAAGCACGTCCTCCGCAGGCGTGAGACAGGCATTTGCACATGCAAAGGAGCTCGGTGCACTGGCAGATGTTATTTATTTAGGGTTGCTACCCGTCCGGGTTTTGGTTTCTGGGTCCAGGTACCATTTAGGGTTGCCAGGTTCTTGGTTTTCGACTGGAAAGTCTGGTCAAAAAGGGGACCTTGGCAACCCGAAATGGCACCTGACCAAAAGCCTGGTTACCTGGGGCAGGGAGAGGAGCCAGGTTATCAACCCCCACCAGCCCCTGCTCTGCCAGGGCTGCCTCCTACCAGCAGGCAGGCTCCTGGAGATGATCCAGTAAGTGACGGGGGGGAGACGAGCAAGCGATGGGGGTGGGACCTTGGGGGGAAAGGCAGAAAAGGGGTGGAGCCTCCAGGGAAGAGGTGGAGTGGGGGTGGGGCCATGAGAGAAGAGGTGGGGCCGGGGTGTGGGGCCTTGGGGGTCTGGTTACCAGCAACCCTCTATTTATTATGATTTGTTTTGTGCTAGTGTCTAGAGGGCTGAGTGTGGGCGGCGGCCGCATGGTGCTGGGAGCTGTACACGTGCTCCCTGCCCCAATGGGCTCACGATCATGACGGCTGCTTTGAAAACCCAGCTGAGGTGAATGTTTTCCCGGCTGCAGCCGCCCATGCACTCTGCTCAGCCCCAGGCCCAGGGGCTGGCTGACGGCGTCGGCGTGAGGGTCCCAGAGCAGGGGCCATCGGGTCGGTAGCACCCCTAGGACAAACCTGGCCGGGTTTCCATGCTCAGCCAGCAGGGTCCCAGCGGGAGTCCAGGACCCACGGAGCGCTGACTGGGTCACTGAGACGCAGCCTCTCCATAAAGGTTTGAGTCGGAGCTGGCCATCCGGCGGGGCGGGGAGAGCGACGTCGCCGGCTTGCGCAAGGTCCTGGACGAGCTGACCCTGAGCAGAGCCAGCCTGCAGGAGGAGCTGGAAAGCCTGCAGGAGGAGCAGGCTCAACTCCAGAAGAACCATGGGGAGGTGCGGTCACTGCGAGGGCCAGACAGGGTCACTCGGGGGCCTACAACAGGAAAACTGAGAAGCTGTGTGTGATTCAGTAACAATTCCCCTCACTCCCCACACCCAGCTCCACAAACGCACCTCAGTCCCCACCCGCAGCCCCTCTGTTAGCCCAGGCCTGGCTCCTCCAACGCCCAGCTCCACAAACGCACCTCAATCCCCACCCGCAGCCCCTCTGTTAGCCCGGGCCTGGCTCCTCCAACACCCAGCTCCACAAACGCACCTCAGTCCCCACCCGCAGCCCCTCTGTTAGTCCAGGCCTGGCTCCTCCAACGCCCAGCTCCACAAACGCACCTCAGTCCCCACCCGCAGCCCCTCTGTTAGCCCAGGCCTGGCTCCTCCAACGCCCAGCTCCACAAACGCACCTCAATCCCCACCCGCAGCCCCTCTGTTAGCCCAGGCCTGGCTCCTCCAACGCCCAGCTCCACAAACGCACCTCAATCCCCACCCGCAGCCCCTCTGTTAGCCCAGGCCTGGCTCCTCCAACGCCCAGTTCCACAAACGCACCTCAATCCCCACCCGCAGCCCCTCTGTTAGCCCAGGCCTGGCTCCTCCAACGCCCAGTTCCACAAACGCACCTCAATCCCCACCCGCAGCCCCTCTGTTAGCCCGGGCCTGGCTCCTCCAACGCCCAGCTCCACAAACGCACCTCAGTCCCCACCCGCAGCCCCTCTGTTAGCCCAGGCCTGGCCTCCTCCAACACCCAGCTCCACAAACGCACCTCAGTCCCCACCCGCAGCCCCTCTGTTAGCCCAGGCCTGGCCTCATCCAACGCCCAGCTCTGCAAACGCACCTCAATCCCCACCCGCAGCCCCTCTGTTAGCCCAGGCCTGGCTCCTCCAACACCCAGCTCCACAAACGCACCTCAGTCCCCACCCACAGCCCCTCTGTTAGCCCAGGCCTGGCTCCTCCAACGCCCAGCTCCACAAACGCACCTCAATCCCCACCCACAGCCCTCTGTTAGCCCAGGCCTGGCTCCTCCAATACCCAGCTCCACAAACGCACCTCAATCCCCACCCGCAGCCCCTCTGTTAGCCCAGGCCTGGCTCCTCCAACGCCCAGCTCCACAAACGCACCTCAATCCCCACCCGCAGCCCCTCTGTTAGCCCAGGCCTGGCTCCTCCAACGCCCAGCTCCACAAACGCACCTCAGTCCCCACCCGCAGCCCCTCTGTTAGCCCAGGCCTGGCTCCTCCAACGCCCAGCTCCGCAAACGCACCTCAGTCCCCACCCGCAGCCCCTCTGTTAGCCCAGGCCTGGCTCCTCCAACGCCCAGCTCCACAAACGCACCTCAGTCCCCACCCGCAGCCCCTCTGTTAGCCCAGGCCTGGCTCCTGCAACGCCCAGCTCCACAAACGCACCTCAATCCCCACCCGCAGCCCCTCTGTTAGCCCGGGCCTGGCCTCCTGCAACACCCAGCTCCACAAACGCACCTCAGTCCCCACCCGCAGCCCCTCTGTTAGCCCAGGCCTGGCTCCTCCAACGCCCAGCTCCACAAACGCACCTCAGTCCCCACCCGCAGCCCCTCTGTTAGCCCAGGCCTGGCTCCTGCAACGCCCAGCTCTGCAAACGCACCTCAGTCCCCACCCGCAGCCCCTCTGTTAGCCCAGGCCTGGCCTCCTCCAACACCCAGCTCCACAAACGCACCTCAGTCCCCACCCGCAGCCCCTCTGTTAGCCCAGGCCTGGCCTCCTCCAACACCCAGCTCCACAAACGCACCTCAGTCCCCACCCGCAGCCCCTCTGTTAGCCCAGGCCTGGCTCCTCCAACGCCCAGCTCCACAAACGCACCTCAGTCCCCACCCGCAGCCCCTCTGTTAGCCCAGGCCTGGCTCCTGCAACGCCCAGCTCCACAAACGCACCTCAGTCCCCACCCGCAGCCCCTCTGTTAGCCCAGGCCTGGCCTCCTCCAACACCCAGCTCCACAAACGCACCTCAGTCCCCACCCGCAGCCCCTCTGTTAGCCCAGGCCTGGCTCCTGCAACGCCCAGCTCTGCAAACGCACCTCAATCCCCACCCGCAGCCCCTCTGTTAGCCCAGGCCTGGCTCCTCCAACGCCCAGCTCCACAAACGCACCTCAGTCCCCACCCGCAGCCCCTCTGTTAGCCCAGGCCTGGCTCCTGCAACGCCCAGCTCCACAAACGCACCTCAATCCCCACCCGCAGCCCCTCTGTTAGCCCGGGCCTGGCCTCCTGCAACACCCAGCTCCACAAACGCACCTCAGTCCCCACCCGCAGCCCCTCTGTTAGCCCAGGCCTGGCTCCTGCAACGCCCAGCTCCACAAACGCACCTCAGTCCCCACCCGCAGCCCCTCTGTTAGCCCAGGCCTGGCTCCTCCAACGCCCAGCTCCACAAACGCACCTCAGTCCCCACCCGCAGCCCCTCTGTTAGCCCAGGCCTGGCTCCTCCAACGCCCAGCTCCACAAACGCACCTCAGTCCCCACCCGCAGCCCCTCTGTTAGCCCAGGCCTGGCCTCATCCAACGCCCAGCTCTGCAAACGCACCTCAATCCCCACCCGCAGCCCCTCTGTTAGCCCAGGCCTGGCTCCTCCAACACCCAGCTCCACAAACGCACCTCAGTCCCCACCCACAGCCCCTCTGTTAGCCCAGGCCTGGCTCCTCCAACGCCCAGCTCCACAAACGCACCTCAGTCCCCACCCGCAGCCCCTCTGTTAGCCCAGGCCTGGCTCCTCCAACGCCCAGCTCCACAAACGCACCTCAGTCCCCACCCGCAGCCCCTCTGTTAGCCCAGGCCTGGCCTCCTCCAACACCCAGCTCCACAAACGCACCTCAGTCCCCACCCGCAGCCCCTCTGTTAGCCCAGGCCTGGCTCCTCCAACGCCCAGCTCCACAAACGCACCTCAGTCCCCACCCGCAGCCCCTCTGTTAGCCCAGGCCTGGCTCCTGCAACGCCCAGCTCCACAAACGCACCTCAGTCCCCACCCGCAGCCCCTCTGTTAGCCCAGGCCTGGCTCCTGCAACGCCCAGCTCTGCAAACGCACCTCAATCCCCACCCGCAGCCCCTCTGTTAGCCCAGGCCTGGCTCCTCCAACGCCCAGCTCCACAAACGCACCTCAGTCCCCACCCGCAGCCCCTCTGTTAGCCCAGGCCTGGCTCCTGCAACGCCCAGCTCCACAAACGCACCTCAATCCCCACCCGCAGCCCCTCTGTTAGCCCGGGCCTGGCCTCCTGCAACACCCAGCTCCACAAACGCACCTCAGTCCCCACCCGCAGCCCCTCTGTTAGCCCAGGCCTGGCTCCTCCAACGCCCAGCTCCACAAACGCACCTCAGTCCCCACCCGCAGCCCCTCTGTTAGCCCGGGCCTGGCCTCCTGCAACACCCAGTTCCACAAACGCACCTCAATCCCCACCCGCAGCCCCTCTGTTAGCCCGGGCCTGGCTCCTCCAACGCCCAGCTCCACAAACGCACCTCAGTCCCCACCCGCAGCCCCTCTGTTAGCCCAGGCCTGGCTCCTCTAACACCCAGCTCCACAAACGCACCTCAGTCCCCACCCGCAGCCCCTCTGTTAGCCCAGGCCTGGCCTCCTCCAACACCCAGCTCCACAAACGCACCTCAGTCCCCACCCGCAGCCCCTCTGTTAGCCCAGGCCTGGCCTCATCCAACGCCCAGCTCTGCAAACGCACCTCAATCCCCACCCGCAGCCCCTCTGTTAGCCCAGGCCTGGCTCCTCCAACACCCAGCTCCACAAACGCACCTCAGTCCCCACCCACAGCCCCTCTGTTAGCCCAGGCCTGGCTCCTCCAACGCCCAGCTCCACAAACGCACCTCAATCCCCACCCGCAGCCCCTCTGTTAGCCCAGGCCTGGCTCCTCCAACACCCAGCTCCACAAACGCACCTCAATCCCCACCCGCAGCCCCTCTGTTAGCCCAGGCCTGGCTCCTCCAACGCCCAGCTCCACAAACGCACCTCAATCCCCACCCGCAGCCCCTCTGTTAGCCCAGGCCTGGCTCCTCCAACGCCCAGCTCCACAAACGCACCTCAGTCCCCACCCGCAGCCCCTCTGTTAGCCCAGGCCTGGCTCCTCCAACGCCCAGCTCCACAAACGCACCTCAGTCCCCACCCGCAGCCCCTCTGTTAGCCCAGGCCTGGCTCCTCCAACACCCAGCTCCACAAACGCACCTCAGTCCCCACCCGCAGCCCCTCTGTTAGCCCAGGCCTGGCCTCCTCCAACACCCAGCTCCACAAACGCACCTCAGTCCCCACCCGCAGCCCCTCTGTTAGCCCGGGCCTGGCTCCTCCAACACCCAGCTCCGCAAACCAGGGCCGGCTCCAGAGCCCAGCGGGGCAAGCACCCACCTGGGGTGGCCCTTTCCCGGGGGGGCGGCAGGCTGGGCCGGCGGACCTGCCGCAGTCATGTCTGCGGCAGCTCAACCGGAGCCGCCGGACCAGCGAACCGCCCGCAGCTGCGGGAGGTCCAGCCGAGCCGCGCGACCAGCGGACCCTCCGCAGTCATGCCCGCGGCAGGTCCGCTGCTCCCGCGGCTCGGGGGCGCCTCCCGGGCATGACTGCTTGGGGCGGCCAAATTTGTAGAGCCGCCCCTGCCGCAAACGCACCTCAATCCCCACCCGCAGCCCCTCTGTTAGCCCAGGCCTGGCCTCCTCCAACGCCCAGCTCCACAAACGCACCTCAGTCCCCACCCACAGCCCCTTCTCCTGTTCCAGCCCTGGGCCTCTCACATACCCAGCTTGCTCTGCCAATCCTGCCACATGGGATGTTGCATCCATGACCTGGACAAACATCCTCTGGGGATTAACTAAACTCCTTCCTTTCCCTTCCCTTGGCTAAGTCACCCCACCCCACCCCACCGCCCACCTCCTGCTCCTCACAGGGACTGGTTCCCGTTACATCCCGCAGGAAACGGCTGCTCTCCGAGGTCACCTGGGAGGCTCAGTCAGTGTGGAGGTGGATTCTGCTCCCGGTGTCGACCTGGTGAAAGCCCTGGCAGAGATCCGGGACCAATACGAGGACGTCATTGAGAGGCACCACAGAGAGGCTGCGGCCTGGCACAAGGAGCAGGTAGGGGCCTCTCCGCAACAAGCCACAAGATGGTCTGTGCCTGCCCTGTGGCGGATGGTTTGCTCTGCTACTGCTCATCTCTGGCCCGTGGTCCCGTTCCTGCGCATCGCGGGAGGTTTGGTGGTGGGTGGCTGCACTGACCCGGGTCACACACCCCCACGGTCCAGGTGTCTCTCTCCATCCCATGCCAGAGAGGATGCAAAATACCCCCTGAGCCATGGGATGGCACCTGCCATTGCTAGTGTCCCTGGCCCCTGAGGCTCTTCTCTTCTGTGCAGTGTGAGTCGGTCACCCTGGAGGTGGCCACCAGCTCGGAGGCCGTCCAGGGAGCCAGGACGAAGATCACGGAGCTCAGGCGCGTAGTCCAGGGTCTGGAGATTGAGCTGCAGTCACTCCACAGCATGGTGGGTACACAGGCCTCTTGCCATCAAGGCTGGGGTCAGAGCGGCTGTAGAACGGTGCCGCGAAAAATGTTCCTTTCGGGTCGGCCTGAGACGCTCCCCCTCCCGCCCCCAATTGTTTGGCCGAATCGAAAAATCGGTTATTGGCCTCGCTCTAATGAGCCAGCCAGGGTGTCGCTCCCCCGCGTGCACCTGGGATGGCGTCAGCTGCTGGGCTCATCCTGCCTCTGCTTTCAGAAAGAGGCTCTCGAGGGCACACTGGCTGAGACCCAGGCTGGCTATGGGGGCGAGCTGGCGCAGCTGCGGGGGCGCGGCGCTAGGAAGGAGGCCGAGCTGGTGCAGCTGAGAACTGACGCCCAGCGCCAGGCTGAGGAGCACCAGCAGCTGCTGGATCTGAAGACCAGGCTGGAGATGGAAATTGCCACCTACCGGCGCCTCCTGGAGGGTGACGATGTCAGGTCAGGGATACGCAGCTCTGAGTTCCAGGGGCCTCAGGCTTGGGCGGGCGGAGACCCTCAGACGGGCAGTACTCGCTGTACGGGTAGTGTGGTCTGGGGCAGGAGCCAGGGGGATGGGAGTCAGGACTCCTGGGTTCTATTCCCAGCCGTGACTCACTGTGTGACTCTAGGCAAATCCCTCCCCCTCTCTGTGCCTCAGTCTCCCCAGCTTTAAAATGGGGCTAGTGATACTGACACCCCCCCGTCACGTTATTAATGAGGGCGAACTTGGCAAAACGCCTCTCTTAGAGCACCCCCTAGTGGCCACTGATGAGCACAATGGCAGCCTGGAACTTGAGGAGGAAAGTGAAGAACCCATGAAGGGCGGGGATTGGTCAGGGGAGTCTCAGAGAAGGGCCAGGCCCAGGCCACTAGGCCATGCTACCTCAGTGCTGAGGACAGCCCCGTGCAAGGGTCTCCCCCATCCCTTCTGTTCTGGGTATTGGCCCCATTCCCTGTATCTCCAGCAGCCAGGAGATGGGGTCCCTGGTGTCTGGCTCAGCGCTGGCACGCGAGAGCAGGGCCCATATGCAGGTGCCTAGACCTCCCCTTGCTGCAGAAAAGGGGAGGCTGCAGCATTCTGGGAGAATCACAAGGGATTGGGGGGCTGGAGGGGCAGGGGCTGGCCAGGGTCCCGAGGAGGGAGAGGCTGAGCCCAGGAGGGGCCTGGCTCAGCTGGGTGCCTGTCCTTTCTTTCTGCAGATCTGACGCCAAGTCCCCCGGGAGACAGACACCCCCAGGTGAGCGGAGGAGGGAGAACAACGCTGGCCTCACCCATGGGCAGCGTCCCAGGGGCTGTGCCCTCCCGGGGATCACCCTGCCCCTCCCCTCTCTTTATTCTGCCGGTTAAATACAGAGTTTGGTGCTGGGGGGGGGGAAGGGGGCTGGCTCTGGGGGACGGAGCCCCCTGGGTGTCACAGAGCAGGTGCAGCCCAGCCACGGCCTCTCCTTTGCCTCTGGGACGTGCCGCACGTGTGACCGCCAGGGCAGCGGGGCAGCCGGACTCTGTGGCCCAGCCAGGCTCAGCCTCTCTGCAGGGGCTGCAGCCGGAGCCCAGTGGCGGTGCTGGCCCTGGGAGGCAGGACCGAGCCCGTGGCCCGAACACTCTGTTCAGTCACTGCTGACCTGGGCCAGACGGGAACCGGCGACAGACTCGGGGGCTGACTACACCGGGGCGGGCAGGGGTCACAGCATGGCATGTCCCTGTGCCCCCGGCAGTGGGGCTGGGGTTCTCCCCACTGCTGCTGGGCAGTCACGGGGTGCCTGGCACCATGTGAGCGGGTGATTCTCCGTCCACCCCCGCCGCACGGTTAATTCCCGAGCCCCACTCTCCTGTTTTCCTTCTCCAGAGGCTGTTAACAGCTCCCCCACCTCCAGGAGGGTGAAGACCGTGATCGAGAAGCTGCTGGACGGCAGGGGGGTGTCTTCCCACCCGGAGGAGCTGGAGCAGCCCCTCTGAGGCATGCTGGGATTGGGGAAGAAAGGGGGATCCCGCCCCACCAATCGGCCCCAGCTGCCCCTGCCCCACTGATTTTGCGCTTGGTTTTCTGTGGCTTTGGGTTCCAATAAAGCAAGTGGCGCAGCGCGGGCTCAGGACGGGGCTGTTGTGTGGGGCTCTCTGGGGTGGGGCTCTCTGGGGTGGGAGACCCAGTGATCTCATGGCATGTGTGAGCCAAGGCAGGATTCCAACCCAGCGTGAGGGCACCCCCCCCGCACAGCCTCACCAGCCCCCTGCACTGCCCCACCAACCTCCCCCTGCCCCACCAGCCCCTCCACTCTGTGGACTCACATCCGTAGCAGACCACAAACACTGGCTGGTGCTTTGCAGCGCTGAACGGTGCGGTCCCAGCCCCGGAGGAGGGAGAACGTTAATGCAGGAGACAGGCCCCCTTTAGCTGCTGGTGCCTTTCGGAGGCACTGGGCTCCCGTCCCCTCTGGAGCTGCAGCCAGACGGCAGCTAGTGATTAGCCTCCTTGAGCCTGGTACAACTGCCCCCAAGGAGAGCTCCCTATGGCAGGTCCCAGAACTCCAGGAGCGAGAGACCCGCAGTCCTGCCTGCAGGCACCAGGGGGCAGCAGCGGCTAGTTCATCCCTCACTCCCTGGCCCATGAGCTCTGAGCTCAGCCCCAGGGAGGGGAGCTGGGTCCCTCGCTGGGGTCTCTGGGCCTGGGGTGGGACCTGCCCCCTGCCCTCGCCCTGGGCGGGAAGGTGCAGCCGGACCGTTAGCTGCTGCAAACAGAGGCCCCTGGGCCCTGGGCCCCCCACGGTTCTGAGATCCAGTCAGAGCCGGCTGGGAGAGGGACCATGGGGCGTGGGGAGCTCCCGGTGAACAAGCCCCAGTCACCGAAGGATGGGTCAGATTTAGCCTCCCGCCCCCTTTCTTCCCATCTGCAAGGGGGGAGGGGGGCGTTTCAGGAACAAGGGAGCACAGATCCGACCCTGCTGTCCTGGCCAGGGCGTCCAGGCCTGGGCGCTAGCCTGTGGGGCACAACCCTGCCTTGGCAGAGGCCAAACGGAGCTTTTCCATCCCTCTGTGCCATGGTTCTGCTGCTCATTCACCCGCCCCGGCGCCCCTTGGTGCCTGAGCAGTTTGGGAGACACCGATGCCTTTGGCCCGGCAGATACACCCCAAATCCTGCCCAGGGCGTTTGATTCACATTTCCCTGGCACACGTTTTTGCTCAGGCTAAAAGCCGCTACAGCAAGTGCCCTGGCTTTGTGTCCCAGGCATGGCCACTGGGTGTCAGCACAGACCAGCCCTTGGGCACAGCGACCCAAGTGGCCTACATGGAAGAGTCCCAGCTCCAAGCATCTGTACCTCCTGGGAGGAGACAATCCGAGAGTCACCTCTTTTCTGCCCCCCGAGCTGGCCGGAGCGGAAGGCCCATTCCCCTCTGGTTGTTGCTTGGGCAGCGACAGTGAATGCAGGGTGCACCCAGGCGCGCTGGGTCAGAGTCACGTCAGCTGCACATTCAGCGGCAGAACCCCCGGGTTTGGCTATCGCTCCCTGGTGGCTGCTGTCCCCCCACCCGCTGCCTGTGGGGGAGCAGAGCTGCCAGGCAACGCCCCCAGTCTGTACAAGGCCTTTCCGAGGCCCCAGTGTCTGGGAAGCACCTTGGGGCCCTGCGGGATGGAAGGGTCTCGGGACACGTGAAATGTCTCGCCTGGGGCTGCAGAGCGACGGGGTTCCCAGGGTGTTAATAACGCTGGAGCTGGGGCCCTAGGCACTGCAGCTGGGATGGGCTCCTGTTGGGGCAGTGGCTGAAGCAGCATCGCTGAGATTCCCCTGGCGTGTCTCTCTGGACAGGCTGCCTAGCAAGGAATGGCCCCATGGAGTCTGGACAGCAAAGCAGTGACCATCCAAAGAATTCAGCCCCTTCCTTGCCTTTCCATTAGCGGGGCCCGGCCGCACAGGGGTTTGCCAAAGCCCCCACTTTCTCCGTGCTCTGGAGTGTGCCAGCCTCTTCTGTCCACAAGATGGCAGCATAAGTGTTCTAATCCAGCGGGGTTCAGGTTCACCGACCCCCCTTCTCCATCCCTGCGAAAGAGGCAGGTAGCGCCTCTCCCAGCAGCGGAGGGGAGCGCGTCTGGGAAGCTCTGGGCGTTGCTGAGGTTAGGAGGCCAGCCTGGTCCTTGGACAAATCACCTGCCCTCCCTCCCTTTGGACTAGGGGCAGGGACTGGCTCTCGCTGTGTGTGTGCAGCGCCCGGCATAACAGGACCGAGCTCGGTTGTCTCTGTAGCTGTTACTGTAATGTAAGTAACAGCAAAGGTGATTTCCCTTCTCCCTGGTCATCTGCCCCGTAGCTAGTCTGTGCTGCTGGGTTCTCTGCGCTGAGAATGGGGATTGGGTTGGGGCATCGAAGGCCCAGGAGGGTCTGCACACAGCCCACCACCTGCCAGTGTCTTTTTCACCCGGAATGTGGCTGGCAGGCCGGGGTGGGCCCGTGTGCTGCCAGAATTCGCACGGGCGATTCCTGCAGAGCCCGGCCCCAGCGAGGTGGGAGGGAGTGCGGCGAGGCTGCTGTAGTTCACGGTGGACGCAGACTTTGTCGTCTCCTGCCCTTGGCAGAGTTGCCAAGTGCTCCAAAGCAGAGATGGCGAGTGATGCAATCCCTGCACAGAGCTTGTTAAAGTCCCTCGGGACCAGGCACTGTCCAATCACCCCCTGACGTTCCTGTGCTGCCGGAACGGTCACCGGCCAAGGGAGTGTAACCCACACCCCTCCTGGGGGTGGGGGTCTGGCCCAGCGCGTGGCACTGGGGCCACGTAGAGAGAGTTAATGACTCTGCTCTGCAGCCACTTGGCATTTAGCTCATGCAGTAGAGGTTCATGCACTAAGCTCCCAAGGCCCCAGGTTCGATGCCGCCCGCCCATGACTGGGCTCTGTGGGCGTTACAGGACTGTCAGCCAGGGCCTCCAAAGAGGACCCCACAGAAGGGGAATCAGGTGGAATCAGCCCGCCGCCCTGGGTCCGAACCCTGAGAGCCTCTTGGCACTAGCCTGGGCGGCAGGGGCCAGAATCGAGGGTGTCCTGCAGCAGGAGAGGAGCTTTCTGGGGAGACCTTGCAGATGTGCCAGTGGCAGCCGGACGTGGTCAGGGCTGAGCCAATGTATGGGCTCTTCCCAAACAATCCCACCCCTCAGGTGGTGCTGTTGGTTCATCCTGCCCAGCCAAGTACGTGGTGGAGGACGGCAGGCAGGTGACGGGGTGAAAGAGCAGCCCCAGGCTGACGGAGCTGGGAGGAGATGAGAGGGCGGAGAACGTCCTTCTGCCAAGAGGTTACAGCGGGATCCTGCCATGCTGCATTCCGACCATCGGGATTTCGCTGCCTTGTGCCCCCCTTGATGCTCAGGCATCTGCCCAGAGCCTCTCAGAGGGCAGCAAAATGACTGTTTCCAGGTGCAGCACAAAGCTACCAGTGGCTCTGTCAGCAAACAAGGCCCCGACCTCCACCTGGGGTGGCTCCCAGAGTCACTGCAGAGGGGGCTGCTGCAGCCTGTGGTCTCTGGATCTGCCTGTGCAGGGGGCAGCCCCAGGTGACGCCCCAATGGGCTGGGGGCTGGTGTGTGCCGCTGAGCCCCACGAGGCTCTTCGAGAGCTTTCTCTCCCAAGCCCTTCGGCAGCCCCTCAGCAGCAGGTCATTTGTGCCGGGGGGCACAGCACAAACCTAGGATCCATGTCAGCAGGAACATCTTGGGGTGCAGCACACGTCCTGACTGGGGTCCCCAAGTCCTGGCAGTGTGAGATATGACGATGGGCTGCAGGACTTCCTGGGCCAGCGTCAGCCATGCAGACAACCATGGCGAATGGCTGCGTGCTGCTAGAGAGCTGAGCCCCCCCAGCGTATCTGTGCCCAGAACGCAGGCCACCCCCAGGTACCGGGGGGCAGCTGAGCGTAGCTAACTGCCAGCTCCTCTGCCACCAGGCTGCTAGCAGCCAGGGACAGAAGCCGATCGGACCCAGATGCTCTTGAGTGCAAAGGCAGCCACCGAAATGACAAACAAACGGGAGGAAGCAAGTTTCCAAACGTTAGAACCTCGGCAAAGGCCAGGCCTGAGCTCAGGTTGGTTCTTCTCCAGACTGGCTTGCTCACCTCTAGCAAGCACCATCCCTTGGGCCCAGTGCCCCTCACTGGGTCAGCACTGGTGCCGGAAGGACAGGGATATGGCTGTTATCAGCTGGTCCACAGAGCAGCAGACGAGCCTCCCACCACGGCCGCCAAGGACTCTGCACTGCCGTGAGCTGCTGGCCATGTACCGCCGTGGCAAAGGGCGAGAAAAAGAGGGATGTTTCCTGCCAGAGCCAGGGCTGGTGACAGCCCATTGTGGTGTTTATGGAGCTGTACGTCGACCGGGCATTTACAGCCTTCCCGACAGCCTCTGATTGGGTGTCTCGCTGTGCAGCCCTGGGCTGGTCTCTGCTTACTGTGGAGTTAGCCACAAACCTGAAGGCTCCCAGAGGCCAGGGCTTTCGGAGAGAGCCGGGCAGCAGGCGCTGGCAGTTCAGCTGAAGCTGAGATGAGACTTGCCCGAGCGCCTGACGCAAGGGCACTGCCATCCACTGGGGCGAGCCGACTCCCTGGTGAGAGAGGAGACAGAGCACAGGACCTGGGCCACACATGGGAGTCCAAAGGGGGAGCCGGGTGGCATGTGGGAGGGGTGGGGCCTTTGGACATTTCTTTCCAGGGCTCTCATAAGCTCCTTGCTCCCCTCGCTTCTCAGCTGCATGGACAAGGCCTTGCTCAGCGAGGCTGCAGGGAGCCACGGCTGCAGAGCGCAGTGTTCTGGGAGATCCTCTCAGCTGGGAACAGTGGTTTGCGTCTCAGGTCTCTCTGCAGGACCACACCGGATCTGAAGGCAGGCAGCATTTGTGGACCTGCCTGACATGCCGGATCCGTAGTACTGCCCAGCAGTCGTGCATAACCATTGCACTGCACGGCCGGCCTTCCTTTCCTGCCTCGTTGCCTAAAAAACAGCAGCTGTGCAGAGCATCATGGGAATGACACGTGGCCACTGCAGCTAGGTGGGGCCTTGCCCGGGTCAGCAGCAGCAGAGCGGTCTCAGTGGAGGGCTCGGAGGGTCCAGCCAGAGGCTGCATTTGGTGGGCTTCAAGGCATGATTTTTTACTCAGATGTTTGGCTTGACAATAGAGCGACTGAGTAAGAGGCACCTCCTGATAGCAGCAGAGGGGGAGGTTTTCCACCTGCACTTTTCGGGGGTGTTGGATCTTTGTGTGTTTTCCATGTTGCCAAGGAGCCCAGATGCGAAGGTGAGGGGTGTGTGGAGGAAGGAACTAAAAGACAATTTGGGGAGAGCCGTGATATTTACATTTGGTCTTTATTGTAGAGCCAGCTGGACAGACGGATCAAAGAAACCCTCCCACCACCCTCTGTGCAAGATTTCATGACTAGTCTGCGCTTGACTCAAAGTTTTGCAGCAAGCCCTGCCCAGGGAGCCAGTAATTACTTGCACGGGAACTCACCTGGCATCAGCAGCTGGGCTGCTCTTCCACATCATGATCTGTTTCCACATGCCAATGAGCCCATTGGTGCTAGACATGTCCTGCTTTGCTGGAACTATTCCCAGATGCTCCAGCTATGATCATATCTATCTGGAAAGGCATCAGTCTCAGCAGCCAAGAAGAGGGGAGCCGGGAGACCCTCTGGGTTCTGTCCAAACCCTCATTTCTCTCTAAATAAGAGAGAAAAAGCAGAGCTGATCCCATCATTACAAGAAACAACCCGTGTCTCTGAGGTCCAAAAGTAGACTTACAAATATTAGCTCTGCTTGGTTTGTGCATCCGAACCTCAGAGCGGGGCAGTGACGGCTAGTTGGGGTCGGAAATGTCTCCTCGCCCTGCTTCCCGGGGGCACTGGCCTTTCGTTTCGTGTTGTGAGAAACCATGTGGGTCTATGCAAGGGACAGGAGGAGAGCGCTGGGCAGTGCAGTCACACACGGCATCTCTGGGGTCAGTGCAGCAATTCGGTGCTGCCCCCAGCCACAGACCCCAGGCCAGGCCAGCAGCCCCGCTGCTCTCCCAGGCCTGGGTCCACACTCAGATTGGCCAATGCACTTCATCCTTGACCTGCAGCCTCCACTGCCATCCAGCACCCGGCCCTCCCGCAGTGCCTGACCTCCGCCCCCACTGCAACTCCAGGCCTGGGCCCATTCACCGCTCTGCCAATGCCCCTCAGTCCTGACCTGCAGCCCCTCCCCTTGAGCCAGTCTCGAGCCAGACCAGGAGAAGGACGAGACCCAACAAATTCATTGTGACTCGAGGCAGGATTCCAGCGCAAGATGCAAGAGCTGAGAGGTCAAACCCCCAACCCTGGGCCCACCTGGCCCGTGCAGTTGAAAGACTCCCCTCTCCTGACACACCAGCGGCTCGCTGCCCTGTATCCTCCCCATGGGGCGTCATTCCTGGGGGGCGGGATGCTCCACAGCAGTGCTTCCCTTTCTGCCCCCTGGGGTGATTTTCAGATGCTGGAGCCTTTGTCTCTGGCCCGGTCCCTCTGGGCTAACACGTGGGTTGTTATTGGGATTCACATTTGCTGCAGACCTGGGGCTTTGGTGCCACCTGGAACTGCTGGACTGAGACCTGAATGGACAATAACTCCCGATTCCCAGCTGGGATCGCAGCGCCGGTGGCCTCCATCTTCACGCTGCTTGAACACCGTGCAGGGAACCAAACACCAAGGGAATGAGCCTGCAGTGAGGCTAATGGCAAAGGCATTTCAGCCGATGGGTCCCTGTCTGGGGATTTCTAAGGCCCGGTTGACACAGACAGTTGCATTGGCTCCCCACTCATTTCGGGTCCAGGCCAAAATAGCCCTCCAGGGTTTAACCCTCCATGGACCTGCCCAGCAGGGATCGCTCTCATCCCTTGTCCCTCCATCCTGGCCCCTGTCAGTGGACGCGTTCTCTCCTGTGCAGCTCCATGTTCCTGGCTCTCCCTCACTCTGCAACCCCCATCCCGGTGCCTCTGGAGCTGTGGTGTGAGTGGGGCCCAGGTCTGGGGTTAGTTAGCTCTGCCGTGGGGAGCTGGGTCACTGAGCTCCGCTGTGCTCACTCGTACTGGATCGCACAGAGAGCTGGGCTCCCCTTGTCTCTGTGGACGGAGACGCTGGTGTGGACACTGGTATAAATCAGGGACAACTGCGCCGAGCTGACAGAGATGCCACACGGCAATAGCGGGGGAGTGAGAGGAGAATCAGGGACATGCCGTGGATCCTATTCGCCACCACAGGCGAGGGGGAACGTCGGAAAGGACCCTGGCTCTGCTGCCTGCGCCTGCTCTGGGCCTCAGTTCTTGGCTGCTTTCCTCCCTCTTCAGATTCAGGTTTCACTTACTAGGCAAAAAAATCAAAGGGAGGAGCACATGTCTCAATCTGCAGCGTCCCGTCCCGCTGGCTCCAGCCCAGCCCCTGCATTCTCCCAGCCCCATCCCTGCCCCTCGGCCAGGCTCCCTGCCCACACATCCAGCCTCCCCCTTAGGGCCAAACACTGGCTACGTTCCAGCAGCTCCCTCCTGTGTACCTGGCAACTGGAGCAAAGCTTCCCACGGTGCACAAACACCCCACCCAGCCTGACAGGGACAACACCCAGCCCACAGAGCGATTTCCATCTGCACGGCACCAAGCAGAGACGTCACCTTCTACACCCAAGGGATCCATTCTGAGATGGGAGGGGGGGTGTTCCCTGGCTGGGACACACGGGGCCAGAGTCACTCCGGGGTCCCCCTGCTGACTTCTCTAGGGTGACGGGTTTGGCCTGGGGAGTTGGCTTTGCCCAGGCTGGATCCCTGAGTTGCCCCTCAGAGCAAAGCAGGATCCCGTCTTTTCAATGGCTGCTGCGTCAGGGGCCCAGGCTCTTTTTTACATCAGCCTCCCAGCGCAGCCGGGCACCGGGAAGGCTCTGACTCTGGGGCTCTGCTCGGGCACTCGAGCCCAGGGCATTCAGCACAGACGGGCTGTAGCCTTCCCTGTCCCTCCTGGATTAGGCCCATGGAGCTGTACGTTGTTGGGGCATCCCAGCATGCACTGGGCTGCCGGGGTCACACCCACCACGGAGCCCGGCTGCAGCACGGGGCTGGGTCCATGGGCAGCCAGGGGCACAGCCCTTGGGGTCTTGTGATAAAGGGTCAGAGGAGTATTTTAAGGTGCCAATAGTTGCTAAATTGTGCAGAGTAGTACGATGCGGCACCATCGTACTGCCCAGGGGGCAGATTCCTGCGATGTCAGCGCGGGATGCATGCTGGGACGCTCTGGGAAGGTATGTGCAGTGTGACCCATGGCTCTGGGGGGTTGCTGGGAGCCAGGCCCGGTGCGGAGCCGTCTAGCTGCACGCTCTGCTGCTCCTCACCCAAACCTGCCCGTTCTTTGCCCGCTGGCGGCAGGGCTGGGGATTTCCTGCTGTCCTGAGCGAGTGTTCTCAGCCCGTCCTCCCAGGCGCGTCGCATGGCCTGTGAGCGCATGAGCGCGTCCTTTGGCTTTTAATCCCTGCAGGCGACGCAGACTGGGCACTGTGACGGGCACAGAGCAGGGGCAGGGAAGCCTTTGTTTTGGGGATTAAACTGTCTCTGATTCTGGTTACTGGAAAGAAGAGACCAGGGCATGTCCTTCCCCAACAGCCGGGCTTCATCGTAGGCAGAACGTGTATCCAGCCTTCTCCACACTGCCAGCAGCGTACACAATCAGCCACACTTGTTCACCTCACCGGGTGCAAAACCAAACCACGCTGCCAATGAGCAAAGGCTCCACGAGGGCCCCAGACATGATCCCACCAGCCCCTGTCCCTTGGCTGCATGTCCAAGCGGAGAGCTGGCTGGCAGGTGGCCGTTTACTCCGCTGCGCAACAGGAGACTTGTCTCTCTTGGTTCTTGACACCCCAGATCGGACGCATCTAACCCGCCTCGGGCCAGGCAATGGGAAAGTCCAGCAGTCACTGCCAGCGGTGTCTGGTAGTAGCTGAACCTGCTAAGAGGCCCCAGCTCCCAGCGGCAAAGGATTAGGTCAAAAGCTGCTCTGGTTTGCTCAGTGCGATGCGGCTCTCCAGGCCGGCCAATCTCTGTAACCATCACCTGTATCACGGTAGCACCTGGAGACCCCAAACCAAGATTGGGCCCCTTGTGCTGGGCGCTGCACAGACGGTCCCTGCCGTAAGAATTCGCAATCTACACAGACAAAGGGGGGAGAAGAAACAGGGAAAGCAACTTGCGTGAGGTCATATGGCAGGTCAGTGACAGAGCTGGGAACAGAACCCAGGAGTCCTGGCTACCAGGCCAGTGTCCTAGCCACTGGCCCTCACTGCCTCTCTATGAGGATGATGTTATGTGCTGCTTTCCCTTAATACAAACGCTGCTGTGAGTGCACTGATCAGATGGTCAACTGCAAATGTGTCCAGTGTTTTTATAAGCCCGGGGAGAAAGGCGTCTTTCTTGCCATCCTGTGGGGGTACTGCCCCGATGGGCAAGTGGCCCGTGGGATGTGTCTGCCTTTTGTGCAGCGACTGGCTAGGTCCAGAGTGTTGTCTGTCTGTCCGGCTCCTATGGGCTGATCCCCACTGGGCACATCTGACGCGAGGTACCTGCCTTTGCTCTGGAGTCCCCAGCTCATGACTCAGGCTCCCCTCAGCAGAGAAGTGGGGGCCTCTGAAATGCTGGTGATTTGGGAAGGGTCAGTTTGGTTGGATCCGGGAAAGACTGGCCCACGCCTGCAGCCACATCTTTGGAGAGGGAGGCTTGTCTAACGTCTGCAACGCTCTTCCTCAGCACCCTGGGTCCAGCCTGGAGGGCCAAGCAGCAGCATCCTCCCATGAGAAAGGCTGTTCCCGGAAGCTCTCCAGCCTGGGTCCCAGCTGCAGCAGTGGAACTCCTGGGTGTTTCCCCAGTGGAGTCCCCCTGCTTGTGAGCTGCCCCCTCACTCACGAAAGGTGGGTGCTGCTGGGCTGACGTACTTGGGGCGAGAACATTCTCCCCTTCCGAAAGCTTTAGCTGCTGCGTTGAGGCCTCTCGCTTCCCCTTTGATCGGAGACAGATTTGCTTTGAATTTTGGTCTTTGTTTTATCAGCTGTCACTTGCCAAATCCCCTGTAGAGTTTGTCCCAGATTCACTCCTGAGAAGAGGCAAAACTCCTTTGGGACTCTCCTTGGTTCTGGGATTTCCCCCCACGTGTGAGGGGCTCCCAGTCGCCATGGCAGGGGACAGACCCTCACGCTACGGTTGCTGCCCACTCGGGCTCTGTGCCCACTGAGGCTCCCAGCCTGGAGCTCCAGGCCTGGTGCTTGGGTCAGAGGGATTCATCCCCCAAGGAAGGCCAGTGGTTAAGGGATGAGGGTGTAAATTCCACATGCAGGGAGACTCCTCTTTTAGCTGATGCTTCTGTTTGCCTTTGTCTCTGCTGCTCCCCACCTGCTCCCGCCTTGGTGTTAGTCACTGATTAGCAGGGAGGAGAGCTCCCGCCCGAGGCCAGCCTGCTCTCTCAGGCCTTGCCAAGCCGGGCGTGTCTGCATAACCTGCGTGATTGCACCTGGCTGCTTGTGGCTGCTCCCAGAGAGAAGCTGGGTTTTTACCTTATAAGGAAACAAATTGCTGCTGGCTGTTTTGAACGAGCCCCACCTCGGAATGCACTGACACAGCCAGCAATTCGCCCTGCGGCGGTGCTGGGCCAGGCCCGACACCACAGCCCCTCTCTGGGCCCTCCGCGGGGACCGCTGGGTGCTGCAAACCAGAGGGATTCAAATCCAAGTCACAGCCCTGCTGGATCTGACCGGACTGTGGGCTGCACACCTAGCAGCACCTCCCCCGGGTCCAGCCGTCGGACTGCGCCCTCTCCCGCTCCATGGCCTGGGAAGGAGTTCAGCAGAGTCAGGCCATGGCGTGAGGAAGAGGAAGCAGATGGAGCAAGGGCTTCTTTGGGCTTGAGGCTGGAGCTGTCCCATGTTGCAAGACCCCTTCCCCAGTGCGTGGCCAGTGCTGCAGGACCTCCCCCCCGCACATCCCCAACTGCATGGTTGGCCTGTGTTACAAGACCCCACCCTGCTCTCCCCATGGCCTGTGCTGCAGGATCCCTGACTGGACGCAGGCCCCACTGCAAGGCCCCTGCCCGTCAGAGCAGTGCAGAGCACGGACGGCCAAGGAAGGGCCGACAGCACAGAGCAAGGACACTCATTCTGTCAGTCTGGAGAATTGCCTCGTTTTCATGCCAGACCTTCCCTGTGCAGCCCCCCATCCCCATTTCCAAATTCGCCCGGGTGACAGCGGACTGTAAAACCGCACGCTGAGTTCTCAGGAGGTGTTAGTGCCCTGCTAAGGGCTCTTCAGAGAACCTGAAATTAGCAAAGGCCAATACAAAATCAAAGGGTAAAAGTCAGAGGTGGGTGAAACAGTGAGTGGTAGAGAGGAGGCCAGTGGGATTCCACGCTGCATCCCACAACGCTCTGGGAAACTCAAAGGTCCCATAGTTTAAAAGGACACATGTAAATACACTGATAAATTAACCCCTGGAGCACACAAATAGTTTAATGATCTTCACACCATGACCAGATGAAGAACAGCACATGCAGTGATACTAGCTACCAAGAGACCCCGTCCTCATGCTAGGAGGCATTAGCTGGCCCCCGGCTGGGATCAGGAAGAGAGGTTCACAATGGGACAGGATTTCACAATTAGGTGTATTACAGGGGGTTGGAGAAAAGGGCTTCATGCCTTCCAGGCTGTCTCTGGAAACAGACTATCTCCCTAGGTTGCCCGTCACTCTCTGCCAGTGCCCCACCTTGCTAAAGTTAAGTGTACGCCAGGCTGCACTGACAGGGCAGCACTCAGGCATGCTCAGTACACAAGAGATTTTCTGCAGCAATGCAGCTCTTACCGGGGTGCGTGTGTGTGTGTGGGGGGGAAGGGGGCTGGAACAATGTGTACAGAGGGGGGCTGAGAGCCATTGACCCAAACTGTAAACCCTGGATATGATGGAAACCACGTCAAGCCAAGAGGTGCGACTGCCCCCCTAGTTCCAGCACCTCTGCTCTTATGCTGCTGCGAGGATGGTTATTTAGATGTCTGGAATCTGAGCCGGATGCCTGTGGTGGGGCAGAATGCGAGACCTTTGCTGCAAAGGAAGAAGGGTGTGAAAAGCAGACGCCACAGGGTCCCAACTGGGATATTTACCAGTGGCAGCAGCTGCTCATTAATCCAAATTCCTTGTGTGTGAACCCTCTGTCCACACAGGACAGGAACATACACCTCCCCGGGGGTTGGGAACGGGATCCCACCAGCAAGAATCCAGCTGGGCTGGAGTGGCCGACGCTCTTTGCTGGACTGTGTGAAATGACTTGGCGGGTTTCAGTCCAGTCCCTACTGCATGGATCAATGTCCCACACGTGACACTATTCCGTGCCCTTTGTTGGCAGTCTCAGAAGAGGGGCCCGGGGACTGAATGGCCCTCGTCCCTGGAGGGGACGCTCTACCTGAGTGGGAAGTTTGCCCTGTGGCTGCCTGAGCTGGGCCTGCCTGCAGGGCCAGTCATACGATACAGCACCATTCACCAGCGTTGAGTGTACTTCAAAATTACATTAAATAAGCAAAAGAATAAGCCAGACTGATGCCCTAGAACCAATCCCCCAACGCCAGGCTCCTGGGCAGGTCTGGGGGGCAGCGGCTTCTGCCTGGTCAGGTTTTTGTGCCTCAGCACTCGATAGCGAGTATCCCCTGGCCCTGGCAAGTGTCTGCAGGAGAGGTGGGGCCTGCATGAGTTTCGCTGCAGTGCTCCACACCCTTCGCTGGGGTGGGGATTTTCCGGGAGCAGCTGCCAAGTTCACACACTCCCGCCGCTGTGAGTCACTGAGAAGCTGTCACTAGCAGGCACTGGGGCATGGCAGAGGACTGGCAGCGAGACATACAGATGGTAAATGGCCCTACTTGAGGGGTCTTGGTCATTAATTAAATGTACTTGCTGGCCTGTTTCTCTGAACATCCCTGCTGCCTTCTGCCCTTTTCTGAGCTTGCTGCTAAACCACAATCTTCAAACGTAGGTGCTGAAAATCAGGCCACTTATTTAGGTGCCTCTGTCAGGATTTAAGGGTGGGATTTTCAAAAGCAGACAAGTGACCTAGGAGCCTGAGTCCCACTGAAAGTTGATGATGCTCCTAAGTCACTCAGGCACTTTTGAAAATTCCACCCTTAGATGCTTGTTTAGGCCCCGAAATAAGCTGCTGGCTGCTGTGCACCTTAGGAATCAGGCTCCTTGTTTTGGTGCCTTTTTCCCCGGTTTGAGCTTCTGGGGCATAGTGTTGAAATGGGGACAACACAACTGTTTCCACGGCGGTGACATCACATGGGGCCGTCACATGCAAGACCATGACATCGCTGTAGGGTCAAACAGGAAGGGGAGCAGGAGCAATTCTACTAATCAGACCCAAATGGTTACACCAGC
This sequence comes from Mauremys mutica, assembly GCF_020497125.1. NCBI lineage: Eukaryota > Metazoa > Chordata > Testudines > Geoemydidae > Mauremys > Mauremys mutica. The sequence goes on from NC_059096.1 coordinate 2,282,835, forward strand.
ACCTGTCCAGAGTTACGCCACTGAAGACAACAACATGGATGTACCTGAGACAGGAATCTGGCTCTAATTGCTGTGCAGGCCCAAAGAGGAGATGGAGGCAGGATTAAATCACAATGTAAGGATACCATGATTCCCCGCAACACCGGGGAGCCCGAACCAGCACAAGAGAACCGGAGCGAGGAAGACCGTTCTCAAGGTATTGCTAGCCCAGGCCAAGCCAGAACGTATGGAGAGTGCTCTCAAGCTGGCCAAAGCTACGTGGGGCAGAGAAGCTTGGCAGAAACATCTGAGGTCCCTGGCGGTTGTCCAGAGGCTTGTGTGAATGGGCTTAGGGCGGTCTCGGTCCAGGCCTCAGGGGGTGTGTCCACATCACAAAAAGCACCACCACAGCTGGTGCTAGCTGCAGGCTTGTTGCCAGCAGAAGCAACTGGGCCAAGCAGACCGAGCATCCCTTCTTCACCAGACAGGATCTTGGCTGAGGCATAGGAGAAGGGTGCCCTGCCTGGGTCGCTGCAGGGGCTGATCTGAAGGAACCTGCTGGAGGTTTGTTTGTCACTGAAACAGGCTCCAGAGTGTGACTGGGGTGTCACCGAGCCAGGTCTCGGAGGAGAGGTGGAAGAGACCCCGTGCGTGTCACCCTGACATGACTGCAACTCCAAGGGCCCAGACTGACCACTGTGTCTTTGAGGGGCCTGATCCATGGGAAGTGGCACTTTGGAGAACGTCTGTCCCAGGCGTGGCCCCATGGGAAGGAACGTAAAACCTTTGAAGTCTTAACTAGCCTGTAATTATCTTCTCACATGTCTCAGCGGGAGACCGGAGGCCGCCCCAGCCTGAGGCAAGAGCGCTGAGATAAACAGTACCTGAAACACAGGTCCTGGCCTGCCTCAGGAATGCGCCTGAGTCACAGACAGCCAGGCCTAGTTTTGCCTGGGTCAGGGATATACAACAGCTGCCTCTGCCAGGCGAGCTCTGAGGCCTGCAAAACCCAAGCCAGGGCAGCCTGGGAAATGCTGGGGGGAGCTGCTGGTGTCATGGCAGATGGAAACGCTCTACTCAGTCCTGATCTGCCTGCCTGACCTTAGAGGGAAGTTAGCCTGGGGGAAAGGTGCCGACTTGAGAGCTCTGGAGGCTGAATGGCTCCGGAACCAGAACCAGAACCACCTGCTGTGCTCCCGCTGCCCCTCACCAATCCCTCAGCCCTGCCCCCTGATCAGCTTCACTGTCTCTCCACCTCTTCTCCAATCTCAGCTGAAACTGTATCTGCAGGGACTGGCCGGGATCAGACTTGCCTTCCTTTCGCTTCTGCAGACACAGGCAGGGAACCATTGCAAGCAGGGGTTTTGCCACCATAGCCAGTAGCCACTCGTTTTACAGGCCCGCAGATGATGCACCCATCCCAGTAGGGGGCAAGGGCTGACGAGGGCACAATCCCACTCTTGGAGCAATAGAGACATTGAGGCTTTCCCAGTGCTGCAGATGGGAGGTTGGGGACCCATGTGGGGCGGGGTGGCTGTCCACACAGGCTCGGGACGGGGGCTTATGGAAATCACAGAAGCAGTGAGCCACTTCCAGGCCATTGCTGCTTCACCTTGCTGGGGTGAGCCAGAGGCACAGGGTCCCTGAAGCTGTTACTGCATCGTATCCACCAAGCAGCTTGTCGGTGCACAGACTGCAAGCTCTGCGGGCTGGGGACCGTCTCTTTGTTAGGTGCGCGTACAGCGCCGTGCACAACAGAGCCCTGGCCTCTAGGTGCAAGTGCAGTGCAGTCACTAGTGGTACTGATAACTTAGGGCGTAGAGAGGGTACCAATGGGCAGGCCCCTCGGAGTTAAACCCACCCTGCCGACTCAAGGGCCAGGCCAGCCCAGAAGAGGATTCTCCCAGGGAGGGGCCGTGCCGAGGGCATGACACAGGATTAGTGAGAAGCCCTCTGATGATACCAGGGAACCCGAGAAACAGAGCTGCCTGCGGGGGCAGAACACCCTCAAGGTCCCCAATGGCAGCCTCTCCGCTCCCTCGTAGACATCACGCCCCCTGCATGCTCTGACGCCCCGGGCCCAGAGCCCCGTTGTGGGCGACTGATACCAGCTCCCACCGTCTGCAGAGCCTGCACCCCCCATCCCGCTTCCCCCTTCCGACCCTGCCGTCTGGCTGCACGGCCGCTCCCCGGAAGGGTGGCGGGACGCTTGGGAGCTGTACATGGCTCCTGGCCCTGGCGGCCTGGGCAGCTGGGGAGAGGGCGTCAGGCGGGAGTCACGGGGGTATTTAGGGGGCAGCTCCAGGCTCACCCGGTGCCACCAGCCTTCGCCCACCGCATTCCCAGCACCTCCCAGCTGGATGGTTAAGCAGCAGTTTGGTGCCACCTATAGGCAAGAGTCAGTACTACACCCTCCCATGCCCCACAAGTTGGCAAAGAAGGAAGCAGGGACCGAGCAGCGGCAGGGCCAGAGCCATCGGTGAAGATATCAAGTCTGGGAAGCATCCCTGCTCCGCCACGCTACCTGTGTAGCCATCAACTCTGCACCGTTACATTATTTGTACCCGGCGATGCGGGGAAACACGTTGCCTGCCCCTGCACTGGGCCAAAGGGCACGTCCTGGGGGCTGTAAGGCTGGCTGGCCTGGGCAGAAGAAGCCCTTTTGTCTAGATTTCGTCAAGATTCCCATGTTTACACAGGCCAGCACGTGTGTACATACGCACATGTATGCCTGTATATTGTCTGTGCGCCTATATTGCAACCCACCTGGGGAAAGACATCTCGGTACGAGCATAGCCACACGCAGCATGTGTAGAAAATCCTGCTGCTTTGCAAAAGCAGCGTATAATGGGTTTAATTAGACTTCAGAGTCACTGCTGTCATCCGTGACCATTCCTTACCCTGGGCACCAGTCTTGTCTCATCGCTTCCTTGCACCCCCCTCATTGCCTCTTGCCGTATACACAGACTGGAAGCTTGTCAGGGGCCATCTCTGTGTGATGCTTGCAAAACGCCTAGCACAACAGAGGGCCCCTAGGCACTCTGCACTACCAAGAACACGTCATCATTTTAAGTCTATTTTATACACTACTGCATAGAGAAGCGGATCATGTACCCAACACCCACTAGCAGGACAGCTGTGGTGTCACAGCTAGGAAGAGTGGTTGATGTTGTGTTGCAGGGTGCAGAACAAGCTGCTATTACCAGTCGCCCAAGTACATCCCCTCCGGAGTACAGTGGCCCAGTTTTTCACTTTGAAAATAGGATGCACTGGTGGGGCAGGAGGATAAATTGCTGCCTGCAGCCACTGGGGGCACCGACCTGCACTGCACACTGGAAGACATGCAATTATTTCCCTGCACAGGGAACCTTGCCGTGTCAGGATCTGCCCCTGAACTACGTTCAGAGTCTGTCTTGCTGCCGCACCGTGTACGAAAGGGATGTATCTTGGAAATCCCCAATGCCGACCAGCAATACCAAGAGTCACCAGGTGAGGGCACCCTTGGTGAACATTTGATATGGAGTGGGCGACTTGTTCCAGCACATTCAGGAGGCATCTGAGAACCTAGTGAGGCTGCCAGAATGGCTTTCTCTGACACCGGGAGCATGGGGATCTGTTGCACCGCCCAGTCATCCCTGGCTGGAAAGCGGCGTAAACGCACCAAGTAACAATAAATACTTGGTAATAATTAACCACACTACGTGAAAGCTCCTTAATTCCGACTTCTGATCTCCTGCCCCCATCTGCTCTCCTGCCTGTGAGCGAGTGGGGGATTATTCCCTGCGGAGCATCCTCTGGGGCCTGGGAAACCAGCCTGTAGTTCCAAGCGATGGGGGTCGGGGTGCAGGAGCCTAGAGGACAGTATCTCTGGGTGGCTCTGGAACGTGTCCCTGACAATGGCTCCACAACGGCTCTCCCTGAAGGGGAATTCTGCGTGTGCGCTAGACAGGGCTGCCTGGCATTAGGGCTGCGTTGGTTAGGGGTGGGATTTTTGTCACATTCCTCACCAACATGCTGACAAACCCTTCAAGTGTAGGCCAGGCCTGACTCCATCCCAGCCTTGCTGGCTCTCAGCGCCAGCCTCTCCCTCGGGAGCTAGTCAGTATCTGCCACCAGGCTCCCAGCCCTTCCTTAAGACCCTGCGAGTGTCCCCCGACCCTGCAACTCCTGCAGCAAAGCCACCGGGCTGGCGTGACCCGTACAGCTTTACAGATGAAGCTACTCAGCTCTGTGAACTGACCCAGAACTTCCCTCTCCCCGCCAATCACTGACATGTCACCTGATCTGCTGCGCCCTCCTCTCAGCCGCTAACCTTTGATGAACAGCAGCTGAGTTCTGAGCACACCAGGAGCTGGAAACAGCAGAGAGCCTGGAGCTTCTGCCTGGGACTGACGGGAAACCAGACAAATCAGCAGTTTCTCTTTGAGTTTTTGATTGATTTGAACTTGAAACTTGAAGCAAAACGCAGGTAGTGACCCCAAACTAGAAACCCCTGCAAAGGGACACGACTGAATGTCTGACCTCAGGCTGGATGGGGGAGGGAAAGGCAGACAGAAGATAAGGAATAACCAGGTTAGGGATAGGAAGCCTTTCTTCAAGTCTGAACGAAAAAGGCAGTTGGGAGAAATTAGCTGGAATATATGCAGCCGTGGAGAGCATCACACCAACCTGGCCATTATAACCATATGGCAATTGCTACTATGTGGCCAAATGTGGCCATCCCACCCAAGTGGCCATCCACCCCTATGGCTATTAGACCCACATGGCCGGCTGACCTATACAGCCCTAGATCCAGGTGGCCATCGCACCTCTGGGTCCATCCCAGGTGGCTATGCTACTTCCTGTACCCACTCCGTGGACACCCATGGACATGCACTTCATTCTGCATGGCTGTCAGCCCAGTGCCTCTCACAGCACAGTGTTCACTCTAACAAATCTCCCACTGAAGAAACACTGATTCTCAGCTCCTCAAGTTCTGTTACAGAAGCCAGCACCGGGGTATTTCCCACTCTGCCTGCTCCTCCTGCACTAGTGTTTTCTCCTGCCCCCAACTCTGAATTCCTGTCCCACAATTTAAAGGTTGGCCAGTGCGTCTCAGGAGAAAACGTGCTCCCCTGAAGGATAATGGGACTGTGGTTCAGTACTGTCTCAGAGGAGATAGTGCCCCCATCCATCACCGATGCCTTCTCCTGCAGCGCGGCACAGCACCCCCTGCACCCTACTGAGTCACCAGCACCAGTCAACTGCCAAGGTGCAGTGTTCCTTATGGGGTGCACCTTCTCTTTGCCCTGCCAGGCCAGCCTTCCCGTCTCTGAGCCTTGAAAGCACTGGCAGCTGAGCGGCAGATACCAAATGACACCATGTTTACTCCCACCGAATTCAGGTACAGCCCCGACTCCCCAGACACTTGGTCTCCAGCAGCAGGTCCCAACAAGAATCGCTCCAGAAGACAGATTGCTTCCCTGAGTGCAGAGAAGTAGCTGTGTTCCTCCCAGGAGAGGAGAGAGACAAGGTGGGGGGCAGGGACTATCTTTTACTGGACCGACTTCTGTTAGAGGAAGAAATAAGCTTTTGAGCAGCACAGAGCTCTTCTTCAGGCTCCAAACCTTGTCTCTCCACCGCCAGAAGCTGGTCCAGTAAGAGACATTCTCTCCCCTACCCGGTTTCCCAGAACCGGCACTCTTTGGAGCTGGGAGATGGCTCAAGTTTGCCAGTTCTCCCTGGGCTCTCAGATCCTTTCCGTGTTCTATTGGGGAGGGGGAAGCGGCATCTCTCCCAGAGGCCTCAGAGAACTGGATGCACAGGGAGACTAGAGTCTCTGAGATGACCAGGAAGCACTGAGAGAAGAGGCTCTTTGGGCTGACGACAGCAGGGGTGTTTGCTACCAACGCGGTTGCCTTGCACATGCAGAGCCCTGTGAGACACACTCGACTGGCCACCCAAAGTGCTACTCCCAGCTTCCCCTGGGGTATCAGGGAGGATGGCAGCCTCGGCCACATGCAGTGCCAAGACGGGGCCCCACAAGTCTCACTTCACACAGGGCCATGCAAGACCCGTGCCCAGCCCCTGCCCAGAGAGGCTAGGGGCTTTCAGGTGCTAACAGTGATGTAAGGTTCCCATGGGGTCACGGTGGTGGGCCCCGGGGGATTCCTGGTGGCAGGAGGGGAAGACGAGGATTGAGGAGACTGGTGCTCCTGATCCCTCGGGGAATCTCACACCAGACCAGCACTCTGCACCCCAGGGTGGGGGGTGGGGGAGGAGGGCGTGTGGTGCCTAGGGGGTGTATTCCAATGTGCTCCATATAGTGTTCAACATTGAATGCAGCCAACTCCCTGGTCCCTTCCCTGGCCGGCTCAGGTGGGGGCCTCTCTAGATACCAGACTTTCCCACATTCACTTCAGCAGCTGATCCTTATCAGCCTGTCTCCAGCCCAGCTCTCCGGCTGGTTTCCTGAGCTGTGCAGGAGCCCCTGGGACAGTGCTCATGTGCCCAAGGTCCTGGAGAGAGCCACGAAAGGGCCCTGGGCTCCTCCCTGCCCCAGAAGCTAAGCCTGCTGCCCGCTAGCTGCCACATCTCTGTTCGGACACGGGCAGGAAAGTGGCCTGGTAGGGGGTCTCAGCACCCACAAGTCGGCACAATGTGGTGCTGCGACACTCAGCTTTGTGCATTCCCCGGCCCTGGGCTGGGCACAGAGAGCCGAGCTCCCGGCCTGCGCCTGTGCAGCGCCGACTTCCCGGGGAGTGAAGCACCTTGTAAAGATCAGGCACCGCAGGCTGCTGGCCTGTCCCCGCAGCCCAGGGAGGATGGACGCCACACCCTGAGGCTGCCTTAGGCTCTTTTTCTAGGGGCTTCAGTTTTATTCCTTCCCCATGGGAACTGGTGACGCAAGTTCCACATCAATCATCCCTTTCTCCCTAACCCGGGGTCTTCTGCTGGGGCCACCCATTGCCTACAGCTTCCGGGAGACACCCACAAGTGGGGCGCTTTTCCTCCCAGCCCAGGGACGTCCTGCTCTGAACAGCTTTGTTCTATCCTCCTATAGGGCTGGCTTCCACCTGGGATCCCCACTACTGCCACAGGAGCCAACCTGCTCCCTGCAGTGCTCGTCACCCACCCCCAGCTCCTGCAGCAGCCTCCTTGCCCGGGCTGCTTTTATAATCCCTGAGCCTTAACTGGTGGCTCTCAGCTGGGAGCCAGCTGCTCAGTCCCAGGTGAGGCTGGCCCAGCTCCCTGGAAAGGGTCGGCCAACCCAGGACTCACACGTAACTTCAGATCCTCAGCCCCCTGCCCAGTTGCCAGCCAACCCTCTAGGCACCTCAGTTTGCACCGTGGGTATGTGGGCACAGCTGCCCCTGTCCTGCTGCTGCGTGTTTATGCCCTGGCAGGATCCTCCAGCGAGGCATTCCCCCACCTACCTCGCCCGCGGGGCCGCCTCTGCTAGGGGTGCTTACCAGATCACAACTGAGCAGGGCATGGTTGTGCTGTCTCTCTTATTCCCACTAGCCCAGTGGCTAGTGCACTCAGCCATGCTGCAGGAGACCAGGTTCAAATCCCTCCTCTGCCTGGTTCAGAGCAGGGACTTGGCAGCCGGTCCCCCACCTCCCAGGTGAGTGCTCTAACTCTAACGCCAGGATGGCCGGCTCAGTCTCCTGGTGAAACTCTTCCACTTGGTCTAAAATACTCACGTATCCCTTGGGCCAGGGAGCAGGAGAATGACTCTATGGACTAGTGGGTAAGGCGTGCACCCAGCTAGCTCCAGTCCCTGCTCCAATAAATACCGTATTTAAGCATTTCATACAAAATGGAAGAGCTTTCCCAGGAGAGGATTCCTCCCCAGAGTACCCTAGAGCCCAGAGGTTAGGGCATTCAGCGAGGTGCCTGGCTCCGACAGCAGGGTCACAGCTATGACTTGTCTCCCTCCGGCCCGGGCCCGGAGTTACACGGAAGGGTTGTGCTTAGGCCACGCCCCTCTCCCTGGCATTTCCCATGTGCTAGTTGAGGTGGTTCCCGGCTCAGCTCGCCAACTTCTGTGGATGCCACTCGGAAGTGCCTAGCACCCCCCATGTGCTGTCCAGGGTGCCCTACCTTGGGGCTGAAGATCCCACTGGGTGGCAGGGGGCCTCGAGTTGGGTGTTTGCAATGCTGTGCCCAAGTGCCCTCAGTGGGTCTGGCCCACACCGTACGTATTGGGCTAAGAGGACCATCTGCACTGACAGGAAGTAGGATAAAACCACAAAGATTGTTAACGTTCATGCCTTGGATGTATGCTGGCCACCACCTATGGGTCGGGAAGTGTCTCTTCCACCCCCATGGTGTAGAGGACACACTTGGATACACCAGCGGGGCGGGTTATGGCTTCCTCTGAAGTATATGGCATTGGCTACTGATGGAGACAGCTCACTGGACTAGGCAGAGCATTAGTTTGGCAGAGAGCAGGATATTGGACGAGATGGACCACTGGACTTTTCTGATGTAAGGAACGGACTATTGGGCCAGACAGAGCCCTTGTCTGCTCCATACGGGCCCTGTATAACAGTACTCGCTAACTCAGGTACTTGCGGTTTCCTGCAGCGATGCGCCCAGGCACTGCTATCTAGAGTTCCAGAGATGCTGCTGACAAAATACAAATCATAATTACCTCTCTCATGTCAAAGTTATCAGCTGTGCTGTGGGCAGAAGGCAGGTGGGGAGCTGAGCTAACCAAGGAAGAGAGCCAGGCCCAGAGACTCTAATTGCACCTTCACATACATGTCTGGCAGAGCGGCTTTGTTTTCCCTTGTTGAAGTCTTGTAAATAATCATTACAGCTCCAAGGCGGGGCTGGGAACTGCTGCCAGGAGCCCTGCAGGGCCCTGAGCCGGGAGCAGAGAGCCCCAGTGCCCACGGGGAGGAGCTGCCACTGGGAGCAGTAAACAAGAAACTTGCTGTCTGTGGCCATGACACAACGCATGCTTGGGAGTGCAGAGGGGGCAGCCAGCCAGTGGACTGAGGGGATGAGATCTCTCAAAATCCAGAGAGAAACGGCAATGGGAATTGCTTAAAGAACTGGTGGGAACCTCTGGAGCCTGAGGTTCATGCAGTTTGAGTCTTGACAATGGAACCATAAAACCGGTTGCCAAACACAGATTAATGGGAGGCAAAAATACTCTTGTACCATGGGAGGCTCTACTAAAGTCTAGTTCCAGGAACTCCTTTGGGCGGTGCAGTGTGGGTGCAGCTCAGTGACACAGAGCAGGAGTAGCTCAGGCGTGTAGAAGGCGAGAAGCTGATAGAGGCTTGTGGCAGGTTGGAGGGAGGCGTTTGGGGTACAGTGCGTAAATGCTCTTTCCTGTCCTGTTTCCAGCATTCGGACTCTAGCTCAAGGTGTCGTGTAGTGTAGTTATGTACTATGGACATTTACTATAAGCATTTTACCACGCAGTGCACAATTAGCCTGTGAAGTCAGTGCCGCTAGATATCACTGAGGCCAAGAACTTAGCAGGAGTCCAAAAGGACTGGATATTTCTATGGCTAACAAAAAAATCCAGATCTACAGTAACACGGATTAGAAACCACGGAATTTTGAAAGGGGTCTGAACCCGCCTGCTTCAGGGCATGAGCCAGCCTCTATCTGATGGCTGTTGGGGAGAAACCCTGGGGGCAAGTTATTCCTTAATGACCTATTGCCTCACGAGCAACTGGTGCTGGCTCCAGTCAGAGACAGGAGACTGTGCTAGCTGGATTCCTGGGCTGATACAGTCTGGCAATTCCTATCTTTCTAAGGACGCTGTCACTGTAGAAACTGGGCAAACTTCCCACAGTTTAGATCAGAAGCAAATAAGATTCTCCCCCTGATCAGGAGCTTATGCACTACAATGCCCTGCAGCACCAAAGAGCCTTGGAAGGGTCAGATTCCATGGGCAAACCCAGCCAGCAGATCAGATCCCGGGGGATTCCAAACCCTGGAATGGGTGGAATGCAGCTCGCTCGAAGCCGGATGGCCAGGCTCAGGCTCAGCCTCAGGGGGTGAATTTCAGTGGGGAGGGCTCTCTGCCAGATGTGGAAGATTGACTCTGAAAAATGAGGTGGGAAATCTCCATGCCTATATTCTGTTAAACAGACGCCTTTAATAAACACACTACAACTTCAGGAGTTTGGCTCCTTTGAGGCAAAGAACTGCTTCTTTGTCTTGATAAAAGAAAAGCTGCTTTGTTCTACCACTAGAGCTCTTTGATGTTTCAATTATCAGTGCTGTATAATAACGTCATACGGTGTCCTCAGCCTAACCTAGGAGATCCCATCCTCACATCAAGCAGAGCGGAACTCGGTAGCTTTGCTTATTAAACCACCAATCCAGAAGCAGAACTGTCTCTGCGATGGCCCACGATGGAAATAGAGAGCCCCTCGAGGACAAGAGCAGCCAGGGGCAAGTGATGACCTTCTGCTTCATAAATATGGAATCCGAGTTGCTCATGGAGTCTTAGCTCCACAGTGGGGTCGGCTCCATATCACAAAAGCAGGTGTAGGTGGGTTTGTGTTACTAAAATGAGTGCTGTAAATGAGCACTGCTCAGCCACACCCTGCCCCGAGGAGCATACACTGTAACCGGACAGTGAGAGCAGTTCCACGACTAAGAGGGTAAATGAATTGAAGCACAGCTTGCGTTATCATTTGGAGGTTGTTGCTCTTGGATCGGTCTCCACTCACCCAAGCAAACCCCAGTTAATTGCTGTTCTGTGCATTCTCCTTCCCTTTGGAGGAGGCCACTGAACCAGGTGAATAACTCATTGTGTGAACTGCCTGAACTCACAACTGTGAATCACTGGGAATCTTTCACACACACCCACTGCAGTGGCAGGAATTCTTCAGTGCATGTTGCAACTGGAAATGGACAAGCAAGAGTCAGCCAGTCACCCCTCCCTGCCAGAGAGCAAGGGCGCAAGAAAAGAGCGTTCAGGATGGTGCTTTATGGCAGGTTGCTCATTGGTGGAGCTATGGCTCAAGGAATTTGATGGGGAGAGGGCCCACACGATGCTCTGCTTTGATGTTCTGCACACTGAAGAGCCCGGGTGCTGGAAGCCGGAAGGAAGGGGTGTCTATCTGCCCCATAACATTTAATTAAATGAGAAAAAAGAAGCATGCGGAGAGCCTACCAGCTGACGTGGCATTAAGATAAAAGACCCTCCTAACCTTCAGACTGAGGCCAGGATGTGTGTTCTGGGTCCTAACGGATAGCAACCGAGCCAGGACTGGCCTTACAATTTGCAAGACCCCAATCTGTTTGGAGCGGGAAGAAGAATCAGGCCTAAAATTGCTTTCGTTCCTGGTCCCCGAGGCAGAACTGGACCTTCTGCTTTGGTGCCACAGCCTCCTTCTCCACTTCTACTGCTAAAGGGGATCAGGCCACGACTTGCCCTCTCCTCCACTCCAATCTTCTTGGCAGGGGATGGGTTGGACTATGAGGGTATGGGGGAATGAAAATGTGCAGGCCCCAAGCAGTCGTGTGTCATGCTTTTGCTTAAGGCCAGTTTTAAATGGGGCTCTCAGAAGAGGGGGGGGCTTCCTTCCTGCCAGTGCTCCAGCCCAGCTGGCATGGGGACTGTACACAGGCCTACTCAGAAATGTGCCTCTGTTGTATTCAGGTCATTTTAGGGGTTCCTTTCATGCAAACACACTTAGGGAACATTCTTTCCAGGTGCTGAGTAGGGGGCTGGTAGGAGCAGCCGGGGCGGACAGTAAATAGTTAGGAAACTGGACAGAAACAAAAACAACATGCTGGACTCACACCTTGGTATGTTATTGCCTAGCAACACCTGCATTTCTGCAAGGATGCCTGGCTCAGAGAGGTGAAGGAGCAAAGCTCTTGCATTTCCACTCCTGCCAATACCTGAGCCCTTTCTCCATGTTACTGTCTCTTTGCTCAGGATTCTGCCCTTTACCTCTAGACACCAGTTGGTGTCTTTTCCATTGCTTGGTTTCTCTTGGCTGTACGTATCACTGCGAGCAGCACTCACCAGGAAACTGGCCTGAAGGGGAATCTCCAGTTGTTTCTAATTAGCTTTTTCATTCGATTAAAAGCAGAGTTTACTGTTCGATCATAATTTCTACAATGCAATTATCCAGGTCCATTCAAATCCGTTCCTCACACTGAATTGTGGCATTAGTTGCAGGAAAATAACATCTGCAATGTGCTTCTTGTTGGAACAGACTCCGATACCATCTCCTGCATTATTATTGGTTTTATCTCAAGTGAATTTATGGCTGGACAGAGGTGCAGGACCGACAGCCTCAGAGAGTGAAGTCCTCTGTTCCTCTACAACAGTGGTTCTCAAACTAGGGTTGCCACTTGTTCAGGGAAAGCCCCTGGCGGGCCGGGCCGGTTTGTTTACCTGCCACATCCGCAGGTTCGGCCAATAGCGGCTCCCACTGGCCGCGGTTCGCCGCTCCAGGTCAATGGGGGCTGCAGGAAGTGGCGCGGCCCGAGGGACGTGCTGGCTGCTCTTCCTACAGCCCCCATTGGCCTGGAGTGGTGAACCAGTGGGAGCCGCGATCGGCCGAACCTGCCGACACTGCAGGTAAACAAACCGGCCCGGTCCGCCAGGGGCTTTCCCTGAACAAGTGGCAGCCCTAGCTTGAGAACCACTGCTCTACAACATAGTTACAGCAGAGAAGGCTGCCCTGGCACTCTCCTACTAATGGGAATCACCACTGGCCTGGGGATCTGCTAGGAGTGGAGGGGAAATCTCAGGCTTAAGGGCCTACTCAGTCCTTTGCTGTTCTGCTGGGCCAGCAAGGTGACCGGCTTTGGGGGGATGTGGAAACCTGCTCCTTAGGGACTCCACTGGAGGTCAGTAAGCAGCAGTTGAATGATAATGAATTTGGGTCACTATTAGCACACGCTGGATTCAGCCCAGTGATAGAAAGAGAAAATGTTCCATCACCTATTCCAGACCATTGGCTGGTCTCCTCCTTGGCTGAGATACAGTAACGCGTTAAATGAAGAGAAATGCCACGGCAGCTCATGTACAAAGAAGGGACCCAAATCAGAGATTTTATCAGTGAAGGGACATAGCAAAGTTTGGCTGGTTTTATGGCAATTTCAGCCAAATCCGGAGAGTTCTTCCATGCAGGGGCTCTGGAAGGGCAAGGCTGGCACTTTTAGCACATTGACTATCTCATAAGCAGCCTCCACTGCCAATTTCAGACCGATTAGGAATCTGAGTTAGGTTGTAGCACTGGCTTTTGGAATGGGGAGCCTGCCATCCCAGCAACATCTCTAGCACACAGCAACAGGGAGTGGCCACCCACAGCAAAGGGGACAAGACCCGGAGGAGGAACGAATGTTTGTTAGAACTCACCAGACAAAGGGAGAATGAAACAAGTGAATTTGGAGATTAGAGCAAACGCCACCTGCCCAGACAGAAATGAAAATCCATTGTACATCAACGCTGAGGCAGTGCAGCCTAGCAGACAGAGCACTGGACTGGGACTCAGCCAAGGAGAACCAAGACCCGACTTTAATGAAAGATGTCAGAATGGAAGAGACACACCACAAACTGCTTCCAGAATCCCAAGAAGATCCCCATAAGTCACCGTCTTTTGCTACTCCACCAACAGAGACGACCCAGGCCAGCCGAGAGTAGGGGAGCAAAGTGAGGGTGGCCAGCTTCAGCAATGTTACTGAGCACGCTCAGTCTGTGTGAGCATGCTCGGTACAAGCCAAGCTGCAAATCGGGCTGGGGGGGCAGGCGGGGAACGTGACCCTGCAAGCCCTCCCCACACATGGCTCTGCCCATAAGCATCTCCCAGAGAAAGAAGCATCATTTCACATTATCTGTCAGTGCTACCTCTGGAACCGTCAGGCCAGTGGGCTGGGTTTGCAATTTGCCTCTGCACACTGCAAGTGATAGCTGGCTCCTGGCAATGTAAAACCAGAGCAGAGAATAGGGTGACCAGATGTCCCGATTTTATAGGGACAGTCCCGATATTTGGGGCTTTTTCTTCTATAGGCGCCTATTACCCCTGACCCCCATCCCGATTTTTCAAACTTGCTGTCTGGTCACCCTAGCAGAGAATGGAACAGTGCTGCTAATCCCGGCCTGGTTTTCCTGTTGCTTCCTCACACCAATAGCTGTCCAACACCGTTATTACACTGATTACTCTCAATCCCTTAATAACATATTACAGGAGCGGCTCCTTTCTTTTCAGATGGCTTTGTTGCTTCATCAGCCTTTGGGTTTTCAGCCCTGCCCTGCTCTGTCAAAACTGTCTGCTTCCCACTTACTGGTTAGTGTCCAGTGCTCAGTACAACGCAAACACTGCCCTTAACCCAGCACACACTCTGAAATACTCTCCAGTTCCCCTGCTAAATTGGCCTGGACAATATTCTCTTGTGATTGCAAATGAGCTGAAATACAAATTCATACAGAAATACAAATTAAAACTGGTCACACACCTCCCAAAGGAACAGCACGCAGTGTGGCCGGGGAGCTAAACTCTAATGTTGTATCAATTTGTATATAGCACATTCTCTAACGGGGGACGAGATTCTGCCTTAGCAGGGCAATGGACTGACGTTCTTAGATGTTTTTCCAATCCCTTCTATGATCCTAGCCAACATCAATACATAGACAGAAATTACCAGTGGGAACAGTCTGTGGAGCTACAGTGTTTTTGCCCTGCAGGGCTCAGAGAAGTTTTCACTGCTGCTGCCTGGTCTGTACCTGTCCCATGGATAAAGGGCCTGATTGGAAGCACTCCAATGACTTCAGTGGGCTTGGGATCCAGTCCAAAGATTTGTTCCCACAAACCTCTCACATCAGCACCTTTTGCAAACAGATTTGTAAATATTTTCATTTAATTTAAGATGGATTCACAAACTGCTAGGTGGAGTCTGAATGTCTCTGTGTCTCCTGCGTAACAGTGTAAAGGTATGTTAAAATGTGGCCTTGAGCAATGAGCCTGCTATTCTGAATCACACCTCACCCTTCCTTTGGGAACAAAAATGAAACATAGAAACACTCTTTGTGAAGTGAAGTGTTTCTAGTGATATGTGACAAAAGTATGAACACATCAAGGAGAAAAATGATGACTCTGGAAGTTGGCTCAGACTTTAAGGGTGATGAAAACCCTGGGGAATGTAAGAGAGAAAAAAGGACCTTGCGGTGGCAACGCCCCCTGTTGTGGGTATAAAAGGAGCTCAGAGTCAGGGAAGTTAGCAGCACTCTCCTTCTTTCATAGCTGAGCTGGGTGACTCTCTTGGGCTTTAGATCCTCAACTACCTTTCACCATGACCACCAGCGTCAGGCAATATTCCTCGTCTACATCCCTAAAGGGGTTAGGTGGATTAGGTGGATTAGGAGGTGGCTCCACACGGGTTTCCTCAGTGAATCTTGGAGGTCCCTACAGAGCCCCAAGTATTCATGGGGGATCTGGTGGCTTTTCTGTCTCCTCTTCTAGGTATGTCTCTGGAGTAGGAAGTAGCCTGGGTGGTGGCTATGGGGGGAGCTATGGTAGTAGCTTTGGAGGTGGCTATGGGTGTGGCCTTGGAGGTGGCTATGGGGGTGGCCTTGGTGGTGGCCTTGGTGGTGGCTTTGGAGGTGGCTATGGGGGTGGCTATGGGGGTGGCTTTGGCGGTGGTGATGGCATTCTCCCTGCGGGTGAGAAGGAAACTATGCAGAACCTGAACGACCGCCTGGCTACCTACCTGGACAAGGTGCGCGCTCTGGAGGAGGCCAATTCTGATCTGGAGATTAAGATCAAGGAGTGGTATAAGAAGCAGGGACCCAGTCCTGACCGTGACTACAGCCCATATTACAGGACAATTGAAGACCTGAAGAGCAAGGTATGATACTATTGTTAAAAAGGTCTGATGTCTCTTGTCTGAGACTCTTCATTAAACTGGCACAGGGGCACTGAATAATAATTCTGTAACTAAAAGCCGGCAATAAAAGGCAATCCAATTTTCCCCTGTGCCAGATATCAAGGAAGGGGATTTAGTAGTTTATCAACTTCAGTTATTTAATTACATTCCTCCAGAAAGAACAAATGGTGTATTCCTTATTATTTGATTGTATGAAACAGACATAAGAGGCAGTGAAGCAGCAGCAGAGTCTTATTGATATTGGTCTATGTTGATAATATGGTACAGTTTGAATACTCTATAAACAAACTAATCTAGAGGTAAGGCAAACCAGGATAGACTTAGTATTATTGTATATGCACAGAAGCAAAGAATTTGCAAACTCCTGTCAATTGCTTTAGCTCATTAGTACTAAGCTGAGTGCAGAGGGTTAAAAAGGAAAAGGTGGAAGCACTGATAAATTCCACAGCCTTCTTCCAGGAATGATCAATGCAAGGCCTGACTTGTCCTCTAATCTCAAAACCAGGAGCATGTGGAGCAATTTCTCTCCATTCTGATTTGGTTTCCTGGCTTCACATCGTGAGAGGAAAGCCCCAGGGTTGATATTTTTCCTCTTACTGTCATTATTAATCGCTTACAAACCATCATTAGTAAACATAAGGGAAATCCGAGGAAAGCAGAAGCAGAAAGCCTCAGTGAGGCAGGGGCAGGAGCAAACTAGACACATTATTTTCCCTTCCTCTCACTGGCACCATTTTTGATGTTCCTTCCTCAAAGCCTGGCTTGGAGTTCTCCTCTCGGGAGCCTTGGGTGGATTATCTGTATCTGAGTATGTATCACAAAAATCAGATATGATGAGGACCTGCTCACTACACCTTGTTCAGCTTCTGCAAGGAGTTCGTGTGAATGAGCTCCATTACAGAACACATGGACACAGGCTTTGCCATACAAGAGCACACTATGGGTCCACATGTACTGCCTGTGGCAGTCACCAGTACCTGATGTTTCCGAGGATGGCGAGTCTCCCCTCCCCCTCCAATAGTCCTGGTATGACACTTGCACACAGCAGTACATGGTGGTGGGGCTGGGGAGAGGAAAGGTTGGTTCTTTCTGGAGCCACGTGGGATCAGCAAATGCCCTGAAGCATGAGACTGAGTGTCCTTATCAGGCCTTGCACATACTCAGATATTATCATGCTGCCTTTTGCAATTCACCCTGATGGATAAGCAGGAAAGGGAGGCCGCAGGGCAGCCAGACACTGCCCAGTCTAACTCAGCCCTGTTGCATTTCTCCATGGCACAGCTTGGTAAATCCCTCTGCTGCTCCTGGCCCGTCCCTAACATTCACCACTGCTTGGATCCTACAATCAGCCAACAACATGAAGAGCTTTTGAGGCTTCTTTCCCACTTGCTCTTTCACTCTCTTTCCCCCAGATCCTTGCTGCCACTGTCGACAATGCGAGCCTCCTCTTGCAGATCGACAACGCTAGGCTGACGGCCGATGACTTCAGAACCAAGTAAGTGCTGCTCTCCCTGGGAGTGAGATCTGTATGGGGATCCTTTTGTGCACGTCAAGCTTCCCCACATGCATCATGACTGGAAAAGAGGGAGAGTTCCTCTCTAAGAGGGAGCTTCCCATTCAGTTCCAATGAGACAACTGACACAATGAGGAAAATTCACTGGCAAACAAGGCATGTAAAATAAATGTGCATTTTGCAAAGCAAATAGGGACTAAACATTTGGGCAATGTCTTGCTTCCAGTAGAACCTATCTTATTTTATTTAGTTTGCATGTAGGACTTGATCTAATTTACATATCACTCAGCACACATAGGCCTGGGGCAATGGTGCTACCAGTATTTTAATAGGAGGCAAGTTACACATCGAAACAGAAGCACTCACCTCGGAGCTCAATATAGAATATGCCCCAAAGCTGCCCAGTAAAGTTACTGCTCTTAGCAGAAATTTGACCAACCAGCGCTGTTCCATCCATTGGACACTGCATCTCACTCACTGTGTCCCTCATTCACCCAACCCCCCCATGCAGCAGAAAGAGTTATAAGACATTGAAAGGTTGACAGCAGCATGGAGAGAAAAAAGGGGTGACAATTCAGTAGTGAGCACCCTTTTTATGCTTGAAGGTTTGAGACGGAGCAGGCCCTGCGCATGAGTGTTGAGGCTGACATCAACGGCCTGCGGAGAGTCCTAGACGAGCTGACCCTGGCCAGAGCTGACCTGGAGATGCAGATCGAAAACCTGAAGGAGGAGCTGGCTTATCTCAAGAAGAATCATGAGGAGGTGAGGACGAACCCAAGCACAAAGGAGGGGATTTATAAGTTGTAGCTAAGGGACAATGAAAATCAGGCCAATCAGCAGGGCTATTTCCAAGCATTAGGGTTGTTGGGAGGGCATCTGGGGATAAAGAAGCGGGGAATAATTAATTCTGCACAGCAACATGTCCTGTGTAGGCCTCAAGTCAGACTCGCCAGTATCTACAGCAACAGAAACCTGCTTCCCAGGCTGTGGAGCCACCTGTTGTTTGGGATTTAGTCGCTGTACAGAGGCAACTGAATCCCCATATGGAGATTTCTTAGGAAATTATTTTTATTATTTTACTTGTTGTTGACAGTTAGGGTCACAGTCCCATTGTGCTGAACAAACACACATTAGGAGATGGTCTCCTGTCTGAAAAGCCGCAAAGTGAGAAAACCCCCTCAGATGCACTGCAGTGGGTCTGTATAGTTAAGATGCAGCTTAACACAGCGTGTCTCTCTTGTCACAGGAAATGAAAATACTACGGAGCCAGCTGGGTGGAGATATCACTGTGGAGATGGACGCCGCTCCTGGGGTTGACCTGACCAAGATCCTGGCTGACATGAGAGAGCAATATGAGAGCTTGGCAGAGAAGAACCGTAAAGAGGCCGAGCAGTGGTTCTTCACCCAGGTACACAATGCCTGAATGAAGAGAAGCACTTTCCTGACACTTATGGGTGGGGGCAGAGCTTTACACACATCATTCGTGCAGTAACTAGATTGCTTTCCCTTGTTCCAGACAGAAGAGCTGAACCGAGAAGTAGCCATGAACACGGAACAGTTGCAGAGCGGCAAGTCGGAGATCACAGAACTAAGACGCACCGTCCAAGGCCTGGAGATAGAGCTGCAGTCCCAGCTCAGCATGGTAGGTGCCACTGGCTTCCCAGGGAGACACACACAAGGGCAGGCACAGAACTGAGTGACCCCCTCACTGAATTCTTTCCCCTCTACTCTGCATTCCCAGAAAGCCGCTCTGGAAGGCACCTTGGCGGAGACAGAATCTCGCTATGGTGCCCAGTTGGCACAGCTCCAGGCCCTGATCACGAGCGTGGAGGAGCAGCTGGCCGAGCTCCGATGCGACATGGAGCGCCAGAACCACGAGTACAAGATTCTTGTGGACGTAAAGACGCGCCTGGAGCAAGAGATTGCCACGTACCGCCGCCTGCTGGAGGGCGAGGATGCCCAGTACGTAAAGGGAGTCAATTAGATAGAGTGCCATGAAGCAGGGCCGGCTAATAATGACATGGCTAAACAACTGAATAACCTGTGTCCCTAGAGGCTCATTTTTAAATAAATAATCCAGATTCCTAGGTAGTTGTGAAGAAGACTAATAAGTGATGGCTCAATGGTTTATCCCATTACCATCCTCAGTGAGAACTCTGTCCTGGGAGGTATTTATTGTCTGAATTATGGAGTGTAACATAACATTTCCATCTTGGAGAGGCAGCATTGTCTAGTAGCTACGTGAAAACTCTAGCTTTCAGGGCTTTTGGGGGTCTATTCCTGGCTTCTTCAGCGATTGCATGACCCTGGAAAAGTAGCTAATAACACTAACAAACCTCACAGGAGGGTTGAGAGGCTAATATAATGTGCCTAAATCCCTTCACACCTTGAAAATCCTTCCAAGATCACATGTTCTGCTCAAACCTTAACTCTAGACAATTTCAAGGAGAGGACATTGGGGACCTGCAAATTGACATAATAATTAAATTAATCAGACTTGTGTCAAAATAATTATTTCTCCCCATAAGAGGCCTGCACCTTTGTTCTCTCACTGCAGCCTCTCCTCTGGTGTCTATATTTCTAATTTTCTCTCTTTTTTCTCCTCTTGTAGCATTGCCTCCCAGTACGCTTCAGCAAAAGAAGGTAAGAATTTGTCTTATCTGAAGTAATGATCACACATTTCTGCATCACATCCTTAGCAAGCTTCTTTCCATAGGCTCTAATTCATTAGTGGGTGCAAAACTGGAATGATTCCTTTGAAATATTGAAGATATTATTCAGACAAGTATTTGCGTAAAATGGAATATAGGATATGCCTTTATGACACTCAATTCTGCAGATACACTAGCGAGGATAAAAATTCCAAAGGATGATCAGATCCTTAGGACAGCTGATAGTTTCTTCTCTCTCTTTCTCCCTTGTAGCGTCAATGACCACCCGACAAGTCCGTACAATCGTTGAGGAAGTCCAAGATGGAAAGGTGATTTCTTCCCGCGAACAGGTCCATCATTCCCCCCGCTAAGACTACACACCACTCCACAGGCTCCAGTCCTGAGCACCTTGGATGCGTCAATATAGAGATCGTCACAGAAAAGGAAAAAGACTCCAGTCCATGTGCTGTAGATATGTAATACTGTCACCAAGGCTGTGTAGGACTGGGCTCCATTCGTGTGTTCCTTCCCTTTACATTCTGCCTCTGTCTCCCTCACCCTTGTTTGAGTGCTATGCTGTGCTCTTCCCATAAATGTCAAATAAAGCTTATCTTCTCATTCATGCAAACTAGAGTCTTGTCTCAGTTGTTCAAGGGGGCTAATGACACAGGCTCTGTAGGGGGAGATTGGTGCTGTTTGCTAGAGCTTCCATCAGCGCTCATGGGCAGCTAGAAGGAATTGTTCAGATGGTCACTACAAGGCATTGTACGCTAGATCACTGAGTGATCTGAATTAATACACCAGGACTAAACATTAAGGCAAGGAACTAGTGGCTTTATTGATCACATCCAACCTGGCTGAAATTCTGCAACTAAACTGTATAAACAGTGTCAGATATTCTGCCCTAAGTTGCAATGGTCTCATAATTTGAAACCTGAGAGAGACTCCTCAGGAACGGTCTCCCATTTGGTTGTTTCACAGTTCTGCTCAGGGACACAAGTGGCTATTCCACAGAGGAAGGTAAGAGATGGGGCTTCATCAGCTCACTGAGTCTGAGCCAAGGTGCATGGTGCACAGTGAAAGAAAATGAATCACAGACACCATCATACCAGCTCCCTGCCAACTGTCAGCCACACACCTCTATCAGTGCTGGCTGCGTTACATAGGTCACAACGCTTGGTGGTAAAATTAACTTGTGCGGCAGCTGTGTTAACGGTACCATTGGCTGACCCCTTCCTCGGTAACACAATTTCAGTTTTATTCAGTGTGACTTTCTTGGCAACTGTCCAGGTGTTTCCAAAGGGTCAGAAAAATGCAGACTCCTCAGATAGCTGTCAGGGGGTGTGTGACCTGCTTAGGATAAGGCTATTACATGCTGTGTTTGGGGTTTGATCCCCTGTGCCAATTTGTCATTACTGCCCATTCCTGATGCAGTGGGACACTGACACACTCCATCTCGACTGGCAGTTCCCGGAAGACAATTTCAGCTATCAGGGTACGTCTGCACTGCAATCAGGGGTGTAACTGCAGCACATGCAGACATACCTGAGATCTTTAACTGAGCTAGCTCAAGCCATCATAGCTGTGAAGCCACAGCGGCATGGACTGCTCCGTGAGCAGCCACCCAAGTAATTACCAAGGGTCTCAGGCAGGCTTGTCCAAGCGGCCAACGGTACATCACTGCCATTGGTATGTCACGCCTGAGCTAGCGAGGTTGAAGCTAGCTCAGGTGTGTCTACATGTGCTGCAATTACACAACCTGATTGCAGTGCACGTCTACCCTCAGCCATGGCTAGGTTCTGCCACCCTTCCTCCCTTTAAGTAGTACCTGGCTCCATATGTAGTGCTGTTGGACATCAACAGGATGATTCTGAGTAAGATATTACTGAACGTGTGTGAAGCTGGCAGAATCTGGTCCTCCTATTTTAAGCCCCTGTTTTTAGGGACCTTGGCCTGATTTTACCTGGCTAAGCTCTGGTATAGCTAGAGAGAGCTCTGGTTCTCCCTGAAAAGGAGCCTTTCTGTCCTCTCTCTGGTTCAGAATCCCAGAACTTACATGACCCCATCATCATTCCACTCAGACTCTGTTCAGGTACATTATAAACACGAGCCATGAATGCAGGGTTATGATCAGCAAAATGACTCTGTAAGATTAGCATCCTCTTACCGAACACATCTGTGCATTTATATAGCATCATTGATGTGCCTGGCATTTTACAGGAGGGAAATACATGGACAAGATTCCTCTTGCTAAGGATGGGTTGTTGGAGTCCTGTCTGCTCAGTTCTTCAGCTGAAGGCAGGAAACTTGCCTTTGTATGTTTCTCTTGTAAACGCCAGGTACACCCACAACGCAAGAAGACTTTTGTTGAAAGAACAAATCAAACAATTAAAGAACTAGACCAGGGGTGGGCAAACTTTTTGGCCCGAGGGCCACATCGGGGTTGTGTAACTGTTTGGAGGGCCGGGTAGGGAAGGCTGTGCCTCCCCAAACAGCCTGGACCCCGCCCCCTCCCACTTCCCGCCCCCTGACTGCTCCCCTCAGAACCCCTGACCCAGCCAACTCCCCCTGCTCCTTGTCCCCTGACTGCCCCCTCCTGGGACCCCGACCCCCTATCCAACCCCCTGCTCCCTGTCCCCGACTGCCCCGACCCCTATCCACACTCCCGCCCCCTGACAGCCCCCCCTGGGACCCCCACGCCCTATCCAACCGCACTCGGCTCCTCGTCCCCTGACCACCCCCTCCGGGGATCCCTCCGTCCCTAACTGCCCCCCCGGGATCCCCTTATCCAACCCCCCCTGCTCCCTGTCCTCTGATTGCCCTCCCGCCCCCTATCCACACCCCCGCCCCCTGACAGCCCCCCCAGGACTCCCACTCCCAACCCTCCCTGTTCCCCATCCCCTGACCCCCACCCCGCCAGAACCTCCACCGCATCCAACCGCACCCTCCTCCCTGACTGCCCCCCAGGACCCTCCGCTCCCTTACCCAATCCCCCCGCTCCTTACCCCCTTACCAGCAGCAGGAGCTCACAGCTGCGACACCCGGCCAGAGCCAGCTCTGCTCCCTAGCAGGAGCGGCGGGTCAGAGCGCGGCCCGCATGTTGGCCCAGCTGCAGCGGAGGGGGAACAGTGGGAGAGGGGCCAGGGACTAGGTTCCCCGGCCGGAGGCTCAGGGGCCAGGCAGGATGGTCCCGTGGGCCAGACGTGGCCTGTGGGCCGTAGTTTGCCCACGTCTGTACTAGAAGAAAGAATTAAAATTATTTCAAATGTAACTAGAGAAGTTCAGATTCAGATTCTCTGCTGTGTCTACTGGGTCATGGGTGAGATGGTTCTGGGTTCCTCTGTCTCACGTTGCTTGTACACTGCTGCAGCACAGGTAATAGTATCCCAAAAGTAAATGTGTGAGCTGGGGAACCATGGTCCCTGCCTGCCCCTACACCTGTGCTGCAGGGGGATTGGCAAAGCACCCAGCCACACTGGCTCTGTTCTAGCAGCAGACTCGCCTACCCCAGGAGCATCCGCACATGAAAGAGAGAGGTTATAAACCACACATTGGTTTAATAACACAATTAACCGTTACCTCAACTGGGTTTCTGATATTCTTTGGATTTGTGTTCCTTAGCTAAAGTACAGACTGGAGAATTACTATAAACTGCAGTGACAAGGTTAGTAGGATCGCTTCACATGTGATCCTTGCTCTCTGCAGCTGCCAAGCAAATCAGGCCTTATGGTCGTTTAGGTCTTATACCATTCTGGATGGTTTACCTTACACATTTTCTGTGTTGTCACTACATTCAGCTGGGACAATGCAGGAAGTTTCTGGTTCTTTTCTTCTTTTTATGTTTCTGGCATCAAGTGGGGGAAAGAATCTGGACCTCAAAATTACAGGCCTTGCCTCGTATCTTGTGTTGTCATTTACACCTGGACAAAGTGAGTGTAAACTGCCACCACGTTGCAATGGTAGGATTTGACACCCACTTTGTACCCATGTTGTACCTGTGGATGTGACCATCCATAGATGTCATAGATTTTACGGCCAGAAGGGATCTCTTGAAATATCAGGTTCACCTCCTATCTCACCCGATGCTTGTACAAAGCTGCTTCAGTAAATTATAAACACATGAAAGCTTTTGTGCCATCATTTTCTCTGCTATATCTAGAATTAGCTGTAATGTAATAGTAGTAAATATCCCAAAGACACATCCATCCCTATTCTCACTCATCAGTTCCATCCCCTTTCCTGTAAAAGGCTCCAGCCCGGGTGGGACGGAGCTGAGCAATCA
Source organism: Mauremys mutica (assembly GCF_020497125.1). Taxonomy (NCBI): domain Eukaryota; kingdom Metazoa; phylum Chordata; order Testudines; family Geoemydidae; genus Mauremys; species Mauremys mutica. The sequence goes on from NC_059096.1 coordinate 2,307,121, forward strand.
AAGCCTGCTCAGAAATATACATCTGTTGCTTGTGAGACATAGTCTCTTTCCCCTTTTATGGAAGCTGATCTAAGGAACGTAAGTTTTAGCTTTGGGGAAGGGGACTGTTAGGGCCTGTCTAGGAAGACAGTAAAGTGGTTGACATGGTACAACATGTGTGAAATATGCTTTCCTCCACACCCTGGAACATTATTAAATAGTGCCACTTAGATCTGTACCCGAGGGTTTTCAGCCTGGTAGGGAGTTTAGTATTGAGAATTGAGACAGCAGAGCTCGACCTTATTCAACCCTGCAATTTTCTGAGCACCTTGGCTCTTCACAGGCAGTTAGCATCTCTTGAGCAGTTGGTTTACATTGGGTGTGTACATCACTCAAAGGGTGCGCTCAGGGCAGGGAGCCACAAGGAACATCTCTGGTAACATCTGATTAACTTGTTCATTAGATTAACGATACAGAACTGTGTTGTTCTGAGCATTATTCTTAATCCCCAATTCTTAAATCCAATAACCGGTCCCCAGGCCATTCAGACTGTTTTCTTGGCTCGTTCTTTACACTGAACTCTCCTCTTTCTTAGAGAGTTCCATAATTTCTAAAGTTCTTCCCTCTAATAGCCATGCCCTGGATTTTAAAAAATGACTCGGGGGATCGCAGTCTAGTTCTTAATGGCAGATGTTGACATCACAAAATCAATGACCGCATCCAACACTAACTGGGCCTCTTAATGGCTGCCTCAGCAGCGAGGCCAAGCATTGAATTGGCCAGGGGGTCTGAAGTCCCCTCTCACCTCCAGAGGAGATCTTCCAGGATGAGGTGAAGGTACGTCGCCGGGGAGCGTTATGGAGGAAGCCTGCACGTTTGCTGCCAATTGTGTCTGTTCTGTGGTTACACAGAAGACTTGGGTTCAGAGCTGTCCACCAGACCTCTTTCACCAACACCATGCTCACAAAACTAAAGACACACATTAGAGCAGGGGTTCTCACAACATTTTTTTTGGTGGTCTCAGAGTGTGACCACCAACTCTTGCTGGTGGCCACTCACACAATTTTTCCTAAAATACTTAATGAACTTTAGGAAAAACAAATAAATATGCACATGTCCGTGTCCAAATCATAACAATGTATTTATGTGGGTTTTTTTTGTTTTGCAGACTCAATAATAAAAATAACGTACAGTTGTCTCTATTCTTTACTGGACCTAAACAGAATAGAAACACAAACAAGGTGCTTTGCATGTTCTTGTCTTTTGTTGTTGTTGTTCCTTTTGCTTTTTTGGCTGCATTTTTTAGACTTGCTAGCCAGTAAGTCTGCTTCTATGAAAAGTGATATTGGTATGTTTGTTAATATCACTGTTCAGAGCAGCAGACTGTTAGTTGGCTGAGAGGCAGTGAGAGGCGATATTAACAAATATACAAATATCACTTTTCACAGCAGACCTACGCAGCCTTGGCAAGTCGGGGAACAAATTAAGACTTGGATGGGGAGGTGGGTAGGGAGGCAGTGGGGGCGATGAGGGGGGTGGTGAGACTGGGGATGGAGGCTTGCAGCTGAGGGATGGAGCTCACTGCCTCGCAGTCAGAGCCAGTGGCAGGAGCCTGCTGCCACCCGGCCGGAGCCTAGGGCTGAAGCCAGAAGCCAGAGCCCCACTGCCCCGGGAAGGTGGAGAACTCACACCGGCTGTCTGCTCCCCTGGTGTTTGTGGCTCCAAAGGGGGGCAAGGCAGCCCCAGAGGAGGGGCCGCTTTGTCCCCTGCCCCCCAAATCACCATCCAGGAGGCTGGGGCTGCAAGAAAAGCCCCCGGTGGCCATGGCGGCCGCATTTGAGAAATGCTGCATTTAAGGTTTTATTTAAGGTTCTTCCTGAAAACAGCAACGATCACAAGAGATTTACCAAGCACGCAGTAATTACTGAGAATGGTACTCGGTAAAACCCAAGAAAGAAAGATTTACTTCACAGAAATGCACTGGAGGAGTCTGAATGGCTCTGTCTCACATTCGACAGTGTGACATAATGTAAAAATGTAGCCTGGAGCAATGAGCCTCCCACTTGGAATCACACCTGACTGTACACTTATTAGAAACAAGAAGAAACATAGAAACACTCTTTGTGAAGTGAAGTGTTTCTAGTGGAATGTGAAAAAAGCAAGAACACATCAAGGAGAAAAATGATGATTCTGGAAGTTGGCTCAGACTTTAAGGGTGATGAAAACCCTGGGGAATGTAAGAGAGAAAAAAGGACCTTGCGGTGGCAACGCCCCCTGTTGTGGGTATAAAAGGAGCTCAGAGTCAGGGAAGTTAGCAGCACTCTCCTTCTTTCATAGCTGAGCTGGGTGACTCTCTTGGGCTTTAGATCCTCAACTACCTTTCACCATGACCACCAGCGTCAGGCAATATTCCTCGTCTACATCCCTAAAGGGGTTAGGTGGATTAGGTGGATTAGGTGGATTAGGAGGTGGCTCCACACGGGTTTCCTCTGTGAATCTTGGAGGTCCCTACAGAGCCCCAAGTATTCATGGGGGATCTGGTGGCTTTTCTGTCTCCTCTTCTAGGTATGTCTCTGGAGTAGGAAGTAGCCTGGGTGGTGGCTACGGGGGGAGCTACGGTAGTAGCTTTGGAGGTGGCTATGGGGGTGGCCTTGGAGGTGGCTATGGGGGTGGCCTTGGAAGTGGCTATGGGGGTGGCCTTGGTGGTGGCTTTGGAGGTGGCTATGGGGGTGGCTTTGGAGGTGGCTTTGGCGGTGGTGATGGCATTCTCCCTGCGGGTGAGAAGGAAACTATGCAGAACCTGAACGACCGCCTGGCTACCTACCTGGACAAGGTGCGCGCTCTGGAGGAGGCCAATTCTGATCTGGAGATTAAGATCAAGGAATGGTATAAGAAGCAGGGACCCAGTCCTGACCGTGACTACAGCCCATATTACAGGACAATTGAAGACCTGAGGAGCAAGGTATGACACTATTGTTAAAAAGGTCTGATGTCTCTTGTCTGATTTTCTTTATTACAGATTGCCTTGTGTCTAAAAACTGATTACCAAGGGATTAACTGATTACAGGCAACAGATATAATAAGGGCTTCATAGCAATCCTGTGCCCAGACACAAATGAAGGAGATTTAGCAATTTAGGGCTTGTCTACACTGGCACTTTAAAGCACTGCAACTTTATTGCTCAGGGCTGTGAAAAAACACCCCCCTGAGCGCTTCAAGTGTCAGTGTAGACAGTGCACCAGCGCTGGGAGCTACTCCCCTTGGGGAGGTGGTTTTTTATAGCGCTGGAAGAGTTCTTTCCCAGTGCTGGTGCTGCAACAGCGCTTTAACGTTGCTAGTGAAGACATGCCCTTACACTCACCCGTGATTTAATTATATTCCTTCAGAAGGAGCAAACTGCATTTCCTGTTAAATGATTTCTAATAGGGAAACAGACTTCGGGGCAGAAAAGTAGCAGCAGAAGCCTACTGGTTCATGTTGATTAGATGTTCCGTCTTGGGTGCTGCAGCACCATTAGAAGGAAGCGGGCTGCAGCAGCAATACTGCTGGTAGGATTATACACAGATGGCTGAGTACCGGATATTACTTACGCTCCAAGTATGTGCTTCTTCTGCCAGATGTTTAGCTCATCAGAAGGCTGTGAGCTCTCAGGGCAGGGACGTCTTATCTGTTTGGCACCATTCACCTATTGTAGGACACTTTGTGAACACACGGATGCTAAGATAGTCATAATGATTATAATAATCACTTCTAGCCTGTTACTAGGCTGAATTTAGAGGTTAAAAAAGAGACCAAATCAGATGATAACAAGGATGTGGGACCTTTGCAATTCCAGAATGGCTGACACAAGACCTAACATTTTCCATATGCTCAAAACTAGGAGGATTCAGAACAATTTGGGCCTGATTCTGTTCTCTCTTACACCAGTGTAGGTCAGGAGTAACTTCACTCAAGTCACTGAGAGCAGAACCAGTCCTGTCATCTTCATTCTAATTCATTTTTGTGTCTCAGCATTTGCACAGTAAGGTCTCATGAAAAGGCCCGAGGGATGCCCTCACTGCAGCACCAACGTTCACGCCACTCACTGGTCACTTGTGTCGTTTGCATTCATTTTATTTTACGTTCCTTTCAGTAGGCTAGGTTGTGACATCCTTACTCAGTCCTTACCCAGACAAAACTTATTGAACGTAGAGTCATTGGGGGTCATGGGGAGTGTCTCCTGAGTAAGGATGCAGTCACAAATGCAACATTTGTCTCGCTGTCACTATCTTCTCCTTACAAAGCATCAGCAGTGAATGTCAGCAAAACATCAGGTGTGCAGAAAGTGAGACTCTCAGCGAGGCAGGTGAATCAGACTTCGAGCTAATAAAACGCCCATGGTATTTTCTTTTCTTCATTTTGGCTCCACTTTGCTAACTTTACTTAGAGTCCCAGGTTTAGTTTTCCTCTCCCTGGAGCTTCGGGATGGGTTCTAAAGGGAGCTCAGACACAGTGAGATTTTCTGCTCAGAGAATTCCACTCAGCTTCTGTCCCTGCCTCGTGCATGAGAGTGTGACTGACAGCAACGGACGTCCTGGAGCAAGAGACTCAATGATTATTGTTATTTATTCTTTGTATTACTGTTGTGCCTCGGAGCCTTGGCCACAGAGAGTCAAACCCAGGCCCAGCTTGAAAACTGCTTCACAGGGGTTTTTTAACTGACTCAGAACTGAAAAGCTCTCAGCTGCATTGAACCTGAACTGACCCCCAAACCAGTAACTGGTTTAAAACAACAGGTTCAGTGATCAGGTGCTGAGAGATGGTCTTTGGGAGTGCTGAGGAAGGGTCTCTCTCTGCTCCCACCCTACAGAGAACGAGGCAGGGGCCACACTTCCCAGGAAGCCATTGGAGGAGATGACACTAGAGGGAGGCAGGAGAAAGGCATTCTGGGACTGGTAGTTCTCCTGTCTGGCATGCCCAAGGAGAGGCCTGTCCACGGAAGGCAACTACGACTCCCAGAACACCTCCCTCCCCTCTCTGTCCCCTCCAGTTTCTTGCTGAGTGCATGTTCCTTCCTGCTGCAGAAGTCAGCATAGAAAGGGCGTTTTCTGGGCTGAATTTCCTTTTCCATTTCCTCAGTGATCAAATATGACGGACAGAGTTCTGGAGGATGTTGTACTAGGGCGTGCAAATAATTTGTTTAAAAATATTTTTTCACAGTGAAAGAAATATTTATCGTTGTACTCTTTGGTTAGGAGTTACAGTGCAAGCATAAGAGTGTGTGACATTAATCTGCTGGCAATGTATCCGAACTGGTTCCTACTGTTTAAGTGGTTGCATTGGTCACTGATCCATCGTTCGAAGTTAGTGTCGGAACCGAACAGTTAGGAAGTGTTGATGAACCTGAACTGGAACTGCCCCCAAATTGTAATGGTTCGACTCCCTGCTCAGCCATTGACCAGGACCCGATTGTACATAGGCGCTGGATAAACACAGAACGTAAAGAGAGTTCCTGCCCCAGAGAGATACAGTCTAAGTATAAGACAAGAGATAACAGGTGGATACAGACAGACCAGCGGGGGATCACAAGGAAACAATGAGACAATACTGGTCAGCATGACGTGCTGTGGTCTCGGCACACCAACAGCCTAACCATTTTCTACAGGCTTTATCATATTAGATCTGACCAGTGGTCAATCGAGTCTCATATGCCGCTTCCTGTATGGCTAATACGTGATGATTCAGAGGAAGGCAAGTCTGCCCCCTCCCTAATATACACAACGCTGTAGGTGAGGAGAAAAATCTTTCCTGACCTCTGTAAGTTACTGTCATATGTCCTGAAGCATGAGATCTGAGCACCATGACCTTAGCATGTAGCTGCAAACATTATTAGTCTTTAAATTATCCAGCTCTTTTAAAAATCCAGCTAAAATATTTGAAGTTGAAGGAGAAACTATATGGGATGAGACACTGCTTGCTCACTACCTTTCTTTCAAATGAGCATAGTTCCCAAGATGAATACCCAGAGTTTTATAGGCATGCAGATGATACAGAGATATGTACAAAATAAGTATCTAGAGAGACAGATATAGGGTGCCTGATTCTCATTTACACTAAGCTCATTTTATACATGCTGGCCATGTATAAGGTGGGTATAAATTATATTTGCACACACAGTGGGGCCCGTTTCCATGACTAGAGCAGTGCAAAGGGCCATTAGTGCAAATGAGAATTTGGTCTATACCAGCTTGTCTCATATCTCCACGGTACAGTTATGCAAATTCTACCACATAGGAGCAGAAGGCCAGTGCTGCTCCTGGCCCTTCTCCTGATCATTAATTTCTGTTTGCATCCCTCAATTAATCAGCAATATGCAATTTTTGAAACTTCTTTTTCAATCCCTTTTATCTCCTCTTTTCTCTTCCCCAGATCCTTGCTGCCACTATCGACAATGCCAACATTGTCTTACAGATTGACAATGCCAGGCTGGCAGCTGATGACTTCAGAACCAAGTAAGTCCAGGGCTCCTTGGAGCTCTGATGAGAAGGGAAATGTGTAAAAAGGCCATTCTGCTTGAAGATCTCTGTTGTTTATTGCATTTGAAGATGCTTCCCATGTTCCTATGTTATGGAATGGGGGAGCCTGTGTCAAGCGTGACCTTCATTTTAGCTTCCATGAATTCAGAAGAAACTTTTGAAACACCGAAGGAAACTCTGTTAGCAAACATGCCATTCAAAAATATAAGAAAGTTGGGGAGGAAAAGGGAGTGAAAAATCGGTATCAGCTGGATGTGCCTGAGTTTTTGACCTTTTTTACACTTCAAGGTTTGAGACAGAGCTGGCCCTGCGCATGAGTGTTGAGGCTGACATCAACGGCCTGCGCAGAGTGCTGGACGAGCTGACCCTGGCCAGAGCTGACCTGGAGATGCAGATTGAAAACCTGAAGGAAGAGCTGGCTTACCTCAAGAAAAACCATGAGGAGGTGAGGACGAAACAAGGCACAAAAGAGGGACCTATAAATTGTAGCTAATGCACAATGGAATCTGCACAGGCCAATCAGTAGGAACAGTTCTGAGATTTGCAGTTGTTGGGCAGGGATATGGGCAGGTAAAGAATAGGCTCTGAACATCTGTTCTGTAGGTACCAGGTAAGTTACATCCGCTGCTTACAATTCAGGTAGTTTCTACTGGAGCCAAGTCATTGGCTATAGGAACAGAACCGTACATTGGTTGCTAGGTTGAGAAGTCACCTGATGCTTGGGATTTTATTAGCCAAACAGAAACAATTGAAACGCCCATAGTATTTTTTTTAGGTCTCTATGCAGGGTGCAAGTGGGAAAAACCTCCTCAGATGCACTGCAGTGGGTCTGTATAGTTAAGATGCGGCTGAACACAGCGTGTCTCTCTTGTCACAGGAAATGAATATACTACGGAGCCAGCTGGGTGGAGATATCACTGTGGAGATGGACGCCGCTCCTGGGGTTGACCTGACCAAGATCCTGGCTGACATGAGAGAGCAGTATGAGAGCTTGGCAGAGAAGAACCGTAAAGAGGCCGAGCATTGGTTCTTCACCAAGGTGCACAATGCCTGAATGAAGAGAAGCACTTTCCTGACACTTATGGGTGGGGGCAGAGCTTTACACACATCATTGCCTGTTAGGTTCACTCCCTCAGGGGCACCTGGCATTGGCCACTGTCGGTAGACAGATACTGGGCTAGATGGACCTTTGGTCTGACCCGGTATGGCCTTTCTTATGTTCTTATGTTCTTATTCGTGCAGTAACTAGATTGTTTTCCCTTGTTCCAGACAGAAGAGCTGAACCGAGAAGTAGCCATGAACACGGAACAGTTGCAGAGCGGCAAGTCGGAGATCACAGAACTAAGACGCACCGTCCAGGGCCTGGAGATAGAGCTGCAGTCCCAGCTCAGCATGGTAGGTGCCACTGGCTTCCCAGGGAGACACACACAAGGGCAGGCACAGAACTGAGTGACCCCCTCACTGAATTCTTTCCCCTCTACTCTGCATTCCCAGAAAGCCGCTCTGGAAGGCACCTTGGCGGAGACAGAATCTCGCTATGGCGCCCAGTTGGCACAGCTCCAGGCCCTGATCACGAGCGTGGAGGAGCAGCTGGCCGAGCTCCGATGCGACATGGAGCGCCAGAACCACGAGTACAAGATTCTTGTGGACGTAAAGACGCGCCTGGAGCAAGAGATTGCCACGTACCGCCGCCTGCTGGAGGGCGAGGATGCCCAGTACGTAAAGGGAGTCAATTAGATAGAGTGCCATGAAGCAGGGCCGGCTAACAATGACATGGCTAAACAACTGAATAACCTGTGCCCCAGAGGCTCATTTTAAAATAAATAATCCAGATTCCTAGGTAGTTGTGAAGAAGACTAATAAGTGATGGCTCAGTGGTTTATCCCACTACCATCCTCAGTGAGAAGCCTGTCCTGGGAGGTCTTCATTCTCTGGACTCTGGAGTGGTTAGAGCATGGGACTGGAATGAGAAGAGCTGGGCTCTGGTGCCAACTCATTGAACAAGCTTAAAAGTTAATTGACTTCTCTAGCCCTTGGCTTTCCCATGTGTAAAAGGGTGTAAATAACATTATTATTGTGCCTCACAGGAGGGCTGAGAGTTATTTGACAGCTCTGTAAAGTGATGTGAGATGCTTTGATCTTTTTGAAAGGGTTTTCTCCTAGTGTTATAATACTGGACAATTTCAGGGAGACTCAGCCTGTTGCAGGAAGTGAAAAGCAAGGTTAAGTCAGAACAAATATTGTCAGGTGTCATTCTAAATAATTAATTTACATTTTTGGGGGGTCTGTGATTTTTTATCATCTGTGACCTTGCTGTCTCTCCCCCACCACTGAATACAGACTGTGGGATCCCGAAGCCGTGTTCATGTTTCTAATTTGCCCTTATTATTATTCCCCTTGTAGCATTGCTTCCCAGTACTCGGCAACGCTGTCCTCGCAGGCTGGGAGAGATGGTAAGGATGTACCTTATCTGAAGTGTAACTTGGACACATCTGTAGCAAGCGGCTTTGCAGTGTACAAGCTAATCAGTTAACAAATTGTGCAATCTGATTACTAACAAAGTATTCTGTGGAGAATGGGTATTTGGAAAAATCTGAAAAATCAAATAATACCTAAACCTTCAAATGGTCACCTAATTTTGTTTAGTTGGGATCAAGTGTGAAAATCCATCACTGGAATCTGGAGATGGAGGTACTGGTTCAAATATGAGCTCAAAATTATATGCAAATAGCTCAATCTTCACTTTAAAGGTCTACAAATTGTGGTGACCTTTCCTATGAATCCAGGCTGAGATTTTGCTTTCTCTTGACTTGTTTAGGTGATTTATACAAGTTAACTTTTGGAATCACATTTTTTCTTTCTCCCCTCAGCCAATGAAGGATTCTTTGAAACAGTATATTCAAAATGCCTAGGGAACATACATCATATCTTCTCTATGCTCCAAATAACTGTTTTTCTCTCTTCTTTGAAGTAATCTCATCCGCTCGTCAAGTCCGCACGATTGTTGAGGAGGTCCAAGACGGAAAGGTGGTCTCTTCCCGTGAGCAGGTTCAGCTTTCCACCCGCTAACAGTACAGAGCACTCTATGGATCCCGGTCTCAAGGCCGGAGCCGCTCAGAAACAATAAAGCAAGAGATTCACTGAATGATCCAGTCGCTGTATCTGACTGGGCCATGGGGAATACTCAGCTCAGTTTGTGCATTCTCCTTCACCTGTCTTTGAGTGCTGCACTGAAGTCTGCAAATGTCTAATAAACCTTTTCTTCTCATTCATGCAAAATTGAATCTTGTCTTTGTCACTCTAAAGGCCTGAGGCAAACCCTTGGTGGGAGGTACCATATAGCCAAGAGTCACCCACGGGCAGCCAGAAGATGGAGTTGTTCTGAGGTTGAATGAAGGACGAGAGCAAGAGGGATAGGTTTCCCAAATGCAGCATAAAGAATCTTGGGGAATGTTTTGTTACTCAGCGGATTGCTAGGAAATACCTGGGAATGGCTGAGCGAAGAACTTTATAGGATTTATTGATGGTGGAGGTGATGGCTGGGGGATTGTGCTTGAGACTGAACAAAATGTAACAGTTTGCAGGAGTGCTCATTAAAGCTAACAATACTGGGCTCAATTCTGTAACCGTTAATCACACTGAGAAGCACCTACAAAGTTGTATCATTGACTTCAATAGGACTAGTACTTTCATAAGTATTACTCAGAGCAAGTTAGGATTGCAGCATTGAGCTTACTGCAATTTAACTGACCAATCTAGGCATTAAAATATCTGCAAAAAGGACTCTGTTCATGAGAGACGAAGGTTTTACTTTTATGAAATGTTCAAGTTGAGGAGCTCCCAGTTTCATGACTTGCATAGAGATATCATTTGGATATATTTATCAGAAAAGGTAGGAATCGCTCCAAATCCCTCTCTGTACAGAATTCCACTGTATTTCTAAGTCACGTTATAAAATTAGAGTAAATTAAATATAAAGCTACAAACACAAATGTCATTTCAGTTCCTGTTTTCTTACCTAACTTATAGGGTAACCACTTTACTAGGCATATTATATATAAAATGTTCACAGAACATTTTGCAGGTGCCTTCGCATTACCTTGTGATCACATTTAACAGACAGCAACAAAACCAATAAAAGTTTTAGAAGACCTGACCTATGAGGAAAGGTTAAAAACCTCGGCATGTTTAGTTTTAGGGAAAAAGTAAAAAAAAGTGACAGAAAAGGGGAATCCCTCACAAACAATTCAAAACTTGCTTTTGAAACGCTACACACTTTCAAAATGAAACAAAATATGCTGAAGGTTTTTTTGTTGAAAAATAAGAGTGAAATGTTTTGAATGAAATGTAAACTGATCATTATCTTTACAATTTGTGAAAAAACAAGATTTTGACCAGAAATTCTTGTAATTTACCATTGCTACCTCTCCACCAGTCATAGCAATAGCAGAGACTGTCGGGTAAACACAGGCATTTTTATCAGAGTGTCGTCTAATTCTGCTCGGAGATGGGTTAGATAACCTGATGGTAAAAGTGTACAAGGCTTGTCTACACTACAGTCTCAGTATTGACATCACTAATGGAGCTGCAATAATGGTGACTTGTGTGTCCTAAATTTGCCGGTGTAGCTGCAGCATAAATTACATTTATTAATTATGGCCAAGGTATTGTTGGCACCACAAAGGGCTGAAAATAAATAATCAAGAGCACCTTCGAGCTATTATATATTTGTGGTGACAAGATGAGCTCAGCCAAATAGGACACACAATACTTGGGAAAGCCAGGCTCTGCAGGACGGGACACACTCTCCTCGAGGATGACAAGAGTTTGCCAGAGAAAATGCTGAAGAGTGAACTTTTAATGGGTAGAATAAAGCAAACACAGGAAAAGATGGACTGCAACATATGGGGAGATACAAGGGCAAACAAATGAATGTGGGGAACTAAAGAACCATGTGACAGATCAAATTTCCAAGTAAGCTGTGCTGTATTACATGAGCTAGATGGTATTGTTCTAATTGAGAAAGGAGTTAGAGCCCAAATAACAAACACTACTGCATTTTCCCCACCCTCCCCTGTAATGGGACTCCTCTAGCTTCTCTTCCCTAAAGCAGTGGTTCTCAACCAGGAGCCCACAAGCAGGTTTCAGGGGCTCCGCCAAGCAGGGCCGGCGCTAGACTTGCTGGGGCCCAGGGCACGAAGCCGAAGCCCGAACAACCTAGCTTCACAGGGCCCTCTGTGGCATGGAGCCCCGGGCAATTGCCCTGCTTGCTACCCTCTAATGCTTTTATATGCAGAAAAAATAGTTGTTGTGGCACAGACGGGACATGGAATTTTTATAGCATGTTGAGGGGGGGAGGGTTAAAACGAAAGAAAAAGCTGGAGAACCCCTGCCCTAAAGGAAAACCTGCTCAAAAGTTGTAGAATGGAAGATAACCATGTGCAAAACTAGTTATTCCAGGCAGTAGCTGACAGACTGGCCAACCTACAGCTTCCAGAAATGTCTATTCAGGAAAGGAAGGAGTGGGCTGGTGGCAGGGTACTTTCTTTGCCAACTACCAGGGAGTTGGCAAAAGGGTCTAAGAGTAATATCCAGACTCTTAGATATTGGAGCTAGAAAAGACACGTATAGATGGCTTGGCTGGCATATCTGTCTAGATCTACAGACCTGTAACATTAGTCCAAGTCAATTCAGTGGAATGAGCAGGTTTGATTCATCAAGTTCCTTCAGTTCATTTATGTGGGAAAAGCTGACACTAGAATTGGGCAGATTGGATTTAGTTTCTATAAAAGCCAAAAGGAAAATATATGACAATATGCACCACTGAAAAATGTAACATCCCCATGCAGGATCCGCATCCCAGAGTGACTAGAACGCCCAGGTAGATCTGGAGACATGGTTACATGTAGGAAAGTAATTCTCCTCCCTAGCACAACAGTCAGTGCTGCCCACTCCGTTTTGGTTAATCATCACCCCCAAAAGCACAGTGCTTGCAGAACTCATTGATACCCAGGGAATGCTGCTCTGCTTCCAGTGACAAATTCACAACTAGCGTAGACAGGTGTGACTCTGTTGGCTTCAGTGGAGATGTGACCAGCACTAGAGATGTGTCAAAGATGAGTCTCATAAAGAAGCTGTTCATTGGCTCCCCGAGGTGGTTTTTACTACTTTTTGCTACAGAAGTGAACTCACTATGTTTGCTGTGGGTTCTCTGTGCAGGAAATGAATTGTCTGAGAAGCCAGTCAACTGGTGATATCAATGCGGAGGTGAGTTCCTGTCCTGGTCCAGATCCTAGAGATGAGATGCCAATATGAAACTATGATGCAGCCCTGTAGCCAGAATCCAGCTTACTTTCTAGACCTTGGTCTCTCCCCTGCTGACAGTACACTCGGTTCTTGTGACCCCTCTCCTTTTACTTTCACCCTTCAGCCCCAAGTCACAGGGCATGGTTGCATAGAGACTGTGACAGGATCCACGGGGTGCAGCCTGGAACTGTGGGATCACTGTGCCCCCTTAACTCTTCAGGCTGAGTTGTCTCTCGCAATGCCTTGCTAGTGACCAGCAGCAAACCCCTCCAGGTGCTATGATCACTCAGCACACCCTGCTAGTTTGCATGGATGCTCCCAGAGCCACTCATGAATCATACAGAGAAAGGCACCAACCATATCCCACCAGTTCCCAGCCTTGTACCTCAGGAATATACCGTCTTGCACTACACAAGACCTTTCTTGAGCAATGCAAGTTTATTAATTGGTTCACCGCTTCATCAATGGAAAGAGGACATACACTAGCCTCTGTAACCTGAGCAGATTTACCAAACACATCAGGCAAACTCACTGGTAAAAATAAACAGTAAAACAAGTTTATTGACTACAAAAGATAGATTTTAAGTGATTATCAGGCAAACAGTCAGAGAGAGTTACCAAAGAAAATAAAATCCCAGCATGCAGTCTAAACCCTAACCCTTACCATACCAGACAGTATTTAGATCAAGCAATGTTCTCACCCCACTGATGTTACAGTCCTTAATATACAGGATTGTCTCTTAAACCTGGGCCAGTCTCCTCTGTTGGAGTCTTCAGTCTTCTGAGCATTCTTGTTGCTTGCAGCATAGGTGGGGGCAGGACAAAAGGCCAAGCCTGTGGCCACTGTGTTCTGTTTTATACCCTCAGTCCATGTGCTTGGAGAACACAAGTCCAGGCATGTCTGGTGGGCATTGCTGAGTCACAAGGTGAAGCAATACCCCGGTGTCTCTCCTATGAGTGAGTCACTGAACTGTAACTCCTTGGCTGGACAATCGCTGGTGATGTCTGCTCAGCACCCATCCAGGTGTTGGCTACCACCCTTGTCGTTGTCTCTGGAGCGCTAATATCTGGGCACTTCCCAAACCCACAGCATATTTTAGTGACAACCATACAACACAATTCTTATAAGTTTATATGCATTGATGGGATACATATTTAGATTGAACAATGGCTTTCACCGGATCATAACCTTTCCCCTGATACCTCACCTGGCCGGCTTTATATGCAATATCACAATTATATATAACTGAGGAATATGGGGGTTACAAGGTGTTCCCCCGAGGTATAGAGTGTCACAGAGACCATTGTTCTCAACATTGACCACAGATTAGTTCAGTGGCTCTAACTACTCTTTCAGCCACCTGCTCTGCAACTCAAGGAATTACTCAAAAAGGTAAATTCTAACCAGCATCCTTAGGAGCTGCCTGCTCTGAGACTCTGTGTTCAGAGAAGAGACAGTGTTTAACTCACACAATATCCTCAGCAACCATCTGGGTGTGCTTGTGTAGCCAGCCCTTTGGCAAGACCTTATCTATGGAGAGCTCTGTATCCAGTTCATCTAGTTCATCTCTAACAATAACTGGTCCCAGGCATTTCACTAGTGCTTTGGCCACAGCTATGCTTATACGGCACCCCGAGCTAAGTGTGCAAAATGCTTTACAGAAAGAAAAGGCGGCACAGTCCTTGCCCCAACAAGTTTATAATCGAAATTAGACAGAGGAAGTGATGACAACAGGCAAAGATGAAAGGAGGGAAGGGAGGAAGGAGGGTTACACAAAGGAGAGAAGACGTGATTCATGTTATGTGGGGAATGCCATTTATAAGCTTTACGTTTTTTCTTTTCTCACTTTTCCTACATGAACAATGTACAGCAAGAGAGGACGAGCAGGTGATTGACAGGCCCAGGCTTAGGCTGAAAGTCACGAGTAAGACTAAGATTTTGTCATGGTTATTTTTAGTAAAAGTCATGGACGGGTCACGGCCAAGAAACAAAAATTCACGGAATCCGTGACCTGTCTGTGACTTTTGCTGCTGCAGCTCCCTGGTTTCCCCCCGCACCGTGGTGGCTGGGAGCTGGGGGTTCCCCCTCCACCCATGGAAGCTGGGAGCAGCAGGTGACCTTAGTTCCCAAGGACTCAATGACCTTTCAGGGTCCCTTCCAGCTCTATGAGATAGGTACATCTCCATATATTATAGCAGTTGTGGTTAAAATGAATTGTGCTCCCATTGGGAGGCAGAATCACCAGCCCATCCATGGGGAGCAGAAATGAATACAGATTACAGCATCATCAAAAAGAAATTTCTGTAGGGACAAATGAACAGATGCTACAAGGTGTGAATGAGAAGACTGAGGTTATGGCTACACTAGAGCATTTACAACAGTAGAGCTGGAGCGACGCAGCTGCACTGCTGTAAGCTCTGTAATGTAACTACTCTAAGCTCACAGGAGAGAACCCTCCTGTCAGCTTAACAACTCCAGCCCTGCCAGCGGCAGTACTAGCTATGTCAGTGGGAGAAGCGCTCCTGACAACTGTCTAATCTATCTATCAATCTGCATGTCAACACTGGCAGTTAGGTTGGTGTAACGTACATAGGCGGCAGGTTTGTATAATTTTTGGTGGGGCCCAAAATGGTGGTGCCCCCCCCGCTCCCGCCCTGTAAGCCGATATAAAATGAAGCGGCTGGGATTTAAAGGGCTCTGGGCTCCCCGCGGCTCCAAATATTGGTGGAGCAGAGCCCCTGACTTTGAATATTCCTGGGGCTTTAGACCCAGGAGCCCATATAAGTTGGCGCCCATGGTAACGTACATTGTTCAGGGGTTGGCTCTTTCACATCCCAGAGCTACGTAAGTGCCTCCGTAGACACCACTAGTCACATGTTTGGAATCATCATGAAATACTGCATATTGCAAAAAATTATACAAGACTATGTTTATCCTAGATTTTTTGAATACTCGTGTATTTTAAGGTATGATGTAGCTACTCTAAATTCTCCATAAAAGTCTATTTTATGATGTAGATCTGATTTTCTGTATTTATTTATTGTATGGTTTGTAACATTTGTAAAGATTTATGTAAGTGTAAACTCCCATGATGATTACCAACCCTCAGGCTGTGAGCTCTCAAGGCCTGGGACTGTCCTCGCGTTGTTTGTGTGTCCAGTTCCTAGTACAATAGGGCTTCTATACTTGTATGAGATCTGTATATACTACTGCAATACAAATAATATTTCACACCTAGTCTAACACTTGCTTAGTATCAATGGCCGTAAATGCTATAAGCTGTGAGGCAGTCATATGAATGAAACATCACAAATGTATTGTACAATATTTGTACAAAATGTAAATATAAATAAAAGAATCATTTAAGAAGAAACAGCAAGTTGGGTATACCTCTATCTATCTATCTATTGTGACAAAGTTCCTCCTCCACCTTGGTGGGTCCTGCGCTTATTCACAGATTCACCCTGTGGGCTGGGAAACAGCCCAGAGACCTTCCCCTCTGGTAGAAGCCACAGTCCAGGTCAATTCCTCCTGTGTTTGATCAGGAGTTGGGAGGTTGGGGGGAACCCGGACCCTCCCTCTACTCCAGGTTCCAGCCCAGGGCCCTGTGGACTGCAGCTGTCTAGAGTGCCTCCTGGTACAGCTGTGCGACAGCTACAACTCCCTGGCCTACTTCCCCATGGCCTCCTCCCAACACCTTCTTTGTCTTCACCACTAGACCTTCCTCCTGATGTCTGATAACGCTTGTACTTCTCAGTCCTCCAGCAGTTTGCCTGCTCACTCTCAGCTTCTTGCACGCCTCTTTCTCCCAGTTCCTCGCACGCACTTCCTCTCCTCTGGCTCCCTTTGGCCTGACTGGAATGAGCCTTTTTATAGCATTAGAGGGGCCTTAATTAGAGTCAGGTGCTTAACAGCCTCACCTGACTCTTAGCAGGTTAATTGGAGTCAGGTGTTCTCATTAGCCTGGAGCAGCCCCTGCTCTGGTCACTCAGGGAACAGAAAACTGCTTATCCAGTGGCCAGTATATCTCCCTTCTACCACTCTGCTGTTCCCAACTGGCCTGGGTCTGTCTATCTAATCTATCTATCTAGCTATCTATCTGCATTGAACTGACCACCTTAATGTCTGGTGTTTGAAGCACTTTAAATAGTCCAGCTCTGTTGCTCACTTCCCACATTCACACAGTGCTCTACCAGTACATTTCCATGTTCAGCTGCAGGCTCCGGCATTGTCTCCTATTCCAATCCATCACTGCACACACATCCCAGCAAGAAAATATAAAAGGAGGGTGAACCTGCTGTGCCTTCGCTCCCTCTTCATTCTTCCTGGTATTCCCTAAGTAAGTCTCCGGGACTCTTCTTTGCCATGATAATCAATGATGCCCCCAGTATGTAAATGCCAGGACTTTTTATTGCATCATGAAATATCAGCAGACTCTGCAAGCAGATTAAAGCCTCCAGACAAGAAATCGAGTAGGTTAGGGATGAGCTTCTATGAGTAGATGATTCTGCTCTTGTTGCACACGCTCTCCACACCTCCACTTCATCACTAACAAATGTGCTGAGATAACTCAAAGCTACGAACTAACCACCAGTGTGAGAGAAACTGAAGTAATGTACAAAACCGGCACCTTGGAAGGCATATTTAAGACCTAGGACCACAATCAATGTTGCCAAATTCAGCACGGTAATGATTTCATTTACCTGCTTGGAATTTTGTCAGACATGGTCATTACTGACCCGGAAATCATTAGCCAGATAAAAAGGCATAGTCTGAATTTGAAAGGTTGCAACACTAAAACTGCAATCAGCACAGTATCCCACACCCACATGCAAAAATCAAAGTCCACAGTTACTGTAGAGTCTTGATTTCCAACTTACTCTCCGTCTGCACATCAAAGAACTGGAAAAATTTAATAGATGACGCCTGGCAGTTATTATGCAAATTGTATAAGGTAATTATGACAAGTGACAAGATAAAATCATGTCTAACAATGTTGCAGAAACATCATGGAAGCAATGCTTACGAAAGAAAGTTCTGCTGGTTTGGACACACCCTCCTCATGGAGCACCCAGGGCTCGGAGAGAAAATATTCTACAGTGGACTTTTGATGAACAAAAGAACCAGACAGAGAAAGAGAGAGAGATGTCCTGAAAATTAACTCTGCCCATTGTTATAAAAAGCCATCGGTGGGAAGGTGCAGCAGGATATTAATCATTTTGGTGGGAAAAACAGTAACACATGCTGCTGCAAGTTTTGAAGCAAAAGGACAGTTTGCTGTCACAGAGAGCAGGAGAGAGTCGGAGTTAATGAGATGAGTAGGAAACATAAATGCGTTTCCCTCTCGGATCCATGGCAGGGCCTGTACATCAAGCAATGGAGTCTTTAGCTAACTACAAATGTACAAAGATCTTCCTATAATACTGAACGTGGAATTGACAATAAACCTGTCTGGTCTGCATGTAATTCAGGCAACCGGATGTGCTGGCAAGAAAGTGGAACTCTGCAGTGCTAAAACGATACCTCTGAAAGCAGGGACGGCTTTAGCTATTTTGCCATGCCAAGCACGGCAGTCAGGCAGCCTTCAGCAGCTTGCCTGTGGGAGGTCCGCCGGTCCCACGGCGTCGGTGTACCCACCACCGAATTGCCGCTGAATCCACGGGACTGGCGGACCTCCCGCAGGCAAGCCACCGAAGGCTGCCTGACTGCCACCCTAGCAGGGACCGGCAGGGCACCCCCCCGCGGCTTGCCACCCCTGGCACGCGCTTGCTGCACTGGTGCCTGGAGCTGCCACTGTCTGAAAGAGGAAATGTTATGTAACTTCATCCAGAAATACTGCTTGCTGTGGATTGTGGCTGGATCATTTTTCAGTTATCTTACACAGCCCAACCAAAGCTTGAATCCAGCAACAAAAACATCATATTAATTTCTTTTCATCCACAGATCCTCACCCTGACTCCAATGGTACTCCACAATGCAAGTGATGAAAATCAGATTTTCCTCCTTACCCCTTTCCTCCTTACTCATGAGTGAGTCTTTGCTGAGTGGTATGTGGGGATGGACTGAGTCACAGATCTGAAGGAAGGACAGGCTTGTTTTTAAGGTATCGTAGCCTAATTCAGCAGCTCTAGGTTAAATTCCTGGCTCAGCCACAGCTTCACTCTGGGAGCTGGAGCAAGTCATTTCTGTCTTCATCTCCCTACCCTATTGGAAGTATTATTCCAGTGCTGCTGGGATTTCCATGTACTATATAATTAATGAATGTGTCAGGGTGCCTACAGCCTTGGATAGGCATCTAAATCTAAATCTAAATCAATCAGTCAGTTAGTGGAGATCATAGCACCCTACCTCACATGGATGGGATGAGGATAAATCCATAAACACTTGAAAGGCAGTTGGAATGCTGGGGTGATGGGAGCCATATAAATGCCTAGGAGAGACAGCTAATCCCACCAGTAAATATGAGATGGTTTGAGAAGTGTGACTAGGAGTTTAATCTTACACTATTTTCCAGGGGAGAAGGGTTGGAGAACTAGGTGCTCACAGCAGCAAGCAGTTTTTCAGTAACTCTTTCTTCTCTAATGTGGAATCTCTTTCTCTCTCATTCAGGCAACACTATTTAGCCTCTCCTTGTATAGAGAGTTCCTGATTGCTCCTAATTTTCCAGTTAGGGCTTCCAGAACCCTAGCACAATATCTCATGCTGGCGAGTATTGACTGTCCAGCGTTGACTGGTTCTGGCTGGATGTAAATAGTTCTAACTCTTTCGCAAAGAAGCCCCTCTCTTCTGGGGTGGCAGCTGACATCCTCTCTGTCTTCTCTCAAAGCATCACAGTCCATATAAATGAGGGTTGATCATAACATCTCCCGTAAAGGCCTAACTGGTTGTTTGTGAGACAAAGGCCAACTACTACTAACAGTTGCTTGAAAATTTCCATCTATTAGAGAATTTGTGTGTTTGTGCACTTGAAAAGAAAAGCATCCCATCATTAAGATTTCCTCTTGGGCTTTTGGGCAGTGTGCCAGGTCTGTGAATCCTCTTAGTTTGTCCCTGTATATTATAGCGGTAGTGGTGTCCAAGCTCTCAGAGCTTTGCTAGGAGTGTACTGGACCTAGTATCTACCACTGTGCCAAGGAGCAGACCTGAGTATTTCTATCATGGTGTGTCAGATCTTTCTACAGTGAGGTTTTCACTTTATCAGAGCAAGACTCCATACTTATTCATTCATTCATTTTGATCTTCTATATCTACACCGTAGCATCTCATATGAAAAAAATGCTTATTAAAGACAAAATAAAAATGAAAATAAAATAATTACAGATTAAGAGTTCTCTGTTGCAATATGTTCTATGATTTATTCCTGGCATATAATTTAGGGCCATGTTTTTTCCTGGCTTCTTGTAAAGTTTTCATCATAAGGAAAAGCTGATGATTCATAAAACATCATTGTGAGTGTATTTTTGAAACAAACTGCTGACATGTAACTTAAATTCCTTGTGTACTGGGATTTCTGGAAGGAAACTGCCTTTGGGAAATTATTCTTGGCATAAAAAGCAAGACTAGCCAGCCCCATGGGAAGGAGAAATACCCTACTGGTGACACACACTGTGGAAGGTATAAATAGAGATCTGTGGGGATAGAAAATCTGCAGTCTGAATTCATATCAAGCTGTGCCTCTTGCTTTGGGCTTTGGGTTGGATTCTTAATCGCTGTCGCTATGAGCTGCAGCACCAAGCAGACTGTTACTCTCTCTACCAAAGGGAGGAGTAGCGGTGGTAGCTGTGCGGTTGGAGGTGGTGGTGGAGGAAGGATTTCTTCAGTCTCTTCTGGAAGATATAGCTCTTGTGGGATAGGCAGCAGTGGAGGCTTTTCGGGTAGGAGTTACAGTGGTGGAGCAAGTTGTGGAGCGGGACTGAGTGCTGGTAGCTTTTCCGGAGGTAGCTATGGAGGTGTCTTAGCAGGAGGTCTCCCAGGATATGGCTATGGAGGTTGTTCCAGCATTGGGTTTGGTGGTGGCAGTACCCGCTGTGGATATGGAGGTGGCTTTGGTGGTGTAGTTGGAGGTGGCTTTGGTGGTGGCTTTGGTGGTGCAGTTGGTGGTGGCTTTGGTGGTGTTTGTGGAGATGGCGCATTTGTCACCTGTGATGAAAAGCTGACCATGCAGAACCTTAATGATCGCCTGGCTTCTTACCTGGACAAGGTGCGATGCCTGGAGGAAGAAAACGCTGCCCTAGAGTGCAAAATCAGGGAATGGTATGCCCATCATGGACACACCGGTGAACCAAAGGACTACAGCTGCTACTATAAGGAAATAGAAGATCTTCAAAATCAGGTGACATTTTTTGGGCTGTATTCCCTATTCTAAGAGCTTCCCTCTGAGTCTCTGTTCAGATCCCATTTCACTTTTGTAAAATGTTCTTTGCAGACATAAATTAAGGCAACTCCTTCTATGAACTACGAGTGAGGATGTGAAAACTTATGATTCCATTTACAATTTGCCTTTTCTTGACCAGATTTGTACAAAGAGAAAAAGGTTACATAGGCAGGGAACAATCGGCCTGGTCAGTACTCCTCCTGAATGAAGTTTGTAACAGGATGTTTTAATATATTTATACCCAAAAGGGAGACGAGAAGAGAAATTCATTCATTAATCCACTGAGTTATCTTCATTATTACATAGTGTCCTGTCATCAGTTTTCCCGAATTCTAGTTACAATCCCATTTCTATTTCAACAGAAATGGGGGTGGGGAAGGGGACTATTCTCCTAAAGAACAATAAGAAAAAAATAATACTTTGTCATCAATAGTTTTGATTGGGCAATTGAATTTTTGTAAAAAATATTTTCCAAGTGTATTCTGAAGAAGGATTAGTCAGATAGGAAAAACAAAGCGGACAGATTCACAGGGTACAGGAGAGAGATACACGCCAAATCCTGGGCTGTAATGTAAGTCTTGCGATGAAAAACATATAAACTCGTAGTTACGAACTCTAGACCAAGTTTGAAAATGTGAGGTTTGTTACAGTAGGCACCAGGGAACACTAATTATCATTACAAAACTGTTAGCTTCTTAACTGTGTGTTTTTATACATTTATGCATTTCACCTATTTCATTTCACACACTTGGGTATTTCTGAAACATTTCTCCGAGGATCAGAAATTTTCTGTGCTTCCTCTCTGTCAGAATTTGAATACTGGGAGAGTAAAAAGACTGAAATTTGCAATGTGGCACTGAGTGTGACATAAGTAAGAGATTTCATGGCTGAAAATCTCCCGGACTCTCTTCTTTTTCAGATTGTTTGTGCTACCCTAGACAACAACAAGATCATTCTGAACATTGATAACAGCAGGATGACAGCTGATGACTTCAGACTGAAGTGAGTACCTCTCTGTACAAGACAAACCCTATCATTCTCCTCTTGTTCCCTCACATCCTACTTACAAATTGACAATTACTTATACTATTCCCAAATTAAGGTATCTCCTAATGGGGGGTTACTGGAATTTCCAAATTGGGACAGGTGGGATTTTTGTGAGATTTTATCAGTTAATTATTTATAATATCATGGCACCTATGAGCCATGTTATGGACCATTGTGCTAGGCACTGTACAAACACAGAACAAAATGACACTCACCGCCCCCAAAGAGCCCACAATCCCATTAGAAGACAAAAGACAACAATGGATACAGACAGACCGAGGGGGGAGCACTCGGGAACAATGACACATAAGTGGTGGTCTCAGATTTTGAGATGTGCCTTCGGTCTTTGACTCTAGAGGTGCCAGAATAGGGGCATTTCCAGGACAGAGTGTTTGAGGCACAAAGAGTTTGCTTGTGGGGCTTAGGAGGCTAAAATATAGGGACAATGGATGCATGTTGGCATGAGTCCATTGAAGGCAATGGAGCTATGCAGAGTCTGGCCCACGGATTTTTAATAAAGAAAAGAGTTTAGATGATTTCCCAGGGGAAGTGCAGGAAAATGAGTGTGTGACATCTTTGTAGTAGTTCCAGTAGAGAGGAGAGGGGCAAAAGAAGCTGAAGAGGAAGGTCTGTTGTGAACCAAACCCCTGCCTGTGAATACACAGAGAGACCAGGCCGCAGACCTAGTGTGTGATGCTTTAAGCAGAGCTATAAAGGTAAAGCTGAAAGAAGTGAAACCCAGACCCATTCATAACCAAAGGGCAGATGCCAGGAATCTTCAGCGGTGGGTTCTGCCAGGGGCTGACTTTTCTGTCTTTCTTGTCCCTGGCTTAGGTATGAGACTGAGCTGGCCCTTCGCCAGAGTGTGGAGGCCGATATTAATGGCTTACGCCGAGTTCTGGACGAACTGACCCTGTGCAGGTCTGACCTGGAGGCGCAGCTTGAGTGCCTGAAGGAGGAGCTGTGTTGTCTGAAGAAGAACCATGAGGAGGTAGGAGCTCATTCCCTTAAATGGGCTGGTTTTTTTAGATTTTGTACATTACTTACTACAGCAGTGGGGACCTGATCCTGATTAAAACAGCAGGGCACGAGTGCAACTACGACCAAGAGAATATTAATAATAATCTGCATTATTATGATATTGCTCCTTTCACAAATCCCATTTCCTAATCATATTCATTCTAATTTGAAATATACAAATGGTGGATCCTGTGCCGGAGTAATTGTCACAAGTAGCCCAAGAGCTCAGGTCCAGCCCTCTAAAGTTTCTGAACAATGTAGGAGTTGAGTCTTAGGAAGGAATATCAGGCTTCTGGGAGCTCCTGGGCTCTGCAAAAGGGGAAGGGGAGAGAGCTACCTCAGAGACTAGCAGTGAGTTGGATAAATCTTCCAGCTGATTTGTCAAGGCCGATTACTTAACTTAACTTACTTAACTCAACTCAAAACACTTCATAAACAATTAATTAGTATTAACATCATCCCTGTGATGCTAGTATTCTCTCTGTTGTGAAGCCAGGATATCTAAGGAATGGCTAAGAGAAGTGTCTTGCCCAAGATCACTTGGAATCTCAGTAGGAGATCCAGGAACAGTAGGTCAGGAGCTCTAAGCACTGAACGAAGCTCCCTTCTCTTATAATGTAAATATGAAAGGAAAAAATGTGAAGAGAGCCAACATATTGTGACTAATCTAAGATAAGGAACAACTTCTTTGTCAAAAAGAGGCCAAGAGAACCTGTAACACTAGTCCAAACCCATTCAGGAAAATGAGTGACTTTCATTCATCAAATTTAATTCTCATAGAATCATACAATATCAAGGTTGGAAGGGACCTCGGGAGGTCATCTAGTCCAACCCCCTGTTCAAAGCAGGACCAATCCCCAACTAAATTATCCCAGCCAGGGCTTTGTCCTTAAAAATCTCTATGGATTGAAATTCACCACCTCTCTAGGTAACCCATTCCAGTGCTTCACCGCCCTCCTAGTGAAAAAGTCATAATATGTATGCAACAAAAATGACAGTGGAAATGTGCTGACTGGATCTGGTGTACAGAAGAGAGACACACAAAAATGGTAGCTGTTGTGAAAACATAAACTACTAAAAAGCAAAATGTAGAGACTATCACAGGAAAACATGTCTTATGCAAGATCCAGTGACACAAAGACCCAGGTGAAGATGAAGCATAAAAAATGTCCCTTTTTCCTGCAAAAATAGTCAGGAATTCCTTAATTTGCTGTTAATAACCATCACACATCCCAGTAAACACCCACTGTTTCTGTACCTCAGGAGTGCTCACTGTGGAGTTTTGCTTGGAAATCATCTGTGGTTTGTTTCCCCATCGGGCTGGGTCTATACTGGAGAAGATGCATCAGAGACAGTTGTTGTGACTGTCAGAAATGGGCCCCAGGATGTAGAGGCTCACGGACAGTGGCTTGCTGCTCTTACTTGCCAGAAAACTCAACTCACATTTTTTTCTTTTTAAACAAGCTGATCTGGGTTATCTTTGCAGGAAATCAATTGTCTGAGAAACCAGACCACTGGTGATGTGAGCGTGGAGGTCAATTCCTGTCCTGGCCCAGATCTGAAGAAAATCCTAGAGGAGATGAGATGCCAGTATGAAGCAATGATTGCGCAAAATCGCAAAGAGGTTGAGGATTGGTATGAATGCAAGGTAAATTCATCACAACTATAACGCTCTCATGCAAAAATACAGGAGCTATTTCAGAATCACACAGTCACGCCGTGGGGAGAATTTATTCCTGTATCATAAGTTCCAAACATTATCAGCACAGGTGTATAGTGACCTGGTGCACAGGGCATGGAGGCCCTGTGCATGTACGGTGCGTGTGTCTCATGGAAGAACAGGGTTTGCTACATGTCATTATTGAGGGGTGTTGGTGGAACAGTGGGCGAGCCTGTCAGTTAGGCCAGAGGAGAATTACTGGTAAAGTTGAGGGGTCTTAGCATTGGAATAGCAAGGGGAGTTACAAGCAATAGATGAGATCGATTCCAGTGTGCAGAAAACTTGCCCAGCCACTACCCATCTTACATCTTTTGTTACCCACTCCTAGACCCACCTGACAATTAAAAAATCCCCCTGAAGCCCTTTATTCTGTGTTTCTGGTTTTCAGATTGAGGAGGTGAATCGTGAGGTCATCACAAGCAGTCAGGAGGTTGAGTCGTGCAACAGCCAGGTCTCTGAACTTAGACGTCAGTTGCAGTGCCTGGAGATTGATCTACAAGCCCATCTTAGCCAGGTATGTGATGTTGTCACCATTGATATCTCACCTGTGACACACTGACATCTGCATTTCTGGACTGATGGGGACCAGCCCGGCCTGGCGCTCCACGTAGCCGTGACGATATCGCTGACAAACCGATCGTCAGCAACAATTTGCTTTTATTTTTGCATAGGAAATCCTCAACTTCCTGCATCCAGATGGGTTTAGTTTAGTGCATGGCTAAAGTACATGTGGGTTTTTTGCTTCAATTCTTAGAGGGACAACCTGGAAGCCTCTTTGGCTGAAACCGAAAGTCGCTACAACAGCCACCTGTGCCAGTTACAGCAACAGATCACCTGTGTGGAGCAGCAACTGGCTGACCTGCGAGCAGAAATTGAGTCCCAGAACCACGAGTACAAGGTCCTCCTGGATGTCAAATGTCGACTGGAGCAGGAGATTCACACTTACCGCTGCCTGCTGGAAGGAGGACAGCGTGACATTGTGTACGTAGACTACGGACACAGCGGGGCATAAAGCAAACACCTATGCTGTGATCTGTGCAATGTGTGAGATCTAAAATCACAGAGAGTGTGGAGATTCAGTTTAGATAGGTATCCAAAGCTTGAGCCAAACCTCATTCCTTCCTTGTGGATTGGAGAACTTCTAATGAGATGAGGTGCCTTCCAATATTGTAACTTATGGTATAGCACCATCTCGTATTGTCGTGCACTTCCTGGTATGTGCTAGGCAACAACTACCACAAGGAGAGGATTAATTGCAATATTTTGCCATTTCTGCTCCTGACAGAAGCATGGGGTGCAGAGGCAGCTGTGAAAACGAGAGAGAATTGTAACAAGAGATTAACCTAAGTATTTCAAACCTGCATAAAAGACCCGGTGTGAGATTTTGCCAAAAGTCCAGGTCTTTCCTTCTTTTATCCCAAGCATCTGGCATGTCCCCAACTCCACTTCACTGTGAAACAAGTGGTATAAATAATTAGGCAAAGATTTTTCCTGATTTGGAAGCAAGGGATACAGCAGACCCTGTTTAAAAAGCCCATTGGCAATGGTAGCCTATGACTAGTTTATCCTTCGTGGGCAAAGTTAGTGGGCAGAATGACTGGCCTTGTAGTGATGTGCTTTTGCTTTTCTGCTTGGATGAAGTGGAGTGAGGGTGCTGGGGAGGCGTGCTGGCCAGGGCCTGGCTCTTTGCTGGATGGGGAGTGATTGAGGACAGGCAAAGTCACATGGCTTCACTGAACCTACAATCCCGTTGTAAGGTTGGTTTCTGTTTCGTTCACCAAACATTCTTTCCTTGTCACAGGGGCTCGGAAGGCGGGATTGGCGTAGGAGGTGGAATAGGAGGAGGAACGGTCATTAAAACTTCCCACTGCTACTCTTCATCTTCCCACTCTCTCCCCCATGTCACATCTTGCCACCCTGGTGATCTAAAAGGTAAGAACTGACTTGCCCTATAAGGGAAACTGTTTCTTTAGTCCTCTTCTTACCAATAGGGCAAGAGAGAAGCTGTCAAACCCACTCTCTGTTAGGTGGTTCTGAGGTGCTGTGGCTCACCTTTCAGGACCCTGTTGTAAGGCAACTGGAGAGTCTGGTAGGACACGGTGACACAAGAGTGGTATGGTGTGGGGAGCGTTGGCAAGAAACAGGACCCAATGCCGCTGTGACTCTCTCACTATGAATTATGAATGGTGCAAGTGAGGGAGAAGAGAGCTAAAAGAGAGGGAGGAGGAAAGCGGGAAGAGAAGGAAGTAGCCTGAAGTGGAAGCAGGGAGAGAGAGGGAGAGAGTCTAGAGAACTTGGAGAAAGAGGCTGGAAATGGAGGCTGGGTGTTTTGTAGGGTGAAGTAGGAGGCAAAACGTCTTTAAAACAGAGAGATGGAACCAATGAGAATCATAGAATATCAGGGTTGGAAGGGACCTCAGAAGGTCATCTAGTTCAACCCCCTGCTCAAAGCGGGACCAGTTCCCAACTAAATCATCCCAGCCAGGGCTTTGTCAAGCCTGACCTTAAAAACCTCTAAGGAAGGAGATTCCACCACCTCCCTAGGGAACCCATTCCACTGCTTCACCACCCTCCTAGTGGAAAAGTTTTTCCTAATATCCTATCCTCCCTCATTCTTCTCTTCTGCAGACTAAACAATCCCAGTTCCCTCAGCCTCTCCTCATAAGTCATGTGCTCCAGCCCCCTAATCATTTTTGTTGCCCTCCGCTGGACTCTCTGCAATTTATCCACATCCTTCTTGTAGTGTGGAGCCCAAAACTGGACACAGTACTCCAGATGAGGCCTCACCAATGTCAAATAGAGGGCACATCCCTTGATCTGCTGGCAATGCCCCTACTTATACAGCCCAAAATGCCGTTAGCCTTCTTGGCAACAAGAGCACACTGTTGACACATGAGGTGTTGGTGGAGGATGGGAAAATGGCTCCAAGGCCACAAACAGTATCTCCGGGAGGTTCATCCAGCCGAGGGGGGAGCACAACAATGTACATTTGCAATCTAGGAAAAATAAAACACCTTTGAGGGCAGAGTGAGCTGGGTGTCTAGGGGATGGACGTGGCCAGGGGGAGGGCACAAGGAGCTGCACTCGTGCATTCCCAGCACAGCAGCTGGCTCGACCTGTGGGATTTGTATTCTTTTCTTGTATTCTAAACACATAAACAATTTGGGGGAAGTTCTGGAGCTCATCAGAGTTTATAGTCAGCAGGGTATCTGTGTGCAGCCCCCACTCTTAGGGTATATCTCAAAGCCTGATGCTGCAGGGAAGGTTTTACTTCCTTTCTAAGCAAAGTAATGTTCTATTTATCCCTCTCCAGGGCATGGCAAAAAGATTTGTGACTAAGAAGAGAAACCTGGCATCTTCCAGTGTAAGACCCAGCGAGCAAAGACCCACCCACAGACAAAGCGAGAGCTCAGCCAGCACATTCACTGTGCACCTCTGCAAAGAGCATGGAGAAGAGCTCTTCAGAAGTACTCAACACTGCTAATGCCAATACTAGTGTCCTAAGGGGCCCATGTGAGCTTTGGTCCACCTTCCTGCCTATCATGCTATTTGCTTCTTCCATTCTGTGATGCTCTGTGTGTCCAATCACAAGAATTATTTACTTGAGATAATCTGTACAACTCTAATAAAATTTTGCTTCTGCCTGATGCAATAAGAAACCTGTGTCTGGGAAATTATTTCCTCTATCAAACTTTCCAGTGGTCTCTGGTATTGAGCTAAACACAAAGCCATGTGCTTTGACTTACAAGGAAAGGGTGTGGAAACTGGGTTTATTTTGTCTGGTGAAGAAAAGAGTGAGGGGGGATTTGATAGCAGCCTTCAACTACCTGAAGGGGGGTTCCAAAGAGGATGGAGCTCGGCTGTTCTCAGTGGTGGCAGATGATGGAACAAGAAGCAATGCTCTCAAGGTGCAGTGGAGGAGGTCTAGGTTGGATATTAGGAAACACTATTTCACTAGGAGGGTGGTGAAGCACTGGAATGGGTTACCTAGGGAGGTGGTGGAATCTCCTTCCTTAGAGGTTTTTAAGCCTGGCTTGAAAAAGCCCTGGCTGGGATGATTTAGTTTGGGTTGGTCCTGCTTTGAGCAGGGGGTTGGACTAGATGACCTCCTGAGGTCTCTTCCGACCCTAATCTTCTATGATTCTATGCTCAGATAGGTCTCTTAGACTGTGCCATAGTCCCCAAAGGGAAGTGGTGGAAACCTCATCCCTATAAATTAAGGAGAACAACTTTGCGTTGGCCAACGGGGCTGAGGGAATGGACTAGCTAACTGAACACGTCTTTTCCAAAGCTAACTTCTATGTCAGAAACTGCCTGTTACTGTATAAACTGCTATTGATCCCAGTCTATAAGTACAGCCCATAGGGGCAGGTTTAGGTGAGTTTGCGGGTTTTTTCAGAACACTATGCTACATTTTAGGTTTTAAAATAAAATGGGGGAATTGAGCACAGCTGAAAGAATCGGGCTGACAGCTGTGGAGACTGAATGCCTCAGTATAATACTAGAAGACAGGCCTGGTGACTTCTAGGTTGTCTCCTAAGAAATGGACTAAAGTAACCAATTCTCTTCACAGAGGTCACTGGGCTATTCCTCTGGTCACTACCAGCCAAACTGAACTCGGCCTAGTAATCTAAAGGTGAAAGGTTATGTAAGCCATTACCAACCCCCAAACAATCCAGTCCCACTCTGAGCAACACACTGGGTTGGGTTCTCAATGGGTTTGTGACAGCTTCTGCAGAACCTGGTCGTTTGTGTTTGTGCCCCTGGGGACACACTTGAACCAGACACATTTTCTCAAATTCTAAGATTTTGTGAAACTAAAGATTCATATGTCCCTTGATGCTTCAACCACCATTCTAGGGGACATGTGTCCATGCTGATGGCTGGTTCTGCTCGATAAC
This sequence comes from Mauremys mutica, assembly GCF_020497125.1. Taxonomy (NCBI): domain Eukaryota; kingdom Metazoa; phylum Chordata; order Testudines; family Geoemydidae; genus Mauremys; species Mauremys mutica. Next base: position 2,336,984 of record NC_059096.1, read on the forward strand.
ATTCCAAAGAAGAGCTGATGGACGCATGTTCATTTTCAACATATCAGTCAGATGCCACCAGCAGAAAGCTGTTTTTCCTTTTTGGTGGTTTGGGTTCTGTAGTTTCCACATCGGAGTGTTGCTCTTTTAAGACTTCTGAAAGCATGCTCCACACCTAGTCCCTCTCAGATTTTGGAAGGCACTTCAGATTCTTAAACCTTGGTTCAAGTGCTGTAGCTATCTTTCGAAATCTCACATTGGTAACTTCTTTGCATTTTGTCAAATCTGCATGAAAGTGTTCTTAAAATGGACAACATGTGCTGGGTCAGGTCATCATCCGAGACTGCTATAACATGAAATATAGGGCAGAATGCAGGTAAAACAGAGAAGGGGACGTACAATTCTCCCTGAAGGAGTTCAGTCATAAATTTAATTAATGCATTATTTTTTTAACGGGTGTCATCAGCATGGAAGCATGTCCTCTGGAATGGTGGCCGAAGCATGAAGGGGCATACGAATGTTTAGCATATCAGGCACGTAAATACTATGCAATGCCAGCTAGAAAAGTCCCATTAGCTCTTCTTCTGCCTACATCTCTGTGGGTCCTGGCCAGACAGGCATTCTGACCCTGGAGGTATCTACTTAGACCCTGGTCTTGAGTTGCTGGGAATATAGCCTGCATGTCCCTGCCAAAGAAAGCCAGGCGGAAGAAACCATAGGTGCTTGAACTACCAGTGCTGGGAGTGCTGCTTCACCTCCTGGCTTGAAATAGTTTTCATTAGATCCAGGGTTTACAGTTTGGTTCAATGGCCCTCAGCACCCCCACAACAAAAATTGTTCCAGCACCTCTGGCAGGAACCACCGAGTGAGAGAGGTGTCTCTTGGTAGTGTCCCTCAGGAAGCAGGTAGGAGAACTGCAAGAGGAGGTGGCTGGTCTGAGTAGCATCCACAAGCATGAGGACTTCATCAACAGGACACATGTGAAGACATCAAGATGGAGGATGCTAGCTGACTAGAAAAGACTATTGCAGCACCAGAAGAGAAAGGAAAACCAGGTGCTCCGCAGGGAGGAAACTTAGCTGCTGGCCAGCTTGGGCAGTAGGCAAAGATCCACCCCTCCACCCAAGTCCCCCATCCATTGAGGTCAAGAACTGGTATGCTGTACTGCCAACAGCAAGAGAGGAGCAGGTACCAAAGGCTGAGGAAGAGGAGCCATCTGCCCCAAGGCTGGGGGTTCACAGTCCCCACACCCAAGAGAACGAGATGTAGGGTGGTGGTGACTGAGGACTCCCTTCTGAGGGGAACAGAGACATCCATCTGCTGACCTGACCTGATGTCCTGGGAGGTGTGCAGCATGCCTGGAGCCCTGATCCCAGACAGTACACGAAGGTTACTGAGGCTCATCTGTCCCTCTGATCACTAACCCACGCTGCTCATCAGCGCTAAGTGTGCAAAATGCTTTACAGAAATAAAAGACACAGTCCTTGCCCCAACAAGTTTCTAATCTAAATAAGACAGTCAGAGGAAATGATGACAACAGACTAAGATGAAGGAGGGAAGGGATGAAGGAGGGTGACAACAAATAGAGGAGACGTGATTCATATTATGTGAGGAATGCTGTTTATAAGCGTTGATTTTTTTTCTTTTCTCACTGCAAACAATTACAGCAAGAGATGACGAGCAGGTGACTGATGTGGCACAGGCTTAGGCTGAAAACCATAAGTTTTGAAGAGGAATTTAAAGGTGGAGTGATGATGTTCGGTGTGCTGGGACGGGGAGGCTGTTCCAAGAGTAGGAGGCAGTATGAGCAAAGGCACTAAGATGCAAGTAGGAGAAGACAAAGAGAACAACAAGGAAGAAGTGTGGGCTGAGCACAAGGAAGGAGTCTCAAGGCTCAGTGTGGAATGGATCTTGGGAAGCCGTCAGCATTGATGCCAACAGTTGTGGTTAAAATGAATTGTGCTCCCATTGGGAGGCAGAATCACCAGCCCATTCATGGGGGAGCAGAAATGAATAAGGATTAAAGCATCATCAAAAAGAAATTTCTGTAGGGCCAAATGAACAGATGCTACAAGGTGTGAATGAGGAGATCAAGAGGAGACGACTAGTCACACAGAGTGCAAACTGTTTGCAAAAAGCATCTATTAAATACTGGGTGTTGAAAATAATTATACAAGACTATGTGGAGTCTAGATTTTGTTGAATACTCGTGTATTTTATGGTACGATGTAGATACTCTAACTTCTCCAGATAAGTCTGTTTTGTGATGTAGATCTGTTTTTCTGTATTTATTTATTATACAGTTTGTAACATTTGTAAAGATTTATGTAAGTGTAAACTGACGATTACCAACCCTGAGGCTGTGAGCTCTCAAGGCTGAGACTGTCCCCAAGTTATTTGTTTGGCCAGTGCCTAGTACAATACGGCTGTTATGCTTGTGTGGGATCTGTACATGCCACTGCAATAGAAATAACAATAAATAATAGTTATAATTCACACCTCTTCTTGTCTATTGTCTCCACCTAGTCTAACACTGTGTTAGTATCAATGGCTGGAAATGTTCAATGCTGTAAAGTGGTCACATGAATGACAAATCGTAACTGTATTGTACAATATTAAAAAAAATTAAATACAAATAGAAGAATCATTTCAGAATCTATCTATCTATCTATCTATCTATCTATCTACCTGGCTGTCTGCTTGCATTGGACTGACCACCTATTGTCTGGTGTTTGAAGCACTTTAAATAGTCCAGCTCTGTTGCTCACTTCCCACATTCACACAGTGCTCTACCAGTACATTTCCGTGTTCAGCTGCAGGCTCCGGCATTGTCTCCTATTCCAATCCATCACTGCACGCAAAACCCAGCAAGAAAATATAAAAGGAGGGTGAACTGGCTTTGCCTTCGCTCCCATTTCATTCTTCCTGGTATTCCCTAATGTAAGTTTCTTTGGATTCTTCTTTGCCATGATGATCGATCGACGATGATGCCCCCAGTATGTAAATGCCAGGATTTTTTTTGCATCATGAAATATCAGCAGACTCTGCAAGCAGATTAAAGCCTCCAGACAAGAAATTGAGGAGGTTAGGGATGAGCTTCTATGAGTAGATGATTCTGCTCTTGTTGCACACGCTCTACGACACCTCCACTTCATCACTAACAAATGTGCCGAGATAACTCAAAGCTACGAACTAACCACCAGTGTGAGAGAAACTGAAGTAATGTACAAAACTGGCACCTTGGAAGGCATATTTAAGACCTAGTGTTGCCAAATTCAGCATGGTAATGGTTTCATTTACCTGCTTGGAATTTTGTCAGACATGGTCATTACTGACCAGGAAATCATTAGCCAGATAAAAAGGCATAGTCTGAATTTGAAGGGTTGCAACACTAAAACTGCAATCAGCACAGTATCCCACACCCACCCACCCACAAAAATCAAAGTCCACAGTTACTGTAGAGTCTTGATTTCCAACTTACTCTCCGTCTGCACATCAAAGAACTGGAAAAATTTAATAGACGACGCCTGGCAGCTATTATGCAAATTGTATAAGATAATTATAACAAGTGACAAGATAAAATCATGTCTAACAAGGTTGCAGAAACATCATGGAAGCAATGCTTACGAAAGAAAGTTCTGCTGGTTTGGACACACCCTCCTCATAGAGCACCCAGGGCTCGGAGAGAAAATATTCTACAGTGGACTTTTGATGAACAAAAGAACCAGACAGAGAAAGAGAGAGAGATGTCCTGAAAATTAACTCTGCCCATTGTTATAAAAAGCCGTCGGTGGGAAGGTGCAGCAGGAAATTAATCATTTTGGTGGGAAAAACAGGAACACATGCTGCTGCAAGTTTTGAAGCAAAAGGACAGTTTGCTGTCACAGAGAGCAGGAGAGAGTCGGAGCTGGGAGTGACCAGACAGCAAATGTGAAAAACTGGGACGGGGGTTGGAGGTAATAGGAGCCTATAAAGGAAAAAGACCCAAATATCGGGACTGTTCCTATAAAATCGGGACATCTGGTCACCCTACGAGTAGCGAACATGAATGCATTTCCCTCTCGGATCCATGGCAGGGCCTGTACGTCAAGCAACGGAGTCTTTCGCTAACTACAAATGTACAAAAATCTCCCTAAAATCCTGAAGGTGGAATTGACAATGAGCCTCTGTTTGTGCTGCATGTAATTCAGGCAGGTTTGCTGTGCTGGCAAGAAAGTGGAACTCTGCTGTGGTAAAATGATACCTCTGAAAGAGGGATCAGAATGTTACCCCCTCCACAAAAGCTGCTTACCGAGGACAGCTATTGGCTAATTTCTTCAGAGATCCTACACAGCAGAACCAAAGCTTCAAGCAATAAAAGCATTATATTAATTTCTGTTTGTTCTTGGAGCCTCACCCTGACTCCAATTACACTCCAGAGCACAAACAATGGAAATCAGCTTTTCCTCCTACAATATTCCTCATGTTTGTGTCTTTGCTGACTTGCATTTGGGGAGTGGGTGGGGCACATTTCTGAAGGGAGGACTGGTTTGTGTTTGTAGCACCGTAGCCTAATTCAGGAGCCCTGCATGTAATTCTTGGCTCTGCCACAGTTTCATTCTGTGACCTTGAGGCAGTCACTTCATCTCTCTGTGGAATGATTATTTTAATACAGTTGGGGGTTTCCATGTACTGCATCATTAATGAACGTGGCATCTAGAGCCTTGTGACAGGCATCCTCTTTACCATTTGAAATCTAAATAAATAAATCAGTCACTTAAATGGGGATCATAGTACCCCTAATTTACATGAATGGGATGATGATAAACCCATCAAGATTTGGGAGGCACTTGGATATTATGGGATGAGAGCCATATAACTGTGTAATACAGATAGCTATTCCTACCAGGAAACAGGAGATGGTTTGAGAGGCATGAATTTGGAGGGATTGTCTTTCAGATCCCAGAGGAGAAGGACTTGGAGAATTAGGTGCTCACAACAGCAAGTAGTTTTTCAATAAGCCTTTATTCTCTAATATGGAATCCCTGTTATATCCTTGGGGCAGCCGGTGTAGGAAGCAATCACTTGAGGCCAGAGAGCAGGCAGCTAACCAAAACCTCCATTTTATTTACAGATATACAGAGAGCTCACTCAGCCGGTTGAAACCGGCTGAGCTATCCCTTAATAGTCTAACTCAGTTGCCATAGTTACAAAACCCATGACAACCAAATACACAACAATCCCTTTCTCTGTCTCATTCAGGCAACACAATATAGGAATTTAGCCTCTCCTTATACAGAGAGTTCCTGATTGCTCCTAAATCTCTAGGTTAGGGCTTCCAGATCGCTGGCACAATATCTCACGCTAGTGAATCTCAGCTGTTCACAGCTGACTGGTTCCGGCTGGGTGTGAATAGTTCTAATCATTTTGCAAAGAAGCCCTTCTCTTCTGGAGTGGCAGCTGACACCCTCTCTGTCTTCTCTGACCGCACCACAGTCCAGCTAAATGAAGGTTCACCACAACTTCTCCCTTAAGAAGCTAACTGTGGGGAGGGAGGAGGTGAGACTGAGCCCAATTACTACTAATAGTTGCTTGTAAATTGCGATGTTAGGGAAAGTGTGCCTTTGTGCACTTGAAGAGAAAAGCGTCCAATCATTAAGATGTCCTCTTGGCAAATGTTACTGGCCTTTTCGGTAGTATGCCAGTTCTGTGAATCCTCTTCTAGTTCCCACCTGTATCTCATAGCGGTAGTGGTGTCCAAACTCTCAGAGCAAATCAGAATGTTTTAACACCAATTACCGTGCAGTTCAGAAATGAGAACAGCTCTGCTCACTTTCATTTCCCTGCTCAGTATAGATTCTTAGACATTAGCAATGGAAACGACCTATTCGGTCACACCTAGTCCACCTCCAGTGCTATCAGTGGTCCAGATTAACATTCTCTATTTCACGAGTTCCCAGAGTTTTTCACACACATATTAACAGGGAAATTGTCCATGGACAACCCCACCCCCATTCACCACTGCCTGGACCATCTCCCCTTTCACTCACCATCACAAAACATTCAGCTGGCATCTACAGCAATTACTTACATGGGAAAAGTAACATTAGGAAAGCATTTAATGTATTTTTTGCTCATTTTAATGCAGTTTTCAGCTGAATACAAGGAGGAGGGGAACCAGTTAAACAGTCAACTCTCCATGGACCACCAGCAAGTACTCCTTGTGGATCGTCAGTGATCCACAGACTATAGTTTGGGAACTCCTGTTCTACTTCCACAGCCTAACAATTCTCTTTGTTAGGAGTGTATTGGACCTAGCATCTGTCACAGTATTAGGAGGAGACCGGAATATTTATATCATGATGTCTCAGATCTTTCCACTGAGAGGTTCATCACTATTTTCACTTTACTAAAGCATGACTCCATGTTTATTCATTCATTCACTTTGATCTTCGATATCTACACCCCAGCATCTCATATGAAAAACATGCTTATTAAAGAGAAAATAAAAATTTAAATAAAATAATAAGATATAAAGAGCTTTCTGTTGCAATAAGTTGCGTTATTTCTTCCCTGCATATAATTTAGGGCAGTGTTTTTCTGGCTTCTTCTTGTAAAATTTTCATCATAAAGAAAAGCTGATGATTCAGCAAACATCATTGCGAGTGTATATTTGGAACTAGCTGCTAAAGTGTAAATTAACTTCCTTGTGTACTTGGATTTCTGGAAGGAAACTCTTTGGGAAATTATTCTTGGCATAAACAGCAAGACTGGGAAGAAGAAACACCCTACTGGTTACACCCACTGTGGAAGGTATAAATAGAGATCTGTGGGGATAGAAAATCTGCAGTCTGAATTTATATCAAGCTGTGACTCTTGCTTTGGGCTTTGGGTTGGATTCTTAATCGCTGTCGCTATGAGCTGCAGCACCAAGCAGACTGTTACTCTCTCTACCAAAGGGAGGAGTAGTGGTGGTAGCTATGTGGTTGGAGGTGGTGGTGGAGGAAGGACCTCTTCAGTCTCTTCTGGAAGATATAGCTCTTGTGGGATAGGCAGCAGTGGAGGCTTTTCAGGTAGGAGTTACAGTGGTGGAGCAAGTTGTGGAGCGGGACTGAGTGCTGGTAGCTTTTCTGGAGGTAGCTATGGAGATGTCTTAGCAGGAGGTCTCCCAGGATATGGCTATGGAGGTTGTTCCAGCATTGGGTTTGGTGGTGGCAGTACCCGCTGTGGATATGGAGGTGGCTTTGGTGGTGTAGTTGGAGGTGGCTTTGGTGGTGTAGTTGGTGGTGGCTTTGGTGGTGGCTTTGGTGGTGGTGGTATTTGTGGAGATGGCGCATTTGTCACCTGTGATGAAAAGCTGACTATGCAGAACCTTAATGACCGCCTGGCTTCTTACCTGGAGAAGGTGCGATGCCTGGAGGAAGAAAACGCTGCCCTAGAGTGCAAAATCAGGGAATGGTATGCCCATCATGGACACACCGGTGTACTAAAGGACTACAACCCCTACTATAAGACAATAGAAGATCTTCAAAATCAGGTGACATTTTTTGGGCTGTATTCCCTATTCTAAGAGCTTCCCTCTGAGTCTCGGTTCAGATCCCATTTTACTTTTGTAAAATGTTCTTTGCAGACATAAATTAAGGCAACTCCTTCTATGAACTATGAGTGAGGGTGTGAAAACTTATGAGTCCATTTACAATTTGCCTTTTCTTGACCAGATTTGTACAAAGAGAAAAAGGTTACATAGGCAGGGAACAATCTGGGCCTGGTCAGTACTCCTCCTGAATGAAGTTTTTAACAGGATGTTTTAATATATTTATACCCAAAAGGGAGATGGGAAGAGAAATTCATTCATTAATCCACTGAGTTATCTTCATTATTACATAGTGTCCTGTCATCAGTTTTCCCAGATTCTAGTTAAAATCCCATTTCTATTTCAACTAACTTTAGGCTCCTATCCAGAGGTGGGGGTAGGAAAGGGGAATATTCCCTTAAAGGACAATAAGAGAAAAAGAATACTTTGTTACCACTAGTTTTGAATGTCAAGTATCAGAGGGGAGCCGTGTTAGTCTGGATCTGTAAAAGCAGCAAAGAATCCTGTGGCACCTTATAGACCAACAGATGTTTTGGAGCATGAGCTTTCGTGGGTGAATGCATCCGACGAAGTGCATATTCACCCACGAAAGCTCATGCTCCAAAACGTCTGTTAGTCTATAAGGTGCCACAGGATTCTTTGCTAGTTTTGAATGGGCAATTGAATTTTTGTAAAAAATATTTTCCAAGTATATTCTGAAGAAGGATTAGTCAGATAGGAAAAACAAAGCAGACAGATTCACAGAGTGCAGGAGAGAGATACACGCCAAATGCTGAGCTGTAATGTAAGTCTTGCAATGAAAAAATATAAACTCGTCTGAATTTCCTCTCTGTCTGAATTTGAATACTGGGCAGGGGTGGCTCCAGGCACCAGCCGCCAAGAGCGTGCCTGGGGCGGCAAGCCACGGGGGGCGCTCTGCCGGTCGCCGCGAGGGCGGCAGGCAGGTTGCCTTTGGCATCTTGCCTGCGGAGAGTCCACTGGTCCCACGGCTTCAGCGGACCTCCTGCAGGCGTGCCGCCGAATCCGCGGGACCGGGGACCTCCCGCAGGCAAGCCGCCAAAGGCAGCCTGCCTGCTGTGCTTGGGGCGGCAAAATACCTAGAGCCGCCCCTGATACTGGGAGAGTAAAAAGACTGAAATTTGCAACATGACACTGAGCATAACAGAGCGAAGAGATTTCAGGGCTGAAAATCCCCCGGACTCCCTTCTTTTCCAGATTGTTTGCGCTACCCTAGACAACAACAAGATCATTCTGAACATTGATAACAGCAGGATGGCAGCTGATGACTTCAGACTGAAGTGAGCACCTCTCTGTACCAGACAAACCTGTCGTTCTCCTCTTGTTCCCTTGTACCCTAGTCCCAAATTGACAAATGAAGCAATCCCCCAACCAAGAATTACTGGAATTCCTGATTCAGAACAGGTTGTATTTTTGTGAGATTTTATTCTTATTAATTAGCTGTATCAGAGTAGCAGCTATGAAGCTCAGTCATGGACCAGGACCCCATTGTGCTAGGCACTGTACAAACACAGAACACAATGACACTCACCGCCCCCAAAGAGCCCACAATCCCATTAGAAGACAAAAGACAACAATGGATACAGACAGACCGAGGGGGGAGCACTCGGGAACAATGACACATAAGTGGTGGTCTCAGATTTTGAGATGTGCCTTCGGTCTTTGACTCTAGAGGTGCCAGAATAGGGGCATTTCCGGGACAGAATGTTTGAGGCACAAAGAGTTTGCTTGTGGGGCTTAGGGGGCTAAAATATAGGGACAATGGATGCATGTTGGCACGAGTCCATTGAAGGCAATGGAGCTATGCAGAGTCTGGCCCACGGATTTTTAATAAAGAAAAGAGTTTAGATGATTTCCCAGGGGAAGTGCAGGAAAATGAGTGTCTGACATCTTTGTAGTAGTTCCAGTAGAGAGGAGAGGGACAAAAGAAGCTGAAGAGGAAGGTCTGTTGTGAACCAAACCCCTGCCTGTGCACACACAGAGAGACCAGGCCGCAGACCTAGTGTGTGACGCTTTAAGCAGAGCTATAAAGGTAAAGCTGAAAGAAGTGAAACCCAGACCCATTCATAACCAAAGGGCAGATGCCAGGAATCTTCAGCGGTGGGTTCTGCCAGGGGCTGACTTTTCTGTCTTTCTTGTCCCTGGCTTAGGTATGAGACTGAGCTGGCCCTTCGCCAGAGTGTGGAGGCCGATATTAATGGCTTACGCCAAGTTCTGGACGAACTGACCCTGTGCAGGTCTGACCTGGAGGCGCAGCTTGAGTGCCTGAAGGAGGAGCTGTGTTGTCTGAAGAAGAACCATGAGGAGGTAGGAGCTCATTCCCTTAAATGGGCTGGTTTTTTTAGATTTTGTACATTACTTACTACAGCAGTGGGGACCTGATCCTGATTAAAACAGCAGGGCACGAGTGCAACTACGACCAAGAGAATATTAATAATAATCTGCATTATTATGATATTGCTCCTTTCACAAATCCCATTTCCTAATCATATTCATTCTAATTTGAAATATACAAAGGGTGGATCCTGTGCCGGAGTAATTGTCACAAGTAGCCCAAGAGCTCAGGTCCAGCCCTCTAAAGTTTCTGAACAATGTAGGAGTTGAGTCTTAGGAAGGAATATCAGGCTTCTGGGAGCTCCTGGGCTCTGCAAAAGGGGAAGGGGAGAGAGCTACCTCAGAGACTAGCAGTGAGTTGGATAAATCTTCCAGCTGATTTGTCACGGCCGATTACTTAACTTAACTTACTTAACTCAACTCAAAACACTTCATAAACAATTAATTAGTATTAACATCATCCCTGTGATGCTAGTATTCTCTCTGTTGTGAAGCCAGGATATCTAAGGAATGGCTAAGAGAAGTGTCTTGCCCAAGATCACTTGGAAACTCAGCTGATTTGTCACAAACCGATAAAATTACTTTTCTCTTCTTTGGTATATTTCATCCAAAGAACTTAACTCAAAACAGTGCAAATGTTTCATTGCAAAAAAGCAATGAATCAGTATTAACAACTCCACTGTGAGGTTGGTATTATTCTCTCTGTTGTGAAGCCAGGATATCTAAGGAACAATTAAGAGAAGAGTCTGCCTAAGATCCCTCGGAAACTCTAGAGGAAATCGAAGACTAGTAGGTCAGGAGCTCTAACCACTGAACCAAGCTCCCCTCTCTTAAAACATAATAATGAAAAGAAACCATATTCAAAGAGCCAACACACTCAGACTAACCTAAGCTAAGGCAGTAGAAATGGGCTGACTGGATTTGGAGTATAGAAGAGACACACACAAAAATGGTAGCTGTTGTGAAAATATAATCTGTAATGTGGCTATCACAGGAAAACACCTCTTATGCAGGATCCAGGTCACTAAGTGACACACAGACCCATGCGAAGATGAAGTATAAAACATGTCAATTTGTCCAGCAAAAATAGTCAGGAATTCCTTAATTTGCTGTTAATAACCATCACACATCCCAGTAAACACCCACTGTTTCTGTACCTCAGGAGTGCTCACTGTGGAGTTTTGCTTGGAAATCATCTGTGGTTTGTTTCCCCATCGGGCTGGGTCTATACTGGAGAAGATGCATCAGAGACAGTTGTTGTGACTGTCAGAAATGGGCCCCAGGATGTAGAGGCTCACGGACAGTGGCTTGCTGCTCTTACTTGCCAGAAAACTCAACTCACATTTTTTTCTTTTTAAACAAGCGGATCTGGGTTATCTTTGCAGGAAATCAATTGTCTGAGAAACCAGACCACTGGTGATGTCAGCGTGGAGGTCAATTCCTGTCCTGGCCCAGATCTGAAGAAAATCCTAGAGGAGATGAGATGCCAGTATGAAGCAATGATTGCGCAAAATCGCAAAGAGGTTGAGGATTGGTATGAATGCAAGGTAAATTCATCACAACTGTAACGCTCTCATGCAAAAATACAGGAGCTATTTCAGAATCACACAGTCACGCCGTGGGGAGAATGTATTCCTGTATCATAAGTTCCAAACATGATCAGCACAGGTGTATAGTGACCTGGTGCACAGGGCATGGAGGCCCTGTGCATGTACGGTGCGTGTGTCTCGGGGAAGAACAGGGTTTGCTACATGTCATTATTGAGGGGTGTTGGTGGAACAGTGGGCGAGCCTGTCAGTTAGGACAGAGGAGAATTACTGGTAAAGTTGAGGGGTCTTAGCACTGGAATAGCAAGGGGAGATACAAGCAATAGATGAGCTCGATTCCAGTGTGCAGAAAACTTGCCCAGCCACTACCCAACTTACATCTTTTGTTACCCACTCCTAGACCCACCTGACAATTAAAAAATCCCCCTGAAGCCCTTTATTCTGTGTTTCTGGTTTTCAGATTGAGGAGGTGAATCGTGAGGTCATCACAAGCAGTCAGGAGGTTGAGTCGTGCAACAGCCAGGTCTCTGAACTTAGACGTCAGTTGCAGTGCCTGGAGATTGATCTGCAAGCCCTTCTTAGCCAGGTATGTGATGTTGTCACCATTGATATCTCACCTGTGACACACTGACATCTGCATTTCTGGACTGATGGGGACCAGCCCGGCCTGGTGCTCTACGTAGCCGTGACGATATTGTTGACAAACCGATCGTTAGCAACAATTTGCTTTTATTTTTGCATAGGAAATCCTCAACTTCCTGCATCCAGATGGGTTTAGTTTAGTGCATGGCTAAAGTACATGTGGGGTTTTTGCTTCAATTCTTAGAGGAACAACCTGGAAGCCTCTTTGGCTGAAACCGAAAGTCGCTACAACAGCCACCTGTGCCAGTTACAGCAACAGATCACCTGTGTGGAGCAGCAACTGGCTGACCTGCGAGCAGAAATTGAGTCCCAGAACCACGAGTACAAGGTCCTCCTGGATGTCAAATGTCGACTGGAGCAGGAGATTCACACTTACCGCTGCCTGCTGGAAGGAGGACAGCGTGACATTGTGTACGTAGACTACGGACACAGCGGGGCATAAAGCAAACACCTATGCTGTGATCTGTGCAATGTGTGAGATCTAAAATCACAGAGAGTGTGGAGATTCAGGGGGTGCAGAGGCAGTTGTGAAAAGGAGAGAGAATTGTAACAAGAGATTGACCTAAGTATTTCAAACCTGCATAAAAGACCCAGTGTGAGATTTTGCCAAAAGTCCAGGTCATTCCTTCTTTTATCCCAAGCATCTGGCATGTCCCCAACTCCACTTCACTGTGAAACAAGTGGTATAAATAATTAGGCAAAGATTTTTCCTGATTTGGAAGCAAGGGATACAGCAGACCCTGTTTAAAAAGCCCATTGGCAATGGCAGCCTATGACTAGTTTATCCTTTGTGGGCAAACTTCATGAGGAGAATGACTGGCCTTGTAGTGATGTGCTTTTGCTTTTCTGCTTGGATGAAGTGGAGTGAGGGTGCTGGGGAGGCGTGCTGGCCAGGGCCTGGCTCTTTGCTGGATGGGGAGTGATTGATGACAGGCAAGGTCACATGGCTTCACTGAACCTACAATCCCGTTGTAAGGTTGGTTTCTGTTTCATTCACCAAACATTCTTTCCTTGTCACAGGGGCTCGGAAGGCGGGATTGGCGTAGGAGGTGGAATAGGAGGAGGAACGGTCATTAAAACTTCCCACTGCTACTCTTCATCTTCCCACTCTCTCCCCCATGTCACATCTTGCCACCCTGGTGATCTAAAAGGTAAGAACTGACTTGCCCTATAAGGGAAACTGTTTCTTTAGTCCTCTTCTTACCAATAGGGCAAGAGAGAAGCTGTCAAACCCACTCTCTGTTAGGTGGTTCTGAGGTGCTGTGGCTCACCTTTCAGGACCCTGTTGTAAGGCAACTGGAGAGTCTGGTAGGACACGGTGACACAAGAGTGGTATGGTGTGGGGAGCGTTGGCAAGAAACAGGACCCAATGCCGCTGTGACTCTCTCACTATGAATGGTGCAAGTGAGGGAGAAGAGAGCTAAAAGAGAGGGAGGAGGAAAGCGGGAAGAGAAGGAAGTAGCCTGAAGTGGAAGCAGGGAGAGAGAGGGAGAGAGTCTAGAGAACTTGGAGAAAGAGGCTGGAAATGGAGGCTGGGTGTTTTGTAGGGTGAAGGAGACAAAACGTCCTTAAAAGAGAGAGACAGAACCAACGAGGTGTTGGTGGGGGATGGGAAAATGGCTCCAAGGCCACAAACAGTATCTCCGGGAGGTTCATCCAGCCGAGGGGGGAGCACAACAATGTACATTTGCAATCTAGGAAAAATAAAACACCTTTGGGGGCAGAGTGAGCTGGGTGTCTAGGGGATGGACGTGGCCAGGGGGAGGGCACAAGGAGCTGTGCTCGTGCATTCCCAGCACGGCGGCTGGCTCGACCTGTGGGATTTGTATTCTTCTCTTGTATTCTAAACACATAAACAATATGGGGGAAGTTCTGGAGCTCATCAGAGTTTATAGTCAGCAGGGTGTCTGTGTGCAGCCCCCACTCTCAGGGTATATCTCAAAGCCTGATGCTGCAGAGAAGGTTTTACTTCCTTTCTAAGCAAAGTGATGTTCTATTTATCTCTTTCCAGGACACGGCAGAAAGATTTGTGACTAAGAAGAGAAACCCGGAATCTTCCAGTGCAAGACCCAGCGAGCAAAGACCCACCCACGGACAAAGCGAGAGCTCAGCCAGCACATTCACTGTGCACCTCCACAAAGAGCATGGAGAAGAGCTCTTCAGAATTACTCAACGCTTCTAATGCCAACACTACTGTCCTAAGGGGCCCATCTAAGCTTTGGTCCACCTTCCTGCCTATCATGCTATTTGCTTCTTCCATTCTGTGATGCTCTGTGTGTCCAATCACAATAATTACTTACTTGAGTTAATCTGTACCGTGGTTGGTAATTTACCTTCTGCTGAAAAAGTGTCTCTAATAAAACTTTGCTTCTGCTTGATGCAATCAAGAAACCTGTGTCAGGGAAATGATTTCCTCTATCAAACTTTTCAGTGGTTTCTGGTACCGGGTTAAATACAAAGCCATATGCTCAGATAGGTCTGTTAGACTGTGCCTTAGTCTCCAAAGGGAAGTGGTGGAAGCCTCATGCCAATAAATTAAGGAGAACAACTCTGCCTTGGCCAATGTGGCTGAGGGAATGGACTAAGTAACTTAGCACATCTTTTGCAGCCCTAACTTCTATGTGAGACACTGCGTGTTACTGTATAAACTGCTATTGTTCCCAGTCTATAAGTACAGCCCATAGGGGCAGGTTTAGGTGAGTTTGCGGGGTTTTTCAGAACACTATGCTACATTTTAGGTTTTTAAAAAAAATGGGGGAATTGAGCACAGCTGAAAGAATTGGGCTGACAGCTGTGGAGACTGAATGCCTCAGTATAATACTAGAAGACAGGCCTGGTGACTTCTAGGCTGTCCCCTAAGAAATGGACTAAAGTAACCAATTCTCTTCACAGAGGTCACTGGGCTGTTCCTCTGGTCACTACCAGCCAAACTGAACTCAGCCTAGTAATCTAAAGGTGAAAGGTTATGTAAGCCATTACCAACCCCCGAACAATCCAGTCCCACTCTGAGCCACACACTGGGTTGGGTTCTCAATGGGTTTGTGACAGCTTCTGTCAGAACGTGGTCATTTGTGTTTGTGCCCTGGGGACTCACTTGAACCAAACATGTCTTCTCAAATTCTAAGATTTTGTGAAACTACAGTTTCAACTCAGAAGTTGGAGAGGGACAGTGGCCATCTTGAAAATGTTCCTTTTATGGGTAGAAATTAGATGGGGAGAAAAGAGGCTGAGAGAGAGAGAATGTAACATTTTATATGTGATATTTATGTCATTGAATACATATTTCACATATAATGGATGCACTTAAAATTAATTCTGATTTTAGTATTACTAGTTCCAGAAATAGTCCCCATTTTAAATCTCACTGGAATGAGTAATACCTTTAAAACCAGAATGAACTATTTAAATGTGCCCATTGAACAGAGCTCTTTGGCACTGTGGTAGAGAGCAAGGAAGATGCTATCGCTGTAGCACATGTTGACGAGGAGGGCAGAATGTAGTCAAGGGAGTTGGGCCATTTCCCTTTAGAGGCAGTACACAACAAGCAGTGTACCATGTGTCTACACTGCGACAGGCCATAGTTTGAGCAAACATCCAATGAAAGTAGTGTAGAAGCGTGTCTGGAGAACTCACTGGTAGTTAGCATTTGGCCAGGTTACTCCAAGAAAGAAATAAAGAGGAAGCCATCCGGGTTCATCTACCAACTTCCTAAACACAGCATCCCACAGTTGTACATTGCATGTCAACAGTCACAAATATCATCTGAAGTAGCAAGAACTTTGCTGGCTTTTGTTTTAAAACAGGACCCTACAGATGTTTCAGTGACTGTACAGATGGAATTATATGTAAAGACTAGGGCTGTCAAGTGATTAAAAAATTAATCGTGCGATTAAACAATAATATTTGTGAATGTTTTCTACATGTTCAAATATATTGATTTAAATTACAACACAGAATACAAAGTGTACGGTGCTCACTTTATATTTATTTGTGATTACAAGTATTTGCACTGTAAAAAAACAAAAGAAATTGTATTTTTCAATTCACCTAATACAAGGACTGTAGTGCAATCTCTTTATCATGAAAGTTGAACTTACAAAAGTAAAATTATGTAAAAAAAACCTGCATTCAAAAATATAACAATGTAAAATTTTAGAGCCTGCAAGTCCACTCAGTCCTACTTCTTGTTCAGCCAATCGCTCAGACAAACAAGTTTGGTTACATTTGCAGAAGATAATGCTGCCCGCTTCTTGTTTATACTGTCAGTTGAAAGTGAGAACAGGGGTTTCCATGGCACTGTTGTAGCCAGCGTCACAAGATATTTATGTGCTAGAAGCACTAAAGATTCATATGTCCCTTGATGCTTCAAACACCATTCCAAAGGACATACGTCTATGCTGATGACGGGTTCTGCTCGATAATGATCCAAAGCAGAGCGGACCGATGCATGTTCATTTTCATCATCTGAGTCAGATGCCACCAGCAGAAGGTTGTTTTACCTTTTTGGTGGTTTGGGTTCTGTAGTTTCCACATCGGAGTGCTGCTCTTTTAAGACTTCTGAAAGCATGCGCCACACCTAGTCCCTCTTAGATTTTGGAAGACACTTCAGATTCTTAAACCTTGGTTCAAGTGCTGTAGCTATCTTTCGAAATCTCACATTTGTACCTTCTTTGCGCTTTGTCAAATCTACAGTGAAAGTGTTCTTAAAATGAACATGTGCTGGATCATCATCCGAGACTGATATATCATGAAATATAGGGAAGAATGCAGGTAAAACAGAGAAGGGGACATTCAATTCTCCCTGAAGGAGTTCAGTCATAAATTTAATTAATGCATTATTTTTTTAATGAGTGTCATCAGCATGGAAGCATGTCCTCTGGAATGGTGGCCGAAGCATGAAGGGGCATACGAATGTTTAGCATGTCTGGCACATAAATGCCAGCTATGAAAGTGCCATGCAAATACCTGTTCTCACTTTCTGGTGACGTAAATAAGAAGAGGGCAGCATTATCTCCTGTAAATGTAAATACACTTGTTTGTCTTAGTGACTGGCTGAACAAGAAGTAGGACTCAGTGGACTTGAAGGGTCAGAAGTTTTACATTGTTTTGGTTTTGAGTGCAGTTATGTAACAAAAAAAATCTACATTTGTAAATTGCATTCTCTCTCTCTCTCTCTCTCTCTCTCTCTGGCTGTCTGCTTGCATTGGACTGACCACCTAATGTCTGGTGTTTGAAGCACTTTAAATAGTCCAGCTCTGTTGCTCACTTCCCACATTCACACAGTGCTCTACCAGGACATTTCCGTGTTCAGCTGCAGGCTCCGGCATTGTCTCCTATTCCAATCCATCACTGCACACACAACCCGGCAAGAAAATATAAAAGGAGGGTGAACTGGCTTTGCCTTCGCTCCCACTTCATTCTTCCTGGTATTCCCTAATGTAAGTTTCTTTGGATTCTTTTTTGCCATGATGATTGATCGACGATGATGCCCCCAGTACGTAAATGCCAGGATTTTTTATTGCATCATGAAATATCAGCAGACTCTGCAAGCAGATTAAAGCCTCAGGACAAGAAATCGAGTAGGTTAGGGATGAGCTTCTATGAGTAGATGATTCTGTTCTTGTTGCACATGCTCTCCACACCTCCACTTCATCACTAACAAATGTGCTGAGATAACTCAAAGCTACGAACTAACCACCAGTGTGAGAGAAACTGAAGTAATGTACAAAACCGGCACCTTGGAAGGCATATTTAAGACCCAGGACCACAATCAATGTTGCCAAATTCAGCATGGTAATGATTTCATTTACATGCTTGGAATTTTGTCAGACATGGTCATTATTGACCAGAAAATCATTAGCCAGATAAAAAGGCATAGTCTGAATTTGAAGGGTTGCAACACTAAAACTGCAATCAGCACAGTATCCCACACCCACCCACATGCAAAAATCAAAGTCCACAGTTACTGTAGTCTTGATTTCCAACTTACTCTCTGTCACACATCAAAGAACTGGAAAAATTTAATAGATGACGCCTGGCAGCTATTATGCAAATTGTATAAGGTAATTATGACAAGTGACAAGATAAAATCATGTCTAACAAGGTTGCAGAAACATCATGGAAGCAATGCTTACGAAAGAAAGTTCTGCTGGTTTGGACACACCCTCCTCATAGAGCACCCAGGGCTCGGAGAGAAAATATTCTACAGTGGACTTTTGATGAACAAAAGAACCAGACAGAGAAAGAGAGAGAGATGTCCTGAAAATTAACTCTGCCCATTATTATAAAAAGCCGTTGGTGGGAAGGTGCAGCAGGAAATTAATCATTTTGGTGGGAAAAACAGTAACACATGATGCTGCAAGTTTTGAAGCAAAAGGACAGTTTGCTGTCACAGAGAGCAGGAGAGAGTCGGAGCTAGGAGTGACCAGACAGCAAATGTGAAAAACTGGGACGGGGGTTGGGGGTAATAGGAGCCTATATAAGAAAAAGACCCAAATATCGGGACTGTTCCTATAAAATCGGGACATCTGGTCACCCTACGAGTAGCGAACATTAATGCATTTGCCTCTCGGATCCATGGCAGGGCCTGTACGTCAAGCAACAGAGTCTTTCGCTAACTACAAATGTACAAAAATCTCCCTAAAATCCTGAAGGTGGAATTGACAATGAACCTCTGTTTGTGCTGCATGTAATTCAGGCAGGTTTGCTGTGCTGGCAAGAAAGTGGAACTCTGCTGTGGTAAAATGATACCTCTGAAAGAGGGATCAGAATGTTACCCCCTCCACAAAAGCTGCTTACCGAGGACAGCTATTGGCTAATTTCTTCAGAGATCCTACACAGCAGAACCAAAGCTTCAAGCAATAAAAGCATTATATTAATTTCTGTTTGTTCTCGGAGCCTCACCCTGACTCCAATTACACTCCAGAGCACAAACAATGGAAATCAGCTTTTCCTCCTACAATATTCCTCATGTTTGTGTCTTTGCTGACTTGCATTTGGGGAGTGGGTGGGGCACATTTCTGAAGGGAGGACTGGTTTGTGTTTGTAGCACCGTAGCCTAATTCAGGAGCCCTGCATGTAATTCTTGGCTCTGCCACAGTTTCATTCTGTGACCTTGAGGCAGTCACTTCATCTCTCTGTGGAATGATTATTTTAATACAGTTGGGGGTTTCCATGTACCGCATAATTAATGAACGTGGCATCTAGAGCCTTGTGACAGGCATCCTCTTTACCATTTGAAATCTAAATAAATAAATCAGTCACTTAAATGGGGATCATAGTACCCCTAATTTACATGAATGGGATGATGATAAACCCATCAAGATTTGGGAGGCACTTGGATATTATGGGATGAGAGCCATATAACTGTGTAATACAGATAGCTATTCCTACCAGGAAACAGGAGATGGTTTGAGAGGCATGAATTTGGAGGGATTGTCTTTCAGATCCCAGAGGAGAAGGACTTGGAGAATTAGGTGCTCACAACAGAAAGTAGTTTTTCAATAAGCCTTTATTCTCTAATATGGAATCCCTGTTATATCCTTGGGGCAGCCGGTGTAGGAAGCAATCACTTGAGGCCAGAGAGCAGGTAGCTAACCAAAACCTCCATTTTATTTACAGATATACAGAGAGCTCACTCAGCCGGTTGAAACCGGCTGAGCTATCCCTTAATAGTCTAACTCAGTTGCCATAGTAACAAAACCCATGACAACCAAATACACAACAATCCCTTTCTCTGTCTCATTCAGGCAACACAATATAGGAATTTAGCCTCTCCTTATACAGAGAGTTCCTGATTGCTCCTAAATCTCTAGGTTAGGGCTTCCAGATCCCTGGCACAACATCTCATGCTAGTGAATCTCAGCTGTTCACAGCTGATTGGTTCCAGTGGGTGTGAATAGTTCTAATCATTTTGCAAAGAAGCCCTTCTCTTCTGGAGTGGCAGCTGACACCCTCTCTGTCTTCTCTGACAGCACCACGGTCCAGCTAAATGAAGGTTCACCACAACGTCTCCCTTAAGAAGCTAACTGTGGGGAGGGAGGAGGTGAGACTGAGCCCAATTACTACTAATAGTTGCTTGTAAATTGCGATGTTAGGGAAAGTGTGCCTTTGTGCACTTGAAAGAGAAAAGCGTCCAATCATTAAGATGTCCTCTTGGCAAATGTTACTGGCCTTTTCGGTAGTATGCCAGTTCTGTGAATCCTCTTCTAGTTCCCACCTGTATCTCATAGCGGTAGTGGTGTCCAAACTCTCAGAGCAAATCAGAATGTTTTAACACCAATTACCGTGCAGTTCAGAAATGAGAACAGCTCTGCTCACTTTCATTTCCCTGCTCAGTATAGATTCTTAGACATTAGCAATGGAAACGACCTATTCGGTCACACCTAGTCCACCGCCTTGCAGGCAGCCAGTTGTTCCTCCAGTGCTATCAGTGGTCCAGTTTTACATTCTCTATTTCACGAGTTCCCAGAGTTTTTCACACACACAACAAATATTAACAGGGAAATTGTCCATGGACAACCCCACCCCCATTCACCACTGCCTGGACCATCTCCCCTTTCACTCACCGTCACAAAACATCCAGCTGGCATCTACAGCAATTACTTACATGGGAAAAGTAACATTAGGAAAGCATTTAATGTATTTTTTGCTCATTTTAATGCAGTTTTCAGCTGAATACAAGGAGGGGGGGAACCAGTTAAACAGCCAGCTCTCCACAGACCACCAGCAAGTACTCCTTGTGGATCGTCAGTGATCCACAGACTATAGTTTGGGAACTCCTGCTCTACTTCCACAGCCTAACAATTCTCTTTGTTAGGAGTGTATTGGACCTAGCATCTGTCACAGTATTAGGAGGAGATCGGAATATTTATATCATGATGTCTCAGATCTTTCCACTGAGAGGTTCATCACTATTTTCACTTTACTAAAGCATGACTCCATGTTTATTCATTCATTCACTTTGATCTTCGATATCTACACCCCAGGATCTCATATGAAAAACATGCTTATTAAAGGGAAAATAAAAATTTAAATAAAATAATAAGATATAAAGAGCTTTCTGTTGCAATAAGTTGCGTTATTTCTTCCCTGTATATAATTTAGGGCAGTGTTTTTCTGGCTTCTTCTTGTAAAATTTTCATCATAAAGAAAAGCTGATGATTCATGAAACATCATTGCGAGTGTATATTTGGAACTAGCTGCTAAAGTGTAAATTAACTTCCTTGTGTACTTGGATTTCTGGAGGGAAACTGCCTTTGGGAAATTATTCTTGGCATAAACAGCAAGACTAGCCAGCCCCATGGGAAGAAGAAACACCCTACTGGTGACAGCCACTGTGGAAGGTATAAATAGAGATCTGTGGGGATAGAAAATCTGCAGTCTGAATTTATATCAAGCTGTGCCTCTTGCTTTGGGCTTTGGGTTGGATTCTTAATCGCTGTCGCTATGAGCTGCAGCACCAAGCAGACTGTTACTCTCTCTACCAAAGGGAGGAGTAGCGGTGGTAGCTGTGTGGTTGGAGGTGGTGGTGGAGGAAGAACCTCTTCAGTCTCTTCAGGAAGATATAGCTCTTGTGGGATAGGCAGCAGTGGAGGCTTTTCGGGTAGGAGTTACAGTGGTGGAGCGAGTTGTGGAGCGGGACTGAGTGCTGGAAGCTTTTCTGGAGGTAGCTATGGAGGTGTCTTAGCAGGAGGTCTCCCAGGCTATGGCTATGGAGGTTGTTCCAGCATTGGGTTCGGTGGTGGCACCCACTGTGGATATGGAGGTGGCTTTGGTGGTGTCGTCGGTGGTGGCTTTGGTGGTGCCGTCGGTGGTGGCTTTGGAGGTGCAGTTGGTGGTGGCTTTGGTGGTGGTGGTATTTGTGGAGATGGCGCATTTGTCACCTGTGATGAAAAGCTGACTATGCAGAACCTTAATGACCGCCTGGCTTCTTACCTGGACAAGGTGCGATGCCTGGAGGAAGAAAACGCTGCCCTAGAGTGCAAAATCAAGGAATGGTATGCCCATCATGGACACACCGGTGTACTAAAGGACTACAGCCCCTACTATAAGAAAATAGAAGATCTTCAAAATCAGGTGACATTTTTTGGGCTGTATTCCCTATTCTAAGAGCTTCCCTCTGAGTCTCGGTTCAGATCCCATTTTACTTTTGTAAAATGTTCTTTGCAGACATAAATTAAGGCAACTCCTTCTATGAACTACGAGTGAGGGTGTGAAAACTTATGAGTCCATTTACAATTTGCCTTTTCTTGACCAGATTTGTGCAAAGAGAAAAAGGTTACATAGGCAGGGAACAATCTGGGCCTGGTCAGTACTCCTCCTGAATGAAGTTTGTAACAGGATGTTTTAATATATTTATATCCAAAAGGGAGATGGGAAGAGAAATTCATTCATTAATCCACTGAGTTATCTTCATTATTGCATAGTGTCCTGTCATCAGTTTTCCCAGATTCTAGTTAAAATCCCATTTCTATTTCAACTAACTTTGGGCTCCTATCCAGAGGTGGGGGTAGGAAAGGGGAATATTCCCTTAAAGAACAATAAGAGAAAAAGAATATTTTGTTACCACTAGTTTTGAATGTCAAGTATCAGAGGGGGAGCCGTGTTAGTCTGTAAAAGCAGCAATGAATCCTGTGGCATCTTATAGACTAACAGACGTTTTGGAGCATGAGCTTTCGTGGGTGAATGCATCCGATGAAGTGGGTATTCACCCATGAAAGCTCATGCTCCAAAATGTCTGTTAGTCTATAAGGTGCCACAGGATTCTTTGCTAGTTTTGAATGGGCAATTTAATTTTTGTAAAAAATATT
Organism: Mauremys mutica; assembly: GCF_020497125.1. Classification (NCBI taxonomy): domain Eukaryota; kingdom Metazoa; phylum Chordata; order Testudines; family Geoemydidae; genus Mauremys; species Mauremys mutica. The sequence goes on from NC_059096.1 coordinate 2,359,888, forward strand.
TTCCAAGTATATTCTGAAGAAGGAATTAGTCAGATAGGAAAAACACAGCAGACAGATTCACAGAGTGCAGGAGAGAGATACACGCCAAATGCTGAGCTGTAATGTAAGTCTTGAAATGAAAAAATATAAACTCGTAGTTACGAACTCTAGACCAAGTTTGAAAATGTGAGGTTTTTAAAGCAGGCACCAGGGAGCACTAATTATAATTGCAAAACGGTTAGTATCTTAACTGTGTGTTTTTACACATTCATTCATTTCACCTATTTCACTTCACACACTTGGGCATTTCTCCACGGATCAGAAATTTTCTGTGCTTCCTCTCTGTCTGAATTTGAATACTGGGCAGGGGCGGCTCCAGGCACCAGCCGCCAAGAGCGTGCCTGGGGCGGCAAGCCACGGGGGGCGCTCTGCCGGTCGCCGCGAGGGCGGCAGGCAGGTTGCCTTTGGCATCTTGCCTGCGGAGGGTCCACTGGTCCCGCGTCTTCAGCGGACCTCCTGCAGGCGTGCCGCCGAATCCGCGGGACCGGGGACCTCCCGCAGGCAAGCCGCCAAAGGCAGCCTGCCTGCCGTGCTTGGGGTGGCAAAATACCTAGAGCCGCCCCTGATACTGGGAGAGTAAAAAGACTGAAATTTGCAACATGACACTGAGCATAACAGAGCGAAGAGATTTCAGGGCTGAAAATCCCCCGGACTCTCTTCTTTTCCAGATTGTTTGCGCTACCCTAGACAACAACAAGATCATTCTGAACATTGATAACAGCAGGATGGCAGCTGATGACTTCAGACTGAAGTGAGCACCTCTCTGTACCAGACAAACCTGTCGTTCTCCTCTTGTTCCCTTGTACCCTAGTCCCAATTGTCAAATGAAGCAATCCCCCAACCAAGAATTACTGGAATTCCTGATTCAGAACAGGTTGTATTTTTGTGAGATTTTATTCTTATTAATTAGCTGTATCAGAGTAGCAGCTATGAAGCTCAGTCATGGACCAGGACCCCATTGTGCTAGGCACTGTACAAACACAGAACACAATGACCCTCACCGCCCCCAAAGAGCCCACAATCCCATTAGAAGACAAAAGACAACAATGGATACAGACAGACCGAGGGGGGAGCACTCGGGAACAATGACACATAAGTGGTGGTCTCAGATTTTGAGATGTGCCTTTGGTCTTTGACTCTAGAGGTGCCAGTATAGGGGCATTTCCAGGACAGAATGTTTGAGGCACAAAGAGTTTGCTTGTCGGGCTTAGGGGGCTAAAATATAGGGACAATGGATGCATGTTGGCACGAGTCCATTGAAGGCAATGGAGCTATGCAGAGTCTGGCCCACGGATTTTTAATAAAGAAAAGAGTTTAGATGATTTCCCAGGGGAAGTGCAGGAAAATGAGTGTCTGACATCTTTGTAGTAGTTCCAGTAGAGAGGAGAGGGGCAAAAGAAGCTGAAGAGGAAGGTCTGTTGTGAACCAAACCCCTGCCTGTGCACACACAGAGAGACCAGGCCGCAGACCTAGTGTGTGACGCTTTAAGCAGAGCTATAAAGGTAAAGCTGAAAGAAGTGAAACCCAGACCCATTCATAACCAAAGGGCAGATGCCAGGAATCTTCAGCGGTGGGTTCTGCCAGGGGCTGACTTTTCTGTCTTTCTTGTCCCTGGCTTAGGTATGAGACTGAGCTGGCCCTTCGCCAGAGTGTGGAGGCCGATATTAATGGCTTACGCCAAGTTCTGGACGAACTGACCCTGTGCAGGTCTGACCTGGAGGCGCAGCTTGAGTGCCTGAAGGAGGAGCTGTGTTGTCTGAAGAAGAACCATGAGGAGGTAGGAGCTCATTCCCTTAAATGGGCTGGTTTTTTTAGATTTTGTACATTACTTACTACAGCAGTGGGGACCTGATCCTGATTAAAACAGCAGGGCACGAGTGCAACTACGACCAAGAGAATATTAATAATAATCTGCATTATTATGATATTGCTCCTTTCACAAATCCCATTTCCTAATCATATTCATTCTAATTTGAAATATACAAAGGGTGGATCCTGTGCCGGAGTAATTGTCACAAGCAGCCCAAGAGCTCAGGTCCAGCCCTCTAAAGTTTCTGAACAATGTAGGAGTTGAGTCTTAGGAAGGAATGTCAAGCTTCTGGGAGCTCCTGGGCTCTGCAAAAGGGGAAGGGGAGAGAGCTACCTCAGAGACTAGCAGTGAGTTGGATAAATCTTCCAGCTGATTTGTCACGGCCGATTACTTAACTTAACTTACTTAACTCAACTCAAAACACTTCATAAACAATTAATTAGTATTAACATTATCCCTGTGATGCTAGTATTCTCTCTGTTGTGAAGCCAGGATATCTAAGGAATGGCTAAGAGAAGTGTCTTGCCCAAGATCACTTGGAAACTCAGCTGATTTGTCACAAACCGATAAAATTACTTTTCTCTTCTTTGGTATATTTCATCCAAAGAACTTAACTCAAAACAGTGCAAATGTTTCATTGCAAAAAAGCAACGAATCAGTATTAACAACTCCACTGTGAGGTTGATATTATTCTCTCTGTTGTGAAGCCAGGATATCTAAGGAACAATTAAGAGAAGAGTCTGCCTAAGATCCCTCGGAAACTCTAGAGGAAATCGAAGACTAGTAGGTCAGGAGCTCTAACCACTGAACCAAGCTCCCCTCTCTTAAAACATAATAATGAAAAGAAACCATATTCAAAGAGCCAACACACTCAGACTAACCTAAGCTAAGGCAGTATTGGAGTATAGAAGAGACACACACAAAAATGGTAGCTGTTGTGAAAATATAATCTGTAATGTGGCTATCACAGGAAAACACCTCTTATGCAGGATCCAGGTCACTAAGTGACACACAGACCCAGGTGAAGATGAAGTATAAAACATGTCAATTTGTCCAGCAAAAATAGTCAGGAATTCCTTAATTTGCTGTTAATAACCATCACACATCCCAGTAAACACCCACTGTTTCTGTACCTCAGGAGTGCTCACTGTGGAGATTTGCTTGGAAATCATCTGTGGTTTGTTTCCCCATCAGGCTGGGTCTATACTGGAGAAGATGCATCAGAGACAGTTGTTGTGACTGTCAGAAATGGGCCCCAGGATGTAGAGGCTCACGGACAGTGGCTTGCTGCTCTTACTTGCCAGAAAACTCAACTCACATTTTTTTCTTTTTAAACAAGCTGATCTGGGTTATCTTTGCAGGAAATCAATTGTCTGAGAAACCAGACCACTGGTGATGTGAGCGTGGAGGTCAATTCCTGTCCTGGCCCAGATCTGAAGAAAATCCTAGAGGAGATGAGATGCCAGTATGAAACGATGATCGCGCAAAATCGCAAAGAGGTTGAGGATTGGTATGAATGCAAGGTAAATTCATCACAACTGTAACGCTCTCACGCAAAAATACAGGAGCTATTTCAGAATCACACAGTCACGCCGTGGGGAGAATGTATTCCTGTATCATAAGTTCCAAACATGATCAGTACAGGTGTATAGTGACCTGGTGCACAGGGCATGGAGGCCCTGTGCATGTACGGTGCGTGTGTCTCGGGGAAGAACAGGGTTTGCTACATGTCATTATTGAGGGGTGTTGGTGGAACAGTGGGCGAGCCTGTCAGTTAGGCCAGAGGAGAATTACTGGTAAAGTTGAGGGGTCTTAGCATTGGAATAGCAAGGGGAGTTACAAGCAATAGACGAGCTCGATTCCAGTGTGCAGAAAACTTGCCCAGCCACTACCCAACTTACATCTTTTGTTACCCACTCCTAGACCCACCTGACAATTAAAAAATCCCCCTGAAGCCCTTTATTCTGTGTTTCTGGTTTTCAGATTGAGGAGGTGAATCGTGAGGTCATCACAAGCAGTCAGGAGGTTGAGTCGTGCAACAGCCAGGTCTCTGAACTTAGACGTCAGTTGCAGTGCCTGGAGATTGATCTGCAAGCCCTTCTTAGCCAGGTATGTGATGTTGTCACCATTGATATCTCACCTGTGACACACTGACATCTGCATTTCTGGACTGATGGGGACCAGCCCGGCCTGGCGCTCCACGTAGCCGTGACGATATCGCTGACAAACCGATCGTCAGCAACAATTTGCTTTTATTTTTGCATAGGAAATCCTCAACTTCCTGCATCCAGATGGGTTTAGTTTAGTGCATGGCTAAAGTACATGTGGGTTTTTTGCTTCAATTCTTAGAGGAACAACCTGGAAGCCTCTTTGGCTGAAACCGAAAGTCGCTACAACAGCCACCTGTGCCAGTTACAGCAACAGATCACCTGTGTGGAGCAGCAACTGGCTGACCTGCGAGCAGAAATTGAGTCCCAGAACCACGAGTACAAGGTCCTCCTGGATGTCAAATGTCGACTGGAGCAGGAGATTCACACTTACCGCTGCCTGCTGGAAGGAGGACAGCGTGACATTGTGTACGTAGACTACGGACACAGCGGGGCATAAAGCAAACACCTATGCTGTGATCTGTGCAATGTGTGAGATCTAAAATCACAGAGAGTGTGGAGATTCAGGGGGTGCAGAGGCAGTTGTGAAAAGGATTGAGAATTGTAACAAGAGATTAACCTAAGTATTTCAAACCTGCATAAAAGACCCAGTGTGAGATTATCCCAAGCATCTGGCATGTCCCCAACTCTACTTCATTGTGAAACAAGTGGTATAAATAATTAGGCAAAGATTTTTCCTGATTTGGAAGCAAGGGATACAGCAGACCCTGTTTAAAAAGCCCATTGGCAATGGCAGCCTATGACTAGTTTATCCTTTGTGGGCAAAGTTCATGAGGAGAATGACTGGCCTTGTAGTGATGTGCTTTTGCTTTTCTGCTTGGATGAAGTGGAGTGAGGGTGCTGGGGAGGCGTGCTGGCCAGGGCCTGGCTCTTTGCTGGATGGGGAGTGATTGATGACAGGCAAGGTCACATGGCTTCACTGAACCTACAATCCCGTTGTAAGGTTGGTTTCTGTTTCATTCACCAAACATTCTTTCCTTGTCACAGGGGCTCGGAAGGCGGGATTGGCGTAGGAGGTGGAATAGGAGGAGGAACGGTCATTAAAACTTCCCACTGCTACTCTTCATCTTCCCACTCTCTCCCCCATGTCACATCTTGCCACCCTGGTGATCTAAAAGGTAAGAACTGACTTGCCCTATAAGGGAAACTGTTTCTTTAGTCCTCTTCTTACCAATAGGGCAAGAGAGAAGCTGTCAAACCCACTCTCTGTTAGGTGGTTCTGAGGTGCTGTGGCTCACCTTTCAGGACCCTGTTGTAAGGCAACTGGAGAGTCTGGTAGGACACGGTGACACAAGAGTGGTATGGTGTGGGGAGCGTTGGCAAGAAACAGGACCCAATGCCGCTGTGACTCTCTCACTATGAATGGTGCAAGTGAGGGAGAAGAGAGCTAAAAGAGAGGGAGGAGGAAAGCGGGAAGAGAAAGAAGTAGCCTGAAGTGGAAGCAGGGAGAGAGAGGGAGAGAGTCTAGAGAACTTGGAGAAAGAGGCTGGAAATGGAGGCTGGGTGTTTTGTAGGGCGAAGGAGACAAAACGTCCTTAAAAGAGAGAGACAGAACCAACGAGGTGTTGGTGGGGGATGGGAAAATGGCTCCAAGGGCACAAACAGTATCTCCGGGAGGTTCATCCAGCCGAGGGGGGAGCACAACAATGTACATTTACAATCTAGGAAAAATAAAACACCTTTGGGGGCAGAGTGAGCTGGGTGTCTAGGGGATGGACGTGGCCAGGGGGAGGGCACAAGGAGCTGTGCTCGTGCATTCCCAGCACAGCGGCTGGCTCGACCTGTGGGATTTGTATTCTTCTCTTGTATTCTAAACACATAAACAATTTGAGGGAAGTTCTGGAGCTCATCAGAGTTTATAGTCAGCAGGGTGTCTGTGTGCAGCCCCCACTCTCAGGGTATATCTCAAAGCCTGATGCTGCAGGGAAGGTTTTACTTCCTTTCTAAGCAAAGTGATGGTTCTATTTATCTCTTTCCAGGGCATGGCAAAAAGATTTGTGACTAAGAAGAGAAACCCGGCATCTTCCAGTGCAAGACCCAGCGAGCAAATACTCACCCACGGACAAAGCGAGAGCTCAACCAGCACATTCACTGTGCACCTTTGCAAAGAGCATGGAGAAGAGCTCTTCAGAAGTACTCAACGCTGCTAATGCCAATACTACTGTCCTAAGGGGCCCATGTGAGCTTTGGTCCACCTTCCTGCCTATCATGCTATTTGCTTCTTCCATTCTGTGATGCTCTGTATGTCCAATCACAATAATTACTTACTTGAGTTAATCTGTACTGTGGTTGGTAATTTACCTTCTGCTGAAAAAGTGTCTCTAATAAAACTTTGCTTCTGCCTGATGCAATCAAGAAACCTGTGTCTGGGAAATTATTTCCTCTATCAAACTTTTCAGTGGTTTCTGGTACATACAAAGCCATATGCTCAGATAGGTCTTAGATTGTGCCATAGTTCCTAAGGGGAAGTGGTGGAAACTCCACAACATCAATCATTTAAAACTGGTCTGGAGAATAAACGATGGAGAACAATCTGGCTTTGGCAAAAGGGCTGTGGAAATGGAAGAGTTGATTTAGCAGGTTTTTTCCTACCCTAATGTCTATGGTTATGTATCAGACACTTCCTGTTACTATCTGAGCTAATATTCATTGGATACAGTCCCCTTTTGCAGCTAATGCATGAAGGTTTATGCGAGTTTCTCTCATATGACTATGCGGAATTTTAGTTTTAAGAAGAGGAGAATTAAGTGCAGTTGGAAGTGTCTGAATGACCCTTCGGAGATCTACTGAACAGGCAGCTTCAGTACAAGCTCCCACACACTCACACTAACCACCAGCAATATATTGCAGTGACAATCTCTGTGAGGGGTGAGATGAAATTTTGTTCCCTATAAGCCATTGCATCTCTGCTGAGATCACCAACAAAAAGGCCTATTTCGACAATGTTGACACCTTCTCACTAAGAAATGGACTGAAGCAACCAATTCCCTTTGTACAGGTCACCAAAGACTCATGGGACCACTCCTTTGGTCACTACCACTCCAGCCTAAACTGAACTTAGGTTAGTAACCTAAAGGTGAAAGGTTATGTAACCCACCCCCGAACAATCCAGTCCCACTCTGAGGCACACACTGGGTTTGGTTCTCAATGGGTTTGTGACAATTTCTGTCAGAACCTGGTCATCTGTGTTTGTGCCCATAAGGACTCACTTGAACCAAACAAGTTTTCTCAAATTGTAGGACTTTGTGAAACTATAGTTTCAACCCAGAAGTGAAAGTGGGTCAGCGGCCATCTTGAAAATGTTCCTTTTATGGGTAGAAATTACCCGGTAGATAGGGAGAAAAGAGGCCGAGAGAGAGAAAGAATGTAACATTTAGTATGAATGTTTATAGGTTTAGATCTATTCATCGTATGCATATTTTATACAAATAAAATGGAAGCATTTAAAAAGTTAATATAAATTTTAGAGGTATTACTGGCTCCACCAATATTCCCTGTTTTAAATAATAGGAATGTTGCTAGAACTGTTTACACCTTTAAAACTTTTGAATGCATCCACTTACAGATCTTTGGAATAGTGGCAGAGAAGCAGGGCAGAGGCGCAAGGAAGGTGCTCTGGCTACAACTGATGATGGTGAGGTGGGCAGAACGTAGTTAAGGCAGTTGGGCCACTTCCTTTAGATGCGGTACACAACAAGCAGTGGTCCATGTGCCCACTTTGTGGCAAACAGGAGAGCCATGCTTGGAGCAAACAAGCATCATAAGTTGTTAGCATTTTGCCAGCACAGTCCAAGAAAGAAAGCCAAAACCATACCCCACCCCTCAACAAAAACAAAGCCAACACCCCCCTCGTGCCCTCCACAACAGCACCACGTAAACACAGCATCCCACAGTTGTACATTGCACACAGGAAGTCACAAATACCTGCAGTAGCAAGAACTTTTCTGGCCTTTGTTTTAGAGCCGGGCCCTACAGATATTTCAGTGATATGTAACGGCACAATGTGGTGAATCAATAAGTATGAAACCATGCCACGTGGAAGTGAATATTACACACACAGAAGTGACAGATGCCAACGAAGCCAACGAGGCAGCTGCACAGACATAAAAGGAAGTGTGTGTGCATAAGTATGCATGTGCACGAGACCTGGGAGACTACTCATATCCTGTGGGTTAATTCACTTGCATCCGAAGAAGTGGGTATTCACCCACGAAAGCTCATGCTGCAAAACGTCTGTTAGTCTATAAGGTGCCACAGGATTCTTTGCTGCTTCTACAGAACCAGACTAACACGGCTACCCCTCTGATACATATCCTGTGAGAATCAGGCCCCTCGTAACTGCCACTTTTAGCTGTCTGCTGTGCTGGGGTACAAACTGGTGTCCTCTGAGGACAGTCGCTTTATGTTGGAACATGCCCGCTACAGGGGAGCTGCATCAGTAACAACAATGCGGAGAACCGATGGCGGGGAAAGACTAGTGCAGACAGAGCCCTTTGACGTGCAGAGCTATCCAGACTACTAACCCTTATTTACATGCAGATTGGAAAACATATTCCCAAGTAGACATACAAAATGATCGGCTCTAAATTTGCTGTCAAGAAAGAGCTCTTGGAGTCACTGTGGATAGTTCTCTGAAAACACTGCTCAATATGCAGCAGCAGCCAAAAAAGTGAACATCGTTAGGAACCATTAAGAAAGGGATAGATAATAAGACATTAAATATCATAATGCCATTATACAAATCCATGGGATGCCCATACCTTGGATACTGCATGCAATTCTGGTTGCCACATCTCAAAAAAGATATATTAGAAATGGAAAAGGTAGAGAGAAGGTCAATAAAAATTATTAGGGGAATGGAACAAGCTTCCATATGAGGAGAGATTAAAAAGACTGGGACTATTCAGCTTGGGAACGAGACAGCTTGTCATAAACATACAGTTAAGGGTTAATTCCTCTTGTACCTGTAAAGGGTTAAGAAGTTCACATAGCCCAGCTGACACCTGACCAGAGGAACCAATGGGGGGACAAGATGTTTTCAAAGAGGGAGGAGGGAAATCAGTCTTTTGTCTGTTCAGAAAAGTTTGTGCCGGAGTGAAGGATCCAGGAATCAGCCATCTAACGTTTCTTAAAAGTAGGAAGTGTTTAGAGAAGGAATGTATTAGATTATGTTTATTTTCCTTTGTGACTTCATTTTGCATAAGAGGGAGAATCAAATTGGGTGTCTTTGTGTAACTAAGGTTTTTGCCCAGAGGGACATCCTCTGTGTTTTAAATCTTTTGTCTGTGAGAGTAGCTTGCATGCTAATCTCACAGAGGTAGTCTTTTCACCCTTTTCCTTTAATTAAAAGTCTTCTTTTAAAAAACCTGATTAATTTTTCCTTGTTTTAAGATCCAAGGGTTTTTTGGATCTAGGCTCACCAGGAATTGGTGGGAGGTGAATCAGTCTCAATCCTGACAGGAAAAAGGGGATAAAGAGTGGGGAAATATTTGGGGGGAAGACTGAGTTTCCAAATGACTCTTCCATAAACATTTGTTTAAACTATTTGGTGGTGGCAGCTACTAGATCTAAGCTGGTAAATAAGCTTAGGGGTTATCTCATGCAGGTCCCCACATCTGTACCCTAAAGTTCAGAGTGGGGGTGACACCTAGACACAGCTAAAGGGCGATCTGATGGAGGTCTATAAAATCATGACTGATGTGGAGAAAGCGAATAAGGAAGTGTTATGTACTCCTTGTCATAACACACGAACCAGAGGTCACCCAACAAAACTAATAGGCAGAGGGTTTAAAATGAACAAAAAGAAGCATTTCTTCACACAATGCACAGTCAACCTGTGGAACTTGTTGTCAGAGAATGTTGTGAAGGCCAAAAATATACCTGGGTTCAAAAAAGAATTAGATACATTCGTGGAGGATAGATCCATCAATGGCCATTAGCCAAGATGGTCAGGGATGCAACTCCATGCTCTGGGTGTCCTAAGTCTCTGGCTACCAGATGCCAGGACTAGATAACAGAGGATGGATCACGCAACAGATACCTATTCTATTCATTCCCTTGGAAACATCTGGCATTGGCTACTGTTGGAAGACAGGATACTAGGCTAAATGGACCTTTGACCTGACCCAGTGTGGCCACTCTTATATTCTTATGGCTGTGAAAAAAGACCAAAATGTGTGTGTGAGGGAGGAGGGGGACAAATGAGCAGTCATGAGACAAAGAAAGATTCTAATGAAAACACAAATTCAAGGAATCCATTTGTGCTTGCCCAATTTTGGCAGGGGCAAGGGTTCTTCTACCCCTAATACAGAAAACTCACTTCTCTTTAGCTAGAAAAAATAATTGTATAATTAAAATAGATTGAATCACCTGAGGAAAAAAACATGGGTTTAAACCAGAGAAATAAAAGATTAATTCAATCCAACTAGTTTTGTGAGGACCCTCGTGAACTATAGTTTCCATGGATGCTGAATGCTTGGCCACAAGGTTTGGCTTTGGGAAATCTGAGTGCCAGTCCAGTTAAGACTTTCAGAGATCCTGAATATCCTGAGCAGGACTTTGCAAAGATGTAAAAATCAGCCCAGGTTCAGCCTAATGGACAATACATAAACAGAATGATTTTGCTAAATCCGAGCAGAAATATTATGGCTGCAATTGCTAAAATCAAGTCTGGAAAACCTACCTTATGGTGAGAGACTCAAGAAGCTCTAGCTATTGTATTTATCAAGAAAGAAAGTTAAGAGGTGACTTGATCATGGTCTATAAATACACTGGGAGAAGATTTTGGATAGATTTCTGATTTTCTTTAATCTAGCGGACAGAAACACAACATCCAGAGGCTGAAGGCTAAAGCTAGACAAATGCAGGCTGGAAATAAGATACATTTTTAACAGTGAAGGTAATTAACCATTAGAACAACTTATCTAGCGGTGCAACTGTGTGTTCATCACTTGACGTCTTTAAATCAAGATTGGATATCTTCCTAAAAGACATGCTTTAGCTTAACAATAAGTTATGGGCTCAGGTGGTAAGAATGGTCTCTTCTGGCAAAACCTTTTGTCCATAATGGGGTTTTTTAAAAATAAAAAATGTGAATTCATACCAATTTTGCCTAATTGTTTTGGCCAGGGAAAAAAAAGAGTTGAAATATTTTAGAAAAAAACAAGTTTCATTTTGACATTTCCAAAATGAAACATTTCTATTTTTTAATTCAAAATGACATTTTGTTAAAAAATTTACTTTAATTTTATTTTAAAAAATTAAAAAAGCTCAAAAATGACAGGAAATATTTTGTTGAACATTTTCTGTTTTACCCAAAATGAATTATCATTTGATTTTTTCCCCAAAAAAAAATTTCAAAGAAGTTTCATTTCTGGCCAAGTTGAAATAATTTTTTTTTTCAGTACCGCCACTGAATTTAAAATCAGTTATTTACACATCTCTATGAATAAACGTGAAAAGCAATTAGACATCAAAGTCATATTTTACACAATCGGCAATTTACTACACTCACTTAAATCAATATTTGAAAAATTTCAGTCGTATCGTAACATCTGGCCTGATCTCCACTCTGTCATGCTGGTCTTGCAGCAGGTTAACTCTATGGACTTCAATCAATTTACATGGGCATAAAACTGGTGAAACAAAGTGCAGAATTTGCTCTTTCATTTCTGTGTCTTAATTTAAAAAAATGTAGGTGCATAGGAATGGTGAGCACACCCTGGAAACGTTTTCTGAGACATTCTCCCTATCAGCTTTCTGCACAGGGTGGGGAATATGAAAGTACTGCAAGGTCGGGTACAATATGTTGGGGTGAGCTGTCTCTCATCGACAATCACCCACAAAGAAAATCATTCAGAGTCAGGTGTCCTGTCACTTTGATCATACAAATTGCATGATGGAACCAGAAATTACTGTTAACAAACACAAGAGAGCCACCTAGAGGGAGGAAATAGGAGGTGTTTGATGACTGCAAGTTTTTAGCATATACTGCATGTTCCAAAGCATGTCTCTTAGTCCCACAGATAGAGCAGTGGGTGGGAATCCTCTGCTTAGACATTAAGCATTACTTATGTCGGGGTTCGAGTCCCTGACATCTTCAACACTTATAATGCAGAAACAGATAAACTCTCCCTAGAGGAACAAAGAAATCATCATATTTGGAAGAGAGCAGTGATCTCTTTGGTCTGGTATCCAATCTCTGGCAGTGGCTAGTGCTGGATGATTCAGAGGAAAGTATAAAAATTTCCTAGTATGTCATTATATTGCCTATACCATACATTAGGAGGGACTGTCTTTCTGACCCCAGCTGGGGATCAGTTTGTGCCCTGCAACAACAGGGTTGACTGAGGACCTGGGGACGGATAAGACTTTGGCTCTGACACACCAACAGAGGAAGCAAGACCTACCTCTGGTATATAGGGAGAAGAGAAGTCAGGGAGTTAAAAGAATACAAACTTCTTTGGCAAGGGGTGACATACTCTTCAAATGGACAGAAAAGTCTCAGTTCTTGCCAAACAAGAATGTTTCCCAGCTTTTGCCAGAAGAAACAGGCTTCCTTAGATCAACAGGCAAAGCTGTGTGCTCAGACAGCGGCCTCTAGTGCTTAGCAAAAGTGCACAGAAAATATCAAACAAAGGCAAGAGACATCTTCTAATACCACTATTCACAGGGCGCCTTCTAGTTCAAGTGTGGGGAAGGGGCAGAAGCTACTGTGGAAGAGATAACTGCCTCTTTTAGCATTATACAGCATCTGGCACTTTGTAATTCTGAGACCATTTATTTATTTTCCTGTGTTCTTATATTAGTACCTATTCTCTATAGTATTTGAGTGCTGCTCAGTGCCGACCGCTAGTCTGATTTACAAAGCATGAAAAAAATGTGGGAATATTTTAAAGTTCTGGCTCCTGCTGCTTATTTCTTCACTTAACGTTATGAGGTCACAAAATGAAGATTCTGACTAAGGAGAATGAAAACAACAGTAGTGGAAAGTTTTTTCAGTAGTGGAAAGTTGGTGAAAAGTTGGAGCCAGTTTTTCACAGGAACAAAACCTCTGATAGTTTTGCAACTGTTTTTTCACTGTTTTACACAAAAATCCAAAGCTCATTTCTGCCATCTCAAATGTGAAAATAGCAAACTAACCTGAAACTTATGTTTACAATTTATTCTAGGAAGGAATTTCATTAGATTTTTGCAGGAAAAAAATGTGTTTGCTCAGCTCAGCAGGAAATGCAAAAATATTACCCTTTATTAAATCTGCATCAAAACTTGAAAAGTCTTTTTGTTATGACTCAAATATATGTGATTTCAGGTAGGCAAACGTAAATTAAGAGCAGTTATAATCAAGAAACCATCATTATGTTTCCATGCAAATGCCACTAATGATAAATAACAAGAGAAATAGAAGTGCTTGATAGATCCCAGGAGGGAAGATCATTTCTGATGTTTTTCAGAATTTCCTTATGATGTCAGAAGCTGTTTAACAGACAAATCTAAATGAATTCCCAGCCTGCCAGTGCTGTGCTTACGTATGCTTGTTTTAGTAGAATGGTTATCCTGCCCTGGTGTCCAACTCACCCAAACACTGACAGCTGTGCACAATCATAAAGAGAGAAAGAGAGCCTGAGAATGCTAGGTAAAGAACTGGAGAACATTTTACTAAGGGTAGTGAGATGTATAGCAAGTTTTTTAATACACCTCTACCCCGATATAACACTGTTCTCGGGAGCCAAAAAATCTTACTGGGTTATAGGTGAAACCACATTATATTGAACTTGCTTTGATCCACCGGAGTGCGCAGCCCTGCCCACCCCCCCTCCGGAGTGCTGCTTTACCGGGTTATATCCGAATTCATGTTATATCGGGTCGTGTTATATCGGGATAGAGGTGTAGTTCCAAGGGGATAGTGTTTGATTAATAAATATAAATATAATATAAACTGCAATAGCTTCCAGAACCTCATTGTACAAGGCTCTATTCCAACACATATGGAAACACAATCCCTGCCCAATAATGACACAAAGTATGATACTCCACAGTCCTGCACCTTATGTCATTGCTTATACCTGTGCAAAAGGGCTGTCTAATGCTACCACTGACACAGGTGAGTGGTGAATTCTGATCTGGAAGCACTGTACATCACTGGATTCAATTTACGCAGGTGTAAACGACAGCACAAGATTGAAGGTTCAGTTTTGTTGTTCCCATCGTGTTCTCCAGAGGGCACTGTGTTGTTAATGATGCATTGTCTATGTTGTTTCTTCACGTAGGCAATAAAGCCATATTTTAAACTCCAGCTTTCAGGTGTGTTTGTTTTGCTAATTCTGGGAATTAAGAATCTCTGGCTGTTTAACAGAAATATGCTGGAAAGCAGATAAGGCCCTATCTGTGGAATGTGATAAAACGTAATCCTGTGGAAATCCCGTCAACTGAAAATGAGGAAACTGACTAAAAAGATAAGATTCCAACTGCCTGCCTTGGCTGCCCGTTGCCCCAGCCCAGTTACCCATCTTAAACAGTCAGGTCCATGAGAACTTTGAGATGAGCCTGACTTTGCCTAGGTTACTTTCTTGGGAGATGGTGTAAATGTATTTCCCACCTTCTCTGGGATTCCTGACCACATTCACCTTTGTATGGCTGATGGAATTATTGCCTGCTGCTCTGGAGGTTGTGGTAGTGATTACAACCAGCTGCCAGCAGCCAGAGACCAGATGACGTTGGACAGGCCTGCTGGATTTATCGAGCGATAGACCAGTGCACTGTCAGAATGACTTTGGCATCTTTTACCTAGTAGAGATTGTGGCATGTGTTTAGGAATAAGCACAGTGTATTCCTGGCTGTACCAGCTGGGCTGTGTCTACACTGAGCAATTCATTTAATTCTCCAGCTCTTGACCCAGCACTGGGGTAGTTTCTCCCCTCTGTTGAGCAAATTATTGGACTTCTTATTTATTCTTTGTGTTACTGTGGGACCTAGGAACCCTCATCATGGACCATGCCACGACTCCACTGTGCTGGGTGCTGTACAAACAAAGAACAAAGAGATGATACCTGCCCTGAAGAGCTGGCGTGCTTCGGGGAGCAAAACTCTTTCCCAAAGCTCGGTGCTAGAGCTGTAGTCTGGCAGATATGAGTACTGAATACATCTGCCCACTCATAACCATCAACTCGCTGTTTGGTCGATGCATCTTCAACAGGCTGCTCTGTATTTTGTGAATACTAGTGTATACTAGATTACATAACAAATTAGCAAACAGATTAAGTATACTGCATGAAACAATGGTTTATTCTCTAAAGGGCAAATATTTGGTTAGGATAGTGTATTCTTGTCTGCACCTACTAGGGGGCAGCAGACTGCCTATGAGGGATGATATGCAAAGCAATTTTTCATTGATGGGTGCAGGATGAATGTTCTATTTGATCTTCATCTTCTGAAATCAGTGAACACAGTGAGTGACTGCCTCCAGTGGGGTGTGGGTCAGATGCAATGGGCGCACAATCTTTTCTTGGAATTTGTACTTTTTATATATTATAAACACAGCAGAGTTTTGCGGGTCTCTTAAAATATATTGTTTTAAGATATTAAATAATTAATTTGATATTGTTTTAAACACAGAGAGAGAGAGAGAGAGAGAGCGAGCGAGAGAGAGAATGAATAGTACCTTATTTTGCTATTAAATAATCCTAAAAACACCTGCTGTTGAAGTCCCTCTTTGGGAGTAAGGGTATATGATCTTTGACCAGCTGCATCTGCAGACAGTGGCAGTATTCTCAATTTATTTCAAGGTCAGAACTAGAGCTGCTTGGGCATTTTTCAACAAAATGTGTTTTCATGGTAAAAGGCTGATTCATTGAAACAAACTTTTCATGGGAATGGGTCAGTTTGGGATAATTTCTGGATTCAAAACATTTTTGAAAAAAAGTTTTCAGAATGTCAAAATATCCTGTTTTGATCTTTTCAAAATCAAAAAAAAAATCTGGTTTTCCAGTTGAAAATGACTTTTTGTTGAAACTAATTAGAGGTAAAAATGGTTGAAATTGAAAAAAAAAATTTCAATGTTATCAAAACAAAACGTTTCCATTGACCCAAACCAACATTTTGTTTGAATTTTCAGTCTGCAAAAATTTTCAAGATTTTGACATTTTGTCCCAGTTTGGGATGGGGAAACTTTCTGAAATCTCGAATTGTTTCACAGGATGGACAAACCATTTCCTGCCTAGCTCTTAGCTCTTTGTTGCTGGTGGAATGAGAGATAGCACAGGTCCTCAGAGGGAGAACAGTGCCTTATCTTCAGCCCCTTATGTGCTTGGAGAACTATACTGTATCTTTAGCACAGAGAAATGCTTTTAATTCACTGGTGATTACGAGATACTAATAAAATTACATGGTTTTACTAAACAATGGGAACTGGATTATAATGTGTAATTATGGTAATGAATCATAACCTTCAAGCTGATGAGCCACGGATTTTTTCTGTGTAGCAACACAGGCAAATTGAATTTTCCTGGCAATGATCCAGTCACAGGTGAACAGGAGGGACAAAGTATCAGAAGGGGAGCCGTGTTAGTCTGGATCTGTAAAAAGCAACAAAGAGTCCTGTGGCACCTTATAGACTAACAGACGTATGCAGGGACAAAATACTCTTATTCACCTGAAAACACAATCAACAGTATTCACCCCAAGATATATTCAGCAGCCAAAATTCTTGAGCTGCTCATGCCAACCCTCACTCCAAAACACAATCAGAAGGATTACTTTTCAAAACATCTTCATGAATTTAGAACTCAGAGAGAGCTGGCTCAAGCCAGGCATAATGCAGACACGGGCTGCTTCTCACACATAGGTCTGCCAAATCACTGCACTCCTAATCTGTCATACTCGCTAGTCCAGTCCTTAGCCCCCCAACCCCCAGCTTTTCTGATGCACCTGCCCTTGGAACTGCAACACTCCCTGCTATTCATGCATAGAACCTGCATTTGTCAAATTGCCAAGGGGATTTTGTGCACAAATGGGGTCTGGGAGGAGGGACTGCTGGCTGGACTCATTTTATTTTCACCTGAAACTGGAAATGGAACAGAGTGATACCACTGTGCCAAGTCACATAGAGCCTGATTCTTCCACCTTCACTTAAATGTTAAATAGTATTTTACTCCACACAAACAAATCCATTGAAATCGGTGGCCCTACTCATGGAGAAAGGTGAGTAAAGGTAGCAGAATTGAGTTAAAGGCAATTGCTGCATTGAAATAACATCCAGCTGATGTGGAGATGGCAGAGCTCTTGGCTCTCTCTTCTGCACTTGGTTCTGGAATTGGTAGTAAACAATGAGTGAGTCCAAAATGAAAATTCCATCGATCATCCTCCCAGCCTGCCCCAAATGTCCCCCATTCCTGCCCTCACAACATTGACTTCATCAATATCAACCACTCTGCAAAGAAAATCACCTCCTTCCTTCAACTGCCTCCAAGCTCTGGTGTACAATGGAGAAGGCATGTTAGAGATGCAAGAAGCAGACTTCAGAGACAGGCATCATGAGGGAAAAGTTAATTAACAGTCATTTTTCAGACTTTGTCACGGAAGTGAATTCGTCATTAGTTTTTGTTTGTTTATTTGTTTTGGGTCTGGGCTTTTCTGCAGGAGATGAGAGGTCAGTGTAGCTCAAGGAGGGGCTCTGATGGCAAACTAAATGAAATGAGATGCAAATATGAATGCCTCATTGAGAACAACCGAAGAAAGGTGGAAAGCTGGTACGACACCAAGGTAAACTGCAGTACATCTGTTGCCGCCAAAGATTTGCTTTTTTCTATTTGGCCCCAAATCCCAATTTCCTGCATCACAAATGGGTTAAACTTGCCACAGGCCTACAGAGCCTGTATTTCCTTTTCAATTCTCAGGTACGGTCTTTGCAATCCTTCTTGGATGATGCAGAATGCCACTGCAACAGGGGTGGGCAAACTTTTTGGCCTGAGGGCCACATTGGGGTTGCCAAACTGTATGGAGGGCTGGGTAGGGAAGGCTGTGCCTCCCCAAACAGCCTGGCCCCTGCCCCCTCTTTGCCCCCTCCCACGTCCTGCCCCCTGATGGTCACCCTCAGAACCCCTGACCCATCCAGCTCCCCCTGCTCCTTGTCCCCTAACCGTCCCCTCCTGGGACCCTCTGCCCCTAACTGCCCCCCAGGGACCCCACCCCCTAGCAAACCCGCCCTGTTCCCTGACTGCCCCAACCCCTATCCACACCCCCACTGTTGACAGGCCCCCTGGGACTCCCACGCCATCCAACCCCTGCCCCCGTTCCCCATCCCCTGACCCCCCCCAGAACCTCTGCCCCATCCAACCGCCCCTTGCTCCCTGTCCCGACTGCCCCCAGGGACTCCCTGCTCCCCACCCCCTTACCATGCCGGAGCCAGTCATGCCGCCATGCTGCCCGGGAGGAGCAGAGCGCTGGCTGTGGGGCGTGCTGAGGCTGCAGGGGAGGGGGACAGCAGGGGAGGGGCCAGGGGCTAGTCACCCCAGTTGGGAGCTCAGGAGACAGGCAGGATGGTTCTGTGGGCTGGAGTTTGCCCACCTCTGCACTACAACATGCAGCTGCAACAGATCAGGGCATGATTGTCTCTGTGGAAGAACTGGCCAATACCCAGTGTGAAATGGAGAATCAAAACCAAGAGAACAAGATGTTCCTTGGCCTCTAAACTTGACTGTAACAGGAGATCTGCCAATACTGGGAGATGCTTGAGGAAGGATAGAATCATAGAATATCAGGGTTGTATATTAATTAAGATTCTTGCTCAAAAATGTAGCCAAATTGGGTTATTAAAGCAGGAAATGATCAACATAAAGTTTATTTGCATAGGACAGCCTACTGATAGTGGCCAAACCATGCAAATCTTCACTTGTTAATTGTCAGAAATATTGCAATAAACATTACGATAAAGAAACCAACTTGAATGATGGTTTGAAGTTACTTGCCTTCCAGGCTACCCTAAACTGCATACCTCAACATACTCTTTAGTCTTAATTTTTAATTATTAAGGATTTGGACCTGCAGATATGTACTGTGGTAATATGTCTTTCTAACTAAAACATTCTAACTATAAGGATAGGTAAGTACTGGAATAGGTTATCAAGGAGGTTGTGGAATCCCCTTCATTAGAAGCTTTTAAGAACAGGGCTAGACAAATACTTGTCATGGATGTTATAGGCATACTTGATCCTGCTTCAGCATGAGGGATGGCCTAGAATGATGATCTCTCTAGGTCACTTCCAGCCCTACACTTCTGTGATTCTATGTCAATGTAAATGACATGGGCAGTTGCCACTAACCAACTAATTTGTGATAAGCAAAATAAAATGCAACGATGTATCACTTTTTTTGACTTCTGAAAAATTATTGTAAACACACACACACACACACTCATGTAAGGCCTGTTTCTGAGCTCATTTATACTGGATTTACATCTGTATAACTCCTTTAATTTCAATAGTGCTACTCCTGATTTACAGTGGTATAAAAAAGAGCAGAATAAGAGCAGAATGAGACCTATATAATTGATATAAATACACACACACACACACACGCAGAGTCTGATCTCTGTTGCCATACACTTTTTCCAGACCTTTACACCAGTACAAAGTGTGCAATGTGGATGTAAAATGCTGCCAACACAGAATGAGAAGTGTTTCACACCCACTTTGCACTAGTTTACATTAGTGGTAAATTACTATCTATCTATCTATCTAATTCTCCCCACGCTTCCTAGTTAAACTCAAATAAACATTCTCAGGAAGTTATTGAATTTCTCTGTTCTCACAAACCATCCAAATGTTTGAGTTATGAATCTCTTCCTATCCCATACCCTAACCTGCCTACTTGTCTGTCTGTCCTTCCTTTGGGAGATCCCCAGAGCCAGAACTGTTCTTCTTGAATGTTTGGAAATGACCTGGCACACAGTGCTAAATAAGTAATAAAAATGTGGTGTGAGATATTTTATTCCCCCTTTTTAGCAAAATTATGTTTTCTTCTGTCTCTCAGTAGGTTTTTCAAGACAGTGAATCTGGCATCCCTCAGTGCTAGCCCCTTCGAGCAGAACCATGGACAAAGTGAAAGCATACACTGCATGTTCCATGCACACCTATGCAAAGAGCAAGGAGAAATACTTCTTCCAGTTACTCAACACTGCTGATCATACCTATCCAAAGAGGCCCATCAGAGCTGATCAAATGGCCACCTTCAATCCTATCATGCCACCTGCTTCTTTCATCTTGATCTCTTTGTGTGCCAATCACTGTTACTTGAGTTAATCTTTACCATAGTTGGTAATCTACCTTCTGAATAAAAATGTCTCTAATAAAACTTTACTTCTGTCTGATGCGACCTGAAACCAGTGTCTGGGAATTTCTTAATTCCTTTTAAAAAACGTTTTGTTGGAATCTAATTCAGGAGCAAATACTCAGCCATACATGCAGAGTGTACAGTGATGGGTCACTAAGACTATTAAACCATCTCCCAAGTTTAGTGGTGGAAGTCCCAGCATACGCACCATTTAAAACTGACTGGGCAAAACCCTGAAGAACATAGTACAGAGAAAAATTCTGCGAGGGTGCTTGAGGTGGGAAAGATGGCCAGAGAATTCACTTCTTCTGCTAATTTCTATGATTCTGTATTGTTTAGTAATCATTTCCTATAACCACATAACCTACTGTTTTAAACCATATATCTGTACAGACAACAGCTCAAAATGCATACAAGGGTTTGTTAATAGCAAACAAGCCTTGGCAGAAAGCTATAGTCAAAGCTGTACCCAAGGGGAGAGTACATAAAGTTATAAAGTTTGAGGCCAGAAGGGATCACGAGTCTGACCTCCTGCAGACTAACAGCACCACCCAACACCCACACACTAAATGCAACAATTGAAATTGGACCAAAGCGTTACAGCCCACAAGAGACTAGACTATTATGTGCAACAGGCAAGGAGGGAACAAGGTGCATCAGTGCCCAAGGCTCCTGAAATGGCGGGGAATTGATTAAGAAAGATGGACCCAGATGATTCTGGAAGGCAACCTGCCCCTCATGCTGCAGAGGGAGCAAGGTCACTTTTTTTGCTTTTGTAGTAGCTTATTTGCTGTAAATGGAAAATACAGGTTTAATAGCTGCAAGGTGATTCTGGGATGCATTTTAGAAAAACTCCTAGCCAGAGTCGTCTTGATAGTTAAAGATTCCCAAGCAGGGTCACACAGTAGCTTTTGGCAGCACAAGTGTGTGAGGTCCAGATAGAAACAGCTGGAGCATGGTTGTAGCAGTTGCTTCTCCTTACTTAGACGCAGGCAGGTGGACTCTTTCAGTCCTAGCTCAGGTTTTTATCAAACTTGGCTATTTTCTCCCATCAGTCCCTGTTCCTCTCACAACAACCCCTACCCCCTCCCAACATCAATAGAAAACCTGACATGACAGAGGTGGAAGATCTTTTTGTGAAGATCCTTCTCTGTGAAGTCTCAAATTTGTATAGACAATTACAGACCTGGCTGATGTTGCTGAGTCTGCTAACCAGATGCTACAGGCTCCATGTCTCCCTCCATCCTCCCTTTCCAGTTTTTCAATTTTCACCAAAATCAATAAGATTCTGCCCATTGGTGCCTAGAACATTCTCTGAAATTTTAGAATTGAGCAGATGTGGCATTTCAAAATTATCATGTTCCATCCAAACAGAGAAATGCCATCAAGCTAGGCGTAGGCTATTATTATGCTGACGACACCCATCACTAAATCCTTCACCAGTCCCACCCCTGAGTCTATCTTCACCTATCTCAAATATCAACATCTGGCTCTTTCGTAACTTTTTTCACCTGACTTATTGACAAATGAATTTCTCTCAAACTCTCTCAATTCTGGCCTCTCTTTTGTCTCTACTGTCTATAATCTTGGAGGCCCCATAGCTTTTCTTTGAACCTCATATTGTTAAAATCTGTATTTCTGTCTACTATCCAAAATCTGTATATCGGTCTACTGGATCTATTACTTTCATGCATTCACCATTCCTTCTTTGATTACTCCAATTCCCTCCTCTTTAAACTCTGTGGTACTCATAGACAAACTCCAGTCTGTTCAGAATAGGGTAGCACATCCAGTGAGGGAGCATTGTTTAGTGCCCTGTTTCTCAACCAGTGGGTCGCAAACCCCAGATTGATCTAAAAGGCAAAAGGGGGTTGTGAGGTGTTGAAAATTTAATTATGATTTTAAAGCAAAGAAAATAAAAATTCCAGAATAACTTTAGGGTAGCCAAAATCTTTAAAGTTTGTGACGTCAAATGTATTAATAGCGCCACCCATTTCAAGTTCACACACGTAACCCTCTCCTGCTCTCTCTCTCCCTCACTCCCTACGCATCTTCAAGGTCAAGTATTCTCTGTGAACCTCTCAAAACACATGCACCACGCACACGCGCACACACACACATACGCACATCAATTATACAGGCTTATCATGGATACATTTTTACTGTTACTTTTATAGCAAATATAAAGAGGTAACACATTTTTTTGATTTCACATAAGGGATCGCCAACCCCAGAAGTGGTTTGATCATGGAAATGGGGGTCTCGAACACCTGAGCTCCTCATCCATCTGTGCCAGTGACTCACTGTGTAGCTTTATTTAAGTCACTCAGTTTATGTGGGTCTGTTTCCTCATCTTGAACAAGGATAAAAGCATTTTCTTGCCTACCGTGTAGGGTTGTTGTCAGGATTTGGTTAATGTTTGTAAAGTGCCATCTAAATGCTAAGCATTATTAATATTCTCACCCTAAAATACAAACATGATTACATCAGCTGCTCAGTAAGACCTTCACTGTCTCCCTAGCTACTACAAAATCATGCTCCTCATCTTTAAGTCCATTCTTAGGTATTCTCCACTTTTAGCTCTCCCTCTAGCTCAGTGGTTCCCAAACTGGGGTTCGTGAACCCCCAGCGTTAGAGGGGGTTCTTCGGAAAAAAATCCCTAATGGTGGACAGAGCTGTCCATAGGGACCCCGGGCAGCATGGGGCAAGCAGCCCGGAGCCTCTGGACTTCCAAGAGCTAAGCAGATCACAGCAAGCATATTTATCACACTGAGGAGATTTAAACTTCAAAACTCCTTATAAGAAATGGAAAGGGAGGTGGATATTTTTTGCTGTTTTTAAAATAGACAGCTAGTATTGTTTTTAAAATTATTATGAAGAACAAGTTTAAGCTTTGTTGTAATGTGTGTTTGCCTGGACTGCTCAAGACCTGAATGCGTGTGTAGGAGGAACTCTGAGCTGGCTTCTTAAATACCTTTATGTTGTTTCACATCTGAGACTCCTTGATGAAACATAGGAGCCTTGTCTTATAACAGGCTTATTCAAAGTGATACAAGCTACGAAAGTGAGATCTTGGAAGAGTGTTGCTGTTTTCATAATGTAATGAAAATACTTTAATTATAAATAATAATAAATAATAAATAGTGTGTAATAAAATGTGTTTTTATGACATGCTTATATTTCTAAGCTCACTACTTTTTATAATTCATACTCAGGTAAAGGAGAAAATCCCAGGAAAGATTCATTTTTAGGAGGGGGTTAGCGAGACTTGACATATTAGTGAAAGGGATTCACAGGTTGCTAAAGTTTAGGAACCGCTGTTCTAGCCCTATTTATTCTCTTGGCTCTGTGAGTTCTGTCTTTCTCTCTGTTCCCAACTGTCTCCTTTTATTGCAGAGATATAAGCCACAGGGCGAACTCACTTGCCTATGAACCAAGGAACAATCTCTAGACATAGGATTCTAGTCCCCTTTCATCCAGTGTAATATGTCCCTTTCCCCTTGGCTAGTATATCTACAGATGCCTGCCTGGCTGCCAAGGTGGTGTTGATCTTCAAGCTATCATCTGATCTCTCTCATGATGGCATCATCTGGGAGGCAGCTGTTTAGTCACAGCTGAGGTGAGCCCAATTGCTCAGAAAAGACCAGGGTGTACTGTTGCTTAAAGCAGAACCTCATTATAATAGAGTTACAAGTGACAACAGGCAGAACACAACCTGCAAGGTTGGAAGCTATTGGGAGGAGAACTCACTAAATAGTTGAACACTAACCTGTCTGAGAGCAGACAGTTAAATATTACATGTGACAAACTCCTGAACTAGCACTAACTGGAATGTTATCAATATTAATATATTGTATTTTTCAATGTGTTATATAATCATAGAAACGTAGGGCTGGAAAGGACCTTGAGATATCATCAAATCCAGATCCCTGTGCTGAGGCAAGACCAAGTAAATCTAGACCAGGGGTGGGCAAACTACGGTCGTGGGCCAGATCCGGGCCCTCAGGGCTTTGGATCCGGCCCGCGGCACCGCATCCCTGCAGCCCCTGGGGGCAGGGGGGGCAGAGGGCTCTATGCATTGCCCTTGCATCTAGGCACTGCTCCCCGCAGCTCCCATGGCCAGGAACGGGGAACCGCAGCCAATGGGAGCTTCGGGGGAGGTACTTGGCGGCCCAGCAAGGGCAGCACATGCAGAGCCCTCGCCCCCCCCCCCCAGGGGCTGCAGCGCTCTGGGAGTGATGCGGGGCCGGGGACAGGGCAGGCGTGCAGGGAGCCTGCCCTGGCCCCGGTGCACGCCGCTGCCACCCCGGAGCCGCTTGAGGTAAGCGGGGCCAGGCCAGAGCCCGAACCCCTCCTGTATCCCACCCCCAACTCTCTGCCCTAAGCCCCCGCCTGCACCTTGCACCCCTCCTGCACCCCAACCCCCTCTGCCCTGAGCTCCCTGCTGCACCCTGTACCCCTGTGCACCCCAGCCCCCTTCCTTGAGCCCCCTCATACACCCCACACCCCTCCTCTGCCCCATCCCTTGCCCTGAGCCCCTTCCTGCACACCACACCTCCTCCCACACCCCACACTCCCTCCCACACCCCAACCCCCTGCCCAGGCCCTGCATACAATTTCCCCACCCAGATGTGGCCCTCGGCCCAAAAAGTTTGCCCACCCCTGATCTAGACCATCCCTGACAGGTGTTCACCCACCCTATTCTTAAAAAGCTCCACAGATGGGGATTCCACAGCACCTTTGAAAGCCTATTCCAGAGCTTAACTACCCTTATAATTGGAAAGTTTTTCCTGACAGCTAACCTAAATCTCCCTTGCTGCAGGTTAAGCCCATTACTTCCTGTTCTATCTTCAGTGGACATAGAGACTAATTGATCACAGTCCACTTTACAACAGCCCTTAAGACATTTCAAGACTTATATCAGGTCCTCCCTTAGTTTTCTTTTCTTAAGACTAAACATGTCCAGTTTTTTAGCCTTTCCTCATTGGTCAAATAAGTTTTCTAACCCTTTTATTGTTTTTGTTGCTCTGGACTCTCTCCATTGTATCGAAATCTTTCCAAAAAGTGTGGCACCCAAAACCAGGGCCGGCGGGGGAGGGGGGCGCGAGAATCCCTCCCCTGGCTAGAGGCACCTTTTTAATTTTTACTCACCCGGCGGTGGTCCGGGTCTTCGGCGGCACTTTGGCAGTGGGCCCTTCACTCGCTCCAGGTCTTCGGCGGCACTTCGGCGGCAGGTCCTTCAGTGCTGTCGGAGACGCGGAGCGAGTGAAGGACCCGCTGCCACCGCCGCCGAAGACTCGGAGCGCCGCCCAGTGAGTACAAGCGCTGCAGCGGGTGGCGCCTTTCCTTATGTCCGCTCCCCCGCTTTGCCTTAGGCCCCCTGAGTCCTCTGGACGGCTCTGCCCAAAACTGGACATAGTACTCCAGCTAAGGCCTCGCCAGTGCCACGTAGATTGGGACAATCACCTCCCATGTTTTACAAATGCCATTTCTGTTAATATATTCCAGAATATTATCTTTTTTTGCAGCTGCATAACATTGTTGACTCGTATTCGTTTAGCGATCCCCGATAGCCCCGTGATCGTTTTAGTAATACTATCATCTGACCATTACTTCCCATTTTGTAGTTGCACATTTGATTTTTCCTTCCTAAGTGAAGTACTTTGCACTTGTCTTTACTGAATTTCATCTTGTTGATTTCAGACCAATTCTCCAATTTGTCAAAGCTATTTTTGAATTCTAATCCTGTTCTCCACAATGCCTGCAATCCCTCCCAGCTTGGAATCAACTGCAAACTGTATAACCATATTCTCCACTCTATTATCCAAGTCATTAATGAAAATATTGACAAGTACTGGACCCAGGAAAGACCCCTTCAGAAATCCACTAGGTACAGCCCCCAAATCTGATGGTGAACTAGTGATAGCCACACTTTGAGTATGGTCTTTCAACTAGTTGTGCACCCACTTTACAATCATTTCAAAAACCTTACTAAAATCAAGATATATCATGTCTACCGCTTCCCCCCATCCACTAGGCCAGTAACCCTGTCAAATAATGATGCTGACCTATTAGGAGTTATATTTGCAGTTAGTAGGGTTATAATAATATACAGTTTGCAAAAGAATTTTTGATTCTTCAAGATGGAATATGCTATGTGAACGTACTATAAGGCAACACTTTCTGCAGTATTTTCCTCCCTATCTAAAGTCCACACCTGTTCTCACACATCATGTAGAATTTCATGGTTGTAACTGCTGTCTTTGTAAAGCAGGTTGTAGTAAAGACGCATTATAAAATTAGAGTGCATCATTAAATCATTTATTTTAGACCCTGAAAGTAAAAGAAAATCTAATGAATCCCCCCTTACATTACCTAGAGCAGGGAAGCATGAACAAAGCCAGAGCAAGCCAGGCAGGTTTAATATTTTATGCTCCCTGGAGCATAGCTTGCCAACCGCTCTCATTTTTTTTCTGCTTGTTTTTTGATGCCAGTATAGTAAGGCGTGCTTTGGGTTATAATTGAGGTGCACTGGCCGAGTTGTACGGGAAATCCAGATCTGGAATAGTGGGGATAGTGCAGGCAAAGCGGGGATAGACACATGACTAGAAAAGCAGAAGCACTGAAGGCCAGGAATTAAGTACATTAGCAGAGCTGTGTGGGGTACCGTAGCTGAAAATGGAGGGACTGCTGTAGGTGAAGTTTGGGTAGTATTGATAGAGCTGTGTGGAGAACCTTGCACAGTATCTGCATTCATTATGATTAATCAGCATTATCAGCTCTAATCTTATGAGCATCAAGTCCTGCAATTTGCAGACTGTATCTGATGTTTCTATTAGTTACTCAAGAAGCTTACTGCAATACATGTTGGAGCAAGATCTTCTGAACAGCCATAGGCAAAAATAAATTAGCACAGACAATCCTGCAAAAACCTTTCACTCTCAGAATAATTTGTTTTCTGCAGTTGAAAGAATAAATGTAAATTTGTTAGCACATTTCAAATAGCCTAGAGAAGATTTAAATTAATCCCATTATTTCTTAGGTTGATCTAACTCGCCGGATCACGTGTAAGTGTACAGAAATACTTCCTGCTGAAAAAACTGCTCCCTTATTGGACTACAGCGGGGGAAAAAAACGGAAGAAAAGAGGCAACATTCTTTAGTTTGATGGTAAACTGGCAAACTTTCTCCTTAGAAACCATCCATCTCCATCATGTATTTCCTGGTGCTTTCCCTATTCTTTTTATGAGCAGGGGATCTTGGTTGCTTAGGGACATATTTACTTTGAATATTTATTTCCAACTATAATTTCCTATTTGTAACATCAGAGTAAGGTCCTTAGGAAATTATCATGATTTCACAGAGTATTATGAAATTAGCTGGACATAAACAGCTAGGGCAGATTCCTAAGCAAAATCAATCAATCAATCAATCAAAAAATCCTGTTTTCAAGCAGAAGTTTCTGGTAACAGTTGGGGGGAAGAGACTGTCATATATAACAGCACAAAGGTTTACAAAGTTTGCCACAAGGTATTAGACGTTGGATGTACTCGTACATATTTAACTTCCTCGGACAGACACACAAGCGTTGGTGTATTTTTTTGCAAGTCCATTTCGTATACAACAGCCTCATGAACTGCCTAAATTAAGAGTCTCTGGGTTGTGGTGAAGTACACAATGGGGTTAACTGTTTGTGGACTTTGTCTTTGGTCTGATGCTCACCAGCTCTATCATTGATATGTACTGTTGGGGCCTGGGATAGAGGCAAAGAGAGAGAGTCGAAGGAAATCAGCATAATTTTAAATCCATCACATGCATGTAGATTTAACAGCTAGTTTCAATGGTGGCAATAAACCAGCGGAAAGCTATATCATAAGATCTGAATCCTTTGCAGACTTTGGGCAAGTCTACACTATTGCGCTACATTGGCGCAGCTGCATGGCATCTGGTGAAGATGCGCTATGCTAAGGGGAGAACACTCTGCTGTCGACATAATTACTCCCCCTCCACAAGAGATGGAAGCTATGTCAGTGGGAGACATAGTGCCAGTGTGGACAGTGCTTAGGTTGATGTAACTTACTTCGCTCAGACTGTGAGTCTTTTTCACACTCCTGAGCGATGTAAGTTACATTGACTTAAGCAGCAGTGTAGACAGCCCTCAGTAATGCCGGCAGTAGTAGTCATGAATCTGTATGCAGGCAACCCAGAACATTGGTCATTCTGCACTGGACTTGAAAATAGCAACAGCATTTAGTGGATCTTGGCCGGCTCAAGAGCGTACCTGGATCGGAATCACAGTGCTCCTCAAAGATAGAAAGGAAAAAAGGGTCTAGAACAGCCGCCCTAAAATTGTCACTTTCTTTTAGGCAGCCCAGGAAACCAGGGCTTGTAGGTCACCCATCTGGCAGTTATTTATGTGAACAAAAATGGATAAAAAATAATGATTATTGTTGTGTCTTGAAACACCAAAACAGCTCGGGATAGGACAGATTGATTCTGCCAGAGAGAAAGTGTGCCCTGTTTTTCAAATAATTAACATATAACCATACAAGCGACAAAGAGTCCTGTGGCACCTTATAGACTAACAGACGTATTGGAGCCAGAGCCGTAACTAGGGATTTTTGCACCCGAGGCAAGGGACAGGGGCGGCACATCTGGCTCTTCGGGAGTGGGTTCCTCTTGAAGGGAAGGACCCACCGCCAAAGAGCCAGATGTGCCGCCTCTCTCCCTTGCCGACGACCGACGGCAATTCGGCGACGGGTCCCTCAGTCCCTCTCACAGGGAAGGATTTGCTGCTGAATTGCCTCTGAAGGAGACTTTCTGCGCCCCTCACTTTCCACGCCCGAGGCAAGTGCCTCACTCGCCTTGCCCTCGTTACGGCACTGATTGGAGCATAAGCTTTCGTGGGTGAATACTCACTTAGTCAGGACTCTGTCGCTTTTTACAGATCCAGACTAAAACAGCTACCCCTCTGATACTTGACATATAACCACACAGATACAGCTGCATTAAGTCACTTCCCAAGAAGACTGAACTAACCAAAGTTTGTGTGTGATGGAGAGCTAACCTAGTGGAGGAAATCACAGGAACCCAAACTTGCTGGTACTGGATTTCAACATTGAAATAACTTCATTTAACAACTTGATAGCTTCGAAATGGGAAAGGTAGGGCTGGCTGAAAATCTGCCATCAAAAGATTTTTTCGATGGAAAAATGGGATTTTGACTACATTAAAATATTCATAGAAAGTGTCTGATTTCCTCAGGTTTTTCTGGTTTTTCACTGAAAAACTGAAAATATTTGACACTATATAGGACAAAAAGTCAATTTTCAGTGGGGAAAAAATTCTGACCAGCTCTAGTAATAAGTGTGTGGTGTATGACACTCAATTGCCACTTTAACAAAAAGGCCATGCTTCCTGCAGTGTACTGTACAATGCATGTAGTTTGACTAATAGCAATGAGAAAAAAGGGGAATTTGTACAGCAAATTAGATGAAGCTATCAAAAGACCCCCAAATGCTGAGACATGTCTCCTTTTAAGTGACTTCAGTGACCAAGAAGGAGCTGACAGTGCCACCTATTATGGGTTGACTGGATGAGTGTAGCTAATGGAAACAGCAGCAGATCTTTGCTACACCAAAATAAACATCAGTGGACTCATAAAAAGAAGGCATTAGGATTCAGGTGATGATAACGAAATAATGGCAATATTGAAAGAAAAAAAGGAAAGCCCCACAGGTATACCACTTCAAAGTTACTGAAGTTCAAGAAGCTCATACTTTTGTTCTATCTTTCAATATAACTGATGACAATTTTTAAGTATTAGAGTGAGACTAAAAGATTCTCTGAGACTAACTAAAGTACTGAAGGTAGGATAGAGTGTTATTAGGGATTTTAAAAAGACAGGACTAGGGGAAATCTCATGTCTGGAAATCTCATATTTTGGTCTCTTGTAATTATATTAAACACTTAATTGTGAAATTCTTCATTTGTTTAGCATTATGTATCCAGTTTATATTGTGGGGAAAGAATTTAAAACATCTAAAAATCTTTATAATTTTTTATTATTTTACAGCCCCCGCAAATGTGCTGGGCATTTCTAGAGAGGCAGTAAGACAAGACCTTGCCCTGAGGAGCTTTCAACCTAAAATACATCATATAAGACAGGAGGAGGGGAAAGGATGCAGGTTCTTTAGCTTGAGCAGACTGAAAGCCTCCATCAAAGTGACCAGGTTATATCAGAGAACTTGATGCAAATACTTTTGCTCTTGTTGCACACACTCCAGAGAACCTTCAGCTCATTATCAACCCAATGTATATAAAATAGGTATGATAAAATGAAAGTAATGTACTAGCCTGCGCCTGGGACAGCATATGTAAGACACAGCACTGGAATCAGTGGGAAACTCAGCGTGATAATTGATTTCAGTTACCTTATGGAATTTTGTCAAAGAGGGCCCTCACTGACCAAAAATATGCTACCTGAATAAAAAAAGACACAGAAAAGACATTTTGCATATGGCAAATTGTATCTTTCAGTCAGGCACCAGTAAGGTATCACACCAAAGACCAAAGTCTACATTTACTCTCTTGTAGGTTGCCACCTTGCTCTCCATTTGTGAAACAAGGACAAGTTACCATCTCATCAAGGAGAATAAAATATTTCAGCACCATTAAGGTATTATGCATAACAAATGGCAAGATAAAATCATAAACATTGAGCTTCTGCAAAGAGAATGCATAAAGAGCAACCAAGCAAACACAGATGCATAGCTTTATCGGACAGGACGTGTCCCCAGATGGCACCCAGTGGGCTGAGAAAGGAAATGTTGTATAATGATGTTAAAGTAAAAACAGACAGAAATGAAGACGCAGAAAGATATCTGGAAAAAGAACCTTGCACATTGTGACAGATGGCAATTCGTGAGAGTGACTGCAGCAAACCAAACAGGTTGCATAGTCAGGGTAACATTTGCAAATCCATAGAGAGCTTGCAAAACGGGCCATCAGAGATACAAGGACAAATGATGATGACACTCTAGGCGTGCCTCACTGTGCTCTTAGCTTGTGGAGTATGGGGTGAAAACACTGTGTCCATACCAGTTGCTAAATCTCACAACAGCATCACAACTCACTAAACCAGCAAGCACAAAATATCACAAAGGCAGGATAATGTTAAAAATAATTCAGTACTATCCAACACTTGATAGTGCAAAAACAGTCCAGTTTCCTCAAACCACAGCCGCCAGGGGATTTGTGCTCCTCTGAGGTTTAATCTGCATGAGGAAGATCACAAGAGTACTGATAGGCGAATCTTACAACGTTCAGAGGCTGACTTCAAATAAGCAATCCAGGGTTTGGATGTTGACCTGAATTTACTAAACCTCGTATGTATACAAATATGGGCTGGAAATCTCACAAGACCAGACTTCTGGGCTGCAATGGGGTTGAGGTTCTGGATCTGGCAAAGGAAAAAGTTAATTAATCAATTAACAACAATTCATACCATCAGACAAATGCTTTCTGGAGGTGACTGACACTGGAAGCAAGCTGTTATACTCAGTGTTGGTTGGCCATTTCCATGACAATACTGAGAATACTCTTTTAGCTTTCTCAGAGACAGGGCTGGTGTCCAAACAGTGAAAATATTAGGCTTGTTTGGGGGTACTGCCTCGCCACAGACTGCTTCAACAAGCATGCTTGGCAGAATTTTTGAAGCTACCCACACCTTCTGATTCCCTACTTTAGCACAGAATTTCAAAATTTAAGATAGAAAAGACCTATAGGCCATGTGGTCCTTACCCCTTTAGGGTCAGAGCAAGATTCTTCCATAAAGTATCTTCTCTAGTGCTTTGTCCAGTATAATTTTAATTGATTCAAGTTATGGGACTTCCAACATTTCCCCTGGATACTATTTCAGACTCTCAAGATCTCTTTACTATGAGAATACATAACACTCTAACAATAGATGGAATTGACACTTTCTACCACTCTAAGACCTTTCAGCACTATGGTTTATGAAAACTCTTCAGCTTAATCCAGCTTCTCACTGCACTGCAACTGATTTTATAACAACATTATAGTACAATTGATTTTATTATGATTTCATATTGAATATCGCTCTCCTAGATAAGAATAGTTAAAGAGGTATATGCTGAAGAGCTCTTTGCTGCAAATAAACTGTAATTATTCTTTCTCTGTAATATTCTGAGGGCTGTAGTATAGTTTTCTTCATAAAGAAAAGTTGATGATTTAAAAATATTAATACTGATGCATTGGTTGGAATAGACTTCGGATATGTATAATAACTGTCTTGATACCAGGATTGTTGTAGCAAAAATACACATTCCAGACAAGTTAAATAGCTTCAGTAGTAAAAATATATTGCAATGTTTTGTCCACTGAGACAAAAATATGAGCAGAATGAAAATGGAAATATACAGAATATGAAAATACAAAAGAGAACAGTAACATTCTAAAACAGTAGTTAACTACAACAATCAGAGCAAACAAAATGGAAGAATAAATACCCAACATGAATCTGAGGGCTTTAGGATTAATTTTCTCTATTTCATACAGGGAAATGGAATTTGGAAAAGAACTTTATTGACCAATTATGCCAGAGAGACACTATTCAGTAGTTGCCTTTTGCAGTTTATTGTACTACAGAAACCTTCTTGCTATGATGAAAGAGGTGCAAATGAGATGAGTGAGGTGCAAATGAGATGAGTGAAATTACATTTTTTTTGTCTCAAACAAAGATACACTGAAAAAAATAAGCAACGTGTGCTTGATTGTTTTGATATTAAAAAAATCCCTTTGGCAAACTTTTCTTGGCATCAACAATATGGTTGCCAAATGCCCTGGGAAGAGGAAACACCCTAATGGTGACACCCAATGTGTAAGGTATAAATAGAAACTGGAGGACATCAAAAATTTACAGTCTGAGTCTTTATCAGGCTGTGCAACTAAACTTGGGCTTTGGGTTGGACGCTTAACTGCTATCACTATGAGTCGTAGCACTAAGACTACGATTACTTCTTCTTCAGTTGTTGGAGGTGGCGGTGGAGGACGTAGCTCTAGTGGAGGTGGTGGTGGGCATTCTTCAAGCTCCACTAGAAGGATAACCAGTGGTGGAAGCTTTTCTGGTAGAAGTTATGGTGGAGGAGGTTCCAGATGTGGTTATGGAGGGGGAATAAGCAGTGGTGGTTATGGAGGAGGAATAAGCGGTGGCAGTTGTGGAGGGGGAATAGTTGGTGGTGGTTATGGAGGGGGAATAAGCGGTGGCAGTTGTGGAGGGGGAATAGTTGGTGGTGGTTATGGAGGGGGAATAAGCGGTGGCAGTTGTGGAGGGGGAATAGTTGGTGGTGGTTATGGAGGGGGCTTTGGATCAAGTTGTGGCTTCGGGGGATTTGATGGCGGTTACGGAGGTGGCTTTGGTGGCTTTGGTGGAGGTGGTGGTTTTGGTGGTGATGATACTGGCATCCTCTCCAACAACGAAAAGATAACCATGCAGAACCTTAATGACCGCCTGGCTTCTTACCTGCATAAGGTGCGAGCTTTGGAAGAAGAAAATGCTAATCTTGAGAATTTAATCAAGGAATGGTATCAGAAGCAAGGTCCAATTGCTACATTAAAGGACTACAGTCGCTATTATAAAGAAATTGAAGACCTTAACAATCAGGTAAGCTATTATTTTTCAGACAAGTTCTATTAATTATAAAGGCTTCTCTTTGAGACTATGCACAGCTACTTAGGCAGACAGCAGGTAAAATATTTCATGTAGTATGAGATGACATACAAGCAATCAAAAATTAGGACATGGCAGCATTAAGGTTACCTGTACAGATGGAATCTTTGGAGGCTTTACTAAACTCTAACAAGTATCTACTGAGCATGTGCAATCTCAGATTTTCACAGGCTCATAACTTGGCCAGTTTGGGGGTGATTTTAGGGAGGCAGCAAAAGGCATGTCCTTTATGCCAGGGCACACCCTCCTGCCAAATTCCGAGTCTCTGTTCCAAAAGATGGAGGTGCTAAAACTCAACAAAATGTTAGTAAGAGCTTTTTTTTTTACATAGACAAAACATTGTATTTTACCTAACCTTGTCTAGAGAAATAGCTGAACTGATTCTGCTAAATTATATATTTTAAAAAGGAGGCGGGACTCTGGCGTGCACAAGCCGAGGGGCAAGCAGGGGCACCCCCCAATCTCCGTGCGGTGAGAGGGAGGAAGCAGTAGGGCGACTGGCTGCCAGCTCAGAGCTCCTGCTCTGCTCATCCCTGCAGCTGCAGGCCGCTGCTTCTCCTTCCTTGCTGTTGGACTCCCACGTGCTGCCCCTGCCTCACCTGGACAGCAGCCGGCGGTGCTGGGACTCCAGCAGCATGGCCGGAGCCGTAGCAGGCTGCAGCTGTAGGGCTGGGGAAGGACCCTGCAGCCAGCTGTCATGTGGCTTCCAGTTCTCTCGGCCCAGGCTGCAGGGACACGGAGCGAGCTGCTGCAGGGGGGGCGGCTGCCTCTTCGCTGCTGGGTGGCGACCCCAGAGGCGTCCCAAGAAATGGGGTGTCATGCAAACCTGTCATTTCCCTCCAAAAGTATTCACAGTTCAATCCCTGCGCACGCCACTGGGCGGGAGATAAAAAACAAAACAACCTGAAGCAGACACCTGGCAGGGAAAAATTCTGGTAACGTTTGGTAAAGCTGTAAGCAACTGAAACAGGCTGGTACAGGAAAGCATCAGGCAACCTTAACTTTAGGCATCACTACGTGTGCCCCTTGCAATACATATTGCAGACACAAATGAAGACCATTATAAAAAACTCTTTTGTGAGGGCATCAATACTCTTGTAATCCATTTATAATGGACCCTTTCCTTAATAGAACAACATTTTTAAAAAGACAAATAGGTTTTAGTCATGGTTTATGGGGAAAATTTTACTAATCTGAGTTAATGAAAAATATTCCTTATAGGTGAAGTTGGAACTAGGATGTTTTAATAAAATATTCTTAAATATAATGAGTAAAAGGACAACACAGTCTGGTGTAACAACAATTATCAAGAAGCAGCAAAGAATCCTGTGGCACCTTATAGACTAACAGACGTTTTGCAGCATGAGCTTTCGTGGGTGAATACAAGCATCCGAAGAAGTGGGTATTCACCCACGAAAGCTCATGCTGCAAAACGTCTGTTAGTCTATAAGGTGCCACAGGATTATTTGCTGCTTCTACAGAACCAGACTAACACGGCTACCCCTCTGATACTTAACAATTATCAAGCTTCTCTACTGAAGTATGAAAAGACTTTTTCCTAAAATAAAATAATAAATATTTCAGTGATCTAATTAGCTCTAACCAGGCATTTAGAAAAAAATTGCTTTCAAAGTTTATTCTGAAGAAATGTATAAATAACTGATATCAACCTAAGGCACAGGACTGAATAACAAACTTTGAAGGTAAATAATTAACTCATACCACAAACATTAAATCATATTTGACAACATACAGAATAGTCTTATCTATATCTATATACCTGTGTATATATTATAATATCACTATATATATTTAACTCTCTCTCTCTATAACTATATATGTATATATTACTAAATATATTACTAAATATTACTAAATACTAAATATTCATACTTAATCTTTCATATATAATCTTCACAGTTTAGACGACAAAAAGCAAAAATTTTCCAAATGTCGTCTTGTCAATGCTATTTGATCCCGCCAATGCTATTTTTGGTGGTAAAAAGCCCAAACATAAAACTACATGCTTTTGACATCACGTCAATGAATTAAAGTGTTGTGGATCTTTTCAATAAAAGGAAGAGAACTCTAAGTCTAGAAAGCAGTCAGACACTAACTGATATCCAGCACATTATAGGGGCCTGATCATTGTTCCACTCATTCCCAGTTTCCCTACCTGCCCATACCTCACTCACTTGCATGAGAGACGGTGGAGTGACTGCAAAGATTGCTTCCCAATCTTGTCCTGCTATCTGCAATGCGACTAGCCAGCACAGGGTGTGTGCATTTTGGCCCCGCGTGGGTGTGTAGGATGGGCCACGAGATGAGCCTAGTTTCTAATCTTTACACAGAACCGAAGTAGACCTCCAAGATGTATGAATATTCCAGTATCCTTTATTTGAATGCACCTGTTGTTACATGCAATGGGAATAATGGTTGGTTTTTTTTTGCACTGTTATTTTGCAGGATATGGGATGTTTGTTTAATTATTCTCTTAAACAGGGTTTTACAAGACATGTAAATCATTAGTGCAGTGAATGCCTCATTAATATATACATCTGCTGATTTTCATAGGAAGAGCACCATTGTATTTGCTTTGTAGGTGAAAAAGAAGCAACAGACACTTGTTTCTCAGAGCTTTGGATTCTCCCACACTGTTTATATATGATACTGCACTTGTTTGCTCCCTTTTTCTCTGTGTCAGACAAAAGAGACTGCAGGGCTGAATGTCATCTGTCACCTCTTTTTCAGATTGTTAATTCATCTGTGGATCTTAACAAGGCCTTTCTGAACATTGATAACACTAGGATGACTATTGATGACTTTAAACTGAAGTGAGTAGCTCTCTTCCTTCCTGCTTGATCCAGTCATTTCCACCTCTTCACATCAGTTCCATGAATCCACTATCCAAAGCAATTCATACAGGGGGTTACAGTATTTTACTTCCAGCTACACGACAGACCAGTTATTGGAAAGAGAAGTACTCCAGCAACCACTGGCTTTTTAAGAGTTACACTATCATTTTTCTCTAGAGATGCTTTTGAACAGGAGCATTTCAAGGACTTCAGTTTGTTGTCACCCACAATTTTTCTTGTGTTTCTTAGGTATTACAAATTTAGGGTCAGATCCTCAGCTGGTATAAATCAGTGTAGCGCCATTGACAACAACGGGATTTTGCTGATTTTTACCCACTGAGGATCTGACCCTTAGTTTTACACGGTAACTGAACAAAAAATTGATGATTCCTCACTGAAAACAGGAGACACTGGTAGGTGATATCTGTACAATGCCTACAGTGAGTGGGAACATGGAGAAGACTGAGGAAGGAGTACTAAAAATCCAGTCCATGACATTGAACTAATAGGTCAGATGGTCAGGAAGTGCTGTGGGTCTGAGCCTGCACCGGTGTTAATCAGGAGTAGCTCCATTGCAGCCAATGGGATTAAAACAGTGTAAAGTCAATATAAATGCAAAGAGAATCAGGAATAAGCAAAGAGATTAAAATAAGGTAGAAGAGGGCAACTGGGTGATGAGGACCTGCTCATAAACAAACCTGATAGTGCTCAGAACACTAACCTAGTATTCCTCTGGCACCGCTCTTACTGACTTTCTTTTCTGTGGTTTAGATATGAAACTGAACTGGGCCTCCGCCAGAATGTGGAGAGTGATATTAATGGCTTACGCCCCCTGTTGGACCAACTGACCCTAACCAGGTCTGACCTGGAGATACAGTTTGAATCCCTGACGGAGGAACTGATTTCTCTCAAGAAGAACCACGAGGAGGTAAAATCCCCCCTTAAAATAATAATTAATGAAAATTCAATATTCAAAGAGCTTCCTTGGCTACTAGTTGCCAAATTTTGCCCACTGATTTTGAGTGTCCAACTTGAGACATCATGGGTCTGATTTTCAGAGCTGCTAATTGCTCACCGCTCTCACTGACTTAACCAGGTACACTTCTTGTTCGGGAAAGGGATGGCTAGGTGACGTCTACTTTGAACGTTAGACCAAACTAGATTAGGGAAATGAGCAGCTTTCATGCCCCAAATTCAATACATTGGTGAAGCCAGGGAAGAAAACAATAGATTTCATGTACGTAAAAGCCACAAGGAAATATTTAAGCTTCTTGTGAAAATATTTGTCATGGAAGAAGTGTGATGCATAAGCTGAATATCATAATGAACACTCAACATGCAAGGTCCCCTGCAAATCAAACACCCCACAGGAGGCAGAGTTGAGGCTGAGCATACAAAACTGGCCCTTTCACAGAGTAAAACAGTGTTGGCCATTGTGTAGTTTAACTAGGGAGTCAAAGGTGTGGATCCTGCTCCTCTCCTGGCATATGACAGAGGAGGGTCTTGTGAGACATAAGGGGTGAATGTCAGAATCTGGCCACATGAGAAAGGGTTGTGTTGGCAGTGGGAGGGTTGTCTTCCAAACCTTCTTTGCTAAAATATGAGCTCAGAATGAGATATTTGTTTTCGGGGGCCTGGGTTTTCACTGCAGGAAATTAAAGGACTGCACCCACAGACCAGTGGTGATGTTAATGTGGAGGTCAATGCTACTCCAAGCTTTGATCTGACAGAAACACTAAATGACTTGAGAAGAGAATATGAGCAAATCATTGAGAACAACCGTAAAGAGGTGGAAAAATGGTATGAAACCAAGGTAAGTTGCAGTAGTTATATCTCTCACAAAAAGACTTGACATACTTTGTTAGCACACACAAGTATAACAGTGGTAGGACAATTGTTCACATGTTACTTAATGCAGATCATCTTTAAATTATGCTGACAGTTTAGCATGAGAAGTTCAGAATTGGAGCGAAAGGTTTGCTGCGAGCTAGAATTCACAGAATCATAGAAATGTGGGGCTGGAACGGACCTTGAGAAGTCAGGTCCAGCTCCCTGCACCGATGGCAGGACCACGTGAACCTAGACCATCCCTGACAGGTGTTTGTCCAACATGTTTTTAAAACCCTTCAATGATGGGGATTCTACAACTTCCCTTGGAAGCCTGTTCCACAGCTTAACTGCCCTTATAGTTAGAAAGTTTTCCCTAATATCTAACCTAAATTTCCCTTGCTGCAAATTAAGCCAATTACTTCTTGTCCTACTTCCAGTGGACAGGGAGAACAATTAATCATTTTTTACCGCAGCCCTTAACATATTTGAAGACTGATATCAGGTCTTCCTTCAAGACTCCTTTTCTTAAGATAAAGCATGCTCAGTTTTTGTTAACCTTTCCTCAGAGGTCAGGTTTTCCAAACCTTTAACCATTTTTGATACTCTCCTTTGGATTCTTTCAAATTTGTCCTGTCTTTCCTAAAGTGGGGCATCCAGAATTGGACACAGTTCTCTGGCTGGGGCCTCAACAGTGCGGAGTAGAGTGAGACAATTACCTCCCATGTCTAACATAGAACACTCTGTTAATACGCCCCAGAATGATATTAGCCTTTTTTCACAGATGCATCACATTGTTGACTCAGGTTCCATTTGCTATCCACCGGAACTCCCAGATATTTTTCAGCAGTACCACCATCTGAACAGTTATTCCTCATGCAGTCCTTCTCAGCTTGGTGTCCCCTGCAGATTTTATAAGCACTCTTTCCACTCCATTATCCAAGTCACTAATGAAAATATTGAATAGCACTGGATCCAGGATTGACCCCTGAAGAACCTACTACATACACCCTCCAAATTTAACAGCGAACCACTGATAGCTACTCTCTAAGTACGATCTTTCAATCAGTTGTGCATCCACCATTTAGTAACTTTATCTAGACCACATTTCCCTGAGGTGGACTAGTAGATATGTGGAATCCCTGTATTAAATAGCAAGGGGAATTCAAAC
This sequence comes from Mauremys mutica, assembly GCF_020497125.1. NCBI lineage: Eukaryota > Metazoa > Chordata > Testudines > Geoemydidae > Mauremys > Mauremys mutica. Next base: position 2,399,833 of record NC_059096.1, read on the forward strand.
CAGGCCTGGGCTGCACTGGCACTGCAGAACTGTGTGTGGAAAGTTTACACAGCCCAGTTTACATTATTCATAGACTCAGACTCATAGACTTTAAGGTCAGAAGGCACCATTATGATCAACCAGTCTGACCTCCTGACATTGCAGGCCACAGAACCTCACCAACTCATTCAGCCTCTAGCCAGATTTACTTATTTTTGTAGTTGCTTTCATGATGATAAATTCACCATATTCACCCTATAATTAAAGCAAAAACATCTTGATTGTGTATTTGCATTTTTCAGATTGCAGAAGTTAATCACGAAGTCCACTCGAGTGGTCACGACATAGAGTCAAGCAACAAACAGGTCACAGAGCTGAGACGTGAATATCAGAACGTGGAAATCGAGCTGCAGTCCCTTCTCAGCACGGTATGTAACAGCATTTGCTTCTGTATCTCACAAATGAAACAGGACATATGGATTACAGGCATGATGGGAGACCAGCCATAGCTAGTGCTCCATTAGTAAAGGGTGAGATGGCTGGTACATCTGTTGCTGTGAAGGATTTGCCTTATTCTTTTTGCCCTGGAGAATCCCAGTTTTCTGCATCAAAATAGGTTAAACTTGCCACATTCCTACAGACCCTGTTCTTCCTGTTCAATTCTCAGCTACAGTCTTTGCAGTCCTCCTTGGCTGACACAGAAGGTCGCTACAACGTACAGCTGCAACAGCTCCAGACTCTTATTGTCTCTGTGGAAGAAGAACTGGCAAGTATCCGATGTGAAATAGATAATCAGAATCAAGAGTACAGGCTGCTCCTTGGCATCAAGAACCAGCTGGAACAGGAGATCGCTCAGTACCGGCATCTACTTGATGAAGGAAATCAAGACATTAGGTATGTAAACTATTGAGATATCAGGGCATTACATGAAACCTCAAAGCTGGTAATTCCTGAGTGTGAATTATAGTACTTAGGAGCAAAGAGAATCATGCAGGGTGAAGAACTGGTAGAACAGATTCTGCAGTCACAAAATCTGCAAGGAAAGGGGCCTAATTTCATGCCACTGAGTGATCCTCAAAATATTTGGAGATTTGTTTCATAAACCATAAGGTGCTCCAAAACTCATGGCATTCTTGGATTTTAGAATTGGAATAGAAATCTTATGAGTAAAATTATAATTTAAAAATTGTTCTTTTGCTGTACTACTTTGGGCTGGGCAGGAAATACCATGAAAAGAGCCCTTTTTCCATTCTCTTGTTATTTTTGATTCTAGAAAAAGCTAGGAAGTACAGAGGGAGCAGTGAAAATAGAAAAGAATTTTAGTTTGAAGTTCTGGTGAAAATTCAGGTTATTCTTTATTTTACCTGAAGCAGTCGGCCTGTCCTTAATTCTGATTGGTCTTAACCCATACCATGAAACACGCAAAAATTAGTTAGCTTTATGCATTTCAACTTTGGATACCAGTGACACAGTAGGCTTTCAGAACTGGTGGGGCAGCAGAACCAAATCTGGCAAAAAATCTCTGAGCAGGGCCATGGGAAAATTCAACCTGTGGACTTGAGGTTGGTGGGGGGATGAATTTGAGTGTCATTTTCTTGATGATCTGCACTGGCTCTGGGGGTTGAGGGTGCTGGGTAATGGACAGGAAGAAGAGTGCTGGTCAGGCTTCCATGCATCTTCAGTGTGTGGGTCTCCTTTTGTGAAATGATTGGTTGTTTAATTCACTTTTCTCTTTTCCTTTTGCAGTGTTCCACGAGGAGGAGGTGGCTTTTCTTCAGGAGGAGGAAGAGTCATTGGAGGTGGAGGATCAGGAGGCAGAACTGGAGGAAGTAGCATTACTTATGGAAGTAGCACAGGGGGAGGAAGAGCAGGAAGTATCACTGTCAGTGGAGGATCAGGCGACAGAACTGGAGGAAGTAGCATTACTTATGGAAGTAGCACAGGGGGAGGAAGAGGAGGTGAAAGAAGAGGATCAGGAAGTAGAACAGAAACAAGAGAAAGTAGTATCCATTATACTGGAGGTAGCACAGTAAGAGGAGGTGAAATTTGCCCAGGGGATGGAACAGGAGGAAGATCATGTGGTATAACTGGAGGAGGAGAGAGAATTTCAGGAGGTAGTAGTAGTTCTACCCACTCCTATTCATCTACCCATGGCCACTCATCTTCTCAGCCATCCAAGTCTGGTGAAATCCACGGTAAGAACTTGTTTTAAGGATAATTGTTTCCTTGTTCTTTACGGTCTAATTCAAACAGTAGGCTAATTGCTCATTTGGCTCAAAGGATTCCTTGTGTGAGGCTCTGCAATGTTTTATTAAGTCTCTTTTTTCTTCAAAGTGTACATGAGGCTGTTGGAGAGACTGAAGTGAATTGGATTGCAGTATCATTGATATGCAACTGGTACACTGCACTGCTCTGTACCTCATTTTTAATCAGGCCCAAATACTCTGTCTTTTCCATTATCTGGGTGTCACAGAGCCTTAATGAGAGTGAGCTGGATGAGGTTCAATTTGGACATGGCAATAATGATATTAGTTGGTTGGGTGGGATCTCAAAAGTACAGAGGGGAAGTTTCTGCCCCCGCTACAGAGGAAGTTTGCAATTTGGGAGTGTTCTTCGACTCCAAATTGCACTGTTGGCCAAAACCACCCTTTTCATCTATATCTGGTTAGATGATTGCAATGTTTTATTTCAAACCTAACACAATTCTCTAAGCCTTTAATTACAACCACAGCTGATGTACTTTCTGCAGAACCCCATCAAAAATAAAAATTTGTAATAAAGCTCTGGAGTACTTACAGCCATCCTAGCATTTGTCCCCAGCCTGTTTTCTGTGTATTAAACAGTAGTGCAAAGAGATTCCCCCACCTCACTAAACAAATTAATGGCCCCCTATCTCTCAACAGGATACTCAAGAAAATCCTTTGATTAACCAGACATGTCGACGATCCTCCAGCCAAACACCATCCATTTGAGCAAACTTCAGACAAAGTTAGAGTGAACTCACCACATTTCCTGCATGCCTAAACAAAGAGCAAGGAGAAATGCTCCTAATAATTATTCAGTGCTGCTGCCATCTATCCACAGGGGTCCATCAGAGCTGTTCAGATGGGCTACTTTCCTGCCTATTGCTCCCTGCTTTTTCCATTCTGTAATTCCATTCTGTAATGTTCTGACAATCTGTACCAAGGTTGATAATCTGCCTTTCAGTGAAAAATGTCTCTAATAAAGCTTTATTTCTGCTTGATGCAATCAGAAACCTGTGTCTGGGAAGTATTTTTCTTTAATACACTTTTTGTCGGTATCCAATTCAGATGCAAATACCAACCCATCCTCACACAGAGTATATAGGAGTATATGGGTCAGTTATACATTGCAGTAGTTGAAGGTGTTATACTTAAAGCAAAAGAATTAAATTGAGAGAAAATACATCTGCATCTCTTAGTGGTCATGTACTTCAGTCCCAGATTATCCAGTGCATTTAACACCGGTCTTTTTCTGACTGTTCAGTGTAGATTGTAAACTCCTTGGGGCTGCGACCATGTCTTCATCTTTTAGTAATGGACCAACTACTCCTGTGGCACTCAGCAAATAATAAATAAACAAGCATAAGGAAGTACTGCTTCACACAAGGCAGGTCTCCCTGTGGAATTCACTACCAGGGGATGCTGTGAAGGCCAAAAATATAACTAGGTTCAAAAAAGAATTGAATAAATTCATGGAGGTTTAAAACAAACATATGGAAGCACTTCTTCACACGCACAGTCAAACTGCGGAACTTGTTGCCAGGGCTTACTGTGAAGACCAAAAGCATAACTGGGTTCAAAAAAGAATTAGATAAGTTCATGCAGGATCAGTACATCAATGGCTATTAGCTCTGGGTGTTCCTAAAACTCTAACTGCCAGAAGCTGGGAATAGATGACTCAATATTGGATTACTCAACAATAGGGTGACCAGACAGCAAATGTGAAAAATCAGGACAGGGGGTGGGGGGTATAGGAACCTATAGAAGAAAAAGACCCACAAATCGGGACTGTCCCTATACAATTGGGACATCTGGTCACTCTACTCAACAATTGCCCTGTTCTGTTAATTCCCTCTGAGGTATCTGGCACAGGCCGCTGTCGGAAGATAGGATACTAGACTTGATAGACCATTGGTTTGACCCAGTATAGCCATTCTTATGTTCTTAGTGCCAATGTAGCCAGACTCCATAAGATCACTCAACCAAGTGAATCAAGACTGTGCGAAATCAGTGCTGGTCCAGTCTGCAGAGATAACAGTGCCCCAGGACAGCGTGATGGTTGGGGTGAATACAAGACTGACTTACACAAACTCTTAGGCCTGGTCTACACTAGGACTTTAAATCGAATTTAGCAGCGTTAATTCGAACTAACCGCTCAACCGTCCACACCAGGAAGCCATTTAATTCGAACTAGAGGGCTCTTTAGTTCGAATTCGGTACTCCACCCCGACAGGTGGAGTAACGCTAAATTCGACATGGCTAGCTCGAATTAGGCTAGGTGTGGATGCAAATCGAACTTAGTAGCTCCGGGAGCTATCCCACAGTGCACCACTCTGTTGACGCTCTGGACAGCAGTCCGAGCTTGGATTCTCTGACCAGCCACACAGGAAATGACCCGGGAAAATTTGAATTCCTTTTCCTGTCTGGGCACTTTGAATCTGACGTCCTGGCTGGACATCGGGGCGAGCTCCGCAGCACCTGCAACGATGCAGAGCTCTCCAGCAGAGGAGTCCGGCCAATCCAAGAATAGAAAGAGGTCCCCAGCATGGACAGACCGGGAAGTCCTGGATCTGATCGGTGTGTGGGGCGAGGAGTCTGTGCTGTCGGAGCTGCGCTCCAGCAAGCGGAATGCAAAGACCTTCGAGAAGGTCTCCAAAGCAATGATCGAGAAAGGATACAGCCGGGATGCAATGCAGTGCCGCGTGAAAATCAAGGACCTGAGACAAGGCTACCAAAAAGTCAGAGCGGCAAACGGACGCTCCGGAGCCCAGCCCCAGACATGCCGCTTCTACGAGGCACTGCATGCCATTCTAGGTGGGTCTGCCACCACTGCCCCACCAGTGACCGTGGACTCAGTGGATGGCATAGTGAACCTGGACAGTTCCTCTTCGATGTTCGCCGATGTGGAAGATGAGGAAGGGTCTGTGGAGGACGGCGCAGGCAACAGCGAACACAAAACCGCTTTCCCTGACAGCCAGGATCTCTTCATCACCCTCACAGAGATCCCCTACCAACCCTCCCCGGCCGTTAACCCGGACTCTGAATCAGGGGAAGGATCAGGCGGTAAGTGCTATAAACATGTAAACATTTATTTTTTATAAAACAGGTCTAAAAAAATAGAAATACTATATATAAAATTTTCAATGAAAAGCTATATGAAAAGTAGGTCCACACATATAGGGATTGAACAATAATCCTCCAGGGACAATTCAACAAAGGTCTCATAGAGATCCTCGAAAAGCCTCCGCAGGAGGTTCCTGGGGAGAGGTGCCTTGTTGGGTGCTCCGTGGAAGCACACTCTTCCGCGCCAGGACATCCTTATGTACATGGGAATCATCGCCTCCACAAGCATGGCCGCATATGGTCCTGGTCTCTGCAGGGCTTCCCTTAGCATCCACTCTTTGTGACTCCGAGGGACCTGCCTCAGGGTGATCTCGTTCATGAAATGCTGCATCTAATTAGGGCAATTAGTGTATTGTTACTGTTGTGAATGGTTGACTTTTACTTTGCATAACAATGACCCTCGCTTAACAGCCACGTGTTGTAGGCCACATAGGAAAAGCATACATTGATCTTTCCCGTGCACTGGCGGGAGTGGCTGGAAAAGGGTCAGAGTATATGATTTCCAGATTGCCTTTAGCGGGAGGGCACAGCTGTCCATTAACTGATAAGCAGAATGTACTGTAAGGCTTACCAGGACTGTCTGCTAGACGGATTCAGCTGTCTCTCCCCACTTGTCCGCTCTCCTGTGCAATGCCGCAGCCAATGAGAGCGTATTCCGAAATCTCGAACTTGTCCTGAGATCTCGTGAGACTTGTTGCCCTGTATGGTCTTGTTCAGAGAAACTGACTAGACTGTTTTCAGAGTAGCAGCCGTGTTAGTCTGTATCCGCAAAAAAAATCAGGAGTACTTGTGGCACCTTAAAGACTAACAAATTTATTTTAGCATGAGCTTTCGTGAGCTAAAGCTCACTTCTTCGGATGCATAGAATGGAACACACAGACAGGAGATATTTATACATACAGAGAACATGAAAAGGTGGAAGTATGCATACCAACAGGCAGAGTCTAATCAATTGAGATGAGCTATCGTTAGCAGGAGGAAAAAAAACTTTTTGAAGTGATAATTAAGATGGCCCATAGAAGGTGTGAGGAGAACTTAACATAGGGAAATAGATTCAATTGGTGTAATGACCCAACCATTCCCAGTCTTTGTTTAAACCACAGTTAATTGTATCTAGTTTGCATATTAATTCAAGTTCAGCAGTCTCTCTTTGGAGTCTGTTTTTGAAGTTTTTTTGTTGCAAAATTGCCACCTTCAAGTCTGTCACTGAGTGGTTAGAAAGGTTGAAGTGTTCTCCCACTGGTTTTTGAATGTTATGATTCCTGATGTCAGATTTGTGTCCATTTATTCTTTTGCGTAGAGACTGTCCGGTTTGGCCAATGTACATGGCAGAGGGGCATTGCTGGCACATGATGGCATATATCACGTTGGTAGATGTGCAGGTGTACGAGCCCCTGATGGTGTGTCTGATGTGATTAGGTCCTGTGATGGTGTCACTTGAATGGATATGTGGACAGAGCTGGCATCGGGCTTTATTGCAAGGATAGGTTCCTGGGTTAGTGTTTATGTTGTATGGTGTGCGGTTGCTGGTGAGTATTTGCTTCAGGTTGGGAGGCTGTCTATAAGCGAGGACTGGCCTGTCTCCCAAGATCTGTGAGAGTGAGGGATCATCTTTAAGGATAGGTTGTAAATCTTTGATGATGTGCTGGAGAGGTTTTAGTTGGGGGCTGTAGGTGATGGCTAGTGGTGTTCTGTTATTTTCTTTTTTAGGCCTGTCCTGTAGTAGGTGGCTTCTGGGTACTCTTCTGGCTCTGTCAATCTGTGTTCACTGTTCGCAAACATGTATCTGTTCAAGGAAATCACTTACTTTTCCCATCACACAGCTTCGGCTCTTTCCCGGACTGCCCCGGCATCCCCCTCGCAGAGGCTGGCGCAGATTAGGCGGCGAAAGAAAAAGACTAGGGACGAGATGTTCGCGGAACTGATGGCCTGCTCCAGAGCCGAGGCGGCAGAGCAGAGACAGTGGAGGGAGACCCTATGTCAACAGCATCGCACACACATCGAACGGGAGGACAGGTGGCGGCAGGAAGACCAGCAGGCGACTCAAACGCTGCTTGGGCTAATGAGGGAGCAAACAGACACGCTCCGGCGCCTTGTTGATGTTCTGCAGGACCGCAGGCAGGAGGACAGAGCCCCCCTGCAGTGTATCTGCAACCGCCCTCCCCCGCCAAGAAGTCCTGCCCCCCCCCTCACCCAAAAGTACAAGACGGAGGGGCGGTAGGGGCCGTGAGAACTGTCACTGCACCACTGCATAGCGCTAATGTACCACACACCTCTCACGCTATACATTTGTAGAAGTGCTTCCCTTACAGGCTCACCCAGTCCCAAATCCAAGTTTCATCCCCCCACTGTGTATTAGATTATTAAAAGCTGTTTGCTGTTATTCACTGTTTCGGTCACGTCTTTCGTGTCAGAGGATTTTTTTGTGTATGGGGGGGGAGGGGATTTATAATTGCACGGTATAGCCTACATTACCAGGGTACAGACTTGGGGGCATGATCAACTGCAGGGCACACACACACTGCAGTCAGTAGGCACCAGGGTCACTCTGTGTGGTGTATGCTGCCCCGGGTCATTCTGTGATGTGTATGCTTGTCCAGGGTCCTAGCGCCTGCCACCCCCTTAATGTTAAGGCACACTGCCCTTACCATGCACTTCCACCGTAGCAACGAGCCTCTCCGCTGCCCTGAGCCCCAACAAGAGCCCTCATCCACGGACAGATACTCCCTTCCCCCACACCCCTCACCCCTTCCTACGCCCAAACCCGCAGCCCACTGCCGTCATCCAAACCCCTATCCAAAGAAGGCACCACTCGCCCCTTCCTGCAAACCCACCCCTTCCTGCAAACCCTCCCCTTCATGCACAACCACTTGCAACCGTCCCCCACCCCAGAGACCTATGTAGGAGCAGGAGGATGTCATTCCTCTATGGAACAAGCGGTCTGTACATCAGTGCACACCGTGCCCAGCACAGTATGCGTCCATGTTTCAACACCTGAACAGAAATGCAAAGTAAAACAAAGATTTATTAATAATGAGTGTTACAATTAATTTGCTTTAAAACGTGCTTTGGAAGTGGGGGAAACTTGGAGAACGGGGTATGTAACCGCAGATCGAAATCGACACATACAGACACAGGCCCAGGGTCAGTTTCTCTTGAAAGCAAGTGGAGAGTCATAGGTTACCCTGCTCTCCGAGGAAACTTGCTTTCAAAGCCTCCCGGATACACAGCGCTTCCCGCTGGGATATTCTCTCGGCACGGGTGTCTGGCTGAGCGTAAACTGCAGCCAGGCGATTTGCCTCAACCTCCCATCCGGACAAAAATGTCTCGCCCTTGCTCTCACAGAGATTGTTTAGCACACAGCAAGCAGCAATAACTACGGGGATATTCTTTTCGCTGATGTCCGAGCGAGTCAGTAAGCTCCGCCATCTCCCCTTGAGACGTCCAAAAGCACACTCCACCACCATTCTGCACTTGCTCAGCCGGTAGTTGAAGAGTTCCTTCTCTCTGTCCAAGGCGCCTGTATAGGGCTTCATGAGCCAGGGCATTAGCAGGTAGGCTGGGTCCCCGAGGATCACTGTAGGCATCTGCACATCCCCAACCGTTATTTTGTGGTCCGGGAAGAAAGTACCTGCCTGGAGGCGTTTAAACAGACCAGAGTTCCTGAACACACGCGCGTCATGAACCTTGCCCGCCCACCCAACGAAGATGTTGGTAAAACGTCCCCTATGGTCTACCAGTGCTTGCAGCACCATTGAAAAGTAGCCCTTTCGGTTAATGTACTCGCTGGCCTGGTGGGCTGGTGCCAGGATAGGGATGTGAGTCCCATCTATAGCCCCACCGCAGTTTGGGAATCCCATCGTGGCGAAGCCATCTGTGATGTCCTGGACGTTTCTGAGAGTCACTACCTTTGAGAGAAGTTGCTCAACGATTGCGTGGGCTACTTGAATCACAGCAACCCCCACGGTAGATTTGCCCACGCCAAAGTGGTTCGCTACTGACCGGTAGCTGTCTGGCGTTGCAAGTTTCCAGAGGGCTATGGCCACTCGCTTCTGCACACTCAGGGCTGCTCGCATCCGTGTGTCCTGGCGCTTCAGGGCAGGGGCCAGCAAGTCACAGAGTTCAAGGAAAGTGCCCTTACGCATCCTGAAGTTTCGCAGCCACTGTGATTCATCCCAGACCTGCAGCACTATGCGGTCCCACCAGTCCGTGCTTGTTTCCCGGGCCCAGAATCGCCGTTCCACACCATGAACTTGACCCATTGCCACCATGATCTCCACGGCGCGGCGTACCCTGCTTTGTGAGAGGTCTGCGCCACTCTGTGAATTCCTGTCCTCACTGCGCTGCCGGAGCCTCCTCGCCCAATTTCTCAGCAGCTGACTGTGGAAGAGGTGGACGATAAGGTGCGAGGAGTTGACAACGGCCATAAGTGCAGCGATGATCGCAGCGGGCTCCATGCTCGCAGTGCTGTGGCGTACGCGCTGTAACTGACAAGAGAAGGGCGCGAACAGATTTCCCGCCGGAGCTTTCAGGGAGGGAGGGCGTGATTGACGGTTCAATGACAACAGTTACCCAAAAGCACCCTCGACACATTTTTCCCCCAGGAGGCATTGGGAGCTCTACCCAGCATTCCAATGGGCAGCGGGGACTGCGGGAACTGTGGGATAGCTTCCCACAGTGCACCGCTTCCAAAGTCGACGCCAGCCCCGTTACTGTGGACTCAGAAATTCGAATTAGTGTATTTACTGTGGATACACAAATTCGACTTCATAAGGTCGAATCCACAAATTCGACTTAAGTAGATTCGAAATAGTCTTGTAGTGTAGACAAGGCCTTACTTCCTTACTATTTGCCCCTAGTGACCACTCTGAATAGTGGCTCTAAACATTCACAACTAACACCAATTGGTCATGACTCAATGAGATCTGAGTAATGATACAGCCCAGACGTGAGATTTAAGCACTGATCCAGTTTTGGCTTTGTGAGATCTTGAATGAATAAAACTGTACAGTGTAAACTTGAAAATGTGGAATCTAGTGATCAGTTTGTGCAGAAACATTCAATTTAAAAGAAAAAGGAAGAAGACAAGAAAAATCATTCATAATCCCAAACGATTTAGCCAAATACAAACAGAAATGCCATAATTGTAGATTTTAAAAGTGAAAAAAGCCACATGAAATGAATTTGTTACCTAATTAGTAATTATCATCACCCAATTAACCTGCTGCAGAAGAGGATGGATCTATATAGAGCCAATAAGAACTGGGATCTTTTGCGGGGCTTCCCTCTCATTATTATTTTCTGTTTCTTCCCTAAAGAAAACCTTTTTGAATCTGAGGTTGTATCCCCCTGGGATCCTGCATGACTCAATAAAACTATGGAACCTGAAGAGAAAATACTGTTAAACAAACTCAAAGTTGATAGCTACAGAGAGAGAATGGGGGAAGTTAAGGGAAGCCAGTTTTATTGTAAATATCGCAAATTCCAAAGCAGGTGTCTTGGGCCCTCAGACACACAGAGATGGCTGCATGTGAATCTCCTTCTCAGAAAAGAGGATAGTTCTGTAATATAGAAACCAAGAAACAGTCTCCCTCAAGGAAAAAAGAATTCTCATGTTGGAAGAAAGCAGTTATCTGTTTTGTTCAGTATCCTGTGTCTGACAGTACCCGGTGCTGGACACATCAGAGGACGAGGTAAAACTCACACAGTGCATCCCAATTTCCCTTCCTATATTAGAACATGGAGAGAATGTCTTTTTTAACACAGCGGGCTATCAGTTTCTTCCCTGAAATGTCAGTATCGATTGAGTACTCAGGGAAGGATAATATCTGGCTTGTTATTGTATAGATCTTATTCTAGGGGCTTTGTAAAGTTCCTTCTGAGATGTTACCATTGATGGTAACATTTCCACTGTCTCTGTTAACTAGTGTACATGTGAAAGCAGACAGAAAACCTTATTTATACACATTTGTGAAAACCATTTGCACAGCATTTGTAATTTGATAACGAAGTAGAGAATCCTTTACCACCAGAAAGCAAGACCGGATTAACCTTTTGTGGGCCTGGTGTCAAACATATTTGTGGGCCCTTGTGACCGGAATCCCAGGGGAGCCAACCGTGGTCACTCAGTTAGGGTGAACTGCAAAGAATGTGGCAGACAATCCCCCAAACTGGTGGATATTCCAATACTTAGATTTACCAAGCCAGCACAAAACAACTTCTATAATACCTCACTGGTTACCCATGAGAAAACAACACAGTTCCTTTAAAGCAACCCAGCCTCAGGTCTCCACCAAAACACCCAAGTCAAATATGTTGAGGATTACTGAAAATCTTGATTCATGATATAAAAAAGTTCTACCAATCCCAAAGGATCAGACACATTATCTTCCAGGTTAGTGAATATTCCAGATCTTACCCAAATACATACTTACAGCCAATTCGTATTAACTACACTAAAATTGGAGGTGAAAGTAAGCCGGTACAGTACGGCGTTCCAGCAAGAGCCGGTATACAGCTGACCATACCGGCAGGGGGCAGCTTCCCCAGGCCAGCAATTTAAAAGGGTCCTGGGCTTCGGGCAGCAGCTAGAGCCCCTGGCCCTTTAAATCGCTGCCAGAGCCCTGCTGCCGGAGCCCTGGGTAGCAGCCATGAGCCCTGGGGCTCCGGTGGCTTCTGTTTCCTAAACCTCACCGGTAATTAACTACATGGATTAACATAAAATAATTTATCCATTAAGCAGTTTATCACAAACTTTAAAGAGACAAATAGACAATGACATTATTGCACCCAAGATTCATCTAACCGTTAATATTCCCTTTTGATCTCTGAATTAACAGCTATGGTGACAGACAGGAACTGTCTGTTTACATGGCTAGCATCTAAGATATAAGTCTACACACACAATTAGCATCACCTCTAACTTCTAACAATATAGGTTTGCATTTCAAAGTTCTAGCCCATTTAACATGGAATGGCCCTAATGACCATTTGCATACTTTCGAACATGTCTCTGAAGGTTGGCTTTGGGTTAGTTAGCCTGCAAACTGTTTACCCCTTTCTGGCCAGGTGTTATACTTTGCATAAGATTTGTTACAGTTATATAACAGTGGCAGCAACCATGGTTTGCATGGTTATATTTTAATCAGAAAACATCACAGCCCCCATGGGGGCAATGGAGCATGGTGTGGGGAGGTCGGTCCCCGGAGCCAGGGACTGGCCAGGGGCATGGCATGGCAGGGGCGGCCCCGCTCCATCCAGCCCAGTGTGAAGGTTCTATTTACAAACCAGCGGTTGCCAGGCGCACAGTGGCCCGCCCGGCCCTGTGCTGCCAGCCTGCCCCTTCCCCTCACAGCCCCCTGCCCAATCCTGGAACACCCCCCCCACCCCCGATTCCCTATGGCCAGAGACCCCCTAAACCTGCTATGCCCAGTGTGCCCCCAGACCCTGCCATAAATGCACAGCACCCTGCACAACACCACCCCTGCCCAGCGCCCCCTGCTGACAGCGCCACCACAACTTCCCAGCACCCCACACAGAACCCCCAACACACACTGATTTAGTGCCCCAACACATACACATCTTCCCAGCACCCCCAGGCCCTCCAGAGACTCACTGCCCCACGCTCTGCCTCCCAGCCACACTCACCAGCCCTTCTGGGGGGTGACTGTGTCTGCTGGGCTGAGCCCGGGGTGGGGAATCGCTCCAGCCCCTTGGGAGTGGCATGATCAGCCAGGCATGGGCCTGCCCCAGCTGGGCTTCCTCAGGATCCACTTGCCTGGAGTGGCAAAGCCAAGCCCCCCACACTGTCTCTTCCCCAATTGGCAGAAACTCGCCAGGCTTCTACACCAGCCCCAGGTGGCTCAGCTCCAGGGAGACAGGCGGGGCCCCACAGAGGAACTGGCCTGTTTGTGATGTGACATGGAGATTCCAAACTGAGAGTACAAAACGCTCCTTGGCATTAAGATCCAACTGGAACAGATCTGTCAATGCTGGGAGCTGCTGCAGGAAGGACAGCAAGACCTTGTATATATACTCTGTAGAGAAGTCAGGGCATAAAGTAAAATACCAGTGCAGTTGTCTGTTTAAAGTGACTTCTAGTTATTTTAGCAACAATGGAAACTCTGTGAGTGGGAAGCTGGTGCACTGGATTGTGCAGCCACAATATCTGCATTGAAATGGGATTATTCTTATTGTAATGAGCACACCTCAAAAGATTTGGAGATGTAGTTCAGATAAGCACCAAAAAATTGATCCCAACCTCACCCTATCCAACTTGTTCTGCACCACGGGGATGTAAATCTCATGAGAAAAATTGCCATGCAAAATTATATTGTATTGTACTTCCTTCTATCAGCTGAGCAATACAATGGGAAGAACTTTTCTTGCAGTATTTTGTTATTTCCATTTCCTGAGAGTTTCAGGAAGTGCAGAGCAAGCAACAAAAGTGGGGAAAAAATCAGGAAATAAACCAAACATTTCAAAGCTTCAAGAAAGGTCCAGCTCTCGTACCCCTCCTGTAAAATGCACAGATCCCTTTTTCTGAATTTATTTATTGTTTCAGTCCCCAAAACTTTCTCCTTTTCACAGTATCCCTCAAGTAGGGCTACTCATCACCATCCCAGTCTCAGTGACACTCCTCGTATGGTAATATGATAGGGAAGAATTAGCTTTATAAGGGTATATTGATTTATTAGCATTTTACTTCTGAATTGGACTCCGCTAGGTGACCTACAGTAGTAGTGATGCTATTATGAAGCGATGAGAACACAGAGGTAGGAAGATGTAAGTTGCACAGGGCTTCTGGATCAAATTTACATTCCCCCCGGTCAGCTGTTCCGTGGCATGCAAGAGGCACTGGGAGGGAGGGGGAGGAGTTGATCAGCAGGGTCGCTGGCCCTGGACGTGACTCGTGGACCCCCTGGAGTACCTTGTTCTAGAGTATTTCTAAACTTGAATTTGAGTTTCTTCTCCTGCCATTTTGCTAACATGATGCGTTTCACAGCCCAGTGCTGCAGGATAGATTTGATTTCCCCATTATGCAAACTAATAATTTTCTCTGTCTTTCCCCAGGGCAGACAAGAAAATGCTAGGACTGAGCAGCAATACTGGTATCTTCCAGTCCAAGACTCTCTTAACAGACCCATGGACAAAGTGAGAGTGCACCCAGGGCATTTGCTGCACACATATGCAAAGAGCAAGTCGTTGTGCAGCACTATCAATGCTAATAGAACAGTTCGGATGAGACACTTCCCAGCCTATCATGCTACCCGCGTCTTCCACTCTATAATGCTCTTTTCATCCAATCACTGTCAATTAAGTCAGTCTGTACCATGATTGGTTACCTACCATTTGCTGAAAAATATTCTCTAACAAAACTACTTCTTTCTTATGCAAATAAGAAACCTGTGTCTGGGAAGTGATCTAATTTAACAAAATTTTTATCAATATTCTAACTCAGGTACTAATACCAAGCTATAAATGGTATATAAAGTTGGGCCAATTACACTTTCCCAAAGAAAGCTGTCATGTAATAACATTAATCAGACAATGTATGAATAAAATTACTAGACTAGAAGAAAAATACTGTTATTAGACACAAGAGTGACACCTAGAGGGAGGAAATAGGGGATATCTGGGAAATTCAGTTTCACAGTAAATTCGGCACATTTACATTCCAAAGCATGCTTCTCGTTATTGAACACAAGAAGTGAGGAGACAACCGGAATCCTTTGCTTAGAAAAGAAGAGAGATTTATATGATTGAACAAAGAAACCCCCCTTTAAGACACAAAAGCCTTCTCATGTCACAGTACAAAGCACATAGGGCCAATGGTCTATCTAGTCCTCTGTTCTGTCTCTGACAGTCGCCAGTACTGAATACATCAGAGAAAGAACTAAAACCTCCAGATTATACCAAGTTGTATTACCTAATTATACTATACCTTGGGATGCAATGTCTTTCTGACCTCAGCTGATGATCGGTTTAAGCATTAAGAATGTTTTAAAGCGCAGGAAATTAGAGTTCACAGACTTGTTTTTTTAGGCTTTCTCTGGAACCACGATTGTGATTCCCTACTTAAACTCTGCTAAATTAATTACTTGTGAAATAGGAAGAAAAGCTCATTGCTGGACACACTTGTAAACAACTTAGCGTATCATTTTATTATCTGTGAATGAAAGAAACTATCCTCACAATTGTATCCAGGTGGCTCACCTGATCCCACCCATCTTTGGTATCACTCAAGCCATCATGGCTAAATTCTTATGGCATGGTGTGACTGGGTATAATTTGTCTGCTGCTGTATCAAGACACAATGGCATGAACTCAGCTCAGACAGGAAATACAGCTTGAACTCTCAGCTTTCAGGTGTTTGTTTCAATATGTTTTTTCCTGGCTTAAGGTAGTTCTATGTACTTGGGTATACACTTGGGTATCTCCTTTTTTCTGCTGGAAGACGTCTTCTTTAGCATAGCCAATCATATAATATGCTCATGTGGCATCCTCTAGTGGCAAGCACAGAAAATTTAAACACAAACTCTTTAATATAGTCCCAAGCTTCACAGGCTGAGGGACCATCATTCACATATATGACCAGAGAAAGGGACAGCCTCATGAAAGTAACATACTTTATAACTTCGTAATAGCTACCATTAAAAGACTATGAAGCTTCTACCGTCTCCTTGTTCTGTATCCTCAAGATACAGCAGTCTTTCACACACACTGTGACCTTTTTCCCCCACCAATATGTGCCCTTAACCTCCCAGAAAACATGCCCTCTAGTTCCTGATCCTAACCAACCCACTCCCATCCTCTCCACACTTTGGCCAGTATATGAATGATATAAGTTTTGAAACATTTAAAAAACCCAGCTCCTGCTGCTTCTTCCCCACATAAAGGCATAATTCTCTGTTAAGACATCACACTTGTTTGCTGGGAAGTTGATGACATCACAAATAGATGATTCTGAAATAGACCAGAGAAAAAAATTCTTAACCAGTTCCTCAAAACAAGAACATCTTGTGGTTTCTCTCTGAATTAACTGCTATTTTCCACAAAAAGTAAGAGCTTATTTTTCATTAGCAAATGTGGTGAAAGTTGTTTATGAAAATAAATTATTCTAACCCCGAACAAGTGTGTAAACATGCACTTGCTATTTCTTCCAGGGTGAAATTTCACTAATGTGTTTGATGAACAGAATTGGAGGAACAAATTGCTTCTGAGAAAATCCACATACAAGCTCATGAAAACATTGGCTTTTAATGCAAAATATATTAATAAAATTGATACATTTTTCACAACTGCAGTGTTGTGATTTCAAATGGGGAAATAAACAGAAGGAGCAGATGGACATTCATAGAAAAAAAGATAATGGAAATGTCACTGGCACTAAAGAACAAGGGAGAGAATGAGAGGAAATTCTAGTTATTTAGGCATGATCGTCTCTGAATCTTTTCAGATCATTCCATAAGGAGCCAGGAGATCTAACTGAAGCCAGAGTTTGCCAGTGCTGTGTTTGTGTGCACTTGATTTAGCATGCATGTTATTCTGTCCTTGTGGCCAGCTCACCTACATACTGACAGAGGTGCACAATCATAAAATGAGGGGGAGCCTGATATTGTCAATTTAAAAATGAGGGCACTTTTATTAAGAATGAGGTTTAATAGATCTGTCATGTGTTTATAATGTAGTCCTCAAGAGATGACTGCATTTGTTACTGTTGCTTTGTGTTATGTGGTTACTGTCTCCAAGGGAGGAGAGAGACTACATTTCAACCTTCAAGTGTGTTTGTTTTTCTTCAATCTGGGAATTAATAATCTCTGCTTGTATAACAGAAACACGCAGGAAAGCAGATGAGGCCATGTTTGTGGAATGTGATGATAGATGATCCTGTGGGTAATGTGCTAACTGAAAAGGAGAAAACAAAGATAAGAACCCAGTGCCGTATCCTGAGTGCATAAGGGTTCATCTTGGTGAGGTCCCAGACTGACACCTGTTCATGAGTTGGCACAGATTCTATTCCTATCTCTTTCCCTGTAGCAGCCAACTATCTTCTCCTCTGTGACTCTGACAGCATTGCTGCTTCATGCAGCACAAGACACTTTCAGCCACTACAGTCTGCTGATCTCAGAGCATGAAAATCAGGCTAAACACTGAGGGACAGATCCTCAGCTGGTGTAAATTAGCAGAACTCCACTGAATCTGATTTACACCACCTGAGGATCTCCCCCCAAAGACTGAAATGAGACTGTAACCCTAGACTTAGCTTACAGCAAATAGACATTAAAGATAAACTTGCCAAGAAGAACTTGGGAGACCTGATTTTTCTATTAGAGGGGCCAACACAAGTTGGTGAATAAAGAGACATCCCCAGTATGGTTCCTGGGCTATTACCTCCTATACATTGCACTGAAAATGGCTCTACATTGTTTTGTAGGAAATGCTACGTTCACTCAAGAGAGTGCAATTCATTTGAAGGGTCTATGAGGGCACAAAGCACATAGCTATAGAATACAAAGCGTACTTCTGCAGCGACCTCAAAGATAGGTAATTTATGCTGGCTGTATATCCAACATCTGTGGGAACTGAAGATGAGAGAGGGATACAAAACCATCAATAGTTAAAAAATACTATTAAAACTGTTATGGGAAAATTTTAGAGAACCAATGACATTTCAAACAGGGTCACTATCTATCCTAATTTAATGGGATACCCCTGATTTTGACAGCTGACTTGCATCTTGCATTAAAAGCATCTCAAAATACCATATCTTCAAGGCTGAGATAAAGTAATGATGCTATGCTGCTCTATCACAAAGTGATGACTACAGCTGATGGAAAATTTTCCATCAAAATATTTTTGGGGGAGAAAATGGCTTTTTGAAATTGTCATGCCATCTCTGGGATCTAGCGATGGACATGAAAATCTTACATGCAGGGGTCAGTTTTAGTTGAGAAAGAACGATAGAATAGTAATGTCATGATTAGTGAAATGAAAGTGGTTTGTGTTCCTTACCAAGCCCCACCCTAGGCAGCAGAATTTAACGTAGGCTTTTTAGTAATTCCCTGGTTTGGCACAATTGCCAGTGTTAATATAATAATGTTCAGCAGATGTGTGCAAGGAGGAAATCCACTGTATTGGTCATGGAAAACTATGCCTGCAGACTGAATTTCTGTAAGTCAGCATAAGAAATGTGTATCAACAGAGATATCCTTCCATGCTCAGATGATTATTCTGATCCTTCATTGAAGTCTCTTTGGAAAATCTAACTTTAAATGCGTACAATGTCTCATACTCCCACTATCCAACTGTAACTCAAATTCAATTTTTTGCTGTTTGCACAGGAGAGAGAAATTTTCTATGAGCTGACAAACAGATCATTCCAGAATTTATCTGCATTTCCAAATATATGACTAGACAATCATGAGTTGATCTGGATAAAATCGTAGTCTGGTCTAATCTCCTCACAGAATGCCAAATAAGCCTTTTTTGAGGCAACTCCCCCTTCCAAACAACTTGGTTACTTAAAAAAGATCTTTGTGACTCTCCATGCTTTTGACAAGAAACGCTGGAAACAAAATACTGCAAGGAAAGCTGCTCATATAGTATTTTAAATATGTATTATAGCAATAGAAATAATAAACATAATAATGGTCAAACTAAGGAAGTACAGGAATTCTTATATGAAAATTATTTTTGTTAAATTTCAAGATAAGCATCCACAGTTCTGAGTAGAAATCCAAACAATTTGGGAACTTCTTGAAATTTGCCCATCATCAAAACAAACCCCAAGAGACAATGCTTCTTTACGACTGGTGCACTGAATAGGCAATTTCAGGTCCACATAAGATGACTTCTAAAAGTTTGTTTAGTAGTGCCTAGAGAGAAATGTATGCACTCTGTAATTAATTCTAATAGCCCATTATCTATGAACCTACACTCAGAGGTACAGAAGAGTGGCTGGCTGCAGGGAATATCTTTTGACTGGAATGTAGTCTTGCCTGGTTGAACTAACACAAGGGTGCATTAGAGGCATTTCAAATCATGTAAGCTTATTTGTTCCTACAGTATTTATGATCTCAGGTCAAACCTGTCCCACAGCCTGATGACAGAGAGCCTACCACACAAACTGAAGTTTTACTCTGCCTTTCGCTGCCCCAGACACAAATCTACCAGGAGCCGAGGGGGCCGTAAAGCCCATAATAATCTCTCACACAGAGAAAATTAAAATAAATTACTTTCAGGTGGAAATTAGACATTTAACCAAAATGTAGCATTTGCATTTTTGGTTAATTCCACAATAGCATTTTTAAGGAGTGCTGAACACACCTTTTTAAGGGCTTCCAGGTGGCTGCATTTGGGGGCAGCAGCACCAAAAGCAACTGAAGTTATTTGCTAAACAGAGGGTAGATTTTAGGGTTTAACAAACAAACTATAAAGAGACTGTAAAGTGAACAACCTCTCCAGAGACTCCCACATACATCCAAGTTTCAGCTACAGTTAATGTAGCCAGGCAACTCAGGCAGGCATCTATATTGTGATCCAATTGGGTGTCTGACTTGCACCCGGTTGGCATATATAAATAAATTCTTCCAAGTTTTTCTGCATGCTTCTTTAAAAAATGGAACAATCTTCCAGATACACAGAGAAATATTAGACTGATTAGTAATGCCACCTCGCCTACCTTGTACTTGTGTTGCCAGATTGGTCAGGTGAATACTGCAGTGTGCCTTCTCCCAGCACCTGACCAGCTGCTATGAGAACAAGGACCTGAAGAGACATCCTTGCTTTCTGGCATAGCTGCCTGTTCTCACCTACCTGTATATTTGTGTAATGTCTTGCACTCTTTTGAACATGATCCTGAATGGTACTACCAGAATACAAAATAATAATAATAATATAGCACTCACATGGCACATTGAACCCTCAAAATAGTTTACAACCATTAGCTAATCAAATCTGTGCAAGATCTCCCCACGTGCTGTTTTAGCAAGCATCCCTCCTTGCCTATTTTGCTTTCCTCTGTGTCCATAGGCTTTTTTAGTTTCTGCTTATTTTAGTTGCCCAAATCCCAGGAATATTCAATGGGACAAGAGCTCCCTACTCCCTTAGGCTCTTTTCAAAATCCCAGCCTAAAAGTATTTTTCCAGCCCTACATTTGTATGATTCTATGATTCTATATTGCACACAAAAATATGTTAAAAATCTTATTAAGATTGCAAAATCAAGCACTTGAAGATTTGGAAATTCCAGAATTCAGGCTTCCTGTGCACCTTAATTCGGCTCCCTTGTGTGTATGCATTATGATATCATCTTTATTACAGAGCCACATACTATTTTTTGCACAGGCCCTCTGCTTCATTCAGTTTAGGACCCCCTTTCCCCTCCGATCCCCCGTGCCAAATTTCAAGTCCCTGCTCCAAACCATGGAAGCGCTAGAACTCTAGAACTCTTCAAAGAAATGGTTGCCATAATTTTTTAACATGGGCCGTGTTCTTCCCTGGCCTCATTCTTGGAAACCGCTGAACTACTTAAGCTTGGCAAAATAATAAGCAACTGTAAACAGGTCTTATAATGGGACATATCAGGTAACCTGAATAATAGGCAGCGCTACCAGCTCTGCCTACAATATTAGAGATGCAGAGAAGTCATCATCAAACCATTCAGAACATGAAAAGTTTGCAGCTGCTTCTGATCCTACGTGACTACGTATTCCTGTCCTCAGCGCAACGCCCAGGTCCAGGGAGGTTGTGGTCTGTC
Source organism: Mauremys mutica (assembly GCF_020497125.1). Lineage (NCBI taxonomy): Eukaryota > Metazoa > Chordata > Testudines > Geoemydidae > Mauremys > Mauremys mutica. The sequence goes on from NC_059096.1 coordinate 2,420,937, forward strand.
TCCTACCTGATGAATGTGCAATCAGGTTGCAATTAACAGAGATATAAAAAGTTGTGAAATGCAGCTAATGGGGATGGTTGGGGAGTAAAAGGCAGAAGAGAACTACAGCCCCGCAGGCCACTTCCCCCATACTCAGATTTTTTGCGCTTCTGCTCTAAATGACTCAGGACAGGGCTGTAATTGACATGTGAACCATGCAAAATGTTTCTGGAGTTCCCTGCAGCCCTGGAAAGGTTTAATCTACTTGGCTCTGGCGGCTTCCTCCGAACAGGTTTTACTTCTTGATGCTTGCTGAAACCTGACTTCTGGGACAAATCAACATGTTTGTTTCAGAAGTCTGGCTCCTAATAATAGACTCCAGTCTCAGCACATCCATGCTAGTATTTACGCAGCAGAGGACAGATTGTACAAGATGTATAAGAAAAATTCAGGGACTTATTTTTCACTGATCATAGCACCAGATCCTTTCTCGCCACATGATTTTTAATCATTCTGGATGGAAATCCATTTTAGAACAACATTAAATACATTAATGCAAACTAGGTACTTTTTAGAGTGTGCCAGCACATCAGAACTCTTTACAAATCGCAGACCTCTAATGCACTTTATTCCACCATGTAGACAACCCCTGCGCCCCACTAACTTTCAGTGGGAGTTAGGCACTTGATCTGTTTAGATCAGAGGTGGGCAAACTACGGCCCACGGGCCGGACTGTCCTGCTTGGCCCCCAAGCCCCTGGCCTGGGAGGCTAGCCCCGGCCCCTCCCTTGCTGCTTCCCTTCCCCGCAGCCTCAGCTCGCTCGCTCCGCTGCCATGCTCTCGGCAGCGGGGCTGTGAGCTCCTGGGGCAGCGCAGCTGCAGAGCCAGACCTGACCTGGTCTCTGTGCTGCGTGGTGGCGGCGTCGGTGCCCGACTCCAGCTGGGCAGCGGGGCTGTAGCACCGCCAGCCACCGGTGCTCCAGGCAGTGCGATAAGGGGTCAAGGAGCGGGGGAATTGGATAGAGGGCAGGGGAGTTTGGGGTGGTGGTCAGAGGCGGGAGTGTGGATAGGGGTCAGGCAGTTGGGGGGAACAGGGGGTTGAATGGGGACAGGGGTCTGGGGGGCAGTCAGGAAGGAGGGGGGGTTGGATGGGGCGGCAGGGGACAGGGAGAAGGGATGGGCAGGGGTCCCAGGGGGGGTCATCAGGAATGAGAGGAGGGGTTGGATGGGGCAGTGGGGTCCGGGGATGGTCAGGGGACAGGAGTCCTGGGGGGGCCTTCAGGGAATGGGGGGTTGGATGGGGCAGGAGTCCAGGGGGGGCAGATAGGAGGATGGGGCAGGAGTCCAGGGGGGGCAGATAGGAAGTGGGGGCCACAACCCCCACCCCTAACCGGCCTTCCATTCAATTTATGAAAGCTGATGCGGCCGTCAGGCCAAAAGTTTGCCCACCTCTGGTTTAGATGCTTTTGAAAATCCCTCTAGCCACATATTTAGGCACCTAAATAGCTTTGAAAATCTCGCAATTCATGCTCAAACTGACCACTGATCAGTTTCTGGCCCGGTAGAGCACAGTATGAAACTATATTGCATCGGTTTTAACCTGCCTTGAAATGTCCTGGTATAATACAGCCTGAAGCCCAATTCTCCCAGTGAGGTTAATGAGAATTTCACATATCTATTTATTCTAGGTACTTATATGGTCCCTAATATCACAGTTTCTGAGCGCGTCACAATCTTTAATGTACTTCTCCTCACAACACCCTTGGGAAGTGCCATTATAGCAAAAATAGGTTAAGTGACATGCCCCAAGGTCAAACAGGAAGTGTGTGGCACAGCAGAGAATTCACCCTTCGTCTTGCAATTCTTAGGTGAGTGTCTTAACCATGGGATCATCTTTCCTTTCCTGAACTGGAAGAATTGGGTCCCTGGATAATACGGGATACTATTCTTGGAGTTTTCTCTAAAACAGACCTTTATACAGCATCTCTCTGTCTCTGCTTTCATTTTATCTGTTCAGAGTATCTATGCATCAATTTGTACAGACTATTAGATCTACCAGCCCATCTACTTGAAGTATTTGTCTCTCTCACATTCTGTACATCCTTCACCTAGTCACAATCTCCTCATTTGTCAAAATTATCTTTTTCTACTTCTTTCTTATTGGCTGCATAGTAATATTGGGAAGGTTACAATATAGCAGATTGCTGTGTATTCTAAAATGGAAAAGTGATATTTAGATCTGGAAGTTGTCCTTAGTTAGAACTAAGAAACAGTGCAGGGAGATAAAAAGAGCAGACATTGCTTCATTCTCTGTGGGGACAGGGTTTATGTGCTTCATCCTCCACACCAGTGACAGGTAACACATTCAAATCCAGCAGAGAGAACGATACAGTATCTTTTTCACCTAGAAAATCATCTTGATAAATGTTTCTTCCGAGTTTATTAACGGTTGTGTATGTGTTAGAACCTGCCTTTGACACATGTAAACATTCTTGTCTTTGAATTTGTTGGCACCTACATGGAGTAGGCAAACACTGTGGAGATTTGCAAGTGAATGATTAATGATGGGATACGCTGAGATACGCAGACAAGATGCCCTAAGGATTGCATTTTATACAGTCATTTGCCAAATGCCTAGTCATAAAGAGCCACAGACTAGCTCCTTTTACTGTGTGTTATTTCCAACAAGAAACTGAAAGGAAAAAAAAATGAAGGAGAATTTGAGTCTGAATCCTAGAGAATCAGTGTGCCATGCCTCACCTCTGATCCTTGTGTGCAGGCTACAGTTGATAGCACATGATGGGGGTAGGGAACTGCTCCTCTTTGGAGCAACAATAAGGTGGTCTGTGCAGCAGCGTGGCTCACAAACTCTCTATGTGGCTGCTACAGTCACGGGCTCCATCCCCACTCATCATGGGTCTAGCCTCTGTCCCGGGTTTACTCCGGTGCCGCGGCGAAGAAGGCCTCTTCCTAGCCTTCTTGGTGTGCCCCGGGGATGGGGAGTGGTGCCAACTAGTCAATGGCACTGAAGGGTCACCACGCACTGACACCATGGTGCCCGGTGCCAACTCAGAGCGGTGCGCCGGAGCCGGGGTCAGCACTGACTCCATCAGAATAGCCCAAAGCCTAATGTCCCTTTCTCTCTTGGCTCGAGGCTTAAATGACTTGCAAATCTTGCAGCAATCACTGAGATGGGTTTTCCCCAAACAGCGTAGACAGTCCATGTGTGGATCACTCACTGGCATAGATCGCCTACAAGTGTCACACGACTTAAAACCCAGGACACAGGGCATGCCCTGGCCTGGGCACTCTAGCTAAACTAAACAACTATCTATCTACAGGTACCATACGCTGAACGATCAAGAAGCTTTGGGGACGAGCTACAGCAAAGCTGAAGCAGAGCAGCTCTGAAGCACCTTCATCGGTGGCAAGAAGGAACTGAGGGTGGGGGGAGCATGCAGTGTCCCTTATATTGCACCGTGGAGGCACCTCTCCAGGGGTCACTGGGGCACTCCTCTACGGGAACTGCTAGGGGAAAAACTTCCAGCACCGGTGCACGTGGCGAGCACGCACACCTATTGTGGAATACACATGAGCAATCACTCGAAGAAGAATTATACATCACAAAAAAAGCAGCAGTGATCAAAAGGCAGGGTAGGGACAAAGTTCAGTAGGCCTGGGAAGCATTTCTCCATGCATTTAGGTAAATTAGATCAACTGAATAAACTGAGCTGCAGCTGTGAGCACAGCCAGGCTTGGGGAGTGCTGGAAAAAGTGAATTCATGTGGCCATCACAGCGAAAAACATAAAATCTCAGAACCTAAATGGACTCTTAGACTCTCCTCATACTGAGGCACCCAGAAGCTTTAAGGATGATCACAGTAAAGGTGCATCTACACCGGGAAATTTTAGAAGTATTTTGCTGCAGTGGTATCTGTGGTGTAGCCATGGTGCAATGGTTAGTCCCTATGACCTGAGCCAGATCTAATCTGACTATAGTACACTATTAATATTCTTCTGTTGTCTCATCTGGGCAATTAATGTCTGTATTTGAGATCTCAGTGAATCAAGAATCCAGGAAGGCTGCCAGAGCATGACCTTAATGATCATGATACATTTCATATTGCACCATAAATGTGTATGTTGCTGTACAGACAAGTAAAAGACAATGTCCACTCCCAATAACTTAACATCTAAGATGTCAAAGGTGAGGGCTGGTTCCAAACACTGAGGAGAAGATTCTTCACTGATTGAAGTTGGGTTCCTGACCCTGAGCTGCTGCCAGCTTTCCACTGGTGGAGAGTTCTCCTGCACGGAGGGAATTGTCTCCTAGCCATCTCCAGCCATTTTAAGTTCACTTTGCACCACATATGCATAACTCTTTGCCAGAGGATGTTGTGAAGGCCAAGACTATAACAGGGTTCAAAAAAGAACTAGGTAAGTCCATGGAGGACAGGTCCATCAATGGCTATTAGCTAGAATGGGCAGGGATGGTGTCCCTAGCCTCTGTTTGCCAGAAGCTGGGAATGGTCGACAGAGGATGGATCACTTGACAATTACCTGTTCTGTTCATTCCCTCTGGGGCACCTGGCATTGGCCGCTGTCGGAAGACAGGATACTGGGCTAGATGGACCATTGGTCTGACCCAGTATGGCCATTCTTATGTTCTTATGTAATTAATCAAAAGTGGACTTAACAGGCAAGAATCTAGCTTCAAGGGAGTACAGGGACAGGAGACAGAAGTTACAAGATCATGTGGCTGCTTTGGTTAGTGCACCTTGATATTATTTTGTTTTGTTTGTTTGTGTCTCATCATTTATAAAAGGTTTTATATTTTAAATCCTAAAATTATGGAAGGTCCTATTTGTCACTGGCTTGATTTCTCCTGAGGATGCGGTGTCTGGCGTGATAGGGGATGTAGAGTGGCATGGCTGCCCAGTTGTTCCACTGAACATTTAGGTGGAAAAGGCAGAGAGTCGATGGAATTCCCTCATGAAGCTTCATCATTGGGCAATGACAGATCCAAAATTTCTTTGATGCCACTTTATGCTCTAACTACACACTCCAGCGTTCACAATGACCATATAACACAGTAAAATTGCTGTAGCTACACATGATTTTCCTCTCTGTTCATGCAGATACTCGAACATGTTGAGATGTTTCACCTCCTGAGCAAATTTGGATCAGTTACCTGTTGGGCAGGTTTTTCCTGCCCTGGGCTGAGCAGGACACAGAACTTCCGCAGGCAAAACTGTCATCTTTGTTTCTTTCTAAAGGCCATTCTATATTTATATCCCAAGCTTGGGAGAGCTGTGTGAACACAGCAGCCCATATTGATAGAAAGGAATTCGACTGTGCTGCCTCTAGAGCAGTGTTTCCCAAACTTTTTACTAAGGCAGCCCACCAACCGCTAGTTGTCTTTTTTTGCAACCCACCATTATATATATCCACTCTCCACCCTGGTACCACAACTGTAATCCTGGCCCAGGGTGGAGAGGAGAGAGGGGGGTTCTAGGGATGCTCCTGTCCTATGGGTATTAGAATCATAGAAGATTAGGGCTGGAAGAGACCTCTGGAGGTCATCTAGTCCAAACCCCAAACAGGACCAACCCCAACTAAATCATCCCAGCCAGGGCTCTGTCAAGCTGGTCCTGGCTCCCCAGTCTGAGTGTTGTGACGTGATGGACAGAATCACAGAGTCACTCAAGTTTGGTGCTGTGACCCCCTGTGCCAGGTCACCTGGAGCAGAAAACCAGGCCTGCTGCTGGGGGGTAAGTACCAGGTGGACTCACACTCCAACCTACCCCACTGCACCAGGCTTCCTCTCTGCACTGGGAGAAGTGTATGTTTGCCGAGGCCAAGGCCAGTGATGGGTTAATCCAGCCCTGGATATGGTGACACATATACACTTTTCCCACAACCCACTGGTGGGTTGGGACCCACCTTTGGGAAATACTGCTCTAGAGTGACCATATCACTATTAGATGCCTTGTAATGAACTGTCAGGTGATGTGCAGATATTTGCTCTTTATGTATTATCATAAGCCACTGCTGGTTCACTAGTGAAGTGAAAACAGTAATTAGAAATGAAAAAGCACTATATAGCAACTGGAAAAAAGGGGAAATAGCCATCAATATAAATTAGAAATTATGAAGTATAGAAAATTGATAAGAGAAGCTAAAGACATTAGGGAAATATCCATGGCTGGCAGGCCTAGGGCCAATAAGAAGTTTTTTATGTATATTAGGAACAAAAGAAATCCTAGCAACGGTAGGATTACTAGCATTACTAAATGGAGACAGTAAAACTGTTTATAATGATGCAGAAAAGGCAAAAGCGTTCAACAAATATTTCTGTTCAATATTTTGAAAAAAGCATGATAATGTACTTGAATCACATAAGGATGATGTACTTTCCAGTCCATTAGTAACAGAGGAAGATGTTAAATGATATCTGCATCAGCAGGCCCATATAACATTCACCTAAGAGTTTACAGGAATTGGCCGAGGATCTCTCTGGTTCACTGTTGTTAATTTTTAATAAATCTTGGAATACAGGGGAAATGCCAGAAGACTGGAAGAGTGCTGTTGTCATGCCAATATTCAAAAACAGCAAGTGGGATGACCTGGATAAGTATCGCTCTGTTATCCTGATATCAGTCCTGAGCAAAATAATGGCAAACTTAATACAGGATTCAACTGATAAAAAATTAAAGGATAGGAATATAATTTATGCCAGTCAACCTGGCTTTATGGGAAATAGCTCTTGTCAAACAAGCCTGATTTCCTTCTTTGGCAGACTGCAAATTTGGTTGATAAAGGTAACTATAGAGATGCAATATACTTAGGCTTGTCTACATACCATGTTAGTGTGTGGCTAGCCAGGATGTCAATCTATGCTGCTCCAGTGTGGTGTGCACTAACTCACTGTGTGGACAATGCTACAGTGCAGTGAAAGTCCCAGGGTGTGGCTTGGCATTCAGTGCTTTCAACCCTTAGATTTTTATGAGGCATTTGACCTGGTCTTGCATGAGATTCTGCTTAAATCAATAGAACCATACAATATGAAGAAAGCACACATTAAGTCGATTATGAACTGGCAAATGGACCAAAAGTAGGTGTCTGTGGGGAATCATAATTGAATGGGGGGTGTTTCTAGTGGCGTTCCACAGGGATCAGAGCCTGATGCCATTCAACATTTTCATAAATGATCTGGAAATAAATATAAAACCACTGCCAGTGGAGTGCTAAGCAATGATGAGGACAGGACAATCATACAGAGCAAACTGGATCGCTTTGTAACTGAAACATTCAAACAAAATGCATTTTGCTACAGCCAAATGAAAAGTTATACATCTAGGAACAAAGAGCACAGGCCATACTTAGAGAATGGTGGACTGTATCCTGGAAAGCAGTGACTGAAAAGGATTTAGGGGTCATGGTGGACAAGCAACTCAACATGAGTTCCCAGTGGGATGCTGAGGCAAAAAGGGCCAATGCGACCCTTGGATGTATAAAGAGGTAAGTAGTGAGTAAAAGTGGAAGGACGACTGTACCTTTGTATATGGCATTGCGATGTTGGCACAACACTATATTTTGGAAAGGAATAAATATTGCATTGCCTTTTTTTATATTCTGGCCTTTTAAAACAAAGGAATTAGAGGCAGAGTGAGTGTCCATAATTAGGTTTAGAGGAGCTTGTGTTGGAAATACGGCTCTCTCAAACAGACAGCATGGCAAAATATGGAAGTGCCTCAGATATCTAGTCACCATATGTTAGAAATGGCCATTAACAGCCAGCCCTATCCAGGATATAATAGGCATTTTTAGGATGCGTAGTCTGATGTTTGTCACACATTTGCCAACAGGACTATATAAACCAGATGCTGAAGTGGACATTTCTCATATTAAATGTAAGTGCAAATCACAAACTTTCAAAACAACAATGCCTGAATACAATAGATTACACTCTGTGATTTATCTTGTGACATGTTTAAAAAAAGACATATACAAGGAAACAAGAAGAAAGAAAATAAGCCCAGCTAGCATACAAGCCTTTGTTAAATTGGATTGTAGCTCCTAGCTACAAGCTATTTATCTGTTCATTCAAATTTCTGTCCTCTGGAAACTGAGTCCCAATACTTGGTGAAGAAATTGTGCGCAGAACTGCTGGTACAATTAAACAAGTCTAACCTGTTGATCAATATAGTGAAACTTTGAAGAGCCCAGCTCTTGAGACAGAAAGTTCTTTTTGCTACAGTTTTTTAATGGTATAGATGACTCATGGGACAATAATGGAGTATGGAGTTCTTCATCTATTGGTCATAGGTACTAACTGGTGACTAAAAATCATTACCATCTGATGTCTGATCATGGTCTTTGTTAAACGAATTGGTGGTCTCAGTGCAGTTCCTAGGGGGCATAACAAATACTATTAGAATTGGCTCTAATTGCACGGTAGTATCTTAGTGCTTCCTTAAGACCCAGAAGAGAGGCCAAGCACTGAGCAAGTGTGAAGCATGGAAACTCTGCTCTCCCAGATGTGTTACTTTCATAGCAGGGTTGAAAGAGCAATGTGAGGAAAGCTTGCGCCGCCACTGCCTGTGCATAGAACTTTTTGGAAGAAAAAATAAACTTCTTGGTCCAGGTGACCTGCAATTTCTACTTTGCAACTTGGGTATTTACACTCTGTCTATGTAAATTTGGCCTGAAGTTTTCAGTCAGTGGAGTTATTTGAACAAGTTGCATGTAACACTGCTGGGCACTTTTAAACACCTGCTGCATTTCACTGTGTATGGGAGGATTATCCACAGGCACTGAGTTGGAGTAGGTATCTTGTTTGGCTTAGCTCTCATTTTCTTATTTTTGTATTGTTCGGTCTGTACCCCAGGAGCAGAGGCACCGTCTTTTTTAGTTGCCAGGGGGTGCTCGACCCCTGATCCACCCCAGGTCCTACCCCCACTCCACCCCTTCCCTACCTCTTCCCGCCCCTGCTCCACCACAGGCCCTGCCCCCACTCCACCCCTTCCCCTAAGCCCCCGCCCCTTCCTCACCCCCACCCCTCCTCTTCCCACCCTCTCCCCTGTCTCTTCCTGCCCATGCTCCCCCCGCCCCAGCGCCTCCTACATGCTGCTGAACAGCTGATCCACAGTGGGCGGGAGGCGCTGGAAGGGAGGAGGAGGAGCTGATCGGTGAGGCCCGAGGCACTGGGGGAAGGGGGAGGCACTGATCTGCAGGGCTGCTGGTGGGTGCTGAGGAGTGCCCCAGTCTGGCACCCTATACTGCAAATGTTCCCCATAGTGGAAGCATTTCCAAATGGTGCAATGCGCCTCTGTTCTTGGAAGGGCTTCTCCCATCCTGCAGTGGTACTAATAGGATTGTTCCACAGCAATGCAAAATGCTGGTGGGCTGCTTTGCTCCTGCCATTCTATAAGTAAGATTTCTTGACAGGGCTGAGGGGAAACAACTAAAGAAAGAGAAGCAAACAAAAGGACAAAGACAGGCCCAGCTGTAAGGGTTCCTGTAGATAAGTCAGAAGCACCAACAGCAAGACTTTTCTGGCCAATTCATCTTGGAAAACAAAGGATTTTTACACATTTTAGAAATACTGTTTCCATTAATGTCAAAGACTACAGGAGTAAGGGATGCTGCTCCACCTGCTCCTATTCCCCTGCTTTCAGTGGCAGTTGTACCCTCTGCTAAGTGAAAGGACGAGTTTATAATCATGCACCTGTCACTCTGCTGCTCAATCCAGAAATGCTGTGAGAGTGAAGGTTAAAGGACTATCTGAAAAACATTAGGAAAAACTTCCTAACTGTCAGGGTGATTAAGCAGTGGGCTAAATTGCCTAGGGAGGTGGTGGAATCTCCATCGCTGGAGATTTTTAAGAGCAGATTAGACACACACCTGTCAGGGATGGTCTAGATAATACTAAGTCCTGCCAGGAGTTCAGGGGACTGGACTAGATGACCTCTCGAGGCCCCTTCCAGATTTACAATTATATGATTCTATGAATTAGGGCTAGAGGAAGAAAAAATCAAACCATGGCTCACTGAAAGAGGCTGTCAGATTATGAAAAGAAACAAATATTTTCATGTAAGCCCCTTCTACGATCAAACCCTTCGGGCTGTGGTGCTCCTAGAAGGAACTGAGAGCAAAGAACCAGCGTTTGAGAAATTTTTCTTTGAACGAAGAATTTTATAGGAGAAGTAATGAAAAAGTTGGGTAAGTGTGGGAATTTATTTTTCCAAAGCTCTCTCCTCACAGTGCTGTTTGTCATCTGGGCTCCGTCTGTACAAGGCTCTATTAACAGCCTAGCAGCCACTAACTGCATTACTGTGTATTATAAACCTTCTTCTGAAATTACCTAAGGAAAGTTTTCACAATAGAGGCACTGTACAGTGCAGAAGGGGTGTGTGCTTAAGAGTCTTTTGTTTCAGTATAAGTAAACTAGCATTCTAGAGTCACAAATGTCTCTTTGAGCAGAGAGCCACATACTGTAAATCACACCTTTTGTCTGAAGAGGAAGAGAAGGGAGAAAAAAAAGAAATCTGGTATGACTGAAAGTATTTGGCAAAGAAACACAGCCCACTTCATATCGACTGACCAATAAGAAGAATTTCAGTGTTGGCAAAAGGCTTACGGCTGGTGAATTCCACAGGGCTTACATATCATGTTCTATGGACAACTCCCATTGTCACAGGCATAAAGGCATAAAAGACACCAGGTCAGAGAAAGAATCTTTCACTCCTGCTTCAAGAGCACAAACGGTGTGAATTGTGCTTAGAGTTGGATCCTTGCTATCTACTCACCATGTCCACTTACAGCTCGAAGCTAATAACTTCTTCTGGGTTAGGTAATATTAGTGGTTCTTCACTCGGTCAGGCTGTTGGTTCCTTCAGGGCTCCAAGTATCCATGGAGGATCTGGTGGCAGGGGTATTTCTGTCTCTACGGCTCGGTTTGTCTCTTCTGGGGTAGGAGGTGGCCTTGGTGGTGGCTATAGTGGTGGTTTGTACAGTGGCTTTGGTGGTGGTGATGGCCTCCTTTCTGGAAATGAAAAGACAACTATGCAGAACTTGAATGACCGCCTGGCGTCCTACCTGGAGAAAGTACGTACTCTGGAGGAGACAAATTCTGAGCTAGAAGTTAAAATCCGAGACTGGTACCAGAAACAAGGACCAGGGCCAGCCCATGACTACAGCCAATATTACAAGACTATTGAAGATCTTCGAGACAAGGTAGGTGTTAAAGTTTATTAAAAACCACCTAAGGATAGACCCAAATGTTTGTTAAAACAGCATATATATCATGTGACTATTATTAGCAGTTGAAAGGAAAATGTTATTATCTGTAAATAATGATAACTGTTTTATTATGTAGTTTCCAGTAATAATGAAAGACAAATTCAGCCTCAATTACATTTCTGAAATGTAATAAGAAATGAAAAGAAAAGCCTCAATAGAAAACCAGCCAAAAGGAATGGTGGGTTATGGGAGAGTAGAAGGGTGATGTGAGTATGTAATGAATCAGAAGGGATGGACAATGAAAATGCCCAGTATGAAATATATCTGCTATTAAAATTGTTAGCTAAGAAAATGTGCACAAGTGACACCTTTAACAGTCAATGGTGAAATGATTTGAGGGCCCCACTCACTCCCACAAACACATTTGCTCAATGCCCCTGAAAATACTAGTAAAGTCCTTACATTTTTCTCAATTAATTCTGCACAGTTATTGTACCAAATTTAGCCTTGGTGTAAGTGAAGGTAATTCCTACTGAAGTCAACGAGGTTGTATCAATTTGGTTTTGGAATGAATTTGGCATCCTTCAATTTAAATCTTGTGGAACTACTGTAGGTATCTGTCTATCTCTGCAATCACCGACCAATCATACACTTTTGTTGAAGACTCTGGACAGCCAGTATGTGCACTGCTTTAACAGTTGTCGGAAAAGATGACTATCTCTGAGTTGATATTTACAGTTAAAATAAGAACTGACCAAATATAGGGGTTTGCAAATGTGAACTTGAGCACTTCAGAATTTTAACACATGAAACTGAGATTTTTTTAACCCTTTTTATTTTGCCTTCTGAGCTTGAACTTTGAAGAAGTGTTTAAATATGTTACTTAATGAAAAAAGAAAAAGCCGACATTAACTAAATTAAGTGCATACAATACAGGATTTATTCTGCCTCAGCAAATCCATTAGTGCACAGTAACAGTTTGTTTAAGGGTGGTACACACCTTAGAAGACATACATGATTGCTGACTGAACTATGTAAACACTCAGTCTCATGAGAAAACCTAAAGTTTATTTTTCAGATCTTAGTATGGAGTTCATGACCCCACCCACACAGTTTCCTTTCCTTAGGGCTTACCTCGCTCACACTGTACTGATTTGGGAAATGAACCTCTGAAAAAGAAGAGCTGGAATTAGATTCTCTCATTTGAAATCTCCTGGGCTCTTGCTCTTTATTCCCAACTCATGAGAGTGAACAGCTTCCGCTGCTTTCCAGGTGACCTATTGGTTTCTGATAGTCATAGAATTTAAGGCCACACGAGACTACCAGATCAACTAGTATGATCTTCCATAAACCACAGGCCACCAACACCACCCAAAATCCACACACTAAACTCAACCATCAAAATTAGAGCAAAGTATTACAGCCCACAAGAGAACAGACTATTATGTGCCACAGGCAGAGAACTGGAGAGACCAATGTCCAAGGCCCTGCAATGGAAGGGAAATGATAAAGTGACATATATGCAGATAATTCTGGCAAGTGACCTGCGTCCACACACCGCAGAGAAAGGTGAAACCCTGCCAAGGTCCCCACCAATCTGACCCGGGGGAAAATTCCTTCCCAACTCCACATAAGGTGGCCCATAAAAGTACATTTGTCAGGTAAGGTACACTGGGAAAAAGTTTTAAGTAAACAGAACTCTCTCTTCATGGTGTGTTACAGGAATCACTCAGCATTCTGGAGCTGGGGAACCTGCTGTATGATTAGGCTAGGAGATAAAATACATTCAAACTCTATACAAATGTGATATAGAATTTTCATATATTATTATTATTATATTGTGTTCCATTATAGAGTTATATACAAAGGCATAATTTGTTTTTATTTATATAAAAGTAATATGAACCCCCAAATCTCAGGTCAGGGCTAACACAGATAAAAGCCTCCTGAGCAGAATTTCTGGCCGGGAAGACTCAGTAGACTTCCTTTGCTCAGCACCTCTGTCTTCTTGTGGCTCTTTAATCCGGTGGTAGGGTTAACTCTGACCATGTCGGTGGAATTCAGTGAGCCTGCCCAGAGGAGGAGCCATTTCCTGATTTACATGCTACATCTCAGAAACTGATGGGTAGATCCTTAATGGCAGATCACACAAAGAAAGGGGCAAATCCATTCCTGGCGTAGCTTCACAGCCTTGAGTGGAGTTACATCAGAGATTAATTTTGTCCAGTATGTTAACTGAAGACCCTACTGCCCTTGATCAAAGAGAGACAGGGCCTACTTTAAGAATAAAATAAAAGGACCTGAAATGTCAGTTACTCAACTTTAAAGCCCCCCATAGTTTTGTTAGAATTTCACCTGAATTTCTTACGTATTTTATCCTGGATTGTAATGAATGGAGGCATACGGCCATTTCAGACTAGACTGTGACTCACGCTGTGCCACTTGGCTTCTTCCAGATTTTTGCTGCCACCATTGACAACTCCAAGTTTGTTCTGCAGATTGATAATGCCAGGCTGGCTGCTGATGACTTCAAAACCAAGTGAGTAAATTCCTCTAAGGCAAGGAGATACATACTGAAAGTCGGGTTGCCAGGCATCTAGTTTTCGACTGGAACACCCGGTCAAAAAGAGACCCTGGTGGCTCCGGTCAGCACCACAACTGGGTCATTAAAAGTCCGGTCAGCGGTGCATTGGAGACCCGGGGCTAAGGCAGGCTCCCTGCCAGCCATAGCTCCCCATGTCTCCCGGAAGCAGCCACCAGGTCTCTGCAGCCCCATGGCTCATGGATGGCCAGGAAGGCTCCGTGCGCTGCCCCAACCCTGAGGGCCGGCTCCGTAGTTCCCATTGGCCAGGAACCATGACCAATGGGAGCTGTGGGAGTGGCGCCTGTGGGCACGAGGGCAGTGTACAGAGCCTCCCTGACCACCCATGTGTCTAGAGGCTGTAGGGACCTGGCAGCTGATTCCTGGGAGCCGTGGTAAGTGCCGCTGGGAGCCTGCACCCTGAACCCCTTACCCCAGCCCAGAGTTCCCGCCAACACCCAAACTCCCTCCCGGAGCCCACACCTCCCGAACACCCTGCCCCAGCCCCTTCCTGCACCCCAAACCCTTCATCCCCTACCCTAGCCCAGAGCCCTCTTCCGCACCCTGAACCCCTAATTTCTGGCCCCACTCAGAGCCTGCACCCCCAGCCCAGAGCCCATGCCTCCCTGCACCCCAACCCCTGCCCAGAGCCCTTTCCCAAACCCCAAATCCCTGGCCCCACCCAGAGCCCACACCCCCAGCTGGAGCCGTCACCCCACTCCTGCACCCCAACCCTCTGCCCCAGCCCAGTAAAAGTGAGTGAGGGTGGGGGAGAGCGAGTTATGGAGGGGAAGAGGGATGGAGTGAGCGGGGGTGGGGCCTCGGAGAAGGAGCGGGGCAGGGGTGTTTGGTTTTGTGTGATTAGAAAGTTGGCAACCCTAACTGAAAGGCAGGCAGATATTCATGTCATTATTATTGGGAAAAGCAAAAGGAATGTCACTAAAGCCCATGCATTAAAACTAGACAATAAAAATATGGTCTGAAAATGGATATCGCCAATATATACCGGTAATATGGGTTTCACAATGTACCTGGCTTAATCAACCAACCTTAATGCATTAGGTGGACCTCCTCCTATATGTTAGCAGACACCAGTCTATAAAATCATGACACAATTCAACAAAGTTAATAATAGCTACAATAACGAGGATGCTGAAAATGACTCTGCAGAACCATATAAGGAGCTGTATAAGGATTAGAAAAATTGTAGTATAGCATCCTACAAGGTAAATGTATAGAGTGTAGAGGGAAGGTCACACAACACCTTCCTGCACAATGTCTTGCTCTATTAAAGTAATACACCGCTACCTCGATATAACACGACCCGATATAACACGAATTCGGATATAACGTGGTAAAGCAGTGCTCCGGGGGGTTGCAGGGCTGCACACTCCGGTGGATCAAAGCAAGTTCAATATAACGCGGTTTCACCTATAACGCAGTCAGATTTTTTGGCTCCCGAGGACAGCATTATATCGAGGTAGAGGTGTATCATTAAATTCCATACATTAAATTAGAGCAGTGCTGTACATGTCACGTAAGTTATACTGCTCATATAAACCTATGTGCAAAGTATTGGGATAGATTCACTATTACAAATATAGGGCTTTGTTATATGATGAAGAAAACTAAAGTCAAAGTCAAATGCAAATGGTAATAAATACTATTTGCCCCTTGTTCTAGATTTTAATAACTCTTGGTGTTGTTCTGTTTTTGTCTGCTTTTTTGAAGGTATGAAACAGAGCAGGCGCTGCGCATGAGTGTTGAGGCTGACATCAGTGGCCTGCGAAGAGTCCTGGATGAACTGACCCTGGCCAGAACTGACCTGGAGATGCAGATAGAAAGCCTGAAGGAGGAGCTGGCTTACCTAAAGAAGAACCACGAGGAGGTAAAAAACCCAAAGCATACATCTGAAAATAGCAGTAGGAAAAAGATGACTAATATGTAGGAGGGAATCTGAAATTTCTCAGTTATGTTGGGCTTTCTAATAGAATATCAAAAGCTTCTTTATAGATTGGGTAAATAAAGCCTCCCACCTGCAAATATTTGAGAATGGTCAATCAGAGGTTAGCCCTTGAGGAGAGTGGGTGAATTCAAGAGAGATTAGTAGTGTCTTTCACTAATGCTTGTGCCTTCTTGTGTCTTTCTCTGCAATGTTACTATAGGAAATGAAAGCCCTGGGTGGGCAAACAGGTGGCCAAGTCAGTGTTGAGGTTGACTCTGCTCCAGGTATTGATCTGACCAAGGTCCTGGCTGACATGAGAGACCAGTATGAAGTCATGGCTGAGAAGAACAGGAAGGATGCTGAAACTTCGTTCAACAGCAAGGTAAAAAAAATAAAACAATACACGACAGAAGAAAAGAATTTCCTACCTCTTGTAGAAAAGGGCTCCTACAGCCTTTCATGATCTTCAGAAAACTGCTCCAGTTTTTAAATGTTTTCCCTGCTTCAGATTGAAGAGCTAAACCAAGAAGTAGCCATCAATACTGAACAGCTGCAGACCAGCAAGACTGAAATCACAGATCTGAGACGCACCCTCCAAGGCCTGGAGATAGAGCTTCAGTCCCAGCTTAGCATGGTATGTGGAAATTTCTCCCAAGGTTTGCAATTTATAAATCCCTGCTAGGAAAGATATAGTGATAAGTGACCCCTAATCAAGGGTGTTTCCTTTCTAAAGACCAATCCTGTATTTGGTGACAGCCTTTGAATTTTTTTTCTTCCAACTTCTCTATTCTCAGAAAGCTGCCTTGGAAGGCACCTTGGCAGACACTGAGAATCGCTATGGTGCCCAGCTGGCACAGATCCAGCACCTGATTGGAAACATTGAGGCACAGCTGACCGACCTTCGAGCTGATATGGAGCGGCAGAACAGTGACTACAAGATACTCATGGACATCAAGACCCGTCTGGAGCAGGAGATTGCCACTTACCGCCAGCTGCTGGAAGGCCATGACTCCTAGTATGTAGCTATACTCACTGCAAAAGACATTTGAGGGTTGTTACACTATCATGATACTTCTGTGGTAACTCTGCACCACAGTATGTTCAATTTAAAATACACTTGGAGACTCTAAAATGTCCAGTGGACGACATTTCCAGGATACATGACAAATCCGCAAATGTCAGTGATCCTACCAATGTTGTGCAGATGGGAATTATTATTTTGCATTATATATATCTACATTAATTGTTTATTATTGTTATTAATTATTTCTAATTTATTATTTGTTTCCAGTAATGCCTACACCATAGTTACACAATGTCTTAATAACACAATGTTGTTAGTGTTGTTTTATAATTTAAATAGATTATCTCCAAATATTCACAGCTGGTTCTTTTCTTGTAGGCATCATGGTGGAAGCAAATCTTAAGGAGGGATTTGAATGCAGACCCAGTTATCTAGCTAATTTCAAACAGCAGTATAACTTTACCCCAGACATGGTGCCATAGCCTTCTCTCAGTTCATGTGTGGCACCAAAGGGAAAACATTCCTCATATTCTGGAACATGAAAAACGATTTGGGGTTGGACAGATTCTTAAATTTCTCATATTTAATTTATTTCCTTAGTTCCAGAATCCTCTTTGCCACTTCTGTCCTTTTCTGACACATTTTCTATAGTCTCCTCTTCCCTGAGCTAAGGAGCAGAAGAGTCAGTACAGGAGCCAGCAAGGAGATAAACCTCTCTTTCCTGATGCTGAAAAGGGTGTCTGATAGAGAGACTTGACTTTTTCATATCTTCCTCTCATCCAACACTTGATATTTGTGATTGTTCTTTGCTATAATTATTTTCTCTTTGTGCCACAGGATGTTTCGGACCCTTTATGGAACTGCTGGTAAGGATTCTTTCTCTTTATGGGAACCTTTAAAAGGCAGAGTATTTTTATGTTATAAAAAGAAGAATCTATTGATGAGTGGTATCCATCTTGGTGCCTATGACACACGTCCAGTCTTCAACTGGAACGCCTGGTCGAAAAGGGACCCTGGTGGCTCCGGTCAGTACTGCTGACTGGCAGGAGCGGCGCCAGGGCTTTTGGCGCCCTAGGCGGGGGTCCTTCTGCGCTCCCAGTCGTTGGCGGCAATTCTGTGGCGAGGGGGGTCCTTCCGTGCTCCCGGTCTTTGGGGCACTTCGGCGGTGGGTCCCGGAGCGAGTGAAGGACCCGCTGCAGAATTGCCGCCGAAGATCCGGAGCGTGGAAGGATCCCCCGCTGCCGAATTGCCGCTGAGGGCGGCAAAATGCCACCCCCGCAAATCCTGGTGCCCTAGGCGACTGCCTAGGTCACCTAAATGGAAGTGTCGGCCCTGCTGACTGGGCCGTTAAAGGTGTAGCGGGGCTAAGGCAGGCTCCCAGAATCGTCCGCCACCATCCCTGCGGCTCCTAGGCGCAGGAGCAGCCAAGGAGGCTCTGCACGCTGCCCCTGCCCCAAGAGCCGGCTCCACAGCTTCCATTGGCCTGGAACCATGGCCAATGGGAGCTGCAGGGGCAGTGCATGCAGGCGAGGGCTGCGCGTGAAGCCTCCCTGGCCACCCCTGCACATAGGGGCCACAGGCACCTGCTGGCCGCTTCAGGGAGCCGCCTGAGGTAAGTGCTGCCTGGAGCCCGCACCCCCCTCCCACATCCCATCCCCCCACCCCAGCCTTGAGTCCCTCCTAAAGCCTTCACCCCACACCCCCTCTAGGGTCGCCAACTTTCTAATTGCACAAAACCGAACAACCCTGCCCTGCCACCTGCCATGCCCCTTCCAGCCCCACCCCAGTGCCCGCACCACCAGCTGGAGCCCTCACCCTCCCCACACTCCAACCCACTCCCCAGCCTGGAGCCCCCTCCTGCCCCCTGAACCCCTCATTTCTAGCCCCACTCTGGAGCCCTCAACCCCCTGCACTCCAACCCCCACGCCCCAGCCCCAGCCCTCTCCTATACCCCAAATCCCTCATTCCCGGCCCCACCCCAGAGCCTGCAACCCCAGCTGGAGCTCTCACCCCCTCCTGCACCCTAACCCCCTGCCCCAGCCTGGTGAAAATGAGCACGTAAGCGAGGGTGGGGGGAGAGTGAGGGACGGAGGGACGGGCAATGGAGTGAGGTGGGAGCAGGGCGGAACAGGGGTGGGGTCTCAGGGAAGGGGCAGGGTAGAGGGAAGGGAAAGGGAAATCAGAGCGTTGGCAACCCTACATTACTCCCCGTGACTGGTAGAGTTCAAACAATGAATCCCATTCAGTCTAGTTAGAAAGTTTTAACTGATTACAGCTCCTTGCTAGGGATCTTTATATAGTCACAGCAAGATACTAAAGGGGTGTGTGTGTAGTATCTAAGCACAATAAATGGCTATATACACAGCCAAGCACATAGTCATTCCTATGGGTGAGAGGACTATGAAGAAATTCAAGACTGACCAGTTCAGAACTATTATGCACACATCGAAGGAGAATTTGCTGTGAATGTTCTTGGGTCCACAGTATCTTGCAAAATACTGTGGAAGTGACACATGCTTCAAATTCAATGATATTACAAAGAAAAGTTCTGAGAGGGAGGATTGAGAGTGGAGGTTGGAGCGAAACTTTTCTCTCCACCCGCTGAAGCTGTTTTCACCTGTGTAATTGTTGTTCTTTACCTCCTTATTTACTGCAGGCTCTCAAAGCAGCAGCAAAAGAGACAAGGTGGCTGATGGAAAGAACTACTGAAGAGACTTGGACTATCTTACTCTCGAAGAATAAAAACACTAGACAAGCAGGAACCCAAGGGTGCCATCACAGACAGACAGTAGTGCTTTGAGATCTTCACTTCTAAGAAATTCTAGACCACACAATGGTCAAGGTAGAATAGGGCCATTTATTAGTGATACATTTATGAACTGGGTTAGCTGTTCTTACATTTCCAGTTCTCTTTTACTACTATCTTTGCTGTTTCTACTGTCTAATAAAATCATCTGATTTATGCAACTTCACTTCTGTCTGGTTATTGTGATATACTGAATAGATATTATTATGAATAGCAATGACTGTGGCCAACTGAAAAGGACTATTAAAGTACGGTACTCTTGGTAAAAACATGGTGAGTGGGAATCGGTGTTCATGGGTGGAGAATGAAGTATGTCAAAAGTATGTCAATGGAGTGAGATCCAATTGAAACATATAAGATCCCTCAAGATGGAAAGTTATGTAAAATCTTTTCATGCACTATATGTTCAAACACATTTATTCTCAAACTAAAAGATAAACCTCTACTCCATACCCCGTTAAGTGGCAAATGCATATCCAATCTGCATCCAATTGCAACAAACCTTCAGTCTCTGAATACTTACAACAACGTAACTGTGCCATTGTAAAAGGCCTGATCCTATCCTACAACATACTGAGCATCTTCTGCAAGTTATGAGCACCCTCAACTTCCATTGACTTCAACAGGAATTGAGCAGACTCAGCACACTAGAGCCAGGATCAGACAGGATCAGACCCAAAGTCATTTAGAGTGAATGGTAGTAGTCTCCAATGCCTGACTGCAAAGCTTTCCAGCTTCCCAGACAGGAGCACAAGACTGGTTCATTATTTGCTATACTGTATGCTTGCTGAGTTGGCACTGATACTTACTTGGTTGTTCTACAACAGAGGTCGGCAACCTTTCAGAAGTGCTGTGCCGAGTCTTCATTTATTCACTCTGATTTAAGGTTTTGCGTGTCAGTCATACATTTAACGTTTTTAGAAGGTCTCTTTCTATAAGTCTATAATATATAACTAAACTATTGTTGTATGTCAAGTAAATAAGGTTTTTTAAATGTTTAAGAAGCTTCATTTAAAATTAAATTAAAATGCAGAGCCCCCCAGAGCGGTGGCCAGGTCCCAGGCAGTGTGAGTGCCACTGAAAATCAGCTTGTGTGCCACCTTCGTGCCATAGGTTGCCTACCCCTGTTCTACAACATTAGCAACCATCAAATAGTGCTGTGGTAGCCTTATTGGGGTTATTAGGGCTCCTTGATTTCTGCAAATAGCAACCAGTATAAGCCATGATATGTTCTAACCAAGATGGCTTTGTGACCTAGAATTTTGGAGACTTTAAGCTGGGACCCAGCTTTAGTTTTGAAGGTTATTCCCTCCCATAAAGTTTTTCACTGATAAAGCATTATGAGTGCAACAGGATACAGAGATCTGAGAAATGTCAGTCAGTGATCCACACAGAATTAAGTCAGATTTCTGCAATCTTCTCCAATGTTAACCCTCTGCATTCCTGCATTTCCTTCACCCAGACCCCCTAAGAGGCAGGAATTAACCAGAGTTATAGATTCACAGAAAGAAAAACAATAACTTAAAAAACAAAAAGTAGTTCAAAGAAGCAGGAGAGCTGATGTTTTTTAAGATTCAAAGGGCACAATTTTCATTCCAAAGTCTCTTGAAGATTTATCATAGTCGAGGCACTGAAGAGAATTGTTCAGTCCCCCAAGTATCAAATTTCATTCGCAGCCATTGCTTTGGAAACTGTATGTTATTACTGGGGTTGTGACATAAACCAGTGGCATCCTTATCGGCTTCATGTTAAAAGGCAGCTCAACATGCAAAATACTCAGAGTACCTGCCTACCTGTAGTGTAACACATCCGCATCTCCAAGTATCATGATGGCCATGTTATCGATTAGTCACCAAGGGCTGGAGAGCTGCTTTACAATGGGCCCTGAGTAAGGGGCAATGCATAGCTGTATCCCCTAGGAACAGACCAAATTGCAAATTGTGTCTCAGAGGGTAACAATGGTTCCCCTCCTTCTGCTTGCTCTGGGGAAGGAGTAAAATACTTTTCCATTTTTTTATGAAATAAAGAATTCTTCTCTGAGCACCCACCCGGAAACTTTGGTCAGCAAGTAAGCCAGGGCTGAGGCTCCGCTCCTTTCCCTCCCCACCTCTTCCCTGCCTACTTGCTCACAGTGAGGAGTAGCCCTGCTCTCTTGTCCAGGGCTTGAGTCACAGTCCAAGCAGAGTTTGGCAGAGAAGTAAGAGGGGGTAACCCTCTTGGAATTAATAGCACTTTTATGTACATTTTTCTGAAAATTGTTTCTAGCCATGCTGCAGAAGAATGAGGCCAGCTAGGGAAGATACACAGTTTAGAAGTTACAATTAGACAAACAGAAGTTAGCAAATTAGCTTTTCCACAGCTGGAGAGTGCGACCTGTTTTCAAATCGCTAAAAAGAGACTCAGTCGGTTGTGAAATGAATTTGGTGTTCTTAATCTCATCTCTAAAAGAGGCTTTTATAAAAAACATTGAAATTATGCATTTTTAATGGTAACTGAAGTAAAATGAAGAGATAAATCTACTAGGAAGTACTATTGTACATTATATACTGCTTTCATCTTGAAGTTTCCCAGAGCATTTTACAAACTTAACAGAGTGCTGAAAATATTATACACAGAGATAATTTAATTAATTACAGCTACGTATCAGCTGGTTAACAGCACAGAGCAATAGTATCCAACAGTTTTGGAAAGAAAGTGAAGAATGCTTTTTCTAAATTTCCTGTTTGCTATTTTTTTATTTAAAAAAATGTGCCAATCAGTCATTTCAGTCACATATGCAGAGACCATTTGAGGCAGACACTGTTACTTGTTATGTGGTTATACAGCACCTGACATAATGAGGCCCTGATCCTAAATCAGGCCTCTGGGTTCTAGTGCAATGTAATTGTTAGATAAATAACAAGAACAATTATAATAATTTTATTAAAAACCTTATGATGAGCTGACCAATGTCAGCCAAAACCTATTAACTCAACCTCACACATAGCTCTAAATAAAAATACACCCATCTTACCCATTCAGACAAAAGCTCAAGCAAACACACATATTTAGACGTGCCCTTAAAATGGATACATTTGCGGTTTGTTAGAGCAAAGTGGGGAGTGAATTCAATAGTTGAGGCATCTCTATTTAAAACATTCTGCTACCAGCACTGACATTTACCTCTAATAAGGACTCTGAATAAAACCACAGAGGCAGATCTCAACATTGCAGTAGAATATGGAGAGAAAGGAGAGCTCTTGGGTCCCAAAGTATGCAGGGATTTAAAGGTTATTATCAGCACTTTGAATTGTATTGGGAAGTGACCAGGAAGCCAGTTCAACCTCTGCAGTGTTGATGTAACACATCCCCTCTAATTAGCACCGATAAGTAAACCAACCAAAGCATTTTGCATCCATGTTCGTTTCAGAATGGTCTTCAAGTGTAGCACGGCAGTAATTCTAATCGGTAGGTGGCAAAGGCATGGAGTACTGTGACAACTTCCACATTAGAGAGAACAGCTGCATTCTCTGTGCCAAGCACGGACAAGAAAAGGCACATCTGGCTCATACAGTACCTGGGATTGCGAGAGCATCTGGGTATCCGGAAGTATCCCAAGACCATGAATCTCATCCACAAAGTGTGAGCAAACCCTTTAATCATGGGGGCAAACACCATACTGGTGCATTCGTTTGGTAGTGACTCCTGGGAATTGCCAACACCATTTCCTGCAGCACCCTGGGTATTCCTTGGCGATTTCTTCCCAAGTACTGACACAACCTGTCCCTGCTTAATTTGTTGGACTCTGGCAAGATCACATTAGAAAGTTGTCTGAGTGAAAAGTAACCACAGGGGGGGGGAAATAATGAAAACACCTCTTGACCCCACCACAGATCAGGACTGAGGTGCATTGACAAAGGCAAGGGAGTGAGGGGGAGACTAAGACAGGAACAGAAG
Source organism: Mauremys mutica (assembly GCF_020497125.1). NCBI lineage: Eukaryota > Metazoa > Chordata > Testudines > Geoemydidae > Mauremys > Mauremys mutica. Next base: position 2,444,451 of record NC_059096.1, read on the forward strand.
TTGCCCTGAGGTGCTTTGGCAGAGCTGGAGGTGAGCACAGAATCAGAAGAGCTGGGAGTATTGCAGTCACGAATAAAGGCATTAGCTTTGGTAGAGATGAAGCTTGTTCTAAAACAGTACACCTTTATATTTTACATCTGCCTGTGGGAGCAGTCTGTAACGCATCAAACACAAAGAGGCTTCTGTATCTCTCATTCAAAGTTGCTGACTCACTTTCTAACAAATGTTTCATATCAAATCGCAAATCCTTTGTCTCCTAAACTCAGTGGTTACACCTGGAATCCATTCCAGAACAGCAAAGATCTCTGGTTCTGTCTTTATTCTCCAAAGGCTATACACAGGAGCCCATTCCATGCGGGTTTGTAATTTTTGTCAAAGTTCTCTTTATTCCAAGTGTCTGAACAGAGAGGGTGTCCCAATAGAGTACTGACATTAGTTAGCTTACAGCAAGTTACATGCTCACACAGTAAGTCAGGTTCTTTGGCACTGCAATAGTTAAAACAATATGTGAAAAATGCTTAACCCTCAAAGTGCTTTGCATTATGTGGACTCATGAGGCTGAGTATTTCTATCATGCATCGTTTGTGTAATTAAATGCTACAGGGTAGAAAGTAAGATGTATGGGGACACTTTCCTGCATGGACATCCTACAGCCAACATTTTCAAATTTCAGTATCTAAAGTTAGGTACTAAACATTTAACAATGTACATTTAACAATGTAAAGGAATGTCCTGATTTTTAGAGGTGCTAAATATTCACAAATTTTATTGAAGCCCTACCTGCAGATGCTCAGCAGCCCTGAAAATCAGGACACCTTTATTTAGGCACCAAAATATGGATTTTAGTGCCGAATTTTAAGCACCAAAATTTGAAAATGTTGGCACATACTCTTACTGTACTGGAAGGTTTCAGGTGAAATATTCAATGTAAAATCATTCAGATAGTGTCATCTTAAATCTGAAGTCTGGCTCTCTCAGTTCATTCAGAAATAGACAGCCTCCCCTTCAAGGGCATGTGATGAATCATTATGGTTTGACCACACAAAGGCTGGGTAGGTCATGGTGACAAACAAGCCTCTTTCTGAATGGAGCTCTTTGTCTGCATGAGCTGACAGGCTATTCTTTTTTAGAAATCCATTAACAAAACTCTGACAAAAACAGAGTTTGCAAAGTGCAGACATGCCAGAGTACGTCTGCCAACAAAGCTCTGCCAAGACAGGACAAATGGAGTAGTTTATACACAGCTTAGTTTGGAATTCCTCATTTGCAGAGGCACTGTACTGAGTGGAAGGGTCAAGTCATGAGGTATTAAATCTTAGGGAAAGGTTAATGTGAAGTGTGCAAAGACCACAAGTGGCAAGCTCAATACAGCTCCTACCATCTCAGTGGATGGGAGGCTCTGCTGTGACTCCCTAAGTAGCATCATTTCCACTTCATACCCAGCTGCAGAAAAGTGCTGGATGAACAAGAGAGTGAACTAGATCTCAGCTGGTGTAAAACGGCATCGCTCCACTGACCTCAAAGAAAGGTTCATTTGAACACAGGAGGATGGTGAAACTGGGAGAAGTCAATGTCTGGGGAAATGTAAAGAATTGTTTAGGCGGTTCATACAACAAGAGTAACATACAGAAATAGTCTCTAGAAAAAGAAACCCACATTTGTTAATATCAGGATTCACACCTAGAGCTAGAGCTGAGCTAATATGGGGGTGGAGGGTGAAATTCAGTGAATATTTATTCAAATTCAAAAATGAACTTTGATTAGCCAAAGTAACTTTTGATCTCTCAAGTTTCACTAATGTGAATACTCAAGAAAAGCAACATCTTAGCTCAATTTGACAAAAGCCAATTAATTTCACACTGTCTATTTGACTATAAAATAATATATTGGCTAGTTAGAGAAGTAATCCAAACAAGAGCCAGTGATAATATTATGAGGTTTATATAAATAACCAACAGAATGTGAATTGTGAACTATAGATACAGACAAATTGTTTACCAGCAATCTTCACTCACTGTGGACAATTTGATCATTTTTCTTTCATAAGAAGAAGCAACACTCAGACTAGGACTCACTGAAATGAACTTTATTGTGAAAGCATCTGTAAGAAACAGCAGTTGGTTCATGCTGTAAAGACTTGATCCAGAACTGAACTTTTCCAAAATTCACAGGTGTTTGGCACCTTTGGTAAGAAAATATTACAAACAATATAGAGAAAAAATATTATAAACTATTGGAACAAAGCTGGCCTTGTCATTTAAAATGAAAGACAAATCAAGAATAAGAAGATGGAAAGATGGAAAGGGCTGAGATCTGCAACTGCTGTGGCCTTTTGGGATTGCAGGATCTTGATCACGTGAAATATGCCCTGAGAATTCAGGCTCAATGTTCCAGAAGGAGGAATAAAAAAATCTGACTCTCTGTCAGGCTGCTCTTCTGAGTTATGTTATAGGAGAATAAATTAAGCTGTCTTGCCACCAGATTGCTTTTATTTTTTCGGCTGCATCTGCTACCTACCGTTCATGAGATCCTGTCCAATAACAATCCAGTGTGTGCACGGAGTAAAATAAAATCAGTAAAGCATATTTCACTCTCAAGCTTCCAAAGGGGTTATTATGAACAGAAAGTGCAAAAAAGATTTAAAATTATGAAAAATCTGTCCAGTATCCCTTTAAAATCTATGATATTTTCCACAAAGGCTTCTGCTGAAACCCAGGATTTTAGTGAAACAGAACTTGATCTTGCTTATTAGAGGATCAGTAGGAGTTAAACTGAGCCTAGTAGCATGGAAGTTTCAGCATGCTTACATTACAGGGGTTTTATGGAACATTCTTCACTGTTAGAAGAGTTTGTTGAAACTTGTTCTTTAAGATACTAAAGACTTGGTGATATATAGATTTGGCAAGCTACTAAAAACTATCAATCAAGCCCATGGCAAGACAAAGCCTCCATGGCTTAATTCCAAGGTCAGTTTGAAACATGCTATCAACATTTGGAAATATACTGCCTCTTCTCTAGAGTAGGAAAGGTGAGAAAACAGATTGTGAGAGGGCAGTATCACAAGCAGATGGTTAAGGTGTGGATCAAAGATGGGCAGTTGATATAGTTCTTGGTTCCCAGTGCCATGTCTTTCTGGTGATGTATCTCTAGTGCTCCATTCAAATGTCAACTATGCAACCTCACAAAAACCTTGATACTGAGGAGAGTTAATCTGAAACCTCCCATCCCATTTTCCAATGTATTTATCTTTATCCAATTGGGCAGCTGTGATGGATAGAAACCTCTTTTATTGATGTTGCCAGCAAACACATAACATTTGTTGTTCTTCTTTAAATGTTTGATTTTAATGTACATTTAGTGCTTATGAAGTGAAGGGCAGGAATAATTTCTCCCTGTCAATACACATCAGGTCCTACAGTACAACCTCTGCTTCCGGTACTTGGCTCCGTATACATCACTGCCAATGACAGTAAGTCCTGACCAGCAGCATTTCCAGCTCCCTAAATCTACAATTCTGACTTGTAGGATTCCCTACTACTCCTCATGCTAACCCCCAGTCCCCAATAAAAACCACTGCTTTCATCTAAAGAACAATCTCCTTGGAAACTGTCATTCAAGCGCCGCAAAAGGGATGCAGGGGCAGAGGGGAAAGGGGTTTTAAGAGCAATGCTACTTTGTTTCCATTCTCTCTCTCTCACACACACACACACACACATATGCACACACACATATGCACACACACACCACTCTAGCAGGCTAGAACAAATAACACTTGCATCAGAAATCTCACAAGTTCAGTCTCATCCTGTCCGCAGAGGAAATAAAGATGTTTCTTAACAGCATCCAGTTCATGTTGCACAATTACACTAACAGATGATTGATCTGTGTTGTGGAATTTCATCAGAGAATTGTTAGGACTGAAAGGGACACATAGTTTACTCCCCTGCTTTTAATGCAGGACTAATATCTTAAGATAATTTCTGATAGGTACTCCTCAGGCTGTGATTTTTACAATAACAATTTGATATTGATTGCACCTTCATTTTCAGAAATGTGTTCAATTTCCAAGTGGATATCACCATTAAAACGTTAACTTCTATCTGACTGAAACTTTTCTGTTTAATGTTCTATCCAGTATGTTTAGCTTTCACAATAGTTAGCAGTGGGAAGCTCTGCCACCTCTTCTTTGCAGCAGCCTTTTAATTACTTTTCACTCATCTCGTATCATCCCCGTTCTTCTGTTTTCTCTTGACTGTTACCTCCCAATAATTATTCAGTTATTTTAATAACTATGAATACTGTCTCCTGGTCATTGATCACTGTTCATTTGAGATTCACACACCAGCAGGATTATGTGTTTTATGTCTTAAACATTGAAGTTCCAAACCCTTAAGGATGATTCTGAGCAAAGAATAGAAATAAAAAAGTAGCTGATTCCAAAGTCTTGATGGAAACAAACCATGATTGATTTATTTTTTCAAAAGGGGTGGGAGGACAAGCAGCAGCAATGGATAAGCTGCTAAAGATGCATTTTAAATGACTGTGGAATTTCATATAAAATAAACTTCACTTTTGTGGAAGACTTTTTCTTAAAGCGACTACAGCAGTTTTCGTTAATGCATAAATTGGGTGTGGTCAAACTCACTTGGTTTTTCTTTTCTTGAATGTAAAAAAAAAGTAAAACATAATCCAAGTGTCAGAACTGTAGCCTCAAGAAAAAAACACATGCATTCATCCTGAATCATACCTTTTGTTTAACTGAAGAAAAAAAGTCCCACTCCTCGGGATGTACAGCCAGCTGTGGGATGTACAGCCAGTTGTGTTAGTAAGCAAAATTATTATAACTTGGCACCATCCTTAAGGGTGGAGATCTTTTGGGGGAGGGTTGGAGAGTGGGTTTGTCATATAACACCCACCGTGGTTGGTATAAATGGAGCACCACTACAGTGCAAAGACTTACTCTCTTCTCCTAGGCCAAGCTGAGTAACTGACACCAGATCCTTCAGTGCTGCTGCCATGGCTACTTCCTTTATGCAGAGCACCTCTTCTAACTATGGTGGTGGTCTAGGGGGTGGGGGCGGTGGCTCCTCTCGTGTTTCTTCAGTCCGAATGGGAGGATCCTACAGAGCCCCAAGTATCCATGGAGGATCTGGTGGCAGAGGTGTTTCTGTCTCTTCCACTAAGTACGTCTCTTCTGGAAGTGGATATGGTGGTGGCTTGGGGAGTAGCTATGGGGCTGGATATGGTTCTGGCTTGGGTGGGGGCTATGGAGGAAGTAGTGGCTTTTATTCTGGCTTTGGAGGAGATGCTGGTGCTTGCTTTGGAGGAGGTGCTGGTGGCGGCTTTGGAGGAGGTGCTGGTGGTGGCTTTGGTGGTGTTTATGACTTTGGTGGTGGCTTGGGTGGTGGTGATGGAGGCCTCCTATCTGGAAACGAAAAGATAACTATGCAGAACCTGAACGATCGTCTGGCATCCTATCTGGACAAGGTGCGAGCTCTGGAGCAAGCAAATTCTGATCTAGAGATCAAAATCCGAGACTGGTATAAGAACCAAGGCCCCACTAGTCCAGACCGTGACTACAGTCCTTATTACAAGATAATTGATGAACTCCGAGACAAGGTATGTCATTCATATTTAGAAGGGATTGTTATAGCAATTTGTTATTATTAGTGAATTTCACATTCCAACTTTTTAAACCAATTAGAAAGAATTACAAAGTCATAATTTCTTTCCAAAAAAGTAAATGTGTTGCAGATAAAAACACTCCAGCAGAAAAGAAGGGAACAGCTATTGCTGTTTATTGTATTGAAATAAAAGTCTCACACTGAAAACGGAGGCTTTTTTTATGTTAATTGAAAGCTCTAAGATGGTAACAAAATGTGACACAATACATTAAAGTTTATCCACTCAGCTCCCGGGTCCATGTTTAGAATATGAATAGTGTTTAGCTTTTTTTTATTTTTCCATGTATAAGCTATGAATAGTATGGTGTGGGGTAAGGGTGATATAATGAAATGTGGTTTTTTGGAATCCCTAAATTGTGTTTTGATTAATGATTTATCACCCAGATCCAATCCTTCTCCCTTCTTTACTGCTTTACTTGTCTCAGTAGCTATCTACTATCTACAACTATCTAACCCCTCCCACACCCCAACCCCCTGACTCAGCCCAGAGCCCCCTCTCATACTTCGAACCCCTCTGCTCCACCCCCAGCCCACAGCCCCTTCCTGCATCCCAAACCCCTCATCCCTGGCCCCACCCCAGAGCCCACACCTTCAGCCGGAGCCCTCATCCTCTCCCGCATCCCAACCCCCTGCTCCAGCCTGGAGCCCCCTCCCACACCCTGAACCCCTCATCCCTGGCCCCACCCCAGAGCCCACACCCCCAGACGGAGCCTTCACTCCCTCCCCAATTTTGTGAGTATTCATGACCCGCCATACAATTTTCATCCCCAGATGTGGCTCTCAGGCCAAAAAGTTTGCCCATCCCTGTACAGTCATTTTTCGCCATTATTCACAGGAATCTTTTTTCTGTCTCCCAATTGCCAGATTCTTGCAGCTACTATTGACAATTCCAGAGTCATTTTGGAGATTGACAATGCTAGGCTGGCTGCAGATGATTTCAGACTGAAGTAAGTTAATTTTGCTCTCTGTCTCAAATGAATATTTCTGAAGCTGAATATCTCATCATAGTAGCAGAGAGTATGGATTCCCAACCGCTGCTCACAAGTTTAGGGATGGAATTTTCTCCCTTATAATTTACAAGAGAAAATCCTGGCAAAAGAATAGATATGCTAAAGGAAGAAATGGGAGAAGAAACGTTATCAGCAATGACACCAAGCCAATCAAGATGTTTTCCTGTTTTGTTATACCTCATGTCTTAGCTTTCTGTACTGTTATTAACTTTCGGTACAGTTCATTCTCGCCGAAAAAATTATCACTTAAAGATATTAAAATGAGAAAGGGTCTGAATTTGCTTTCAGCTAGAAGTGGCATGATAGGATGGGGGGGATAATCTCTTTCTTGTACTCATTCTCTCTCAGAGGATGTAGGCATTAGGAGAGGAAAGCTAGATAGGAAAGCCAAAGAGTGACTGTTTACTGACATTCAGGGACGCTGTTGAAATGAGCTTGTCTTCAGGGCACTGCTGTCAAGATACCAAGATTCCACCAACTACTTTCTCTTACAATGAAGTAGCTCTGGGATTATATTTTCTCCTGTAGTGGCCTGGGCAAAGCTAACAGCATATACCTTTCTTCATAACTGACAGGTCACTAAAACTGGATTGTCCATTATCTTTTTTATAGATCTTAATATCCCCCTCTAGTTATACAAACACACAAAGCTCATATTTATCAGTACTTCAGAAATCTAGTTCAAGTCCAAATACATTTGTTATTTTCAAGTTTTCCTCTTTAAATATAGTGATTTTCTTACTGCTTGTGAGCACCAGCCTGATAACCCAGTAGGTGGACATTTTGTAAGTTCCCACATACAGTTCAGGCATTGCACCTAAATCCTGATCTGTCTGCCAGTCTGTCTTATAGTACTAATCACTGTATCACTGTTGTAATTAGGTGCTGGCATTTTGGGATTGCCGAAAATGCCAATTTATTTGGTGGTATGATGGCGTCAAATGTCAACAAAGGACCAAGATGTCTATCACAAATTTTGCATAGCATACTTTAAAATTGGAACAAACAGTCTAGCTTACTATTTTTGGTCTCTCTTCTGACTTTCTGTTGTCCTGTTCCTCTCTGACACAACAGGCATAAGATTCCCTGTTTTTATAATTACATAGGATACAAAGCCATGTGTTTTCAAATGTCTGTTTCTTTTTTTAAAATTGCAGATATGAGAACGAGTTGTTCCTTCGCCAGAGTGTGGAGGCTGATATCAATGGCCTGCGTAGAGTCTTGGATGAGCTGACTCTGTCCAGAGCTGATCTGGAGATGCAGATCGAAAACCTGAAGGAAGAGTTGGCTTTCCTCAAGAAGAACCATGAGGAAGTGAGTGCTTTAAACATGGAGTGGGGAGAACCATCCACATTTAGAATTCAGTTTGGGATTAAAAAATACCCCAAGGAATGATAGTTTCACAACTGGATGACTTATAAAATATCTTTAACCTTAAAAACAAATCCCCAGGCTAACATCCCTCTGATTCCAAACTGTGTTAAAGATGTGAGTTGTGTACCTGCTTTGACATGCATGAGCGTGCGATCAGAAATTTTTAAATTACTCCATAGACAACATTTGTTACATGAAATGTTCCCATTCATTTAGAAACAAAATATGACTTTTCCAGACATTTTATTTAAAAAAAGATCACATACATAGATAAACATCAATCCACAGTAATCAAGATATTTCATTTAAAAATTTCAGCTCCAACCACATATGGAAACAAAAATTCAATGTCTGAATAAATTTCTTTATGAAAAGGAACTGCTAAAGAACCCATGAGTTAAGATATTAAAGTTATAATACATGCAACAGAAATTATACATACTAAAGTTAAATTCTATATAAGGAAAGAAAATAAAAACTTCTAATTTAACAGAGGATGTTGCAACCTGTATCAAGGTAGTGAGGTAATATCTTTTATTGGACCAAATTCTGTTGGAGAAAGGCACAAGCTTTCGAGCTTCTCAGAGTTCATCTTCAAGTCTGGGGAAGGAAATCACAGTGTCTGAGCTCATTACAAATTGGGACGGATTGTTAAGCATAAGGGATTTACACATGCTGTAGGAGCCCATTTAAAATGAAATGGGGAATTAAGGGTAGCAGGCAGTGAGGTATGTAATAACCATAACTCAAACCACACATTTCCCAATTAAGTTATATAGATTGCTGAGGGCAGAAAGTGTACAAGGGAAGAAAGTATAATCTCTTTTGTGTCCTTCTGTCTCTGCAGGAAATGAAAGAATACAGCAATCAGCTGGGTGGAAAGGTCAGCGTAGAGATGGATGCTGCTCCTGGGGTTGATCTCACCAGTATCCTGGCTGAGATGAGAGAGCAATATGAAATACTGGCTGATAAGAACCGTCGAGATGCTGAGGCCTGGTTCTATAAACAGGTATGGCTATCCCAATGAACAAAAAAATTGATGCATTAGCAGCTCATCAATGGCCTCAATTTCTTTGCAACACTCCTGCATTTGCTGATCAGTTTCTGCATTAGGTAAGAAGCTAAGAGTCCTGATACACTTACCAAGATTTTAAACATTCATCCTCTTTTCACCATTGGACCATTGCTTAGAATCAGATCCAAAGCAAGCAGCACTACGACGGTGATTAGAATGGTACTTTCCTTTTGGGAAATAAAACATTTGATAATCCAATTTGCATTTGATTTTTTACTGTATTTGTTTTTCTACCAGACTGAGGAGCTGAACCGTGAAGTAGCCACCAGTACTGAACAGATACATACCAGCAAGAGCGAGATTACAGAACTGAGACGCACATTGCAGGGCCTGGAGATAGAACTCCAATCCCAGCTGAGCATGGTATGTGGCTGTTCCATGCACACAATAAGTCACTATTAGCACATGCCTCCCTTTGATCTCTTGCTCTACTACGGAATGAATCTGTATGATAACCCACTTTAACTGTTTTATATTAGAAAGCTGGGTTGGAAGCCAACTTGGCAGAAACAGAAGGAAGATACTGTGCACAGCTAGCACAACTTCAGGCCATGATCACCAGCATTGAGGAGCAACTGGCGGAGCTTCGATGTGACATGGAACGGCAGAACCAAGAGTACAGGATGCTCCTGGACATCAAAACCAGATTAGAGCAGGAGATTGCCACTTACCGCCGTCTGTTGGAAGGCCAGGACTCCCAGTATGTAACTATGTCCAAAAGAAAACCCTAATGGCAATTACATAATCTTGTTAACATGGCATATGTTATAACTGTAATGTATGGAATCTGCCCTGAAATTAGGTGGACTTGAGCCTCATTACAACCAGAACTACTGCAGATTTCTGAATTGTACTGACTGGGTGCTGGGCCTATTGTGGGCTGTCAATAGGTGTCCAGGAAAACCCCAAAGGCTGCCAAAATGCAAGTCCATCTTCAAAGGCAAATGAGCTGATAATGAAAACTTTAATTATGCAAGTGGGAATGGACTCATATTAACTAAGATGAGCTATAAGATGAGCAATAGATAAAGGTCCTGCATGTTTCTTGCTGCATGGGAATCATTGCCATAAGTATAGAACCATCTATTAAAGTCTCTTCTCACTACTCCTGTAAATGTCACGCTCCTGCTTCCTCTATAGAACGATGAAAATATGCACTGTTATTCAGTGTAATTCTAAGCTATTTCCTCATGTTTCCAGTGTGTAGAACACTTCTTAAATAAACTTTTCACTTGTTGGGGACTCTGATCCACAAACAGAACTGGCATTAATGCTAGTCGGACATTTGTGGGTGCACTGAAGCACTACTTTTGAGGGGGAAATCAGCTCTTAGTTTTTATTTTTTTAAATAATGAAATTTTAAGAGAAGTAAAAATGTAGAAATGTCAAGAATGGGAATAGGAATCTAAAGAGCTACAGCTGTACTGACTGCTGTTCACGTTCTTTACTGTTACTGGACCTTCAGAATTATCAAAAAAGGATAAGCAATAAGATCAATAACAACCAAAACATTGTAACTACTGAATGGTCATTTAAGGGCCACATTTTCAAAAGAGTCTCCATTTTGCATCTGCAGTTTTTCACAGTTGATCTTTTGTACACAAAATTTGCATGTTCCAACTTAGAGGCCGTTCAATGGTCAGACTACATCAGTAGGATTGAATCTGCTGCACAGTGCACAGTTGCAGTGGGACTCATTAGTTTAATCCCATATCTCTTCTCTTCCACAGGCTGTCGGGATGGAGCTCTAAGGATGGTAAGGAGGATTTTGAAATAAAGAGGGGAAATAAAATACATTTAGTAGTGAGGTTGGTGGATGCAACCACCATCCTTATGGCAAAATAGAACTGAACAAGCCCATCCTCTATTGACTAGAGGGATTACAGACAGTATCTCCATTTCTCCCCCCAAAGATTGATCATACAGTCTCCATAGCCCCCACAGCTTTTTTAGGACCAAAATTATTTTATCCCTGGTCTAGCAAACTGGTAGGCACCTGATCACTTGTACTCATACCTCTGAAACCTAAATAATTATGGAGAGCGGGTTGTCCCTTGATCGGCTTCTGCTGAGTCATACCAACAGTAAGGTACTGCCAATTTTGATATGTAATTTTCATATGGAAATTACGTAAGCTTTACTTAGATCTCATGATCCTCATATTTCAAGACTGTGACAGTCTAATGTCGTGAGAAGAGGCAGGGCTGTGTGTATGATAAGTGAAGGAAGCTTCTAGTGGGAGAAAACCAGGATTCTTCAGTGTTCTATGAATGTATATTTATTTTCCCAGTTGTAATTACTGTTTCCCTTTCTCTTCATCACAGCATCCTTTAGCAGCAGCAGCAGCGGTAAGGTTCGCATCAGTGTGGAAGATTCAGTAGATGGAAAAGTAATTTCGACCCAGGAAAGGAAATACTGATTCCCTTCACCAACATGAGACCACCTGTATTGTACCAGCTCTAACGACAGGAGGCATCTGAGAGGGGAATCACGAAATACCTGCCAACAGAGTAACAAGGAATCTGTTCAATACGCACACTAGAAAATGCTAACGGAAATGATAATTATATAGTCATAACAGTGTAATCCAACAGTGCACACAGCTTGGTGTCTTTATAATAATTTCCTCTCTGTCTTTTACACTGACTGTTCTTAAATCCTGAGGTGAAGGGCTCATTTTACTGCATAGCAGCAGCTTTACTGTATTGTATGAGTCTGGATAATAAAATTTCTCTCCTGGCTTGAAATAAATGTATGTTAAGTTTTTGTTTAAAACATTTTCATAATCAGCAACATGGTTTTGTGTGTTAGGTGTGGCCCCCATGTCACGTGTCCAGGACAATCCAAACCAAATTACCATCATCATACATCTGCCTGCAATTGTCTCTAATTCTGAACAGCTTTTGGAGTAACTCAGATATGAATAATTCTATATACTATTAAGTTCCCAACACTACTCCTAATAATACATTGGCAGAAATAAAACAAAATTAGGCTACATTTAATACATCTGGGGAAAATCATCTAAAATACAGGTAGTGAAGGTGAGGGAGAACCCTGGAAAGCAGTAATGCTTACAGAGACGGATGATAGAGGAGAGCAAGCTAGACATGCGCTTATAATGTGATTTGGAAGCAAAATGTCAGTATGATTTGGGGCTGCATACATACAGGCACTAGGTCATGGTGCAAGAAGGCAATAGTCCCTTGATATTCAGTGCTTATACCTGTAATGTTGAGATTGCACCTGGGATATACCTTTAGGCACCAGTTCAGTGGAGGAACGATATCCAGAAACTGGAAGGATTTAGGAAAGAATAAGAAAAAAATGATCAAGGAACTGGACAGACTGATTTAAGAGGAAAGATTTAAAGAACTAAACATTTATGCCATGGCTTACTAGGGACACAATAGGACAAATATAATAACCACCTCCAAACAGCTGAAGCCCTGCTTAGCACCTTTTCATATGGAGTCTTCATTACTTCCTGAAAAGGAGAAACGGACGTGCCCTTTTAGATCAGGAAGTTCCTTTTCCCTATAATGTCATTTGGAGCGTTGAAATAGGAAAGTAGGACTCTGAGGTAGTGGAGAAAGGTGGGTGGGGTCTGTGACTATGCAGAGTCTACCTTGAAGAACCTCGGTTACAGGTAAGTAACCTCCATTTCTCCTTTGATTGTCCTCTGCATATTCCCATTTATGGGACAGATTAATAAACAGTACTCTGACCGAGAACAGTGGGACAATGGAGTCCTAATTATACAAGGACCGAAGGACTGTGTAGCAGGGCTGGCTGTTCAGTCAGCAGGCCTAGTAGTGAGAGCCTGCTGCTCCAGTCTCCCTTTTAGTTCAATGTGTTCTGAGCTCCCTGAATGGTGTTCAGCTGGGTCAGCTTCTTTGTTGATAATCCCCTAATCCTGCCTATCCTAGGGCTAGGCGTAGGGGAATTTGAGGTTGTTAGGGGGATCCAGGACCTCCTGCTCTGCTGGATCCCAGCCCAGGGCTCTGAAAGTGTGATAGCATGGGATGGCATATGTTAGACCCATCTCCTGCACCTCTTGCCCTGGGCCATGTCCTACCACACCCGATGCAACAGTAAGGTACTGCAATGGGAAATCCCCATTAGCTTAGCTGAAAAAATATTTTCCCATTTGTCTCCTTGTTTACAACTCCTCCAAAGCGTCAACGGTAAACCCCTCAACGCTATCAATCAACCAGAAGGATTGATAAAAAGTAACAGCATTCCCTCCCACAGGACCTGATCACACTGCAATCAGAATGCTATTAGCCCCTGCCAGCCCACAGTGAGGGACCAGTCCAAACAATCATACAGAAGGTGCACCATTAAATCCTGGACACTCAGAAGCATATACAATTTTTCAAGTTAATATATTTCAACAGCACAGTGCATCTCTCTCCTCTTTGCTTTCTCCCCATCCCCTTTCCATCATTTAACTTGTATAGTATTCAGTGTTCTCACCTCTTATTGGGCTGGCCATGCACTTGTGTATAGATTTGATGTTCCACCACTACAGCACCGTTTATTTTCTAGGTATTTTCCAATAAAGCATAAGATAGTAAAGGAATCAAATCTAATTTTGCCCTCTAACCATGGTATTTTCTTTGCTTGGTAAAAGCAGACTCAATTTAATTGTTTCTGACCCCAGTGGCCTTTATTCCAGCTGCTTTTAGAACACAATGTATCTTTTGAACAACATTTATTTTCTCTAGGAAATCTGAGTGTGCTTCTGCACTTCTCAGTATTTTCAGCAACATTCATTTTCCATTGCCAAGGCGAGCACCATACTAATTGTATCTGTTTTGGTGCAATTCATTCACGTTCTTCCATTGACCTCGTTCTACTTTTAGGTTTAGTTTTGTATTTTTGCAAGACTGGTTTGTTCCAAGTCTTTTTTCACAGAATCTCAGAATAGAATCATAGAATCTCAGGGTTGGAAGGGTCCTCAGGAGGTGTCTAGTCCAAGCCCCTGCTCAAAGCAGGACCAATTCCCAACTAAATCATCCCAGCCAGGGCTTTGTCAAGCCAGGCCTTGAAAAACTCCTAAGGAAGGAGATTCCACCACCTCCCTAGGTAACCCATTCCAGTGCTTCACCACCCTCCTAGTGAAATAGTGTTTCCTACTATCCAACCTAAACCTCCCCCACTGCAACTTTTTCTTTGCATCCACCTGGCTGACATACCCCTATATTTATTTGTCAGTTCTTTTTCATGGTTCTTTGAGAATATATTTATGGCTCTCACGTTCTCTCACAGGGCATATCAATGACTTTTCATTTTTGCTTCTCAGCTATCTTTGCCCTCTCAATATTCCAGGACTTCTGTACAGCTTTCTCCACCTTAGTCAACAGATATGAGAAATCTGTCTCCATCTTCTTCTGGTGCGTAAGACTGCAGTAGTGCAGCAGTATTAATTGTTAAATGGGTTTGATCAACTAGAGTGTACCCAGCTTCTTGTCATTCTCTATCTGTTTTACCATGACCCAGTCACATAAGCTCAGTTTTCAACTGGCTATGCTGCCTCACTACTCTGGTGATGGTTTCCTTCATGTCACTGTTGGCTCAAACATCATATAGTTGAACTAGGGTAATCCTTAAAATGCAAAGTCTTCATTTGTGTATGAGTCTCAGCCCACATCCCTGTTAGTGTGACTGAGCAAAATTTTCATATCACTGAAGTCGTGCAACATCTTTTGTTTCAGCTTCAGGGCCTTATTCCATCTTTTGGCTCCCTCAAGATTTGCAAGGAATTATAGAATCATAGAACTGGAAGGGACCTCGAGAGGTCATCTAGTCCAGTCCCCTGCACTCGTGGCAGGACTAATTATCTAGACCATTCCTGACAGGTATTGTCTAACCTGATCTTAAAAATCCCCAATGATGGAAATTCCACAAACTCCCTAGGCAATGTATTCCAGTGCTTTATCATCCTGACAGATAGGACATTTTTCCTAATGTCCAACTTAAACCTCCCTTGCTGCAATTTAAGCCTATTGCTTCTTGTCCTATCCTCGGAGGTTAAGAAAAATAATTTTTCTTCTTCCTCCTTGTAACAACCTTTTACATACTTGAAAACTTATGTCCCCTCTCAGTCTTCTCTTTTCCAGACTAAACAAACCCATTTTTTTCCAATCTTCCCTCATAGGTCATGTTTTCTAGACCTTTACTCATTTTTGTTGTTCTTCTCTAGACTCTCTCCAATTTGTCCACATCCATCCTGAAATGTGGTGCCCAGAACTGGACACAATACTCCAGTTGAGGCCTAATCAGAGCAGAGTACAGCGGAAGAATTACTTCTCGTGTTTTGCTTACAACACTCCTGCTAATACATGCCAGAATAACGTTCGCTTTTTTTGCAACAGCGTTACACTGTTGACACATATTTAGCTTGTGATCCTCTATGACCCCCAGATCCCTTTCTGCAGTGCTCTTTCCTAGGCAGTCATTTCCCATTGCCTTCCTAAGTGGAGTACTTCGCATTTGTCCTTATTGAATTTCATCCTATTTACTTCAGACCGTTTCTCCAATTTATGCAACTTATTTTGAATTTTAATCCTATCCTCCAAAGCACTTGCAATACTTGCAACAGACTAGGGTATGAGAACTGACGGGTATTTATTAAATACAAAGTAGATAAAGGAATGTTATATCTCTAGAGAGAAGCATAGAAAATTCATCTACTCTCAGCCATTATTTGAATAATGTTCTTCAATACCTCAGTGGCTGAGTTCCCTTCTAACCTCTTTCTATTAGTTCCTCCTCATACTTCTTTGAACAGTTTTTTCCATACACATATTTCACTATTATTTGTCTAAATTGTTCCAAGCTTGAGCAAATCTTGCCTTTGACATAGACCCAAATACATTTATAATCTACACAGTTTCTCTATAACCTCACTGACAACTGCCCCCCCCCCGCCAAAAAAGAGGAGAGATGAAAAGGTGTGATTTCCAACTGGCTGTTCATCACATCTCTACACTAACTGCACTCAAAGCCAACAACAAGGTGTTAAGTATCAGAGGGGTAGCCGTGTTAGTCTGGATCTGTAAAAGCAGCAAAGAGTCCTGTGGCACCTTATAGACTAACAGACGTTTTGCAGCATGAGCTTTCGTGGGTGAATACCCATTTCGTCGGATGCAAGAGGCGAAGTGGCTATTCACCCACGAAAGCTCATGCTGCAAAACGTCTGTTAGTCAACAAGGTGTTATTTCCACAAAAATATTTCCCCCCCACACACACACACAAAGAAGGAATATTATGTTTCCCCTTTGGGATACACAGTGGATTTTGGTGGCAGTTCTAAAATGCTTAGGGCATTCGCTTCTATTTCTGTACTGGGCCTACTGGCATTCATAATGAACTGGGTTCAGTACATCTGAAAATGTGGGTCATTTCTGATAGAAAAGTGAGAGCAGGGAGAGATCACGAAGAGGGTCAGGAAAATTTCAGAGGGTGCTTGGTGATCAATAAGAGGAAAAGATCCTTTCTGTATTGTTCAACCTCTTACTCTTTGATCTCCTCAGGAAGCCAAACTACTTCGCAGTCAGTTTGGTGACCGAATCAAAGTGGAGGTGGATGCAGCTCCATCATGTGACCTAAACAAGGTCCTGGGAGAGATAAGATATCATTATGAGATCTTAGTTGAAAAGAACCGGTGTGAAGTTGAGGATTGGTACTGTGCCCAGGTGGTATCTTGTGGTAGACAAATCAAAATCAAATTCCAAAGCCAGAGGGTGCCAGACTGCCTATAAAGTGCATTTTCTGACTGTTTGCTTTCACCTTATTTGTATTTCAGACAGAGGAACTGAATAAGGAGGTGATCTCCAGTGGAGAACAGCCTGCAGAGCTGCCAGACATGGGTCACTGAGCTAAGACACACAGTTCAGGCTCTGGAAATTGACCTGCAGGCCCAAACCAGTATGGTGTTTTTTAAATTTTTTTAAAATTTTTAAAAAGTATTTAAATTTTAAATTTAAATTTAACTTTTTAAAATTTTTAAAAAGTATTTAAAAAAATACTCCTGTTTTTTTTGCGGATACAGACTAACACGGCTGCTACTCTGAAACCTGTCAGTATGGTGTGTAACACTCAAAGCACTCACAACATTTCTGGAATGTCTGAAAATGAATTAACAGGCAGATATGACACAGCACTGTAGAGGAAGCCCGAAATAACGGCTGGCTGTATATTTATTGGTATATCTGAGCGTTTTGCTACACTGCAATTGCAACCACCCTTCAGACATATACGTGACAAGTTGCTTTGGAGCACAGGGAGAATAAGGCACTGCCATTTCATCTCTCATGGAATGGATTTAAAATTAGACAGAAAAGTTCACCTTTCTCAGCCTAGTCTTTAGTGGATGTTTATTCCATTCTCAGAATAAGGTATATTTGAAGAGAGGCAGCCTCCCAGTTAAGTGCATCTTCATAAGATGTAGTTAGAAACAGGGCACGTGACAGGTCATCAGGTTTTATAGATTAGAACGTTCCGGACCCTGAGAATTGAACAGGAGTATGTGGGTTTGTCTGTAGACCACAGGCAAACACCGGGTACTCATATTTGCAAGCCCTGGCTTGCATGAATAACAATATCCCTTACTTCCATTTTTTCCCCGTCTCAGAACGCTGCTCTGTAAAACACCTTGGCAGAAACAGAAACTCGCTGTAGTAACCAGCTACCAGAGCTCCAGTGCCTGATCAGCAGTGGGGTGGCACAAACAGCAGACATAGAACACCAAAACTGCGAGTACAAGGTCCTCCTGGGTGCCAAGTGCCAGCTGGACTGTGCAATCAGTACGTACTGGAGGCTTCTGGATGGAAAGGGCTGCAGGTACATATTAGGAAGTCTTGTCCTCGATGCTGAGGTTATGCCTCTAAGGGTATGTCTGCCCTGTTGCAGGAAAGGTGTTATTTCCGGCTTGAGTGCAAATACCCACTCTAAGTCTGATCTAGCTATCACAATAAAAACAGAAATGTAGCTGCAGCAATACAAGCAGCAGGAAGGGCTAGCTGACCCAGGTATGTACGTAGGGTCTCATATGGGATCATACTCAAGGCAGCTAGCCCCTCATGCCTTCACTTCTATTTTTAGCCTCCATGGGTATCTCCCTTCCAGCTGTTGTGTAGACATACCTTAAAATGAATTATAAAAGAAAATCCTCTTGCACTCCAAGGCAGCCCAGCTTTCCCTTTTTTAAACTTCGGCTATATAAAGGAAAGGATTCAAATTGCTCAAAGTTGAGTTCTCTAGATTTAGATTTACTATATAGCATTTTATTGTACATTTCCCACATTGCTTATTTTTTGTTTCACGATGATTTCTGTAAAGTCCATTCACCTCACATTAAATCTATCCAAAATGATTTTGTTTTACCAGGCTGCCTCACTACCCTTGTAACTCAGAAAGTACAACCTCCATCTGCTCATCAGTTTGCAAACCAGACTGTGCACCAGAACCAATCTGTGCATGAGCTTTTCCTCCTGACTGCAGCCTCTGTGTTCCAATGATTGAACCAAACCTGGCTCTGGCCTGCTACAATCCCTGTGCACCAGCCTGTGCATCAGGCCGCAGTCCCTGTTCATCAGTAACCTGGGTCACCACTAAAATCTGTCATATTTGAAAATCCTCAGCAGCAGAAACACTGATTTAAGGCATCAGGACAAAGACACAGAACGGTAGTAGAGAAAATACACTATACTCAAGACTTACCATGAAGAGCCTAGGCTAAGATTTTCATAGCTACCTCATGGCTTTGGATGCACACTTCCAAGGGAAGTTAATGGGAATGGGTGTCTAAATCCCCTAGTTGGCTTTACGAATCTCAGTCCTATTCTCTTGAAGGTGCTGAACTTCTTACCATTTCAACATACTCTTCTGCTTTTTTGTTGCCACTTGTATTGCATTTCCTGTCTCCGATTCTGTTTCAGTGCCTAAGGCAGTCTGAAGCTGCCTTGTGAATTTTCTAATAAACTTCATTTCTTTGGCACAGCAAAACTTAGTTACCATTGTTATTCATTCCTTTCTGTGTGTTTGTTTTGTTCATTGAATACACACAAATTAGGAAATAGTTTATTTGATTTCACATAGGGCCCAACTGGGGGCTCTAGACAATACCGTAATGTGAACACTAATAAAAACTAAAGCCAACACTTCAAAATTCCAAAGCAAAATAAACTCTAAATTTAGCAATTAAATTTATACAATTTCCTTTTCAAAGTATGATACAAGAAATATATTTTCTCACTGCAAGAAAAATAAACATCTGATAAATATCAGTAAGATATATTTCAGTAACAAGAAATGTTTCTTAACCGGTTGTATTTGTTCATTATTGTTTGGCATTTTGGCCAATCTGTGACTGACTCTAGATCAGAATGTGAGAATCTCATTGCCCAGTATGGGTGGCAGTGTGTCACTGTACCATCTTTTACGCCTTAAGAAGGGTACTGCATGAACTCACCTTCCAGACCAACCAACCCTGCTGGCCAGCTTGGGGACAAGGAGGAATGATTCTGACTTTTCCCTGCCATTTTTGGGTTAGATTACCAGATCCAAGGGACACTAGCAGGAAGCAATCCACTCCCTCAAGACAGCACAGGCACTGCAGATGTGGCTGGTTCCTCCATGAGACATATAACTGTACTTGTACTTTTCCACTCTGATTCTTCAGCCATAACACAAGAGTCAGTGACAATCTGGTCTTCCGTGCACCCAGTGGACTGTATCAAGATAAAATGATGAAGATTTACTCATATCAAAGAAATACACGAGGGCGCACAGATAGCTGCTCCCAGAACAAGAGGGTGCATTTCAGCAACTGCCTTTTCAACTGATCCACATCAGGGCTGGGCTCATAACAAATACTGACCAGGCAGTACAACACTACAGGGTACTGTACTGTTAGAGGAGTAGTCCTTTGGATAAGGGTGAACCGAAGTCCCATATACTCATCTGATGTGGATTGTCTATGTGGAAGACAGTGATCACCAGGTAGTTTTCATAAAGAGTAAGAGAGAAATCTGGTGTATTGCATAACTTTCCCTCAATACAGTAAGTTCTAACATCTATGGCTGTGCTCACTCTGAGCGTTTCATTTGTTTCCAGAGTCACTGCATGCTAAAGTTGATGGGAAAACAGGGTTTCTCCTCACAAGAACATTTTGAAGGAATTATTTTTTCAAAAATTGTAATTTTTATGGAAAATTCAAATATAAAACTGAAATGTTCAATTCATTTTAAATTTTAATTTGAACAACAAAATCAAATTTAAAAAATGTTGTTCTTTAAAAGAGAAATGTTTCAACTTTTGATTTTGTGGGTTTCCCACTTCTCTCCCCACCCCTCTTTTAAACTCTTTCCCTTTTTTCCCCACTGGAAGTACTACTTTTCCCTCTCTTTCTTACTGCCCTTCCCTCACCCCCAACCCACAGACACATTTTTCCAGTTGAAAAAAAAGTTTTAAAAAGTGTGAAAATGGGTTCCCCTCCAAGGGTCCCTCTCACTTTGTTAATGTATCTAACCAGTTTCTCTTTCATTCTTTCAACATTTTCTTAAGTGTACCTAGTACACAGAAGGTCTTATAACAGTCCAAATTCTAAATCACATACAAGAGGATCAATTAATATTAATTAATATTATTACTTTTCTATTTATATAGTGCCAACAGCATGCAAAGGTGTTTCACACAGGTATAAAATAAGGTCCCTGCCAAGTATCAGCTGGATTGTGAGATCAGTGCTTACCGCAGGCTGCTGGTAGGAGGGGACTGCAAGTTATGTATACCACAAATGATTGCTGGTTAAGCCAGGTACATCTATATGAACCTATTGGCAGTAAGTACCCATCCACAGTACCTGAAACTCACAGGACATGAAAGTATATTTTAAAAGTGGAAAGTCTTGAATAATACTTTATTAAGAAGCTTTCCATTCCAGTGCTTATCTTCTGTACCTATTAGGAAATCTTTCAGGCTTTCTCAAGAATTGTTTTATGGTTGCATGAAGGATCAACTGAAAGCGGCATTTAATTATCTAAAGCACATACCCTTCTGATGAAGTTGCTGTCTCCAATTGCTGATTGTTTCATAGTGTTTTGCACTCCATTTTCCCCAGTTGTGTATAATTCAATCTCTGATTCTCCCATAGATTTCCCCTCTCCTTTCTTTGCCCCTTCCCCTAACAGGGAGATCCAATTGTGTGCTGTTGGTGGTGCTCAATGACCATTTGTAACTGGGCTCAGCAAAAAGAAAACTATTTATCCTGAATGACGAGGTGAACTATTCCAAAGGAAAATCCCCTTGCCTTTCAAGACTTCACACAATGACATTGTCTGATTGCCCTATATTATTTTTTACTTTACACATATAAAAGAAAAGGGATCTAACTTGTCAAAATTGAGATTTTTCTGGATTTAATGTTTTACTATATATTCTTTGTTGCTTTCTTTTCATGCATCTGACGAAGTGGGTATTCACCCACGAAAGAAGACGGTTACTCACCTTTGTAACTGTTGTTCTTCGAGATGTGTTGCTCATATCCATTCCAATTAGGTGTGCGCGCTCGTCGGAAGATTTTTACCCTAGCAACACTCGGTGCGTCGGCTGGGTCGCCCTCTAGAGTGGCACTGCCATGGCGCCGGATATATACCCCTGCCGACCCAACGGCCCTTCAGTTCCTTCTTACCACCCGTGTCGGTCGTTGGAACAGTGGAGCGCGGCTTAGCTACTTCCCTACTTCCACTTCCCTAGCTACTCGTAGTTCTCTTACTAATTCTTGTGTTTCCAGCTAGATTTCACAAGACATAAGAGGCAAGGGTCCAAATGTTAGTTTCTGTAAATAGCTATAGAACCTCCCCTTGCATATCCAGACTGACCCAAATTCAAGCACTTTGTGGAGAATTTTGACATCCCTAGATGAAATTTACCAAATCAGAGTAAAGCTACTCAAAGCAATGTGTTTGCTCTTTCAGCATCATTAGTTGATTGGTCTCCCTGGAGAATGGAGCCTCTATAGAAGCACTCCTCTGGGTTTCCTTGCATTTTTAAGGATCTCTGAAACATATCTTTTACAGATCTGGGGTTTTTTTTAGATGAATTCAAATTCTATGGCTGTGCTATGCAGGGCAGACAAACTGATCATAATGGTCCCATCTGGCCATGAAATATATGAATTCCCGGTGGGAGATAAAGATGGTTGCCTCATTCAGTTTAAGCACCGGAAAATGGATTTTGTGGAATGCTCTAAACAGATGAGATATTGGCTATTTGTTTTTATTCATAATGAACTGAACAGAGCTGAATGTAAGGATAATTTCTGATTTCTGTGGGCCTTGGCTGCCTTTCTAAGAGGCATATGGTGAGCAGTCAGATGAATGGATCTCTTTATCACACTCACTCTCTTACTTTTCCAGCTCTACTGGAAGCTAATCCACTTTGCTGTCGGTCAGTGACAGAATCAGGATGGAAGTGGATGCAACCCCCTCATGCAATCTGAACGAGGGGGAGATAAGATATCAGTACAACACTTAGCTGAGAAGAACTGGTGTTGAGTTTAGAACAGGTACCTGCACCCAGGTGAGTATTTTGTGGCAGACAAGTCACCACAAAATTCCAAACCCACAGGATGCCCAACTGTCATGTAAAGTGGAGCCACCATTGTCTGACTGTTTCCTTTTGTCTTATTTGTATTTCAGATGGAGGAACTGAACACAGAGGTGATCACCAGTGGACAACAGATGCAGTGCAGCCAGATCAAAATCACTTAGCTAGGATATGCTGTTTCTGCTCTAAAGATCAACCTGCAGGCTCATCTCAGCATGGTGTGTAATACTCAGAGCACTCACAATACCTTTGACATTTCTGAAAATGAATTAACAGTCTGACACAGTATTCCAGCAGAAGATCTAAATAACTGGTGGCTGTATATTTATCTATATATCTGAGGATCTTACACTGAAATGGCACTCTTACACACTTACACACTTACACTCTTACACTGAAATGGCAACCAGCCTTTAGCTGACAAGTTGCTTTGTAGCACAAGGGGAATAAGGGACTTGCCATTCATCTTTGATGGCATGGATTTTAAATCAGACACTGGACACAAGTAAGGATAGTTCACCTGTCTCAGCCTCGTCCTTAGTAGATGTTTATCCCATTCTCAAAATAAGCCATGTTTTGAGAGGGAGGGCCTCCCAATTAAGTGCAGCAGGGCAGGCCAACTGCACAAAAAGTAGCTAGAAGCAAAGTATATCACAGGTCATCTGGAATTTTCTAATCTATAAAACCAGACATTTAGAAGTGAACAAAACTGACTACATCTGTCTGTAAACTTCAGAAAAAGCACAGGCAATATTGGTTGCTTGGGACTTGTCCTGCGTGAATAATAATATTCCTTACATTCATGTTCCTTTCTCATCTCAGAACGCTGCTCTGCAAAGTACCTTGGCAGAAACAGTAACTCATTCTAGCAACCAGCTACCGGAGCTCCTGTGTCTGTTGAGCAATGTAGAGGAAGAGCTATCTGAACTTTGATCTGGCACAGAGAACCAAAATTGTGAGTAAATGGTCCTCTTGGATGTCAGATCGTGAGATTCAACCTGCTGGATGAAGAGAACTGTAGTCATTGGTGTCAGTATAAAGATCAGTATTGCTATCATGGAGTAAGATGGAGTATATTCTCGTGAACCATCAGCGGCACTGCTAGCCATGTTCTGACTCCACAGTGAGTATGAAGCAGAAAGGCTACAGTTTAACTTTCATACACTAGACTTAACACAAAACTGTCAGTCTCAGAAGTCCCATTTGGACTTGAAAATTGAGCAGACTTGATATGAGTGTTATCAGTGACAAGTTATACTGGATACCAAGAAATCATGTTTTCCCTTATCATATCCCCATTTGATTAGATTAAGCTAAATAGCTTTAATTTCTGGCTAGCAATTCTAAGCTCTCTTCACTTTAACCAATCACTAATTTTGTGCAGGAAACAACAGAAAACAAACCTTAGCTGTTAGTGCCATCTGCTGTCAGAATAGTTTAATTCAGAAAGAGAACAATAATTTTGTATTTACTAGATAATAGTGTTCTTTGTTTGAGTATGCTGAAGTTCTTTATAAAAGTGGATAAATTGCCCTCAGCAATTTAAAATGTTATGTGCCCAACATGGCTTATACACATGCAATGATGTATAAGCACAAAAGAAGGAAGATATACTCTGAATGGGAATATGACCTGGGAAGAATTTTAAAAAGAAAATTCAAAGCTCTTTGCTAGTTCTGAGAAACCTCTACAAAGAGGAGTTTAAATCCTGTGCAACTCGGCGAAATCTGGATGAGAGTGTATTATATAATGTTCCTGTATTTGTTTCTTTGGTAAGGATGCCTCATCAAGAATGGGTAAAGGTGACAGCAATACCTACTGCTAGTGATATTACTGGAAACTTCAACAAACAGAATAAAAATATAAAAAGCTATCTTTAGCCCAGTTGTAAAAGGGTGTAATTGTATTACAGACAATTGTTATAAAATAGCTGAATTTGATCAATCTTCTAATATGAAGCAACAGCATGCTGCATTTGTTTATACCTGTCCAACTGTCCTGAACATTTCAGTTCAGCTTTAGGTAGTCTACATGCTAAGGTTGATAGAGAGAATTGCAGACCACTGAGTGTTGCTTCAGGACCAAGTAAATGTAAGTACTGGTTAAAATATTTTAATTGTATGCCGCAGGATTTAGAACTACTAGCCAAATCTGGCAGTCCTTATTGAAGACTTATTTAGGCAAATCTCGGATGCATTTCAATAAGAGTTATTGCGGACTAAGTTCTGGCCTTAAAAGAACTGACTCTGGATTAATTCAAGTTTATTCTGCTCCATAAATATTTTGGCCACATTTATACCTCCGAAGCCCATGTACTTGTTTTCTTGGGTCCCATGGACCTAAATACAAAACAAACTCTTCTGTGAATTGCCATCAATTGTCCTTTTTCAAACTACCGGTAATAAATGTTTCCAAAATATAATAAAAAATGAAAAGACCATATATAAAATAAGATGTTTGAAGTGTTGTTGTAACCTTGTTGGTCTCAGAATATTAGAGTGTCAAGGTGGGTGAGAAAGTATGTTTTACTTCTGAAGGTTTCAGAGCTACAGCCCACTTCATCGGATGCATAGACTGGAACATACAGCAAAAAGATATTTATACATACAGAGAACATGAAAAGATGGAAGTACCCATACCAACTGTAAGAGGCCAATCAATTGAGATGAGCTATCATCAGCAGGAGGAAAAAAAAAAAACTTTTTGAAGTGATAATCAAGATGACCCATAGAAGGTGTGAGGTCTGACGATACTATTCTGCTTCCCCATGTTAAGTATCCTCACACCTTCTATGGGTCATCTCGATTAACACTTCAAAAAAAGGTTTCAGAGTAGCAGCCGTGTTAGTCTGTATCCGCAAAAAAAACAGGAGTACTTGTGGCACCTTAAAGACTAACAAATTTATTGTAGCATGAGCTTTCGTGAGCTAAAGCTCACTTCTTCGGATGCATAGAATGGAACACACAGACAGGAGATATTTATACATACAGAGAACATGAAAAGGTGGAAGTATGCATACCAACAGGCAGAGTCTAATCAATTGAGATGAGCTATCGTTAGCAGGAGGAAAAAAAAAAAACTTTTTGAAGTGATAATTAAGATGGCCCATAGAAGGTGTGAGGAGAACTTAACATAGGGAAAAAAAGTTTTTCTCCTGCTGATGATAGCTCATCTCAATTGATTGGCCTCTTACAGTTGGTATGGGTACTTCCACCTTTTCATGTTCTCTGTATGTATAAATATCTTCTTGCTGTATGTTCTAGTCTATGCATCTGATGAAGTGGGCTGTAGCCCACGAAAGCTTATGCTCAAATAAATTTGTTAGTCACAAGTACTCCTGTTCTTTTTACTTCTGAAGAAGAGCTCCTGAAGAAAAGCTTGATTCTTTCAGCAACTGAAGTTGGTCCAGTAAAGATATTTCCTCACCCACCTTGTCTCATATATAAAATAACATATTTACAAACATTTCAACTGTAAAGAATTCAAATGAATAGAAAACTTCCTTATCCAGGACAAATATAGTGTCTTCCCACACTATTCCCTGCATTTTGAAACAGCAACTTAGAATCATTTCAGTTCTACATTTTTCACCAGTAGGTGGTGCTCTCAATACTTTTTAATGTAAACCAAACTCCCTTGAAGACAGTTTCAGTTTAGTCTGTAAAGATGTTTTTGTTTGTTTATGTTGAGACAAACATTGGACATGTAAGATTGGTATTATATTAATTGTAACAATGTGGATAAAGGGACCCCAAGTGGTACAATGGGTAAAACAGAATTTTTGAGGAACCAGTTTTCAAATCCCTAAGTCAGAAGACAGTTTGAGTTGCTCTCTCAAGATAGCACCTGTGCAAGACAGTAGAAAGGAATGACAACCCCATCATTCGGATTGAGAGCAGCAGCTCTGAATATGAGCAATCACATGCAGATACACAGACTTGCACTCGCTTAGAGAAAGAAATGCTGGACTATTTCTAGAAAGAATGGTCCCATCTCTTGTCATCCTCTGGGAACCTGTAAATGTTCAGGTCGTCATAAAAAATCATGGGTGACCAGATTTTGAACACTAAAAACTGGACATCACTCTTGGAAGTAAGGATGCTTTTTGAGGGATAGTACTTGGGAGCATTTTACAGCTGATGGGAAAATAATGTGTGGGGGGCAGTGGCTGGGAGGTAGGTTGCTTCATGGGGGATGCTCATTTCTCTCTATTCCCCAAGTGAATTTCTTCTTCCTATCTTCTCTTCTTGCCTCTTCTGCTTTTAACTTAATGCTGATTAGGTGCACAGATGTGCCAATTCCTCCCTCTCTACCAGTCTTTTCAATTCAACCACGTTATTTTAAAATGGTGAATGTAATGCATATGAATTTGAAGCGACTGGCAGAGAGTTGAGAGGCAGTGTTTGTTCACTTAGTATACAGGCAGTTGGGTCAATAGTTAGTACTAACACGGAAATGGGGAAGGAATATCATAGGAGGAGAGGGGACAGAAAAGGGCAGAAGAAAGCCACAAGAGGAGGAGGCAGTAAGTGAAAAGTGCCCCAAACCAGACTCCTCTGTGTCTGTTCCTGGGACCTAGTGCCACAAAACACACAGCTCATTCCAAATTGCAGAGCCGGTCTCTTAATCAAGAACTGGCCCAATATAAAAGCAACACAAAGCATATATTATGAGGGCTTCATTCCACCAGAATGAACATACTCCACTAGGGACAGTATGTACAGTACAAATGTGCACATTTCTTCTTCAACTGCTTTGTCATACCTGGCATGCTACAGCAATTGCACTAATAAAGGGTTTTCCAGACATCTGTTGAAGAGTTTTGTTTGTTTTGATTAATGTCCAGATCTGCTTTACTGTATGAAAATGAGAATTATATTATCTACATTATTTAATATTTCCTGCATAATGGTAATCCTTACCCCACTTATCTTTTCTGCAGGCTATCAGAATTAATTGGGTGGCTTTTTATCCTCTCCTATTCATCCTCAGCTCTTTAGTCCCAGTACCAGTAACCTCATGATCCAAATGTCCAGATGAATTTTTCTGTATAGGGTCCATATCAAAGCAAACAAGCAGCTAATACTCCTCATAGAAAAAGTTCCGTTTTCAAATCTATGTTCCTTTCTTTAATAAACAATCTAAATCTTGCATTCAGATACTTGAATTAATGCATAAAAATAATGTAGGTATTAAGTGCTTATTTGAACATCCAAATGCAGGATTTGGCCATTCTATTAAGATGCTCATGTTACCTGTGTTATTAATATATTTATTAATAATCTGACATATACATAGTATCCATTTGATTCACAACCAAGAACATCAAGTTGGAGAGGAGGGAAACAATCCCATATTTGAGACCTTCCTTCCAGACGATGTCATAGTATCCACTCACACTGAGGATTCCTCTCTGTGGGAGGGAACCCTCATTAGCAGGAAGAAACAAATAACAGTAACATAGGATTTGATTATTAGAAAAAGACATAGTTGAGTTTGTGATGACCAGGAGAACTGCATGGTGAATTGCCTACCGGGTGCAAAAGTTGCAGTTCTCTCAAGACATCTAGACAGACTTATGTATAGTGCTAGAAAGGAGCCGGTGGTCAGGGTAGGTGTAGATAACAATGACATAGGGAAAGGTAGGAGAGAGGTCCTTGAGGCTAAATTTAGGTTGCTAGGTCAGAGATTAAAGTTTAGGACCTCCATGCTACCACTCGCTGAAATGCTTCCAGTTCCACATGCAGAGCCACTTAGACAAGGAGAACTGCAGGATCTCAATGCATGGATGAGATGATGGTGTTTGGTGGAGGGATTTATGTTTATTTAGGAAATCATATCTCACCAATCTATTAAAATTCTCTGAGGATGCCAACAAGCATGTGGACAAAAGAGTGCCAGTTGATATAATCTACCTGGACTTTCAGAAAGCCTTTGACAAGGTCCCACACTAAGGCTCTTAAGAAAAGTATTGGGTCAGACCAATGGTCCAGCTAGACCAGTATCCTGTCTTCTAACAGTGGCCAGTGCCAGATACTTCAGAAGGCATGAACAGAATAGGCCAATTATCAAGTGATCCATCCCCTGTGGTCCAGTTCCAGCTTCTGGCAGTCAGCGATTCAGGGAAACCCAGAGCATGGGGTTGCATCCCTGACCATCTTGGCTAACAGTCATTGATGGACTAATCCTGCATGAACTTATCTAATTCTTTTTTTAACCTAGTTATGCTTTTGGTTTTCACAATAACCCTTGGCAACAAATTCCGCAGTTTGACTGTGCATGTGAAGAAGTACTTCCATATGTTTGTTTTAAACCTGTTGCCTATTAATTTCATTGGGTAATCCTTGGTTCTTCTGTTATGTGAAGGGGTAAATAACACTTCCCTATTCACTTTCTCCACACCGTTCATGATTTTGTAGACCTCTATCAGATCCCGCCTTAGTTGTCTCTTTTCTAATCTGAACAGTCCCAATCTTTTTAATCTCTTCGCATATGAAAACTGTTCTTTACCCCAATCATTTTTGTTGCCCTTCTCTGTACCTTTTCCAATTGTAATATATCTTTTTTTGAAATGGGGAGACCAGAGCTGCATGTGGTGTTCAAGGTGTGGGCACAGCATGGATTTATATAATGGCATTATAATATTTTCTGTCTTATTATCTGTCCCTTTCCTCAGGGTTTGTAAAATTCTGTTAGCTTTCTTGACTGACCAGATGTTTTCAGAGAACTATCCACAATGACTCCAAGATTTCATTCTTTAGTAATAACAGCTAATTTAGACCCCATCATTTGGTATGTATAGTTGGGATTATTTTTCCCAATGTGCATTACTTTGCACTTATCAACACTGAATTTCATCTGCCATTTTGTTGCCCAGTCACCCAGTTTTGTGTGATCCATTTGTAACTCTTTGCAGTCAGTTTTGGAGTTACCTATCATGACTAATTTAATATTATCTGAAAACATTGTCATCTCACTGTTCACTCCCTTTTTCAGTAGACATACCCTAAGACTCTGCATGTAATGTTGATTGTCCGTGGGAGGGTTCGATTAGATCAATCAACATTTTAAATCAATCATCATTTCACTTGTTGATATAACAAAGTGAGGGAGGTGAGCTATTTGAACCACAGACTGAATACACTATTTAACAGCTAATATTTGGTGAGAAGAATTACCAGAGTACCTAGTACAGCCAGCCTTTTCCATCGACTCTCTTGCTTCTGTGTTATTACATTTGTTTAGCCTAACTTGCAATAAGCACCAGGTCCATGGAGAATGAGAGGTACATTTTCAAAGAGCCTTGTGATGGGGTGTACTCCCCACACTGGCCCTGCAAGAGCTGCATTAGGCCAAGTGGGTCCAATCATAGACTCACAGACTTTAAGGTCAGAAGGGACCATTATGATCGTCTAGTCTGACCTCCTGCACAACGCAGGCCACAGAACCTCACCCACCCACTCCTGTAACAAACCCCTGACCTATGTCTGAACTACTGAAGTCCTCAAATTGTGGTTTAAAGACCTCAAGGTGCAGAGAATCCTCCAGTTAGGATACAAACAGGAGAGATTTAGGCTGGATGAAGCTAATTAGAAGGTGAGGGAATAGCCAGAACTTTTATAAAGCTAGGAGGCTGGAAATAATGTGGGGAAGTAGCAGCGAGGAAGCCTGCAGTTCCTCTCCCTGTGGTAAGGGAGAAGCACAGTACGAAGAAGTTCAGAGGTGAGAGCAGTAAGGTGGTGTAGATGCAGACCTTAACTGTTCACTACAGGGCCCTGAACTGGAATCTAAAGTACAAGGTGGGCCTGGGTTCCCCTACCAATCACTGCAGAGTGGTATTGCTATGGGCTGTGGATATGAAGACTGATGGAGTCAGTGCGAGAGTGACATAATAAGGACAAGCAGCAAAGAATCCTGTGGCACCTTATAGACTAACAGACGTTTTGCAGCATGAGCTTTCGTGGGTGAATACCCACTTCTTCAGATGCAAGTAGTGGAAATTTCCAGGGGCAGGTGTATATATAAGCAAGCAAGAAGCAAGCTAGAGATAACGAGGTTAGATCAATCAGGGAGGATGAGGCCCTGTTCCAGCAGCTGAGGTGTGAAAACCAAGGGAGGAGAAACTGGTTCTGTAATTGGCAAGCCATTCACAGTCTTTGTTTAGTCCTGAGCTGATGGTGTTAAATTTGCAGATGAACTGGAGCTCAGCAGTTTCTCTTTGAAGTCTGGTCCTAAAGTTTTTTTGCTGTAGGATGGCCACCTTAAAATCTGCTATTGTGTGGCCAGGGAGGTTGAAGTGTTCTCCTACAGGTTTTTGTATATTGCCATTCCTAATGTCTGATTTGTGTCCATTTATCCTTTTCCTTAGAGACTGTCCAGTTTGGTCAATGTACATAGCAGAGGGGCATTGCTGGCATATGATGGCATATATTACATTGGTGGATGTGCAGGTGAATGAACCGGTGATGGTGTGGCTGATCTGGTTAGGTCCTGTGATGGTGTTGCTGGTGTAGATATGTGGGCAGGGTTGGCATCGAGGTTTGTTACATGGGTTGGTTCCTGAGCTAGAGTTACTATGGTGCGGTGTGCAGTTGCTGGTGAGAATATGCTTCAGGTTGGCAGGTTGTCTGTGGGCGAGGACTGGCCTGCTACCCAAAGCCTGTGAAAGTGTGGGATCATTGTCCAGGATGGGTTGTAGATCCCTGATGATGCGCTGGAGGGGTTTGAGCTGGGGACTGTATGTGATGGCCAGTGGAGTCCTGTTGGTTTCTTTCTTGGGTTTGTCTTGCAGTAGGAGACTTCTGGGTACACATCTGGCTCTGTTGATCTGTTTCCTTATTTCCTCATGTGGGTACTGTAGTCTTGAGAATGCTTGGTGGAGATTTTCTAGGTGTTGGTCTCTGTCTGCGGGGTTAGAGCAGATACGGTTGTACCTCAGTGCTTGGCTGTAGACAATGGATCTTGTGGTGTGCCCGGGATGGAAGCTGGAGGCATAAAGGTAGGCATAGCGGTCGGTAGGTTTTCGGTATAGGGTGGTGTTAATGTGACCACCACTTATTTGCACCGTGGTGTCTAGGAAGTGGACCTCCCGTGTAGATAGGTCCAGGCTGAGGTTGATGGAGGAGTGGAAGCTGTTGAAATCATGGTGGAATTTTTCCAGAGTCTCCTTCCCATGGGTCCAGATGATGAAGATGTCATCAATGTAGCGTAGGTAGAGAAGGGGCGTGAGTGGACGGAAGCTGAGGAAGCGTTGTTCCAGGTCGGCCATAAAAATATTGGCATATCGTGGGGCCATGCGGGTGCCCATAGCAGTGCCACTGATCTGGAGATATATATTGTCATTAAATTTGAAATAGTTGTGTGTGAGGATAAAGGCACAGAGCTCAGCAACCAGTTGTGCTGTGGCATCATCAGGGAATAATCAGGACAGATGATATGAGGAACGCCTGATGCCACTTATGGAAAGAGACTTTGAAAGACTACCCCTGGAAGTGGAAACCACGCAGCAACCTGGCTGAAAGGCCGAGCCATGATGAGGCAGCAGCAGCTCCTGGAGCAAGAAAGGAACTGCAGACTGGGAGAGAGAGACAGAGGGCAACTGCAGGCAGGAGTGTCAGGCTCGCAGAACTAATCCCCAGAACCGCCACAGGGCAGTGCCATCCAGTGCTGAGTACAGCACCCCATCACAATGTCTTAGCTTAACACCCAAGGAATAAAGAATAATAGGGAGGTGTTTGGGAGGGTCAGAAATGGTAATAAAATATCACAGAGGGCTCAGAAATCAGAACAAAAGTCAAAGATATGCTAAGAGTTAATTTCTTGCTTTCTTGAAATCAAGTAGGGCCTCTGCACTCTGTTATAAGTACCTTTATCTTTCTTTGTATTAACCTCTGACTTTAAGGCTAGGAGCACAGTATGTGTCTTCTACTGCACTCTACTAAAATAAAGAACAAAAAAGCAACCATAAATAAATATATTTGGACAGATTAAACCAGCTCATCCTGTCTTTTCTCAGAGGTGAATGGGAAGACTATGTGAGGGAGATACCAAGTAAGATATGTGTCCAAAGCCCATGGAATCCCAGCTAGGCTATCATAGCGCCAAAGGAGCTATTTGCGTTTACAACACATGGCTTAGGCACAGATGAGTTCTTTCACCATCTACGTGATCACTGACAATCCATATGATTATTTAATAGATGGTGGTAGAGGAGGAGTTTTCAGACTTTTTAATGTCTAACAGTTTATTTTAATGAGATTTAGCAGCTGAAAATAAAGAGGACCAGAACAATGTGATCAACCAGTTGCAGTTTGTGACCCTCTGGAGAAGAGGAAGCTGACAAAAGCATAAGCAGAGCAGTGAAGCTCTGTAAGTAAAATTATGTACAGAGACATGGAGAGAAAGAGGAAAGAAACATACTTAAACTTGTAACGACGGCAAGCAAGGAGTCTCATAAGGGCAAATGAAAAATCTTTAAGTGATTCTAGCCTTTCAACAAGAACACATGAATTTTTTACAAGCCTATTAAGGATCTAATGAGAAGTGAGGCTTGTTTTCCTTTAGGATAGATTAGAAATTGCCAAGCAAGTTACATTTAGGTAAACCGAAATGAAATTGTAATCCTCCTGAGCAAGTCTAAACAGTAAAGACATGATAGATTAATGGAGATAAATTGATGATTACATCCAAAATAATGATGTAATAATAGTTTCTTAAGAATAATGTGTGAAGTACAAAGTTGAGAATGAAGTAGAAGAGAGGCAGTTCTAGGTGCTGACAGGCAGGGATGTAATTAAGTGAAGAGTGCCCATGTGACAAGTAGGAGTGTTGTATTTAAATCATCTCTCTCACTCATAGTTCTACAATGAGGGTGATTATTAACATAGAGATAATAAAGGGGAAGGCTTTAGGAAGTAATTTGAAGGTAGATCTCAACTATATATATTTTTATGGCCACACAACATTATTCTCTCTAGTATCAATACACCTGTGAAAAGACAGAAAAGCTAGTTGATAAAACACTTAGTTATATAATAGACACTCTTCTTAGAACAGATGCATAAATACAGATGAGCAAATGCTTTGGTATGTCAGAGGAATGTGATGCATGATAATAGTTTCTTTTCATTAAGGCAAAACTTGAACAGCTTGTTGTAAAAGAACTCACCATAAGATCATTCAGAAAGCAATTGGCCAAGGTTTCAAAAGTAAATTGTGATTTGGGGCAAGTCAAATTTTGAGTGCTCAGCTTGTGACACCTCAGAGGGGCTTGACATTCAGAAAGTGCTGAGCGTCCACAATCTGAAAAACAGACCCCTTAAAATAGGGCACTCAAAAACTGAGGCACTCAAAACCACTAGTCTCTTCTGAAAATCTTGGCCAGTGTTGTTGTTGTTTTGGTTTCATCAAGTTTGTCTGCAGTTTTAAGGGAAAAAATAAACTTCTGTGGTAGCTTTGGTGTATGGGATAATGCCAGAATAAAAGCAAAAGTACACGGGAATCTGTTAAAACACAGCCCAGTGCCAATTATTTTCTTAGGCATTAATATTCAAAAGAAGCTGCCCAAAGAGGAGCTGGTCTCATGCATTCAGAGAGTCCAAGGCCAGAAGGGACCACTGTGATCATCTAGTCTGACCTCATGTGTAATACAGGCAACAGAATTTCCCCATACAAACACATACACATAAAGCAGTGTACAAACAATACAAACTACATTCTCAAATTACTAGATGCAGAAGCTGACGCACAAAGAAGGATTGTGATTTGCCCAATATCAAGCAGTAAGCCAGTGGCAGAGCTTAAAATAGAAGACAAGAGTTTCTGTCTTCCCATGTTTTGTTGAGACTACCAGAGCATGATGCCTCCTTATTCATAAATGCTGAAATAACAGCAGCAGAAATTGCCAGTATATTGTTCATACCCCATTCTGTAGACAAGATAAAGGTTATGTTTCAGCTAAAATAAATCATACATCAGAGCAGCCACCATATGGTCCCAGGTCTGGAGTAACACTGGGTAGCTTTTAAAAAGATGGATTTCTCTGCTGCCTGGCTATACAGTTTAATATATTATCTAAAATGTACCAACAAATGGGTCAGTTATGTGTCCTGGTTGAAGTTTAATAGTTGGTTGTTTTATATATTTCTCAGTGCAAGACATCAAAACTAATGTGTAGTAAAGGGGAACATTTAGAGTAATTTGGGAACAAATGAACCTGATATATGATTTTTTTTTAAGAAGTAAATACCTAGAAAACACTTGTGATAACTGTAAACATTGGCTTTGAAATGTTTGGATATATTGAAAGAGCATAATTTATCAGAAAGCATTCAGCATTCTTCAGTGTCTCTTACACAAACTCAAACTGCAAACTTTTTACATTTTCCCATAACTACCTGCTATACTAAGTTCCTATTTAAGTGGAAATTAGGTCTTTCTCCTTTGGTCCCGTGCAGAATGAAAGAACAAGTGGAATGTAGCAGCAAAGCAATTAGTAACCCAGGGCCAGATCTGCAGCTGATGTTAACTGGCCTAGCTTCATTCATTTATACTACTTGAGGGTCTATCCCGCTTTCATTCATAACAGCTTCGTAGGAAGTGCTGTTTAACATGCAGTTAAAATTCTAAACCTTGTTATAAAAATACTGACATTTATATATATTTTAAAAAGTCTGTTTATTAAAAAGACACATGGGGAAACCCAACCCTGTTCTGACCTTTAGCACTCTGTGTAATTCAAGAAGCTCTTCCCACCGTAGACAGGAAAACACAACATATTTACTGTGAGATGAGACTGAGGCAGAGCCGATCCTGCTCCACACCTACTGCGGCTAGCCACACCTTACTGTTATAATAATAAGAAGGGGAAAAAAGAAGGAAAATAATTGAACATGGTATGCTGCTGTTGTTCCAAATAACAACAGTGTGTGCAGACTCATAAATGGTTCAGAATTGACCAAGAGGAAACACATATTTAATGATGACACAATCCTGTTGCTACAGTCATTCACGTCAGGGAACTCCCACAGGGAAAGGCATACAAATGCTTAGGGAAGGTTGAGAAACTGCTCAGTTGGTGCTAGTAAGTCAAACGTTGTGTTAGATCCCTAACAGATGTGACCATGAACTCCAGCCAAGGCCACTTCCAGTTCTCTTCTGGATCCCACAGGGGTAGTGCAGGGTGTGATTTGGCTCTGCTAGGAAGCTCCTACAGACCTTCAAGTGCACGTGGAGGGGCCATTGGCACATCTGTCTCCATTTCCTCCACCAGGCCCCTCTGGCTGGCCTCTGGAGCGGGAGTATCTTGGGGAGCCTTTGGCAAGAGCCATGGGGATAGCATCTTTCTGAGCGGGAATGAGAAACAGACCATGCAAAACCTGAATGACCGTTTGGCTGCTTATCTGAAGAAGGTACGTTCTCTGGAAGCAGCTAATGCTCAGCTGGAAAGCTGTATCTCGGAGTGGCACAAGAAGAGGTCTCATGAAAAGAAGCGTGACTGCAACCAATATGAGCAAAACATCACTGACATGCAAAGACAGGTAAGTCAGAGCTGCATTTGGCTACGCCATTCTGCATCCCCCTCTGTAAAACCTGGGGACTCCTTCAGGCTGACAGCTCTACTTTACAGAAGCATAAATAAAATATTAGAAACATTAATGAAAGTGGTTACCAGAGCTGTGCATAAAAGTGCATTGTGCACGCAAGGAGGCGGGAGGGGGATAGGAAAGGGTGGAAGGAAAGAGAGGTGTCAGAGTCTGTAGATGTCTGTGATATATAGAAATTAAAATACTGTGAAATGTTCTTTTTTTTTTTTACCTGAAGTTGTGGACTGAACTGCGATTTCTTGCGTAACGTTCTCATTGAATGCCCAGTGTGGTAAATCACACAAAGAAAAATTGTAAAGCAGGAAGAGTGAAGAGACTGCCTTATTTCAAAGGGGGAGAACGGCAGATTGGACTGTCTAGGACTATGGGAACGAGGGGAAGCGCTGGCCTATTGTGGAAACTAGGAGAATGGGGGGTTAAAAGTTCAGAAAATCTGCAAAAGTCATTCATGTCCCTTAAGAGCACTGACAAAGATACTACAAATCTTCCAAATAATCCAAATCTTGTAGGTTTTATACCAAAAAACCATAAAAGTCTTGTGTGTAGTCTAGAAATATGAGTCAGTCAGCAGATGCCATATAGAAACCATTACCTACAACTGTTCTTCCTCCTATCTAGAAGCTCCTTGCAGCAGGCTTTGGCTATACCAAAGACATCTATAGCCAAGTAATGAAATCATTCCTGAAATCACATGCCAAAATGATGTCACTCCAACATTCCCAATATAGCACTTTTGAAGGGGATAGGTTTTGCAATGCCTTAGGAAATAACAGAAACATAGAAGAGCTCACAACAGGTTTGTAATGGAATGAGCAGAAATACACATTCACACAGGCTATTCTTAGAGGTACCTTTGTATTTCGTTCACTGATTTCTGTGGTGGTGGAGGAGGGACATATAATGATCATATCCTAATAAAAAAGAAAAATGAAATGTCCATTCTAATTATGAAAACAGCACTGACAAATACCCTTTTGCATGTTTTCACTGTAACTAAAAAGTGAATTTATGGTTCCTACCACTATACCATATTAGCGTTCAACAATATGTCTTTCAAACTCATGTAACTAAAAATATAAGAATAATATTAATCTGCATACATAATAAAACCTAATTAACTCAGTAATCATCCTGTGACTAATCAGAACAATTAACTTTACGTGACCATATAAGGCAAGAAGTAAAGCTACTCAACAACGCTATGTTTTTAGTTTTTAAATGGCACTTTTTGTTGGAATGGGGCTGTTTAGGATTTCCTATGACCTTGAGAACTCTTTTCCAGAGATTCCTGGACATTGGCATTAACTGGCACCTTTGCTGACTTACGGTAGGGAGGCCTGGGATTGAATAAACATTCCTTCTCACTGCTAAAGGTGTTCCCTTCAGGCAGAAGATGAGGGACACTGGCCCCAGGCAATACATAAGGAAAGCTAGTTCTACTGCTGCCTTGGCCTGTTCTGAGGATAAAAACAGTTTCCAGGCCTGTCAGTTCAGCAGTGAATTCATTTTAAAAGAAAAAAAAATCTCTAGACCAGAGATAAACACTTGGTCTCCAGCTAAACAGATTTTCTCACATCTTGTATGAGAGCCCAGAGAAGTTCTGATTCAGGGGGAAAACTCCAGACCTACAGAATTCACCCATGCCAGAACCTTTCTTAAAAAAGAAAGAGAGATTCAGAAAGATTAAAAGACCCAAATCATAGGATTGATCAGGATAAAGCTCTAAGTGAGGGAAGCACTGTACCACCAATATAACTCTTGTATCTACCATTCACAGTTAAGGTGGGTTATCCAGTAGTTACTAGCATCAAGCCTCTTAGACCAAGTATGTATTATTTTATATACCATTCATAGAGGAGGTGGAATAGCAGATGGTTATTTACAGTGGGCACCTCAGACAGCTTTAATCCAGAATTTTTATTTATTTTGGAAGGAACTCCAGCTAACCTCATAATTGCCACCATTGTGAATGACAATGAAATAAATATTTATTAATCATAATGAATTAATCATGTATTAGTCAAAGTGCCCATATTTTCTGATTGAATGTGGAATATGTCCAAAAAGAGCTTTGTATCAATATCCATCATACATCCATAGAGCAGTAAAATGGTTATGCTATTACACTACTGCTTGCAAATATTTACTGCCTGACCATGCCTCACTGTTGAGGACTTCACTGCTATTTTAGCTGTGGATGCATGCTCTTCAAAATCAAGATCCCTCCTTACAATAAAACCTGGAATTTGCAGTTTCCTAAGCTAACAGCTCCCACCTCCGTGCATATGGTACAAATGATACAGGCCTTTCAGCATATTATCTAGTACTTTGTTAAATCTACCTTTACAGCCTCAAACAATAGGGTTTAGTGTTGGCATTAGGGATGGAAAGTTGTTAAATTATAGCTGTTTCATGGTCACTGTAAAACAAATGGAAAGGCTCGGTCTAGTTCTAAGCAGATAGATATTCGCATTCCAAAATCAGCAGCAGCTAGCATTCTAACTGGCATTCTTCAGCAGTCCACAGTGCAATGACAGTAAATCCTACTTAGTATATTTCAGATTAAGTCCTTCACTTTGCTTTTTAGATGCCATGGACAGAGTCTCTTTTACACTAAGGCCCTTACAATGTAAATTATTTTGATTGTTGATTTGCTATATTATAAAATGGTTACAGAACTCAAAACACTAATGGAGCTTTCGGATTGGCTTTCAATTATGCTCTTCACAGTATAATCTATAATGCTCAGGAAATGGGGTCAATTATTACCTTTATTTCTTTTCCCTGCCAGCAATAACAAATCCCAGGCTGCCAAACATTTAGGATATTATTGTACTTCTCAGCTGGCCTTCATTATGCCTTAGGGCAAAACCTGAAATGTGCTGTAATTGGCCAGGAATGTACAGTACTGTATATTTTGTACGTTCATTGATTAATGCATTCCAAGGACACCTTGATTTTTCCATTAAAAAGTCAACTTGGAGCACTTCAAGATATTTTTGTCATGTTTTATTTTTCCTGGTTTCTTGCTAACTAGGTACAGAAAGTTTTATTTGAAAAACCACTGGATAAAGATATTTCTGTTTCAGGAATATTTCACCTTTTATTGCCATCTAAGCATTTAGCGAAGGCTGAAGGGAGAAATTTCCCTGTGATTACCTCTTTTCTCCTCCTCCCCGTTAATTGGTAAAAGACTTGATATGTCACAGTTCTTAGTTCATGTTAATTACATATGAAATGAATGGTTTGAAGGGAACTGGATTGCTTTTAAGGATTTGGAATGGAATACTGAGCCTTTCACATTCACATCAGTGTTCAAAGCTACCCCAGGTTGGTGGAGACTGAAAGCCATTACCTTTTGATGGCTTGCCCAGTATCTTCTGTAAAATGAGCTAGTGTTCTTACTTACTTCTGTTCCTTTAGAGCAGGGTTCCACATCACAAAAGCCACCAGTGGAATTGTCACTAACTAATTTCACATTGCTGGTAGTCTTAACATGGGCAAGAGATGACATTTAGTGAGACTTAGGTTCCTAAACACCTAAGTCACTTTTGAGAGTGAGGCTTAGGCTCCTAAGGAGTTACATAATCTAAATACCTTTGAGGATCTGGGCCCAAGTCACTAAGGTGCATTTGAAAATTTTACTCTAAATCCATTCACACTTCAAACAATAGGAATGGCAGAATAGCGAAAGCCATCCACTATATGGCATATCTGTGGGAACTTAACTCTCTGTCTGTGGTTTACAGATTGAGGATGGCAGGATCACCAATGCCAGTATTCTTCTGCATATTGATAATGCTAAAATAGCATCTGAAGATTTGAGTATCAAGTAAGTTCTTTCTTAGCGTCTTCATATTTGTAAGAAGGGTGAAAGAAAATAAATCCAGGCTTTGTCCATGATAATATAATAAAACTTGTTTCTGGTGAAGTTCTTTGGTGACATCTGATCAATAAAACGAATGTATAGCAAAAGTAATAGAGAGAAGAATGAGAATTTAATGTTAAAATGACAAAGGACTGCTGAACAATCACGAGTCACTCTGTTTATGAATCATAGCTCAGGGCCTGAAGAGCAAGATTTACTGCAGGTGTTTTATTCTTATCACAAAAAGTATGTATAGATGGTAAGGCTGAATATAAATTAACTCTGGTCTGCACCTCATCCTCTCCCCTGGTTCACTTCATTACTGGTTACCAAGATATTTCATTGAGCAGAACCACTAAAAATTGGAACTGTGAAGCTTCTGAAATGGAAGGGAATGTTGCTCTGTATAGGATTTGTGTGTGATTATCGCATTCTGAAGAGAGTCTGGTGAATTAGTTGGAGGAAACATTGGTTGACCCCACAAAAATTATAGCGAGGAAGAGATTTTGGTTTCTCTTATATTTGAGATTGGGGAGCCATCAGAGAATCAAAGGCTGTTCCAGAACTGCAGTTTCAAGTGTTGTTTTTATCTGGGCTTTTTTTGCCCAGGAGGTGTCAACTTCCTAAATGTGGCTAACCTGAAGAGTTTTGAAGGATATTACTAGCTAGTTTTTAAGCAATTTTTACACACAGTGATTTCACCTGGCTTGTATGGCAATCACTTTGTGGCAAACTGCAGGAGACATTACATTATAGATGCTGTTTTAAAATCCCTAATAGCAATTTTTTTTTGAGTTTTGAAACCCCTATTTCTAGAGCTGTGCTAGTCACAAACAAGAAAATTAAGAAAATGCTGTCTTGTCCATTTCCCTTTATCATACAGGGGAGTGGTTTGGTGACATTTCATTTTAAAGGATTTCTAAGAAATAGTAAAGAATATGTTTTTAAAAGAGCCTACTGTCTTGTGATTTGCCTGAGCATTTGATTTTCTTTGATGCTATTCATAGAGAACTCATGAATTCACCTGTTCTCAGCATGCATGTTTTGTCTCCTTTTTCCTGGTAAAGATATGAGGCGGAGCAGTCTCTCAGGCAGGGAATGCAAATCAGTGTTGACAACCTGCGTAAGGAACTTGACAACCTGACCATTGTCACGACCGATCTGGAAATGGAGATTGAAGGCATCCAGGAAGAGCAGATCCTCAGAAAGAAAGACCATGAGAAGGTAGGAGAAATCTAGACCCTAAAATCCTTACTAATACAGTTTTGCTAATGAATGGAGCAGTTTGTGTAATATCTACATCCTATAAATGAGGCAGATAATTCAAGGCCCCCTTGTGCTCCCACTGAAGTCAATGGGACTCTTTCCATTGACTTCAATGAGAGTTGGGCCCAACCCACAGTTTGCATTATACATGATCTAGTGGATTAGGATTGGACCTCTTTAATTCTAATCCCAGATATGACAATGACTCACTGCATGTCCTTGGGAAGTTCATTTTGCCTGTTTGCCTCTCATTTACCCCACCAGTAAAACAAAGATAACAAAACTTGCCTATCTTACAGGAATAGTGTGAGAAATAATTAGATAATATTTGTGCAGTGACTGCAGATGAAAACCACTGAGATAATTATTATCATTAGCTGATACAGCACCATTCATGCTTATGGTCAGCAAAGCAGATACTAGCAATGTGGTGAAATTATTCAGATTATATATTGTGTTTCCTAAGGTATGAAATGATTGTTACTGGTGTGTTCGCCCCCAGATTTGCCCTCATACTCTGGATATGTCAGTTCTGCAAATGAGGTTTGCTTTGAGATTTTGGTTTCATCTGAACCCAAAGTTCAGAATGAAAGTTTGAAAGAGACTTGGGCAAGAATGAATACAGACAGATCAAAACTGAAGAAAATGTTTGCACAAATCCCTCCAAAGTAAAAACTAATTACTTTTCCAAAGCTCTAAACATAGCTAAATAGACAGTACTTAATGTACTTAAGCCTTGACAATTAAACCTTACTACTCTGAATTCTTGCTTTGTTGTTGTGTTGTATATGTTGCTACCTCCACACAGCACTGTGCCACTGCTTGACAACATGACATTTTCATGCTGACTGCTGTATTGTTGTTCTTAGTTGTTATCCATTGTAGTACCTAGGTACCAAATATCCTGCTCAGTGATCATCATCTTTTAAAAAGTGGAACAGAAATCCAAAGGGAAGATGGTAAAAGATCACACTTCCATTGGCTGACTCACTTGTGTGCCCAGACATATTAATAAGCTATATTATAGCAATTTTTGGAAGCAGGACAACCAAGAAGGAAGTTACTATGTCTAGTCATTCTACCTTTCAAATGCTGTAGTATCATATCTTGGAGTGTTGCTTTTTCTGGGGGCGTTTTGGAAATGGTATTTAAAACATGAGATAATGCTACATTGAAGAGAATTTTACCAAACCTGTTTGACTTGTGCTATAATTATGTTGTTTACACAGTAATTATATGTTTTAATTTGGCTGCTCCTCTAGTAATTACCCAGAATTTTTATAGTCTTCTGTAAACTTGGCTATAGTTTCATAAATACTATGTATGCTCTAAAAGGTGAAATTACAATTAGAGTTGAATGAATCTGGATGGTTTCAAGTTCCATTCAGATAAACATCCAAAAGTAGCAATACTTCTTTCAAGTGTCTTGCATCTAGAAATAATATGAAAACAAGTTTTTTTGCGTTTTTTGTTGAGTTCTCTGACCCAGTCCTACATGCACTGAAGTCATCAGGAGCAGAAGCAGGCTGCTGGTTTTGGCCACGTCAGATACACCAAGACATTACCTACCCACAATATTTAATCAAACTTTACTGAACCTCCCAAAAAAGTTTTGAGCTCTGGTTTTAGTCACATTTTAGATAAAGATATATACTGGCTCTTATTGTGGCCAGACTAATTTGCAGACCCATAAAAACAATTGCATTTATCTGGAAAATCGTCCCTCTCAAGTGGAGAACAAACTTTTATCACCCAAGAGGTGGTCTTTCCAGTTTAAAGTCATGTCATGGAGTCATGTTAGTGGGTGACCTGGGGAAAGTTTGCACTGCTCTTGTGCATGCTGTACCTGTTTTGTGGATATAGAGGACTTCAGTCTCCAGGATCGTCAGTAGAACATCTTTCACCAACAGAATATTAATTTTAAAAAGAGCAGTCAATAGGGCTTGCAGATTATCTGCACCAGTCTCTGGTGAACAGAAGCCCAGCAACCGAGTGGGGATAGCCACAGCTCAAAAGTATCCGTATAAAGATATCAGAATGAACAGCTTGTCTATGGAGGCACACTTCCAGCCCTAGGCTCTTTGTTAAATATGCCTACAAAGCAAGAAAGTGGGGGAGGGGTATGTAGGTTGGAATGCGGCAGCCCTTATAAGAGTTTAATCTTTTGACTGGTATGGGTGTGAGACTAGTGAGGCAAAACTGATTGGATCTGGCATCTACATTGTAAAGAAACCCCACGGAATTCTTATTACATAGAGGGCTCCACACCTGCCCTGATGGCTTGTAGTATATTTTGCAGATTAAATATATATCGTGCTGTAGACAAACAAAAATCACGTGCATTTTTTAGGAAGTGAACTCTTCCATTATGGAATTTTGCAATAGGAATAAAATCAACTTCCTTTCCAGCCAGTCAGAATTCCCTAATGGTTTGGGAGCTTCCATGATTGTCTTTGTTGCAGCTGATTCTGCACAATAATTTACTCACATTGTCATATGATAAAATAGTGTTCCAAAATGTTGGGTCTGGAATCAGTCAGATGAGTAAATGCTAAAACCCAGAGACGAGTGTGTTCCCTTATTATAAATGAAGAGTCAGTGCAGGCAGTGCACTTTCCTGGCTGAACAGAGAAGTGGTATGAAAATACAAGCTTTTACTAAGAAGTTAAGAGACCACAAAGCATAGGCAGGTGAGAGTCTTTCTGCAGGAAGTGTAAAGTAATAATCTTTAAAAAAATAATTTAAATAGATTGTTCTTTTTAAATTAAATCACAGTGTGTTTTAAGATTATCCAGATCAAACTAGTGTGAGATAAGCAGTTGTTAACTGTGTGTATAACAATTAATTCACTATAATGAAACTAATCTTTTAGTGCTACTTACTGAAAATAGGAACGAAGGGGACAAGGTGTATCTACTTATTTTCTCTTCTCTGCTAATATGAATAGGATATGGGGGCGCATCATTCATCACGGGATTTCAAGGTCAATGTGCAAGTGAATGCAGTGCCGAAAGAAGATTTGGCCAAGATTTTAGCAAGGATAAGAAAGGATTATGAAGCCATTATTGAAAAGAACCACCAAGGCCTAGAGGTCTGGTACAAAGAGCAGGTAACAAAGGAACACATAAAACTTCCTTCTGCTGATTTCACAGAGCCCTATTTGCATAAAAGATTGACCAGTATCAGTCAACGTTTCAATTACTTTTGCTCCACAGACTGCAACTGTGTCCCCAGCGGCAAATATCAGCCCAGAAGAAATACAGAGCAATGAAAGTGAAATCAAGAACCTGAGGCGGACTCTTCAG
Organism: Mauremys mutica; assembly: GCF_020497125.1. Taxonomy (NCBI): domain Eukaryota; kingdom Metazoa; phylum Chordata; order Testudines; family Geoemydidae; genus Mauremys; species Mauremys mutica. The sequence continues at coordinate 2,489,254 of NC_059096.1, forward strand.
GCCTTGGAGATTGAGTTGCAGGCACAATTTAGCAAGGTATCTTCTGGGGAAATCAATGGCAGGTCACTTTTTATCCAGCAAGTTCTCCAGGAACGCATACCTTCATCCAAATTCTGCCCTCATTCACACCCATGCAGCTACATTGACTTTTGTGGAGTTATATATAAATGAAAGCAGAATTTGACCCCTTTTGTCTATATTTAAACTGATGGACACTTGCAAAGAAGGCTGTTATACCGCCACTATGTAGAAAATTCATTAGATACTTCCCTTCTTGTGACTGCACATGGAGGAACAGGAAGAAATGAGTGATATGACCTGGAAACCAGCCAGCAAGGTGCTCCAGTGGGGGGAGGGGGAAGGCTGAGGAGTTTTCCTAGTGGTCCAAATGTCAGGTTTGGAAGACCATGAGATGATATGTGAAATCCTACTACCAACAGTCACACACACTAGGAAGAATATTGGCTGAAAATCTTAAGAATTCCTCCGATAGGGTGACCAGATGACAACTCCAAAATATCGGGATTGCCGCAGGGGGAACGCCTTTTCAATTGTCACACTCACCACATCCAGGTCTTCGGCAGCATTTTGGCGGCGGGTAATAAATCTTGCTGCCAGAGAAAGAAGTACCCACCACCGAAATGCCGCCGAAGACCGTCAGCAAGTGAAGGACCCGCCGGCGAAATGCTGCCGAAGACACGGATGTGCCGGTGAGTGTAACAATTGAAAAGACGCTCCCCCTGCCTGTCACCGCCGCCTAATCAAAAACAAACAACCAAACAAAAACTGGACGCAGTGCACGAAACAAAATATTGGGACAAAAGGCGTCCCAACCGTACTTCGGTCAGGATGCGGGGCAAACTGCTCTATATCGGGACAGTCCCAATTTTATTGGGACGTCTGGTCACCCTATCCTCAGATTTCCCAGAGATTAAAGCTCCTGTGTCCATGACATGGAGAGCTTGGAGTAACACTGTATAATAAGAGGAAAACTGACAAAATGATCAAAGAAATGTCTCATTTACAAAATATAAAAGTGTATTTTGCAACTCCAGAGAGTGGAAATCTGTAACTTCCAAAGTCAGTAATCTAAGGTTAGAAAAATTCTGATATGCCATTGTATAACATGTATATTTGCCTCCCTTTTAAAAACTAATAAAAATTATCCTTTGTGATTTGCTAACACCCCAGATATAATCTTTCAATTTAGAAAAAGTTAATTACATAATAAAATGTACATTTGGTGTCAACCTATTGTTCCCTTTTCATTTTAGACCACTGTAAAAACAAAGAGAGTCATAGAGGAATCATCATAATTGAGCTGCAAATATAACCTTAACATTTCACCTTTCTAAAAAAAATTTCTGGATATGTCAATGTTATGTTAATAACTTTTGCAGAGGTTATTAAGAAAAAAGAAATGTGACCTCTGAAGATCATATTAAAAAGTTATATCCAGAAAAAGTAAATATTTCTAAAATTTAACTTGAGATTTATTTATGTTTACTTAGTCCTTGTCGACACCAATTTCAGATTGATTATGATAGCTAATGTCTGAGAAGGGCATGACTGATCACAGTATGAATGCAGTTTTATGCCAGTGTAATTCTGTTTAAAACAGTAGCTATATTGTTGTAAAAGTGAAGCACCACAGAGGTGAATCAGGCCAGAAAAGTGCTAAGTATTATTATTACATTACTGCTGTTGATAAATAGAATAATCAATTGTTTGACCACACTTTGATTTATTATGAAATATACTCTAGAGACCAAATAACCAGTGTCAGTTGGGCTTATTAATATGTACAGGAAAAAGATTCTATGATACCAGGCTCCAAAGAGCTATCCTATGTAGCGATGTTACATTCATCTTACATAGATGGTGTGCTCTCCACGTTATACTTTTCAGCTGGTATCATTTATATGATGATTTTACAAGTTAGATATCTCTTTACACATCACTAAAATCCAATCCATCAGTTTGTCTCAGTTCTCTAACTTCTTGTTCTGTCCCTTCCTTATCTTTTTTTTTTTATATACTAGCATTCCAGGTACTGGTCCATGAAGGTACTTCCCTAGCATGTACTAAGACATAGAACAAATGTACCTTGATTTTGCAAGTTTCCTTTCTGTTTGTGCCATCTGCCTAACTAATCAAATGCCAAGATTTATGGTATACTTAGACTACAGTAACAGGATTATTGTATAGGCCAGTTTAGGGTTTATCACTGTTATAATATTTGTGCTGAATGTTATTGTTGTTTAATGCATAGATAGATAGATAGATAGATAGATAGATAGATAGATAGATAGATAGATAGATAGATAGATATGCTAGCCAGCATATATTAGTCAACAATGCACAAATGCATTTTTGTACCTTTTTGTGAGGATTGTGCATAATTATGGAGATTGTCAGAGTTCAAGTCAGGTGGGATCAAAAGGCCATTCCAAGATTTCCTTAAAGACTGACTCGGTTACCCTTTGAGCATGGAGAACAGGGATGGGATGATTTAGGCTCCATTCCTGCAATTATGCACATACAACACTTTATTCATTCATACAACACTTTACTCATTTCAATGGGATTACTTACATGAGTAATCATGCATGTAACTTAAATGTTTGAAGGACTAGAGCCTTACATTTGGAAGCTCTTGCGGTTAGGGACCGCGCTTTCTGGTATTTTTGTACAGTATACACTGTAGCCACCTCATAAATAATGATACTAGTCTTGGTATTTTCTGCTCTTTCAGAAATATGCCCTCGAAGGTACCTTGGCCGAGACCCAGGCTCACTATACATTTCAGCTCCAGAATATACAACAATTCATCTCTAACTGCGAGGAAGAGCTGAGTCAACTCCGCCAAGACATGAAGTGCCAGATCAATCAGTATAAGATCCTCCTTGGGATCAAAACCCGCCTGGAAAAGGAGATTTCCACTTATCGTCAGCTCCTGGAGGGAAATGCTGACGGGTAAGACAAAGCTAGCCTAATTTGGGTAGAGGAGAGGGGAGTCCTTATGTTTATGTAACTTATTTATTTATGTTTAATCAGTATTTGTGGGCACCATGAAGATGGTAGTAAACATTGGTATTCTTATGTGTGTGGACCATAATAAAACCCACCAGATACTTACTGCACAGTGAAACTTGCATCGATATTATTTTAATTAACTACATTTATTTAACAAATATCTGCATGTATTGCTCTTGTGTCTAGTAATTGGGATACTTGAATTATTATGATATTTTGTATTTGTATAGTAACTTCCATCCCAGGCTCTCAGAGAACTTTAGAAATATATAACAAAATAAATTCACAGTACCCATGGAAGAAAAGTACATTTAATTAATGCTATTTTATAGGTAAGGAAACCAAGACATAGACAAGAGAAATGCATTACACAAACCTAGAATTCACCCTGTACTAACTGAAAGCATCTCAAAGTCTTGTAATGAAATGTGCTGCGTACTGTGTAACACCTAGGCTAGATTCTTCGGGGCTGTGATAATTTAGAGTTAATTTGTTTACATCTCTCTCTCTCTATGTATATATAGATATATATATAAACTAAATATAAATCTAAATTTATAAATTTAACTAAAATTTAACTAAAACAAAATTGCTACTATGTTCTTACACTATATGTGATTCATTTGGACTCAGGAAAAGATGGAAATTTCCCTAAAATTATTTTTCTATTTCCAGCCCAATTTGCAGTCTAAAAAGAAGAATGGAGATATGTTTGAATAGGCTTTGGATAATCATCCAAATTCACAATTGCCTCCATACTGCATCTCTGAAGTTTTGCCCCTCACTAATGAATTATCTAGTCTAGCCACTCTTTGACTCTATGAATCTCTGCATTTGGAAACCTCTTAGCTCACAGTTCTTTGTTCTGTCAATTAAAATTCACAACTTGCTTCTAACACATGAGACCTGGGAATTAACTAACCAGATGGAGGAAGGTTATTAGTACACCTCTACCTCGATATAACGCTGTCCTCAGGAGCCAAAAAATCTTATCATGTTACAGGTGAAACCATGTTATATCGAACTTGCTTTGATCCGCCGAAGTGCGCAGCCTCCCCTGCTCCCCCGAGCACTGCTTTACCATGTTATATCGGGTCTCATTATATCGGGGTAGAGGTGTAGTTAGTAGTAATTTACAGTTCTGCTGCTGAAACTCCCAGAGAGCACTCTCCTCCAAATACTGAACTCCTGATCAGAAACCACAATGGGCCCAACACTAACCTTTTATAGGACATGATGAAAGATACACTTTTCCTCAAAAGCAACAACAGTAAAACACAAAGGAGGGCATTCAAAGTAGAAATGGCTGGACCCAAGAGTAATGAAGAGCAAAATCCCTCATGGTAAAAAATACATGTTGTCAGTTTTTGTTTTTGCCCTTTAGATAGTGGCATGATGGTCACATTAGAAATACCACTGATGGATATATGAATGGATACTTGAACTGAGAATATTCATTTATTTTACCTTCATTTTATTATTTTTACAGAATAACAAAAAACTCTGAATCAAGCACTAAAGGTAAAAACTCCTTATTTTGTTCTCTAGAGTAAATACTAATCACATTCACATTGGATGACATTTATTCCTGTGTGGAGGGTCTATGCAAAGCTTATGCACAACTTAAGTTCCACTTAAGCCACATTTTGATATGGTTTAACTGGTGCATATGTCTCATGCAGGGGTGAATTTCACTCAGTTTGTCTACACTGCAATAGAAGGTGTGATTACAGCTCAGGTAGGCATACCTGTACTATCTTTAATCTAACTAGCCCAGCTAAAAATAACAGTGAAGCTAGATGTGGGCTAGGAATATGAATACATACCCAAGTGGGCTGGGTGCACTTGTAAGAGCTTGCAATTAAACCAGTCCTGCTGCAGCGTCACTGATCCTTTTAGCTGTCCTAGCTAGATTAAAGATAGCATGGGTATGTCTACCTGAGCTGCAATCACACCTTTTTGTTGCAGCATAGACATATCCTCAGCGTGTGCTGCTGTGTCCACCAGCTTGTAGCCATTTCTTGTACAGACTTCACCAGTTACTGAAATACATCATCCACAGCTAAGACTCTAGCTCAGGCCCTCATGGTCCTCAACAGGAACAGCAGCTCCACTAGGCAAGCTAAAAAGTAGCATCCCCTTTGGTTGAGCCAGTAAGTTTGGGCTGTTTGTGCCGGCTGCAAGTCAGTGCTGTCTCATATATCTATAGACAAAATTTTGTCTTTTTCACATATTTCTTTTAGACACATTAAGACATTTTGACTAGAGACGTGGGCAAGTATCTTTATTTATGTGATATCCAGATAGTTCACCTTTAGGTTGTGTCTATTATCACTCCATTCTGCGTATAGAAAAAATCTGCCTTTGTGAACTGGTGTCCAAAACTCAATATGCAAGCACTGAGTGATTGTGTTTGTTTTGCATAAAAGGTGCATACTAATTTTTGCAAGAGCAAATAGCTGTGTCCACAAAGTGACAGTGAAAAACTGGAAGCTACAGCTGACAGTTTAGCCCTAGCAGGGTCAGAAACCAGCATCAGAGACTAGAAATCAGTTTGTACCCTGCTTCAATACCAATTTAAACATACAACATAAGAATGTTGCCATGTCAAGCCAAAGGTGAAACATACAGAGCTTTTGACTAGCAGCTCAGACAGAAACGTTTCACCATCCACATGACATGCCATAAACCTATTTATGAACTATACTACCCCAGAAAATCTCTTCATGGCTACGTCAGGTCAGGGCCAACGAACATATAGCATTACATTTTCAGCTGATATAAATCAGAATAGCTCCAATTACTTCAAGAGAACTATGACAATTTACCATATCCGTGGATCTGGCCCATAAACAATGTACAAAAGCAAACTTTCCCTTGCTTGGTTTCTTTTCAATACTCCTCTTGCCTAATAAATCTCTTATTTACTTCCCTTCAGAACACGCTGGAATGACCAGTGGAAAGATCAAAACAATCACGCAGGACAGCGTGAATGGGCAGGTGGTGTCCTCCACCATAAATGAAATCAACCAGCAGATGTGAAGCAAGGCACATCCTAGGCCCTGGCTCTACCAATGGCCTAATATGTGGCCTTGGATCAAACCTCTTTCATGCTCTGTGCTTCAGTTTCTCTCTGTGGAAAATCAGCATAGTAATACTTACCTTCTTTGTAAAGCACTTTGAGAGCCACGGATGAAAAGTGTTATATAAGAGCTAGATGGCATTATCTTTTTTTAAAGAAAAATTCTTTTCCCACCAAGACATGGAAGAAAAGCTAGGTAATGAAAATGAGTCGGGAATGTTGGTACTGAATGTGGTATACATTTCTCACCAGGGCCATGAGTCTGCTGACCTCCTTCTATAACTGACATATTGTTTTCCAAACTGACTGTAACTTAATGTGAATTTAATAATTTTTCACCTTTGCTGTCAGTCTCAATTACCTTTTATCTTTTACAATAAATCTCATTGTCTGTAATAAACTCTATTCAAATACTTTCGCTGGTAGTTGTAGTTTTTTTACATTAAAAAACTAGAGGGCGGCAGATCCAAGAGGCCTGAAAACCTTGTGTGTCTTGGGCAAGTGTGAAGCTGGATGGTAACATCATCATCAATCATCATAATAATCAAAGAAAAGGGTTGTCACTGTGCACAAAATCCTACACCTGCCAAGTATATAAACAAGGTACGTTAGGCGTTTCCTGTGTACAACTTTTTAAATGTCAGGTTTTAAATATATTGTTTTTAGCATTATTTTAAAGTATATTTTAATGAAATGCCCATTCTGGAAATGTGTGTTTTCTCTTGAAGACCAACTGTAGAGAAATCTGCCTGTAAAATCCTCCTTCCATCAGTCAATATAATTAAATTCCTCTTCTTCATCTATATTTTAGAGTTTGTCCAGATACATCCTTCAGCCTCCATCTTTGAATTCCCAAATTTTCTCTGTGATGTGATTAATCCAACCCATCACTTGACTGTTTGCCTTCCTAACAGAAGTTCATATCCCATGTTGATGAGTGCTGTATAAGAACATAGATAGATAAATAGGTGTCTATTGACATATCAAAGAATAGAACCAAGGTCAATCATATTATTTTAGGAGTTCATGAACAAGTGAGCTGAACTGGTTAAAAAATTTTAATTTGAAATTTTTTAAAATGAAAAATGGCTTTTTTTTATCAAAACAGAAATTCACTTGGGACATGTTTGATTTCAGTGAAAATTTGTGGAGGTCATCAAAAAAATTTCAACTGAGAACTGAACATTTTGGGTGTTTGGTTGCCAAAAACTGAACCATTTTCAGTTTTGAGGTTTTCATTTTTTCCCTCAATAAAAATCATAAAAATGTTGAAGAAAAATTTCAATGAAAACAAAAACAATTCATTCTCATAAAAAATGTTGCAGGAAAAAATTTATTCTCAACAAACTCTACTCTAGTAACGAGGAGAAAGAGAGCCTGACAATCTCTGTGGCCAAGGCTTGCAGTTCCTATATTTCACATCAGCACATTCACCAATCAGGAGAATATCCTGACAGTGATGGGACAAATGACAGTGAAGTATAATAAATAGAGACACTGGCAAATAGAATCAACACAAGTGAATATTCAGCCAGGAGGACTGGAAAATGAAGCAACAGAAGAGAGACAGCATGGAGGAGCATGAGCAACTGCATGTGATTTGCACTCCCCAGCACACATGCACACCAGACAAAACAGTTCTGGTCTGACCAGTCTTATCTCAATGGGAGAAAATTACATTGTGTTCCTTCATACCTGCGCATCCTGAGCCTTAATGGGTTTGCACATATATTCTGTTGCTTAGTCTGCACTGAAACAAAGATCACAAAAGAGGGTGAAAGTCTCAAAAACTCAGGAAAAATGTACTTCTAAAATGCACTAAATCCAACCCCCATGACCCAGCCCTTTCTTACTGGCATGTTAGGACAAGTTAGTGATCACCCCTACACCTGGTTGCGGAAAGAATCCCAAGGGCCTTGAACAAATTACTTAATGTTTTGTCTAAATTGGGTAAAACTGGTAATACTGGATTGGTGGCTCTAGGCTAATTGAAGCTGTATTCCTTAGTGCCTAGCAGCTCCAACCAGCCAGGCCTGTTACTTAAAGCACCTGGGCTGGAATGTACCTGGCTGACTCTAAACAAAAAATCTGGATTCTTTTAAACTACCTTTCCACTCCCCCAATCCTAAAGTTTGGTCTAAATGATACTGGCTGGATTGGTCCCATAGTTACCCTTTCAACCCTTATGTCAAGGATGGGGGGGAGTAGGTGGCTATGCCAGCTCTGTGCTATCAAAGGATTCCCTTGCACTGGGGGAATACTTAGATGCCTGCCTGTGTTGGCTTTAGGCACCCCTTGCACCACCAGAATCTCCAACAAGAACCAAGGAATCACAAGCTTTAGACTAAAAAACGTGTAGACATTTTAAAAAAAATAATCTTAATAGTAAGAATATAAGAACATAAGAACAGCCGTACTGGGTCAGACCAAAGGTCCATCTAGCCCAGTATCTGTCTACCGACAGTGGCCAATGCCAAGTGCCCCAGAGGGAGTGAACCTAACAGGCAATGATCAAGTGATCTCTCTCCTGCCATCCATCTCCATCCTCTGACAGACAGAGGCTAGGGACACCATTCCTTACCCATCCTGGCTAATAGCCATTTATGGACTTAGCCACCATGAATTTATCCAGTCCCCTTTTAAACATTGTTATAGTCCTAGCCTTCACAACCTCCTCAGGTAAGGAGTTCCACAAGTTGACTGTGCGCTGTGTGAAGAACTTCCTTTTATTTGTTTTAAATCTGCTGCCTATTAATTTCATGTGGTGACCCCTAGTTCTTGTATTATGGGAATAAGTAAATAACTTTTCCTTATCCACTTTCTCAACATCACTCATGATTTTATATACCTCTATCATATCCCCCCTTAGTCTTCTCTTTTCCAAGCTGAAGAGTCCTAGCCTCTTTAATCTTTCCTCGTATGGGACCCTTTCCAAACCCCTAATCATTTTAGTTGCCCTTTTCTGAACCTTTTCTAGTGCTAGAATATCTTTTTTGAGGTGAGGAGACCACATCTGTACACAGTATTCGAGATGTGGGCGTACCATGGATTTATATAAGGGCAATAATATATTCTCAATCTTATTCTCTATCCCCTTTTTAATGATTCCTAACATCCTGTTTGCTTTTTTGACCACCTCTGCACACTGCGTGGACATCTTCAGAGAACTATCCACGATGACTCCAAGATCTTTTTCCTGATTTGTTGTAGCTAAATTAGCCCCCATAGTGATTTTCATCCATATATCTCAAGGTGAGACAAATGGAGGAACAACAACATAGTATTACATTAATTTTACTGATGAGTAAAGTGAGGCAGAGAGAGGTGAAATGACTTGTCCATTGTCATATAATAGGCCAGTGGCAGAGCTAGGAACGGAACCCAGATCTCTTGCTGCTACGTAAGGGGCCCATCCAGTGACTCACAGAAAAGATTAATTATGTCACACAAATACATTACTATTAACTACACATTATTTCTGACTATATGAGAAATAGAACAGGAGTGTAACCATTTAATACAAAGCAACAGTTCTATTGGCTAAACCTGGTGGTATCTCAAAGCACAACAGCAGAGCTCAAATCACCAATATCCCAATACATTTGTTTTGGTTTTGACCTAAGATTAGAATAATTTTATGTGAATGTATGTATGCTTACACTTCTAAAACTTCTAACTAATATTTCTTATCAACATTTTAATATTCAGGACTGCATGATTTCAGAGTAATACTAATATGGATGATTGTAATTTTTACAATATTTATGGTTTCTGTTATGCAATATTTGAGTATCATTTTTTCACAGGATGTATTTCGCTAACAAAATGTTTGATTTTAAAAAGGATTATTATAATCCAAGTGAAACATAGGTACTATATTATTAACTGGAACATAATTACTGATATGTTCACGTATGCTATATAAGGCTATATGTGTTATGTTTGTGTTTTCTTTTAACTGTGAAATGATAGCATTCATGATTCTAAGGAATGACTGGAGGGAAAACAGCACAATCAAGACAATGGATTTCAAGAAGGCAGACTTTAGCAAGTCGGTAGATAAGATCCCATGGGAAGCAAGTCTAAGGGGAAAAATAGTTTGAGAGAGTTGGCAGTTTTTCAAAGAGACGTTATTTAAGGGCACATGAGCAAACTATCCCACTGTATAGGAAAGAGAGGAAGTATGGCAAGTGACCACCCTAGTTTACCCAGGAGATCTTCAGTGATCTGAAACTTAAAAAAGAGTCCTACAAAAAGCAGAAACTAGGTCAAATTACAAAGGATGAACATAAACAAACAACACAAGCAGATATGGACAAAATTAAAAAGGCCAAGACACAAAATGAGATTAAACTAGCTAGAGACATAAAGGGTAACAAGAAAACATTCTACAAACACATTAGATTCAAGAGAAAGATCAAGGACAGGGTAGGCCTGTAACTCAATGAGAGAAAGACAATAACAGAAAATGTCGAAATGGCAAATGTGCTAACTGACTCCTTTGTTTCAGTTTCCACCAAAAAGTTCAGTAGCAATTAGATGTCTAACATAGTGAATGCCAGTGAAAATGAGGTAGGATCTGAGACCAAAATAGAGAAAGAACAAGTTAAAAATTAGACAAATTAGATGTCTTCAAGTCACTAGGCCTGATGAAATACATCCTAGAAGCTGACTAAGGAGTTATCTGAGCTATTAGCAATTACACCTCTACCCCGATATAACGTGACCCGATATAACACAAATTCGGACACAACGCAGTAAAGCAGCGCTCGGGGGGGAGAGGGGGGCTGCGTGCTCTGGCGGATCAAAGCAAGTTCGATATAATGCGGTTTCACCTATAACACGGCAAGAATTTTTGGCTCCCGAGGACAGCGTTCTATCGGGGTAGAGGTGGATCTACAAAAACTCATGGAAGAAAGGAAAGATTCCAGAGGACTGGAAGAGGGCAAATATAGTGCCAATCTATAAAAAGGGGAATAAGGACCACCCGGTGAATTACAGACCAGTCAGCTTAACTTCAGTCAGTTTATCATGGAAAGTATGGGAAATATGAAAGTGGAACTACTTGTGTGAGTAAAGTTACAAGGAAAGTAGTGAAAACTGCTATGCAAAAAAGACTTGATTTTCATAGGTACTGACTAAAGAAAAGTGTCATATCAGGTCTTGAGATGGGTTTATTTACTGTTCTCTTTCTAGAAAGTCATTCTGATAGTCTATCTTAGATGGAGAATGGCAATTTCAACCACCTGCAGAACATAACAGGGGTGATTTTCAAAAGCTAGCGTCCATCGAACTTAATTCCTCTTAAATCCTGAGAGGCTTTTGAAAATCTTCCCATCAAGTCCTTCTGTAATACGGAAGACAAATTGTCAAAGGTAAGGATGCACAAGGAACTTCAATGTACTGGATGACGCTGTACCTCAAGAGCCACCTGAAAGATGGAAATCACCACTGACTGTAGCTGCTGGAGGCAGAGAAGAGCAAACAGGAAAATAGAATCACTTAAACTTTGAAACTGAAGATTCAAGATAGACCAGAACTTCCTGTAAATAAAATTCTTCATGATTAGCTCAGAGTTCCTCCCACCCAGGATAGCTCAAATTCAGTTAATAGAGACATGAGACCTTTATAACATTAGGAAATAGGAACCATTATTATAATAGAATTGGAACACTGAAACTCAGTGATGTCCACACCCTTGATCTACAAAAGTCCCTGAAGGGTTGCTGGGAGATGCCCATTCCTGTGGATGAATCATTTGGAAAAAGGAAGGATCTATCAACAGGAAAACAAGGAGAGGAAAAAAATGGGAGGCCTGTACACCCTTAGCACAGCTAAGAACTTGTACTTTCTGAATTATAAAGCAGAACCATTTTAATTACTGGCTTCATTTGTCAACTTGGCTTAGTGGTATCTGAAATAATTTATGATCTGACTGGTTTTTCACTGCTTCCTCACATTTCCTTCCTCAGTGTAAAATTTAGCAATTTTAGAAAAGTTTATTGCTAAATTGACTTGATCAACATACACAAGCTATGCTTCTCTCTTATGGCTGCTGATCTCAGCTAGTTGTTTGTAAAATGCCACATCAGATGCCAGTGTTAATTGATTTATAATTGAGGTTCAAGGTCCTTTTAATGGAAAACCAGTGCATGGTTGACAAAGTAACAAGGCATGCCATGTTAACACAGGTGTATCTCTTTCTTTTATACATAATGAAAAAGGCCTCCTAAAATGCTTTGAATGTGTATCATAAACTCAAAGGCGTACAAGCAGTAAAAAACAATTAAAGTAAAAGCAGTTCCAACAATTGTCTGGACTTCGTGGGTAATTTATCTGAGTTTTCTACTAAAGATATAGTATATTAGGTAAACTCCACATCACATAGGATACATTTAATTTATGTTCATGGATGACTTGTATGATCAATGCACCATTTTGCAAATATTTATGTTTTCATTTAGCTTTTTACCATTCTCTTGACATTAGACGTGCCAGATTAGTTTAGACAAGAATCAGAAGAGGTCCCTGACCTGGACTGGAATGCTCTGAGCTATGACTAGGGATCAAGAGATACAAATAAAATTCAGTTTACAGAACTATCTAGTTTTCCTATGAAATTTTTCTACATTTGGATAGGAGAACATTAGGAAGCAAGCTAAAGCTTTTAAGAAAAGAGACACGGTCAATTAATGGTACTTCTCTCTTGATAGGTTCTATAGGAGATAAATATTATTATTCAGTGCTATTGGAGGTGGGCCTCAAATCTGTTTCCTGCTTGATGGGAGCAACAGAATAAAAGCCCTTCTGACCACATTTCTGGAGGAAAGGGAGAAATTCTTAACAGTGAAATTTCATCTTGACGTCCCCACTGCTTGTAGCAAAGAAGCTATCTTCTCGGGCCAATTTTTGTACCAGCCCTGGTGCCATTTTGAGAAGTATGCAGGTTGCTCTCAACTCCACTTGCTCAAAGGATTGTCCACCAGCTGATTATACCCAGACTATGTCACACTCAGGCTATGCTACTAATATATCTCTATTTGCCCCTGACATGCCCACACAGGTAGGAAGGGAAGGAGGTGCAGATGTCAGCTATAGTGGAGCTACATCTACTGAGCAATCCCTTTTGCACTGCTTGAGTGACACAAGGGTCTGGTGCAGTGGGGCTGAGGGCTCAGAGAGCATCTGGACCATAAACTGACCAGTGTCTAGGAAACAAAATATTTCTCACTTCATATCTGAAAATGTTACCAAAATGAGTACCTGGTTTCTGGAAGCCTGCATGGCCTAAGAGAAGGACATCACAGACTTCCAAAAGGTTTTAAAATAAAAATGTTTGGGGGTTGCATGGGAAAGCGAACGACACAGCAACATTTTATTTGAGGGGGAGGAATGTCACTCACATCTGCCCAGTGGTTGTGTCTATAGTCAGTGTCAAGCCCTTATTTCTCCATTTCACAGTAAGCAGACATATTTAGAACAATCTCAGAGATGCATGATCTTTAGGCAGACGAGCTGCATAGTGCAATACTGGGGTGAGTTTTCTTCTGTTGGAGGTACCCTTAAATAAGGTATTAACAAAGGTCTCTTCTTTTGATCTCTAGAGGTTTTGCTATCTGGAAGTTAAAGGCTACCATGGCACTTACCAAAAAGAGTAAGGAATGACTAATCCACTGGTAAACATTAATTCAGCTTCTAATGTGCACAGTGATACGTAAACAATTGCAGACTACATAATAGCTGTTCCTACTGCTTACAAAATCATTGCAATATATTTGTACTTTAAACTCAACACTTTTTATGTAATGTTTGAGATTATGAAGGTAATCCTCACAGCACTTTAAACATTTAGATGTAAAAGTCCTTAATCCCTTAGTCTACTGGATAGTGTGAACAGATTTTTAAGATGTAAAAAACATGAGTAATATATATGAGACTACCATGACAAAGTACATTTGCTTCAACTGGAAGCAGCTGCTTTCTTAGCCATGCTCAAGTCCCAGCATGGATTTCTTCCTGTAAAATAATGTCCTAATTACACCACAGGTGGCTGATTTAAGAAGACATGCGGAGGACTCTAGCGATGAATATATATGTAAAACAAGTGGGTTAGAGTGATTTGGACAAGTCCCAAAAGGAAAATACTTGGTTTTGATATCCATACCTCACATACGGCATGCAGAAACCCATAGATGTTAAAAACAACAACAACAAAATACTAATTAAAATGTTTGTGAACCTCCTTCATTCCCTGACTCAGTCCAAGGGTCCTTTCCCTTAGCTTCATAGTCTTTTATAGAGAAAAAACACTGTTTGACATTCTTGTAGATGGTATTAAAACAGGTATTTACTGTCCTTTTTGGAAGAAAAAGAGAAAAGGTTAATTAAGATGGCCTAAGCTGATATTGTTGTCACCAGGGGCGGCTCTAGACATTTCGCGGCCCCAAGCACAGCGGCATGGTGCAGGGGGCGCTCTGCCGGTCACTGGTCCCGCGACCGTGGGACCAGCGGACAGCCTGCCTGCCGCCCCCCCGGCGACCGGCAGAGCGCCCCCCATGGCATGCCGCCCCAAGCACGCGCTTGGCGTGCTGGGGCCTGGAGCCACCCCTGGTTGTCATTGAAGTCTGACCCTGTCTCAAAAGAACAGCAAAGGTAGAAAAGGCAGCCTCTTCTGTCTGTGGTGCAGACGTTCACTTGCAGCACTGCATTTGGTGATTTCAACCACAAATATTTCCTTCTGTTTCTAGAATCTTTCAGCTCATTATTATGCCATCCCATGATTTTACCAGGGGCTCTGAAGACCTCTTATCACAGTTCTTTTAACTTAAACATTCAATTTATGCTAATCTTTGTCTCTAACTTCTGCTTACTTTTACAAAAAAGCAATTTTATACAAGTGATTTGGACTTTTGTTATATTGGATAATTTAGAGCATAGAACTCTGAACTAGGGCCACCGAGAGTGGGTTCGGGCCCTGGCGAAAAAATTTTTTCGGGCGTCTCAGCAAGGGCGGACTGGCTAAACAGGAACGATGAAGCCAGGGAAGCCGGGCCCCGGGCCCCCTTCCAGACCGTCGGGCCCCGATAATTTGTACCAGCTTCCCCCACCCCCTTGTCGGCCTGCTCTGAACAATACATCCTAGTCTATATGTTCAGAGGAAGAGCTGCCCCTATAAACTACATGGATTATTGCTTCCTGAAGTTGTCACTGAGCAGGGCAGTTGCTTTGTTCTTAATTTACTTCAATAAGCTGTACTTCTTGGTCACAGCTGGAATGAGTAATAATCATTCTGAGCATTAGATAGGGACGTGGCATTTTGAGGATGCACTATTTGGACTAACAAAGATGTGGGAAATAATTTCCTTACAGGGTGGAGAAGTGCCCCAAGTGCTCTTCTCCCCTCACCTCACAGTACAAATATTTAATTTAAAGCAGCTGAAAATCATATAACTTGGTGAAGATTAGAACTGAACACTATCTTGGTATTACATGCCAACTTGCTATAAAATATATAGGAAATTGCTACAGAGCTGGCACCGTTACATATCTCAGCTGCCCTACTCCATGCCAGATCAGTGTATGAAGTGTCATTATTAGAATCATAGAATCAGGGTTGGAAGGGACCTCGAGAGGTCATCTAGTCCCACCCCCTGCTTACTGTAAGAATAATGTTAACAGGGTTTCAGGTGACTGGGAACCATGGTACATCAGCGATAGTGTTACAGCAAAGAACAGATAAAGAAGGATAAAACATAGCATAATAAAATAGCCATTTTCTTGTTGCATGTCAGCTACACTCCATATGTGGCATACTAATCAATATGAAACACATGGTGATCGATTCCTAATTCAGAGGAAAAACAAATAGCCACAATGTTTGCTGTTCCTGCTCAAAGGGTTCCCTACCCATATTTGTGATTAGGTCTTAACTACACTATAAATAGCCTCTTATTTCCTAAGAAGCTTTTTCCTGCACCATTTCTCATTGTGCAAGAACCACCTTAGCATATATTTAGAGAGAGAGAGAGAGAAACCTTCTCCCGTGCTGAGAATTAGAAAGGTGGAAGGAGAACTGCAAAGAGATATGTTGCAATATTGAACAAGGAACCCCTTCTCCCCTGAATGCATATTTACATAGGGAGTCTATTCAAGACTGCATCAGTGAAGTTCTTCAGTATACAAAAGTCCAACCTAAGAAGTGGACTGAGATCAGCAACTCATTTCACACAGGCCACTAACAGGCAGCAGAGAGCCATGACTTTTGTACCCGATCAACCTGGGCAACTATCAAAGGCTGAGATGAAAGGTCGCCATTATCAATTCCCAAAGTCAGCCAGTTTTTGTTTTATCTCTTTACAATAAAAGCAAAGCATACTTTACACACAAAGATTTGCATGAATACAGGACTAAGGAGAGGCATGTCCCCTTTCTTGCACTTCAGTGGGTTGGTTAGTAACTAGATGAGTAATACTAAATGGCACGCACATGTTAGCACACTCCTGCATGAGTCATCCTCACTGCCTTCTCAAATATCACACAGGTAAAATTTCTTCAGGAAATTAAATAATCTCGGAATGTTTCTGTGAACACCTTATTTCACTAGACACAAACCACTCAGCCTGTGCAGCTCCTTTCCCTGAAAGCAGTTGCTGCATACGAATCTGTAGCCTGTTTTTACGGAATATTCAGGAGTGAAACTTACTGGGAGGGAGAGAAAAAGACAGAAGCGTGTAGTATATTAACACCCACAAAAAGGTTTAATTGTAAACTTTCAGAAGTTGCTAGGAAACAATGTTCCACCTTCAGGATCACCAATCACCCAATGATACTTGACACCCACTGAGAGTTATTCTGATGAAGTAATACATCTAACTTGAATTTGCATCGATTGGCTGACTTACTCTCAATCCCTTTTGGTGGTTTGAACTGTAGCCTGCTTCTGCAGTTAAATTTCTCTTAATAAACACTATTGTTAATGTTCCCATTTGCCTTTAGATTCAGAAATAACTATTGCTACAAATGCACCAGGATGAGAGAAAAATGGTCAGGGGAGAAAGAGAAGAGAATGGTGGGAAAGGAAAGAGGAGTAGTCAAAAGAAAGAAATGAAGTGGACAGAGACAGGAGGAAGAGAAAGACACAGTGATTGTCACAACCATAACAACTCTGTTATCCATGGAAGGAGCAGTGCTCTGGCACCTCAGTGAATCATTGTGTCCAGATGGTGGATGCTGTGCTCTGTTGTTAGTGGAACAGCTGCATCAGGAGAGACTGTGAAAGACCCACATCAGAATATCTTATAGCCCAGTAGTTAGGGCTCTCTCTAATGCGTGGAGAACTCTCTTCAAATCTATTTTCCTCTCAGGCAGAGGGGGGAATTAAACCTGGGTCTCCCATAACACAGGTACATGCTTAGGACACCTCTTCCCTGGGCATCTCCTGTTGGGTAGCTTTGTGGCTCCCTGCTTAGTGTGCAGGCTTTTGTGGATTATATTCTGAGATACCTATCTCTCCCTCTTCATTGTATAGGGATCCTTGACACCGTGGATCACAGTATCGTTCCAGTGATTTTCTAGGTGCCTAAGTCCCTTTGTGGATCTGGGCCTGTGTAACTTTCAAAGTTAGTTATTGCTCGAAATATGCAGAAACACTTGATGCATTCTGTTCTTTAATTTGGATATTATAAGTGTCAAAGTTAGACTCAAGACTCCCAGTTTGTCAGACCACTCTGTTTTATTAGCACAGGACTCTGCTAATAACACCCAGATAATGTGAGCACCATGCACAGGGCCGCCCGGGGTGGGGGGGGCAAGAGGGGCAATTTGCCCCAGGCCCTGGGCCCCACAGGGGCCCCCACGAGAGTTTTTCGGGTCCCCTGGAGCGGGGTCCTTCACTCGCTCCGGGGGCTCCGGAAAACTCTTGCGGGGCCCGGGCCCCCAGAGCTTCTTCCGCTCCCGGTCTTCGCCGGCGGGGGGTCCTTCGGCTCCGGGGCGGAAGGACCCCCCGCCGGTGAATTACCGCTGAAGCGGGACCCACCGCCGAAGTTTAGCTCGGTCTTCGGCGGTAA
Source organism: Mauremys mutica (assembly GCF_020497125.1). Classification (NCBI taxonomy): domain Eukaryota; kingdom Metazoa; phylum Chordata; order Testudines; family Geoemydidae; genus Mauremys; species Mauremys mutica. The sequence goes on from NC_059096.1 coordinate 2,507,437, forward strand.
TTCGGCGGCGGGAGGTCCTTCCGTTCCGGGACCCGCTGCCGAAGTGCCCCGAAGACCCGCGGTGGGGTCCCCCCGCCGCCGAATTACCGCCGAAGATCGAGCTGCACTTCGGCGGCGGGTCCCGCTCCGGCGGTAATTCGGCGGCGGGGGGGCCCCCACCGCGGGTCTTCGGGGTACTTTGGCGGCGGGTCCCGGAATGGAAGGGCCCCCCGCTGCCGAAGACCCCAGGCCCCCGGAATCCTCTGGATCGTGCAAGAGACAAATCTTATTTATACAGATAAAAGGGTGAGAACTTAACAAGATAACAAAGGAAGCAGAATCTGATAAGTTTACCTGGGCTAGACATGTATATCTTATTTCCTTAATAACTATTACCGATCTTCTGTTAATGTTTCACCATTAGCTTAAGTGGACTCATTGTTTGTGCCTAATGTTTCTTTTCCTGACACCTGTATTTCAACATTTCTTATTTCTGCTTAAAGGTGCATACAACATTTCTGTAATCCATTCTTATTTTTACAATATAATTCATTCTATTTTCACACAAGCCACTGCCAATCAGTGGAATAATTAGCCAAGTGAAGTTATTATGACTCAAACACCTGCTGCACTCAAAATAAGGTCTCATAAGTATTAACTCTGTTATAATAGATTCTCCACTCCTCTCAGATTTAATGTTTTTAATAAACAGATAAAGATCTATTGCTGGTTTCCATAGTTACTGCCTAAGAGATTTGATTAGTTTACCTTGACTTCAACTCTCATAAATATTCTTCAGTCATTTACACATATCAGTCACACACACAGAGGGTTGAAGTCCAAAGACAATTCACATTGATGAGGGCAGGGCATCCCTATATAAAAAGTTAACATGCAATAATATTTTAAATGTTGTTCAGATTGGGTTGGAAAACTTTCAGACTTTGAAAATTGCACTTTATGTGATGATCAAAAAGTATGAGGGAAGTGCAGATTCTCAAAATGTACTTAAAATGTTTAAATTTAGGGCCAATCTGTGTTGCACCAAACTGGAAGGAAGCCATCAGAGAGCTAGCTATTGCTTCCTGATTCTCTGCCTGGCCCCAGGTGCAGGTTACAGAAACCTAGGAGCTGCCACAGCACAACAGTCCATTAAGGACAGTCTGCCAGCGAAACACAGGTAGAGCACAGTCCACTCTGACCACACCTCCGCCTCCTCTTCACCATCTAATATCTGCCCTCTACTATGAAATTGACTTCTTATTACTTGGGCCTTAGATGTCCCCATGTCACCCCCTCCCCACACAGAGGCATAAAGAGTGGAGCAGGTGCAACCATCCCTCAGTTCCTTCACCAATACAGAATCCCAGAGGAGTAGGTCTCTGTAGTAGAAGGGAAGGAGGGCAGGTTGTGGAATCCATGTGGACAACACATCTCAAAGAGCCACAGTTACTGTATCGTAAGTAACTGTTCTTTCCTCTTCTATTGATTGTCCACATGGATTCCAGTCATTGTAACTAACAACCAGTTATCTGTTTGCCTGGAGATGGACAGTAGGAGTCCTACTTAAACAATGATTGCAAAGTAGTCCTACCAAAGCAGGCATCTGATCTGAGAATCTCTGCCAAGCTCTGAACATCAGCATCTGGTACAGCTGCTTTAAACTATGAAAGCCCGGTGTGCTTTTTTGACTGTTCTGCTTAATAAGGTAAAGTAACTGCAGTTCTCTGAGGTTCTAGAGCTACTGTCTGTTCTGTGCATACCTACGCCATACATGTTCTGAAAACACCAAAATTTGTTCAATAACCCATTTCTTCCCTAGCTTTATCTCCCTGTATTTGGTACATAAGCACCTGTGCCCAATGTACAGCTTACAGAATAGTTTACCTAGTAAGATCATTGCTATTAGCAAGGCCTCACTGATTCTGGTAATTGGTTAATCATGAAATGTAAAAGACAGTCAGTCTCCTTCTATAGAAACCTGATAGTTCTGTGTGCACCTTGCAGTGAAAGTAGAAAACAGACCCTATACCCTCACTGTGGAATCACTCACCATCTGAGTGGAAGTGGGACATTTAAGCAGAAATCCTGGTGTGAAAGCCTGGCCTCACTGAAGTCCATGAGAGTTTTGCCATTAACTTCAATGGGCCAGAATTTCGCCCCTGTTCCTAGCACAGCACCAGAGAAAACAGGCCTTACAAAGGGGAACTCCATCAATACTGGGGCAAAAGAATCTTTCTTCCCTCCTAAGCCAAGACCACAGCAGCAACTTCCACACTGCTTCTATTAGAGCACTGGTTTCAGAGTAGCAGCCGTGTTAGTCTGTATCCGCAAAAAGAACAGGAGTACTTGTGGCACCTTAGAGACTAACACATTTATTTCAGCATGAGCTTTCGTGAGCTACAGCTCCGAAGAAGTGAGCTGAAATAACTTTGTTAGTCTCTAAGGTCCACAAGTACTCCTGTTCTTTTTATTAGAGCTCTGCTACTGTCTCCATATTTGCCCTAAATGGGGTTGTCAGTGGATCTGCACAATCCTGAACCCACTAGCCACATTCCTTTCTTCCCCACCTCCCTTTATCAGCAGCAACAGTGTTAGTAGTTCTTCTAGTTCAAATAAATGGAAATGGAACTGTGCAAGTAAAAATACATTTTTCAAATTAGAAAATATTTGTTACTGGCACACAAACCTTTTGTTTTTATCAGACATCTATAACAAAGAAAGTAAAAGTGCGCATATCATGCCAGATACCTAAGTAATTTGCAAACTCTAACCTTCCTTTTTATTGGTCCTGAATGATACAAACATATCTTTCTTTAAGGGCTAATTGTTTGTTTGAGATACAACAATTCTGTGTAGAGGAGAAATGTAGTATCACCAACATTTGGAAACAAAACCATTCTGTCAAATGACAGGGACGAGTCTAAATCTTCAAATTTCTGTAGAAAATAGCCAAGTGGACACAGTGTGTGTGTACATGTGTGTGGGTGGGTTGGAGGAAAGAAATGTGCTTTTTTTAAGCAAATTATTTTTTAAATGTTTTGAATAAAGGAAACAAGTGTACTGGAAAAGCAGAATGGTTTTTACTAACATGCCAACATAATCAGTTAATGTTAATCATTAATACACAGAGTACAGCCTATTGTAGTTGCCAAAATACAGCTCAAATTAATACATATACTTTTATCTGTTGAGCATATAAAACATGAAAAGAATATTTAATGACAGCTTATTTGTTTCACTTTAACTTCAGCCACACAAGAGTGCAAAAAGTGCTAGAGACCAGCTAAACTGGGCAGGTAAGTATGTCTACAGATAAAATAACTTGGCTAAACTTAATCTCCAGTATAGCTCAATTGCTGCTATGGAAATGAAAGTGAGAAACGAGATTACAAATGCTCTTGCCCAGTTATTTAAGTTGCATTTACTTACATTGTATGACAAAGTAATATTCTTTTTATTTTCAAGTGTATTGAAAGTCAGTTCATTTTCAATTATAGTAAGGATTTCTTGTTTAAAACCAGTATTATATTTATGTGTAACATACCTGACCTTTGCTAATGTCACAAATGCTTAATGTCTGTTTTAAATGTTAATGCTGTTTTGCATTTACTATAAAATAAATGAACATGGTAAATACAAAAGTAATCTTTCTAATCATTTGTCTAATTCGATTTTTTTTACACAAACATACTACTATTATTCTAAATAGTCTCTCAGGCAGTGACTATCGTCTTGTCAGTAGAAATATATTATTGACTCTAACCAAGTTTTATGCCCCTGGTTACATAAACACACTTCTGCTTTTTTTATACCATAATCTACAAATCAGGAGTAAAGGTATTTCCTTTGTTTTTTTTTCAAAAGGAATATCGAGACTCTGGCATCAGGTAAAATGCAATAAATTTTTCAATAGCTTAAATGTGTTTTACCTTTTCTCTAAAAAAATCACAAAGATGCTCCCACTACCTGGGGACTTTTCCTGGTGCACACATGAACAAATTAAAGTTCTGTTACATTACTCAGATGATGGGGGCACGACGCTGAGAGTTGGTAGTGTTGAACCCAATTAAACTGTGTGTCAGCAGAGGTGGAGTTTACGACTGTCATGCCTCTTTTTCAGATAAAGTATAAAGGTTCAAGAAGCATACAGTGCTCTCCACTCTAGCTGCTCTGAATCTTGTGGTGCTTTAGTTATTTAATTAAAACAAAAACCACCAATGGCATTCCAGAGCCGAAACTACCTTACTGGTACAAGCTCCATTTTCCAGCCTACTCCACCCAGTCTAAGTGGTTCAACCTACAGGAAAACAGCTATCCGAAAGTATCAGGCGCCAAGTGTCTATGGGGGAGCTGGTGGCTATGGCACCCGCATTTCCACCAGCACTAACTATGGAGGAGGCTTTGGTGGTGGCTTTGGCAGTGGATTTCAGCTCAACACCAGCGGTAGTGACATCCTGCTTGCTGGAAATGAGAAACTGACCATGCAAAATCTGAATGACCGTTTGGCTTCCTATCTGGAGAAAGTGCATTTTCTAGAAAAAGCCAACTCCCAGCTCGAAAAGCAGATCAGGGAGTGGTATGCAAATAGCTCTTCAACTACAAAGCATGACCACAGTCCATATTTTAAAATCATTGAAGACCTCCAACACAAGGTAAGAAATCATAAAAATATCCATTATTTTGCAACTTTATATGCTTCTGTACGCCAATGATTAGAGAATGAAGAGAGTCAGCTAACTGTAGAATATATATTTTTTTCAATTCACTGTGGCCTCACTGTAGATACATCAATCATTTAACTTTGGCAAGATTCAGGTTAAATTGTGATGTAGTAAACTGACTGCACATTTTAGATGCTATAAAAATGTCTATGGAAACAGTTCGAAATCTATCAGGGTTATGAGTTCAATCCTTGAGGGGGCCATTTAGGGATTTGGGGATTGGTCCTGCTTTGAGCAGGGGGTTGGACTAGATGATCTCCTGAGGTCTCTTCCAACCCTAATAATCTATGATTCTATAAAGGCTGAATTAATTCTTCTATAATTACACAATATAGGGTTTTCAGCTGTAGATTTCAAAGTGGGGCTTTCCAGAGAAGATATAATTATCCCTATTTTACAGCTGAGGCACAAAGAAGTGAAGTCACTTGCTCTAGGTCATAGACCAGACAAGGAGCAGGGGTGAGGATAGAACTCATATCTCCTGCCTCTCATTATATTGTCCTAGCCAATTAGCCACACACAACTGGAGTGTGAGAATATAAAACTTTTTAATTCTTTCCTCAATGTTGTTGAAGGTCGGACACTCTAAGTTAAGACACTTACCTTCATCTTAATGTAAATTATTTCAGAAGTTCTAAGTACAGAGAAGGCTTTAAAGGTTTTGAAAGTGCTGTTACAGTTTGTCATAATCAACATATGAATGGATCACCAAACATTCAATGACAAGTAACATCTTTCTTAATATTACTGAATTAAAAAAACCCACAAGATAAAGTGACATTAAGGATCAGATTTATACCTACAAAAGGCAGGAAATTTAGCGTAAATGGTAAAATTCCTTTCTTAGCTCATCAT